>NC_141698.1:1014062556-1016462556 GCF_964263255.1 Lissotriton vulgaris
GGATAATCTGATATAAACAAAGTAAAAAAAAGAACAGAAATAGCTCTGAGTTAGCCTACAGTTCGGAAGGGACCTAACATCAACGATACTTGGCCTACAGTTCGGAAGGGACCTAACATCAACGATACTTGGCCTACAGTTCGGAAGGGACCTAACATCAACGATACAGCACAACGAAGACTCACTGCTAAAAAAAGTCAAAGACAGACTAGAACTGTGGTCGCCCAAATACATCAGCTGGTGGGGAAGGATAGAGACGATAAAAATGATGATTACACCCGCAATAAACTACACGCTAAACATGCTACCGATCCAAATGACGGAAGGCTTCCACAAAAAACTGGACGGCTTGATCAACACCTTCCTATGGAGAAACAAAAAACCACGAATTAGCCTACCCAAACTGAGGCTAGCGAAGGAACTGGGTGGCCTCAACCTGGCAAACTTCAAAACCTACCAGACAGCCTGCCTAGCCAAACAAGGATTCGCATGGATCGACGAAACACAACAATACAAACCAGTCTGGCTGGAACTGGAAAGCGAGCTCCTAGGAGGCCTACACCCGACAGCGATTTTAACTGCAAACAAACACCCCCTATGGTCCAACACCATATTGAAGCACACCAGAGAAGCGCTGATGAAGGTGGACAAGCGAATGGCACAGAAACTGAGAGGTACAACATGGGAATCCATCTGGTACAACACAAAAATATCATACCAAGGGGCAGTAATAGACTATGACGCATGGATCAAAAAAGGGATAAGCCTTCCCAAACAAATAGAAACAAAGGGGAAGCAGCTAACCTTCTCAAACCTACAACAACTACACAACCTCCCCAACAAAGAGCTATACACATTTCTGAAAATAAGGTCTGCTATAACAAGAGCAAACCTAACCCGAGAAGAACCGGATATCGTCAAGTACGTGCTAATGCTAAACTCGGCGGGACACCAGACCGCCAAGATCTACAAACTGCTTGCCCCGACGACCCTGTCTCTAAACAAGAAGACAACAAACTCATGGGCTACACTCCTAGGCAGACAGCTAAACGAAAAGGAACAGGCGCAAATGTGGGCCTCAGCCACAAAAAGCAAGATCACCCCGCAACTGGCACAAACAAAGTACTGGCTTCTCCACAGAGCCTACTGGACCCCATCAAGACTCCATAAAAGCGGAATAGCAGATTCAGGCGACTGCTGGAACTGCCAGAAAGAGGAGGGCACACTTGAACACCTTATCTTTGGGTGCGTCAAAGTCAAGAGGTTCTGGGCCCAAATAAACGCATTCATAAATGACATGTTCCAAACAGACTTAATGCTAAACTATGTGACACTGGCGACAGGGCATGTAACAGCAAACCTGAACAGCAGGGAAGAAAGAGACCTCCTAGACCTGCTCCTGACAGCAGCCCTGAAGATAATCTTAACGAACTGGAAGAACACGGCGAAAGCAAACTTCAAAACATGGATCAACTGGGTCACCTTCCTAAGAGGAGCAGACAACATCACGGGCAACCTCTCGAAAGAACATACGCCCCAAGAGCACATGTGGAAACAACTCGACGAACATTTAAAGAAGCCACACTAACACCCCCTTCCCCCCCCCCCCCCCTCTCTCTTTTCTTCCTTCTTCCTTCTTCTCTCTCTTCAGCACTGTTGTAAAACTGCCAATGTATATGCCACTTTATTTTTTCAATAAAAATCTTTAAATCAAAAAAAAAAAAAAAAAAAAAAAGAACAGGTTTGATTTATTCCAGTCTGTGAGAAAGAAATCCTGTCCTCTTGAAACTGAAAAATCTCTGATCAAGGGCTCAGCCGAACAAGAATGAATCCGTGATTTGCGGCAAATAATGTCTTTTGTTGAGGTTTATTCAGTAATTCATGTTGTTTTGAATCATCTTGAATGTGTCAAACAGGAAGTACGTTGCACTTGGCGCATGTGAGCCTGGCTTGCCCTTACCGCGGCGTGTGCTGGAAAGCTTGTGCAGCTGCGATTCGATTCAGTTCTATAGGAAGCGTTACATGCTGGTTTCCTTTTTTGTCTTTTTGAAGTATTGTGTCTGCATGTTTCAGAGTCATTTTTGTGGCTGTGGAGCATTTGTGTTTGTGCATTTGGAAACTCTGTTTGTGGGTGTGATGGTTTCTTGCTAATCATGCTGGAGTGCTAAAGATCATATTTTTTAATACGTGGATGGGCGTTTTGTTTTTAATATATGCAATCAGGGCAGTTGGTCTCCAAATTGTCGCTTTAGTTTTGATGCGCCTTGGATGTCTTTGTGTGGACTTCACATGTCCCCTGACTTTCGGATTTTTTCCTCAATAGCTACAGAAATTGCAAATTGTTTTCGACCAAGACCCTTTTGCCAACTGCTTGATTGCTCTCAACGTGATAAAATGTCTTGCTCAATCACACCCTGTTGTTGTCAGGATTTTAAGAGGAAAAACGAGGTTCTTTGATTACTTCCCATCTCTATGTTGAAGTACAGGGACATTTCTCCTCTGCAGCCGCGCACCTGGGTTCAGTCACCATTTTCGTACTCTAACATTTATAGTGCGGACACTTATACAGCCCAGAATGGTGGTAATGCTTACAAGACTCCACACTGACACCCCTTAAAGGCACCTTACGTGCTGCAACATGTCTCATCTAGGGACTAGGGCAGAAACCCCCCCCCATACTGATGGAACTACATGAACTCGCCTTGACAGCCGACACAATATTCAAAACCAGCTGCATCATTTATAAAATCATCATGACTATCACCCGTTAACTCGTGGAAAAGCTCACCATCTCTGGTGGCTCTCGGTACACCCGTAGCCAGGCCACTATACCTGTCTCCCTTTCCCTCACTTGCCTCTCACTCTCTCCTCTCTCCTCTCACCCTCTCCTCTCTCACCCTCTCCCTCTCTCCTCTCTCCCCCTCTCCCTCTCTCCTCTCTCCTCTCTCGCCCTCTCTCTCCTCTCTCCCTCTCTTTACCTTTCCCCTGCTCTCCTTTTTCTCCCTCTCCCCATCTCCGCCTCTGCCTGCTCTCCTCTCTCTCTCCCTCCCCTCTCTCTCCCCTCCGTCCTTCACTCTCGTCCTCCCCCTCTCTTCTTACCCTCCCTCTCTCCCTCTACCCTTTCCCTCACTTCCCTCTCAATCTCTCCCTTTTCCTCTCCTCTCTCCCCGTCTCTGTCTCGCTCTCCTCTCTCCCACTCTCTCTCTCCTCTCTCTCTCCTCTCTCCCCCCTCTCTCCCACCTCTCTCTCTCCTCTCTCCCCTCTCTCTCCTCTCGCCATCTCTTTACCCTCTCCTTTTTCTCCCTCTCCCCATCTCCCACTCAGCACCACCACAGCATACTCAGCATCACTCAGCACCACCACAGCATCACTCAGCACCACCACAGCATCACTCAGCGCCACCACAGCGCCACCACAGCACCACCACAGCACCACCACAGCACCACCACAGCATCACTCAGCAACACCACAGCATCACTCAGCACCACCCCAGCATCAGTCAGCACCACTCACCATCACCACATCATCACTCAGCATCACCCCAGCATCACTCAGCACCACCACATTATCACTCAGCACCACCACATTATCACTCAGTGCCACCCCAGCATCACTCAGCGCAAGCACAGCATCACTCAGCGCAACCAGTGGAGAAGTGTGGCTCAATGGATAGAGCGGCAGACCCTGATGCAGAGGTCTAGCCCGGGACCAGGGTTCAATTCCCCGCCTCGGCGGGTCTTGGGCTCATAATTCCACTGACCTGATAATTCTCGCCTCAGTGCCTATTCCAATCATGGAGTCCCACTCTGCAACTGTGGGCAATAGCTTGCTTAATCTCCACAACGGCCCTCACAACGCTAAGGAAGCCTGGCCTCCACCTTGGGGGTGCCCAGGAGTGGACGCCTCACAGGGAAAGCCAGGATGGGTTCCACAGCTGTATTCGTACAAGCGCCTTGAGACCCTTGCGGGTGAGTAGTGCGCTATACAAGTATAAATTTACATTTATCAATTTACATTTAACCACAGCATCACTCAACGCAACCACAGCATCACTCAGCGCAACAACAGCACCACTCAGCACCACCACAGCATCACTGGTTCAAATATGTTCTTTCAATATTTCAAGCTGTTTTCAAGCTTTCACGCTTTATTATAAATCACAAAAAATGTTAATATTTCTCTTCTGTTCTTGGATTTTCGTCACAATAAGAAACACTGAACATAATCTTCACAAAAGGTATTTACAAAAGTTTAGGCTATTGTCATTACAAATTAAATAAATTATTTAAGTATTAATTATTTAAATTTTTTTAAAGCATTGTTATTTGTAACATCAATACATCTGAGTCACGTATATACAAAACATGTTGCATTACAAATGCTATAGGTGTCACATTTGCGGAAGTTATAACTATTGCCATTGTAAATGACAAAGCTACTACTTTAACTATTTGAAAAAATAACACATAAATAAAAAAAAAACATTTATAAGACCAATAGCTCAAACTTTCCTAATGCGAGCCCTATTGCATTTCCAATGCTTGTTTAAGAGCAGGCAGTGATCTTACAGACCACTGCCCGTTCTTAAAAAATTAAAAGAAAACTTCTCCTTTTTGTTTTAGAAACGCATCTCGTCTTCCTATAAGGAAAACGGGCTGTATTTCAAGAAAAAAATTGCTTTATTTAAAAGCTATCACAGACATTGTGGTCTGCTGACCCCAGCAGGCAACCATCCCTGCGATTTTTGGGATTCCTAGGGGGTTGCAAATTGTGACCTACCCCATTAATATTCATGAGGTAGCTCATTTGCCGTTCCCTAGGAATCGCAAACAGTGTTCAACACACTTTTATGCATACCGTTTTCTGATTCACAATTAGGAAATCGCAAAACGGTTTCTTCATTCATATGGTCCAAAGTGCATAGTTGTTTCCACAAAGTTATTGTCATAAATAAAATAAAGACAATCTTGTGGAGTATCCTGGTCCAATGGCAAACTCTAGTAGTATGGCAGTAATCGCAAGCAAATCGAGTCAACTCAATTCTGGAAAAATCACTTGTCACCCATGTTAACTAAGGTTCAGGGTCAAGCTACTTCTAAGACAAATGAAAGAACAAATCAATGCTTTGCTCAGTTCAATAGTTTTAAACTCACCCTTCCTACATTTTAGTTGGGTCAATCGGGCCCACTGTATGTCCATGGAAGGCAATTCTTCTGACTTAGTGAATAATTCAAGTCTGCCCAAATAGAGTACCTAAATATATGTAAGCATAGGAGTCTTCATTGTGGAGAAGTGTGGCTCACTGGTTAGAGGAGGCATACCCTGAGGAGGCATACCCTGAAGCTGAGGTCAGACCCGGGACCAGGGTTCGATTCCCGACGCGGCAGGGTCCTGAACCCATTTGTCCACGGACTCGATAATTCTCGCTTCGGTGCCCACTCTAAGCACGAGTTCACACTATGCAGCTCTGGGCAACAAGCTTGCTTAATCTCCACAATGCCCCCCCCCCCGCGGCGGGATGCCTGGCTTTCACCTTGGGGATGCCCAGCACGTGTGATCTCACAGGGAAAAACCAGAACGGGTTCCCAAGGCAAGCGCCGAGATGCCCAAGGGTAAAATCGAGTGTTATATAAGAACACACATACATACATACATACATATATTGTGACATCCATGAAAAGCATATCTGTACAAAACCTGCATCCCTATTAGACTATATTGCGATCAATAGGCTTAAAGCTGCTGCTTTTAACACATCTTCTATACAAACCTGATCAGGATCATCATGGTGATGTTGGAACACACTAAGGAGGGCTCAGTAGCCTTCTAACAAATCCGTTTACTTTTCTTCAACCTGAATGTGTGTAATGATTGTAAGACCCCAATTGCCAACTTTGTTGCAGCACTCTTTGCCTTTTAAATATAAAACATAGAGTTGATAAACGTTGTGTCCACCTTAGGCCTCATTTACAGTAATTTGGCTGGTCTTCATGATTGCCAGGTCAGGAGAGGCTTTGCTCCCCTGGCAGAGGACCGCCCTATTTGAAGATCCCCCACCAGATAGACTGACATACTTATGCCTTTGGTGGATCCCCGCTGGAGCAGTTTCACTTTTCTGAGCAAGTCTCATGTTTGATGCATGTGCTTGCCAACAATTTTTGTCATTCATTAACAAACTCCCAAACCAGAAGTTTGTTACTGGAAAAAAAACAATAGCCTTGATGCACTGGTAGTTTTCTCCCAGCGTGTTGGGGTGACTTCTTCCACATTCTGTTAGGTACCGCCATGTTTTTCCTGACGTTCCTGAACAAAAATAATGTACATTGGACTGACCACCCTAAATAGGTTCATTGACTGATGGCCCTGTGATGGATGGGCAGTCTGTCAAAGGTTTTTGCCAGCAGAGCCACCAGAAGTTTAAATCACCTTTACTTGGGGCATGAGTTGTGCGGGCTGGGCATCTGCCACTTTTTGTCAAATGACCAAAATCCACTAAACTCTAAGTGGCCCTCTTGGATGGGAAACTAAAAGTAGCTCAGTTAACTTTCTGGAGCCTATTTGGGAAGAGAATTGTTCAAATCATACCCATGTCAAATTCTACAAGAAGGTTGAATGACAACAGATTCTTAAGTGACGATGTATCTGTATTAATATGGTGTGTTCTTCATGCTGATACTCAATGCCTTAGGCTTCCTAATGTAAGTATTCAGTCCCAAGTTGCTCATAGACTCAAAATACAGATATACTAGCCTTTGCAGCAAGTTGCCTTCTGCAACACGAGCCTCTGCCTTAGGGAAATCCTTACGGATGTTCTCCAGATGATGGATGGACAAGCTGAAAAGCAATGGTGCTAGGATTCAACCTTCCCAAACCCCTTTATAGAGATCCTCAGTTAGTCCTGGCCAGAGTCCCGCTCTCGGCCCAGCAGCTCGGCTGTTGCGCCGCCTGCCGCTGTCCCTAATATCTCTACCCAGGTAGGTGTTCGAGGCCCGCCTCCACCCTCAGGCTCCTGCCTGCACCTCATTCTTGGTGCTCCAGTGGGAGAGCCTTGCTCTTCTGCTGTTCCACTGTTGTCTGCCTTCGTGTTGTGCCCGTTTTGTTTCTGTCTATCTTTTGCATTGTTGTGCCTGCTGTTGTGTTTTTCTGTTGACCCTGTAATTACACCCTTTTGCTCGTTTGGTGTGCCTGTTGCCCTTGTTTTTGTCCCTTGGGCAAGTTTCGCCACCCATTTTCCTGCCGCTGCTCCCCACTGCCCCTCGCCCCTGCCAATTCCCACTCCCCGCCTCCCAGCTGCGCTTCCATCCCCATTCCCTAATTATTGGCAGCCGCGCTGCTGGCATGCCTAGGGCTCGCCAAATGCAAGCCTGTCTGCGCCTAACCACGACCAGCGCCAGAGACCCTGGATCTCTGACCACCCACCGCTACGACTCAGCTGCCCTCCTCGCACTCAACCCCCGAAGGAACAACAACTGCCAGCTGTCCATGCTGACCACCACCCACAGCCGGTTTTCATGCCTTCACTGCCACCAAAGCTTCACCACCCTCTGTACCCCCACGGCTGCTGCCCCCCCACCGGACGACAGCACCCACGAAGCCCTGAGGTGCATCCTTTTCAACGTGCGCTCCCTGCACAAACACACTGTAGAGATCTAGGAGCTCCTGTACACCCTCTCGCCAGATGTTGCCTTCTTCACAGAAACGTGGACCTACTCCACCTCTCCCCCGACATCTGCCCCGTAGGAGGACTTGCCTTCGCACACAAGAGCCCCCTCTGACTTACCACCTCCAGCTCGAACATCAGCTCGCCCACCACCAAACACCTCCATTTCCAGATCCAGACCAGTCCCGGAACGCCCCTACGAAGCACCCTCGCCTGCAGGCCTTGAACCGCGTTCACCACTACCATTGCTGATCTCATCGCGCCCCAAGCCATTGCCTCCATGAACTACATACTCATCGGAGACCTCAACTTCCACCTCAACAACCTCAGCGAACCCAACTCAGTCACCCTCCTGGACAACCTCGCCAACCTCGGACAGAAGCAACTCGTCACCACCCCCACCCACAAGGCAGGACACACCCTCTACCCCATCTTTGCAGGAGGTAACAACATCCACTTCAGCCACACCATGCAACTACCCTGGATGGACATCCACTGCGTGCACTTCCACTTCGACAAACCGCCCCCAAACCGGCACCCCGCCCCGTGAAGGAACTGGAGCAAAGTCAACGAGGAGCAGCTCAACTTCACCCACAATCGCGATGCCCCCACCACCTCGACCGATGCCAACCTCGCAGCCAAAGAACTTCACAGATGGCTCACCAATTGTGCAGACGAGTTCACGCCGCTGCATAACCCTGACAGACAGCGCTACCCACCTGGTTCAATGCCGACCTCCAAGAATCCAGACACATCTGCAGACGTCTCGAGAAGAACTGGAAAAACAGCAAATCCTCAGAAGACTGCACCACCTACAAGAACGCCATGACCGAATACCACCAATGTATCAGATCCACCTAAAGGACCTTCATCCAGAACAAGATCTGTCCCAACTCCAGCAACTCAAAGGAACTCTTCAGCAACATCCAGGAATTCACCAAACACCCCAGCAAAACCACAGACATCACCTCCTCCCAGGACATTTGCAACAAACTTGGCACCGACTTCCATCTGAAAATCAAGAGCCTATACGACAACTTCAACGACGAGACACCTAACTCCGAAACCACTCCCTCCACCAGCAACGCCAGCACGCCCACCATCTCCTCCTGGACCTCAGTCACCACTGAAGACAATGCATTAACCATGAAAGGCATCTACTCTGGGGCCCCCATGCACCCCTGCCCCCGCACATCTTCCATAAAGCCGCTGCTGCCATTGCACCAGATCTATGACGCACTATCAATGCCACCTTCGAAACCAACACTTTCCCAGACGACTGGAAATGCGCAGAAGCCAGGCCCCTACTCAATGACCTCAAGAACTACCGACCCATCTCCCTCCTACCCTTAGCAGCGAAAGTCACCAAGAAGAATATCAACGCCCAACTAACAAAATTCATTGAAGAGAACTCCATCCTCAACCCCTCCCAATTAGGATACCACAGCACTGAGACTGCTCTAGTCGCCGCTACAGGCGTACAGGAAGTACATAGTACATTGTTGAAAGAGATAACCTATAGTTCTGTCCGTGATTTAACCCCTAGATCAGACTTCTTCTGTTGTCTTACACTTCTGTGCCCTTTCTCTCCAATGCTACCTCCTTAGGGTATCTCAGACTCTTAGAAAGATCCGTTTTCATATCTTTAGCTATTTCCAGGGCCTAAAGCACCTAACATTATACCAGCCATGTTGCTTTCTAGTATTATTATTCATGGGGATAGATGGAAAGTAGGGAGCAGAAAATATAATTTCCGATAAGACAAAAATATATGAAAATTCTCCAAGTTATCACCTAAGTTCGCAAAGGTCTCATCTTTACCAGGAGATGTGATCTTCGGTCTTAAGTACGTTAGAAATGTGATCAGCAAGTCAGTGAGCAAGATTTAACAGAATTTAAAGCATGAAAAAACGCTTGTATATTAAAAAGGTTAGCCTCCTAAAGTCATTAGAAATATTCCCTACACAAGGCAAATGTGCGGCCAATAATTAGAAATATTCTTCACAGAAGGAATATGGTTGGTCAAAGTATTCTGCTCATACTAATGCTAAGGATAATAGTTTGTTGATTGTGACCACTGTCAGCCTGATTTGGATATAGAAACTGGCAAAAGTACTAGTCCTAAACTCAATATTATGATGCTGTTCCCTCTACCCCCAGACCCCTGACTGAACATGAGCATTACTAGCAAAGCACCCATTTTAGGTTTGTAAATTAAGACGCGTTATCAAATTCCTAGTCTAACAGTTTTCTAGGTCACAGGTAACCAATACAGGGATGCCTAGTGCTATGCTCTTGTGGGATTCCTGCTCCTCAGATATGCGGCCCTGCACTATGTTTGATTTAACTCCTCTCCAATTAAGGGAGTAGTTTTGTGTGGCCAAACATAGGCTTGCAGCACAACATGTGTATAAAAGCCATCAAGTTCAAAGGGTACAGGGGATTTAGAAGCCTCAGAAATGGCTATACTATTGCCAATTACAAATTACCAATTGACCAATAGGAAACCTGAATTAGAACAGTTGATTGCTTGACGATTAAAAGAGCTTAATATATATAATCAACTGTAGCATTCAACATGAGAATAGTCCATAAAATTATCACCCACCCACAATATCCTCCAAGCCTCTGCTCGAACACACGCTGCCCCCCCGCCCCCAATTCCCAAAACATTTGATATCAATCCAGAAACAAAGGACTTTCTGCCGAGATCTACTGCAAAAATAATATTTCGGCAATAGTCCAAGAAATGATAGAACCTCTGCCTTTTCATATGAAAGTAATTTAGAGTCAAGGCAACTTGGCTGCACATTGAGAATTATTACGATTGGTGTCCAACACTGATATGTTAACTATTGTTTTAAATAATGCCTTAATCTGTGATATTACAGTCAGTGCCCTCTCAGATAGCTTCTCATATTTTCTACCACCTTCTGTCAATGTCGTGTAGCCCCAGTAGTAGTGTGCCTAAGGAAGCAATGGGTTCAGTTTTCCCCATAAGTAGGTTTTCAGAGAAGCATTGTAGGTTTTCTATGTTGTTGTCCTGGTAATGATATGAGCATCATTCCTAATGCCATGGAACTTTGAGGTGGCTTTCTTTATCCTTATACACATGGCAGAAATTAGAAGACATGCTGACACCATTACCCTTTACCCCCAAAACTTATATTATCGCCCTCTTGCTCCTTCATATGAATGAATTAGTTTTAGAAATATACTTAATAAATGTGGAAATTGTCATATGAAATCAAACCCACTAATAAGCAGCTAGCAACTGTTGCCAAACCATGGATGAAGTTTAATGTAAGTAAAGTTCAAGTTAGCTATAGGTCAAAATGTGTATTAACATATAGAAAGATTCCTGCTTCCATGTGATGAACTGTAGTTGTCCAAAAAGTTAACTTGCCGCCATAAAGCTCCCCTTTCTTGTAATGTCTGATCACTACCCTGGCCTGGGTAGTGTCGTTCCTTAGCGACCGAACCTTTCAAGTGTTTTCCCCTAAAGCAGCTTCCACCATTTGTCCATCTACCCGTGGCATTCCCCAAGGTTCAATCCTTAGCCCTCTATTATTTAATATTTATGTTAAACCCTTGGCGACCATAGTTGAACAGGCTGGGCTAACCTTGTTCTCCTATGCAGATGACACCCAGATTGTCTTCTCCCTATCAGGGAGAGACGAGAACAACACCTCCGCACTCAAGTCTGGCCTCATTCTTGTGGCCGACTGGATGCGGAGAAATTGTCTCAAGCTGAATGGGGAGAAGACCGAGGTGGTCATTCTGGGTCGGAACAAACATCTTTGGGGCCCCCGTCATTGGCCCATTGAACTGGGCAATGCGCCTACGCCATCCACTGCAGTTCGTAACCTGGGCGTCATTATTGACGACAGGCTAACTATGAAGCAACAGGCTACTAAGGTTGCAGCCATTACTTCTCAACGCTGCAGTGGCTTCACAAGATTTTGTGGATGCTTCCCCTCTCCTCTCGCAGAACCGTAGTCCAGGCACTTGTAACATCACGCCTGGACTATGGCAATATTCTCTACCTGGGCGCAGATAAAGCCACCATACATGTTCTTCAGGTTGTACAAAATGCGGCTGCGCGCCTGCTAAAGAACGTCCCTAGACGCACTTCAGCTGCTGCCGCGTTGCGTGACCTTCATTGGCTGAGCGTTCCTGAACGTGTTAAATTCAAGGCACTCTGTTACATGTTCAAGGCCAAGCAGGGCAGCGCTCCAACTTATATCCAAGGGTTGGTAACACCTTACACACCCGTGCGCTCACTAAGGTCATCGGACACTAGCAATTTCACAGTGCCAAGATGTAAGCTGGCAAGAATGGGAGGCCGCTCCTTTTCTATTCTGGGCCCGAAATATTGGAACTCCCTCCCACTAGCACTAAAGTCAGAGACCAACCTACTCCGCTTCCGTAGGGCTCTGAAGACTCTTCTGTTCACCAAGCGCAGTCAATAGTTGGTTGTGACCTCAAGTCAGGTGCTGCATTGTCCTTTCTTCTATAGTCTGTCCCTGGCGCCGGGAAACCCACTGTGGGTAGCTGTGCGCGGTAAAAGCTTAAATAAATAAATAAATAAATAAAATAAATTTAATGGAAACAGTCAAAAGACCTACACAGCTAGTGATTAATTTCATTGTTGAAGCAGCATTCATTTAAATATGCTCCATTGCATGCCTTAAACACTGTCTGTAAATTGTGGCCGCATGTTTTGAGTCATCACTTTTCTACTGTAAATAGTTATTGCCTTTGAGCAGCTACATCGAGGCGCATGCCTAGTTCGCTGTAGAAGTGCATTATAGCTTCTGGCACTCTCAATACATCTTAATGGAGTAGGCAGTCTGCCAAACATTAAATAACACTGTTACCCATAGGCACCAGAGCATCTGGGCACAGTCACATTCACAGCAGCACATGTAATCAGAAGCAAGGAATGAGTTTATAAACTAGATTGTAGCCACCAACTGCCTGGGTTTTTGCTGGCTTCCCATGTCACTCCTGAGTCTTGCTCATGTAGGTGGTCCAAAGCACCATTTTGTTGGACTTTCCCTTTAATTTTAAACTTTATTAAAAATGCTATTTTGTAACCAACAAACAAAATAATTCCCCTTTCTAATCCCTTTTGCTGTTTTAATCCACAGCTATGAAGGTGGGGATTTTGAGAAGGCTGCAGAGTTGTACAAACGAGCCATGGAAATTAAAGAAGCTGAGACATCTGTCGTCGGAGGGAAAGCTCCCTCTCGCAACTCTTCAAGTGGCGATACAATGAGCTTAAAGAACGCTTTGTCTCCTAATCTGCTTGCTAATCCAGGACACAGGTGACATGGACACATGGATCGTATGAAGGCCTCATCCAGAGGAGAGATGGCTTTAGCTTTCTTGAAGTAACATCATGTTACCTTGTTTTGTACACTTTAAACTTTATGGGCCAAACTTTAGGGGCTCCTTGGTTACTAAACAAAATCCTTGTTGATCAGTATTAAATCAAAAAACATAATCTGTATTGTAGGTTAACTCCTGTCTACCTATTTTATTTTTGACACCTACTTTCTTGCAGTCGACCTCCTTGTTTCTTTGAACATCATGTCTAGTGTGTGGGCTGGCTCTGGTTATGGCATCATCCACCAACTGAGATGACCTGTACACGAGGGTCAAAGGCCATACTAGATGGCATTGTGGGACTAAAGGTCATTGTTTGGTCCATACATTTGACATTAATTCTAAACCAGAAATGATGTCCTGTCTGCAGCCTTTAGATCCGACTCGGATGTTGAAATCAAAGTGTGAAAACGGGGGTACTAGTGAAAAATAGGGTCAAGCTAATCAAAGGTTTCAGGGGCTGCTCTAAATGATTGGAAGCAGAAGAAATTGTTCGACGGGCCCTGTGCAATATGCCAATAGCTTGGGTTAAACTCGATGGATCAAATGTTGCTGACAAAACCAGTAATATGAGAATCGCTGATAATCACTCATTGTGAGACATCATTAATTCATTATTTACATTGGTCTCAGGGGGCGTTTTTGGATAGACATCATGAATGGGAGTTGTCTAGTGTTTTGATATTGTTCCTGATGTCTCTTAGGGTGATTTGTTACTCCTTGTGTTTCCAGTGAGAGCTAGCAGCACCCACTTTTATTGAAATATTCCATCTATATCTTCCCGCTATTAGTTCTGCATGTTATAAGGTGTATGTGGTACCATACCTCCAGGACTCGATATGTATGTACAAGGAGTGATGTCTTCATCTATGTACCAAGAGTGATGTGGTATCATGCAAACAATGTGTGTGTTTTTTAATTGTCCAATAGCTTTAAAAAATGCATTTCTTTTTGCCTATGGAAATAGTTTAGTCTACTCTACATACACTACCAACAGTCTTTCTGCAGTTTTTACTTCTCATCAAACAAGGTTGAGTGCTATATTTGTGGTATGTATCCATTAGTTTTAAAGAATCACATATTGGAAATTGTAGTCTTTTGTATGGTTTTGCTTCCTGAAAAACAATCTAATATGGAGCTAGAACCCTTAAGGGCTTCCAAAATGGTGTTCTGTTGTAAATAAGTTGAGGTAGGCAGCAAGACACTTCTTGGTAGATACAAGATAGGTTTATTAAATTACAGCAGAGCAACACACCTCGCCAGCTGACCAGACCATCAACTGTCAAGTGTGGAACATTCAAGTTACACATAGAATGTAAACATGCATTCTGGGAGGCTTAGTAGGAAGGAACATAGAGGAAGGTGTAATGACAGCAGGTGGCCATGTTGGGAGAAGAACTAGTTCACTACACATCCTCCTCTTTTATCTAGAAATGTATTACACACCCATCCTCCTCCTTTATAATAAAAAGAAAAGTAAAGATGGAGCAGGCAAACGAGCGTTAAATGGCAAAGAGTGTTGAGAGTGAAATGTGAGGTGAGACACACCACCCAAAACAACCAATAGGTATCACCACCACCTACTCCCCTTAGTCAGACCAAAACAGGAAAAGTCAGTCCACTTTCTCCCATCAGTCCTTGACCAGCAAAAAGCATAAAGAGACAGGTTAGTTTCTTCAACCTGTTTTGCGCTCCAAAATGAAGATAAACGTTAAACTGAAAATACAATATGAACTAGAAGTCTCAGTCTGGCTCTGATCCCTCTAACACGTTCTTGACATCTTTCCTAAGTATTGAATTCTTTGCTCTGGTTGAGTGCCTCAGAATGAAATTTTGTTTTTGGACTATAAGTTCAAGAAAATATTTTTCTGGATTTTCTTACATTTTCTGATACTGGACTCTATCTCCATACTGGGGCACTGAGACCCAGTTGCAGGAGCTTCTTCTTGGTTCTGGAAACACTGTACAAACCATGGAACAATTGTCCCCTCCTGGTTCACAGACAAGGTTAAGAGCTCCCTGACCAGCTTCCAGATGTGGAACGTTAGACCCAGTTCTGGGTCCTCTGACCCACTTCTGGTCGCTATACCAGTCATGGGATTTGTGCTCTCTCGGATGACCTTTGTCCAGTCCTTGTCCACTCTTGGATGACCATTGTCTATTCCTAATTGTGGGAAAACCTTTTTCCCCTCTTGAATGACCTTTGTCCACTCTTTGTTCTGGGACAACCTTTGTCCCCTCTTGGACAATCATTGTCCATTCCTTTTTCTGGGTCCTTTGTCATCTTCTAGTTTTGAGACCTTACGCCTCAGCTGGTACTCGGAGCTGTGTGTCCTAATGTTTCTCTGACGTGGTAGGACTAGTAGAACGTTTGTCCCTGGTTTGAGTCCAGCGGCACACTTATAGGGTCACTTTCAATTAATTGAACTCTTCGCCCTGCTGTATAGCTCTCTGTGTCGAGCAGATTCTAGTTGTGGGGGCGTTTGTCCCTGTTAATGGTATTCTGACCCATTTCAGATTGAAACAGACTTAGTTCAGAAGCTTGTTTTGTGCCGGTCCTGGGCCTTTCTTTGTCTACCACCGGTCGTGGTTCTGGGACATGTTGACAAGCTTCTATTTATAGGGCAATACTTTCCAGGTTTGAGTCCACTTCTGGGTCCGCTGTCAACTAATTGAACAACCAGCTTCTGGCTCACTATTGCGGTTCTAATCTCTCAGCTTTGGTTATACACTCTCGACCAGCTGTCTAGGTTCTGACAGGTTTTCTGGGTTCTGAACACTGTCATTTTCCTGTGTTCATTTCCACAGTATAGTACTCTACTAGAACTGAGATCAAAGTGACAGTCCCTGGGAATAATTCAATAAAGTAATTCTATTGATAACTAATGGTGAACTCCGTTTGGAGCTTCATTGCTATGTGCACGTCAACTTCTTCAGGTATATACTACTGGAAATGAGATGAGCTCTTAGACGCGTTTTTATGGCTTTTTACATGCAAAAATTTAAAGTTCCACAAGGTGGCAGTGTTGCCCAAAATTTCCCACAGAAACTGCCTTTAAATTCGCATACTTGTAAAAAAAATGTAACTGAAGCTACGTTGTTTTTGATGGAGGGTGCATATTATATTTTAGTAAGCAGTCATAAAACGCTGTCAGTTGGTACCGTTAGCGCGCATTCATCCTCTTTCTCACCTAACAAATGCACATTGAGAAGAGAAATGTTCAAGCTCCACTCACCGTTTGTTTTTCCTGGGAATGAGTAGAAAGTAATGTTAAGAGAATTGCCGGAAAGAAGTAGCGAACCTTGGCTTCATGGAGGCAGTCTCCAGCTGTTCAGCAATGTGCGTCACTACGGGAACCAAGAATGCCAAGGGAACAAAGCCACAAAATGGATGCTTCAAGTTGCGTTGCGTGACATTTCGTAATGACTCATTCAAATTCCTTCACTGGTCAGAGGTTGAAAGCTAATGCCGATGGCGAAGCACTGTACACACGCTGGTTCTCCACTAGAACACCAGAAGATACCATGAAGTCATCATTAAGAAGACAACAGCGCAGAGGGAGGATCACTCTGCCCAAAAACTGAAAGGCAGACCCGAGTGAATTCTTATGCACAAGGCAGGCAAGCGCAGGGTAGGATTTCTCACCTGAACAGTTAAGTTGTTCCTCATGCTTTGGTTTTTGATGCTGCAGCGGCCGGTTTCCCCTTATTTTCTTTCTGCCCTTTACCTTGAAACTGAGGCGAGTGACTTTCGTTTTATTTAAGTCTTCTGGAGTTACTCAGGTGATATGCAACAGGTTTCAGCTTGTTTAGTTGTTTTGGCAACAGCTAGTTTCTCACTACAATCGGTTACGTTTTTTAAAGACTTACTGCTTTTACACGTTTCTTCTTCTTAAGTTACTGGCAGCAGATAGGCTGATTCCATATCCTCTTTTAAGTTTGGTATTTCTTTTTTTCTTTTTTTACTTGCGGCTAATTTCTTCAGGCTTTCTTGCGTTTCAAAGGTTTTTACTTGCTTTTCCTCTTGTTTCTGGCCGCAGTTAGGTGGGTTCTTGGTTGCGAGGTGTTGCTCGTTCTGCGCTGTTCTTCTTGGTCTGCTCCTCTGGTCTGGTCAGGACAGAATGTCGCCAAAATGTTGTAAATAAGTTGAGGTAGGTAGCAAGACGCTTCTCACTGTGGATGAGCAGAAATGCCTTGAAGTTGAACTATACTAAAACTAAGGTCCTTGTTCTGGGAAACAACACTGAACTTTGAGGAATTAACCACTGGCCTGATACTCTGGGACCTTTACCTGCTCCTGTCCCCAAAGTTAAGAACCTGGGTTTTACCATTGGTAGCAATGTCTCCCTTAGAGCTCAGGTGTCTGTGGTCACTGCAACTTGCTTTGCGGTTCTCAAGTGGCTTAAGAAAATTCTCTGGTTAATACCTCCTGAAGCCCAGAGAATGTCAATGCAGGTAGTGGTGATTTCCAGATTAGATTATAGAAATGTATTGCACCTGGGAATGCACTTTGTTTTATGCTCTATACTCCTTACACCACTACAGTATCTGAATTAAACCCTTCTTGCTTCAGAACTCACTTTTGTGTTGGACAAAACAATAATTTATGTTAATGATCTGACACCTGCCTGATTCTCCTTAGGCTATACTTACCCACTATTTTGGTGTTATTCATGTCTGGTATATGCGTTTTTCAGCTGGCGCTGTTACTAATCACTGTAACAATGGAACCACCTGATGCCAAAATTAAGCCACCATTTCAAAGAATACTCATTTTATTTTGACTATGTTACATGAACATGTTGTTGAGATAACCGCTGCAGTGTACTGGAGGATGTGCAATTTGGTTTCCTCCCAGGACATGGGACGGAAACTGCCCTTGCGGCCGTTCTGGACGATCTTCGAATGCGGGCGTACAGAGGACAGTCCGTAATTCTGATTTTGCTGGACCTATCCGCCGCATTCGATACAGTCAATCACGAGGTCCTGCTTGCCAGGCTTGCTGGAGTTGGAGTGAAAGGAAGGGCACTTCAATGGTTTCAATCCAACCTGAGTAATAGGCATCCGGCAGTAGCCTTCCCCCTTATCAATCAGAGTTTATGGATGTCAAGTATGGTGTTCCTCAGGGTTCGGCGATCAGCCCCATCTTGTTTAACATTTACATGAGGCCGCTGATTGGTCTCATCAAGTCACACAATATTGACTTGGTGAATTAAGGTCATGACACACAGTTGATCCTATCATTAGAGGGACACCAATCAACAGCACTGGACAAATTCTATGTGTGTATGCGGGATGTTACACAATGGCTAAAAATAACGACTTCCAATTCAACAGGGATAAGACGGAGATCTTCTGTTGTGCAGATGGAAAAATCCCCTTTGTACTTGCAATGAGTTTTTGGCCTATCCCGGTGGCTACTCCTTAAATACCGTCCAAGACAGTGCATAATCTAGGGGTTAGCTTTGATTGCAAGCTAAGTCTGGAGTCCCAAGTGAACAAAACTGTTTGGAGTTGTTTTTCTCTGATTAGAATACTTAGGAAGATTATTCCATTGCTACCTCCACAGGCGAGAGCGCTGGTAGTCAGGAGCATAATCTTGAGCCATCAGGATTATTGTAATGCCTTGCTGCTGGAGTCCCCTAAATACTTGATTAGGAAATTACAGAGAATCCAGACTATTGCAGCCAAGCTAGCCCTAATAAGACCATGTTGCCTCTCAGGCCCTCTCTGAACTCCATTGGCTCCCGGTTCTGCAGAGGATACAGTTTAAAGTGCTTTGCATAGTTTGTAAAGCCTTACAATGGCCTTGGGCCCATACCCTTGCAGGATAGATTCGAATGGTACACTCCTTCACGCAACCTCTGCTCCTCTTCAGCCAAGCTGGTGAGAGTGTCTAGATTTAAAAGAGTTAAATCAGAAGGATGGGCATTTGGTATTGCAGCAGCACTGGCCTGGAATAAACTCCCAATTGAACTCAGGCTGATGGAGAATTTGCTACAGTTCAGGAAGAAGTTGAACACATGGCTCTATCCTAGAGCATAGGTTTCTGATCTTCTCATTCTAATTTATTCCTCTTTCCTCCACCACTCCTAGTTCGGTAGAACCTACGGTTCTAGCGCCAGGATACCCGTAGGGTCACAGTGCGCTTTATAAATAGGAATTACACAATTACAATTACAGTGCCTGTTTGGAACTTTTTACTGTTATGAATTATTTTTCTTTTTCCTCTAATATTTTTTTATGTTTTTTTTACTCTACTGTGTAAACTCAATAAAGCTTTTTGAATTAAAAACAATCCCCCAAAAGTGATTAACATGTTCCCACCAAAATCAAATCCAGGGATATTCCACTTTAACCTTGACGTCCAGCAGCTCCAATGCAAATTTGTGCACTCTCCAAAATTTACTATTGTTAAGCACATATTAAAATGTTAACAGGAATGCATTTTTGGTACCATTTTATAAACCCAAGTATGATGACTTGCAAGAAGAAAACATGACACTCCTTTAAATGTAGGAATTGTACTAGGTGTTTACAGGGTACTTTTCTATTTCCTATCAATAATCTGATGTTTTATGGGGAGCAACAAAACACATTTAAAAGGGGTTTCTGAAATGTTATAAACATAGCAACATTGATAATGTTTACAATTGTATTAAATATGTTTAAGCGTTTTTTTGTTTTTTTTAATAAAGCAACCAGTTGACCCAATTATCTTTGGAATTGTTTGTATTTGCATGTATTTTCACAATGTTTTTCAGAACCAAATTCTAATTTAGCCTGAGAGTCTCAATTCATAATGTGCTTCAACTCTCTGGTTAGTGACCAATCAGCATACATCACTAGTTTGCTATTGTAAGGGTGATGTCACAACAGCCAGCATACTAATCTCATTTCCAAAATAATTAATTCCCCATTAAGTGTTTCTGGCTTGCTTTAAAACTGTTGTATACTTAGACCCTATTTTTTGTAATTTGAATTGACAACACAAAGCCCCCTATTATTTTTGTTACATGAACAACCCATGTTTGATATGTTGTTATGAAAGTTACATCCAGCTGTATTAAATTCCCCCGTTATAGTTAGTTCAGCTTACTATAACTTGCGGCCTCGTAATGCACTGCTAATGACGTCACAAGCCAAAGTAGGCCCCACTGAGGCAGACAATGAGGTGGTTAGAAGTCATGGCTGAGGCACCAAAGCTACTGCCAGAGCACTTGGAGATTTCATAGCCAGTGGAGAGCAAGATGGCAAACACCGTCATGGCGAGGGCAACCTCCTTCTGAATGACGCCCAGCACACTGAGGATAAGCAGCCCCAGAGTGAAGACTGCAAGACCTGGGACCATGGCATTTAGGGGATTAAGGGACCCGCTCAGGAACCCCTGTGCGTCCATGATCTGGATCACACACTTAGAGAACAATAGCGCTGAGACAGTCAGGCAGAAGAACACAAACAAGGGGAGAAAGCCATGGCTTCTCCGGGCTTCTGCAAGAGAGAAGGGAGAAGTAAATTTAGGAAGTTAGGAACTTGCCCCTAGATTCATCAAAGTCACGTTTTGCGAGTCCTTAATAGCGATTATTTAGGAATCATTAATAATGACTTGCAAAACGGGATTCATGTAGGAATCGCTAAATAAATTGCGATTCCTACACATTCCTTATTTGCGATTAGCAAACTGCTAATCGCAAATGCGATTAGCAAATTGCTAATCGCAAATAAGGAATAACTCCCCATTCATTCCTATGGGCCTAAAGGCCCATAGGAATGAATGGGGGTTTAGGCCCATAGGAATGAATGGGGAGTTATTCCTTATTTGCGATTAGCAATTTGCTAATCGCAAATAAGGATGCAATTTCAAGGGTGCTAGGGGTGTCCAAAGGACACCCTGTAGAACCCCTGAAATGTAATCTACATTGGTGTTGCGCACACACACGTCCAAAGGACATGTGTGTGTGCAACATGCAACTTAGAAAAATGCATTTAAAAGCATTTTTCTAAGTTTTCGCTATTTACCACGAGGTTTGACCTCGTGGTAAATAACGGCCCGAAATTGCGATTTCGCAATTTAAAAATGGTTAATGAATTGCATTTAATGAATCTCAAATAGAGATTCCTTAAATGTAATTCCTCGCAATTTAGCGAATTCGCAATTACCGATTTTTGCATTGGGATGATGAATCCCAAATGCAAAAATTGTGCTTGCAAAGGGCCAGAGTCTCAGAATCTGGCCCTTTGCGAGCCGATTTTCCAATGATGAATCTACCTGTTGGTGAACAATAGTGTTAAGAGACATTTAGGCAGACGAGCACAAGCAAGGGGACATAGCCATGACTTCACCGGGCTCCTGCAAGAGAGAAGAAGAGAGTAGTAAATATAGGAAGAAAGCAAATTCGTGAAAGAAGGTGGAAAGAAAGGATTAAAAGTAGTAAAATGGGGAAAGCAAGAAGAAAGAAGTAAATATAGAGAAAATAGAATTAGCGAAACAAAACGGGGAAAATGTTGATAAGAGGAAAGAGAAATAGGTGGTGAAAGAGAGTGAAGAAGGCAGAAGTAAATATAGGGGAAAAAAGAAAATTAGAGACAAATGGGAGATGTGAAAGCAAGAGAGGGAGAGATGGGAAAGTGTGTAAAAAAGAGAACGCAGAAGTTACTATATTTTGAAAAGTAGAATTAGAGAAGGAAAGGATAAAGGAGATAGAAATAGAGGAATGTGGTGGGGAGGGGGGAAATGATGGAAACCTAAAAGGAGCGAGAAAGTACTAATACATTTATGGAAAAAAGAGAACTTGACAAATAAAAGAAACAATTTATAATAGGGGGTTGGGAGAAAGGAAGGGAGAGAAAGAGAGCGAGGAGGGAGAAGTAAATGTACAGAAGAGGAGAAGAAATGTGTTATGAGGAATGAGTGAGAGGTAGGAGAGAGATTGAGGCAGAGAGAGGAAAAGGGAGGGGTGAATAAAGGATAAAAGAAAATCACAGAAAGAATAGAACAATATTAGTCAGAGAAAAAAGATGGAAATCAATAGAGAATGAGACATAAACAGGAAAAAGAAAAAGGCAAAAGAGTGAGAATGAGAAAGAAAAAATTAGAGTAAGAGTGGAAACAGTAAAACTGAAAAACGGGAGGAGTAATAAAATATGGGAACATTAGTGAGATGAATGATAGACAATAAGAGAAAATAAGACACAAAAATAGGAAGAATGAAAAACGGAGATGAGTGAAAATTAGAGGAAAGAAAAAAAAACGAGAGCAATAGGGGATAGAGTGAAAGAGAGAAAAAGATTGTAGAGAAAAAGAAGAATTATAGAAAAAATGGAGTGAAAGAGATAATAGGGAAGAAAGAGAGAATGAAAGAAAGAAAATAAATATATAACAATAAATTATAAAAGAAAGAGCACGAAAGAAAAGAAAAAATGATGGTAATGTACATATAAGAGAAAATAGAATGAGTAAGAATGAGAACAGGAAAAAGAAACAAGCAGTGGCAATGATAATAGATCTGGCTTATAAATTAATGTGCCTTTCCAGTCCTTGATGGGTTTAGGCACTCAGTAAGTTATCATGCATGCACTTTCCAATTCATGCTTGCATTCATTCTTGCATTCGCCCATTTACGCCCCCACAATAAAACACACGCACAAACTCTACAACATATGCAAGATAAATTAAATTAAAATAAATGTTAAAAAAGAAAACATGCTACCTACATTTGGTAGGCATGTGGCTTGCAATAACAAAATTAAACAAAGCAGCAGGTGGTCATCTTGCAATCGTTTTGTACTAAGTGTATTGTATTAATGTTCCAGCATTGCTGTCACATTGAAAACCATTGTGCTGGCCTTCTTGTAATGGTAAAATAATGACCACACATTTCCATCACGGTTGCCTGGTTTAAATGGAGTGGCTTGTGAGATGTGGTGCACTAGGTATGAAATTACATCCAAGCATGAGGTCTGCTAGCACTGTGTGGGGAGCTGTTGTATGCTCAAAAACATGTAAATAACAAGCATTGGCATAGCCAATAGGTCTCGCCTTTGGGACCTTATAAGTGCTTAGCCATGCCACAGTTGATGTTGTGCTGGATAACTTAACACTTATAAGTTCCCAAAGGCGAGATCTATTGGCTATGTCAATGCTTGTTTTAACTTTTGATTCAGTGACTTGTAGTCATGTATAAAAACAGGACTATAAGTCACATAATCCCAAGTACAATTCTAGACTATACTGGCTACTCAACCATGGACCCAAACATTTTTACAGCTCTGTTTTGTGCCGAGAATAAGAAACTCGCTGAAATTGAAGTACTCAACCCACAAAACATCTTCAGTTTTTGCCTGTAATACGGCTTCTGAGTCTATTATGTTCTTGTCTGAGGCAGTTCCAGAACTCTCAAATTTGCGGGACCCATGGGTGACTGTCCCATCCAGGGTAGGTTTTTAGTTTGCATTCTGGGATGTGAAGTCCAATTTAGACCATTATAAAATCATGGCTGCATGCCACAGAATACAAAAAATAAACTTGAACTGCCACGCCCAGACCAGGATAAATTGCCGGCTCTGCAGCTGTGGTCGTACTTCGGTTAGAATTGTCTTTGGGGTCATTCATCTGTCTCCTTGGTTGACGCCAACATGTAGTCATACTGCTCTATATGGCGTTGGTCACCCTAGCCATGCCTGCAAGCGGGACGAGAGAGGCGGGGTTTAGGAACAGGACTAACGGATATTAGTACCATTATCTTGCTAATATGTTGCAGAAGTATTGTTCATTCAGTAGCCGTACTGTCGGATGACCAAGAGGTGCTGTGCCACTTCAGTATGGCCGCATTTGTAACCTCTTTCAAGTTGTCCAAAGGGACATCTTCAAGATGGCCGCCTCCAAGTTTGCTGCACTAGTGCATGCCTGGAACACAGATTTCTAGAAGCGATTATAACGTTTGTGTATGTGAGTTAGACTTTCTCCAAACCATCTCATGGCTCTAAGGTTCTAGGGTCAAATACCAAGCATGACCAGGCACGGATCTACCCCTCACCGGCCTGAATCTCTCCACAGGGGAGGTAAGTTGCACGTGGTAATTCCTGGTTGTGCTCCGCCCCCCGCGGTCATAGAGACAAATGGAACGCCCCCTGCTTCTGATGTAGAGCTTGCCCAGATCCTGCCTGGCAGTGTATGATAGTGTTCACAGAGGTGGATGGAGTGAAACAGTGTGGCTGGAGGGTTTTACCATCCTGAGCACAAAAATAGAGCCACAAGCGGGAGCAGGTCGGTTCCTTTGTGTTTTTTTTTTTAATAGAACGCTTTGTATCTGCAATAATGTGAAACATACCGTTAGTGTGGTGGAGTGCAAAACAGGCATTTTATTTATGGCTGTGTCTATAACAAATGATAACCATGTGCATAACTATTGTATGCTTGTATGTTTTACTCGGCTATCTTTACAAATAGCAGAGAAATGTGGGCGCAAGCACTCAATGTGTTGGCGAATGTCGGTTTGTAGAACGATGATTCTCTTAATGGCTTGTCTTTTAAACATTGAGGTGTTTGTAATTGAGTGTATCAGAACTCTTTGTTTAGGTGAGGTTATCGTGCACAGCTAGTCATGGAACAGGAATATTTATCTTTTTGTTGGTGTGTGGCTAATAATAAAGTTAGAGCGTTTTGTAACGTATCACAGTATGACAGAGCTGTTTGTGTGTATGAAAGTCTCTGGCATTTGTAGAGCTGAGTGTAAGACAGACCTGATGGTGATAGTAATATACCTATGGTTGACTGACTGCTCAGTGCATCTGGTGTCGAGAAATGCATTTGTGTATAACTGAATGTGAGTGAGGGCAAACTACATGTGTGGGGTTTTGCGATTCAGTTGATCACAATCTTGTGCTATTGCTACATCTATCTGACTTTATTGTCTGTGAGTAATAAGGCACATTCTCAGTATTGAGCAGTTATTCCTCTCTTGTGGACGTATTGTTTAAAGTAAGTACGGCATGTTCGGTATTTTGCCTAGTTTGTTGTAATGATTGTATCTGCTGCATTTTTTTATCTCTGTGTTTTTATGTGAGTGGTGTATGTGGGTTGCTATTTCAACTTTGAAATGCTAGAGGATGAGCTATAGAAATCTGTGGCTCCTCGCTGTAGTCCTATGAGCTATAGGCCTGACTGAACATTCGCATGTTTCTGTGAATTGTACTTTTCTAACTCAGAAATGGTCTGATCATTTGAGCTGTACATGTTTGTGGCTTATCAATAAACAAGCATTGGCAGCACAACCGCAAAAGTAATTGTGATCACGGTGAAAGCCAAAGTGATTACGATCGCGATGTGAGTTGTGTGCGCACGCAAAAATGAAAATGAAACAAGCATTTGCAATGCAATAGGTCTCGCATTAGGAATGTGTGAGCTATTGGTATTGTAAAATTGCGTATGTTTTTAGCATGTAGTTAGTTTGTAATATATAATGTAATAGGATTGTTATACAGAAAGGCAAGAGCTTGCATTTTCATAATGTAAATCCTATTAGTTATGTCAATTCGTGTTAGTATGTAGAGTGTGTGTGTGTGTGAAAAAGTGAGTGTATGTGATATTGAGTGTGTGTGATAGAGAGTGTATTAGAGGTAGTATGTGTGTAAGAGAGAGAATGTTTGTTTAATTTACAGAGAAAAGTGTGTGTTTGTGTGTGATAGAAAGTGTGAGTGAGTGTGATAGTGTGAGAGAGATAGTGTTATAGTGAGAGTGTGTGATAGAGAGTGTTATAGAAAGAGAGTGTGATATTGATAGTGTGAGGGAGATAGTTTGATAGGGACTGTGTTAGAGAGAGTGTTATTAAGAGTGTGTGAGAGAGAGTGGAATAGAGAGTGCGTGTGTGTGAAAGAGAGAAAGTGTGTGTGTGTGTTTAATTGAGGAAGTGTGTATGTATTTGAGATAGTGTGTCTGATAGAGTGTGTGTGTGAGTAATATAGTATGTGTGTGTGTGTGTATGTATGATATAGAATTGTGTGTTTAAGAGAGTGAGGGAGTGTGTGTGTGTGTGACAAAGATATTTTGTGTGATAGAGAGAGTGTGTGTGATAGAGAGAGTGTGTGTGTGTGAAATATAGTGTGTGTGTGATATAGAAAGAGTGTGTGTTATAGATGTGAGTTAGTGGTAGAGAGTGATAGAGAGAGAGTGTGTAAGAGAGACAGTATGAAAGAGAGTATGAGAGAGAGTGTGAGAAAGAAAGTGTGATATTGAGTTTGTGATAGAGTATGTGACAGATAGAGTGTGATAGAAAGAGTGTGTGTTAGAGAGTTTAAGATAGAGTGTGAAAGAGAGATAGTGTAATATATAATGTGTGTGTGAGAAAAAGATAGTGTGTGTGAGGAAGTATATGTGTGAGAGTGAGACAGTGTGTGAGAGAGAGATAGAGTTTGTGTGTGCTATTGAGTATGTGTGTTATAAAGTGTGTAAGATTGTGTGTAAGTTTGTAAAACTTTATTGTCTGCTGTGTGGATTGTATGGCAGATAACACCAAAAACAATAAATTGGAGGTCTAAATCTAAAAATTAAAAGCAAATATTGTAACAATGTAATTGGGAGATGTTGTAGTGAATAGGCAGTGTGCAGCAACAGCGTGGTGTTGCAGGTTGTACAGTTGTTGGGGAAGGTAGATGAACAGAATGCGAAAGGCATACAAATGCAAGGGGAAAGTAATGAAAGACAAATATTTACATCCGGCAAGGCTATTTTTTGTAAGCGTCTAAACAATAATTGAATATATGTTTGTATGTATAGCTTCAGTTGCTAAAGAAATATTAGAATGCTTGTTGTTAAGGTATTGTACATAGTTTAATTATTGAAACAAAGAAATGTTAATATTTATTTGCGATTAGCAATACTGTTCAACTCAGGAAGTAACAAACATGGCGAGAAAAACATTCTTTTTTTGACATATATGTTGTCCTATAATATTTTTTTTTTAATCAGTATGAAAAACATTATATACATTGTTGTTGGTTAGGCAAAAAAGAATACATCGGTCTTGAAATTGTAAGTTGTTCTGTTTTTAAAGCATTGTAGGAATGAGAGTAATACAAAGAAACATTTCAACATTTTTTGGGGATTTTCCAATAAACATTTTTTGAGCGTACTGTTTGAACATTTAACAATGCAAAATAGCAGTACTAGTAATAATGTTTACAATAATAAAAAAAGTAATGTAGAGCAAATCAAATACAGTTGCACACTAGAATTGAGAGAAGAAACGTTAAAATTACAACAGCATTAAAAAAAATGAACATTATGCGTTAGGCCTTTTTCCTTCTTTAAAAATACAAAAATTTTCAGCACCATCGAAAAAGTGTTTCTTATCGTTAAGCTGTTACATTTGTTTAATTATGTCTGTGATACAACCATTGCAAAACAGTACATTTAGTGTTAATGGTAAATGCGGCATCAAAGCATCTTCAAAGTCTTCTGTATCTGTGTCAATGCCTAAGAAGTCCATTAAAGTGGTGTTGTTTATGTCCATTAATTGAAATTGTTCACTTGGTTTGACTTGCACTGTCATTGTGCTTTTTTCTTGGTATGTTTTCTTCACTCCAAATAATGTTACAGTAATGTTTTCCTTTGGTGGTTTTATTACCTATAAAGAAAGTTATTTAATACTAAGTTCTTTGTGTTTTTTTTTTTTTGCAATATGACAGGTTATTAAATTATTACTTACTTGTACTGTAGTGTGTCTAGTCGTGTTTAATATTTTTTCTCTGTTAAATTCATGTACAGTTAGATGTGTTATCTGTACATATTTCCTAATATCAATAGCAAAATCTGTTGCTTCTCTCCAGAGACTAACTTTCACAGAGTCGGTAGCATTGTTAATTGTTATACTCTTAATCTTTGTTTCTTGTCCCCTGACGAATATATTTTTTGTAGCTTCGACGTGTAGTACAGAAAATTGTGATGCGTTGCTATTCTTTTATATAGCAAACAAAACAGGTGATGGACAGAATGTGGATCAATGTCACACATTCACCCCAGTCCGAAGATCTGGGCCCAAATCCATCATTTTTTTGCACTCCACACCACCCTGGGTTAGACATTGGCGATATGCAAATCAGCTCTGACCCTGTGCCCCATGGGAACAGTCCAGTCCGAACTACAAAAGCCATGTCCTTTCCAGAACGGAATCAAGCATCCGAGGACCGGACCGGTTTCGAGGTAACACCTCATCAGCCCGGCTAGCTTGACTCCAGTGGTGTGGAGTGCCTGGGACCCACGTCTGAGCATCCCCAGCGCACTTATGGCGGCAATTGCAAACAAAACAGGTGATGGACAGAATGTGGATCAATGTCACACATTCACCTCAGTCCGAAGATCTGGGCCCAAATCCATTGTTTTTTTGCACTCCACACCACCCTGGGTTAGACAATGGCGATATGCAAATCAGCTCTGACCCTGTGCCCCATGGGAACAGTCCAGTCCGAACTACAAAAGCCATGTCCTTCCCAGAACGGAATCAAGCATCCGAGGACCGGACCGGTTTCGAGGTAACACCTCTCATCAGCCCGGCTAGCTTGACTCCAGTGGTGTGGCGTGCCTGGGACCCACGTCTGAGCATCCCCAGCAAAAATTATGTTCTTTGCATGTTGTTTCAGATGTACTAATTTTAACTTTTCAAAAGAGTATAGTAAAGAAATTACTGGTGATTTGGTGAAATAAAATTAAAGTAATTAAAATAGCAAATAGATAGTTACTAACTTTAACAAATAGCAGAGAACAATTAGGAGTTATGGGCAAGTAAATGTTCAAATAGATAAATGCTATTTGTATGTGATCGTCATTGTAGTTACGTATTTTTTGCCAAATAGTAATATATGTAAATTATTTTACTCACCTTGTATTGTGGCTTTATTGTTCTAATGTGAGTAGGTGCAATGTTGCAACCTTTATATTTACATTTAGTTATTAGTGCAGAATTGGTAGCAGCAAAAGAAGCAGATATTAACATAAGAAATAAAGAGCAAAGTAAGTACAACAGCAAAAAAAGTGGATTGGTAGAAATTATTGTAGGTGTGTGTAATAATGAAAATATAGTATGGAAAAGAAACACAACTTTTAGTTTGTTTAGTAAAATACATAAAGTATTTTACTCACCTTGTATTGTGGCTTTATTGCTGGAATGTTTCTATTTGTAATGTTGAGTTTTGTTCATTTATAAAAAGATAAACACTTTCCTTCCTGAAAGTGCTGGAAAAGCAGTGGTGAGCTCACTTGTGTTATTTTCATTGGATTATTGCAATGGCCTATTTGCCAATGCTCAAGCCTGGGTAGTTTCCAAATTACAAATGATTCAGAACATGGCAGCAAGATTACTCTCCAGGATCCCTAAATTTAAACTGATCAGCTAAATAATCAAAAGTCACCATTGGTTGACAGTAAAAAATCGTATTAAATTTAAAATGCTTTGCTTAACTTTCTAAGCACTTTACAAACAAGGGCAAAAGTTCCTCAAATAGGAGCTCTCTATTTACCACCCAACCAGACAAATAAGATCTTTGATGCTGCAACAAACAGTGGTATCGTGCATAAGGACGGTCACCTGGTGAGACAGACGCTTTATGGTGACAGCAGCCAGACTCTGGAATTCTCTTCCATTAAAGATTAGATCAGGTCATTTCTAATTCAGGAAATTGTTGAAGACGTGGGTGTTTAACCAGTAACAAGTCTGTTCTCTTCTATTTAAAGATAGACTGCCGCTTCCAAAGAGACCTAAATTGAAATCTTAGTGCCAAGATGCCCACGGGCATACGTCATGCTTTATAAATGGCAAAAGTAAATAAATAAATAAATAAATAAATAAATAAATAAATACTTCAAGAGTGGCAGCAGTGTAAGAAGCAGATGTTAGGTTAAGGAATAATGAGCAAAGGAAGCACAACAGCAAAAAAAGGGAATGGTATAGATTATTCTAGGTGTGTGTATAAATGAAAAAGTAGTATGCAAAAGAAACACAACTATTATAGTTTGCTGTTTGGTTATAAACCGGTAATATATTAGTTGTGGTGCTTTTACAGACCAAAAAGGGAAGTCGGAAGTATAAATGACACAGCATTTTTAGGAGTAGCATTAGATGTGTGGTGAATTAGAAACATTGTTTTGTTTTGTGGGATACTGTTGCAAAAAAATATGATTTAACTGTAGCAGCAAAACGTTGCGAGTTGCGTAATGAAATAGAAGGTATGTTGTGTATGATTTTAGAGCATAAAGGAAGTATTTTAAGTTAGGAAACAAAAGCAAGGGAGTTAGATTAACTCTTTAAAAACAATTGTATTGCCATTACCTGTTGCAAGTAGCATTGTAGAATCTGCTTTTGTTGTACAAGTAGTTCTATTTAATAGTTAAATGCTGGCAAGAGTGGCAGCAGTAAAAGAAGCACATGTTATTTCAAGAAATAAGGAGCAAAGGAAGGACAACAGCAAAATAAAGTGAATGACTAGAAATTATTGTGGGTGTGTGTAATAAGGAAAATGCAGTATGCAAAAGGAACACAACTATTATAGTTTGCTGTTTAGTTATAAACATGCAATATATTAGTTGCAGTGCTTTTACAGACAACTAAGGGAAGTTGGCGGATAACATTAACAGAATTTCTGGCAGTAGCATAAGATGTTTGGGGAATTTTAAAATGCGTTGTTTTTTGTAGGCTACTGTTTTAAAAGTAAATTATTGATTGCTAGTAGAAAAATGTTGCAAGTTGTGGAATGAAATAGAAGGTATGATGTGAATTATTGAAGAGCATAAGGTAAGTATTGTAAGTCAGGAAACAAAAAGTAAGGGAGTAAAATTAACCCCCTAAAAACTATTGTATTGCCATAACCTGTTGCAAGTAACATAGTCTGATTTGCTTTTTTCTTACAAGTAGTTGTTTATAACAGTGAAATGCTGCTTATAGATGAGTTGCATTGTATTTGCAACATTTTGCAAATATTAACATATATAAAGCGCTTTACTTACTTTATATTGGAAGTTAATTCTTGTTTTCTGTATGGCACAGGGTGTTCGGCTAATGTTATTAAAAACATTTTTGAAAACGCTATAGTAAACATTCTATAATAGTTGCTTTAATATGAGCATTGTAATGTTTCAAGTTGTCTATTAATATCAATATTGGAAAACATTTCATAGTGCAATTTATTTCGGAAAAGTAGTTATAGTTATACAGTTGTAAAATTTTCATTTTTTTGTGAAGAAGGTAAGAAAGATAGATAAATGTCTGTAGGTAATAAAGTAATAGAATGCAGCTTACCTCTGTTATTGTCCCTGACACAGTCAGTAGTGTCTTCACAGTAGCTTCCCGTACAGCTTTTATTGGAGACACTGGTGGTGGTGGTGGCTGTAAAATGTATTCAGCTTCCTGGAAAATAGCTGATGAAATTTGAAGCGGTGGCATTCTTGCAATTTTTGTTTGTTTTGTCAATAATAATATATAATTTTTGATAATATAATTCCGAATTATCTATCCATTTTGCTCTTTAGTTTGATTATAGTAATCTTCATAATAACATGTTGCTTTTATACAGTCAGTTTCATCTGCTAAAGCCATATGGTATAAAACTTTATTCTCTTGTTTTGCATTTTTGTAATACGTTTTTGATGAACATCTAATAATGTTGACCCGGATTGGTTTTTGATATGGTTTTGCTGCATCCTCTTTGATGTTCTTTAATTCTTCAATGGACATCATCTGTAAAATATAATGTAGGGATTAATAATCTTTATACGTAAGCATGTTAAAAAACAATTTATATTCATATGTCTAATGCATGTCTTTAGATAGCTATCCATATTGGTTTGTGATCACTATAATATGATTCTAGTGTGCCGCAATTTGTGATATGTACATTTGTAAAAATGTGGTCTAGCAAAGAGTTGTAGTCTGTTGTAGGTGCTGTAATTTTTTGTTTGCAATAAAAATGTGTTTTCATGTAACTTAATAGCAAATGTGTATTGTGTGTTGCTTGTTGTAAATCAGTATTGAAATCACCCATTATGATATATTTATGATTCGGGTATGCATTTAATGTAGTAGTTAAAATTGTTAACAATACTTGGATAGCAACTTTGGGTGGTTTGTATATAAATACTATCAGATAGTCTGTGTTGTTGATTGTTTGTGTGAAATGTAAAATGTCAATTTGTTGTTCAGTTGCAAATATGGGTTGTGTTATATGTTGTTTGTTGTAATATATAGCAATTCCATGTTTTGTGTCTTTGTTAAAAAATGTGTCAAAAAACATACAATTATAATGTTCAATACAATAATCCGTGTGAGGTGTTTTATATGTAATATTGATTTCAGTTAAGCATAATATCTTGTAAATATCAAGGACCCCCTGATGAGGATACGACTCCTGGGTCAGGGACAACAATTTCTTGTAGAGATAAATACCCAGGCAGACTGAAAGAATACAAAAGCTGGCTGACTGTACAGATAGTGTTAAAAATAGTAACAAAATTAATATACAAAAATGATTTAAGCAATGGACTGAAATGATATCAAAATATACACTTTAATATAAATATAGGGTAGACATATACACAAATGATAAACAAATTACACAATAGACATTTCATGAAGTTCATTTGTTTGTTATTAAAACATCTTCATAAAGTAGTTCTTTTTAAAATTCTTTTCTTTCAAAACATGGCTGTATATCATGTGTCAACGCGTTTCGACAAACTTGGTTGTCTTCGTCAGGACAGAAACGGATGTTCAGCCAATCTCTCTAAACAAGAAAGATATACAATTATGATATTTAAAATGGTTATAAAATCACAGTGCATTGCTCTTTTATGATCGATAAAATTCTTATGAAATGTTTCTAATTATCTCAGCCAGACTAATGTAGTGATACATTACATTATTAAAGATGTGGTTGGAAAAAAACATACATAGATCATAATGTCACAATTTTCCAAAGGAAGACCTTATCTATAGCAGTTAAACTGCAGACATGTGCTGTGACTTCATAGAGGTCGGTGTGTCATTCATAAGGTCTAACATTTTGTTATTATTTTAAGAAAAACCTAAAATATTTTTTAAAACACTATTCAATTCAAAACCTAGTTCATATTTCCTATTTTAGTGTATCTGCCAAATTATTTAGATTATTAAAGTCATTTATGTGAAGAGGCGGCCTATATAACCTAAGTCTATCTGTAGGTAAGTATGGGTTATAGGTAGACTCAGACAGTTATTTATTCAGGGGGACGCATCTGTTGTTTAAAAGAACCCTGAATCTGTAGAGGAGTTGGGCTAATATTTAGTACAAAATAAAGCTGAGGCATATATTTAGCACATAGATTGGCTAATTCATCCGCGTCAAGGTTTTTTCCCTTACCAAAATAGATAAAATTCCAGAGGATATATAGTAGTCTTAGGGAGTAAGGCACCTTTCCTTTGTAGAAATAGGATTCGGTATGTGATAACTAAATAAAGAGAGAATTGTAATTAGGTCACTATTAAATCCATATTACTCATCCTGATAATTTAAACTAAACTAATTATGTTAGGTGCTAATCTCACCTGTTTAGTTAGTGATCACTGCTTCCATCTTACTACTACCTATCATTCTTCTTTATCATCTCATTAAAAATATACATACAGGGGAGAGCGGTCTCAGGCATACAGCTTCACTTAGGTCGTCATATTGTGAATAGTACACATGAAGATTTGTCGCTGTAAAGAAAGGGATAATTGATATAAGAAAATACTATATAAATGATGTCTCATCAATTGGATAATGTCTTTATTATTTCTTACATTTATTTTATTCGAGGCGTAATTCTCAATAGCTGCTGTCAGTAATCTGAAGCGTGAATATGTAGTCGAAACACGCTTTAGGTCCTTGGAACGACACTCTTCTGTTGTTTTATATATAGGTACAATACGGCCTGTAAGGATAGAAAAATGTGTCCATAAGGGATTGGAGACTCGGGAACGTGGATTACAAACGGAGTTTTAGGGTGAAATGTGGACACATCCTTTATTATGCATCCTGACGACAAACCGGGCTTTAAAGTAAATAGCCTCTAAAGGCAAGAGTACGAGTAATTAGTTCAAAGCTAGATTTTAAAGAGTGAAAAAAGGCTCGGCGTGAGCAAAGCGTTCCGTGAAGCCAGACTTAGCCGAGATACAACGGAGACGGGTTTTAAAACAGCCTAAAGTATCGTAGAGCTGGCGTTAGCATAGCAACAATGCGGGGCTTTAAAAAAACAAATTCCACGGATAAGTTGTAAATTTCAAGCTAGATTATGAAAGATTAAAAAAGGTTCAGCTTGAAACGAGCATTTTATGAAGCCGGACAATGCCAAAAGTAACGGTGAGGCTTATAAAGTAAACAGCACCGTCTAAACTCGCAAGTACGGGTGCGACGCGAGCGGCTTATTAAATGGTGATACCGCTAACAAGGAGTTCCCGCATAGAACTCCGTGTCCTTACCTAAGTTCGGCAGCTGTAGCGCATCGATCTCTCCCACCTCCTCGTCACAGCGGGAATGGTTGGCTATGGTGCACAAGGGGCACTCTTTTATTTCCTAGATAAGCTCCGCCTCCCTAACAGCGTGTTGGAAATGTTCCGCCCATTTTTAAAGGAATACTCTATATGCACTTTTCTTGACTGCAGGCGCCTGTTTTAAGCAGCATATTACCTGTACCCAAATAAAGAAACAGAGGTTGCTAATTTTAAACTCTGAACTATGGAAAACCACAGAGGTGTTTTCTAATTCGACAGACTAGTACTAATTGACGATTTCAGCATATCGATATAAATCTATTTACTTAAACTTGATCCTGATTCTAAAAAATATACTGGGACTAGATTATCGCATTCTCCCATGGTAGCTCATGATTTAATCCATGATCAAAAGTACCAAGAGTGAAAATCCAAAAGACCTCTCTCTTTTTACGGATTTTATCTCCACCTTGGTTCTTTTGCAACTGTATCCTTTCCAGTATGCGCCATTTTAATTCTTCTGGTTTATGGTTATACTCTAGACAATGACTCACTAAAGGTGCAGCTGTTTTCCCAGTTTTGATGGCAGACTTATGCTCCGTTAGCCTGATTTTTACCGCACGGGATGTTTCGCCAACGTAACCAAGGTTACAGGGGCAAACAATTAAGTATACAACGTTCTTTGTGTTGCAGTTCCAGAGTTCCTTAGCTCTGATTTCTGTTTTGTTAAATGTCATTGTTTCGCCTACAATAATGCTTTCGCAGAATTGACAAGAACCACAACGAGATGTACCTTTAATGGCATTTGCTCCATTGATAGATTTCTGAATAAAAGGAGTACTTCTAGTGCTCCCTTTATGGCGAGAATGGACTATCTGATCTTTTAGGTTCTTATTTCGCTTGTGGGCGAACATGGGTTTCTGCAATTTTTGGTTATTGTCATTGACATTCAGTAGGTGCCAATTTGAGTTAATTATTTGTCTTATGGTAGAGTCCATGGTTGAATGCTTCGTTATGCATACTAGTTTTGGATCTGCTTTTTGTTTCTGTGAGTGTAAAAGAGAGTCCCGGTCGTAAAATCGGGCTCTCTTGTATGCTCCTCTAACTAGCCTGTGTGGGTATCCCCTATCAATAAATTTGCGCTTCATAATCTCAGCTTGGATGTCAAAGTCATGTATGCTGGTACAGTTTCGCCTTACTCTCAGGAACTGAGAGAAGGGAATGCTGTCTTTTTGACAGCGTGGATGATAACTTTTGAAGTGCAAAAGGGTGTTACGAGCGGTGGGTTTGGTGTACAAATCCACTTCCAGAATGCCATCTCTGTTTTTAATGTTTATATAAGAAACTCGATTTTAGATTCACTGGTATGTGCAGTGAACTTGAGATTATCATCTGTTAAATTCAGCCACAACAAAAATTCATCCAAAGTCTGTCTCCCATCGGTCCACACAAAGAAAATATCATCGATGTAGCGGTGCCAATGGGAGACAGATTCAAAGAACGGTGCAACTTCATTATGGATGAATTTACTTTCAAACAGAATCATGTAGATGTTCGCTATTGATGGGGCCATAGAGGCCCCCATGCTTACACCCTTGATCTGTAGAAACAATTCTTCGCCGAATTCAAAGAAGTTTTCTTTTAGCACCAAAGTCAAACAGTCTTTAATGAATGGCTTGGAACAGGGAATCTTGTGCTGATCAATAAACCACATAGTGGCCTCTATTGCTTCTGCCTGAGGAATATTACTATATAATGACTCCACGTCAAGGGTTACGAGGATATCATTACCTTCGTTAAAACTTAAATTCTCAACTTTGACGATCATGTCGCCGGTATCTTTTACGTATGATTTTGATAGTGAGATATAAGGGCGCAGTATTTGATCTAGATATTTTGACAGGGCTTCCAAGGGGGTACCAATTGTAGAGACAATCGGTCGATATGGTGGATTTTTCTGGTCCTTATGGATCTTAGGTAGACCATAAATACAAGAAACCTTTCTCTCTGATGTGTTCAAAAACTCAAACTCTTTCTTGTTTATTATGCCTTCATTTAATGCTTTTGTGGTTAACTTATTTATTGTCTTCACTATTTTCTCAGTAGGGTTAGTCTTGATTTTCTTATAAAATAAAGGGTCATTGAGCATTTTATTCATATTTTCCTCGTATACATTGCAGTCCACTAGGACTATACCACCACCTTTGTCACTATTCTTAATTATAATGGTGTCATTCTTTTTCAACCTTTCTAGGGATTCATGTTCTTCTCTAGATATGTTGTATCTCGGTTTTGGTATGAATTTTAATACTTGGTCTAGTCGCCTCAAGATGACTTTCTCAAAAATACCTACTTCGGGTCCTACCTGCTGAAGCGTTGGAGTGAAAGTTGATGGTAAGGCCACAATATTGTTACTTATGGTATCTAGATCCAAGGGGTCGTTTTGTAGGAAAAATTTCTTTAATCTTATTTTCCTTAGAAAAGAGTGGATGTCTTGATAAAGTTAAAAAATGTTCACTTTTGTATGTGGGACAAAAGATAGGCCTTTGGACAAAAGAGACAAATCAGGGGCTCAAGGTTAAAAGAGGACAAATTGAAAATTGGGATTACATCCCGTTCCTCCAATATTGCTTGTTCCTCGTCTCTAGATACTGTTGAGGTTCCTGGGCATATTGGTTGGCTTGATAATTGCCCCTTGTGTGGTTCTGGAACCGAACTTTCTGACGACCTCCTCTCCCCCCCCGGTTGCCTAAAAAAGGTTGACGCATATTTCTTTGTCCATTTCTAGGATTAAAGGGTCTGTCGTCCTGATACCCAATATTGTCTTCACCCTCTGATTCTGAATTGGATGCTGAGGAATGAGAGAAGTTGTTAATTCTATGTTGGAAAGTGTGGTTATTTGTTCCAGGTTGCGACTCAGTTTTATAAAAACCATCCACGATGTAGGGGTATGTTTTCTCTACTGAGTAAAATCTCTTATCTTTCACAAACTTATCTTCCTTTCTTTTCTTAAGATATTCAGAGAATGATAAAATGTCTTTTTTAATCATTTCTAGTTGTTTCTCTGCTTCTTCTGCTGTTGTGGACTTTTTCAACTTGTCTTCAAGGGCTTCTATTTCTTTTTTAATTTCTACGACTAGCCCTTTAGATGTGGATATGATCAACATCATTAGATCCCGTGAGCATCGACTAGCGATCATACTCCATTTTACTAAAAAGTCTTTTATGTCTATAAAAAGGCCTGGAATATTACGAATCCTTAGTCCCATGGGGATTATGCCGTTCTTGAGGTAACTCAGCATAAACTCCCCATGTGCCTCTACTCTAACCAACTTTTTTTGTAGGTCTATTAGTTTGTTATAGTCACTATTGTTCTGTGGATTGCTTGTTTGGTTAGTACCAAATTCTACGTTAGTTCCTACAAGGGTGGCAAAATCATCGTCTGAAAAACCAAAAGTTTGGAAGTTAGACATTATTATTATTTTAATTGATGACCAAAAAGAAATTTACTGGAGAAATCTCACACCAACCTCTAGAAGAGGACACTAATACCTGATTCAGGTTAGCAAAGATACAATATTCAAGAAATAAAGGGGAGATGAGAAAACAATAATTCCAACCACAAAAAAGGAAGATAAAAGAGAAAAAGGCCCCACACGGATAACCGTGGGTAAAGTCTTGTAAATATCAAGGACCCCCTGATGAGGATACGACTCCTGGGTCAGGGACAACAATTTCTTGTAGAGATAAATACCCAGGCAGACTGAAAGAATACAAAAGCTGGCTGACTGTACAGATAGTGTTAAAAATAGTAACAAAATTAATATACAAAAATGATTTAAGCAATGGACTGAAATGATATCAAAATATACACTTTAATATAAATATAGGGTAGACATATACACAAATGATAAACAAATTACACAATAGACATTTCATGAAGTTCATTTGTTTGTTATTAAAACATCTTCATAAAGTAGTTCTTTTTAAAATTCTTTTCTTTCAAAACATGGCTGTATATCATGTGTCAACGCGTTTCGACAAACTTGGTTGTCTTCGTCAGGACAGAAACGGATGTTCAGCCAATCTCTCTAAACAAGAAAGATATACAATTATGATATTTAAAATGGTTATAAAATCACAGTGCATTGCTCTTTTATGATCGATAAAATTCTTATGAAATGTTTCTAATTATCTCAGCCAGACTAATGTAGTGATACATTACATTATTAAAGATGTGGTTGGAAAAAAACATACATAGATCATAATGTCACAATTTTCCAAAGGAAGACCTTATCTATAGCAGTTAAACTGCAGACATGTGCTGTGACTTCATAGAGGTCGGTGTGTCATTCATAAGGTCTAACATTTTGTTATTATTTTAAGAAAAACCTAAAATATTTTTTAAAACACTATTCAATTCAAAACCTAGTTCATATTTCCTATTTTAGTGTATCTGCCAAATTATTTAGATTATTAAAGTCATTTATGTGAAGAGGCGGCCTATATAACCTAAGTCTATCTGTAGGTAAGTATGGGTTATAGGTAGACTCAGACAGTTATTTATTCAGGGGGACGCATCTGTTGTTTAAAAGAACCCTGAATCTGTAGAGGAGTTGGGCTAATATTTAGTACAAAATAAAGCTGAGGCATATATTTAGCACATAGATTGGCTAATTCATCCGCGTCAAGGTTTTTTCCTTTACCAAAATAGATAAAATTCCAGAGGATATATAGTAGTCTTAGGGAGTAAGGCACCTTTCCTTTGTAGAAATAGGATTCGGTATGTGATAACTAAATAAAGAGAGAATTGTAATTAGGTCACTATTAAATCCATATTACTCATCCTGATAATTTAAACTAAACTAATTATGTTAGGTGCTAATCTCACCTGTTTAGTTAGTGATCACTGCTTCCATCTTACTACTACCTATCATTCTTCTTTATCATCTCATTAAAAATATACATACAGGGGAGAGCGGTCTCAGGCATACAGCTTCACTTAGGTCGTCATATTGTGAATAGTACACATGAAGATTTGTCGCTGTAAAGAAAGGGATAATTGATATAAGAAAATACTATATACATGATGTCTCATCAATTGGATAATGTCTTTATTATTTCTTACATTTATTTTATTCGAGGCGTAATTCTCAATAGCTGCTGTCAGTAATCTGAAGCGTGAATATGTAGTCGAAACACGCTTTAGGTCCTTGGAACGACACCCTTCTGTTGTTTTATATATAGGTACAATACGGCCTGTAAGGATAGAAAAATGTGTCCATAAGGGATTGGAGACTCGGGAACGTGGATTACAAACGGAGTTTTAGGGTGAAATGTGGACACATCCTTTATTATGCATCCTGACGACAAACCGGGCTTTAAAGTAAATAGCCTCTAAAGGCAAGAGTACGAGTAATTAGTTCAAAGCTAGATTTTAAAGAGTGAAAAAAGGCTCGGCGTGAGCAAAGCGTTCCGTGAAGCCAGACTTAGCCGAGATACAACGGAGACGGGTTTTAAAACAGCCTAAAGTATCGTAGAGCTGGCGTTAGCATAGCAACAATGCGGGGCTTTAAAAAAACAAATTCCACGGATAAGTTGTAAATTTCAAGCTAGATTATGAAAGATTAAAAAAGGTTCAGCTTGAAACGAGCATTTTATGAAGCCGGACTATGCCAAAAGTAACGGTGAGGCTTATAAAGTAAACAGCACCGTCTAAACTCGCAAGTACGGGTGCGACGCGAGCGGCTTATTAAATGGTGATACCGCTAACAAGGAGTTCCCGCATAGAACTCCGTGTCCTTACCTAAGTTCGGCAGCTGTAGCGCATCGATCTCTCCCACCTCCTCGTCACAGCGGGAATGGTTGGCTATGGTGCACAAGGGGCACTCTTTTATTTCCTAGATAAGCTCCGCCTCCCTAACAGCGTGTTGGAAATGTTCCGCCCATTTTTAAAGGAATACTCTATATGTACTTTTCTTGACTGCAGGCGCCTGTTTTAAGCAGCATATTACCTGTACCCAAATAAAGAAACAGAGGTTGCTAATTTTAAACTCTGAACTATGGAAAACCACAGAGGTGTTTTCTAATTCGACAGACTAGTACTAATTGACGATTTCAGCATATCGATATAAATCTATTTACTTAAACTTGATCCTGATTCTAAAAATTATACTGGGACTAGATTATCGCATTCTCCCATGGTAGCTCATGATTTAATCCATGATCAAAAGTACCAAGAGTGAAAATCCAAAAGACCTCTCTCTTTTTACGGATTTTATCTCCACCTTGGTTCTTTTGCAACTGTATCCTTTCCAGTATGCGCCATTTTAATTCTTCTGGTTTATGGTTATACTCTAGACAATGACTCACTAAAGGTGCAGCTGTTTTCCCAGTTTTGATGGCAGACTTATGCTCCGTTAGCCTGATTTTTACCGCACGGGATGTTTCGCCAACGTAACCAAGGTTACAGGGGCAAACAATTAAGTATACAACGTTCTTTGTGTTGCAGTTCCAGAGTTCCTTAGCTCTGATTTCTGTTTTGTTAAATGTCATTGTTTCGCCTACAATAATGCTTTCGCAGAATTGACAAGAACCACAACGAGATGTACCTTTAATGGCATTTGCTCCATTGATAGATTTCTGAATAAAAGGAGTACTTCTAGTGCTCCCTTTATGGCGAGAATGGACTATCTGATCTTTTAGGTTCTTATTTCGCTTGTGGGCGAACATGGGTTTCTGCAATTTTTGGTCATTGTCATTGACATTCAGTAGGTGCCAATTTGAGTTAATTATTTGTCTTATGGTAGAGTCCATGGTTGAATGCTTCGTTATGCATACTAGTTTTGGATCTGCTTTTTGTTTCTGTGAGTGTAAAAGAGAGTCCCGGTCGTAAAATCGGGCTCTCTTGTATGCTCCTCTAACTAGCCTGTGTGGGTATCCCCTATCAATAAATTTGCGCTTCATAATCTCAGCTTGGATGTCAAAGTCATGTATGCTGGTACAGTTTCGCCTTACTCTCAGGAAGTGAGAGAAGGGAATGCTGTCTTTTTGACAGCGTGGATGATAACTTTTGAAGTGCAAAAGGGTGTTACGAGCGGTGGGTTTGGTGTACAAATCCACTTCCAGAATGCCATCTCTGTTTTTAATGTTTATATCAAGAAACTCGATTTTAGATTCACTGGTATGTGCAGTGAACTTGAGATTATCATCTGTTAAATTCAGCCACAACAAAAATTCATCCAAAGTCTGTCTCCTATCGGTCCACACAAAGAAAATATCATCGATGTAGCGGTGCCAATGGGAGACAGATTCAAAGAACGGTGCAACTTCATTATGGATGAATTTACTTTCAAACAGAATCATGTAGATGTTCGCTATTGATGGGGCCATAGAGGCCCCCATGCTTACACCCTTGATCTGTAGAAACAATTCTTCGCCGAATTCAAAGAAGTTTTCTTTTAGCACCAAAGTCAAACAGTCTTTAATGAATGGCTTGGAACAGGGAATCTTGTGCTGATCAATAAACCACATAGTGGCCTCTATTGCTTCTGCCTGAGGTATATTACTATATAATGACTCCACGTCAAGGGTTACGAGGATATCATTACCTTCGTTAAAACTTAAATTCTCAACTTTGACGATCATGTCGCCGGTATCTTTTACGTATGATTTTGATAGTGAGATATAAGGGCGCAGTATTTGATCTAGATATTTTGACAGGGCTTCCAAGGGGGTACCAATTGTAGAGACAATCATAATATGTCAGCATTTAATATATTAGTATCACTTTTCATTGCTTTAAAATGTTTCTGTAATGACCTTATGTTATGTACTATAATTGTGAAGAAATTGTTATATTGTATTTGTGCTATAGAGATTTGTAACAACATATATGTTCCTAAGCGGAACATTTCTTCATGCACTTTTAAGTGTGTTAATATTTTTGTTTCATCAACATTTTTCATATAAATGTTTTTTAAAGATTTTGCTCTGCTGATTGCTACATAATGTAAGTGATGTGTTTTGGTGTTATTGAAATGTATATATAATGGTTCTATTGTTTCACCTTGTGTTCTATGTAAAGTGCGTGCAGATGATTGGCGTAATGGAACTTGCTTCCGTATTATTGTTATACATTTTTTGCTATATTGAAAATTTCTAGAAATTGGTAATATTGGTGTCCAAGTATGAGAAATATTTGTATGGTAGAAGTTCTTGTTTTGTTGTCTTGTTTGTGTACCTATTTTAGAATGATCAAAATGTAGCCAAATAACAATTGGTAGATCATTTGTAGTATCTACATATTCAACTATTCCTGTTGCACCATTAGTTAACCCATCATTAACATTAATATTAGAAGTTAGATCATAACGTAATTTAATGGCAATATGTAATATCTTTGGCAAGCCCATTGTTTGTGTTGTATTTGTAGGTAATCTTTCTAATATTGTTTCCTTCACTTCTGGACTTAGGTCTGCTGCTACTGTATCTGTTGCTACTGTTGTATACATTGGATAGTGTTTGATGTGCTGCATTAAAACATTATTATTGACTTCATTAACCTCTTTGTTTGTAGCCATTATATATGGTATGTATTGTATTATATTTGAGTCAGGCTTTATCTGGCGAGCTTTTAATGTTTTTACATCATCATTTGTATGTTCACCTATTCTTAGTCTATTAAGCATTTGTGCAAATGGCAAATCATTTATTTGTCTCATAATTTTTGTGAGTTCATATAATCTAAAATGTGTTTGCCATAAGTTTGTACTTAATGGTCCATACATTTGTTTTGAGTTTTAGAATATATATGTATCAAAAACTGGTTTTAATTGGTAAAAGTCTCCAATAGCTAAGACTGATATTCCTCCAAAAGGTTTGTCAGATGATTTTATTTCTTACATTCTATTGTGTATAAAGTTGAACATATTTGTGCCTACCATTGATATTTCATATATTATCAATACTTTTAAATGCATTAGTTTACTTTGTAGTGCGCCTCTGTTTTCATGTGTTAATTGTTTATATGTCAATGTTTGAGAAACTGGTATTTTAAATGTACTATGTAATGTTTGTCCATTTATATTATGTGCTGCTTTTCCTGTTGGTGCTGTAAGTACTATATAAATGTTATCAGGATTTTCTCCTGCTTTAATATTGAAGTATCCTAGCAAAGTTTGGTAAAGTGCAGTTATAACAAAACTTTTACCTACTCCTGCACCACCAGTACAAAAAGTAAAGAAAGCTGTTGTTTGTGTTTTGAGCCAATTCAAATGGTGATATACAAAATTTAGTTGTTCAGATGTTAAATTCTGTATAATACCATTGTATTCGTCTTGTGGTAGTAAATTATTTATTAATGATTCTTCTTCTGTTATACTTCTAATTCCTAAATCTAGTGCTAGGTCATACTGTGCATCTTGTTGATAATCTTGCGTGTTAATTTCTTTGGCATTTATGGAAATTGCTGCTGTAGGTGATGCTGGTGGTGTTAGCATGTTGTCATCATTATGCGTTTCCTCATCATTAAGCATTATCTGTTGCTTATTATATAAGTTATAGCTTCTATCTGCTTCTGTTTGTACTTGTAAGTATCTTTCATAGTATGTTTCTTTTGTACAATTATATTAGTCTCTATTCTCCATGGGTAGTAAAGCATTAGCAGTTCTCTGTAATAATTTTCGGGGTCATTAACTTTATTAAACCTGCAATAGCGTATAATTTAGTTTTTTTTCCGACAACTGTATATTTTGCTGTTTGTACTATTAACTGATTCACCTTTTGGAAGTTCTTCATCATCTGAGCTATAAAAATGTGTTTCTAAAAGTAAATCATCATATGTGCTGAGCACTTTTTTCTTAGTTTTCTATGTTCTATCATATTTTGATGCATAATCAGCTAAAGTACATTGTTCTAATGTTATTGGATGCTTGCTATACTTATTAATTACATTGTCAAATTGTACTTTTGTTGATGTTTCTGGCATCCTATTTATTGTCTTTATGTCTTTCATTAAGTATGTTTGTTTGTCTGGTATACTTGTATTGATAAATACAAATGATCTAGAACTTTTCCTTAATGGCATCTGCAATATAAGGTAAGCGGCCTCTTATGCACTAATTTCAGTGCAATTTAAGAATTTATTGCCAATATGCTTTAATTGTTCTTTAATGTTTACATTATGGCGAACTTCTTTTGCAGCTTGTGCTATTATTTTACTTAGTCCTCTCTGAGATTTGCTAATATATGACACAATATATACAGCACAAGCATATGCGTCTAGAACATACTGTATATCTATGTTAGCTTGCCATGCCTGTAAAATTATTTTATTGTAATTATTGCTGAAACATTCAGCTGGTGTTCTTTTTAAAACAATAGTTGTTTAGTTTATTTGTAATTGTATGCATTTTATCTATTGCTCCTCAGTTAATTGCATATGTTCTAAAAACTCTTCATATGTGTAACTTGGAAATTGTTCTGTATTCATTGTTGAATGAATCATATCTATGTGTTGCTTTAATATAATATCTGTTGTGTTTAATTGTAATGGCTTTAATATCATAGTACTTGCCATAGGATATTTGGGGTATTGATATTTGCATGTTCTCTTGTGTTTAATGCAACAATTTTTAGTATGTCCGTGTTTTTGTAATGGAAGTAAATAGTCTAAAGATGTGTCTTCTGCTTTCGTACATGTTATGTGTTTGTTAATAAAAGTAATAACTTCCTCATCTTTGTTTATGCTATACTGTGGTGCATTATTAATCCATAGCAATGCATGTATATGTGGTGATCCTCTTTGTTGAAAATTCAACTCTGTAAAAGTAATCTATTACTTTACCTATTGGATTAGTCTTGTGCAATAAAATGCAGTTGAATAGTTTCCTTACTTGATAGTCAAAGTGTTGTGCACATGTTATAGGGTCTTGCTGAATTAAACTGCATTTTGTCTCCCAAGACATAGTTTTGAATTCTTCTCTGGTACATTCTTTTTTGTTTTTTATGCGTAAGAGTATATTAATTAAATGGTACCATTTTGTTTCTGCTGCTGATAAAGTAAAAAAAAAAGTTGGGATACCTAATTGTCTTATCATTGCAAACAGATCTCTCTTGCAATTTTCCCAGTAGGGAGGAGAACTTCGTATTGTTTTTAATATTTTGTATCCTTCATTGTATTGTAGTATGCTTTGTAAGTTGTCCTTTATATCCTTTACTGTTATAACTTTGCCATTAGTGAAATGTTTTCTAAGTGATATAAATATTTTGTCTTGTATTTGTTTAATTTGCAATTTTTCAATTTAAAAAAGAGATTTGTTATACTATTAGCTGCTCTTTTGTCATAACTTCTTAATTCACATTTACATATTGTACTATAATGTACTGATATATGTCTATCCTTATTAGCTGGTCTACGTTTCCCACAAAATATTGTTGGGAATGCTAAATATTCAGAATCTTTATCTTCATATAATCCACGTGGTGTATTATGTTCAGCAGGAGCTAAATTTAAGATATTTATGTTATCTGTTTTGATTGTTTCAGTAGTTAGTAATGTATCTAAATTGCGTACAGGTATGTCATCTGAACTACTTGAAGTAATATTTGTTTCAGAAGTATTAGCATTAGTAGTTGTTTGATATGGTGTGTATTCCCATTCTGGATTTATTGTTACTCCATATTCTTTAAACAAATCACTATTGCAAGCTATTCATAAAGCTGCTTTTCTTACTATGTTAGGTCTTACATTTTCATAATGTGTGTAGGATTTATATCGCAACCTTCTCTTTAACTTAATTGGTATTGTCATACTATCAGTTATCTGTCTTGGTAATATTGTAATAGTTGTCATAAAATCAGCTGGAACATTAACAACAGCACCTGTTAATGCTTTCTGAAAACCACGTGGCAGTGATTTAATTTGCAAAAAGGGTATTCTTGGAGATACTAATCTTTCTTCTAAATCATACAAATATAGTTCAGATGGTCGATGAGGAATACTCATTCCATTATAAACTGAACATGGTGGGATTTTTGTTTTGTTTATGTGTTTATAACATGTAGTACATATATAATTTGTTTGATAATCACTAATGTTACATAATATGAAAGTTTTGTTTTGAATAACATTGCAGAGATCTTTAACTGTTTGTTTGTGCCACATTTGGTTACAAATAGTACATATAAGTTCTGGCCCATACTGTATTTGACTATGGAAGTCATCTATTATAGGTATTTCTAGTGATATATTAGCATCTAAATGTAAATGTATTGCATGAGATTTGTATATGTTTTTGTGTTTATAGCTATTGTTGTACAATCACTATGTGATGTTTGCTTAATGTGTGCTGTATATGAGTAGTAAATAAAATAGTTGTCATTTGTTTTAGTAATGACAGTCATAATTGCATTGAAAGATATGACAGATTCATGTATAGTTAATGTATTTTTTAAAGCTAATGTTATGTTTAATTCTAATGTATTATTGTTTAACTTGTTATGTATAAGTTACTTTTGCATCTGAATTGAATATATTGTATTATTGTATTCAATGTAACTAGGTAAATCTTCTATGCTCAGGTTTTCTTTGTTATAGAAAGCTATCATGTCTATATACATTATTTTGCCAAGTTGCATTATGTAATGCATATCTTGTGTAGTCCATTTCTCAATATTTGTAATTTTATTATAAATAATAGCAAATATAAGATTGCAAATATATATGTTATGTATTTTTCTTGCAATTGTGTATCTATGTCAAAATGTACTTCTATGAATATGTCATTATTTGTATGTTCACTATTAACTGATTTTGTTTTATGTGCATCTAATTCATGTACTACAGATTGTTGTATTGCATCATTTTTGAAGCTCTCTTTACAAGGAATTTCATTGTAATAATTGCTAATATTTGTTATTTTATTTGTTGTTAATGTATTTTCTATATATTTTTTTCAGCTACTTCCTGGTTACATATTGTAACATTGTGCAGGTTTTCAATAAATGGTAAGTGTTGGGTAATTATATTTGCATTTGTTTGGTTGCCTACATTTGTAGTTTGTATTATATTTTTTTCTAGCAGTTTAGTACTTTTTATTTTTTTAATAGCTTTATAATTAATTTTATTAGTGTTATGTCTTTTTGTAAGTTGTTTTGTTGGTGTAACAGCTTTAGGTACCACATTTAGTAATGAACGTGCTACTTCTGCATATGTACTAGTAATAGTCTGTTTTTCGTGTAACTTGGATGTTGATGATTCTCCAGTTTTGCTACTATTGTTATTTGCCTGTGCAAATGTTTGTGCTATGTACAAAACAAGTTGTCTTTTTTTGTGTGCTTGTCTGCTCTATTTGTAAAGCTATTTCAAATGATGTTGTTTTTATTTTTTTCACATTAATTGGTGTTAATTCAAATTGGACATCTGCTGCATCTATTGGCTTTATGTAACTTGCCAAACTATTAATATAATGTATTACTTCTTGAAAAGTTTTTTTTTATTACTACACATGTGCCTTTTGGATGTGGCATGCCAGTGTTATCTCGACTATGCGAATCAAAAATAAAATAACTATCTTCATTTTTAAAGATCGAGATAACATAGATATTCGCCGGGACGCCCCTTTGCTGGGGCAGCTGTGCGCTTTACAAGTATATGACATTTAACATTTAACATTCATGCAAAGTAACACTCCAGAATGTACTATTGATAAATTTAATGCTTCCTGTATGTTTGGATATGATAAATCAAACCGTGTAAATATGTTACCATAGTACAGTTGTGTTAGTGTAATTGAATATATTCCATGTGTGATATATTTTGGAAGATCATCAGGATGCATAAAATCTTGCTTATTAATAGAGTGCATTTGTAGTATATATAATGCATCTCCAAGGTCCATTATAGTATATATAATGCATCTCCAAGGTCCATTATATAATTTAAATCTTGTGCATCCCATATATGTGCTACTTTATTGTGGTTGTGAATAATAGCAAACAAACTATTTGGTAAGCATTGTTTACCTCTTGAATTTTTGGAAAAATGTTCATGTCCTTGTTGGTATTCTGCCTGTATGATGTTATGCATTTTAATGTTTATTTAAGGTTGTGCAGAATACAGCAGCAAGGCTGGTTGTAAATGCCCCTCCAAGAACGCCATCCAAACCACTCTTGGATAAATTACAAGGAAAAGGGTGGTATTTAAGACCTGTTGCCTTATCCATAAGAGCCTAAATGGATTAGGGCCAACATACCGGACAGACAAATTTGTACTCTACACTCCGGTGCGATCTCTCAGGTCCAGTAACCAGCTGCTCCTAACAGTGCCAGTTGCCAAGAAAGTAAGGCAGGGTGGTAGGGCTTTGTCCGTAGCCGGTCCCACCTTGTGGAATGGATTACCCCTGCCACTTAGGAAATGCACAGAACATTTGAGTTTCAGGAAACGACTTAAGACCTTTTTGTTTCAGTCATAAATCATTCCCTTGGAATAATAAGATATTGTACTCCAGTATTAGACTTTAATTATACTTGTTAAGTATATCAATATTACTTTCTATATGTAATTTTTTTAATGTCAATGCATATAGGTATGTGTGCAATATTGTAATGTTGTTTTGTAATATGCTTAACAAGTAATTTTCTACTATTACTATGTATTTTATATTATGTGTAACATAAAATAGTAGAAGCTAACTGAAGAACGAATATATATAACTTGTAAATGGCATCTATTTATTAAAATAATAGTTCTTACCTTGTTGATAGCTTCTTCTGTTTGAAGAACCTGTAAGACAAATGAATGTTATTACTTTTTTGTTTATATGCGTATTTATATAATCTGTTGTTATACATGAATGTACTTAATACATATTGACAAGTTACTTTTAAAAAGTAGAGCATTCATGCATAATGTTAGTGTGCATGGTAGTAATTTTACAGTTATTTGTATGTGAACATGTAAATCAGTTTTTTTTTGTATTTATATAGAGCTAGGAGTGCAGAGATAGTGGTACAATAAAGTTTATCAGTGTACACTAGAGTGTATAAACAAAGTATGTTAGAGAGTGCAAGCATTAGAATGAAAGTGAGATAGTATGAATTATAGTAAAGGTAAATTGGATATGAGTAAAGTAGTGTACATAAAGTGATATTGATGTACAGAGTATGTGAGAGATAGTAAAATAGTAAGAGCGTAAAGTGTTATTAGCAAGAGTTAAAATGTTAATAGTGTACACATAGCGTTATAATAGCACCTGTAGTGTATGAAAAAAATATGTGATAAAGTGGAACTAAAAGAATGATAGTTACAAATTGTAAGGTGTACAGGAAATCATATTAAATATAAGTGAGGTACTGCAAAAAGACTGATAGTAACCTACAAAGGCTTACAGTGCATGTACAACATTACATTTATAGAGCTTAGAATACATGTATAGCATTATGAAAAAACAGAAAACGTGCTTAATATTATAATGATAAAGCTCTCATGGCATGTACAATGCTATTAAGATAGAGCTAGGAGCGCATAAACAGTGGTGCAATTGAACGTTGAGTGCATTTATACTAGAGTGCATATGGCCTGGATACCCGTCACCCCCTCCCAACACAATCCCCAAGAATGGGAAGACGGATACAGTTCTTGAGCTTTTGGAAGGCGGGAGGGAGTTACCCTCCCGGCCGTATTTATTAAAATATGAAACAAAATTAAAGCATTAAAAACAGTTTCATATCATGTACAATTTCATTTATACATTACAATGTTTATTGGCTAACCTTAACATATCTCTAATACAAAGGTTCTCCTAGCCGATTCTAAAACATCCTGTAAATGCATTTCTCAAAATTCAAATTGTACATCCTAACATTACGGGCCAACGGCAAGGTCGTAACCGGTGTCAGATCCCTAATACCAGACTCCCCCCCCTTACTTGTGAGGGGCGGGCGCACAGAGGACTGTACCTCTGTGCCAACTTCCAATTTCCCTTGTCTTAACGGGGGCCCATACTTACTTGACGCCATCTTGGTGGTCGTCCGAGGACTCGTGTGAGGTGTCTAGAAGGTAGCGTAGACCCCCCTCCCACCCCACACTGCTTACCACATCCGCCGTCGCGGATGTCCTGGCCCCGGGAAATTCCAAGGAGGGGACCCGTAGCCCCTCCTCCCCAGGGAGGGGTCTTGACCGCCTTCCCTTTCGGCGGTCCCATCCTTAGAAGGGCACCGCCTCCCCGTGTGAGGGGCCAATGGCCGCCTCCCCCCGGGCGCTCCCATCCATAATGGGTGGCGCCCCACCTCTAGGGATCTTTCAATTACTGCTCACCGATCATGACCTTGCCGCCCGACCAAAAATAAATACGACCTTGTTTAATCTAATGAGAACGAAATAAACAGTTATACTAGCATTTCAAGTATAAACTTTTATCTCTACAAATACACCTCTTTCATCACAGTTGCGATACTCGCCTGAGTTCCTGCTAAAAGAGCAACCATTTATTGTATATCAAAACATCAAACTTTATTAGAAACAACCTGAAAAAGAGACATCACACTTTATTAGAAACAGCCTGAAAAAGAGATCACATCATCATCAATCGACTTTATTGCAGTACAAAACGCTGTCATCAGTGGCTGGTGGATGGGTCAAAATTGGCTCTTGTTCCGTCAAGGGCTCACGTGCAACGAGGAGGTGCAGCTTCCAAGCACAGGAACAAGAGGATGCTTCCTTGGATTGCTGCTCCATTTATTCTTCTCCGGGAGGGCGTGGACCCTCCTCCGACCGCCTACAGGGCGTGGCCAACGGTGTAGGTGTCTAGGACAGCCCCTCTTGGGCGGGAAGAGGCGCGCCCCGGCTACGCCGCTTCGGGCATACCAGCCGTGACACGCCTCCCGCCCAAAATGGCTTCCCGGGGGGATCGGGGCACCCGACCATACGTTCAGGGGGACCGAGTGGTCGCCCCTTTCCATATGGCCTGGATACCCGTCACCCCTTCCCAACACAATCCCCAAGAATGGGAAGACGGATACAGTTCTTGAGCTTTTGGAAGGCGGGAGGGAGTTACCCTCCCGGCCGTATTTATTAAAATATGAAACAAAATTAAAACATTAAAAACAGTTTCATATCATGTACAATTTCATTTATACATTACGATGTTTATTGGCTAACCTTAACATATCTCTAATACAAAGGTTCTCCTAGCCGATTCTAAAACATCCTGTAAATGCATTTCTCAAAATTCAAATTGTACATCCTAACATTACGGGCCAACGGCAAGGTCGGAACCGGTGTCAGATCCCTAATACCAGACTCCCCCCCTTACTTGTGAGGGGCGGGCGCACAGAGGACTGTACCTCTGTGCCAACTTCCAATTTCCCTTGTCTTAACGGGGGCCCATACTTACTCGACGCCATCTTGGTGGTCGTCCGAGGACTCGTGTGAGGTGTCTAGAAGGTAGCGTAGACCCCCCTCCTACCCCACACTGCTTACCACATCCGCCGTCGCGGATGTCCTGGCCCCGGGAAATTCCAAGGAGGGGACCCGTAGCCCCTCATCCCCAGGGAGGGGTCTTGACCGCCTTCCCTTTCGGCGGTCCCATCCTTAGAAGGGTACCGCCTCCCCATGTGAGGGGCCAATGGCCGCCTCCCCCCGGGCGCTCCCATCCATAATGGGTGGCGCCCCACCTCTAGGGATCTTCCAATTACTGCTCACCGATCATGACCTTACCGCCACAGGCCGGATAGTTGACCGGCTATCCGGACCCCCCACAAAAGCTCCTACGAAAGGTCATGGCTACGTAACTCCTTTAACCAAGCTATGAAGTCTCCTATGAGTAAGACATTACCCTCCCGGGACAAATGGACCCCATCCTCCAAATACATATGGTCCCCCCGGATACATCCGTGTGGAATACAATGCAATTTACCTGTACGAAACAACCTACTCATTTTGTTATTAACCTTCTTTACCGACTGGTTCAAAGCTGACACTGAGAGGGCCCCCCGCCACACCTTCCGAGGAATCATGTGTGACTATGCAATTGTGGACCCCGGAACCCTTCTCGCCAACCAACTCACTGCGGACAAAATTGACTCGAGGAGTACTCGTCGACCAATGGTCACCAAATCATGGCCCCCAAGATGCACTATGATTACACATGGCGGTGACCTCGTCCGCCCTAACAGTCCCTCAATAAAACTTTGAAACTGGTCAATACAGAGCCCGCCCCTTCCGTGGAAGGTCACCCTGTACCCGTATTCCCCAGCCACGTGAATCATGTCACCTGCCTTGAATACGTCCGCGGCACGCCTCACGTATGAGTGGCCAACGACCCACACCACTCTTTCCTCAGCCGGTGATCTTTGACCGCTGGTCCCCAGGTGTCGGGTCAACTGCACAGTCCGCCCCGCAAAGCCTGCTCGCGAAACTGTAAACCAAACAGAAAACAAGAAGCGTGAGTACATGACATAAGCTTCACAACATGTGCAACCGCACATACCTTTTATAACAGTTCGAGGACCAACGCCCCAACTGTTTCACCTTTTCAACACTCAGACCCCTGGCTGTAGCCTCTGTCGCAGCCCCTATCCGGAAGGAATGGGTCCCAAAATCGCTCGGGTTCAAGCCCGCTGCCGCGATTGCCATTGTTAACACCCGCTGAAATTGAAACCTAGTCAGTGGGGTGGCATCGGTGTGCCTCAGCAAGCTTCCCCCCCATGATGCCGCCCTCTGCGCTAAATACTCCTCTACGCATTTTACCGGGCACATGGGAGATCCCGGAATCCGCTGGACTACCACACTATCCCCGATCGCTCCCTGATCGGTCTTGGACCTGGCTATAGAGACTACCATTGTCTCCCCCTTTATTTGAATGTGTTCTCGACACAGACCTCCCCCCGTATCCTGCTTGTTCCTCGCTACCAGTTCGCTTACCCGCATAGCCCCATGGAATGCTAATGCAAAAGCGGCCCGGAATAGCACCGTCTCAGATTGAGATGAACATGTCGCAGGGAGTACGGACAGTAACAAGGACAACCTTTCTAAACCTATCGGGTGCCTCTCATCCACTCTACGACCCTCAATGCGTTGCCACCCACGCAGGGCCTTTTGCACCAGAAAGGACGATGTGGGGTCCTGGATGCCATGAGCCCGTGCCATGAAAGAAATGGCGGCCCGGTGCCTATTGGCCGTAGCCACTGATTTGCCTGCCTGATGTAAAGATACCAGAAATTTCAGGACATACTCATCCTGCCCCCATTGCTCCCCCCTAGCTGACCCTAAAAAGGACCAATAAGAACGGAACGCCCCTTCATATGCCTTCCTTGTCCTGGGTGCTAGACTCTCTCCCACGAGGTTTTGTAATCCGGGGCACCGAGAGACCAGAGAGCTTCTGGAAATGGTGCCGCCACCGAGTCCGCTGTGAGCAGAAAACCCCGGAAGGCCTGCATATGGGAACGAGAGAGCGCATCAGCTGCCTGGTTTAGTACCCCTGGCACATGTCTTGCCCTAAAGTGGACGTTTAGTCTCATACATAGCAGGACAATTTCCTTCAGCAATCTCAAAATCCATTTGCAGCGTGCTGCCTGACTATTGATACACTCAACAACAGTCATATTATCAGACCAGAACACCACAGAGCGATCCCGAAACCCCTCTGGCCAAGTTTCTAAGGCTACCAGAATAGGGAACAGCTCCAGAAACCCAATGTTAGCAGTGAGTCCATTATCGTGCCACCACTCAGGCCAGGTTCGTGCCGACCATTGATTGCCGAATATGGCGCCAAAACCTACACTCCCAGACGAGTCGGTCCACAACCCCAGTTCTTCTGAAGAAACTGGGGAGTCGGTCCACGCGACACGACCATTGAAATCCACCAGAAATGCCAGCCATATGCGCATATCCTGGCGAACCTCTGCTGACAGTCTTGTGCGGTGGTGTCCTTCCTTGAGGCCCACCATGGCTTGTGCGATAGAACGGGAAAAGGGGCGAGCCATCGGTATTACTCTCAGGGCAAAGTTAAGCTGACCCACAGCCTGTTGTAACTGATGGAGAGTTACTTTTCTCTCGCCGAGACATATTTTTAGCGAGGCCCTGAATTTCATCACCTTCTCTTTAGGCAAGCGGAAGCATCCCTCTACAGAATCGAGCTCAATTCCGAGAAACTCGAGTGTAGTGGATGGCCCTACCGTCTTACCTGGTGCCAGTGGCACACCAAATACCTTCATTAGATTACAGAATTCACTCAAGGCCTGTGCACATTCCATATCCCCGGCTGCCCCCAGAAACAGAAAATCATCAAGATAATGCATAACATGTGTAAAACCCGTAGCTCTTGTGAAAGCCCATTGCAAAAAGCTACTGAATTTCTCAAAATACGCACAAGAGATGGAGCAACCCATTGGCATACATTTATCCATGTAAAATCGTCCTTGAAAGCTAAAACCTAGGAGACGCTGATCGTCTGGGTGTACCGGGAGCAACCGGAACGCTGACTCGATATCTGATTTAGCCATCAGCGCTCCGGGCCCCAGGCGATTCAAAATGGCGACGGCCTCATCAAAGGATGCGTACCGCACCGAACAAACTCCCGGGTCAATCGCATCGTTCACTGAAAGACCCCTAGGAGCCGACAAATTGTGTATCAACCTGAACTCCCCCGGGTCCTTTTTGGGGACCACTCCCAAAGGTGAACAAACAAAATCGTCAACTGGTGGTGTGTCATATGGTCCAGCAACCCGACCTCGGGCCACTTCCTTTCCAATCTTTGCCTGCACCACCGCCGTATTCTGCTGAACCGATAGTTGGTTCTTACATTGTGCTTCCCCCCGAAAATCCCCCGCCGGGATGCGGAAACCATATGAGAAACCGTCTCGCAACACCCCGGCGGAGATATGATCAGGGTATTCGTTCAGCCAAGGGATCAGTGCCATGATATCAACAGGGGTAGGTAATGGCGCCCCTCGGTCTATTTCAGACCTGTTTGGCGCCTCCCCTACCTCCCGTATCACCAGTCTTGGCTCTGCACGTACTCTCGGGGTGCGAAGACTGTCCACACCCTGTACACTCATGCCTGAACTTGCACGCTCCCTGTGGCCTAGAACACTTGCCTGTTAAAGCTCCAGCAGACCCCTTTCTTACCCGGTTTGCCATTATTCTTTGTGTGCTGATCACTGTTTGTACCCGCCCGAAAGGGCGCCCCCAGGGAAGGGCGGGAAGGCTCAACCCCGTTCCCGCCTAAAGATGGCGACTTCGCCGTGCTCGACCTCTCAATTTTTTGCCAGGAAATGGAGTCGAAACAATCCCACGTCAGAGATGAGTCGTGCTCCTTGGACTTACGAAATATGCTATCATAACAACACCATTGATTACCCCCGTACGTTTCATAAAATTCCATGATACGTGTCTGATAAACAGGCAATTCCACCAATAATTCAGGCCTACGTTCCCCCATAATTGCAGTGAACATTCCAAACGCTCTGGCCCAATTGGCGATCGTTTCATCTACTCTGAAACCCGCCATCTTTGCGCGCCATACACTAGGATGCAAAAACTCTTTCTGGTTTTTTACATGCTCAATCTCATAGTGATCGGTCAACAAGGAAAACATGTTCACATATTTATCCGCCCAAATCCTTTCTTTCACCTCAATCGGGATATGTTGAACGACTTTTTCCCTCCTCGAGGGGACCGATCCCTCCCCCGCCATCGGCAGTGGTTGCTTACCTGAACCGGTAGCTGTGACCGTTGTTGCTGCCGAACCCACGCCCGATACTGATTGTTCCACGGGAACCTGTGGGGGAACAAGAGGACACGGTGCTTTCGCAGCATCCTTCGATTGCCGCAGCTGCTTCATTATCGACCTGGCTTCATCCGCCGTGGCCCCCTCATTCTCTCTGCCCAACCATGCCGCCAACTGGGCACCCAGCTCAGGAGGCATATCTTCCCCATTCACGGGAGTGACTACCACAGGGATCGGTTGTCCCGCGTTCGGGACCGGTACTGGGGCCTCGGTCGGGGTGACCGGGTTCGCTGGAGGTGTTTCGTGAACCGGGGCCTCCCCACCCGGTGCCCCCTTCTTGGCTCTTCTACCTCTCCCGTTAGGGACTACTCCCGGCAATGCTGGTCCGATGACTCTCTTTGGTCCACCCGCACCATTCATTGCCGCCATCTGTTTCTTCATGTCAGCCATGTCCTTCATCAGCATACGAAGCATCTGGTCGGTTCCAACCCTCTTTCCGATCTTCTTGCCCGGCATCGTCTAGGTCCGAAAGCTTCGAACTCGCTGAAAGAAGAAACACAAAATTAATTCTTCAAAATTGGCTCTTGTTCCGTCAAGGGCTCACGTGCAACGAGGAGGTGCAGCTTCCAAGCACAGGAACAAGAGGATGCTTCCTTGGATTGCTGCTCCATTTATTCTTCTCCGGGGAGGGTGTGGACCCTCCTCCGACCGCCTACAGGGCGTGGCCAACGGTGTCTAGGACAGCCCCTCTTGGGCGGGAAGAGGCGCGCCCCGGCTACGCCGCTTCGGGCATACCAGCCGTGACACGCCTCCCGCCCAAAATGGCTTCCCGGGGGGATCGGGGCACCCGACCATACGTTCGGGGGGACCGAGTGGTCGCCCCTTTCCATAAAAAAGGTATGTAAGAGAGTGAAAGCCAAAGAATAAGAGTGAAAGAGTGTGATATGTAGAAGAAGATAGAAAGAATATGAGCAAAGTAATGCAAAAATAGAATTAAACACTTTTACAGTATGTTACAGAGAGTGTAAGAATGATAGTGTACAGAGATATTGGTGAGATAGAGAATGTTTTGTAAGACATTGTAATATAAACTGGATACGATAGAGAGTATAAGAAGTAGTGTATAATTTACAAAATAGTGTGTCTGTATTCCCCCCCTTTTTCTAGCATGCATATGTTTGTCTGCAAAAATATATTATTGTAAATAATATAAGTACAGTATAATATGTGCACATAAAAAATTGTGTAATAAATTGGCGATGCATTGGCAAGCAAGTGGACAGTGTTGTATCAAAAAACTGAAAGCATGTCTTCATTATTGTAGTTATATAAGCAAAGTATAAAGTGATAGTGTAAAATAGATAAAAAGGTAGATAAAATATGTGTAAAGGTATAGAGATAGCGATAGTGAAGTACAGAGTATGTGAAAGAGAGTATAAAAGTGATAGTGTAAAGAGATATTAGTAAAAGACAGAATGCTTCAACTAGTTTGCAACATATAGTGAAGAAGAGTGTTTGAAAGAGAAATTAATATGTTTGTATTGCTTATGCACTGTACTCAATTCTGAACTATGTAGGGGGACTTGGTAATGGGCATTTGTGAGCATTTTTAATAAATTCAGCAAATACTACAGTGAATGCAGAGTGAGTGCGAGTGACAGTGAGTGCAGAGTGAGTGAAAGTGACCGTGAGTGCAGAGCGAGTGCGAGTGTGCAAACTGAGTGCAGAGTGAGTGTGCGCAGTGTGAGTGCGAGAGCGACAGTGAATGGATAGTGAGTGTAATAGTGACAGTGAGTGAATTCAGAAAGTAGTACAGTGAATGCAGAGTGAGTACGAGCGAGTGTGAGTGAAAGTGACAGTGAGTGCATAGCGAGTGTGAGTGTAAGATGAGTGCAGAGTGAGTGCGATAGCGACAGTGAATGTATACTGTCTGATAGTGATAGTGATAGTGAGTGCAGATTGAGTCCAAGAGTGGCAGCAACAGTACAGAGTGAAAGTGAGTGCAAAGTGAGTGCAAAGTGACAGTGAGTGCAGATTGAGTGTGACAGTAATGGCAAGTGCAAAGTGAGTGCAGAGTAACCGAGTAATACTTAGTGCTAAGTGAGTGCAGAGTGACAGTAAGTGCAAAATGAGTGCAGAGTGACAGTGACTAAAGAGTGGGTGCAGAGTGAAAGTCAGTACAGAGTGAGTGCAAGTTACAGTGAGTGCAGAGTGAGTCTAGCGACAGTGAGTGTTGAGTGAGTGCGAGTGCAGATTGAGTGTAGAGTGAGTGTGTGCAGAGTGAGTGCCAGAGCGACAGTTAGTGCCGAGTGAGTGTGAGAGTGACAGTGAGTGCAGCATGAGTGCAGGATGATATTAAGTTAGTGCAGAGTAACAATAAGTGTAGAGTGAGGGCAAGTCACAGTAAGTGCAGAGTGAGTGCAAAATAACAGTGAGTGCAGAATGAATGCAGAGTGACAGTGAGTGTAGAGTGATTGCATTTGATAGTAAGTGCACACTGAGTGCAGAGTGAGTGTGTGCAGAGTGGGTGCGAGAGCCACAGTGAGTGCAGATTGAGTGTGAGAGTGACAGTTAGTGCAGAGTAAGTGTGAGAGTGGAAGTGAGAGGGCAGAGTGGCAGTGAGTGCAGAGCGAGTGTAGAGTTACAATGAGGGCAGACGGATTGCAGAGGCAGTGTGACTGCAGAGTAACAGTGACTGCAGTGTAGCAGTGTCTGTAGTGTGTAAGTATGCAGGATAAACAGTATTAAGTGTGCAGGGTGAACAGTGTAAGTGTGCAAGGTGTACATTGTGTGAGTGTGCAGGATGAACAGTATGTGAGTATGCAGGGTGTACAGTGTGTGTGCAGGGTGAGCAGTGTGTGAATGTGTAGGGACAGTGTGTGAGTGTATAGGAAACAAACACTCAACATAAGTCCACCATACACATACATAACACCACACACATAAAACCACACACATCATACACACACTACACCCACATACACATCACACACATGCAACACACACACACAACACATACATACCATATACATACCACACATACATACACTATACACACATACCACACACATACACATTACACACATTTCACTCTCTCACCACCACACACTCATCACCACTCATTACAACACTTTTACCACTACACACTCACTTCCACAGATGCACCCCTACACAATTATATGTAAATGCCTGTAAAATATTTATACAACTGTTTCAGAATATATCAAAATAACAACAACTAGTTTATTACAAAATGTACGATGCTGGGTTATTATGTATATCATTATAGCTGTGCACGTGATCTCTGTTGCACACTGAATGCTTTGTAGAAGAATATTACATTTTAAATACATTGTCTGTTATACTTAGCCACCTGCTTTAAAAATTCTTTGTATCTAGAAAATATGCAGACTATTCCAAGAGCCCAAGGAACATTAGCGAAAACATACTCCCTTCTTTAGAGTCACAAAAATCAATACTCTTTAGAAGTCTCTCTCTAGTCACGTGAGATAGAACTCTGTTTCTAGCTACGTGAGAATTGTATCAAAACTGTACACTTTTATTAAACGTCAAAATTTGCATGTGTTGTACAGGCAGGTACATCAAGATATCATTAATGCTCATAAATACAAATTTGTGTGTGTTTAGGTCCTGAAACGTCATTAATATGTAGTAAGTGAAGGGTCTGAGCTGCTGTGAACTATCCCTATCAATACTTGTCAAAAATATGTTTTTAGATGCGTAAAGTAAATCGCAAAAGAAAACATGAGCATGATAGATAATTACCCGTGTTTCATTAGTTATTGTGTGACAGAGTCTAAGGGTAGAGTCTGTGTTTGAACTTTCAGATGTAAATACATATTTGAGAAAATTAACCTTGTGTAAAGTTTTAGGTACTAGCTCTTGACTGGCGTGTAATATATCTCCATAAGTATCATTCAAACATTATACATAAAATATTATTTAGACTCCCTACACATTTGTTCGAATATTCGTAACATTGATGTGCAAGCTATAAATTTAGTGCGAGGTCCAAAAAATGGCGGCTACAAAAACGTTATATTAATTGGCAATTGTAATTGTGAAATGTCGCGTTACAGTCTTTTTAAGCTTTCCGTGTATTTAGCTGGAGACATTTCCTGCAGCCAATAATATTGCAGCATCGCGTTACGTGAGGTAACATGCTCATTGACGCGTGCCAAATCTGTAGTGTGTTTCGGTGGTGCTTGTAAAGGAGTGGCATGGGTTCCCGGCGTCTGCCTGATTCGTAAGTAATGTATTTCGTTTTTTTGGGCGTATTTAGATGCATGCGTGAAAGAACTGCTGTATAGCTGTAACACAAATGCACTTCTAAATATAATTACTTCAGCAAATAGTTGTTAAATCGACAAGTACATTGGAGGAGCGCGGCAAATGAAATGTTTAAGCATTGCATTACGTAAAGTAACTTACAAATCAACGCTCGTTAAAAATGTTTTTGATATGGTGATGCTTGTGGAAATAGTGGCACATGTATGTCACCCTGGCTAATGTATTTTTTAGGGACTGCTAGCGTATTTACAGCTTGCTAAGAGCTTTTAACTGTAAAGTTAGGTGCGGATGAACATGCGTAGTAAGTGTATTGTTGTTAAATAATCCACAGGAACTGGTGGGAAAGCAGGTTGGTTTATTAAGCAGCACAGCAACATGAACAGCAGTCTCTTGGTCCACAGGAACAGTGCAACTGACCTGTAGGCAAGAACACAGTAGTGTTCTAAGAACACTTAAAGAAAAGCATGCAGGATTTAAAGGTACAGGAAAATGCAATGAGGTGAAAATGTAACACATCTCCCTTTCATAAAAAAGAAAGAGAAAAGGTTAAGAAACATAATCATGAAATTTCACAGGAAACGATCTAGGACGGTTAGATAACTTTACCCTTGAAGCAATGGAACTGCTGGTAGGCTTGGGAACGGCGGAAATGGAAGTTTGCTGCACAGTGGGACACTTTGCAACCCGCTTAAAGTTCCATAACCTGCCATCCTGGGTAATGACACTATTACTAAAAACTTTTACCAGTTTCATTGGCTTGCCAAACTTATCAGAACATTTTGAAAGAATACCAGGTCTCTTGATCCTCACCACATCTCCCACAGAAAAATCAGGAGATTTAACGTTCCACTTTTTGTCATACCACAATTTACTTTTTGATTGTTTATTCTCAACTTTCTGAGATGCTTGTTCAACCAAGTCTTGTGAAAAAGACTTGTTGAGACATTTATCCCTGAACCACCAAGGACAAATGGTAGAAGCAGGATCACGTCCTTTAAGCAAACGAAAAGGGCTGACTTCAGTGGTTGAATGAGGAGTAATTCTGTAACACCACAACCTTTCTCTTAAGGAAGTTTTCCAATCTGGGCCAGACTTACAGACCTCAGATATAAAACCTTTTAAAACTCTATTAAAACGCTCCACCAAACCATTTTCATGTGGTTCATAAAAGGAAACAGTGTTGTGCTTGATGGAATGTAATTTGAGAAAAGTCTCCATTTCTAGAGAGGTAAGTTGCACGCCATTATCCGTGACCAAAGTGGACGGACAACCCTCTCTAGAAAAAACTTCCTTAAAAAATTCTATAACCACATTGGTGGAAGTAGAAGAAACAAATTTGACTTCTGGCCATTTTGAGTGGTAATCCATTAGCACAAGAGCATAGCGGGAATCAGAGGGAAGACACATAAAAGGGCCAGAAATGTCAAAGGCAAGTTTTTTCCAAGGCAAAGTGGGCCAAGGGGTCGTCTTCAATGGGGGAACATTAACTTTCAACATTTTGTCGTTTCCTACACACACAGAACACTCTCTGACCTTGTGTTCAACCAAACGATCCAACGATGGCCACCAGAAATAATTCCTAATCAATCTTTTCATGGCCGACATACCTGGATGTGATTTATGTGCAAGATCTAGAATCAAATTTTGTATATCAAAAGGTGGAACACATTTACCAGATTTAAAAACCAAATCATTCTCCAACTCAAGCTCAGTTGAAATATTAAAAAATGGCATAAAATTTTCTTTTAACAATTTTTTATCAGGCCAACCTTCTAGAATGAATTTTTTAATATTTTGTAAAGTGAGATCTTGTTCATCAGCAGTTTTCCATAAGTCTTCAGAAATCTCATTGAAAGAGGTAGATAGGACATCCTGCAAACATGTGACCACATCAGTGTCATTCAAACTCTTGCACACAGAAACTGGAGATGGATGACGAGACAAGAAGTCTGCCACCACATTTCTTTTCCCAGGGACATACTCCGGAGTGAAAGAATATTCTTGGAGTCGTGAGGTAAGTCTGGAAATGCGAGCCGTGGCATTCCAACCTCCACCTGGGGACAAAATGTTAACTAATGGTTTGTGATCAGTTCTCAGAACAAATTTATTTCCCCAAATGAAATTTCTAAAGTGCTCAATAGCCCAAACACAAGCTAAAAGCTCTTTTTCAATGACCGCATATCTACGTTCCGTATCATTGAGGGTACGGGACGCAAAACACACATTCCACTCATCTTTGCCAGCCTTTTGAGACAAAACAGACCCAAGACCATACATACTGGCATCCACCGTGATGACACACAACTTATTCAAACAGAAAGGTCTAAGTGTTGGAGCATGCAAAATATCAGACTTGATGCGTTCAAAAGCTACCTGTTGTTCCCCTTCCCAAACAAACGAATTACCATGTCTCAAAAGCTTCCTCAGAGGCTCCATTTTGGTGGCAAAGTTATTTACAAATTTACTATAGTATTCACACATTCCTGCAAAGGATAATAACTGGTCTTTATTTGTTGGCGGTGGAGCATTACTAATACCATCAACATTTGATCTTTTCGGCACTACACCATCACCTGATAATGTGTGTCCCAAATATTCAACTGAAGATTGAAATAACTTGCACTTGCTAGCTTTCAAGGTTAAACCGCTAATCCTTAGCTTTTCACACACAGATCGTAAATGACCAATATGGTCCTCCACAGTACCAGAAAAAATTAAAATGTCATCTTGAAAACATTTCACAAAGTGATCCACATCCCTAAAAATGTTGTACATGACCCTTTGGAAAACTGAGGCAGCTGAGGCTAAGCCAAACGGCATTCTGTTATACTGAAAAAGACCGTGAGGAGTAATAAAAGCTGTTAGACACTTGGATTCATCAGTAAGTGTGATCTGGTGATAGGCCGATCTTAGATCGAGGGTAGAAAACACCTTAGCACCTTCCAACATGGAAACCACCTCATTTATATTTGGAAGGGGATGACAGTCCACAATAATGGCCAAATTAAGTGCCCTGAGGTCCACACACATTCTCAAAGATTTGTCCGGTTTCCTAACCAAAACAATCGGGGAAACCCATTCTGCAGAATCAATGGGTTCAATGATATTTTCAGCCACTAAATCATCTAACATTTTCCTCAGATCTTCCCTCACATTAATGGGTACCCCTCTCAGCTTTTGCCTAACCGGAACAGCACCAGATCTCAGTTTTATTTTGTGAGAAAATTTTTTAAGCATACCTAACTTATCAGAGAAAACATCCTTAAATTCACTTTTAATTATATCGGTTCCTCCTTCATTTGAAATAGCGGAAATGTTATTATCTTCAAAAATTTCACCTAAAATGACAGGATCTTTGGCACGAGGATTTAAAATAATGCCAAATTTCCACAAATCTTTCCATCCAATGACATTCACGCCTTTGACTGCAATATACAATTTAATATCAACAGTCCTGGATTTGAAAGTAATTCTGACTTGAAAAAGACCTAACATTGCTACCATAGTACCATTGAAACTAATTGCCCTAATCTCAGAGGGAAGAATGTCTTTTAAATTCAGAACCTGTTTTAACCGTTCTTCAAAGTAATCCTTGGTAATAATGGTCCAAGGTGAACCCGAATCAGCCATCAAGTTAAGGCTGACACCCAAAACAAACATCTCACAAATGGGTTTTTTAATAAGCTGATCATTGTCATCGATCAAAGAAATCTCTTCAGCCAAATAAACTACAAAACCTTTATTGGATGTATCACAATGCTCTAAACTGCTACAGGCACAACTGCAAGTTTTTGAAGGACCTTCTGTAACAACTGCTACTTTATCTTTGGGACCTTGTACAGACATCCTTGAATCTCTACAAACAGTGGAGAAATGTCCTAACCTTCCACACTTTCTGCACTCTTTGTTGATAGCAGGGCATCCAGCATATGAAGCAACATGCATTTTACTACCACATTTATAACAAATCATAGCTTTCCCATACCTCTTAAAATTACTTGTGTTGTTGAATCTATTGGTATTGGCAAATGCTTGTTGACTTTCATTGATTTGTCCTTCTTTATGTTTAACAAGACAAACTTCATCATGGGAATCAGGCTTATTAGTAACATGTTTTTGAACAGTGAGCATCCATTTCTCAGACTGTTCTAAAGACTTCGCAATAGCAATAGCTTCAGATAACTTTGGGTCACCTAATTCCCATAAGCGTTCTTGCGTTTTCTTGTTTTTCACATGGACTATAATCTGATCTCTCAACATCTCATCACAAATGGCACCAAAATTACAATGAATAGACAAAGATCTCAATGCAGTCATAAATTCATCAAACGATTCAGATTCTTGTTGCGCCCGAGTGTAAAATTTATACCTATTTAGCGCTATATTTGAAACTGGTTTAAAACGTTTTTCAATTCTAAGAAGAGCCTCCTTATATACATTAGTACCTTCTCCTTCACCTAACTCAGGCGGAATAGGGGGTAAAGCTCTAAATACCATTTGCCCCTCAGAACCCAGACAGTGTAAAAGAATGCTTTTCTTCCTTTCAGAACCCATGCGTTCTCCATCTATTGCCTTCATGTAGTTAAAAAATTCTTCTTTCCAACGAGTCCATGGAATGGGTGGATCACCCTTATTCTGCAAAAAATTTTCAGGTGGGTCAAACTGCATATTCTCTATTTTAGTGCCTCTTTCTTTTTAAAATAATGAAACTAAAATAATAATAACCAATTTGTCAAATAAAGCAAGTGAACACAATTGTAAATAGCTTCTGAACCAACACAATAGCAGGTAAGTCAAAACACAACAGTAAATATTATATATGCCTTCTTTAAGTTGCTGATGTGAAGCTTGTCCCATGCGTTTTCTTTCAGAGTAAGAACCCAAAAAAAAATTAGATTAAAGAAACAAAATGTGTTATACCAGAATAATGAAGATATCCTTGTCTCTCTGTTGTTTCTTTCTGAAGGTATCCTCGTTTCTTAGATAATGACTTAAAATAAACGCGAGTGAAAAAAAAAACGGAGAAAAACGGTGATCGGTTGCTGTGGAAACGCGACCTGATTCAATCCCAATCCAAAATGGCCGCCGCGCTTGAGATTGATGCGTGATTACGTCACCACGCGCTGATCCGCCTTTGCGCCAATGTCTTTCCCTTCTGACGTCTTGTAGCGCGAGGACTCCTCAGCTGAGCAGCTGGCGCGGGTGACAAACTTCGCGCACAATAACGAGATAATGCAATCTCGAGCGGAATCTCGAGCGCCGATGAGCTCGTGCCACACAACAGCTGATGCGGACTCGCGCTGATGCAGTCTCGCGTCTGTCACACGCACAACTACCGATCCACCAGCCAGAGTCAGATAATTCAAAGGTAAACAATCAGAAATACCTTAAAATGTTGCAAAATCATCAAATTTGCGTTGGTAGGAGTTCTTAGAATCGGATTTTCTTCCTATTTTGAATAAAATTCTTGTCAATCTTCCTAGATGCTTCTTAAAGGAAAGAAGTTCTTGATAGTATGTTTTCTTTTTTTAAACAAAAAAAAAAATCGATGAACTCCACCTCTGTGCTGCTCTTCAACCAGTTTAAGGTCACCCTCGTCGCCAATTTTGTTAAATAATCCACAGGAACTGGTGGGAAAGCAGGTTGGTTTATTAAGCAGCACAGCAACATGAACAGCAGTCTCTTGGTCCACAGGAACAGTGCAACTGACCTGTAGGCAAGAACACAGTAGTGTTCTAAGAACACTTAAAGAAAAGCATGCAGGATTTAAAGGTACAGGAAAATGCAATGAGGTGAAAATGTAACAATTGTGTATGGCGGAGCTTGTTGAAAGAGTAGCGCGTCTAAAAATTGATTTGCGTATGGCGGTGCTTGTTGAAACAGTGGCGTGTATTTCGGCACTAGTTAATGTATTTTTTATGAATTGGTTGCTTATTTACAGTTTGATGACATACTGTAACTGTATTTTTTGTTTGTAATGCAATGCCTGAAAAGCGTACACCAAAATAGCTTGCTAAAATGTTGACATCAAAAGTTTATCGCACATATCGTGCTGCTATCTTTTAACTGCGTATTTTCTGCAAAAAATGCAAATTTGACCAAATACAGTAAAATACTGCTCACCTTTAAAGTCCTTTTAAGTATGGGTCGCATATGTAAGTGTAACAAACAGACTGACTGGCGCAGTCACATATTATGTTGTTGTGTGCAATGCTTAAAAAACGCACACAAAAATAGCTTGCCACAAAATAGTAATCAGATGTTTAACCCACAAATCCTTCTTGCATCTTTTACCTTCGTATTTTGTAGGGGAAATGCGAACTTGACTAAGTACACTAAAATAATGCCCACTTTTAAAATTCGCCAACGTATGGGTCGCATATGTGAGTGTAACGAACAGATTAAGTAACGTTGCCATCTTTTAACTGCGTATTTTCTAGGGGAAATGCTAATGTGGACAAATACAGTAAAATACTGCCCACTTTGCCTAAAAAACAGACACCAAAATAGCTTGCTAAGATATTGACATCAAAAGTTTAACGCACATATCATGCTGCCATCTTTGAAGTTCTTATTTTGTGGAAAAAATGCAAACGTGAACAAATACAGTAAAATACTGCTTACCCTTAAAGCACGCTTATGTATAGGTCGCATATGTAAGTGTAATAAACAGACTCGGTGGCGCAGTAACATATTCTGTTTTTGTGTGCCATGCTTAAAAAAGGTAGACAAAAATAGCTTGCAAAAAAAATAGTAATTGGGAGTTGAACGCACAAATCCTGCTGTCATATTTTAACTTCGTATTTTCTAGGGGAAATGCGAACTGGAACTAATACAGTAAAATGCTGCGTCCTTTTAAAATTTGCCAACGTATCTGTTGGGTTGCATTTGTGAGTGGAACCAACAGACTAAGTGGTGCTGCTATCTTGTAACTGCGTATTTTGTAGGGGAAATGCGAATTTAAACAAATACAGTAAAATACTGCTCACTTTTAAACATCGCAAACGTAAAGGTCGTATGCGAATGTAACCAACAGACTAAGTGGCGCAGTGACAGATTTTGTTGTTGTGCATGCCTAAATATCAAAAATCTAAAGTCTATTTGGAAAGTACTTAGCAAGGTAACGCTGAAACACATAATACCTGTATACTCTCATATAATTGTACCACAATTATAATTCCATTTTAAAAGTAAATATTAGAAAAAAAAGTGCGCAAGTACTTACGTTTTATGTTGCTAAAGGTGCTTGCAGAATACGATTTTGTTTTCTGATGTAGTAAACGCTATAGCCAAGTACTGGGAAGTAATAAATGCTGTAAAGAAAACGTTGCAAACGATTATTTTTTCATAAATATAACATTACTGTAAGTCAAAAAAATATTTCGAAATTACTAGAACGCTTAGATGGAATTTAAGAAGTAAATTAATTTTAAATGTGATATCGTTGTAGGAGAATCCGTAATGTAAAAGGTCTAATATGTGCGCCTTTGTTAAATTATTTTAAACCGCATCAAGTTTTTTACAAATAAGTCATTGAAAAAGTCAGACACAAGCTTACCTTTTTGTAAATAGATCGGGGAACGATTCCGAAAGTTTCCGAATGCGTAGGCGAAGTGAAGGAATAACCACAGAGCAAAATCCAATAGTTCTTCGATGTTTACGCTGAGTACCTATGTGTGTATCAACTGTTAAAGCTTTCAGTTTAAGTAGGATTTTCTGATCTGATAGCAGACTCTAGGGACAATAAAATGCGAGGGGTGCATGAGAAAGAAATGCATAGGGTTAGTGAGAAAATGGGTAAGCGTGAAAAAGCCTGTCTGCTAATTGTCAATCTAAACGAAAAGGGCAAAGGTGAACGTTAAAGTTGAAGCAGTTTTGTTTCCTGAAATCCAAGTAAATGTTAGGGAATGTAAGCAAGTTTCTGTTTCATTAGAAGCATAGTAATACAATACGCATTGAGCTTTTTGTTGTCAGTATAGCACAGGAATATGTACTGTTTGTTACAAATATGCAAACATGCATTATAATCTAACATGTAGACCAAAGGTATTTTGATAGGCTGGACGTGCATGTAAAAAGTGCTTTTAAGTAGCTGTGTTTTTTTATAAAAGTACGCACTCATTCATTTAAACGTAGAGAAAGTCCCAAAAATGCAGGGTTTTTAAAAAACAGTAATAGCACATGCATACATTTAAATAACATTACCTTGGCCATAAAGCATTAAATAAATAAAGTCAAGAACATTTCGTTTCTACATCGACGTATTTAAATTGCATTAGGTATGCCACTTTGAGATGTTCCCCCCTTCTAGTTAAACGTAATATTATGTTCGCTAACTTTTGGAAAAATGTTGTATTTTCTAAAAACTAGAATAGCACATGCATACGTTTGGATTAATTAAACAACACAAATGGGGTAGACCCAGTATCCCTATGAACCTGGGCAATTAAGTTATATTCAAAAAGAGTTGGTTCATTGGGGAACACAAAATTACTTTTCTTATCTCATAAGGTTATGTAGATATTTAAAACACACAAAGCAGAATCCAGAGACCATCTACGTATTTATGCACTATTTTATCAATTATAGTCATTCATAAACACTAGTTTCGTAGATAAGTTGCAAAAAAGGCTGTACACAAATAGTGAATAGTGCAAAAGTGACTTAAAGTGCTCAGTGATTATGGCGCAAGGTGAATACTGTACAATTGTTGTATAAAATTGAAGAAAAGGAAAAACGTGTGGTCTATGTGTATTACACGATTATCACAATGTACAAAGTATTAATCAGTAATGGTACATATGTATGCACATAATCCACTTGATTGTCGACGTTTCGTCCCGTAACTAGCAAGCATGTGAAGTCAAAAACGGGTCTTCATCAGGACTGTGGTGGATAGCAAGACAGCCTAGGGAATTTAAAAAAGATGGTGTTTAGAAGTGGATTCTGCGAGGGACAGTTTTGGGCTACCTACTTAAATGCCCACTTTACCACTCACCTTCATTTAACCACGCTGGGTTGAGGTGTGGATAGAACTGTATTAATCTGTTCTGTCGGGGTGACTTGGAATTCACAACCGACCCTCCGTGTTAAAATAGGGTTCAACACTATTTAGGACGACAATCTGTAAAAGAGGGGGCATCTAATTTATAATCTGTCTGCTATGTTAAATCTAAATGCAACAGAGACCAGTGCCTATAAATGCGGCTCACCTGGGATTGGGTATATTGGTTATACCCAATGAGACATGAATTCTCAACTTCTTATTCACGTAGAGCTGTGTTGTTCTGCTCTAGTGGGAAATGTATGAAATCTAAATTAGCAATCTCATACTTAAAGAGTCATATATCCTTTAGGGAGAGGCGTATATACTCCATTTCTTACCTGTCGGCGTAATTACTTCTGCCCGACTGTGGTAGAAATTATTGGACTTGAATCGCAACTAGAAAGGAAAAGGGCATTTATTTACTTGTTTGCCTAATCCCATTTTTCTTATATCCATTAAAGCTTTTTCATTTCTGCTCACCTGGGTAGGGAAAGAATGACCCTCCCAGTAGGATCCCGGAAGAATATGTTTCTCACAAGGGATTGCCAGTAGTGGGACGACTAATTCCACACTGTGAAGAAATAAATAAATAGTGGGTTTAAAATCCGTTAGAAACCGGAGGGGGAGTCGCACGGTCTACTTAGTTATAGCCAGCGAGCGAGGGATCTTACCTTGTCTAAACGATTGAATTGGAGGGTACTACACGCCGGGGAGAGGGTTCTTCCAACATGGCACTGTTCCAAGCTTCCGGGTTGCGCGGCTTGCGTTTTTTTAGAACGTCATTCCGGTGGCAGACGCTACCAGGTACGCATGCGCACTAAATGCCGAGCGTACACGACCACACACTCTCGCTAGTTACCATGGAAAAAGGACGCTATCCAGTAGGGATGCGTCCTATTGGTCATAATTGTAGAGCATGCGCCGATGGCAGTTTGAACATCAGCGTGCACGTTCTATGACTTGTTATGGTGGGTAACAGACGCTTTCTACGAGGGAAATTTCCATTAATTGAAAACATGAACCCAATTAAATGTTAGATTGGACGTGGATAAGCCATTTATTGGCTGGTGATGACGGTACATTTTGTAGTCAGTCGTGAGTATGTAAACCAATCTCCATGAAATTAGTGTGATTGAGAAATCAGATTTCATGTGATTCATCCCCAAAATGATGATAAACATGCCATACAATCCAAAATGGATGTGGTATAACATGGCATGTATCTTTCGAAAATGACTTTATCGTTTATAGTGAGGTATTATACCATTACAATGTTTTAAGGATTACAGTGGAATACCCATCATAATACGCATTTAAACACAACACATCATTTTCAGGATACATCATTTACCCAAGGGTTTCAAATCACTTTATTTTACTCAAACTGTCATATAAGTACCACAGTCTATCTAATGTCCCTGCGGATAGTCACATATCACAGTATATGGGAGCTACAAGATGGCTTTATTACATTCTACAACTGTCCCATTTGTCTGTTGGTTTCCTCAATTTCGTTCAGACCATTCCTCACAGAGTCTAACATATGTATCCAACGGCACTCCTTGTACTTCAAAGAGTGTGTGATGGACCCACCCCTTGGGTTGGTGTGTACTTTTTCTAATATCCACCATTTTATCTCCTGTGGTGTATGGTTATGGAGGTTAAAATGTTCTACAAGGGGTGCCCCCTGTGTTTTGCACTTTACCCTGCTCATGTGCTGTAGGATGCGTGTCTTTATTTTCTGTGTAGTTTGACCTACATATAGTTTGTCACATGGGCACATTATTGCATAAATGAGGTTCATACTGTTGCAGTTACTGAAGTCCTTTAACCTGTATGTTTTATTCATGTGAGTAAAGGTGTCACCTTCTTTACAGTGTTCACAGGCTTTACATGCATGGCATTTAAAATGCCCGATGATGGGTGGTAAATTCAGCATCGTACGAAGATCAGGTTGTTTTTCAGGTTCCAGATAGGCTTGTACCACTTCGTCTCTCACATTCAGTCCTCTCCTGAAGGCAAACAATGGTTTTTCTGTAGTATTCAATTCACCTGCCACCAAATTCCAATACTTGGATATGATCTTCTTCACCTCATTGCTTTTGATGTTATAGGTGGTAACGCACACAATATTGTCGGGATTTTCTTTCTTCTCTTTCACTTCAAGTAAGGTAGACCTAGGACTGTACCATGGCCTTTTCTTTGCACGCTTCAGCAGGTTCAACGGATATCCTCTTTCTTTTAAGCGACTTGTCAGTTCATCTGCTTCTCGAAAGAAGTCCTTTCTCTGGCTACAATTTCTCCGTATACGTAGGTATTGGCCAAGTGGGAGATTATCCCGTAGATTGCGTGGGTGGTGGGACTTATACATTAGCAAGGTATTACGTTCTGATGGCGTTTCCCCTCATGGACTTTAAAGGTTAGATCCAGAAAATTTTATGAGACAGAGCTACTTGAGATTGTAAACTGTATATCTTCACTCCTCTGGTTTAGCCATGTGAAAAAGTTTGTGAGTGATTCTTGATCTCCGTTCCAGATCATAATGACATCGTAAAAGTAGCGTTGTAATGGTAGTGCGTTGTAAAAGTTGCATTGTAACGGGTGTTTACCGTAACAATGTGATTGATACACCAGTGGAGAATGAATAATATGGTAAAAGACCTGTTGTCCTCCAATGGAAGTTAGTGAGAGTGCAGAAGGTGATAATGCATCTAAATCTGGGAGCCTCTAGAGTAACTTTAACAAACAGCCTCTTCCAAAGGCCTCCTAATGCATGGTGAGTAATTATTTGAGTTTGCCTATTATTGCAAGATGGTGACTGTATTGTTCAGGAATATGTACTACCAACTTTAAACGTGTCAGTACCTCCGGACCTGTTGTTTATTATCTGGTGGTATGTAGTTATGTATGTAGCTTAGCAGTTTAATGCGATTGATAAAGCAGTGGGCAATGAATAACATGTTAAAAGACTTGTTGTCTTCCAATAGAAGCCAGTGAGAGTGCAGAAGGGGATAAGGCATCTGAATTTGGGAGTTTCTCGAGTAACTTAAACAACCAGCCTGTGTCTAAGGCCTCCCAATACATGGTGAGCAATTACTTGACCCGCCTATTATTGCTAGATGGTGACTGTATTCACAAATATGTAGTACCAACTTTAAACCTGTCAGTACCTCTGGGCCTGTTGTTTATTATCTGGTGGTATGTTCAGTTGATTGTTAAAAACCTGGTTGTATTTCAACAGAGGCTTTCAAAATGTAATTAGTAAGCCTTGAATCAAACGGGATCACTGTTTCAATATGGCACTGTCAGTGGTGCGTTAACAATTGATATGTGCATTGATGGGTGGTCGATGTGTGTGCCTGTAGGAATTTTGCAGTGATGGCTGGTGGTATATGTGCTTGGAAGCGTGCAGTGACAGCTTGAGGTGTGTGTGCCTGGTGGTAGCGTGCAGTGACGGCTGGTAGTATGGCACTGTCAGTGGTGCGTTAACAATTGATATGTGCATTGATGGGTGGTGGATGTGTGTGCCTGTAGGAATTTTGCAGTGATGGCTGGTGGTATGTGTGCTTGGTGGAAGCATGCAGTGACAGCTTGAGGTGTGTGTGCCTGGTGGTAGCGTGCAGTGACGGCTGGTAGTGTGTGGTTGTGAAGCATATAGAGATGGATTGTAATGCATGTGCTTAGTGAAAGGGTGCACTGACAGCTGTGGACGAGTGTGCCTACTGAAAGAGTGAACTTTGCTGCTGTTGTGTGTAAGTGATGAAAGTGTGCACTGACAGCTGTTGGTGTGTGTGTGTGTGTTTGATAAAGGAATGCACTGACATTGTGTGGTGTGTGTTGTGTGTGTGGTGGATTTGTGGCACTGATGCATGGTCATGTTTGTGCTTGGTGAAAGCGTACATTGATGTCTGCTGGTATTTGTGCCTGGTGAAAGCATGCACTGACCGCTGGAGGTGTGTTGTTTTGTGTGTTGTTTTGTGTGTAGTGATGAGTGTGTGGTGTGGAGAGGGTGGTGTGTGTGAACAGTATCTATGTGTGTAAACAGTGCCTGTGTGTGTGAACAGTGTCTATGTGTGTATGAGCAGTGTCTCTGTGTGTATGAGCAGTGTCTCTGTGTGTATGAGCAGTGTCTCTGTGTGTATGAGCAGTGTCTGTGTGTATGAGCAGTGTCTGTGTGTATGAGCAGTGTCTGTGTGTATGAGCAGTGTCTGTGTGAATGAGCAGTGTTTGTGTGTATGAGCAGTGTCTGTGTGTATGAGCAGTGTCTGTGTGCGAGCAGTGCCTGTGTGTGTGAGCAAGTGCCTATGTGTGCAGGAAGTGCCGGTGTGTGTCAGCATCCTGTATGTGTATGTAGTGCCTGTGTTTGTTTTGCATCATTAGCAAGTCTGTTTAAGCAAGACACATTCTTTAGCCATAAGTTACTGGAATGCGGACTGTAGGGGAGAATTTGATAGTTCTGATTATGAAAAGCGTAACAATGGGATGTATGACGTTAAAACGCATACTTTTACCACGCATACCATTACAACGCAATTTTTACAACGCAAGATCCTTTACAACGAATGCCTTTACAACGTATGACATTACATCGCAGATACTATTACAACGCATACCATTACAACGTAAGTAAAGGTAAGTATATTTTTTTTTTTTAAATGTAATTAATAAATATTTAATTAAGTTTATTTACTAAATACATTTTTAATTAATGTAATTGTAATTTTAAAATTATATATATATATATACGTTTTATAATAAATATTAAAATTACTCAAATAAATTTATTTAATTTAATTAAAGTATTTTTTTTAAACTGAACCCTTAAAATACCCCTGTACCCTAAAACCCAAACCTAGCCCTGAACCCTAAAATACCCCTGTACCCCATAACCCAAACCTAGCCCTGAACCCTAACAATACCCCTGTACCCCATAACCCAAACCTAGCCCTGAACCCTAAAATACCCCTGTACCCCATAACCCAAACCTAGCCCTGAACCCTAAAAATACCCCTGTACCCCAAAACCCAAACCTAGCCCTGAACCCTAAAAATACCCCTGTACCCCAAAACCCAAACCTAGCCCTGAACCCTAAAAATACCCCTGTACCCCATAACCCAAACCTTGCCCTGAACCCTAAAAATACCCCTGTACCCCAAAACCCAAACCTAGCCCTGAATCCTAAAAATACCCCTGTACCCCAAAACCCAAACCTAGCCCTGAACCCTAAAAATACCCCTGTACCCCAAAACCCAAACCTAGCCCTGAACCCTAAAAATACCCCTGTACCCCATAACGCAAACCTAGCCCTGAACCCTAAAATTACTTAAATTAATATATTTAATTTATTTATAAAAAAACATAAATTAATATATTTATTTATTTGTAATAATAATAAAATTAATTAAATATTGTTAAATAAAATAAAATTCTATACTTACCTATACTTACGTTGTAATGGTATACGTTGTAATAGCATCTGCTATGTAATGTCATGCGTTGTAAAGGCATGCGTTGTAATGGATCCTGCGTTGTAAAGGTAGCGTTGTAATGGTAGTGCGTTGTAAAAGTTGCGTTGTAAAGGGTGTTTACCGTAACAATGTGATTGATAAAACAGTGGAGAATGAATAATATGGTAAAAGACCTGTTGTCCTCCAATGGAAGTTAGTGAGAGTGCAAAAGGTGATAATGCATCTAAATCTGGGAGCTTCTAGAGTAACTTTAACAAACAGCCTCTTCCAAAGGCCGCCTAATGCATGGTGAGCAATTATTTGAGTTGGCCTATTATTGTAAGATGGTGACTGTATTGTTCAGGAATATGTACTACTAACTTTAAACGTGTCAGTACCTCCGGTCCTGTTGTTTATTATCTGGTGGTATGTATGTATGTATGTATGTAGCTTAGCGGTTTAATGCGATTGATAAAGCAGTGGGCAATGAAGAACAAGTTAAAAGACTTGTTGTCTTCCAATAGAAGCCAGTGAGAGTGCAGAAGGGGGTAAGGCATCTGAATCTGGGAGTTTCTAGAGTAACTTAAACAACCAGCCTGTATCTAAGGTCTCCTAATACATGGTGAGCAATTACTTGACCCGGCCTATTATTGCTAGATGGTGACTGTATTCAGGAATATGTAGTACCAACTTTAAACCTGTCAGTACCTCTGGCCCTGTAGTTTATTATCTGGTGGTATGTTCAGTTGATTGTTAAAAACCTGGTTGTATTTCAACAGAGGGTTTCAAAATGTAATTGGTAAGCCTTGCATCAAATGGGATCACTGTTTCAATATGGCACTGTTAGTGGTGCATTAACAATTGATATGTGCATTGATGGGTGGTGGATGTGTGTGCCTGTAGGAATTTTGCAGTGATGGCTTGTGGTATGTGTGCTTGGTGGAAGCGTGCAGTGACAGCTTGAGGTGTGTGTGCCTAGTGGTAGCGTGCAATGACGGCTGGTAGTTTGTGGTTGTGAAGCATATAGAGATGGATTGTAATGCATGTGCTTAGTGAAAGGGTGCACTGACAGCTGTGGACGAGTGTGCCTACTGAAAGAGTGAACTTTGCTGGTGTTCTGTGTAAGTGATGAAAGTGTGCACTGACTGCTGTTGGTGAGTGTGTGTGTTTGATAAAGGAATGCACTGACATTGTGTGTTGTGTTTGTGGTGGATTTGCGGCACTGATGCATGGTGATTTTTGTGCTTGGTGAAAGCGTACATTGATGTCTGCTGGTATTTGTGCCTGGTGAAAGCATGCACTGACAGCTGGAGGTGTGTTGTTTTGTGTGTTGTTTTGTGTGTAGTGATGAGTGTGTGGTGTGGAGAGGGTGGTGTGTGTGTGAACAGTATCTGTGTGTGTAAACAGTGTCTGTGTGTGTAAACAGTGTCTGTGTGTGTAAACAGTGCCTGTGTGTGTGAACAGTGCCTGTGTGTGTGAACAGTGCCTATGTGTGTGAACAGTGTCTGTGTGTGTGAGCAGTGTCTGTGTGTATGAGCAGTGTCTGTGTGCGAGCAGTGGCTGTGTGTGAACAGTGCCTGTGTGTGAGAAGTGCCTGTGTGTGTGAGCAAGTGCCTATGTGTGCGGGCAGTGCTGGTGTGTGTCAGCAGCCTGTATGTGTATTTAGTGCCTGTGTTTGTTTTGCATCATTAGCAAGTCTGTTTAAGCAAGACACATTCTTTAGCCATAAGTTACTGGAATGCGGACTGTAGGGGAGAATTTGATCGTTCTAATTATGAAAAGCGGAACAATGTGATTGATAAAACAGTGGAGAATGAATAACATGGTAAAAGACCTGTTGTCCTCCAATGGAGGTCAGTGAGAGTGCAGAAGGGGGTAATGCATCTAAATCTGGGAGTTTCTAGAGTAATTTTAATAACTAGCCTCTTCCAAAGGCCTCCTAATGCATGGTGAGCAATTATTTGACCCGACGTATTATTGCAAGATGGTGACTGTATTGTTCAGGAATATGTACTATAAACTTTAAACGTGTCAGTACCTCCGGTCCTGTTGTTTATTATCTGGTGGTATGTATGTATGTATGTATGCATGTAGCTTGCTTGTTGACATACAAAAATCTAAAACATGGAATGCAATGCACAGGATAATTGTGATGTCATGCTTTTGGCAATCTCAGAGTTGGCAGTTTATTATGGTGTAGGAACTTGACTGTTCAGTGGCACGTTTTGTCCTGTTAAGATGCAGCAGACTGGGTAAGGAGAATGATTTAACATGTTAAAAGAGCTCTTGTCCTCCAATAAAGTTGTCCGCTTATTGGAGTACAAGAAGTCTGTTTGATCCAATCCTTGACGGTATTATTTAGCTTTTGATACGACGGGCCCCAAGTGTTTTGCATATATATTGAACGAAATCGGTGCTAGCATACACCTTTGTTTCAGACCTTAGTTTGTCTTATTTCGGGTGTAACTCTGTTCCCATTGCCAAGCTTAATAAAAACCCCTGATACGGAGCAAAAATCGTCTTTCATAGGTGAGCGGAGATGCCTCGTTAAACTAATTTTAGCCATAATATTTTACTACCCACATTATCAAATGCGACGGAGTAATCTAGAAAACAGACTAGGGTGAGCTTAAAAGATCCTGTCTGGTAATTGCCAATGTAAACTAAAAGGCCAAAAGGAAGACAGACAAATATGAAGCTGCTAAATACAGCGTACTTTTAAATTAAACAGTATTTTTTGTAAGAATAAAGGCGAAGAAGGGTAACATCTGGCAATGCTTAGGAAACTGAAAGCAGACATGGCGCCTGTGAAGCAGCTTTTGAAGTATGTTTGTGACATTTAACACAGCCCCTGCATAGCGAAACAGGAAACAAATTACCATGTAACACCTGATAGTCCTATCTATTTACAACCTTGCCTGTAAAACAACGTAGCAACAGAGAAACACTAGAACGCCAGCCGCTAAGAACCGCAACTTTTAACAGAAGTACAGCTAGATTGTAGTACAGCCCTTTTATCACTTCCACATGGCACTAGCGCCTTTAACACTATTGGCGTATAACAAAGAAAACAATACACATAGTATGGCGCCAACTTTTAGAAGATCGTACTATTAAATACTACTTTGACATCACGCTGGTTTTAAAGAGACTTGCAAATGACTGTACAGAGAAGACGTAATTAGTATGCCTTAACTTTATGCATGGCACCAATGGCTTACACCACTGTCAAGTGTAGAGACGCCATGCGACTTTCTGACACTAAACCCGAAGCATCTTAATTTATAAATGTAACGTCTTTAGCACTTTAAAATCATGCTGTAGCAACACCACACGTTAAGGCACGCTGCTAAAACCAGATTGAAAGTAGGTTGCAAATGTCTTTTTGAACATAAAGTAGGTTGCAAATGTCTGATCGAACATGCTGTGAATAGGGGAAAAAACACAAAACAAACTATAACCAATTTTAAAGACGCCTCAAGTTTTCACAAAAGGCAAAGCGCCAGCAGACACGTACTCCGAAACCAAGCACGTTGAAAGAAGAATGCAATTTTTTGATCTAACATGCTGTGAATGGGAAAAACACAAACTATAAGCATTTTAAAGATGCCTCAAGTTTTCATGAAAAGCAGAGCACCAGCAAACACGTACTCTGAAAACGAAAGCGATCAAGCTGTCTCCAGCAAGCTGGCAGACAAAAGGCAGAGCGCCAGCAGACATGCACTCTATAAAACTAGTATGTCTGTTTAGACTTGCTTGAATAAAGATTTAATGCAACACTGCCACTAAAAAGCCCACGTTAAGTCACGCTGTTCAAAGCAGCTTTACCAGTACTCATCAAGTCTGCCCCTGTAGTTACTGTGTTGATGGAACACTCCTGTGTCCTATCTTACGTAAAGCATGTTCCCATTGTTAAGCTAAATAAAAACCCCTGTTACAGAGCAATATTTGTGTTTCCTAGCTAAGCGGAGATGACTCGCTAGGGTAATTTTAGCCATAATATATTTGTACCCACATTATCAAATGCTGCAGAATAATCTTGAAAACAGGGGCAAGTTTAAAAAATCCAGTCTAGTAATTGGCAATGTAAACGAAAAGAGAAAAAGGAAGATGACCAAATGCAGCAGACACGTAGTCAGGAACAGAAAGCGCTCAAGCTTTCTCCAGCAAGCTGCCAGACGAGAGGCAGAGCGCCAGCAGACACGTACAGTGAAGACCTAATTAGGGCAGCAGCGCCTTTTAACACCATTGGCGTATAACAAAGCAAACTATGCACATAGTATGGCGCCAACTTTCAGAAGATCGCACTTTTGAATACCAGTTCGACATCACGCTGGTTTTAACGAGACTTGCAAATTACTGTACAGAGAAGACCTTATTAGTATGCCTTAACTTTATGCATGGCACCAATGGCTTACACCACTGTGAGGTGTAGAGTACACCACACGACTTTCTGACAGTAAACCCTAAGCATCTTACAACAAACAAACTATAAGCACGAAAGGCAAGGCACAATGCTAAAAGCAGGTTTACTATTACTTGGCAAGTCTGCCTTTGCAGTTACTGTGAGGGATGGCAGCGGAGTAATCTAGAAAACGACTAGGCTAAGCTTTAAAAATCCTGACAAGTAATTGCCACTGTAAACGAAAAGGGAAAAAAATAAAAATAAAAGCATTATAAAGATGCCTCAAGTTTTCACGAAAGGCAGAGCGCCAGCAGACACATACACCAAACCCAAGCATGCTGAAAGAAAATTGCACATTTGTAATTTACCATGCTGTGAATAGGGAAAAAACCAAACTATAAGTATTTTAAACATGCCTTAAGTTTTCAGCAGACACGCACTCAGAAACCGAAAGCGCTCAAGCTGTCTCCAGCAAGCTGCCATACGAAAGGCAGAGCACCAGCAGACATGTACTCAGAAACCAAAAGCACTCAAGCTGTCTCCAGCAAGCTGCCATACGAAAGGCAGAGCACCAGCAGACACGTACTCAGAAACCGAAAGCACTCAAATGGTCTCCAGCAAGCTGCCAGCAGCCAGGTACGAAAGCGCACTCACACGGACAAATCTGAGACAGCAGAAGTGCGTGGCCGAACGCTGTCTCAGATTCCCAGGAGACTGACAACAATAGTTGTCAAGCTAGACGCATGCTTCGCATGCGCTCTCTAGCTCGACCTAAAAACCGCGAGTGGTGCGCACGGGCGACGGGAAAAAGTGCTGTGCACGTCACGCGCGCTTGTGTGCGTAATAGCAAGCTGGTGGCCGGCAAGGTAGCACTTTTGAAGCACCTACTAAATGTCTCGCCAGAGTAGCGAGGCGAGACCTAAAAAGAGGACATTGAAAAAAATAAAAGGGGTCCTGGAATAGGGGAAAACTGAAAATTCACAGACTCACCCGCTAGCCTTGGCACTGAAATGCACAGATTTTTTCGAACTAATATTCATGTGATCAGACAAATGTCACTTACATGGCAGGAGTACAAAGGCTCAAGTGGGTTGACCCACTGCCTCATAATGTATGCTGTCATGGATGGAAGGAGAGTGTAAAGGATAAAAAAAGATACTCGTATATGCCTGATCCAAACAGCACTCTGTGTATGTAGGTGTTGCCACGGGATGGGGTTCACTGTGCTGATCATTGGTTAAAACTCAAGTTCAAGCTGCAGTCGAACGTATGGACCTTTAGTCCCAGGCTGAGGTTTGATATCAACAATGCATCTATAACAATGAAGCACATTAGCCTCCACAAGGATGAGAGTAGTAGATTTGCAAACCATGAAGGTTTATTAGCAGATTAGCAAAGTTTCAAGCTCAAATCATATAAGGTTATCAAAGATAAATGGTCAATGCATAAGTATCTTGGTTATATACTTCAAATCAATTCAAAATGATCAAATACAAAGCAAAATGCTAAGAGTTGCCATAAAGCAAAATAAAGCAAATTCCGTTTCTCTTGAATTGAAGATTCCCTAATATTCAAGGCTAAAGGAAATCGAGAAATTCATGAAAGAAGTCAAGCATGAGGTGTTAGCAAGTGAAGTCTGTAAAAGGCAGAATCAAATAAAGATTGTCAGGTCTGTGAGAGTGGATTTGCTTAGGAGTCAAACTCATTCAGGAGGAGCGGATGGGCTTCTAGTTTCAAGGGAGTGGAAAGGGGCATCTGAATATAGCTAACTCAGCAATGCACAATCAAAACACACAATTCTTAACAAGATGCAAACTCCCCATGAGGGGACGTGGCTTGGCGCCAATGACGCAGCAAGTTTTGAACAGAGCTCTTGCTGGTGAAACCACATCCAGCAACATCCTGCAACTAATGGCCAGCTTGTGGGGCTCTAAAGAGTAGTGGTGAGTCCCCTGGCACTCAGGACACATATATGTGTGGTGGAGCTCATCATTGGGGATAATTTAAGGCTCCAAAGATGAGCAAACTGCATCGCGTGGTGGCGGTTTCAAGATAGTGGCCACTGGCTGACGGGCAACCTGTGAGGAAATCCCGGAGGCACCAGGGCCGAGGCAGCACTTACAACTGCTCGAAAGAGCGAGACTGTCACAGAGAGGCAGGTCACTTTAGGCGGAGGTGAGACGCTGACCGCACTGGCTGCCATTGTCTGGGAGTTGCCTGCACCAAGCTCGGAGTGGTGCATGCCTGGTGCGAGGAGACGGCGGAGAACCGTCCAAGGGCTGCAATAGAAAGCTGGAGAGAGGGTTGATTGGACTACAATAGTCGCAGACCGAGAATACCACTGGCCACCCACTGAAGAGTACTGAGAGACAACTGAGCGCAGCAACCATTAAGTGTGGCCCCCAGGCATTGCCCCACCTGGAGCTCAGGAAGATTGCAGTGGTGCTTTCCACCGCAATAGGTGGTTGGACACCCGCCGACATAGGGGCTGCCCTCTCCTGCGCTGGGAGTGCCATAATGGCCCAGGCGGAGTAGCTTGAGGACTAAAGGGACCAGGGGCAGGGGGTGGAAGCCTCACTTCACCAGCGGCAGGCCCAGTCAGATACGGGCCCCACAATATTTTCAGCTAATTAGCGTGGGTGCCAGAGAGAGCACTGCTGTAGTGCTTGCAGTGGTGGTGTCTTGCTTCGCCTTTCAGATAATACAGAATCTCCCACACAGTGGCTCAAAATATACAGCGAAGCAGGAGACGTAACACAACAACACCTAGAAAAGGGTTTTATTTTACAAAATGCAAAGACTCTCTTTTTAGAATAAGGGTTGGGGTTTTATTTTACACAATGCTCTCTAACTGAAAGACTTTGCCAGATGCCAAAATAACAACATTCAAATACACATAGAGATATATGTTTATATGCATGCAGTAATAACACATTTGATAAATGCAACAGTTAAATGTATGAATAATACCATGAATATGTATGAAACAACAAGAGAGTAAGGGTATAATTAAGACCACTCTTTTACCCCTTCCGAAATGTATAATAATCAACAGAAGAGTGTCAGAATAAATCATACAACAAAGAACAAGACCCAAGACCAATTGATGTCAAATAGACAGGAAGGAAAATACCACTGTCTTGAGAAACAGAAATTAAGTAAAGAAATAAGGTGCATGTGCTCAGTGAAGAAAAAGAACCCTCAGGCACCGCCTGTGAAGGTCAGTAGCCAATTGTCTTCATTGGGTCCAAAAAAGTTGGAAAAACGAAATGGTGATAAAGAATATAAAAAACTAATATAACCTGATTAGTGTAGACTTCCTATCTTGGGTAAGTCTTCCAACAGTCTCACCCCGAAGGGGGAGACAAAAAATATTTATAAATCCTCAATAGGACCTCGTGGGCTGGCGGTGGGGGGAAACCTTCACGCTCGGTCCATTTGATCCGATGCGACTTCCCGCCTTCGGACCTATTCAAACCGCGACCGCCGCCCGAAAATAATAATACCATGAATAAACAAGCAGCAAATAATATAAGATAATACTCAAGAAAATATGCTGGCCATCCTGCAAGAGATCAGAAAGATATATACACTGAATCACAAATTATTACTTTGGATGCACACCACACTCATTCACACATCACAAAGAAAACACCTCAAATGATCAAAGCCACTGTCCACACATCACATCACTGAAAAAGTAGAGAAACATGTTGACACACACATAGGAGGTGGCGCACATAGGTCACGCCTTTACCTCCTCTCTCACCCCTTTTTTTATTAGTACCAGCCCGGAGGCCAAATAAAGTTTTTTGTTACTCCACGAGCCAGGCACTTTTTAAACTCCACTCACTATCAAACCCCACCACAGCACTCACATAATATTCCCTCACTCACACCACACATAGCCACCATAAGTGATCCCACGCAACCGTCGGTTGCAGCACGCTGCATCCCGTAGAGGGGTGCGAGGACCCCAATGATGAAGCATGACACCAAGGGGCCTGTTGGTGTGTGAGGGGTACCAAAAACAACCAGTGTGTTCCCAACCATCGTAGGGACACTCCCTTCCCCCTTCCTAATGGATTCTCTTTGTTTATAAAACTAACCCAGGGAGAACGAATCCATTTAAGATTTTTCTCTCCCTCCCCCTTTTGTTAACATTTGTATACAGGCAGCGCACAGCTGCGGGAGCTCCCCTATCCCAATTTAGACGCATACTCTCACCACACTACACACATAGAACACACGCTCAATCACACAGAGATGGAATGAGAACACGGACTCACGTTCGGCGAAGAAGTAATAGACGAGATTCTGGCAGCCCTCGACCCGTTTGAAGGGCTTAGCAGTACTGAACCAGGACCCAGTGTTGTAGACTGGGATGAACTAATGAACCTGAGAAAGACACAGATAAGGGCAGCACTTCACGGCTTACTAATGACCGAGTACCTGAGAAACAAGATAGCGCCACAGGGTCTCCGGGTCGAAAATGAGCCCTTATCTTCCAGAATGACAAACTTTTCAAAAAAGAATGGTCACTGATTTCGTGGCATTGTACACAGGATTGGTTGGTGCTCATAATGAAGACCGCCACCAGAATCACACACGAGAATTAAAATTGGACATACAGACAATAGAGGTACAACTAAAATCATATCAAAAACCTACAGAGCTCAAGAAAAGGCTGGAAGAACTGAACCAGCAAATGGCTGATTTTGAAGCCACACTGAAGCAAAGCAAATTTAAAAAACTGAGCAAAGATAAAGATCGATTCACTCCAGAGACAGCACATCCTTATACCAAGGATGACTACATCTCAAGGAATGTGAACAGTGACAACAAAAGCGATGGTTCCGACAGTGGTTCTTCTGGATCAAGCACCCACAGCAACCAACGACAGAGGGGTTGCCAGAGACGACAAGGCCAACAATACCCAAGACAATGAGGGTGGCGAGGATACCAACCTCAACCATACTTTCCCCAATTCACAGGACCAACACCCTTCACACCATTCACCTTTGGACCAGGACCAACGGGACCTATGTACCAACCTTGGGGTTAAGAGTTCGACCCGAACTTCTACAACAACCAGCCTTTTTTAGGAACACGCCAAGGAACATGCAGAGGACGGAACAGAAAAGGCAACACAGTGATGTGGCAAGACCCCAACCAGGGAGACCCCAGGGTGAACACCAGAAGCATGACAGGAGCCTTGCAGAGCAACCCGTCAACCAGCCGCAAGGGGACCTAGTGGTAAACCTCACACCATGGGAACTTACACCCACCCAGAGGGCCGTACTAAATAAGGGCCTGAGTTTCGTTCCAACTAATAAATTGGACTCCTTCAAACTCCACACCGAAATGCAAGAATTTTTGAGAAAGATCAAGTTACAGGTCTTCTTCAAGGACAAAGAGAGTATCCGTGAGACAGACACAGGACTGAGACTGAAGTCGACCTTCACACCACCGGATGCTTCACTACCCATTGAGGTTTTGGCTTTCGAAAAGGCAGTAATGACTGATCTTAAGGAATTAGACCCGTCTGAACATACGGTCTTTCACAATACAAGCAAGATGGAACAAGAAGCCATCCGTGAGCTAACCAACAACTGTGAAATTACCATAAAACCCTCCGACAAAGGCGGAGCCACGGTGGTGCAAACAACAACAGCATACAACCAGGAGTGCCTAAGACTGTTGTCAGATAGACAAAATTATACAATACTGACTGATGACCCGACCGAGTCCCTGAGAATAACCATTGGGGGGCTGGTAGAGGAAGCTTTGGCACACGATTTGCTCTCCAAAAAAGAGCCAGAGTTCCTAATACAGAAGAGCCCGAGAACACCATACTTCTACTGTATCCCAAAGATACACAAAAACCTGGACAACCCACCAGGGAGAACCATCGCCTCGGGTATATGTTCTATCCTAGAACCTCTCAAAGTTTTCAGATGCTTTTCTCCGCCCACTCATCCAAGGAACAGACACGTATCTAAAAGATACTAAATCAGTTTTACAAATGCTAAAGGATCTCACCTTTGATCCAGAGAACCAACTCCTACTCAGTCTAGATGTTGAAAGCTTGTATACGAGCCCCCCACACGACGAAACACTAGCAATAATCGAAGAAGTCCTGTACAGCACCCACTGTCGATACCAAACTCCAAGAGGAGTAGTAATGGAATGTATCGCTCTTGCTCTGACAAAAAGTTTTTTGAATTTGATGAGACCATTTACTTACAGAGTCATGGCACAAGCATGGGGAGCACATTTGCGCCGAGCCTAGCCGGACTGTATGTACACCACATGGAAACAAACAAAATTCTACATCAAAACAACCCCTACAGACAACACATACTAGCCTGGAAAAGATACCTTGACGATATCTTTGTGATCTGGCAGGGAAACCACGAGTCAGTCATTCAGTTCATGGATTGGCTCAATACCCAAAACCGCTTCCTCAAATTTACACACTCGGTTTCGAATAAGACACTTGTCTTTTTAGATCTCAACATATACCACCAAAAACGTAAACTGGAAATCACTACCCATTTCAAACCGACAGCAAGGAACTGTCTACTCAGATACGACAGCTTTCATCCACGCCATCTACGGATAAACCTCCCATACGGACAATTCCTCCGTTTAAGGAGAAACTGCACCCAAGTGGACAACTATAAATCACAGGCCCAAGATCTTAAAGTCAAACTGCAAGCAAGACAGTATCCGGACAGGATCCTTAACGCAGCAATGAAAAGGGCGAGAAACAATAATAGGGATGCCCTTCTAGAGGACAGGAACGGACCCATCGCCAAACAGACAAGACCAATATGCGTCACCACATACAGCTCCCATTCAAATGAAGTGTCAAAAATCGTGAATAGACACTGGCGCATCTTGACGTGTGGATCACTGGAGATTGAGAAACCAATGTTTTCCCACAGACGCGGGAAGAACCTTAACACCTTGGCTGCTATGGGGTTTTGCCGCTGTGCGCTGGAAATTGGAATACTCGATTGTTCATGACAAGGTCAACTCGTCATAAGCACAGCGCAGGTAACACCCATGGCGAGTTGACCTTGTCATGAGCATGGAAGGGGTTAAAGACATACTAGTCCACACCCGCCCAAAACCACAGCAACAACTTTCAATACAAGGAGTACAAGGGCATTTTCCATGTGGTAACTGTGCAAGTTGTCACCTGACAAGAAAAAGCAAGCAGCTGACCTTTGCCAATGGAACAAAGTGGGATCAACGTAAATTTACGAGTTGTAACAGCAAGAACGTAATCTACATGATTGTTTGTCCCTGCATCCTCGAGTACATTGGCATGACCACCAGAGCCGTGAAAACACGTCTCAACGAACATAAGAGTAACATCCGCTGCAAAAAGAGTACCACCAAGATGGCTGCCCATTTTCTAGAGATGGAGCACTGCGTCAATGACATCAAGTGGACGGTAATTGAGCAATTACCCACAGAGCAGGGTCTCTTTGAGAAAGAACAACGTTGGGTGTTCCGCCTCGGTACCCACATCTCGGGTCTGAACGGTGCAATTCCCTGGGGTCAACTGAATACTTAAGCCACTTACATAGGAAAAGATATCTGTCTGTATCAGTCTAGATAAACTGCCAAAGGGCCCCTTCTGAACGAAATGCCCTCTCAATTTGAATCATTTTTTATAAAAGTTTTATGTAAGAAAAAAGAATCATAATATACTGAGCCCAGAATACTCCGTAGTAGATATGCCAAAATAAAGGAAATTAAGTAAACCTAGTCAACAGGAGAACCTTTATGAGACGTATTAGACTAAACAATAAACCAACTCCTCCTTATTTTTCACTTACATGCCTAAGTAAGAACTGAAGTTACAACTTTATCGAAATCGGACTGACACGATTTATTAGAATTCTTACTGTGTTCAAAATTAGATCAATAATAGAGCAGGCACAAACTCCCTCCTTTTAGTAACAAGATTAGCGACAGCGCGAACCATTCCAGGCATGCGCGTTGGATAAAAGTGCCTCTTAACCAAAAGCATGCGCGGTCGAGATAGGAGCGAAGAGACGGGCTCCATTACCGGGAAATCAAATACGGGCATACCGGGTCTACTAAACTGCCAATTATTCAATTAGGGACGAGTCACAAACGGTATAAAAGGGCTCCACACAACACCTCGGCACAACCAACGGAGCCGGCGTGAGGGGCAGCGAAGAGGGATTCTCCTCATAGACTCGTGAGTAATGCAAAAAAACACAAAACCATCTTACCGCCTCTTCGAATGTGTAAGTACCGGGCAAAAGCAGTATCTCTTTTATTCCTCACAGGCAGCAAGGAAGCGCGAGGGACCCCTACGTTAACACGGTCTCATGGAGTAGTAGACTCTTGACAAAACAGTATGTTAAGCCCACTGTGAGCCTCACAGAGTATTTTTCCCACGATATGTATATGATCCAACAATAATCACAGGGGCTATCTACAACCCATTATCCGCCTAAAAATAGACTGTGTGTTTTATGTTCTATGTGTGTTTGTCTAGTATTTGTCTTTTTAAAAATTTTCACTACAGGCACGTTCTTCATGTGTAGAATGACACCACGTGTCTAGACATTCGAACCGCACCTTTTTATGACTGTATCCACAGGTCAATACACCTATGGTTTTTCAAGGAACGGACCACCTGAAAAAACTTTTTGTCCTTTTCCTTTACAGGTGAGCTAAATGGCGGTTATCCAGTAGGAAATACACAAAGGTGTGGGGGGGTCCAGGGGAATATTTAATGACCTGTCTGCTCATACCCCTATTCACAAGATACAATACACAATAAAGCAGACCAGGTCCTAGAAAAAGGGGAGTGTGCCTTAACTGGACTGTGACACAGTTGGATGCCCGTGTAGGAAAAGTACAGTTGAAGAAAAAATGTGATTTAAACACATAATGTTGTTGAAAGCACAGAGGCTAGGATGATTCCCATCAGACCACCGTTGTGGTGGAAGTTGCGTCATGTGGGAAATCCTGAACAATCCATCGCGCCACCGACCGTGTTGTGCCGGTGCGGGAGTGGATGTCAGTAGTCCAGCTCTCATGTTTTTCTTAGACTGGTATAAAGAAAGTGCAGTGCTCAAATGATAAGAAACATAAAATAGACTACATAGATCCTTATAGTATTAAAGAGGACATCTAGGTGTCTAGGATTAAAAACACGCTGGGTAGTAAGACTACCCTGTTAGCGCAAATGCAGAACGGTCGACATGTTTCAGCCATAGGGGCATTGCCCCGGCTTTCTTCAGGACCTTAAAAAAGACTAGCTACTGCAGTTACACACAATAAATTCAGTGAAAAACCATCAATCTAATTGGAAAGATTCATCAATAAATGTACTTAAAAGTTACATATCTGCCAGGAGCCTTGAGTGTTTAGTCTTGCCCACTGGAGGAAGAAAGATATGGCTTCTTCCTAATAAAGATACAAAAAATCATATTACTTCCAACAATACTTATATACACAGAGCAAGCCGCGTGAATACACAGTGGCCAGTCAAAGACACACACACATGCTAGAATAATTGGCATTCAGCATATTAAAGAAAAGCATATTAGCTCAATCACATGGAGGCATTTCCTCAATGTGATACTCACCCAGCTTTGTGTGGGTGAAGGCCTCACCTCACCCGGCGACCGCTCGGGAGTAGGAGGCCCCGCTCTGTGGTGTAGAAAAGGGACAAATTTAGCACGTGACTATAAAGTGTCCAGCCTAATAGCTCTACACTCAAAACCCAACAAAAGTGTGTTAGAAAACCACTCAAGGACCCAAAGACCACTTCTCACAGAGACTTGTATAAGATGTTGCCAAAAATAAACATGGAACACAGTCTAGACACATAGAAGTGCCTCTAACCATATTTTAGTGGAGATGTTACTGGAGAACGTTTATAGAACCCCAACATGAGGGTGGAAAAGGGCACCAGTGAATAGCCTGCTCTGGGGTGGTTATTACTTCAATGCCAGAAGATTTGAGGCATCGAAGTCCTCCTGTAAAGATAACTAGGAGTGAAAGGAACCTTCAAAGCTAGTAACTCTTCTCCTTCCTCCTAAAGGGTAGGTAAATTCAATCCCAGGCGCAGGAACCAAATAGAACGTTAAATCGGTATAAGCAAGTAGCCAAAGCCATCGGAAGCTCACCTGTCCGTCGGTGCCCCTGTTGTGCGTCCAAGCGGAAGTGGAGGTCACGGCGATCCCGCCCCTGCCCCTTTTATATGCTCAGATAATTGGGTCGTTGCTCCTTCATATTGTCTCGAAGGAGAAAACGCGGAAGGGAACGGGAGAGCGGACGCTTCTCCCTCGCGCATGCGCAATGGAACAAAATCGGCGAGTATTTTTTTGCGCATATCTTCTATTTAGAAGGGAATAGTTTGTGACAATTCCCATCATCAATCCCTCTATCGCTCTATCGGTCGCCATAGGAGACATCAGTATAACTTCCAAACCCTTTTTGAAAGCGATCCGACTTCAGCTGACACGCATGCGCCCACGGGGAACACTAATCCCATAGGCATGTGCGTAGGGACGGCCCTCGAACCGAGCCCAAATTAGCTGTGTGAGGTAGGGTCATTGTAAGTACATGTAAGATCTGATCGATAAAAGAACAAACAGATACAGGGAAGAGTATCTTAGCTGTGCTCTTAGTAATTAAGACCTGTCAGATACAATTCCAAATACAAGGGTACACCCGTCAGGGCGACAGTAGCAATGCCCCAGGTGCAGAACTGTTAGCTGTAGGCAACATGCAGGACATAATGGCCTAGAGTGGGTCTCTATGTGATATAAGATTACTTCCCCACAAGAGAACACAGTAGCATAATGCTACATTCAGTCTGAAAGAATGCTCCACATGTTGATGGAGAGCGCGCACAAAAATGTCAACACCATATGCCAAAAGGAGAAGTGGGTAGGGAAAGGTGGGAACCAGACACACTTAGGTTGGGTGAGCTAATGGTGCGAACGGGGATTCGTTCGCATCCTGACAAAGACCCGCAACTAAAAAGGTTATCCAGTAGGTACATTGTATTACCTGCACTATTAATTTTCACTTTTTAGTATAGAACATTCTGAAAAAGTAGAGAAACGTGAGTAAGGTGGGTATTTGTGTACCCCAGTCCTGAAGGTGTTTTTACACCAAAACATGTTGACACAAACATAGGAGGTGGCGCACATAGGTCACGCCTATACCTCCTCTCTCACCCCTTTTTATTAGTACCAGCCCGGGGGCCAAATAAAGTTTTTTGTTACCCCACGAGCCTGGCACTTTTTAAACTCCACTCACTATCAAACCCCACCACAGCACTCGCATAATATTCCCTCACTCGCACCATAAGTGCTCCCACGCAACCGTCGGTCGCAGCACGCCGCATCCCGTAGAGGGGTGCGAGGACCCCAATGATGAAGCATGACACCAAGGGGCCTGTTGGTGTGTGAGGGGTACCAAAAACAACCAGTGTGTTCCCAACCATCGTAGGGACACTCCCTTCCCCCTTCCTAATGGATTCTCTTTGTATATAAAACTAACCCAGGGAGAACGAATCCATTTAAGATTATTCTCTCCCTCCCCCTTTTGTTAACATTTGCACACATCACAATGGCAATAATCAAAACTCAACACTTCACCTGATGCAAACACTGCATCTTAGCCCACTCCTGATCGGGGGATTAACAGCCGGAATAAGAGCCTCATCAACCAGGGTTACGCTGTACCGAAGTAGAAACGTCAATCCGCTTTCAGATTCCAAAATCCCAGTTTCTAAGTCAACAAACCTCAGCTTTATATTCTCAAAACAACACTAGAAGGTTCGAGAATAGTCCTCCCCGCATAAGGAAGCTTACTAGGACTGACCAGCTTCCAAGAAAGCATTCCATAGCAGGAAGGAGTTCCCGCGTCCCCTCTCCTTTCTCGCATATTCCACCCTTTATCTTGACAAAGCTCACAAAAGCCTTCCAGGATACATTAAACAATCTCTCACAAAACAATCCTTGAACGTGATTAACCTAAACAACTTGCAAGCATGGCTGTGAACGCAGATAAAGCTCAAGCCAGACAGAGTCAGAATTCAGGATGACATGAGGTCATGTCAAAGTCAATAGTAAGAACCTAATAATGCTACCAATGACAACACAATGCACATTTGTGCACTTCTGCTTATAGCATCACATACTTAATCTCTCAATGTACAACACAGTGCACATTTGTGCACCACTGCTCATAACACTGCACTCGAGACCAAAAAGTACATTCCACACCTCTCTCTTGCTCATGCTTTCAAATACACATCCCACACATTCTTTTCTTGGCAAGGCTGTTCTACTCCATGACAGCTCCCACTGAAAGACTGCAAGATTACAAGAAAGAAACCTTTAAGAGAAACAAGGCATATGCAGGACATCGTACATTCAGGCTAGGGTAAAATAACACACCAAAGTCAATTAAAATAATGGTAGTCAAAGTTCTTCACAGTGTGTCAGACCACAAGAGTGCCTCTAGCACTACAGGTGGGCAGCAGGAAAGCCTAGCAAACAGCTGGCTCAGGGTAATTGTACTTCACCGAAGCCCTGAGATGGGGGTGCAGGAGACAGAATCCCGGTGATACCAGTCAAGGGCCTAGGCAGATATTGGCCCGAGAGCGACGAGATACATGACTAACTGGTGCTGCAGCTGGATGGTGTGGTGTCTGGGTGCTCAGCGTGGTGGACGGAGGGGGAATCTTGCATGCAGCTGTCCTGGGCATAGGCTGTATCCATGAGGATCTGTGATGGAGGCAGCATAAAGGCGAAGTCGGAGAAGCAGAGAGCTAGCGCTGCAGAGACCACTGAGACTTGTAAACTGCAGGCCACAAATAAATGACAGGGACTGCATGATTGGTTCCTCTGTATGTTGATGGCGGGCCTCCCTAGGGTCAAGATGGCTGCAGTATTCCTTTCCTGGGATGCAGGAGCCAGGCCATGAGAAGTTACTAGAGAATCCTACCTCAGGCCATACATTGACTCCCCTGAATTAAAGATTAGCACAAAAAGCCCCTATGACGAGCTGCCCATCCACAGGGAGAGTTCAGTGGTCCCGCTGGCCCTGCAGCAGTGGCAGGGCAAACACATCTCATAACACGGAAGGGGTGGCTAACCTCCCAACACTATGGGGACGATCACCTGGAAAAAGAACCAGGATGTGGGAGGCACACCCATAGAGGAGGCTGCTAAATCTGCACAAAAAACGGGAGGCAGGGCTAAAACAACCAGGTCCACTGGAGGCGCCACTCTCCAGGACAGTCTATAAGCGATTACAGCCTCTCGGAGGTACTTTATGCTAAAATACCTAGTGGTGGACATGGGGACCATAGCCACATAGCAGAACGGGTCACCATGACCGAGAGAGACCTGGAAGACGTATCCCCAGGTTTGTCATTAGAGACTGAGCGACTAGTCTCAATGGAAGCAAAGGTTTGAATAATAGAACAGCAAGCGGAGGATGCAGAAAATCGTTAGCATTGAAACAACATACGAGTAGTTGGCCTGCCGGAGTGAGTTGAGGGGAATAACTTGGTGGATTACCTAGAACGATGGCTCCAAGAAGAAGTCGCAGTGGAGGACCTTTCCTTGTTTTCTGCTCTGGAAAAAGCACACAGAGTTCCAGAAAGGCCTCCGCTTCCGGGATCCCCCCATGCCCGGTTGTGGGCCGGCTGCTATATTATAAGGAGACCTACAATCAAAAATGGACACAGTTAGGATCTTCTCAGACTTCTTGAGGGCAGTACAGTGACAGCACTCTACTTTCCTGGATGCTCAGAAAAACTCAGGCACATGGGAATGCCATTCGCAATGCTATTTCTAGCCCTGTTTTAAGTGGCGACGCAGGAGGGGACACAGTTCTTTCAGACCTCACAGGAGTTTTGGAGCTGAATTGACCAGCACCCACAGCCTGGATCAAGCTAAAAAATCCTGAAGCAGACAGTCTTGCAGGTCCAGACCATGACAACAGCCCAACAGCCACAGTAAAGCAGTCCCCTCTAAGGTAGAAACTTAGCAAGAACAACAGAAAGTGATGGCAGTAGTGGCATTGATGAGTGGCAACGAAGCAAGTGCCCTGTCAACAGTGGAAGATGAGGGCGCATGGGACTTGGACTCCGACTGTAGGTCTAACTCCTCCGGTGAGTCGGGCACTGAACTGCCTACTGTGACTCCTGGGACATCAGATGAAAATATATGATGCAGTTGACATGTTGGTAAAGTAAAGATGGCTGAGTGTGCGAGACAGTGTAGGGAGATATTGGCGAGTGAGAAGAAACCACGCTCACCCTCTGAGCCACAGAATCCTCCTTTCTTTCGGACATTGGGCGGGGGAGTCCAGCTGCGAGCAAGATACTGTCTCAACCCCTTAGTTAGTGGTGCATCTTCCCATGAGCGATTGTGGTTTGCCTGAACGTTTGGATGGGGGATCCTTGCCTCCTTGTCCTGGGGAGTGGGAGTTGTGATGAATGTTGTCTGTTAGTTAACTGGGGAAACATGATTCGTGACCCATTAGGTTTCTTATCCATATCCCGACTTTGGCTTATGATGTCACATGGTTGGTTTGAGATTAGTGATTGGCTACACTTTGGGAGATATGATCTAGAGCAATCGCTACCTCCATGATTTATAAATTACTTTCCTGGAACATTAGGGGGATGTACACAATGACAGAACAAGTATTTTCCTATCTGAACAGGAGAGGATTTCATATAGCACTATTACAGAAGACAAATGCAATGGTTAAGGAGGGGGCAGCGCTGCATTGCAGCTGGAAATGTCAGGCCTACTACACCACCTACTCAGCATATGCTAGAGGCACACTGTTTTGGATTGGGGGAGAGGTTCCCTTCCAGCTCACAGGAGACTTGATAGACCCAGAAGGTAGATATGTATTGGTGACGGGCTGTCTGGAAGGCTGAGACATTGCAATAGTTAAATATATATGCTCACATTTGGACCAAGGAGCATTCCTGGTGAATTTGCCAGGTTCACTGGCCCAGTACCTGGTTCATACAGCTGTCATCAGTGGGGACTTTAACTGAGTAGCAGAACCCCGAGCTGACCCTCACATCTTTCGTTAAGAGAGTCACCGGTGTCCAGGACAGCCCAAGTCTTTGCGTACTGGCAGGCAAATGGGGGTCGATAGACACATAGCATCAGAGGCACCAACAGGCGTGGGATTATTCCTTTTTCTCATGACTACATGACCTTCGCATATGACTGGACACGTTCCTCTGCACCCTTGATGTTCACTGCTTAGTACATGATGTAGAATATCTAGCTTGAGCAATATCTGATCACAGTCTGGCACTGCTCCAACTGAAATGGGAGCGCCCTAAACCATACATCCCTACATAGAGACTGAAACCTGAATAGCTAGAAAACCCACTGTACCAGGAGGTGTTTGGGGATCCAATAAGGCAGTATTTTGAAGACAACAGAGGCGCAGCATCCTCCTTCCAGATAGAACGGAACGCTTTCAACGCCGTACTTAGAGGGAACTGCATAGCAGAACTAGTCGATATCAGAGGCACTTTGCTGCAAGAAGTCCTGGAGGAAGAGTAGGAGCTGAGGGAGGTCGAGCAGCACCAACCAGGGCATCCAGAATTACAGCAAACCATGTTAGAGATTAAAAAGAAAGTGGTGGGTCAAGTCAAAAGGCTCTAGTGTTTTGACTTTGGAAATTACATGGTACGGGCTCACGCAGAGCGTGATAGAACTGGATCCCCATTCACCAGGCTTGCTAACCCAAAAAAAGAGGCTTGATAATAAAATAACTTGAAATTGGGGGGGGGGGATCACGGTTATATAGACAATGGGTGATCAACCAGTATACCTTGCAATACTACTCTGGGTTATACATGAGCATTACATGACAAGATGAAGGGGCAGTGCATGCCTTCCATGCGCCCCTGCCTCTCCCAGCCATTACAAACCAAGAGGCTGATGAACTGAGAGGCGCAACACCCTCCAAGAGAGAAGGGTGCCAATAAAGGGCTTATCATGAGGTAAAATACCTGGAACAGATGGGCTCCCGGTTGAGTTCAACGCTGCATATGTTAATGACTGGCTCCTATGCTGGTGGATCTCTACAGGATAGCTCTGGATACGGACTGCCTGCTGAGCTCCACTCAGGAGGTGCTGGTAGTGCCCTTGCTGAAACCAGGGAAATCGGCATACCACTGCAATGCCTACAGGCCGCTGTCAATGCTTAATATCAACTACAAGATCCTCCGCAGGATTTTAGGCTCCAGACTTTTCCCACTTTATGCCCAAACTAGCGCCCCCTAATCAAGCGGAGTTTATCACTGTCTGCAACATGGTGCTTAATATTCAGTGCCTCTTAACAGTGTTGGAGGCCAATACATACGATTATTGAGAGGTGGCGGAGTTTGCGGTCGATATAGAAAAAGCCTTTGACAGCCTGCCATGGGGGTTTCTATATGGAATATTGGAATGAATGCAGCTTGGGTGCAGCTTCCTGGTATGGACCCGGCTACTATACACAAATTCAATAACCAGAGTCTATACGGGCCAGGCCATCTCAGAGAGCTATAGGATAGTATGCGGGACAAGGCAGAGATGTCCCCTGTCAGTCTTACTTTTTGCTTTGACCATGGAACCTCTGGTCGGCCATGCGAGAGCAGGCAATAGATATCAGGGTGTCCAGATTGGCAACCATCACTGCATTGTCTTATATGCGGACGACCTTTTAATCTTCCTTATTGACATGACTGCAGACCTCATGCTGAAGGAATTTGGCTACTTATCGAGCTTGAAAGTCAATTGGCAAAAATGTAGGCTATTCCAAACAGAGGGGAACTGTGAGCCACTCAGCGACTAGAAGTACTACGGTGAGAACCTTGCTGCCTGTCATATTTGGGTGCAACAAAAACAATGTCTCAACTGGAGGAATTTGAACAAGGACAATTCAAATTGGTGAAATAAATCACAAGAGGGGGGAGGGACAAAAAGAGGAAAAAGAGAGACTACAACAAGCGGGTAAAGTGAAATAAGTCAAATTATAATTTGCGTCAGTAGTTTAAGAAGCACTACAGTACATCAATATACAATGACCATAACACACAGAGTGGGCACCTGGCGTGCTGATGCAAGTGAACGGCGCAGTGACATAAAGGTGCAAAAACAGCGTGAACAGCGGCAATAAATAAAATGAAGAGGGTCAAAAAATGCAATTTGTATACAGTGTTTATACAAGTAAGTCTGATAATTTGGTTGACCACATTAGTGCCCAAGTTCTAAGCTGGGTAGTCAACGGCGTTTCAACCTGAATGATTCCAGGTCATCATCAGGACAATAGTCATAGGTTGGGGGTAGTGCTCTAGGTCGAGCAAGCTTTAAAGCGATCCTGAGAGAATCAAGGCAGGACGAGTGAAGCGTCCCATCCACAGATCTCTTCTAGAAACGCCCAATTTAAACTGATCAAATATTACATCCTTCATAGGGCATACCTTAATGCTTCAATACGGCAGATGCGGCATGCCTGAGGTGCGGGGAGATGGGTTAGGGCTTAAGCACATGATATAAGACTGCCCCTCACTGAACACTCACTGGGAAAAGGTAATGACTGTGGAGGCAGATACCATTTCAAAGGAAGATCCCTCGTCTCCTAGCCAATGTTTACTGAGCTGGTTCCCACACACCTCCAAAACTAAGGTCACTAGTCGATTCCACGACTTGGCCTTCATAGTAGCAAAGAAAGAAATCAAAAGATATTTGAAGGCACCTGGGGGTACCCGAGTTGCCACATTGAGTAAGGAACTTGAGATATGGGCTGGATATGAAGGGGAAGTGCTGCTGAGAGGCTACAAGTGTACTGGGATCGATAGAGGTAGCACAGGCTTGCTTGCATCGGTGCCGCACTGCTTGGGGCAGGTGATCTGCCTGGACTCCATGTATGAAGGAAGCAAAGCTGCTGATGACCGCCTTCTCCAGGGGCCTCCCCTCCAGGGCAGGATGAGGAGAAGAGACAGGATCAGAACTACTGGCACTCTGGGTTGGCATGAGACAAGAGTCCAGATGACCCGGACCAGAACCAGAGCAGGTTTATATGGGGAAATCTACACTGGGCCCATGGAGCATAAACTGTTAACAGAGCTAAATTTGTGTGAGCAACACCAGAACCAAATATTGGGCCCATTGGACACAGAGCATCCTAATACTGTGGGGGGTGGGGAGGTGACACCAGAACCAATAAAGTGAACACAGAGTACACAGATCAGCTGCAGACCAGAGTGAGTGACATGAATCCCAGTAACTGGCTCAGGGGATAGCGAGCGGCCTCAGACTGAGGCTGCAAGGGATTGGTTCAGTAATGTCTGTTTATAGCAATTGAGAAATTACAATTTTGTAAGTTCTGTAAAAGTTGCTTACAGTTAGTTTACTGCATAAACAATTCGGTTACTTAGTCAATGAATCAAACATTATCATAGAGAAAGCGATAAGAACAACACAGGTGTAGGTATTCTAAAACCTAATTGTATATTTGGAGAAAATCATTGATTATATAAGGCGACAGAAATCAAGAAAACAACACAATGTAACTAGAAGTAAAACAAAACATAAGATTAAATAATCTTCATAGTTACAATTGTGAGCACCTTTTCACAAAGTATTTGCAGGCAATCTGAAAAGTTTACACAATGCCAAAATTGCCTCAAGTACAGTAAAATAGGGAATAGGTGTAAAAGTTGACGTTTTGGTCTAATATTGTCTTTATCCGTTAGACCATCCTCAGGACTTTCCTTTTATGGATAGAAATGATCCTTGTATATACACGAAAAGTAAAAATTAACGTGTGATTCCTGACGCTCAAACAGTTTAGTATTAAAAGAATAATACCCGTGTGTAGAAGTATCAGATAAAAGTGTCTTATAGATGTACAGTCAGCCTTGATATAATTAAAAAAAAAGAAATTGATATAATTCAGGTCATTAATGAAATTGCATATATCCCAGACAAGAAGAGGGGGGGAAGTCAAACCTTATCACCCCGGAGAGAAAAACAAGAAAGAATGATATGAGTGCAAAAGAAGAAAAGATGATTTAATCAGCACTTACTTCGCACTAGGAAAATTCAGTGATTGAAACAACTGGTCCACCAATCGACTTTCTCGTCAAGCAAAAAAACGCTAAGGGAGAGAAAGATGACTCTTAATGCCCGCTTTTTAGGGAAAAAAGGAGAGCATCTATTTAGGCTGAAAACTTTTACTTGGGTTGAAACCGAATTTTACCAGTAACCACAGATGGCCAAATGGCACTTATCTTTTGTGCAATTTTAAACTTTAACGCCTTTGGTGAACAAGAAACAACTCTGGTACAGTGTGTATTACAGAGGTGTATGGAATTAAATTAAAATGGTTTTGTAAATGAAACATTGTTTTTTAAGAATGAAACATTATTTTTTAAGAACATCAGTGTGGGGCTGTCAGCCAGAAAGGGAACATAGGGGCACATTATAAAGAAACGGCGTTAACATTATCGCCGTTTTAGTGGCAGAAAACTGCTGCTAAAGCGGCGATAATGGGCTTGATAATATGCCCTTGTGAATTCCCAAAAAAGCCTGTGTTCTGATGTGAACATGGGCTTCTATGGGAATTCTCTACGGCGTATTATCAAGCCTATTATCGCCCCTTTAGTGGAAGTTTTCTGTTGCTAAAGCAGCTATAATGTTAACGCCATGCTTGATAATCTGCCCCATTGTCTTTTAAGAATAACACATTATTTTTTAAGAACGTTTTTGGTCCAACAAACCAGTATTATAAACATGAATTCGTCATCCCTTTTATTCTGTTTGAAAATCCTTTCTATTAAATGTAGTATTTATTCCCTCCTGTGTTTACTTGAGTATCTTCATGTAACAGCATCCGTGTTCCCTTTCTGGCTGACAGCACCCACATTGACTGTCGTCTTTAAACACAACAGGAACAGAGATTGTAAGATTGCTTGTCCATTCTAAGGGGCAGATTTACTACTTCTGGCGCATCTCTGCTAATCAGCAGGGATGCGCCAAGAGAGTTGTGGCCACTTCTAGGAGGCCTTCCTGCGCTGGATCACGCTCCCCCCCCCCTGTGCCAGAACACCTACATGTGGCGCAGGGCTTTACAACCTGAGGCATCTCCCAGATGCGTTACGTTGTAAATACCCCGCAGCGTGGCACTGGCTTTTCGCCGCCGCTGCGTCACAAAAGTGACGCAATGGCGGCGTAAAAGAGGCGCAAGGGGCTTGTAAATCTACCCCTTAATGTTCCTTAATATAGGAGGGAATACATCGTTCATTTAATAGAAAGGTTTTTCAAATAGAATAAATAGGATGACGAATTCATGTTTATGATAATGGTTTGTTGAACCAAAAACGTTCTTAAAAAATAATGTTTCATTCTTAAAAAACAATGTTTCATTTACAAATCCATGTTAATTTAATTCCATACAGCTCTGTGATTCACACTGTACCAGAGTTGTTTCTTGTTCACCAAAAGCGTTAGTCTAAAATTGCACGAAAGAGAGTGCCAGGACTTTCTATTCACATTTGCCACCTATTGTCAGTGAAAATTCGTATTTTGTTGTGCTTCACGTGTTTATTTATTTAATTTTTACCAAACTGCCTGAATTCAAACGGGTTCATTTGACTTTTATTGGAGTCCTTGGTATTGGAAGTAGCTGACACTTTAGGTGCAAACTCAGAGAGCTGCCACCCTCTGATAACAGTGAGAATGAAGTCTGTCACACACACACCCTACACATGAAACACTACTTTTCACCTCTAACTCAGCATTCTGGACACCATAGAATATTTTCCCAGCCTACCTGTCACAACAATCTTCTCCTACATGCCCAGTTACCCAAAAAAGATCCAGAACCTTGTACCCCTGAACTGGTGTTATGGAGGAATCATTCAATCAGACCACTACTGTGGAAATTAGAAAAATTGATGTACATAAGCGGCGTTCATTTGCCTTTTCCCACTCCCCTCCCTGTAAGCACCATGTATACCGTGAAATATTGACCGCATCATTCCGCCAGTAAAAGCCCGTGCCCATATGTACATGACAGCCATTTTAGGCACCATGGCCTCTTTGCCCGCTCATTGAAATCCCCGGCTTCCCTCCTGCACGCATTTGAACCCCCCCCCCCCTCTCGAATAACCCTCTCCCTCCGCGCACTCTGGCCGCCCTTCCCTCACATGCACAGGTCCGCATGACCCTGTCCTTGGGAGTCACGGCCACGCCTGACCAACACCTCCTTTCCTTTTATGAATAACCCCTCTGTTAGTAAACCCTCCCTCCGCGATTGACTGACCACACATGTCCGAGGCCATCGCCTAAGCCGAGGGATACTGTTTACTGCCCCTTATTGCATGGAGTCACTCCTCTTCAAAGGACCCACTATTGATCCTGGCTTCCCCACCCCTTGGGATACGATCAGGCGCACACATCCTAATAATCAGCGGAACACTCAGCTGCGTGATTGCCCCTCCTCTTATCGGCAGTTCAAGGGTCTCTATTGTGGTTACATGTGGGGTGGGATTGACACGAGGATTACGGGAATGTCTTTTCCTTGTTTCACAATGTCAGTATTGTAATAAGGAGTGTTTTGTAAGGTATAAAAGGCGATGTCTCAGAGCACTTGTTAGAGCACCTCCCGAAAGACACTGTGTTTCGTGTCCGAAATGACAGGCTTTCCTCATGAGTAATAAATCCTGTTCTTGTGATTCCTGCTCCCAGCGCCCGTCTCTTTATTTGGTAACTATTCAGAATGGGAACTAAGAGGCGACTTGCGCCAGCAGCCCGGGCATCGATAGTAATGCATGCTCATTTTCTACAATTGGCGCCCAACGCGGGGCCCATCAGTGACATAAGGTCCAGTAAGAGAGATCCAGACGATGAGGTGAACATCTAAATGATCGGAGTATACCTGCCTTGAGAGGGCCCTCGTCCGGCTGCCGATTGAATGAACTTCACCGATTCTGAACGGACCTCTCTCGAGTGAACTACTGTCCTGACTGGAATCCCACAGGAATGCTGCATAGAGTAAGAGAACGATTGGGCGCTGGAGGGGGAGACGAAGAACTATCCGTATGGTCCGGTCCGGGTAAGATTAAGTAGGGTGTTTTTATGCCTGATTGGTAGGGTGGTTTTATCCATCTGATTGATTGATTGATTGTATTGGAATCGGTATTTAAATACTGATATTGTTGTTATTGGTTCATTTAGCTTTGGTGGCTACTTGAAATATTGGTTCTCTTCTTGAGAACGAGACATTCTCTGTTTGCAAACAGCGGCGAATAGGAACGTTCGTCTCTCTTTGCAGATGGAGAAGGGTAGGTTATGCCCCTTTATGATTCGTCAGGCCTACCTTTCTCCCCACTGATTGTTTGATATCGATTAATAATCGATTGTTGCTCTTTGAGATCTTCCCTGTCCACAAACAGAGACGAATAGGAATATTCTGTCTCCCTTTGCAGATAGCGAAGGGCAGGTAATGCAGACGTTTGTCCCCGTTGTAATCCGTCATGCCTGTTTTTCTCCCCACTGATTGATTGATTGACTGGACATTGTTGTCCAAGGAATTGTTTGTTTGAGGTATTTTCTGTTTGCAAACAACGTGGAATAGAAATATTCTGTCTAGTCTTTGCAATTAGTAAAGGGTAGGTTATGCCCCTTTATGATTCGTCAGGCCTACCCACTCCCCGCTGATTGACTATTTATTGGGGGTAGCTCACCTGGTCCGCCCAGGAGGCTACCCTAATGGAGGGACATATGCTCCCCACTCATTGACCATTTATTGGAGGTAGCCCATCTGGTCCGTCCAGGAGGCTACCCTAGTAATTGGAGGTACATCATTTGGTCCGTCCAGGATGATACCCTAATGAAGGGACATGTGTCCCCCACTGATTGATAATCTAGTTCCACCCCGGACCATTTATTGGAGGGAACTCATCTGGTCCGTCCAGGAGTACCCCTAATCAGACCCCCCAGGATATAGCAGCATGGATTAGCAAATTTAGTGGCACAAAAATGGAAATTTAGCGGCACAAATATGGAAATTTAGCGGCAATTTTGCGGCATTTTATGTAGCCATTTTTCCTCCAACAAACACAGATATCTTAGTTTTTTTAGTTATTTAACAACATGAAGCTATGTATATTTGGTTTCTTTACAATGTAGACACTTTGGGGCAGATTTACAAGCCCCTTGCGCTGCTTTTACGCCGCTGTTGCGTCACTTTTGTGACGCAGCGGCGGCGCAAAAGATGCACCATTGTGCGGGGTATTTACTACGTGACGCATCTCCCAGATGCGTCACGTTGCAAAGCCCTGCGCCAGAAGAGGCGTACCATTGCAGGTCAGTTTGTGTCTTGCAATAGCCTTAGAGCTTGGTGACACTGTACCTGCTGCACTAATGATGGCTATACCTATCGCCCCTTTTATTAGTAAGCACGTTAAATAGTACCGTGTATTTTGAACACGACCTGATATCCCACCGGATGCCCGTTCGACAGACCTAACCACTAGAGAAAGAGCAGTCAAAACCGCCAAGTGGTCACTTGTTAAACAGTAGCGAACTGCATGTTGGTACTTGTAGTTTCGTTGCAAAATGTCAGCCTGCAAATCGTCTCCGATTTAAAAGCGGGGACTGGTTGAAGTTGACACCCATGACAGGGGTGAGTGGTTCTGTCTGTTTATCTTGAGGGACAGACATCTCTGCACGGCGCTCCGTCTCCAAGCCAGCGAATAGGGTGACCAACTGGCATTGGTGCAAATTCAGCACGGTGAGTGTAAAAATTCAGGACAAAGGGTCAAAATTCAGGACACAAATTCAGGACAGGAGCTCAAAATTCAGGACAAAACTTCAGGACAATAGGTACGTTTTACAGACACATCAGAGGTCGCGCAATAGTATATAAGTAAGCCCAGCCATTTCCAAACATATTCAACCGTTTGCAAACCTATCCATCATGTATCCTTCCATCTATCATTTCACTCATCCATCCCTTCATCCATCCCCTCATCCATCCTTTCACTCATCTCCATTATCCATCCACCCTTTCACCCTATCCATCTGTACACTTATCCATCCACTCTTCATCCCATCCATCCATTCACTCATCCATTCAGTCATTTACCCTTTTACCAATCCAGCCATCCTTTCACTTACTAATCCTTCCACCCATCCACTATTTTAGTCATCCATCCATCCTCCCTTTCTCTCTCCATCGACCCTTTCACTTAGCCATCCTTCCTTCCATGCATCCTTTCACCCACCCATCATTCATCCATCCATCCATCCATCCATCCATCTGCCCTTCCCCTCATCATCCATCCTTCCCCTCATCATCCATCCTTCCCCTCATCACCCATCCATCCTTTTCCCTCAGCATCCATCCTTTTCCCTCATCATCCATCCATCTACACACCCACTCTTCATCCATCCATCCTTCCCCTCATCATCCATCCATCCTTCCCCTCATCATCCATCCATCCTTTCATCCGCCCCCTCATCATCCATCCATTCCCTCATCATCCATCCATCCACCACCCTTCCCCTCATCATCCATCCTTTCACCCACCCCCTCATCAACCATCCATCCATCCATCCATCCCCTCATCATCCATCCATCCTTTCACCCACCCATCCATCCATCCTTCCCCTCTATCCATCCCCTCATCCATCCATCCTTCCTCTCATCCATCCTTCCTCTCATCCATCCTTCCCCTCATCCATCCATCCTTCCCCTTATCCATCCTTCCTTTCATCCATCATCCCCCTCACCCATCCATCCACCCATCCACCCAATCCACCATCATCCATCCATCCACCCATCCCACCCATCCACCAACCAATCCATCCACCCAATCCACCACCACCCATCCAGCCACCCATCCCACCCACCCACCCATCCACCCACCCATCCATCCATCCACCACCATCCATCCATCCACCCACCCACCCACCCACCCACCCATCCACCCACCGACCCATCCATCCATCCACCCACCCATGTCACCACCAACCCATGCATCCATCCATCCATCCATCCAGGCACCCACCCATCCATCCATCCATCCATCCAGGCACCCACCCATCCATCCATCCATTCAGGCACCCACCCATCCATCCACCCACCCATCCATCCACCCACCAGATATATTGATATGAGGGGATGTAGCACACCTTGACCCAAAAAATGAGCAGGAATGTGCGTGATAAATAAACTTCCCATCAAATTTTTTTTGTAAAAAATAAGTATATTAAAAAAAATAAGTATATAATCTTGGTATGAGTGGAGGATTGCAGTCGCGAACCGTGTCTGTCAGCACCAAAGTCAGTCTATGTTTCCGTTAGACCACATGTTGTTGCAGTGACTGACGTTGATGTTTTGCTTATTGAAATAAACATATTTCCAAATATGCACCGCTATATGCACCGCTATGCTTGTTTCTGTTTCTGTTTCCCGTTTTTAATGTGCTCGCTTTACGCTGCTTTGCTTTTTGTAAGTAAGTTTATGTCATTGTGCGCATATTGCTTAAATAAACATTCTTCTTTAAAATAACTATTGCATTCAGAAAAAGTACTTAATCAGGTAAATAGATCCAGTAGACGTTGGTATTCTTAAGTAGGTATTTATTGGTTAAAATTGGTAATAAGGAAGGTAAGAAGGAGGTAAAAAGGAGGCCCCACCGGGAGCAGCATCCAGCTGCTCAGCCCACTCAATCAAACTGACCAGACATTCAAACCATGCACACAGGAACATTCCAATGACATCACACACACACAGGCTGAGCAGCAGGGAAGGAGATGATCAGGATATAACACATCTCCCTCTTTTAAAACAATGAAAACAAAAGAGGGAAAGTGAAACTAAACACAGTATGTCCTGATGATGACAAAATCAGGATTTCAAGAAAAAACAGTCAACATAGAAAATGAATAACTGTAGATAATTATCATGAAATAAGCAGTCAACATAGAAAATGAATAACTGTAAATAATATCAAGAAATAGCAACATATCATCATAAAAGATGAGGAGAGGAATAATATCTTCTCGCACAAAACCAGAGAGGAATCACCTAACAACCATCCCCCATCTCAAACAAAAACCCAAAATATCACCAATCATGCCAGTTGGCCAGACTGTCACGAAAAGCAATAAAAGGGCATCAAACTAAACAAAATGTTGTCCCAATAGAATAACAAATTTAGGACATAGGAGTTACCACGCTACCCAAAACACACTTAAATAAAGTATAAGGAACAAAGCGCATAACACCTGGGGTACATGGCTACCTAACGACTCTCTGTAAAATTGAACACCTCTAACTAAATAGAGCACTTGCGTGGTTCAGGAAAATAAAACATGAATAAACAGAATTGAGGACTCTGCAGCCTCATATAATTTCATCACAAAGAAATGGAGCACCTCAAACCATGAGCACGTATGTGGCTCCGCAACATATGCATCATAAAATTCCAAACTGGAGAACTAAACTTCAGAAAATACAGGAGCGCCTCAAACCATGAGCACGTATGTGGCTCCGCAGAATATGCAAACTACAAATCAAAAAAAAATACACACTAGCATTGAACTCCTCAAAGTTCAAGAAAATACACACTAACATTGAACTCCTCAAAGTTCAAGCAATAAATGTAGACTGTAGACTCTTCGCAGTAAAATGTGAACTCCTCAAAGTTCAAGCAATAAATGTAGACTCTTCGCAGTAAAATGTGAACTCCTCTATCTAAAATAGAGCACTATTAAATAAGTGGTTCATCAAAAATCAGCATATATGAATATCAACAACTAAATGAACACCTCAAATTAATTGAGCACAAATGTGGTTCATTTCCATAAATAAATTCAAACATTGCCAGAACTCAGCATATCAAAACTTGACCATTAAAATCGACCTTTAAAGCAAAGTGTAAATAAATTAATTCATAAATTTCAGGACATGACAGTTCCTGCAGTAACAGTAAATAAGAAAATCACTCAGAACACAAATAAATTAATCCATCAATTTCAGCAGAGAACAATTCCATAAATCATTCAGAACACAACATGTACATCAAACATATATTATGTAGCGACTGATAGAAAATAAGAAACTAACATAATAAAAGTAGTCACCGTTGTCATGCTAGACGTTGTGAATTGCGAGACCTGAAAACAAAAATAAACAGTACCTTGTCTCTTTGAAAATAAACGAAAACATCCAGGAGACTTGCAGGGTTTCAAAATAACATAGCGTGCCAGTCGCTGTGACACGATGATGAAAACGATGACAGACATTAGGAAGGAAAGGCTTTATGTCAGAAACGCTTGATGAATAACAACAGCACACAGCAAACATCACGCTGTCAGTCACATCTTCGCCCGATGGCTCACAGTGAAAATGCACTTGATCAAAGGCGATGACTCATAGGCTGAGAAGATGTGCTTAAACAAAGGCGGTGAGTCATAGGCTGACATCACGGAAATGGAACACGAGGAGAGCTCCCCTTCGCCAACTCCTCGGAACCTTCTGAAGACGTCATCACACAGCGTGAAGCAGGGGAAGAGAAAGGATCGCTGCAGACCAACTGACAGCTCAACCGTCATCCCCAAACTGGACGGTGAGTGTCAGAGATTAAAAATGAAAAACGAAGTAAGTTCAATGAATGTTGCAGCTCCGTTTAGTTGAGCGCGCTGGCATTCAATTATCCTCTAAACACTGCTCCAATTAACTTCTCAATTTAATGAAAACGGAAGCCTCAGAGTGGAAAAAAGTCGCAGCCTGTGCACTATGCTTGCAGGCAATGAATTGAAAAAAATAAACTTTCTTTCCTTAAAAGCGTCGCTACAATCCACTTTGAAATAGGGCAGTTATCTGTTTATTTTATCTTCAAGGTTTTAGACAAAATGAAAACAGTCGCTTCAGACAAAATGCAGAAAGGTTAACATGTTTGCCCTTGAAATATAAATGGTCATTTTAAATTGCTGAAAGGTTCACATCTTTGCCCTTGAAATATAAATAGTCATTTTAACTTGGGCTCTGAACATCGCAGCACGAAAGATATATAATTTTTCCACTGTTTTACTCTGACACCAGTCATAACTTGAGATTTTGACGCTCTTGTAAATAAGTCTGTAATTATAAAATTCAAATAAGCTACACAAAGTCCAACGCTTGAAACATACCTCTTTATAGATGTTTCCTGTAGGCTGTCAGATGTGACATGACACCGGTGGGGCATCAAAAGCGTTGCTTGTCTTGTTTTAAAATCTTTACTTCTCTTGACTGTAGTTCCATGTTTCAAATGTAGTTTCTGCACACGTAGTTCTTTCTCGCTCGTCGCCATTATTACATTCAGAAAAAGTACTTAATCAGGTAAATAGATCCAGTAGACGTTGGTATTCTTAAGTAGGTATTTATTGGTTAAAATTGGTAATAAGGAAGGTAAGAAGGAGATAAAAAGGAGGCCCCACCGGGAGCAGCATCCAGCTGCTCAGCCCACTCAATCAAACTGACCAGACATTCAAACCATGCACACAGGAACATTCCAATGACATCACACACACACAGGCTGAGCAGCAGGGAAGGAGATGATCAGGATATAACAATAACCATTGTTCTTTATATGTTCTTGATAGCCTCCTATGCCCTTTATGCAGCTTTGTTCATACCTTGACCCAAACCGCAGCTTCAAAAAATGAGCAGGAATGTGCGTGATAAATACACTTCCCAGGCGTGAACCGTAATAAACATACTTCCAAATATATGTTTATATGTTCTTGCAATGATGCTTAAATAAACATTGTTCTTTAAAATATTCATATCCTCATCTGCTGCGCCGCTTCCCGTTTATACTTATATGCATAATATATGCATAATGTGCTCGCTTTATGCATTGTGCGCTGGTTCCCGTTTATTGCTTCCCGTTTATACTTATATTCATATCCTCATATGCAGCGCCGCTTCCCGTTTATACTTGTATGCATAATATATGCATATTGTGCTCGCTTTATGCATTGTTCAATTCGATGTCAATGATGCTTAAATATCAATTCGATGTCAATGATGCTTAAATAAACATTGTTTTTTAAAATAACCACCGTCAGTGATCTTTACATGTAAACACTGTCATGTTATTTCAATGATGCTTTGTTTGAAGAACCGAGGTTTGCTAACAATTTAGTGACAGTAATTACGCTCCGTGAAGAGAACCACGTGCTGCCTCTGTGTAATCAGGGGTGTAATCTGCCAGAGTCTCGGATGTTTGGGGCCCTGGGTAGAAATGGAATGTGTGAGCCCCCCTCTAAATAGCAAATACATGACACATTCAGGGCTGTTTGCATGTGAATAGATGTCGCAGCTCCTGAACCTGCAGCCCCTCCCTCTCAGTCACCTTCGAAGCACCTCTTAACAGGTCATCAAGGGCTGGAGGTGTGAGGTTTGCCATCCCGCTGTGACGCTTCAATGCTGCAAAGTATCTGCCACATAAAGCAGACCCCCCAGGATATAGCGAAAAATGCCGCGATTTCTACAAAAATGCCGATTTCGCGGGCATTTTTGTAAAAATCGCAGCATTTTTTAAAAAGTGCCGATTTTGCGGCAAATCGCGAAATCGCGATATCCTGGAGGGTCTGCCTAATGAAAAGGACACGAAAAAAAATAAAACAAAAATAAATATGAAGTGATCACCGTACCCTGTTACCAGAAACTTTGGCTTGAAACACGCTAAGGAAAAGAAGGAAAAATAAAAGAAATCGGGCTAAGTCAGTAAGCCCCTGATGAGCTTTCGACTTCACTAAAAATAAGAAACATTAGGAATAGTTCGCAATAAGAAATATAAAATAGTGAAAGCTTGACAGCAAGACAGCCACGAGGTAGCTAGGTTCCATTGCCTATTCCTGCCCCAAACATGTCTGCCTCATTACCCACCACGCCCAAATAACGGTAACCTGGAATAGATACAAATCAATAGACACCTACCCCCATTCCGGAAACTCCCGAGGTGCAACAGGTCCGCGGTTGTGCCCATCCGGAAGGCGGGGCCTCGGCGCGTGCAGAGCAGGGCCTGGCTGGCCGCCATCGGAGGGGGAGGCTGTGGGGCGGACGGCCCGAAGGTCGTGATGGTCTCCCCATTCCCTTCCTTCCTTCTGTCCTGCGGGCCACGGGGGGGGGGGATGTCTTGCCTCAGCCACCGACCCCCCCCCCTTTTTCGCTTGCCTGATCCGGCCAACATCAAAGTCCGAAGCCAAGGCGAGGTCGGCAGCGCTTCTTTCAGCTATAATGGCTGCAACAACACTTCTTTCTTTTCACTTATGTCCTGAACGGCCCTGGATAGTTGCAGGTAGCCCCGCCGGCGGCAACCCTTGAGAGTGACAGGTAGTCCCGCCACATGACAACGCTTGAGTTGCAGGTAGTCCCGCCACATGACAAAGGGGGGGATGTCTTGCTGCCTCCGACCCCCCCCCCCCATCTTCATTGCCTGGCACGGCCGTACCAAAGCGCTGGAGCCGGAGAACGGCGCGGGGTCGCTGGAAGGGGGAGGCAGCGCGAACGAGCCTCCCCCACCTCCCTCCAGGTGGAGGCTTCCAGCGACACCCCAACGCTCCTGCTTGAAGAGGGTCCATATCAAAACGCGGGTTTCCTTGCCCGGGACGGGCACACGCCCTGTACTCCTCAACCTTGAAGATTCTAAAAGAGCCGGGGGGGCCGACCTCTCCACGAGGTGCCCCCCGCCCTGTCCTCCGATGGAGCCACGAGACGTCGGTGCATTCCTGCCGGCGCCAGCCTCAGTTTGGAAATGACTAAAATCCTGCAAAGATACAGATTTGTTCAGTTCCGGTGGAACACCAGAATGACCCGGTAGGAAAGACTATTGCCTCCCTTCCCACTTTTGACTGATGGTTCATATCGCTAGTCTGTTACCCCATTGCGAAAACATTTTTGAACTACCAAAAGAGGTTCTGATCCAACCACGAGTCAGTGAAGGCATTCTGACTATACTGGGACCTGCCTGACCTCGCCCAAAATGGCGCTGATACAAAATGAAACTTTCAAACTCCCTGTTCACCCTGATTGCTCAAACCGTGATGCTCCGAGATATGTATGCATTTTTGGACAATGAACGTCGATAAGATGGATAGTGATTATGTGCTGAGACAGTGAACTGATTTAGGGTGGGTACTAATTATGTTTGGAAGCAATGAATTGGTATGAAATAAGCACTGATTGAGCATTTGGACAATGAATTGATAAACGTTAGGTCTTGAGTAAATAGTTAGATAATGAGGTAATATTATCGAAAGCTTGAATTTTTGACATGCATCATACTCGCCCTGTAGGAAAGTTCGATACGATTTTATTGCACTGCTGCACTTTATGAAATAAGTGATCACTGACTTCGTTCCTCATATGCACGATTCCAGTCTGCTCCGTGGCCGGCCCACTGGGTTGTAGGCCCGTATTTGTGCGCCAACATTATTAATTAAAGGTATTTTGAAAAGGAAAGTATAATTGTAGCGGTTGCATTAATGAGTTTTTGAATGTGTTACTACTGTCTCCAATATAAGCGAAAAATGAGCAGCTTTATTAAGGTTGGAGGGTAAAAAGGCCCGATATTTAGCAGCTACATTATGTGTCACAGGCAGCCGGAAAAGTGTTTTAGACGCCCTTGAGCGACACCACAGAAATACCACCTGACCACCACCCTTGCACACGACCTAAAAGGCCACGATCGAGTGATTCGTGTAGATACGCAGACCATCGATGATTATCTATCTAACACTACTGGTCCCTCTGGGCTTAAACGCCGAGATGGTAGAGAATGCGCCCCGTGGAGATAGGTCGAGTATGTGGTAGGTAAAAACATTTTCGGATTTATGCGCGTTGATGTGTTTTGAATGCTGCCCCCCCACCCCCTTCTTTCTCCTCCCTTCTGCAGGTTGCGCCGGAACATCGGCTGAAGTATGGAGGAGTGATGATCGAACGACCGACGAAAGGGGAAGGAGGGGATTTGAGCATAGTACTTATGCTAGCGGATTTTTTTAAAGACGTAGACTTAGATATGACTGTTCCTCCTTAGAACGTAGCGACTGGGAGGATGGACTGACATAGAAACTTGACGGGTTAGTACTGTATGACGGAATTTGACTCGAACTAGCACGTTAGATAATGCAACTATGACGTTTAACTAGATAGGGAAAGGACAAGGAAAAGTCCCGGGGTAAGGGTTACCCAGGCACCACCCGTCTGGGAAGGTAGGAATGTTGTTGATGTTATGTTTTGTCGTAAATATCTTTGTATGTAATACATGTACTGTCTTCCTTCGTCTGAGTTTGTGCGTATGTACTGTATGGGTTTATGTCTCCCCTCTGTTCGCGTCTCTTTGTTACCTGACCCCTGCTGTTCTGTGTTGTGAGCGCACTAAATGACCTATTTTCGTACACGCCTCTCTCTCTCTCTCTCTCTCTCTCCCCCTCTATCTATATCTCTCTCTCTCTCTCTCCCTGCATGTCATACGTGTACCGAATGGCTCGTTTAGACTGCGGACGACTCTCACTCTCTACGAGAGTCCCCCTGTTCCATCTTCCTTTTTGTGGTAAAAGTGTGCCTCGCTGGCACCAGTCTGATTGGATACTTATTGAACGCGAAGGTGTTCAGCGAAATTGACAGAAACTAAAACGATTGCAACTTGCCATATTACTACCTCTCCTTTCTGCAAAATGAATGAACTCGAATTGGCTAAGGCAGAAAGGACAGGTAAGACGACTAAGGTCCCCTAATCTGGCCTTTTATAGGGGAACTATAAGTCAATGGCACCCTATTTTTTTCAGTTCATCAGAGATAAGCGCCAACGTCTAGATTGACCCCTAATGCCCAGATTGCCCCACCCCCTTTTCACCCAAGCGCGAATGCCCGAAGCGTCCCCGCCCCACTTGATTGACCCCAACTGCTGTCCCCGATGTATAACTAATGACCATGAGTAACTGTCACCCCTCGAGAAAAACCTGTTTTACTCTGTCTTTCAATGATTGCATCCCCCGCTCTGTTTGAAAGAGTTAGCCAGCTCTAAAGGGAAATGTAAGACTGTTAAGGCTCGGGTTAGAAGGACGAGTCTCCCCTGAATGTTGCCAATCTTGGAGTTTTTGATGAAATATGGAAGTGATAAGAGTCTGACTTCTGTCCATATGTGTCATGAATGAACGCCGATTAGGCTTGGTACGAACACCGTAGAAATACCCACATGCTTACTTCATGGTAATAGACTTCTGACTATGACCAATGAGCATAACACCCAGGTTTTAGGATTGCGAGTGGAATTCAAATGTAAAAATCTCTTCTCCTGTCAGTTCTCTAAAACTTGTTTTTACCCATTCAAAGATATGCGATCACCGGAGGAGAAGGGTCGGACGTGACGCACCGCCTGGCTGCAGATCATGAGACACATGTGACCTCGACCAAAGGTGGAGCCGCAGCGCAACAAGATACGGGACGAGGCAGCACTCTCAAACGCGGTAAACGAAAGGATGAAGGGCTGTCCTGAAGCTCTCTGTCCGCTAACCCACGTGTGCCTGAAGCCTCCGTCCCCCTTTTCAAGCCCGATTGATGGGCCTGCTTGCTTGTTATCCTTTGCTCCCTTGGTCCCTTTGGTGTGTCCTAGGAAATCTGACCCCACTCCGATCTCTCTCCTATCGACTATTGAACCACACACCCTCTTTTTCACGTGACTTCTTGCCAAAAGGAAGAACAGCATTTAGGTGGTAATAGGGTTGTGCCACGGAAATATAGGTGCTGAGCATAAGGCGCCACTAAAAGGATTGGTTAGGGAACAGGACTGTGGTCTAACAGCAGAGGACAGATCGCACCTTGCAACGCGAAAGGTTAAATCCGAGCTGGACCTATAGCTCCACCGCCGGTGCTCAACAGCGCCAACTAAAGGAAACGGACTAGAGCCTACCAGTGATGGCTCACTGCTAAAAAGACACTGTGACAAAGAGATATTGGACTGAATTCCTCCCTCAAACTACTTGGTCAAAATGTTCATTGGTCACATTTTTTGAGAAAGTCAGAAGCATTTATGCTATGTAGTACGTTTGCAAATGCAATTTCCTATGTGCCACATTCTGCCAATCGCGTCGACTGTTCATGGTTATATGCAATATGTTAGTATTGACAAATGCTATTCCATCAACCACACATGTTTATATGTACACCCGTTGTCTAGGAAATGAACTTTCTTATGTAAAAAGCGGCGACTGTGGAAATTAGAAAAATTGATGTACATAAGCGGCGTTCATTTGCCTTTTCCCACTCCCCTCCCTGTAAGCACCATGTATACCGTGAAATATTGACCGCATCATTCCGCCAGTAAAAGCCCGTGCCCATATGTACATGACAGCCATTTTAGGCACCATGGCCTCTTTGCCCGCTCATTGAAATCCCCGGCTTCCCTCCTGCGCGCATTTGAACACCCCCCCCTCTCGAATAACCCTCTCCCTCCGCGCACTCTGGCCGCCCTTCCCTCACATGCACAGGTCCGCATGACCCTGTCCTTGGGAGTCACGGCCACGCCTGACCAACACCTCCTTTTCTTTTATGAATAACCCCTCTGTTAGTAAACCCTCCCTCCGCGATTGACTGACCACACATGTCCGAGGCCATCGCCTAAGCCGGGGGATACTGTTTACTGCCCCTTATTGCATGGAGTCACTCCTCTTCAAAGGACCCACTATTGATCCTGGCTTCCCCACCCCTTGGGATACGATCAGGCGCACACATCCTAATAATCAGCGGAACACTCAGCTGCGTGATTGCCCCTCCTATTATCGGCAGTTCAAGGGTCTCTATTGTGGTTACATGTGGGGTGGGATTGACACGAGGATTACGGGAATGTCTTTTCCTTGTTTCACAATGTCATTATTGTAATAAGGAGTGTTTTGTAAGGTATAAAAGGCGATGTCTCAGAGCACTTGTTAGAGCACCTCCCGAAAGACACTGTGTTTCGTGTCCAAAATGACAGGCTCTCCTCATGAGTAATAAATCCTGTTCTTGTGATTCCTGCTCCCAGCGCCCGTCTCTTTATTTGGTAACTATTCAGAATGGGAACTAAGAGGCGACTTGCGCCAGCAGCCCGGGCATCGATAGTAATGCAGGCTCATTTTCTACACTACATACACATAAAAAATTAATAGTATAGTTTTGGCTATACAGTTTGAATCACTGTCATCATCGTAATCTGAAGCTGTCAACTATTTCTAAAAGTATAATGCTAAAAATAAAACGCGCTTTACCAGCCTATTCTGTGACCCACTCTACTCAGTCAAATGTGCAGATGAATATTTAAGAACACCAAAAATTTAAAAAAACACTTGGCAGAGTCTACTAATGGGCTATAAATGTGGATTTAAAAAGTAAATACCCCAAATTCTTTCAAGATGGCAAATATTACAATATAAACAGACAACTGATTTTCGAAAAAGAGAGCAAATCAAGATGAGAGAGTGGACAGATGAAGATACTTTCCAACGTACATGTGCAAAGATCACAACCTAATCAGTCGAGTTACTCCACGTATTTCTACTAAACACCAGGGGAATCTTTTTGAGGGTGGATGAAATAACTTCTGTTCCCTCAGAGATCTGCCTGATAAGAGGTTTGCACAGAATCTGGTTTACAACTTGCGCACAATTATCACACAGACCGGGTATTTTTCCACGCAAACAATTTGCCAATTGAAAACAGGGAAAAGTTGTGATTTAAAAATAATTATTTGGACTTTTGAAGGAAATGAATGTGGAAAACCCAGTATGCGTATACCATCCTTACCTGTGGAACTCGCAATGATGTGCTACGACAACACCTGGATTAATTTAGCAATTTGATTTTCTGTCGTGGTGAATGACCCATATAATACATTTAAAGTCAAAGGAGTGCTTCCTAATGAAATATTTCAGATTATCATGGAGGGACATTATTCTACTCCTATTAGAGTGATAAGTCCGGTATTTTAGGCGACATAATAAATCTAGTCTACTATAGAGGCTGCAAAACGCCTAATGTGAATCCATCAAAATAATAAAAAAGATAATATTAAACATAAAGGAAAAATACAATCATGTAGCAAATATAAAGATACTTTATGCTGAATTAATCTAATGAATATCAATATAAACAATTTTTTTTAATTAAATTGTACCCCTCCTGCACTTTCAGTTAAACATAAAACATACTAATTATTTGTCCTTCAAAAGAATCATTTCTACAAATAATCCCCACATATGCACAATACGTTTACATGAACGCCTTTACTCTCAAGTTTCAGTACCATATCAAACAAACATATACAAGATTCGATTATGTATGGAGGAATGAAGTTATTTACCATCAAAAATCCAAAGCTAAACAAGAGACCATTCTATCAGTAGGGATCACTAAAGAAGGATGTTAGCCGCCTTGTTTCGGCATCTGTTTAAGGTCAACATCAACTTGCCTCAGGACTTCTTATACTCCGGTTACAGAAGAGCATATTCTGATCTACCCAACCATTTTTGGTGGAGCGACTGCTGGCACAGTGAGAGGGCCAAGGCTACTTGCTGGACTCATAATTTTATTAGATATCATCTCGATCCCTAATAATGGGACTGTTTGTAACTACAAAATATCTTACACAAAAACTAGCAACAACATGTCAGTGGTTCAAAACATGTATTAATCAAGAGGTCCACTTCCCTGGGTTGTCTGCAGTATGACCGTGGCCCACACATTCTTATCCACTGCATTTGATCAATGTCAGGATTCAATTTCCCATTTTTTACTACACACATGAATTGTACAGGCACACGCGCTCACCCAGACAACACTGAAGTCACACGCACACAAATACAATATTGTCAAATTAAAATTCATTTCATCAAATGTGTATTTTATAAATAAAGGAAAGAAAATAATGTAAACTAAATTATCTGTGGTTGCTCGTACCCCATGCCTAGAGACACTGCAGGTCCATGGATTGATCTGAATATCTTCTTTTCTCATCTCTGATAAATTATTCCAGTGGATGTTTTAATTCTTAGAATGGTAAGGTAACTCATCTGGTTAATGAACCTCCGGCTGAAATATCTGAGTGAATCGAATCACAGCTGGATAAAGCAGCTCCCACCACGTTCTAAAATATTAACATCTGTCATGAACCGCTCCATGAAGTCACAATACCACACATCAAGTTAAATAAAATAGTTTTTCTTCTAAAGTAAATGAGGTGAAACTAAAATTAGGTGTAGTTACATGTTTCATAATGTAAGAGAAATAAGCCAAAGAGTTTAATTTACACAGGGGGAGTAGGCAAGGCTCTCCATCTAGGGAGCACCCATAATTTTATAGTTTGCGCCACTAGTCAGGATCTTTGAAACTTTTGGTAGGAGAGGCTAATTTATGGTATATCCACTCCCAAGGAGCACACCAAGGATGTCTCTAGGGAGCATTGGATTTGCACTTTAGGGCTCCCTTAAATTAGGGGGCTTTCATTCGGAGGCAAAAAAAAGGGTACCATTTGAGAACTTTAAAAAAATGATTTGGACATGTCAACTGCTATATTAACTGGGGATTTTAACCGTCACATTGATGGCGAGTCCCGCCCTCAGCTCTTCCTGACACTCAGACCTCCCGAGGCTTCGCCGGGAGCAACGACGCTACCTGCTGTGGCGTAACTTTGCTTTTAAAATCGCTTTTTTAGACTCTACCTGCACCTGTTCTGGTGCCGCGCTCTGGACACAGCGCACCCCTCGCCGCCACTTCACCTCCCCTTGGCTCACGCTACCAGAGCGCCCCACGCTGAGCGTTCTCCCCCTCTGACGGGCAGGTCACTGGGGCGGGGACGGGCGTGGCTTCCATCTCGGGCTGCTCTGGGGTTGGCGGTGCAGCTCCTCTGTCCCTCCCCCCCTGGCTAATACTTCCGGGCCTGGCGAGTCCCGCCCTCAGCTCTTCCTGACACTCAGACCTCCCGAGGCTTCGCCGGGAGCAACAACGCTACCTGCTGTGGCGTAACTTTGCTTTTAAAATCGCTTTTTTAGACTGTACCTGCACCGGTTCTGGGGCCGCGCTCTGACACCGCGCACCCCTCGCCGCCACTTCACCCCCCTTGGCTCACGCTACCAGAGCGCCCCACGCTGAGCGTTCTCCCCCCTCTGACGGGCAGGTCACTGGGGCGGGGACGGGCGTGGCTTCCATCTCGGGCTGCTCTGGGGTTGGCGGTGCAGCTCCTCTGTTCCTCCCCCCCTGGCTAATACTTCCGGGCCTGGCGAGTCCCGCCCTCAGCTCTTCCTGACACTCCGACCTCCCGAGGCTTCGCCGGGAGCAACGACGCTACCTGCTGTGGCGTAACTTTGCTTTTAAAATCGCTTTTTTAGACTGTACCTGCACCTGTTCTGGGGCCGCGCTCTGAACACCACGCACCCCTCGCCGCCACTTCACCCCCCTTGGCTCACTCTACCAGAGCCCCCCACGCTGATCGTTCTCCCCCCTCTGACGGGCAGGTCACTCGGGCGGGGATGGGCGTGGCTTCCATCTCGGGCTGCTCTGGGGTTGGCGGTGCAGCTCCTCTGTTCCTCCTCCCCCTGCCACGCCCCTACTGCTTCCTGTGGCCTATTTTATGGCACTTCTATCCCGGCCGCGCAGCGGACGAGCGCAGCGGGCGAGACGAAGGCGCGCCGAAGTTGCGCCTAAGTTAAGCCTGTTTGCGCCCGTCCGCGACAGGCCGGGACCTGGGGCCACACACCCTGCCCCTCAGCTTGCATACTCCTCTGTGCAACTCCTCTCCTGCTCGGCTGATGTGCCTCTTCCCCTTTCCCTTACGCAGCATCTCACTTCCTTAGGCATTTATGCCCCTCATCCTGGCCGTGCCGCCTTCCTGCAGCTTACTTCTTCCTTGCACTCCCAGGAACCCACGCCATCCATCAATATTTCTTCCCCCTCCCATATTGCCTCTGCCTGTCTCCTCAACACTCGTTCGGCAGGCAAGCACCAACTGCAATTATTCAACCTTCTTACCTCAGATTCTCCTGATATTCTGTTTTTAACAGAAACTTGGTTCTCAGAGGCTTCACTTCCTCATATCCTGGCCATCCTCCCTAAATCCTATTACGCCCTCCGGGCTGATCGCCCTGACGGCAGGATCGGAGGGGGTGTAGCCATGATTGCTCGGGCCAGTCTTCAACTCCAGCTCCTTTCCCAACCTTCCATAGCTGGGGTTGATTTCTTGGTTGCCCGTTCCACTAACCTTCCCGTCCCTTTGACAGTTGTCCTTGTGTACCGCCCCCCCCTGAGTATGCCCTTATTTGTGGCCTCCCTGCAGGAACTCCTTGCTACGCTTGTAGTCAATAACTCCTCGGTTCTCCTGCTAGGAGACTTCAATTACTGGCCTGGCGACCCCAGGGAGGATCTGGCATCCAAGGACTTTACGGCCATCCTCCTGTGTCTTAACCTCCAGTCCCATGTTTCTGCCCCCACCCACAATCTTGGCCATATACTGGGCCAAGTTTGGTCATCTCAGGACATAGTCTCTCCCCCTAGTATTCTTCCCTGCACATGGTCCGACCAATCTCTTATCTTTTTCTCTATTAATCTTGGCTCCCTTCACAAACCCCCTCGCCCTAAGAATATCTTTGCCCGCAGCTGGAACCGTGCGGATCTGCACTCTCTCTCTCTTTCCCTAGCATCTTCCCCCCCTGACCTTAATGGTCTCCCTCTTGATATCCAGGCCGCTGCAGTCAGCAACTGGCTATCTTCTTCCTGTGACCTAGTTGCCCCTCTCAAGATAGTCAAGGCTATTCGCCTACATGAGGCCCACAGATGGTTTAATTCTGAACTCAAGGTTCTTAAAATGGAACTCAGACGCTCTGAGCGTCTTTGGCGCCGTACTTACTGCCCCGACCTCAGGGCTAAATACAAACGTCTGCTGAATGACTATAAGAAAGCCATCCTTGCGTCCAAGACCAAGTACTTCTCTGAGCAGGTCGCATTGTCCGCAAATAAATCCAAAGAGATTTTCTCTCTGGTCAACAACTTGGCCACCTCTGATCATGTATGCCCCAAGCTTATTCCTTCCCAGGCCCTCTGTTCCTCCTTAAACAACTTCTTTATCTAGAAGATCGTTAAAATAAAATCTAACATTCCTACCACACTTTTTCCCTCTCCTCATCTTGCCCCTCCTGTGTCTAACTCCTCCTTCGATTCCTTCCCGCCTATTTCCTTGGACTCTTTTCTTGCCTTGCTCACTAAAACCAAATCCGGCTCTCCAGCCGATTGTGCTCCTGCTCGCGTGCTGAGAACTCTCTTTACCTCTTGCCCTACCACTCCCCTTTCTCTTCTTAATGCCTCCCTTTCTTCTGGCTTGGTTCCTTCTTCATTTAAATCTGCTATTGTCCTTCCCATTCTCAAAAAACCTGGTCTTGATTCTTCTCTTCTTTCTAATTTTAGACCCATTTCTCTCTTACCCTATCTCGCTAAAATTCTCGAAAGCCATGTCACTTCTTGTCTTTCTTCCTACATTGAGCAGAACCATCTCCTTGCTTCCCATCAAGCGGGCTTCCGCTCGGGCCACTCTACGGAGTCAGTGGTGCTTGCGGTTCTTGATGAGCTGAAAGCTAAGGCCGATACCAACTCCCCTCAAGCTCTGGTTCTCCTTGATTTGTCCGCTGCGTTCGACACGGTTGATCATACCATCTTACTTGACCGTGTCGGCGCAGCGGGCATTCGGGGCTCTGCTCTCTCCTGGATCACGTCCTTCCTAACAGGATGTTCACAAGCCGTTCACCTCTCTGGTTTCTCCGCTTCTCCCCTTCCGGTGTCCTGTGGGGTTCCTCAAGGCTCCTCCCTCTCTCCTCTTCTTTTTAATCTCTATATTCGTCCCCTCATTGTTTCTCTTCTTGATCTGGGGGTCTCTGTGTATAATTACGCAGATGACCTCCAGCTCGTTTTCGACCTCTCCTCTTCTTCTCACTCCCTTTCATTTTTTCGTTCCACTCTGGTTTTTATTTCCGGTTGGATGAGCGCCAATCATCTCAAGCTCAATTCAGACAAGACTGAGCTTGTCTTGACTGGTGGCTCATCCAGTCCATGGTCTTCTGCTTTCTGGCCCCCATCCTTGGTCCCCCTCCTACCCCGGTTTCCTCTGTTAAAACGCTGGGCATCAAGGTCAGCCAGGACCTGTCAATGCATCATGCACAGGTTAGCTCTGTAGTGTCCTCCTGCTTCCTCTCCCTCCGCTTGATCCGAAAAATCTCCCGCTTTTTTTCCCTGGATTCTCTTAAAATTATCATTTCGGCCCTCATCACCTCCCGCCTTGATTATGGAAATAGCTTGTTCGTGGGCATCCCCGCCTACGAAACTCGCCGTCTTCAAGCAATCCAGAATCAGGCTGCCCGTTTTATTTTTCATTTTCCCAAAACTCACCATATCACTCCTGTCCTTAAATCACTTCATTGGTTACCTGCTCTGCAGAGATCCCTATTTAAACTAGGGTGCCTAGTTTTCCGGGCTGTTGATCGCTCTGCTCCGGCGTTCATCAATACCTTGATCTCCACTCATACTCCTGCCCGTACCCTCCGCTCATCTACTTCCGCCCTCCTCACTGTTCCTCGCTTTCGCAAATCCCGCACTGGTGGTACAAGATTTTCTGTGCTGGCCCCCCTGTTCTGGAACTTCCTCCCTCTATCTATGCGCTCAATTCCTATCTTTTCACACTTCCGCAAAGCGCTCAAAACATTCTTGTTTGCCCAGGCCTACACCTGTTAACTTCCTTGGCTCTGTCTGTATCTGTTGTTTAGAGCTCTCAGCGCCAGGAAGCCGCTTGGCCACAGTGCGCTTAACAAATATCTTATTCATTCATTCATTCATCAATCATTATCTGATGTAATTTTCTATTCTTTGTTAATTACATTCACATAAAAGTAAATATAGATGGAGACGTTACAAAACAAATTAGCATTGTGTTATAAAATTATGAAAATATTGCAGAATTTATGATCATATATGCAATGTCCCGTGCTTTTGTGTTAGCATCTAGGGACACCCCAGATACACAGGGGTTGGATTTCCAACCCCCTGGTACAAGGACTTACTTCAATGCACCAAATACGAATTATTGTTATATTGTGTGGGTGGAGTTTTCTAGGCATGATTAGTTCTTCTAGATGAGTACAAGGACAGAGTAGAACTCCAGTTCATCAAAGAATAACACACTCAAAATGGGAAACAACCTTTACAACGCAACTTTTACAACGCACTACCATTACAACAAAACTTTTACAACGCAACATCCATTACAACGCATGCCATTACAACACAACCATTACAACGCATGACACTACAACGCATACCACTACAACGCATGTCATTACAACGCAGTCATTACAACGCATAACATTACAACGCATACCATCACAACACATAGTACCCTTACACTATCCAACACTTGCCCTACTGTTGCACCCCCTGGAGTAAGAATAGTAATTTTTTCCCCTACACTATCCAACACTTACCCTACTATTGCACCCCCTGGAGTTAGAATAGCAATTTTTACCCCTACACTATCCAACACTTACCATACTAATGCACCCCCCAAGAGTTAGAATAGTAATTTTTACCCCTACACTATCCAATACTTACCTTACATGCAATGTAATGGTATGCGTTGAAATGGTATGCGTTGTGAAGGTAGTATGTGATGTAATGGAATGTGTTGTAAAGGTAGTTTTTAAAAATTCGTTGTAATGGAATGCATTGTAATGGATGTTGCGTTGTAAAAAATGCGTTGTAAAGGTATGCGTTGTAAAAGTATGCGTTGTAACGTCATACATCCCTCAAAATACCGCTAATGAATAGAGAACAAAACTGAACAACTGGGTAAGATATTATGCTATAGAAATATCGAAGAACTAACAGTGCTCAGAGTATGTGCATCATCTTATCTTTAGGAAGTTCTATCACATGGGCCAGTTCATCAAATAATTAGACAGTCATATTTTCCCTCCTGGACAAGGTGTGCACAACCCAGTGCACCTAAATCCACCAGAAAATAGCAGTGAGGGTTCAAGGGCTCCTTGGTATTTTATGTTCCAATTGTTATCTTCTGCTTCTTCCACTTTAAAACATCACAAATGGCCAGGGTCTACGTATAGGAGGTACTTTACGCCATCCTTCAGTCCTATTCAATATAGAACTATCAGTCCCATCCTTAGTGTCGCGTATGTCTGTATCCTACAGATGCATCTAATACAAATGAATTAGACTTGGTGGGGGTTAATCCTGTAGTATGTACATGATAAGGTTGCATCTGCTTAGTAGGGTATGTTGTTTTGTGCCATTGTTTTTAGAGTAATTTGAAACTAAGGAGCTGAGCTGCAGAAGAGTGAACCAGTGTCCCTGGATCTAGGGTTTATAACCAATTTCTACAGAATCAGATGTAATTGTCCAGTCTCCAGCTGTTCTGCAACTACAGTTGTGACCAAATCCTGGATAGTCATGTCCCAGCCGCCGGTTATAAAAGTTCAATTATTGCTGTTGGTAAAAGGTGGAAACCATGGGTGGTTGGCAGGCCATTAATGCCAGTTTTCTAAACACCAACAACTGATCCTCAGTGCCAAAGACTCAATACACATTGGAGCGGCACCGGACTGAAACTCCAAGATTTACTAGCTCGAAGCATGAGAGCGCTGTGCATCGTGGACACGCCTTTTCCAGAATCCGATCTAACACCCCTTTTGCATCTCCAATCATGGAGATGCAAAAGGAGTATTTTAAAGAAAATGGTTGCCGGTGTTGAGAGCATGGCTAGGATTCTGTAGTCAATAGTACTCCTGATGTTACCCCTCGAGAACATTGCCACCAATTTTATACCTTTCCAGTCTTGAGTTATTGACCAGAGATACCTTATTGTGTGTAATAAAGGCTTTTTAATATTGTCCCACTACGTGGAAATGGTGAGTGAGTTACAATTCAGGCCATCCTGTCGCTTGTCTCTAGAGGGCATGATGTTTCTGAATAAATCACCCACAATATCAATTATCAGGGGCTGTCGATGACCTGACTGATGATCTGGTCATGTGAGGGTTGCCTTTGCGGGTCAGAAGAGAAGTTTAAGTTGGCAAAATAGGAGCTCCAAGTGCCATTAGCTATTCTCTCACCTGTTTAGTCTAAGGGCAGTACAGCGCACAGTACAGACTTTGGCTCCCAGAAGCCTAAACCTCTTAAAGTCCTTCCTCTCTAAGTATGCTGTGATGGCACTTCTCCATCTTTCTTCATTTCATCACATTTGTCACTTCCTGCCTTTCCTTTTCGGTGCTGGGATAAAGAAAATTGTCAATCCCGGTATTGTTATTTTTTAGGTCTCTCAATGGCATCCAGGTGAATAGACATTTCTTACTGATACCAAAGTCGAGGTCCACCGCTTAGATACCCTTTGGTTTTACCTCTGTTCCGGCATTCATTTGTCGTGTAGAATCTAAATGATGGCTGGACTGGCCACAAGGGACACTGGGAAACTCCTGGTATGCTGCGGACCAGGGGACAGGACTCTGTTTTAGGGGTGGTTGGACAGAGGGATCAGCTGCCATTTACCTGAAAAGCAACCTTGAGAGTCCGCACCCAATCGTATACCACTGAATTTCATTTGCCTCCCAAATCCTTCTGGAGAGGGTCGGACTCACTCTCTTGATACACTACGGATCTGGTATGAACACATTTTCTAGGCATTCGTTTAGCTGAGTCTACCGCTGATTTAATTTGCTCCAATAAATGTCTGTACTGGTCTCTAACAAGGATCTTGTTGCTACTTCAATTTTCATCTGACAGCAATTCAAAAGGAGCTTTCTTTATAGTCTTTGTAAAGTTACTGGGGGTTATCTAATGGCAGTTTGTTTCGGTGCCTCATGCGCTTTGCGCGCCGTACTCCTGTATAATACAATCTAGACGGATTAAGAGAGTGAGGATTTGTGAGTGATGATCATTTTCATACCGAATGTCCATGTGAAAACCATGAAATTGATGATAAGTTCAACATCCCTGGTTGTTCAATTTAATCGGACTCTAACCATGCGCAGGTGGCTGGTATGTCTCCGTGGTTTTGGTCATATACACATCTTGTGTTCTTCCGTACACTCCAGTCTTGTTCTCCCTCGCTTGTGATTGGTGTTAGTGCTGATTACTGGTTCCAGAATTCGTCATGATGTATCAATCGTTTTGTCTATAATGCTGCTACCTGCATGGAGAGGAAGAGTTCCGTGGGTGAAACCACCTATCTGCACAAAGGATTCTCAGTGGAATGAAGAAAGTACTACGTTCAGTCTTTGAATCAGTTTGTGTTTCATAACCAACTTGTCCTCTGGATGGGATGGCAATATAGAAAGTCATCAAACCAGTGGACATTTGGTGAGGCGCTGGGTGCCAAAAAGGAGATTCTAATTGCTAATAAGAAAGTGGATGAGTTGGTGCTCTTGCTAAAGACCCCATGTCTTGAGAAAAAAGAAATTACTAAGCTTCTGCGTGGACCCTGGACAGCTGAACTTGTACACAGTAACTCATCGGACAGCTGCAAAACCAAGATGCCAGACTCTGTCTCACCTTAAAGCCATCAGCTCATGTTCGTCCAGCCTCCAAAGGACCTCATTGGCTTCCTATGACACAGGAAATATAATTAAAACTTCTCTGCACTGTTTTCACAGTTTGAGAGGGCCATGACCCCAAATACTTCGAGCCTTAACTTATTTCTGCTCAGCCACAACTTAAGATCCAGTAAGACTAACCTGATCACACAGACCAGATTCAACCACAAGTGGCAGAGCTCCGGAGCTCCCACATCTTACAGTATTCCAGAAAAAACAGACAAGCTGCATCACAAGACATTCACATCCTACCTGGAACTGCTCTTTGAACAGGAACTGGACACAGACAACTCATTGTGATCTTCCCAATGCTCCTTCTCAAGGAGCCACAATCACCTGGGAAGGCTTGGCAGTGGTAACAAATGACTCACTTTTGTCACCAGTGCTATCCATGGCTATCTGCCACAACCAGTCTTTCCAAATAAAATAATAAATAAAAATAATCATAAACTTTGAAGCCTTTATATATCTATTTTCACACCATAGCTGGCATATTTGTGTTGGCAGATATTAGCAAGTGGCAGGGGCTGAACCGTTGCACTAAATTGTGAGGGATTCCTTGGAGCGCCCTGGGCATGAACACTTCGCACTAATCCGTGCAACATAATCCAGGACTTCACGGGGAGCCGGTTCAAGAAAAGCATGTCTAATGCCTTCCACTACCACTTATGCTGCAGGATTTTTGATGTTTTAAACTCTGAACATATCAAATTTATCAAGCTCCTCCGGGAGGGGGCTGGTCTATCTCCTCTGGTAGAAAAAACATCTGCGGTTATTAAACAAAGCATGGGATACAAGTCGAATTTGAACCTTGGGTTTTTGCTTCAGGTTTGGGAGAGATGGCCTGATTCCCAATATACAATAACTCATTTATTGACAATGTATGTGCCTTTGTTATCTGTCCCTTGAGGCTTAGACAAGCCTTATTTTGTTAGTCACCCCACACAAATTCTGCATTCTTTCTTAATTTGCGCAAGGGTTCCATTAAAGTGGTGAAGTTCTCAACAAATTTACTATAGTATATGCATAATCCACCAAAGGATCTCAGTTTATCCTTGTCATCTGGTGGAGGGGAATGACGTATGGCATCAACTAGTGAATTCTTTGGTTTTACTCCACTTCCCGAGATCAAATGGCCTAGATATTCCACCTTTGGTTTGAATCGTTTATATTTGTGAAAACGTATAACTAACCCCGCCTCTCTCAGCCTTCTGCATACTTCTCTGAGTACTTCCTCGTGTTCCTTCTCAGTCTTCGTGAAGATCTGCATATTATCCTGGAATCAACATACCTTGGCCTCCATACCCCCTTCCAACGGTACGACTAACAACGGGCCCCTCAAAAGAACCAGAACCCTGGACCCCGTATCACGGGGAAACGACACAGGGATCGGCGTGCCCAACAAGGAGGCCCGGGTCCCAAGCACACTGGAACCCCCTCCCTACATGACAAGTCTACCGGAGCGTCTCCCTTCCCATCAGCAGCCCCCAACCAAAATGGGTAATCAAGCTCAGCACTCACCGGAGTGTGGAGAGACGTCGTAGCGACCCGAGGCAATTGCGCCGAGGCTCGCAGCTCCTGGTGGGCACGAGCAGCGGCGGAAACGGATCCTTTCACACAATGGATAGCGGGGGCTCAGCGGAGGCTGTGGCTGAGCGCCGTCCCAACCGAGCAGCGGAGCCGAGGAGGGGACCCTCTGTGGGAGGTCGCGGGCCACACAACGGTCCTGCTCCATATTCTCCACCGCCGGGGCTGCCTGCCCCCAAAATGGCCGTCCGCTTGCGGAACCATCCTGAATAAAAGTGAGGCCAGACAAACTGAAACGGTCCCAAACTCCACCAGCCCTGAGTCGCGGCAAGAGGATCCAGTGCCGACACAAAGGGACTCCAAACCCTTCCTACACGGGAGAACCGCGAGCACCAACTCGCTTCACGACCAGCCGCGGTCGGTAGGGGAGTACCTGCCGGGGCGGTGACGTGGGGAGTGGGAGGGGCAGGGTGGGGGTTAGTAATGTATGGATAATGGAGGTTTGCAGGTAAGTAAACATTTAAATAAATCAAACGAATTTCGTTGCGCGCACTGCATTGCATTTGGGGAGGTAGTGCGCGCAACGAAAATTCGTACCTGCAAACCTCCATTATCCTTACATTACTAACCCCCACCCTGCCCCTCTACCTCCCTACGTCACCGCCCCAGCAGGTACTCCCCTACCGACCACGGCTGTTCACGACTAAGAGGGCCGCCTGACCCTAAAATGGCCACCACTACTGACATTAATTGTTCAATTCAAGGAGCAGATGGCATTAACCGCAGCGGAATCCAATCTTCCAGCAAAGGTGCAGCCGAGGTCGCAGGCAAAGCATTGCCCCCATCAAGCACCTGATCCTGCAGTAGAGACCACCCTGCAAGAAAACGCTGGCCACTCTGGTGGTGCCTCTCCCCTTCAGGGTTGTCTGCCCCCAAAATGGCCGCCCGCTAGCCTTAAACAGTCACGGGTGAGGTCATCCAGGCTGGAACTGACCCCTACAGACGCCAGCATAACCTCCATTCCTCAATGTAAATCTTCGTGGTCCCAGGAGCAACGGCGTCCCCGGCAACGTCAAGGGGTCTGAAGTGACCCAATTTAACCCTGCCAGAGGACCTCCCCTTTGGATGAAACCCCCAAGTGTACCGTGGGAAGGTGATACCCGGCCAAGCTCTCAATCGGACCACTCTGTGAAGAACTGGGACAGTGCATGCAGTTCAGACCTTCTACGCCCCAGCCTCTCCAGGTTAGTGAGGCCCCCGATCCTGCCACACCCCCGCAACCAAGAGAGCCGAGGACTCCTGCATTCTCGGCCCTCCTTTGCCCCAACCCCAGAGAGGTCCCCTGACCGCTCCTCCAATACCCCCTCCCTACTCCTCGGCAACAAGCCTCCCTCCCGCCAATTGACCACCCCTCAAGAGTGACCTCAGTACTCTACACCCCACTACCCACCTCATCGAACAGCCCAGCCCCCACCCCGCACACCACACTTCCCCTCCCTCGCCCCTGAGGATCCACGCCTCCCCAGTTCAGCTAAGATGCCCCCGGCCATGCAATTGGACACTTATCCCCGCCCTTCACTCAACTACCTGACACCACATGGACAGAACACCTTCGCTATAAATGTCCCCCACAGTCTCTCTTTCAAAGCGAAAAAAATGCTTTAAACAGAATTTAATTAGGCAACATTCCGAAACACTAGTTGTTGATACCTACCATTGCTCATCTAGAGGGCAGAGGAAAATGGACTTCATTTTCCATACCAACAGGCCCGACCTTTGGGTCACTATCTTCAACTCACATCTCCCCATTTCCAAAACCACCACCACCGTCCACAACCGTAACCTAACAATCTCCCCCCTGAAACAACAGTCCCTGACAGGAGATATTTCCATTACCATTTTTGAGAACGGCACCATCCTAATTCAGGCTAAAGACGAGAACCTAGAGTTCTTCGACTCTCTTCCCCACACTAAAGATGGCAACATGAGTGTATGGTAGGAAAGAATGTGATATTTAAGATTTGCTTAACGCAGAACAGAAGGAATAGAAGGGTGGAAAGAGTTGGTTATGGTGAAGTGGAAGGTTACAGCAAAGAGAGGGTTGTTTATCACCGAGCAAATTAGTGCAGCTAAACATGCGCAACAAATGTTTCTTTAAAAATATGTTTTGTAAACATGAGTGAGTTGGGATATAAGTCTAATAGGATGTTCTTGATGTTGTCATTACAGTTTTCCCTGACGAAGGACCCTGTGAGGTCCGAAATGCATTGGATCACAAATAAACTGCTTTTTATGAATGGTGCTTCTTGTGCGTATTCTTGGAGGAAAGGCTCGGAAGGCCGACAGGAATATGAGAAACTATGGAAAATGGCACTGATCTTGCATGGTGATGTGATTGACATCTTGAGAGGAGAAAGTTAACATTAAGTGAACATTGAATAACAGAAAGAATCATGGATTTGAAAAGGAAGAAACGCAAAGTTTCAATTTATAAATACTGAATGCAAATGCGCAATGAAAAGAGGCTGTTGCCACTGTTTTTGGGGCAAAGAGAAGCCCCGAAATATTTGTAGTTAACATCTCACTACTCACACCTTTCAAAGACCCCCCCAAGCAGCTCCTTACAATCACCAAGCCATCTGACCCCACTTTCGCCAGCGCAGCGACCTCATCCCCCCGAGTTTTTATAATTCCGCCAGCCCTGCGTCACCCTCATCCATAGACCCCTCTATCACCCAACCCCCATTTACCACCCATCTCAACTAGCCTCCCAGAACTCAGCCCCCTGCCATCCTCAACTGACCCTCAGCCCCCCTTCCCCCAGCACCCGAAGCACTCCGAGAACAGTCACCCGCCCATAGAGAAACTAGACTGACCCTAAGTCCCCTTCCCCCAGCACCCAAATCACTCCCAGAAAACAGTCACCCGCCCATAGAGAAACCAGACTCCCAAGCAAATCCGATTCACAGCCCCCCGCTAACCCCCACTCCTAAAGTACACAGCCACCCCCCAAGAGGGGAACCCTACTCCCATCCCCAGCTAGGCCATAACCCCCCCTCCCCCTCCAGCCTTTCCACAGTTGAACTCTAAGCCAGAGTTAACACCCCCTCCTCCTCCTAACCCCTCCAGAACTGACACGACCTACAGCCCCTCGCCCACAGGGCTCAGCTCCGCCCATCCTCCCCTCCCCTCCCCCCCACGCAAGCTGACGCAACGCCTTGATCTTCTGGAAACGCAGCTCGCAACCCTTATTCACCGCCTGAAGGAAACTTTATGATCCCTATGGAAAATCCAGCTGCCGACCCCTCACTCCGCAACACCCCCCCATCCCAACACTTCCCAGAAGCAATGAATCTCCTCCCCCCAATTGGACCCTGACACCCCCAGGTTCTCGGCCATCACTCACCAAACCCTGGACTGAGTACCGAGCTGACAGACCCAGAAGAACAAATGTTATGTTATGTTAATTTCGATTTATATAGCGCCAAATCACCGATAGGTCTCTTAGCGCTTGCTTTGGGAACCCGTCCTGGCTTTCCCTGCGAGATAACCCCTACTGGGTATCCCCAAGGTGAAGACCAGGCATCCCATCGCTGTGGGCCGTAGTGGAGATTAAGCAAGCTATTGCCCAGAGTTGCAGAGTGTGAACCCATGATTCGAGTAGGCACCGAGGCGAGAATTATCGAGTCCGTGGACATTTTTGAGCTCAAGACCCAGCCGCGTTGGGATTTGAACCCTGGTCCCGGGTCCGACCACTGCATCAGGGTCTGCCTCCTCTAACCAGTGAGCCACACTTCTCCTCTCCCCCCAGGAAGCGACTGCACTCGCCTCATCATACGAACACCCCATCAACCAGCTAGCTCAGGCTCCGTCCCCAAACTCTACTCCCATCTCCTTGATCCAAGTAATTACTGGAATGGGTAGGGACCCTCCCCACTGAAGAGCCACCAGACCCCCAAAGTATCTTTCCTCCATACCCAGAGCCCAGCCTGACAATCCGAAAATGATAAACCTTCCATTAACTGTATGCGTATCAACAGCCGTTCTGCCGTCAAACATGCAACGGAAATAGCTGAAGCCATCCTCTCCCACAACCTGGATCTAGCTTTCATCACAAAGACCAGGCTGAACCCCCTGTCTTACCCCAATATGGACCTGCTGGTGCCGTCTGATTTATCAATTATCCACAAAGACAGGCCTGAGCACAAAGGTGGCGGCATAGCAATTATTCACAAAAGTGACATCTCCATCTTAGAAAGTCCCTCCTGCCTGTATAACGCTTTCGAATGCCTATCGGTCAACATCAAATCGCCCACAAACAGTTCACTACAATGCCACCTCCTATACCACCCTCCAGGCAACTCCAACGAATTTGGAGCTCAGCTGTCGGACCTGATCACCCAATCCGCACTCAACAGCGACAACAGCATAATTCTGCGCAAACTCAACCTAAGATGGAACGAAACAAAAAACTCGCTCAGCCAATCTCTCAACAACCTCCTGCAAGACAACGATATGATCCAACACTGCTCAGAAGAAACACACCAGAGGAGCGATCCTGGATGCAATCTTTGCGGACAAAAATTAAATCACCATTGACCACATCATCCTAGTGGACTGGTCTGACCACCACATCATACTTTTTCATATCAACCAACCGGCCCTATCCCAACCACCTATTCAAGCCTCTCCTAAATGGGTCAGTAACACATCCCAAGTCCCCTGAGAAAAGCTAGAAGGACTAAGCATGCTTCTCCCACACACAGTGGAGCACCTCTCAACCACAGAACTCCCCTCGCTCTACCATTCCAACTTGGCACTCACCTTGGACCAGCTGGCACCATTGAAACTTAAAAAACCCAGAAGCATCCCCTCCAGGTCCTGGTTCACCACATACATAAATGAGGAAAGAAGACCCCTCAGAACCCTAGAAAGAACCTGGAGGAATAACCCCTCCTCCCTCCACCGGGATCAACTCAAGGCAGCACACAGAAACTACTATATGCACATCAAGAGCAAAAAGACAACCTTCTTCTGTTCCACCTTTGACAATGCTAAAAACCGCCCGAAGAACTCTTTAATATCATTAAGAGCCAAACATCCAACCTAGTGACAGCCAACTTGGTGGCATCCAAAACCCACTGCGACAACTGTACAAGCTTTTTCAATGAAAAAATCACCAGAATTGATCGATCGCTCAGCACTAAGCCCTACTCCCCCACGGAGATCCCGACTCCAGCAACAAATTGCAATACCCCAGTGATCACGTCTACCCGTTGGTCATCCTTCCGGCCCGTCCAGGAAGAAGTGATAAGCAATCTAATCGCCTCCGCTAAACACCTTCCCACTGCCTCGATCAGCTACCCACGAGACTGACTAAAGACCTGAAGTTTACACTAGCCCAAATTTGGTGCAAGATTATCAACAGCTCTTTGAGCGAGGGAACCATTCCAGACTGCCTCAAAGAAGAACAAGTCACGCCGCTACTAAAAAAAACTGGCCTTGACCCTAAGGACATGAACAACTTTACACGGGTATTGAACCTTCCTCTCTTATCCAAGATTCTAGAAAGATGTGTTCTGCCACAGTTAACCCAACACCTAGAGAACATCAAACTACTAGACCCACACAAATCAGGATTCAGAAGGGCTGCAGCACTGAAATCGCAATCTTAAATGTCGTAGACGATCTTCACATGTCACTTGACTCTGACCAATGTAGCCTTCTCATCCTCCTAGACCTTTCGGCCGCATTCGATACAGTTGACCACACCCTGCTCCTCAAAGTCCTCCAGGAGAGAGCGGGTATTGAAAAGACGGTTCTAAAATGGTTGTCTTCTTTTTTCAACAACCACACACAAAGAATAAAAATCAATAGCTTTGAGTCAGAACCCCTCCCCATTAGTAGAGGAGTTCCACAAGGTTCAGTACTCTCCCCACAACTTTTCAACATCTACATGGGACCCCTCACCTCACTTCTAATGAACTCAAATATCCCCTTCCACCTCTATGCGGATGACACAAAACTTTATCTGAAAACCACCTCGATCGCAGACATTCACAGACTTAATGTCACGCTCATTGAGGTCCAACATTGGCTCTCAACCAGCCACATCAAACTCAACTAAGAGAAAACAGAAGTGTTCCTCATCTTGAATAGAGATGAAAACCCCCAAATCGTAGAATGGCTCAAAGCCATAGACGCCCTCAGTGGTGCCCTTGCGCCAACGGACTCGGTGAAATCTCTAGGGATTACCCTTGACTCCAAACTGGACATGAAAAAACACATCTCAAAAACCGCCAAAAGTGTGTTCCTTAACCTGAAACTGCTCGCAAAATAAAACCCTTCCTCCCCCCGAAAGATCTGAAGCAGACCACTCAGGCATTGGTACTCTCCAGAATTGACTATGGTATCGCAGCACTGACAGGAACAGCAAAATCTCACCTAGGGCCTCTTACCACTACCCTCAACGCCGCAGCAAGAATGGTCACAGAATCGAAGAAATACGAGCACATCTCACTAGCACTCAAGGAAGTGAAGTGGCTCCCTATCGACCAACGAGCCAGCTTCCGTACAGTTTGCCTCACACACAAAGCCTTGCACACAGGCAAACCAGAATATCTGGCCGCCAAACTCAAAAGGGCCAGTCAGTCTAGGAACCTCAAAAGTTCCAACACGCTTCTACTCATCCCACTGAAATCACGGAAACACAAAACCTCAAATAAATCCTTTGCTGGAAACGCTCCTAAGATCTGGATCTCAACCCCCCCACCCCATATCAGAATGACCACCTCCTTCCCGAAATTCAAGATACTACTCAAAGCCCTCTTCCTCGAGCGCTCTCGACCGTAACGCGAAATACACGATTGACTAGGGGAAGGACTGCTTTCTCTCCTTCTCGAAATCCCACAGCCTGAAGATGCGCTCTTGAACTCTGTTCCATATTGCTCTCAAGCTGTTGATCTGCAGACTATTATTTCTCTTTCTGCTCTCTGCTCTTGTTTACCGCCCAAAATTTCTTGTTCATAACTGTACATGCTGTGAAGCGCTCTGACACCCTCAGGTCCAGCAAGCGCTATACAAAACTTCAATAAATAAATAAATAAATAAATACTTCAGCATGAAATTTGGATGTCATTTTGTGTTTTTCATTTGCCTCTCATTTTGGGTGTTTCTAATTGCTTCATGTATGACCATCTGGTAGCAGGACATTTAAGGTGAGCAATGTCTATGCAGTCTTACATTTGCGATTACCTTAGGTGGGGCAGTGACTTAGTTCCCTAGCTGCCAATACTTTTTCAGAAGAAAAAAACCTGAAAAACGCAGACTCCATTGCACCATGGTTGGTTGCCTGTGACCATGGTTGGTGCAAGGGTGCCTGTGACCATGGTTGGTGCAAGGGTGCCTGTGACCATGGTTGGTGCAAGGGTGCCTGTGACCATGGTTGGTGCAAGGGTGCCTGTGACCATGGTTGGTGCAAGGGCGCCTGTGACCATGGTTGGTGCAAGGGTGCCTGTGACCAGTTGGTGCAAGGGTGCCTGTGACCATGGCTGGTGCAAGGGTGCCTGTGACCACGGTTGGTGCAAGGGTGCCTGTGACCATGGTTGGTGCAAGGGTGCATGTGACCATGGTTGGTGCAAGGGTGCCTGTGACCATGTTTGGTGCAAGGGTGCCTGTGACCATGGTTGGTGCAAGGGTGCCTGTGACCATGGTTGGCGCAAGGGTGCCTGTGTTGGCGAGTGGCAACCAATTGAGCTCAAGCATAGGGAAAGAGGACAGGAATGCACCGTAGCTGATAGATAGGGTGCATTCCTGCCCTTAGTCACATCAGGGCCACAGCACCCCCCGCCCCCGTGATGCCCAAACCCGCAAATAACACACAGACACAAGTGTTAAGTTTGGGAAAAATTTGCTGCAGGTTTATTACATACAACATATGTAATGATGGTGGGTTAACTTACGGGCGATCTAAGGGCAGGCCGCATTCTCGCCACCTGCCCGCCTGTTGAGCCAAACAGCACAGTGGCGAACCACCCAACTGCTGCACACTTATTATAATTATTATAATTATACCACACACGCCCCTTGCAGGGCGTGACTAGGCAAACCCCCGGCTGCACAGGCCCACAACCGCCCGAAGGACTACTGGGGCGCCGACACGAGTTCCTGCACCTCCCATGAGGTTACAGGTTAGGCTCTGAGGTTATGCTCTGGCACCCCTATGTGCCCGCTGCAGTACAGTGTTTGCACCTCTCTTCTTCCGGATCGCCCAGTAACTCCGCCACAGCCCGTGCGGTGGTTCCCGCTGCCGCACGGGCCCCCCCACCACTGCTACTACTTTCTACCTGCAACCTTCGCACAGAATAGCTTCCTTCAGATAGAGGAGGAACAGGGCAAGCCCATAGGCGTGATGAACACCATCAGCCACAAAGAATCCCCGACCTAACCTTAGCTCCGCAGAGCTTCTCGTCAGTCCAATGAACAAGACCCAACGACAATTGCGGGGACCCTTTCCACCTCGAGGAGACCATAGCTCCTGACATGAACCTAACATGCCGGAAGGAATAAAAGGCCCCTCTGCCACTAATCTGTAGATCCCCCGGGACCAAACCTTCCCCAATAGAGTAACCATCCCCGGTTCTAGAGGCCATAGTACCAGAAAAGACCTCACACAAAGCGTCAGGGGACTACACCCAGGTGAAGTTACCACTACTGTGTAAGCCGACCTCTACACCGTCAACCAGAAGGTGTGCCCACTTGACACGCTAGTGCTGCAGAGGCGGCAGACCCGAGAGCAGAGGACGGCCCGGGACCAGGGTTCGATTCCCGGCGCAGCAGGTTTCTGGACCAGGGTCAGCGGACTCGATAATTCTCTCGCCTCGGTGCCCACTCTGATCAGCGATCACACTCGGCAACTCTGGGCATTAGCTTGCCTCATCTTCACTAATGGCCCCACCAGACCGCCGGGGATGCCTGGCCTCACCCTGGAGATACCCATTAAGGGACCATCTCTCAGGCAAGCCAGGAAGGGTTTCGCAGCGGTCGAAGCGCCTTGGGACCCTCCGGGTAAGTAGTGCGCTATATAAATGCCTATACATACATTTACATTATCCTCAAAGAGCACAGGGGGGGTTAAGGGGGGTCACTACAGAATAGACTACATAACTAGGGCGAAGTTATATGGGATATAACCAGAATTACTGCATGCATCACCGCACTCATGTGTTTAGTCTGGAAGCAGCTAAGGCCCTGCAACCAATAAGTTGGCTAGTCTGTAGGTAGACTTACGACCACCACAAGGGGTAGCTGTATTGAGACCAATTGCCCCTTAAGCACCTGGCCTGCATGAAGACCCGCCTGAGAAACGAATGCCTCTCTGACACTAATCAGCATATCCACCCAGGTACATCCCTCTACAGCAAAAGTGTAGACTATCCCAGGTACGTGAGGTCATACCTCTGGCAAGGAATCAGGAGATGGGGAGCCTCCCCTCTGGTATCCCACACAAATTATCAAACAGGGGAAACCGCGCATGTCACTGAGACACACTACACAACTTCCCACAAGCATCAGCAAACAAACCCAATGATGTACGACTTCAGCCGAAGCGCAGTACTACATTCAACTGTAACTGCTATGTTTACGCTTGTGCGACTAAACTCAAGAAGATACAGCAGTCTGATGGAGAGCACAAGCATATATTGGTAAAAAACTTGCGAGTGGAACTACATGCAATATACATGAGTATACAGGATTGCCAAAGAAACTGCCGGAATCACATGACGCTTAGTTTGCCAAAAGGCTGCAATACCATGCCACCTCAAGGATGACTTGTCTCCAAGGCTGAATTACGACCCCCCCCACAGGAATGTAATAGAGGCTTCTAGGGGTGCCACTTATTAGGGGTATAACAGTCCAGACTCAGGCTGTGGTTACACCAGTTGCTCCACTTAGGCATGAGGTGGGAGTAACACTGCAGGTTGCTGACCCTACCTTCTGCTGGGAGGCATCAGGAGCTCCCGGACTGATGGCGCAGCGGGTGGGCTGCCTACTGATTCCAGAGCCTTGGCTGACAGACAGACAACCGCAGTATTATGGAAGGGGTGAAATGACAATTGTCCTGTGACCTTTCCTACTCAAAGGCGATTTAACACAGGACGGGTCCCAGGATATAAACATAACAGGACTAGCCAACCCTCTTGGTTGAGGCCCCCGGGGATATAACGCGCCAGGGGATATTCCTATAAGTTAGGGGGGGTCTAGAACATGCAAATAATCCTACTTAGGCACATCCTAGACTGACTACCCTACAGGCCAACCTTGCCTTGACGAATAGAAAGACAGAAACCCAGGGTGAAATACATGAAAAGTGACAGGAAATTCGCACCTATTGCACCCTAATTCCACACTGTGGAGGTCTACATACTTAAATTAACCCAGTGCCGGTCCCAGGCATGTACAGATAACAGGACTAGCTATCCCTCATGGTAAGGCCCCAGGAGGAGATATGTGCCAAGGGATCTTCCCCTTAGTTTAAGCCTGGGCCTAGAGCTTGCTAATAATCCTACTTTGGCACGTCCTAGACTGTCTTCCATACAGCCAGACCTACCATGACAAACCGTCAGATAGGAACACAAATGTGAGGGCCCTTCCCAATCCAGCGCCATAGGAAAAGCACGGCAGCAATGCTGTAATGTGTAAGATAATAAGGCGCCAATACAAATTTCCGCACAGCACTAAATTAATAACTGAAGAGGTATACATCCCTACTGTACTGCCCGTCACAGCACTATCTTATTTGGGATAACGATGATCGGAGTCCCGCCCATGCACCCAATGGCCTGTCCCCCCACATAAATGTGAGTTCCTGTGAAGGGACAAAGCCCTAACTGCCACACCCAGCCAAGGTCAAGTAAGATGACCGTGACTTAGAAGCAGGTCGACCACCTACATTCACAAATAAGCGGGACAGGAGGAAACTAAATTACTTAGTCTAAGAGTAAGTCAGGATGACTGCTGAACTGTTACCTTTCCTCCGAAATGACATGCCCTTGCTATTGTTCGAAAGGAGCCTCTTATCAAGTGATCTTAAAATATTCCCTGGCTCAGGGAGGTCCTCCCAAGGAGTACCGTTGGAATGGAAGTCCGCCCCAACAACCTGTTAAGCAGCATGTTACCCACTCTATGCGCCTGGGCCACTACCGAAACTGCGCACTTCACTTTTCTCTTAGAACACCCCACTACCTGCGCATAGTATACTCATGCAGCGCGCATACCCGACCCTTCCTCCTGTAAGGGCCCCTAAACATACTCCCGATGTATGCTCATGGAAACAGGTCTGTACATAGCTCGCCACCGCGGTCTAAGCTGGTGGACTTTGGAATGGTGGGTGCAGGGTATCCGAATCCTCAAGCGACTGTACAGAACGCCCAGCTTGGCAGTGCCTACCCCCCACCAGTGGTGTAAAGTGCCCCGACACCCTACTCTGGAATGGGAGGAACCATAATACAAGAAAATACATTTGAACCTCAGCCTGAGCCTGCATTGCCACTGAAAATACCTGAGAAGAAGGTCCAAAGCAGACTCCCAATATGAAGTTACTCATGGAGTGATGCAACAGCTGGAAAGAGAACTCAGAGTAATTCTCTTGCTGGGCCGAAAGTCAGCCATGTATACTGATGGTCACCAGAGCATATATACCTGAAGGAGCGCTGGGCCTATCATACCTATCAGGACCTCAACACTTTGGAACAAAGGATTGCTGGTGTGTAGTACAAAGATGAGGATACCGACCCGGATTAACTCACCCATTTCTGAATTGACCTATGCTACAGATGCGAAAAACTTGCTGCAAGAATATGATGCCATCGACCAACCTATCTATCGTGCAAATTGGAAGAGTATAGCAATGGTAAGCAAGAGTGCCGAGCTAGTGCACTCCTAGCACGCGGGCTCAAATAGGAGAATCGAACTAATAATACGTAAAGCTGGAGGGTATGACAATATTCAGGGTACAGGATAGGACATAGAGACTTAAAGTAATAGATTATTAGAAATAGAAGCAGGGATCGAAGAAAGGGTCGCTTTCAATGTAAGTATAAACTGTACCACTCGCACCCTCCATCGCCGACAGCGAAACTGTTCTGTAAAACTCCTGATGAAGCTGGAAGAAATCCCATATTTATCTTGGATAAAATGATCGTGGGCATATAAATTGCCACCTAAATGCCACAATTGTAGTGTAATGGTCGGGCAACTTCTGGCAAGATACCAGTGGGACAGGCTGTTGCACATTTACGTCAATTCCCACTATGCCGTGCTCCCCAACAGGAGCAGATTGGCGTACATGAGACCGAGTAGCAGAGAGTTACAGATGCCCCTGCTAAAGAAGTGGTGTTCCAGCAGCCTAGGGCGCATACGCAAATGTAGGACATGGGCTGATACACCTGCCCCCGTGGAGCCCGAGCGAGTGCATTGCGGCCCACAGTAATAGGTACAAAGTCGCTGGTGACCTACCTCAGTCTCTCTTAACTAAATGGAAAGCTGCCCGACCAGCTACCGCGACGTGGTACACAGAGGGCATGCATCGCAAAGCCCGACGGTGAGAATGACTCATCATTCCGGTCACGCACATGGCTGCCCACTGCAGCTATTGCCTGCCACCCAAGCAACATGAGGGGCGGGTGCTAAGGGGCAAGCAGGGGCCCGGCCGTGTCGCTTCTGCGCCTACCGGGCCTACACGTGCCCCCATGCCTCCTAACCGCGTTAAGATGCATGGACGCTAACCGGACGCATGTCAATGCTGTCCGCCTTGGATGCAGTTGAAATGACTGTATAGTTGGAGGGCAAAGTGGATTCTCGATCTATAACTATGTCAATCATAACACTATTTGATATGCCGCACAAGTGAAACTTCGTCCCGACTGACAACAAAGATTTACCAGCCTTGAAGGCCATGCATTGCGTCCTATACCAAAGTCAATCTTACTCCTAACCGCGGCTATTTGCAAGCAGTATATTGTATAAGAAGCAAATCACTTATGGGGGTGTATGTACTCGTATGCAACATGACAATTAAAACAGTCCTGCGGGGAGCAGATAATCCCCCGCAAGATCTAAATTCTGAAGTAATCGATCTTTCTGTAACAAATTATTTAATTTGGTGTAGGAGCATTTAACAAGAGCTCCCGAACGTTACACAAGGACACCTTCAATGTATTATAATGATTTGCCCAGAAACGCAGACGATGAGTGAGCCTGCAACCCTAGACTCGAACCCGTTTCCCCAGCTCCGAGGTCGACCGATAGGCCGCATACTCACCCCAGATCGGGTGGAAGAATTACATATTACAATACCGATGTGTCGGACCGCTACCCTTGGCGCCTAGTCCAAACCCGTTTCTGGCACGGGGCGGGACAGCGTGGAGTCCCCTCGTGAATTGGCCCTACGCGAGATCCGACAATCTGAAAAAAGTACAAGTTGCGCAGCGTGCTGGCATTTCTTTAATTCGCCGTACATTAAACTGCGCATACCTCAAAGATAGCTTCACAGTACTGGGCGCTAGAATGGTGTACCGCTGTACGGACCAGCAAGCAGTGCTTAATAGAGGTCTACTTCATAAGTGGCACGTACATAAAACTGCGCATACCTCATAGATAGCTACACAGTACTGGGCGCTTGAATGATGTCCCGCTGTACGGACCAGCAAGCAGTGCATAACAGAGGTCTACTTCATAAATGGCACGCACATTAGACTGCGCATACCTGATAGATAGTTTCACAGTACTGGGCGCTTGCATGGTGTACCGCTGTACGGACCAGCAAGCAGTGCTTAGCAGAGGTCTACTTCCTAAATGGCACGAGTACGATCGGTAAATACAAGCAGCCACATTGCACTACGCAGTTCCTGGGGCGGGCCAGACAGTCCCCGCCCCTGTGGCCAAGATTGCGACCAGAGGCGACTTCGAAGAACCAGCACCCTGCTAAGGTGCACCTCTACCCCCGAGCCATTCAAAACACTAAGCTCCTCCTCCTTCACAAAGTCTAACAAACCCCTTGCAATGCCTATGCCAAAGCTAACTGGCTGCACCAGGCGCTAAACCCACATGAGCGGAACCTCCCGCAATCTAATGCCCCTGGGAATCGCCGGATCCGGACGCCATCACCCACGTGCGCCGGACCTAATGGGACCTACTGCCCCAAAAATTGGCCGCAAGCGGATTGTGTTTCCAGCAGACTGAGGATATACCAACCAGCAAATAAGCCCAAGAGGCATACATAGTGGATTAGTATAATCCTAATCCGCCTGCAGCGAGTCTTAATACAGGCGACCAAAGACTCCGTGCAATCATCGCATTACAAATGCACACTTCAAACATGCCGTCTTAAGTAAACTCCCAAGTGTGCGACAGTTCTTACCAGCTGGTCAGAAATTCAAAAAACGACCGAATGTTCACCTCATCCTTCTAAATCCTTACCGGGCAGAAGTAACAACTTAAATAAAAGTAAAGCGCTATGCAGCGGCAGACACGGCCAGGCCTCAACATAATAAATTAAATTACCGTTTGATCAAATATCTATTTGGTCCCTCGTGCTGGTTAATCAGAGTACACAGAACTGAAAACGATCCGCTCACAGCGCACACTGCATTTCCTGAAACAGGCCCCAGGCAGTTTTCTGTTGAGGAAAGCTCCACCGGCTGAACGCTCTACTCTGTTCAATTAATGAAATTAACAGATAAATTAATCGCCTTGCGGGGTCCCACGCGTAGGCATCCTAACAGATGGCGTAGGCACACCCAAGTGACTGCAAGCATCGCGCGGCACGAGACAACGCAACACATCCTAGTGATTGCGAAATCGTCTGGTAGACCTACGGCAGCTGTGTACCCGTTCTAGTAGAAGGAGTGGAAACCAAACCTAGAGTAACTTCCTAGGCACGTCAACACCATAAGTATTATTTAGCCTAACTCCGGTCTGGACTGTAAGGGAAACGAAGCGACAGGCAGGCCTTGGACACGGCAGCCCCGACCCCCACCATTCAAATAGTGGTACACGAACCGGAACAATAGGCATGCAAAGTTAATTCACCAACCCGCACGAGAATGCAATGACCCATCCCTGGCGGTACACCAGCTTCGCGCAACTGCCCCTGAGCTCCGACGGGCCTCCTCAAAATGGCCACGGGGTGGAGGGGGGGAGGGGACACACTCCGCCGCGACACTCCTTACAGACAGCAGTGCCCGCGCTACACAAACGTGACCCAGTCCCCCAAGCTCGATGCCACTCATTCCTATGCCGCACAGCACCACCCCCTCCATGTGGAGGTTTCGCGGACCATGTCGACCCCGACTCCTGCCTAACCAAACCCAAACGACCCGACTCCCACACGGAGCCAGAGGCAGGAGAGGGGAGAGGAAACCTACGGCTACAATGCCCACACTCACTGGAACAAAACCGACGCCAGACCCGGTACGACGTGTCACAAGGGGGGCTTGGGGGAGGGCAGCCGACCCCTGGGAGGTCTCCTCCCCCAGGCTGTTTGGGAGGTTTAGGTGGGGGTCTTTTTCGAGCAGTTTCCATTTGGGCTTCTTTTGGGCTACTTTTGGTTGTTTTTGGAGCCCAGCCTATAAATGGGTGGGGCTCCTCCTCCCGGACACCATTTTAGGCTTAGGTGACCTGGTGGCCGGTTGGTTTTGCAGCTAGTTTTTGTCGGTTGTTTTTGTAGGTCTTTTTCAGTCTCGAATTTGTAGTGATTGTCTATTCAGGTTCGTGATGGCTGGCGAAGATTATCGAGTGCTTGAGGCGATTCGTCTGCTTAGCGAGGCGGGCCGCTTGGATTTGGTTATAGGTGATCGGGAGCAGGCCGAGCCCCAGCACCCCAGCGTGTGGCATCAGCAAGGGTGTCGGCGGTCGTGGCGGCATGTTATCCCCCTAAACGTCGGCGGCAGGAGGCGGTAAGTGAAAGGGGCCGCTCCAGAACTAGGAGAGCGGTCCCGGGCGCGAGGGCGCGCCGGGGGAGTGGTTCGGGGCCTTCTGAACCGGCAGGTGTGTTGGGGCTTTCTGTTGGTGGGCCTGGGTTGGTGGGTGAGTTTCAGACGGTACCGGGTGATTTATCAGCGGTAGCAATACGTGACAGGGCTGCTTCTGCTCCTGTATTGCGAGGTCGTCGTGCCTCTAGACAGCGTGGTTGCACGCGCCGCTCTGCCTCGGCCTCTGCGGTGGCGGTTAGTGACGCCATTAGCGGGGGAGGGGCGGAGGCCATTTTGGAGTGCGAGGCGGTAGCGTCTCGACCGTTACAGGGCGGTCAGGTTAATCCTGTGTCTGAGGTGTTCTCTCATCAGAGTGGTCTCAGGCAGGCTGATTTCTCGGCGCCTGGGGACGGTCAAAAGGACATTTTACTTACACCTTCTCGCACACAGCACGTTTCTTTTCCTGCAGGTCCTGCAATTACTGATTTGTCTGGGGATTTTGGGGGTGCTGCCGCAGATATGGGTCAAGTTAGCCCTTTATTGTTTTCTCCTTCGGTCTCTGTTAGGGGTGAGGTAGTCTCTGTTTGCAGTGGTTCGTTGGGTGAGGGTGAGTGGGCACAGATGGGGGGCTTTGAGGGTGTTGGGCGTGTGAAAGGGTATTTTCCTGTGGGGGATCCTTTGAGTGAGCGTCAATCTGTAGTCAGGGTTTGGTCTTGGGGCGGTTTGGATGTCTTACCTTCTTGGGGGGAGGGGCGTAGGGACGCCTCGTTCTGGCAGAGGAGTGGGAGCCTTGGGGGTATGCCTGCTGTGTCGGGTGAGTTACAATTTCCAGGTTTGCAAGTGGGTGGGAGGGATAGGGTTTCGGGTGCCTTGGGGGGGTCGGGGGTTCAGGGTTCCCAGGTACAGGGCCCGGCTTCGGAGTTTATTCAGGCTTTGTTAGATTGTGGTACTGATGAAGAGGTGTGCGCTCCTTCCCCTTCTCCCCCTCGGCTGAGCGCTGTTTTAAAAAGAAAAGGCCCTGTTGGTTCTGTTGTTTTTCAGGAGAGTGGTCAGGGTTTCGGTAGAGCGGCAGGTGATTTGTCTTCGGCTCCTGGTGTTTTATGTAGTAAGGGACCCGGCACATCAGTCCGGCCTTTTTCTTTACAGGTTAGAGATCGGCCTGGAACAGCGGACTTGGCAAGGCGGCAGGCAGCCCAGTCACGCCAAGGTGAAGTGCGGGTGGAGCCTTGCGCGGCACGTCCCATACCATCGAGGGATCCCGTCGTGGCCAACACAAGCAGGTTCAGCGCGACCTCGATGGCCCCAACGAGGGAAGTCACCACAGGCAGCGTAAGCAGGTCAAGCACGACCTTACTGGCCTCATCGAGGGATTACAGCGCTGTTCATGAGAGCAGGTCATGCACGGCTTCTCTTGTGCCACGAGTTCTTCGAGGTTCTAATTTGGTTTTGCCGGTTGGAAAAGCGGTTGTAAGTGGTAATAGTGGAGGAGGGTACCGGCGCGTACAGTCGGCCTCCCCGCCACGGTCACAGTTGAGGGCTGGTAAGGCCCGTGGACGTTCACAAACAGTTGCAAATGTTCAGAGTAATGTGGTGTTGCCTGCTCCTCCCCAGTTAGAGGAGTCGTTAATTCTGGATTATGATGAAGAAAGCCCTGAGGAGGGCGAAGTGAGGGAAGTTGTGTCTGGGGGGGGCATTCTCATGTCTCTCATAGTGTGTTACAGGCACCGGTGGTGCAGAGTCATGCGGAGTTGTCCAGACCACGAGTGCTCGGCCTCTCGGTGAGGGCTCCTCGGAGGGCGGATGACGGTTCACGTACGGCATGGAGGATGGAGCCAAGTCAGCCTCCTTTGTTGCGCCCAGGTGAGAATATAGAACATTCTGTGCAACCTCAAATGGTGTCTGTTGGGATTGGGGTGGATTTGGTTTCTGGTGAAGCTGATGGTAAGTTGTATAAGGGTCGCATTGTAAAGGACCAAAGTGTGGGTACGGCTGATGAGGAAAGGAGTAAGTACAAAAGTGGACAGTGGTACTTCCACAGTTGGTTTGGACACGCCTAAAAACGTTTTGCATAGTAAAGAGTTGAAGATTAAAAAATTGCCCTATATGGGTGTCACTAAGCCTTTGGGGGCTCATTTAATGCTCAGCACTAAGGAACGGATATGGAATGGTGAGTACGTGGAACTGTTGAAACTATTGCACAGGGAGGTCCGGGCCAAAGAAGGCTCTAAAGAAGAGGAATACGAGTTGGCCAAGCGCCCTAAAGTTCAGTTGAATATTGAAAACTGGACGGCGGCCTTTTTAATCTATGCCAGCGTCTATTGCGAAAAGTTTCCTGAGCGCTGTGTTTCCATGTTTAAATATATGGATGTTATTCGGAAAGCGCAAATAACAAGGAATGATTTTGCATGGGCGCAGTATGATGAAGAGTTCAGGGCGCGCATGGCTTGGGACCCGGAGGCAAAATGGGGGGAGTTAGACACAGATCTTTGGCAGCATACTATGGGTTCCTCTACTAGTGGTAAGACTATTTTTACTGCTAGTGGTTTTCCTTTGGTTTATCGCCCCTTTCAGGCGCGACCCACCCAGGGAGGGGTGGGGGCTAGTTCGCCAGCGCAATCCAATTCAGGCACCTGTTGGGATTTCAATAAAGGGGCGAGTAATAGAGAATATTGCAAGTTCCGGCATGAATGTTCCCAATGTGGAAGGAAAAATCACCCCTTGTCGAGATGCTGGGGTCCTAGGCCTTCCGGGGGTCACCAGGGGCCACAGCAGGAGTCAGGGTCTTATGTTGCACCACAGCCATCTCCAGCTCCCAGGGGAGGGAAATCGTCATCTGGCTCTGGGCCCAAAGGCTCGTACGCCGGTTAATGTTCTTCATCTGGCTACCGCCTTGCAGGACTACGAGCCTGCGGAGCTGCGGTCGTTTTTATTATCTGGTTTTCAGAATGGTTTTCATCTGGGTTACTTGGGTCCTCGTTTGAGGCGTTGGTCTAAGAACTTGAAGTCGGCAAGTGAACATTCTGCTGTGGTCCAAGAGAAGTTAAATAAGGAAGTGTGTGAGGGCAGGATGGTAGGTCCTTTTGATGATTGGCCTTTGGAGAATCTGATTGTTTCCCCTATTGGAGTGGTCCCCAAAAAGGAACCTGGGCAGTTCCGGCTCATCCAACATTTGTCCTGGCCAGAGGGTGGGTCGGTGAATGATTTTATCGACAATGAAGCTGCCTCGGTGTCCTACTCTTCTGTTGACGTGGCTATGGCATTGGTTGTAACAGCAGGCCCTTCTGCTGTAATGGCAAAATGCGATATTAAATCAGCATTTAGACTGCTTCCAATCCATCCTGAGGACTGGAGTCTTCTGGGTATCCATTTCCTTGGTAAATGGTACGTGGACAAGGCATTGCCAATGGGTTGCTCTATGTCATGTGCATTGTTTGAAACCTTCAGTACGTTTCTACAATGGTTCTTTACTCAACAAAGTGGACATACGTTGGTCACACATTACTTGGATGACTTCTTTTTTGTGGGTGCGGCAGATTCTTTGGACTGCCAGACTGCTCTGACAACGTTTCAGACGCTGATGACTCATTTGGGTGTGCCACTGGCTCCTGAAAAGACCATGGGTCCTTGCGCGACCATGTCTTTTTTGGGAATTGAACTTGATTCACAGTCAATGCAGGCGCGTCTACCACTGGACAAGAAGCAAAAAATGTTGGAATTGGTGGGTGTGATGTTGTCTAAGGAGAAAGTTTTGGTGCGGGAGGTTCAAGTTTTGCTGGGTCACCTTAATTTTGCATGTAGGGTGGTCAGGGCGGGCAGAACTTTCTGTAGGAAGTTGGGGAGAGCTCTCTCTGGTCATTACTTGCCACATCACCGAGTTCATTTGTCAGCAGGGGTCAAGGAAGATTTGCGTATGTGGGTCACTTTTTTACATTCTTTCAATGGTGTCCCTTTATGTAGGGAGGTGGACTGGTTGTGGGATGTGCAAATTTTCTCTGATGCGGCTGGCAGCGAGGGTTTCGGCTTATACTGGCAGGGAAAGTGGTGTGCACAACAATGGCCGGAGAGTTGGAAGAATGGAGGCAGGAACATGGCCTTTTTGGAATTGTTCCCGGTTGTGGTGGCAGTTACTTTGTGGGGCCAGGATTTGGCTCACAAGAAGGTTCTTTTTAGAATTGATAATATGGCTGTGGTGCAAGTGATCAATAAACAGACTGCTAAGGACCTACAGATCCTCAAACTTCTCAGAGTTTTTGTGCTAGGTTGCCTTAAATTTGACATTTGCTTTAGGGCCCTGCATGGTCCTGGTGTGGACAATGACATTGCGGATGCTTTGTCTCGTTCACAGTGGGAGAGATTCCGTGGGCTCGCTTTGGAGGCAGACGAGGAGCCGACTCCCATGCCGGAGCATCTGTGGACGGTAGGCAACACAGGGTTGTTCAACTGGTTTTAGGTTCTTTGGCCCAATCTACTAAGTTGGCATATGAGTTGGCCTGGAATGAGTTTTTGGCCTCAGGAGCTTGTAGAAGGGAGATTTTTTGGCAGAGGTCTGAAGACGTGGTTCAGTTCATTTTGTGGTTAATGGATAAAGGTTTATCCAGAGTTACAATTGCTGGTAAATTAGAGGGTGTTTCTTTCATGGGAAAATTGTTATGGGGCTATGCTCCGTCGGCTGGGGAGTTGGGTAGGAGAATGTTGGAAGGGTGGTCCCGGGAGCGGGGTTGTGTTTGTGCACTCAGGTCCCCTTTGTCTTGGCAGAAGTTGTTCAATATCATATCTGTGTTGCCTGTGGTGTGTACGGATCGGGCGGAAGCTTGTCTTTTTGCCACGTTGATGGTATGGATGTTTTTGGAGCGTTTCGGGTATCTGAGCTGTTGGGCAATAAAGTTTCGAGAGGTATTTTGTGGGGGGATGTTCAGTTGTCAGTTCGGGGTGTTCATATATGGCTGTCTTATTCTAAGACGGATCAGAGGAGTTCGGGCAAGGGGATTTGGCTGGAGGCGGTTTCCCCCCCGGAGACTTGCCCTTTACGGTGGGCTCATTGCTGGAGGGAGCTTTCGGGTGGGGTTCTGGAGCATCAGGTTTTTCGACATTTGGATGGTTCTGTGGTGACCAATTATCAACTGCGCATGGTACTGCGAAAAGCGCTGCGTCATCTTGGACTCGATGAGACTTATATGGTACACACTCTTTTAGGATTGGGGCTGCAACCGAGGCCTTTAACAGGGGTTGGTCGAGGGAAGACATCATGGGCTTGGGGCGCTGGATTTCAAACTGCTTTCAGCGCTATGTCAGAAGGGAACCTAGGGGAGCGCTTGCGTCTGCTTCTGTTTTGCCTCTCTGATACTTTTTTCTTTTTCAGGTTCCGTGGCTGGTCCTCGCGCCGAGTTCTTAACTGTGTGGATCGTGGGTCATTCGTTCATAAAGAGAGCGCAACTTCAAGCTCGTCTGAGTTATTTTGGCTCAATGTTGGGGTTTAATGATCGTTTATTTAATATTGTTTGGAAGGGAAAGGGGGGTATGTTGTGGAAAGACTTGATTCCAGCCCTCAATTCTTGGTTGGTAGGGGGGGTTTGTCCAGATATTTTAGTTATCCATCTTGGGGAAAATGATTTGGGTTTGGTTAAGGGTGTTGTTCTCCTTCGTGCGATGAAGAAGGATCTTTCTTTGTTACATCAGCATTGGTCAGGGTGTCACGTCCTGTGGACTGAGTTGATTCCTAGGAGGGTTTGGAGGAATGCTGTAAAGCCAAAGGCCATTGATAAATCTCGTAGGAAACTCAATTTTGAGGTTTCTCGGTTTTGTAGGGATTTAGTTTTCGGGTGTATTGTGCATAGTGATATTCGGTACGATGCAGTGGAATTTTTTAAAGGCGATGGAGTTCATTTGTCCAGGATGGGGATGGATTTATATCTCCTTGAGTTGCGAGAAGTACTGTCTCGCTGTTTGACAATTCTGATTTTTTGGGGTGAGTAGAATGTTCTGTTGGTGTTTTCTGCTTCTTGTCTACTTCCCCCCCTCCCTTTTTCCCCCGGCTATTTGGTTTCTTGTTGGGGGGCAGAAAGGTGGGGGGTCTTTCCCCTTCGGCCTCTCCTCCCCACTGCTTTCTGGGTGGCGGATTATTTTGGATTGCCAGTTTTTGGGCCATGATTGGACCCGTTAGTTTTGAAGTTAGATTTGTTGGGGGAATTTGTACAGGTTGAGTTGGTGTTCTGAGATATGGGTTGGGGGATCTGGATCGGCTTGGGATGTAATTGGGGTTTTGAGTTATGGCTTTGGGAAATGTTGATGTTATAATGTTGTTGTGGGATTGTGGTATGGTTTATTATGTGATTGGGTTTGTACGGGTGGGGGCGGGTTTGATGGAGGGTGAGGGGCCGGGGCGGGTTTTGGGGGTTTGAAAATATACAAACAAATTTGGTAAGGTTTTAGATTGTTAGGCTGTTGCCGAGGTTACGTTTTTGTAAATGTGCACCTGTTTCATTAAAGCGGCCTTTTTCACACTCTTTTGGTTTCTTGTTCTGCTCACTCGCCCCCACCCCTCCCTCCCAAGGGGGGCTTGGGGGAGGGCAGCCGACCCCTGGGAGGTCTCCTCCCCCGGGCTGTTTAGGAGGTTTAGGTGGGGGTCTTTTTCGAGCAGTTTCCATTTGGGCTTCTTTTGGGCTACTTTTGGTTGTTTTTGGAGCCCAGCCTATAAATGGGTGGGGCTCCTCCTCCCGGACACCATTTTAGGCTTAGGTGACCTGGTGGCCGGTTGGTTTTGCAGCTAGTTTTTGTCCCTCCCTCCCTCCCTCCCTTATTTTTTGCGATGTTTTTTCTGTCTTCCTTCTTTTCTTTTGCATTTATTATTTATTTGGCGGCTGGTTGCAACAGGTGGACATAGGGGTTTTTGCTGTGTTGTTATCTTTGTCGCTTGGAACAGGTGCGGGTGGATTATTTTGGATTGCCAGTTTTTGGGCCATGATTGGACCCGTTAGTTTTGAAGTTGGATTTGTTGGGGGAATTTGTACAGGTTGAGTTGGTGTTCGGAGATATGGGTTGGGGGATCTGGATCGGCTTGGGATGTAATTGGGGTTTTGAGTTATGGCTTTGGGAAATGTTGATGTTATAATGTTGTTGTGGGATTGTGGTATGGTTTATTATGTGATTGGGTATGTATGGGTGGGGGCGGGTTTGATGGAGGGTGAGGGGCGGGGGCGGGTTTTGGGGGTTTGAAAATATACAAACAAATTTGGTAAGGTTTTAGATTGTTAGGCTGTTGCCGAGGTTACGTTTTTGTAAATGTGCACCTGTTTCATTAAAGCGGCCTTTTTCACACTCTTTTGGTTTCTTGGTCTGCTCACTCTCCCCCACCCCTCCCTCCCAAGGGTGATCCAACGGCAACAAGAAGCAAAAGAGTGTCCCGAAGCGGAATCGCGACGTCCGGAGCGGCAAAGAGGCCTCCACGAAGGTGCAAGGGGGTAATAAACCCTCTGAGGCCCCTCCCAGCCGCCCCGGACGTGCGACAGTGACCCGCCTCCCTACTACTGGGCTAAGCCTGCCCAGGGGATGAGTGGATGGTCACAAGGTGGGTGGGGGCAGCCCACCGTGACTAAGAGCCCGCCCTCCTGATGGCCACTGCGTGGCCTCGGGCAAGCGCATTTCTTCTGCCCTAAGGCAGTGCAGCAGGAAGGCTTGCAGCGCTGACCTAAGGAGGCCCACAATGCATTGGTTGGGACATTTGCAGTCTCCATAGGACACTTCCGGCTACAGGCTTCAGACACCGAGAGTGACTGTAATAATCCAGGAAAGCTTGAGGTATTTAGAAGGTTTATTGAACAGCACAGCATCCAGTCCTGACACAGCAGGATACAGGTGACAACTGACAAACAGTGGAGAATGCTGCATGAGCAAAGCTCTGTTAGGAATGTAGAATCAAAAGGAAACACAGCATGGCACATGCAATTAAAGGAGTAGGAGCATGAATAGCCTAGACTCAGAGATGTGCAGGATGTAACACACCTCCCTCTTTAAATGAAAGTAAAAGGTATAAAACTTAAGCAACTAAACAAGGAAGAACATACTATACAAAATCTTGCAAAGAAATTGGTCTTCTTCTGATACGCCCATCATACTTAATTCTTGAGGCTACTGAGTCAGAACCGTAACCAGACCCACCATCAGAAGTGTGTACTCTGTCTACATTGACATGAGGCTGGAACTGGGAGGCATCTTGTGTAGGACATTTAGCAACCCTACTTAAATTCCAGGCCTTGCCATCCTGAGTGATAACAGAGTTACTGAAAACCTTTTTAATTTGAATGGGTCTGCCAATCTTACTCGTACCTTTGCTAACAAAGAAAGGTTTTGAAATTCTGACCCAATCACCAACACACAAATCATGCTTTTTAGTTTTCCACTTCTTGTTGTACCAAACTGCAGACTTATCTTGTTTCTCACATACTCTTTTTGCAACTTCCTTGACATCAAAACCATTTTCCACCAGGCCTTCACATTTTTCTTTGAGCCACCAGGGGCACATGTCAGTCGCAGGGTTCCTACCTTTAAGTAGTTTGAACGGACTGATCTCAGTGGTGGTATGAGGGGTTATACGATAAGTCCAAAGTTTCTGTCTAATGCGGTTCAGCCAATCCCCCTTTTCTTTGATAGCATCAGAGACAAAACCCTTCAGAACGCGGTTAAAGCGCTCAACTTGTCCGTTCTCATGTGGCTCGTAAAGTGATGTACAAATGTGTCTGATGTTACAGGATTGTAAAAACAATTTCATTTCAGCAGAGACTAACTGCACACCATTATCTGACACCAAAACCGAAGGACAGCCTTCTCTAGCGAAGACTTCTTTGAAAAAGGAAATGACAACTTCAGAAGTGATTTTAGCTACAAATTTCACTTCTGGCCATTTAGAATGGTAGTCTACAATGACCAACGCAAAACGTGAACTTTCAGGTAAAACCTGGAAAGGCCCCGAAATATCAAAGGCTATCTTGCTCCATGGACATTCTGGCCATTTAACTGTCTTAAGGGGTGGAACATGTAATTTTAGCATCTTATCACTATTACAGCACTCATTGCATTCTCTAACAGTGCGGTCTATGAACCTGTCCATCCCAGGCCACCAGAAATGAAGCCTTATAATACGTTTCATGGCTGAGATTCCTGGATGAGTCTTGTGTGCTAATTTGAGAATGAGCTCTTGCACACCACTAGGTGGGATGCATTTCTCAGATTTGAAAAATAAATCACCTTCACACCATAACTCTTCCGCTATGTTATAAAACGGTAGCAGCTCATATTCAACATTATTTTTACTAGGCCAACCTTCTAACAGGTATTTCTTCAACTTAACAAATTTTTCATCTTTATTCTGGCATTCTATCCAAAACTGTTCAGAAATATCTTGATACTGGGAGGAAACTAGATCTGTAAGGCCTAATACAAAATCAACTTCAGTAAGACTATTCACACTGTCAGCTTTACTTTCACACGGAAGGCGTGATAAGCAGTCGGCAGTAACATTTTTCTTTCCTGGAATATATTCAACTTTAAAATGGTACTCCTGTAGCTTGGATGAAAGACGTGCAATCCTAGCAGTCGAGTTCCAACCACCACCAACTGATAGGATATGCACCAAAGGTTTGTGATCCATTCTTAAAATAAATTCACTGCCCCAAATGTAAATTCTGTAGTGTTCAATGGCCCACACACAAGACAGCAATTCACGTTCAATAACCGCATACCTGCGCTCGGTTTCATTCAATGTTCTGGAAGAAAAAGCTACATTCCATTCTAGCATACCATCTGTCTGAGATAACACACACCCAAGACCGTACAAACTTGCATCAGTGGTAATGATGCACTTTTTCCCAATTCTAAATGGTTTCAAAGTTGGGGAATTAACAATATCATGTTTGATTTCAGTGAAAGCTTTTTCTTGTTCAGTCTCCCAAACAAAATCATTGCACTGTCTTAAAAGTTTTCTTAAAGGTTCCATTTTGGTGGCAAAATTCACAACAAATTTACTGTAGTATTCACACATTCCGGAGAAAGAAAGAAGTTGTTCCTTATTCTTTGGGGATGGAGCACTGAGAATAGCATCTACATTTGATTTTTTTGGAACAAGACCTTCCCCCGACAAAGTGTGGCCTAAATATTCAACTGACTTCCTAAAAAGTTTGCATTTGTGTGCCTTGAGAGTAAGCCCAGAATTTTCCAATCTTTTGCACACAACACTCAAATGTGAACTATGTTCAGTTTCATTTTTTGAGAAAATCAAGATATCGTCTTGGAAGCATTTTACAAACTTGTCAAGATCTCTGAAGATTTGAAACATGACGCGTTGGAAAACGGAGGCAGCGGACGCCAGCCCAAACGGCATCCTTCTGTATTGAAACAGTCCCATGGGAGTGATGAAGGCTGTATATTTCTTAGAATCTTCAGTAAGCTCAATTTGATGATACGCAGATCTAAGGTCTAGAGTGGAAAAAATCTGCGCACCATCAAACAAAGAAACGAGCTCATTAATATTCGGAAGGGGATGACAGTCTATAACAATATTAGAATTCAAGGCCCTCAAATCAATGCAGACCCTTAATTTTTGGTCTGGTTTGCGTACCAAAACGATAGGAGAAACCCATTCAGACGATTCAATGGGCTCTATAATATTGTCTTTAAGTAGGTCATCCAACATTTCTTTTAGCTCGTCCCTAACATTTAGAGGAACTCCTCTAAGCTTTTGTTTGACTGGAATTGCACCCTCTTTGAGAACAATTTTGTGTGCAAAATTTTCTAATCTACCTAAACGGTCACAAAAAACTTTATTGAACTTTTCACTCCATGAAGTAATAACATTATCCTTGTCATTGATATCAGAAACAGAACTAATCATATCTTGTTCACTACATAAAGAGATGGGATCTTTGGCACGTGGATTTAACGTGATGCCAAGTTCCCATTGATCATGCCAACCCAGTACATTGATTCCTTTGACGGCAATGTAAAGCTTAATTTTAGCTGACCTTCCTCTGAAACATAAAAGAACATTAAAGAAACCTTCAATATCAATTGCATTACCATTGAAACTTTCGGCTAAAATATCTGAGGGTTGTAAATCAGATCTGTTACATACTGTAGTTAACTTTTCATTAAAGTATTTCCTGGTAATAATCGTCCATGGAGATCCAGAATCTACCATGAGTTCGATAGCAATGGATGAAATATAAAAAGTACATTTAGGAGATTTCTTACTGGTTGATCCAAGGATGGATACAACATATCCGCGTTCAACCTCATGTTTAACTTCATCCATAATGCCAACAGCAGAAACTTTAGTGGGAGTGGGCATAATAGATCGTCCAGTGCGACCTTGAGAATTGTACCTTCTTTCTCTACATACATTGCTAAAATGTCCTAATTTGTTGCAAATATTGCAAGTTCTGTTAATGGCAGGACAGCCCTGAAAGGAGGCAATATGTGATTTACTACCACATCTGTAGCATGAAAACGATGAATTTCCAAAATCTGATCTTCTGTTATTAATACTAACAGAATTCTTATATTTAGACTGAAAAGGGATAACATTTTTATCATCAACTTTGGGTTTAACAATACAAACTTCTTCTTCCACATTAGTTTTACTAGGATTGGAATTAGTGGTTTGTTTAACTACTATGTCCATCCACTTTTCTGACATTTCAGTGGATTTAGCAATGGCAATAGTTTCTTCTAAATTAGGATCACCTATACACCAAAGTTTATCCTGTACCTTCTTGTTTTTAACATGAACGATAATCTGATCACGGATCATTTCATCTGCCATGGCACCAAAATTGCAATGTAAGGTCAAAGCTCTTAAAGCAGTGAGAAAGTCATCAAACGATTCCTCTTGTTTCTGTGCTCTAGTATAAAATTTAAAGCGATTTAAGGCAATATTAGCAGTGGGCTTGAAACGTTTCTCTAATCTACCAAGAGCTTCGGTATAAACATTCACAGAATCACCACTTCCACTAGGTACAGTAAATTGAGGCAAAGTTCTAAAGATTTCCTGACCTTCAGAACCCAAACAATGTAACAAAATACTTTTCTTCCTCTCTGATCCCATGCGCTCCCCATCAATGGCTTTCATATAATTGAAAAACTCCTCCTTCCACCTTGACCAGGGCAAAGGAGGGTCACCTTTAACCTGTAAAAATTTAGCAGGGGGATCAAATTGCATGGTGAAAGAAATTAAGTAACAAAAAAAAATGAATGAAATAAATAAAAAAAAAAATTAAATAAATAAATAATAGTAGAACACTCAGAAAAGTAAGAGCAATTGTTGAAGAAAATGTACTTATGTCAATGTGGAGTCACGTAGTTTGTGGTGATTGAAGAGATTGTAGCACTGTAGAAATTGAAGTTGTAGGTAGCTTGAAGAACTCTTGTTGGAAGTACTCTTGCCGGCAAACTTGAAGAAATGGATTGTAAATATCCAAGACAATTAAACTAAAGGTAAGCGCTAACGTAATGATTTGCTCCTAGAGCAAGCGCTAGAAAAAAATGGGGAAAAGCGGCAAGAAACGCGATCCAAATGAAGTTGTTCCGCCGTCGATGCGTTGCTAAGCAACGAAGTAAACAAAATGGCGGCACGTAGCGTGCGTGAAGACGTAGTAGCGTGATGACGTTGACACGCTAGATGACACACACGGAAATCCCAAAGACGTGGTTGCTGGGCGATGGCATTGAAATGACGTTGCTTCTCCACTTCGTCAACAATGCAGTCGGTGGTTGCCAAGCAATGACGTGGTGGCTCCGCTTCGCAGTAGATGACGAAGGAAAACAGGGGTTGCCACGGGGATAGAAGTACGCGAAACGTCGCGCTGAAAGTGGCAGGAAAGTCAAAAGATGCAGGCAGGTTTAAAGGTCAGAAAAACTGCAAAAATAAGTATTTTGAGGTGAATAAATGAAAATAAAAGGTAGTTCTTGAGAAATACTTGCAGAGAATGATGAACGAATTTCACAAAGGCAGGCAGTTTTTTTCAAAGGCAGGTAATCCAGTAAAATAATCCAAAATAATCCAAAATGGGTTCAAACTCCGCTCCTGTGCTGTAGATGGCTGGAGTAAGGTTGTCCTCGTCGCCAAAATTTGTAATAATCCAGGAAAGCTTGAGGTATTTAGAAGGTTTATTGAACAGCACAGCATCCAGTCCTGACACAGCAGGATACAGGTGACAACTGACAAACAGTGGAGAATGCTGCATGAGCAAAGCTCTGTTAGGAATGTAGAATCAAAAGGAAACACAGCATGGCACATGCAATTAAAGGAGTAGGAGCATGAATAGCCTAGACTCAGAGATGTGCAGGATGTAACAGTGACCTCAAGGGTTCGTAGATGGACAGGACTTGTAGGTGAAAAACTGCAAAGTGTTCCTCTTTCTGCAAACATGTGACAGTACACACGCTCTGACTCAGCAAATGGCGAGGGGCCCAAGTTGTTTTCAGAAGAAAGCGCAGATCTAAGACATTAGCTATTTATTCACTGTGACCATCGCAGCCCTGGCTCTGATTGTGACAATGACAAACTACACATGTCATGTATACAGGACACGCATGACACACGGCTCAGCACTGCAGTCTGTGTAAAAAGTGAAACACTTCCCACCTGTAACCCATGTTAGAGTTAGGTTGTGTACTACTCGTCTGCTCCTGAAGGCCTGAGAAGATGTGGCCTAACACCGCCCCAGCTGTCGACTTTGAGAATGGTGAACTAGGTTTGGATCCCAGCGTCTATTCACCACCCTGTGATTCTAGGCAAACCACTTGATCTTCCCGGTCCTAGAAACACAAAAGAGCAAAACGAAACCGACCTTACCAGATATTTAAGCGCACTGACGTCAGCAGTGACGTGTCCGCGCTTTTCAAATAATTAAATGAAGAGGTGTTATGCTAATTGACGGAGTCTTTTCTGTCCCGAAACAAGGGCCTTGAGTAGTGGTCCCCTGCGGGGCCGACTTGTCAGTCCCGTGCTACTTCAACACCCCTCCGCCATCAGAAGAGATGGAACTTCCCACCCGGAGCTGAAAGTTATGGGGAATTCCCAGGGAGACCCCCCTCTTCCCGTCTGCGCCCCTCTGCTTCGGAGATCTCACCTCACAGGAACCCGAAGAAAGGAGTGGATATTTTTACGGTAAAATTCTATGCATATTTGTGATAAAATCAGGAGCTTCAGAATTGAAAGGAGGAACACCCAGAGTGATCTTGTTGCAGGAGACTGTACTAGGCCACGCCCCCTACACTCCAGAGGTCATAACATGGAGCTCCTTGTGAAACACACACCTGGCCGTTGCCCAGTCCCAGCACTCCTGATGTCACCATACCTATCTCTGCTGTGACACATGGAACTCTCTGTGAAACACATACCTGGTTGTGGCCCAGTCACTGCACTCTTAATGTTACCGTATCTAGCTCTGGTGTGACACATGGAGCTCCTTGTGAAACACATACCTGGCCGTGGCCCAGTCCCAGCACTCCTGATGTCACCATACCTATCTCTGCTGTGACACATGGAACTCTCTGTGAAACACATACCTGGTTGTGGCCCAGTCACTGCACTCTTAATGTTACCGTATCTAGCTCTGGTGTGACACATGGAGCTCCTTGTGAAACACACACCTGGCCGAGGCCCAGTCCCCCCACTCCTAATGTCACCATATCTAGCTCTGGTGACACACGGAGCTCCTTGTGAAACACACACCTGGCCCTGGCCCAGTCCCTGCACTCCTAATGTCACTATATCTAGCTCTGGTGACACACAGAGCTCCTTGTGAAACACACACCTGGCCCTGGCCCAGTCCCTGCACTCCTAATGTCACTATATCTAGCTCTGGTGACACACGGAGCTCCTTGTGAAACACACACCTGGCCGAGGCCCAGTCCCCCCACTCCTAATGTCACCATATCTAGCTCTGGTGACACACGGAGCTCCTTGTGAAACACACACCTGGCCCTGGCCCAGTCCCTGCACTCCTAATGTCACTATATCTAGCTCTGGTGTGACAAATGGAGCTCCTTCTGAAAAACACACCTGGCCCTGGCCCAGTTCCTCCACTCCTGATGCCACCATATCTAGCTCTGTTGTGACACATGGAGCTACTTGTATGTGAAACACACACCTGTCCGTGCCCCATTCCCTGCACTCCTGATGCCACTATATCTAGCTCGGGTGTGACACATGGAGCTCCTTGTGAAACACAGACCTGGCCATGATGTCACAGTGTCTAGCTCTGGTGTGATACAAAGGTCTTCTTGTGAAAGACTTTGCTGGTCCCTGCACCACTCCTGCGCTCTCTGTGAAAGACATACCTAAGACCTCCACTACTTCTCTCAACTTGACTGTCACCACATGGAGCTCCTTGTGAAAGACATGTCTAGGATCTGTATCACCTCCTCAACCCCAGTGGAACCACATGAGCTCCTTAGAAAGGCGTACCAAGGGCCGGATCCACTCCCTGCACTCCTTGTGTCACCACAGGGAGCTGAGCTCCTTCTGAAAGGCGTAGCTGGAGCCTGCACCTCTCTGCACTCCTAGTTTCACACACAGAGCATTTTGTGCAAGACATACCTGGGCACCACTTCCCCCATTTGTAAGGTCACCACAGTGAGCTTCTTGTGACCGACATACCTTGGCATCACTTCCCACACTCCTAATGTCACTGCAGTGAGCGTCTTGTGAAAGACATACCTGGGCACCACTTCCCCCACTCGTGAGGTCACCACAGTGAGCCTCCTGTGACAGACATACCTTGGCATCACTTCCCACACTCGAGAGGTCACCAAGGTGAGCGTCTTGTGAAAGACGTACCTGGGCACCACATTCCTCACTCGTGAGGTCACCACAGTGAGCCTCTTGTGACTGACATACCTTGGCATCACTTCCCACACTCCTAATGTCACTACAGTGAGCGTCTTGTGAAAGACATACCTGGGCACCACTTCCCCCATTCGTGGGGTCACCACAGTGAGCTTCTTGTGAAAGACTTACCTGGGCCCCACTTCCCACACTCGTGAGGTCACCACAGTGAGCTTCTTGTGAAAGACATATCTGGGCACCACATTCCTCACTCGTGAGGGCACCACAGTGAACTTCTTGTGAAAGTCGTACCTGGGCAACACTTTCCCCATTCGTGAGGTCACCACAGTGAGCGTCTTGTGAAAGAAATACCTGGGCACCACTTTCCCCATTCGTGAGGTCACCACAGTGAGCGTCTTGTGAAAGAGATACCTGGGCACCACTTCTCCCACTTGTGAGGTCACCACAGTGAGCTTCTTGTGAAAGACTTACCTGGGCCCCACTTCCCACACTCGTGAGGTCACCACAGTGAGCGTCTTGTGAAAGACGTACCTGGGCAACACTTTCCCCATTTGTGAGGTCACTACAGTGAGCTTCTTGTGAAAGACATACCTGGGTAACACTTTCCCCACTCGTGAGGTCACCACAGTGAGCGTATTGTGAAAGAGATACCTGGGCACCCCTTTCCCCATTCGTGCGGTCACCTCAGTGAGCGTCTTGTGAAAGAGATACCTGGGCACCACTTCTCCCACTTGTGAGGTCACCACAGTGAGGTTCTTGTAAAAGACATAACTGGGTACCACTTTCCCCGTTCGTGGGGTCACCACAGTGAGCTTCTTGTGAAAGACTTACCTGGGCACCACTTCCCACAGTCGTGAGGTTACCACAGTGAAGTTCTTGTGAAAGACTTACCTGGGCATCACTTCCCACACTCGTGAGGTCACCACAGTGAGCGTCTTGTGAAAGACTTACCTGGGCACCACTTCCCACACTTGTGAGGTCACCACAGTGAGGTTCTTGTGAAAGACATAACTGGGTACCACTTTCCCCGTTCATGGGGTCACCACAGTGAGCTTCTTGTGAAAGACTTACCTGGGCACCACTTCCCACACTCGTGAGGTCACCACAGTGAGCTTCTCGTGAAAGACATACATGTGCACCACTTCCCCCCTTGTGAGGTCACCACAGTGACCTTCTTGTGAAAGACTTACCTAGGCACCACTTCCCACACTCGTGAGGTCACCACAGTGAGGTTCTTGTGAAAGACATACCTGGGCATCACTTCCCACACTCCTAATGTCACTACAGTGAGCGTCTTGTAAAATGCATACCTGGGCACCACTTCCCACACGCATGACAGCACCACATGAAGCTCCTTGTGAATGTGTGACCCAGGCACCGGCCACCCGGACTCCCCGCACTCCTGGTTCAGCCACGGTGATTTCATTGTACACGGTTGACCCCTTTCACACCCTCTCACAATCAGACTCACTTCCTTACGGCTCTGAGTAACTATTCACGAGGAAACCCCGGCTCGCGGCAGCGCGTGCGGGGCACAGACGACGCACAGACGGTGTCCGTGTGGGAACTGCGTCTCATCACCCAGACCTGCCTTGAATATAATAATACTAATAACCATCATCATTATTACAAAAAACCTTTTAAATATATGTTTCTCAAACTAAATATTAATTCATCTCTCGAGCTCTACCTTCGTGTGTTTATTCTGTTTTTATTACAGTCCACTCTGTCTTCGGTGACCTGTGCCCTAGGAATAGAAATCTCTGTATTTTAAACTTTGATGAATAAAAGTTACGGGTCATTCTTGAGCCCCCTGGAGTGGGAGGGGCTCGGGTGACGGACAGGTTGAGGTGACGGGTGGAGGAGGGAGAGCGACGAGGGGGAAATTCCACTCACCTTGCAGCCCCCCCACCCCCCCCCCCCACCAGCCCCTCCCACCTCAGATAGTGTATAAAACCTGCCGGAGCCGAGAACAGGCAGAAGAGGAGCAGCTGGCCGCCCTCACAGAGACACCCCAGAAACAGGACCGGTCGTCACAGGGCGTCTTTCCAGACCAGACCCTCAAGGAGAGTCCCTCGGACACAGGAAGCTAGACGACCCTCACCAGAGCAGCTCTCACAGAAGAGAGACAGCACCGACCCTCACCATAGCAGCCCTCAGAGGAGAGACAGCACCGACCCTCACCAGAGCAGCCCTCACAGAGGAGAGACAGCACCGACCCTCACCAGAGCAGCCCTCACAGGGGAGAGACAGCACCGACCCTCACCAGAGCAGCCCTCACCGAAGAGAGACAGCACCGACCCTCACCAGAGCAGCCCTCAGAGGAGAGACAGCACCGACCCTCACCAGAGCAGCCCTCACAGTGGAGAGACAGAACCGACCCTCACCAGAGCAACCCACAGAGGAGAGACAACACCGACCCTCACCAGAGCAGCCCTCACAGAAGAGACAGGACCGACCCTCACCAGAGCAGCCCTCACAGAGAAGAGACAGCACCGACACTCACCAGAGCAGCCCTTCACAGAGCAGAGACAGCAGCGACCCTCACCAGAGCAGCCCACAGAGGAGAGACAACACCGACCCTCACCAGAGCAGCCCTCACAGAAGAGACAGGACCGACCCTCACCCAAGGGCCCCTCAAAGAAAACGGAGGCGCGGCCCCGTGACGGAAAACAAAGCTCCCCTCCCTCGGTATGTACAAACTTTGCGTCTCTGTGATACCTTCCTCTTGGGAACAGCCTGTCCACGCCTGTACCTTTCAGTGTGAGCGGCCTGTCCTTGTCTCTGCACACTGCACAGCCTGTCCCTTCACAGTGCTTTACTCTGATCTGTCCAGCCTGCCCCGCTCTCACTGTACACCTGTCCCATCTCCACCTGCCCGTCTCTCTGTGGCTCTTACCTCTGGTTCATATTTAACTCCTTAACTCGTCTCACCTCGTGAACTTTCACCAAATTTCAGCTCCTGTTCTCACATCTAAGCTCCATTGCCTGCGGGCAATTGTTCGCGCTTAATAAATGCCAAAAATAAATAAAAAATAAAATAAATTTTTTTACCTCCTGCCCTCGTCTTAGTTTCACTGCCCACCCCATCTCATCCCCTGCACCCCTTTCACTGGTTGTTCTCATTTTACTACCTGTCCCTGCCCCACCTCCCCCCGGTTCCTATCTCAATTCTGGATCGAATTCTGCCCACTGTCCCACTCTCACAAGTGTCTTCGATCACACTCACTGTCCCACTCTCACAAGTGTCTTCGATCACACTCACTGTCCCACTCTCACATGTCTTCCATCTCACCCACTGTCCCACTCTCACAAGTGTCATCGATCTCACACACTGTCCCACTCATGTCTCTTCCTTCTCACTCACTGACCCACTCTCACGTCTTCCGTCACACTCACTGTCTAACTTTCAAATGTCTCTCATCTCACCCACTGTCCCTCTCTAATCTGCCTTCAATCTCACTCACTTTTCCACTCACATGTGTCTTCCATCTCACTCACTGTCCCACGCTCATACCCTGTTCCCATTTCACCTCTGTCTGATATTAAGCCTCCGCCTCCTGTCTCACCCCTGTTCCCCATCTAACCTTGTGCACCAATTTACCCACCCAGCTACCCGTCTTCAATCTCATTCTTACCCCCTACCCCTCTCACCTCCTGTCCCAATCTCACCTCTTGTTCCCTCTCACCTCCTGTTCCAATCTCACCTCTTGTTCCCTCTCACCAACTGTCCCAATCTCACCTCTAGTTCCCTCTCACCTGTGGCTAATTTCTTATCTTTTGCCCTCTCTCCCCTCCCCAGGTCTGCCACTCACCATGGAAGGCTTCGCCTCTGTCTACTACAGTGAACCATCCGTCATGGGCTTCCTCGCCAACGTCATCAGCGCCTTCCTGGTGGCCCTACAGAACTTCTTTTCCTTCCACACCAAAGTGAACGCTGAAGGGGTGGAGAACATCCTGGCAGGTGAGTGTGGAAGCCACAGATCACACAAAGAGTTACAGGTGGCGCTGGGATAACATGCATAGGACACTTGGAGGGAGGGGGTACACACTTGCGCACCCACACACACATGCACGCGTTGTTCAATGCCTGTGTTATCTCTTGCAGGGGTCCATCTCATCCTGATTGGAGGACTGACACAGCTCATTGCAGGCTTCCTGTGCTTCCGGAAGTACGATCACCTTGGGAGCACCGCCTTTGTGGCATTCGCCGCCCTCTGGAGCAGCTACGGGGCTACACGTGTCGCCCTGGGCGCGTACCCCACCATCCACAACACCACACAAACCCTGAACATTTCTAGCAGCCAGACCATCATGGCCGCCTCCCCGCTTCCGGTCGCTGAGAGCGCAGTAGCAGGGCTGGTGGCGTACACCGCCGTCGCCTTCATCCTCTCCTTCTGCTCGGCCACCGTTAACTACGTCATGCCCTTCGTGTTTGGCGCCATCACCCTCACGCTGGTCTTCGAGGCGGTGGGGCTCTTCGGACAGTGGGCGCTGGTGGTCTCGGGGACCCTGGAGCTGCTCATCGTGTTGATTGGTTTCTATGGCGCCACTGCTCTGCTCCTGAAGGGCCTGACCCAGAGGTACGTCCTTCCAGGCTTCGGGAACCCCTTGTTCAGCGTCTTGCTTCTGGGCTCGGCCAACAGCACCTCTTCCAGTGGCATCGGGGAAGAGACCAAGAAGAACTCCAAGTACGCGGAGCCCATGGCCTTGGGACACATCGCCGACGCGGTGGCCGCGCTCATCTTTGCCTTTTATTGCTTTGGGTACATGAAGACCTTCTACATTGGCGCCATCTGGGTCAGCATCATTGCGCTGTCCCAGCTCTGCGCCAGCTACTACAGTTACTTGAGAGAAGACGTCTACCACACCACCAAGCTTGGGCTCCACAGCCTCTTCTGGCTGCTGATGTCCTGGGAAGAGTTCATCCTCACGGTGCTCCTCTCGGGGGACAATGTGGACAAGAGCCGAGCGGGCATGGTGGGGGGCTGGTTCTTTCTGGTCGCCGCTTGCATCCTCTGCCTGATGTCCCTCAACAGAGACCTCCTGGAGGTGCTGCAGAATTCATGCTTCCTCCTCCTCACGGTCTCCACCATCCACCAGATTCCACTCCTGGGATCCCATATCTTCTTCGGAGTGGTCTGCAGCATCTACACCGCCACCTCCCTCTACACCACTTTTGCCAGCCTCATTAACTCCATCGCTGATAAGTCGCTGATCTCTACTGGACCCCAAGTGATGTCATCGGCTACGCTCCAGGACTTGCTGCTGAGCCTGAAGCGCGTCACCAGCAGGTCTAAGGAGGGCCAGGAGGTCAGCTCCACCAGATGCCAGCTCCCTGATGCCCTCTTCTTCTTCTGCAATGGCCTGGCATCACTCTCTGCCATCCAGGGGTCCCTCAGTGACCCCACCAGAGCCCACCTCTCCATCCCTTGGGTGCTGATCCCTGGCGCTCTCTTCCAGTTGTACGTCTGCAGGATCGTGGTCCAGAGAGGGCGAAGATTTGGGTCGGTCCTACCATTCTTTTACGCTGCTGTATGGGCCACATGGGCGTGGCTACGACTCGCAGTTAATTTATGATATCTTAATCTTTACAATGTGTAAAATGTATTCACAAAAGTCCTAGGGGTCCAGTGTCATGAAGCTTCTGAGTGGTTTAGATCCTCAGGCACACCAGTAGGGGCAGTGGGGTCATGTATATTTCTGGTTATTGGTTTCATTTGGAGCAGCCATGCATGCAGGTAGTTTCTTGATGACATCACATGCAGTTCTTTCTCTGACTGGGGGGGCCGTGCAACCTGATGAAGTACCTGGGAGGGGTCATATGTGATGGCTGCCAGGTGGGGGGCATATGGTTGAAGAGGAGGTGGCCAGTAGGAGGGGACTAATGACTTATGGAACCATTAATGGGTCTGGATAAACTATTGATAAACTATTGTTGATAATCCAGGTGTGGGAAGAACTAAAAGGCATGAATATTATTGTTCAAATAACTGGTCATTTCTTGTACCCGGGGCATATTTACCAGAATTTAATTTTCGCTTGTCTTCTGACTCATGCGAGAAAACACCTTATACTGGGATAAGGAGCTCAGGAAAGTGTGTATCAACAAATCGGGGCGCACCTGTTCAGGGTGGGGAGGAAGATACAGTTTTGCACATCATCAAAAGTCAACATCCAGCCCCATGATTGGCTGTTAGATGATCGAGGTGTTGACAGTATATGGTCCTCTCCATCCCTTGTCTCTGCTCCTGGCCCTCTCCTGCCTTTGAAGGAAGAGCTCCTTCCTGTGTTCTGTTTCATCCATGACTAACCCTCTGCCCCCCCCCCCCCCCCCCTCTCCAGGTCCCCTGCTGAATATCCACGTCGACAGTTATGGTGCATTCACTGTTGGTGCCGTCACCTTCCTGGTCATCAATGTCTTCCTGATATCCTTGGGTAAGTCTCTCCAGATACCGAGGTCCATTCATCTCTCTGTTGAATCCTTGCGGCCCAGGTGGCCTAGAGCGTCTGACCTTGCCATTCTGCCATATGAACCGTATAAAGATTGATTCGAGATGTTTAATCACTCTCTCTTCTAAGAGAAGAGGTATAGCCCGGAACAGGTACAACACCTTGGGAAACATAGTCATTTTTAAAACGTTCCGGCTGCAGTGGATATAGGCCGGAGTCTGTCCCTCGATGGTCCATATGGACAGTTCTGGGGCATCGTAGCGTCCTCATCTAAAGACTTAAACAACTGCGACCCCCGCTGACCTCTGAAATATGTCATTTCCGGCCTCTGACGCCATCTTGTTCTGCTTGTTCCACAGTCGCCTATGCCAACGTGGTGCTGGTGCTGCTCGCGCTGCTGATGGAGGCGGTGATGGTCTGTTTCCTGCTCTTCACCTTGGAATGCCTGCCCCTCGCGCTCGAGAGTAAGTGGACGCCTTCACTGTGGGTTCCTCTTGTGTGTTAATGCATGTCAGTGATCTCTAAAGGGTTAATAAACAGGCAATATCTATCAAGTGCCATCCCGAGTCCACCTGTCATGTGGTGGGGGCTAAAGGGAAGTGGTCTGTAGAAAGGACTGGAGTGTGCCTGACAAGCCTGTGCTTCTGAAGGGCTGTGGGGGTGAACAGAGTCAGTTACGTGTCAGACTCTGCTAGAGTTGGTCTTTACAAGGCAAGGTGGGCTGGAATGGAGTCAGTCGCAAACCTCACATGTGTCTAGTTCTCTGCCAGACCTCCACGTGTCTTAGTTTCTGTGCCTGTCTCTCCACTGCTGCCTTAACATCACCTACTTATAATACGAGGAGTTGAGGTGAGCCCGATAACACTAGGAACCAGGATAATTAAGTATAAACCAAGATAGGAGTTCCTGTACCAGTTTAAATGTTTCACCACACTTAATTTCGTACAGACAGAAGGCGAGTGAAAAGTAATCTGTCTTACGTTTTTATTTTATTGCCTTGGGGTGCATTTCCCTTCTTGAAATCCCTCCTGAAGGGAGCCTCTGTCTTGGTTTAACATTAACTTGATCAGCACACTTGTCTCTTTTGTTGATTTTATGAACTTTGTCTAATTTCCCCCTCTTGGTGTTACTTTCAGTCACTGTATTGTCCGTCTTCAGTGTCGTCTGTATCTACGGAGCGGCGGCATCTCTTGGAAACTGCATTTTCAGCAAGGACCTAATTCCCATGGGACCCTCTTTCTTCAAGGTACAGTGATAAGTACATGCAATATGTTACGATCACTATTCTTTCCGATATGTTCAAATTATCCATCTCTGTCCTCTAACGCTGTGATGTGCATGTGCTGCTCAAAGGCAGCTGTAGGTGGCGCTGTCTCACTCCTTGTCGGATCTTTGTCCTTTTAGGAAACGAAGTCAGAGGAGAAAGTTGAGGCGTCCGACTCCTGCGTGTGCCCCGATTCCTATCGCACCGGCAGTCTAAGGACCATCGCCGCCCTGCTGGACCAGGGTGGGGTGTGCGGGGTCCCCACAGACACGGTCTACGCCCTGGCGGCCTCCTGCAAACACCCCGAGGCCATCCAGAAGATTTACACCATCAAGGTGAGCACCGAGGGGCGGACTTCCGGCGGAATTTACCGAGTCCAAAACAGATGCTCTGTCATTGAGAATAAGGGGCACCTTTTACCAGAACAGTTAGAAATCACCCTGTGGGCGGAGACATTGTCATGGAAACGTCAGGGTGAAACCATTCTGCAGGGGTGTGATTACCATGGTGATACCAGCCTGGAGTATGTATATATAGAGATATTGTCATGGAGACTGTGAGGCCCCTGGGGCCTGGTCGCATATGCAGCGCGGCGCCTGGCGCAATGAGGGACACACACACACTTGCTGCTCTGGTGTGGACCGGAAGTGCCGAGCCACTTCGGTCCCTTTATTTAAAGCTTTCTGGCCACGCCTGGCCAGAAAGTGATACATGGTGCGGAGTGCTTCCGGGGCTCAACCTGAGACCCTCGGAGCACTAGAGCGCTACATCCCTTCCCAACTTGGATTTTTCAACACAACTATAAAACTAGTTCAACATGCAAAATCAGCCAGTTTATGGTTGGGCCGTGGGTTGGATCTCAGATTATATTGCCACTTGCCTCTCGGAGGGATCGGTTCTTGAGGAGGTCCTGGCGAGGGTGGATATGGTTGTTCTGCAGTGTCCGGGGACATGCTCGAATTTTCTCTTAAGGCTTCGAGTTCTCTCTCCTCTCTCGTCACAGGCATGTCATCATTTGAGTTCAGTCTTTTCTGAGCGGGTATCGGCTTGAACCACGATATGTTGCGTGTGACTTCTTCTCCGTCTCTGCTGACGGTGACTGCTGTTCCGTGGGTTTCCTTTATGATCCAGGGCTCAGGTTCAAATGGGGTATTGAATTTTCCTCCGGGCCTCCTTGTTCGGATTAGCACTGTCTCTCCTGGATTCAGGGCCTTTGTCTGGGCTCTCCTCTTGCAACTCGCCTTCTCGTTCGTCCTTCTTCTCCTTTCTTGGGTGCTTGCTGGTGAGTATGGTTCGGGAGCCCAACCATCAGCCATTGGTAGTAGGTCTCTCCGAGGGCCTGTAAACATCAACGCCCACGGTGATTGCATGGTGGTGCTGTGCGGCGTGCTGCGGTACTCCCTTAGGAATGCTTGTAGTGTTTCTTCCGGGTCACTCCCTTCCGCTGACGATATCCTCAGTATCTTGTTTATTGTTCTCATGAAGCGTTCTACCTCACCGTTGGCTTGTGGCCATTGTGGGGTGATTCGATGGTGTTTTATGCCAAGGTTGTTCAGGAACTCCTTAAATTCATGACCCTGGAACGGGGGCCCATTGTCTGTCTTGATGACCATTGGGATGCCGAACAAAGCAAATGTTTTGGTGAGGATGGGGCGAATGTTCGCGAAGCTGGTTGATGCTGCTGTTTCCACTATGGGGTATTTAGTGTAGTTGTCCACTAGTACTACGGTGACTCTCCCGTCTGGGAAACTGCCGAAGTCCAGGCTTAACCATGCCCATGGTGATGGGGCGTGTTCCTCCGTTATTATCGGTGCTGGTGTCTCGGGGCTGCTTGTGATCTGGCACGCTCGACACTCTCGCACACAGGCTTCGATGTTCTCCTCCATGTTGGGGAACCATACCTTCTCTCGCATCCTCGCTTTCATTCGGCGGGTGCCTTGATGTCCTTCGTGTGCCAGGGTGGTTGCTCTCTCTTGCAGCGCTTGGGGAATGACCACACGGGTCCCTCTTAGCAAGAGGCCGTTGTCTGCGCAGCTGAGGTCGTCGTGGACCTTCCAGTACTGTTGTAGGCGCGTTCTGTCTGCTTCGTCCCATCCATTGGTATCTTTTAGGAAGTTTGCCCATGTTCCGGATTGTATGGCTTCTTTCACCCTTCTGGTGACTGCGTCGCTGTCATATTGGGAGATGATGGTGTCGGCGGTCAGCGCGCAGGGGCACGCGCCTGTTGCCAGCATGTTGATGAATTCCTCGGTCTGGCCTTCTGGGTCTGTGTCGTTGGACTTTTCTGCGGGGGGGTGGCGTGACAGGAAGTCCGCTGGATTCTTTGCCCCCGGTCGGTATACTAGGTCCATTTGGTATTGTTGAACCTGGATTGCCCAGCGCTCGATCCTTGGCGGTGGATGTGGAGCGGTCCCACGGAATAGTGGTATTAGCGGCTGGTGGTCTGTCACCATTCTGAATGGGTGGCCCGAAATGTAGAGGTGGAAATGGGCGCACGCCCACTTTACTGCTAGGGCCTCCCTCTCGATCTGCGAGTACCGTGACTCTGTTGCTGTCAGGGCTTTGCTTGCGAACGCCAGCGGGGCCCAAACTCCTGGTTCAGATTCTTGCGACAGGAGAGCTCCCAGGCCTACTGGGCTGGCGTCTACTAGTACTTCGGTGGGTCTTGCCGTGTTGAAGTAGGCCATTGTGGTGCTATCCAGGAGGGCCTCTTTGATCCGGTGGAATGCCTTGTCTTCCGTTTCAGTCCATTTCCACGGGCTGTCTTTCTTCGTCAGGTTCCTCAGAGGCTCCGCAATTGTGGCCAGATTGGGTATGAACCTGGCACAGTACTGCGCCATCCCTAAGAAGCTCCTTACTTCGGAGGCGGTTGACGGTGCTGGAGCGTTCTTGATGGCGTGCGACTTGCGGGGGTCTACCTTCACTCCATCTGAGTCGAACACATATCCGAAGAACTCAATTGATTTTCTGAAGAACTGACATTTGTCTTTGTGTAGAGTGACTCCATATTGTGTGAGTCTTTGTAGGGTGGCTCTCAGCCTTCGGTGATGTTCTTCGCTGGTTTTCGCGTGAATCAGGATATCGTCGCTGACGTTCAGCACTCCCTCAAGCCCTGTTAGGATTTCTTTTATTGTATTTTGGAAAATTTCGGCTGCGGAAGAGATGCCGAAATTTAGTCGCTTGTACCGTCTCAGCCCCAGGTGTGTCGAGAACGTCGTAATGTAGCGGCTTTCCTCCGCAAGCCTGAGCTGGTGATACCCTGCATTTAGGTCCAACTTGGAAAACCATTGGGCCCCATTCAGATCGGTTAGGATGTCATCTACTGTTGGGGTGAGGTGCCGCTCCCGTCGGATGGCCTTGTTGGGGATCCTCATGTCTATGCAGATGCGGATTTTTCCTGGCTGGCGTGGTTTCTCGGCTATCACCATCGGGGACACCCACGGCGTCGGCCCTGAGACTTTCTCAATTACCCCCTGTTCTTCGAGTTGGTTGAGTTCCTTTTCCACAGCTGGGCGCAAGTGGAACGGTATCCGCCGGTGTCTTAGAGCAATAGGTTGGATGGCGGGGTCGATGTGTAGTTTGATTGGTGGCCGCTTGATCGTGCCAAGACCTTCGAAAAGAGTGGGGAACATTTCCAGGATGTCTTCGGTCTGTAGTGCTTTGACGGCGTTTGCAAACGCAATGAGGCGGAGGTCCTCTGCTGTGTTGCTGCTTACCAGCAGGTCTGCTTCTTTGTCTATTACGTGGAACGTTGTCGTCACCTCGTTATCTTCAGCTCTTACTTGGACCGTCATTTTCCCTCGTAGTGGGAGAGGTTCCTGGCTGCCGTATGTTAGTATGCGCGCCTTCGACGGAACTAGCTTGGGTCTTGGTTTCAGCGCTTTGTAGTGCTGGATTCCCATGACGTTCACGGTGGCTCCTGTGTCAATGACGCCACACGCTGGGGATCCGTCGATGTGTATTTGGCACTTGGGTTGTGGTCTCCTTCGCTTCTTTAGTTCACTTACGAATGACACGTAGTAGCATTCGTCCTCATCCTCTGAGGGGGAGTCGTCGAACTGGGGTCGCCTCGGCGATCTGTGTGATCGTGATGATGTTGCGTTGTCTAGCGATAGTTGCTTCACTGCTCCGGTTATTGGTTTTCTTCCGGATGCTCCTCTTCCTCTGGAGCCACCTCTGCACACGCTTGCGAAGTGATTGGGTATTCCGCATTTCGAGCATGTCTTGCCACGTGCTGGGCAGCCATCTTGGCTGTGCTCGTCTCGGCCACAGTATCCACATGACGCTCGGCGTGGCGTCCTGGTCGGCCATCTTCCTCTGCTTCCTCGACTGGTGTTGCGGACTGCATCCACCCTTTCTGTCTTCACTACGGCTCCTGCTTCTGCCCGCGGGTTCAGGGCTGCTTCCATCGCTGTATCGCGTGCATCCGACAGTTCATGGGATCTGGCTAGGATCAATATTTCTTCTAGGGTGATTCGCGGTTGCCTCAGGATGAGTGTTCTTAGGTGTTTGTTACGGCACCCTTGAATGAGCTGCGCCGTCACTTCTTTCTTTTCGTCTTCGTCCGTACACGTGCTTATGAGGTCTCTCAGTCGCGCGTGGAACGCATCCATGGTTTCCCCTTCCCTCTGTCTGGATTGGCGGAACTTGAACCGCTCGTAGTGCGGGTTCAGCTGGGGGTCGAAATGTGCGTTCAGCGCGGTGACTGCGGCGTCGTAGTCATCGTCATCTCCTGTGTCCGGGAGGTGTTTGAATAGCTTGTACAGCTCGGTGCCTCCAAAGTGTAGTAGCAGGGACCTCTTCACTGCGTTGTCCTTTTCTCTGGTGGCAGTGAAATAGTTGTTGAGTTGGCCGAGCCACACGGCCCATCTGGGAGCGGCCGTCCCGGGGTCCATCAGTTCGCTGAAGGGTGGTAGTGCTTGGATTTGCGAGTGTTGTGATGGCGCAGGTGGCTGTGCGCCGAGGTTTACTGCTGGTGCTGCTTGTTGAGCCGGGGCGGCTCCCCCAGCGGCTCCTCCCGGGTTTGTGGTCATTATAAGGCTGGGCAGTGGCTCTCTATGGTGTCTTGGGTTGTTTTAGCTCGTGCTCGTTGGCCCTTGTGGGAGGCAGTGTTTGTGGAGCTGTGCGTTGTCTTTGCTTGTGTTGCTTCGCTTTTGGCTTGGTCCGGTGTGCACCGGATGGCTAGTTGTCTCTGCCTGTGCTTATTGTGGTGGTTGTCTTGGCCAATGCTTGTTGGGGGCGCTGCTCGCGCGTGACTGGCCTTGGTGGTGGTGCCTCGTGGTGTCGTGGCTCTTGCCGGGCCTCCCCTGCGCCTGCGGGGCCTCGCGCTCGATTTTATTGGCAGCCCTTTCTCGGCTCTCCTTTCCGGCGGTGACGTTGGTCCTTCCGCGCATGCGCGCACTGCTGGGCCTGCCGTCGGGTCGTTCCTCTCGGTGCGCGTCTCCTGCCCTGGGCCTTCCTGCCGTCGCTGCTGCCGGTGCCGCACGCAGCTCTTTGCTCACGCTGCTTACCGGTGTCGGTGTGCGCGGCTCCTGCTCTCGGCGGCGGCCGCTGTTACGGGCGTTCTTCTTCGGCGCTTGGTTGTGGAGGTCGAGCCTGCTGGCATCCAGGCAAGTAGATGTAGCGCTGGGGTTCTGCTGGTGGGCTTATGAGTATCCCACCCTCGTCGCCAGTGTGAGGCCCCTGGGGCCTGGTCGCATATGCAGCGCGGCGCCTGGCGCAATGAGGGACACACACACACTTGCTGCTCTGGTGTGGACCGGAAGTGCCGAGCCACTTCGGTCCCTTTATTTAAAGCTTTCTGGCCACGCCTGGCCAGAAAGTGATACATGGTGCGGAGTGCTTCCGGGGCTCAACCTGAGACCCTCGGAGCACTAGAGCGCTACAGAGACGTCAGGGTAAAACCATTCTGCAGGTGCGGGGTTACCATGGTAATATCTGCATAGAAAGTTCCAGTGTCAAAACTTAGTTAATTATTGGAAGCAGCCAGGGTACTTGTTATCAGATCATCCTGTGCAGAGAGTGCTGGATGGGGGTGATAAGGAAGCCGAAGGCTCAGCCCACACATGGCCTCAGGAGAAAATCCTGCTTCGGGGCCAGAAGTGACCAATTAGAATCTATCACATGCACAAGAAAGATGCTATTGCCCCAGAGCACACAATGAGTCTGCGTTCTCAGACTCACTAACCTTCTCTAAGGGAGCCGAGGGCTTCAGGCCACACATGGCCTCAGGAGAAAATCCTGCTTCGGGGCTAGAAGTGACCAATGAGAATCCATCACATGCACAAGAAAGATGCTAATGCCCCAGAGCACACAGTGAGTCTGCGTTCTCAGACTCACTATCCTTCTCTGCAGGTGCCATTGCACTGACTTCTGTGGCCAGTGTCTGTCCGCTGTAGGTCATTAAAAGGTCCCACAGGCTTTTAACTTATGCAATCTCTTGGCTAGCACTAGAGACATTTAGTTTATTTTCACAGGTGGTGTGTGTGGGTCTAAGCTCATTTTTAGGTATCACGTGACCCTGCACAGAATGTCTGAAGGTCATGACCTCCCTCTTCTCTCTCTAAACCAATCATTTCTCTCCTCTCTTACATCCTCTGCAGGACCGACCCCTGGAGAAGCCCATCTGTATCTGCATCTCCCACCTGGACCAGCTGCGGGCCGTGAGACCCCCCTTCAGCCCCCTGCTGTGGGACTTCATGGGGAGCGTCTACCCTGGGGGTGTCAGCTGCATTGTCCAGAAGGGGGAGTGGCTGAAGAGGATGGGTGAGTGTGACCTCTTCTGCATGGTCTGTTTCCTTCTCCAAAGAGGGGTGGGCTGGGGAGGGTAGAGGGGTGAGGGCTACACATGCCAGAAGTTGTGCCTGGGGACATTCAGGGGTGGGCCCACTTCATATAAGTGCTGCTTGTCTAGATCATGCTTCATTCACCCCGCCCCCCAATGTGTACCGACCCACATCTCAGGCAGGTCTTACACCCACCTGTCACTCCATTCACCCCCCTATGTCTATAGACTCCCATCTGTTGTTGGTATTGTTTGAATGTATTACACTCCATTCATTTCATTTCATTTCTAGATTTGGTGAAGCGCAACAGCTACCCCGGCAAAGGGGTGTCCCGGCGCTAAGAGACAGGCGCGCAAACAGAGGAAAAGGGAGGGAGGGGGAGGAGACTAGGAAGTGGGGAAGAGGTGAGTCTTGATTGCCTTACGGAAGGCTGGGAGGGAGTCAATGGAACGAATGCTAAGGGGGAGATCATTCCATAGTTTAGGGCCAAGGACGCTAAAGGAGCGGCCTCCAGATCGACAAAGTCTAATCCTGGGGATTGTGAGAAGGAGTTGATTGGTAGAGCGCAAAGCACGACCAGGAACGTAAGGTTGGACAAGGCTACGGAGTAGAGGGGGGTTTCCTTGTTTGACGATTTTAAAGATTGTGACTAAGGCCTTGAATTTAACTCGGTGTTCCACCGGCAGCCAATGGAGCTTACGGATGGTAGCTCTGGCTGAGCATCTGCGTGGGAGTCCAACCAGCGTTCTCGCTGCCGCATTCTGAATGCGTTGGAACCTTGCTGTTTCCGCTTTGTTGGCTCCTAGAAGGAGAACGTTGGCATAGTCCAGGCGCGATAAAATGGTGGCCTGGATGATAAGCTGGCGGGCCTTAGAATCGAAGAGCCCAAGTATGGGTCTGAGGTTTCTTAAAAGGCCTATACAGGTGGCTGCCACCTTTTTAGTGTGGGATTGGAAGCCCAGGTTGGCATCCACCCAGACTCCCAGGTTTTTGACACAGTTTTTGGGGAGTGGAGTGGCGCCTAGGGATGACGGCCACCAGTGCTCGTTCCAGAGGCTGATGTTCCGTCCTAGGAGGAGAACCTCGGTTTTTCCGGCATTGAGTTGGAGGTGGTTTTCCGTCATCCAGCGGGCCACTGCAGTCATACCCTCTTTAAACCTGGATGCTGCGAGAGACGGGCTTTCCGAGAGGGTGACCACCAGCTGGGTGTCATCAGCGTAAGAGACCAGCGTGAGTCCCCACTCTCTAGCCACGTCCGTGAGTGGCTGGACGTATAGGTTAAAGAGTGAGGGGCTCAACGCTGATCCCTGGGGGACACCTTGAGCGATGGGATGGGGTTTGGAGAGAAAAGGAGGAGCCGAGACCTTGAAGGATCTATCCTTAAGGAAGGATTGGAACCATGCAAGAGCGAGGCCAGTCACACCGGTTGTCTCCAGACGTTTCAGAAGGATGTCATGGGATACCGTGTCAAAGGCTGCGCTGAGGTCAAGAAGAATCAGCGCAGCACTATGACCGGCATCTAGAATCGTCCGGAGATGTTCCGTAGTGGCTAGCAGGGCAGACTCCGTACTATGACCTGCACGGAAGCCGTTTTGGGAGGGGTCCAAGATTCCATGACTTTCCACATGTTTCGAAAGGATGTTATTAACATGTGTTTCAGCTATTTTGGAGACCCAGGGAAGAAGGGATATAGGCCGGAAGTTTTCTGGTTTAGAGGGGTCGAGGGAAGGTTTCTTAATTATCGGTGAAACCCATGCTTGTTTCCAGGCTATGGGCACAAGTCCTGTAGAGAAGGAAAGGTTGAGAATTTTCAGCAAGGGGGATAGAAAAAAGTCCATCGAGTCCAGGAAATGAGAAGGACTCATGGGGTCAGCTGGGGAGCCGGACTTCACTTTCTTTCCTAGTCTGAGCAGGTCTGCTGCAGTGATGGCAGAGATTTGGGACAGAGGTAAGATGTGAGGGGCTGTGGTCTTAGGGACTTCACAGAGAGGAGCGATCTGTGGGAAGGTCGCATATATTTTCTGGACTTTTTCAATGAAATATACTGCGAGCTGCTCACATTGCTCATGAGAAGAAATTTTTGGTGGGGGTGCCCTAGGGTTTTGAAGCTCATTCACTAATTTGAATATGATTTTGGAAGGGTTCGCGTTGGAGTTAATTTTGTTGGAGTAAAAAGAAGCACGGGATGATCTAATAGCCTTATGGTAGGTTTTAAGGGTGGATAGATAATTTGTCTTATCCTGGTTGTCATAGTGTTTCCTCCATCGGCGTTCAGATTTCTTACACTCCTTGCGCATAGCCCTAAGGGTGTCGTCGTACCACGGGTTAGAGGGTGTGTTGCGCCCTTTAGTCAGTTTAGCCGGAATGAGAGTGTCGAGGCCCTTACTGATCCAATTGGTAAACGAGGTATAGGTCGCGTCTATATCCTGGTTAGCATCGTATTGGAATTCTCCCAGAGTTTCATGTAAGGCGAGGGGGGAGAGTTTGTGCCAGGGTCTTTTTAGACGCTGTGAGGATTCAGGTTTAATCTGACGTTGAGGTGCCGGAACATTCAGTGTAATAAGATGGTGATCCGTCCATCCCATAGGGGTGGGAGCTTCTGTAACTACCTCTTGTAGATTGGAAAAGACCGGGTCTAGGGTGTGTCCAGCTATATGAGTGGGAGCATGGACAAGGGGGTTAAGTTGCAGTGCCGAGAGGTCTGCAAGAAGATTAGTAATGGTGTGATCGCCAGCAGCATCAAAGTGCAGGTTTAGATCACCTAGGATGGTGAAATTAGCGGATTTAGTGGTGAGCACAGTGGCAGTTTCGAGAAGGGCGTTAATAAATCTAGTGGCCTGGCCTGGAGGGCGATAAATATATAGGCCGGAAAGCGTAAATTGGGGGGTCACGCTGATTTTAAATTGGGCGCATTCGCAGTCTTGGAGGGGTTCCTTAATGAAAGAGCCCCAATGTCTACAGACCCCTTCTCATGTACCCATTGCATGCACATATCAAAGTCCAGACACCCCTTTAATGTGGATAGACCCCATCTCATGCAGGTATTACATGCACATTCACCCCCAATGCGTACAGAACCCCCTTCTCATGTTAGCATTGCATGTACATATCAGGGTCCAGTCATCCCTTTAATGTGTGCAGACCCCCTGCCATGCAGGTATTACTTGCACATTCACCCCCAATGCGTACAGAACCCCCTTTTCATGTAAGCATTGCATGTACATATCAGCGTCCAGTCACCCCTTTAATGTGTGCAGACCCCCACTCATGCAGGTATTACTTGTACATTCACCCCTAACACGTACAGAACCCCCTTTTCATGTAAGCATTGCATGTACATATCAGGGTCCAGTCACCCCTTTAATGTGTACAGACCCCCTGTCATGCAGGTATTGCATGTACATTCACCCTCCTGATGTCTACAGACTCCCGGCTCATGTAACTGTTGCATGTCCATATTAGGGTCCCGTGACCCCCATTCTGTGTACAGTCCAACATCTCATGTAGTTATTGCATGTGCATATCAGGGTCCAGTGACCCCCATTCTGTGTACAGACCCCTATCGCATGTAGCTATTGCATATACATATCAGGGTACAGTCACCCCATTAATGTCTACAGATTCTAATCTCATGCCGGTATTACATGCACATTCACCCCTAAACGCCACAGACCCCCCATCTCATGTACCCATTGCATGTACATATCAGGGTCCAGTGACCCCCTTTCTGTGTACAGTCCCCTAACTCATGCAGCTGTTGGTTGTTTAGACCACACTCCTTACATGGTTCTTATATAAGTATTTGCTTTAACTTCTGGTTTTCTTGTAAGGTCTCAGGCTCTTCAGTTCATCAGCTGGATCTGTGCAGCTCTGTATAAACACAAATACATATATTGCATAGTGTCCTTTGTTTCAAGTAACCATCATTCCACATTTATGCAGCAATATATCGATGCTGAGTCGTTTCCTGTTTTGTGTGTGTAGCTTCTTAGATGCTGTTTTACTTTGCATTCTGGTATTTGCAGTCCAGCATTTATAATGAAAAACAACCTGAATCAGAACTCAGTTGAAAACATGATGGGACAGATTCCTTCTCTTCCATGAGACAACACAGGGGCTCTTGTCTGTTTGGACTGGAGATCCAACTCTAAATCTAAATGTGGCCATGCCAGTGCCAGGCCAGGCAGGCGCAGTGGCATAACGCATAATGATGGCGCCCCCTACAGAGTGTAAGGTGGTGCCCCTTAGTCTCCCATATCTCACAGATATTCATTGGCTATTGGCTAAATGGGCCCACCTAAAGCTTTTGGGGTCTCTGATGTCTTTGGGGCCGCCTGCGCCGCAGAGGCTCCGGGGGCCTGTGTTACGCCCCCGGCCCGGCGGCCTTACATCAGTGAATAGTACAGCAGGAGGCGCGATGGAAGCCAAGCTACGGCCTGGCCCTCCCTGGCCCAAACCACCAATGGGAGAAACAACAGAGAGTGCCCACGCTTGGGGTGTGGCAGGGTCTGGAAGAGATCTCTTGTGGCTTAATAATAATCCCTTTTCTGTCGTAATAGTGACATTGAAATAACAAGCATTGGCACCATCAATAGGTCTGACATTAATGAACTAATGCAAGCAAGCTGCATTTGTGATTTTACTTTTCTCCATTTATTACCACTTTAAAGCTAGTCCTATTGACTTTACCAGAGCATGCCCGCTTTAAAGAGTTGGACTGTGCACCATTATATATTGTGTGTCTGACAGTGTATGTATGTGTGTTTGGGTAAACATATAAATATATGTGACTCTTGCACAGGTCCTGACTAAAACATTAAATACACCCTGCAGCAATGACAAATCAAAACAAAGAAGCGTTATTTTTTGTATTCTGTGCATGCATGAGATACATAATTTATTGTGTGATGAGTCAATGCACTTTGCTGTTGTAAAATAGTCCTTAATGCAGGCAGGCTGATACACTAAACAGCACCTCTTAGGCACTTCTAGGCATGAGGCTCCGTCCCTCCAAGGCACTGACATTATGGTGAAAATGGTGCTTTAGTTGTTAGGGCTACATCTGGTGGAATTGCTATACAGCACCTCAGTTAAGGATGCAGAGTAAATAAATACAGTCAAACACAAATGCTCACTCACACCTGGCATGTTGCTGATTAATTTTGTTATTTTCTCCTCCTGCAGGAGTTGGACCAGCTTATGACATTGTGGGCACCAAAGACTCCATCATGATCCGAGTGCCGGACCACACTATCTCTGCCCACCTGACCGACATGACCGGCCCTCTGGCCATCACGTCCGCCAATCCCAGCGGGGAGTGTGATAGCACCCACCATGACATGGTCATCTCGTGAGTACACCCTCAGAACAGGGGTTGGATTCAGGAAAAGGGTGTGAGTGGGCCTTCTGCGGATGTGATGGTGCCTAGGATTTGAGAGTCACTAGATGGCTGCTAGGGGCTGAGGGCAGGGGCAAGGGTTGCTGAGGGCGTTAGCTGAAGATTCTGAAAGGTTAAAGGGAAAGCGTAGGAGTATTGATGGGTGATGTGCTACTTTGAATGAGTTCTGTTTTTATAAGGATTGGGCTAGCGTTGAGCGGTTACTTGGGGTCTTCTGAATGGTGGGTGGTTTACTGGTTCTACTGAAAGGTGAAGGAAGGGGTAACAGTATTTGTGATATCACAGCCATATGTAAGGGTGTTTGAGATGCTTGGCATAAGCCTATATGTGGGCGCATTAAACACGTGTGTTTGACCAGTTGAGGTTGAGGTCAGGTAGATGTTTGCCAGCCTGCGGCTTCCCCTCAATCCCCAGCACCTGAGCCTTTGTCGATGATTACTTTAAATGAGTGATTTTGTATTTCCTCTCTGTGTTCCAGGCGTCTTCGACACAAGCTGGAGGGGGTGCTGTGTGATGGCGACTCCTACGAGATGGTGGGCTCTACGGTGGTGAACTGCCTGAGGATAGACGAAGGTGGGTCTCAACCAATGCTTGTTTCTGTTTCATCTCTCCCCCTGCTATTCCCAAAGTAGACTCAGGAGCATCCATGGATGTGAACAGAGTGCTCTGCTCCCCACCACCCCTCCCCACCCACCAAACACCGGCCATGAGATTTGGGAAACACCAGTCCTGGTCCAGTGCATTCCTGGTGTCCAAGGCAGACAGACCATCAAAGCCCAAAATGAATGGACAGCTGAAGCATGGAAGGGGCCAGAATGAATGCGTAACTAAAAGATGCACTATATTGAGCCCCTGAGGAAAACTCCAAGCGCTTGGTCTAAGTTTGCAGGGATGCCACCTGAGGTTTCCTACCTGTGCCGACTCCTGACCCCCACTTTCAAATTAACAAGCCTTTCTCTTTATCATTAGTCTGCACCATTGGTGTAAAATGTTGCATAATTTGTTTCACAAAATTTTGCAAAAATTACATGAACGGTTGGAAAGTCAGGATATGTATGGCTATCCCTTCTTTTTCCATTTATATACTGATCAGATGTATGAGGATAAAAAAAATTTTTTAATTACATGAACGGTGTAAAATGTGGTTGCATGAAAATTTCATGGTAGTTAGTACATACTGCACATTAAAAAGTCCCGTTAGATACTGGCAGAAGACTTAGACAAAAATGTTTCTTACGGAGACATTTTATGCTCAAAGCCGTCTGCACTGATGAAGAAATGATTCAAATTTCCTAACGCAAATTTGCAAATTTAGGAATAGTGATTAAAAATTCACCCAGACTTAGTCAGCACATGGACCCAGAGCCTCCCTCAGTAAGACAATATCCCTCAAGGTGGGATCTTTATATTCCCCCAACTCATCGTTCTTTCTCGGGGACAATCCCACCCTGCCGGAGTTACGCGATACTGAAGGTTCTTACTCTGATCCCATCTGAAAATAGAGACGTCGGAATCGCAGATTTATGAAATATTGATGTACACAAATATACACAAATGTCTCTTTAAAGCGCATTCGACCTGTTAAATGTCCCTAATTCCAGTGAGACTCACATCCTAATCATAGGAATACAGAGTTAACTTACTATTCCATCTCCTATCTGAGGTTATTGGCCAAGTGCTTGATAGTGAGTTTACTGCTGGTCGACATTTTTGTAAGGAGACAGTTTTGTGTGGAAGATATTTTGGCCGTGGAAGTTTTTGAGTCTGTGTTTTAGCAGTTTGTTGTTTCCATGATATCCCACCCTGCCCCAGCCATTCAATGTCTCCTTGAGGGCGCAGACCCATGCTTTCTCCTGTTAGTATATACCATGTGAGAGGGCGGCCCCATATGTACTCCTTCACCCATTGGTTCCTGAGGGGCCAATCCCCACTGTGCTCATTATGCTTGTCTTCTCCCCTCCCTCTGCTGCTCACAGACCTCAGCCCTGTCCAAGCTTTCTCAATCTCATGCTGTTGTGCTTCTTCCTTTCCAGGGATCCTCAGCATCGTGAGGGAGGGCTGCGTCCCCACCACCCACGTCATGCAGACGTTCGAGCGCGTGAAGAACGCGCAGGTGTGAGGCTCCCACGTGCTACGACCAGTCTTGTTCTACTGACCACAGCAGCATCCGCACAAGACCTGAGCCAGCTGCCATTTGCACTTTATTTACCGGAAATGGAAGCATCACAATCTGAGGCCGTATATCCGCGTCGAGCCTGGCCGAAAGGAAGACATTACCAGAACAGACTTACAGACCGCAGTGGAGTCGGACATTCTTACAGACAGCTCACAATACATTTTTGTCATCATACTTCAAGTGGATTGATAGGCAGAGGTTTTCTACCCTTCACTCTCCAACAAGGCATTGGCCTGAAAGTCAGTGCTTGATGATGTGTACAGCGACAGATCCTCGATTCCACGCCCCTCAGGATGCACGGGCACAGATCCAATGTATATATACTGTTGCATTCTGCTTGCGTTCTTTGCTTGAATATTATATTTTACCCTCTGTCCTTTTAATTTAATTTTAATGTAATGCTGATACCGATATTGATGATACATTCTATTTATTTTGGTACTCTGAGGATGTCTGGTCCTGTCAGATCTCTCACCAGGTTTATGTGACAGATACTGTCAGAGACAGAGATCCCATATTGTTACAACCAGAACTATTGGCTTCACTGGATGGTGCCGGCCACCAATCGAGAGGAGCTTCAAGAATCACTGACAGAAGTTTTTGCGTCCCAGTGACCTACACATAGTGTTTAACTTATTTAATATATTGGAGTTTGTATTTATTGAAATAAAATTGCCCTTAAAAGGAAACTGTCTTTTCTCTTTGATGTCAGGGGGGGCCATACCATGAATCCTCCTGTGACGCAGCTGTGAAAGAAAGGTGTCATGTGTGTGTGAGTGTGTGCATTTTTTTTTGATAAGCAAATTTTATTGATTTTAAAAACTTGTAAACAATTCAGCCAATACACGGAAATAATCAGTATAAATGTATTCACACAAGCACTATACCCCCCAATCACGATCCCCATAAAAGAACATAGACGAAATTCGGAATCAGGTTAGTCAAGACCCTCCACAGTCCCCAACCACTTCCCCCACACTTTACGGTATTTCTGGACACACCCCGTGGCGTTTAAAAGGGCCTTTTCTTGGGTCGCACACCAGTCTACCCCTCTTCGCCACTGCTCTAGGTTAGGAGGGTCGGGGCTTATCCAGGCCTCCGCAATGTCCCTCTTGGCCACCATCATAGCAGTGTTAAAAACAGCTTGTCATTCCTGGACCCATCCAGCCCATCAGTGAGCCCCAGCAAGGAATGATGCGGGCCGTGAGGAACCTCCTAGCCTAATACCTCCATTACCTCCACTTCAATGGATCCCCAGAACTGCCCCAAGCGGGGGCACAACCAAACCATGTTGAGGAAGTCAGCCGGGGCATGGTTACATCTTGCACGCGACACGTCTGGGCACAAACCCCCTTGATGCATGCACAGGGGAGTGAGATGCGCAGTGTGTAAATGGTAGAGCTGAATCAGCTTGAGTTTGGCGGAGAAGGGGACTGTTCTGGGGGCCATAAGGGCATCACGCCAGTCTACCTTGTCAAGGGGGCCCACCCAGTCCACCCATTGGTCCCTCAATTTATCTAGGGACGTGGGAGTGTTGTTATTTAGGGTGCGGTAAATACGGGAGACCCCCCTACCTAAGTCTCCCATCATCGTCTGCGCCTCAGTGGGGCTGTATTCGGGGAGCCCCGTGTCGCCCGTGATGTGGAGGGCATGTCTCAACTGCAAATATTTATAAAACTGGGACGAGTGTAGGGAGTAGCAAGTTTGGAGCTCCTGGAAGGACAACATATGGCCCTTTGCCCATATGTCCCCTAGCTGGGAGATACCAATAAGATCCCAATCTTTAAACCCCCGCAACCCACTAACCTCCCAAAGCCAAGCCCCCTGCCACAGGGGAGTACATTGGGTCAACTTCCCCATCCACCTGGTGTGGCGGCGCGAGGCCAGCCAGGCCAACAACACAGAGCGCGTCACATCAGGCAATCGGGTCGGAATGGGTTCCCCGTACAGTATTGCTTGGATGTTCGTAAGCCCCAGCTCACACAATTCAAGCCGGTAGGCTGGGTCCGACCAGCCCTCATTGAACCAGTCGCGGACAACTAGTAGGCGTACCGCCAAGAAGTACAGATGCGTCATCCCCATGCCGCCATCGTAGGAGGGAATCTGGCATGCCGACAGAGCCACTCAGGCCTGTCCTCCGCTCCAGAGAAATTTGGGGATTAGACTATCCAGTTCCCTGAACCAAGCCTTGGAGAAACAGAAGGGAGTATTCTGTAAGACATAAAGGAACCTGGGGAGAATCAACATTTTAAACAGGGCCACCCTCCCCAGGGGTTTCAGAGGCAGCTTCTTGACTAACGGGGCCACATTGAGGGACCATCGCAGCTCGGGAAGAAGGGTGATCCAAATCCCCAGATATTTAAAAGTCTGCCTCCGGAGTGGTATAGCATACTGCCAATCGAAGCACTCTCTAGAGAGATGAAGGGGGACCAACACAGACTTCCCAGGGTTTAGCCGCAATCCTTAGGCCTGCTTGAAGGCATGCAGGATCCGGAGACACTGGGGCCCGGAGGAGGCGGGGTCGGACAGGAAGACAAGAACATCGTCCGTGTATAATGCAATCTTGTCCGTGTCCGTATTGGGCCGCTCCCATTCACGGAGGCGGTCTTCAGCTCGCACCAGGGACGCCAAGGGCTCCATCGCCAGGGCAAATAGCAAAGGAGAAAGGGGGCATCCCTGCCTAGTGCCCCTGGCAATGGGAAAGGCCTCGGACAGTACCCCGTTAACCAAGACTCTCGCTCTCGGGTGGGCCTACAGGACCTGGATCAAAGAGCGGAAGTAGGGCCCGAACCCCATCTCGGTCAGCACGCCCAGCATGTATGTCCAGTCTGCCGAATCGGACGCTTTTTTGAAGTCCATGGACAGGAGTGCCAAGTATGGGGTAAGCAGTTGCCGATTTGCCAGAGCCAGCTGCAGCCTTCGGAGGCAGTGGCGGGTCCCCCGCTGAGGCATGAACCCGCATTAATCCGGGTGCACCAATGAGGCCAAATAGGGTTTCAGCCGTTTGGCCAGAATGGTGGCATAAAGCTTAATTTCGGTATTAAGGAGGGATGTAGGGCGGTACTGTGCACTCAGTAGGAGGGAGGATGGGACTTCGGGAGAACCACAATGGTGGTGATATATGCCTACGGTGGAAACAAACCTTTCTCCACGGTTTCTTTAAATAAATTTACTAGGTGGGATGCTAGGGTGCCTCGGTACGCCGCGTAATACTCCTGTGGAAGGCCATCCGGACCCGGGCTTTTACCTGGGGAAAACAGGGTGATCGCCTCCTCAATTTCCTACAAGGAGAAGGGGAGCTCTAGATCCTTCTGGGCTGCTGGCTCCAGCCTGTGGAGGCACACCCTACCCCGGTCAAGGAGGGCAGCAACGGTCAGCCCGGGGGGTTGCGCAGTGTACAGTTTACGATAATAAGCAGCAAAGGTATTTTCCAGTGCCACAGGAGCGCATTGCACCGCTCCAGCTACATCCACCACCTCTGGGATAATACGGTTCGCCCTCGGGTATGTGGCCAACCTGTGCAAGATAGCACTGTTCTTGTCCCCCAGCCGTAAACTCTTGCTACCGAGGACCTCCAAAGGAGCTTGGCCGCATCCAGGGATAATTGCTTAATGTCATCCTGGATGAGGGCCAATTGTCGGTTCTGAGCAGCATCCTCTGACATGGATAGTAGCTGTTCCGCTGTTCCAAGCGAAGCGCCTGCGCTTCCTTGGACGAGATCTCTTGCAGCTGTGATTGTCTCTGGAATTTAAGCTGCCGTTTTGTAAAACCCCTTATGGTCGCCTTCCCAACCTCCCACGGGGTACCGGTAGAGGCTATCGATCCCTCGTTGGTAGGAAAGTATCTTATCAGCTCTTTCCCTAACTCCAAGCGTGGGCGCAAGCATGGAGGGCGGGGCATATATTGACATGAGAGTGAGGGGTGTACCAGCCAGCAATCCACAAACTGTCACAGATGAGCCTTGGGGTCATGTACCACCTGGGAGAGGACAAAGGGCAGTGTACGCCTTAGAAGGATTGCAACGCCTCGCGAGCCTCTGGAAAAGCCGGAGTGCCATAACCTATGGTAGCCATAATGAGCCAAGAAGGGGCAGCAGTTACCCAAAAGGTGCGTTTCTTGAAGCATGAGGATATCTATGCACAGACGCTGCACCTACCTTAAAACCGCTGTTCGTTTGTGTCAATCCAGCAGACCGTTGACATTTCACGACAACACATGGAGAGATCCCATAGGGGAAGTGTTATCTGTCATAGTAGACGGTTCCTGGTCTAGGCGGGGCGTGCGCTTTGGGTGTACAGATGCGCTTGGGAGCCTATGGTGGTGCATGTGATCGCGTACTGCGGGGATACACCCATCCTTCCCACCGGTAAGTTGCGTCATTCCGTGATAGCTGAAACAAAAACCAACAAAAAGCAGAACAACATTCAGGGTAGAACTTTCCCAAACCCCCTCTTACCCCCACCCACCCCCTTACACTTCAAGAACAGAAACATCTGTCGACCCCCCAGTAAACAACACCCAGTACACAGGGCGAACAACCAAACTAAAACGCCTGGGAATGGGGAAGCGTGGAGGACCCCTCCTCGTAAGCGGATGCGTGTTTACAAAGACCATCGGAAAGTTAGGAACAGATCAGTGACAGTGCGATGTCTCCGGCCGCAGAGCAAGGCCGGGAGGGCAGAGACCAGTTCAAGCAGGGTCCCTCAACACCATCGGGCTACAGAAGAGGTCTGTGTCCTGAAGATCAATCGCGGAGGGCCGGGACGCATCCCCTCCGGCGTCCAGTCATGCAGACGAACCTGAACGCCTCCCTTTCGACGCTCCCTCCTCAACCTGGGGTGGCTGTTGTGTGTCATCCGGCGGGGAGTCTGAGTGGGCACGCCTCCAGTCACGGCACCTGCAGGAGTGATTACACAGAGGCTGAGGAGGGGAGGGAGCGCAGCAACCTACCTTGCCCCTGCATCCCCCCGCCCATGACACGACCCTCAGCCCGCAAAGGGCACTCTTCCATCGCCCAGGTCCAAGCCTCCGTCGGGCTGTCGAAGAACAGTGTTTTGTTCTCAAATACCACCCTCAGACGAGCCGGGAAGAGGAGCCGATATTGAATGTTAAGTGCCCTTAACTTCTGTTTGACCTCTCCAAAGGAGCGCCGCTAGCCCTGGACCTCACGGGTGTAATCTGGGAAGATCACAATGGCGCAATTTTCGTGGAGTAGTCGTTGTTGTTGGCGAGCTTCAGACAGGATAGGGTCTCGGTCTTTGAAATTAAGAACCCGCATTTTGATTGGGCGGGGAGGAGCGCCTGGTATTGGCTTGGGGGGCCAGGGACCGATGAGCCCGCTCAATCGCAAACCATGGGGACAAGGCTCCATCAGGGACCCACGATCTCAAGGAAGTCCACTGTACGACCTTGTAGGGGGTAGTAAAGCGGTCCATTTTGGTCTGGCTGGAGGGGACCCTCACAGATCTGTCCGCTCTGTCCATGTTTTGTCCCCAGGGAGGTCTGGGTTCTCAATTACCCCCTGGCCAGACTCCACTCCAGACAACCCCTAGCGACCACAGGGGTAATGTCAGTTCCAATACAGTTGCACATGGCGATCACGGGAGTACGGTACCGGACAGCGTCAGGCTTAGGAAGGAGAGGTCCAGCCAGGTTAGCCCACCTCAGCCGCAGGTCACAGGAGGTGCGCCAGGAGTGGGGGAGAGGGGGGAGGAGACACAGCAAAAGGAAGGAAGCCGAGCTGACCAGGGCCCCACGCACCCGCCTTCTGCCCAACCGACGGCTGAGTCCTCCACCCCAACCCAGATGCCGCAGCACCCCCACTCTTTACCTCCACTTCAAGGAACTGGAGCTCGCTGTAGTCCCCCCACAGACCACCGGTGGGGCCCGCAGTATAGGCCCCAAGGTTAAAAGGGGCAAGCAGGGAGCAAGCAGGTCTCACCACTTGGCCTCCGTAGGTCTGTCACTACCAGGGATGGCCACAACCCCAGCACAACCCACAGCAGGCCGGGCCCACCCTACAGGAGAAGTCCGCCCAGGGCCAGGCAGGAACCAGCCCAGAAAGTCCACCTCCGGACTGCGATGGGGGTCCGCAGCACCCGGGTTTCCAGTCCAGGCCCCAGGGGGGTCACTTAAGGTAGTCCACAAGTCCAACGACCGCGGTGTGATGGGGCCCCACAGCGGCGCCGCACGCAATCAGGGACAGCGGGGCCCACCGCCCACACACTCACAAACCTTGAACAGAGTCCCGCAGCGCCAGGCACACCGTACTAGCACACAGGACAGCGTAGAGACCTCCACCCCCAGCGGGTTACATCACAAGCGCCAGCCCCCAGCGGCTGCTGGGCTACAAGCACAACAGGGAGGGCCCCCGTGCCCCCAGGCCCCCAAGAGCACTGGTGACAGTCACAACGGCCCGTGCAGAGCTGAGCCCCGACAGGCAGAGCCAGGTCAGCCCCCGGCCAGTAGCCAGGAGGGATCTTCACCTCCAGCGGGGCACACCTCAAGCACCAGCCCCCAGCGGCCGCCAGGCCGGGCCTCGAGAGCAACAAGGAAAGTCAGCAGCCCCGCAGGTACATTCTCGCCACACCGAAGACACCAGTCCAAACAGCAGTTGGCGATGGGGCGGCACCGCCAACAATGGTGCACGCAGCAGGGCAAGGTCACATGAGCACAAGGGGGATCACCCCCCCCCGCAGGCCGCTTCCCCGCTAGGCCGTGACAGCAGAACAATCAGGCAAAATCCAGAGTCAATAGCGGGCCGCCGATATCCCCAGGGCCCACAGCGGGCTGCCGATATCCCCAGGGCCCACAGAGGCACACCGGCACCAGCTCACCACTCTGTAGAAAATGTTTCGCTACTCTGTACACCCCAGGCCGGTCAGAAGGAAGGATCCAGTGGGGCCCTCAGGAGCATCACAAGTGGCCCGCGAGCACCGAGACCCCTTGTGGAACCTCGACGTCAGTTACTCCCCAGCTCCACCACATGGGAGTTGAGCGGCTCAAGACAGCCACGTCAGGCCCACAGCGTCTCCATGCAGCAGCACTAAGCCCCTAAGTCGGCATCAGCAATTCCCACAAAGGAGGCCACGGTGGGTCCTGGACAGGGAGGGGCCCACGAAGAAAGGAACTCCCCCCGCGGGCATGTAGGACCGCCCGCGGACCATCCAAAGATATCAAGTCCGCGCTGCCACAGCCGCCATTTTGAGGAGCCGGCCCGGCAGATCCGGGAGACAAGATCCGCCCAAACCGCTCCGGATTCAGTGCTCCACGACTAGAAAGGAGCAGCGGAGGTCCCCCAGGCATCCAGGTACGGGGCACAAGGTGTCAAATGTTCCCGTTGGCAGCGGCTGATCGAGCGGATGACGGAAGGGTCCGGAGCACATCTAAGGTGCGACCGACATCTTGATGCTCGTAGCCACGCCCCGTGTGTGTGCATTTATTGTGCAAAATTCAGTGGTATAAAACCTATATATACCATGAAGTTTGGAAATTATTTCACAGTTTCATTGAAATATGGTTTTATCATCATAATCACAGCCCCAAAAAGCACTCTGCAGCAGAGTTTTACCATTGTCTGGGCTACTAGATTTAGGCTCAATAGAAAACAAAAATATGTGTCATGGCTATCAAAACTAAGTGGAAAGAAAAGGTAAATGATGAAACACATTCTCTGAAAATATTAGTTTTATCCGGTTTCAAAGCTTTATTTGAGCAATATACTCATAAAAGCACAACATACATTTAAAAAATACATTTAAAAAATACAAGACATAAAATTAACCATCTTATACATTCAATGATAAGAACCGTTGTGCAAGCTTAGACAAAAAGGAAATAAAAACAGTTAAAAACACATTTACTCAAAAATCAATGAATATTAGAGGAGGTAGCCCTCCGTCTAATGGATCATGCCCACCCCAGGTATTTTGCTGTTCCCAAAACAATTGGCAAATCAGTGGAAGTACAAATAATTCTTAGCGCCTCAACACCACTAGATATCCCTAAGTTCCTACAAACGGGAACTAGCCATACTCTTCGAGGGGTTGCGTATGCCTCACAAAGGAATAAGAAGTGGCCTATGCTTTCCTTGGCTGCACCACACACTGGGCAGCACGAGTTGGTCGTACTCCTCCACCTGCCCGTCAAAGATCTCAGGGGGAGGGAACCAGCTCTTAGCTGGAACATTAACTTCCTGTCTCCTGGGACAGTGATACTGTCCCAGTATAGTTCTAGTAATGGACACTGTTTAATTTCCAAGAAGCGCCCCCCCATCGTGTCAGATCTCGTTCTGCTCCAGAGTCTGCCATCAACCCTATCCCAATATAAACTTTTAATGGTATTTGTACTAGGAAAAACTTCCCCAGAGGGATTATCCCAAAGTTTGGAGAGGCCAAGTTCTTCTAAAGCAGCCCTGAGGTGTTTGAGCCATGTTATTTTATGGAAAACATCTGCTTTAATTATTGCAAGGAATCCATCGGCATAGTGCCGTATCTCTGGGGTGGTCCAGAGGCGTCGCCAATAGAGGATTGGACGTAATCTTACTCGGTCACTGACTGATCTTCTCCCCAGATCAAGGCCAAGCGGGATTAGTGGGGTACTCTGGGGAAGTCCCGTTATACCCCTAATAAACCTATTCTCGGATATCTGCAAGGGAAGAACCTTGTCAAAGCCCCATAGTTCCGCCCCGTACAGGGCAGACCCAATGACCTTGGCATCTTAAACTGACAGGACTGCTTTGAACTGCCAGGACTGCTCTGTAGAAGATGTTCCGCTAATCTGTACACCCCAGGCCGGTCAGCAGGATGGATCCAGAGGGGCCCTCAGGAGCATCACAAGTGGCCCGCGAGCACCGAGACCCCTCGTGGAGCCTCGACGTCAGTTACTCCCCAGCTCCATCACATGGGAGTTGAGCGGCTCAAGACAGCCACGTCAGGCCCACAGCGTCTCCATGCAGCAGCACTAAGCCCCTGAATCGGCATCAGCAATTCCCACAAAGGAGGCCACGGTGGGTCCTGGACAGGGAGGGGCCCACGAAGAAAGGAGCTCCCTCCGCGGGCATGTAGGACCACCCGCGGACCATCCAAAGATCTCAAGTCCGCGCTGCCACAGCCGCCATTTTGAGGAGCCGGCCCGGCAGATCCGGGAGACAAGATCCGCCCAAACCGCTCCGGATTCAGTGCTCCACGACTAGAAAGGAGCAGCGGGTGTCCCCCAGGCATCCAGGTACGGGGCACAAGGTGTCAAATGTTCCCGATGGCAGCGGCTGATCGAGCGGATGACGGAGGGGTCCGGAGCACATCTAAGGTGCGACCGACATCTTGACGCTCGTAGCCACGCCCCGTGTGTGTGTATTTATTGTGCAAAATTCAGTGGTATAAAACCTATATATACCATGAAGTTTGGAAATTATTTCACAGTTTCATTGAAATATGGTTTTATCATCATAATCACAGCCCCAAAAAGCACTCTGCAGCAGAGCTTTACCATTGTCTGGGCTACTAGATTTAGGCTCAATGGAAAACAAAAATATGTGTCATGGCTATCAAAACTAAGTGGAAAGAGAAGGTAAATGATGAAAGACATTCTCTGAAAATATTAGTTTTATCCATTCGAGATAGAAACAACATTTTCTGTTCAAATTTGCAAATTATGTGTTAAATGTGATAAATTATGCAGTACAGTCTGCAGCCACAGAATCACATCAATCCAAAACCCTTCACCGTTGCCCATTATTTTCGCTTTTATGTTTGCCTTCAAGCCCATCCAGTCTGTTCACATACAAACCACTCATGCACATTCATTGTCTTCCTTATCCTGCAGTTTGCCCTAAGGCTTTCCTGTTAATCTCCCTCTGCGCTCAATTTCAAAATCAAGCTCGATCTCAATTATTCATATAACCTTCTCATGCATATGGTCACTATAGCAGCATATGCTTTTTCATATGATCTAGTTTAATCTGCGGTACCCACACCCTTTCATTTCGTGAAACATATGACCTCGTTTCATATGTTGTTTCCACACCCTTTCATTTCTCAAATCCCCAAGTATATATGTATAGGCATTTATATAGCGCACTACTTACCAGGAGGGTCCCAAGGCGCTTCGACCGCTGCGAAACCCTTCCTGGCTTCCCTGAGAGATGGTCCCTTAATGGGTATCTCCAGGGTGAGACCAGGCATCCCCGGCGGTCTGGTGGGGCCGTTAGTGAAGATGAGGCAAGCTAATGCCCAGAGTTGCCGAGTGTGATCGCTGATCAGAGTGGGCACCGAGGCGAGAGAATTATCGAGTCCGCTGACCCTGGTCCAGAAACCTGCCGCGTCGAGAATCGAACCCTGGTCCCGGGCCATCCTCTGCTCTCGGGTCTGCCGCCTCTAACCAGTGAGCCACACTACTTCACATTAAAGTCTCAAAACTTAAAGTCCCAACCCCTCCATTCATTGCTCAACATGCTACATTTGGTCATCCTCTGTTGCTGTCATTTAGTATTCTAATATCACATCACAAAGTGATATTTCATAGACCTTGTTACCACCCTGTATTTTAGCCCCACCATCCTCATTTATGAGAACATCAGGGTCTCGCCTTTCACCCCTCCTTCTCTTACCATCTCATTTGACAGGGTCTTGTAATTACATCCAATCGCTAGAATAACCCGTGTCTCATTCAGATTCCTTAAATAGGCTTCCAGTTAGGTTAACTCATTTCACCTGCAGTGGGGCCTTGAAACCTCCCGAATTCCGCTGTAACGTGGGCACCATCTTAACCTGGATTCCCGATTGTTGCGCTTGCCTGATCTTCATTTATTTAATTCCTGCCTTATTATATGCAGACGACGCTGTGTTGCTTTCTCCGACTGCTGTGGGTCTCCAAAGTCTTTTAAATTCTTTTATTGATTTCATGGACTCCTTAGACCTTTCCGTCAGTTTTCTAAATCGCATACTATGATGATTGGCGATAAGAAGTCCATTAGACGCAAGTTCCTCTGAAGGGGGGCAGAACTTACCAAAGCTTCTACTTTCCCTTATTTGGGGGTGTTGTTTGATGAAAGAGGGTCAATGGTGGCTCAGAGAGCACTTAAAAAGAACATCCTGGCAAGGGCAGCGGGTGCCACTATGGACTCTGCTAAGAGATTAGGGGCTAAACCTGTGCCCGCCCTGATAAAGGTCTATAGAGAACAAGCATTGGCATAGCCAATAGGTCTCGCCTTTGGGACCTTAGCTAGACCTATTGGCTTTGTTAATATGTTTCAGCTATGTTGTAGATAAGTGTGGCTTGTCTGTAGCAAAGTTATAGTAAAAAGTGTTGTAAGCATTTGGTTACCTTTTCTATAATTAAGATGATATGTAAAACTGAACAACCTTATTAAAAAAAGAATATAAAAATGTTTCTTTTTTTCTTTTTTGGGGGGGAATGTTGGTAACTATTTCCTGCCTGTTCTATTGGTTGTTTTCGTTGTTTTGGTTTGTCTATCCTGACACATCATGACTGCTCAGTCGAGTCCCCGCCAGTTCTGGCTGCTCGTGGCCGCTTTATTGACAGCGAAACCACACCAAAGCCTTGTATCCTGTAGCAGTCCCCTGCACCCACGACAGGTGAAGCCCCAGATCACGAAACCCCATTAGAGCGACTGAGCCCATTCATAATACTGAATGAATTAGCAACTTTCATTGGTGCAGCAGGTGCTGTGGCCTTGGGGCAATGGCGCGTGAGGGGCCCACAGCACCCCAATCAGGACTCTTTTACGACCAAAACAGTTGCAGTGGGAGGAATATTCCTTCCTGTACCACTGTTTACTGGTAACGCTGAAATACATGTATATGTGTAGATATCAGCACTTAGAAGGTACCGGAAGGAGCCATTAGGTGCTTTGCAACACACCTAAAATATGAATGACTGACGGGAGCTGTTACATTGACTTTTCTATTTTTGCCAATGTTAGTCTGTAATAGGTGAGTGTGTGGAAGGGCGGGGGCTGAGTGAGATAAGATTAGGTGGTTTATATTACGAGAAAGAGCCATTGTATCATACATTAGAAAACTTTTGAGGTATTAGAAAAAAAGAGAAGAATAGATGGGGTCGAAGGGGGAGAGGAGGGAAAGTGGAGTAGGGGCTAGAGAAGGGATGGTGGAGGGAGGCAGACCTCCTGGGTAGGACATGCAAGAAACTAAAGTGTAAATGAGAGAGAGGGTTGGTAGAGAGACAAAAGTGAAAGAAGTGTATAAGAATGGGAGATAAGAAAAGGGAAAATAGAAGGAAGGTGGAGAGGAAACACTGAAGAAAGTTGGAGGAGAAGTATAGAAAATAGTGATGGGGAGGGGCAGAGAAAATGAAGCTGGGGAAGAGTTATAGTGGAGGGCTAAGAGGGCATGCAGGATTTGAGGGGAGAGGAAATGATCAGGTGAGAGGTGGGTAGAAAAAGACAAGACGAGGGGTACTAAAGGCTGGACATAAGAACAAAAGAAGTGGTGGGGTGGGGGAATGAGAGATGGCGGAGAGAGGTCAAATGAAGGGCGGGTGGAAGAGGGATGAAGGCAGGGCGGGAAACGAGAGGAGAAAACGGACACGGGTGGGAACAGGAGGGAGGCGGTATGAGGGTTGAGAGGCAGACCTAAAAAGGTGAAAGCACCATTAGCAAGTCAATATTAAACATGTATATCACTGATTCAAGCACATAGATGCCACGCACTATATTTAGTTAGGGTAACCACAGTGCCCAGCAGTTGAATTAAAGGCTATTCCCAGCAGTGAGGATCGTAGTCAGTGCTCAATCACAAACAGCATATTGTGCACGTAACAGTAGTAAAGGCTTCTCATTAAGAGATGCGGCATGATGAAAAAAAGACCCTGCATCCGAATACGGTAAGAATAGTACCCATTTATTGAAATCTTTATGAGGCATACTGCACACACAAACATAGTGGAGGCTAAATCTCAAGAAATGCGGTATGCTAATATGTGTTGCATGATCTCAAATATGCAGCCACTTTATTCGGCGACACCATAGGTAACCATATGTTAGATAACATACGTTATGTACTACGTATAAACACATACACTGAAGAGTGCCAAAATACTGTAGATCTAATGACCAGAAGCCGCATCCAAATAGGGCCAATTCTTAACTTAGTCAGATGCGTCCATGAGTGTTTCCAAACAAGTCCAATATGGAAATTTAAACCACACGCCATGTTGCAACACATTTAAAGAATAAGCGGGGTGAAAGGGAAAGACGTCACCAACAAAAACAAGCACACGAGTGGTGCATGCGAGCGCCGCAGCAAGACATCTGTTTTGAATTATCGGGCCTGCATCTGGGCAGGATCATTCAAAACAGATGGTGCCTGTGCGGGTAACAGCAAGCAATAGGCTGTGGTAGATCAAAGGTGGGACATGCACCCGCCTTTGCCGAATTGCGTGCTGCCTTTCTTAGAAATACGCACGCAAAGGCCAATAGCCTTGACCAAAAACAAACCACACGCACAAGCGTGTGGTCAGATTTTGAAGCCCCGTTACAAAAAGTCTTGCAGAGCAGCGCATGCGTGCTGGCTCAGGTGAGACCTAAAAACATATCCCAATGGCTACCTACGGTTGTGATGTGTGGAGGAGATACAAAGATGTAAATGAATTGCAGGTGGCCGGGAACACATTCTTGCATAGACTTCTTGCTGTTCCCACCTGCCCCCCCTTCTTTATGATGCACGCAGAGCTTGGTCTGGGTTATATTTTTGACCTTATTGCAGTTGCACTACTAATGTGCTGGTTGAGAATTTGGTCAAGTCTTGTTTCTACTTTAAACCAACATGGTTTAGAGGATTGTATTGCTAAGTCATGGAACAGCTGAGGAGGATAGGCTGCCCCAAGCTGTTCACGAACCCAAGGCCACTACGCCACTGTGATATGAGGGGCATCAAAAACATGTTTTGGCCAGGCACATGGGGGAAAGGGAGGGTACGGAACTTGCCACACCCACAGTGGGACGATATATAATGTTGACCACAGGTCCACTAGGACAGCCTTATTTGTTGTTTATTAATAATGTCCACCACCGTTTCCTACTGACCAGATTCAGATTTAATTTTATACACTGTTTTTTAGCTATTCCTAAAGGATTTTCAAAGCCAATTGTTTTAAAGCCCTGTCCTTGTGATAAGTTTTTCATAGCAAGACAACATGCACTTTATATTTTTCTGCGAGTTTTATAGTATTGTACGGTAAAGAAATATCCTTCCGTTGGCAAGGACTTATAATTTTGGACAAGTGAGGCCCGCCCTGGTTTGTCTACAAATGCTCTCTCCCCATGATCTGCTTTGGAGTTGCAAGATTTTTTTTAGGAGCTCTAATACACAGGAAGAAGTTGTTTAAGGAATAAAGAGCTCCTATTTCATTCTGTATCTAGGGGAATTTTTCACGTATTATTAATTCTGGTATGTATCACAGACTGTTCCTGATTACACAGTTTTCGTGCTTGCACTTTACATGTCCAATTTTTATTCTTCTGATTCTGTGTTTTTGTGTTCGTGTTCTAATGTCTTATTTTTAAATATGGGCGAATTTTGCGGATATGTGGTATGCGAATTCGTGCAAAATCACAAAAAAGTCTGCGAATTTGCAGATTTTCCCGCAAAATCGCGGATTATTTTGCGATTTCCATCTACTCAACTGGAGTAATTTCTACTGGCTATTCAGTAAGTGCTACCTCGTTGGGTAAATGTATAGTGCTTTTCCTACACTGCAGCTGCGTAAAGGGCCAGAAGATTTGTCTCCACTAACCATGTGTGCCTGTAACTTTGCCACCGCGCCAAAAGGTGCCGAGGTCCCTTGACTGAGCTGTCATTCATAGTTGGGAAAGGGCGGGAAGATGTTTGATACCGCTAGTGTGTAGTGCGGGGCTTCTATGCGTGTTAACATGCCTCTTGTGTATAAAGGGTCAGAGAGCGAGCAGGGCAGCAGGTGAGGAGAAAGCAGCTTCCTGGTCACAGGAACTACACAGGGATTGCGCTCGAGAAACTCTGGGATGCAAAGACCTCCCTTGGGTATTACAGCTAATTTTCAACAGCAGATATGGGGTTAAAGCACACTTGCCCAGCCTCGACCGTGCTCACTAATGTTTTGGGCTGATTAAAACGTTACTGAATTTGAGCTTCAACTCGGGCACCTGCTTTATTTATATCTGTAAGTGCTTCCTGTTGAGGTTTAATTTTTGGCCCACAGTAAGCACTTACAGAGTAAAGGCAGGTGCCCGAGTTGAAGCTAACTTTGTAACCATTTTAGAATGGCGCCAGCAAGCACTTTGGCAGCTTGCCTGCGCCATTCTAAAATGGTTACAAAGTTAGCTTCAATTCGAGCACCTGCCTTAACTGTGCTTCCTGTGGGCCCAAAAAAAAAATCCGCCCGCTCGCGAATTCGCAAATTTTTCGGCAATTTCGCCAGATTCGCGGATCGCCAAAATTGCCGAAAATTCGCAAATTTCGCGAGCGGAGCGGATTTTGCGCCCATACTTACTTAATTTTATCTTACCTTCTTACAAAAGGTTTTAGTTGCTTTTTATTCTTATCAAATTGGAAATGAACATGCACAACAACAAAAAGGATGGGATGAAATGGACAGGATTCAGTTCCATAAAGGTAAGGAACAGCAACAATTTACACAAGGGGTAATCTCAGATAAATTGACATGGAAATGTAGTTTTGTTTTACACATTTTCAGATTATTAATTGTTTTTATGTAAAAGATTGTGAAAAAATAACATAAAAATGTATGATATAAAAGTTGAAAAAATGATTTTAATTAATACAATGCACTGATTTTTGTATATGTTCAAAATCTTTTTAGGCCCTGATAAATTCCTTATAAGGATGAAACACGTTGGTCTGCAAAAAAAAGAGATGTTTTTTAATTGAATAAAGGATCTTAAGATAACATACAACGTTTGATGATTTACTTTATATTAAAGATAAGAGGCTTGGTATACACAATTGAAAAATGAGTGATTACAGCTACTAAATCAAATGACAAGTAGAAAAGAATAAGAATACAATAGTTCCCTCCAATGTATGAAAAAAACCATTACATGAGAAATGTAGTGTTGTCCAGTATATGCACAATGAAAGCATTTGCTGGGTGTATGTATGCTTGTGAGAAGTAAAATACATGAAGGGTGAAGTGTTTTGCAGTATGCACGCAGGGAATCTGTGTACTGCCAATGGGTGTGTTTGCATGTAGCACACCATTACACAATACAGAAAGGAAACAGTACTGAGCAGTGCACACAGAGGGATTGTGTGTGCTGAATTTATGTGCGCCTTGGGTAGCACAATCCATGGAGGTGACAGTACTGGAAAGTATCTGTGCTATGTATGTACAATAAGAGCAAGCATGCCTGCAAAGGTAGATTACATGGATGGCCCTGGGTTCCATTTTGGGAAGCCCAGGCCTGCCTGGTGAAGACATGGGGAGTAGAGGAATACCCCAGACAGATCTGTGTATTGCTGCATTCCTGTGAGGAGGACGGGACAAACTGGAGACTCCCCGTCTATACTTCAAAAGGGCGCTCTTCGATTCAGTGATAGATTACAAGAAAAGGCCTTGGACACATTTCAGGAAGGAGATGGGGATGAAAAGGGAATTATAAAGAGTAGGGCTGGGAGCCAGGTAATAATATTTTGTTGATCATAACACTGTGGCTGACATTGAGGTGTGATCTCTAGTCAGCCTCATGGCCTCTTGTCACTCCCATGGCCTGTGTTGTGGGAGTATCAGCTTCGGAGTCTCCTGCTGTGACAGACAGCCTCCCAAGAGGAAGAAGAGAGAGAAAGGTGTACACTTCAAAAGGAGCAGAATCCCCAACATAAACCTTCAAAGACCCAGACTCTAAATCACATCTGGAGTCCAGAAATGGACTATAAGAAAGGGAGCATCAGACCCCAAAATGTGTCATCTACCAAGCAGCCAGATGTGCTGTGTGAAGAGGGGAAGTTCTGAGACCAGGACTGGGGGCCAAGGTCTGCTAGTCTCCTTTCTGGTTGAGTAGACCAACACCCCCTGCTGTGGACCCTAGAGCAGCAGCGCCTGCCTGCTTGCCAAGACAAGTGTGCCTGTGAGGAAGAGGAGAGCGTTGGAGGGAGTGAGGTCCAGTGGGGAGCTCAGCCAAATGGACTCCCAGTGCGAGATTTAAGGAGATGACTGCTGCACCGATATGGTCATTGCATATGTGCAAATTCCAGATGGCAACCCTGTATGCCAGAAGAGGGCTGCCATTAAGATAATCATGAGAGGAGTGCCGTGCGGGCTAAGTGAAGCCATGTGTTGCTTGTGGAGGTGACACCCTATGCCAGGAGGAGCCACCATGAATGCCATATTGGAAGGGCCAAAGCCTGTGCAGAGCCTAGAGGCATCCCCAAATCACAGGAGATGCTTCCGAAATTTAAGTAGTTCGGAGGGTCATGCCATCGCCTAAGAAATCTGAGCCATGATGCGTGGCAACATGGAGTGACCCAGCACTGCCCCTGTGAAACTGAGGAATATGCAGTGTGTGCATCGCTGCATCATCATAACCCTGGCCAGGAGTACAGCAAAACAACCCCTGCCTGTGTGTGGAGCACAAGATTTATTGTGCAGGAGACGCACTGGTGCACTTCTGACTGCTGTTGCTCTAGCCATCTGTGCGTACTCAGGAGAGAGCTTTGTGCAGCCGACTTATGGAGTGAGTAAGACCAGTTACCGGCCTATCAGACCCTGGCTAACTCTGGAGGGCGCTGCAGCATCAACACCCTGTTTATCAAAGTGTCAATTGGTGTCTTGAGTTAAGGCCTATATGAGCATTCCCTTCTTTTATTATAAAACTAGGTATTTGACTGGACAATGATTTATTGACACTGCTGTGCAATCTTTGCGTTATGAGTCGAGTTCACTGACCTGTATTCATACTTCCCCCTGTGCGGGAGCCTTGGACTGCTGGAACCTAGCTACCACTGAGAGTCAAGGGCAGAAGGAGCACTTAGCCCAGTTGCTCAGGATCCATAGCAGGATATCAGAAGTGAAAGGATTCAACCCCCATGATTGGTTCAAGTAACCACTGCATGCCCGAGGCCGTTTGAAAGGGGTTCTGAAACTGTCCTTTAAAATACTTCCCAAGTGTTATATGCAAACCCAGCAGACCTGTCGAACAGGGTTTGACACTCTAAGAGGATTTGATATTGTAATGTTAAAAGGATGCTCACAGCACACCTTTCTGCGGTGATGTATGATAGAACCCCACATGCATTTACCACACACTCCTTTACAACCCAGTTTCTACCCCGACTACAATGTTATCACGTATTCCTTTACCACACATGTCGTTACAACGACTTGCATTAGGGGGCACTGGACTTGGGAATAGTAGAACTTAACTATTCCAACTCCAGTCTACGCAACAGTAGGGAAGGTGTTGGATGGAAAATCCAGCACCAGTCCAACAATGTGCCCATTGCAGCAAGTCGTTGTAACGATTTGTGTGGTAAAGGAACACATGGTAACGTTGCAGTCGGGGTAGTGACTGAGTTGTAAAGGCAGATTGTGGTAATGACAGCGTGGGAAAGGAGTCTTCCCTTTCTGCTGAGCTCAAAGGAGTTATCCTTGCCTATTCCAGTCAAACTATGAATTACAGACTCATTTTTTTAGCTTCTGGGATTAAATTCACAAACTCATTCCCACCTTTTTGAATGCTGGTTACAGAGAAGTTGGAGAGCAAATACATATTAACTTTCGGGAATTTCAGGCAGAGAAACTGTATCTTTTAAAAATAGCTGTGCTGGGGCGGCTCCTCCATGTGGGCGAAGGAGCATCGCCTCACTGCTTTCTCGTAGTGCGAGAAGCACAAACATAAAATGGTATTGTGAATGCCATTTAATATTTCTGCTTCTCACACTGCTAGAAAGCAGAAGGGTTTAGTTGGGGGGAGGGGGGGGAGGTGGGCAGTCCTGCTCCAGGGCAGGGGAGGATTGGCTTGCCCACTTTTGTGGGCGCTGACTGTTTGGTCGGCCCGTTTTCTTCATGTAGGCTGCCTTCAGCCTCAATCAGTGAAAACGGTCTCCCATAGACGCCTGTGTCAGCAGCATCCCAACTAATCACAGCACTGCCATTGCAGCGGTGTGGTTGGCTTAGGGGAGAAGCGAGGGAGACTTCCTGCTTCCTGGGACTCGAAGCAGAGAGAGGACATACAATGTGGGACCGGAGGTGAAGGCAATTTTTTTTCATGGAACCCCTCCCCTTCCCCATGCGTCCTCGCGCCCCCCACCGGGGTGTAATGCCGGCCGCGACTGTAGCTGTGTAGTTATTTTGCTTGCTAACCTTATTTCTGAGGTAGAGTATGGGGATTTTGATCTGTATTCTGATTATCTCACGGGTCCTCATGTGAGTAAATCCTTTTCCTATATTCTTCACGTGTGTTAGTGGTTCCTTCGCGCTCTGCCATTACCTAACCTTCTATATTACTATTGCGCTTATGTGTCATAACCTCATAGTACATCATTCCACAGGAACTACTGTTTTTCCTATATTACCTACTGGAGGTCGCCAGTAGGTAGTTATAGTTAGGACCGAGTGTCTATAGGAAGAGTATTTTCTTTTTGCTTATAACTTTGGCGTCGTTTGATGAATCTTTATGACATTTTCAAAACAAATTATTTGTTTATATCTGCTCCTATGTTGAAAGTTTCATCAAGGGGGGGTTGAAAAAAGGGAGTCCCAAAATTTGTTTTCTCCATGTTCATTTCTATGGGAAACTTTAGACAAGGCTAAAGGACGAACGGGTGAACAGAATTACTCCAAATTTAGCAGGGCGAAGGGTCTTGGTCGACAAAGCACACTTCTGCTTAATTGGTGTAAATCCTTTCAGTGGTTTTTGAGAAATATCGAAATTTACAGATATCAATATTTGGGAATTCTGCCATATGATTGGCTGAGGCGTTACGAGCACGAGCTTGCTGCTAATTGGCTGCGAGCGGTTGCAACTAGGAAGTGTTGGCTGCCATTTTGTGATTCCGTTGAAGCGAGTAAGGGGAAAAAAAGGGCAAAAAAAGTGGGAAAGAGGAGGGTAGGAGCACTGTAACCTCTGTGTGGTGTTTAGGGTGTGCTATAGAGGGGGTGAGAAGTGAAGTATTCACCCATACCGGTGTGAAAGTGGTTGGCTACAGAAATTAAGTGAGGTATTGCCTAAAGTGTGATGCTGCTAAGGTGAGCTGGTGCAGGGCTCGGGGATTAAAGTGTGAGCCCAAACTGTGTGTCGTATGCTGTGAACTCATGTGCCCTGGCCGCTGCAGTACAGCTGTGGAAGTAGTGTCAGCATGTGTTTATACCTACTAGGACGAACTACTGACCCCTACTGGTCTGAAAGTCCTGAGGTACGGAAAATATGTGAGGTACTGTGTAGAGTCTCATGCTGATAAGCTGAGCTGCTTCTGAACTCGGGGAGGAAAGCGTGAGTCCAAACTGTGTGTCATATGCTGTGAAGTCATGTGCTCTGGTCGCTGTGCCACATCTGTCCAAGTAGTATGAGCATATAGTTATACCTACTTGGATGAACTTTTGTTTCGAACATTGTAACTTGTGTATGGTGCTTAGAGGGTGTTATAGAGGGAGTGCGAAGGTAAATTTGCACGTATCAAATCAATTTGGTATTTGTGAAATGCAAACTACTCACTCTTACGGGTCTGATGGCGCTGGGGGCGTAAGCTGAGCTGCTGACAGACTCGGGGTAAAGCCATTGAGCTACTGACCCCTACCGGTCTGAAAGTGCTGGGTACAGAAATTAAGTGAGGTATTGCCTAGAGCATGGGTACTCACAAACTTTCTCTCGGGGGCCAAATTTACAGTTTGGTTTGTGTCCGAGGGCCGCATCGGTGGGTGCGGGTTCAGTGGGGGAGGGGCGGGCTAGAGCAACAACATAGAACTGACCATGAGGTTGATCACAGGTCCCTGCAGCGGACACTTTCGTCCACTGAGCCGTCCCGGCATACACACATCTCTCTCTCTCTCTCTCTTTCTCTCTCGGTCTCCCTCCCTCTCTAGAGCTCTCTCTCCCTCTCTCTAGCTCTCTCTCCCTCCCTCTCTCCTGTCTTCCTCTGTCTGACTCTGACTGTCTCACTCCCTCTCTCTCACTCCCACTCTCTCTCTCCCTCCCTCTCTCTCTCTCCCTCCCTCTCCGTCTCCCTCCCACTCTCCGTTTACTCCCTTTCCCTCCCTCTCCCTCCATTTCCCTTCCTTTCCCTCCCTCTCCCTCCCTCTCCCTCCCTATCACTCCCTCTCCATCTCCCTCCCTTTCCCTCCCTCTCCCCCCTCTCACTCCCTCTCCGTCTCCTCTCCTTCACTCCCTCTCTGTATCCCACCCTTTCCCTCGCTCTCACTCCCTCTCTGTCTCCCTCCCTCTCCCTCCATTTCCTTCCCTTTCCCTCCCTCTCCCTCCATTTCCCTCCCTTTCCCTCCCTCTCCCTCCATTTCCCTCCCTTTCCCTCCATCTCACTCCCCATCAGTCTCCCTCCCTTTCCCTCCATCTCACTCCCCATCAGTCTCCCTCCCGTTCCCTCCATGTCAATCCCCATCAGTCTCCATCCCTTTCCCTCCCTCTCACTCCCTCTCTGTCTCCCTCCCTCTGCCTCCCTCTCCCTCCATTTCCCTCCCTTCCCCTCCCTCTCCCTCCATTTCCCTCCCTTTCCCTCCCTCTCCCTCCATTTCCCTCCCTTTCCCTCCATCTCACTCCCCATCAGTCTCCCTCCCTTTCCCTTCATCTCACTCCCCATCAGTCTCCCTCCCGTTCCCTCCATGTCAATCCCCATCAGTCTCCCTCCCTTTCCCTCCCTCTCCGTCTCCCTCCCTTTCCCTCCCTCTCCCTCCCTCTCTATCTCCACCTCACTCCCTCTCTGTCCGTCTCACTCCCTCTCCCTCCCTTTCACTCCCTCCCTTTCACTCCCTCCCTCTCACTCCCTCCCTCCCACTCCCTCTCCCTCCGTCCCACTCCCTCCCACTCTCTCCCTCCCTCCCACTCCCGCCCTCTCACTCCCTCCCACTCCCTCCCTCCCCCTCCCTCCCACTCACTCACTCACTCCCTCCCTCTCACTCCCTCCCTCTCACTCTCTCACCCCCTCCCTCTCACTCTCTCACTACCTCCCTCTCACTCCCTCCCTCTCACTCACTCCATCCCTCTCACTCACTCCCTCTCACTCACTCCCTCCCTCTCACTCACTCCCTCACTCTCACTCACTCCCTCACTCCCACCCACTCCCCCCTCCCACTCCCTCCCTCCCTCTCACTCCCTCCCTCTCACTCCCTCCCTCTCACTCCCTCCCACTCACCCACTCCCTCCCTCTCACTCCCTCCCACTCACTCCCTCCCATTCACACTCACTCCCACTCACTCACTCCCACTCCACTCACTCACTCCCACTCACTCACTCACTCCCTCGCACTCACTCCCTCTCACTCACTCCCTCTCACTCCCTCCCTCTCACTCCCTCCCTCTCACTCCCTCCCATTCACTCACTCCCACTCACTCACTCCCACTCACTCACTCCCACTCACTCACTCACTGCCTCCCTCGCACTCACTCCCTCCCTCTCACTCCCTCCCTCTCACTCCCTCCTCTCACACCCCTCCAACTCCCTCCCTCCAACTCCCTCCCTCCCTCTCACTCCCTCCCTCTCACTCCCTCCCTCTCACTCACTCCCATTCACTCACTCCCATTCACTCACTCCCACTCACTCACTCCCTCACTCCCACCCACTCACTCCCACCCCACTCCCTCCCTCCCACTCCCACTCCCTCCCTCCCACTCCCTCCCTCTCCCTCCCTCCCACTCCCTCCCTCTCACTCCCTCCCTCTCACTCCCCTCCCTCCCTCACTCCCTCCCTCTCACTCCCTCCCTCTCACTTACTCCTTCTCACTCCCTCCCTCTCACTCACTCACTCCCTCTCACTCACTCACTCCCTCTCACTAACTCCCTCCCTCCCTCCCTCTCCCTCCCTCCCACTCACTCACTCCTTCTCACTTCCTCCCTCTCACTCACTCCTTCTCACTCACTCCTTCTCACTCCCTCCCTCTCAGTCGCTCACATCCTTCTCACTCCCTCCCACTCACTCACTCCCTCCCTCTCACTCACTCTCTCCCTCCCTCCCTCTCACTCCCTCCCTCTCACTCCCTCCCTCTCACTCACTCCTTCTCACTCCCTCACTCCCTCCCTCTCACTCACTCCCTCCCTCTCTCTCACTCCCTCCCTCTCACTCCCTCCCTCCCTCTCACTCACTCACTCCTTCTCACTTCCTCCCTCTCACTCACTCCTTCTCACTCCCTCTCACTCACTCACTCCTTCTCACTCCCTCCCTCTCACTCACTCCCTCTCACTCACTCCCTCCCTCTCACTCTCTCCCTCTCACTCCCTCCCTCTCACTCACTCCTTCTCACTCCCTCCCTCTCACTCACTCACTCCTTCTCACTCCCTCCCTCTCACTCACTCCCTCCCTCTCTCTCACTCCCTCCCTCTCTCTCACTCCCTCCCTCCCTCTCACTCCCTCCCTCCCTCCCTCTCACTCCCTCCCTCTCACTCACTCCTTCTCACTCACTCCTTCTCACTCACTCCCTCTCACTCACTCCCTCCCTCTCACTCACTCCCTCTCACTCACTCCCTCCCTCTCTCTCACTCCCTCCCTCCCTCTCCCTCCCTTCCACTCCTTCCCTCTCACTCCCTCCCTCTCACTCCCTCTCTCTCACTCCCTCTCACTCCCTCTCACTCACTCCCTCCCTCTCACTCCCTCCCTCTCACTCACTCCCTCCCTCCCTCCCTCTTACTCCCTCCCTTCCACTCCTTCCCTCTCACGCCCTCTCTCTCACTCCCTCCCTCTCACTCCCTCCCTCTCACTCTCTCCCTTTCTCCCTCCCTCTCACTCACTCCTCCCTCTCTCACTCCCTCCCTTCCACTCACTCTCACTACCACTCACTCACTCCCTCTCACTCACTCCCACTCACTCCCTCCCTCTCACTCCCTCCATCTCACTCCCTCCCTCTCTCCCTCCCTCTCTCCCTCTCACTCACTCCTCCCTCTCTCACTCCCTCCCTTCCACTCACTCTCACTACCACTCACTCACTCCCTCTCACTCACTCCCACTCACTCACTCCCTCTCTCACTCACTCCCTCTCACTCACTCACTCCCTCTCACTCACTCACTCCCTCTCACTCACTCACTCACTCACTCCCTCTCACTCCCCCTCCGTCCCCCTCCCCCTCCCTTTCCCTCCCACTCCCTCTCTGTCCCCCTCCCTTTCCCTCCCACTCTCTCAGTCACCCTCTGTCATCTCACCCTGCCTGTGTGCCAGCCGGGGCACACACACACTCACATCCGCACCCGAGCTCTTAACAGGTCTTTAAAAGACCATTTCCATGTTAATGTGGCCTTTGTATTTCACCTCTTCTTAGGCCCCTGCAGCTTTACTCTGGCCATTGCTAGGATCGCCCGGCCGGCAGCTCCCACAGAGCAGCAGAGTCTCTCGCGCTGCTGCAGACACGTAAAAAAAAAAACGTAAAACACAGGTATGATGTCTCGGGGGTCCGCGGGCCGCCAGGAAAGGCTTGCCGGGCCGCCACAGGCCCGCGGGCCGTACTATGAGTACCCCTGGCCTAGAGTGTCATGATGTTAAATTGATCTGCTGCTGGACTCGGGGATGAAACCGTGAGCCTAAACTGTGTGTGCAATGCTGTGAAGTCATGTGCTCTGGGCGCTGTGCCACACCTGTCCAACTTGTATATGGTGGTTAGGTTGTGTTGTATAGGGAGTGCAAATGTAAAACAATATGGTATTTGTAGAGCACAAACTACTCACCCCTATGGGTGAGTAGAGCCGGGGATCAAAGCGAGAGCTCTGTGCTGCAAAGTGAGATGGTGTGGCCGCTGCGCCACAGCTACGTGAAGAATATATTTTGGTGAGGGTCCGGGAGTTGCCGTTATCTGGCCCTAAAATAGCGGGCCTAAGTTGTAAGTTATATGGTATCTCTAAAAAGAGCCCTTGTGTTCATTAGTTGGGGCTACATGGAAGTGCGGATGCACAGCTTCTGTTATTCAGGAAAACTCGATTTCCCTCATCTATGAAGTGTACTCCATCTCTTCTGTAGGTATCCGCCAAATCAAAAAATATGTTGTTGTAGATGGACCCCATTTTGTGGTCTCTGAGTTAGGCAGACACAGCTTTGTTGACTTTTTTCCTAGATTTTCAATCTGAGGATAAAATTGTTTAGACCGTTTCCACTTCTGTCTTTGGCATATATTGGAATATACAAAGAGAGTTTGTGGCAAAAGTAACATCAATTGCCCACAGGTGTCCTTCATAAGCATTTCCAAACCTACCCCAGTCAATGTGCCTAGGTTGTTTCCACCACAGTGCACAATCATGAGGTCAGAGTGTTGGAAATGAAAACAGGTTTTAACCAAAGGCAATAATTGGTGCCACTTCAATCCTCTCTGTCCAAACCATTTAAAGTCCACATTTCGTAAACAGAGGTCTAAGTCAAAACATCTCTGTTCTGCATACCTCTTACACCAGAAAACATAGCTATGCCCTACTATACACACTAGCATTTTGAAGGTATGGCTGGAAGGTATGAAAAGATGTCTGTAGCTCATGCATTTCCTTCGTAGAATAAGAGATATGTTTAAAGATGGGGAATCTGTGTTTTTTTACATACAAAACGATACCTGATTGGGAGATGAAAAGCATTGTTTTTTAAAAGTAGGGTGCACATTCGTTTTGTGGAAAAGCATCTTTGTGATTGGTTAAGAAAAAGCAGTTTGAACGTGGAGTACATATTATAGGATAACATTTGCTCAACTCATCCACACCTGCTGCTTGCATTCGGAATGCACAGTTCGAACTTAAAATAGTCGTGAACTTTTAACCTGCACGTGCCGTTAAATGTTCGAGAAAATGTTGCAAAAATATTGTTAGGTTTAAACAAATTGTTGAACTTTTAACCTGCACGTGTTGTAGAATGTTCTAGAAAGTGTGTTTATAGAATATGTTGCACTTCTGACTTCTATGTGTCCTTGAATAATAAAAAAACTTTTTATTTGGAAAATTAGAAAGACAGTAATAGAGAGAAGTTTTGAAACGTAAAAGAATCAATGAACTATTCTAATTTGTTCTTTTCATGTATTCATGTGTGGAGGAGCAAAATTATAGAAACAACAGCACCAGGAAGAGGAAGGAGCAGGGAGTGGGGGGACGGGGGGAGATGGGCACAATGGCACACATGTACAATCAAGTACAGCACAAGTATAGACAAAAAATGGCCAAAATGAAACACATCAACAAGGAGCATAAGTCACACAACCCGGCAACATCACACCACTGAACGAGCATAGAAGTGAAAACCACACTGCATTCATACAGGATGTGTACAAAGGCCGGTCGTGGGTGTTGTGGTATGTGTGCGACCGTGGTCATCATGGATGAGATGCCCAGCATGTGGCACATGGGCGGGTTCACTGTGTGTTACGTTGCCAAACAGCTGCTTCTCCCTCCCATGAGCCCCCACAATTTTCGACGGTGCGCTGTTGTATCCCGTGCGCTGGTACGGCACAGCAATGTAATGCGTATTCCGGCATGTCCTGCGGCATTCGAACTACACCATGAGAGTGCCATTTGGTGGTGGTGTATGCCCCTTTAAAACATCGTCTGGCCTTGTGGCAGGCCACACCAGAACACAGAGACATACTTACTATACTTCCTGCACACGGACATGTTCGAGACACCCTGTTTCACTTACCGAATAGGCACACCCCTGCGCTGACCTGTGTAGGCCGGACCAGCACACGTGTGTTGTGCTTGCAGGAGGATACTTGCGTAGCTACATGTCCAGGGTCACTGCCAACGTTGATGTGACACAGTAACATCTGCTGAAGACAGTACAGTGTGATGTTGCAGGGCATTTGCCTATCATGCTAACACAATGACCACATGGACACACTTGCTCAGATGCAGGTTTGGGGGGCATTGGTGGCCCTGGTGTTGTTGAAATTAGTCTTGTGGCTGTCATGGGTATCCCTGTATCATGCTCATTGACTCTATGGCACCTGTGGGTGTTCTGGTATGGCTCTTGGCTGTGTTTCCTTTCATGCTGCAGGTAGTCGTCCTGCTTAACACCAGCAGAAATCAGGTGTAAAATTCCTGGTGGTAACATGGGTTATCGCCGGAATTAATTTTGGATTGCAGTTGTGAAAGTTGTGATGTCATTTCTTTATGTGCAGAACAATATACGGACTGGGCAGTGTATCCTGTCAAGATCCAGCAACTGACGCACTATTCCTAATCAATATAAATACAATGAGATGTCATTATTGATTTTGTGTGTACACTGTAAGTGCAGGCCCTACCTCAGTGCAATTCAATACAGGATTTTAGTATTTAGAATAAATCGCAAAGGTGCACCTTGTGTCTTTTTGCACGGGAACTGGTACTCTGCATTTCAATATTAGCACTTTAATGCAACTAAAGTTGAGATAAATCTAACACAGTATTCAGAAGTTGGTGCAAACTACAGAGATAAACAGTATTCCCACGATTAGTACTCCAAAAGGTAACTCCATGGTGGATACCAGCAAATAATAGTAATAAGAACAAGAAAGAGTCATACAGCAGTTAAGAAAACAACCAAAAAGGTTTATAATTTTTTTGCCAAACATTATTTTTTTATAAACTTATATAAACCATAAACTATTTTCAAATTTTATTTATTTGTGTATATATAAAAAAAATAAACCAATAAAGAAAATTTAACAAATATAATAGAAAACAATGAGGTGGAAGACTCCTGTGGGGACCATGGATGTCGACGACAGAGCTTGGAAAATAAGCACAAAATAAGGACGTGTGTAATGCGCATATCAAAGGACTGAGAGAGAGAAACAGAGAAGGAAAAACAAGCCAGAGAGAAAAAGAGAGGGAAGGAAAGAAACAGAGTGACAAAGGGAGAAAGAAGAGAGAGATAGAAGGAAAGGAATGAAGAGAGTGAGAGGGAGAGAAGACAGGGAAGTGAGAGAGAGAGAAAGAGAGAGAGAGAGAGACAGAGACTGTTGCCTCTGCGCATCCATGAGGAAATAATTACCTGGTGCCATCAGAGTGTGCAGCAGTGGGCAAACTGCACGTGCCAGTCAAAACCCCGCCGATCTCAGATGTGTTGCTGAGTCCTGAATGGTGGAGACCATTTGAACTTCTCCACGGCCCGGCAGATCTAACACATGCCGCTGAGTCCTGAGTCCTCATTGGTGGAGAGCACCTCAGGGTTTAGCCTGTGGAACTCAAGTTTGTGGCACATGGTGGTAGACTCCGGATGGCCACATGAGTGTGGGGTGGCACTAACCCTATGCATATGAATTCCGGTCCAAGGGGATGGTAAGCCGCTGACGGCCATAAAGCTAAGGGTGCGACTAACCTTCTGCCCAACTTTTCGCGGACTCTTTATGGTTGAGACCCGTGGAGCATTCGCCAGCTATTCTGCACCGGTAATAAAGAATGTGACGATGTCGATCTATTATATTTGCGTGGTCATATGGCCTGTGCCACATGTGCCGTGTGGTGTGTATGCAAACCTGGGAGTGGCCGTGCGATGTTGAGAACTAGACCACTGATCTGCACAGCAACAGCGAGTACGCCTGTGACAGGTAGCTATGTGGGACCAACGTTGGAATGTAATTGGAGTGGCGTGGCGTGGCGTACGACATAAGCATGGGCGAATTTTGCTAATCTCGCGTTCGCAAATTTTGCGGATTTGCGAACTCGCAATCTGCAAAATCCGCGAATTCTCGCGAATTTGCGGATTTTTTTTTTTGTGTTTGCGCGGGTTTCTGCCAGTTCGCGAGGGTTTTTTACAATGTCGCAAATTGCGAACTTACCTGTCGGGTCGCAAGTTTCGCGAACTTGTTGTTTCTACGTGTCCAGCCTGTTTGGGACACTCTTCTTCATCACTGCCACTCTCTGACTACTCATGCCACCCTCTGGCCCACCCATGCCACCCTCTGTTTCATCACAGCACCCTCTGGTTGTCCAGTCAGTGTACATTATTGTGGCAACGCAAGCACACCTTCCCTGCCTCAAGTGACCTGAATTAATTTGGGGCTGATTAATGTGTCACAGAATATTTTTTTAGCTGGCACCTGCTTCCTTAGTGCTTCCTGATTAGTGATCTTTTGCACTTGCTAAGTGCTTTCATTGTTGCAAAATTAGTTACAACACCTGCCCTGCCCCAACTGACAATAATGCATTAGGGGCTGATTAATGGATTTGAACTTCCAGCCTGGCTCCTGCTTGTCTCCCTTAGCTGTAATTCAGGACCTTTGTGGCATATGTGTAACTATTCTGAGGTTCAGAGCAGGGTCACATAATAGTTTCAACTGGCAACTGAACTCTGGAGGGGCCCCTCAGGAAGCACTACAGGAAATGGCTACTAATGATGAGCCTGAACTTTTGAACCTGGTAAGTAGTTACTTTCAGTTTTGCTAAGATCGTATTTCTGCAATTTTGCACTTATTCACGGGGCGCAAACTCACGCGAACAGTGCGAACAGTGCGAGCAAAATCCGCTGCTCGCGGATTTGCGGATTTTGCGGGAGATTCGCGAATCTCGCGGATTGCGAATTTACCGAAAATCCGCAAAATCCGCGAGCGAAACGGATTTTCCGCCCATGGTTAGTACGACAGAACAGGGCAGGGATAGACACAATGACGCGGATGGCTCGTAGTACTGCATCTAGGAAATATGCTTCACTGAACGAAGGGAGTCTGGTGCTGTGGTCGCTGCAAAGAAGTTGGGGTCACTGCCCTTCAGGACTCAGGACACAGTTACACATGTGGGATCGGCTTGTGTTTTAAAGAGTTAGTGGCAGCACGTGTCGCCATCCTTCCATATGGCAATATGTCTCACTGATCGAAGGGAGTCTGGTGCTGTGGTTGACCCACAGACTTGGAGTCACTGCTATTCAGGACTCAGGACACAGTTACACATGTGGGATCGGATTGTGTTGAAGAAGGTTAGTGGCTCCATGTGTCGACGGTCTTCCACAGTGTAGGTCAGAGGTAGCGGTGAGCAAGGGCCCATAGCCATGTGCATACGTTGGTGGCCCCACCGGCCTGCGTAGTACAGGTTCAGTGGCATCACGTGTCGCTGACATTCCATATTACAAATATCCTTCACTGATTGAAGGGACTCTGGTGGTGTGGTCAGTGTCACGAAGTTGTGGTCGCTGCCATTTAGGAGTCTTCCACCAGTTACACACATGGGATCGGCTTGTGTTGAAAAGGGTTAGTTGGCGCCATGTGTCGCCCGTCTTCCACAGTGTAGGCCGGAGGCAGGGGTCAGCAAAGGACCCTAGGCAGGTAACGCTGACTTGAGCTGCACAGATTGGGAGTATTTGGTCTTCTTAGCCCATTATAGTCTCTTACACAATTTGTGTCGCTACTAATCTTGAATTGTGAACCATGTAACCCCAGTGTAGGGCGCAGGCAGGGGTCAGGATGGGCGCACAGCCACATGGCGTTGAGTTGAGCTGCACAGTTAGTGACACCTGGAGTACTCGGCATGTGTTCACCCTGCGATGATACATGGTCCCGACGGGTCGTACTGGGAGTAATGTCTTGCCTTGTTAAGGCCACGTGGAGATGACTTATGGTGCAGTGAGTTAGTAGCACCTGAAGTACACAGCGTGTGCGTATCCTGCGATGAGGTGTGGTCCCAGCGGGCCGCACTGAGAGCAACGTGTCTTGCAAACTGGACTGCGTCATCTGCATTCACCATTGCATCTGAATTGTGAGCGCTGCTGTCCGCAGTGTAAATCGAAGGCAGTAGTTAGCATAGACATCAAGGAATGCTTTTTGTCACTTCTTGACAAAATCCGAGGACATAGAGTACAATTCTCTGTGCAATTAATAAATCAAGGCTGAATTCAATTTGTGAACCCTGCTGTCCGCAGTGTACATCAAAGACAGTTGTTAGCATAGACATCAAAGAATGCTTTTTGTCTTTTCTTCTTGACAAAATCTGAGGACATAGAGTACAATCCTCTGTGCAATTAATAAATCAAAGCTGAATTCAATATGTGAACCTTGCTGTCCGCAGTGTAGATTGAAGGCAGCAGTTGGTATAGACATAAGTCTGCGGTGCTGTGCAACTGGGTTCGCAGGGGGCCTGTGTGGAGGAGGCCCGCGGTAATGACAGCAGCCACGTGCCAGGCTGAGGGCAGCCGCTCTGCAGACTCATTGGTCTTCCCACATGTGAACCACGCCCAAGGCATGGCCTATTTATTCATACTCCTACACTGGAGTGGCATACGTTAGACCAGCCCATTCCACTTTCGCTTCCAGGGGGGGCCAACACAGCTACATGATCGAGATCCTCCCCACTGCCTGAGGTAACATGGTTGCGTCCACTGTGCACTACACTACAAGTATCAATAGTATATCTCCACACGGGGAGGTTTGTGCTTTGTATAGTGAAGTCTGTGCAGCACATCACTGCTACACTTGGCATTGTGTGCATTATTATTGATGAGTGACTTCCCTCTATCACACATACTTGGTTGCCACATCTCCCAACATTCAGCTATTGTGCGGCTGATGGGACATGTTATTTTGGAAGGTCCGTTGTCCTGTTTATCGCTGCCTCGGTGTTAGTAGCGGGGGGTGGTCCGGGGGGGGGGACGTATTGGTGGTGGTGGCGCTGCGGGTTGTGGCCTTGTTGAGTGTCGGAGCTGCATGATTAGTACCTCTAGCACATGTTGGTCTTTAGATGTGGCTGTGAGTTGGGTGTGATTCACGCAGTAGATAGTTGAACTCCTTACATCAGTTAAAGGTTGATGTTAATTTGGTACTGGTAAATTGGCCTATCGCCTGTTTTTAGATCGCATTGCAGATTTGGCTGGTTGTTGAAAGTATGGGGAAGTGGTGTTTTTGGTTTTTTTTGCACAGGAACGCCTACTTTGCATAGCATTAGCGTTAGTCGTGGCTCTGGTTTGTGGCGATTTTTTTGGCGGTCGGTATCGATGGAAGAGTGGTGAGGTTTGCAGTTTTCATCAGGTTGAGAATAGGATGATAATTAAAAAAACACAGAAAAAAACAGATATGTTTAATGAACATTATAGTTAGAAATTAGCAGTTAAAAATCCTTTTAAATTCACTGAAAAAAAGCATAGGTTTTACAGACGTTATAGTTAGGAATTAGCATTTAAAAAACCTTAGAAATTCACTGGAAAAAAATATAGGTTTCAGGGACGTGATAGTTAGTTGGATATTTCACTCATACAAAACCATAGAAATTCCCCTGTTATAGTTAGTTGAGCTAACTATAACTCGCGCCCGCGCAATGCTCTGCTGATGACGTCACATATTACATCATTCATGACATGGTCAGTTACATCACTGATGACATCACTTGAGACATCTCAAATGACATCCCTGATGACATCACTGATGACATCATCCACAAGAAAATCTGATGCACCTCCTCAGACCCTAATATAACACTTGATACACCAACTCTAAAATACAGACTATAATTTTCTAAACCATTAACACACCAATACCAGTTAGTACATCTCCATTCACTAATTTGTGGGTCTACACACACATCCACTCATTCACCCTTACAGTCACTCATACATACAGCCAGCCATCAATACAGCATTATCATATCCAGTCACATATCTATAAAGACACTCAGACACTGCCTCTCATTGAAAGAGTTAATCACACATCTTATCAGTCATGGAAATAATCAATCATACTTTCATTTACTCACCTGTACAGTTATACACATACTACTCCACTTATTTAAATATATAATAACACATACTTACACTCTAATACAATAACTAATACAAGCACACACTGATTAAGCATGGGCGGAAAATCCGTTTCGCTCGCGGATTTTGCGGATTTTCGGGAAATTCGCAATCCGCGATATTTGCAAATTTCCCGCAAAATCGGCAAATTCGCACGCAGCGGATTTTTTTTGCGGCGCGCGGCGTTGGTGATACAATTTTTGCGGCGCGCAGCGTTTGTTATCGTTTGCCGGGTTGTTTTTCTCGATAGTTTGCGAGTGCTGCGCCATTTTGGATCTTGCTGTGTGATCCCGCGGGATTTGGCGAGCGCGATTACGTCATCGCGGCTTGCGAGCGAGAGTTTGTCAACGCGAGTACAGCGAGATCACGTCTCGCGGTACTTCGCAATTGCGAGATTTGAGATGCGGCGAGCAGCAAGAATCTCGCACAAATGAAAATATAAAATTTGCAATTCTGCACAAGAAATCCACCAGCAAGCAGCATAAACCTTCTTGAAATGATGATTTTTATCTGAATAACTCCTTAGGTTGACATTTGCCTGCACTTTTTTAGCGAGGAGTCCATTTTGGGGAGGGGGGAGGGGGGTGGGAGGAAGGAAGTGCCCCACAGTCTTCAACTTCCTGTTCCTGTCCAGCAGGCTCCTCCCAGTGCTTTGTCCATCTCGTGGTCACTTTTCATTTGGATCTGGAGCTGGAAGGAATACTTTTTGTGGATGCTGCTGGATATTTGGATTTGAGGCCTTTTTGACTTTCTTTGGATCATTGTTGGATTAGAAATTTTACAAGTAAGTTTGTTTGGGGCATTACAGTTGCTGCAACAAAAATTTTGGAATTTTCGATTTTTGGGCTGTTTTGGGGCCCTTTGCCCAGGGGTACTCTGTGGTGGGTGGACTGAGTCTTTCTGAGGGGTCTCTTTAATGTGAACATCATGGAGGGCATGGATGGCATGGGATTGTGCTGATTTTAGTGTGTTTTTCGATTTTTTTGGCTGCTGTTGGGGCCTTTTGCCCAGGGGTAGTGAGTGGTGCATGGACTGAGTCTTTCTGTGGGGTCTCTTTAATGTAAACATCATGGAGGGCATGGATGGCATTGGATTGTGGTGATTTTTTAGTGATTTTCGTTTTTTGGGGCTGTACTTGTGGCCTTTTCACCAGGGGTATTTGAGTCTAGCATGGGCCTAGTCTTTCTGTGGGCTGTCTTGAACTTAAACATCATGGAGGGCATGGATGGAATGGGAATGTGCTGATTTTGCAGTGTTTTATCGATTTTGGGGGTGTTCATGGGGAGGGACAGGCCATGTGGCTGGTGGCCATTTTGAGTGCAGCTACAGGCACTGGCCATGTGCTGGCAGGCAAGTGGCCATTTTGAATGCAGGCTTTGTTGTTAGGCCTGCAACCATTTTGCCTACTTTTCAACCTTTATTTATGCCCAGGGGTAGTGAGTCTTGCATGGGCCTAGTCTTTCTGTGGGTTGTCTTGAATTTAAACATCATGGAGGGCATGGATGGATTGGGATTGTGCTGATTTTGCAGTGTTTTTCGATTTTTGGGGGTGTTCATGGGGAGGGACAGGCCATGTGGCTGGTGGCCATTTTGAGTGCAGCTACAGGCACTGGCAATGTGCTGGCAGGCAAGTGGCCATTTTGAAAGCAGGCTTTGTTGTTAGGCCTCCAACCATTTTGCCTACTTTTCAACCTTTATTTATGCCCAGGGGTAGTGAGTCTTGCATGGGCCTAGTCTTTCTGTGGGTTGTCTTGAACTTAAACATCATGGAGGGCATGGATGGAATGGGATTGTGCTGATTTTGCAGTGTTTTTCGATTTTTGGGGGTGTTCATGGGGAGGGACAGGCCATGTGGCTGGTGGCCATTTTGAGTGCAGCTACAGGCACTGGCCATGTGCTGGCAGGCAAGTGGCCATTTTGAATGCAGGCTTTGTTGTTAGGCCTGCAACCATTTTGCCTACTTTTCAACCTTTATCTATGCCCAGGGGTAGTGAGTCTTGCATGGGCCTAGTCTTTCTGTGGGTTGTCTTGAATTTAAACATTATGGAGGGCATGGATGGATTGGGATTGTGCTGATTTTGCAGTGTTTTTCGATTTTTTTGTGCTGTATAACTGAACTGATGTTCCTCTGTCTTCCATTTTTTTTAGGTGCACAAGACTCAAGAGAACCACCAGTGCCAGGAAGAAGTCCTGCAGCGGTGTGTGTGTGCAGCATAACGTCACGCGACGTCACGTCTGGCCTCAGACAACTCTACAATTCGTGCAACTGCGGCCTGCTGTCTGACCTGCTCTGAAGAAGATGGCCCCAAAAAAAGGTCTCCGTAGCTCCTCTAGCAAGAAAGTTGCTAGTAAGGAGCAGAAGAAGCAAGTTACCAAGGAGGCTGGTGTGCCACCCGCCACGTTTTTTGGGAGAAAAAAAAAAGTACGCCTGCAGCAGCAGGCTCTGCTGGGGACCAAGCTGGGAGCAGCACCCCTGCTCCATTGGGTTCAGTGCCTCCACCACCACGCCAACTTAAGTCAAAGCCCTTGAGTGCTTCAGAGGCAGTCAGTGTACTTCTCCAATCACCATCGACCAGTGATGTTGGCTCATCGCAAGAAAGTAGCAGCAATGTCCCTGAATCAACACAGGTTATTGTAACTCATCTGACAAGTGTTGAACAACCACAGCCGCAACAACAACACCATGTGCAAGTACACGCCCAAGTACATGTGGAAGGAGAGGCAGCAAAAGGAGATGCGCAAGCAAAGGTGCATGGAGGTTCACAAGTGCCCACAATAGTTGTTCCTCCCGAAGTAGGGGCACATCAGGAAATCGACAATGAAGCCGAGGTATCATTGGAAGCCACTCCTCCTGATGATCATTCATTGTCTTCCACATCCCTAGCAAGGAAAAGATCAAGGGGGGTGTCTACATCTTCTTCAAGCCCACCTCGTTCTGATGCAAGTGATCTGTCTTGGGAACCACAACTGCGGTCTGACAGTGAGGCACACCATGATCTGACACAGGTACCTAAGCGTAAAAGGAAGGTCGTCCAAAAACTCATACCTATGGAGTGTGATGAGGCTCAACAAGAAGTGACAGATACTGCTGGTGATGAAGCCTCTCACGATGACGACGAGCCAGTCATCACAAAGGTCACTGCAGCCCCACCGGGCATGCAGCAAAGAGACATTTTGACCCTATCCCGAGAAGCTGCTGAGCGTGATGATGATGTCGGCGAGGAGGCAATGGAAATGGAATCATTAGATTTGGAGTTAAGTAGTACACCAAAACCTACCGCTTCCATATTTCTTCCTCGCAAGAAGGTACCCACCTCGTCCTCGACCTCAATTCGTGGTGGTGAAAGTGCAAAACGTACTGAAGTTCGGCTATCCACATCCTCCACTTCATCTGGCATTAGCAGCAGGACCACCACCACCAGTATCGCCGCCTCCTCCGGCCCCCAAAGACATTTCAAGTCTGCAGTTTGGGACTTCTTTAGTGTTTGCCCAAAAAATGAAACCGTAGCCATTTGTAGCATGTGTAAGCTTCGAGTTAGTCGTGGTAAGTTGGGTTCCAACTATGGTACCGGAGGCCAGAGAGGTCATCTTGAAAGAAAGCACGCTGTCAAATGGTTTGCGCACCTACAGGCGATCGAGGAAGCCGGAATTGCACGTAATGCTGTTTCATCTGATAATGACGAGGAGGAAGAAGACGATTCAAACACTTCACTTACACCCAGTACCCCTGTCAGCAGCACACCCCATGTGAGCCACACTAAGAGTGTGGGAGAGAGTGAGACATCAATGCGGAAAAGTTCATCAGCGAGCGTAACTGGGTCGAAGATATCATCATCATCCCGTAAATCCTTGGTCCAGGGCAACATTAAAAAGATGTTGTTTACAGAAGCGCAATATGAACGCAACCACCCAATGACGCGTCTGTATAACACTAAGCTGGCTAAAATGCTAGCTCTGGACCTTCTCCCTTTTTCTTTTGTAGAAGGGGTTGGTTTTCTAGAATTAGTGGCAGCGCTCTGCCCTAAATGGAAGGTTCCTAGCCGGTTCTATTTTGCCCGAGTTGCGGTTCCAGCACTACATGAAGATGTTCTGAAGGAGATTGGGGCAGCTTTGCAGAAGAGTGCTGTTCACACTATACATCTGACAACAGACATGTGGACCAGTGGCGCAGGCGCTGATTACATGTGCATCACTGCACACTGGGTCTCTTTTTCAGGGGCTAAAGCAAAGCTAAACACAGGTGTTGACTCGAACATTGTTTTTAAAGCTGCTCGGAAACATGCAACACTAGCCATGTTTGGTTTGGAGAAACGTCACACAGCAGAAAACATTTTGGATGTCTTTAACACAAAGGTCCTTAACTGGCTGTCCCCACTAAAACGCCGGGTTGGTTATGTTTCCACGGACAATGGCGCCAATATAGTTAAGGCCATGAGGGACGGTTACTATTTCAGAGTGCCGTGTTTGGCGCACTGTATAAACCTGGTTGTCCAAAAATTCTTGGCTAATAAAGCCAGTGCAGCGTACAGTGTATTGGACACCTGCCGAAAAATGTGCAAGCATTTCAGCCATTCTTTTAAGGCCCGGAAGCAGCTGAGGACCCTGCTATATCAACGTAAAATGCCAGTGAAAGCACTCATCCAGGAGGTGGTAACACGTTGGAACTCAACCTTCTACATGCTTGAGCGTCTGTATGAGCAGTATACGGAACTCGATCAATATTTCCTTACAGAGGGTACAGAGGAGCTGAGGATGGGTGGGCCGCAATGGAACATAGTTCAAAGCCTGACACGCATGCTTCGTCCTTTTGAGTTCTTCACGCGTGCAGTCAGCAAGGAGGACTCTAATTTGGGAAAAGCTATCCCATTGTTGTACATGCTGGAGGACCAACTGAAGGAGGTGTGTTCTGTGTTTGAAAAAGATGACAAAAACCAAGACTCTTTGCTTCTGGCTGAGCAATTATTAGAGCTCCTACAAGGTCATGAACGTCTTAAAAAGATCCACTCAGAACAGCATTACATTTGTGCTACTATTCTGGATCCACGCTACAAAAAGGCGCTGGCAGGCCAAGCATTCTTTCCTTTTGATGATGAACATGTTCCAAAGTACAAACGTTGGCTAGCCTTGTCAGCCAAGAGGTTTGAAACAGAACGGCTGGAAATTGAAGGAAATGGCAGTACATCAGCAGGCCATCCCCAGTCAAAACAATCCACTTCTGCACCTGTGGCTGTGGCACAAGTGACCTCTCAGCCGTTAAAGACACCGGCAACCGGATCATCTGCACGAAACACAACAGAAACATTGGAGGCTGAAGAGGATTGGCTAGCTCTGCGTGGGTTTGGTTCTCAAAAGGTCAGAGGCACAGCAAGAGCTAAGCAAAGTGGAGGAACCTTGGATGAGGACCTTGAGTCGATGGTGAAGGACTATCTGAATGACTCAACAGAGGTCTATGTTAATTCTGACCCATTGGCGTATTGGCATGGGAAAAAAGAATTGTGGCCACAGCTCACCAACCTTTTGCATATAGCCAGGTTCTGAGCTGGGATGGGGCAGTGAGATAAATAACGGTGATGGATCAAGCCCTGATCTTTGGACTGGGTAAGAGTGGTCTGCTCAATTCAGACACTCTGTTCATCACCACCCCCTTTTCTGAATCGTTTTTGGCCACCATAGGTGTGGCAGGGTATACTCAGACATGAGTCCCTTTCTCACTGCTCCATCAGGATTCAAGCAAGCCGGGCCGAAGACGGCTGAAATGCCAGAAACCGGTCCCCGGTAGCTTGTCTCCTTTCTGGTGAAGAATTGGCTCGGTAGTTTAGTCTGCCCTGTTCCCATGATGCACTGGGCCAGGGACAGACTGATTTGCATATAGCCAGGTTCTGAGCTGGGATGGGGCAGTGAGATAAATAACGGTGATGGATCAAGCCCTGATCTTTGGACTGGGTAAGAGTGGTCTGCTCAATTCAGACACTCTGTTCATCACCACCCCCTTTTCTGAATAGCTCACCAACCTGGCTTTAAACTACTTGTCTTGCCCACTCGCAACCGTGTCTTCTGAACGGGTTTTCAGTGCTGCTGGTGGCATTGTAACTCCCAAACGGAGCCGCCTCTCGCCCAAAAATGTGGAGAGGTTAACAATGATCAAGATGAATCAGCACCTCATACCACCAGATTTCAGAGTACGAGAGAGCGTGCCGGATGAAGAGGAGGTGGCCAGCAACATAGATGAGGGAATTTCTACTCTGTCAGGTGACACTGAGCTCACCCTGCCTGAATTCGCAGAGTATGATGACGAAGCCTTATTCTCATTCCTGGACCGTGATACCGAGCCCTGAAAATGAGACAACGAATCAATAACTTTCTTTTTCGTCCCTATTCACTTTTATTCCTGTGTGTCTGTCTTTCTTTGTTGTGCACAGTTAATATATTTCAAACTTTAATCAGATAATCACAAAATCAAGCCCATCAGCAGAACTGTCTTCGCTGGTTTGCTAATTGATTTGAAGTTGCCGCAGTCTGCATTCCTCAGGTTCACAAGTTCAGAAGAACATGCTCCTCTATCCTCCTCCTCCAGACTCCTATTTCCATCAAACCAGAGGGCTGGTTTACGCCCAATGAAGAAAGACTCAGCACTTGTGGGGGTGTTGTTGTACCTCTTTGCAGGTGAGTTGACGGCTCTGGGACCATTGTTGGGAAGCTCTAATACCGGATAAAAGTGGTTTGGACCAAATCCCCGGAAGACATTTTTTTGTGTTTTTGATGACTTGCTTGCCTTCTAGGTGCTCTTAGGGAAGGTTCCGTCTGTTTGTGGGTGAGTTTCGTGGTCTGGGAGCATTGCTGGGACACTCTAATCTTGATTGCATTTGCTTTTCAGGAAATCCGTCGTGGCAACCCCGACTTATGGCCTAGCTACGCAGCGCGTTTGGACCGAAGGCCGAGAAATATTGCAAGTATGAGATTTTGCTTTTGGCCTGTTTGGGGGTGTTATGCTTCTTGGCGGGTGGGTTGGCGGGTCTTGGGGCATTCCTGGGAAGGTCTAATACCGGGTAGAAGTGGTTGGGACAAAATCCAGGCCGATTTTTTATTTGGCTATTTCTGACATTTTGCTCAATGTAGCGTTTTCGGGTGCCTGTTTGGGGGGCTTCCTGGTGTTTGTGGGTGAGTTTCGTGGTCTGGGAGCACTGCTGGGACACTCTAATCTTGATTGCATTTGCTTTTCAGGAAATCCGTCGTGGCAACCCCGACTTATTGCCTAGCTACGCAGCGCGTTTGGACCGAAGGCCGAGAAATATTGCAAGTATGAGATTTTGCTTTTGGCCTGTTTGGGGGTGTTATGCTTCTTGGCGGGTGGGTTGGCGGGTCTTGGGGCATTCCTGGGAAGGTCTAATACCGGGTAGAAGTGGTTGGGACTAAATCCAGGCCGATTTTTTTTTGGCTATTTCTGACATTTTGCTCAATGTAGCGTTTTCAGGTGCCTGTTTGGGGGGCTTCCTGGTGTTTGTGGGGGAGTTTCGTGTTCTGGGGGCACTGCTGGGACACTCTAATCTTGATTGCATTTGCTTTTCAGGAAATCCGTCGTGGCAACCCCGACTTATGGCCTAGCTACGCAGCGCGTTTGGACCGAAGGCCGAGAAATATTGCAAGTATGAGATTATGCTTTTGGCCTGTTTGGGGGTGTTATGCTTCTTGGCGGGTGGGTTGGCGTGTCTTGGGGCATTCCTGGGAAGGTCTAATACCGGGTAGAAGTGGTTGGGACAAAATCCTCGCGGAAAAGCCTTTTGGCACTTTTTGTAACTTAGGGTTCGTTAGGGTTAGCCCTAGCAGCAGGATTGCATGTGTTTCGGGGTGTTCTAGATTTTTGCAACTGAGTTCTGGGGTCTTAGAGCACTCGTGAGAATGTGTAATTTTGGTTGCAAGTCATTTGAAGAAAATCCATGGTGGGAAAGGGGGGATTTGGCATCGTTAAAGAAAGCCTTTGCCACTATTCTTAACTTAGGGTTCGTTAGGGTTAGCAGTATTTCTATTGCATGTGTTTGAGTGGGGGGGATTTCGAGTCTTGGAGCGATGCTGGCTATGGCTACTTTTGCTTGGTTGCTTGCAAGTGGTTTGAATGCAATCCACGGTGGGTAAGGGGTAATTAGGAAGGGGGTACTTCGGCCTACTTTTACTTTCAAAGTAAGTTTTGTCACCAGTTTTCTGCTAGGCCTCGTTTTTTGAGATTTGATTGGGGGTCTTCTACATTTTTGCGACTGGCTTTAGTAAGGGTCTGGGTGGGAGCACTGCTAGGAAGATCTAATTTTGTTCTAAAACACAGTTTACAGTACACCTAGCATGAGGGGCAAGATCCGCTACATTAATTTGCTCATACTTATTTATCCTTCAAAAGGTGACTCAGAGTACGCACTTTCAAAAATATTGTACTGTCTACTAGGAAAATCAATTTGTGACTTTTTGCACTCCACAGCCTACATACCTTATATTTATTTATCAGTGGTGTTGTAATATTATATCACTTCCTGTTTTTCGTTGAATAATTACAGGCCGGGTTTCAGTCTCTGCAATGGGGAAAAAAGGATGGAGTCAGGCTTCACAGTAGCGAGCCACAATTCAGTATCAGGCAGGCAGTGGACAGGGTGTCTTCTGGTGACCAACATCGATGGACGAAGCGTCGGCTGCAATGGAGGAGTGCCGCTAATAGGAGGATTTTTTTTCTGCAGGCAACTTACTTACCACTTCCAACAGGACCACTACAACCACATAGATACAGTATCCCTTGCCTTTTTCTCTGACTGTGACTGCATTTCTTGGATCTCTCTCTGCTTCTAAATTGATCCCTTAACACATCACTTAGTCCACTCCACTATCACATCTGCACCACACATAGTCATTTGTAAGTGCTCCTACGTAATTCGCAAGTCGCAGCACGCCCCAGGCCGTAGAGGACTGGGATGGCCCCAATGATGAAGCATGTCACCAAGGGGCAACCCTGGTGAGTGAGGGGACACCTAGAAAAAAAGCAATTTCTCCTTTTCTATCTACTATACCTTCCAGACCAACCCCACTGAGTGTTGTTGTGAATGGATTTATAGTGACCAGCAAGGCTCTCGGGTATCTGGCTAAGTACAGAGACCTTATGTTGAATATCGTTATCAATAATTCCACACAGGCCCTGTACTGTCGCATTCTTTCTTCCACAGTTGTCGAATGTACTACTTACTTTTCACTGACATGCATGCAGTAGTGCATGCACTTTCAAAGATTGATGGATAGGTTTGTACCCAAAGAATTGTTTATGTTCAATTGTTTGTCTATGCTGTGCTTTTTTTTACAGGGTGTCTTCTGGTGACCAACATCGATGGACGAAGCGTCGGCTGCAATGGAGGAGTGCCGCTAATAGGAGGATTTTTTTTCTGCAGGCAACTTACTTACCACTTCCAACAGGACCACTACAACCACATAGATACAGTATCCCTTGCCTTTTTCTCTGACTGTGACTGCATTTCTTGGATCTCTCTCTGCTTCTAAATTGATCCCTTAACACATCACTTAGTCCACTCCACTATCACATCTGCACCACACATAGTCATTTGTAAGTGCTCCTACGTAATTCGCAAGTCGCAGCACGCCCCAGGCCGTAGAGGACTGGGATGGCCCCAATGATGAAGCATGTCACCAAGGGGCAACCCTGGTGCGTGAGGGGACACCTAGAAAAAAAGCAATTTCTCCTTTTCTATCTACTATACCTTCCAGACCAACCCCACTGAGTGTTGTTGTGAATGGATTTATAGTGACCAGCAAGGCTCTCGGGTATCTGGCTAAGTACAGAGACCTTATGTTGAATATCGTTATCAATAATTCCACACAGGCCCTGTACTGTCGCATTCTTTCTTCCACAGTTGTCGAATGTACTACTTACTTTTCACTGACATGCATGCAGTAGTGCATGCACTTTCAAAGATTGATGGATAGGTTTGTACCCAAAGAATTGTTTATGTTCAATTGTTTGTCTATGCTGTGCTTTTTTTTACAGGGTGTCTTCTGGTGACCAACATCGATGGACGAAGCGTCGGCTGCAATGGAGGAGTGCCGCTAATAGGAGGATTTTTTTTCTGCAGGCAACTTACTTACCACTTCCAACAGGACCACTACAACCACATAGATACAGTATCCCTTGCCTTTTTCTCTGACTGTGACTGCATTTCTTGGATCTCTCTCTGCTTCTAAATTGATCCCTTAACACATCACTTAGTCCACTCCACTATCACATCTGCACCACACATAGTCATTTGTAAGTGCTCCTACGTAATTCGCAAGTCGCAGCACGCCCCAGGCCGTAGAGGACTGGGATGGCCCCAATGATGAAGCATGTCACCAAGGGGCAACCCTGGTGAGTGAGGGGACACCTAGAAAAAAAGCAATTTCTCCTTTTCTATCTACTATACCTTCCAGACCAACCCCATTGAGTGTTGTTGTGAATGGATTTATAGTGACCAGCAAGGCTCTCGGGTATCTGGCTACAGAGACCTTATGTTGAATATCGTTATCAATAATTCCACACAGGCCCTGTACTGTCGCATTCTTTCTTCCACAGTTGTCGAATGTACTACTTACTTTTCACTGACATGTATGCAGTAGTGCATGCACTTTCAAAGATTGATGGATAGGTTTGTACCCAAAGATTTGTTTATGTTCACAATTGTTTGTCTATGCTGTGCTATTTTTTCTTGTCTCCCAAAACCTTTCCCAAAAACCCCCGTACCCATCCATTTTTCAAACCCTAACCCTCTTCCCCCGGGCTGTGTGGTTTTGATTGATGTGTGACTAAATGACAGCAATAAATCCACACACTTGCTGGGGAGGATAAGGTGATTGCAACAGGCTGGTGAAGAAATCCGAGGATATATTCTTACTCTGCTTGACAAAGAACCATTGCTAATGTGAAAGAACTTCAACCAAATTAGTAGTTATACTTTACCATTTGTTAGGCTACAATGTGGCACTGTTCTACTGTACTTCTGTCACCTGCTATATTCTCAGTTGTACCGTTGAATTGCTCAGGAGGACAAACCAGATTTCATTTTCTTTTTTTTCATAGGCATGCAACTGCCACTGTGTCACACCACTAGTACCACCGCTATGAGGAAATTTTATCCGACCAAGATTGCCAACCATATTCGCTGTTTCCCGTGGAGCCAGCCCTGGGTCTAGCCCTACTTTCAAACACAAATTACAGGTAAGATAAGCGTTTGGTGGTTTGGGGGTATAATGGAGTATTAGTACGAGAGACGAGAGACTGAAGGTAGTACTACTAAAGTCCTAGGACTCTTGGATTCACTTCACTTAGTCTGTGAGAGGCACTTAGTGTTGAAAACATTTGGGCATTTACACTTAAAGGAAGAAAATGGAACTAAACTTTCAGGAAAACAAAGTCAACGTTAAACCCCCACCCACCAGGCAAGCAGTAAGAAACGGGTATGCTCAGATAAAGTTTGAAAAAGTATATTTATATCCCTAACAAAATATTCTCCCGCAAGACCCTCCCTAACCCCAACGATTGTCCTTCAAAAGTCCCCAAAAACCCAACTCCCAATTCCCACCCCCCAAAAGTCTCTAAAAAAGGGGCAAGGGACACTATGGGTGGATGCTGTCAACTTTTTGGGCCAGGGCATCATGCTCCTGGCGGAGCAAGGCGTTCTCTACGCGGAGCCCCTCCAACTGGTTGGAAAAGTGGTGGAGCTCCTGCTGGAGGCGGGACACCATCAGGGTACTGCGGCGCAGGCGTGCCTTCAATGCCTTGTAGGTGCAACGGCTGTGAGAGGAAGCTGTAGCTGTTGTCCTTGCTACTCGGCGGTGGCGTTTGGCTTTGGCAGCCCGGCTCAGTCTGGGTGGACCACTGTGCTGGGTGGCACTGGCAGCCCGTGGGGGAACGGAGGCCGATGCAGACGACGTAGTTGTTGTGGTCGACTGCACACTTTCTTCGTCCTCCAGGGCCACCAGCCACCGATATTCGGCCACAGTGGCATCGATCCTCCGTTGCCGGGCCGCTCTAGCCAGCTCCTTCCTCCTTGTTCGTTTGGAAGGAGAACCTATATGAAGAAAGAAAGACATAGTCTGTAACCAATGCTCTTTAAGATTAACTCAATCATTCAGCAGAAATTTGTGTTGCACTACAACTAGCAACTTGCAAACGCATTACATAACTATTGAGGCCAGTATCTATCTAACCTCACACTTCTTCATCCTTGCTCTAACATTAGTGGGAGTTTAAGGAACAAATTCTACGAGCACTATGGACTTCCATTGGAGTCGACTATGAAAGTACACCATTCTTATTCTTATTCTTGTCTCTTGTTTTGGAAAATTGGTACGTTATCTTCTGCAAGCCGGCATAATGCCAGCGCAGTAAACTTGCACCCGAGAAAAAGAGACGCACGCCATGAGGAGTGACCTAGACTTGCGTTGCGTTACTGTACCCGTCCAGTACATGCAGGTGGTGAAGCTCTTACTTTTCTATTACGGGTGGCACTGAGAATACTCTGTTACAACTCAAGGGCTACTGCTTAATTAATTTAACTTTCACCCTACAGTGGAAATGAGTACTAGAAATGGAAAATTGAAGAAGATAAATAATCTGATTATCTATCACTTCACATGGGATGTTTTTGCTTATATATGGGATGACTTTAGGTGCTTTGCTTTTTATTGAGTGACCAGTGATACATCCACACATGAATGACTGAGTACTACTAAACTTATTAAGAGAGGTAGGGAGTGGCCACCGTAATAACCGGATCTATGCAGTGCTTGCAATACAAACTACTGCTACTATTGATGGTAGTATTTGGACAAAATTAAAAGTTCTTTTCCTTGCCTTTCCTACACTGGAACGGACGTGCGGGTGCAGTGTTACATGCTCTTCAAAGTTACACTTAGTTCATCCACTGACCGTCTACTCTCTCTAGATCATGGGTACTCACAAACTTTCTCTCAGGGGCTACATTTACAGTGTAGTTTGGGGCCGAGGGCCGCACTGGTGGGGGCGGAGTCAGAGGGGGCGGGGCTAAAGCAAAACGATAACTTGTGACCATGAGGTTGCACACAGGTCCCTGCAGCAGATGCCCTCATCCACTGAGCCACCAGACCCAGCATTTACATACATCTCTCTCCCTCCTGCTCTCCCTCCTGCCCTCCCTCTCCATCTCGCTCTCCCTCCTGCCCTCCCTCTCCCTCCCCCTCTGTCATCTCACTGTGTGTGTGTGTCTATCTGTGTCAGCCTTCAGCCCGGGTTGAGACCGCTTCCTCAACGCGCACACACAGACAACAACACCAAAGTACTTAACAGGTCTTTAAAAGACCATTAACATATTATTGAGGCTTTGTTTGTTGTAGCGCCCCTGCTTCTCCACCCTGACAATCACTGCTTGCCCGGCCCCACAGAGCAGAGGCTTTGTTCAATTTCACCTCTTTGTGGCCTTGCATCTCCACTCTGCTCTGTGGGGGCCGGGGGAGCAGTGATTGTCAGAGTGGAGATGCAGGGGCGCTAACAGGTGAAATACAAAAAAGCCTCTGCTCTGTGGGGGCCGGGGGAGCAGTGATTGTCTGCAAGGTCTGCGCACCGCCAAGGAAGGCTTGCCGGGCCACCACCGGCCCGCGGGCCGTACTATGAGTACCCCTGCTCTAGATACACATATGCTATCTAAGAGTCAGATAGTAGCATGATCCAGGTATATGGACACATACAGTTTCTGTGTCACCCACCCAGGCTGTTGTCCTTCCACCCATCATTGCTTCATCATTCACCCAGCCATGCATCTCATATTCTTGCCTTCCCAGCTAGTCTTCAATCTCAATAAGTAAGGAATATATAAGAGCTTACCTCTGGCCGCCACCACCACCGTCTCAACTCTCACAGCCGCCGCCTCCTCCCCTGAAGAATCGCCCTCCGCCTCCGTGTCGAGCACCACCACCTCCACACTGGCCCCGCCACCAGATGTTCCACCTACAAAGTACATTTAAGAATGTTAGAATAAAGCACTCACTAGTCTTTGGTCTAGGAATGAAGACATGTGAAAACAATGTAATTTGTGACTGTCTACGTTAAAGTTAAAAAAAATGTCCCTTTTTCCAGGGAAGGTTGTCTTGCTGCACTTTTTGGCACAACTGATGAAGGCTGTTTTTTAACACGCACCATTTTTCTCCACACAGACAGAAGATGGACTTCTAACAACAAGATCAAGTTGAAACCAGGTGAGAGCTCGGCTCGACCACAAGAAATGTCTTCAATTAATCGTCAGCACTAACCACTTTTCCATTATCAGTTAAACGTTTAGTTTTATTATGACTTCATTTTAATAAATGTGTTTACTTTTAATAAAGCTTTTAAACTTAAATACAATCTGTGTTTTTTGGTCCAGACTAGAGTGACTGAGCGAAAGGTTTTGCAATTTTTGCAAGCATGAGTCCAGATAGAACACTTCAAAAGACATTATGGACAATCCCAGAGGACTGCACTAAGTTGATAGAGCTATTGCTGACTAGAATCATGGGAGTTTCGCCAACCGTGCAATCTTAGTTAGCTACACAGACAGACTAATAAGAATAATCTAGTAATACCACAGGGAGTCATAGTAGAGGCAGGATAATAATTTAGATACAGTCTACAAGAAGAGCAAAGACAATTTTGAAAAAAGTCAAATGAGGAACGCTAGGAAAAATGGGTACTAGTCTAAAATGAAAACTTACTGGGGCCAGCAGAGGAGCCCTCGCCTGCCCGATCCTGGCCCTGTTGAACAGCATCCGCCGCCTGCTGCTCCTGTGTCCTCCTCTCGCCCCTGGGGGGAGCTGACGTACAACATGAAAGAAAGAACAGAAAACATGGATGATTGTTGCTTGTCAATGTCAACCAAATCAAACATTTCAAAAGAACAATAACAAAATATTTCCGCGAAATTATATTGATTAGGGTTAGTTTTCATTTATTTGCGGACCTGTGACTTTGAAAGTCACGTAACTCACTAAACAAAGTACTGAAACGTTCACCTAGGACTGGCAGGCAGCAGTCCGCAGGCAAGACGCAAAGTGACAGACAAACTCCATTGTGATTTCAGGCAGATCAGTGACAACACTAACAGTTGCCTGCTACATTATCAGTCATTTAAATAGTCAAACTATCAATCCACCGCCACTATTTTTCTTATTGTCAGGGGTACAAAGGAAGGGGCAGATTTAAGCCCCTTGCGGCTCTTTTGCGCCGTTCTTGCGTGACTTTTGTGACGCAGCAGCTAAACAAAAAAGGGTGCCATGGTGCGGCGTATAATATTATAACAACGTGACGCATTTGGGAGATGCATCCCGTTATAAAGCCCTGCGCCATCAGGGGGCGTTCCGGCGCAAGGGAGGGCATTCCTGCGCTGGAACACATCCTAATAGTGGCTGAGGGAAATCTACAAAATTTCAATCAGTCACCTTTAGGACAATGATGCATCACACAAACCCTGCACCTGCTTGAAGCAGACGTACGGCTTGACCCAGCATTGGGGAGATAGGGTACCCCAGAGCATTGCTGGAGCTGCGCCATCGTTGCGACACAACTCCAGCAGTAAAGCTTCGGTGACATTTTGGGCCCATGGTGCGCCGCATTGCAAATACGGCGCACCATGTTTGGTGGTGGTAGCGGGCCGCACAATTAATGGCGCATCCCTGCTACTTTGCAGGGATGCGACGGTAATTGCAATTCTGCCCCTTAGGGGCATACTTACTTACGCGTTATGGCGCATCTCCAGAGATGCGCCAGATCAAATGCGTCACGCAAAACTACCCTTGCGACACGGCAGATGCGCCTCATTTACAATGCGGCGCGCCCTGGCGCAAGGGTAGGCACTTGCGTGACGCATCTCGTCACGTAAGAGCGGCGCATCGCTGGAGTCACGTCGCCAACGCAATGCAACTCCAGTAATGCTCAGGGCCACCCAATACTTAACATGCTGTGTTAGTCCTTTCGCCTGCTTCGAGCAGACATAAGGAATTGAATTGACGTAGCAGCGTCGCAGAAGTGCCTGCGTTAAATCTTGTAGATTTCACGCAGGCAATTTTGCGAGGCGCACAGCCGCCGGACCGCCCACCCTGCGTACTAGGAACGCACCCATTGTGGTGCAGGCCCATGGCTTTATAACGTGACGCATCTCCCTAGATGCGTCATGCTGTAAATGACTCGCAGGGATGCGGCACTTTTACGCCGCTGTTGCGTCACGCAAGGCAACGTAAACGTGGCGCAAGGGGCTTGTAAATGTAATCTGCCCCTTAGTGTCTAGCATTACGCAGTTCTGTAAAGTACACTCATACATAATAGTTACTCAGGCCAATGAGACCACGAAATAGAAAACAAATAAGCATAGTAGCAACGCCACTGAGAAGGAGAGCAGTGCACCTGAAATGCACAGAAGATTTTGAAATATAATTTTACAATGTAATAGTCATCAGCGGCATTATTGGCTTGCTCCATGTAAAAAACAAATATTTGCAATACAACAACACAGAGCAGGAGAAAACATCATAGTAGTGAGTGATTAAATGGCTACTACTACTCACCAAGCCCGGGGATCTCCAAGCCGAGCTGGTCCAGCAGGTCACGCTCGCGGTCCAGGAGGTCCGTCCAGGGATGGGTGACCTGGCTGTAGGTGCGCTGGACCCCGTAGAGGTGGGATATGGCCCAGCACACCTTCTCCCACCGCTTCCGGCGCTCCCGCATGTTGTAGCCGCCGGCCGCGATCCTGCCGCCTCCCGCGATGGTCCTGGGCAGGCGGCGCTGGACGAAGTAGACCAGCGCGCCCACTTCCTTCGGGCTGAATATCTCCCGTCGCGTCACCTGCTCCCCCCTCAATCTCCCGCATGCTGTCCTGGCACTGGGTCCAGCACTACTCCCCGCCGCCGCTGCGGCCCTCAAGTGCCTGGGCAGCTTCACGGCGCCTGGCTTGACCATGGTTTGGGCAGGTAAGGTAGGAAGAAGTAGAAAATTAAGAAAGAATAGGATAGGGAAGAAGAAAAGAAAAGAGTTTAAAAAAGTAGTTTAAAAGTAAAGAAAAATAGCAGAAAAGACAAAAATATACAGCTAGGAAAAGAGAGGGATAGATAAGAAGCAAAATCGTAAAAAAAAACTGAAAACAAGCAAAGGATGGCAAAGATACCAAGAGGATTAAACACCATGCCCAGACACAGGAAATGAATGAAAAACAAGATGGCCGGCGCCCGTTCACGAGCGCGAAAGTAAGTTCGCGCGAGATTTTCCTCGCGATCTCGTGCGAACCTCTAGATTTCCCGCGCGATCTCGTGCGAACCTCTACTCGCAATGCGCTTACTGCGCGAGATTTTACATAGCGGGCGGAAACGGAAATACGTCACGCAAACAAAATGGCCGCGCCCGTACTCGACCTTGGGGTAAATTCGCGTGTTGCGCTGCAAGCGGCTCGCAAATACTGCAAAAAAACTCGCGAAACAACAAGCCGCAAAAAAATAAAATGCTCATTCGCACGAATTGGCGGCTTCCGCGGTCGGTTTCGCACGACGCCGCGCCCCGCGAATAGCGCGAAAAAACCGAAAAACGATTTCAGCAAAAGCAAAAGCAATGAGCAGGTGCAAAAGGTCAACCTCATGATTTGTAACGATTCTCTGTAGTGCTTCCTGAGAGGGCCCTCCAGAATTCGGTTGCCTGCTTGCAACTATTGTGTGACCCTGCTCTGACCTTAACTGTATGCCACAAAGGTCCTGAATTACAGCTAAAGGAGCAGACAAGCAGGTGCCAGGCTGGAACTTGAAATTCTTTCAGTGACACATTAATTAGCCCCTAATTCATTATTGTCAGTTGGGGCAGGGCAGGTGTTGTTAATAAACTAACCCCAAATTAATTCATGTCAGTTCAAGCAGGGCAGGTGGGCTTGCTTTTCCCCCCCCATCTTCTACAGTGATGATGAACCAGAGGGTGGCATTGATGTAACAGAGGGTGGCATGGGTCAAAGAGAGGGTGCCAGTGGTGAAACGGAGGGTGCTGGGAGGCTGTGATGATGAACCAGACGTAGAAACAACATAGTCGCGACCGTTGCGAGCCGACAAGTAAGTTCGCAATTGTGAACTAGTACCAAATCCCCGCGAACTGGCAGAAACCCTTGCGAACACAAAAAAAAAAACCGCTAATTCGCGGGAATTCGCGGATTTTGCGGATTGCGAGTTCACAAATCCGCAAAATTCGCGAACGCGAGATCCGCAAAATTCGCCCATGCTTAACACTGATCCACACAGGTACTCTCACAATAACTCAGTCTTGCATATACTCATTTATATACTCCAACACTGATATATACTGCCTTTTACATATGCAGTTACTCACACATGTACTGTTGAGGCATCCATTCACTCACCAAGACACTCATACACACACTCACCCAGCCATAGAGCCATTCACAGATACAGACTTGAACGCATATACCCAGTGAATTATCTACTCATATATCTATGCACAGAGTCATACCCCTCACCCACCCATACAGACACTCAGACAAGCAATCAATAGCTGATATAGATCCTCATTTAGCTGCTAACCAAACAATGTCAAGTCAAGTCAAGTCAAAGAATTTATATAGCGCACTACATACCCAGAGGGTCTCAAGGCGCTTAGGGAGGGGAAGAGGATTACTTGTCAAATATCCACGTTTTAAGTTGCTTTCTGAATGCTAGGTGGTTCTGGGTAAGGCGAAGGTAAGTGGGGAGTGAGTTCCATGTTTTAGCAGCCAGGTATGAGAAGGATCTGCCTCCCATGGTTGTCTTGTTGATACGAGGTACAGTGGCGAGGGCTTGGCTGGAAGAACGTAGTTGGCGGGAGGGGGTGTAGAAGGACAGTCGTGAGTTGAGGCATTCTGGTCCGATGTCGTAGAGTGATTTGTGTGCGTGGGTTAGCAGTCGGAAAGTGATCCTCTTATTGACGGGTAGCCAGTGGAGGTCTTTCAGGTGACCAGAAATGTGTTCGTTACGCGGGATGTCTAATATGATCCTGGCTGAGGCGTTTTGGATTCGTTGGAGTTTCTTCTGGAGTTTAGCGGTAGTACCTGCGTAGAGGGTGTTTCCGTAGTCCAGTCGGCTCGTGACCAGAGCATGGGTGACTGTTTTTCTGGTTTCGGTGGGGATCCAGCGAAATGTTTTTTTGAGCATGCGAAGAATGTTGAAGCAGGATGAGGATACGGTGCTGACTTGTCTGTTCATTGAAAGTGAAGAATCCAGGATAACGCCTAGGTTCCGTGCATGGTCTTTCGGGATGGGTGCTTTTCCAAGGGCTTCCGGCCACCAAGAGTCGTCCCATGCAGAGGGGGATGTACCTAAGATGAGGACTTCTGTTTTATCTGAGTTCAGTTTCAGACGGCTGTGTTTCATCCATTCAGCAACTTCTTTCATTCCTTCGTGTAGGTTAGTTTTGGCGGTGCTGGGGTCATTGGTGAGAGATAGGATCAGTTGAGTGTCATCCGCGTAAGAGATGATGTTGAGGTTGTGTTGGCGGGCGATGTCCGCGAGGGGGCTCATGTATACGTTGAAGAGGGTGGGACTGAGTGAGGATCCTTGTGGTACGCCACAGACGACTTCAGTGGCCTCGGACTTGAATGGTGGAAGGCGGACTCTCTGGGTTCTTCCGGAGAGGAACGAGGTGATCCATTCAAGTGCTTTTCCTTGTATTCCGATGTTTCTGAGGCGTTGTAAAAGGGTGCTATGGCAGACTGTGTCGAAGGCTGCAGAGAGGTCGAGGAGGATGAGGGCGACTGTGTCTCCATTGTCCAGTAGAGTTCGAATGTCGTCTGTTGCTGCGATGAGGGCGGTCTCAGTGCTGTGTTTTGCTCGGAAGCCAGATTGTGAGGAGTCGAGGGATTTGTTGGCTTCGAGGAAAGCGGCGAGCTGGTTGTTGACAGCTTTCTCGATGACTTTGGCCGGGAAAGGAAGGAGTGATATTGGGCGGTAATTTTTGAGTTCAGTGGGGTCTGCTGTGGGTTTTTTCAGAAGGGCGGTGAGTTCAGCGTGTTTCCAGCTTTCCGGGAAGGTGGCGGAGTTGAAGGAGCAGTTGATGACGTCTCGGAGGTGCGGTGCTATGACGGAGTTTGCTTTGTTGAAGATGTGGTGAGGACATGGGTCTGTGGGGGATCCTGAGTGGATGGAGTTCATCAGGCGGATGGTGTCCTCAGTGGAGATTGGGTTCCAGTCGTTAAGGGTGTTCAAGGGGGGAGAATGTTCATCGTATGGTTGGGTGGGTTGGTCTTTGGGTTGGTTGTCGAAGCTGTTGTGGATGTCTGCAATTTTGTTGTGGAAGAATGAGGCTAGGGAGTCGCAGAGGGCTTGAGAGGGGGTGATGTCGTTGGAGTTGGCCGAGGGATTGGTAAATTCCTTGACGATGTTGAAAAGTTCCTTGCTGTTGTGAGCGTTGTTGTCTAGTCGATCCTTGAATGCTGTTTTCTTGGCCTTTCGGATTAGTTGGTGGTGTGAGCGGGTGGCGTTTTTGAAGGCGTCCTTGGTGCTAGTGGTTGGGTCTTTTTTCCAGGCCTTTTCAAGGGAGCGGCAGAGTTTCTTGGACTTCTTAAGATCATCGTTGAACCATGAGGCCTTCTTGCTGCCAGGTTTGCTTTGACGTTTTTTCAGTGGTGCTAAGGTGTCGGCGGTGTTGGATAACCATAGGGTGAAGTTGGCGGCGGCTTGGTCTGGGTTAGAAGAGAGGGCTGGGGTGTTTAGAAGGAGCGATGAGGAGATCTGGTCGATGGTGATTTTGTTCCAGTTTCTTTGCAGAGTTGGTTGGAGGTGGTGGATGGGTTTCGGCTTGTTGTAGGTGAAGTGGACGCAGCTGTGGTCAGTCCAGAGGAGATCCGTAGTATGGCTGAAGGAGACATGATTGCTGGAGGTGAAGATGGGGTCGAGTGTGTGACCTGCGATGTGGGTGGGGGAAGTGACCAGTTGTTTAAGTCCGAGGTTGGCGAGGTTGTCCAAGAGGGTGGTGGTGTTGCGGTCATTGTTCTTTTCAAGGTGAAAGTTGAGGTCTCCCAGAAGGATGTAATCTTTGGAGGGGAGCGCGTGTGGAGTGATGAAGTCCGTGATGTCTTCACTGAATTTTGCGCGGGGTCCTGGTGGTCTGTAGAGGAGGGTGCTTCTGAGTGTGGTCTTGGGGTCGATGTGGATTTGGAAGTGAAGGTGTTCAGAGTTGGCGAGGTTGACATCTGAGCTGGTAGAGATGTGGATTGATTTTTTATGGACGATAGCGATTCCTCCTCCTGTGTGGCCGGTACGGTCCTTGCGTGTGATCTTATAATCTTCAGGGATGGCAATGGTGATGTCTGGGGCGGAGGAAGCGTTCATCCATGTTTCTGTTAGGAAGGCGACGTCTGGAGAGATGGTGTCTAGTAGATTCCATAGGTCAATGGCGTGCCTGTGGACCGAACGGGTGTTGAGAAGGATGCATTGAAGGAGATTAGGGTCGGGAATCTGTGGTGTGGTCGTCGCGGAGATGTTGTCGGTGCCGATGAATTTGCAGGAGTAGCAGGAGAAAGGTCCATGGGTGTGTCCAGGAGCGGCTTGGACGCAGTTGGGGGCGTGACCGGGGTTAAGGGCTAGGAGGGCGGCGGCATCGTAGGTAATGCGAGAGGGCTGGGCAGCGCGAGGGGCAGGGGGTCTGGCGCTGGGCGCGGTCCAGGCGCGGATGGGCGTAGACGGGCTTACCTTTGGCGCACCTTCGGCGTGTACGTAGCGCGTGGACGCTGCGCGTGGGACCATCTGGCTTAAATGGTTGTGCGAGGGGGCGGAGCGTGGGAGGGTCAGCTGGGAGGCGGGATCAGAGAGGCGGGTCAGGGGAGAGGAAAACACAAAATGGAGGGCAAAAGTGAAACTAAAAGCTGCAGCGAGGGCACAGCACAATGATCGTCAACAGGCAGCTAAAGGCACACAATTCCACCACAATACCTCTGCCAAAGCGCCACTTAGAGACTACTAACGTTGAAGCACAACGTAGCAATGAGGTGCACGTAATTAACACAGAGCGCCAAATTAGATTCAACAACTAGGGTTCTAAAGCGCCAATCAGCTACAAAGCGCTAATGTTGAAGATAGGATACACGCGGTAAACTATAAAGGCTGTGTGTCACAGAGCGAGATGCGGAAAATACAATAACAACAGGCACAATTCAATTAATGGCAAAGAAGAATTTAAAGCGCTGCGCGAGTAATAGCTTCTGAACGCGATAGCGTTTGTTAATGGCAACGATACCAGGCGCAGTCAGGGGAGCTCGGGTGCACAGGGCTTCAGCTGCGGTGCAGGTGATGTCAATAAAGATTCTGGCAGGAGAGCGAGGGGAGCGACCGTTCAGGAAGGAATCCAATGCAACCGCTTACACACCAACTGACAACCTAAACTGTGTGAATGTTTGTATCACTTGGTAACACATGTATTAAGGAAGACATAATTAATCACTCACTGATACACTCAGTCGCACATCTACTTAATCATGCATCCTGATTCTTATAAACCCATTCATTGTTCAATACATCTTGGCACATATATATATAAAACATATTTACATTTTATAGAAACACATATTCACTGGATGATGTCATCAGTGATGTCATTTGAGATGTCATCAGTGATGTCACTGACCATGTCATGAATGATGTATGTGACGTCATCAGAAGTGCATTGCGGGGGTGCGAGTTATAGTTAGCTCAACTACCTATAACAGGGGACTTTCTATCGTTTTGTATGAGTGAAATGTCCAACTAACTATAACGTCCCTGAAACCTATGTTTTTTTCAGTGAATTTCTAAGGTTTTTTAAATGCTAATTTCTAACTATAATGTCTGTAAAACCTATGTTTTTTTCAGTGAATATATATATATATATAAATACAGCTGCGCAAAACTCACTAGTACTGCAGAAATCTGGCACGGCACACCCCCAAGGGAGGCAAGATACACATCCTATGGCTTTGCCTATCACTGCAATCATACTGGGAGTCAGTATGGTGACACCTTCGCTAGATGAGTCAACAGCTTAGCCTGCCCTGTCACACAGCACTCAGGATGTCATCAAAATTTTAACCACAAGAATAGATGGCTAGATGCAGCATTAGCCTTCACAATGGTTTGAATTCTAAGGCACCGTAAGTAGCCCTTACTATCAGATATTGAAGAATGGTCCAACACAATGAAAAGAATGGCCACACTTAAACGAGTGACATTTAAGCTGAATAATCAGCTATGAGGGTTTGGAGACATTTGGGGGATTAATTAGAATAAATATTCCTGGACAGGTGATACACCTCTATAGGTGACATAAGCTGATCATATAATTGAGCCTCGTCTAAGGACTGTTCTCAATTTCTCATTCAGCCCTTTAAAGCTGCACATTCTGGCAATCTCTGCCACCAGATAGCTATGACCACTGGACTGACCACGGAAAGGCTGGTTGCGTAAATAGCTGACTACAGAATGCAGAGAATGCTCCAGTCTCAGCTTGATGGTTGCACAATATTACAAGGCCACCATTAGAGCGCTGCAGAATCTAAAAAATATAACAATAAAATACAATTAGCAAGACATGAAGCTCTTGATCTTGAATTTATGTTTTTATTACCAAAAATTACCTATGTCTTTACGTACATTGAGAAAGTGAACAGGGGACTAATTGTAAGATGTTCCAATTTGAATGAAACAGAGTTTATTATGTTCTTTGACACCAAACTAGGATATTTCTAGTGAGGGGTCTCTGACCATTAATATTAATTAAACAGCACTAAAATCACTAGAGCGTTTAATCAAGCGTCTATGGATGAAAAGCGATATCAGGGTGTGATTTATTTGTAAAATGCATCAAGCGCCTTGAAGCCCTAAATTATGTGAGCAGATTATTTGAAGGAGAAGAAACCATGTCATTAGCCTTTGCAAAGACATCTATGGACTTTGGCATAATACAGGGAGCTGTTGGTGTCATTAGACCACAAACCGTGCACTTGGATAGTGGTGAGTACTGTGAGTACCCCCTCTGTTTTAATTTTTTAACTGGCCTGTAATCGGCAATACCTTTTTTAATTGGCAATACCTATTTTATGTTTTTAAATATTGTGTACTGTGCTTCTTGTGGTCTCCTAACTGTCAAATACTTTACTGTTCTCCCTAACTCATCCTTACTTGCTTCGCCTGTCCTTCCCCTTCCTCTGTGTTTCGTCCGGGGCATCTCTCTGGTCCGCCGTGGCTCTAGGTGCCGTTTGAGCAGAGAGAGCAGCCCGGAAAGCAATTTGGAAGGTCAACGCCGACCATCCTTGGGTAGTTGACGCTCTAGTCTTTTATGCGCCTTCCTCCGCCCCGGCTTCCAGTTCCGACTTAATTCGGAGCCCGATGCGGACGCTTGTGCACCACTGGAACGCGAAAGGCAAGCAAGTCTGCACCCATCCATGCCTGGACAGCACCATCCACCAGGAGGGCTGTATCTTTTTCCTATCCTTCATTCTCTTCCCCTCCACACGTCCATCTCATCAGGTCTAAACCACAAAAACTGTGTATGGCTTTTAAGGCCTACTCAAGAGAGGAGCTCAAAAAATTAGGGAATCACACTCAGGGAGCACTCTGCAGACAAAAATTATATCCTGCGGAGAAGCTCACCCGTTGGCAGTGTGACCTTTGCAAATGTACATGGACCAATAGGTTGTCAATAGGCAGGCATAACGACTTGGGGCCCTCAATAGATGCCCAACTTAAAAGCAAACACCCAGCGATTAGCAATAACACCTCTAGTACCCCGTCCCAACTACATTGCACATACTTTAATGCACGCTCGATTCCTAAACACGCTTCAGAACTATGGGACCTCCTAGACTCAACAAGGCCAGATATACGTTTTGTCACGGAAACCTGGTTAACTCAGTCTCCTACCCACCATAGCCCTAGCACTTCCACAAGTCTACAGCCTAACTTGATGTGATAGACAGCATAAAAAGGGGGGAGGGGTAGCCATAATAACCTATGTTACCTCTCCCGACAGCAGGCTAGTATACCTCGCAAAGGGAAAACAGTGTATATTAAGCCCCTTCTTAAAAAAGTTACAACTGACCCACAGAATTTGGCAAACTACAGACCCATCTTCCTTCTTCCTTTTGTCTCCAAAATTCTAGAGTCCTCAATGATTGCCCAACTAGTATCAGACCTGGAATCTAACCATCTGCTGGACCCCTCGCAATCAGGCTTTCGTGCCTCACATAGCACGGAGGCTGCACTAGTGGAAGTCACTGACACTATTAAACTGGCACTGAACCAGAGATCTTCAGCCATTTTGGTACTTCTACACCTTTCAACAGCATTCAATACCATCTCCCATCAGATCTTAGCACAATGACTTTGGGAGTTTGGTATCAGAGGTAAAGCCCTTGAAAGGTTGATTAACTTCCTGTCAGAACATACTAACTTGGTCCAGTTGGGCGAGCACGCATCAGCATCCTCAACTCTAGATAAGGGGGCACCACAGGGTTCAATATTGAGCCCCACTCTATTTAATGTACATATGGACCCCCTGGCATGACTCATGAGATCCTATGGTTTTTAAACCATTTCCTATGCAGATGACACAGAACTGATCATCACTATGGACCATGACCCTATTCTGACCAAAGCGGGATTTAAACCATGCCTACTGACAGTAGCCACGTGGATGTCCAACAACTGACTTCAAGTGAACGTGACCAAAAGGGAGATCCTTCTGTTCGGGAAGGCAAATGCAACCTGGTCAGTGGACTGGTAGCCATCGGAGCTGGGCCCTCCACCTACCAGGAAAGAATATGCAAGGAACCTAGGAATATTGATAGACGACAAGCTCACTATGAGTGAGCTTGTCAAAACAGTCACTGGAACCTGTTTTGGCCTCATGTGAACTCTTAAAAATGTCTTTCAATGGACTCCTCTCCATGGCAGGAAGACTCTGGTACAAGCACTGTGTTGTAACCGTACCTGCTGTGACTTCCCAGTCACCCACCCCTCTCCCTTCTCCCCTCTTGGTATGGTCCACTCTGCCTCCGGGAGCGCGAGTTAGAATGTTGGTTGTTAGAGTAAGCCGCCAAGCTGGGAGCACCTGTTTTATCTATGACCAATAAATTCATTCTTGGAACCCTCTTTGAGTAGTGATTTATTACTACATTTTCTGGCGACGAGGACGTGGAGCTGAGCCAGGGTCAGTGTGGTGCCTCCCCCCTGGATAAATTTGATGCTTGTGCGGAGAATTGAGTTGACAAGTAAGACTCACCCAGTTGATGAATGAAGATCACAGGACAGCAGACAGAAAACGGAGCTGAGCCAGGGTCAGTGTGGGGTCTCTGCACTGGAATAATGTAAGCCGGGACAAGGAAAAGGAAATGAATTGGTGATGTACCGTGGGCGTTCAAAGGAAACTGAGACATCAATGTGAAGTAAGACCCAAATTGATGAAAACTGGAAGCGCGAGTCCGTGAGTTGAGCAATTTAAGCTGATTGAAGAAATTTGAGAGGTAAAGGAAAAAGAAAAAAGAAAAAACAGGAACAAATTCGAATCTTTGTCCCTGCGTTTTGGAATTTGAAAAAACAAGCCTTGCGTGTGCTGCATGAGGAGTGTTGCCAGTGAACATAAAGGACTGAGATTTTCCGGTAAAAAGTAAAAGAGAAGAGGAAAAAAGAAATTGGGTCGCTTTATACTGGAATTTACGCAGTTGTCAGCCTAACGGGTTGCCGTTAAGGAGCGTGAGGCAAAGAGTAAAGCTGTCGAAGTTGATGTGACGCAGCGAACGACTTATGGAAGCATTGTTCTGTTCCTGGCACTGAGTGGGCGCCCCTTAGCACCGTGCTTAGTCCCCTCTGTGGTTTGTGAGGACTGGTGTGCGTGCCGTGAAAAGCAGTGAACACTCGTGAGGGAGAAGACGTAGCAGGTCTTTCTCCGAGGAACCGCAGAGTCGTCAACAGGAAGTTCCGGTCCTGTAATCGTGAATTAGAAAGAGGACTTCGTAGCCTATACTACTTTCTATGTGAATTTTGGAGAAAAGGAAGAAAGGTGGAAGTACTCAAGTCGGTAACAGAGGGAGTTGTACAAGTCTATGAGGTGAGCCCTTGAAGCCGCGTGAGGAGAAGGGAGCGGAGCTAGGAATGAAGTCACATTTCTAATACCGTAAAAGAAACTGATCTGAGGTGAGCGCCTAGCGTTCGAGGCATGAGTGAGTGACAGCATTGGGAAGCGGGTATCCCCTAACTCCCAGAAGTATTGGAGGCGAGTAATTAATTGTCTCAGAGAATCCGGGAGTATTCTTATATTTAATTGGGAGGAAGATTAACCGTAGGGGACCCAAGCTGGATTACATAATTGTAGTGAGCCTTTGAAACACTGTGAGGAGCGGTGAGCGGAACATAGTGTGTAGAAAACTTATGAAACTGTACGGTGGCAGCGCGTTGTAGCTGTGTGAGGAAATATCAGAGGAACAGAGAGTGTAGCGAGCCTTCGTTCCAGTGATTGAAAATTAACTGTGGCAGCACTTTGAGCTGTATAAAATATCTGAGATGATCAAGCAAGGGAGTTAACCCCTGTTGCCACGCGTGAAACGGAACTGAGGCAGCCTTTGGAAGCGGCGTGAGGAGATTTTAGAGGAACAGAGGGAGTGTGGTAAACCTCAGGGTTCCGTGTAGTAAACTGAACCTAAGCAGCGTGTGGAAGCAGCGTGAGGAAATCTCAGAACTGAGGCAGCGCTTGGAAGCGGTGTGAGGAGATTTCAGAGGAACAGAGGGAGTGTGGCAAACCACAGGGTTCCGTGTAGTAAACTGATCCGAAGCAGCGTGTTGAAGCAGCGTGAGGAAATCTCAGAGGGGCAGGTAGTGCAATGAACCCCAGTGGCGGAGTTTATACAGATTTGAGGCAGCGCGTCTTGTGAGAGATACGTAATCTCTTGGTATCATTGACTTTGGATTGACAAGGATCATAAATCAACAGACGGCGTGAGCAAAGCATATTTAGTGATTTCAGGGAGCTAAGAAGGGAAACAGTAGGCGGAGTAGGAAACCTGACCTTCAAATTAAGAACCCCAGTGGCCACAGCCTGCGCATTACTTTTAATCAGCTTGGGGCACCAGACAGTCCTGCGAGGTGCACTTGTACCGCAATCTTTCTGTAGGAGGTGGATATTACATCTTCATGTGAATTCCTAGATATAACTGCGCATTTAACATGGAGTGGGGCCTGAAGTATAATTTTCCGCCACCAGTGCCGTTTATGGAGGGGGATGAAAAAAACATTGCAGAATGGAGTGAGTGGAAAGAATATTTTGAGAAGTACATATCAGTTTTTGAGGAAGAGGAAGTATCTCTTATACCTGAGGAAAAGGCTGAAATATTACTTCACAGTTTAGGAACTGGGGGACGGAAAAAGTACCATGAGATGAAAAAGGTATTCATGAAAGGATCAGTCAGAAACATTTATGAGGACATCTTGAGGGTGTTGGATGAATATGATATACAAGCCTCGATGGTAAAGGTACAAAGGGATGAAGTGTTCAAGGAAAGAATGGATAGCAAAGAGGAAGCTAATGCAAGTAAAATAAACCCGGTGTGTACTATCTTCATAGGCGGAGTAAAGACAGATATGATCTCAGATTCAGGATCACGTTACAGTTTGGTAAGCAAGAAGGAATGGTATAGAGAATTAGCTAAAAAATATGGAGATGAATTGAAAGAGGCCAACATATCCCTAAAAACGTACACAGGGGAGGACATCAACGTAATAGGTTACAAAGTTATGGATTTAATGCACAAGGGAAATTATACTAGGAGTACCATATATATAACGGAAAGTGGACCCACCATGCTAGGGTGGAAGGATCAAAAGAAATTGAGAATATCACTTAATGGAAGAAGAAAAGAACAAATGAGTGAGCTGGCACAGAACCAAAGCATGCATGTAACAAAGGGTGAAGCATTGAAGGCTCGTACGCCGCCATCCAAGGGTTCGGTAGTTTTTGAAGGAGCTGCAAGTAATAAAGAATGTGGAAAAGAAGTAGCTAAGGACAAACTTAAGGAAAAACGAGAAACTTACCAAAGTTGGGTGGATGAAAGAGAAATACGTAAGAAACACGAGAGAAAAGGCAGTGAAGGTAAAGTTGGGAAAAAAGGAGAATCCGAAAGAAAGGGAGAACGCATAGTTACTACAGCAAATGAGCGGCAAAGGATAAAATGTAAGAGTAACCAATTTAATCGCAAAGAGATGTGGCAAAGAACCCCATCGTCCGAGTTCAGGACCAAAACTATGGAGGAGTATGTGGACAATTATGAACAGGAAAGAGAAGTGGACTCAAGTTTGTTTGAATCTAAGGGTGAGAATAAAGGAAAATACTTTCAAAGGCCCAATAGTGGTAAGTTGGAGAGTGAGAGTAAAGAAATGCAGAAAATACTAAAAGATTTCCCATTAAAGGTCCTGTCAGGGAAGAATGGTCCACTCTATGAGTACAGGAGAAAGCATACGTTTCGTGACCCAGAAAACACAACTGAGTTCTCCTATGGTAGTCTCGTGATGGAACAGGAGGACAGACTCAGGGCAGAAGAGGCTCATGTTGATGATCCGGAGCTGTTTGAAAAGGAATTCGATAAAGGTTTGGATTCTGGTAATGGCCAAGGGAAGGAGGGTAGAAGATGGCCTAGACCAGTCACAGAGGATGACATTGTAAGAGAGACATAGTGTGTCAGAGGGAGTTGCCGGGGTGTGCCCTGGCCTAAGTTACTGCCTAAAAAAAAAAAAAAAAAAAAAATGAAGAGCATTACCGCCAGGATCACCCCTCCTGAGGGGGATGGAAAGACTAGTAAGAAAAGTGCGGAACTCTATGGTGAAATAGACTGTAGGGTTTGTTCAGACCAAGGGGAGCCCAAGGTGAAAGAGTGATGTGGCACACATACCTGTTTTTAACCTATGTCATGAGGCTCATAAAAGAGACATTAGGAAGAGTAATGGTGGGGTGGCAGAAGAGGTGTTCAAGGCATAGGAAGAATCTGCCACACCCATTGTGAGACAAAGTTGCTCATCCCCGTGCGAGAATAGTCAGGACATAGCGTGGGACCTAGCGGGACATATTAACCTACTGTTCCAGAGTTCTTCCAGTCAGTTCGATACAGAGGTTAACCTTAAGGTTATAGTTTACTTTTAAAGTTGCCCATGATAAAGTTCTATCCTACTTACCCTTAATACCCCCGGGACAGCCTCCGCTGGCTCTGGGTTGGGGGGGGGATCTCCCCTCCCTTCCATAGTTGTTCGTTCTCTGTAACTTAAGGGGGTCGTCTTCCCCATACTCCTTCTTTTCATGTGGCGGTTCTCTTTCCTCTCCCATGTGGTCTTTCCCTCTCCCCTGTTTCCATTTCTTTCGTTGTTCTCTTTCAGTCTCCCTCTATCCCTCTCTTTTCCCTCTCCTTTTCCGTTTCCTCGCCTCCTCTTTACTCACCCCTCTTTTTCTCTATTCTCCCTCTAACTGCTCTTTCCCACCTCTGCCTGGGGCTCTGTATTTCTTTGTCATCTGTTCTCCTTAGGGGGGAAGGTGTGTTGTAACCTTACCTGCTGTGACTTCCCAGTCACCCACCCCTCTCCCTTCTCCCCTCTTGGTATGGTCCGCTCTGCCTCCGGGAGCGCGAGTTAGAATGTTGGTTATTAGAGTAAGCCGCCAAGCTGGGAGCACCTGTTTTATCTATGACCAATAAATTCATTCTTGGAACCCTCTTTGAGTAGTGATTTATTACTACACACTGATAATGAGCCACCTGGACTACGGCAATGCCAATCTGGTGGGTAGTAATGAAGGCTCCTGGCCCAGGTTCCAGGTGGTGGAGGACTCTGCTGCTCACCTGATCCTGAACCCCCCCCCTTTTCTCCTCGGAACCCTCTCTCCACTCCCTTCACTGTCTCTAGATTAAAAAGTGTGCCCTCTTCAAACTTCTCTGCCTGATGTGTAGACCCTGCTTGGGAAGGGTCCACTTTACCTTAGGAAGAAACAGCAGACATATATCCCAGCACCTCAGCTTAGATCGAGTGATCTATTGCTTCTATGCCCCAAATGTATTAGAATGACTAGGTTCGGAAGCCACTCCTTTTCATTCCTGGCTCGGCATCACTGGAATTGGCTACCTTTATCCATATTTATTTTATTTTATTATGCAGCTTATAACGCGCAGACTAAACCCGAAGGTATCAAGGCGCCTATCAAAATCAATAAACAGAAAATACAAAGTACCACTACGGGTATGCACGTGTGAAAAGATGAGTTTTAAGCGCGGATCTAAAAGTTTGCAAAGAGGGACTGGATCTTACTTCCAAAGGGAGGGCATTCCACCACTTGGGTGCTAGAAAGGAAAAGGCCTTACCTCCCCATCTTGCTTTTCTAACACGGGGTACAGAGAGGAGAAGTTTGTGACTGGAGCGAAGATTCCTACTAGGGTTATGCCGAGAAAGAATAGATCCCATGCTTGTAGGGCTGGGTTTAGCAAGTGCTTTATACACCAGGCACATGGTTTTGAAAAGGATCCGGTATTCAACGGGGAGCCAGTGCAGTTGTTTTCGGGCTTCAGTGGCAGAGGCACGTTTTGGTAGGTCAAGAGCAAATCTCGCTGCCGCGTTCTGGACCACCTGCAAGCGCTGTAGGTGACTCTTGTTCAGCCCTGCATACAGCGCATTGCAGTAGTCTAGTCGCGAGCCCAAAAGAGCGACAGCAAGTTGCTTTCTTGCCTGGGGTGACAAGAAGTGCCTGATTTTCCTCAGTATGTGGATAATCCCCCAGCAGGTCGAAACAGTCCTGTTGACCTGTTGGCACATACTAAGGTTGGGGTCGATCATAACTCCCAGGTTTTTTGCTGACAAGGTGGGCTCGGGACATACGCCCAGCGAGTTCGGCCACCACTCCGCCGACCAGATCGATTCCTTTCCTCCAAAAACCATCACCTCCGTCTTCTCCCCATTCAGCTTTAGTGAATTGTGGATCATCCACTGGCCAACTGCCTCCATACAAGATCTAAAATTGGCGGCAGTTGACGTAGCTGGCTGGGAGAGAGAGACTAAGATCTGAGTGTCGTCCGCGTAGGAAACTACCTCCATCCCAAAAGATCTAATAAGTCTGGCAAGGGGGGTCACATAGATATTAAAAAGGGTAGGACTAAGCGCTGACCCTTGAGGGACCCCACATTGCACAGACAGGGATGGAGATAGAAACGATCCCAGCATTATCCTTTGTTCTCTAAGGTCGAGAAAAGAGGAAAGGAGTCCCAGAGCAGACCCGCGGACCCCAATCTCCCTCAGGCGAGATGTTAACACCACAGGAGACAGGGTATCGAAGGCCGCTGTGAGGTCTAGAAGGATCAGGAGGGAGGTCTGACCCTCATCAACTCTGGTGCGGATGGTATCCAGCACTATGGTGAGGGCAGACTCGGTGCTATGTTCCCTCCTGAAGCCATGCTGGGAGAGATCCAAACAGCCCGAGCTCTCCACAAATGCAGCCAGATGTTTATTTAGATGGGCTTAGAGCATCTTTGCGGGAGCCGGGAGCAGTGAAATGGGGCGAAAGTTCTTTAACACCCCGGGGTCCAGAGAAGGCTTTTTAAGCAAGGGTTTTACTACAGCATTCTTCCACTGTTGGGGAAAAATGCCTTCCTTCATCGCTCTGTTCATGATGTCAACCAGAGGAGGAAGGAGAGATTCTCTGCACTGCTTGAGGATCTTTAGCGGGCAGACATCCAGCGGAGAACCAGATTTGGTTTTATCAAGCAGGATTTCAAGATCCTGACAGGAAAGGGGAGGAAAGGAAATCAATTCCTGATGTTGAGAGGATTCCGCAACACTAGGCTCAGGGAGAGCAGGCAGCAAAGGAACGGCGGTCAGGGATTTTTGGACCTCCAAAGCAGCATAGATGTCAGCGATTTTTGACTGAAAAAAGGCAGCTATCTTGTTGCACAGGTCCTGAGAGGCAACCACAGGATCCGGTGTCTGAAGGGTCGTAAGGGAATCGACAATCCTGAAGAGTTCTCTAGGAGATGACAATGAGGAGGTGAGTGCCGTAAAGTATTCCTGCTTGGTCTTAATAACTTCTAGTTTGTAGTTTTTAAGCAGGACCCTATGGGCTTCTCTGTCCTTAGAGGCCCAGCTAGAGTGCCATAGGCGCTCCTGCCTTCTTACTTCCTGTCTCCGAAGCCGGAGCTGTTCGGAGAACCAGGGAGCTGAGGGTCTTTTCCTAGCAGAATAGCAAGACCTTGCGGGAGCAAGCTCCTCCAAGGCCTCAGCAATGGTATTTTCAAATATAGAGACCGCAGTGGAGGTATCTGCCTCCCGAGGAATGGACAGACTGGTTGTCCATGGATGGAAGGAATCTTCCCTGATCTTTTTGAGGTTCCTTCGCACTTCCATGGTGCTCGAGGCCCTTCTAATATAGCCCCGTGCGGGATACATCATGTTGAAGGGAACGGCCAGATGGTCCGACCAGGAGAGATGGAAGGGGCTGGCAACTGTCAGCCTAGGGTCGTTGGAGAAGATACCATCGAGCGTGTGCCCCGCTCGGTGGGTGGGACCGTTCACCAGCTGGGTGAGTCCGCAGGCTGACATTATTTCTACCAGGGAGATAGTGTCGTGAGCCTCCAATAGCTCAAGATGGAAATTGAAATCACCTAGAATGGTCAGATTTTGTCGGCCAAAATAGGGTTCCAGAACCTGCATCAGTTTCAGCCCAAATCCTGCTCTTGGGCCAGGGGGGCGGTATACCAAGATTCCATTAAATGCTGGGTTAGCAGAATCTGAGAGGGAAAAATATAAGACCTGGAATGTGTCCTTAGGGTCAGAAAGGGGTATAGTGTGGCAGTGAAATTTGTCCTGATATAAAATGGCCAGACCACCGCCAACACGGCCTAATCTGTCCAATCGAGTAAGGCAGTAGCCCTCAGGGACCGCTTCAACCAGATCAGGGCCCGAGGAGTCTTTGGCCCAGGTCTCCGTAATAAAGACCCAAGAAGGTGTTTTATCTAAGACCAGTTCCTTGAATACAATGTTATTTTTAATGAGCGAGCGAGCATTGAGAAGAAGACAGGACTCGCAAACAGGACATACAAACATTCAAAAATCTCTTGAAAACATGGCTATTCACTCAGTAGGCTCTCACTTAGAGGCTGCTCACACACTGCAAATGTGAGTAGAGATCCCTTTGGGGATGATTTGTGCGCCTAACAAGTGGAATAAATAAATAGAGTCTTGCTGAACCTGAAATTCCAGCTAGAGTGGCTAACGCTTGCAAGAATCAATCAGCTGTTTATTTGGGAATATATGGCATCCTGAAGGATGTGGGATGGTCACTTTTACTGATCTTCATTAATAAACTAATATTGAAATGCTCTACAAAGTAGGTTTGCCTTATGTTGTTTCTAAATATGGTCAGTGCATTTGACTGAGTGGAGTGGGTCACAGAAGTGGCTGGTACATCTATGATTGTTTGGTATTTCCACATGATTGCTTACTTTCCAGTATGCTCTGCTTTCCAGCGTATGTGGCAGATTGTGAGAATGGAGAACGACCACAGTGGTGCAAACTGGATGACAACAGCTGAAGAATGTTAACATTTGAAGTATGTGCCATGACCTGATCAATCTTAAGTACTTGTTCAGGTGTGTATATTCAGCTGTTATTTGAGTAGTTGTGCATGTGAGGGAAGCTTTTTACAACAGGGAAGCTTTTTTTGGTACAGGTTGTTAAACTCTAGCAAGGGGGACAGCATGCTGAGGAACAGCTGAAAATGAGAGTTTGTGTGGGAGGCTCCATTCTCCCTGAACCAAGAAGTTGCTCACTTGTGAGTCAGTATCTAAAATGTCAGCTTATTTTTATTTAAAAAACTATACAACCATTGCACAATAAATACAGCAAGTTTATTAAACAATAAATAAATAACAGAAAACACAAAATATGTTTCACTAACAAAACATGAGAGACTAGCATAGAAAGTCCTTGCATTGACTTATTTTCTCCGGTGTTTTTAGAAAGGTACACATGATAGAGCTGGACACAGAGAATTCAAAACTGGTATAAAATTTGAAGATCCAGCTGTCCCTTTCTTTGGCTCCCGGGGCGAATCATTCATTGTGAAGCAGACATGATATTTCAGTTAGATCAGAGCTCATTTTTCACAATAAACAAAGATTAAATACCAATAAATAAAAAATAACATTTTACAGTCCTTACAAAGGAATCTCAATCCTATAGTTTCTGGCCAGCCAGATGCTTCTTATTTGTAGGGGTCAAAGGGGACCTTTTTGTACTGTGAGACATGACAGCACTTTTCATGAGAGGTGAGTACATGACTGTCACTCATTGTTTTATACAATGTTTAGATAACGTTCCTCTCCTTGAGGCGATTTTCAATTTTATATAAAACAACGTATATTAAAGATGAGTGCACCAGGTGCGTCATTCAACATTTGTGAAAGGGATGTATTTTGATTGAGCACTTTTAGTACAGGGAGGATGTCAGGTCTGAGCTGTCAGCACCTTTAATGCAGAGAGAATGCCATGTGTGAGCTGTATACACCTCTACCGCAGAGAGAATGCCAGGTGTGAGCTGTCCGCCAGGCTCTCGATCTCCTCCACCACTTCAATAATGGCTTCCACCTCGTCTTGGTGGAGCACATGGCTAGCGTTGGAGCAGATTTTCTCATAGAGTGATTCTTGGCTGAGGGGCTTCCTCCAGTGTCCATAGAAGGTGTCACATCTGCCCGTCATGATCTCTCCGCTGTCCAGGAGCAGCGCTACTTCTCCGTACATCTTGTCGAAATTAGCCACATTGTCCTCAGGGTGTTCCACAACCACCTTCTTCAGCAGGTTGATGAGGTCAGGTCTCCTGAGGCTGTCCTCACTGAAGGAAGAGATGCCCACCTTGCCATTCAGGAGGGCTCTGCAGGCGTTCAACTGGAAGGAGTGTCGGGCCTGGTGCTCAGACTCTGGGAAGGGGCTGTTGATGTACTTGGAGACTGGGACCCTCAGAAGAATAGAGCGGATGGCAGTGGGGTTGAAGGAGCCCATTATATTGATGACTCGGTTTCTGGCTGAGATGGCAGCGTCTATGACCCAGTGCATGCCCAGGTGAGCTGGGAACCTCTTGAAGGCAATGTCTTATTTCTCTAACAGGAAGCTGTAATCTTGATCTGGCACTGCCAGAGGCGAGGGCTGGTATTCACCATAGAAAGCACTGAACCCTGAGCAGCCGGGCACATCATCCAAGATGAGTGGGTTGGCTTCCATCCCTCGGGCAGCTAAAAGTACTGCTTCCATGCCAAGGCGGGTGGCGTTGCCAATATGGAGAGGCTTTGCAAGAGTCGTTGCATTGGCCATAGGTGCCCCTGCCAGAGAGGTTGCGGTCGCCAGAGCATGGGCACACTGGTCTGCATTCAATGAAAGAAGTTTCGCTGTGGCAGCAGCACTGCCCATGGTGCCAACAACAGATGGTGGGTGGAATCTGATAGGAGATACAAAGAACAGTGTCAAACATGGCATAAGGTTAATGGCAAGATAGTTGCATGGGTAGTACTAATAATAAGTGTGAACTAAAGGAATATGCTAAGAGCATGTCAGATATGTACCATTAAAGCCATCATGCAGTGTGAGGAGGCATTGTCAATATGCTAAGATCTAATCAAGCACTTAATATAAATATATAACCCAGTTACAGTGAACAGAAAAATAATCTTTACCATATTTACATTGTGTGCTATCCACATACAGAAACTGTTTGGATCACGGGCTCTTCTTTGGGATATTTCTTCCCTCTGTGCACATCAGGCACAGATCATAACATTACCCCTTCTAGGGATCTCACTCATACCACATGGGCTATTTCTACCCTCTTTGAGCATCACAACCATGGTCTTGAGATACTGCAGCCCCTGAGGGCATTCTGTGTTGGTCATGGAATATTTATGTCCTTTGTGGGCATCACACATACCTCTTGGGATATTGCTAGCTTCATTGAAGAAGCGCATGAGTCTTCCTTGCAACTCGATGCCTACATTGAATGCCAACAGGAAGTCTGAGCCACTGGGTCGTGAACCCGCCGGGAGCATCTGGGAAGCAGCCATTAGAGCCGGCAGCACAGCGCCCGAGGGGTGAGTGGCAGGGTGCCAAGTGTCATCGAAGTCCATGGAGTGAGTCTGTAGAAGAGGAGAAGAGGGTTAGGAGGTCTTTAAAGAAGAGGACCAGGAAGTGATGGTAACCAGAGCGATAGTGTCATTAACCTATGGAAACAATTTACAGACAAGGAGGAAACATATTCTAAAATGTTGTTGATTGACTGCACCTTTACCCAATACAGACTCTCTACAGAAGTGGAAACAGACAAGATTGAACACTGGAGGAGAGTGTATAGGAGTAAAATTCTCTTGAACTCATCGCTCCTAGTCTACAATTGATGGATACATTGATAAGCCGCTGTCAAATTCCTTACCGCCACTCCATTGACATATGCAGCCAGCGTGGGAGGGAGTCTCATTCTTTTCCTTCCGTACACAGAGCTGATCGCAGACAAGGAGAACATGTCCTATTGGAGAGAGCATAAAGTGATGAATGAACAGTGCTCCTAGTCACCTAGTGGAGGAAGAAGGTAGCTTGTGAGAGGATGGGTAACTCATCACTAAACACATGATGGTACATCTCCTACCTGGAGTGGTCTAGAAGGAGAAAGACAGAAGCAGGCCAGAGATCTCCATTAGCAGGAGTAGTGTTCCTGAAGGACAGCTTGGTGATACTCGCTCTCCTGGCACTGTGTCGAGCTATTAACTGCTTAACGACCCCAGGGAGCCTAAGTTGTGATTTGTGAAAATTCAAGGTGGATATTATGACTTGGTTTTCCTCTCCTCTCGCCTATTATTTCAGGAAGCTGGTCACACTGTGGGTCTAGAGGGTTATTTAATGGGTGGGGAGTCCAGGGTGTGATGCTTGGTTAGATCCAAGACTCTGATAAGCAGGTAAAATCTCTTGGTGATACTGAACAACTAAAGTCTGAAGAGGTTCTGATTAAGGGATGGTTTTATCATGAGACATTGCTTTTTTAGTCAAAGTTTCCTTTACCTTTCAGGGTATCTCAAGACCAAGGTAACTTTCTGGGTCCTGGTAGTGTGTTTTAATGGTGGTGTGTTACAGGTTGTAGGGTTTGTTTTGCTTCCAGCCTCACTTTAACTGAGAAGACTCTTGGGAGATGGTCCCCTCTTCTGATATATGGGGTTTTAGTGGGCATGTACTTTATGGTGTGCTTTCTGGTTTGGACCCCGCCTCCCTTTAAAACATGAGCTCCCAAAGAGATTATGGCATAGGCGTTTTTTAATGGCTGGGTGGTGAATAGTGGGTGTGCTTGTTGTGGCCCATGTCTAAGGCTGGATCACAGGGAGATGGTGATCAGCATCGGTCTGGAGGGGTTTGATGGATGATTGTTGCTTTGGAGTTCTGTGGTGTATTTCATGGTGTGGCACTTGTTGCCACTTACATGGTGGCATCACAGGAAGATGGTCACACTCTTGGTCTAAAAAGGGTTTTTTATGTCATTGTGTACCATGGGGTGGTCTATGGTGTCTTCCATGTCTCCTCCTACCTGGCAGGATTACAGGGAGATAGTGCACACTGTTGTCCTAGAAGGATTTTTAATGGATGTGTGTTGCAAGGTGTGTTGCATGATGTGTTCCATGTCACCTCTTACCTGGCAGTATCCCAGGGCGATGGCCACACTGTTGCCCTTTAAGAGTTTTTTATGGATGTGTGTTGCATAATGTCTTGCTTTGGTATGTTCCATGTCTCTCTTACCTGGCAATATCCCAGGCAGATTGTCATACTGTTTTTGTAGAATGGGTTTTAACCGACGTGTGTTGCAGGGTGTGTTACTTGGTGTGCTCCATGTCTCCTCTTACCTGGCAGTATCACAGGGTGATGTTGAACACATGGGTCGTGCTTCCCACCAGTCCAACCCCGATGCTGTCCAGGATCATACACTTGCTTCGGTGCCGCACAGCTTGGGACAGGTGATCTGCCTGGACTCCATGTATGAAGAACGCAAAGCTGCTGGTGACCGCCTTCTCCAGGGGCCTCCCCTCCAGCGCTGGGTGAGGAGAAGAGACAGGATCAGAACTACTGGCACTCTGGGTTGGCATGAGACAAGAGTCCAGCTGATCCGGACCAGAACCAGATCATGTGTATATGGGACAATCATTACTCAGGACCCTTGGAGTTCAGACCCATAGAAGGGTGCACAGACATAATATCGACTCCAAAATATCGACTGGACATAATATCGACTTTTAAATATAGACTGGACAAAATATCGACAGGACAGAATATAGATGACCAAAATATCGTTTTTAAGGTAAGTGATATAATATCGACTGTTAAAAATATAGATAGTAAAAAATATCGAATTTTTAATAATATCTAATTCTTTATAGTGTATTTTTATGGTATAATATGTGTGAAAAGTGTGTATTTATGTTATAACTAATTTTTATTAATGATTTTTGTTTTTATAATCATTGTGTAATTTAATTCTGTAGCGGGTTGTGGGTTTATAGGGGAATAGGGTGGGAAGTATTTTAATTATAATTAATCAAATATTTAAATGTATTTATTGATAGTAAATTTAAATTAATACTTAATTAATGTATAATAGTTAATTAATTAAATTTTAATTGGTAATTAATTTTAATTAATTGATTAATTGGTAATTATGTAAATTTTACAAAATTATTTTTGTAGCGGGTTGTGAGTTTATAGGGGAATTGGGTGGGAAGTGATTAAATTATAAATAATTAATTAATGACATTTATTTATATTTATTTAATTTCAAATAATTGTTAAATACTTTTTCATTATTAAATAATTAATAGTAAATATTTGTATTAATTAGTATTAATAGGTGATCAATAGAAATAATTATTGTTAATTAGTAAATATAATATATTAATTAATAAATTGTATACAAATATTAATTATTTTTAATTAATTATTAATAGATATTCAATAATACATTTTATAATTATTTATGAAGTATTTACTTTCCCTAATGTTGTATTCTCTGGAGTGGGAATAGTAATTTTAATCCCTACGCTATCCAACTTTTTCCCTACTGTTGCACCCACTGGAGTGGGAATAGTAATTTTAACCCCTACGCTATCCAACACTTTCCCTACTGTTGCACCCACTGGAGTGGGAATAGTAATTTTAACCCCTACGCTATCCAACGCTTTCCCTGCTGTTGCATCCACTCGAGTGGGAATGTTAATTTTTACCCCTACGCTATCCAATGCTTTCCCTACTGTTGCACCCACTGGAGTGGGAATAGTAATTTTAACCCCTACGCTATCCAACACTTTCCCTACTGTTGCACCCACTGGAGTGGGAATAGTAATTTTAACCCCTACGCTATCCAACGCTTTCACTACTGTTGCACCCACTGGAGTGGGAATAGTAATTGTTACCCCTACGCTATCCAACGCTTTCCCTACTGTTGCACCCACTGGAGTGGGAATAGTAATTGTTACCCCTACGCTATCCAACGCTTTCCCTACTGTTGCACTCTTTGGAGTGGGAATAGTAATTTTAACCCCTAAGCTATCCAACGCTTTCCCTACTGTTGCACCCACTGGAGTGGGAATAGTAATTTTTACCCCTATGCTAATTAATGACATTTATTTATATTTATTTAATTTGAAATAATTGTTAAATACTTTTTCATTATTAAATAATTAATAGTAAATATTTGTATTAATAGGTGATCAATAGAAATAATTATTGTTAATTAGTAAAAATAATATATTAATTAATAAATTGTATACAAATATTAATTATTTTTAATTAATTATTAATAGATATTCAATAATACATTTTATAATTATTTATGAAGTATTTACTTTCCCTAATGTTGTATTCTCTGGAGTGGGAATAGTAATTTTAATCCCTACGCTATCCAACTTTTTCCCTACTGTTGCACCCACTGGAGTGGGAATAGTAATTTTAACCCCTACGCTATCCAACACTTTCCCTACTGTTGCACCCACTGGAGTGGGAATAGTAATTTTAACCCCTACGCTATCCAACGCTTTCCCTGCTGTTGCACCCACTCGAGTGGGAATGGTAATTTTTACCCCTACGCTATCCAACGCTTTCCCTACTGTTGCACCCACTGGAGTGGGAATAGTAATTTTAACCCCTACGCTATCCAACACTTTCCCTACTGTTGCACCCACTGGAGTGGGAATAGTAATTTTAACCCCTACGCTATCCAAAGCTTTCCCTACTGTTGCACCCACTGGAGTGGGAATAGTAATTTTAACCCCTACGCTATCCAATGCTTTCCCTACGCTTGCACTCTTTGGAGTGGGAATAGTATTTTTTACACTTCTGCTATCGTACGGTAATATAATAGTATCTTATTTAATTATAGTATGTTACTATATATATATGTTTTAACAAATATGATTGTAAAAATTTTTTTTAATTAATTTCATTCGTTATTTAATTATTATAAGTTAATTTAAGTATTTTTAAGTATATTTTAGTAATTAAATTTTAATATTAATTTAATTTAACACTGTTTTTAATAAAGTCGATATTTTTTAAAACTATATTATTGTAAACGATATTTTGTACTCGATATTTTTGTACTTACCTGTTTGTAGATACAAACTCGATATTTTGTCTGTCGATATTTTGTCCACGATATTTTTGCAAGTCGATATTTTGTTCCTCGATATTATTTCAGTGATCCCCATAGAAGACGTAAGCCAGTGTGAGCAGCACCAGAACCAGTAACTGGACCCATGACATTAGAGACACAAGTCAGGGTGAGTGACACCAGAACCAGTAAATGGGCCCAGGATATAGAGAGAGGTCTAAGACCAGGGGGAGTGACACCAGAACCAGTAACTGGAACCATGGCATAAGGGACACAAGTCAGGGGGAGTGACTCCAGAACCAGTAACTGGAACCATGACATTAGGGACACAAGTCAGGATGAGTGACACCAGAACCAGTAACCGGGCCCAAGTAATACAGAGAGGTCTCAGACCAAGGAGGGTGACACCAGAACCAGAAACTGGACCCAGGACATAGAGAGGGGTTTCAGACCAGGGCGAGTGACACCAGAACCAGTAACTGGACCCATGGCATTAGAGACACATGTCAGGGTGAGTGACACCAGATCCTGTTATTGGGCCCAAGTGATACAGAGTGGCATCAGAGCAGGGGGAGTGACACCAGAACCAGTAACTGGACCCAGGACATGGATAGAGGTCTCAGACCAGAGGGAGTGACACCAGAACCAGTTACTGGACCTAGGACATAAAGAGAGGTCTCAGACCAGGGGCAGGGACACAGAACCAGAAACTGGGCCCAGGACATAGAGAGTGAGGTCTCAGACCAGGGGGAGTGACACCAGAACCAGTAACTGGAACCATGGCATTAGAGTCACAAGTCAGGGTGAGTGACACCAGAACCAGTAACTGGAACCAGGACATTAGAGACACAAGTCAGGGTGAGTGACACCAGAACCAGTAACTGGGCCCAGGATATAGAGAGTGAGGTCTCAGACCAGGGGGGAGTGACACCAGAATCAGTTACTGGACCTAGGACATAGAGAGAGGTCTCAGACCAGGGGTAGTGACGCCAGAACCAGTAACTGGGCTCAGGCATAGAAAGAGGTAAAGGGCTAAAAGAGCAGATCAGAGGGCAACGAGGGTGAGAAGGGAAAGAGGACAGAGAAGGAGAAATACCAGAGGAGAGGTTTGAGGGTGGTCCCTGTTAAAGGCTCCAGTCTGTCAAGCTGCAGTCCAAGACTGGCAAATGAGAAACTTCAGCCGGGCCCATGGGCAGTCCCAGCTTTGCAGATAAGCAATCCTAGGAGGGCACATGCCCTCTCCCAGCATGACACATAAGACGTCACTGCCTGGCATATCAGCAGGTAAAGCCTGGTTTATGAACAGCCCTTGACTTGCACATTAGCTGCAGGCTGGCACCGTAGCCACTCTGTCTCAAGGATCAAACCTGGTCCATGTAAACAGCGCCGCTAACGCATTGAACAGCACCTGGGATTTATAGGCACCACCCTGGCATATGATGCCAGCATCTGGACACACATGTGATGGCAGCACTCTGATAAATTATGCCAACACCCTGGCAAATGAAGTCAGCACACTGTCACATTATGAAAGTACCCGGCACTATAGGAACTATACTTGGATGCTATGCCAGCGCCTTCCGTTGGCATATATCTGATCGCAGCACTCTGACAAAGTAAGCCCGTCTTCTGGACTATGAAGCCAGCACGCTGGGAGATGATGCCAGCACCTTGGCACGTCATGTTTGGACTTGAGGTGGTCTCTGTTCTGGTGCAGGGACTCTGGTGAGATGTTGGCACGGGAACAATGTGGGCATGATATCAGCTGGCACAGTATGAAACTGTTCATCTTGTTCCTGTCATGGACGTGAAATGGGCAATGTTCCCTAGGGCACAGTGTACCACCAGGGTACACCAAATGGCACAACCATGTCATCTGGGACCCCATATTTCTATTGTCAGACTTCTGATCGGTTAAAGTTGTGTTATTTAAAAAAATCCCCTCGGGGCTGCCTCCAAAGACTCTGGCTAATTGAAAACGTTGTGTAACGTGCATTATTACACATTGTGAAAGAAGCACTTACAATCCAGTCCCAAACTCCTCTTACAACAGACCTTAATTACCTAAGATGCTCCTGTTATGCTCCCGGTAGACATGCACATCCATAGCATGAACAGAACTCAAACACATGACTAATGCACTCAGAGCAGACGATTGAAAAACACAGGATGAGGTCAGAATAAAAGGGGCCATCCTTTTATTCACCAACGTACATTTAAAAACGGAAAAGCGCTAAAAAGTGTGAGTAGGCGTCACTAGGGGGGTGCGGGGGGTGCGGACCGCATCGGGTGACACCCTCACTGTGGGGTGACACCATCTGGTTACGGTTACGCTGTGCAGGAGCGTAACAAACACCCTTGCAGCTCCCCAGTCTTCAGTACTTAAGGGGGCACCCTTCGAGAAATTAATCCTTCCTGCCTGCGCTGGGCTTGGAGGACTCGTTCTGATTACGGATCAGTTGTGTATTTTTCTGTGCTCCCTCTGTCAGACTGTCAGCCCCGCCCAGCCTGCCAGGAACAAACATAGGGGTCCATTAGGATGTCGGGCGGATTGCCTCCGCCAGGGTAGCGGTGGCCACCGCCACCCTGGCGGAGGCAATCCGCCCGAAATCCTTCCCTGCATTCCCCCCCGCCATATTACGATGGCGGAGGGGACCGCAGCGGTGGGAAACACCGCCCGCCTGTTTTCCGCCCCGGTCGCCTTGCGGCCGGGGCGGAAAAGGGATAACATGGTGGCGGTGTCTATCAGACACCGCTAGCCATATTAGCATAGGCATTTTACAATGCCTTTCCGTGGCGGCAATGCCGCCACGGAAAGGCATGCGGTCTTCACTCTGGGGGCCCCCTGCGGGCCCCCAGAGTGAAGTACAGTTGGGGGGTGCACATGGGGGGTACCTGTGGTACCCCCCCTTCACTGTCATTTGCAAAGCGGCAGGCACCACGCGGTGCCTACCGCTTTGCAAATGAAAATGTAAAAGTGCATTTTCTGCATTGTGGCGGGCGGTGCAGAGAGCTCCGCCCGCCACAATGCTCAATATACAGGATGTGCCCGCCACTGTGGCGGGCACATCCTAATGGTGCGTGCGGGACCCCCGCCCTTAGGGCGGGCGGTCCCGATTTCCGATAGGATGGCGGGCGGGCAAAGCCCGCCCGCCATCCTAATGGGGCCCTTAGTTGCGAATCTTCGGCGCGGGCGGGGCTGCTCAGAAATTCATTGAAAGAGGCAGTGCTTCCTGCTCTGGTCTCGTATTTCCCTGGAGCAGAAAGCCATTGAGCGTGAAAAAAGGAATGACGAGGTTAAGTGTGCCTGCTGTTCACACTTAAAATATTCAAAGACAGTTAGTGGCGCTGCCGCCTGCCCTTCCAGCGTTATACCCACCTGGAGGAGAACTGAATGCGACTCTGCACCCACTCGAAAAATACATTGAAATGCTCCTCTGCTGCAGTCCTGCCCAGGATGGTCACAAAACTTCCAAAGCTGGGGACGTCGCAGCTCAAGGGAAAGGAGCAGATAAACCGTGAGCATGAGGAATATTAGGCAACAACTCCGATCTTTCTTTGTTACTTATGATGTGCATTTTAGTCATTGCATGCCAGGTTATCAAATCCGGGGCTTATTTTGGGAGCAGAGCAGAACACGAGTTAGCAGGTCACATTATTGGCCCGTTTTAGAATCCTAAGCACACAGGAAGTGCTCCAGTGACTGTGATTAGAAAGCCTGCACTTGATGGGGTCATGATAAACTTTCGACACAGCACCTGCTCGGGCCTCTCCATGCCCCCCACACCTCCACAATGGGAGGGTTGACGGCTGCGTCAGAGGCCTACACATATTTGTTGAGTAGGCTGGGGCACGACCTGTATAGACGCTCCGCAAGGCCAGAGTTGGGCATGCACAGAATAAGGTAAGGTGAGTCCTTATTATTATAGGCTGTTCTAGGTGCTGTAGCTGCTTGATGGCTGGCACTGCACCAACTGTATTTCTGCAACCACTACCTTAAATTGAGAATATCACCCTGAGAAGTTGCTGTTGGGAGCTGGATAGCAAGCCTCCAGCCTAAGGATGAGTTTGCAGGAATAGCAAAATGCAAAGTAAAGGACAAAGTATTGGTAACAAAACCATGCATGTCTTTAGTTTTTCCTGTTCAACCCATCAAATATAAACCATGCAGTTGCAGATATGAGTGTCTAAGCGCATTGAATCAAATCGCAAATCAGGAATGGACTAATGTAACCATAGGGCTGTTTTTGAAAGGTCTATTGGTTGAGAGGGGAGATGGTGCAGGCTGAGGGGGAGATGGTGCAGGCTGAGGGGAGATGGTGCAGGCAGAGGGGAGATGGTGCAGGCAGAGGGAGAGATGGTGCAGGCAGAGAGAGAGATGGTGCAGGCAGAGAGGGTGATGGTGCAGGCAGAGGGGGAGATGGTGCAGGCAGAGGGGGAGATGGTGCAGGCAGAGGGGGAGATGGTGCAAGCAGAGGGGGAGATGGTGCAAGCAGAGGGGAGATTGTGTAGGCAGAGGAGGAGATGGTGCAGGCAGAGGGGGAGATGGTGCAGTCAGAGGGAGAGACGGTGCAGGCGGAGAGGAGATGGTGCAGGCAGAGGGGAGAGATGGTTCAGGCGGAGGGGAGATGGTGCAGGCAGAGGGTAGATGGTGCAGGCAGAGTGGGAGATGATGCAGACAGAGGGGGAGATGGTGCTGGCAGGGCGGAGATGGTGCTGGCAGGGGGGAGATGGCGCAGGCAGAGGGAGAGATGGCACAGGCAGAGGGAGAGATGGCGCAGGCGGAGGGAGAGCTGGTAGATGCAGAGGGAGAGATGGTGCAGGCAGAGGGAGAGATGGTGCAGGCGGAGGGGAGATGGTGCAGGCAGAAGGTGAGATGGTGCAGGCGGAGGGGAGATGGTGCAGACAAAGGGAGAGATGGTGCAAGCAGAGAGGAGATGGTGCAGGCAGAGGGTGAGATGGTGCAGGCGAGGGGAGATGGTGCGGACAAAGGGAGAGATGGTGCAGGCAGAGGGGAGATGGCGCAGGCAGAGGGGAGATGGTGCAGGCAGAGGGTAAGATGGTGCAGGCGAGGGGAGATGGTGCAGGCGAGGGGAGATGGTGCAGGCGAGGGGAAATGGTGCGGACAAAGGGAGAGATGGTGCAGGCAGAAGGGAGATGGTGCGGACAAAGGGATCGATGATGCAGGCAGAGAGGAGATGGTGCAGGCAGAGGGGGAGATGGTGCAGTCAGAGGGAGAGACGGTGCAGGCGGAGAGGAGATGGTGCAGGCAGAGGGGAGAGATGGTTCAGGCGGAGGGGAGATAGTGCAGGCAGAGGGTAGATGGTGCAGGCAGAGTGGGAGATGATGCAGACAGAGGGGGAGATGGTGCTGGCAGGGCGGAGATGGTGCTGGCAGGGGGGAGATGGCGCAGGCAGAGGGAGAGATGGCACAGGCAGAGGGAGAGATGGCGCAGGCGGAGGGAGAGCTGGTAGATGCAGAGGGAGAGATGGTGCAGGCAGAGGGAGAGATGGTGCAGGCGGAGGGGAGATGGTGCAGGCAGAAGGTGAGATGGTGCAGGCGGAGGGGAGATGGTGCAGACAAAGGGAGAGATGGTGCAAGCAGAGAGGAGATGGTGCAGGCAGAGGGTGAGATGGTGCAGGCGAGGGGAGATGGTGCGGACAAAGGGAGAGATGGTGCAGGCAGAGGGGAGATGGCGCAGGCAGAGGGGAGATGGCGCAGGCAGAGGGGAGATGGTGCAGGCAGAGGGTAAGATGGTGCAGGCGAGGGGAGATGGTGCAGGCGAGGGGAGATGGTGCAGGCGAGGGGAAATGGTGCGGACAAAGGGAGAGATGGTGCAGGCAGAAGGGAGATGGTGCGGACAAAGGGATCGATGATGCAGGCAGAGAGGAGATGGTGCAGGCAGAGGGTGAGATGGTGCAGGCAGAGGGTGAGATGGTGCAGGCAGAGGTTGAGATTGTCCATCCGGTAAGTTGTGAGGGGGTGACACCATGAGTTACCCGCACCGGGTGACACCAGCCCTAGTGACGCCACTGAAAGTATTTTAACATTTCGAGAATCCTAACGTGAAATCAAAGACAAATAAACGTGTGAAAGGAGTATTATTACCATGTACATCTTCTAATAAATAAATGCACTCTCTGCTCTATTTTAAAATAAATCTCTATAAAACCAAATTGAATTTCGAGATCTAGAGACAGGCGTTCAACCAATGGAAACAGACGATGCGTCCCAAACTATTGCAAAATATACAAATACAGCCGTTACAGCTGCGACCCCCGATATATGTAGCAGGGGCTCACCTGCAAGGCGCCTTGAAGCATCCTGTGCCTAGTGTCTGCTCTGTCCTTAGTGGGGTTGTCTCTGTCGCGTCAGTCAGTCTCTGGGGAGGTCTCCTCTGTCTCTGCAGTCAGTCTTAGTTCCAAGAGAGGTCTCAATCAGTCGCTGTCTTTGGAGATAGATGTTCTCTGTCCACCTGGAGGGTCTTTTCTGTCCCTGTCCTGGGACAGTCCTTCGCTCTCTCTCGGGTGCTGACAGGAGGGGGCGGGTTGGGCCTCTAGTGCTGGCAGGTGTTGTGTCTCTCTCCAGCCAGGGGTTAAATACGCTTAAGGGGGAAGTGATCCCCCCTAAAAAAGCCCTATGTGGAGTGACATCACTAAAAGGGGCGGGGCTGGGCCTGGCATCACCCTCTGGGAAAGACCAGGAAGACCTATTGGAAATTCCTGCAGTCCATATACTGGAGAAAAGAACAAAGGTGGGGGAGGGGCCTGTGGGAAACCCCTGGAGACATCCCAGACTGCGTCGAAGTGTCCGCGAGCCCTCCCCTGGCTTCCTAGGATGACGGATGGACTTAGATAATAGTGATGGTGATATCAAGAGGGTGTGTGCGCGCTCAGATATATAGCTCCTCTTCTGTGCGCTTCTAAACCTGAGCATATATGTATGTACAAATGAAACTGCAATTCTAGTTACAATCGACCACCAGATCTCAACCCCAGACACATAACAGGCAAAGTAGTCTGTGCCATGGGAGAAGCAGCATGTACCTGATAAAATATGTCCTCTGGAAAAAGACCTATAGAAAATCCTTTCTAAATGACACCAAGTTTGAATATTTACCACTGCTCCTCTGCCAGTTAATAGCCCCTTAAAATTCTATTACAAATGAATCTCTAATATACCAGGGCCCTGCCGTCACATTCCAAGCTTCTTCCAATACAAATGTAAGTTTTGCTCAAATATGCCAAAGTTTTCCCAATTACATAACGCTGAGTGTTGTTAATATGATGATCAAGGCGCTAGCCTGTCCCCGGGGCTGCTCAGCTGTGCGAGACATAAGGATGCAGCTCACAGCACCAGCCATCTGCTCACAGTGCCAGGTGTCTGCTCACAGCGCCAGGTGTCTGCTCACAGCGCCAGCCATCTGCTCACAGTGCCAGGTGTATGCTCACATTGCCAGGTGTCTGCTCAGAGCGCCAGGGGGGTGCCCACAGCGCCAGGGGTCTGCTCACAGCGCCAGGTGTATGCTCGCATTGCCAGGTGTCTGCTCAAAGTGCCAGGGGAGTGCTCACAGCACCAGGGGTCTGCTCACAGTGCCAGGTGTCTGCTCACAGCGCCAGGGGTCTGTCACAGCACCAGGGGTCTGTCACAGCACCAGGGGTCTGCTCACAGTGCCAGGGGTCTGCTCATAGTGCCAGGGCTATGCTCACAGTGCTAGAGGGTCTGCTCATAGTGCAAGGGGTCTGCTCATAGTGCCAGGGGTCTTCTCGTAGTGCCAGGGCTCTGCTGACAGTGCTAGAGGGTCTGCTCATAGTGCAAGGGGTCTGCTCATAGTGCCACGGGTCTTCTCGTAGTGCCAGGGCTCTGCTGACAGTGCCAGGGGGTCTGCTCATAGTGCCATGGGGTCTGCTCATAGTGCCAGGGGGTCTGCTCATAGGGCCAGGGGATCTGCTCATAGTGCCAGGGGGTCTGCTCATAGTGCCAGGGGGTCTGCTCACAGCGCCAGGGGGCTGCTCACAGCGCCAGGGGTCTGCTCACAGTGCCAGGTGTCTGCTCACAGCGCCAGGGGTCTGTCACAGCGCCAGGGGTCTGTCACAGCACCAGGGGTCTGCTCACAGTGCCAGGGGTCTGCTCATAGTGCCAGGGCTTTTCTCACAGTGCCAGAGGGTCTGCTCATAGTGCAAGGGGTCTGCTCATAGTGCCACGGGTCTTCTCGTAGTGCCAGGGCTCTGCTGACAGTGCCAGGGGGTCTGCTCATAGTGCCATGGGGTCTGCTCATAGTGCCAGGGGGTCTGCTCATAGGGCCAGGGGTTCTGCTCACAGTGCCAGGGGTCTGCTCACAAAGCCTGGAGTCTGCTACTCAAAACTGACATTCATGTTGGTAATGCAGTGATGCCCCAGAGTGTGAAATGCATCTTCCTGTGCCAGTCACTTACCCGGCCCCTGCAGATAAAGCACCATCACCATGTCAATAACTCACATCGACGGAACACACAAAGACGACCCACAGTCCATGGACGATTTCAATATGTCAATAAGTATATCACAATAAGTAGGAGTGTACCTTCTTTTTTTTATTTCAAATGATTTTATTAGGAAATTTTTTACATACACAGTACAGAGATAGTGAAGGCAAAACTGGTCTTGTTATAGCGTCGTCCGTTGCAGTTAGTATACACTAGATATGATGGGACGCTTTTATGCTGCGTTTGCATAAACGGCCTATGACATTTGCAGCATTTAATGTTCTTGTGCGTTGCCTTCGTAATTGAGAAATCGATTGGATTTTTTTTTTTATTCTCCCCCTTTTACCTAATGTTGTGTTATTTGTTTCTTCTTTTTTTCCCAGAGTTTTATATAGCGCGAACTTGACCCGAAGGTGTAAGGTATCTGAGCGCTTTACACAAGCACCAGTTGCTTTAAATGAGGACACATTCATTTTTAGTAGGCACAGGAAGATTAACTGATTTTGCCAGGGTTACAGGATGTTGCGCATCCTTGCTGAGACGTGACCCAGTTCATCAGATTTGAGGTCCAGCGCCCTAGTCGTTAGGCTACTTCCTCTCCCCTATGTTATTAGTTTTCGGCAGGACTGTGCTTGTGAAATCTATTGTTTTTCATATAAACTTAAGAGGGGTTTAAATCCAGGCTTTTCATTGGTTTCTTTGCTTACTACTTACTTTTCCGCCATTTCTATTGGCTGTAGCATATTTTCCTGCATTTACCAATGTTTGTAACTCATCTGCTTCTCTTGTCAGTTTCCCGTAGCCGAAATACTGTTAATAGCAGCTTTGGTAGAACTATTTTTCATAAGGTTTTGCCTCGTTCTGCTTTTTTGTCTTGCAGCAGATTTACATAACACAATTTATCACCCGGAGAGATGAGGTGACCTCACAGAATCACAGAACGCCGCGCCGCAGAGACTTGAACCAGGATCTACAGCTCTTGATTCGGCCGCTCTGGTCGCTATGCCACATCCTCTCCACTCCCATGAGACTTGACAGGAAGCTCTTTCCTTTGCCCCGAACAGTGATTGATAAAAGCAGCTCATTATTCTTCACACAGGCGAAACCGATGCATTACCATTGCTTGTTAGGTCTCGTGACCTACAATGCGCGCAAGCGCATTGAGGGAGCGAGAATTCAAGTCGGCAAAATCCTCGTCAAACCAAGGGCTTTCAGCCGCGGTTTTCTTGAAGTTCACGTGAATCACGTGAACAAACAAGCACGCGCATCAGGCACTCCTCCCACACCTCACAGACATCTGTTCATTTCTCCTCCCCCTCCCCAGCCAGCTTCCCCCAGGCTCCTGCTGCTTCACACCCAGCCTCTGCACCCTCTGCACTCCCACGCCTGTCGCATTTCTCCTCCCCCCTCCCCTTCTCTACCTTCCCTCCGTCTTGTCTATCACGTGCTTTTCTTATTCTTTCTGTCAGATTTTTATTCATTTCCTTTCAATTTCTTCCTTTTTGTTTTCTTTCTGTTTCCTGCTTTGTATCCCATGGATCTCGCTTTTCATCTTCTTCCTACACTACACTAATGTTCATGTAAAATCACAGAAAGACCCTGTGAAGTTCCGGGGATCACATTTTGTAGCAAGTAGCTGAATTGCACTTTTAACGAGTGGGTCTTGATGAGGTAACATGCTAATGGCACAGTCTGATTTTGATTTTACAATGACGTCTGCATTATTCAACCATTGGAGAAAGAGCATTTGCATTAATCAACCAATATTCAAACTCCAGCGCTTCCTCAGTCACCGAAAATGTCGCACCGATCCGGTGGGGCAAATGTTACCATTAAACTGATTGATCAGTAAGAATGTCACAGTCCACAATCCTGTTGTAATTGGCCCGGCCGTATTAGCGATTAGCTGAACCTACACGTTGTCCTCCTTAACTTGGCTATATATGAAAACGCCATTTTGAATGTTGCAGCGGCCATCTTAGATCATGAGCGGCCTCGTGGCTGGCGTGCCCTTTAGTCCGTTGTCCGTTCCGCTGACCACTTCTATCTGCCCAGCAACAGGCTATTTTTAGTACTGGTCAAGCCGCACATGCGCAGTTCCCACTGACCCGTAAACCTTCTGGAATGTGCACCAAACTGACCAGCGGAGTTGTGCCCCCTCCAATGAGCTGGCAGTATTCCAAAACATGACCATATATGTCCTTAAATGCGTCTTAACTTGTGCCGCCTATCTTTTATAAACGGGGTCACACCGGTGTTCGGTGTGATACCTCTTGCATTACCGAAGGGTGCTGTTTGAGTGTACCACCACCCCATGGGGTCTTAATAAATTTGTTCTTTGCCTTTTACAGTTTCCGTGCCAACAGTTCTTGAGTGTAAGTGGGTTATCTCTGGAGTGTGTAGGCCTTGGGAACCCCGAATTACTTCAATTGGCGACCACGAAGGGACTCATCGGCGACTCGGATGCCCGAAGGAAAGGTCGTGACGAAGGCTTGGAAACTCGCCATGGACGCGCGCTGCCACGAGTGACCCGAGTCTTGGCTGCCACTGTGTTTTTTCCTTTCCTTCCGATCTGACCTTCCAGGTGGCGCCGGTCTCCGACTGAGTTTCCGAAGTGTCTGCATCACTGAGAAAGTGCCGTTTGGCTGATTTGGCTTACAAGACCTTGGCAGTTGGAATCTGGACATTTGGGAATTTGGGTAAGCTTTGTGATCGGTAAGGTAGTCTTCGGACGCTTACTGAGGTCCTATGATTTGTGTTCGGTAAGGTAGTTTTCGGACGCTTACTGAAATTCTGTGATTTGTGATCGGTAAGGCAGTCCTTGGACGCTTGCCGAAGTCCTACGATCTACGTCTTTGATTTGAGTTAGCTAACATTGTGAATTTGTTATCTTTGAACTTATATGTGTAGTGCACTTCACATAGGCAGGCATGTAGAGATGTTTCTCTAACTTTGTTTTTTTTCCCCTGAGCGGCACACTTGTGTGAAGAACTGTAAGTGCCATTTTGTGTGGTGTCACGTGTTCGTGATACTTTTTGAACATGCCTGTTTTCAGCACACTCCGAGGAATGTGTTGTCTTGGAGAAGGTACCTCAATTAGATTAGCAGAAGCACAGCCGGCTCCCCCAGAGGGAACACCAAATAGGGACATGTATATAAAATTTGGCCTTCCCCCTATTATGTACAGTAAATTATGGCATAAGTACACCAAGGCCGATCCTGAATTACAATGGCCTCTACACGGGTCGTTTGATTTAAGTAAAATACAATTTGTAGAGAAATGTTTGTTTCAACGTAGGTCTAGACAAAATATGTTTGATTGTGTGCGAATGTGGGAGAAAGCGGCGCGTGAGCGAATGAAGCGTGAAGTTGCCTTGGCGGACAAAGAGCAGCGTAAGGCTGCTCGGGATAAGGCTTTACAGCTTGAGGAAAAGGAGGCTCAGGAGAAGAAAGAAAGGGAGGAACGGGAACGTAAATTGCAAACGACTGGTCAATTTTCTATTCGTCGACCACTCTATCCTGTCCTTAATAATGAAATTGATGATTTTTCTTTGTTAGAACGGTCACCGCCTCCGTATGTTTCGCCGACGGCTCCGGATGAGGATTCAGGGGACGACGGACGGGATAAGTCGGACAAGAAGGGTATATCCGCTCTCAGGTTCACTGCGGAGAGGTCCGCTCACCTACGCAGTTGGGCTCGTAAAGTGAATACGCGTAGTATTACTCAGGAGCAATTGTTAACAGAAAAGAAAGGGTGGTCGGATCTTGAATTGATGTACTTTTTGTCTAGTCTGGCGGATGAAGTAGTAGGCGCATATCGTGACCTTTCTGATACGTTTGAGCCCAAAGCATTGTCAGTGTATCGTGAAAATTTGACTAAAGGTGATTTTGATCTTTCAGATGTTGATGACCTGTTTACGCAATTGATCAAGCTGCGGGATGAGACAATCCGATTGAGGGAGGAACGGAAAAAGAGCCAAAAGGAGGCCGAATTGGAGACAAATGGGCAGGCCAAAGAGTGTTCTCTCCGTGGTTCAGATAAGAGTTTTGCATTGCATGTTATGCCTATGCGTGAAGCCGCACCTTTGTATGTTCCGCCAAAAGGGGAAGGTACGGATGATGATAAATTGTCGAAGGATGCGAAAGGGTATTTTTTGTATAATTGGGTATATACGCCGTGGAATAGAGCGGATGTCATGGCATTGAAAAATTCTCTACCTGATCTTCGGAAGAATCCGGCGGCATTTTATGAGGGGGTGGAGGGGGCTATATCATCTTGTGTGATGACTCTTGTGGATATAGATTTGTTTTTTGGGCTAATATTACCACCTGATATGTGGAGGCAGATTCGTAAAAATAATGACGAAACGATATTGGGGGGAACATGGAAGGAAATAAATGCTGCAGATTTAGATAGAGAACCAGCCTGTAAGCCTTGCCAGTTAATTCTAGATCTGCCGGCAGCTATCTTGAATAAATTAAAAACGCTTGTTCCCTCCAAAAAGATTGATTGGACTATGCTAACATCGTGCAAGCAGAAACCCGATGAAACGGTTTCAGATTTCTTTACACGCTTCGAGGAAGCATTTCATGATTACAGTGGTCAATCTTTGACAGACGATACGGGCCGGCATTTGTTTGTAGATAAGTATGTAGCTAATCTCCTACCAGAGATTGCAAAACGATTGAAGTCGAGTGAAAGTTCCTGGGCCACGGCGACCCCTGCGTCCTTGTTAACTATGGCTCAGTATTATGAGCGACAGGAAGTGGAGGCTAAAGAAAGTGTAGAGAAAAAGGCGAAGGAATTGAAAACGAAGGTGATGTTGGCGCAAGTTCGGGGAACACAGGGTAGAGGGAATGATAGAGGTAGACGAGGTGGAGGAAACGCATCGTATGGTCGTACGGATATTGCGGAGGATCAGTGTGCTTATTGTAAGGAGTTTGGGCATTGGGCCGAAGATTGTCCGGTACTTCGTGAACAGCGTAGTCAGCGTGGTCGAGGAAGTGGAAGGTCGAGAGGAGGTTATACTGGAGCGAGGGGTGGCGGAGGTGATCATAGACAGGTTGAGGAGAGGGGCCGTGGCCAGGACGAACGAAATACGTTTGATAGACGGAATCAATATCAGATTTCGGAAGGAGAGAATGTGGAACATCAGGATTATGTGCATGCATAGGATTGCGTAGGATGGGGTAAGGAATCAGTTGAAGTGCCGGTAGATCAGCAAGGTCCATATGTAACAGCGGGCATTCTGGGTTCTACTGATCAGTTTCTAGTCGACACAGGAGCTACTCGTAGCGCTTTGTCGAAAAACTTGGTTCCGAGGGCTCCCCTGTCCGGCGAAATGATCACGTGTGTAGGGTTTGATGGCACACCCTCCCCCAGCCCATTGTCCAAGCCCCTTGCATTATGCATAGACAAATACTTTAGTTTTGGTCAATTTTTGTTATCACCCCATACCCCAGACAATATCCTGGGCATTGATTTGCTTAAATATTTTCGAGCGACAATACGTTGCGCTCCAGAGGGAGTGCGGGTTATCCTGAATGACAATTACCCTGACCCTGACAGATTTTATGCTATTTTAGACATTCCAGCTTTGGCCTCTCTACCGCATACGTTGTGGGCGACCTCAGATACGGATGTGGGAGAGATGCGTATTCCACCAATACACATTACTGTTAAGGAGGGGGCCCCTCTACCACGAGTACCACAGTATAAGATTTCGAGAGAAGGTGAAATTGCATTGACACACATTGTTCAGGATTTGATTTCTGCAGGGGTTGTGGAGGAGGTCCCTTATAATGTTTGTAACAGTCCTATTCTTCCGATTCTTAAGAGAGACACTGATGGCAAAATCTATCGATTTATTATCGATTTGCGAGAGATCAACAAAATTGTCATTCCCCAATACTCGGTGGTGTCTGATATTACGACCTTGCTTACCTTGGTTCCACCGACAGCCACCACCTTTAGTGTTATTGACTTAAAGAATGCGTTCTTTTCCATCCCTGTTCATCCTGATAGCAGATATCTGTTTGGTTTTACGCTCAATAATAAATCGTATAGATTTTGTCGTGTTCCCCAAGGATATACTGAAAGTCCTAGCATCTATAGCCAGGCTTTGAAAAGGCAGCTAGATTCGTTTAAATTGCAGTCTGGCGTTGCGCTCATCCAGTATGTGGATGACCTTCTGCTTGCCGCTGACTCTTATGCACAATGTGAACAGAGTACACTTGCGTTGCTTTCCTTTTTGGCACAAAACAATCACAAGGTTTCTAAGAAAAAGCTCCAATACTGTAGACCCCAGGTGACCTACCTTGGTCATCTGTTGTCTAAGGAGGGGCGTGCATTAACATCTGATCGAATTCAAGCAATTTTAGACACACCAGTCCCCCGCACGCAGAGAGATGTACGTGCCTTTATAGGGTTGACGTCCTTTTGTAGGCAATGGATCATGGGTTTCTCGCATATCATAAAACCTTTGCTAGCATTACTGTCCAAAGCCACACCAATGCCTCTTGAGTGGACAGATGAATGTCAGAAAGCTTTTGAACAGTTGAGGCAGGCCCTTTGTTCCGCACCCGTGTTAGGTACACCAGACTATACGAAACTTTTCACATTGTACGTGCATGAGAATGATGGGTGCGCGTTGTCAGTGTTAGTGCAATTACACGGGGATAAGCAGAGACCATGTGCATACTTCTCTGCAATTTTGGACCCTGTAGCGCGAGGGTTGCCCGGGTGTTTTCGAGCGGTAGCAGCAACTGCAGTAGCCATACGACAGAGTGAGGGAATAGTGTTATCACACAAATTGTTGGTGTTAGTTCCTCATGCAGTAGATGCCCTGTTAAACCAAACTAAGACCCAATATCTCACGAGTGCACGGCTAACAGGATACGAGCTGACACTCTTGGCGCCACATATTACATTGAAAAGATGCGCTACTTTGAACCCTGCCACTTTATTGCCCTATCCGGCCGAGGAGGGTCAGGAAGAAAAACATCACGACTGTGTTTTCCTGACCGAGGAACAGACAAAGGGTCGTGTCGATTTACAGGATGTGCCACTTCCAGATGTGGATGGGGAACTGTGGGTTGATGGATCGTGCCTAAGGCTGCCAGATGGCACGACTTCCGCAGCATATGCGATCACGACACTTAAGACAGTGGTAGAAACAGCTAGGATACCACAAAAGTCGGCTCAGGCAGCAGAGCTGATAGCTTTAACAAGAGCCTGCGAATTAAGTGCTGGATTATGTGTGAACATATACACGGACAGCCGGTATGCCTTTGGAGTGGCCCATGACTTCGGGCTACTTTGGAGGGAACGTGGGTTTCTGACATCACACGGAGAGCACATTATGCATGGAGAGCTAGTGCGTGATCTCCTAAATGCATTGCTTGGCCCTAAGAAAGTAGCGATAGTGAAGTGCAGTGCCCATAAAAAGATTACGGATAAAGTGGGTCAAGGGAATGCCTTTGCAGACAGCATAGCCAGACAAACGGCTATGTCCCGAACTAGCTCCCCCATGTATGTGGTACAATCACAGGCTGAGCGCTGGAATAATGCTAGAGCAGAAATATTGGATATTCAAAAATCAGCTACTGAATCTGAACTTGCGGCTTGGGCAGCAGACGGGGTACTAGATGATGAGGGTTGTTGGAGAAGTAAAGACATGGAGAAGTGGAAATTGCCTGCAGCTTACTTGCAGGCGATGGTCCAGATGACGCATGGACTAGCTCATGTCGGGGCTCTGGCAATCACTCGGCTTTTAACACGAGTTTGGGAACATCCCGAGATTGCTAATACTGCAACGAGAGTAGTGCAGACCTGCCTGGTGTGTTTGCAACACAATCCTGGAAAGGGGACCCATACTCCGAAAGGAGGTTTCGTTCCACCTTCGGCACCATTTGAAGTGCTTCAAATGGACTACATCCAACTCAAGCGTTGCAATAACCTGAAGTACGTCCTAGTGGTGGTGTGTGCTTTTAGCAAATGGGTTGAGGCCTACCCCACGAAAGACAATACGGCTTTGACGACAGCTAAGGTGTTGCTTAAGGAATTCTTTCCTCGCTTTGGAGTTTGCAAATTTTTGTGGAGCGATAATGGGCCCCATTTTGTTGGAAAGATTGTGGAATATGTACTGAAGGGGTTAGGGATTCAGCAGAAGTTCCACGCTGTATTCCACCCTCAGTCAGCAGGTTTGGTCGAGCGGTACAATGCTACGTTGAAGCTCAAGCTAGCCAAAATTGTAGCGTCTACATCGTTGAGGTGGCCAGATGCTTTGCCGCTGGCACTGCTTTCTCTTAGATCAGTACCCCACTCACGAACCGGCCTTACGCCTTATGAGGTGGTGTTTGGCCGCCCGATGAATATCTGGGGGGTGCCCAAGCCGCGATTAATACATGATGTGCCTTGTGTTATGATGAATGATTATTTGGCACGATTAACAAATGATTTGCTCTCTATTCATCAACAGGTTCGAGAAGCGCTCCCTGACAACTCTACTGGAGAGGGCCATGATCTTCGTCCTGGTGACCATGTAATGGTTCGCTCGTTTGAGAGAGCAAGCAGTTTGGAGCCCAGGTGGAAGGGCCCCGAGCAGGTCCTCCTTGCGACCCGCACCGCAGTACGAGTGACTAACAGAAAGCGGTGGGTGCATTCGACACATTGTCGCCGTGTCTCTCCGGACCTGGTGACTCCTGCTGTGTTGACTAATTATAAGGAGATTTTGGAAAAAGAAAAGAGCCCAGCTGTGACGTCGCCCGAAGTTGAGGGAGCCTTCCCGGACCAATCTGCTACCGGAAGAGAGCGTTACAACTTGCGCCCACGATAAGAAGATTTTTGTTTTGTCTTTTTTTTAATGACTGGTTGGTTACCGCTCCAGGTTTGTGAAACGGAAACCGGGAATTCCAAGGGGGGGGGATCAGTTCTGCCAGAGTAGCGACACCCGTCTTGGCCCGGAGAAGAAAACAACGGCTACCTCGGAGTTCAGCACCGTATTTTTCCTTTTTTTAGGTATACACGTACGTGTATCTGAGACTTTGGTGAACAATTTGTGAACAATTTGTGCTATTTGAGACTTTCCACGAACATTCTTGAACTATGGCATCAACGGCATCCCGGGATAAGAAAATATTGGGTGCCTTTTTCTTTATTTTGACCATTGTGGTGATAGCTGTTATAGCCTGGGTAGTTGAGCTTGTGGTGCCTGTACGTGAACATTTGCTGCCAACCACCCCTGCTCCGTCTGAACATTTTCATTTTACACTGCCCTTTCATGAAGAGCGACATCGCCAAACGTACTTAAATAACAGCTTCATTCAGATTCTTCACCACACACATAACATGACCAATACTTCAAATTGCTGGGTATGTGGGATGTTGCCAGGGCACCAGAAGAGAGGGGGCACTCCACTTATTCCACTCCCGTTTTCGCATAATGGGTCATGCAACGCTTGGTACACCCTCCTCTTTACTATGAGATGGCCAACAAAAGGGGGGGTGCTTTTCCGTTTGAATAAAGTATGTTTCCACGACAAGGATGGGTTTCCCCGGGCTGAGGGTACTCGTTTTGAATGGGAAGAGTACAGGCCTGACAATGTGTCTGCCCCACGTGTATACAGCAACCAGAGGAACATTAATGTCTCTAATGCCCATGTTATAGATGTCATTGCTACAAAAGCCGATTTATGTATCAGGAAGAAGGGTTCGATTGCAGTGGGGAAAAGCGAATGTAATACTACTCTCACGTTTGATAGCCCGAATGGTATTTCATTTGTTGCATCACGAAATACATATTTTATCTGTGGAACGAAGGGCTACCATCAGCTTCCATTGGGGTGGTTGGGCACGTGTTATGTATCGTTTGTGTTACCTCCCGTATTCATTGCCCCTCCGATGTATCACAATGACTATACTTTGTACCATGATTTTGTTCTGAATAGGGTTAAACGAACTGTTGTCCTGGAGGACATTGACCAAACGGACACTGCGTTACAACAATATGTGGACTTTAATCTGGGACTATTCTCCTTTGTGGGGGCTGCACTGAACAGCCGGAAAATCAGACGACTGACACGTGTTGTCGAGGCTGTTGCGAATGACACTGCCATTGCTCTGGGGAATATTACCGAGGAACTACAGATTTCCAGAATTGTCACCCTCCAAAATCGAATGGTATTGGACGTTGTTTTGGCTGATCGTGGGGGGGGCATGTAGGATTATCGGAAGCAGCTGTTGCGTATATGTCCCGGACAATTCTCCATCTGTGTATGATGCTATTTCCAAGCTTCATAAAATAGCAGCTGAAATACACCCGGACAATGGAACTTGGACACTTTCAGGATGGTTTTGGTCTATGATTACAACTTGGGGCTGGAAACTGTTGACAATTCTCTGTATATTTGTAGGAGCCATGTTTTTTATATGCCTATGTATTCAATGTGGCCCAGCTTTATGTTCAATGTGTTTATCAGCTTGTATACCATCAAGACGAGCTCTTGCCCATGACAAAATGATGCTTCACAAGGAGGTAACACAAATAATGTTAATAGACATCGAGGACGAACATCCTGACTATGTTCACTATGAGGTAGATTCAGCTAACCGCTAAAAGGGTCGTCTGTTGTAATTGGCCCGGCCGCATTAGCGATTAGCTGAACCTACACGTTGTCCTCCTTAACTTGGCTATATATGAAAACGCCATTTTGAATGTTGCAGCGGCCATCTTAGATCATGAGCGGCCTCGTGGCTGGCGTGCCCTTTAGTCCGTTGTCCGTTCCGCTGACCACTTCTATCTGCCCAGCAACAGGCTATTTTTAGTACTGGTCAAGCCGCACATGCGCAGTTCCCACTGACCCGTAAACCTTCTGGAATGTGCACCAAACTGACCAGCGGAGTTGTGCCCCCTCCAATGAGCTGGCAGTATTCCAAAACATGACCATATATGTCCTTAAATGTGTCTTAACTTATGCCGCCTATCTTTTATTGCCCCAAAACTGTATATAAACGGGGTCACACCGGTGTTCGGTGTGATACCTCTTGCATTACCGAAGGGTGCTGTTTGAGTGTACCACCACCCCATGGGGTCTTAATAAATTTGTTCTTTGCCTTTTACAGTTTCCGTGCCAACAGTTCTTGAGTGTAAGTGGGTTATCTCTGGAGTGTGTAGGCCTTGGGAACCCCGAATTACTTCAATCCCACGTCAGAACTCTACATTTATCTAATCAATGTTTTGGCCTTCACAGGTTTACCGAAGAGCTGCCATGTCTCCTAGTTTCGATATCAGTCTTAATTCCTTCCTTCTCCTCGTTGGCTTGTAGAAACTGTTGTTTCACGAGTGTACGGGACATTCACTTTTAACATTGAGCTTTTATCTTCTGTCCCACGCGCATCAGGCACTCCTCCCACACCTCACGGACATCTGTTCATTTCTCCTCCCCCTCCCCAATCCAGCTTCCTCCAGGCCCCTGCTGCTTCACACCCAGCCTCTGCCCCCTCTGCACTCCCTCGCCTGTCGCATTTCTCCTCCCCCCTCCCCTTCTCTGCCTTCCCTCTGTCTTGTCTATCACGTGCTTTTCTTATTCTTTCTGTCGGATTTTTCTTTATTTCCTTTCAATTTCTTCCTTTTTGTTTTCTTTCTGTTTCCTGCTTTGTATCCCATGGATCTTGCTGCCTGTGCCAGCCATGGTCCCTTTCATCTCCTCAGTCACCCCCAGAACCACAATGTTTCGGTGTACCCCAGACTGGCAAGTCTGGGACCGCGAAGCAGGTCACCATTGCTGTTTATAAACTAACATATACGAAGTGCCTAATGACATCAGCTGGGTGTCTGCATATGTGATCCTGGGAAATTGGTAATTCTTCCCGAAGCTATAAATAGCAACGCTTAATTACACAGCTAATTACCCTGTTGCACAATACTCCCATGGGCAGGAAAAACTGTCTCAATAGTGAGTTTTCATAAAGCAGCCCAGAAGTGTATCCCCACCCCCACAATGCCCCCCCACCCAAACATTCGATCTGGGAGAACAAGGCCAGCTAGTTGGCTCAGTGAGTTAAGTGCTCGATGCGGATGGATGTCTGTTGGAGCTGCCAATCACAAGTTCAAATCCTGAAAGGTTCACCTCTGCCTTTTCATCCTTCTAGGGTTCATAATTTCAGTCCTATTGAAACGGGGGGGGGTGATAACCACGATTTACAGCACTTAGAACCCTCAAAACTGGAATGCTGAGCGCTATAGAACAACACAGAGTGGGAAGGGTCAAACAACACAGAGGGGCAATGGTCTGGGGAAGCACACAAGAAAGTCACCTGGAATAAATATGCACTATGCAGTGCTTAAGCAAGAAGAAACAAGAGAGAGCAGTGTGAGGGGGGAAAAGTAGACGGATAAGAGACCGACACGGAGCAGGAGAGGGAAAAGAAGCGCATAAGGGAGATAACTGGAAACGCATGCACTCACTGGGAGTTCTTAAGCCTAGAGAACACACAGCAAATAACCTTATCTCTATTGGCAGTCGCTGGAGAAGGTAATGGTGCAGAGGAACACTTCGGGCAGAGGCATAGCCATTCATGGGTACAACAGGTGCAGTGGCACTAGGACCCAGATGCCTGAGGGGTATGCTCAAACCTGACTATTGGATTCTTTTATAATTCAGTCAGCAGCCAAGGGACCCATTTCATTCCTTGCACTAGGGCCATTGAAAGGCTGGCTACCCCACTGACCCCAAGAGCTCTTGGCAAGAGGGATGTAGGAATGCCCGGTAGGAAGGGAGCACAGGGTTATTTCACTTCCCCCCCCACCTCCAGGCTTTCATTTTGTGGTGAGGGAGCATACGGGAAATCTTCTCTCCAATGTTCCTTCTGACCCACAGGCAATTGCTTGCGAGTTAGGGTGCAAGTGGGAAAGCTTCAGATGGTGATTGGGGTAATCATAGAGATTTGCGTAGGGGGGGGGGAAGAAAAACAAGCACTGGCGTTGCCAATAGGTCTCGCAGTAGGAAAGTTGGAGCTATTACAATTGCAAATAACAATGCCTTTTATTTTTCTTTTAATTTTAAAAACATAAAGGGCTTTGTCATTTACAAAACCAATAGCTCCAACTTTCCTACTGCGAGACCTATTGGCAACGCCAGTGCTTGTTTTTGTTACATTGATTGTGCTGTGCAATAATTCGGATTGATGCATTTTTAATGACCAATGAATATATAATTAAATGATCTATGTGTGTTTTAAAAATTCCTGTGGTACTACATTTGTTTGATTGTGGTGACTGAATGTGAGTGTATTTATTGTTTAAATAATCTAGCAAGGGGAATCCTTTAGATTGACTGGTTGCTTAAACACTGTCCCTTGTTTTGAGGGGTGTCTCTCTTTTTCAAGCAGAAGTAAAGGGACCCTTTAATCGGACACCCCAGAACCCCATACACGGAAGGCTCTGTCCAGGTAAGTCCTATCTCTCTTTCTTATATAGGCCACTCACTGTACCTGTTGTGTAATTATTACATTATTTACGTTTCTGTTAGTCTAATCTTTATATGTTTCTAATTGTACACGCTTTGTGTGTAGTCTATTCCCTGTTCCTCGGTACAGGCGCTATGGTGCCTCGAGAGGCCTAGTTGGCACTACATTGCAATGAATAAACACAGAAATTAAATCCGTTTTATTTTATATTCTCTCGGCAGAGATGCATTTCATTCCCCTTTAAACCGATGTATTTTCTGTGGAAATCACGAGCACCTTCTCCCTCCCTTCCCCGTCTCTGCCCTGTCTCTGCAAATGTATTCCTGCCTGTCCTGGACACTGTCCTGTATGTGAGGTGCGACCCCTGCTGCTAAGGGTGCCCGTAGAAGCAGCTCGCGGGTGTGAAACCCCCCTCCATGTTTCGTACCACGCAGCTGAGGGGGGGGGGGGGGATGAAAGGGGGGGGGGGGTTGCAAGGCGCTGCCCTCGGGAAAATCCCACTGCGCCGTGAGTGACAGCGACTAGACACGCCCCCCTCGAGGACACTGCACATAAAGAGCTGCTGGGCCGGGTGTGGAGTGAGACACCAGCGGTGACTGACCCGGGCGCACTCCAGCTACCCCAGCCTGACGGGCTCCAGATTCACCCACGCTCCGGACTCACTCCGGATTCAGACCACACTCCAGACTCACTGCGGATTCAGACCAAACTCCAGACTCACTGCGGATTCAGCCCAGACTCAATCCAGATTGACTCCAGCCGCAGGATATCGGAGCCAGGGAAGGCCCCAGAGCCCCTTCACCATTCCATTGGGATCTTGTCCATCTCTGCAGGTAGGACCCATACTGCCACTTTCGTCATGTTTGATGCCTTTATATAGCGCTAGGATCCGATTGAGGCAGGCAAGCCGCAAGCGCTTGGTGAATGGAGAGTCTAGGGCTCTGTTTAGATGAGGTCTAGGGGAATCATATTAGTGTTGAGTTGTTTTCTGAGGCCTAAGCAGTGCTTTAAATGGGAAAAAATAAGTGCAGGTACTCATTAAAATGACCTAGAGGTGTGGCAAGTGGGCGGGGCTATGGGCGGGGCTAAGGTCAGGTTATGATAATACATATTGACTTCTATACCGGTTGCAGCACATATCAATACACAACAGAAATGCATTTATGTTAACAAAACAGGTTAAATCATTACACAAAGTGAAAGACAAACAGGGTAATATATTAAAAATGTCCTTGTTTTGTAATATATGCAACTTCTTAATGTCATACCGTTATTTCTTGTTGTTTGAGACCATGCTATATATCCTCAAGTGTGCATACACACAAAGAAATAAGCGGAGGTACAGAAAAGCGGCTGAGCTAAGGACTACAGAAGCACCTTGGCTGTCAGAGAGAGCTTCTTCTTGGACAGCCTAGTGCCCAACAGCACTAGCAGCCAATGAGCTTACTTTTCATGAGTACTGGTACTCTCCTACGTGGTGGCGAAGGGTCAGTATTGCAGTGATAAAAATAAGAAGTACCAGTACTCAGAACCTGTGAGTACCGGCCCATTTAAAGCACTGCTTCAGCCCTTTGCCCTAAGGCCAGGCTCGTCCTATCTCCTTCTGGTTCAGTGTCTTTGCATCCACGTCTATGGTCCTTTCACGATTAACCTCTCATTTCTAACCAGCCTCTAACCTTCTCTCTCTGGTTGTGCCCCTCTTACTGCCACCTCTCACTTACTTTCTCCACAAGTCTCTTAAATTTTGTCATTGTTTTTTCCCCCACTTGCCTCCTCTTCTTCCCTCCATGATGTACCCATACCCTAAATTTGCCACCTGGCCTGTGATTTGTTGTCCTGTGTTTCATTGTTTGTGTTGATAGAGCACGCTTAATGTTGAGGCCTGTATTTTGTAAATATTTTTTCTAGTAAATAAAAGCAGTACAAAACAATTTTCAAGCTGTGAAAGTGTGTGTGTGCATGTGTGTGTGACTGAGTGCACGCAAGCTCCGCCACGCCCTGTAAATTCTGCCGGGCAGCGTTTTAACCTGAATTTCAGGCATGTGGTTCATCAATAACTAAACCAATTACTTCAAAAAATACAGCAGATTTGAATTTGTATTAAAATACAACTCCTAAGCACCCATTTAAAAACGAAACGAATATCTAGCTGGTATTATCTGAAAAAAATGGTCATTATAACTTAAGCTGTCACCTCACTTTTTTTACAATCTTCCCTCCCCCTTCCTTATATGTCATCTCGGGTTGTCACCTTGTCGCCTTGTATTTGTAAGGAACGGTTGTGTCTGAAATCGATCACAAAATGAAAACAGCGGCTTCACAGCATTTACTCCTTTGTTCGGTTGGGCCTGGCTGTTGTCGGGTATTAACACGTCTTTCTTTGTCATGCAGATGAAGGGTATCCTTTCTGCTTAAACTCCCTCCCCCTTCTCTCCCTTTCCAAGTTTCACCAATCTATGGGAAAGAAACGAAGAAAGTTGGATTGCAAACATTTCCCGGCCCCGCATGGGCGCCTGTAAAAGAGGGAGTGCAAAGCGCCTAAAGTGCACGGAATGGAAGCGCTTTTCAACAGGACATTTGTCTGCTGGTTCCTGAAGAGGAGGGCGTCAGCTGCTGGGATTTACAGAGAGAGCATCTTGAGTGCTGCAGCGTTCGGTCCTGCTATTCATTGCTCTTTGGGCAGGGCTGCCTTCACACCTAGGGATTCCTCGCTGTTATCATGTAAATGCAGCCACACAAAGGAAAGCAGCTCCTGTTCGGAAAAAACAAAAACATACAAAAACCGGCTTACTGACCAGCAGCCCCCAGGCTATTTCACACACCTAGCAGGGGGGGAGGAGGGGATGGGGTGGGAGTGCTAAGCACTTTCAGCATAATGGTCGTTTCATGCCTAATCAACAGTGCAGGGTCTGCCTCGACCCTGTCCTGTTAATCACAGCGTTAAGCAAGCGCTCCCTAACCCCTGCAGGGTGTGGAATTCAAATGAGTGCTACAGAACATTAGCAGCATCTCTGTAAAAGTCCCCTTCAGGTCTGCGAGATCCAAACGCAGAGCGGCATTTGTCCCTCATTGCAGGCGATAACATGCCATCAATCACGGTACCGGTACTCTCCGCGACTGGAAAAAAAGTGCCGGTACTGACAGCTCGGAAATTGTGAAGTGCCGGTACTCAGTACCGGTGAGTACCGGCCCATTTAAAGCACTGGGCCTAAGAGAATGGTTTAGGATGGGTTAGGGCCAGGAGCCGGTAGAGCTGGCGAGAGTCAGTGACATGCTATCTTCACAACTCAGTGCGACTGACTGTTTCAACTCCACCGGCCTTCGGAGCAGAAGCCTCTCAGAAAGTCTTGGGTCCCCTATAGCTCAGCTCATGTCTGAATACAGCCATGTAGGCGCTTTCTCCCAGTACCTCACCTGTAACTAATCATTATTGAATATTGGAATAATAAAGTGAACAGATGTTTTCTGGGTTAAGGCGCGTGCTGCGGAGATCTGAAAGGAAAGGTGTGTGTTTGTGTCACGGATATCTTTGCTGTGTATCCGGGCTCCTCCCAAGATGGGAGAGAGGCTGGTGTGAGTGTAAGTTATCATTTCATGTCTGTCTCTGTGTTTCCAGACTCCCTCCTAAAGAGGGACCCTTGCAGGCGTGTGTTTTATTTATCTTTGCATCATGGCTGTCTTTGCTGTTCTTCCAGGCTCCCTCCTGCTGGCAGTGACGTCATACAGCTCCTCCAGAGCCACGCCCCTCACCCCCAGTACACCCCTGGGGGTCCTGCTGGTCATATTGGCAGCTCTGCTGGGATATACAGGTGAGATCACACGCGTGGGGTTCAGGGGATGTAGAGAGGGAGGGACACGGCTGAGAATGTGCGACTCAGTGCCTTAAATACACCATGATTGCTTCAATGCGCTTATGACATCTCAATATGTGAATGTAGTGCTTGAAACTAATGCGAGGTGGAGATGCCCAGAGAGGAAGTCTTCCCTCGCCCACCCTGGGGGAGGGCCTCGGGGTTAGGAGTGAGAAGAGACCCCTTCTTTCGGATAATGATAGGAAAATAAACCTGTCGAAAAGCCTGGTGCCGGTTCTGTGGGTCAATGGTGGGTAAATAAAGTGCAGTCCAGGAATGAATAAAGCATGAGCCCGGCTCTGGCTGAGATTTTGCAGAACTGGTGAGAACTATCGGCCAGGGAAGACAGGAAGTTACATTGATGCTGATCTGAACCTTTTTCTTGTTCCATTTCTCGATCTTGTTTCCACCTCTGCTTTCTCCCTCGGGCCATCATTGTTCTCTTTGTTTTTTCTTACTTCCAATACTTTTATCATTCTTTTCTTTTAATGATTTTCTTTTCCCTCTTTAGTCACTTCTCCCCTCCGTCTCTCTTCCTCTCTCTATCTACTATATTTATCTCATTCCTCACACTACCCACTTCCTTAAATTTGTGTTTTCATGTACTCAGTCTCTCTGCTTGTTATTCTCTCTCTCCTTTCTGCCGTGGCTCTTTTTCTTCCTTTGCCACACTTTTCATTGTACAGTTTTCTTTAATGTTTAATTTATTTTTCCCTTCTCTCTTTCTTTATCTCCTCTCTTTGTTCCTCCTCTTTCTCTTCATCACTCATCCTTTCTCTTTTTCCATCCTCTCCCTTTTCTCTAATTTTCTTTCTTCCAGTATTTACCTCTCTCTTTTCCTACCTCCTTTCTTATTTTCTTCTCTCAATCCTCTTCTTAGCACGTTGTCTCTTGTTTCGTTGTCTAGTTCCCTTTTTTTATTTAAATGTATGGCTCCCATCTCTCTTTCTCTGTCTCCTCTCACTCAATCCCTTTCAATCCTCTAATCTTCTCCCCTTTCAGCTTTCTTTCTCTTTAATTCCATCTTTCCTATACTAACTTCTTCCTTTCAAATCTTTCACTCTCTTTCTAATCTCTACCTTGTCACCTACTTGTGTCTCTAATTTTCTTTCTTCCTATATTTACTTCTCCCTTCTTCTCTCCCGCAGGAGTCCGCAGGAGCCGTGGTCCTGTCCCCTTGTTTGCCTCCTTCTGCCTGACGGTCTCAGCGCTATGGTGCTCTAAGGGAGCGATCCATATCATGGACGGGCAGGGGGTCCTCGGCGGGTCCCTTGATCTTCGTAATGCCATGGTCCCTGGTTTTGCAGCCTTCACCCTGGGACTGCTCATCATCAGTCTGGTGGCCGTCCTTCAGAAGGAGGCTGCCCTCGCCATGATGGCGTTGGCCATCTCGCTCTCCGCTGCCCATGAAACCGCCACATACTATGACAGTAGCTTTGGTGCCTCGGCGGTGGCTTCTAACCACCTCCTCGTCTGTCTCGTTGGGGCGTACTTTGGTGGAGGGAGGCTCCTTCATATACTTACTGGGAAGTTGGTCACCCTCCCTGGCACAGATCTGGCTACGGCTAAAGCCATCCCCCAGGGCTCACCCATGACCGCCAGCAGCAACGACCTGGTCATCATTGGGCTGATCTTGAATATGGTGTCCGCCAGCGTCTTTGGGTGCAGGGTCCTGGGAGTGACCACCAGTCTCTTTGTGGGGCAGGTGCCTTGGCTTTGGATGGCGGGGGTCTTCCAGATTGGGGTCTGCATCCTGTCCTATCGATGCTTGGATACCCTGGCGGCCACCTTCTTTGGTTTCACCTCCATCCTGCGGTTCGCTGAAGGGTATTCCTTGCTCTACCAGTTCTGGCAGGCCACTGAACCCATTTTCCCTGTCCCACTACTGGTGGTCTTTCTGCTCCTGTTCATGGTCTTGGCTGTATTCATGGCTGGTAGGAGCCTGGTGGATGGGCTGTATCTGCTGTTTTATGTGACCTACTGCATCGCTTTGGCTTCACGTCCCACTGGTTTCTTCCATGGTGGATCACAAGGAGTGAATGTGGCTATCTACGTGGCTTCAGCACTTATGACCCTCATTAAACTTTACAACATGAAAGCGGCCACCAAGATTCCAACAGGAGAGGGGATTGTTAAGAGTCTGTTCACACCTATTAGCAATTTCAAGTTACGTCAAGAAAAAGACCTGCATGTTCCTTACCTCGGCTATTCTAAGTATGCGGATGGAGAGGTGCTTGGCCACGCAGGCAGCATTTTGGCCGCCTTTGCAATCACTATGTCTGTGGACCCAACAGACGCACGTGCCACTGTCGTCCTACCGTGGGTGGTGGTAGCTGGAGGGCTTCTGAAATGTGTCTGTGGCTCTGTGGCCTTCTCGCGCGGTAAGACCCTTGAGAGCAGCACCTTTATTCTTTATGGAGTTATGTGGATCATCTGGGGTCTCACCAGGTACGGTGGCCTCTACGGCTCCACGAGGGGCTTCCACGTGGCTGTGGGCATCATCTGCTTCATGCTCTTGAATGGGTTCATTATTTTCTGCACGCTGTTCCTAAGCAAAGCCTGGTTCCTGTATTGCCTCACCTTTGAACTCATCCTCATCAGTTTTCTATTGGACGCCGTCGCAGCCCTCCCAGTTGGGTATGACATTGCTGTCACCATCATCTTTGGCGTGGTCAGCTTCTACTGCTTCCTGGCTGGGCTGGTCAGTAACACCTTTGAAGAACCCCAGCTGCCCATGGGCCGCCCACTTCTGCAGCTCCAGGGGCATGGGGGTGGAGCCTCCAAGTGCCCCCACCTTCCTGCCAGGAGGGCCACATCCGTCAAGCAGATCGCAGGTAAGGAGATTCTGGGGGAAAATCCTTTTTTTTTTAATGTTGGGAAATTTAAAATTCTACTAATTTGATTACAGTTATGTCTGCAATTTTTAAATGTTTCCATTCTTAGTTTAACAAAGTTGTACATTGTTTACTGCTGAACTTTGTCCGGAAAGACTTAGTGAAAATATGATTTTACCAGCAGAAAAATTTCTCCTTGGCAAAAGTAAGACTTCTATTTTACCTCCAAGTCACATATTGAATCCTTAATAACATTAGTCATATTATAGTTTGTACTTCTTTGTTATATCCATATTTTTTAGGGGTTTTGTGGAAAAATGATCCTGAAATTAGTATATTTCCACATTCATTTAACCAATAAATATGCACTTATGGTTGAATGTCTGCAAGGGTTCGGTGCTGTGAACACTTCAGAAGATAAATCAGTACATTATGTGAAAATATGTGAATTTCAGTATCAAAGTTGTGCATATCTACTGCTGTTAAAGCCTTTTACTAAAATTCCTTTCTTTTTGAACCCCCTTATTTATCAATCCACACATCTATTGACCTGGCAGTCATGGCAAACAGGGTTTAGAATTACTCAAAAGCGCCCCAATTTCAGTTTTTATCCACATTTAAAAATAAATACATGCAAAAAAATAAATGTTTTCTGTCTGCATTTATCTGCAAAAATCAGTAGAAACGGAAAACAGGGTGCCTTACCTATAATCATGGGGTTCTTGCTCTTCTGTTGCAGAAATCATGAAAGATGGAGGAATCTGTGGTGTCCCCACAGACACGGTGTATGCGGTGGTGGGAGCCTGTAACCGTCCGGCGGCCGTGGAGAAGGTGTACAGGTGAGTGTTATCTTCACAGCCCTTATTTTCAATCAATAGTGAATATTTTAGATTGATGAATTCTTATAACAATGAGAACCACAGAATGAAATAACCAAACACCAATTACATTGAGGAAACCCGAGAAAGAAACAACAATATACCAAGAGCAGAGAACCCCTGGAAATGAAGCAACAACAAACAAGTAACCTTAGACACTTCTGTAAAGAAGAAACTAAACATGCTTATAAAACTGAGAACAGACCAGCAGTACTATCCCTCTTTCTGCACCTTTTGGGGCATGTGAAAAACACCTTAAAACCAGGATTCATTTTGTGACAAGTGAAAAGGACCAGTGTCTTGATCTATATGACTGTATACATCGTTCAGTCTTAAGATGGAGAGTAGATCTCATCCTAAATCTTCCTTTTTCCATCATCATGTCCCTGCTGGTGGTCTGAGATTGGCCAGAATCTCAACTCTGGATCCTTCAATCCCAGTGAGATGGATCTCGTCCCTTCACTCAGTTGACCTCTGTCTTGTTTCCTTCCAGGACAAAGCTGAAGCCCAAGGACGCCCCCATGTCCATCTGGATCTCGACCTTGAAGCAGCTGGAGCCGGCTAGACACCTGTTCAGCCCTCTGCTCTGGGACTTCATGCAGGCGGCCTGGCCTTCACAGATGAGCCTGGTCATACCAAGAGGTGAGCAGGGGGTCTCTATCTGAGAGCACATGAAGACCAGCAGATCCCAGTTCATGACCACAAACAAGGGGGAAAGATGAGAAAAGTAACACCCATCATCTGGATACAAACCTACCACACACATTAATTGTGACTGCAGACTAGGACCCAGTCCCAGCCACCCCAGGCTTCAATGCTTCATGTGTACACACAGACCATACATGCTCTTCAGCTTCCATGTAGGATTGTTTCCATGTTCCCTCATGTACTGTTTCTTTACCGCTCCTGTTGCAAACATTCACCACAAATTCCGAGTGTGATCTGACCCGTTACATTAGAGTCGCCTGTCCTGCCAACACCTGTGCTTTATCCTTCACATGTCTATACGGAGGAGGCCCCTACATTGCCTGATCCATGTGTATAGGACAAGCACCAACATACCGCCTGCTCTGTGAGTCTAAGGAGGATCTTTAGTGATTATTTGGATCTTGGGCGCTCCTGTAAATATTCTGGTCCATAACTGCAGAGGATGAGCACTGCCCGCTCGCTGACCTGTATCCTTCTCTACAGGGTCTGAGCCTCTCCATTATCTGCCTCCACCCATAGGATGAGCACTGTCCGCTCGCTGACCTGTATCCTTCTCTACAGGGTCTGACCCTCTCCATTATCTGCCCTCACCCATAGGAAGAGCACTGCCCGCTCACTGACCTGTATCCTTCTCTACAGGGTCTGACCCTCTTCGTTATCTGCCCTCACCCGTAGGAAGAGCACTGTCCGTTCACTGACCTGTATCTTTCTCTACAGGGTCTGAGCCTCTCCATTATCTGCCCCCACTCATAGGATGAACACTGTCCACTAGCTGACCTGTATCTTTCTCTACAGGGTCTGAGCCTCTCCATTATCTGCCCCCACTCATAGGATGAACACTGTCCACTAGCTGACCTGTATCTTTCTCTACAGGGTCTGAGCCTCTCCATTATCTGGCCCCACTCATAGGATGAGCACTGCCCGCTCACTGACCTGTATCTTTCTCTACAGGGTCTGAGCCTCTCTCCATTATCTGACCCCACTCATAGGATGAGCACTGTCCGTTCACGACCTGTATCTTTCTCTACAGGATCTGAGCCTCTTCATTGTCTGACCCCACCCATAGGAAGAGCACCGCCCACTCACTTACCTGTATCTTTCTCTACAGGGAGTGAACCTCTCCATTATCTGACCCCATCCATAGGATGAACACTGTCCCCTCACTGACCTGTATCTTTCTCTACAGGGAGTGAACCTTTCCTTCATCAGACCCGCCTGTGGGAAGTGCACACTTTGCTGTCTGTATCTTGTATAGATGAAAGTTTCTCTTCATCATCTGACCCACACCTATAAGGGGACATCTTTACACTGCCTGACATATCCCAATAGGGATCCTCTCCATTATCAGAGCCCCGTCTACAGGGTGAATATTGTCCTTTGCATGCTTTTTGCCTATAAGGAGATGTTAGTTCGTCATCCGACCCGTCCTACCTATAGTGCGAGCACCTGTGTAGTTTGAAGGCTGGTAATATGGAGGCTCCCAGCCAGAGGCTCGTTGAATATTGGCTTCCAGGGATGAGTTGAACAGCAGCAGGGCACGTTGTGAGTTTAGTGCACACCATAGGATCCTCCTGCGGCTTGGGAGGAGAGGGGTGCTCTTGTGAGCGCGCAGGAGAGGGCCACGTTCGACTGGTGCATAGTCACTCACAGTGACTGCATGGGATTGGGGTATTTCCAAGGGTACCCCCTCACTTTACCAGTGTTTTTTTGTGTATTTCTCCATCATGCAGGACTCACACCAGTGGTTAGTTTTTAAGTGGAGGGGCCATAGCTTTCCTGAATGGTGGGGTTTAGCAAATACCAAGGCTGTCTGACCTTGTTCCTCCTCATGCCTCTTCCTCCCACATCCCTGCATTTCTTGTCTCTTTATCTCATTTTGAACTTTCTTCATCCTTGCTTTCATTGTCTCTGTTTTCCTTTCTTTCACTTCTTCCTTATTTCTCTCTTTTCTGCCTTTGTCCTCTTGCTCTGAGGTCCAAGTTTGATGACGAAATAAAAAAACTGTGGTCCCCAAACATGAGTGCTGGTTCCTTTCAATGGCATACACCTGCCCAAAATAAGCCCTGCTCACACCTTTCTGTCTTCTTGAACCCACAGGCGAGTGGCTGCAGTGCTTCGGACTGGAGGACTCCGCTAAGTACATTGGCACCGCAGAGAGCATCGCCATGAGGATCCCGGATTGTTCTGTGACCACATCCCTGATTGACCTGGTGAGTTGTCTGGTGGTAGCGGGATGCCAGCACTGCCCGGGCATGGCTGGCACTGTTCTGCCACCGGTGATGAGCATGGCTTCCAGTCTGCTGCACCCTTTGTGGGGGCATGAGAGGCACTGAGCTGCTAGTCCTGCTCAAGCATGGGTGGTGTACACCAGCATACATTTAAGATATGTAAACGCATCTCTCTATATCTGGGGAGGGTGAGGGGGACACTGCTTTGTGCCCAATGAAAGTGAGTTGAATCTCCAACTCTGTTTCTTTGTGTTTCACCAGGTTGGGCCCATTGTGGTATCATCAGCCAATCCGAGCGGAGAAGCCGACACCACTCACCACAACCAAGTGTACGCCAAGATGGGAGACAAGGTAAGTACCATTACAAGCACAAGAGGTGTATCTGAGGACACTGTTCAGAACCCAGAGTCCTGATAGACCAAGGAGTCTTCTGCGTGGCCTGCATTGAACAGACAACATTAACATGGATAGCCCATGTGCACTGTCAATTATCCTGATGAAAGTTAGTTTTTCTAGATAGTTCTGATTTAGTAACTAATATTTGGTAGTTTTTTTGCCAAATATACACTGGATAAAGTCTGGATAAATTTTACAAATGTGATTCGGTTAAAAAAACTTAGAATTGCTCCATGGGACTAGGTGACCGGTGACAACTTAGTTTACCGACTGCAAAGCATTTCAAAATGATGTGATGGTCCCTCTTCTATATCTAGGGAAGATCCCCGAGTGGTATGTTGAAGGTATGCACAGCATGAGTGGGGGATCCCAGAGGAGCATGTTGAAGGTGTGCGCAGCATGCATGGGGGATCCCAGAGGAGCATGTTGAAGGTGTGCTCAGCATGTGTGGGGGATCCCAGAGTAGGATGTTGAAGGTATGCGCAGCATGCGTGGGGGATCCCAGAGTAGGATGTTGAAGGTGTGCGCAGCATGTGTGGGGGATCCCAGAGTAAGATGTTGAAGGTGTCTGCAGCATGTGTGGGGGATTACAGAGTAGGATGTTGAAGGTTTTCGCTGCATGTGTGGGGGATTCCAGAGGAGGATGTTGAAGGTGTGCGCAGCATGCATGGGGGATCCCAGAGTAGGATGTTGAAGGTGTCCGCAGCATGCGTGGGGGATCCCAGAGTAGGATGTTGAAGGTGTGCGCAGCATGTGTGGGGGATCACAGAGTAGGATGTTGAAGGTGTGCGCAGCATGTGTGGGCAATCCCAGAGTAGGATGTTGAAGGTGTCCGCAGCATGCGTGGGAAATCCCAGAGTAGGATGTTGAAGGTGTCCGCAGCATGCGTGGGGGATCCCAGAGTAGGATGTTGAAGGTGTGCGCAGCATGTGTGGGGGATCCCAGAGTAGAATGTTGAAGGTGTGCGCAGCATGCGTGGGGGATCACAGAGTAGGATGTTGAAGGTGTGCGCAGCATGTGTGGGCAATCCCAGAGTAGGATGTTGAAGGTGTCCGCAGCATGCGTGGGAAATCCCAGAGTAGGATGTTGAAGGTGTCCGCAGCATGCGTGGGGGATCCCAGATTAGGATGTTGAAGGTGTCCGCAGCATGCGTGGGGGATCCCAGAGTAGAATGTTGAAGGTGTGCGCAGCATGCATGGGGGATCACAGAGTAGGATGTTGAAGGTGTGCGCAGCATGTATGGGGGATCCCAGAGTAGAATGTTGAAGGTGTGCGCAGCATGCATGGGGGATCACAGAGTAGGATGTTGAAGGTGTCTGCAGCATGTGTGGGCAATCCCAGAGTAGGATGTTGAAGGTGTGCGCCGCATGTGTGGGCAATCCCAGAGTAGGATGTTTAAGGTGTCTGCAGCATGTGTGGGCAATCCCAGAGTAGGATGTTGAAGGTGTGCGCCGCATGTGTGGGCAATCCCAGAGTAGGATGTTTAAGGTGTCTGCAGCATGTGTGGGCAATCCCAGAGTAGGATGTTGAAGGTGTGTGCTGCATGTGTGGGGGATCCCAGAGTAGGATGTTGACTCTGGACAATAGCTTTCTTAATCTTCCTGACGGCTCCCAGCACTGGGAAACCTACGGGTAGCTGTGCGCTTTACAAATAGAGGATTATTATAGTTTTAGTATCCATGGAAGCCCCGCAGCTGCCTGTGTGATGGGAGTCTGTGGGCGGTGATCTCACGTGTGGCTTTGCTCCTCAGGTGGACGGAGTCCTCTGCAATGGGCCTTCTCCAGAGAACATCGCCTCCACCATCGTCAACTGCACCAAGATCGACAGTGGGACCATCGGGTTCTTCAGGATAGGAACGGTGCCCAAATCCCACGTAAGTAGAGTGTGTGTATGTGTGTGTGTGTGTGTGCTATGCATCTGTGAGTCTCTGTGTGTGGTTGTGTGCTTGTTTGTCCCTTTGTGAGCATGTGTGTGTAGTGTCATCCAGTGGCAAATACAAGGAAGGCAACTGATCACGTGCTCTTGGACATTGGGAAAAGAGAATGGGAAGGAGAGAGAGAGAAAGAGAGAGAGAGAGAAAGAGACAGAGAGAGAGACAGAGAGAGAGCGAGAGAGAGTGTGTGTGTGGAGCCTAGGATGTTGGATGTCCAGGGGCAGAGGGTTGCATGTGGAGTTACATCAGTGCCATCACAAGAAGGATGTTTGAATATCTAGGGAGGAAGCAAACCTGTAGATTGGAGTTCTCAGGGGCCATATTTAAGAACATTTCCCACTCCAGTCTGATGCCACACACAATGCTGCTGATAGAGTAAAATGTGGAAGCCCCAGAGAAGAAATTGTGGGGCATAAACATGTCAGGAGAGGAGTCATGTCATGCCAAGAGTATGTGTTTGAAGTAGGGTCTAGTTGAGCACATCCAAGAAGGCAGTAAATTCAGAGAGGGGACTAGTGCATAGATGGCCGAGGTGAGCTCGTGAGATAGTGTTACTCATAGCATTTAAAAAGTCGTTAAAATGTCACTCATAATTACTCTGACATTATGAAAATGTCACACATAGCAATCTGAAACCTTGGCAGATATGCATTAGTTTCTTAGAAGAACAGACATTGAATTACTGCAGCCCTCACGTCCAGTCACAGCTCTGAGTACAGCCTGAACGCACTGTCGGAAGAGTGGAAGATTCCATTCTAGCTCTCTCCGAGGGGGAGGCCTGCAGTCAGTCATACTTTGTCCAGACTCCCTGGTGGTGAAGTAATGACATTGCTCCTTCAGTAACGGCGCCGGTGTCTCTCTTTGCAGGTGATCCAGCTGTTCAAGCAGGTCCAGAAGAAGCACATGTCCGGTTATGTGTCCAGCGCCTTCACCGAGGTCCCCATGGAGCCGCCATACTTGTTCAGTTCCATCACAGAGCACACGCTGCCCAAGAGCTCCGAGGACCCTTCCCAGCAGTCGTACGTCAATGGAGGATTCAGCATTGAGGATGAGAAGTTGTGATGGACTTGTGTGGGGAGAGCGCTACCTAGTGGCGCAGGAAGGGTGCCCGTGACTCTAGTCAAAGCAAGGAGAAAGGACTCCCTATGACAGGGTTGTACAACACAGAACACAGTCATCCTGGGATGCAGTGGAACCTGAAAAGGCTGGTGCCTTTAATAAAAATGCAACAAACCTTTACCATCTTGGACGAGTATTCCAAAGTCATAGATCACTGCAAAGTCATAGATGGCACAGACCTCGCCGGCTCATGAGGGTTCACCTCATCTCTTGTGTTTGATATTGCACACCTGTTCTAAAACTCTTTATTTAATATGTTCTTTATTGCATTCTTGAGATTGTTTCAATGTGTACATCATCCTATTGTGAAGGTTTTCAAAACATCTGTATTTTATTTATCAATGTATTTATTTATTTTTTGTATTTTGTATATGAATAAACTCAAGTCTAAACTTATGTTATTTACCTTTTTTTTCTAAATCAGACATCAGTTCAATCTTGCATCCAGTTCAAAAGCTAAATAAAGCCATTTCACATCCTAAAAAAATCCTCTTCATAGCACTTAACCGACTGGGCGCTATAGTTTGAGTAGTGAGGAGTGGTGGACCCCAAACCCGCTAAGGGCAGAGTTTGATTCTGGTTCATCGCATGACAGATCGCAACCCCCCCCCTGAGGATTCATTTCACACACGTAGCTCACTGAATCGTACCTTGGCGCTGTAGCTCAGCTGTGGTTGGATTGGTTCTGCCAGCTCACTCTCATTCGGTCCTGAGTTCTTATTTGCGAACACTCTGGGTTCCCTTTACTGGCATCAGAGTGCAGTGCGGGCACCATCAGGGGGCCTTTACTAAACAGAAGCACAGAGCAGACAGCGCCTCCGCCTGAATCTCTACATGAGAACTGTGCACGACCCTCACACAATCATGAACGTGCTCCCTCATCAGTGGAGAAGTGTGGCTCAATGGTTAGAGCGGCAGACCCTGATGCAGAGGTCTAGCACGGGACCAGGGTTCAATTCCCCGCCTTGGCTGGTCTTGGGCTCAAAATTCCACGGACCTGATAATTCTCGCCTCGGTGCCTATTCCAATCAGAGAGTCCCACTCTGCAACTCTGGCAATAGCTTGCTTAATCTCCACAACGCTAAGGATGCCTGGCTTCCACCTTGGGGGTGCCCAGGAGTGGACGCCTCACAGGGAAAGCCAGGATGGTTTCCACAGCGGTATTCGTATAAGCGCCTTGAGACCCTTGAGGGTGAGTAGTGCGCTATACAAGTATCAATTTATTTATCAGTCAGAGGTCACTACAGTGCAAACATATGGCACAGATCCCTCTGAATGTGGACTTCGATGCCCGATTCACAAAACACTTTATAAGTCAGCGCCCGCAGGCTCCGGCCTTGCATAACAAAGTGTTGAGATTTAGACAGGCTTCAAGTCTCTGAAAACCTTCGTGAATTGTGAATTCCGTCTACACAAAGGCATTTGTGCGTGCATACTTGTAGATGGTGTAAAATTACACATCAAGGGAAAACATTGCATTTGTGTAATTTGTTTATACAATAAAACAATAAAGCAATTCAATTAAAGCAGCAATAAAAATATGATTATGGAGCAAACACTGATCTTTGTTTCTGACTCAACATCTGAGCACCTAAATCTAGCTCCTACTTCACAGGTGTGTTGGGCGAGGCACACTCTCACCCTAATGAAGTGTATGTGTTGGAGTCTCTAAATCCAGGCGCTAGGGTTACTTGGTTGACCCCAGTAAGAATTAAAAGACCCCAGACACATAACAGGTAAATTAGTCTGTGCCAAGGGCGAAGCAGCATGTATCTGATACAATATGTCCTCTGGAAAAAGACATCGAAAATCCTTTCGAAATTACACCAAGTTTGAATGCTCATCACTTTCACTCTGACAGTTAATAGCCCCTTAAAATTCTATTATAAATGCATCTCTAATATACTCCAGGCTTCTCCCAATACAAATCTAAGTTTTGCTCAAATATGCCAAAGTTTTCCCAATTACATAACGCTGAGTGTTGCTAATATGATGATCAAGGCGCTAGCTTGTCCCCGGGGCTGCTCAGCTGTGCGAGACTTAAGGATGCTCCTCACAGCACCAGGTGTCTTCTCACAGTGCCAGGGGTCTGCTCACATCGCCAGGGGTCTGCTCACGGTGCTAAGGGTCTGCTGACAGCGCCAGGTGTCTGCTCACAGGGCCAGGAGTCTCATCGCATCAACAGGGGGTCCGCTGACAGCGCCAGGTGTCTTCTCATAGGGCTTGGGGTCAGCACATAGTACCAGGGGTCTGCTCACAGTGCCGGGGGTCTGCTCACAGATCCAGGGGTCTGCTCACACGGCCAGGAGTCGCTCACAGTGCCTGGGGTCTCCTCGCATTACCAGGGTTCTGCTCACGGTGCCAGGGGTCTGCTCACGGTGCCAGGGGTCTGCTCACAGCACCAGGGGTCTGCTCACAGTGCCAGGGGTCTGCTCACAGTGTCAGGGGTCTGCTCACAGGGCTAGGGGTCTGCTCACAGTGTCAGGGATCTGCTCACAGCACCAGGGGTCTGCTCACAGCGCCAGGGGTCTGCTCACAGTGCCAGGGGTCTGCTCACAGTGCCTGGGGTCTGTTCACAGTTCCAGGGGTCTGCTCACAGTGCTAAGGGTCTGCTGACAGCGCCAAGTGTCTGCTCACAGGGCCAGGAGTCTCATCGCATCAACAGGGGGTCCGCTGACAGCGCCAGGTGTCTTCTCATAGGGCTTGGGGTCAGCACATAGTACCAGGGGTCTGCTCACAGTGCCGGGGGTCTGCTCACAGATCCAGGGGTCTGCTCACACGGCCAGGAGTCGCTCACAGTGCCTGGGGTCTCCTCGCATTACCAGGGTTCTGCTCACGGTGCCAGGGGTCTGCTCACGGTGCCAGGGGTCTGCTCACAGCACCAGGGGTCTGCTCACAGTGCCAGGGGTCTGCTCACAGTGTCAGGGGTCTGCTCACAGGGCTAGGGGTCTGCTCACAGTGTCAGGGATCTGCTCACAGCACCAGGGGTCTGCTCACAGCGCCAGGGGTCTGCTCACAGTGCCAGGGGTCTGCTCACAGTGCCTGGGGTCTGTTCACAGTTCCAGGGGTCTGCTCACAGTGCCAGGGGTCTGCTCACGGTGCTATTGCAGCGTCGCGTAAACACACACTACGCCTCACTGCGATCAGACACCTCTCTGAGACCAGACTCTGCAAACAGTTCTTGTCCTCTGCGTACCCGACCAGCAACAATGACAGCAGCCCGGCCGAAGCTGAAAGCGGGAGGCACCGGATCCTTGCACTTGTCGTCAAAAAGTTGTTGTAATGCAGGCAATTAAATAAATATCAAACTTCTGATGAGAATGACACTTTATTTACTTCCTCTCGCTGGTCTGCGTCACTCACAATAAACAGGCGCTCAGCTTGGAATCCTCCCGAGCATAGGGGCAGATTTACAAGTCCCTTGCGCCACTTTTGCATCACTTTTCCCATGTCAAAAGTGACGCAAAAGTGGCGCATGGGGCTTGTAAACTTGCCCCATAATGTTCTTGGAGGAACCAATCTTACCGCTAGAGCAGGGGAAACACAGGAACAATGAAAAAACATTATAGAATAAATGGATATATTTCAACACAGCATATATAGCATTATAATACAAACGAGCTCTCAACAATCCAATGTTCTAATTACTAATATGAACTTTCAGTCAGCCCCATTTATTCATTGGTTTGTTGTGTCAATCATGTTTTTCTTCTGCCCACTACAACATAGAGCGTGGTGTAGGAGAGTAGGATCTGCTTACTTTGCTCACCCCCACTTTTTGCTGTGCTTCACGTGTTTATCGACTTTAGTCTGGCTGTGGCCCTGCTAATCAGGACCCCAGCCTAGTTGTTCTCTCTCTAAATTAAAATCCTGTACATTAGGTACACACCAGATTGGTTACTGGGTTACCCTTGTGAGTCCCTAGTATATGGTACCTTAGGTACCAAGGGCATAGGTACCCCAGAGGTCTACACGGGGCTGAAGCATGTATTATGCCACCCCTGGGAAGCCTTCCAAAATGGCACCACAAGTTTGCACTTGCAGCCTGGGTAAGGTGGTGTAAGCACCCCTTACTGAGATATAGTATACCTATATCTACCTTTAAAAACAAATATACATATAAACCTATGCGTTACTTCTATGGTAGGCCTTGACAATCCTGAAGGCAGAGTGCTTTGTTTTTTGTGAGAGGGTGCCCTAGCATGAGCTGAGCCCCTCTGCAGCTTTCGGAATCCCTTCATTATAGCTGGTCTGGCCATACCATATACTCTTAAGTGCATTATAATCCTTGCGGTTAATGCTAACTTTGGTTTGGCTTTATCAAAACATGTCATGTTTGGTGTCAAACACTTTGGAATAGTACCCCCTCCCCCCCCTGCCAATTCTGGCGACGGGGGTAGCATTCCATCCTTCTAGAGGGAGAGGACATGTAAACACTTACTTTCCCGGTAATAGTTTAAAAGAGCCCCAGCATCACAAAATGGATGCTGCGGCATAGACACAGGTCTGACCTCCTGCTGCTGGACAAAACTCTGGCAGGGGAGACCTGGACAATAGGTTTCTCGTCCTCACCTCCACAGACAGGCTTTAGTGTATTGGGGCAGGGTGGGTCGCATTCAGTGAATGCTTTTCAGACACTGTCTGGGGCACATAAGGTGTCTCATTCAGTTCCCAGTTCAAACCAGTTGCTGGGGCACTCAGCCCCAGCTCTGGCGCAAAACTGGACAAAGGGGAAGGGGTGTAACCACCCCCTCCCCAGGTCCTCCCATAGGTGGGACCTGTTGAACTTGGGCCTTTTTGGAAGGTTCACCACTAGACTTTTTGCATTTAGCCCCTGGCATGGTGGTAGTGATTTTAGGCCTCTGCGCATCTTAGCACTGTGGCCCAGTGTAAAGAGCGCGCCCACTCTGAGTGCGTGTCCTGAGAGTGGCCTGCCCTCCTATAGGAATGCATGGGGGATATGTGTATCCATTGTTACCCCCCAGGATATAGGTGCATGGATTCGCTAATTTAGCGGCACAAAAATGGAAATTTAGCGGCACAAATATGGAAATTTAGCGGCAACTTTGCAGCATTTTATTTGGCCATTTTTCCTACAACAAACACAGATATCTTAGCTTTTTTAGTTATTTAACAACTTGAGCTATGTATATTTGGTTTAATTACAATGTAGACACTTGTTTCCCTCGAAAAGCATGTACAGATATTCAAGTGTATATGGATATGGTTTGGGAATTCTCAACGTGTCAAATCCTGGTGCTGGTCGTAGGGAAATGAAGTGGTGAAGTATTCCAGGGGCGTGACGTCGTTGGACAGTCCGCACCATTGGTCTCTTGAAGTGCGTGCTCTAATTGTTGTCGAACCAGACCTGGAGTAGGTGATGGCGTGACCGAGCGAGATGTCAAATGCAGAGTTCACCCGAGTCCACCGTGATGCACACCCTTTGGCTCACAGCCCTACTTATGCCTCGTCGTGATGCAGGGTGCACTTTCGGTTCTCTGCAGCTATATGTGTACTGTAAATGCACCCTCTCCTAACCCCTAAACTCCAACGTGCAGAACTCCCTATGCTTTCCCAAGTCCAATGGTAAATCCAGAAGTCTCTTCTAAGTAGCTGCACGCCCCTACCAATCCCCACACATGTGCAACGCAAACAACCTGCTCGCTTTCAAGAAACTGCTGGAAACACATCTCTTCAAGAACATGTTCTACACTTTCTTGCATCCTTCTCTTTTCTCTCTGCCCCTAGAAGCAATTCAGGCATCCGGTGCACACTATTTAAATATACGTAAATAAAATAAGTATTCAGTGACAGTGCAGCTTGCATTGTGGGCACCCCACCTGCAAAATCGTATGCAGTGTTGTGGCCAGGAGTATAGGGTGGTACTTAGGCACGCACAGCTATCTTCCCTAAAGGGCTGTAGTGACTGTGCGAGGTTGGACCTGAAGAAGAAAGGCTGGAGTGCACATTAGATAAAAACAAACACTCCTGAGGGCATTGTGGTGTCGTATCTACCAAAGCCTCCATCAATCAGGGCGTGTACCTGGCTAGGTAATAAAGGACCTCCTCTGGCAATTGAGTGGCATTTATTTTCTACCACAGATCTACCCGGTCCAAGGCGCCCAGGGGCCATTTCCCCTAAGAAGTGTGACAATTCAGACTATTTTAGGTCACACAAAGCTATAATAGTGGCATGAGCGGTTGGGATTATTAATTTTCAATCTATATTGTGTAAATATAACACTGCTGTTGTGCTAATCTCAAAATTAAAAACAGCGCCACCATCTGAAACTAGGGGTGGTACACTTTTGCAGACACTTGGTAACATATACGACTTGGTAAGACATATAAGACTTTAATGCCCCTCAATCACTGTGACTGTGTTTTGTAAATATTGCGTAAATATTGTGTAATTGGGACTTTTGCAGCTGTTTTACTGTACTCTTGATTTACTAGGCCCTCCTAATTATTTTTACCACAGAACTTCACCTAATGCCACTTATTGGGTTCTTGTTTCCGGTCTTTCAGGTCCTCTCCTGACTTGCAATGATTGCAGAGCGAAATTGTTTCACAACATTGGTAATTTGTCTGAGGTCACTTGCAATCAGACCCCCCAGGATATAGTGGCATGGATTAGCTTTTGTAAAAATACCGCGATTTCTACAAAAGTGCCGATTTCGCAGGCACTTTTGTAAAAATCGCGGCATTTTTGCAAAAGTGCCGATTTCGCGGCAAACCGCGAAATCGCGATATCCTGGAGGGTCTGATTGTAGTTCCTGATATGTGGGGAGTGCAGGGTCAAGTTTGGTATGTGTGAACTCGTGAGAATAAATGTTGCGCGATGGTGTGCACAGATTTATTGTGTCTAATAGAGAAGTGCCACTTTTAGAAGTTGCCATTTCTGTGTGCTGTGAGATGTGAATTGCCTGTCTGGCTTGTGAGTGACAGGGGCTGGCTGGTGTGGTTGGCTCCAGGAGCCAGGATGAGTCTGCCCGGTGGTGAATAGGGAGATCTGCATGTAGATGGGAGGGAGGAGTTGCACCTGGGACTTGAATAGGGCTGTGCCTTCCCTCTACAATGTTGGCTCCGCCCCCTGTGGTGTGTCTGATGTCCCTGGTCTGTCTTGTAAATAGAGAGGGGAGCTGAGCAAAACAAAGTGCTCCAGAACCAGTTGTGTCTGGCTATCCCCTTGCCTGCACCTTTGAGAACAAACGATTTAGCTGTATAAAAGGAGGGGCTGTGACCCCAGGAAGATGTTCTTGTTTTTGACTTGAATCTACCAGGGGCGTGCTGATGCTGGGGCCCAGGGGAAGGCTATCTCCCTGCCCCTGGATGCCTGGTGGACTCCTTGGGACCCTTCTTCCTGTCCCAGCTATGCACTAGGACTATTTTTGAGCTATTGTTCCCTTTGGGACTGGGTGTCTGTACGTTTAGCGCCTGGGAGCTTTATCTCAATTATGCCCGCTTATTTTAATATTCCATTGCAGGTGCCCACCCTGCATTGTGTCCGCTTGTTTTATAATTAATTATCCCTATAGCGCAGGTACCCACACTGCGTCTTTGTTTTTACTTTATAATTAATCAGGGTGCCCACACCGCTTATTTGAGTCTAACGCGGGTGCCTTCCCCGCTTCTACAGTTATATTCAACCCATGGGAGCCTACCCCTCATTGCCCGATAATACTTTAGTGACCGTTGCGGGAGCCCACCCCGCGCTTTCAGCCTTTTTCGCTCCAGGCCGCTCCAGTTCAACCCGGAAGACAGGCACCGTCCCTGGGACATGGGCGGGCCTGGTGAACTCTGTTTCCGCTTCACCCTGCCTGGGGAAGCAGTCCCGCACCTGGCTGGTCTCCCATGTAGAGAGGGAGACCAGAGATGCTCCCCGTCGCGCTGAGAGGAGATCCGAGTCCCTTGGCCCCAGAGCCTGCCTTCCGCCACTGAGAAGACAGCACTGGTGGAGAGAGAGCACCGCGTGGAAGGCGCAGCTCCAGAGCTGGTGAGTGCAGCTCAACAGAGTTTGGGGGGGAGGTGGCAGAGTCAGAGCGGCCCTTCTCGCAGTGGGCCGCTCCAACGTTGTTAATCCACCTCCTGGGAGCCCCCGTGGGCCCCCGTGCTTGGGGGCAAGTTCTGCTTTGGCCCTGATTTGTTTAAAGTCCCCGTGAGGGGCTTGGGGCCTCATTTGTTCCACAGAGCCCGTGGGGCTTCCATGCTTTTGGCCCCATTACTCATAGAGCCTAGATGGCTTCAATGCTTCCTATTATTTCTTGGAGCCTAGATGGCTCCAAAACTTCCTATTATTTCTCAGAGCCCAGTGGCTCCAACAAGCCCCCAGTTGTTTTCAGAGCCAGATGGCTCCCAGGGGGACATTATTTATTTACTGAGCCCGTGTGACTCCAACGCTTTGCACATTTTGTTCTAAGGGCTACTGTGAGCCCATGCAGCATTTTATAACTTCCCAGCTGCCCAGCAAGTAGTGGGCAGCTGCACCCTTTAGGTCTTTTTGCATTTTAGGGGACATGTGTTAAGTCAAGGAGTGAGACGCACTCCTTTGCCCTACCTCGGCCTGCACAGATGCGCAGCACTTAGTGCCAGCTGCTACATTTAGGCCCTTCATTGAGGACTCCCAGCTGCCCAGCAAGTAGTGGGAAGCTGTAACGTTCAGGTTTGCGCCAAGTGCACCCCTTTGACTGTCACTGCATTGGCAGCGTGCCCTGACTTTGGACAGAGGACATTTGAGCCCCTTAGAGATGGCCAGTTGGCCCTCGCGACTGCTAGATTCATAGGGCCAGAGACCCTAGTGTGATTTATATAGGTGCTAGGAAATGCAATGTTTATGTAGTATGGTTTATGCACCTTGATTTATGCTTATAGATGTGCTTTTATGCTTATTAAGGTTTTACCTACTGTCTTATGTTTTATTTGCTTCTCTACTGTGGTCTAGGTTTGATTTATTCCCTACTACAGGATATGTTATTAAGTTTAGTTTCTAATGCAAGTTATGTTTGGGAGATTATGGTCTACCAGATTTTATCTTATGAGGTTGGCGCAGAATAGAGTTCTCGCCTTATGTGATAGTGTGCCTATTATGATTTATGTTACAGGTTGACACAGAGTATAGTGTCTGCCAGTGATTACTGGCTGTGTTCTAAGTTCATGATACATTCTTGCTTTTACTATTTTTACCAAGTGCTGAATATGACAGTGGCCCACGTTGCCCTGTCATGTGTAAATAATCCCTTGTAAATATTACCCGTTCCAGTTGGCACAATGTATATGGTGTGATAACTATCTAATGTGTTTTATTACAATACAAAGGCTGTTTTTATATATAATTTTGTGTGGAGTTCCTTTTGTGGTGTGCCTAGTATGTTGTTACTGTGTGAGTTGTGCAAATGCTTTACACATTGCCACTGAGATAAGCCTAACTGCTCGTGCCAAGCTACCAAGGAGGTGAACAGGAGTTATCTTTGGCGTGTAACTCCCTTTCCCTCACTAGAGTGGTGGTCTCTGCCTGGCTTTGGTACAAGCCTTAGCCAACCAGAGAACCCCATTTCTAACAGGGCCTTAGAGTTAGTCCAACCCCTAAACTTAGTTTAAGTATAGGAACCCAGTCCCTAGGACTTTAGATTACCCTGGACGAAATTCTGAAGAAGAAATCTTGGACCTTCAACATTACATATCGACTGGAAGACGGAAGAAATCTCCCGTGGGTTCAAGGAGTGACTCCCTTGTTCAAACAGGCACCAAAGAAGCATCTTGCTGGTCTGCATTTTCCAGGCTCCTGCCGGACCCTGAAGAATCTGTGACACAGGACATGGACCTCCAGACATCTCCGAGGCTGACACGAGTCCCCAGCGAAGCTGAGACCTGTAGCCATCACGAGGGAACCGGAATGCCTGGAAATCCAACACATTTGCTAGCGCATTGACTTCCCTAGCTTTTCTGAAGTTGTGCATTGGGCTACGTATAGTACAAGCCCTGAGCATCTTTTGCAGCGAAGATCACGAGCCTACACTCCACGAGTGTTCCGTGGGCTTGCTTCTAACATTTCTGCTCGAGGCGCCTTCACGATCACTGGTCCGTTGACTGGTGGGTCCCCACAAAGGTAGCTCTTCTACTTCTTGGGCTTTCCTGGTTGCTCCAGACGTGCCTTGACTCCCTTCCAAAGGGTGAGTCCCTCAGACTTTGCTGATCTGCACTGAAGCGAATCTTTGCATCTTGCGTGCGTTGCTGTTACCAAGGCTTGTTGTGTCCAATCCAGATACCGATGCTGCAGCACAAGACAACCTTTGTGGAACAGTTCGAATCCAGCTTCTGGTTGTTGTCACACCTCCTGGTCCTCGTGGCTGAAGAGTCAAGCTTCACCTACTTCACTTGAAAGCACCCAACATCGGCTGGCATCTTCTTGTCGCCATCCTGGTCACTGGCTACTGACCCAGACTCTGTCTCTCTGCTTTCAGGTTCTTCAGATCTCTGATCCACCCTTGGATACATCCAGACACTTTTCTCCTGTTCGCCAGCTGCACTTCTTGGCAGCTCTCCATAGGAAACAACGACGAAACCCGACACAAAAAGACAGCTATGCACCCGGCTTCCCTGGGTGAGGTAACATGAATACTTTGGTGCTCCCGTGGGTCTTGACTCTCAGAGTGTCCAGTACTGAAGGGGTTCCCTCGTAGTCCACTCCTAAGTATCCCTAATCTTTAACTTTGTAACTTGTGCTATTTACTGTGTGCTATTTAAGTTCTTGTATTGTATTTTTGCCCCTAACCTCATCCAGAGGCTAGAGGGGTTGTGTTTAGAATAAATACATATATATTTGATATATACCTGGTGTGGTGCTCTTTCCTTTGGTCATTCAAGAGATTATAGACTGGTAAAACAAGCTGCTTCAAGACTTAGCCTGAAGGCTGCTCTCCACAGCTACCACTAGGATAGATTTCCACATAGGTTGTCTTTAAACCTACCATCAATCAAGGTACTTTGGACTGGTGCAAGGTTCCCACTAGAATAGTGGACTTCATATGCCAGGCCAACTTCTCACACATGGGACAATGGTTCAGCCCACTTCTGCCACTGGCTAAATTCACTATGAGGGGTGGTATTCTGTCTTTTCACAAGGAGCTCAACTACACACCAAGCAGATCCCTTAAGTGCCTAAAACTACTGTGGTAATACTTACTTTTTTGAGCACATGGATGACGGAGAGCAGTTTCCCCAACTATAAAAGTGTGTAAAATCCATGATAAAGCACAACAAGCATTGACCAAGCCAATAGGGTGGCTTCCATTGCCAGAGCTATAGGCTTTGACAATGCTTGTTTTTATCTATATGTGGCAGTGGTGGTTAGCAGGGAATAGGGGTTGCAGGGTGGCTCAAAATGTTTTTTAAAAACACTTACCATTTGCCGGCCACAGTCTCTCCTCTACTTCGGTCCCTTCCCATGCCACCTTCTCCTCAGCTTCAGTGGAACCAGTAAGAACACAGGTTCCCTCCCCTAAGCCAATCACAACACTGCACAGTGCTCAGATGGTGACAGGGAGCCTGTGCATGTTCCTCACCAGGCTGTGTAATGCAGCCTGGTGGGTAACATGCAAAATGAGCATCCATTCCATTTTAAACTTTATTCGACAATTAAGTCATAAAAGCATTCATAAAACATACATAAAAAAAACACAGTTTTTCTATATAAAATCCAATAGAACAGTTCAATAAATATCTAAGAATAGATTAAACTACTATAGCCTATTGCCGAATATCAATTACTGATGCGCTCAGGGGTCAATCGCCTACCCTCCTTCGACAGTAGGTGACCTTAATAGATGACCTAGTGTCAACAATACTGAAATTTGAAAAGGGACACTTGATGTCCGTTTTGTGCCAAATGCAACAACAATTTAACCGTACTATCCTTGCAACCTTGTTCAGTGTCGGAAGCTATAAGAATATCGTCTACATATTGGAGTAATACGTTACCTGCAGGAAGCGCAAGGGAGTCCAATTGGGCTTTTAAAGCTTGACTATACCTACTAGGGCTCTCAGGATAGCCCTGAGGAGCTCCACAGAAGCTAAAGCTTCTGCCAGCTAGTGTAAAACTGAACAATTACCCGCTGTCTGGATGGATCGGAATACTGAAGAATGCATTTTTTAAGTCAATGACAGAAAAGAACTTAGCTGTAGAAGGAATCATCGTAAAAAGAGCAGTATTGTTAGGCACCACTGGGAACTAGGGAACCACTATTTTGTTAATTTTGCACAAATCAATCACAAAGCGATAGACGTCGGCAGAGGTACCCCGAGGTGCTCTTTTAAGATTGGGAAGAATAGGGCTATTGCAAACATTATAATTAGTCTCCTCAACCACATATTTTTTAAACAAATCCTGTATAATCTCCAATAGAGCTCGCACTCCTGCCTGCTGTAATTTATACTGAGGGATGCGGGGCAAACTGGCATTGTCTTTAACTCGAATAGAAACAGGTGGTACTTTTAACAATCCCACGTCTGTGTCACCTGTCACCCACACAGTGGGGGGCATGTCCTTAAATTTAGCTGGAAGGGGTGCATCCTTAAACAAACACTGTCTAGCACATACTACGTTTAGGCCAACAGTCATGTAAACACCTTCTGGAGAGCAATAAATTGTAGCATGCAACTTCTTCAACAAATCCAAACCCATTAAATTTTCTCCATATTTAGACATCAACAAAAATGGCGAATCTACAGTAAAAGGACCTATAGTCAATGCAAGGTGTTTAGAAATGGGGCTTACAACCGTTACACCAGAAAATCCGACCAAAATCTTATTATGGCCAGACAGAACTGCCCCAGGGACCAAAGAATGAGAAATAGAGCTATTTGTTACACCTGCATCCAACAAAAACTCCTTAGTTGAGCTATGCAAATCCACAGTAATGTAAGGACCACGCTGATCTACAAGTATCTGAACTGTCCTTGGCAGTCCTATCTGTGAGACATTCCTGTCACCTCATCCATGTCATAGTCATCATGATAATACTGTCCGCCCCGAGCGTCATCTAAATAGTTACTATCCGGGCCATCCTGTGAGGCCGTGGCATGCTGAGCTCTGTCCTGTCTGCCAGCTTCCCACCCTGTCCATGATAACCTCGTCCTCTAGGGGCCACGACTTTCTGCAACAACACTGGACACTCTCTACACCAATGTCCCTTCCCCTTGCAAAATGCACACTGATTTGGCCCCACTGGCATAGTATTCCAGATAGTACGGTAAAGCTGCTGGTCCGAACCACCCCGTCCTCAACCGTGCCCCAGAGAAACCTGCTGTAACAACAACTTAGTCTTCGAATCCTTATGATTTTTTCTCCGTCTTCTTTGAATTTGTTTAAAAAGAATAAAAGATGATTTAGGTTTCTATGGCATTTTTCCAAATCAAGATGATTAAATTGTAAATAGAAAGTGACAGCTGTGAATGTAGTGGATGCATGCTTGAATGTGTGTAAAGGTTGAATGAGACATTGAATGGGGGAAATATGTAAATGTAAATGTTTTACTGTGTTATTTGTGTTACAATCATGATGTGAAAAAAGTTAATGTTTTGTAAATTTGAAAAAATGTTCGTCTTGACAAAAAGCTAATTAAAAAGGAAAAGATTTATTCATGACAGAACTAGAAGTCTATAGCACTTTTGTTTGGTCTTTTCGAAATGGTTGCACTAATTAGGCTATAATTAAAAGAACAGTATTGGCATTTGTTTAGTTTAATCTAGGTCAGTGGCTAGGCCTTACTGTTGGTAGCCCGAACCCAGTGGTGTTATGAGAAACAACAGGCGTAGCAGGGAGACTGGTAGCCATTGTAGCCACAGATGGCGAGGGCACAGAGAGGACAGGAGTCGCTGTGGCCAAAACAGATGGATCAATAGCAGAAGAAGCAGAAACAGCAGAGACAGTAGGAGCGGGTGGCTGAGGTGGTGATAGGGCAGGGTACATTCTCTGCAGGGCGTACGGAGGTGGGGGTCATGTATCTAACAATTCCTATACAAAAGTTTCATTCTCTTCTCGAACTACATAAGACTTTTCACATTGTAATCGAAATATCCTATTTGCACACTCTATTCCTTTTTCTATCTCTCTCTATCATGCGCTACAGCCTTCTGAGTCACTAGTTGCATTCTCCCTTTCGGGCCTCTTTTACTGCTTTTATCTGCCTCTGTTTGGCTTCCTTCTGCCATGTCCCGACAGTATCAAACATAGACTGCCTACTTCTCCTTGCAAACAGTTTTACCTGCAAGAACTCCATTTTCTGCTCATCAAAAGTACTTGTCAAAGGTCACTGCAACTCGGCATTGTCCCTTGTATATTTGTGCCATAGTGTACTAAACATAAAAGGGCCAATAACATGTTTCACATACATATCAAAATTTGGAGTGCATTCCGGAGGCGCTGGGTCGCTTTCTTCCAAATGAGCATCAGCAGAACAACAACGACAGCCCAAAAAAACATTTTGCTGAAACAAGGCATTCTCAAAAGATAACAAGTTCACTGCTTATGCCTAAAAAGTATTTGCAAATACCTTTACCAAAGTTGATCCTTAGACTGCATCAAATACAAATCAAAGTGGTACCATGTTCATAAAGAACTCAAAGAAATTCAAGTGCTTGTCCAAAGACAGTCTTCAAACCATGTCAAATACAAACCAAAATGGCACAGTCTCCACAGAGACCGAAAGCAGACTTACCTGGTGCACACAGGTCAAACAAATGTATTCTCCACTGCTGACTCTTCGGACCAAACAGTCAAATCTAAGGGTTTTGCCATTCCGGACCCCAGTCTGGATGACCGCTGGGCGAGGCACTGCCCGGTCAGACAAGCGGGGCAGCTGCGAGTTCAAGACTCTCTCGTGAAGGGATCCCTGGTCCGCCTATCCGACCGACGATGGCCCCCGACTTTCTCACCGGTCCACGGACAAGGATGGGTCACCTGATAGAGTGCCTGTTCAGGAGCCAACTGAAGGTAGTGGCCCGCTTAGAAGAGTCGGTCACACAGTAGAGAATACAACCCACATATATTTATTATTTACACTGAAGCGGAGCCCTGTCTGCTCAGTCTCTTGGGGTGCTGCATAGGACTGACTACAGCAAGCATGGTAATACATAATATACAATTAAGAACCAAAGAAGGCACGCCCTAACTGGAAATTTCCAGTTCGTAGCTGGTGAACAATGGAAATTCAGAAGGATGGATTTTGATCCTGAGACTAGGTACATGCTATCTCAGCGCGAAGCAACTGAATACTTCAAGTGTCACCGATCACATGACCCTACCCGCACTGCATGTTGCAAACAATAATTTGCCAAATGTATACCCACACATTTTTTTTAAAATCCATACATTTCACATGTATTTAATGCATTCTGTTTTGCGTAACAATTATTATCTAAAATGAAACTCTGCACGAAAAAAATTGTGTCTTTCAAACAATATTATTCTAGTCTGTAAAATTTCTTTTTATCAAAACACCAAAGTTTTATCAAATGCATTTAAACATTCATGAACTTCAAAAGTTGTTTATCCAAATGCATTTCAGGATGCAGGATCCCTTCTTCAGGGAAACTATCAAGAAATAAACAACATTTCACATATCATTGTATCGCACAACGCTGTGGGATAAAGTTACAATCAACTTATTTACCAAAAAGCGCTCAAGAAATGCTGGCTGGTTATCTGATAAACCTTCACCCAACTGAAAACACCTGAATTGTGAATCAAAAGTGTTACTTGAACAGTACCACTTACCAACAATGAGTTCAAATGCGAACAAATAATGCTGCTGAAGTCCAGATCGTGACGCAGTGAATTCTAAAATAAAAAAACGAACTTGTGTTCAAAACCCCAATTTCCTAGAATTGCTGTGGCAATGTCTGCTATCTATAGGCCCAAGCGTCTTAACTTTAAACAGTCCTGCCAACTGAAGTCTTTGTACACTGTGTAATGAACAGAATCCACTGGTCCTTCTCCCAAAAATGTTCACTGCAAAAATAACAGTACGATGTAAATATCTACACCAGAGCCATCTGATATGACCGCGATTGCTACATGTAAGTAAGTTAGCCAATAAGTTAGCCAATCTCTCATACGTCTTATCAGTAAACCTCTTAAATCAAAACATGTCCTCGCTCTGAAGCGTAAAAACCACTATGATTAACTCGATGATCTAAGTATACCTAAGTATCAGTTGAAAACAGTTTGCAATGACCCTAAGTGGGTATATGTTAAAAACCAATAACTCAGCGTGCTCTCAATTATGCCTAAAAATGAACATGATTACCTTAATGCGAAGATGAGACGCGGTTCTCGAATAATAATGAAGTCCACAAACAGCCCTTCGTGGAGTGTGCTGCGCACCCAGTCTGTAGATAAACTTGTATGCCAAACAGTAGCCTGTAAACCATAAAACAAAGGTTGAAGCACACCAGTGTGCGTACACCGCGTTTTTATTCTACTCTCAATCTGTACGACTGACCTGTAGGATTGCCGACAAATTTACAACTGAAAAGCGTGCCGATCGAACGCTGGGAACGTACACAAGTCTCTGTGTTTTCCCGATTCTAGTACCGTCAGAAAAAATAGGACTACTCTGAACAACACCGGGGTAAAAACGGTGGCCATCTTGCGATGACTATATCAAACAGATTTCTAATGCGCTAGTGTACCATCATAAAAAGATCAAAAGGATGAAAGAAAGGTGAAATGAAATCTTCAAGCAAAAAGTGAATTAAAGTGAACCTATTGTACTAACACTCTTCCAAACTTCAGTTAACATAGAATGAGTACATAGACATCTGCATGTTTACAAAGGTTATTGCTGTAAACATTATTTTACTAAAAACATAATATGTCAATGTTATCATACAGTTCCCTCGGTATCATGGTATCTAAGAATTTTAACCACCATTGAGAAAGCCATTTGGCATTATCCCAATCTGGTGAAAGTTTGATTTATTCTAACACTTGGAATCTCAATTGGGGAATGAGGTGATGTTGTTCTACCCAATGAGTTGCTAGACTTGAGGTACTGGTTTTACTTCTAATACGGTTCTTATGCTCGGTAATGCATACCTTTATTTTTCTCTCAGTTTTTACTATGTATAATTTGCCGCACAGGCATTTGATGCTGTAGATCACATATGTTGAATTGCAATCTGACAAATCTCTCAACTTGATGCGTTTGCCTGTTTGGGGATGTAATATCGTTGATCTTACAATTACATTATTGCAATGGGTGCAATTCGGAAATGTTTTCATTCCTGGATTGAGGACCTGCTCATGATTGCTTTGAGGTGTCGCAGTTACCAACTCTTTGAGATTTTTGCTCCGAGTGTAAGCAAACAATGGTTTGCTGTTAAATAATCCCTTGAAGTCTTCTTCATGTTGCAGTAGTTCCCAGCGATTATTGAGAATTTTCTTTATCAGATTAGATTCAGTTGAGTAGAGACAAAGATTATACTTTCTTGTTTTTTCTTAGGTTTCTCTTCTAGGAGTTCTTCCCTAGATAAGCCAGCGATCCTTGTTTCGGCTGTTTGTATGGCTATGGGAGGGTACCCTCGTTCTTGGAACCTTTGTCTCTGTATTTCCATTTCTTCAAGTAGTGCACCTTCGTTGGAGGAAATCCGTTTGATCCTCATCATCTGGGAATATTGCAAATTTTGTAGTAAAGCTTTCGGATGAAAGCTTGTAAACAATAACGCATTGTTGCGGTCAGTCGGTTTATGGTAAACTGCAGTTTCCAATCTTGAACCTGTTATGTTTACCATTACATCCAAAAATACTATTGCTTGGTGACTGATAGAGTGTGTAAATTGAATCCGGCTATTTTTCATATTCAATTCTTGTATCTTGAGTAGTAATAAATCTTCACTGCAAATCCACATTAGGAAGATGTCATCAATGAAGCGCTTAAAGAATATTGTCTTCTTATTCCATTCGTAATTTGCAAAGATAAAATCATTTTCAAATTTGGCCATAAAATATTGGCAAATGATGTGGTTCCTGGAAACCCCTTCGTAGTGCCGCTAATTTGTAAGAAGTAATCTTCTTTCCATCGAAAATATGAGTGGCGTAAGCAGAATTGTAATAACTCTAATATGAAGACTTTATATGCCCTTAAATCTGTTGACTGTAATAAGGCCCATTCGCAAGCTTCCATGCCCTCTGCCAGTGGGATGGACGTATACAACGCAATAACATCAACTGTGCACAAAATTACTCTGTTGGTATCAACGTTCACTGTTTTTAATGATTGAAGAAAATGAGCCATGTCCCAAATGTATGTAATCCAGTTTTGGACGAATGGTTTTGAAAACTCGTCTATGTATTGACCAAGTGGTTCGAAAATGGACCCACAGCCGCTTACTATAGGTCTAAAGGGTGGATCTTGTATGCTCTTGTGGATCTTTTGGAAGTTTGGGGCGTCTGGGATGTGAGGTAGTCAAGAATTTCTTTGTGTACACATTAATCCATTCAGTTTCCAATGTTTTCTCCAAAATGTCGGTCAATGGCTGTGTAATCTCCACTGCAGGATTGTGTGCTAATCTCAAGTATATGGATTCATCACTCACATGTTCCGAGACTTTCCTCTCAAAAAACTTGGTATCCATAATTACCAATGCCCCACCTTTGTCCGCTGTATGAATGGTTATAGATGTGTCATTAGCCAACTCCTTGATAATGTTTTGTTTCATGCTTATTGATTTTCATTTTGACCCGGGTATTCCTTTTGAGTTTATGCAGATCTTGTTTACCAAAATTGTCAATGATTTTATGCAATATGTTATGTTATGTTATGTTATAATCCATTTGTAAAGCGCATGTAGACCAAGGTTTCATGGCGCTGTTCAGAGTAGGATGCGGGCAGGACTAATTTACTCATGTGCCTGTGTGAACATGCCAGGTCTTAAACTGCTTTCTGAATCGAAGTAACTCAGAGCAGGAGCGGATCTCTAATGGTAGTGTGTTCCAGAGTTGTGGTGCCAGGAACCCGAAGCGACGGCCGCCATGTCGCTTCCGTTTGAACCTGGTACTCACTAACAGATTTTGATATTTAGAACGGAGATCGCGAGTGGGAGTGTGCCTTAATATCAGATTATTAATCAAGATGGGGCTATAACAATTTAAGGACTTGAATGTTAGGCAAGCTGTTTTAAAAATGGACCATTGGAGCAGTGGAAGCCAATGTAGCTTCATTATTAGGGGTCTTACCGATTGCCATTTAGGCTGTTGATAGATCAATCTCGCAGCCTGGTTCTGTATATATAGAATATATATATATCTATATATATATATATATATATATAGATATATATATATATATATATATAGATATATATATATATCTATATATATATATATATATATATATAGGTGGCATGAATGTACTGGGAGTCTTGAATTCTTTGTAATCAGCTGTTTCCTTATTTTGTGTGTACTCAGTTGTTGATGGAACAACATTAACTCCTTCCACGCTCATGACGAGCCCAGCTCGTCATGCAGTAGCCTGCTGCTACACTCATGACGAGCTGAGCTCGGCATGAACTAATGGGAAAGGGCCAAAGTCAGCGCAGCAGGGGAATTCCCATAGCATTGAAGGTGTTAACAAAACAAGCATTTGCAATGCAATAGGTCTCTCATTAGGAAAGTTTGAGCTATTGGTATTGTAACTGACACATTTTTTATTTGTGTTGGTTTTCAAAATAGCGAAATTAATAGCTTTGTCATTTACAATGCCAATAGTTATACCTTTCGCAAATGTGACACCTATAGCATTTGTAATGCAATATGTGTTGTATTTACGTGAGTTACATATATTGATATTACAAATAACAATTGTTTTTATTTTGTTTAAATAATTAATACTTAAATTAAACTTATTGTAATTTATAATGGCAATATCTTAAACTTTTGTAAATAACTTTTGTGAAGATTATGTTCAGTGTATTTTATTGTGACGAAAATCCAAGAACAGAAGTGAAATATTAACATTTTTTGGTGACATTTGTAATAAAGTTTGAAACATTGAGAGAACATATTTGAACCAGTTGTTGTTGAATGGTTGCACAGATTGATGCTGTGGTGGCGCTGAGTGATGTTGTTGTGGTGACGAGTGGGGGCTAATGTGTGAGGGGGCAGTGTGTGAGGGTGCAGTGTGTGAGGGTGTGGGGTGTGATTGTGCTGTGTGTGTGCCCTAAAGTAGTGTGAGTGAGCAATGTGTGAGGGGGCAGTGTGTGAGGGGGCAGTGTGTGAGGGGTGTGATTGTGCAGTGTGTGTGCCCTAAAGTAGTGTGAGTGAGTAATGTGTGAGGGGTCAGTGTGTGAGGGGTCAGTGTGTGAGGGGTCAGTGTGTGAGGGGTCAGTGTGTGAGGGGGCAGTGTGTGAGGGGTTAGTGTGTGGGGGGCTGTGTGTGAGTGGTGTGTGTGTGAGTGGGCAGTGTGTGGGGGCAGTGTGTGAGGGGGCAGTGTGTGAGGGGGCAGTGTAATGAGTGTGTGTGAGGGTGCGAGGTGTGCGAGGTGCAGTGTGTGTGGCCAAAAGTAGTGTGAGTGCGCAGTGTGAGGGGGCAGTGTGTGTGAAGGTGCAGTATGCGTGGACTACTTCACTGTGAGTGAGCAATGTGTGAGTGCGCAGTGTGTGAGGGGCAGTGTGTGAGTGGGCAGAGTGTGAGTGGGCAGAGTGTGAGTGGGCAGAGTGTGAGGGGGCAGTGTGTGAGTGGGCAGAGTGGGAAGAGTGTGAGGGGCAGTTTGGAGTGGGCAGTGTGTAAGGGGGCATGCTTTTAATACTGAGGTCTGAAGTAACTATTGTTTAGATGTACTACAGTTTATTTATAGTAGTAATTATTAGTTATTTATATTATCAAATACTTAACATTATGTTAGGACTGTCCAAATAATATTTCAGCCCAATACTTTCCTGTAGCGAGTTTTATTGGAGCCTCTTTACAACGTTGGCACGTTTAGCTATCAACAGTGCCTGACCCCTTCTCTTGTGCAGTGATCTCACCAGCATGCCAATTATTGAAAAGGAAGCCTCGTCACCACCGCAAACATCGACAATTTCTGTGCCAACTACCATCCCAGAGACATGTGACGCATCACAGACTTGCAGTACAGGCTAGCTTTCAGCTACTCCAGAAGAGGGAACCCTGTATCCGATTAACATGACAGCAGGACCTCGGGACACTTAATGACAGCTGTGGAATCTTACATCCGATTACAAAAGAGGAAGTACTTGTGGTGTTTAGACCCACTTCAGTTACATTTGTTCTTATTAAGGACCCAATGCATGTGTAACATCGTAAGCCAGGTCTGCCATACATTGCATTTTGAGTCGTTTAAAACCATCCCACATTTTACAATAGACGTACAAATACTTTATATAATGTGCATTGCTCGTCCATTAAACGAGACTTATTGGCTATGCCAATGCTTGGTATTACATTGATAGTGCTATCACAGCTACAAAACGACAGAGCAACAAACTCAGACTGTGATGCGGACAGCACAGTGACTATAAAGCAAAGAAAGAAAGAAAGAAGCCATAACTGGGCAGGGATGCAGAATTCAAGCCTTTGAATAAACAAGTTTGAGCTATTGACATTGCAAATAACAACACCTTTTATTTTTGTTTTTAAAACATAAGTAAAAGGCATTGTCATTTACAATGCAAATGGCTAAAACTCGCATAAATGCGAGACCTATTGCATTGCAAATGCTTGTACGCTTGAGAGCGCTTTGTTACCAGGCCGGTGCCCACCCGGCATTTGCCCCGAGTGCAATTTATCTAATTATTTACGGGACCCGTTTTTAGGTCCTTTGCGAGTGCCCACCTCGTATATATAATTATATTTTAATTCGAGGGTGCCTACCGCTTTTGCCCCCGAAAGAAATCACCGCCGCAGCCCTGCTCCGTGAAAACCGGAAGTCAGGCACTTTTGGCCGAGACGGGGGCGGGGCCTGCAATCCGGCAGGAAGTCCCGCCCGCCGCCGCCGAGGAAGAAGTGAAGCCGGCCTCTCCGCAGCCCGGGGCTCCCATGAGTTGAGGAGAGTCCCGGGGCTGCCAACAGAAAAACAGCCAGAGTGTTGCGGGGCTCCCTGGTGCTGGAGGGAGCCCCGGAAGTGAAGTCCTGCCCCCTGGTGCCGCGACGAGACGAGACTTCCGCAGAGAGGAGCCCGATCCCCAGCAACAGCCCGGTGAGTGCCCGACCAGCGCTGCAGAGGAGACACGGAACACACCGAAAGAGCCCGGTGAGTGGGAGTGGAGGGGGGTGTACGCGCGTGTGTCTGTGTGTGTTCGAATGTGTCTGTGTGTGTGCGCGTGGGTCTGCGTGTGTGTATGCAGTGTGTGTGTGGCTGTGTATGTGCGCATGCGTGAGTGTGGAGTGTGTTTGCGCATGGGAATGAGGCACGAGAGGGGCACGGCGGCGCCGTGCGCTCCCACGAGGTGAAATCTGCGCTCTGCGCTCGTGCACCCTCTCGTGTCCACATTCCCAAATACGGGTAACATTAATTGTCTTGCTGACAGCATTCAATGCTTTCGCATTGAATGCTAGGTCAGCTCGACCTAAAAATGGCGCAATCATAGAAGACGCATGATTTTAAAGAAGCTGATTTCAGTATCACATTTGTTGCTATTGTACGTGGGCACATAAATATGTGCCTTTGTTCAAAACTTGAATTTGTTGTTTGTTGATTTGTTTGGATGAAATATTCACCACTAATGGCGGTTCTTGCTTCTCAGATTTTGACTGACAGTTTCTTTTTCCTCGCCTCGTTTTTTTAAGTCGCTTTTTTCCAGTGGTTTGCCTGTTGTTGGGCCCCTCTCTAAAAAACAGGTTGCTGTTGTGGTCTAGCCCCACTTGAGGATGCTCTTGCTCCGTCATTTTCAGCTGAATCTGAAGATGCTTCTGTGTTCAAAAGTTTCTTGGCAGTAGAAAGATCTTGATCAGAGACTACACTTTCCTGAGAGGATGTAGCTGATTTGGGTGGTGGTCTTCTTTGAGCGTACACCTCTGCCCAGGTGTTCACCTCCTTCAGTTTGTAGTCAATGGTGTCTCGTTTGTACTTCCTTAATTTGCGATCTTGGGTGTCTTTACCATATTTCTCCAGTTTTTCATTCAAGTCCTTTAAGGTAGCCCCCTAGTATTGTGCTTCTACTTGTCTAGATAGTTCACTTTTAAGAATATTTATTAAGTCTTACAAGTCCATTATTGTTTTGGACAGTTCTTTTACAACTATTAAAATGAGATCATGTGAACATTTATTTAATATGGCTTACCACTTTTCCATGAAATGCTTATTGAATTAAAACAGGAAGAGCATCAGTTTGATTGATAAGCGTAAACCCCCCAGGATCCTTTGTACTTTGTGGTACTGAATGAGCGTTGATGCATGCAATCTTTGGTTCAGTTGATAGAGCGCGCAGGTCACCGACTAACAATTTTACCGTAAGCACACGTGGGCCCATAAAATTCAATTTATTATACTTAGTCAATCGGCTAACCTACACTCTACTACCAGTAACCCTCTTCATTCCTGTTTATCTCCAATGTACCTGACTTACCAATCCTGGCCACAGGTACCTAAAATCACAATGGATCAGGGAGCTAGCTGTAAAGATAAGCAGTCATCACAATACAATATCATTTAAAATAATTTGCACTATTTATAAGAACCACAGACTCAGGAAGTTTTGAAAACCTTTAATCATCATCATCATCATATGTCATGAGCAAAAGATTTACACAGATAAGACTATCTATAACTAGAATTAGAAATAGTGTATAGCTATGAATAAGACAGAGAATACTAATCATTTAGAAATCGTATAATAAAGGGAAGGTGAAAAATAAGGAATATGCTAATTTGTACCACCAGACTTTCATAATTTGACTAAAGGCGGGTAAATAAAAGGAACATGCTAAATCAAAGCAGACTTTCGCAATTCACTAACAGTTTGAAAGGAAATGAAACTTATGCAATTGGATTTATCCAGATTTAGCTTATTCACTAAAGGGAGGGTAAGATAGGAACATGCTATTTATTCAGCTTATCTCCTATAAGGGAGGATAAGAAAAGGAACATATGCTATATAGAAAACAATTAGCTTTTGGCTAAAGGTGGGTAGAAAGGAGGAACATGCTAATAGACGAGAGATGCATGAAAATTCTCATTTATCAAAGGATGGGGAAAGAGAAGGAACATATGCAATTTGAGCAAACTTTGTAGATTCAGGTAGACTAAGAAATATACGATAATATCTCAACACCCACACAGACTTATATTTACCTAGGATAGAGTGAAGACCAACCCTGGCCACGGGTCAGTTTGAGAAGACGGAAGGGCCCTCAAGGGCTTAGGTGCAAGTAGGCGAGCAGGTACAGCTCATGGACAGTCAGGACAGGATAACCCCATAATTTTGGATCAGGAACGGGTTCACCAAAGGGTATGACCAACACCCGCAGCTTCGGTTGCAACACCTGAGCTACTCCCTCTCTGCAAGGAATCTGCCAATAACCCCGATTGGGTTCTCGAACCTCCCAGCAAAGTGCTTCGCCAGCACTTTAAGTCTGCATTAAAACCCCAAATGGGTTTCTCGAACCTCCCAACAGAGTGCTTCGCAGCTCTTTGAGTTCAGTCACCTATAGAGTGCGTTGGGTCAGTGACAGGTCAGCTATTCGGACAAGTCGGACAATTTCTCTAGCTAAACCTACGCTAGTTATACTGTTTCTCGGGTAAATGTACCACCCCTCAAGGTTGCAAGTGTAAGGATCCTCAATTTCGATTGGTCAAAGGAGGAGGTTAATCATCACACCACCTAAATTCTATACTTTCTCAGGCCTAATATTCAATCTTAGTATTTACCCCCTAGTTTCTGACTTCCCATGACATATGATTTTCACATAACAATGGTGAATACAATAATCAGGTACAATTGTATGAAAAGATGTACAGTTCATCTTCGTTCAGCTAGGTCGCAGGTCGGTTCCCAGGAGCATCTCGGCTGTGGCTGCCAGCTGGCTGGGTTCCACTGCTGCATGGTTTTCTTTTCCCTCATCACGTGACTGGTACCATACAGGCTTTCAAGATGGAGGAGTAAGCACCTCCCAGGCCCAAAGAATATGATACATGAAAAGCAAGCGAAAACAATTTAGAAATACAGAACAAAGTGATTACACTGTATACCATGAATGGCTATACTACATCCCTTACTTTATATTACTATGGCGTTATGAGTTAAGCAGAACAGACAGCTTTGCAAAGGCGGCAATGCAAGCTTAAAGCATGTGAGAACATGAAGCAGCCATCTCAGATGTATTGCGCATTGAGCAAACATTTTCCCACTAGAACTGCGAGTACGTCACGTCACATGGGTATGACCGACGCATGCGCAGTCTAAATTCCCGCGTAGCAGCGACCATTTTAATGCAAGCGTATTAGGATTAATAAACACATAGGCAAGCGTCCCTTGGACACCCCGTGTAGTGTAAAAATGTGAAATATTAGTAACACGAACATGTTGGTTTATTTTTATTAACATTATTTGAGGTTCATGATAGAAGCAAGTCGCTTAATGTGCGAATCCTTGCTCCATCAATCCCCTCTTTGATGATATTTACTATCATCACTATTAATGGAACCAGATTCCAACTTTCACATTTCACCCAATTCAATTTCTTTTTTCTGCATCTTTATTTGGATGATAATTTTTTATCTTTTTATAAATCTTGTTATTCAGCTCTTTTAATTCAAGTTCATCAACATTTCGTTTCATTCCTCTCTTATTCACAGCATACTTCTTTTTGTGTTTTCGACATTTGCAGCAAATTATTATAGTAAACACTAATAAACCTATTCCCGCTATTGGCATCAGTATTTTACTCACAAGACTTTTACCTAGGTTAGAAAACCAATTACGTACCGAGGAGAGACCATCAGTTAGTCTCTTCCAGGCACTATCAACCTCCAGTGGTTTGAGCTCTTTTTCCTAATTTGTTATGTTCCTCACATATTTCTTAATTTCAACACTTTTGTCAGGAATGTAATTGCAACAATGTTGCGCTTTCAACATTCTACAGACTCCGCCCTCTTTTGCCAATAGAGTATCAAGAGCAAGACGATTTTGTAAAACCATAGATCTGATCGCAACCAATTCGGTATTGACCATCAGGAAACCTCCAGCAGTGTCAGTTCATAACCGATCTACTACTGTTGACAATTTTCAGATTCTGTGTGTATTCAGAGCCACTCCCACTGTAGGTATCAATGCACTAAATATATCACCTATTATTTCTCCTACACTTTCTCTTTTACTATGCATGAATCCATTAGTATTTTCATTGCTTCCAGAGATTTCATTCACATGGTATATTTTTGGGAAGACAATTCCAAAATAACAGCTTCCATACCAGTGATCTGGCAATTTGAAATTAGCCTTGTTTCCACATATATAAAAAATTCCGGGAAACACAGGTTCTGACCCTTTTTTGAAACCCCAACCTCCAATTACCATGTAATTGTGTTCGCATTCACTGGAGCCAATGAATATATTATTATAATATCTAGTCTTTTCTCTGTGAAGGCAAAGTTTCCCTTTCTTTTCGAAATCCTGCAACAATGCAGCATTTGCTCCACCATTTGAGGTGCTCCCCATATTTTCAGCCCACTTAGGAGTTTTCTGTCTTTTATCATTCGCTTTTCTTTGGAAACGTTCTCTTCTTTTCTCTGCCATATTTAAAAACATTTTCTCTTGTTCGTGTAATGAACAGGTTAAGTTATCTCTATGTGCTTCACCTAAATCTATTGTACCTATGGTTAGAAAGTATTCTCCCATATAACGTGTTACATAACTCTTAGTAGGTACAGGATCCAGATTTCCACGTATAGGAAGTTCAGAAAATATCACGTCTGAGTTAGAGTAATAATACTGTAAAGGTCCTCTCTTATAGAATAGACTAGCTTAAATACTACAGGAAATTCCATATGTTAGTGGCAAGTGATGGTAGGTCACTCCCTCAGCTACAGAAGTAGGTAGCTTCATACAGACATAACAGTCTTCTATTTCCATTGCTTCTACATAGTGTACTAATAGGTTTGCAAATATATTTAAATGAGTTCTATTCTTGATTCGGTGATAATGTAGTCCTTCCTCATCTGGTGTGTCCTAGTCCATTCTAGTTTGTCTAAGGCTAAGTGCTTTCTCTTGTGTCTCTACTCTTTGTTGTGTCTCTTTCATTTGCAGCTCTTCTGTGTCCTTTGTCACTGTCTTAGTAGGGTACAAATTAGTATAGTTACTCATCATGTAAGGAATAGCTATAGTTAGTCCTATCCATAGTATGAGTACTAAGGCTACACTACATAAACATACTTTACAGCATGTTTTACAACTATTTTGGCTCGGTCTTCCATTCACAGTGGAATCAGACATTTTTCATTAAAAGAAGCTTCAACCCCTCTTTGTAACTTTTCACAGGTTTGCTTACACAGGGCAACTTTCAGGGTGGTTTCACTTCTTCGTCAGTCTGGTCAGCAATCAATTCTTCATCACTTTCGTTACTTAATTCAAGGTTTTCAAAGTGATGTAAATAAATAATTTACTCTCTTAATTTCTATGCAGGTAAGTACTTATTCAATAATAACTCAGTTCGGATGAAAGAAAACAGAGTCCGTGGTGTTAGAGTTCTAAGGGGTTTTATTCCTCAAAAAGGAATGGTTACGGCCAAGATATCATGTTCTGCCCACCACAGGGGTGACAGAAGGGATAGAGCGCGCTAACATTTTATTAACAGTACATAGCTTATATACTTATTGTACATCACTGAAAACATTATAGAAGGCGTAACAGCTGAGAGAAGACAAGATAACAGTATACACGTGGTACATGTGCGTAATCAAGAGGCGTGAACTAGAGGTGTGTTCTGGAAACGTCACAGGTAGGTGTCACGAATGGGTGGCACTAACAGAAAATGTGGCAATGTCAGCAGAAATCGGAAACTTGGATGCGCGCGCAGCTGCATGACGTGTGATTGGAGGGGTGCAGGGGACTTGACATTTACACTGACGGAAAGAGACAGAAGTCTGGCATGTCAGATCAACTTGTGCTTTTATCATATCTGATATCTGATGTTTAGGAACTAAGCTATCTGGGCAGAAAGGTCTCTAGAGCAGAAGCTATTCTATACTAACTGTGAGTGCGTGTATAAGCGCCTGAGTGTCTGTATGAGATGCGTGGGGGCATGGGGCCTTCCATGGAAGCATGGCAACAGAAGCTATGAATTACTTGCATAGAGACAGGTCGGCCCTTTAGCCCTGCAGCTGAGAAGGATGTTTATTGAAACTAGCAGGCAGGAATGTATTTTCGGGGAGGGAAACAGATAACTCGAAGGTTATAGTCAATCTTGGCAGGCAGCAGGCTGAGCTAAGCACGGAGGGCCGCGCTAGAAGTAAGTCAGAGTTCACGAGTGCAGGGGCTGCCTGGGCAGAGATTTCTCGGAGTCAGAAGCCAGAAAAGAGGCTCGGTGGCAGAGATTCAGGGCCTACTTCAGCCAGGGCTGAAAAACGTAGGAGTACACTTACAAAAAGACGTTGGCATAGCATACTTAGGAACGGACCATTCAACCCATTCATGGTGGGTCTGAAAGAGGACAGGTTAACGTTGGACGCAAATGTATTTGCGTCTTCATAGCTGGTACAGGAGGGAAGTTACATGCACTTTAACTCGTACATGGAGTCGGTGGGGTACGCGCTAGGGAACATAACTCGACCATAAAATTTATATTACCTCATTCCCTCCTTGTTCCCTACGGACCCTTCATGATATATCGATCCTCATGAATCTATCAGTCTGTTCTTGTAACATTATATGTTCATCTCTCTTTCTTTGACTGTTTGAGAGACAACTGGAATGCTCAATGCAGGATGTGGCACACAGTCCACATATCGCTGGCCCACATTGTAGGCACAGGCAGCAACTGAATACTATAACAAGGCCAATGCCTAGGAATGATAAGATCTTCCATCCCCAAGCGGATAACGTTGTCCAGAACCAACCGGACCAAGTCCAGGTGCCTGGATTCTGATGTATCTGATTTGCAATTTTATGCAAACGGGTAATAGCTTGATAGACAGATGGTGCGTTTTGTGGAATGAAAACACAGCAACTTGACCCGATGACCTTACAGGCTCCACCTCTATCTGCCAAGATGACGTCAATAACAAGACGATTTTGAAGGACAACAACCCGCATAGCAGATTGCTCCTCTGTTAAGTTACCTAAGGCGGAGGCAGTTTCGTGTACTACTGCTTCAAGTGTTCTGGTTAATCTGCGTATTAATTTACTGTTTTGGACAGGTCCTAAAAAGAAAAAGAATCCTTTATTGAAATCAGTGTACTGTTCCCATGCCGTTTCTGTGTAGTCGACAAGTGGAATATCTCTTTTGGGTCTATTCTGTACTAGATTCGTATTTCTATGATAATCAGGGGGAGCTAGAAAAACAGGGGGCAGAAGGAATGCAATATAACAGGTACCATCCCAATCTGGAGGCAAACATATGTATGCGGTATGACCACAAACAAAATAGGAGTGACTGATAGCTTTAAAAGACGATTTACCATGGTCACTGAATTCGACCACAGTAGTGCATTTACTATGACCTACGTGTACTGAACCTTTCTTGCTAACACATAATTCACCTGTGACTGGTAATACTAACATATGGGGCAGAACTGGAGCAGCTTCGGATTCAACAGTAAGGATCATAAGGCTAATTGTGTAATTACCTAAACCATATACTTCATTTTCTAGATCAGTTCCTATTCGAGTGGGAAGTCCCTCTTTATCAGGGTAACAGACGTTGAGCAGGACTAAGTTCAAGTTTCCCCAAACCCAGCCCCCATCGATAACAGCAGTATCGGGATCTAAGGAATTAATTATTTTAAACCATGCTCCACAGGAGCCATTGTGAGTGAACGGGTACGGAAAGAGGGGCAGAGCTCCCTTGTAATTCTGGTAGGGAGGGAGTCGACCACATATCCAGCAGTCGGTAGCATTGTTTGTCTGATGGGAGTGGTGTAACATACTAATGAATGTATTGTTGCGCAGCGCAAGTCTGTAAGAGAGTTCATGTGCAGGAAGTTCACTAAAAGTGTGTTCAGCAGAGACATTGTAAGTAGATTGTTCACGCCTGAAAATAGGCCAATAAATAGGCAGCAGAATGCTGGCAATAATAATTAGAATACTTAGAAAAAACATTATTAACAACGTCACTATACAGTGACTGCGCAGTGATTTGCAGTATGTAATTCGTTTGATTTGTCTCTCTCTCTCTCTATCTCGATCTAGGGGATACATGTCAGAAACTATTTAACCGATTCACCTAGGGGAGGACTTAAACAATTAAACTGTCTGACTTGCTAGATCTGAGTTTCATTCGATATAGTTCTTGGGGAGTCTTTTCTCGTTCGGATACGGTAAAGTCTTTCGTTTCAACACAGTCTTTGGTGGGGGTGGACGAGTCAGAGTCCTGTTTCAGTCCGTTTTTTAGTTCATTGCAGAGTTTGATGTGACTCGTATGGACCCACCCCTTTCTCCCCTCTATCTTCACGGCGGTCCTGGTGGTAAGGAGGACGGTCTTCGGGGACTTCCAGCGGGGCTCCAGCGGACTTTTCCGGTCGAAATTCCGGACGAGTACCAGGTCCCCAGGACGGACCTCATGCGCCTTTACATCGGTATTGTCAGGGAAGGCTGCTGCAACCTGTGAACGACATGATTGGAGTGCAGACATCAAGGAGGCAAGGTAATCTGTCAACATATTGCAATCAACATCGGTTATTTTCTTCGGAATGGGCGTCCCCCACATATTCGGTGGTCTTCCAAAGACCACTTCGTACGGGGATAGCCCTGATCTAGAATGGGCGACCATTCTCATGTAGAATAGTGCCACGGGCAGGGCGACTATCCAGTCGACCCCCTTATCCTGACATATTTTTGCAAGGCGGATTTTTAATGTCTGGTTATGCCTCTCTACAAGGCCAGCTGCTTCGGGATGTCGGACACAGTGGAACCTCCACTGATATCCTAGTAAAAGGGAAACCTGTTTCATCAACTCGGACGAGAATGGCTGTCCGTTATCTGAATACACGACACGGGGCAAACCGTACCGTGGGAAGAATTCACGAACCAACTGTCTGGCAGTGGTCGGAGCAGTGTAGTCTGGAACTGGGTATGCTTCGGTCCAGCGGGACAGAGCACAAACAACTACAAGGACATATTTAAAACCTCGACAACTGTTCATCTGGATATAATCCATCTGGAGGACTTCAAAAGGGTGATCGGGAGGATGAAATCCTCCTTGCTCTACAGGGACGCTTTTACCTGGATTGAACTGACAACAGATCATGCAAGTACGCACTTTCTGTTTTGCTGCTGCTCGTAAGTGTTTGTTACTCCAGAGATTCTGTAAACTGTCTAACATGGCTTTCTCTCCGAGATGTGCAGGACTATGTGCTGTATTTATCATGCTTTGAACCATTGAGTCAGGAAGAAACCATTTAGATTTTTCCTTCGTCATCCAACCTTGATCTGTCTGAATCCCTCCTAGTTCAGCCCATTTCTTTATCTCATCTGGAGTAGCATGTGTCTGGATATCGATTACGTCTAGGGTGGGATCTCTAACTGTCATACACTTTGTTGATACTATTGTCTTTGTCACATCAGTAGTCTGGGTGTGAGTCAATGCTGTATGTTTTGCTGTCTGGTCTGCCAGGTCGTTACCCTGGGAAACGGAATCTGTAACTTTAGTATGTGCTTTACACTTCATGACTGATATGCCCGAGGGCAAATGTATTGCTTCTAACAGTGCTTGAATGAGGGGACCATGTTGTATCTTGGCCCCATGGGAAGTCAGAAAACCTCGTTCTTGCCAGAGGACTCCGAAGTCGTGTACAACTCCGAAAGCATAACGGGAATCAGTGTATATGTTAACATTTCTGTTCTTGGCTAGAATACAAGCTCGGGTCAGAGCGATGAGCTCTGCTGCTTGAGCAGACAGCGTGTCAATACGATGTGTTTCTTTAATTTCAGTTTCAGTGGTCACGGCATACGCGGCCACTAGCTCTCCTGTACTTGTTCTCATGCATGAACCGTCCACATAAAGTGTCAGGTCTGGATTTGTCAGTGGGACATCTGTTAAGTCTCGTCGTGGCTTAGTTACTGCATTAATTATTTCTATACAATCATGCGAGGCTGGATCTGTCATAACTGTTGGTAACAGCGTTGCTGGGTTCAGGATGCCGCAGCGTCTGATTTCTATGTGTGGCTGGAATAGCGTTAATTCATAACCTGTTAGTCGTGCTATAGTCAAGTGTTGAGTCTGGGTTCTGTTTAACAAAACCTCTACCGAATGTGGAACTTGTACTGTTAACTGATGACCTAAAACAATTGAATCACTTTGTCTTATTGCTAACGCTGTTGCTGCTACTGACTTTAAGCACGCAGGGAGTGCCTGGGCTACTGAATCCAATGTACTAGAGAAATAAGCGCAAGGCTTATGTGAACCTGCTTGATCTTGAGTGAGGACAGACAACGCTGTACCATCACATTCTGTAACAAAAAGTGTAAACGGTTTGCTGTAACATGGTGTTGCTAAAACTGGTGCTTGGCATAATGCTTTCTTTAAGTCTTCAAAAGCTTGTGTGTGTTCCTGAGTCCAAGGGAGGGCAGTCGAAGTCGCTGCCTCCTGTGTCGTTAACTGGATGAGTGGTTTAGCTAGAAATGCATATTGAGGAATCCATTGTCTGCAGTATGAGGTGAGGCCTATGAAGGCCCGCACTTCCTTTTGTGTCTGGGGTTGCGGCATATTTGCAATTAACTGAATGCGATCGGGAGTGAGCTGTCTCCCCACTTTGGACAGCAAGTGACCCAAGTACACAACTTGCTGAACACAGAATTGTAGCTTCGAAGGAGACACCTTGTGTCCCTTGTCGGCCAGGAAATGTAAAACTGTCAGTGATGCTTTTTCACATTCGGGCTCACTTCGTGCGGTGATCAGTAGATCATCGACGTATTGCAGTAAAGCGGTGTTAACTGGCATTTCAATACAATCTAGTTGTCTTTTCAGTGCTTGACTATAGATGCTGGGGCTTTCTGTGAATCCTTGAGGTGCGCGCGAAAATTTGAAGCTGCGTCCATTTAAACTGAATCCGAAGAGATATTGGCTCTCTGGATCAATAGGTACGCTGAAGAAGGCGTTCTTGAGATCAATTACAGTGAAGAACGTTGCTTCTGAATCAATGGCAGTCAATAGAGAGGAGATATCGGGGACCACAGGATACTGTGGAATAATGCATTTGTTTAATTCTCGAAGATCAATCACCAGCCGATAACTGGCGGTGCATTGGGATCAGTACGTTTAAGAATCGGAATGATGGGTGAATTACAGATATTGGAATCGGTCTCGACGACCACTCCTTGGGCAATGAGCTCTTCAATGATTTTCAGTAAAGCCACTACAGCATCGGGTGGTAACTTGTATTGTCTGATTCTGGGTAATACAACACCTGCCTTGAGTGTAACGCGGTATGGTGTAATGTGCATACATCCTACATCAGTTGGGCCTTTTGCCCACAAGTAATCTGGTACATTTCTCAATCTGACATCAAATTCACGAAGAACATAGTGGCCCTTAAAATCCCGCAGAAAGAGTCTAACCCCCTCCGGGGAACAGCATATTATAGCTCCTAGAGCCTTCAATGTTTTAATTCCTAACAGATTTTCTGGACATGATTTTGTAAGTAACAAGTCTGTAACACGTGATAATGGACCTACAGCCAGGGGAACTGGTTGCGATACCTCATTTACAATAGGCTGTCCTGAAAAACCAAGGGAAACATTTTGTGAGCCTGAGAGGGGTGCCCCTGGAACTTCATCATGGCTGATTGTAGTGCGACTTGCCCCTGTGTCAATTAAAAACTTTCTGTCTTTTCCCAATACCTGACTATGTACATAAGGACCTTCTTGATCTACAGGAATCTCAATAAGAGGCAAGCCACCTTCCCTCTCTAGGCTGTTTCATGTATATCGGGAATATTCGGGATAAGCTGACTGGGCATACTGGTACATCTGCTGTGAAACTTGCTGAGTTGCAGCAATGGGCTGTGGCTGTGGTACCGCTACTGTCTGTGCTGGAGTCGAAGAAGCATGCATAGGCTGTGTATTCTGTGTGTTCTGCGAAAGCTGATGCTGGTTATGGTCTTGTCTAGGCGGATGCGGTCTTTCTTTAGTTTTACCGGTCGCTATGTTATGTTTCAAAACTGGGCATTCATGCACGTAGTGACCTGGCTGCTTGCAATAATTGCATGTCCCTTTAACGGGAGCTGTAGTGTGACTTGTCTGGGTCGCACCCTTTCTGTAACTGTCGGCTGGGACCGTTTGTGCTACTAGCATTTTCATTTTCGTGTCTTTCATACGTTTCTGTTCCTGATCTTGTTCTTCTCTAATTCTGTTCTGGTGATATTGTAACATTTGTAACATCTGTGATGGCGTATTTGCTTGCCATGTACTCTCAACTTTATACACTCGATTTTTAACTAACGGTAGGGAATTCTCGACTAACTTTGATACAAAAAGATGTGGGTACGACTCGCTACTCGGCTGGAGGCCACTATTGATAATAAAACATTTCTCGAATCTTGAATAGAAGTCACTAGTATCTTCATCATGTTTCTGTTTACAGGACGAGATTGCATCCCAATCCTCCTTTCTTGTTGTCAATAATCTGGGCAGGACCTGTACTATCAAACCTGGTAACGCTTTAGTTTTGTCCCCAAGGCCTAACCCTGGAACCCGTTTTTTCTCTTCCTCTTCTATTTCTGCCCAGGCAATCTTTGTGTCTCCCACCTCCCATTCCTTTTCCTTCAGTTTCTCGAATATACCCGTAGGCAATAATACTTTCAACATTTTCATGATGTCATCATACGTGTAGTCTCCCATCAGTAACATGTCTTTGAGCTCTCTATGAAAACCTGCAGGGTCTTTGTCATGGCACGGAACTAATTTCTTCATTTCTAACAGTTCTAATTTAGTCAGGGGCGTGTGTACATACACGCGTTTCAAGGTTTTATCCTCACCCATAACAGGGTGCACTTCTCGTAAGGGGTTCTGACTTTCAATACCACCCCCGCATTGCATGTGGTACATTTTCCTTTCTGGAGGTGGGGCGGGAACGTATTCAGAGCTTACAAAGGTATTATATCTGTGTCGCTGTTCTAGAATTATTTGAATTAATTTGGTGCTTAAACCTCTCCATCTATCCATGAGTAGTGCTTCTAGTGTCTCGTGTAAGGGACCTGGATCAGAATAGTGTTTTCTGTATTTGATGAGGAGGTGCTGAATCATGTATACACCTGCTAATTTCTGTTCATCGGGGGAAAGGTTCAGAAATGTCTGTGCTACGGTATCATCATCATATATATCTGCATTCTCGGCCCATGATACAGCCGATCGGGCTAGTTCTTGTTCATCCATAGAATTGAGTACATGGTACCCAACTCGATCTCGAAGCCGTTTATCAGTTTCCTGGAACTGATGCTCAGCAGAATTCGGGTTTGTTAAGGCAGAGAAGAAAACTCTCTTGCTCTCTGGACGGATACCCTTCCTTAGGTAAGTTCCTTTACCTACATATGCTATGGTGCCTATATCTTTTTCGGATTCTTCATGTACTTCTTCCTCCTCGGAGGAAGCCTTTTCTTTTTCTTTCTGGTGTACTGCTATCACTGCTTTCCTAATTTTCTTGTACATAGAGTCTATGCAATTCTGTCTGTCATGTTTTCCCTCAGCTATATTTTGACCCCACTTGTTCAATGCATCCAATTCACTCTGATCGGTTCCGGGCCTGTCTCGTTCTCTTATTAGGCAATTTATGAAAAATCGTAGTATCAGTGCTTGTATGGCAACTTTCTGTTTCTCCATGGCATCCTTAATGCTGTCAGGGTCCTTTCCTGTCTGAACAAACTCATATATCTTATCTAGACGCTCCTTCATTCCTACATAGCATAACAAGCTATCCGTAGCAGACCTTAACCGTAATGATGCCAATATCATTAAATCGTCCTTTCCGGGTACTGGATCATATCTACAGACTGACATGTTTTCTTTTAATGCGTCAAGGCGGGATGAATTAGAGGAGTGGGGGGATCTGTACGTGAGAGGACTCTGCATGTCTCTGATATTGAGTCTATGAGTTGGTGGCGGGGTCTGAGGACCCGCGGTCGCACCTCCTGAAGCGGAAGCTTGTGCATTACCTCCCTGTGGAGGCTGTATCTGTACGTGAATTTGTCGTTTAGGTGGATCAGGCAAACGTGGTTTCGGTAGGTCAGTTTTGAGTGCGGGAAGTGGCGGGGCTGGCGGAACAGGAGAAGTCTGTTGTGGTACCGGCGGAACATGACCTGGGGGTGGAGTACCACCCCCGTCCCTGTCAGTAGGCAGGGCACGAACAGGCAGATTGGTGTAAGCTGGTGCTACATCTTCTAGGTAGGAATTTAGGAATATGTCTTTAGTAGTCTTGTGCATTACTTTAGTTGGAACTAATGGTGACGGCAGATTTTTTGGTATTTCTGAAATGGCGTCAGGTGTACCCTCGGCCAAAAGATACATGTTGTTCACTTGGCTATTTCGGATGCGATCTATTTGTTCTGATTTTACTCGTATTCCTTCGATAACTAATTCATTTTCCTGGGCCTTTTCTGATTCTCTAAGTCTGTCTTCTCTACGAAGTGCTCTTTCAGCACGTTTATGTGATTCCTTACGCCAAAATTCTATGGCATCTTTCTGGGATTGTCTGGCTTTCTTCTTCCGTAATGCCTCTTCTACCTTAATGATGCACTCGGCATCCCATGTTCCGTTAACTGGCCATCGGTATCTTTCCTCTAGGTGCTTTGTATACTCGGTCCATAATTCGAGATACAGTATGGCGTCTATGCCATGCTTATTATACATAAAATTGCCTGGAGTGTCCCTAGGGGGGATAGGGATTTCTTCCTCTAACATCCCTTTCCTAGTTCCTATCTGCTTTAACTTGTTGAAAAACGGCATTGTGCCTACTTGATACTGAAATGCTCGATCCTGGATACTTAATTCTGAGTTTTAACTAGTTATACAAGAAAAACACAATAATGCACAGAAAAAAACAGTCACATTCATACCACGACATTAATCACAAAAACATTTAAAAAACATAGATGACTACCCCACTATACTAGATGTACTGCTCAACAGTACAGATACACTGTGGTAACAGTGCAGAGATTCAGAAATTCGGAATACTAGATATACTGCTAAACAGTACAGATACACTGCCTAAAAACAGTGCAGACCGGACTTGCGTACCCAAACCCGTCTAGATACGACCCAGCAATGGTACTCACCGGGAAGCACGGAAAACAGAAGGCCTCGGAAAACTCGACTGGACTCGACTCGGAAAACTTCGGAAAACTTCGGAAAACTTCGGAAACCTGGTGGGCCTCTTGACACCTCGGACCTTGCTTCTTTCGGCTAGGCTCTGGTCGGGATCCTCCGCACTCCTCACCGCCTCGTCTGGGCACTGATCGCAGTCTTCGTCACCTCCGTGGGTCAGAGGGAGATGCAGGAAATCCTGCCGATACGCGTATGTTCCGGCTAACTGACGGCAGGGGACACAGGTTGCAACGCACCAACCGGCGCGTGAGGTGGGGGAGGGGTCCCTATTCGGGCGCCAAAATGATGTAAATAAATAATTTACTCTCTTAATTTCTATGCAGGTAAGTACTTATTCAATAATAACTCAGTTCGGATGAAAGAAAACAGAGTCCGTGGTGTTAGAGTTCTAAGGGGTTTTATTCCTCAAAAAGGAATGGTTACGGCCAAGATATCATGTTCTGCCCACCACAGGGGTGACAGAAGGGATAGAGCGCGCTAACATTTTATTAACAGTACATAGCTTATATACTTATTGTACATCACTGAAAACATTATAGAAGGCGTAACAGCTGAGAGAAGACAAGATAACAGTATACACGTGGTACATGTGCGTAATCAAGAGGCGTGAACTAGAGGTGTGTTCTGGAAACGTCACAGGTAGGTGTCACGAATGGGTGGCACTAACAGAAAATGTGGCAATGTCAGCAGAAATCGGAAACTTGGATGCGCGCGCAGCTGCATGACGTGTGATTGGAGGGGTGCAGGGGACTTGACATTTACACTGACGGAAAGAGACAGAAGTCTGGCATGTCAGATCAACTTGTGCTTTTATCATATCTGATATCTGATGTTTAGGAACTAAGCTATCTGGGCAGAAAGGTCTCTAGAGCAGAAGCTATTCTATACTAACTGTGAGTGCGTGTATAAGCGCCTGAGTGTCTGTATGAGATGCGTGGGGGCATGGGGCCTTCCATGGAAGCATGGCAACAGAAGCTATGAATTACTTGCATAGAGACAGGTCGGCCCTTTAGCCCTGCAGCTGAGAAGGATGTTTATTGAAACTAGCAGGCAGGAATGTATTTTCGGGGAGGGAAACAGATAACTCGAAGGTTATAGTCAATCTTGGCAGGCAGCAGGCTGAGCTAAGCACGGAGGGCCGCGCTAGAAGTAAGTCAGAGTTCACGAGTACAGGGGCTGCCTGGGCAGAGATTTCTCGGAGTCAGAAGCCAGAAAAGAGGCTCGGTGGCAGAGATTCAGGGCCTACTTCAGCCAGGGCTGAAAAACGTAGGAGTACACTTACAAAAAGACGTTGGCATAGCATACTTAGGAACGGACCATTCAACCCATTCATGGTGGGTCTGAAAGAGGACAGGTTAACGTTGGACGCAAATGTATTTGCGTCTTCATAGCTGGTACAGGAGGGAAGTTACATGCACTTTAACTCGTACATGGAGTCGGTGGGGTACGCGCTAGGGAACATAACTCGACCATAAAATTTATATTACCTCATTAGTCCTCCTACACCAGATAAGTCCATTCAGGACTCTGATACTTGTTATTTAGTCTCCTGATTCAGGCACTTCTTCTTTTAGGCTTTGTCCCAGACCGGTCAGGTTTACTGGCGTCTTGGTTTTCTTGCTCAATTTCTTCGTCGATAGTCTTTAGTCTCAATCTCAGTCTTTTGACAAATCTAGGTACTTTGTCTCCTTTTCTGAATCTTTTAACTGGCACTGTGTTTTTGCCCTCTTCACAGGCTCTTTTATTTTCACTCAGTTGTGGCACATCTGCTTCAGTGTCTTGTTCGTCCCTTCCTATCTGACTAGTTCCAGGTCTTATTTCAGTTTCTTCTGCCTGGTTACTAAACTGGCCTTGTTCAGGTATATGCTGATTTTGGCTTCGATTTGTTTCAGTTTTTTCTTCCTGAACACACTTGTCTAGTTCTATCTGATCCTGTTCAAGCACTTCGAACTTTTGATCTTCTTCCACTTGAACTTCCGCCCTAATTTCTATCTGTCCCTTTTCAGGCTCAGGAGTTCTTGGAGGTGTGTCAATATCTTGTTCTGTCCCTATCTGACCTTCTTCGTCATCAGATTTGATTTGGATTTCGATGATCTGATTATCTCCTTCTATTCCTGTGTCGTCCTCACTATCCCACTCTCTATCTAAGTAGGTTTGTCTTCTCGTTCTTATTGGATCTAGAGTCAGGTCGATTATTGGGACCCAATCATCTTGACTGGTGCTCGGTTGTTCTTCTTCAGCAACTTCAGGACCAATTTCAGGCGTCCCCTCAGCTGGACAACCTTCAGCCTCAGTTTCTTCTGGTTCTGTCACTTTCTTTGTATGGCTGGCATGGATCCACCGTGGCACACCTGCATACTTCACAGCTGTGGTGGTAACCAGAATCACCTGTCTTCGTTTTCCCCACTTTGGTGCAAGGTAACTCTTCCGAGTATGTTTCTTAATTACAACCCAATCACCAGGGTTCAAGTCATGGCCTGGAGTTGCTGGTCTGGCGACGGCGTCTTCCCCAATCTGGTGAGAGATAGAACGCACTTGGTCACCCAGTTGCTTGCAGTACTCTAGCACCAAATCATCAGATATGTTTATCAGTTTTGACTTTGACTTTGACTTTGACTTATCAGTTTGTGTCCTGGCACCCATGCTTGCCGCATTGCTCTTCCCATCAGAATCTCATGGGGACTCAGGCCTGTCTTCCAATCTGGAATACTTCTAAGTCCCATCAAAACAAGGGGCAAAGTGTCAGGCAATTCCATTTGAGTAGATTCACACATTTTTCCCAATCTTGATTTGATAGTGCCATTCAGTTGTTCTACCACTTCAGAAGCCTCTGGGCGATATGCACAGTGTAGTTTTTGCGTAATTTTGAATGCTTCACAGATTTGTCTTATTATTTGACTATGAAAATGCCCACCTCTGTCTGATTCAATTGTGACTGGAAAACCGTACCTAGGTATCAATTCCCTCAGTAACAATTTGTCTACAGTGATGCTATCGTTTCTGCAGGCAGGGTAAGCTTCCACCCACTTTGAACACAGATAGACAATGACAAGAACATACTTCATTCCTCGACAAGGGGGTAACTGAATAAAGTCGAGTTGCAATCTTATGAAAGAGCCTTCTGCCTTTCCAATTGTACCTGGTAAAACTACAGTTTTCTTTCCGGGATTAAATTGTTTTCAGACTAGGCACCTTTGGCAGAGTGCCTCTGCTATGTTTCTGAATTTCGAATTGAACCATGCCTGCCTGAAAATGCGGATCATGGCATCTCTTCCCAAATGTGTGTCTCCATGTATCAATCTAGCCATAGGAGCAAGCAGACAGTCTGGCAACACAGGCATCTCATCAAGGTAGACAATGACACCATCCTCATTCCTTCTCTTACAACCAAATTTTCTCTATCTTTTCTTTTCCTTTGGTGGTTCTGCTGCATTCTGCAAATTTCTCACTTCTTCCCATGTTTTTATTTCTTCAAACACCATGAGTTGGCAGCTGTTTCCACCTACCCCCATTTTTGTATTAATTGCTATTTTATGTTTAGCACAATGTTGGACCAGTTGGTCAGCATATCGATTATCTGCTGTCACTTTGTCATTGCCAGATTTGTGAGCAACACACTTGATTACTGCCAATTCTTTTGGTAACTGGATTGCTTCCAGTAATTCTTGCACAAAATGTCTGTTTCTGATAGGAGTACCTGAAGATGAAGAAGTCAGGAACTCTCTTTGTAGCCATAATTGGCCAAAGTCATGCACAACCCATAACCATACTGGCTATCAGTGTATATGGTTATTTTCATGTTCCTCCCAAATTTACAGGCTTTTGCCAAAGCAACCAATTCGGCTATTTGTGCAGACTTGACTCCATATAAATAGGATGCTACCACTGGACCTTCTAAAGTGCACACTGCGTAAGCAGCACTTAAGTCTCCAGCCTCATGTCTCACGCATGAGCCATCTACAAACAGCTCGTAATCTTCATCAGTTAGGGGCACTTCTTTTATGTCAGGGCGTGGTTTTGTGCTAAATTCAGTCAGATCAAGGCAGTCATGCTCAACTTCTCCCTTCACTTCAGCTGTGAGTGAATTGGGTAATAGGATAGCTGGATTCAAAATATTACATCGGGCAATGGTTACATTTCCTGCACCTACAAGGATTCTTTCATACTTAGTCAGCCGATTGGGTGTGAGATATTGTGTTTTGGTTCTGGTCAACAAAATTACAACTGCATGTGGAACGTACACAGTTACAGGATGTCCCATAATGATGGATTCACTTTGTTCAAGACTCATGCAAGTTGCAGCTACTGCTATAAGGCATCCAGGTAATCCAGCAGCCACTGGATCCAAAGTAGAGGAAAAATATGCTACAGGACGTCTGGTTAAACCATGAATCTGGGTCAGGACTGAAAGTGTACAATTGTCTTAAGTGTCACAAAACAGTGCAAACTCTTTCGAGTAATCAGGCATTCCTAATGCAGGAGCTGTACACAGAAATTGCCGTAATTTTGTAAAAGCTGACATGCTTTCATCATCCCACTCCACTGGGTCTTTTGCTCCTTTCTTTGTCATTTTTATCAATGGTTTTGCTAGGACTGCAAATCCCACAATCCACTGCCTGCAGTATCCTACAACTCCAAGAAACATTCTGATTTCTTTCTGGGTATTGGGTAGTTCCATGTTTCGAATTATTCTAATTCTTTCTGTGGTAACCTTCCTGATACCTCTCTCTATCTGGTGCCCCAGATATTTCACTGAGGAGGTACAGAACTGTAATTTGTCTGGTGATACTTTATGTCCTCCTTCACCTAAATAGTTCAGCAAGGCAATGGTGTCAACAACACAGTCTTTACGACTTTTAGACGCCACCAAGAGGTCGTCTATGTATTGCACCAGGACTGATTCTCCAGGTAAAACCAGAGATTCAAGGCACTTTTTCAGAATCTGATTAAAGATCGAAGGACTCTCTGTGTACCCCTGAGGGACACGATTCCAGACGTAAACATGACTATCGAATTCAAATGAGAAAAAAAAATTGCTGTCTGGATGCAATGGAATCGAAAAGAATGCATGACATAGGTCAATGACGGTAAACCATCCAGCATTCCATGGAATTTGATACAGAATCACTGCAGGGTTTGGTACAATAGGACAGCAAGGAACAACAATCTTATTAACTTTGCGCAGGTCCTGTACCACCCTGTACTTGCCACTTGGTTTCTTGATTCCAATTATGGGCGAATTACAAGGACTGCTCAACACCTCTTGTATGATATTTGCTTCTAACAATCTATTTATTTCAATAGCAACTCCTGCTTTTACTTCTGCACTCATTTTGTACTGTCGAGTATTTGGGTAAACTGCATCTTTCTTTATGGCTATTTTAATTGGGTCAACGTTTGCCATCAATCCTACATCTTTCCCAGTGAAGTCCCATACCTCTGGTTTCACTGTTTGTTGTAATTCTTCAGGTAAGTCTTGTGTTGTCAGTCTTTTAATTTCTGAGTCAGGTCTTATTAACATTAATTTGTATATTCCATCTTCATCAGGGGTCTGAATTTCGATGCCATTTGGCGTGCAAAAGATAGTGCAGTTCATTTTGCACAGCAAATCTCGTCCTAATAAGTTCACAGGATTGAATCACAGACAACGAACCTATGCATCTCTTTAAAATTCCCTATTTTAATCTCAATGGGTTCTGTAACTGGGGTACTAATTAATTTATTAGAAACGACCACTACTTGGATCGCTTCTCCCGAGAGGGGTAGGTTTGGAGCGTCTGCTGTTCTCACAGTAGAACGGTAGCACCAGTGTCCAACAGAAAGGTGACGTCATTTCCTTCAACCTTTCCTTCAATGTATGGCCCTGACTGGTCTACCGGCAAGGAGGCGCCAAGCACGCACTCCTCGTCCTCCCCCCTCAGGCACCGTCAGTAACGTTTGTCACAGAGGAATGTATCATTTAACAGAAATTGCGAAGTTGCTGCATTTCAATCCTCCCATCCTTCCCAAATTTCGGCTTCTTCACTCTGTTGTGCTTTGCTCCTATAGTTTAGCCTAGGTGCACGAGGCAACTGATTCTGTTTTACCTGTTGCTGTGTATTCCGTGGTCCCTCATTCTGTGCCTGTGGATTTAAATCATTAATTTGCACATTATCATTCTGCACCGCCTTACACTCGTCCCTCCAGTGCCCCATCTTTCAGCACCCGAGGCAGGGGAATTTCTTTCTGGCCTCTTCTCTGCTCATTTTTATTCTTTGTTTTCCTCCACCCCCAGGGCTCTGAGTCTGAGTGTTTGTCATTTTGTTTAACTGCTGTTCTTGGTGCTCTGCTAACTTTACTTGTGCCCACATGACTTTTTTCTTTTAGTTCCTTTTTCTTATTTTCTAACTCATCTTCACAGTACTTTGCATATTTCAGGACCTCATCTATGGGTTTAGCTTGCCAACAGATTTTATTGTCTTTGATCCACTGTGAAATCTCAGGCCTTAACCCTAACACAAATCGATAAATGAAGTGGGTCATGTCCTTCATTTCAATATTATCTAGCCCACTGTACATTTTGAACACTTGTAACAGATGCTCATAATATGAATGTACAGTTTCATTGCGATTCTGAGTAGTTCTATCTATGCGAGTCAAGTCTGTCTCTTTTGCAGGCACCTTTCCTTTCAGGTACAACATCACCTGATTGTATTTCCGCATAACATCTTCAGAAGGAGCACCTGTCTTCGGGTCTCTAGGGTATTCCTCATTTGGCCAATCAACAACAATTTTACATTCTGTCCACAGATCTACAGGAACCACTATGTAAAAGAACCCATCTAAATCTTTCAGGAGACATTTCGAGACTTTCACGAATCTGTCGACTTGTCTGTACCACTCTAGAGGTTTCTCTCATAATTTTGGGAAGTCATTTGTAAATGACACAACATCTTGTCTGGACCATGGCACATGTATATATCCTCCACCTGGTACTTCTCTCATGGGACATCATTTTTCTACCTTGTCTGCTTCCTTTAGGACAAATTCCGAAGCCAATTGCCTTGACCGCATCTCTTCCTTTTTCTTCACCCACCTTGCTTTCCATTTTTCTAGTTCTCCCCATTTTTGCATTAAATTCATCAACTCTCTGATCTGGACCTTCTTCCCTGACACATTCATGTTTTCTAAATCTTTGTCAGAAAATTCTACTCGATAGGGTTTTTGCAACACTTTTGATTTGCCAATGTCAATTCCCATGCTAGCTGCGGTGTCCATTAGTTTTTAATGGAACACTGGTATTTCTGGTGATACTTTTGCAAATGAATAACAACTCCTCTTCACTAAGGGTGTTTAGTCTGTCCAATCCCACATTCCCAGCCATCAGTTCTTCCAATTCGATTCTTAGCTTGTAAATATTTAATGATTTTGGCTGAGGATTTGGTTTCTCTAATTCTCTGGTCCATATATCTATTTCTTCAGGAGTCACTGCCGTGGCACTTCTAGTAGACGAAGATGAGTCGATCTGGACTTCTCGAGCATTAAAATGAGTGTTCCTTTTCTGTGAACTATCGACAAGAAACAACCTAGGCAATCATAACTTCAACTTTATATTAAAGAAGGAAATGTTAAAGGAAAGAGAGCTACCTGTGATTTATATTCTGATATTTATTAACATTTATATTAAAAGAGACATTAATTTCATATACATAAAGAAATCATACACAAATCAATTAATCACCGTACATTAAAAACAATTTAATACAACACCCAATTTTTGACTTATCATAAAAAAATCATATATAAGAAGTGGCACAATAATTCTCGACGCGCGTTTACATCTAGAAGTTACCGAATTGGTAAAAATACTGATTCTGTATTTTACCGATTCGGTAAATTTACCGATTCGGTAAAGTTACAGAATCGGTAAAATTGGCCCCCTACATCCCAAACACCCATTTACCGGTCGGTAATGGCCCAAATCGGCCGTTACCAGCCGGTAAATGGCCACCTACATCTGGCCCAAAGTGATTACACTGTATACCATGAATGGCTATACTACATCCCTTACTTTATAATAACGATGGCGTTATGAGTTAAGCAGAACAGACAGCTTTGCAAAAGCGGCAATGCAAGCTTAAAGCATGTGAGAAGATGAAGCAGCCATCTTAGCTGTATTGCGCATTGAGCAAACATTTTCCCACTAGAACTGCGAGTACGTCACGTCACATGGGTATGACCGACGCATGCGCAGTCTAAATTCCCACGTAGCAGCGACCATTTTAATGCAAGTGTATTAGGATTAATAAACACATAGGCAAGCGTCCCTTGGACACCCCGTGTAGTGTAAAAATGTGCAATATTAGTAACACGAACATGTTGGTTTATTTTTATTAACATTATTTGAGGTTCATGATACAAGCAAGTCGCTTAACATGCGAATCCTTGCTCCATCACAGTATTCTCCTAGATAGTAATTCTAATTGCCGTAGCTGTTGGGTAACTGATCCACCTTGTGTGCTGAATGTTTGAATTTCCCAAATCAAAGAATAGATATCAGATGCTTAGGCAGATGTATAAGTCTTAAGTTATAGCTTTGTTATCAGTAATGTTTGATATCAAATCGAATGACATGTTTAAACAGTGGGTGCTGCATGCTTGTTGGCTCCGAAAACTAGTAGATAATGGTTTGTACTGAGCACACCTATTTAAGAAAAATAAGTACTAAATCTAATTTTTAATCCCGAGTTTAATCAGGGCATGCTGGGGGAAGGAGGTAGCTACCCTCCCTATTATGAGAATTAACTGAATACTTCAAGTGTCACAGATCACTTGACCCTTCTCGCACTGCATGTTGCAAACAATAATTTGCCAAATGTATACCCACACAAGTTTTTAAAAAATACGTACATTTCACATGTATTTAATGCATTCTGTTTTGCGTAACAATTATTATCCAAAATGAAACTCTGCATGAAAAAAATGTGTGTCTTTCAAACAATATTATTTTAGTCTGTACAGTTTCCTTTTAACAAAACTCCAAAGTTTTACCATTCATGAACTTCATAAGTCGTTTATTTCAATGCATTTCAAGATGCAGGATCCCTTCTTCAGGGGAACTGTCAAGTAATAAACAACATTTCACAGATCATTGTATAGCACAATGCTGGCGGAACAAGTTACAATCAACTTATTTACCAAAATGAGCTCAAGAAATGCTGGCTGGTTATCTGATAAACCTTCAGCCAACTGAAAACACCTGATGCGTGAATGAAAAGTGTTACTTGAAGAGTTCCACTTACCAACAATGAGTTCAAATGTGAACAAATAATGCTGCAGAAGTCCAGGTCATGACGCAGTGAATTCTAAAATCAAAAAACGAACTTGTGTACAAAACCCCAATTTCCTAGAATTGCTGTGGCAATGTCTGCTATCTATTGGCCCAAGAGTGTTACCTTTAAAGTCTCTGTACACTGTGTAATGAACAGAATCCACTGGTCCCTCCCAAAAAAATGTTCACTGCAAAAAAAAAAGTACGCTGTAAATATCTACACCAGAGCCATCAGATATGACCGCGGTTGCTACATGTAAGTAAGTTAGCCAATAAGCTAGCCAATCTCTCATGCGTCTTATCAGTAAACCTCTTAAATCAAAACATGTCCTCTCTGTGAAGCGTAAAAACCTCTATGATTAACTCGATGATCTAAGTATACCTAAGTATCAGTTGAAAACAGTTTGCAATGACCCTAAGTGGGTATATGTTAAAAACCAATAACTCAGCATGCTCTCAATTACGTCTAAAAATGAACATGTTTACCTTAATGCGAATATGAGACATGGTTCTCGAAAAATAATGAAGTTCACAAAAAGCACTTTGTGGAGCGCACTGCACATCCTGTCTGTAGATAAACTTGTATGCCAAACCGTAGCCTGTAAACCATAATACAAAGGTTGAAGCACACCTGTGTCGTACCCTGCATTTTTATTCTACTCTCAACCTGTACGACTGACCTGTAGGAATGCCGACAAACTTCCAACTGAAAACCGTGCCGATCGAACGCTGGTAACATACACAAACCTCTTAGTTTCCCCGATTCAAGTATCGTCATGCCCATTGCCACAAAAATAGGACTACTCTGAACACCACCAGAGTAAAAATGGCGGCCATCTTGCGATGACTCTGTCAACCTGATTGGTAACGTGCTAATGTGCCGATCGAACGCTGGGAACGCACACAATTCTATGGCAGGACGGAGGTTCCGATTATGCTTTCTCATTTCTTTACTGTCCACAAACAGCAGCCAATAAAACACAGTAAAGAACACAAAAATCTACATATCCCATGAGCACCTGAACGACCATAGAGATGATACAGTATAAAAGGTGCCATAGAGGACAACACTTCCTCTTTCTTTGCTGCTCCGCAGCCAGTTAAGTGCACTTTTTCCCTATACTTCTGCTATTGTGCTTACATCGTTGTTATTACTTTGTGCGCTTTTGCAAATGTGGTTTGCGCTGATGTTATATGCTCTTTGACTTGTTTGCCGGTTTATTCGCCGCTTGCTCTTTGGTGTTGCTGCGGGCTAGCGTGTGCTCACCCCCCGGTTGCAGGCTTGCGTTTTTCGCGCCTGTTTGCTGCTTTGTGGAGCGCATCTCTCATTTTCGACTGGCTCGTTTGTCACCGCGCATGCGCATTGTCACTTGTTGTCCGACTTTGACAGTGCGTTCCGAGCATTTCTCTTGTGGAGATTTTGACTCAGCGCGTTTCAGGCTTTTCTCCGGAGGAGATATTTGAATTAGCTTCTGAAGCTTATGCCCACCTGCCGGCTCATTAGGCCCCTCACGCCCTTGTTCAACATAGGACAGGGGTTGTAAAATTTTTGAATAGGCTTTGCCTAGAGTGTTAAAGCAAGCCCTCCCTCCACACTTAATTGAGAGGTTTTTCCTCGTTTGTTGGCTTGCTTTGGGGTCTACACTCCCCCTGCATTGCTCTTTGGGTTATCTATATTTTCCTTCACCTCTGTGGGCTTATTACCTTTGTCTAAAGGCATTATGGGAGATTATTATGAGGATGAAGAGTACTACAATGGCGAAGAGGAGCCCACTTACTCCGTGGATGCCGAGTACATGGGTCAAGCTTTATTTCATGCTATTGCCCCTTTGCATAGGCATTTATCTGAGTATGCCACTCAGCAAGGATGATTGCCTCATTCTGGACGTTCAAAACGGTCTCCCAGAAATCCACATATGGCGGATTTTGCGAAATAGGCAAAGACTTTGACCTCTTCACGTGCTTCTAAACATTCCAAACGTCCTGTGTTGCCACATCAGGATTCCCCCGCGACTAATGAGTCCTCTACTGATTACTCCTCTTCTGACCCTGTGGTTCCTCCACCCAAGAAGAAGGCTCGCTGTGGATGCCCCTTCTAAACCCCAGGTGCTTACGTTTGACCCTACTGACATTGTCCATCCCAATTCTTCCGCCTGGCTTCCCTCCCCTGAGGTGGCTGAATATGTGCAGTCACATATTCGGCGCCCATTTGACAAGGATGTTCGTGCTCGCTTGAAGTCGGAGTGTCCCCGTCCTGATCTTGCTGACAAACTAGCAGATACGCCCGATGTTGACCCCACTATGGTGACCTATATGAGGAAGTTTTCAAAGGATCCCAAGAAGGGTCTGGACAGATCCTGGAGGTCCTGTCAGACCTTCTTGGTGTCAAGACTGGCTACGTCATCCCTTACCTTGTCTTGAAGCTGAAGCCTCGTGGAAGACGTAGAAGATTTCGCAGAGACGCAAGGGACCAACTTCCCAAACTACTAACTAAACCTTACTGAACAACTATTCACAGCAAGATTTAAACTAGAAATTAGGGAGGAGGGCCTGTACTGGACGTGGACGTTGAGTTGTTGGTTTGTTCTTGCTGTCGACCTGCGAATCAACAAGCACCAAGATATTACTCAAGAGCTACCTCTGATCTTTTTCTTAACTACCCTATGATCTAAAGCACTAGCTTTCCTTACCTACCCCCTCCCACTGTTGTAAGAGTGAGTGTCTTGTTTGCCTAAGCGCCTACCTGCGATCAGTGTTGTCTTGTCTTCATCCAGTATTTCTTTGTCTTGTCTTGTCGTGATGGTCAAGACATCAGATACTTCTTGTTGTCTGTCTAGCGTAGTCTTTTCTTGAGAGATGACCTTTTTTGGGCCTTGAAACAGAGAAACCTATATTAGAAAGTATTTCTCAAATTCTTTCCTCAAATCAAAAAGCTCCCAGACATTCACTTACTGTGTTTCCAATTAGGGATTCTCTTTTAGGCTGCAGAGAACTGATTCAAAACGCAAAACATTCTAAAAGGTATCTTTGTTTCACATCACAGACTTTAGTTACTTTTCTCGAAATAAAAACTAAAGATAAGGTTTTGCACTTTTCATAGAATAACAATAGCGCTTTTACAATGATACAACAGAGCAAGATACTTCAAGCTCCAAGCATTTGCAAAATCAAAGAAAGCTAAATATCACAATATCTCTTGTAATACAGGATAGCCTTTAGGACACGAGTGGTTCTCAATTTGAAGTCCCAAAGTAACCTTCCGTGTTTCCCAGGGAAAGTGTTTGTCCAAAAATTACTCTTGACCTTTCTTGCGAAGGGCGCCTTGAAAAAAATAAAGATTTGCACTTAGCTTTCCCTTTGAGGATTAAAGGCTTCGGTGATCGCTGATTGCCGGTTTTCCATCCGTTCTTTGAAGTCCCCTTGCGAAGGCCCCAGGCGCGATCCTTCCTCAACGCTGGGCGGAAGGCAAAGCGTCTTCTGGAAGGTTGGGTGTGGTTTAAATAGGGAACTGCACCCAGCCGCACCCAGCCGCGCACAGACAACGTGCATGCGTACAAACGGGACTCGAACTCAGGGCTCTTACCTGCACGGTGGCTGGCATTAACACTCCCAGGCTGTGTACAGACAAAGGCTCTCTTAAATTACACTAAACGAGGATCTTTCCGACCTCACTGGGATACATAAAAGGCAAGGCAAAATAAATAGTAAACAGAACAAAAGGAAAGTCATGAGTTACAGAAATAATTTAACGTTACAGTACACAATCACACTGATTTTTGTAGCGTGCTGGGTGCACGGGAAAGGGGTGGGTTTTTCCGAAGGGGTCTATGGATCTTCTTAATGAAGAGGATCTATGCTTCATGGCAGTACTCCCTCCTAAAGATCCCCCCAAGGACTGTAGATATAGGTTTTGGTTTGTCAGGGTGTCGAAGATGAAAAGTCCTTAAAACTTTCGGAGCATTTTTTAGGTGTTCCAAAGGTTTCCATGATCTTTCCTCTGGGCCATATCCTCTCCAATCGACTAGATAGAAAAGTTTTCCTCTGACTCTTTTAGCATCTAAGATTGATTTTACCTCGAATTCAGGATGTCCCTCAATATTAATGGAGGGAGGTGATTGAATCAGGCGGGTTTGGGAATGGAAAGGTTTCACCAAAGAAACATGGAAAACTGGATGAATCAGATATTTTCGAGGAAGATCTAATTTTACACAAACAGGATTGACGACTTTTACAATTGGAAAGGAACCTATGAATCTAGGGTTAAATTTCATATTTCCCTTTAGTTTTAAATTCCTGGTACTTAACCATACCTTGTCTCCAATCTTGTAGTCTGGTTGTATGGTTCTATGTTTATCAGTTGCACCTTTTTGAGTTTCTTTTGCCTTAGCTAAATTATATCTAGCTTCTTCTTGGATTGCAAAAAGTTTAGAAACATATTCAGAAACTGCTGGTACAGACTCAATTTTGTCAGTAAGCTTAGGAATACTTTTGGGATGAAATCCGTAATTACAAAAGAATGAAGACATTTTAATAGAGGAATGTTCCAGGTTGTTATAGGCTAATTCTAAGGGACTTAAAAGATCAGACCATTCTTCTGATACTCCAGGCAGCATGCAACGAAGGAATTGTTCAATGGTCTGGTTGGTTCGTTCTGTTAAACCATCTGTTTGAGGGTGGTAACTGGAAGACAGTTTCACCTCCATGTTAAGCAAAGAACATAAATTGCTCCGAACTCGAGATATAAATTGAGATCCTTTATCCGAAATTACCACAGATGGAATGCCATGTAAACGAATTATATGTGTCATTATTAGGTGGGCAAGTTCCATAGCAGAGGGAAGTCTTTTTAGGGGAATGAAATGAGCCATTCGAGAGAATTGATCTACCACAGTTAAAATTGTTGTAAATCCCTTCTTGGTTTCAGGTAGTTCAACAATGAAGTCTAAAGATTGTATGCCACGGCAGTGGTGGAATAGGAAGTGGCATCAACAAACCACCAGGAGCTTGATGAGAGACTTTGTTTTGAATACAGATGCTACAAGTCTCTACAAATTGTTGAATGTCTTGGAACATCGAGGGCCACCAGAAATCTCTTTTGATGAGCTCATAGGTTTTCATGATACTGGAGTGAGCAGTTAAAGGAGTATCATGATGAAGATGAATAATGTATTTTCTAAGTGATTCAGTAGGTACAAAAATAAGATCATGAACCAGCATCAAGTTGTCTTTTTCCTGAAGGAATGGATGTTCTCTTTTCCATAGATCTAAATCCTTTACTTCCAAGGCCTTTTTTATTTCGGTAATTATATCACAAATGGATAAAATAGCCTGAAAACAAGAAGTAGGGATCAGAGGAAGTATTTTATCTGGTTGATCAGGACCTTTATCCCCAATTCGGGATAAAGCGTCAGCTTTTAGATTCTCTTTCCCAGGTCGATAAGTGACCAACGTAACTGTCTGGCAGAAAGAGCTTTTACGGATTTTAAAGCATGAAGATTTCTGTGATCTGTGTATATAGTTACAGGATGACGAGCTCCAAGCAAATAGTGACGCCATTCTCCAAATACCGCCTTGATTGCCAATAATTCTTTGTCAGCGATTGCATAATTTTGTTCAGCTTCAGACAATTTTCTGGAATAATAGGCTATTGGATGCATTTGACCTGTATCAAGATCTCTTTGAGATAATATGCCACCCAAAGTAAATTGTGAAGCTTCAGCCTCTACTATGAAAGGTTGACTAGGATCAGGATGGGACAAAACTGGAGCTGACGTGAATCTCTTCTTTAGCTCTTGATACGCTTCTTCTGCAGGGGCTGACCAAAGGAATTTTTTTTGCCTTTTCTTAACAACTTAGTAATGGGAGTTATTATTTGTGAAAAGTACTGTATAAATCGGCGGTAAAATTTCGCAAATCCTAGAAAGCTTTGAATTTGTTTTACAGTAGTGGGACTTGGCCAAGAACTGACTGCATTAACCTTGTTTGGATCCATCTCGATTCCCATGGGACTGATGACATAACCTTTGTCAAGTTTTACGTAAAGAGAATTTAAAAGCAATTTTTGGAGAATGGCGCGAACTTGCTGCACATGTTCTTCTTCTGAGTTGGAGTATATGAAAATATCATCTATGTAAACTACACAGCATACATCTATGAATTCGTGCAAAACCTCATTTATAAAAAATTGAAAGGCTGCTGGAGCGTTGCAGAGTCCGAAAGGCATAACTTGGTACTCGAAGAGACCAAACTTAGTGCGAAAGGCCGTCTTCAACTCGTCGCCCTTTCGTACTCGTACAAGATGGTATGCTCCACACAGATCCAACTTTGTATAAATGGTTGCCTTTTTTATCTGGTCCAAAAGTGTGGGAATGAGAGGCAGTGGATACCTATTCTTAATGGTTTTATTATTCAGGGCTCTGAAATCTATGCACGGGCGCAATTCCCCACTTTTTTTCGGAATAAAAAAAAAGAAGATGACACTGGTGATTTGGAATGTCGTATGAAGCCATTTGCAAGGTACTCGTCAAGATACTCTCTAAGGTGTACGTTCTCTTTTTCGGTTAGGGCGTAGATCCTACTACAGGGCAGGGTGGCTCCAGGTACCAGATCTATTCTGCAGTCAAAGTCCCTGTGTGGTGGTAGTGTGTTTGCCCTCTTTTTGTCGAAAACGTTTAAAAGATCAGAGTATTCTGAAGGCACTCCTTCTAACACTAAAACATTTGGTGCTGCTTCTGTTCTAAAGTCAAAACCCTAGATTACGTCTTCTTTCTTCTCTAGCAGAAAACAATGTTGTGAACAATGAGAAGATTTAAAGGTCACTGTCTTGGACACCCAGTCGATGAGAGGGTTGTGTTGAACCAAGCAAGGAATCCCAAGTATTAATTTGAATTGAGGATCATCAATGATGTCAAAATGAATTTTCTCTCTGTGAACATATGAACAATCCGTTTCTAATAATTCAGATTGTCTATTGATTGGACCAGAGGACAGTTCCTTGCCATCTACCGCTCTAACTGTTTCTGGTTGTTCCTTAAGGACTGAATTAAATCCTAATTTCTGAAAAAAGTGTGTATCGATAAAATTCCCTGTAGCTCCTGAATCAATTATTGCTGCTACCTTTCTAGAGTAAAAGGCTGGAGCAGGCCCTCTTAATTCTACTAATATACTGAAATGCTTACACCCTAGAGGTGGAAGAGTAGAGGCCAAACTGGGATCTTTACTTGATAAAAAGGGAACATTCCAGGCAGGACACCAGCCAACAGGGAGACTCACATACCTGCTGGACGCTGTGGTCTCGCCGCCCTACTCCATCGCGGCGGCTGGAGACTACAGCTCCCAGAGGGCTGAGCGACCACTTCCGGCCACTTCCTGTCACTGCGTGCCCGGAGGCGCTACTTAATCAGGACACCTCCTCGGTGAAGCGGGGAACATTCCAGGCAGGACACCAGCCAACAGGGAGACTCACATACCTGCTGGACGCCACTCCGCTCCGCTCCTGGGGCCCTGACGCTGTGGTCTCGCCGCCCTACTCCATCGCGGCGGCTGGAGACTACAGCTCCCAGAGGGCTGAGCGACCACTTCCGGCCACTTCCTGTCGCTGCGCGCCCGGAGGCGCTACTTAATCAGGACACCTCCTCGGTGAAGCGGGGAACATTCCAGGCAGGACACCAGCCAACAGGGAGACTCACATACCTGCTGGACGCCACTCCGCTCCGCTCCTGGGGCCCTGACGCTGTGGTCTCGCCGCCCTACTCCATCGCGGCGGCTGGAGACTACAGCTCCCAGAGGGCTGAGCGACCACTTCCGGCCACTTCCTGTCGCTGCGCGCCCGGAGGCGCTACTTAATCAGGACATCTCCTCCGCATCGCGGACGCCCCCGGGCGAAGCCCGGGCAAAGGGCGGGCCCTCTGTGGCCCTCAGAGGCCAGAGGAGGTCGGGCCGGGCCACACCCCCAACATCTACTCTAAGAGGTGAGCGGGGGTATAAGCCCAGAGGGCTGAGCGACCACTTCCGGCCACTTCCTGTCGCTGCGCGCCCGGAGGCGCTACTTAATCAGGACACCTCCTCGGTGAAGCGGGGAACATTCCAGGCAGGACACCAGCCAACAGGGAGACTCACATACCTGCTGGTCGCCACTCCGCTCCGCTCCTGGGGCCCTGATGCTGTGGTCTCGCCGCCCTACTCCATCGCGGCGGCTGGAGACTACAGCTCCCAGAGGGCTGAGCGACCACTTCCTGTCGCTGCGCGCCCGGAGGCGCTACTTAATCAGGACACCTCCTCGGTGAAGCGGGGAACATTCCAGGCAGGACACCAGCCAACAGGGAGACTCACATACCTGCTGGACGCCACTCCGCTCCGCTCCTGGGGCCCTGACGCTGTGGTCTCGCCGCCCTACTCCATCGCGGCGGCTGGAGACTACAGCTCCCAGAGGGTTGAGCGACCACTTCCGGCCACTTCCTGTCGCTGCGCGCCCGGAGGCGCTACTTAATCAGGACACCTCCTCGGTGAAGCGGGGAACATTCCAGGCAGGACACCAGCCAACAGGGAGACTCACATACCTGCTGGACGCCACTCCGCTCCGCTCCTGGGGCCCTGACGCTGTGGTCTCGCCGCCCTACTCCATCGCGGCGGCTGGAGACTACAGCTCCCAGAGGGCTGAGCGACCACTTCCGGCCACTTCCTGTCGCTGCGCGCCAGGAGGCGCTACTTAATCAGGACATCTCCTCCGCATCGCGGACGCGCGCGGACGCCCCCGGGCGAAGCCCGGGCAAAGGGCGGGCCCTCTGTGGCCCTCAGAGGCCAGAGGAGGTCGGGCCGGGCCACAGCCCCAACATCTACTCTAAGAGGTGAGCGGGGGTATAAGTCAACATGGGGAAGCGCAATAACACGTCTACGGTGTCTGCACCCACGTCTTCTCCTACCACCCTTCCCTCCTTTGAATGTCTTCTTGAAAACGCTCTAACCCTGGTACAAGAAGAAATTGCCAACACAGAAAGGAGGATGTCTTTGGGCCACACCAACACTGCTGTCCATTCACCACAAGCAAGGCTTCCCAACAACCTTCCGTTATCTCCTGCAACTACTATTGCGAAAGCCCCCACCATATTACCATCATTGGAACGGCAGCCTGGGGAGAGCAGCCCAGTCATAACTATTGACTCACAACCGGACTGTGTTGAACAGCCCATCACTCCACCCCCGCCCACGCCTATGTGTAACAAAGCCGGCGAAGGTAAAAGAAAAAGGGGCCCCTTGAAATCGACCACCAATAAAAGGAAGCAACCTGCCCATAACAAGAATCAGCCCACCCCACAGTCCATGTGGACCAGAGGGAAACATCAACACTCTGTAGAACAAATTGACACTACTGATCCACCTCAACTGGATGGACTAGCCCCGCTCATAATCATTCCTAGTGACGACCACAATTCCTTCGGCACACAGACCGAGTTATTCACTGACAGTATTATTCAACCTAAGCCCAATGGGAACTTGATTGAAACAATAGTTGATACTGTTTTTAAACAATTAGAATGTCAAATGATAAAGCAATTCAATATCGTTTTTAAAAGGTTAGATAAATTAGAAAATTTAGTTAAAAAGGAAGAGGTAAAAAGGAAGGGGGTGATTAGCCTTGACCAGCTTAGGGGCGAGCGTCTTCTGAAGGACCTGGAGTCTGTTAGTAAGGCTATTCTGTGTAATGCGCCCAGTACCAGTAGTAGCTGTATGAAGGAGGTCCCCAAACCTGCCAGCAGTACCTCTATAGCCAATAACACACCCCAACCCATTAACTCAGGGCAGACTAAACCTGCCACTAAAGCGAAGCCAGTCACTTCTGCAGTTGCAGGCTCATCCAACCCTACTATCTCAACCAACAACCTTAGACAAGAGGGTCACAACACAACCATCCCATCTGCAAATCACGCGGCACAAAACAGCAATAATGCCAGGAACGCCCAACCAATAGTCAATAGACCCAGAAAATCACAAGAATCCACCCTTCATTTACCACCTGACGCCTGCCCCTACGTCTTAGTTTTGGCAGGTGTCCCACCACTAAAAGAAGGACAGGGGGAATCCTGGGTCCAGCTGCATAACAAGTGCATTGATTGGCTGAGCAAACATAAGGGGGTTGGCTACGACATTAGGAACGAAATTTTGTCTGCCCGCCGTGTGAGCTGGATCGGTACCTTACGTAAAGATTTCAATGGGGACTGTATCGTCCTAAATTTTAGGAACCCCGGCACTGCTAAATATATACTCAATCACAATAGCCCTAATACCGGCCCCTCAACAGTTGTCACTCTCTTGCCCCTGGGCTATTTTTACAGGCCCCCACCCATGCAAGCTTTCTCTGCCCCTTATCCCTTCCAACCTTTCCCACCACAGTCGCCTTTCCCACTTTTTAACAGATTCTCTGCGTTGGCAGACACATGGAGCTTGGATTGACCACTAGATACTCTTTTACACACACAAGCTGTTGAACACACTTACAACAAGGCCTCTGTTGGCATTATCCCTACCAGTCCAAGTGCAACACCACAGAATTCTCCAGACAGGCGCAGGATGTCATCTTGCCCTAAAAAAGGCGCCTCTGGCCTTACACCTTCCATGGACCTGGATGAATTCTCTGTTCTGAGCTGGAATATTGCCGGCCTCAATGCTAAAATGAACATTAAGTCTTGGATAGATTGGGTAACAGGCTTTGATGTCCTAATGCTGCAGGAAACTTGGTGTACAAGATCTTTACTCCTAGAGGGCTATAGCTGCCATAATTTGATTGTTCCATCTCCTGCTACTGGTCGCCCAAGTGGAGGGCTATCAATTTGTGTGAAAATCACAGCCGGAGTCAAAACCGAACTATTGCCAACCTATAACAAAAATTTTATGGCCTTGAAATTCCATGGACGTCTAAAGTTATGCTTTATTAATTTTTATAATAATGATTTTATAACCCATCCTAATGTTAATTTTTGGGATTTGTTTACATTTATTGATGATGTAGTTGATGGTCAAAAATACGGAAGCTATGATGGCATTTGCCTAGGGGGCGATTTTAATGCTCACATTCACCATAGCTCCATGCCTTGTAGGAGAGGTGAGGAATTATCAGATCTGTTAGCAACACGCAACTTTGTTGATGTTATGGAGAAACTGGACATGGGTGTGATCTATGTACCTGCCCCCACATATATTGGCCGAGGGAGCTCCACTACTATTGATTATGTTTTTATTTCATCTCTCCTTGAGGATCTCCTTCTGAAATCTAAGGTCATTATTTCTCCATACAGCGATCACTACCCGATTTTAATTTGCCTCAAATCTATCAAAAGTCCAATAAATAAAATAGAAATTGGGGCAAAAAACTTAACAGTATCTACAGACAGGTTAAGGGTGGCATGGAGGGGGATAGACAACCGAGGAGTCTTGGCGAGTGTCATCCAAAAACATCCTACTCTAGTCTCGGTATGCCTATCAACTACTAATACAGGGCCTGATATTGTCAATTCTTTCTGTGAGCTATGCAAGGCGATAAAAGGAGAAATTTCTAAACCAGTCCCAGCCCATACTAATAATAATCCCAGGTGGTTTGATACTGCTTGTTCCAAAGCCAACCGGGACCTCAGGGCTGCCCTAACTGCAACACCACGAGACCTATCTCTGGTTAGGACCTTGAGACTCAGGTACAAATCTTGTTTAAAAGCTAGATCAGACCAACTACTAAAAGATCACTGGGACTCCCTTGTCCGTACTGCAGCTTTACGAGACATCGGAGGATTCTGGAGGGCTGTCAAGAATCTTAGGTCATTGAGCTCTAACATCAGTCCTATTAATTGTAACATCACGGGGATGCGTGGGTTGACCACTTTTCTAAGATCTATGACGCCCCAGCGACTGGCAATCCAATTATAACCATCCCTGCCATTACGCCACTAAATATCTTGTTGACTGAAGTGGAAGATGCAATCACTGAAAGCGCTGGCAATAAGGCCCCCGGCCCAGATGGCTTATCCATCGATCAAATCAAATGCGAACTTGACTTCTGGGCACCCCTGTTATGCAATGTATTTAACAACTTAACCACCACTGCTGTACCGAAAATATGGTCTTGCAGCACCATTGTGCCCATATTTAAAAAAGGCAATATACTGGACCCTGGCTGCTATCGCCCAATATCATTAATTGATAACACTCTAAAAGTTCTAGGCAGGGTTCTCTTTAATAGAATTAGTATTTGGCCAGAAGAACATACCATCCTACACCCCTGCCAGCTAGGGTTCAGGAGTAAAGTGGGCACGGTGGAACAGTGTTTGAACCTTAACCTACTCATGGCCAAATATACCATTGCTAAAAAATCACCCTTATACTTTGCTTTTATGGATTTGAGTTCTGCGTTTGATTTTGTTAATCGTTCTCGTTTATGGTCAGTTTTGTTAACTTATGGTTTAGATGAATCTTTAGTTTATTTTCTGGCATACCTTCACAGCGATTTGAAAGCTCGTGTCCGAATAAATAACGATGGCGAAGTCTCCAATGATATTTTAATTGGTAGGGGGGTCAGACAAGGTTGTGTACTGGCCCCCCTACTTTTTATTTTGTATATTAATGATCTGAGCACCTGTCTGAGCAAATTAACCAATAATGTTCCGCAAGTCAACGGCAATCCAGTCCCCGCATTGCTCTACGCGGACGATGCGGTCCTCATGGGCCGCACCCCCAATGCCTTGCGAATTTTAATTTCTGGTTTTGTTAAATTCATGGCAGACCTTGGGCTTTGTACCAATTTTAAAAAATCATTTATAATGTCTTGCGGCCCGAAAAGTTATAAAATAAGCCACATACAATCAGGGGATGATATTTTAAAATGCACTTGCACTTTCCCATATCTCGGTCTGCTATTCTCTAATACCGGTTCCTGGCAACCCCATGTCGCCCTGGGTAGGAATAAAATGAGCAAGGCTATTAATTCATTAACTTCCCTTCGCCAACCTAAACAAGCAGATGTAATTGTGTCACTTTTACAAATCTATAGAACACAATGCCTTCCTGTGGGCACCTACGGTGCCGAGATATGGGGTTATTCCAACAGCACACAGTTACAGTCCGAAGAAAATAGATTTTGCCGGAAGATTTTAGGGGGGGGTAATAAGTGCACCAACTCATATTTGTCACAGGGAACTAAACCTCCCTTATATTGAAGATTTCACAAGATCTAGACCCGCACTATTTTGGATAAAAATTTGGCGCAACCCTGCCGCTTCCTTGTCACGTGACATCATCAAGGACTGTTTAAAATGCGAGAAGGCTGACCGTATACCCTGGTTCAGGGCTGTAGAAAACAGTTTATCAAGTGTGGGCCTGGGTCACCTTTTCACATCCCCACAACTGATTGATCAGACACATAAAAACTTAATAAAAAGGGCTCTATATGAAAGTTACCGCAAGGAAAGGCTAAGGCGTGACCTGACAAAACCTTCTATAATTAGATATACCGCCTTTATGGCGCCATGCGAGAAACCATCTGCCCCGCCTCAGAGTACCTACGCTTAAAACTAGGCAGATGGAACAGGAGCCTGCTATTTCGATTTAGAGATGGAAGCATCATAAATTTACTTTGTTTTCCGCTGGGTTTTAACAAATATGTGGAAAGTACAAAATGTCCTTGTAATCACGGTGGCACACAACGTTTGCTCCATTTCCTTTTCTTTTGTGGTTTTTACAGATTGCACACTTTGCACTTTATAATGCCGTACTGTAGAAAAAATGCTCTGACTGATTTTAATCTAGCTTTTACTGATATTTTATTGTTAAAAACTGACGAAGCCATCTTCAGAGTAAGCAGCTTTCTTAAAGCAGCTGTTCGATCACGTGCTTCTCTGCTAATAGACTGAACATTTGCACTATGCGTATTCCTTGCACTTCTGCTTATTTGCACAAATGCTATTTTTGCACTAAGAATTGTATTTTTGCACATGTTTAAATTGTATGTGGATATGTGTTCGGATATGTGGGACGGAATCTGTGTTTTATACTACTGATGAATTTTATGTTGTACTTTTATGGATGTTTTTACAATCCGAATAAAGATCATTTGACTTGACTTGACTTGATAAACTGGCCTCTATCCTTAACGAGCATTCTCGTTTCCCGAACCTTCTTGGGTGATGGCTATCTCAGAGGTCTTAGTCTTAACCTTATTAGGCCGTGCCGGACATTCTTTGACAAAATGTCCTGTCTTACCACAGTAAAGGCATTGGTTCAATCTCCGTCTCTTTTCTTTTTCCTCTTTAGAAATTGGGCCTCGAATTGTACCTATTTGCATTGTATCTGCAGGATAAACTCTGGGACAGACCTCTCTAGAAGTCTTTTTCTTTAAGAAAACTAATTTGTGATTGGATCTTCCCTTTTCTCCTCTTCTTTCAGACAAACGGTGGTTTAATTTTACTACTAAATCTATAAACTCACTGATGTCATCTGGAGGTTCTAAAATTTGAGTAATCATGTCCTTCAATTCGTATTTTAACCCTCTGTAAAAAATTGAAACCCTTTTGTCGTAAGGCCAATCAGCTTCTAAAACCAGGCGATTAAACAAAGAGATGTAATGAAGCAGATCGGAGGATCCCTGTTTTAAACTAAGAAGTTCATTATCTGCAGATTGAACAAATACATGTTTAGAAAACATCTTTTTTAATGCACGCTCAAATTCCTTAAAATTATATAGTATTCGGTCATCGTTTTCTACCAGAGGGACTGACCAAAGAGCTCCATCACCACCTAAATAAGATAACATAAATGCTACCTTGGATGAATCATCAGGAAATGCTGAAGTTTTAGCTATGAAGTGTAAATGACACTACTGTAAAAATACTCAGAACTTATTACAGTCCCCATAAAACCTCTCAGGCTGCGCTAAGGGAGTAGGAACTGGCGTTACCACTTGAATCTGAGTTTGAGACCCAGAATCCAAAGAGGTCCTCTGATAAGTTGCTGAAGTCTGAATTGCATCTTGGAGGGTAGACATGTCCTTATGGAAAGCAACGTTTTCCTGCCTTAGATCTTCCAAGATAGTTGCAAGATCTTGTAAGGTCACTTGATTCATTGCGTCTGGGCGAAATGATTCTCGTGGACTTTGCCTTCTGTCAAGGCTGGCTACGTCGTCCCTTACCTTGTCTTGAAGCTGAAGCCTCGTGGAAGAGGTAGAAGATTTCGCAGAGACGCAAGGGACCAACTTCCCAAACTACTAACTAAACCTTACTGAACAACTATTCACAGAAAGATTTAAACTAGAAATTAGGGAGGAGGGCCGGTACTGGACGTGGACGTTCAGTTGTTGGATTGTTCTTGCTGTCAACCTGCGAATCAACAAGCACCAAGATATTACTCAAGAGCTACCTCTGATCTTTTTCTTAACTACCCTATGATCTAAAGCACTAGCTTCCTTACCTACCCCCTCCCACTGTTGTAAGAGTGAGTGTCTTGTTTGCCTAAGCGCCTACCTGCGATCAGTGTTGTCTTGTCTTCGTCCAGTATTTCTTTGTCTTGTCTTGTCTTGTCGTGATGGTCAAGGCGTCAGATACTTCTTGTTGTCTGTCTAGCGTAGTCTTTTCTTGAGAGATGACCTTTTTGGGCCTTGAAACAGAGAAACCTATATTAGAAAGTATTTCTCAAATTCTTTCCTCAAATCAAAAAGCTCCCAGACATTCACTTAAAGTGTTTTTCTTGTTGGTCACTGTTGGACAGGCCACATAAAGGGCCCGCTCCCCCTCTGCCCGACCAGGCCCGAGCCCGGTCCCTCAAGTGTCACACACCACCACTTCACGTTTGCCGTCCCCTCCGGGACCCCTGCCTCTGAACATATCGACCCCGTGGGCCTGATCCACTACTGGCCCGCATGCCCAACCTGGGCGCCATCTTGGACACTACACCACGAGGCCGCGTGGCCTCCGATCGACCCTAACCCTGGGCCTGGCCAGGCCTCCGACATCCCGGCACCACCATCCACCCAGGAGGTGAGCGGACTACTTGGCAGGTCAATGGGAGAAAGAGGTGTCGATGGCTCTCCCCCGCCAGGTAGCGCTCGCCCCCAGCCTCCCCGGGCGCTGGCTCCACCCCCCTGCCTGCTGGGTGTCTGAACTCCCTCATCCCGGACCTCCCGACCTCCAAGTGCGAGGGTCCGGACATCAAAGGGCATCAGCCCTATAACTGGGGCAGCTCCAGAGCAGGAAGGCAGTTGTATCCTGGAGTCGAGAGACGCAGAGAAGAACTCATCCTTGACGGACTACTGGCGCTGCCGTAGCCCTGCCTTGCGAACTATCGTCCTGCCTGCTGGCGCTGCCGCAACCTTCGTAACCTTCATCGTCGTCGGGACCTGCTGGCGTGGCCGCAGACCGTTTGTAACTACCATCTTCATCGGGACCTGCTGGCTCCGCCGCGGACCGTCGCTTTCTTCATCCACCTCGGGACCTGCTGGCTCCGCCGCGGCCCGACCATCTAGAACGCCGAGCTCGAGGATTGAGAGCTATTTCATCCATTGGTAACAAGACTGTCCCGCTACCCTTTTCCCAACCCAGAGACCAGAATCGAGGGGACCCCTGAGTCCAGACCTCCTTGTATCATTTTACCATACTTGAAGAATTGCCTATAAAGTATCGTTGAACCTTAACCTTGTGTGGCGTACGTCTGTGGGGGGGAAGTTACTTGTCTGTACGATCGCTGGAGGCGGCTCTCCCCGGAGACCTCTCCCCTTATCCTCGGCCGACCCTCCCGGTCCGTCTAACATTGGTGGCCAGCGGCGCGATCCGAATCACCGCATAATCGTACAGAGAGTAGCTCACCCCACGACGAAATCACGATGACAACCAAAGAAAGCGGACCCACCGAGAAATTTCAGATGGAGAAATTGGAAGAATACAGCCATCGTGAATTAAAACAATTCTGCATTGAACTAGGTATCGCTACCACCGGTTTAAGTACCAAAGATGATTTCAAGCATGCCCTGGAGTCCTGGGCAGAAACCGGGGCCGTCAGACCCCCGGACCAAAATACCGCAGCAGTAGAAAAAGACACCACGACCCCCGAGGAGCGAAGAACGGGTCTCTCGCAAAACGAGATCCAGGAACGAGAAAGAACACGACTACATGAACTAGAAATGGCCCGGCTCAAAATGGATGGTGAACTTAAGTTGGCCGAACAAAAACTGAGCTTAGAACATATGCGTCTCCGAGAAGAAAGAGAGGAAAAACAGAGACAAAGGGAGCTTGAGGAAAAAAGACTGGCATATGAACACGAGCGCAAATTAGCTGAGATAGACTTACGCAAACAGAACAAAGAATTAGGGGTGCCCGAGCAACCCCGCACCCCAGGGACAACCGATAAGAAGGTACACATCCCCAAGGATGTCGTACGAGAGTACTTCCGAGAGGACGACATCCAGCAATGGTTCAAGGCCTACGAAATCGCTATGACCGCTCACCGGATCGATCGAAGCGACTGGGGAGCCGGTCTATGGGGGAGATTCCTCAATGAGGGCCGCGATGCCCTGCTACAGCTCCCGGACCATCTGATGACCTCCTATGACCACATGAAAGCTGCCCTCCTCACCCGCTATGGGCTCACACCCGAGATGTACCGTCAGAGGTTCCGAGACTGCACCCGCATCCCGGGTACAACTTGGGTGGACTACGTGAACTATTTTAGCCGAGCCTTCGAAGGCTGGATCAAAGGAAGCAATGTCACAACTTACGAACAACTCTTCAATCTCATGGTGTGGGAGCATCTATCAAACAATTGCTTCATTGAGCTCCGGCAGCACCTCCTCGACAGCAAATTGACTGATCCACGGCAGCTCGCAGCCGAGGCTGACCGGTGGGAAATCACTAGAGTGGGCCGAAATGGATCCTATGAACAGAACCGGAACAACCACGGTCAGCACCGTCCCCGAGGAGGAGGAGGGGGCCAAGGACGAGGAAGAGACAACGCTCCGGCCGCCCCCGCTACCAGCACCACCCCCCCGGCCAACCGGGGCAGCACCCCGGCACGACCGGGATACAGAGCCAATGTCACGTGTCACCGATGCCAACGAGTCGGCCACTATGCAAACGACCCAAATTGCCCACAGTACCAGAGCCCAAGACCCCGCCAGGTGGCTGCTGCTGCCCTGGGGGAAGAACAGATCTCCGAAGAGCAGGAAGAATATGAGCAAGAGCATCAAGAATGGGAGCCAGCCGCCATGGCTCTAGCATGCTTAGGGGGGAAAGACATGGTCCCGCGGGTCCCCCTACCCGCTAACACCCGGAAGTACAGCCAATGGGTGAGCATCAATGGACGCCAGGCCGAAGCCCTCCGTGACACCGGGGCCAGTGTAACAGCTGTCCGCTGTCACCTGGTGACCCCAGAACAGTTCCTACCAAACATTCTCTGCCCTGTCCGTTCAGCCGATAACTCGGAGAGTCTGTGCCGGATGGCCTGCGTCCCTTTCGAATGGGGAGGGGTCTCCGGCATGTTGAAGGTGACGGTCCGAGATGATGCCCCCGTAGACTGCCTCCTGGGAAATGACCTTGAAAGCTCTCCGTGGGCAGCCGTAGAACGAAGAGAACACCTAGGGATGTTAGGCATCCCGGACTGGGCGTGCGTCACCACCCGGTCCATGGCCGCCCGTGCCAATCCCCGACCCGAGGAACCCGAATGGCCGGCGCCTCCTCCCCCGGTCGCTCCAGTCGAAGACACCGACCGTGCCGTCCCCCCAGAACCAGCTCAACCTCCGGACCTCGCTGGCCTCGACCAGTGGCATCAAGAGGGGGGGCCCACACAGGAGCAGTTTCGCCAAGAGCAGAAGACCTGTCCCTCCCTCGAGGGACTCCGCCAACAAGCCCTCGCCCAGAGCGCGGGGGATACCTCCGGAACACATTGGATCTATTGGGACAATGATCTGCTATACAGTGAACAAAGGATCGCGGAGTTGGGGGCCAGTCGAGTGCTAGTGGTGCCCCTCCGTTTTAGAGACTTCTTGCTAAACCTGGCCCACGATGTCCCCCTGGCTGGACACCTGGGTCAGGATAAAACTTACAGCCGCCTAGTGACCCACTTCTTCTGGCCTAAAATGAGGAATGATGTACTCCAGCATTGCCGATCTTGCCCCACGTGCCAAGCCAGTGGAAAGAGCGGCCGCAAACTAAAAGCCCCCCTGCAACCATTTCCAGTGGTCACCACCCCGTTCGAGAGGGTCGGGATAGACATTGTGGGGCCCCTGGACCCCCGTACAGCACAAGGACATCGGTTCATCCTGGTACTGGTGGACCACGCCACCCGCTACCCCGAGGCTGTTCCCCTGCGAACTGTGACAGCCCCGGTAGTCGGCCGGGCCCTGATGGGGATCTTCTCCCGTGTGGGCTTCCCCCGAGAAGTCGTCAGCGACAGAGGCCCGAACTTTATTTCCAAATATATGAAGTCCCTCTGGCAACAGTGTGGGGTCACCTACCGATTCACGACCCCCTATCACCCTCAAGGGAACGGACTCGTTGAGCGGTTCAACCGCACGCTCAAAGGGATGATTGGGGGGTTGGAAGAGCCCCTCCGTCGCCAGTGGGATGTGCTGCTGCCGTGCCTCCTCTTCGCATATCGAGAGGTCCCCCAGAAGTCCCTCGGCTTCAGCCCGTTTGAACTATTGTATGGACACCCAGTACGGGGGCCGCTCAGTCTAGTCAAGGAAGGCTGGGAAATGCCCCCTCTAAAAAACCCTCCAGATGTCTTCAAATACCTCCCAACCCTCCGCAACCAGACCCGACGGTTCAGAGAGCTGGCAAAAGCAAACTTGGAGGCCAGTCAAGAGGACATGAAAAAGTGGTATGACCAAAATGCCTCCTCCATCGAATTCGAACCCGGCCAACAAGTATGGGTGATGTCCCCCACCGAACCCTGCGCCCTGCAAGACAAGTGGACGGGGCCCTTCAAAGTAGTCGAGCGCAAGGGCCCTGTCACCTATCTCATCGACATGGAATCTTCACGGAACCCCCTCCGGGTCCTCCACGCTAACAGGCTGAAACCCCATTTCGTGCGTTCAGAACTCAGCCTCCTGATGGCCACAGACAATGGAGCCGAAGAAGACTCCGAACCCCTCCCTGACCTCCTACGGACTCGGGAGAAAGACGGCTCCGTGGACGGGGTCCGACTCTCGGAGGCCCTCACCCTGGGACAACGCCAAGAATGTCGAGACCTTCTGTTGCAGTTCGCCAGCCTGTTTTCCCTCACCCCAGGTGTCACCTCCTGGTGTGTGCACGACGTGGACACGGGGGACAGCCCCCCTATCCGCCACCGGGCCTACCGCGTACCAGATCGGGTACGGGCCTGCATCCAGGAAGAAGTAACCAAGATGCTCACGCTCGGGGTCATTGAGCCCTCAGACAGCCCCTGGGCCAGCCCAGTAGTACTGGTCCCCAAAGCGGCCGCCCCCGGCACCACACCGGAACTCCGGTTCTGCGTCGACTACCGGGGCTTGAATGCGGTCACCAGAACAGACGCACACCCCATCCCCCGAGCAGACGAACTAATCGACCGCATGGGAGCTGCCCGCTACCTCAGCATTTTCGACCTGACGGCGGGCTACTGGCAGATCGGCCTCACACCCCGGGCCCAAGAACGATCTGCATTTTCCACTCCTGACGGCCATTATCATTTCAAGGTCATGCCCTTCGGCATGAAGAATGCCCCAGCAACGTTTCAGCGACTCGTTAATCAGGTCTTGGCCGGGCTCGAAGGATTCAGCGCCGCCTACCTAGACGACATCGCTGTATACAGCCACCACTGGTCCGACCACCTCCACCACCTCCGAGCGGTGCTACAGGCCCTTCAGCGAGCTGGCCTCACGGTCAAGGCCAGCAAATGCCAGATTGGGCAGGGGTCCGTAACCTCCCTCGGACACCAGGTGGGAAGCGGCCTGGTGGCCCCTCTGCAGCTCAAGATCGCCGCCATCCAGTCCTGGCAGCCCCCCATCACCCAGACCGAGGTACGCGCCTTTCTGGGACTCACGGGCTATTACCGACGGTTCGTGAAGGACTATGGAACCATAGTGGGGCCCCTCACAGAACTCACGTCCAAAAATCAACCAGAGAAGGTCAACTGGACCCCAGATTGTCAAACAGCCTTCGAACAACTGAAGGCCGCCATGTGCTCCGCCCCTGTGCTCCAGGCCCCCGACTACAGCCGGGAATTCGTCGTCCAGACGGATGCCTCCGACCACGGCATTGGGGCGGTCCTGTCTCAATTGAACCCCGAAGGCCTTGATCAGCCAGTGGCCTTCATCAGCAGGCGACTCCTACCTCGAGAACAACGCTGGAGCACCATCGAGAGGGAGGCCTTCGCCGTGGTATGGGCCCTCAAAAAGCTCCGGCCCTATCTCTTCGGCACACACTTCCGGGTACAGACCGATCATCGACCCCTGCAGTGGCTGATGCAGATGCGGGGGGAGAACCCAAAACTACTACGTTGGTCCATCTCCCTACAAGGGATGGACTTCACTGTAGAACATCGGCCTGGGCCAGATCACGCCAACGCGGATGGCCTGTCCCGCTTTTTCCGCCTCGACGAGGAGAGTCCCCAAGAGGATGGGTGACTCTCCCCGCCTTCAGCTGGGGGGGACGCATGTTGGACAGGCCACATAAAGGGCCCGCTCCCCCTCTGCCCGACCAGGCCCGAGCCCGGTCCCTCAAGTGTCACACACCACCACTTCACGTTTGCCGTCCCCTCCGGGACCCCTGCCTCTGAACATATCGACCCCGTGGGCCTGATCCACTACTGGCCCGCATGCCCAACCTGGGCGCCATCTTGGACACTACACCACGAGGCCACGTGGCCTCCGATCGACCCTAACCCTGGGCCTGGCCAGGCCTCCGACATCCCGGCACCACCATCCACCCAGGAGGTGAGCGGACTACTTGGCAGGTCAATGGGAGAAAGAGGTGTCGATGGCTCTCCCCCGCCAGGTAGCGCTCGCCCCCAGCCTCCCCGGGCGCTGGCTCCACCCCCCTGCTGGGTGTCTGAACTCCCTCATCCCGGACCTCCCGACCTCCAAGTGCGAGGGTCCGGACATCAAAGGGCATCAGCCCTATAACTGGGGCAGCTCCAGAGCAGGAAGGCAGTTGTATCCTGGAGTCGAGAGACGCAGAGAAGAACTCATCCTTGACGGACTACTGGCGCTGCCGTAGCCCTGCCTTGCGAACTATCGTCCTGCCTGCTGGCGCTGCCGCAACCTTCGTAACCTTCATCGTCGTCGGGACCTGCTGGCGTGGCCGCAGACCGTTTGTAACTACCATCTTCATCGGGACCTGCTGGCTCCGCCGCGGACCGTCGCTTTCTTCATCCACCTCGGGACCTGCTGGCTCCGCCGCGGCCCGACCATCTAGAACGCCGAGCTCGAGGATTGAGAGCTATTTCATCCATTGGTAACAAGACTGTCCCGCTACCCTTTTCCCAACCCAGAGACCAGAATCGAGGGGACCCCTGAGTCCAGACCTCCTTGTATCATTTTACCATACTTGAAGAATTGCCTATAAAGTATCGTTGAACCTTAACCTTGTGTGGCGTACGTCTGTGGGGGGGAAGTTACTTGTCTGTACGATCGCTGGAGGCGGCTCTCCCCGGAGACCTCTCCCCTTATCCTCGGCCGACCCTCCCGGTCCGTCTAACAGTCACCTTCCAATTAGGGATTCTCTTTTAGGCTGCAGAGGACTGATTCAAAACGCAAAACATTCCAAAAGGTATCTTTGTTTCACACCACAGACTTTAGTTACTTTTCTCGAAATAAAAACTAAAGATAAGGTTTTGCACTTTTCATAGAATAACAATAGCGCTTTTACAATGATACAACAGAGCAAGATACTTCAAGCGCCAAGCATTTGCAAAATCAAAGCAACCTAAATATCACAATATCTCTTGTAATACAGGATAGCCTTTAGGACACGAGTGGTTCTCAATTTGAAGTCCCAAAGTAACCTTCCATGTTTCCTAGGGAAAGTGTTTGTCCAAAAATTACTCTTGACCTTTCTTGCGAAGGGCGCCTTGAAAGAAATAAAGATTTGCACTTAGCTTTCCTTTCGAGGAATAAAGGCTTCGGTGATCGCTGATTGCCGGTTTTCCAACCGTTCTTTGAAGTTCCCTCGCGAAGGCCCCAGGCGCGATCCTTCCTCAATGCTGGGCGGAAGGCAAAGCGTCTTCTGGAAGGTTGGGTGCGGTTTAAATAGGGAACCGCACCCAGCCGCACCCAGCCGCGCACAGACAACGTGCATGCGTACAAACGGGACTCGAACTCAGGGCTCTTACCTGCACGGTGGCTGGCATTAACACTCCCAGGCTGTGTACAGACAAAGGCTCTCTTAAATTACACTAAACGAGGATCTTTCCGACCTCACTGGGATACATAAAAGGCAGGGGAAAATAAATAGTAAACAGAACAAAAGGAAAGTCATGAGTTACAGAAATAATTTAACGTTACAGTACACAATCACACTGATTTTTGTAGCGTGCTGGGTTTTTCCGAAGGGGTCTATGGATCTTCTTAATGAAGAGGATCTATGCTTCATGACACTAGGTCCCCTGACAAAGATTTTGGACCTTGCGTATTGCGCTAAGGATTCTGACGCTCTTATTGACCCCGAGGAACTGGTGGGTTGGTCTCAGAGGGCCATCTGCATGCTCGGCAATGCCAATTGTGCTCTATCATATGAGCGCCGTCGCTCCATTCTCATGAAATTGGATCCCAAATTGACTGACCTGGCCCCATCAGAATCTGGATCTGGCTCAGGGTTTGCTTTATGGCCATCCTTTTCTCAAGGAACTTACTAACTTTGTTTCGATGTTCAGTGGCCTAGATAAAGCGCAGTCCAATCTTCGTCGGGCTTTCCGCCTGGTTTTCGGTCGGGCTGGACGAAGGGGACGTTCGTCCGGCCAGGGAGTCAATCAAACCAACCAGCGTGGTGGTCAGTTCCAAAGAGGCGGCAGTCAAGACAACTACAATTCTGGCAAGTCCAAGTTCTACCCTTCCAGTAAAGGGAGAGGCCAGTATTCCAAAGGCGGCTACGGTGGATTCCAAGGTGGACGTCCCGATTCCCCTAACTCAGGTGAGCTTGATTCTGGCTTCCGAGGTTGTTTTGGGGGGCAGGTTGAAATATTTTCTCCACAATTGGCAGCAAATCTCAAGCGATGCCTGGGTGTTGGAGACGGTACAAGGTTACAAACTTGAGTTTTACGACCGCCCTCTTCAACACCGTATCCCTCTGCCCCATGTTTTTTCCCAACAAGATCAGGCCTTTATCTCAGAGGAAATCGAGTCTCTTCTGGCGAAAGCGGCCATCATTCCTTCTTCCCGTCATCTCGACGGCTTCGTCAGCACCGTTTTTCTGGTGAAGAAGAAGGGAGGAGGTTCCCGTCTGGTCCTCAATCTGAAGGACTTCAACGGCGGAGTGGTGTACCGTCACTTCAAGATAGAGGGTATCCATCTTCTCAGAGATCTACTTCAGGAGGGGGACTGGATGGTCCGTCTCGACCTGAAGGACACTTACCTGTCTGTTCCAATCTATGCTCCTCATCGCCACTTCCTCCAGTTTCAGTGGCTGGGGAAGTGGTTCGAGTACACTGTCCTTCTGTTCGGTCTATCCTTGGCTCCGTGGTGCTTCACGAAGCTGCTGCATCCAGTGGTGGAATCTTTGCGAGCCCGTGGGGTCCGCTTGATTGTCTACCTCGATGACAATCTCTTGATGGCTCAATGCCCTCTCCTTTTGCAACTTCATTTACAGTGGTCCATCGAACTCTTACAATCTCTGGGTTTTCCTGTGAATCCACTGAAGTCGGACTTTCAGCCATCGCAGTCGATGGACTTTCTCGGTTTCCGCATCGATTCGGTGGCCTGTCAACTCCTTTTACCCTGTCAAAAGATCAGAGCGATCAAACGGGAGTTGCGCTTGGTGCTATCCAAACTAATGGTCTCATTGCGGTCAGTGGCTCGGATTGTCGGTCTGTTGTCCTCTTCAATCCAAGCCATTTTTCCGGGCCCCTTGCACTATCGAGCTCTTCAGCGCCTCAAGATCAGGCATCTTCAGAAGGGCCTTTGTTACTCTGACCTCATTCCTCTTTCGGAGGATGCTCGCTGGGAGATGTTGTGGTGGCTGGACCACATGGAGTCTTGGAACGGTCGAGCGCTTTTCGGGAAGACTCCAGATGTGGTGATCGAGTCGGATGCGAGTCTTTGGGTTTGGGGAGCCTGGTGCGGGTCCCTAGCGACGGGGGACCGTTGGTCCCAGGAGGAGTTATCCCTTCACATCAATTGCTTGGAGCTCCTTGCGGGCTCTTTCGCGATTCGTTGTCTTTCCCCTCAGGCGTCGAACTAGTGCATTCTCCTCCGCATGGACAATATCTCAGCGGTGAGGTATGTCACCAAGCTCGGGGGCACCAAGTCCAAACTCCTGGCCGAGATTGCAAAGGTCTTTTGGCATCTGTGTCTGCAACGTCAGATCACATTTATTTCCGAATACCTCCCTGGTCGGGACAATCGCATAGCGGATTGGAACTCTTGCCCTCTGGGGATTACAGCGATTGGCGTTTTCACCCTCGGTTGTTTCGGACTTTGTCCCGGGTTTGGGGACGGTGTCACATGGACCTTTTTGCCTTTCGCCTGAACAAACAGCTTCCACTGTTTTACAGCTGACGCCCGGATCCGGAGGCTCTGGCCATGGACGCTTTCCTAAAGTCTTGGCCTCCTCTCCTGTGCTATGCATTTCCTCCATTCGTGATGATTCCCAGAGTTCTGGCCCGCTCGAGGCACTTTCTTTCGGTGCTCATTCTCATCACTCCTCTTTGGAGAGCTCAGGCGTGGTTTCCGATTCTTCTGGAGATGAGCTTCTCCCCACCGCTCCTTCTCCCCTGCATGTGGAACCTGTTGCTGGACCCTCTGCTGGAACCTCACCCCCTCATTCTTTCGGGTCATCTCCGTATTGTGGCGTGGCGGATTTAGGGGGACGCTGCCAAATCTCAGGCTTTTCTTCGGACGCTGCCCGATTTATCGGTGAAGCTTGGGCCCCCAACACACACAAACGTTATGCGTCAGCTTGGAAACAGTGGTGTGATTGGTGTACGCAACGGTCAGTGGATCCCTCTTCTGCAGATGTCGCTTTAGTTTTGAATTTTCTTGCATGTCTTGCTTCTTCTGGTTTGGCATACAGAACGATAAATAACTTTCGTTCAGCGATTTCAGCTGGCCATGTTCCTGTTGATAATAAACCTATTGGGGCGCATCCTTTGGTTTCCAAATTACTCAGAGGCATTCGGATGGTAAAACCTCCTTGTCCTAAGTATGTCGCTTTGTGGGATGTCTCAGTGGTTTTGCGTTTCTTGAATTCATGGCCTTCTAATGTTTTGCTCTCTCACAAGCAATTGTCTGCCAAGTTGACTATGTTGTTATGCCTGTTGTCCTGCAAACGCATCTCTGATGTTCGGGCTTTGGACCTTGCTGGGCGCACGTTCTCTCCGGAGGGGGTTTCCTTTGCCATATCTCGCTGTACCAAATGTAACATGTCTTCTGTATCTTATCCTTCTTTTCCACACAATCCAAAGCTTTGTGTGGTTCAATGCATCAAGGATTACGAGGTAAGCACTGCACCTTTTCGACATGATTTACAGGGTCAACTGCTTATAGCTTTACAGAAGCCTTTTAAGCCTGTCACTTCTGCTACTTTGTCGCGTTGGGTGCGCTGGCTCATGTTGGAGGCGGGCATTGACGTCTCTGTCTTTGGGGCTCATTCTGCTCGTTGAGCCATGGATTCTAAAGCTTTTTCCTTGGGGGTGGGCCTCCAGGATATCATGAAGGCCGCTGATTGGTCTTCGGAATCTGTATTTAAAACGTTTTATTTCAATCCTATTGTGGATGTGGCTTCTGTTACGGTGGCTAAGCTTTGAACAAGCATAATCGGAGCCTCCGTCCTCCCATAGAATTAAAAACTTGCTAACATTCGTGCCAAGAATTTTCAATTCTATTAAGGACAGGAGGCAAGGATTATCCCACCCTTGTTATATAATTGCTATTTCGATTGCACAGTACCAATTGCTTATATGCTTTTCTATTTAGATATGTTCCTAATGTTCTCGGCATTGTTTTTTCCCACCCTAATTTTGGTTCTTAATGCTTTTACGCCTTTATAGGTTTGGGTTATTACGCCTCTGTTTTACCTTTCACGTTCAGATCCTAAATGAGTTTCTTGATTCGTGTTCCCGTTGCCTGAGGATGGTGGTTCGCACAGAAGATCTTCGACTTCAGTTCCTCGTTCGGATTCCTTTGGTCTACTCTTCGTGACCTGCTTCATGGATCCTTGGTTTTGAGACTTTATCCTTTTGGTTGATCTCTTCTAGACTATAAAGAGGAAGTGTTGTCCTCTATGGCACCTTTTATACTGTATCATCTCTATGGTCGTTCAGGTGCTCATGGGATATGTAGTTTTTTGTGTTCTTTACAGTGTTTTATTGGCTGCTGTTTGTGGACAGTAAAGAAATGAGAAAGCATAATCCTCGTCTCCTGTCCTTAATAGAATTGAAAATTCTTGGCACGAATGTTAGCAAATTGTTAAGTCTCTGTGTTTCCCCGATTCCAGTACCGTCATGCCCATTGCCACAAAAATAGGACTACTCTGAACAACACCGGGGTAAAAACGGCGGCCATCTTGCGATGACTATTTCAACCTGATTTCTAACGCACTAGTGTACCATCATAAAAAGATCAAAAGGATGAAAGAAAGGTCACTGTGCCTGCCTCTCTATTGGTGGGAACAGCCCTATCTAATGGGAAAGGCATGCCCATGAGAACAATGTATTTATTAGCACATCGAAGCTCTACCTTGGAGAAACAAAAGATATAGCAGCTGCTTTCAGCTGGGGCAGAGAGGAGAGTTGAACAGAAGGCAGTTTCGATCATTGCTCAAAATGGAGGCTGAAAATAAAACTGTGCAGCAAATGCTAACTTGAGACATACGATGCATGGAAAACTCAGCTGAACATTTTTATTCCAACAACCTTAACCTAGCCCTGTAGTGACAAATAAAATGATAATAACCAGGTATCATTTTATTTTTCCTTTCTCCTGCTTTAAGAGCAGTGGGGCGACGGTCCTCTGCCTTAGCGGAGGAGCCGCCCCTGATATGAGGAGCAAAACTGTTTTGCAAAAAAACTGATTTAGGCTGCACACAGTTGCATCCAAATTTTCACTGTGGGTGACGATGAAGTATGCAGTAATTCTAGCCAAAATGAGAACGCCAAGACCTGCCCAAATAACTCACAAACCCAGGATTTCTTGTGTGCTAAGGAGTCCTCACTGGGCCTCAGTTCCCTGATGAGAACCCCACAAACCACACAAAACTTCTCGAACTGGTCAGCTGTCAGTTCAATTCAAATCAATAATACTTATTCGGATACAAATATCCATAAAAGCACAGTTCAAACACCGCGAACAGAAATACAATTCTTGTTTAAAACCGTGGTGCATAAAAGCTTTGGTTAAAAGGAACTTCCGGTAAAAAAGATTACAATTGTGTACAGCAACAAAAAGGCATAATATACAACAGCAGTATCATAATTAAAATGTACAAGTTGATAAACAAAATTGGTACATTAAATGGGGTTGGACAGGCATATAGCAGCAATGCCATATTAAGATAAAGTGCAATCAGTTGTAAACAGTATTAGCAGCATAGTATAAGTGCAATAGAATTTTTAGGCATTTGGGATTTTCAGGCCTAGAAATAGCACTTTAATTGGTGTTCAGCTAAGAAGATAGAAGTAACTATATTCGAAAGAACATTATTATGTGTGGAAATGCCTTTAACACATTAAAAATTGCTCATGGAGATACATGAGCGGACTGCCGCTTTCAAAAACGAGCTTACACGAAAAATCAAGTTGTCACTTTCGAGTCTAAGAATCTCGAGATGCGCTGTTCTATAATCAATGTTGGCAAATGCCTTAAAATACAGAATCAAATATTGTTTTGTGTACTTTCTGTAAAAATTACAAAAGAATAAGAAGTGTACTACTGTGTGGCAATCGCCATAGAGGGCTGAAAACCGACTGAAGCGGCTCTTCCTCACCTTACGTGATCAAAAATCTTTTTGACGCTCCTCTTGGCTCCCGACTCTGGGATGCCGCTAATCTTCCTCATTCGCCCCTTCATCCTGGCAAATTCTAGGCAATAGAGGCTTGTAACCTTTAGGCATTAATTAATGTCCTGATGATGATCCCCATGATTAAGTAGTGGGATCGAAACGCCGTCGACCTTATATGTACCTTATACACAAAGTATACCATCTGATATGTGTATGTAAAGGTGCATTCCTATTTATCCGGTCTATACTGCTACTACAGAACCCTGAAGCTTTTGCCTAAAAGCCCTGTTTGTGTTCACTGTTTTCCTAATGTACTAATCTATATGTGTTCAAGTAGGGTACAGGCTTGTGCCCCACAGAGCTGAATTGTCGAAGGAAATCTTTTGTCTATTTCTCCTGAAGTAAATACATTGAGACCTCTGTCAGGCTGAACAAGTCTAACCAATATAGTAGCCATTGTGTCTATATTTATTGTTCTCGTACTTCCTTTTGCATAGGACCACTGTTGTTTTCAAAAAGTATGCTTCCCAAGGTCCTGTGCTGACTCGTTTGGGTACCCTTGTTGTTTTATACACAAAAAAAGTGAACCTAAGCCTTGTCCAACCCATAGTGTAAAAGGACCGACCACAATCGTGACCTGTTGTCAAAATCGAACGCTGATTTGAGGTCCATAACTGCCAAATAAATGGGTGACTTCTGTGCTATCGTGTACTTTCCAATAATAAGATTTAGGTTAAGACACTGTTCGATTATTCCCAGTTTGCTTCTGAAACCCAGCTGGCACCGATTTAGAATTTGTTCCTTTTCGGCTCATTTTCTAATTTTGTTAAACATGACCCTTCCTAAGATTTTTAGGCTATTGTCGATCAAAGAGATCGGTCGGTAGCAGCTAGGTTTAGATCGATCTCCTTTTTTAGGGCTCGGCCTGCATCCCACGAAGTGGGTGTGGCCTAAGAGTCCTTTTCTGAGGACTACGAAAATCTAACCTACAAATTCCAGAGAAGCGCGTGATTTTTGCTAGTTATTTATGGCAGCTGCATGGCAATTGGCCCTCGCATGGCTGTGTTTTTACAAGGCAGCACGCAATAGGCCATAGGCTGTAGAGTTGCTCCGCTTCCTGCATATTCCGTGCGGACACGAGCACCAGAAGGGCATATATAATCAATTACCAGCTATCAGGGGTCGCGGTAATTGAAGACAGATGCTGGGCGCACGTTTCTTTTTTTTGTAATCCATTTCATGGAGACAAGATACGCTGGCGTCATTGGCTGTGGGAGAATGTGCCCCTACCCATCTCCTTTCATGGCTCTGGAATGCGGTGATGATGTAGCGGCAGCCCGGGACCCTTCCCCCCTCCTCCTCCCGCTGTTCCCTTCCTTCTTCCACATCCTCCTTGCACAGATCTGTGCTCTGCTGTCTCCTGCTGACGTGTCTGCCGCTCGGCGCGCTTGCGCGTCTCCCGGCTCCATCCACACATACACACTCCAGCCGGCACTGCTGGCAACATGGCTGCAGCCGGGCGCCTCCTCTGCCTCCTGGCCACCCTGCTCTGCAGCTGGCCCAGCCTGGGCAAGAAGAAGGACTCCGTGGACCGGAGGTTCTCGGACCTGAAGCGCTGAGTGGACGTGGAGTGCAGCAGTAAGTGCCTTCCCCCTGTGAGATGAGTGAGAGAGGGCTGGGGCAGCAGGAACCACTGAGCATCACTCTCCTCTGTTGGGCTTGGTTGGTGGGTTCGTGCCAAAGCTCAAACTTCCTCCCTAGAACGGATTTGTATGGAAAATAAAAACGATTGAGCTGTTTGGATTTCCTACAACTGTTAAATGCGTCGCAAACACACTGGTGCCACAACTGCCAACTTTGTATATAAGTGAAAGTGCTGAAAACGTGTTGCTGAGCTGGGCGATGTGCAAAAGGAAGGCTCGTGCCAGAGAACACCCGTCCGTGCACTTTCCCGAGCGGTGCCCCTCTTGCCCCAGCCTGGTCGGGTGGAATTCCTCCTCGTTATCAGATCCGGCGTTTGCACGCGAGTGGTGCACAACGGGACAGTACTGCACTGCACTGCCTTTGTTTACTATAGACCCATCATCGGCACAGCACGAGAAGGGCAGAAACCTGCAATGAGCGTGGCATTTATGGATTATTTGGGGGCAGTGGCGGCTCACCCAAAACAGTCCCCGAGGTTTCTACTTTATTCGACCTCCCGCCCGGGAATATTTTGCTGAAAGTTAATAATCCTCCTGATATTTTTTTAAAAAAAATAATTAAAATGATGGACTAGCGATTTGCCTGTGAATTGCGGCCTTGAGAGGAACGTGGAAGACAAAGCAATACTGTGATACATAAACACACAGACCTCGAGGCGGGGATAGCAAACTCCACTGGAACACACTCTATTTATCAAGTGCTTAAGGCTTAGTACTTTCTTGCAGGGAGTCTCTGACTGTTTATATTGTCATTCAGGCGTGGACAGTGACCGCTACACCAGGAGGCCTGTTGTGGGTCTGTGTGTGATGCCTTTTTAGGGGAGGGGCGACCCAAAACACTCTTAATTTGGCTTTTCAGTAGTCCGAGTAGGAGGAACCGTGAATGGACGTGTAAGCGTTTGTTGACATGTGGGAAGCATCCGCCCCATAGACCATCACCCTTAGGCTGGGTGTAATACAGTGTCATCGTGTAAAGAAAACATAGCAACCTTTCAGATTACCATATGTTAACATTCTCCGGTGTGGTTTCTTCTTGAAGCAAGCGCTGGCTGCATTATCATGGCTATGTGTCGATTAGTGTGCAGGGGGTCAGTGGTCGAATCCTACACATAGGTTAGGGTATGTGCATGCCTATATTGTGAGTGCAGATTCAGAGTGAAGAATCAGAATGCAGAGTGCAGATTCAGAGTGCAGATTCAGAGTGCAGATTCAGAGTGCACAGTGCAGATTCAGAGTGCAGATTCAGAGTGCAGAGTGCAGATTCAGAGTGCAGATTGTGCAGATTCAGAGTGCAGAGTGCAGATTCAGCGTGCAGAGTGCAGATTCAGAGTGCAGAGTGCAGAGTCAGAGTGCAGAGTCAGAGTGCAGATTCAGAGTGCAGAATGAGAGTGAGTGCAGAGTGAGTGCAGAGTGCAGAGTGAGTGCAGAGTGCAGAGTGAGTGCAGAGTGCAGATTCAGAGTGCAGAATGATTGCAGAGTGAGAGTGAGTGCAGAATGAGTGCAGAGTGAGAGTGAGTTCTGCAGAGTGTTAGTGAGTGCTGCAGAGTTTGAGTGAGTGCAGAGTGTGTGCAGAGTGAGAGTGAGTGCTGAAGAGTGTGAGTGAGTGCTGCAGAGTGTGAGTGAGTACTTCAGAGTGTGAGTGAGTGCTGCAGAGTGTGAGTGAGTGCTGCAGAGTGTGAGTGAGTGCAGAGTGTGAGTGCAGAGTGCAGAGTGAGTGCAGAGTGAGTGCTGCAGAGTGTGAGCGAGTGCTGCAGAGTTTGAGTGAGTGCAGAGTGTGTACAGAGTGAGAGTGAGTGCTGCAGAGTGTGAGTGAGTGCTGCAGAGTGTGTGTGAGTGAGTGCTGCAGAGTGTATGTGAGTGCAGAGTGAGTGCAGAGTGTGAGTGAGTGCAGAGTGCAGGGTGAGTGCAGAGTGAGTGCAGAGTGAGTGCAGAATGAGAGTGAGTGCTGCAGAGTGTGAGTGAGTGCTGCAGAGTGTTAGTGAGCGCTGCAGAGTTTGAGTGAGTGCAGAATGTGTGCAGAGTGAGAGTGAGTGCTGCAGAGTGTGAGTGAGTGCTGCAGAGTCTGAGTGAGTGCTTCAGAGTGTGTGTGAGTGAGTGCTGCAGAGTATGTGTTAGTGAGTGCTGCAGAGTGTGAGTGAGTGCAGAGTGCAGAGTGAGTGCAGAGTGTGAGTGAGTGCAGAGTGAGTGCAGAGTGAGTGCAGAATGAGTGCAGAGTGAGAGTGAGTGCTGCAGAGTGTGAGTGAGTGCTGCAGAGTTTGAGTGAGTGCAGAGTATGTGCAGAGTGTGAGTGAGTGCTGCAGAGTGTGAGTGAGTGCTGCAGAGTGTGAGTGGGTGCTGCAGAGTGTGAGTGAGTGCTGCAGAGTGAGAGTGAGTGCAGAGTGAGAGTGAGTGCAGAGTGAGAGTGAATGCAGAGTGAGAGTGAGTGCAGAGTGAGAGTGAGTGCAGAGTGAGTGCAGAGTGAGTGTGAGTGCAGAGTGTGAGTGAGTGCAGAATGAGTGCAGAATGAGTGCAGAATGGGACCGAGTGCAGAATGACTGCAGAGTAAGAGTGAGTGCGCAGGATAAGACCACACACAAAAGACCACACACATAAGACCACACACACACACCACTCTCACCACCACACACACCACCACACACACCACCACACACTGACCACCACACACTCACCACCTCACACACAACCACACACACACACAACCAAACACACACACCACCAGCCTTCACTGCACACTTTCACCGGGCACAAACACCACCCTCCGTCAGTGCACGCTTTCACTGGGCACAAACACCATCAGCTGTCAGTGCAGGCATCCACCAGGCACACAACACCAGACATCAGTGCATGCTTTCACCAGGCACACACACCTCCAGCTGTCTGTGCACACTTTTACCAGGCGCACACACCACCAGCCATCAGTGCACGCTTCCACTAAGCGCACACACCTCCAGTCGGCAGTGCACGCTTCCACCAAGCACACACAGCACCAGCCATCAGTGCACAATTTCTACAGGCACACACACCACCAGTCATCAGTGTACACATCAATTGTTAACGCATCCACAATTAACTATTGTAGCAATCGCAGTATGGTGCACTTTACTTTTAAACATATTCATCTGAAGCACAACATGCCACCATTGCTACAATTCCAATCCAACCCACATAATTCCACTACACACCACATGCATACACTCCAAAAATACATGACTAAAAGACATTGCCATTTACAATGCCATTAGCTCTAACTCAAATAAATCCGAGACCTATTGCATTTCTAATGCTTGTTAAAAATGGGCACGATAATGCTGGTGGACCAAGTTCTTGGAATAACTGTGTTTGTTAGGTTGTTAAAGACATTCCATAAAAGGGGTGCCCAGAAATTCGGTTCATGTTTGATAAGATCGATAGAAAGCCCGTCCGGCCCTGGGGCTTTGTTGCCTACGCTTTGGTGTATGGCATCCTCAACTTCTGACACCAATATAAATACCCTAGTGGTGGAAGGGCTAATTGACGTATTCGCAGTCTCGGGGGGGGTGTGTAAATCCTAGCAAAATGCGCTTCCCATGATTCACTCGTTATTTTGCAACTTATGGGGGTAAGGGTTAGGCCCAAGGATCTCATAATTTTGACAGCTGCCCAGAAACCGTTTCCGCCATTAAGTGTAGCAGCACAGGCAAGATTAACCCAACATTCTTTTAGAAGCTCATCTTTTCGTAGCCTGGTTGCTTCATTATAACGTAAACATAATGATATAACAAGAGTTATATCCCTGGGTGTAGCCGCTAATGCTACACGCAGTTCTCTATTTGCTCGCGAGCAGATACCATTGAACCATCTGGGTTTCTCACTGTTGTTTAAAGCTGGTCTAGAAATCATTTGTTTGATACCAGCGCAAAGGCTACTAAATGCCTCAATAATCTCTTCATTAAGATAACTAATTGTCAAACAGGTTTCGATGAGCAGTGGGTATAATTTTATCATATTGGCAAATAGAGCTTTATTGTCAATGCCCTTCCAAATTACTCTTAGTTTGTCGCTTGTGACCACTAAATTATTTGCCCCGGACTCTTCAAGGGGACTGGGTCTAGGAGAAAATCTAATTGCTGTTGAAATTGGATTATGGTCGGCTTACGTAGTACACAAAACCTCTGCCATTACTAAAAGGTCCTCAAAGGACGCCGATATAAAAACATAATCAATTGTAGAGAAACAGCCATGACCCCCTATAAGTAAGTATTAGGCGATTTTTATTTTGATATACGTCGGCTATTTGCATTACGTTAGTTAAATTGCAAATAGATAAATGATCTAATAGTTCCTTCCCTCTTTTGATTGATGCTCAGAAGCCGAGGAAATAGGAGTTGGGCCGTTATCCTTAGGAAGTCTAGCATTAAAATAACCGCCCTGACAAAATCCAGCCAATTTGTCATTCACGTTCTGATTTTGTAAATTAGCAATAAACTCAAACAAGTTGATAAAATTCATATTTGGTAGTGTTGTAAAATCATTATTGTAAAATTTGATAAAACAAATTGTCGCCCCTCGTGTGTAGATCATTGCTTGGAAGTTATCGTTGTTTGTCACAAGAGACTTTATGCTCCCACCTGCTAAGATATTGATCCAGATTGAAAGTCCACCTGATAGGTGGCCTGCTTTAGGGCTAGGTACAATACTATTAAAACATATGAAGCCTTCTAAGAATAGTTCATTTGTGCACCATGTTTCTTGGAACATTAGGATGCCATATGTTTGGAGTATGTTGACCCACTCTTTAGAATGTAACTTAGAAGCTAGCCCTGCAACATTCAAACTAAGCACATGTAAATTTGAATCGTCCAGTTCAGGGCTAACAACAACGAGAGGGTCTGGGGAGTCCATTGATGACAGATGCAGCAGGCGATGAACAGGAAGACAGTCAATCCAGGCTTTCTAGGCTAGACAGATCAGAGAACCTGTTATGCATGGTGTGTGGGGGATTAACAAAGTTGTGTAAGTCCAGGGATCGTTTATAGAAAAACCCTAAGGGCAACAACCAAATGAGGGTTGGAAAACTGTTATTAAGTTCCTCCTGTACTGACAGTAACCATTTTACCAGTGAGGGTCGTCTTAAGTTAATGACAATGCAGTCCCCTTTGATGTTCTTTTGTGAGGGTCCATCCCAGCCCACCCTGCTCAACATTAATATCTCACTGACATTTGCCACGCTTAGGCCTTTATGTTTAGCTAACCAGTCTACGCTTCTATTCCGGAGTTGGTCCTAGGCCTCGGTTTAGTTTTTCCTTAAGGGGGAACGCCTGCTAAGACAAGGACATAAGGGCATGCTGCAGGTGGTAAATTGAGAACATCACTCCTGGACTCTGGGGACAGCCCGTATCATGGTTGTCTGAGATAAAGGTGGCACTCAGGATGTAAGATTGCAAGGGGGCCAGAGTTATGGGGTTGTTGGAAGCGGAAGGGTTAGCTGAAGAGATGGTACAGTGCAAACTATTACTGTTGTTAGTAAGCACTGTGCATGTTAAGGGATTCTCACTGGGAATAGGTTTGGGGGATAAACTATCTTTTTGTTTGCCACACATTGCGCTAGCATTATTGGAAGGAGAGAGTAAGGAATTAGCAGTTTGCTGTTGCATATTTGTGTTCACTGTGCTAGAGGGCTTTGTGTTATGAACCCCCCGGTTTTGCTTGTAACTTAGGGTATGCTTATATGTGTATTTGGTTTATTTATCAGAGCCTCCAGGCAATATAATCATTTCAAAAGAGCATAAAAAAATTGTATCCACCAAGTTTTTCATACGTTCGTAAACTGAGTCCACTAAGGTATCAATTAAATGTCACCAGGTCTAATGCGAGTCATTGGGGCTATTGTATGCTCAGTTTGTGTATAAATAGAGTGGGTTACGGCTTCAAATGAAGTCAAATCAATGGTGGTATCAATTGTAATGTTGATGGGCTCCTTGTTTGCTGAGGTCACCGGGGCAGCCGTGCCTTGTTTCCATGAGCTCAAGGCTGTGCGTTGTGGTTTAGAATTGGTTGTTGTTTTCTCTTGGTACTGATTGGTTTCGCCAAAGTTCTTTTTCTTTTAGCCCCTTTAGCTTTGGTGTCTGGCAAAACATCTTTATTTGGTACAATGTCTTTTGTGTGGGTCAGAGGTTGACTATCCATAAGGCCTACATTGACCTCGTTACCCAAAAAATTTGCCAACTCATGCCCGCCTTTCTGTGTTGGTGAATATCTGGTGGTGTTAAAGATTACATTAGGTGTCAAAGGAGGGCCACTGCAATCCTCCAGCTCCTCTCCTTCCAACAAGGTAGGTTGGGGTCCCAGTAGTCCCAAGGATAGTCGCCTTTCTGTTAAATCAATCTCTGTTGAGACAATGCTGAATGCTCTTTCTAACATGCTGTCTGAGGTAGCGGTAGAACGGGAACCTGGTGTAGTGGTGCGTTTCCCCATGTCACAGTATCTATTTACCACTCACCTCACTCCGGCAACACAGCGATTCCGGAATCACCTGTCAGGGTGGCGGCCCAGCCCTCCCTTGGCCCGGGCTTTGCCTGGGCACTGCCCGGGCACGCCTGCGTGCGTCCCGTGCTGCGGGAGTTTTGCGGTGCTTTTGTTTTGCCTCCTGGCGCAGCCGCAGCGTCACTGGGAGTGCGCGCTCAGGGGATTGTGGGGTATGCAGTTCCCCGGTCGGCCATTTCCCTCACGGCACTGGATTGTGGCAATGGAGGTAAGACGCCGTTCCCCTCACGGCAGGAGTAGTGGACAAGGTTGCCGTTCCCCTAACGGCAGCAGTCGATACTGCAGGCTTGCGACCCGCGCCGCGGGAGTGTTGCGGTGCTTTTGTTGTGCATCCTGGCGCATCCGCGGCCTCACTGGGGGCGCAGGCTCTGGGGATTGTGGGGGATGTAGTTCCCCGGTCGGCCATTTCCCTCACAGCGCTGGATTGCGGCAATGGAGGTAAGACGCCGTTCTCCTCACGGCAGGAGTAGTGGACAAGGTGGCTGTTCCCCTAATGCCAGCAGTCGATACCGCAGGCTTGCGGCCCAGCTGCCAGTTCTTGGGACAATTTTCCATCCATTTTATGCACATTTTAAGATTTCTTTTTATTTCCTACTGCGCGCTAACAAAAAGCTTTCGACCAGCACTAAGTACAGGTAGGACTCAACATGAATTTTGTTTTTTTGCCTAGAAGGAGAAATCAGCTTTGTGAATAAGTTGCCCTTCAGATCAATGCACCAAGCAGTTGCTTGAAGATGCTATTTGTAAACAAGTTCAGTTTAATCTGCGGCACTTAAGGCTAAACAATGTCAAGGCGATGTAAAATCTATGTGAGACACAATAGAACATGGTCAAGTCATGGTCTCAGGAATGTAATCATGATAATTGAAAAAATCGCATCTGTGAGCCCTGAGGAACCTGCATTTAGTAGTGCAGAAACGTGTCAGCTTCAGATGATATAACATGAGGTGCGGTTGACAAGAATTTGAAATAAAACATAGATGTCCCAAGTAGAAGAAGCAAAAAATTGAAAAGTGGCCAACTCTTTTCTTTGAACACACTTCCTATAGGTATGTTTCTCCTTCATTATACGGGACATACAAGAACTTGAAAGCACTCGTGTTTCTAGTGGGTCACTAGATCCATCCCTGTAGGCACACCATCTTCCCTTAGAGCGAAAAGAGGGTTCCAACACAATTTTAATGATTTGATTCCTAAGTGTTTTTATTCTTCACACTTTTTGTTATTCAATCATTAAATCTTATTTCATCTTTACTCATTTGATTTTCATGTATGTAACATTCGACATTGTTAATAATACATCCAATGCATTTCGGGCATTTCTTTCAGCCCTTCATCAGGGAATAACACTTAAACAATATGAAAAATAAACAATAAGAAAAATGAATACTACGCAAAATAAATATCCTGTCTGAATTATTTCATCATGCACAGTTATTCTGTCTCTTGAACATCAATGATATTACATTCATTACAGATATGCAGTTATAATGTGGTCATATGTGATTATCAACCTACACATATGAACCTTAATTCCCGTGAGTAGGAAAAAATGTATGTGGCGACTCGCGCCTCACTCACATGTCTGTTCCTATCTCGTGAACGTCTGTATCCACTGTAAAAGCTATAAAGAAAAACGCGAACAATCAAACCTCACCGCAAAGTTCTATCTTGGCGTTACATGATATCTACTAATTTAGTAATTCTCCACTTCGATATACACTAACCTTATCTGTACAGTCTGTACGACTTCCTGAATGTCTACGGCATCAATCCGTCTGTTTTGAACGCCAACAGCATCTACGGGATTTATTTGTCATTCCGCCATTGAATTTCAAAAAGTTCCTATCATGTGACTTAATGGAGCTAAACGAAAGACTCTTGTCTCCATCAGGTGTTTAATATGTCAGTGTATCTTTCCGTATCGCATAATGAGTCATGCGTACAGAACTGCAATTAATCAAAAAAATAGTAAGGATAATTATGAGTTTCAGATAATTCAGTTCTATTGGACCAAAATTCCACCATAAAAAAAGCTACCAGGAAAACGACACTTTAGGATAGATTCGAACCCTCAGTGTTATACCTTGAAAAACATCAAATGTTGTGTATGTTAGTGTGTGGAGCTATTGGAAAAGTATATGATATCTGGCAATATTCATACAGGTATTTCAAAATTATAATAAAACAGCCATAGTAAAAATCACAGTTTATATGTAAAGAAAATAAATATATCGCAATTACTACTATATTGGTCATGGAACATTTCACGAGTCTTCATAGATAACATGACAGTTCAATACGGTCATTGAGACCATTTGGTTTATGTGAAGGCAATTTTTGAATCCAGTAATTCTACCTTTTTAGGAGATGCTTGGAATTGTCTCTTCCTTCCACTTTCTCAACAGTTTCTAGTATTATGAATTTCAGTTGAGAAATGTTATGTTTTTCTTCCATGAAGTGAACAGCGATTGAAGATTTCATATTTTTAGTCCGTATGTTAGATTTGTGCTCGTTGAGTCTAATTTTTATACTTCTCTCAGTTTTCCCAATGTATAATTTTCCGCAGGGACAATTTAGTGCATAAATGACATTGGCTGTGTCACAAGTACCATTTACCTTTAGTTTTATTTCAAATCCTTTCATTGGATGATTGATCTTGTTGCCCTTAATTATACTGTTGCAGTTTCCACAGTTAAGGCAAGTTTTAGTTCCTTTGAATATTTCCGTCTTTGGTGGTTTGTGTTGCAACATCTCTCCTAAATTGCGGGCTCTTGTATTTGCAAATAGTGGTGGATTTTCAAATGCTTTATTGGAATCTGGTTCTAGATTTAGTATGCTCCAATGTTTTGAAATTATTTTTCTGAATTTGGTGCTAGCTGTGGAGAATTTAGAGATTACTACCATCCTGGTTTGCCCCTTTTTGTTTGTTGTTTTGAGTAGTTCTTGTCTTTTTATTGTATCTATTCTTTTTCTTGACTCTTCAATTATATTTTCAGAATAACCTCTCCTCTTAAATCTAGTAGCCATTTTGTTTAGTCTCATTTGCATGTTCTTTTCTTCTGACACTATTCGTTTTACTCTTGCCATTTGAGAAAACGGGAGATATTTTTTCAAGTTGGGTTCATGAAAACTGGTAAAGTGTAACATGTGATTTCTATCCGTACTTTTGATTTGTAAGTTTGTTTCAAAACCTTTGTTGGTAATTGATACTGTTACATCTAAAAAGGTGACTGATGTTTTTGAGATGTCCCATGTGAGTTGTATGCGGTCATCTATATTGTTGAATTCAGTGAGAGCAGTTTGTAATTCTTCTTGAGAGCTTTTCCATACGATGAATATATCATCTATATATCTGATTAGCAATTTAAGGTTGTTTTTCCATTTCGTTTTAGTAAAAATATGAGTTTCTTCATAGTCCTGCATGAAAATGTTTGCGTATATCGGTGCTGCTGAATTGCCCATCGCCATTCCTACCAGTTGTTGATACCACGTTTCTTTGTATCGAAATAACTTTGATATAGTGTGAATATCATTAATTCCATTAAAAACGTTTGAAATTGAAGCTCCAAGTCGTTGTTAAGTAGGTCTTTCTCCACTGCTTCTAGGCCTAGAGAGTGGGGTATTGAAGTATAAAGAGAACAAACATCTGCAGTACATAATATCAAATTCTCATCTGGCTCAATAGTTATACCTTCCAATTTGAGCAAAAAGTCAGTGGTATCCTTCACATAAGTTCTCATGTTTTTAACTGTTCCTTGTAAATATTTGTCTAACAGTTGGCCGACAGGTTCGTGTAAGCTCCCACAAGTAGAGACAATTGGTCGTAATGGAGGATTTTTAAGGTTCTTATGAATTTTTTGGTGTCATGTGTAAAACTGGACTTTTGGGATTAGCTTTGATTAGAAATTTCTTCGTTTTGTCATTAATAGTTCCCATCTCATAGGCTTTTTCTATGATAGCTTTTAAAAGTTTCATGAATTCCATAGTAGGGTTTCCATCCAGTTTCATGTATGTATTCATATCCATTACATGTCCCATAACTTTTTCTTCACACATGACGGTGTTCATTAGGACTAGCGCACCACCCTTATCAGCTTTCGTAAAAGTAATATCTGTTTGGGAAGCTAATTATTTTAAAGTATCCAAGTCTTTTTGAGTGATATTTTTGTTGTTGTGAGACTTACATTTGATTCGAGATAGATCCTGCTTCATCAATTTTTCAAACATATCCAGTGTCTTAAGGCTGACCGGCGCCTGAAACTTACTGTGTGGTCTCAATCCTTGTAGTTGATCTATTTCCTCTTTGTCTTGTTTGGGGAGAAGGTTATCAAAAAAGTGGCGTAACTGGAGTTTCCGCATAAGTTTGAAAAAACTGACTTCCAGCTCTAGAGGATCTGTGTCCGTGGTGGGTACAAACGATGTTCCTCGTTGTAGTAATGAAATTTCATATGAACTTATTTCATAGTTGTTAATGTTTATTACTAGTTGTTCTGCGTTGGTGTTTTCTTCTCTTTCCTGTCTTTGGCTGGTACTGACATGCTTCTCGTATTGGGATGATCTTTTTCCTTTTCTTTTGTTTTGTCCTCTCCTGGGTCTCCTTTTTGGGCTTGGCCTTGGTCTAAAAAAGGATTTGGTTCACTTATATTACTTACAGTCGGTTGTTCTTGTTGTAATGTATCAGGAATATTACTTTTTTGTTGTTGTTTTTGAGTTTTATGAGAAGTATCACTGCCAGATGAAGATGTTTCTGTGTTTGATGTATATGGACGGTTCCTTCTTTTTTGGACATATACTTCAGCCCATGTGTACACTTCTCCAAGTTTATAATCAAGAGTGTCTCTCTTAAATTTCCGAACCTTTCTTTCATTGATGTCACAAGTATGTTTTTCCATTTGTTCTTTTATATCATCTAAGGTTTTTTTGAGTTCATCTTCTGTCATCATATTAGCTAATTCTGTAGACACTTCTGTGAATTCCTTGCTAAGTTCCTCAAGTATTCCTGATAGTTCTTCAATTATTAAAAGCATAAGGTCAAGAGAACATTTATTTAATATCGCAAACCATTTTTCCTGGAAAGTTTTTTAAAAAATTTGCAGAGAGAAGGTTTTAGGGCAATCCGTAGGCCTCGTGGTATGCAGAGATTCCGATGATATTTTATTAAGGTGCTCGCATGCAGCTTTTGGTTGATTAGTCTTTTTGTGAGGTAGATGCTGTTGGCGTTCAAAACAGACGGATTGATGCCGTAGACAAAGTCATACAGACTGTACAGATAAGGTTAGTGTATATCGAAGTGGAGAATTACTAAATTAGTAGATATCATGTAACGCCAAGATAGAACTTTGCAGTGAGGTTTGATTGTTCGCGTTTTTCTTTTCCGGGCAAACGCAACGATGGGGTAGGTGTGGAGGAGACAGCACACGAGCGAATCTGTGAGTAGATTTTGGAAGTGAGTCGGGTACCGCTACGACTAAGCACCCTTGATATGGCATTCTGAGCCTGTTTTGTTAACTACCTGTGATTATTTGTTACTTTTACCGCCTGTTAATGCTGGTTGTGTTCGTTGCCTGCTGCCAGCGGAAGCGTTTCCTCAGCATAGCGAGGTGAGCACGCATTTAGAGTCTACAGCATCAGGGAATTTATTCTCGATGAGGCCCTGCTAGCATCATGTTTTACAGTGGTTGATACCTTGGTTTACAGAGTGGCAACAGTCACAAGTGGGTCCCTTCCTTTACCACCGCATTTTTTATATAGTATAGGATAGGGGCGTTTATTCCCTACTAGGGCGCATTAGATGCACTAAACCATGCCTTGCAGGATCTGGGCTTCCGTAGTTGCTTTGTGCGAGCCTGTGTCCCTTGTGTCTGCTACTCTGGTTGTTTTCAAAATGTGTTTGTGCACACATTGGTGGCACATTATGTGGCGTCAAGAGGTTTCTGATGCGTAAATTTGCATTCTATTGTCAATTTTCTTTTCTAGGTACTGACCAGGAGCGGTTACAACATGCAGCTGTAGCCAGATGTTAGGTATACAGGTTACTGCACGCACTGGTCGACTATAAGGGTATTTTAATCTATTTCCACGTGCACCACATACTTTCAAATATTCTGGTCCTGACGAAGCGCCAACAACCCTTAAGGCGACACAGGCGCAAAACATGTTGACCTATTTCTATACCCTGGCATAGTATGCCCTTGGGGCTAGATTTTATTTATTCAGCAACTTAGACTGTTTTGGGTACAATTTAAAAACATTCGCTGCATGGTTACCCACTATGTACTTTACACAATATTTGCACGCACTTTCTATCACCCTCACATGACCCCTTACCCCGCACACCCACATACACCATCCGGCAGTCCTAAAGAGATCTCCGATAAAGAGACTCTTCGGGGGGCTCTTACGGAATTGCAGCGCCAGCCCTACGATGAGCAACTGCCCGATGATGAAGCATGACACCTCTCGAGGTGTCTGAGGGCAACAGAGGACACTAAATGTTTTCCCTGTTCACTATGGGTCACTTTACCTAGGAATCCTGTTTCTCTTTCCTTCTTGGTTTTTAAATATGGGTGACTTTTTGCACCTGCATACATAGGTGACTTTTTGCACCTTGTATTAGGAACAGTGTCCGCTTTGTTGTAAGCATTATTAAATCAGGAGCATGGACACTGGACCTGGTCAAGCTCCTTGGTCCCCCCCTCTCTTTTTGTTAAGTAATTTAAGCACGGCGGTATCGCTGTGGGACCAGTCTATCATCTTTTGTTTTGGTCTTTTATTTCTACAGGCACACGGGACAACATCGTTCTGCCAACCGGCAACCTCCAACGGAGCCCACACTTTTGCAAAGGCTTTATTAGCGTCTTGGAATTGATTTCCACCTAATACTCTGTAACTTGATTCTTATAGTCTCTTACTCTCATGGATGAGGGAGTAGGTAGGGAGGAGAAGTTATGAAGCCAATTGCACCTCATGTGACACTTCATCTAATCCTGATATACCCCACTACTCCACCTTACATCCTATTCCTCAGACAATAAGGTGGCTATTTATTTGTTTCATCCTCTAGGGCAGGTATTTGCTTAATGTAACAACCACCATGACTATGGGGCCTGCAAATGGGACATATACACATTTAAGTAGCCATCATGACAACAAGCATAGTTTATTAGTATGAGTTATATTTGAGGGGGGACTTTTATAATCATTGGGCTTCCACTACTGTATCGCATTTTTCCTTAGAGTACACGAGCATCAAGAGTGTCAGCGCTGCGCATGTGTTGAGGAGTAGTTTTTCCCGTCCTGCACATGCGCAGCGAGTCCTAAACAACCGAGCCTGCGGGCTGACCCTTCTCTACCCAGTAAGGTGTTCCGGTGAAGGTAATCACCTAGCACACCTGACCCCTGAGATCTGCTTTCAATAACTACCGCGGAATGCGATGTCATTTCCGGGCAGACGCAACGATGGGGTAGGTGTGGAGGAGACAGCACACGAGCGAATCTGTGAGTAGATTTTGGAAGTGAGTCGGGTACCGCTATGACTAAGCACCCTGGATATGGCATTCGGAGCCTGTTTTGTTAACTCCCTGTGATTATTTGTTACTTTTACAGCCTGTTAATGCGGGGTGTGTTCGTTGCCTGCTGCCAGCGGAAGCGTTTCCTCAGCATAGCGAGGTGAGCACGCATTTAGAGTCTACAGCACCGGGGCATTTATTCTCGATGAGGCCCTGCAAGCATCATGTTTTACAGTGGTTGATACCTTGGTTTACAGAGTGGCAACAGTCACGAGTGGGCCCCTTCCTTTACAACCACATTTTTTATATAGTATAGGATAGGGGCGTTTATTCCCTACTAGGGCGCATTAGATGCACTAAACCATGCCTTGCTGGATCTGGGCTTCCGTAGTTGCTTTGTGCGAGCCTGTGTCCCTTGTGTCTGCTACTCTGGTTGTTTTCAAAATTTGTTTGTGCACACATTGGTGGCACATTATGTGGCGTCAAGATGTTTCTGATGCGTAAATTTGCATTCTCTTGTCCATTTTCTCTTCTAGGTACTGACCAGGAGCGGTTACAACATGCAGCTGTAGCCAGATGTCGGGTGTACAGGTTACTGCCCGCCCTGGTCGACTATGAGGGTATTTTAATCTATTTCCACGTGCACCACATATTTTCAAATATTCTGGTCCTGACGAAGTGCCAAGGACCCTTAAGGCGACATAGGTGCAAAACATGTTGACCTATGTCTATACCCTGGCATAGTATGCCCTTTGGGCTAGATTTTATTTATTCAGCAACTTAGACTGTTTTGGGTACAATTTAAAAACATTCGCTGCATGGTTACACACTATATACTTTACACAATATTTGCACGCACTTTTCATCACCCTCACATGACCCCTTACCCCGCACACCCACATGCACCATCCGACAGTCCTAAAAAGATCTCAGATAAAGAGACCCTTCGGGGGGCCCGTAGGGAATTGCAGCGCCGGCCCTACGAGGAGCAACTGCCCGATGATGAAGCATGACACCTCTTGAGGTGTGTGAGGGCAACAGAGGACACTAAATGTTTTCCCTATTCACTGTGGGTCACTTTACCTAGGAATCCTGTTTCTCTTTCCTTCATGGTTTTTAAATATGGGTGACTTTTTGCACCCACATACATAGGTGACTTTTTGCACCTTGTATAAGGAACAGTGTCCCCTTTGTTGTAGCATACTAAATCTAGAACCAGATTTCAATAAAGCATTTGAAAATCCACCACTATTTGCATATACAAGAGCCCGCAACTTAGGAGAGATGTTGCAACACAAACCACCAAACACGGAAATATTCAAAGGAACTAAAGCTTGCCTTAACTGTGGAAACTGCAACAGTATAATTAAGGGCAACAAGATCAATCATCCAATGAAAGAAATTGAAATAAAACTAAAGGTAAATGGTACCTGTGACACAGCCAATGTCATTTATGCACTAAAATGTCCCTGCGGAAAATTATACATTGGGAAATCTGAGAGACGTATTAAAATTAGACTCAACGAGCACAAATCTAACATACGGACTAAAAATATGAAATCTTCAATCGCTGTTCACTTCATGGAAGAAAAACATAATATATCTCAACTGAAATTCATAATACTAGAAACTGTTGAGAAAGTGGAAGGTAAAGACAATTCCAAGTATCTCCTAAAAAGGGAGAATTACTGGATTCAAAAATTGTCTTCACATAAACCAAATGGTCTCAATGACTGTATTGAACTGTCATGTTACCTATGAAGACTTGTGAAATGTTCCATGACCAATATAGTAGTAATTGCAATATATTTATTTTCTTTACATATAAACTGTGATTTTTACTATGACTGTTTTATTATAATTTTGAAATACCTGTATGAATATTGCCAGATATCATATACTTTTCCATTAGCTCCACACACTAACATACACGACATTTGATGTTTTCCAAGGTATAACACTGAGGGTTCGAATCTATCCTAAAGTGTTGTTTTCCTGGTAGCTTTTTTTATGGTGGAATTTTGTTCCAATAGAACTGAATTATCTGAAACTCATAATTATCCTTTGTTGGACAGGCCACGTGAAGGGCTGCTCCCTCCCCGCATGACAGGGCCCGAGCTCCGGCTCTCCAGGTGTTACCCACAGAAGCAACCCGCTCCCCGTCTCATACGGGACTCCTGCCCCCGGACATCTCGGCATCATGGGGCCGAATCACTACCGGCCCCCTCGCCCGGCCTGGCCGCCATCTTGGACACTGCACCACGAGGCCGCGTGGCCTCAGATCGACCCTAACCCTGGGCCTGGCCAGGCCCCGACATCCCGGCACCACCATCCAGGCCCCGACATCCCGGCACCACCATCCACCCAGGAGGTGAACGGACCACTTGGCAGGACATGAAAAAGTGGTACGATCAAAATGCCTCCTCCATCAAATTCGAACCCGGCCAACCAGTGTGGGTGATGTCCCCCACCGAACCATGCGCCTTGCAGGACAAGTGGACAGGGCCCTTCAAAGTGGTCGAGCACAAGAGCCCTGTCAACTATCTCATCGATATGGAATCTTCACGGAACCCCCTCCGGGTCCTCCACGCCAATAGACTCAAACCCCACTTTGTGCGCTCGGAGCTCAGCCTCCTGATGGCTACAGACAGCGGAGCCGAAGAAGACTCCGAGCCCCTCCCTGATCTCCTAACGGCCCGAGAGAAAGATGGTTCCGTGGACGGGGTCCGACTCTCGGAGGCCCTCACCCCGGAACAGCGCCAAGGCTGCCGAGACCTCCTGCTGCAGTTCGCAACTCTGTTTTCCCTCACCCCAGGGGTCACCCCCTGGTGCTTGCACGACGTGGACACTGGGGACAGTCCCCCTATCCGACATCGGGCCTACCGCGTACCAGATCGGGTACGGGCCTGCATCCAAGAAGAGGTGTCCAAGATGCTCACGCTCGGGGTCATCGAGCCCTCAGACAGCCCCTGGGCCAGCCCAGTGGTACTGGTCCCCAAAGCTGCCGCCCCCGGCACCACTCCCGAGCTCCGATTCTGCGTCGACTACCGGGGCTTGAATGCTGTCACCAGAACCGACGCACATCCCATCCCCCGAGCGGATGAACTGATCGACCGCATGGGAGCTGCCCGCTACCTCAGCATCTTAGACCTGACAGCGGGCTACTGGCAGATCGGTCTCACACCCCGGGCCCAAGAACGATCCGCCTTCTCCACCCCTGATGGCCACTACCACTTCAAGGTCATGCCATTCGGCATGAAGAATGCCCCAGCTACTTTTCAGCGACTAGTGAACCAGGTCCTGGCGGGACTCGAGGAATTCAGCGCCGCCTACCTGGACGATATCGCTGTGTACAGCCGCCACTGGTCCGACCACCTCCACCACCTCCGAGAGGTCCTGCAGGCCCTCCAACGAGCCGGCCTCACGATCAAGGCCAGCAAATGCCAAATTGGTCAGGGGTCCGTGACCTATCTCGGACACCAGGTGGGAAGCGGTCTGGTGGCCCCTCTTCAACTCAAGATCGCTGCCATCCAGTCCTGGCAGCCCCCCATCACCCAGACCGAGGTCCGCGCCTTCTTGGGGCTCACAGGCTACTACCGGCGGTTCGTGAGGGACTATGGCAGCATTGTGGGGCCCCTCACGGAACTCACGTCCAAAAACCACCCAAAGAAGGTCAACTGGACCCCAGACTGTCAAGCGGCCTTCGAGAAGCTGAAGGCCGCCATGTGCTCCGCCCCTGTGCTCCAGGCCCCCGACTACAGTCGGGAATTCATCGTCCAAACGGATGCCTCCGACCATGGCATTGGGGCAGTCCTTTCCCATTTAAACCCCGAAGGACTTGACCAACCAGTGGCCTTCATCAGCAGAAGTCTCCTGGCCCGAGAGCAACGCTGGAGCACCATCGAGAGGGAGGCCTTCGCAGTGGTGTGGGCCCTCAAAAAGCTCCGGCCTTATCTCTTCGGTACCCACTTCCGGGTGCAGACAGATCATCGGCCCCTGCAGTGGCTAACGCAGATGCGGGGGAAAACCCAAAACTATTGCGTTGGTCCATCTCCCTGCAGGGGATGGACTTCACTGTGGAACATCGACCTGGGCAAGACCACGCCAACGCAGATGGCCTGTCACGCTTTTTCTGCCTCGACAAGGAGAGTCCCCAAGAGGATGGGTGACTCTCCATGCCTTCAGCTGGGGGGGACGCATGTTGGACAGGCCACGTGAAGGGCTGCTCCCTCCCCGCATGACAGGGCCCGAGCCCCGGCCCTCCAGGTGTTACCCACAGAAGCAACCCGCTCCCCGTCTCATACGGGACTCCTGCCCCCGGACATCTCTGCATCATGGGGCCGGTAGTGAATCACTACCGGCCCCCTCGCCCGGCCTGGCCGCCATCTTGGACACTGCACCACGAGGCCGCGTGGCCTCAGATCGACCCAAACCCTGGGCCTGGCTAGGCCCCGACATCCCGGCACCACCATCCACCCAGGAGGTGAACGGACCACTTGGCAGGTCAATGGGAGAAAGAAGTGTTGATGGCTCTCCCCCGCCAGGTGCCGATCGCCCCCAGCTCCCCCGGGCGCTGGCTCCACCCCCCTGCTGGGTGTCTGGACTCCCTCATCCCGGACCTCCCGACCTCCAAGTGCGAGGATCCGGACATCAAAGGGCGCCAGACCTATAACTGGGGCAGCTCCAGAGCAGGAAGCAGTTGTATCCTGGAGTCGAGAGACGCAGTGAAGAACTCATCCTTGACGAACTACTGGCGCTGCCGTAGCCCTGCCTTGCGAACGATTGTCCTGCCTGCTGGCGCTGCCGCAACCTTCCGAAACCGCCATCCTCGTCGGGACCTGCTGGCGCTGCCGCGGACCGTTGTAATCACCACCTTCACCGGGACCTGCTGGCGCCGCCGCGGACCGTCGCTACCTTCGATCATCTCGGGACCTGCTGGCTCCGCCGCGGCCCGACCATCTAGAACGCCGAGCTCGAGGATTGTGAGCTATCCATCTGATCATCGCTTCTACCAGATTGGTAACAAGACTGTCCCGCTACCCCCTTTTCCCATCCAAGAGACTAGAACCGAGGGGACCCCTGAGTCCAGACCTCCTTGTACCATTCTACCGTACTTAAAGCTTGCTTATAAAGAACGTTAAACCATATCTTTGTGTGGTGTACATCTGTGGGGGGGGAAGTTACTCGTCTGTACGATCGCTGGAGACGGCTCTCCCCGGAGACCTCTCCCCTGTCCTCGGCCGACCCTCCAGGTCCCGTCTAACATTGGTGGCCAGCGGCGCGATCCGAATCAACGCGTAATCGTACAGAGAGTAGCTCACCCCACGACGAAACCACAATGACAACCAAAGAAAGCGGATCCACCGAGAAATTCCAGATGGAGAAATTGGAGGAATACAGCCATCGTGAGTTGAAACAATTCTGCATTGAACTAGGCATCGCTACCACCGGTCTGAGTACTAAAGACGATTTCAAGCACGCCATTGAGTCATGGGCAGAAACCGGGGCCGTCAGACCCCCGGACCAAAATGTTGCAGCGTCAGAGAGGAACACCACGGCTCCCGAGGAGCGAAGAACGGGCCTCTCGCAGGAAGAGATCCAAGAGAGAGAAAGAAGCAGACTACATGAATTAGAAATGGCCAGGCTCTAAATGGACGGTGAACTCAAATTAGCCGAACAAAAACTGAACCTATAACATCTGCGGCTCCGAGAAGAACGGGAAGAAAAACAGAGACAAAGAGAACTCGAAGAAAAGAGACTAGCGTATGAACACGAGCGCAAGCTAGCAGAAATAGACTTACGTAAGCAGAACAAAGAATTAGGGGTGCCCGAGCAACCGCGCACCCCAGGAGCGGCAGAAAAGAAAGTACACATCCCCAAGGATGTCGTTCGAGAGTATTTCCGAGATGACGACATACAACAGTGGTTCAAGGCCTATGAGATCGCCATGACCTCCCACCGGATCGATCGAAGTGACTGGGGAGCCGGTCTATGGGGGAGCTTCGTCAATGAGGGCCGCGATGCCCTGCTACAGCTCCCAGACCACCTGATGACCTCCTATGACCACATGAAGGCTACCCTCCTCACCCAATATGGGCTCACACCCGAAATGTACCGCCAGAGGTTCCGAGACTGCACCCGGATCCCGGGTACAACTTGGGTGGAGTATGTAAACTATTTCAGCCGAGCCTTCGAGGGTTGGATCAAGGGAAGCAATGTAACGACCTACGAACAACTCTTTAATCTCATGGTGTGGGAGCACCTCTCTAACAACTGCTTCGTCGAGCTCAGGCAGCACCTCCTCGACAGTAAATTGACTGATCCACGGCAGCTCGCCGCCGAGGCTGACCGGTGGGAGATTACCCGAGTAGGCCGGAATGGGCCGCATGAACAGAACCGGAACAACCAAGGTCAGCACCGTCCCCGAGGAGGAGGAGGCCAGGGATGAGGAAGAGACACCACCCCGGCCGCTCCCGCTGCCAGCACACCACCCCCGGCCAACCGGGGCAACCCCCCGGCGCGCCCGGGGTACAGAGCCAATGTCACGTGTCACCGATGCCAGCGAGTCGGCCACTACGCAAATGACCCGAACTGTCCACAGAACCAGACTCCGAGACCCCGCCAGATGGCTGCCGCCGCCCTGGGGGAAGAACAAATCTCCGCAGAACAAGAGGAGTACGAGCAAGAACACCAGGAGTGGGAACCAGCCGCCATGGTTCTAGCGTGCCTAGGGGGAAAAGACATGGTCCCGCGGGCCCCCCTACCCGCCAACACCAGGAAATATAGTCAGTGGGTGAACATTAATGGGCGCAGGGCTGAAGCCCTACGTGACACAGGGGCCAGTGTGACAGCCGTCCGCTATCACCTGGTGACCCCAGAACAGATCCTGCCGAACATTCTCTGCCCTGTCCGTTCAGCCGACAATTCGGAGAGTCTATGCCGGATGGCCTGCGTCCCCTTCGAGTGGGGAGGAGTCTCCGGCATGTTGAAGGTGACGGTCCGAGATGATGCCCCCGTGGACTGTCTCCTGGGGAATGATCTTGAGAGTTCCCCGTGGGCCGCCGTAGAGAGAAGAGAGCACCTGGGGATGTTGGGCCTCCCGGACTGGGCGTGCGTAACCACCCGGTCCATGGCTGCCCGTACCATCCCCCGACCCGAAGAACCTGAATGGCCAGCACCTCCTCCCCCGGTCGCTCCAGTAGAAGACACCGACCGTGCCGACCCCCCAGAGCAAACCCCCGAAGAGCTCGCTCAGCCCCAGGACCTTCCCGACCTGGCTCAGTGGCGTCAGGAATGGGGGCCCACCCAGGAACAGTTCCGTCAAGAGCAGAAGACCTGTCCCTCCCTCGAGGGACTCCGCCAGCAAGCCCTCGCCCAGAGCGCAGGGGATACCTCCGGAGCCCATTGGATCTATTGGGACAACGACCTGTTGTACAGTGAACAGAGAATCGCGGAGTTAGGGGCCAGTCGAGTGCTTGTGGTGCCCCTCCGCTTTAGAGACTTCTTGCTAAACCTGGCCCACGATGTCCCCCTGGCTGGTCACCTGGGTCAGGACAAAACCTACAGTCGCCTGGTGACCCACTTTTTCTGGCCCAAGATGAGAAACGACGTACTCAATCACTGCCGGTCTTGCCCCACGTGCCAGGCCAGCGGGAAGAGTGGCCGCAAGCTGAAAGCACCTCTGTAACCTTTCCCAGTTGTCACAACCCCGTTCGAGAGGGTGGGAATAGACATTGTGGGGCCCCTGGACCCCCGTACAGCACAAGGACATCGGTTCATCCTGGTACTGGTGGACCACGCCACCCGCTACCCCGAGGCTGTTCCCTTGCGCACTGTGACAGCCCCGGTGGTCGGCCGGGCCTTGATGGGGATCTTCTCCCGGGTGGGCTTTCCCCGAGAAGTCGTCAGCGAACGAGGCACAAACTTTATTTCAAAGTACATGAAGTCCCTCTGGCAACAATGCGGGGTCACCTACCGATTCACGACCCCCTATCACCCTCAAGGAAACGGACTAGTCGAGCGGTTCAACCACACGCTCAAAGGGATGATTGGGGGGTTGGAAGAGCCCCTCCGTCGCCAGTGGGATGTGCTACTGCCGTGCCTCCTTTTTGCATATCGAGAAGTCCCCCAGAAGTCCCTCGGCTTCAGCCCGTTTGAACTCTTGTACGGACACCCTGTGCGAGGGCCCCTCAGCCTAGTCAAAGAAGGTTGGGAGATGCCCCCCCTAAAGAACCCTCCAGATGTCTTTAAGTACCTCCTGACACTACGCAATCAGACCAGGCGATTCAGGGAAATGGCAAAAGAGAACCTTGAGGCCAGTCAGGAGGACATGAAAAAGTGGTACGATCAAAATGCCTCCTCCATCAAATTCGAACCCGGCCAACCAGTGTGGGTGATGTCCCCCACCGAACCATGCGCCTTGCAGGACAAGTGGACAGGGCCCTTCAAAGTGGTCGAGCGCAAGAGCCCTGTCACCTATCTCATCGATATGGAATCTTCACGGAACCCCCTCCGGGTCCTCCACGCCAATAGACTCAAACCCCACTTTGTGCGCTCGGAGCTCAGCCTCCTGATGGCTACAGACAGCGGAGCCGAAGAAGACTCCGAGCCCCTCCCTGATCTCCTAACGGCCCGAGAGAAAGATGGTTCCGTGGACGGGGTCCGACTCTCGGAGGCCCTCACCCCGGAACAGCGCCAAGGCTGCCGAGACCTCCTGCTGCAGTTCGCAACTCTGTTTTCCCTCACCCCAGGGGTCACCCCCTGGTGCTTGCACGACGTGGACACTGGGGACAGTCCCCCTATCCGACATCGGGCCTACCGCGTACCAGATCGGGTACGGGCCTGCATCCAAGAGGAGGTGTCCAAGATGCTCACGCTCGGGGTCATCGAGCGCTCAGACAGCCCCTGGGCCAGCCCAGTGGTACTGGTCCCCAAAGCTGCCGCCCCCGGCACCACTCCCGAGCTCCGATTCTGCGTCGACTACCGGGGCTTGAACGCTGTCACCAGAACCGACGCACATCTCATCCCCCGAGCGGATGAACTGATCGACCGCATGGGAGCTGCCCGCTACCTCAGCATCTTCGACCTGACAGCGGGCTACTGGCAGATCGGTCTCACACCCCGGGCCCAAGAACGATCCGCCTTCTCCACCCCTGATGGCCACTACCACTTCAAGGTCATGCCATTCGGCATGAAGAATGCCCCAGCTACTTTTCAGCGACTAGTGAACCAGGTCCTGGCGGGACTCGAGGAATTCAGCGCCGCCTACCTGGACGATATCGCTGTGTACAGCCGCCACTGGTCCGACCACCTCCACCACCTCCGAGAGGTCCTGCAGGCCCTCCAACGAGCCGGCCTCACGATCAAGGCCAGCAAATGCCAAATTGGTCAGGGGTCCGTGACCTATCTCGGACACCAGGTGGGAAGCGGTCTGGTGGCCCCTCTTCAACTCAAGATCGCTGCCATCCAGTCCTGGCAGCCCCCCATCACCCAGACCGAGGTCCGCGCCTTCTTGGGGCTCACAGGCTACTACCGGCGGTTCGTGAGGGACTATGGCAGCATTGTGGGGCCCCTCACGGAACTCACGTCCAAAAACCACCCAAAGAAGGTCAACTGGACCCCAGACTGTCAAGCGGCCTTCGAGAAGCTGAAGGCCGCCATGTGCTCCGCCCCTGTGCTCCAGGCCCCCGACTACAGTCGGGAATTCATCGTCCAAACGGATGCCTCCGACCATGGCATTGGGGCAGTCCTTTCCCAGTTAAACCCCGAAGGACTTGACCAACCAGTGGCCTTCATCAGCAGACGTCTCCTGGCCCGAGAGCAACACTGGAGCACCATCGAGAGGGAGGCCTTCGCAGTGGTGTGGGCCCTCAAAAAGCTCCGGCCTTATCTCTTCGGTACCCACTTCCTGAGGTTCCGTGACGATTTGAACCCGTGTTTTCAATATTGTCGGAAATACATAATATTGGCATCAGCGAACCGCAAATGATCCATTTAGCATATTCCTGGTGTTTTCGCTACGCTACGAGCAAGAGCACTCCTTTTATAAACACATTACTGATCTACCCACGGCATCCATCTTAGATCATGGCAGCCATTTTGTGTTTCTTGCCCTCACATAAGCAATAACCTCTGATCACTTCATTTCGATTAAGGACACGTAGCTTTAGCCGGAGATTCACCTCTTTCATGACACGTACACCCTAAACCAGATCACGCTGTAGCTACATGACTCGACAAAGGCTGCCTCCTCTGCCCGAGGCCAGCCCACCTGAACTGGTTCTCGTGTCCATTGTCCCGATCATGATTAGGTGGCCGAAGCCGGTAGCCTTGCCCATTTACGACCCACAAACATCTCTTATCCCGCTTTTCTATCTTCCACACCTGGCTCCGTTTCTTTCTTTCTGAATCTTTATTAGGGGGAGGTAACGAAATTTACGATGAGGCGGTCCGGCTCTTGAATGCAATATTGACAAGGGATTGTGATGAACTAGTGGGAACCCCTCTCCGTAGATGTTTGTATCAGATTTTATCAACGGTTCCTGTGTACGCCAAATATTTATTGTTTGTGACACAAAGGTTTTGGGAATGTACCAACATGTGAAGAATTCGCCTGAAGGCCAAAAATCAGTATATAAGGAGCAACCCTCTTTGTACAATTTGAACAGGCTCCTAGTTACTGCCCATGCGTAGTTTCTGTGACTTCTGTGTCCCTGCAGTAATAAACCTTTGGTCTTTGACGCCACCATCGAGAAGCCCGTGTTTCTGTTCATTTGCGCACCAAGGCAGGTGGAACTCCGGGGTCTTTGGGTGTTGTTCCCTGACACCTCTGGACGGAACCAAAAAGTCCAGAACTCCAATTGGCGCCCAACGTGGGGCGACGTCATTCGGTACCGGTCCAAAAGCCTGAAGAGTTCGAGAAGCTTCGTGTGAAGATTCCTGAGGGAGGCGCCCCACTTCATCGATCCCGGCATATCGCAAAAGTGGCCCGAAGTTCTCTTCCACGAGGGTTCCCGTTCAGGACGGCTGCAGTGGGCCATTGCCTTGACCGTCGCCCTGTCTTGGACCCGAGGTGCAGCCCTTAGTACAGCGAAACGTGACGGGTTTCTCCTTGGTGACGTCTTCAGTGCCTCAGTTAAGTATTTAGTGGTTGCTAGTTGGTTACTTCGTGAGGGTTGTTAAAATCCTTTTTGGTTCTTGGTTTGGTTTGGTTTCGTAAGATTATCACTGGTTGTTCTGGTCACGATAATCTATTTGGTTTAGTTTGGGTATCGATACATCAGTTCGTTTTGGTAGGCCTTAAAAGTTCTTGGTTCAAGTGCACATATTTGTTTTGTGTTTTGTTTGTTTTGTGTTCCGGACTGAAAAATGGTAAGTCGGAGAAATTGTATGTTGTCGTGTTTTGGTTGCAACAGTGACTCACGATTGGAGGACTCATGTCTGGTTCCTCCGATTGGGACTCCCCTATATGACTTATATTGTAAACATGGTGTGGGTCCTATATCCTATAATGAGGTGTGGGTCCGCTACACCGAGAAAGACGGTGTCCTTAGTTGGCCACTACATGGTAGTTTTGAACCCGAAATTCTTGATAATTTAGAAGCGAAATTGTTTAGGAAGAAAGCCCGGCCGGCAATGTTTGATTCTTTCCGTTACTGGCGAAAGGAATCCAAACAGAGAGAAATGAAGAGATTAAAGAAAGAACAGAAAGAGAAAGAAGAGTTGACTCTAGAGCAAGCAACTAAGCAGCTGCAAGATACCGAGTGTGAGAAGGCCATAGAGGTGGCCATTAGAGAGCATAATTTAGCGATCGACAAGTGCTACCCTGCCTTGCCATCGAAAACGGCTAAGATACTAGAGGACCCCGAAAACGATCCTCTGTTGTCTTATCTGTTACGGTCACCTCCACCGTATGCACAAGGTGCTACGGCTCCACTTGTTCCAAATGTTCAATTGCCGGTTGCTGGACAACCTGGTATTGCTGCCCCTCAGAATCAAGTACCTGTACCTCCTGTAGTTCATGTGAATGTTCCTACGGCTCCTCCTCCTCCTGGATTGCCGACTTCTATACCTGTGTCTGTCTCGCTTACACCTACTACTTCACAAACTATTTTTCTCGATACTCCTACTGCCTCGCTATCTGTTCCTACTTCCACTGTGTTTTCTACGTCTGCGAGTGTGTTGACTCCACTTTCTGTTCGTCGAAGAATCACTGATTCTGTGTCTAATATGCTGTCTCCTTTCTATAAAACCTTAATTAAGACTCCTACTTCTGACTCTGTTCAGAGACGTAGTCAACATCCAAGCATTGAGGAACGGGGAATTTTAGATTCCACGGCTCTCAGATGGATTTCGAAGAGTAGGAGATATAGTACGAGAGATGTACTAGAAACATTTATGCAGTGGAAGGAACCAACGCAACGGTACGTCTTTGATGAGATGTGCTCGTTGTTACGTGAGGAAATAGAGGAAGATGATATTGAATCGAATTTAGAAGACTTAATTAAGGTTCAGAAAGAGTTTGCTGCTGGTATGATAGTAGGTGAAAATATAGAATAAGCAATGGAACTGATCTTAAGTTTTAGAAATGATTCATCTCTTCGTTCACCGAGAGATTTAGAGAAAGGTAAGACGAAGCTGAGTCGCCAATATCCAATGAGGGAGGTTCCTCCAATTTGGCGCGAAGCTGTGCAAGCTGACAATGTTGCTGGTATTGTAGCCGCTCCGGCGCAATTCCAGAGAGTGTGGATACACATTCCGTGGAAGCAAGCCGAAGTGCTAGCAGTGAAACAGGCCTTGCCAGATCCGCGTAAGAATCCTGCTGGATATTACAAGGAACTGACACAGACGGTTGAGGCTTGTATAATGAACCTAGCAGACATTGATATGTTATTTGGAAATGTAGTTCCGCAACCAGTCTGGGCTAAAATTCGTAGAGAAGATCATCAAGTTGCTTTAGGTGGGGATTGGGCAGCTATCACTGCAGCGGATGGTCAGCAAACGGGTGGTGCAAAACCTGAACCCCTAATTGCTAATCTTCCGGGTAGGATAATTGACTTAATGAAGACTCTGATGCCCGCATTGCGTGTTAATTGGGACAAGTTATCCGCATGCAAGCAAAAGAAAGACGAAAGTGTCTCCGACTTCTTCACGAGGTTCGAAGAGACTTTTGTAGATCATAGTGGTCAGGATATGAGCACTGAAGGAGGACAGAGACTGTTTGTCGATAAATTTGTGCATAATTTGTTACCTGAATTATGCAATAAATTAAAGGATTCAGAGAGTGCGTGGGCTGTTTCTACAACTGCGCAAATACTTGCAACTGCACAGTATTACGAAAATAGGGATAAGGAGGAAAAAGAGAAATCAGACAAGAAAACGAAAGATTTAAAGACTAAAGTTCTTTTGCAACAGGCGTATCCGCCTCGCACAAATCAGACTAATATGCAACAGGGTTCGTATCAGAGGACAGATTATAGTTCACCGAGGCCTCAATATCAGTGGAACCAGTGTGCGTACTGTAAGAAAGAGGGTCATTACAAGAATGAATGTCCGATCTTAGCGCAAAATAATGCAGCAGCAGCTCAGAGAGGTCGTGGTGGTTTTGTGCAGAATTCTAGAGGTCGAGGACGAGGTGCTATGCCTCCACAGACGAATGATCGTCCTTCCAATCACTTTGATCAAAGAAATGGACAGTCAGCCCAGCAAAATAGATCTCAACAATATCTTGTTGAAGACTATTGTGAAGTGGATGAGGGATTTCAGCAAAATGGGTACTAGGACAGCCATGGACAGAGAGAGGGAGTAGTATCAGTTCCAGTAGATCAGAGTGGGCCTTATGTCGCAGTAGCAACATCAGGTGTAGTCGAACCGTTTCTGTTGGATACTGGTGCCGCAAAAAGTTCTATCATTCATGCGAAACTCCCTGGCGCACCTTTGTCTGGCTCAACAAATGTTTCTGTAGGTTTTTCAGGCACCCCTGTTTACAACCCTATATCTGGTCCTTTGTCTATTTCTGTTGGACCGTGTCAATTGAAAGCACCCTTGATTTTGACGACGGGTTGTAATGAAAACCTGCTTGGTTTAGACTTGTTAAAACGACTATATGCGACATTGTACTGTTCTCCGGAAGGAGTACAGCTTACGTTGGGTAAAAGAATCACCTCTCCGATGTACCTGTCAATGGATGCACTCCCACCAGAGCTGCGTTCACTCCCTGATTCTCTTTGGGCGACTGGTCCTAATGATGTAGGCCTTTTAGAAATACCACCATATGTAGTAACTTTGAAAGCAAATGTAAAGTTTCCAAGAATTCCGCAATACAAAATATCTAATGAAGGTGAACGTGCACTTTTATTAATTGTGCAAGATTTGATTAAGAAAGGTGTGGTCGAAGAAACTAGAGGAAATGTTTGTAATAGTCCTGTACTACCGATTTTGAAACGAACTGATCCCACAAAGCCTCCAGTATATAGGTTTGTCATCGACCTCCGAGAAGTTAATAAGATTGTGGTCCCACAGTTTCCTGTGGTTCCAGACATTACTGCCTTGTTAACATTGATACCTGCTACAGCCACTTGGTTCTCAGTCATCGACTTGAAGAATGCCTTTTTCAGCATTCCGATAGCCGAGGAAAGCAGAGATATTTTTGGCTTCTGTCTAGGAGGTCGCAGTTTCAGATTTAAACGCGCTCCACAGGGCTACTGTGAGAGTCCATCTATTTACAGTCAAGCATTAAAAAGCCAATTAGACTCCTTTGTCCTTCCTCCAGGTTCTGCTCTAGTACAGTATGTAGATGATCTTCTAGTGGCTGCCGATGACAAGGAAACTTGCAAAGCAGCTACAGTTTCGTTATTACATCACTTGTCTAATTTGAATCACAAGGTATCACCTTCTAAGATGCAATACTGCTGCCAAGAAGTGACCTACCTAGGTCATCTCTTGTCAAAGGAGGGAAGGAAGTTGACCCCAGAGAGAATAAAAGCAATTACGCAAATGAGTGTTCCACGCACACAGAGAGAAGTACGTGCCTTTCTAGGTATTACCTCTTACTGTAGGCAGTGGATCCCAAATTTTTCTCTTTTAGCGAAACCGTTGGTAGCTTTGACTGGGAAAAATGTTCTGAGTCCGGTGCCATGGTCTGATGAATGTCAAGAGAGTTTTTCTGAGTTACGAAAAGCATTGTGTTCAGCTCCTGTATTGGGTAAACCTGATTACAGTAAGCCATTCACGCTCTACGTTCACGAGAGAGAAGGTTGCGCGTTGAGTGTTCTGACACAGAAATTTGGTGATAAACAACGCCCTTGTGCGTATTTTTCATCAACATTGGATCCGGTAGCTAGAGCGTTACCTAGTTGTTTGAGAGCTACAGCGGCAGCTGCGGCTTCCATTCGACAATCTGCTGGTTTGGTGATGAACAACATGCTAGTGGTCATGGTTCCTCATGCAGTGGATACACTCATGAACCGAACCAAGACACAACACCTTACTAGTGCGAGACTATCTGGTTACGAGCTGACATTACTAGCGAGTCATATTCAGATTAAAAGATGTAATGTATTGAATCCAGCAACGCTGTTGCCGGCTAATCAAGAGTCGAGTGATTCCGAGCCACATGATTGTTGTTTTAAAACGGAGGAAGAGACAAAAGGACGAATTGACTTGAAGGATACTCCATTATCAGATCCGGATGGTACATTGTATGTGGATGGGTCATGTTTTAAATTGGAGAATGGTGATGTGACTGCTGCTTACGCAGTAACAACTTTGAAAACGATTGTGGAGACTGCAAGAGTGAGTCAGAATTCTGCCCAAGCTGCAGAATTAATAGCTTTAACGAGAGCGTGTGTTTTAGCTAAGGGAAAGAGAGTGAATGTGTTCACAGATAGTCAGTACGCATTTGGCGTGGCCCATAGTTTTGGCCGTTTGTGGAGAGAAAGAGGTTTCATTACGTCCCATGGGACTAAGATTCAACATGGTCAGCTAGTTAACGACTTGTTGGAATCTCTAACCTTGCCGACTGAAGTTGCGATTGTGAAGTGCAGTGCTCATAAAGCAATCACGGATGATGTTGGTCGTGGAAATGCTTTTGCTGATGAAATCGCTAAACAGACAGCTAGAGACATAATGAGCAGAATGTATGTTGCTACGTCTGCAAGATGGATTGCTGAATCTGGAATGTGTGAGGATACAATGGAAAGTGTGAAAGAGATTCAGAAAGAGGCAACTGAGGAAGAGAAACGTGTATGGAGAGAGAGTACGGGCAAGTTGGATTCAAATGGGTGTTGGATTGATTTGACAGAACAGCAGCGTTGGATGTTGCCTGATGCGTATGTGCTTGCAGTGGTGACGATGGCGCATGGAGTAGCACATATCAGTTCTAAAGGAATCTGTAAGATGTTGGCTCCAGTCTGGAAGAATGATGGGATCAGTAAGTGTGCAGAGAGAGTGGTGAAAAATTGTATGGTATGCCTGATGCATAATCCTGGCAAGGGAACTCCAACTCCTGCTGGTCACTTCGCTCCTCCTTCCTGCCCCTTTGAAGTGATTCAGTTAGACTTCATTCACATGGATCGCTGTAATAATTTAAAATATGTCCTGGTGGTAGTCTGTGCTTTTTCCAGGTGGATCGAAGCATACCCATTAAAGGACAATACTGCCCTATCAACTGCCAAGATTCTTCTCAAAGAATATTTCCCTAGGTATGGAATGCCACGGATTGTATGGTCAGATAACGGAAGTGAGTTTATAGGGAAAGTTATGCAGAGTGTGTGTGCCGGTCTAGGTCTGAAACAAAAGTTCCACAGTGCGAACCATCCCCAGTCAGCTGGTTTAGTGGAGGGTTACAATGGCACCCTCAAGCTGAAATTAGCTAAAATACAAGCATCCACAGGTTTAGCCTGGCCAGACGCACTTCCTTTGGCTTTGTTATCAACAAGAGCAACTGTACATTCTAGAGTGGGGCTTAGCCCTTACGAGATAGTCTTTGGCCGCCCGGCAAATATCTGGGGTGTGCCAAGGCCTAAGGAATTTTGCTCTCTAGAATATCCTATGTTGATAGACTATCTTTACGACTTGACTGCTAAATTGAGTCTTATTCATCAACAGGTTTTCAATGCTTTACCAAAGCCTCCGGAGAGTCCAGGGCATCAGCTGAAACCAGGAGACCTAGTAGTCATCAGGAACTTCGCGAGGACGAAGAACCTTCAGCCGAGATTCGTCGGCCCCTTCCAAGTCCTGCTTGCAACAAGAACAGCGGTTCGTGTAGCTGGACGCAAGCACTGGGTGCACGCGTCCCATGTTAAGCGTGTCCCTTTGCCGCTTCCTTAGGACGACTGGGTGAAGAAGGGAATTGGTTCCTCCGAATTTGAAAGCACGCCAAAGTTCATCCCTTTCAGCGATGCCGAATTAATCACTGACACTCCAAGCTCTGACTCTCCTTCAGAAAAGACTCCTTTGAACACTGAACATTTGTCTCCTGCATCAGAAGAAACTCTACCATCTGCGAACTTGAACACTGCAACAGCTACCAGTGAAACGCTATTTGCCGATCAGACAGTACCTGCGAAGCAAAGATATAATTTACGAAACCGTAATATGGACAAATAAAGCAGGCAACTGCATATTGTGATATTTTGAAATTTTGAACTTTTGCATTCAGCCAGGAAGTTTGCTATTGTTTTATTATTTTAAATTGCCTTGCCGTTTGGGTAGCCGTAGGGTCGTGGCTGTGTGCCTAGTTGGATTTGCAGGGGTCTGACACAAGGTCGATCTTTCTGTTGGTTCTGGGAACTCCCAGGGCTGATAGAGGCATTTTCATCTACGTACACATCATCAGTGGTCGCGAGCGGATTGTAGAAGATGGAGCTTCCTGCGCTGCAACGAGAAAATGTGATTTACGTTCGCAGAAACAGACTTTACCGAATTCTTCATAGCAAATGCTTTTTGACGCAATGTGCCATTACATTTCTAATTGTTTTGATAACGTTGGTGGGTGGAATCGTTTTTGGTATAAGTTTGATTTATGTGCCAGTAACTACAGTACCTCCCCTTAATCCTGTTACTTCTACTGTTTCCTCAATACACTCTTTTCATTTGTTTCCCGAACATGAGCAAGCCCGACGCTCAGAGTTCATTAACAACACTTTTGTACAGCTCTTGCACCAACACCAACTGGTAGTTAACACTACAGACTGCTGGGTGTGTGGCTTGATACCCCACACTATGGATAAAGGCATTCCCTATCTGGTTTTGCCTTTTAGCTACAATGGATCATTTCAGGCCCTTCAAACCATCTTTGCTTATGCCCTTGAAACCTATCCTCCGCGCCCCCCACGTTCCACTAAATATAACTCTGCCAATAAAGCTTTAGTCCAGGGAATTATTGACATGATCAAGGACGTCAATAATACTCCATCATACCCTAGAGACGAACTGCGAGTATATTTAAGTTGGAATACTTCAGAGTATCGCCTTAGTTTAGGAGAAAGCAAGCGTAAAAGCTCAACTCCAATCTGGGTCGTACCTCACCGAGGTCAGGTCTGTTTGCAAGGTAATGGGAGAAATCCAAGAGCTCAGCTAGGGAGGAGTGAGTGCGTTGAGACTTATGTGTTTCCGGCTAACTCTTCCCCTGCCTTCCTTACTGCTAGGGGTACCTACTTCATCTGTCGAGATAGAGCATATACATGGTTGCCTACCGACTTTTCAGGTTCATGTTATATTGCTCGATTGTTCCCTCCAACATACACTGCTTCATCTGACTACCACAGAACCAGAGTAGCGAGAGGTGTCTTCAGCAAAGAAGATACCGCTGGTCAGGAAGCTGGAGACTTCTTCAAAGGCTTCCTTCCGTTCTGGGGGCCTATGGCCAATAGTAGAAACATACGTCAGCTAACACGGGTAGTTGAATCTACTATTACCGAAACTGCTGGTGCCCTTAGCAATTTGACAGCTGAGCTTCAGGCGGATAGACTCATGACGTTGCAGAACCGTATGGTTCTAGACGTTATCCTTGCAGACCGAGGTGGGGTATGCAGAATGATCCAATCGAGCTGCTGTGTCTTTATTCCTAATAATGCTCCAACAGTCTATGAGGCGATCTCTAAGCTACACAAGATTTCCGACTCTATACAAGTAGACAAGGGAAACTGGTCCTTTATGGAGTGGTTTTGGACTCTGATCTCAGCGTGGGGATGGAAGGTTCTAATGGTCATCGGTGTCATCTTGGTATTCCTATTCTCATGCTGCCTGATTATCCAGTGTGGTCCTGCTTTGTGTAGTCTTTGTGCTGCAACCTGTTTTAGGAAACCACCTGCGTTTGGAGAAAAGGCACGAGAAAGGATGATGATACAACAGCATGTCACTGACCTGATGAGTATAGAACTAGATTCTGACATAGACTGAGTAATTGCCTATGTAAGGGCAAAAGGAGGGTCTGAGGTTCCGTGACGATTTGAACCCGTGTTTTCAATATTGTCGGAAATACATAATATTGGTATCAGCGAACCGCAAATGATCCATTTAGCATATTCCTGGTGTTTTCGCTACGCTACGAGCAAGAGCACTCCTTTTATAAACACATTACTGATCTACCCACGGCATCCATCTTAGATCATGGCAGCCATTTTGTGTTTCTTGCCCTCACATACGCAATAACCTCTGATCACTTCATTTCGATTAAGGACACGTAGCCTTAGCCGGAGATTCACCTCTTTCATGACACGTACACCCTAAACCAGATCACGCTGTAGCTACATGACTCGACAAAGGCTGCCTCCTCTGCCCGAGGCCAGCCCACCTGAACTGGTTCTCGTGTCCATTGTCCCGATCATGATTAGGTGGCCGAAGCCGGTAGCCTTGCCCATTTACGACCCACAAACATCTCTTATCCCGCTTTTCTATCTTCCACACCTGGCTCCGTTTCTTTCTTTCTGAATCTTTATTAGGGGGAGGTAACGAAATTTACGATGAGGCGGTCCGGCTCTTGAATGCAATATTGACAAGGGATTGTGATGAACTAGTGGGAACCCCTCTCCGTAGATGTTTGTATCAGATTTTATCAACGGTTCCTGTGTAAGCCAAATATTTATTGTTTGTGACACAAAGGTTTTGGGAATGTACCAACATGTGAAGAATTCGCCTGAAGGCCAAAAATCAGTATATAAGGAGCAACCCTCTTTGTACAATTTGAACAGGCTCCTAGTTACTGCCCATGCGTAGTTTCTGTGACTTCTGTGTCCCTGCAGTAATAAACCTTTGGTCTTTGACGCCACCATCGAGAAGCCCGTGTTTCTGTTCATTTGCGCACCAAGGCAGGTGGAACTCCGGGGTCTTTGGGTGTTGTTCCCTGACACCTCTGGACGGAACCAAAAAGTCCAGAACTCCATTCCGGGTGCAGACAGATCATCGGCCCCTGCAGTGGCTAATGCAGATGCGGGGGAAAACACAAAACTATTGCGTTGGTCCATCTCCCTGCAGGGGATGGACTTCACTGTGGAACATCGACCTGGGCAAGACCACGCCAACGCAGATGGCCTGTCACGCTTTTTCCGCCTCCCCAAGAGGATGGGTGACTCTCCGCGCCTTCAGCTGGGGGGGACGCATGTTGGACAGGCCACGTGAAGGGCTGCTCCCTCCCCGCATGACAGGGCCCGAGCCCCGGCCCTCCAGGTGTTACCCACAGAAGCAACCCGCTCCCCGTCATGGGGCCGAATCACTACCGGCCCCCTTGCCCGGCCTGGCCTCCATCTTGGACACTGCACCACGAGGCCGCGTGGCCTCAGATCGACCCTAACCCTGGGCCTGGCCAGGCCCCGACATCCCGGCACCACCATCCACCCAGGAGGTGAACGGACCACTTGGCAGGTCAATGGGAGAAAGAAGTGTCGATGGCTCTCCCCCACCAGGTGCCGATCGCCCCCAGCTCCCCCGGGCGCTGGCTCCACCCCCCTGCTGGGTGTCTGGACTCCCTCATCCTGGACCTCCCGACCTCCAAGTGCGAGGATCTGGACATCAAAGGGCGCCAGACCTATAACTGGGGCAGCTCCAGAGCAGGAAGCAGTTGTATCCTGGAGTCGAGAGACGCAGTGAAGAACTCATCCTTGACGGACTACTGGCGCTGCCGTAGCCCTGCCTTGCGAACGATTGTCCTGCCTGCTGGCGCTGCCGCAACCTTCCGAAACCGCCATCCTCGTCGGGACCTGCTGTCGCTGCCGTGGACCGTTGTAATCACCACCTTCACCGGGACCTGCTGGCGCCGCCGCGGACCGTCGCTACCTTCGATCATCTCGGGACCTGCTGGCTCCGCCGCGGCCCGACCATCTAGAACGCCGAGCTCGAGGATTGTGAGCTATCCATCTGATCATCGCTTCTACCAGATTGGTAACAAGACTGTCCCGCTAACCCCTTTTCCCATCCAAGAGACTAGAACCGAGGGGACCCCTGAGTCCAGACCTCCTTGTACCATTCTACCGTACTTAAAGCTTGCTTATAAAGAACGTTAAACCTTATCTTTGAGTGGTGTACATCTGTGGGGGGGGGAAGTTACTCGTCTGTACGATCGCTGGAGACGGCTCTCCCCGGAGACCTCTCCCCTGTCCTCGGCCGACCCTCCAGGTCCCGTCTAACATCCTTACTACTTTTTTGATTATTTGCAGTTCTGTACGCATGACTCATTATGCGATACCGAAAGATGCACTGACATATTAAACACCTGATGGAGACGAGAGTCTTTCGTTTAGCTCCATTAAGTCACATGATAGGAACTTTTTGAAATTCAATGGCGGAATGACAAATAAATCCCGTAGATGCTGTTGGCGTTCAAAACAGACGGATTGATGCCGTAGACATTCAGGAAGTCGTACAGACTGTACAGATAAGGTTAGTGTATATCGAAGTGGAGCATTACTAAATTAGTAGACATCATGTAACGCCACGATAAAACTTTGCGGTGAGGTTTGATTGTTCGCGTTTTTCTTTATAGCTTGTATAGTGGATACAGGCGTTCACGAGACAGGAACAGACATGTGAGTGAGGCGCGAGTCGCCACATACATTTTTTCCAACTCACGGGCATTAAGGTTCACATGTGTAGGTTGATAATCACATATGACCACATAATAATCTGCATATCTGCATATCTGTAATGAATGTAATATCATTGATGTTCACGAGACAGAATAACCTTACATGATGAAATAATTCAGACAGGATATTTATTTTGCGTAGTATTCATTTTTCTTATTGTTTATTTTTCTTATTGTTTTAGTGTTATTCCCTGATGAAGGGCTCAAACAAATGTCCGAAATGCATTGGATGTATTATTAACAATGTCGAATGTTACATACATGAAAATCAAATGAGTAAAGATGAAATAAGATTTAATCATTGAATAACAAAAAGTGTGAAGAATAAAAACACTAAAGAATCAAATCATTAAAATTGTGTTGGAACCCTCTTTTCGCTCTGAGGGAAGATGGTGTGCCCACAGGGTTGGATCTAGTGACCCACTAGAAACTCGACTGCTTTCAAATTGTTGACGTCCTGGGACGTTGGACGTTACCTGCGTGGAACCTAAAAACTTTTAATAAAACCAATTCAAAGTTATTGATATTAAAAAGCTGTGCATTGGGGGCGTGGCCAAGATGGCGGCGGAGTAGGACGCCTTTTCGTGCCGCTCCGGCGCTGATCCAACATAGCAACTAATAGCACGTTTTTGGGGGCACCCACGAGCCCCTACGGTGGCGGAGACGTTCGCCTAGCAGAGCGGCGGACGTTGGCGGGGTCCCCGGAGCGGTGTGACCCCCAGAGCATCTGCGAGGACGTTCGCAGCCTACGGCCTGTGAGACCCCGGGCTTCCCAACCATCGCGGCCCGGCGTGGTCGAGGGGCGGGGCCCTAGATCCGCCTGCAGGCACTGGAGCAGACGGTCGGCTGAGCGGACCGGAGTCTGGACGAGGGAGGTCCTATCGGCGAGACCCGGCTCATACCCCGCCACGCCTGGGAGAGGACCCCTGGCCAGGTAGCGCCACTTGCACAACCGGTGGCCCCTTGCTAACGCCATCGACTGGCCTCCCCACGTGGGTGGCGCCTGCGGCCTGCTTGAACTGTCCGAGCCTAGGGCCGGGTCGCTGCACGGAGCCGGACGACGACGGGGCACGGGAGTGACTCTATCGCTCATTGGTGGCGGAGGCTCGGAGGACCGAGGCGGCAGATCGCTGGCCCCCTGGAACTCCCGTCTGGGATACGGGAGACGCTCACAGTCGAGTGCCTGAGGGCGGGGAGCCTGGAAACGACTGGAGGCGAAGGAAGGAACCGAGTGCTTGGCCCGCCGGCAGACCCCGCTGCTTCCTTGGCCACGTGGAGCCGACACAGGGCGTCATGTCTACAGTGCAACGCAAACGAAACCAGGGGAAGGACAAGGCCTCCCAACAACCGGCCTCCCCTGGAGCCAGTGGGTCATCAAGGCAATCTGATGAAGACGCTCCGGTGACGAAGGCCTTCATGTCGGAGCTGTTTGCCTCCATCAAGGAGGACATATCGGAACTCAGGTCGCAACTCGCCTCCGACCTGCGGGAGGTGCGGAGGGACGTGGACGGCATAGGTGAGAGGGTGGCGACCCAGGAGGACAGGGACCTGAGCGTGGCCACAGATGTTCATATGCTCCAGCAAGACATTATCCGCCTCACCGAGCAGAATTTGGACCTCCAACTGCATACGGAAGATCTTGAAAACCGCTCCCGTAGGAACAACATCCGTATACGGGCGGTACCCTGGGACGGTGAGGCGGGAGACCTCCGGGGATACGTACAGGAGCTGTTCCTCCAGGTCCTAGATGAGGTGGACACGACGGAGATACGGATGGACAGAGTGCACCGGGTGGGCTTGCCGCGGCGAGGGGGGGGTCCTCCCCCCGACATACTGGTGTGCGTCCACGATTTTCAACTCAAGGAGAGGATACTACGGAAGGCCAGGACCATCGACTCATTGCAATTCCGTGGCCATAGACCCCAGCTGTTCCAGGACTTGGCGGCCTCTACCTTACAAAAACGAAGGGACTTCCGTCCTATCACAGCATTCCTGAAAGAGAGGGGGATCGCTTACTCTTGGGGGCACCCTTTCAGAATAATTTTCAGATGGCAGAATCGCCTGGCCCAAGTACGCACACTTCAGGCGGCAAAAGAACTTCTGGGATTGGCGGATGTTCCATCATCGCAGGCCACGGCGGCCTCCCCATCTCGGCGGCGCCGCCGATCGAACTCTTGGCACAGGGTAGGGCGCTCCCCCGCCGGATCCCCTGCAAGACAACGTCCGGACCTCTCTACCAGCCTGCAGGAACGAGGGGCAGCGGTCGCTTCGGTGGCCTCGGCCACGTTGGCTGCTTCACAGCTCAGCTCTGGGGCGGCGTGATCCTCAAATGGCGGATTGGCGCCGGGAAGGCTCGGGCCTTCTGATCGAGGGTGTGCAAGTACTCTGGTGGAGACGACCTTGATTACGGCCAAGGGGAATAGTGGCTTCATTCCTCTGGCCTGTCACTCGATTGGGGGCTTCCTACGGACTTCGGCCTACTGATCCTGTTGAGTATGGTTTTTGCACTTTTTTTTCCATTTTTGTACAATGTTCTGTGTTGGTTCGGGGGGGTTTTGGTTGGGGGACTGTTGGGAAGGGGGAGGGGGGGCCGTGACGGCAGGCCTTTGGGGATGAATGTAGAGAGTGAGTGGTGGACTGCGCGCCATGCTGTAGAGGGGCTGAGCCTACGACTGTTCTGGGAACGTTTGGGAGCACGTGGTTGGGGGGAGGGGTGGAAGGAGGGTTGGGCGCCATTTGTATTTCTGATAGCAAGATCTTTGGGAGGTGTTTCTTATGCCGATTAGTATAGGCACTTGGAATGTCAAGGGCTTGAATTCCCCTCAGAAGAGACAGAAGGTCCTGAAATACCTTGTAGACCATCACCTTGATGTGGTGGGGCTTCAGGAAACCCATTTAGCTCGAAAGGATGAAATGCGGCTCCGACACAGGGCGTACCCCATTGTGTACAGGTCCTCAGCTGCCACGAAGCATCGGGGGGTGGCGTTAATGTTTAAGGCAGCGTTGCACTTTCAGCCTGTGGGAGTCCGCACCGATAGAGAAGGACGGTGGTTGATGGTCAAGGGGCACATCCAGGGCAGGTTGTGTACGTTTGTGGTGCTCTACTTGCCTAATTCGGGCCAAAGTAAGTACTTGCAGGAGCTGCTGGAGAAGGTGGGGGACTTTGCGGAAGGACTTGTATTCATGTTGGGTGATTATAACTTGGTCTGGGATGGGGAGATGGACAGCTCGGGGGGTCGGAGGGCGGACACGGGGGTTTTCTCGGGGAGTACACAGAGGGGGGTGGAGGAGATGGGGCTGGTGGATGGTTGGAGGTTTTTTCACCCTGCTGTGAAGGACTATACGTTCTTTTCCCATGTGCACCACTCCTACTCCCGCCTGGACTACGTCTTCCTCAGCCAGTCCCTTAGAGGGAACATCTTAGATGCCGCCATTCTCCCGATTTCTGTCTCGGATCACAGTCTTCTAGTGCTCACGCTTCGGTGGTCCGAGACGATGTAACCCATCAGGCCTTGCGTCAGGCCATCCGGGACTTTTTTGACAGCAACCCTCCCTCGGACACGTCCCTAATGACTACCTGGGACGCCTTTAAGGCGACGATCAGGGGGACATGCCTGGGCCTCAACTCGCAATTGAACACCTTACGTAGGAAGGAGAGGGAAGCGCTGGAGGCAGAGGTGCTCGCGCTTGAGAGGGAACACAAAGCTAATCCCTCGAGGGTGACCCTACGTCCCCTAACGGCAGTACGGGGCAAGTTGAAGTCTCACTACACGAATAGGGCTGAACTCACACTGTTGCGGCTGGGCCGGCTCTCCTACTCTGGGGGCAACAAGATTGGTAGACACCTTGCCCGGCAATTGAAGGATAAGAGGGAGCGGGAATACGTAGGTGGGATTAGAGACTTGGCAGGAGTGCTCCAACACGATGACGAGGCGAAGGCTGGTGTCTTTGGCCGCTTCTACGCCGCGTTGTACGCGGGGGAAGAGTTGGACGCGGCTAATCAACGGGCATTTTTGCAGCGCTTATCGCTTCCGCAGGTGCCAGGGGCCTGGAATGATTTTCTTGAGGCTCCGATCACAAGGGAGGAGGTTCTCGCGGCTATTAAAAACCTGAAACTGCACAAAGCCCCCGGCCCCGACGGGTTCACCGCTGTCTTTTACCAGACCTATGCGACTGAGGTGTGTGACTTCCTGGTCGCCCTCTTTAACAACATGGCTGGGCCTGGGGTGAATTCTGGGACCCTGGCGGAAGCAGTGATCACGGTCCTGCCGAAGCCGGGGAAGGACCCGGAGTGGTGTGCCTCATACCGCCCTATAGCTTTACTTAACATCGACGCCAAGCTCTACTCGGCTATATTAGCGAGCCGCTTGCAAGACCTGCTGCCGTCGATTATCCATGCGGACCAATCGGGCTTCATCAAAGGCCGCCAGACGCATGATAACACCCGGAGGGTCCTCCACCTTATAGAGAAGGCGGACAGGTTCCGCATCCCGGCGGTCTTGGTGGGGCTGGATGCGGAGAAGGCTTTCGACCGCGTGGACTGGGGCTTTCTCTTCCACACGTTACGGGCGTTTGGGTTTTCCGATCGCTTCATCGCGATGGTAAGAGCTAACTTCTGCAGCCCGCGTTCACGAGTGGCGGTGAACGGCCACTTGTCGGCCTTCTTCCAACACTCGCGGGGCACTAGGCAGGGATGTCCCCTCTCGCCCTTGCTGTTTGCACTCAGCATTGAACCTCTGGCGCTGGCAGTCCGGGAGCATGAGGGGGTGAAGGGCATCCCGTTCACTGGGGAACAGCACAAGATCACCCTGTTTGCAGATGATGTCCTCTTGTCATTGGCCGACCCCGCTAACTCCCTTCCGTGTGTACGTGATATATTGCTGGAATTTGAGGCGGTGGCCGGCTTCAAGGTCAACTATGGCAAATCGCATGTCCTGAACCTGACCCTATCTCAGGCCGAGGTGGCACGGGTGAAGGCGACGACGCCGTTGGCCTGGGCCTCGGGGTCCCTGCTATATCTCGGGGTACACCTCACCCCGACAGTGGGCGGTCTCTTTGCGGCCAATTTCCCGCCCCTCATGGCCAGATCACGCATGGAACTGGAGAAATGGAAGCCTAGATTCCTGTCCTGGCTGGGACGGGTACATGCTATCAAAATGGTCCTTCTCCCCAAATATCTATACATGTTCCAAGCCTTGCCTATTCCACTGCCCTCTACCTTTTTTAGCCACCTCAAATCGATGATGTTGAAATTTGTCTGGCAAGGTGGTCGGGCGCGGCTTTCATTTACACTCCTGCGGCGCCTGCGAAATGACGGAGGGGTAGGCCTTCCGGACTTCCACCTCTACTACAAGGCGGCCCAACTTAGAGTTATGGTGGAGTGGTCGCAGCAGTTCTCTGACAAACACTGGCTGCACATGGACCGGAGTGTGGCAGGCCGGTCCATCTGGGATCTAGCGTGGAAGCCGAAGCGAGACCGCCCGGTAAACGCGTACATTAGTACCCCCACGGGGACTACGCTGAAAGTTTGGGACACACTGGCCAGTGATGAGAGATGGACGACCTTCCCATCCCCGTTCACCCCTTTGCATTTTAATCCAGAGTTTTCCCCGGCGCTCACTGAGGGCCCCTTTGATGTTTGGAGGGAGGGGGGATGCCGGGCATTACTTCACTTGTTCCATGGCCCCGAACCCTTGACGTTCGAGAACTGCATGCGGGACTATCAAGTGCCGCCGGGGGAAAGGTACCGGCATTTACAACTGCTACACTGGGCCACTTTACCCACGGTGCGAGAAGCGGCGACGAGACCTTTATCCGACTTTGAGGCCTTTCTCCTGAAGACCTCGGCCATGAAGGGGGCTATCTCCTTTTTATATCGGCTGCTGCTCCGCTCGGCCCTTTCCCCTAGACCGCGCTACATGGAGCAATGGGAGGAGATGGTGGGGAGGGATATCACCGACGGAGAATGGTCGGCGCTTTGGAAGGACATGACGCAGTTTAACCACTCCATACTCTTGAGGGAAGCACATTACAAAACCCTAACGCAATGGTACATGGTTCCGGCTCGACTTCATCGCATTTTCCCGGCGGCCACGGACAGGTGTTGGAGGGGTTGTGGCCTTTTGGGGGATTTCCGCCACGTTTGGTGGGATTGCCCGATCATTAAGCCCTTCTGGGCCGAGATCCTATCGCATATTAAAGACATTTTGCAGTACCCTATCGATGACTCTCCCGAATTCGTTTTGCTGGGTTTGAGAGATCCCGGCCTGGAACACCAATCGCGAGCCGACAAAAAGATCTTATGGCTGTGCCTCGGCGCGGCCAAGCTCACGCTGGCCTCGGCCTGGAAACGTAAGGAGGCCCCGGCGGTTTCCCTTTGGCACTCCAGACTGTGGAGACTTCTGAGTCTCGAGAGAATGGCGGATATATTTATAGGCAAATATAAAAACTTCAAGCACGTGTGGGGCCCCTTGGTGTCCTTTCTTTCTGCTGGCTTGCCTTCGGCTGTTTGCCCGGCGTCATTGAGGAACTTGCACTTGTTTCAACTCTAGAGTGTGCTTGGTGTATGAATGAGATTTGCGAGCGGCGCCGTCACGGGGGGGAGGGGGGAGTTTTGTTTTTGGGGGGAGGGTAGGGTGTTGCATTGGGACAGTTACTTCACCGAGATGAGGCATACTTGATCGCTGGAGAACTCCTGGACTAGTTGCTGGCTGCACTATTTGAGCTACCCCCTGGCGGGGGATTGCTGCGGGACTGCCGACATTACCAGCACTGAAGACTTTTTTGCTTTAATGCCCTGCCTCATCTTCCCTTTCAGCCTTCCCACTGTGTGGGACCTTCCATGCGCCCACTGTGATGTCTTTTGTTAATTGTTATTTTTTCTCTGTATGCAAAATAAAAATTTTACAAAAAAAAAAAAAGCTGTGCATTTGCCTCAATATACGCATTTTCAATTACCTCACGCCCGAGAGACTAATAGCACGCAAACCACATAAGAAATGAGTAACTATGATGAAATCTCAAGAAGCACAGAAGCTAGAGCAGATACATTTGCATTTAAAACAGTTGAAGCACACCGAATATATGCTCTGATTAGGGAGGAACTATCGCAAGAATCTACCAAAATGTCAAAGGAACAGAATATAAGACAACTCATATAACTCACAAAAAGACAAATCAACCAAAAGCTGCATGCGAGCACCTTAATAAAATATAATTGGAACCTCCGCATACCACGAGGCCTACGGATTGCCCTAAAACCTTCTCTCTGCAAAAAAATTTTTTAACTTCCCAGGAAAAATGGTTTGCGATATTAAATAAATGTTCTCTTGACCTTATGCTTTTAATAATTGAAGAACTATCGGGAATACTTGAGGAACTTAGCAAGGAAATCACAGAAGTGTCTACAGAATTAACTAATATGATGACAGAAGATGTACTCAAGAAAACCTTAGATGATATAAAAGAACAAATGGAAAAACATACTTGTGACATCAATGAAAGAAAGGTTCGGAAATTTAAGAGAGACACTCTTGATTATAAACTTGAAGAAGTGTACACATGGGCTGAAGTATATGCCCAAAAAAGAAGGAACCGTCCATATACATCAAACACAGAAACATCTTCATCTGGCAGTGATACTTCTCATAAAACTCAAAAACCACAAAAAAAAGTAATATTCCTGATACATTACAACAAGAACAACCGACTGTAAGTAATAAAAGTGAACCAAATCCTTTTTTCAGACCAAGGCCAAGCCCAAAAAGGAGACCCAGGAGAGGAAAAAACAAAAGAAAAGGAAAAAGATCATCCCAATACGAGAAGCCCGTCAGTACCAGCCAAAGACAGGAAAGGGAAGAAAACACCAACGCAGAACAACTAGCAACATTAGCAACTATGAATTAAGTTCATATGAAAGTTCATTACTACAACGATGAACATCGTTTGTACCCATCACGGACACAGATCCTCTAGAGCTGAAAGTCAGTTTTTTCAAACTTATGCGGAAACTCCGGTTACGCCACTTTTTTTATAACATTCTCCCCAAACAAGACAAAGAGGAAATAGATCAACTACAAGGATTGAGACCACACAGTACGTTTCAGGTGCCGGTCAGCCATAAGACGCTGGATATATTTGAAAAATTGGTGAAGCAGGATCTATCTAGAATCAAATATAAGTCTCACAACAAAAAAATATCACTCAAAAGTACTTGGATACTTTGAAAAAATTAGCTTCCCAAACAGATATTACTTTTACGAAAGTTGATAAGGGGGGTGCGCTAGTCCTAATGAACACTGTCATGTATGAAGAAAAAGTTATGGAACATGTAATGGATATGAATACATACATGAAGCTGGATGGAAACCCTACTATGGAATTCATGAAACTTTTAAAAGCTATCATAGAAAGAGCCTATGAGATGGGAACTATTAATGACAAAACGAAGAAATTTCTAATCAAAGCTAATCCCAAAAGTCCAGTTTTACACATGACACCAAAAATTCATAAGAACCTAAAAAATCCTCCATTACGACCAATTGTCTCTACTTGTGGGAGCTTACACGAACCTGTCGGCCAACTGTTAGACAAATATTTACAAGGAACAGTTAAAAACATGAGAACTTATGTGAAGGATACCACTGACTTTTTGCTCAAATTGGAAGGTATAACTATTGAGACAAATGAGAATTTGATATTATGTACTGCAGATATTTGTTCTCTTTATACTTCAATACCCCACTCTCTAGGCTTAGAAGCAGTGTCAGTCAGTCATTAAAACTTTATTTGAGTTATTACAACCATAAAAGTATACACTATACATTTATAAAACTTTATAAAAACACAAATGAAAATTTGTAAAATTGCGATTCAGTCTTTTCCCGGAGGATAACCCCGCCAACATTATTTCTAACAGTATCCTCCTGAGATGTTAAAAGCACATGAGAAAACATATCTGACTAGGCCTTCCAAACACAATATATACATTAAAGTACAATCTCGATAACATACGCCTATACCTCTGTATTCTGGAGGAACCCACTAACTCGAATCATGTATTTCCCCAAAGCTTAGGCTATATCCAAGTTTCCCATCCCCACCAGAAGCTCTGCAGCTTGCTTTCTATTCGTAATCTTGTAATTTTTGAATAACGGGCCTAAGATCTCCTTCCGTATATCAAGGGTCCTCCTACAGTCTAATAAAAAATGAGTAATGTCACAGGTGGAGCCTAACGTACATGTGCCATTGCCATTACTATTAATCATGAGGTTTTTAACCCTGGTATTTACATAACAGGGGTTCACACCCATTCTCAGTTTTTAAACCTCTCTTCTTAGTTTCTGATTCGGCAACCTATCCAAGTACGGGTAGGGATGATCTTCTGAAATCCATACTTGGATCATATGGGACACTGATATTTTTTGCCGAAGGTACTCGTGATCACATGTACGGGACACATCCTCTCCCAATAACCGTAGTTCTTTTTTGCCGATATTGGTCTGTCCTAACTGGGCATCTAGTTCTATTCCTAACTTCCCATTAGCTTCCTTTAATGAGAGTCTGGCTTCTGTAGCCCATGATAACTCACTGGAGGTAATTTCCTCTCTACACCACTGTGATATTTTTCTGGGCGCCTCCCCTATCTCCAGACGCTGCCAAAACCGTATTAGTGCCAACCTGGTTGTATTTGCCCAGGAAGTGACTCCCATCTCCAATCTTGCTGCCTGTACCATAGCTGATTTAGGTAACGAGAATAAGCTTTTCAGGATCATACCCTCCTCTTTATCCCAACCTTTTTTTCCCACTGAGGAGGAGAACCTCTGATCCATATAGGAATTGCGCGGGGACCATTGCCAGATAGGCCTTAATAACGGCCCGTCTGACAAGTCTCCGTAAAAGCTATTAAACCTTTTTAAGCCCTTTATAGAAGCTGTTGCCCTAATTTTTAAAGCTTCCAGATGGGTGGTCCAATTCAGGTTACTCGTGAACCATACTCCCAAATATCTATATTCCGATACCCTCTCAAAAAGTTCCGTACCCAAATACGAAGGGAACCGGGTCTTACTTTTGCCGAAACATAGGATTTTGGTCTTTTCCATATTTACTGCCATTTTTTTATTTAGGCAGTATTTATAGAACATATCTAGTTTCCTCTGCAAGCCTATCTCCGTCTGGTTCATGATCACCAGATCGTCTGCATAAAGCAGACAGAATATATGGTTACCCCCTAACTTTGGGCTCGCCCCTCTAACCTCTTTCAGAATCCGAGGTAGGTCCACTATAAACAGAGAAAAGAGCAACGGGGCTAATACGCACCCCTGCCATAGGCCATTTCCAAACTAGATCCTACCAGATAATCCACCCTCCTCATCCAGGACTACCTGGGCCCAGTTGTCTGTATGCAAGGCCTGTATAAGGGCTAACAGGTCTGCATGTAATTTATAGCCTTTCAAGGTAGACCATAGTTGCTCCCTGCTTACAAGATCAAATGCCGCGTGGAAGTCCACAAAGCAGCAAAACAGGTTACCCCTTTGCTCTATAGACTTCCGCGCTACCGCCCAGAAGGCAAAGCAATGATCCACAGTTGAATGACCTTCTTTGAAACCCCCCTGTTCAGGAGGTACTATACCATTATCTTCAGCCCAATCTTTTAGCAACCCCAAAATAATTTTAGAGAACACTTTTTCCCCAATGTCCAAGAGATTTATCAGGCGATAGTTTTTGGGGAGTTTACATCACCTTTTTTGTTTATGGGTCTAATGATAGCCCCTTTCCAGCTATCTGGTAATGTTCCTGTTTTTAGTATACTTAGGAACGTCTTTGCAAACAAACCCGCCCACCAATCTATATTTGTTTTTATAATAATGGCGTGTAGATTGTCTGGGCCAGCAGCTCGTGTTAAATTTAAGGTGGCTATCACGATTTTAATGTGACCTAGGGAGAACTGCTCCATTACTTCTTCCATCACTCCTGGCCAACTAGATGGTTGTATTGCCTCCCTCCTTGGCCAATTGCCATAGTTCTCCTCGAGGTAAATTACCCACTTATCCTCTGGAACAGAACATTGAATGGACCCAGGCTTAGAAGCAGTGGAAAAGCCCTACTTAACACCGACTTGGAGCTTCAATTTCAAACGTTTTTAATGTAATTAATGATATTCACATTATATCAAAGTTATTTTTGATACAAAGAAACGTGCTATCAACAACTGGTAGGAATGGCGATGGACAATTCAGCAGCCCCGGTATACGCAAACATTTTCATGCAGGACTATGAAGAAACTCATATTTTTACCAAAACGAAATGGGAAAACAACCTTAAATTGCTAATCAGATATATAGATAATATATTCATCGTATGGAAAAGCTCTCAAGAAGAATTACAAACTGCTCTCACTGAATTCAACAATATAGATGACCGCATACAACACAAATGGGACATCTCAAAAACATCAGTCACCTTTTTAGATGTAAAAGTATCAATTACCAACAAAGGTTTTGAAACAGACTTACACATCAAAAGTACGGATAGAAATAACATGTTAGACTTTTCCAGTTTTCATGAACCCAACTTGAAAAAATATCTCCCGATTTCTCAAATGGCAAGAGTAAAACGAATAGTGTCAGAAGAAAAGAACATGCAACTGAGACTAAACGAAATGTCTACTAGATTTAAGAGGAGAGGTTATTCTGAAAATATAATTGATGAGTCAAGAAAAAGAATAGATACAATAAAAAGACAAGAACTACTAAAAACAACAAACAAAAAGGAACAAACCAGGATGGTAGTAATCTCTAAATTCTCCACAGCCAGCACCAAATTCAGAAAAATAATTTCAAAACATTGGAGCATACTAAATCTAGAACCATAAAGCACTTGAAAATCCACCACTATTTGCATATACAAGAGCCCGCAACTTAGGAGAGATGTTGCAACGCAAACCACCAAAGACGGAAATATTCAAAGGAACTAAAGCTTGCCTTAACTGTGGAAACTGCAACAGTATAATTAAGGGAAACAAGATCAATCATCCAAGGAAATGATTTGAAATAAAACTAAAGGTAAATGGTACCTGTGACACAGCCAATGTCATTTATGCACTAAAATGTCCCTACAGAAAATTATACATTGGGAAAACTGAGAGACGTATAAAAATTGGACTCAACGAGCACAAATCTAACATACGGACTAAAATATGAAATCTTCAATCGCTGTTCACTTCATGGAAGAAAAACATAACATTTCTCAACTGAAATTCATAATACTAGAAACTGCTGAGAAAGTGGAAGGAAGAGACAATTCCAAGCATCTCCTAAAAAGGGAGAATTACTGAATTCAAAAATTGTCTTCCCATCCACCAAATGGTCTCAATGACCGTATTGAACTGTCATGTTACCTATGAAGACTTGTGAAATGTTCCATGACCAATATAGTAGTAATTGCAATATATTTATTTTCTTTACATATAAACTGTGATTTTTACTATGACTGTTTCATTATAATTTTGAAATACCTGTATGAATATTGCCAGATATCATATACTTTTCCAATAGCTCCACACACTAACATACACGACATTTGATGTTTTCCAAGGTATAACACTGAGGGTTCGAATCTATCCTATAGTGTCGTTTTCCTGGTTGCTTTTTTTTATTTGGAATTTTGTTCCAATAGAACTGAATTATCTGAAACTCATAATTATCCTTACTAATTTTTTTGATTAATTGCAGTTCTGTACGCATGACTCATTATGCGATACGGAAAGATACACTGACATATTAAACACCTGATGGAGACGAGAGTCTTTCGTTTAGCTCCATTAAGTCACATGATCGGAACTTTTTGAAATTCAATGGCGGAATGACAAATAAATCCGGTAGACGCTGTTGGCGTTCAAAACAGACGGATTGATGCCGTAGACATTCAGGAAGTCATACAGACTGTACAGATAAGGTTAGTGTATATCGAAGTGGAGGATTACTAAATTAGTAGATATCATATAACGCCAAGATAGAACTTTGCGGTGAGGTTTGATTGTTCGCGTTTTTCTTTATAGCTTGTATAATGGATACAGACGTTCACGAGATAGGAACAGACATGTGAGTGAAGCGCGATTCGCCACATACATTTTTTCCAACTCACGGGCATTAAGGTTCACATGTGTAGGTTGATAATCACATATGACCACATTATAACTGCATATCTGTATCATTGATTTTCACGAGACATAATAACCGTACATGATGAAATAATTCAGACAGGATATTTATTTTGCGTAGTATTCATTTTTCCTATTGTTTATTTTTCTTATTGTTTTAGTGTTATTCCCTGATGAAGGGCTGAAACAAAGGCCCGAAATGCATTGGATGTATTATTAACAATGTCGAATGTTACATACATGAAAATCAAATAAGTAAAGATGAAATAAGATTTAATGATTGAATAACAAAAAGTGTGAAGAATAAAAACACTAAAGAATAAAATCATTAAAATTGTGTTGGAACCCTCTTTTCGCTCTGAGGCAAGATGGTGTGACCACAGGGATGGATCTAGTGACTCACTAGAAACACGAGTGCTTTCAAATTGTTGACGTCCTGGGACGTTGGACGTTACCTGCGTGGCACCTAAAAACGTTTGATAAAACCAATTCAAAGTTATTGATATTAAAAAGCTGTGCATTTGTCTCAATATATGCACATACAAGAACTTGCTCATAAGTAGGAACATGACTTCCTGTCAGCTCACTGAGGAAGGTGAGCGAGCGCCTTAGGTATACATCGAAGCGCAGACTTACCAAAGCCCCATAGAGCGTAAAACTAACTAGAACCTGTTTGATGACATGCAGCCTCACTAGGAGTCGATGTCATGGAAAAAGGTATGTGAGATGCATTATGAATTATACATTTTCCAGAGGCAGTGGGTATGTGAAAGTAAATGTAGTGACTTTCCTGCTGCCAGAGAGGTGATCTTGGCCATCCAACCTCTAAATCTGGGGTACAGGTGTAATAAATACTTGAATATGGTACACGTCAGACTTGTGGGGTTCCTAGAGTCTAGGATGGGGCCAGGTGGACTGTAGAAAGAAATGCAGGCAGAATGGGATGGGGTCAGGGGTATGTGTTTCTACCAGTGGTCCCATGGGACCCTCATAAAGAGCACCTTCATACACCCCAAATGAATCATTTTGGTTGGCTGCTGCGACATGTGAATTACCTTTCTTACAATCGAGGGCCTCAATTACAAGTTCCCTGCGTCACTGGAACGTTACTTTTTTTAATATATTTCTTTTTATTTATATATAAAAAACAGAATGAAACAAAGGTGTATCAGGGACATCACATTCAGTTTCAATAGTCAGCAAACAATTTCAGATATCAGGATTTCTGGAAGACGGTGTGGGAGGTTACTGAGACACCGACGCCAAGGTCACTCGACAATAGTTGACTGCTTACAATTAGAATACATTTGATACGCTACGGCTCTCAGACCCCGCCACCCAGCAAAACAGGATAAGAAAGCTATATTGCCCCTAGATACGAAGACATAATGAGGATAAACGACAAAAAATATACACGCCATAACATAAAATAAACTACACTAACGTAAACCCGATCCCCCCACCCTGCACCCCTGCATGTAGCTTTCGCACGACCCCAACTACCAGTGTGCCTGTCGCCCCAAAACAAAACTAACTATTCTAAATATTAGAAAATGGAGGAGGACCTTGGTACAGACCCCCGACCCACCCCCCACAGTTCAGCTTCCCCTCTGCTAACGGATCTAATATCAAACATGAAGATATACAAATTAAGGGGGATCATCATTCGCCCGCCTCCCCTCCCGCATATTAATTATAAAAGGATGAAGTCCCGTACCACCACCGAGTCACAAATGTCATAAAATAATCGTATATTTCTCAGCCTTGGCCTGTCCGATCAGGAGCACAAAGACTTCCCAGCCCGTCCACCGCAACTTCAGTAGAGTCAGAATACAGTACTTGTTTGTTAAGTTCCGCGCGGAGGCCAGCTGGAAATAGCAAAGCATGTTGGACCCCTTTCACTCTACAGTTCCACTTTCCCAACAGGAATTCCAGATGTTTCTGTTGAATGAATGGCACAGAGTCTGGGAGATTTGAAAAAGCCACATTTGCACACATTTGCCAGATAACTCGCTGTCCACATTCTCCCGCACCTTTTGTTCCACGGAATTCCCGAAATCTATTAATAAAGCTAAATTGAGGTCTGGGACTTTCATTTCAACTTTCGATTTAACGGGGTCCGCACTTTGTAGCCCAATCCCAGGCACGATATTCTCCAATTTAGTATCAAGAGCTAGCATTCTCAGGCTCATGGAGAAGTGAAGTCCAACAACAGCCGCCATTACATCTCCCAGCGTCAGTCCCGTATCGCCGCACACGGTATTGACAGTCCTCGTCTCTTCCGGAGACCCTTCGGACAGTATATTTAATTCTGGAACATTCATTCGGGCCTCTTCAGTCTCTTCGGTGGAACGGGTCAGGGTGTCACTCGAATCGCTTACGGGCGCCATGTCATGCGTTGCGTCCATTTATATTAATCTGCGTCCAGAGGCAAGATCTTCGGATCACTGCTATTTAACGGCCAACGATCGGACTCGCTGAGGTCCGGGATACCTCAGGCTGTCTCCGAGATACATTTGTTCCGGTCGAGCTAAGTTGCAGTCAGTCTCTGTACCGTCCACTATCGGGATCGTTAGGAAAAGCACTTCAGGACAGTCAGAGTGGTATTACCTTGCTCCACTGTTGCTACTGTTCGGATTAGAGGTCTACCATTGAAATCAGCAAATCTCCGCTTACTTCCGAATCGACCAGTACTTCTCGATCTCTCATGGCCGATGTTGTTCAACTCGCCTCCGGCCTCTCCATTACTCAAGACCCCGGTTCCAAATCTGGTACAGGCCGCAATCTTTATGTCGACATTTCCCCTTCCTCAAAGCTGGTAGATCACTAGGGATCACACGGTCGGGCATCGTTTCGTCTCATCTATGCGTGTGCATGACATAGGCGCAGGATAAGTAGCAGGATCTTGTGGGAGGAGAAGGAGGTCGACGGAACCGGGAACCAAGGCAGCCATCTTGGACGCCAGCTTGGCTCCTCCCCCTGGAACATTACTTTTAATGATGCTCTGGTGGTGCACATTGCAGTGCCATACCTACAAGGCCATGTAAAGTCTTCCTGCGTGGCTTTTCATGGCCTTGTAGATGTGGTGTGAGGCAACGCAGCACAAATGGAGAGGATGTGGCCTAACGGCCAGAGTGATCGACCTCAAAGCTGGAGAACTGTGCTCAAGTCTCGGCAGGGACACTCAACATACTGTGATTCTGGGCAAATCACTTAATCTCCCTGTGCCTAACAAAAATGAATGTGTCTGTTTGTAACGCAACTGGTGCTCATGTAAAGCACTCTGATACCTTTGGGTCTAGTTTGTACTATATAAAGCTAAAATAAAAAGTTGCTGCGTTGCCTCCCACTGTGATGGAGAGGCGTGCTATGGGCATTAAGGTGGGTTTTCCCATGTAACACCCATGGCATATGACACATTCCCAGATTTATAATGTTCTGTAAACCTGGGAATTTATCAAAATGCTACATAGGGGAGGCACAACGAAGAGGAATAAATTTGTTTCGCCTTTGTTTTTTCCTCTTTCTATGTACAGCAGCAGACGTAGAAGGAGAAAAGTGCCTCAATTGATTGTTTTTGTGCAGGAAGGTGTTCGTTTCTGCACAAAAACAATCATTACCACAAAGAAGAGGATGTGGCCTAATGGCCAGATCTGCCAGCCAAGTTAGAATCTCATCATCGGCTCAGCATCCCGTGATTCTGGGCAAAACACTTAATCTCCCTGTGTCTGCAAAAAAAATGAATCTGTCCTTGTGTAATGTAACTGGTGCTCATGTAAGCCCTCCAATACCTTCGGGTCGGGATCATGCTATATATTTAATATATTTATGTTTCCTGCGCTTGGACATGAATGCGGAAGGTCGGACTGCCTTGCCAAACATGGTATATTGCTTTAAATGTTAGCTTTACTAGAAACAAGGATCACTCTGAAGGAATCATGATTTCATGGACACCCAAGATTTGCTGACTTTTTGTAGCTTCCAGGGTTGAGCAAATGAGCATGGAACGAACGATGTAAAACTCTGTTAGGGCACTGTCAATTAACCACTGCACTACTCTTGCTAGAATCACACTGCCCTGAAGAAGTCCATGTGTTGGGCGAAACGTGTTGGCTGCTTATGTTTTTCTGACTTTGGTAAGAAAGAAAATAAATAAAAGGAAATATGAAGCATAAACTGACTCATTGAATACTTCAGCAAGAAATTTGGATGCAACTTTGTGTTTTTCATTTGCCTCTCATTTTGTGTGTTTCTAAATGCTTCATGTATGACCATCTGGTAGCTGGGCATTTAAGGTCAGCAATGTCTATGCAGTCTTACATGTGCGATTACCTTAGGTGATGCAGTGACTGAGTTCCCTAGATGCCAATACTTTTTCAAAAAAATAAACTGCAAAACGCAGACACCCTTGCACCATGGTTGGTGCAAGGTTGCCTGTGACCATGGTTGGTGCAAGGGCGCCTGTGACCATGGTTGGTGCAAGGGTGCCTGTGACCATGGTTGGTGCAAGGGTGCCTGTGACCATGGTTGGTGAAAGGGTGCCTGTGACCATGGTTGGTGCAAGGGCGCTTGTGACCATGGTTGGTGCAAGGGCGCCTGTGACCATGGTTGGTGCAAGGGCGCCTGTGACCATGGTTGGTGCAAGGGTGCCTGTGACCATGGTTGGTGCAAGGGTGCCTGTGTTGGCGCGTGGCAACCAATTGAGCTCAAGCATCGGGAAAGAGGACAGGAATGCACCGTAGCTGATGGATAGGGTGCATTCCTGCCGTTTTCTTTCGCCTTAGGGCAGTGCAGCAGGAAGGCTTGCAACGCTGCCCTACAGCAAAATATTGTAAATGAGGCCCAGAATGCATCGGTTGGACATTTACAGTCTCCGCATGAGACTTCTGGATACAGGTTTCAGAGACACTGAGAATGACGTCAGGGCTTCCAAGATGGACAGGACTCATAAGAGAAAAACTGCAAATTTAGTTTTTTCCTCTTTCTGCAAACATGTGACAGTACACACGCTCTGACTCAGCAAATGGTGAGGGGCCCAAGTCGTTTTCAGAAGAAAGCGCAGATCTAAGACATTAGCTATTTATTCACTGTGACCACCGCAGCCCTGGCTCTGATTGTGACAATGACAAACTACACATGTCATATATACAGGACACGCATGACACACGGCTCAGCACTGCAGTCTGTGTAAAAAGTGAAACACTTCCCACCTGTAACCCATGTTAGAGTTTAATTTGTGTACTACTCGTCTGCTCCTGAAGTACTGAGAAGATGTGGCCTAACACCGCCCCAGCTGTCGACTTTGAGACTGGTGAACTAGGTTTGGATCCCAGCGTCTATTCACCACCCTGTGATTCTAGGCAAACCACTTGACCTTCCCGTGCCTAGAAACACAAAAGAGCAAAACTAAACTGTCCTTATATAATGTAACCTGGTGCTCTTGAAAAGCCAGGGCACAAGTCCTAAAAAAAGAAGTGGGAAGACTCACCTAGTTAATCAGTATGCAAGTGACATCATGGTGCGTGACATCACGGCGTGTGACATCACGTGTGACATATCCTTCTGCTATCCTTCCGACTACCCTTCTGTTATCCTTCTGAATCCAAATAACTGACTAACCTAACCACCACTTAAAATTACTTTCATGCTTCACTATACTAATTCAACACTAATCCTCTATGGGTCCTGGAGTTGCGTGGTACTCGCCGAAAAAGCACTTGGACGCCTCGTCTGGGGTAGTAAGCGCTATATAAATGCAGTTACAATTACATTCCGGGAAGTGGCATCATAAGAAGTGACATCAGATCTTAAGCCCTCATATCTACGTTTAACGGGTCTATCATGGGTACATTAAAGCACATTTCGAGTGTACAGAGATACCCTCTGATTTAGGCAGAATATTCTCACTTTTGTAAGTTACACATTAAACAAGGTTGCCTTTTGTCAGTGTAAACTTCCTCTACCCATAGTGCTTTGCAAGAAAAGATTGTGATATTTAAATTATTACACCACCTCCTCCAATAACTCTCCTTGTCACACATACCGCTTTTTGTTATGGCTTTTGTTTCTGTGCATAATTTCCCATACTGATTGGCCCTTTCCGTTTACCAATTCTCACTCCTTCAAACGTTCTGCTGGGTCTCTCTGCCTTTTTGCTGTCATATCTCCCCTCTTATACAAGTGCTGGTTTTCCCTTGTTATCGCTGACTTCTCGCTCTGCCCATTATGACACTGTATTGGTTTTGTATATAACTCTGGCTTTGTCCTAATGTAGTCAATTCCCTATTCTCCACCCTTGTGCTTTGCCTGTGCCTAACCTGTATGTAAGTGATCCCTGTAAAGCGCTCTGATACCCTAACGGGTCACGTTTGCACGCTGTAAAACCTCAAATAAAGAAATCAAATAAATAAACATGCAGGCGCTGCTCAATGTGTCCCTGTGTTTGTAAATCTCACTGGGAAGAATTCAGCATATTTTCCAGTGGGGCCCAACTTCTTGGTAGGGTGGACGGCGTCCACCCTGTGAAAATGTTGGGAGTACGCCGTCCACCCGGGTGTACCCCGAACTTGTGCCCTGAGTAAATGGTTATAATATCCTTGGCCCAAGCTCGCGCCAAAGACTGCAAAAAATAAATACAAAGTCTCTTATGTCCTTGAATATCTCAGACAGTCTCTGACTGGACAGAGGTGCTCTCAGTTTTTACTCAAAGCCCCCTCTGAACCTGCAGGTAGGAGGAGAGGGGGAAGAAGGGGGTGAGCTGTGTTTAAAGGGGGGGGGGCTGCCCTCTATGACACGCGGAAGGAGGTACTCTTTCAAATATCGCTTTGGCTTTCCTTATCTTTATGCAGTCTATCTGGCTTGTAATTATACGTTACCAGATATGTAAGCGCACTGACGTCAGCAATGACGTGCCCGCGCTCTTCAAATATTTAAATGAAGATGTGTTATGCTAATTGACGGAGTCTTTTCTGTCCCGAAACAAAGGCCTTGAGTAGTGGTCCCCTGCGGGGCCGAGATGTCAGTCCCGTGCTACTTCGACCGACGCCCCTCCGCCATCAGAAGAGATGGAACTTCCCAAGGGGAGCTGAAAGTTATGGGGAATTCCCAGAGAGACCCGCTCTTCCCCTCTGCGCCCCTCTGCTTCTGAGATCTCACCTCACAGGAACACTAAGAAAGGGGTGACATTTTTTACTGTAAAAATGTATGCATATTTGTGATAAAATCAGGAGATACAGAATTGAAAGGGGGGACACCCACAGTGATCTTATTTGAGTGAGCTGCGTGTGAAAGAGATACCTGGGCAACACTTCCCACACACCTGATGCCACCACGTGAAGCTCCTCGTGAATGTGTGCCCCAGGCACTGTGCCCTGTATCGCTCTCTGCACTCCCGGTACAGCCACTCTGATTTCATTGTACAAGGTTGACCCTGGGGAGGACTCACTGCACCCTTAAGTCACCACAATGACCCCCTTGTGAATGAGTGATCAGGGCGTAGGGCTCAGCACAACACCCCAGCCCTGGTGCCATCACCATGATAATGACCAAGACTGATTCTGGGCGTGGGTCACTGCTTGAGCCGTGAAGTCACCACTGGGCGCTTCTTGAGAACCGATGAGCCACCTTCTCTTTCACCCCTCTCACAATCAGACTCACTTCTTTACGTCACTGCCAAGAGTATTCACGAGGAAACCCCTGCTCGCGGCAGCGCGTGCAAGAGGAAACCCCTGCTCGCGGCAGCACGTGCAAGAGGAAATCCCTGCTCGCGGCAGCGCGTGAGGGGCTAATATACGCGCAGACTTTGTCCGTATGGGAACTGCGTCTCGTCGCCCAGATCAGCCTTGAATATAATAATATTAATAACCATCATCACCATTATTACGAAAAAATAACTTCTAAATATATATTTTACAAACTAAATATTAATTCGTCTCTCGAGCTCTACCTTCGTGTGTTTATTCTGTTTTTATTACAGTTCACTCTGTCTTCGGTGACCTGTGCCCTGGGAATAGAAATCTCTGAATTTTAAACTTTGTATCAAGATAAATAAAAGATACGGGTCATTCTTGAGCCCCCTGGAGTGGGAGGGGCTCGGGTGACGGACAGGTTGAGGTGACGGGTGGAGGAGGGAGAGCGACGAGGGGGAAATTCCACTCACCTTGCAGGGCTACCCCCCACCAGCCCCTCCCACCTCAGATTGTGTATAAAACCTGCCGGAGCCGAGAACAGGCAGAAGAGGAGCAGCTGGCCGCCCTCACAGAGACACCCCAGAAATAGGACCGGTCGGCACAGGGCGTCTTTCCAGACCAGACCCTCAAAGAGAGACCCTCGGACACAGGAAGCCAGACGACCATCACCAGAGAAACCCACAGAGAGACAGCACCGACCCTCACCAGAGCAGCCCTCAGAGGAGAGACAGCAGCGACCCTCACCAGAGCAGCCCTCAGAGGAGAGACAGCACCGACCCTTACCAGAGCAGCCCTCACAGAAGAGAGACAGCAGCGACCCTCACAGACGAGAGACAGCAGCGATCCTCACCAGAACAGCACTCACAGAGGAGAGACAGCACCGACCCTCACCAGAGCAACCCTCACAGAGGAGAGACAGCACCGACCCTCACCAGAGCAGCCCTCACAGGGGAGAGACAGCACCGACCCTCACCAGAGCAGCCCTCAGTAGAGACAGCACCGACCCTCACCAGAGCAGCCCTCACAGAGGAGAGACAGCAGCGGCCCTCACCAAAGCAGCCCTCAGAGGAGAGACAGCACCGACCCTCACCAGAGCAGCCCTCAGAGGAGAGACAGAACCGACCCTCACCAGAGCAGCCCTTACAGAGGAGAGACAGCACCGACCCTCACCAGAGCAGCCCTCAGAGGAGAGACAGCACCGACCCTCACCAGAGCAGCCCTCACAGAGGAGAGACAGCACCGACCCTCACCAGAGCAGCCCTCACAGAGGAGAGACAGAACCGACCCTCACCAGAGCAGCCATTTACAGAGGAGAGATAGAACAGACCATCACCCAAGGGTCCCTCAAAGAAAACGGAGGCGCGGCCCGTGACGGAAAACAGAGCTCCCGTCCCTCGGTATGTACAAACTTTCTGTCCCTCTGATACTTTCCTCTTGTGAACAACCTGTCCACGCCTGTACCTTTCAGTGTGAACGGCCTGTCCACGCCTGTCCCTTCACAGTGCTCTACTCTGATCTTTCCAGCCTGCCCCGCTCTCACTGTACACCTGTCCCATCTCCACCTGCCCGTCTCTCTGTGGCTCTCACCTCTGGTTCACATTTAACTTCTTAACTCGTTGTCACCTCGTGAACTTTCACCAAATTTCAGCTCCTGTTCTCACCTCTAAACTCCATTTTACCTCCTGTCCTAGTCTTAGTTTAACACTGCCCACCCCATCTCATCCCCTGCATCCCTTGCACTGGCTGTTCTCATTTTACTTCCTGTCCCTCCCCGGCTCCTATCTCAATTCTGGATCGAATTTTGCCCACTGTCCCACTCTCACAATTGTCTTCGATCTCACACACTGTCCCACTCATGTCTCTTCCATCTCACCCGCTGTCCTACTCTCATACCCTGTTCACATCTCACCCACTGTCCCACTCTCACATATGTCTTCTATCTCACCCACTGTCCTACTCTCATACCCTGTTCCCATCTCCCCTCTGTCTGATATTAGGCCTCTGCCTTCTGTCTCACCCCCTCTTCCCCATCTAACCTTGTGTACCAATTTAATCTGGGTCTTACCCACCCAGCTACCCGTCTTGCATCTCACTCTTACCCCCTACCCCTCTCACCTCCTGTCGCAATCTCACCTCTTGTTCCCTCTCACCTGTGGCTAATTTCTTATCTTTTGCCCTCTCACCCCTCCCCAGGTCTGCCACTCACCATGGAAGGCTTCGCCTCTGTGTACTACAGTGAACCATCCGTCATGGGCTTCCTCGCCAACGTCATCAGCGCCTTCCTGGTGGCCCTACAGAACTTCTTTTCCTTCCACACCAAAGTGAACGCTGAAGGGGTGGAGAACATCCTGGCAGGTGAGTGTGGAAGCCAAAGATCACACAAAGAGTTACAGGTGGCGCTGGGATAACATGCATAGGACACTTGGAGGGAGGGGGTACACACTTGCACACTCACACACAAACACACGTGTTGCTCAATGCCTGTGTTATCTCTTGCAGGGGTCCATCTCATCCTGATTGGAGGACTGACACAGCTCATTGCAGGCTTCCTGTGCTTCCGGAAGTATGATCACCTTGGGAGCACCGCCTTTGTGGCATTCGCCGCCCTCTGGAGCAGCTACGGGGCTACACGTGTCGTCCTGGGCGCGTACCCCACCATCCACAACACCACACAAACCCTGAACATTTCTAGCAGCCAGACCATCATGGCCGCCTCCCCACTTCCGGTCGCTGAGAGCGCAGTAGCAGGGCTGGTGGCATACACCGTAGTCGCCTTCATCCTCTCCTTCTGCTCGGCCACCGTTAACTACGTCATGCCCTTCGTGTTTGGCGCCATCACCCTCACGCTGGTCTTCGAGGCGGTGGGGCTCTTCGGACAGTGGGCGCTGGTGGTCTCGGGGACCCTGGAGCTGCTCATTGTGTTGATTGGTTTCTATGGCGCCACTGCCCTGCTCCTGAAGGGCCTGACCCAGAGGTACGTCCTTCCGGGCTTCGGGAACCCCTTGTTCAGCGTCTTGCTTCTGGGCTCGGCCAACAGCACCTCTTCCAGTGGCATCGGGGAAGAGACCAAGAAGAACTCCAAGTACGCGGAACCCATGGCCTTGGGACACATCGCCGACGCGGTGGCCTCGCTCATCTTTGCCTTTTATTGCTTTGGGTACATGAAGACCTTCTACATTGGCGCCATCTGGGTCAGCATCAATGCGCTGTCCCAGCTCTGCGCCAGCTACTACAGTTACTTGAGGGAAGACGTCTACCACACCACCAAGCTTGGGCTCCACAGCCTCTTCTGGCTGCTGATGTCCTGGGAAGAGTTCATCCTCACGGTGCTCCTCACGGGGGACAATGTGGACAAGAGCCGAGCGGGCATGGTGGGGGGCTGGTTCTTTCTGGTCGCCGCTTGCATCCTCTGCCTGATGTCCCTCAACAGAGACCTCCTGGAGGTGCTGCAGAATTCATGCTTCCTCCTCCTAACGGTCTCCACCATCCACCAGATTCCACTCCTGGGATCCCATATCTTCTTCGGAGTGGTCTGCAGCATCTACACCGCCACCTCCCTCTACGCCACTTTTGCCAGCCTCATTAACTCCATCGCTGATAAGTCGCTGATCTCTCCTGGACCCCAAGTGATGTCATCGGCTACGCTCCAGGACTTGCTGCTGAGCCTGAAGCGCGTCACCAGCAGGTCTAAGGAGGGCCAGGAGGTCAGCTCCAGCAGATGCCTGCTCCCTGATGCCCTCTTCTTCTTCTGCAATGGCCTGGCATCACTCTCTGCCATCCAGGGGTCCCTCAGTGACCCCACCAGAGCCCACCTCTCCATCCCTTGGGTGCTGATCCCTGGCGCTCTCTTCCAGTTGTACGTCTGCAGGATCGTGGTCCAGAGAGGGCGAAGATTTGGGTCGGTCCTACCATTCTTTTACGCTGCTGTATGGGCCACATGGGCGTGGCTACGACTCGCAGGTAACTTATGATCTCTTAATCTTTACAATGTGTAAAATGTATTCACAAAAGTCCTAGGAATCCAGTGTCATGAAGCTTCTGAGTGGTTTAGATCCTCAGGCACACCAGTAGGGGCAGTGGGGGGATGTATATTTCTGGTTATTGGTTTCATTTGGAGCAGCCATGCATGCAGGTAGTTTCTTGATGACATCACATGCAGTTCTTTGTCTGTCTGGGGGGCCCGTGTGACCTGATGAAGTACCTGGGAGGGGTCATATGTGATGGCTGCCAGGTGGGGGGCAAAGGGTTGAAGAGGAGGTGGCCACTAGGAGGGGACTAATGACTTATGGAACTATTAATGGGTCTGGATAAATTATTGATAAACTATTGTTGATAATCCAGGTGTGGGAAGAACTAAAAGGCATGAATATCATTGTTCAAATAACTGGTCCTTTCTTGTACCCGGGGGCATATTTACCAGAATTTAATTTTCGCTTGTCTTCTGACTCATGCGAGAAAACACCTTATACTGGGATAAGGAGCTCAGGGAAGTGTGTGTCACCAAATCGGGGCGCACCTGTTCAGGGTGGGGTGGAAGATACAGTTTTGCACATCATCAAAAGTCAACATCCAGCCCCATGATTGGCTGTTAGATGATCGAGTTGTTGACAGTATATGGTCCTCTCCATCCCTTGTCTCTGCTCCTAGCCCTCTCCTGCCTTTGAAGGAAGAGCTCCTTCCTGTGTTGTGTTTCATCCATGACTAACCCTCTGCCCCCCTCCTTCCCTCTCCAGGTCCCCTGCTGAATATCCACGTCGACAGTTATGGTGCATTCACTGTTGGTGCCGTCACCTTCCTGGTCATCAATGTCTTCCTGATGTCCTTGGGTAAGTCTCTCCGGATCCCGAGGTCCAGTCATCCCTCTGTTTAATCCTTGAGGCCCAGGTGCCCTGACAGACAGCAGCTGCTTCCGGCTGCAGTGCGTCCGGGCCGGAGTCTGTCCCTCGATGGTCCATATGGACAGTTCTGGGGCATCGTAGCATCCTCATCTAAAGACTTGAGCAACTGCGACCCCCGCTGCCCTCTGAAATATGTCATTTCCGGCCTCTGACCCCATCTTGTTCTGCTTGTTCCACAGTCGCCTATGCCAACGTGGTGCTGGTGCTGCTCGCGCTGCTGATGGAGGCGGTGATGGTCTGTTTCCTGCTCTTCACCTTGGAATGCCTGCCCCTCGCGCTCGAGAGTAAGTGGACGCCTTCACTGTGGGTTCCTCTTGTGTGTTAATGCATGTCAGTGATCTCTAAAGGGTTAATAAACAGGCAATATCGATCAAGTGCCATCCCGAGTCCACCTGCCATGTGGTTGGGGCTAAAGGGGAGTGGTCTGTAGAAAGGACTGGAGTGTGCCTGACAAGCCTGTGCTTCTGAAGGGCTGTGGGGGTGAACAGAGTCAGTTACGTGTCAGACTCTGCTAGAGTTGGTCTCTACAACACAAGGGGGGCTGGAATGGAGTCAGTCACAAACCTGACATGTGTCTGGTTCTCTGCCAGACCTCCACGTGTCTTAGTTTCTGTGCCTGTCCCTCCACTGCTGCCTTAACATCACCTACTTATAATACAAAGAGTTGGGGTGAGCCCAATAACACTAGGAACCAGGATAATTAAGTATAAACCAAGACAGGAGTTCCTGTACCAGTCTAAATGTTTTACCACACTTAATTTCGTACAGACAGAAGGCGAGTGAAAAGTAATCCGTCTTATGTTTTATTTTATTGCCTTGGGTGTCATTTCCCTTCTTGAAATCCCTCCTGAAGGGAGCCCCTGTGTTGGTTTAACATTAACTTGATCAGCACACTTGTTGTCTCTTTTGTTGATTTTATGAACTTTATGTCTAATTTTCCCCTCTTTGTGTTACTTTCAGTCACGGTATTGTCCGTCTTCAGTGTCGTCTGTATCTACGGAGCGGCGGCATCTCTTGGAAACTGCATTTTCAGCAAGGAGCTAATTCCCATGGGACCCTCTTTCTTCAAGGTACAGTGATAAGTGCATGTAATATGTTACGATCACTATTCTTTCCGATATGTATTTCAAATAAATATAAGTCCATCTCTGTCCTCTAACTCTGTGATGTGCATGTGCTGCTCAAAGCCAGCTGTAGGTGGCGCTGTCTCACTCCTTGTCTGCTCTTTGCACTTTTAGGAAACGAAGTCAGAGGAGAAAGTTGAGGCGTCCGACTCCTGCGTGTGCCCCGATTCCTATCGTACCGGCAGTCTAAGGACCATCGCCGCCCTGCTGGACCAGGGTGGGGTGTGCGGGGTCCCCACAGACACGGTCTACGCCCTGGCGGCCTCCTGCAAACACCCCGAGGCCATCCAGAAGATTTACACCATCAAGGTGAGCACCGAGGAGCGGACTCGAAGCTGAATTTACCGAGTCCGAGACAGATGCTCTGTCATTGAAGAATAGAACACCTTTTACCAGAACAGTTAGAAATCACCCTGTGGGCGGAGACATTGTCATGGAAACGTCAGGGTGAAACCATTCTGCAGGGGTGTGATTACCATAGTGATACCAGCCTGGAGTATGTATATATAGAGATATTGTCATGGAGACGTCAGGGTAAAACCATTCTGCAGGTGAGGGTTTCCATGGTAATATCTGCCTAGAAAGTTCCAGTGTCAAAACTTAGTTAATTATTGGAAGCAGCCAGGGTACTTGTTATCAGATCATCCTGTGCAGAGAGTGCTGGATGGGGGTGATAAGGCAGCCGAGGGCTCAGCCCACTCATGGCCTCAGGAGAAAATCCTGCTTCGGGGCCAGAAGTGACCAATTAGAATCTATCACATGCACAAGAAAGATGCTATTGCCCCAGAGCACACAGTGAGTCTACGTTCTCAGACTCACTAACCTTCTCTAAGGGAGCCGAGGGCTCAGCCCACACATGGCCTCAGGAGAGAATCCTGCTTCGGGGCCAGAAGTGACCAATTAGAATCTATCACATGCCCAAGAAAGATGCTAATGCCCCAGAGCACACAGCGAGTCTGCGTTCTCAGACACACTAACCTTCTCTGCAGGTGCCATTGCACTGACTTCTATGGCCAGTGTCTGTCTGCTGAAGGTCATTAAAAGGTCCTACAGGCTTTTAACCTATACAATCGGTTGGCTAGCACTAGAGACATTTAGTTTATTGTCAGAGGTGGTGTGACTGGGTCTAAGCTCATTTTTAGGTATCACGTGACCCTGCACAGAATGTCTGAAGGTCATGACCTCCCTCTTCTCTCTCTAAACCAATCATTTCTCCCCTCTCTTCCATCCTCTGCAGGACCGACCCCTGGAGAAGCCCATCTGTATCTGCATCTCCCACCTGGACCAGCTGCGGGCCGTGAGACCCCCCTTCAGCCCCCTGCTGTGGGACTTCATGGGGAGCGTCTACCCTGGGGGTGTCAGCTGCATTGTCCAGAAGGGGGAGTGGCTGAAGAGGATGGGTGAGTGTGACCTCTTCTGCATGGTCTGTTTCCTTCTCCAAAGAGGGGTGGGCTGGGGAGGGTAGAGGGGTGAGGGCGACACATGCCAGAAGTTGTGCCTGGGGACATTCAGGGGTGTGCCCACTTCATATAAGTGCTGCTTGTCTAGATCATGCTTCATTCACCCCCGCCCCCCCAATGTGTACCGACCCACATCTCAGGCAGGTATTACACCCACCTGTCACTCCATTCACCCCCCAATGTCTACATACTCCCATCTGTTGTAGGTATTGTTTGAATGTATTACACTCCATTCATGCCCCAATGTCTACAGACCCCTTCTCATGTACCCATTGCATGCACATATCAAAGTCCAGTCACCCCTTTAATGTGGATAGACCCTATCTCATGCAGGTATTACATGCACATTCACCCCCAATGCGTACATACCACCCCCTTCTCATGTTAGCATTGCATGTACATATCAGGGTCCAGTCACCCCTTTAATGTGTTCAGACCCTCTGTCATGCAGGTATTACATGCACATTCACCCCCAATGCGTACAGAACCCCCTTTTCATGTAAGCATTGCATGTACATATCAGGGTTCAGTCACCCCTTTAATGTGTTCAGACCCCCTGTCATGCAGGAATTGCATGTACATTCACCCTCCTGTTGTCTACAAACTCCCAGCTCATGTAACTGTTGCATGTCCATATCAGGGTCCAGTGACCCCCATTCTGTGTACAGTCCAACATCTCATTTAGTTATTGCATGTGCATATCAGGGTCCAGTGACCCCCATTCTGTGTACAGACCCCTATCGCATGTAGCTATTGCATATACATATCAGGGTACAGTCACCCCATTAATGTCTACAGATTCTAATCTCATGCAGGTATTACATGCACATTCACCCCTAAACCCCACCGACCCCCCATCTCATGTACCCATTCCATGTACATATCAGGGTCCAGTGACCCCCCATTCTGTGTACAGGCCCCTAACTCATGCAGCTGTTGGTTGTTTAGACCACACTCCTTACACGGTTCTTATATAAGTATTTGCTTTAACTTCTGGTTTTCTTGTAAGGTCTCAGGCTCTTCAGTTCATCAGCTGGATCTGTGCAGCTCTGTATAAACACAAATACATATATTGCATAGTGTCCTTTGTTTCAAGTAACCATCATTCCACATTTATGCAGCAATATATCGTTGCTGAGTCGTTTCCTGCTTTGTGTGTGTAGCTTCTTAGATGCTGTTTTACTTTGAATTCTGGTATTTGTAGTCCATCATTTGTAATGAAAAACAAACTGAATCAGAACTCAGTTGAAAACATGATGGGACAGATTCCTTCTCTTCCATGAGACAACACAGGGGCTCTTGTCTGTCTGGACTGGAGTTCCAACTCTAAATCTAAATGTGGCCATGCCAGTGCCAGGCCAGCCAGGCGCAGTGGCGTAACGCATAATGATGTCGCCCCCTACAGAGTGTAAAGAGGCGCCCCTTAGTCTCCCATATCTCACAGATATTCATTGGCTATTGGCTAAATGGGCCCACCTAAAGCTTTTTGGGACCCTGATGTGTTTGGCCCCCCTACGCCGCAGAGGCTCCCGGGGCCTGTGTTAGTCCCCTGGCCCGGCGGCCTTACATCAGCGAATAGTACAGCAGGAGGCGCGATGGAAGCCAAGATACAGCCTGGCCCTCCCTGGCCCAAACCACCAATGGGAGAAACAACAGAGAGTGCCCATGCTTGGGGTGTGGCAGGGTCTGGAAGAGGTCTCTTGTGGCTTAATAATAATACCTTTTCTGTCGTAATAGTGATATTGAAATAACAAGCATTGGCACCACCAATAGGTCCGACATTAATGAACTAATGCAAGCAAGCTGCATTTGTGATTTTACTTTACTCCATTTATTACCACTTTAAAGCTAGCCCTATTGACTTTACCAGAGCATGCCTGCTTTAAACAGTTGGACTGTGCACCATTATATATTGTGTGTCTGAGAGTGTATGTATGTGTGTTTGTGTAAACATATAAATATATGTGACTCTTGCACAGGTCCTGACTAAAACATTAAATGAACTCTGCAGCAATGACAAATCAAAACAAAGAAGCGTTGTTTTTTGTATTCTGTGCATGCATGAGATACATAATTTATTGTGTGATGAGTCAATGCACTTTGCTGTTGTAAAATAGTCCTTAATGCAGGCAGGCTGATACACTAAACAGCAATAAAATTAGGATGACATGAGGGATAAATACTTTCTGGTTGGAGACTATTGTAAAGAATTTATAACAATATGTCTTGCCGTCAGCTGGACTGTCAAGACAGAACAAACCAATGTGTGCATGTTTCTCACAGTTTGTAATACTTTCGTAGTAGCACAAGTTCTTTCATACTAAATGTACAAATGTCTGTCCACTGCACAACCAGTGAAATCATGTTTCCAAGGACCTCAATTAAGTGTCGGTGTTCCGAAGCGAAACCATTCTAACATCAGCTCAAATTAAGCACTGTCATCTGCAGACCTGCCAGCTCCAATGGTGCCACCATGTGACACACAACATCGGCTCCCTTCACACGGTCATCTGGTGAGGAGCCGATATCACACGGTGACAGAGAAACACGCTGGAAACCACTTCAACCGTGGATTTCCAGCTCGCTTCGGAGGCTTTGAACTGCCCCGGCCATTAAGGAGTGTGAAAATACCACAGGACATCAGCAACAGCCTCAAGCAAGCTTCCTATTGGAGGAGAGGGCTTTGGGGCAGGGCGGAGCCAGAAGCACCTCTTAGGTACTTCTAGGCATGAGGCTCCGCCCCTCCAAGGCACTGGCATTATGGTGAAAATGCTGCTTTAGTTGTTAGGGCTGCATCTGGTGGAATTGCAATACAGCACCTCAGTTAAGGATGCAGAGTAAATAAATACAGTCAAATACAAATGCTCACTCCCTCACACCTCGCATGTTGCTGATTAATTTTGTTATTTTCTCCTCCTGCAGGAGTTGGACCAGCTTATGACATTGTGGGCACCAAAGACTCCATCATGATCCGAGTGCCGGACCACACTATCTCTGCCCACCTGACCGACATGACCGGCCCTCTGGCCATCACGTCCGCCAATCCCAGCGGGGAGTGTGATAGCACCCACCATGACATGGTCATCTCGTGAGTACACACTCAGAACAGGGGTTGGATTCAGGAAAAGGGTGTGAGTGGGGCCTTCTGCGGATGAGATGGTACCTGGGGTTTGAGAGTTACTAGATGGCTGCTAGGGGCTGAGGGCAGGGGCAAGGGTTGCTGAGGGGGGTGAGCTGAAGATTCTGAAAGGTTAATGGAAAAGCGTAGGAGTATTGATGGGTGATGTGCTACTTTGAATGAGTTCTGTTTTTATAAGGATTGGGCTAGCGTTGAGCGGTTACTTGGGGTGTTCGGAATGGTGGGTGGTTTACTGGTTCTACTGAAAGGTGAAGGAAGGGGTAACAGTGTTTGTGATATCACAGCCATATGTAAGGGTGTTTGAGATGCTTGGCATAAGCCTATATGTGGGCGCATTAAACACAGGTGTGTTTGACCAGTTGAGGTTGAGGTCAGGTAGATGTTTGCCAGCCTGGGGCTTCCCCTCAATCCCCAGCACCTGAGCCTTTGTCGACGATTACTTTAAATTAGTGATTTTGTATTTCCTCTCTGTGTTCCAGGCGTCTACGACACAAGCTGGAGGGGGTGCTTTGTGATGGGGACTCCTACGAGATGGTGGGCTCCACGGTGGTGAACTGTCTGAGGATAGACGAAGGTGGGTCTCAACCAATGCTTGTTTCTGTTTCATCTCTCCCCCTGCTATTCCCAAACTAGACTCTGGAGCATCCATGGATGTGAACAGAGTGCTCTGCTCCCCACCACCCCTCCCCACCCACCAAACACCTGCCATGAGATTTGGGAAACACCAGTCCTGGTCCAGTGCATTCCTGGTATCCAAGGCAGACAGGCCTACAAAGCCCACAATGAAGGGACAGCTGAAGCATGAAAGGGGCCAGAATGAATGCGTAACTAAAGGATGCACTTTATTGAGCCCCTGAGGAAAACTCCAAGCACTTGGTCTAAGTTTGCAGGGATGCCCTGGAGGTTTCCTACCTGTGCCGACTCCTGACCCCCACTTTCAAATTAACAAGCCTTTCTCTTTATCATTAGTCTGCACCATTGGTGTAAAATGTTGCATAATTTGTTTCACAAAATTTTGCAAAAATTACATGAACGGTTGGAAAGTGAGGATATGTATGGCTATCTCTTCTTTCTCCATTTATATATGGATCAGATGTATGAAGATAAAACATTTTATTTAAATTACATGAACGGTGTAAAATGTGTTTGCATGAAAATTTCATGGTAGTTAGTACATACCGCACATTAAAAAGTCCCGTTAGATACTGGCAGAAGACTTAGACAAAAATGTTTCTTACGGAGACATTTTATGCTCAAAGCCGTCTGCACTGATGAAGAAATTATGCAAATTTCCTAACGCAAATTTGGCAAATTTAGGAATAGTGATTAAAAATTCACCCAGACTTAGTCAGCACATGGACCTAGAGCCTCCCTCAGTAAGACAAAATCCCCAAGGTGGGATCTTTATATTCCCCCAACTCCTCGTTCTTTCTCGGGGACAATCCCACCCTGCCGGAGTTACGCGATACTGAAGGTTCTTATTCTGATCCCATCTGAAAACAGAGACGTCGGAATCGCAGATTTATGAAATATTGACGTACACAAATATACACAAATGTCTCTTTAAAGAGCATTCGACCTGTTAAAAGTTCCTACTTCCAGTGAGACTCACATCCTAATCATAGGAATACAGAGTTAACTTACTATTCAATCTCCTATCTGAGTTTATTGGCCAAGTGCTTGATAGTGAGTTTACTGCTGGTCGACATTTTTGTAGGGAGACAGTTTTGTGTGGAAGATATTTTGGCCGTGGAAGTTTTTGTGTCTGTGTTTTAGCAGTTTGTTGTTTCCATGATATCCCACCCTGCCCCAGCCATTCAATGTCTCCTTGAGGGCGCAGACCCCATGCTTTCTCCTGTCAGTATATGCCATGTGAGAGGGCGGCCCCACCTGTACTCCTTCACCCACTGGTTCCTGAGGGGCCAATCCCCACTGTGCTCATTATGCTTGTCTCCTCCCCTCCCTCTGCTGCTCACAGACCTCAGACCTGTCCAAGCTCTCTCAATCTCATGCTGTTATGCTTCTTCCTTTCCAGGGATCCTGAGCATCGTGAGGGAGGGCTGCGTCCCCACCACCCACATCATGCAGACGTTCGAGAGCGTGAAGAATGCGCAGGTGTGAGGCTCCCACGAGCTACGACCAGTCTTGTTCTACTGACCACAGCAGCATCCGCACAAGACCTGAGCCAGCTGCCATTTGCACTTTATTAACCGGAAATGGAAGCATCTCAATCCGAGGCCGTATATCCGCGTCGAGCCTGGGCCGAAGGAAGACATTACCAGAACAGACTTACAGACTTCAGTGGAGTCGGACATTCTTATAGACAGCTCACAATACTTTTTTGTCATCATACTTCATTTGGATTGATAGGCAGATGTTTTCTACCCTTCACTCTCCAGCAAGGCATTGACCTGAAAGTCAGTGCTTGATGATGTGTACAGCGACAGATCCTCCATTCCACGCCCCTCAGGGTGCACGGGCACAGATCCAATGTATATATACTGTTGCATTCTGTTTGCGTTCTTTGCTTGAATATTATATTTTACCCTCTGTCCTTTTAATTTAATTTTAATGTAATGCTGATACCGATATTGATGATAAATTCTATTTATTTTGGTACTCTGAGGATGTCTGGTCCTGTCAGATCTCACCAGACTCGTGTGACAGAATACTGCAGAGACAGAGATCTCATATTGTTACAACCACAACTATTGGCTTCACTGGATGGTGCCGGCCACCAATCGAGAGGAGCTTCAAGAATCACTGACAGAAGTTTTTGCGTCCAGTGAACTACACATAGTATTTAACTTATTTAATATATTGGAGTTTGTATTTATTGAAATAAAATTGCCTTTAAAAAGAAACTGTCTTTTCTCTTTGATGCCAGGTGGACCCATACCATGAATCCTCCTGTGATGCAGCTGTGAAAGAAAGGTGTCATGTGTGTGTGCATTTTTTTTGATAAGCACATTTTATTGATTTTAAAAACTTGTAAACAATTCAGCCAATACACGGTAATAATCAGTATGAATTCATTCACACAAGCACTATACCCCCCAATCACGATCCCCATAAAAGAACATAGACGAAATTCGGAATCAGGTTAGTCAAGACCCTCCACAGTCCCCAACCACTTGCTCCACACTTTACAGTATTTCTTGACACACCCCTTGGTGTTTTAAAGGGCCTTTTCTTGGGTTGCACACCAGTCTACCCCTCTTCACCACCGCTCTAGGTTAGGAGGGTCGGGGCTTATCCAGGCCACCGCAATGTCCCTCTTTGCCACCATCATAGCGTTGTTAAAAAACAGCTTGTCATTCCTGGACCCATCCAGCCCACCAGTGAGCCCCAGCAAGGAATGACGCGGGTCGTGACGAGCCTCCTAGCCCAATACCTCCACTAGCTCCTCTTCAATTGATCCCCAGAACTGCCCCAAGCGGGGGCACAACCATTCCATGTGGAGAAAGTCAGCCGTGGCATGGTTACATCTTGCACGCGATGTGTCTGGGCACAAACCCACTTGATGCATGCGCAGGGGAGTGAGATACGCAGCGTGTAAATAGTAGAGCTGAATCAGCTTGAGTTTGACGGAGAAGGTGACTGTTCTGGGGGCCATAAGGGCATCATGCCAGTCTACCTCGTCAAGGGGGCCCACCCAGTCCACCCATTGGTCCCTCAATTTGTCTAGGGACGTGGAGGTGTTGTTAATTAGGGTGCAGTAAATACGGTAGACCCTCCCCCAACCTAAGTCTCCCATCATCGTCTGCGCCTCAGTGGGGCTGTATTCAAGGAGCCACGTGTCGCCCGTGATGTGTTTGTGGAGGGCATGTCTCAACTGCAAATATTTATAAAACTGGGACGAGTGTAGGGAGTAGCAAGTTTGGAGCTCCTGGAAGGACAACATATGGCCCTTTGCCTGTACGTCCCCTAGCTGGGAGATACCAATAAGATCCCAATCTTTAAACCCCCGCAACCCACTAACCTCCCAAAGCCAAGCCCCCTGCCACAGGGGAGTACATTGGGTCAACTTCCCCATCCACCTGGTGTGGCGGAGCGAGGCCCACCAGGCAAACAACGCAGAGTGCGTCACATCAGGCAATCGGGTCGGAATGGGTTCCCCGTACAGTATGGCTTGGATGTTCGTAAGCCCCAGCTCACACAATTCAAGCCTCTAGGCTGGGTCTGACCAGCCCCGATTGAACCAGCCGCGGACAACTAGTAGGCGTACCGCCAAGAAGTACAGGTACAGGTGCGTCATCGCCATGCCGCCAGCATAGGAGGGAATCTGGCATGCTGAAGAGCCACTCAGGCCCGTCCTCCTCTCCAGAGAAATTTGGAGATTAGACTATCCAGTTCCCTGAACCAAGCCCTGGAGAAACAGAAGGGAGTATTCTGTAAGACGTAAAGGAACCTGGGGAGGATCATCATTTTAAACAGGGCCACCCTCCCCAGGGGTTTCAGAGGCAGCTTCTTGTCTAACGGGGCCACATTGAGCGACCATCCCAGCTCTGGAAGAAGGGTAATCCAAATCCCCAGATATTTAAAAGACTGCCTCCGGAGTGGTATGGCAGACTGCCAATGGAAGCACTCTCTAGAGAGATGAAGGGGGACCAACACAGACTTCCCAGGGTTTAGCCGCAATCCTTAGGCCTGCTTGAAGGCATACAGGATCCGGAGACACTGGGGCACGGAGGAGGCGGGATCGAACAGCAAGGCAAGAACATCGTCCGTGTATAATGCAATCTTGTCCGTGTCCCTATTGGGCCGCTCTCATTCATGGAGGCGGTCTTCAGCTCGCACCAGGGACGCCAAGGGCTCCATCGCCATGGCAAATAGCAAAGGAGAAAGGGGGCATCCCTGCCTAGTGCCCCTGGCAATGGGAAAGGCATCGGACAGTACCCCGTTAACCAAGACTCTCGTTCTCGGGTGGGCCTACAGGACCTGAACCAAAGTGCGGAAGTAAGGCCCGAACCCCATCTCGGTCAGCATGCCCCGCATGTATGTCCAGCCCGCCGAATCGGAAGCTTTTTTGAAGTCCATAGACAGGATTGCCAAGTATGGGGTAAGCAGGTGCCGATTTGCCAGAGCCAGCTGCAGCCTTCGGAGGCAGTGGCAGGTTCCCCGCTGAGGCATGAACCCGCATTAATCCGGGTGCACCAATGAGGCCAAATAGGGTTTCAGCCGTTGGGCCAGAATGGTGGCATAAAGCTTAATTTCGCTATTAAGGAGGGATATAGGGCGGTTCTCTGCACACAGTCGGGAGGGAGGCTGGGAATTCGGGAGAACCTCAATGGTGGTGATATATGCCTCCGGTGGAAACAAACCTTTCTCCACGGTTTCTTTAAATAAATTAGCTAGGTGGGGTGCTAGGTGCCTCGGTACGCCGCGTAATACTCCTGCGGAAGGCCATCCGGACCCAGGTTTTTACCCGGGGAAAACAGGGTGATCGCCTCCTCAATTTCCTTCAAGGAGAAGGGGCGCTCTAGATCCTTCTGGGCTGCTGGCTCCAGCCTGGGGAGGCACACCCCACCCCGGTCAAGGAGGGAAGCAACGGTCAGCCTGGGGGGTTGCGCAGTGTACAGCTTCCGATAATAAGGAGCAAAGGTATTTGCCAGTGCCACAGGAGCGCATTGCACCGCTCCAGCTACATCCACCACCTCTGGGATAATACAGTTCGCCCTCGGGTATGTGGCCAACCTGTGCAAGATTGCATTGTTCTTGTCCCCCCAGCCGTAAACTCTTGCTACCGAGCACCTCCAAAGGAGCTTGGCCGCAACCAGGGATAATTGATTAATGTCGTCCCGGATGAGGGTTAATTGTCGGTTCTGAGAAGCATCCTCTGACGTGGATAGTAGCTGTTCCAAGCGAAGCGCCTGCACTTCCTTGGACGAGATCTCTTGCAGCTGTGATTGTCTCTGGAATTTAAGATGCCATTTTGTAAAACCCCTTATGGCCGCCTTCCCAACCTCCCGCGGGGTACCCGTAGAGGCTACCGATCCCTCGTTGGTAGCAAAGTATCTTATAAGCTCTTTTTTACTACCTCCTTCTTAAAATCTTTATCCTGGAGAAACAAGGCAATTATCCTCCATGTTTGGCGGGCCGCAAGAGGGGTGGGCCCTGAGCTAAGGAGTATCGAGGAGTGGTCGGAAATGCCTCTGGGGAGGATACGGACGTCAGCAATCTGTGAAAAGTGTGGCGCGGGGACAAAGATCGCATCTATGCGCGCTTGTGTTTGGTGAGCCGCGGAGGTGTGTGTAAATTGGATGCTGCGTGGGTGTCATGTGCGCCATGCATTCCAAAGCCTCAGAGACTCAGACCAGTTTCGCAGTTGTTTTGCTCTCGCCACCCGGGCGGCAGATGGGGATCCGGATGCATCTATGGCCGGGGCTAAGACTGCATTAAAGTCACCCTCAATGACAATGTTGCCTGTGGGCAAGTTATGTAGCAAGGAAGCAGTCTGTGCAAGCGTGGGCGCAAGCATGGAGGGCGGGGCATATATCGACATGAGAGTGAGGGGTGTACCAGCCAGCAATCCACAAACTGTCACAGATGAGCCTTGGGGGTCATGTACCACTTGGGAGAGGACAAAGGGCAGTGTACGCCTTAGAAGGATTGCAACCCCTCGCAAGCCTCTGGAAAAGCCGGAGTGCCATACACTTTGGTAGCCATAACGAGCCAAGAAGGGGCAGCTGTTACCCAAAAGGTGCGTTTCTTGAAGCATGAGGATATCTATGCAGAGACGCTGCACGTACCTTAAACCCGCTGTTCATTTGTGTCGATCCAGCAGACCATTGACATTTCACGACAACACATGGAGAGATCCCATAGGAGAAGTGTTATCTGTCATAGTAGACGGTTCCTGGTCTAGGCGGGGGCGCGCTTTGGGTGTACAGATGCGCTTGGGAGCCTATGGTGGTGCATGTGGTCGTGTACTGCGGGGACACTCCCATCCCTCCCACCGGTAAGTTGCGTCAATCCGTGATAGCTGAAACAAAAACCAACAAAAAGCAGAACAACATACAGGGAAGAACTTTCCCAAACCCCCTCTTACCCCCACCCCCCACCCTACACTTCAAGAACAGAAGCATCTGTCGACCCCCCAGTAAACAACACCCAGTACACAGGGCGAACAACCAAACTAAAACACCTGGGAATGGTGAAGCGTGGAGGACCCCACGTCGTGAGCGGATGCGTGTTCACAAAGACCATCGGCAAGCTAGGAACAGATCAGCGACAGTGCGCTGTCTCCGGCCGCAGAGCAAGGCCCGGCGGGCAGAGACCGGTTCAAGCAGGGTCCCTCAACACCATTGGGCTAAAGGAGAGGTCTGTGTCCTGAAGATCAATCGCAGAGGGCCGGGACGCATCCCCTTCGTCGTCCAGTCGGGCAGACAAACCTGAACGCCTCCCTTTCGACGCTCCCTCCTCAACCTGGGGTGGCTGTTGTGTGTCACCCGGCTGGGAGTCTGAGCGGGACTGCCTCCGGTCACGGCACCAGCGGGAGTGATTACACGGAGGCTGAGGAGGGGATGGAGCGCAGCAACCTACCTCGCCCCCGCATACCCTGGCCCATGACGCGACCCTCAGCCCGCAGAGGGCACTCCTCCGTCGCCCAGGTCCAAGCCTCCGTCGGGCTGTCGAAGAACAGTGTCTTGTTCTCAAGTACCACCCTCAGACGAGCCAGGAAGAGGAGCCGATATTGAATGTTAAGTGCCCTTAACTTTTGTTTGACCTCTCCAAAGGAGCGCCGCTATTCCTGGACCTCACGGGTGTAATCTGGGAAGACCACAATGGCGCAATTTTCGTGGAGGAGTCTTGTTGTTTGCGAGCTTCAGACAGGATAGCGTCTCGGTCTTTGAAATTAAGAACCCGCATTATGATCGGGCGGGGAGGAGCACCCGGTGTTGGCTTGGGGAGCCAGGGACCGATGAGCCCGCTCAATCGCAAACCATGGGGACAAGGCTCCCTCAGCGACCCACGATCTCAGCCACCTCTCAAGGAAGTCCACTGTACGACCTTGTAGGGGGTAGTGAAGTGGTCCATTTTGGTCTGGCTGGAGGGGACCCTCACGGATCTGTCCGCTCTGCCCATGTTTTGCCCCCAGGGAGGTCTGGGTTCTCAATGACCCCCTGGCCAGACTCCACTCCAGACAACCCCCAGCAACCACAGGGGTAATGTCAGTTCCAATACTGTTGCACATGGCGATCACGGGAGTACGGTACCATACAGCGCCAGGCTTGGGAAGGAGAGGTCCAGCCAGGTTAGCCCACCTCGGCTGCAGGTCACATAAGGTGCACCAGGAGAGTGGGAGAGGGGGAGGAGACACGGCCAAAGGAAGGAAGCCGAGCTGACCAGGGCCCCACACACCCGCCTTCTGCCCAACCGACGGCCGAGTCCTCCACCCCAACCCAGATGCCTCAGCACCCCCACTCCTTACCTCCACTTCAAGGCACAGGAGCTCGCTGTTTGCCCCCCACCGACCACCGGTGGGACCCGCAGCATAGACCCCAAGGTCAACAAGGGCAAGCAGGGAGCGAGCAGGTCTCACCACTTGACCTCCGTAGGTCTGTCACTACCAGGGATGGCCACAACCCCAGCACAACCTACAGCAGGCCGGGTCCACCATACAGGAGAAGTCCGCCCAGGGCCAGGCAGGAACCAGCCCAGCAAGTCCACCTCCGGACTACGATGGGGGTCCGTGGCACCTGGGTTTCCAGTCCAGGCCCCAAGGGGGTCACTTAAGGTAGTCCACAAGTCCAACGACCGCGGTGTGATGGGGCCCCACAGCGCCGCCGCACGCAGTCAGGGACAGCAGGGCCCACCGCTGACGCACTCACAAACCTTTAACAGTGTCCCGCAGCGCCAGGCACACTGTTTAAGCACACATGGCAGCGGCAGAGACCTCCACCCCCAGCGGGGTACATCACAAGCGCCAGCCCCCAGCGGCTGCTGGGCTACAAGCACAACAGGGAGGGCCCCCGTGCCCCCAGGCGCAACACTTAGACCCCCAAGAGCACTGGTGACAGTCACAACGGCCCCTGCAGAGCCGAGCTCCGACAGGCAAAGCCAGGTCAGCCCCCGGCCAGTAGCCAGGAGGGATCTTCACCCCCAGCGGGGCAAACCTCAAGCGTCAGCCCCCAGTGGCCGCCAGGCAGGGCCTCGAGAGCAACAAGGAAAGTCAGCAGCCCCGCAGGTACATTCTCACCACACCGAAGACACCAGTCCAAACAGCAGTTGGCGATGGGCGGCACTGCCAACAATGGTGCACGCAGCAGGGCAAGGTCACATGAGCACAAGGGGGATCACCCCCCCCCCCGCAGGCCGCTTCCCCGCTAGGCCGTGGCAGCAGAACAGTCAGGCAAATTCCAGAGTCAACAGCGGGCCGCCGATATTCCCAGGGCCCACAGCGGGCTACCGATATCCCCAGGGCCCACAGAGGCACACCGGCACCTGCTCACCACTCTGTAGAAGATGTCCCGCTACTCTGTACACCCTAAGACGGTCAGGAGGAAGGATCCAGTGGGGCCCTCAGGAGCATCATAAGTGGCCTGCGAGCACTGAGACCCCTCGCGGAGCCGCGACGTCACTTTCTCCCCAGCTCCACCACATGGGAGTTGAGCGGCTTAAGACAGCCACGTCAGGCCCACAGCGTCTCCATGCAGCAGCACTAAGCCCCTGAGTAGGCACCAGCAATTCCCACAGAGGAGGCCACTGTGTGTCCTGGACAGGGAGGGGCCCACGAAGAAAGGAGCTCCCCCCGCGGGCATGTAGGACCGCCCGCGGACCATCCAAAGATCTCAAGTCCGCGCTGCCAAAGCCGCCATTTTGAGGAGATCCGGGAGACAAGATCCGCCCAAACCGCTCCGGATTCAGTGCTCCACGACTAGAAAGGAGCTTTGGGGGGCCCCCCCAGGCACCAAGGTACGGGGCACAAGGTGTCAAATGTTCCCGATGGCAGCGGCTGATCGAGCGGATGACAGAGGGGTCCGGAGCACATCTAAGGTGCGACCGACATCTTGACACTCGTAGCCACGCCCTGTGAGTGTGCATTTATTGTGCAAAATTCAGTGGTATAAAACCTATATTTACCATGAAGTTTGGAAATTATTTCATAGTTTCATTGAAATATGGTTTTATCATCATAATCACAGCCCCAAAAAGCACTCTGCAGCAGAGTTTTACCATTGTCTGGGCTACTAGATTTAGGCTCAATAGAAAACAAAAATTTGTGTCATGGCCATCAAAACTAAGTGGAAAGAAAAGGTAAATGATGAAACACATTCTCTGAAAATATTAGTTTTATCCATTTGAGATAGAAACAACATTTTCTGTTCAAATTTGCAAATTATGTGTTAAATGTGATAAATTATGCAGTACACTCTGCAGCCACAGAATCACATCAATCCAAAACCCTTCACCGTTGCCCATTATTTTCGCTTTTATGTTTGCCTTCAAGCCCATCCAGTCTGCTCCCATACAAACCACTCATGCACGTTCATTGTCTCCCTTATTCTGTAGTTAGCCCTAAGGCTTTCCTGTGAATCTCCCTCTGCACTCAATTTCAAAATCATGCTCGATCTTAATTATTCATATAACCTTCTCATGCATATGGTCACTATAGCAGCATATGCTTTTTCATATGATCTAGTTTAATCTGCGGTTCCCACACCCTTTTCTCGAAACATATGACCTTGTTTCATATGTTGTTTCCACACCCTTTCATTTCTCAAATCGCCAAGTCACATTAAAGTCTCAAAACTTAAAGTCCCAACCCCTCCCTTCATTGCTCAACATGCCACATTTGGTCATCCTCTGTTGCTGTCATTTAGTATTCTAATATCACATCACAAAGTGATGTTCAGAGACCTTGTTACCACCCTGTATTTTAGCACCACCATCCTCATTTATGAGGACATCAGGGTCTCGCCTTTCTCCCCTCCTTCTCTTACCATCTTATTTGACAGGGTCTTGTAATTACATCCAATCGCTAGATTAACCTGTGTCTCATTCAGATTCCTTAAATAGGCTTCCAGGTAGGTTAACACATTTCATCTGCAGTGGGGCCTTGAAACCTCCCGAATTCCGCTGTAACGTGGGCGCCATCTTAACCTGGATTCCCGATTGTTGCGCTTGCCTAATCTTAATTTATTTAATTCCTGCCTTATTATATGCAGAGGACGCGGTGTTGCTTTTTCCGACTGCTGTGGGTCTCCAAAGTCTTTTAAATTCTTTTATTGATTTCATGGACTCCTTAGACCTTTCAGTCAGTTTTCTAAATTGCATACTATGATGATTGGCAGTAAGAAGTCCATTAGCCGCAAGTTCCTCTGAAGGGGGGCAGAATTTACCAAAGCTTCTACTTTCCCTTATTTGGGGGTGTTGTTTGATGAAAGAGGGTCAATGGTGGCTCAGAGAGCACTTAAAGAGAACATCCTGGCAAGGGCAGCGGGTGCCACTATGGACTCTGCTAAGAGATTAGGGGCTAAACTGGGACCCGCCCTGATAAAGGTCTATAGAGAACAAGCATTGGCATAGCCAATAGGTCTCGCCTTTGGGACCTTAGCTAGACCTATTGGCTTTGTTAATATGTTTCAGCTATGTTGTAGATAAGTGTGGCTTGTGTGTAGCAAAGTTATAGTAAAAAGTGTTGTAAGCATTTGGTTACCTTTTCTATAATTAAGATGATATGTATAACTGAACAACCTTATTAAAATAGGATTATAGAAATGTGTATTTTTTTTCTTTTTTTGGGCAGGAATGTTGGCAAATATTTCCTGCCTGTTCTATTGGTTGTTTTGGTTGTTTTGGTCCGTCTATCCCGACAAATCATGACTGCTCAGTCGAATCCCCCCCAGTTCTGGCTGCTCGTGGTCGCTTTATTGACAGCAAAACCACACCAAAGCCTTGTATCCTGTAGCAGTCCCCTGCACCCACGACAGCTCAAGCCCCAGACCACGAAACCCCATTAGAGCGACGGAGCGCATTCATAATACTGAACGAATTAGCAGCTTTCATTGGTGCAGCAGGTGCTGTGGCCTTGGAGTAATGGCGCGTGAGGGGCCCACAGCACCCCAGGCCTCTTTTACGACCAAAACAGTTGCAGTGGGAGGAATTTTCCTTCCTGTGCCACTGTTTACTGGTAACGCTGAAATACATGTATATGTGTAGATATCAGCACTTGGAAGGTACCGGCAGGAGCCATTAGGTGCTTTGCAACACACCTAAAATATGTATGACTGACGGGAGCTGTTACATTGACTTTTCTATTTTTGCCAATGTTAGTCTGCAATAGGTGAGTGTGTGGAAGGGCGTGGGCTGAGTGAGATAAGATTGGGTGGTTTTTATTACGAGAAAGAGCCATTGTATCATACATTGGAAAACTTTTGAGGTATTAGAAAAAAAGAGAGGAGTAGATGGGGGCGAAGGGGTGGTGGGGTGGGGGAATGAGCGATGGCGGAGAGAGGTCAAAGGAAGGGCGGGTGGAAGAGGGATGAAGGCAGGGCGAGAAACGAGAGAAGAAAACGGACATGGGTGGGAACAGGAGGGAGGCAGTATGAGGGCTGAGAGGCAGACCTAAAAAGGTGAAAGCATCATTAGCAAGTCAATATTAAACGTGTATATTACCGATTCAAGCACATAGATGCCACGCACTATATTTAGTTAGGGTAACCACAGTGGCCAGCAGTTGAAATAAAGGCTATTCCCAGTAGTGAGGATCGTAGTCAGTGCTCAATCACAAACAGCTTATTGTCCACGTAACAGTAGTAAAGGCTTCTCATTAAGAGATGCTGCATGATGAAAAAAGACCCTGCATCCGAATACGGTAAGAATAGTACCCATTGATGAAATCTTTATGAGGCATACTGCGCACACAAACATAGTGGAGGCTAAATCTCATGAAATGGGGTATACTAATATGTGTTGCATGATCTCAAATATGAAGCCACTTTATTTGGCGTCACCATAGGTAACCATATGTTAGATAACATACGTTATGTACTACGTATAAACACATACACTGCAGAGTGCCAAAATACCGTAGATCTAATGACCAGAAGCCACATCCAAATAGGGCCAATCCTTAACTTAGTCAGATGCGTCCATGAGTATTTCCAAACAAGTCCAATATGGAGATTTAAACCACACGCCATGTTGAAACACATTTAAAGAATAAGCGGCGTGATAGGGAAAGACGTCACCAACAAAAACAAGCACACGAGTGGTGCATGCGAGCGCCGCAGCAAGACATCTGTTTTGAATTATCGGGCCTGCGTCTGGGCACGATAATTCAAAACAGATGGTGCCTGTGCGGGTAACAGCAAGCAATAGGCTGTGGTAGAGCAAAGGTGGGACATGCACCCGCCTTTGCCGAATTTGGAGCTGCCTTTCTTAGAAATACGCACACAAAGGCCAATAGCCTTGACCAAAAACAAACCACACGCACAAGTGTGTGGTCAGATTTTGAAGCACCGTTACAAAAAGTCTTGCAGAACAGCGCCTGCGAGCTGGCTCAGGCGAGACCTAAAAACATATCCCAATCGCTACCTACGGTTGTGATGTGTGGAGGGGATACAAAGATGTAAATGAATTGCATGTGGCCGGGAACAAATTCTTGCATAGACTTCTTGCTGTTCCCACCTGCCCCCCCCTTCTTCATGACCTATGAAGAGATGGTCTGGGTTATATTTTTGACCTTATTACAGTTGCACTACTAATGTGCTGGTTGGGAATTTGGTCAAGTCTTGTTTCTACTTTAAACCAAAATGGTTTAGAGGATTGTATTGCACTTAAGGGGGTTTTGAGTATTCTTTGGCTAGACTAAGTCATGGAAGAGCTGAGAAGGATAGGCTGCCCCGAGCTGTTCACGAACCCAAGGCCACTACGCCACTGTGATATGAGGGGCATCAAAAACATGTTTTGGCCAGGCACATGGGGGAAAGGGAGGGTACGGAACTTGCCACACCCACAGTGGGACAATATAATGTTGACTACAGGTCCACTAGGACAGCCTTATTTGTTGTTTATTAATAATGTCCACCACCGTTTCCTGCTGACCAGATTCAGATTTAATTTTATACACTGTTTTTTAGCTATTCCTAAAGGATTTTCAAAAACAATTCTTTTAAAGCCCTGTCCTTGTTATAATTTTTCAGAGCAAGACAACATGCACTTTATATTTTTTTGCGAGTTTTATAGTATTGTACGGAAACAAAATATCCTTCCATTGGCAAGGACTTATAATTTGGACAAGTGAGGCCCACCCTGGTTTGTCTATAAATGCGGTCTCCCCATGATCTGCTTTGAAGTTGCAAGCTTTTTCTTAAGTGCCCTAATACACAGGAAGAAGTTGTTTAAGGAATAAAGAGCTCCTATTTCATTCTGTGTCTAGGGGATTTTTTCACGTATTATTAAGTCTGGTATGTATCATAGACTGTTCCCGATTACACCGTTTTCGTGCTTGCACTTTACATGTCCAAGGTCAGAGAGCGAGCAGGGCAGCAGGTGAGGAGAAAGCAGCCTCCTGGTCACAGGAACTACACGGGGATTGCGCTTGAGAAACTCAGGGATGCAAAGACCTTCCTCGGGTATTACAGCTAATTTCCGACGGCAGATATGGGGTTAAAGTACACTTGCCCAGCCTCGACCGTGCTCACTAATGTTTTGGGCTGATTAAAACGTTACTGAATTTGAGATTCAACTCGGGCACCTGCTTTATTTATATCTGTAAGTGCTTCCTTTTGAGGTTTAATTTTTGGCCCACAGTAAGCACTTACAGGGTTAAGGCAGGTGCCCGAGTTGAAGCAAACTTTGTAACCATTTTAGAATGGCACCAGCAAGCACTCTGGCAGCTTGCTGGCGCCATTCTAAAATGGTTACAAAGTTAGCTTCAATTCGAGCACCTGCCTTAACTGTGCTTCCTGTGGGCCAAAAAAAAAAATCCACCCGCTCGCGAATTCGCAAATGTTTAGGCAATTTCGCGAGATTCGCAGATCGCGAAATTGCTGAAAATTCGCAAATTTCGCGAGCTGAGCAGATTTTGCGCCTATACTTACTTATTTTAACTTTCCCTCTTACAAAAGGATTTAGTTGTTTTTTATTCTTATCAAATTGGAAATTAACATGCACTATTGGTCTGTTTTTTGAATATCCATGTATAAACAACAAAAAGGATGGGATGAAATGGACAGGATTCAGTTCCATAAAGATAAGGAACAGCAACAATTTACACATGGGGTAATCTCAGATAAATTGACATGGAAATGTAGTTTTGTTTTACACATTTTCAGATTATTAATTGTTTTTATGTAAACGATTGTGAAAAAATAACATAAAAATGTATAATATAAAAATTGAAAAAACGATTTTAATTAATACAATGCACTGATTTTTGTATATGTTCAAAATCATTTTAGGCCCTGATTAATTCCTTATAAGGATGAAACACGTTGGCTGGGTCTGCAAAAAAAGGGATGTTTTTTAATTGAATAAAGGATCTTAAGATAACATACAACGTTTGATGATTTACTTTAAATTAAAGATAAGAGGCTTGGTATACACAATTGAAAAATGAGTTATTACAGCTACTAAATCGAATAACCAGTAGAAAAGAATAAGAATACATTATTGCCCTCCAATGTATGAAAAAACCATTACATGAGAAATGTAGTGTTGTGCAGTATGTGCACAATGAAAGCATTTGCTGGGTGTATGTATGCTTGCGAGAAGTAAAATACATGAAGGGTGAAGTGTTTTGCAGTATGGTCACGGGGAATGTGTGTACTGGCAATGGGTGTGTTTGCATGTAGCACACCATTACACAATTCAGAAAGGAAACAGTACTGAGCAGTGCACACAGAGGGATTGTGTGTGCTGAATTTATGTGCGCCTTGGGTAGCACAATACATGGAGGTGACAGTACTGGACAGTATCTGTGCTATGTATGTACAATAAGAGTAAGCATGCCTGCAAAGGAAGATTACATGGATGGCCCTGGGTTCCATTTTGGGAAGCTCAGGCCTGCCTGGTGAAGACATGGGGAGTAGAGGAATACCCCAGACAGATTGTGTATTGCTGCGTTCCTGTGAGGAGGGCGGGACAAACTCCCCGTCGAACACTTCAAAAGGGCGCTCTTCGATTCAGTGATAGATTACCAGAAAAGACCTTGGACACATTTCAGGAAGGAGATGGGGCTGAAAAGGGAATTATAAAGAGTAGGGCTGGGAGCCAGGTAATAATCTTTTGTTGATCATAACACTGTGGCTGACATTGAGGTGTGATCTCTAGTCAGCCTCATGGCCTGTTGTCACTCCCATGGCCTGTGTTGTGGAAGTATCAGCTTCGGAGTCTCCTGCTGTGACAGACAGCCTCCCAAGAGGAAGAAGAGAGAGAAAGGTGTACACTTAAAAAGAAGCAGAATCCCCAACATGAACCTTCAAAGACCCAGACTCTAAATCACACCTGGAGTCCGGAAATGGACTACAAGAAAGGGAGGATCAGACCCCAAAATGTGTCATCTGCCAAGCAGCCAGATGTGCTGTGTGAGATGGGGAAGTTCTGAGACCAGGACTGGGGGCCAAGGTCTGCTAGTCTCCTTTCTGGTTGAGTAGACCAACACCCCCTGCTGTGGACCCTAGAGCAGCAGCGCCTGCCTGCTTGCCAAGACAAGTGCGCCTGTGAGGAAGAGGAGAGCGTTGGAGGGAGTAAGGTCCAGTGGGGAGCTCAGCCAAATGACTCCCAGTGCAAGATGTAAGGAGATGACTGCTGCACCGATATGGTCATTGCATATGTGCAAATTCCAGACAGCAACCCTGTATGCCAGAAGGGGGCTGCCATTAAGATAATCATGAGAGGAGTGCAGTGCGGGCTAAGTGAAGCCATGTGGTGCTTGTGGAGGTGACACCCTATGCCAGGAGGGGCCACTATGAATGCCAGATTGGAAGGGCCAAAGCCTCTGCAGAGCCTAGAGGCGTCCCCAAATCACAGGAGAAGCTTCCAAAATGTAAGTAGTTCGGAGGGTCATGCCATCGCCTAAGAAATCTGAGCCAAGATGCATGGCAACATGGATTGACCCAGCAGTGCCCCTGTGAAACTGAGGAATATGCAGTGTGTGCATCGCTGCATCATTATAACCCCGGCCAGGAGTACAGAAAAACAACCCCTGCTGGTGTGTGGAGCACAAGATTTATTGTGCAGGAGAAGCACTGGTGCACTTCTGACTGCTGTTGCTAAAGCCATCTGTGCGTACTCAGGAGAGAGCTTTGTGCAGCCGACTCTCCGCACAGGACTGGAGCAGCATAAGTGCCCCCAGTCAGGGCACTCGCAAGCCTCCTTGCTAATGGAGTGAGTAAGACCAGTTACCCGCTTATAAGACCCTGGCTAACTCTGGAGGGCGCTGCAGCATCAACACCCTGTTTATCAAAGTGTCAATTGGTGTCTTGAGTTAAGGCCTATATGAGCATTCCCTTCTTTTATTATAAAAATAGGTATTTGACTGGACAATGATTTATTGACACTGCTGTGCAATCTTTGTGATATGAGTCAAGGTCACTGACCTGTATTCATACTTCCCCCTGTGTGGGAGCCTTGGACTGCTGGAACCTAGCTACCACTGAGAGTCAAGGGCAGAAGGAGCACTTAGCCCAGTTGCTCAGGATCCATAGCAGGATATCAGAAGTGAAAGGATTCAACCCCCATGATTGGTTCAAGTAACCACTGCATGCCACGAGGCCGTTTGAAAGGGGTTCTGAAACTGTCCTTTCAAATACTTCCCAAGTGTTATATGCAAACCCAGCAGACCTGTCGAACAGGGTTGGAGACTCTAAGAGGATTTGATATTGTAATGTTAAAAGGATGCTCACAGCACACCTTTCTGCGGTGATGTATGATAGAACCCCACATGCATTTATCACACATTCCATTACAACCCAGTTTCTACCCCGACTACAATGTTATCACGTATTCCTTTACAACACATGTCGTTACAACAACTTGCGTTAGGGGGCACTGGACTTTGGAATAGTAGAACTTAACTATTCCAACTCCAGTCTACGCAACAGTAGGGAAGGTGTTGGACTGAAAATCCAACACCAGTCCAACAATGTGCCCCCTACAGCCAGTCGTTGTAACGATTTGTGTGGTAAAGGAACACATGGTAACGTTGCAGTCGGGGTAGTGACTGAGTTGTAAAGGCAGATTGTGGTAATGACAGCAGGGGAAAGGAGTCTTCCCTTTCAGCTGAGCTCAAAGGAGTTATCCTTGCCTATTCTAGTCAAACTATGAATTACACAGACTCATTTTTTTAGCTCCTGGGATTAAATTCACAAACTCATTCACACCTTTTTGAATGCTGGTTACAGAGAAGTTGAAGAGAAAATACAAATTAACTTTCGTGAATTTCAGGCAGAGAAACTGTATCTTTTAAAAATAGCTGTGCTGAGGTGGCTCCTCCATGTGGGCGTAGGAGCATCGCCTCACTGCTTTCTCGCAGAGCGAGAAGCACAAACATAAAATGGTATTGTGAATGCCATTTAATATTTCTGCTTCTCACACTGCTAGAAAGCAGAAGGGTTTGGTTGGGGGCGGGCGGGTGGGCAGTCCTGCTGCAGGGCAGGGGAGGATTGGCTTGCCCACTTTTATGGGCGCTGACTGTTTGGTCGACCTGTTTTCTCCATGTAGGCTGCATACAGCCTGAATGGGTTAAAACGGGCTCCCATAGACGCCTTTGTTGTGGGCGGCATCCCAACTAATCACAGCACTGCCATTGCAGCGGTGTGATTGGCTTAGGGGAGGGGAGGGAGACTTCCTGCTTCCTGGGACTCGGAGCAGAGAGAGGACATACAATGTCAGACCGGAGGTGAAGGCAAGTGTTTTTTTTTATTGAACTCCTCCCCTTCCCCACACGACCTTGCCCCCCCCATCCGGGAGTCATGCCGCCCACGACTGTAGCTGTGTAGTTATTTTGCTTGCTAACCTTATTTCTGATGTAGAGTATGAGGATTTTGTTCTGTATTCTGATTATCTCATGGGTCCTCATGTGAGTAAATCCTTTTCCTCTATTCTTCACGTGTGTTAGTGGTTCCTTCGCGCTCTGCCATTATCTAACCTTCTATATTACCATTGCGCTTATGTATCATAACCTCATAGTACATCATTCCACAGGAACTACTGCTTTTTCTATATTACCTACTGGAGGTCGCCAGTAGGTAGTTATAGTTAGTTATTATCAAAATTTACAGATAATAATATTTGGGAATTCTGCCATCTGATTGGCTGAGGCGTTACGAGCATGAGCTTGCTGCTGAGGTGAGCTGGTGCAGGACTAAAGCGTGAGCCCAAACGGTGTGTCGTATTCTGTGAAGTCATGTGCCCTGGCCGCTGCAGTACAGCTGTGGAAGTAGTGTCAGCATGTGTTTATACCTACTAGGACAAACTACTGACTCCTACTGGTCTGAAAGTCCTGAGGTACAGAAAATATGTGAGGTACTGTGTAGAGTCTCTTGCTGATAAGCTGAGCTGCTTCCGGACTCGGGGATGAAATCGTGAGTCCAACCTGTGTGTCATATGCTGTGAAGTCATGTGCTCTGGTCGCTGTGCCACATCTGTCCAAGTAGTATGAGGATATAGTTATACCTACTTGGATGAAATTTTGTTTCGAACATTGTAACTTGTGTATGGTGCTTAGAGGGTGTTATAGAGGGACTGCAAAGGTAAATTCGCGCGTATCAAATAAATTTGGTATTTGTGAAGTGCAAACTACTCACTCTTATGGGTCTGATGGCATTGGGTGCGTAAGCTGAGCTGCTGACAGACTCGGGGTAAAGCCATTGAACTACTGACCCCTACCGGTCTGAAAGTGCGGGGTACTGAAATTAAGTGAGGTATTGCCTAGAGTGTCATGCTGTTAAATTGATCTGCTTCTGAACTCGGGGATGAAACTGTGAGCCTAAACTGTGTGTGCAATGCTGTGAAGTCATGTTCTCTGGGCGCTGTGCCACACCTGTCCAACTTGTATATGGTGCTTAGGTGGTGTTGTATAGGGAGTGCGAAGGTAAATCAATACGGTATTTGTAGAGCACAAACTACTCACCCCTATGGGTGAGTAGAGCCGGGGATCAAAGCGAGAGCTCTGTGCTGCGAAGTGAGATGGTGTGGCCGCTGCGCCACAGCTATGTGGAGAATATATTTTGGTGAGGGTGCGGGAGTTGCCGTTATCTGGCCCTAAATTAGTGGGCCTAAGTTGTAAGTTATATGGTGGCTCTAAAAAGAGCCCTTGTGTTCATTAGTAGGGGCTACATACAAAGTGCGGATGCACAGCTTCAGTTATTCAGGAAAACTTGATTTCCCTGATCTATGAAGTGTACTCCATCACTTCTATAGGTATCCGCCATATCAAAACGTATGTTGTTGTTGTAGATGGACCCCATTTTGTGGTCCCTGAGTTATGCAGACACAGCTTTGTTGACTTTCTTCCTAGATTTTTCAATCTGAGGACAAAATTGTTTAGACCGTTTCCACGTCTGTCTTTGGCATAAATTGGAATATACAAAGACAGTTTGAGGCAAAAGTAACATCAATTGTCCAAAGGTGTCCTTCATAAGCATTTCCAAACCTACCCCAGTCAATGTGCCTAGGTTGTTTCCACCACAGTGCACAATCATGAGGTCAGAGTGTTGGAGATGAAAACAGGTTTTAACCAAAGGCAACAATTGGTGCCACTTCAATCCTCTCTGTCCAAATCATTTAAAGTCCACATTTTGTAAACCGAGGTCTAAGTCAATACCTCTCTGTTCTGCATACCTCTTGCACCAGAAAACATAGCTATGCCCTACTGAAGGTATGGCTGGAAGGTATGGAAAGATGTCTGTAGCTCATGCATTTCCTTTGTAGAATAAAAGATATGTTTAAAGATGGGGAACTAGTGTTTTTTTACATACAAAACTATACCTGATTGGGAGATGAAAAGCATTGTTTTTTAAAAGCAGGGTGCACATTCGTTTTGTGGAAAGGCATCTTTGCGATTGGTTAAGAAAAAGCAGTTTGAACGTGGAGTACATATTATAGGATAACATTTGCTCAACTCATCCACACCTGCTGCTTGCATTCAGAATGCACTATTCAAACTTAAAATAATCGTGAACTTTTAACCTGCACGTGCCGTTAAATGTTCGAAAAAATGTTGCGAAAAAATATTGTTAGGTTTAAAAAAATTGTAGAACATTTAACCTGCACGTGTTGTAGAATGTTCTAGAAAGTGTGTTGATAGAATACATACACTTCTGACTTCTATGTGTCCTTGAATATTAAAAAAAACTATTTATATTGAAAATTAGAAAGACAGTGATAGAGAGAAGCTTTGAAACATAAAAGAATCTAGGAACTATTCTAATGTGTTCTTTTCATGTATTTATGTGTGGAGGAGCAACATTATAGAAACAACAGCACCAGGAAGAGGAAGAAGCAGGGAATGGGGGGATGGGGAGAGATGGGCACAATGGCACACATGTACAATCAAGTACAGCACAAGTATAGACAAAAAATGGCCAAAATGAAACACATCAACAAGGAGCATAAGTCACACAACCCGGCAACATCACACCACTGAACGAGCATAGAAGTGAAAACCACACTGCATTCATACAGGATGTGTACAAAGGCCTGTCGTGGGTGTTGTGGTATGTGTGTGACCGTGGTCATCATGGATGAGATGCCCAGCATGAGGCACATGGGCGGGTTCACTGTGTGTTACGTTGCCAACCAGCTGCTTCTCCCTCCCATGAGCCCCAACACTTTTCTACGGTGCGCTGTTGTATCCCGTACACTGGTACGGCACAGCAATGTAATGTTCTGCAGCATGCGAACTACACCATGAGAGTGCCATTTGCTGGTGGTGTATGCCCCTTTACAACATCGTCAGCCGCAGCCCTTGTGGCAGGGTACACCAGAATACAGAGACATACTTACCGTACTTCCTGCACACGGACATGTTCGAGACATCCCGTTCTTACCAGATAGGCACACCCCTGCGCTGACCTGTGTAGGCCGGACTAGCACACGTGTGTTGTGCTTGCAGGAGGATGCATGCGTAGCTACATGTCCAGGGTCACTGCCAACGGTGAGGTGACATGGTAACGTCTGCTGAAGACAGTACAGTGTGATGTTGCAGGGCATTTGTCTATCATGCTAACACATACTTACCGTACTTCCTGCACACGGACATGTTCGAGACATCCCGTTCTTACCAGATAGGCACACCCCTGCGCTGACCTGTGTAGGCCGGACTAGCACACGTGTGTTGTGCTTGCAGGAGGATGCATGCGTAGCTACATGTCCAGGGTCACTGCCAACGGTGAGGTGACATGGTAACGTCTGCTGAAGACAGTACAGTGTGATGTTGCAGGGCATTTGTCTATCATGCTAACACAATGACCACACGGACACACTTGCTCAGATGCAGGTTTGGGGGGCATTGGTGGCCCTGGTGTTTTTGAAATGAGTCTTGTGGTCGTCATGGATATCCCTGTATCGTGCTCATTGACTCTATGGCACCTGTGGTTGTTCCGGTATGGCTCTCGGCTGTATTTCCTTTCATGCTGCAGGTAGTCTTCCTGCTTAACACCAGCAGAAATCAGGTGTAAAATTCCTGGTGGTAACGTGGGTTGTCACCGGAATTAATTTTGCATTCCAGTTGTGAAAGTTGTGATGTCATTTCTTTGTGTGCAGAACAATATACGGACTGGGCCGTGTATCCCATCAAGATCCAGCACCTGACGTACTATTCCTAATCAATATAAATACAATGAGATTTCATCATTGATTTTGTGTGTACACTGTAAGTGCAGGCCCTACCTCAGTGCAATACAATACAGGATTTTAGTATTTAGAATAAATCGCAAAGGTGCACCTTGTGTCTTTTTGCACAGGAACTGGTACTCTGCATTTCATTATTAGCACTTTAATGCAATTAAAGTTAAGATAAGTCTAACACAGTATTCAGAAGTTGGTGCAAACTGCAGAGATGAACAGTATTCCCACGATAAGTGCTCCAAAATTTAACTCCATTGTGGATACCAGCAAATAACAGTAATAAGAACAAGAAAGAGTCACACAGCAGTTAAGAAAACAACCAAAAAGGTTTATAATTCTTTTTGCCAAACTTTATATTTTCATAAACATATATAAACCATAAACTATTTTCAAATTTTATTTTTTTATTAATGTATATATAAAAAAAATAAACCAATAAAGAAAATTTAACAAATATAATAGAAAACAATGAGGTGGAAGACTCCTGTGGGGAACATGGATGTCGATGACAGAGCTTGGACAATAAAGCACAAAATAAGGACGTGTGTAATGCGCATATCAAAGGACTGAGAGAGAGAAACAGAGAAGGAAAAACAAGCCAGAGAGAAAAAGAGAGGGAAGGAAAGAAAGGGAGTGAGAAAGGGAGAAAGAAGAGAGAGATAGAAGGAAAGGAATGAAGAGAGGGAGAGGGAGAGAAGACAGGGAAGTGAGAGAGAGAGAGAGAGAGACAGAGACTGTCGCCTCTGTGCATCCATGAGGAAATAATTACCTGGCGCCATCAGAGTGTGCAGCAGTGGGCGGACTGCATCTGCCAGTCAAAAACCCGCCGATCTCAGAAGTGTTGCTGAGTCCTGAATGTTGGAGACCACATCAGATTGTGCACGTATCTTACAGATGTCGCTGAGTCCTGAATGGTGGAGACCACTTGAACATCTCCGCGGCCCGGCAGATCTCACACATGTCGCTGAGTCCTGAGTCATCAATGGCGGAGAGCACCTCAGGGTTTAGTGCCGCTAAGCCTGTGGAACTCAAGTTCGTGGCACATGGTGGTAGGCTCCTGATGGCCACATGAGTTTGGGGTGGCACTAACCCTATGCATATGAAGTCCGCTCCAAGGTGATGGTAGGCCACTGACGGCCATACAGCTAAGGGTGCGACTAACATTCTGCCCAACTTTTCGCGGACTCGTTATGGTTGAGACCTGTGGAGCGTTCGCCAGCTAGTCTGCACCAGTAATAAAGGATGTGACGTTGTCGATCTATTATATTTGCGTTGTCATATGGCCTGTGCCGCATGTGCTGGATGGGTGTGGTGTGTGTGCAAACCTGCCCTCAGGGAGTGGCCGTGCGATGTTGAGAACTAGACCACTGATCTACACAGCAACAGCGAGTACGCCTTTGACAGGTAGCTAGCTATGTGGGACCAACGTTGGAATGTAATCGGAGTGGCCTGGCGTGGCGTACGACGGAACAGAGCAGGGATAGACACAATGACGCGGACGGCTAGTAGTACTGCATCTGGGAAAATATGCTTCACTGATCGAAGGGAGTTTGGTGCTGTGGTCGCTGCAAAGAAGTTGGGGTCGCTGCCCTTCAGGACTCAGGACACAGTTACACATGTGGGATCGGCTTGTGTTGAACAGAGTTAGCGGCAGCACGTGTCGCCAGCATTCCATATGGCAATATGTCTCACTGATTGAAGGGAGTCTGGTGCTGTGGTTGACTCACAGACTTGAAGTCACTACTATTCAGGACTCAGGACACAGTTACACACATGGGATCGGCTTGTGTTGAAGAAGGTTAGTGGCTCTATGTGTCGATGGTCTTCCACAGTGTAGGTCAGAGGTAGCAGTGAGCAAGGGCCCATAGCCATGTGCATACGTTGGTGGCCCTCCCCGGCCTGCGTAATACAGGTTCAGTGGCACCACGTGTCACTGGCTTTCCATATGCAAATATCCTTCACTGATTGAAGGGAGTCTGGTGGTGTGGTCAGTGCCACAAAGTTGGGGTTGCTGCCATTTAGGAGTCAGGAACCAGTTACACACGTGGGATCGGCTTGTGTTGAACAGGGTTAGTTGGCACCACGTGTCGCCCGTCTTCCACAGTGTAGGCCGGAGGCAGCAGTCAGCAAAGGACTATAGGCAGGTAACGCTGACTTGAGCTGCACAGATTGGGAGTATTTGGTCTTCGTAACCCATTATAGTCTCTTACACAATTTGTGTCGCTACTAATCTTGAATTGTGAACTGTGTAACCCCAGTGTAGGGTGCAGGCAGCGGTCAGGATGGGCGCACAGCGACATGGCGTTGAGTTGAGCTGCACAGTTAGTGACACCTGGAGTACTCTGCGTGTGTTCACCCTGCGATGATACGTGGTCCCGACGGGCCATACTGGGAGCAATGTCTTGCCTTGTTAAGGCCACGTGGGGATGTCTTATGGTGCAGTGAGTTAGTAGCACCTGAAGTACACAGCGTGTGCGTATCCTGCGATGAGGTGTGGTCCTGGCGGGCCGCACTGAGAGCAACGTGTCTTGCAAACTGGACTGCGTCATCTGCAATCACCATTGCATCTGAATTGTGAGCCCTGCTGTCCGCAGTGTAGATCGAAGGCAGTAGTTAGCATAGACAGCAAGGAATGCTTTTTGTCACTTCTTGACAAAATCCGAGGACATAGAGTACAATTCTCTGTGCAATTAATAAATCAAGGCTAAATTCAATTTGTGAACCCTGCTGTCCGCAGTGTAGATCAAAGGCAGTAGTTAGCATAGACATCAAGGAATGCTTTTTTTCATTTCATCTTGACAAAATCCGAGGACATAGAGTTCAATCCTCGGTGCAATTAATACATCAAAGCTGAATTCAATATGTGAACCTTGCTGTCCACAGTATAGATGGAAGGCAGCAGTCGGTATAGACATAAGTCTGCGGTGCTGTGCAACTGTGTTCGCAGGAGGCCTGTGTGGAGGTGGCCCGTGGTCATGACAGCAGCCATGTGCCAGGCTGAAGGCAGCCGCTGCAGACTCATTGGTCTTCCCACAAGTGAACAACGCCCAGGGCATGGCCTATTTATTCATACTCCTACACTGGAATGGCATACGTTAGACCAGCCCATTCCACTTTCGCTTCCAGGGGGGCCAACACAGCTACATGACCGAGATCTTCCCCACTGCCTGAAGTAACATGGTGGCATCCACTGTGCACTACACTACAAGTATCAATAGTATATTTCCACATGGGGAGGTTTTGCTTTGCATAGTGAGGTCTTTGCAGCATATCACCGCTACACTTGGCATTGTGTGCATTATTATTGATGAGTGACTTGCCTCCTTCACACATATTTGGTTGCCACATCTCCCAACATTCAGCTATTGTGCGGCTGATGGGACATGGTAGTTTGGAAGGTCCGTTGTACTGTTTTTCGCTGCCTCAGTATTAGTAGCGGGAAGGTCGGGTGGGGGGTTCTGGTGGTTGTGGCGCTGGGTGTTGTGGCATTGTTGAATGTCGTAGCTGCATGATTAGTACCTCTAGCACATGTTGGTCTTTAGATGTGGCTGTGAGTTGGGTGTAATTCACACAGTAGGTAGTTGAACTCCTTACAACAGTTAAAGGTTGATGTTAATTTGTTACTGGTAAGTCGGCCTATCGCCTGTTTTCAGATCGCATTGTAGATTTGGCTGGTTGTTGAAAGTATGGGGAAGTGGTATGGTTTTTTTTTGCACAGGAACGCCTACTTTGCATATCATTAGCCTTAGTTGTGGCTCTGGTTAGTGGCGATTATTTTGGCAGGAGGTATTGATGGAAGAGTGGTGAGATTTGCAGTTTCCACCAGGTTGAGAATGGGATTATAATTAAAAAACACAGAAAAAAAAGATATGTTTAATGCATATTATAGTTAGAAATTAGCATTTAAAAAACCTTTGAAATTCACTGAAAAAAGCATAGGTTTTACAGACGTTATAGTTAGGAATTAGCATTTAAAAAACCTTAGAAATTCACTGGAAAAAAACATAGGTTTCAGGGACGTGATAGTTAGTTGGACATTTCACTCATACAAAACGAGAGAAATTCCCCTGTTACAGTTAGTTGAGATAACTATAACTCGCGTGCGCGCAGTGCTCTGATGATGACGTCACATATTACATCATTCATGACATGGTCAGTGACATCACTGATGACATCACTGATGCCATCTCAAATGATATCACTGATGACATCACTGATGACATCATCCATGAGAAAATCTGATGCACCTCATCAGACCCTAATATAACACTTGATACACCAACTCTAAAATACAGACTATAATTTTCGAAACCATTAACACACCAATACCAGTTAGTACATATCAACTCACTAATTTGTGGGTCTACACACACATCCACTCATTCACCCTTACAGTCACTCATACATACAGTCAGCCATCAATACAGCATTATCATTTCCAGTCACATATCTATAAAGACACTTACACACTGCCTCTCATTGAAAGAGTTAATCACACATCTTGTCAGTCATGGAAATAATCAATCACACTTTCATTTACTCACCTTAACAGGTATACACATACTACCTCACTTATTTAAATATATAATAACAAATACTTACACTCTAATACAATAACTAATACAAGCACACGCTGATCCATACAGGCACTCTCACAATAACTCAGTCATGCACATACTAATTTATATACTGTAACACAGATATATACTTCCTTTTACATATGCAGTTACTCACACATGTACTGCTGAGGCGTCCATTCACTCACAAAGACACTCATACACACACTCACCCAGCCATAGAGCCCTTCACAGATACAGACTTGAACACATATAACCAGTGATTTATTCACTCATATATCTATGCACAGAGTCATACCCCCACCCACACATACAGACACTCAGACAAGCAATCAATAGCTGATATAGATCCTCATTTAGCTGCTAATCAAACAATGCAACCGCTTACACACCAACTGCCAACCTAAACTGTGTGAATGTCTGTATCAGTTGGTAACACATGTATTAAGGAAGACATAATTAATCACTCACTTATACCCTCAGTCGCACACCTACTTAATCATGCATCCTGATTCTTATAAACCCATTCATTGTTCAATACACCTTGGCACATATATATAAAACATATTTCCATTTTATTAGAAACACATATTCACTGGATGAGGTCATCAGTGATGTCATTTGAGATGTCATCAGTGATGTCACTGACCATGTCATGAATGATGTAATATGTGACGTCATCAACAGTGCATTGCGGGGGCGCGAGTCATAGTTAGCTCAACTACCTATAACAGGAAAATTTCTATTGTTTTGTATGAGTGAAATGTCCAACTGTTATGTTGTATGTTTCTTTAAGTGCACGAGTTAGAATGTAGAATGGTATGCAATGTGCATTCCATGTTAGGTTTTCATTCTGTGGCTAGCGGTTGATATTGAAGACATCGCTTCCCTGGCTCCCACCTGTTTATTACTTATCTTATTTATAATTAAATATCCTTTTGCCACACTTCTTGTCTGGATTGCTTCGCTACAAATTGGCGACAAGGGAAACTGGACATTTAAACCTATTTCTATGGATGGATCCTAAGAAGAGCGAATTACGAAGAAAATATATATATTTTTTTTATTGGAAAACGGACCGGCAAAGAATTAACCCTGTGAGTTACATGACATTTTTTTTATATGTACCGCTGTTTGTTCTGACTACGCTTTGCTTTGCTGTCGTGTGGTACCTTTTGTCACTGAAGATTTGAGGCCGTTGAATCACCGGGTTGCCTGCATTTTTCAACCCGTGTTTACCGTTCTGTTCTGCATGCGCCCAGCAAGCGCGAAGAAGACTATGCATTAAAGGCGCGTCACAACGCATGCGCGAAAGGTGATTGAAGGCGCATTACAACGCATGCGCGGAAGGTGACGTCGGACGTAGGTCACGCAGCGTGACCCAACGTGGTGGCCATTTTGGGGGATTGTTTGTTTACCTTTACGAAGGGAATTAGCACTATGACAGAAGGATTTGACAGCGCGTGGAATTTCACAGCGCGAAGCATACCAATATTTACATCGTGCATAAAAGTACATTCCGGTCAGAAGTATAAAGGTGAAGTAAATAAAGGATATTTATCTTTGACTATTACAACAGGTGAGGAAGTCGGGAGCAGGTTGTATTTTTTTGAATTCATTTTTATATTATATGTGCTTTATAGTGCATGGAAGAAGGTGACTGCACTATAAGCACTGCTAATAAGGACAGAGACATGGCACAACAGAATTTCTCAATAAGTCCTCCTGAACCATTTTGGGTTAAAGGTACTCAACCCAGTATTAAGTGGATAGAGTGGAAAGAATATTTTATTAATTATATAGAGGCTGTTCATGAAACCAAAAAGATGAAATCCGAACAGAAAAAGAGAATTTTGCTACATTCTTTAGGACCTATTGGGTTAAAAACCTTTTCTAGGATGAGTAAATCTGATGACCCCAATTTGGATGAATTTGAGAATGATATCAGAAATATGGATAAATATTTTGCGCCTAAAGTATGCATAGGGGTCATAAGACATAAATTCTTTCAAAGGAAACAAACTAATGAGGAAACTGTGGATGAGTGGATGGATGACCTAAAAAAACTTGCCATTGATTGTAAATTTGACAATTTACATGATGACCTGATACGCGATCAACTAGTGATGCACAACAACAACTCTGCTCTACAAGATCGTCTTTGGGTTAATGGTGATGCACCTCTAGATGATGTGGTGGCCATCATGAGGAAGTCTGAAATGTCTGAGAGGTGCGCTACTGTAGTGAAAGAAACTGAAAAAGACTTGTCCAAGACCTCTGGAACTGTTTGTAAAATTCAGGGTCCTATTAAAAATTTTCGTCAACAGCAACAACAAGGGAAATGGACTAATCAACCTACGAGGGTTCAGAATAGGAGCATAGAGGAGAGAAGATGCTACAGATGCGATAGTAAAGAGCATCTAGCTTTTAGTAGACTCTGTCCAGCATTAAAAAAAAATGTGGTATATGTGGACTTTTAGGTCACTTTAGTAAAATGTGTCGCAGACGTAGTAATGTGAATACGTGTATGAGGAAGACGCAGAGAGTATGGATGAGGTAGAAACTGAGGATGAATGTTGTGTTAAGAATGTTCGAGGGAACTATGTGATTAACATTTCAGAGGATTCCCTAAAAGGTAAACCAATTTGTGAAATATCTCTTGGTGGAGTAATTGTGAGTGTTTATGCAGACTCCGGTTCACCATACACGATTGTTAACGAAGAGGTTTGGAGGAAAAAATTTGTAAACAAAATTGGTGGGCAATTGAATACACCTGATGTTTGCCCAATCAGTTACACAGGGGATAGGATTGGCATGATTGGTTTTAGATGGCTTACTTTTTTATTTAAAGGCAGGTCTACAAGAGGAAAGTTGTATGTGGCAAAAGTAGGACCATCAGTTTTGGGGTGGTTTGACCAGAAAAATTTGCACATTATTTTGGACCCCAATTTAAAAGATAAAGTATTGATTTTGGATGACTGTAGCAAGATGGGGGAAGCATTATCTGAAAGCTTTCCTAAAGTATTTAGCAGTGAGCTGGGTGTTTTAAAGGGGTTCGAACATAGAATTATTTTAAAGGCTGATGCACAACCTAAGGTTCACAAAGTAAGACCTATACCTATACTGATAAGGGAGGAAGTTAAAAGGGAGATTCAAGGATTGCTCGCTAAAGGTATTATAGAGGAAATTGAGACGTCTGAATGGATTTCTCCGATTGTGGTTGCCCGGAAACCCAATGGAAAAATAAGTTTATGCATTGATTTACGCCACTTGAACAATAACATCGTGGTTGAGAAAGTTCCCCTTCCTAAAATCAACGAAATGGTATCTTCCCTTAAGGGTGCAACGTGGTTCTCCACGGTTGATCTCTCCGCCGCATACCATCAGGTTATGTTAGATCCCGACTCTAAGAATATTACGGCATTCATAACGCCATTTGGTTGCTACCAGTTTAGGCGTATGCCTTTTGGGCTGGCCTCAGCCGCTGCTGTTTTTCAGCGGCTGATGCATAAATTGTTCGGAGACATGGACAAAATTTCGTTTTTTCAGGATGACATTCTGGTGGCTGCGAGCGACAAAGTGGGTCATGATTTAAAATTAAAACAAGTTTTGGAAACCCTACAGTCAGCAGGCCTGACTGTGGAGTTATCCAAATGCAAATTCAGCCAGAGGAGTGTTTCCTATTTAGGACACATTATAAGCGAAGAAGGTGTCAAACCTAAACCTTCATTAGTAGAAAATATTGCAAAGTTTCCTGCACCTTTTTCAAAAGATGAAGTAAGAGCGTTTCTCGGCATGGCTGAGTATTGTGCCAAGTTTATAAAAAATTTTGCTGCAAAAGTTTTCAATATAAGTGCACTTCTGAAGAAGAATACTAAATTTATGTGGAATGAATTGTGTGAGGAAGAGTTTAAATTGGTTAAGGTCGATTTACAAAACGTGAATGCACTTGCTAGTTTTGACCCAAATATTGACTGCTTGTTAACCACTGATGCAAGTGACAAAGGCCTGGGTGCTGTGTTGTCACAATGTGATTTGGATGGTAAAGAAAAGATAATTTTGTTTGCATCTAGGGCTCTTTCCCCTGCTGAGAGTAGGTACCCTATTATTGAGAGGGAAGCTCTAGCGTGTGCGTGGGCTTTGGAACATTTTCGAGCATTTGTTTGGGGCAAGCCTGTGATCATTCGTACTGATCATAAACCGTTGATCCGTATCTTGTCATCGGAGGGTATGTCAGGTGCGTCAGCAAGGTTAGCCAGACTATCTATGCGTATGAAGGAGTACATTTATAAAATGGTCTACCTACCTGGAAGAGATAATCGCATTGCTGATTGCTTATCTAGACTTCCACCTCCTCTAGAAGAATGTGATGATGATCCCTGGAGTGAATACTGTGTGGCATTGGCACATGATTGTGGTGAACCTGCCATAAATAAGACTGAATGGTTGGCTGAACAGGAAAAAGATGTTGTTTTGAAAAATGTATTAGAGTACATTTGCAAAGGTTGGCCCAAGAAGAGAGATATTCCTGGGTTGGATGCTTTTTGGCAGATCCGCATGGAGTTGTCCTCTGAGAATGGTATGCTCTTTAGCGGTGATAGAATCGTTCCACCTGTGTCCTTGAGAAGGAAAATTTTTCAACTTTGTCACGAAGGGCATTTTGGAATTGTGAGAACCAAGTCTGTTGTTAAGGGGATGTTTTGGTGGCCAGGTGTTGACAGCGCAATAGAGGAGTTTGTAAGGAAATGTGATGTTTGCATGTCCGCTGATAAGACACTTAGGACTTTTAAACCAAAAATGAGTGATGGTTTGATACCCGATTTTCCTTGGGACACCATTGCGATTGATATTATTGGACCCATCGGAGACTCCAAAGAGTATGGGTTGGTTGCCATCGACCTTTTCTCCAAATGGCCGATTGTCAAGTTTGTTGAAAGAGTTGACACTCAGACTGTGCTTAAATTCTTAGATAAAATTTTTATCATGGAGGGTTTACCTGTTTGCGTGCTGTCTGACAATAGTGTCCAATTTACATCCAAGCAGGCTAAAGAGTATTTTGACAGATGTGGTATCAAACATAAGACCCCAGCATTGTACAACCCTAGTGGAATCGGCACTGTTGAAAGGTTCAACAGAGTGATCAAAGGCGTTATTCAGGCCTCTGTGCATGGCAAGTTAGACTGTAAAGTGCAAGTACAGAAGGCAATTTAGTCATATAGAATTACTGTGCAAAACAGCACTGGCATGTCCCCGTTCACCATGATGAGAGGCAGAACAGCGAGGTATAAGTTTAACCCTGGGTGGCTATTTGATGGGAAAATAGCAAATTGGTCTCCTGTTGATGTTAAGGATAAGTTGGTGTCTACTCATGATAAAAGCAAGGAATTTTATGATTGTCATCTCAACACTAAAGACGTTCTTGTCAAGGTTGGAGATTGGGTGAGGGTTAGGAAACCTTTTAAGGTACCTAAAGGCATGAGTCGCTTTGAACCACCATGTAGGATTGCAGAAGTTTTAAGGAATTTGGTAAGACTAGACGATGGAAGGGTGTGGAATCTTAAAAGCATTGCCATGAATCCTAATCAGGATTGTGTAGAGGTGTTTTCTAGTCCTAGTGATAATAATTTTGATTGGATTGAAGATCATTTTGAGAATAGTCATGTACAGTCTCAACTTGCTAATGATTCCATGTCTGTTTCTGAACAGAGAAATTTTGGGCAACCCAGTTCTTCTTTGTGTGATGAGGGGGGAGTGGGCGAAGGTTGCAGTTCTGATGTTCAGACAACTACTCGTTTGGATGTATGTGATACTCTTCGGAGCAAGGTTGTTGACGTCCTACCTGATAAAAGAACTAGAGCCTTGCCTGGTTGGCTTAAGGGGTTTGTTATGTAAATTTATTGACTTGTTTTTATTGCTCTTGTTTTTTTTTGTTGTTTCTTCTTTTTTAAATTTGTTTTCTTTCATTGTATAGGGGGTGTGTGTTATGTTGTATGTTTCTTTAAGTGCACGAGTTAGAATGTAGAATGGTATGCAATGTGGATTCCATGTTAGGTTTTCATTCTGTGGCTAGCGGTTGATATTGAAGACATCGCTTCCCTGGCTCCCACCTGTTTATTACTTATCTTATTTACAATTAAATATCCTTTTGCCACACTTCTTGTCTGGATTGCTTCACTGCACCAACTGACTATAACGTCCCTGAAACCTATGTTTTTTTCAGTGAATTTCTACGGTTTTTTAAATGCTAATTCCTAACTATAATGTCTGTAAAACCTATGTTTTTTTCAGTGAATATATATATATATAAATACAGCTGCGCAAAACTCTCTAGAACTGCAGAATTCTGGCGCGGCACCCCCTAAGGGAGGTAAGATACACATCCTATGGCTTTGCCCATCACTGCAATCATACTGGGAAAGTATGGTGACACCTTCGCTAGATGAGTCAACAGCTGAACCTGCCCTGTCACACAGCACTCAGGATGTCATCAAAATGAATAACCACAAGAAAAGGTGTCTAGATGCAGCATTAGCCTTCACAATGATTTGCATTCTAAGGCACTGTAAATAGCCCTTACTATCAGATATTGAAGAATGGTCCAACACAATGAAAAGAATGGCCACACACGATCGAGTGACATTTAAGCTGAATAATCAGCTATAAGGGTTTGGAGACATTTGGGGGGTTTAACTAGAATAAATATTCCTGGACGGGTGATACACCTCTATAGGTGACATAAGCTGATCATATAATTGAGCCTCGTCTAAGGACTGTTCTCAATTTCTCATTCAGCCCTTTAAAGCTGCACATTCTGGCAATCTCTGCCATCAGATAGCTATGACCACTGGACTGACCATGGAAAGGCTGGTTGCGTAAATAGCTGACTACAGAATGCAGGGAATGCTCCAGTCTCAGCTTGATGGTTGCACAATATTACAATGCCACCATTAGAGCGCTGCAGAATCTAAAAATATAACAATAACATACAATTAGCAAGACATGAAGGTCTTGATCTTGAATTTATGTTTTTATTACCAAAAATTCCCTATGTCTTTACGTACATTGAGAAAGTGAACAGGGGACTAATTGTAAGATGTTCCAATTTGAATGAAACAGAGTTTATTATGTTTTTTGACACCAAACCAGGATATTTCTAGTGAGGGGTCTCTGACCATTAATATTAATTAAACAGCACTAAAATGACTAAAGCGTTTAATCAAGGGTCTATGGATGAAAAGCAATATCAGGGTGTGATTTATTTGTAAAATGCATCAAGCACCTTGAAGCCCTAAATTGTGTGAGCAGATTATTTGAAGAAGAAACCATGTCAGTCGCCTTTGCAAAGACATCCATGGACTTTGGTCAAAGTACAGGGAGCTGTTGGTGTCATTAGACCACAAACCATGCACTTGGATAGTGTCTTGCTCAACCTGAAATTTCAGCTAGAGTGGCTAACGCTTGCAAGAATCAATCAGCTGTTTATTTGGGAATATATGGCACCCTGAAGGATTTGGGATGGTCACTTTTACTGATCTTCATTAATAAACTAATATGGAAAGAGTCTGCTAAGTAGGTTTACCATATGGTGTTTCTAAATATGGTCAGTGCATTGGACTGAGTGGAGTGGGTCATAGAATTAGCTGGTAAATCTATGATTCTTTTGATATTTCCCACATGTTTGATTATTTTCTTATATGCTCCTCTTTCCAGCGTGCGTGGCAGATTGTGAGAACTGAGAACGACTACTGTGGTGCAAACTGGATGACAACAGCTGAAGAATTTTAAAATGTTTAGTTTGTGCCATGACCTGATCAATCTTAACTCCTTCGCTGCGGCGGCTATTCGCCGCAGCGCTAACAGTCGCGGGCGGGCGCGCGGCTCACCTGCGCTGGTGACAGAACCGTTCCGTCACGGCTCGCGGGTGAGCTGTGCTTGTGATGGAACGGTTCTGTCACGGCCCCGCCCGTTTAATGAAACCCGCCGCACAGGCGCAAAATCAGCGCCGCGCAGGCGTGGCGGCCGGGCCGTGACGGAACCGTTCCGTCATGAGCACAGCCCACCCGAGGGGTGTGACAGAACTGTTCCGTCAGTAGCATCAAAGTAGTTAAGTACTTGTTCAGCTGTGTATATTCAGCTGTTATTTGAAGAGTTGTGCATGTGAGAGAAGCTTCTTACAACAGGGAAGCTTTTTTGGTACAGGTTGTTAAAACTCTAGCACGGGGGCCAGCATGCTGAGGAACAGCTGAAAATGAGAGTTTGTGTGGGAGGCTCCATTCTCCCTGCACCAAGCTGTTTACTCCCTTGTGAGTTAGCATCTAAAATGTCAGCTTATTTTTATATAAAAAATTACAACCATTGTACAATAAATACAGGGAGTTTATTCAAAAATAAATAAATAACAAAGCACAAAATATGTTTTACTGACAAAACATTAGAGACTGGTATAGAACGTCCTTGCATTGACTTAATGTGTCCCTTTCTTTGGCTCCCGGGGCGAATCATTCATTGTGAAGCAGACATGATATTTCAGTGCGACCAGGGCTAATTTGTTTAACAATAAATAAATATTAAATACAATAAATAAAAAATAACATTTTACAGTCCTTACAAAGTACTGATGAGGTTCTAGGAATCTCAATCCTATATCTTCTGGCCAGCCAGATGCTTCTTATTTGTATGGGTGAAAGAGGACCTTTTTGTACTGTGAGACATGACACCACTTTTCATGAGCGGTGAGTACATGACTGTCATTTTATACGATGTTTAGATAATGTTCCTCTCCTTGAGGCGATTTCCAATTTTGTATAAAACAACTTATGTTAAAGATGAGTGCACCAGGTGCGTCATTCAAAGTTTGTGAGAGGGATGTATGTTGATTGAACACTTTTAGTACAGGGAGGATGTCAGGTGTGAGCTGTCTGCACCTTTAATGCAGAGAGAATGCCAGGTGTGAGCTGTATACACCTCTACCGCAGAGAGAATGCCAGGTGTGAGCTGTCTGCCAGGCTCTCGATCTCCTCCACCACTTCAATAATGGCTTCCGCCTGGTCTTAGTGGAGCACATGGCTAGCGTTGGAGTGGAATTTCTCATGGAGTGATTCTTGGCTGAGGGGCTTCCTCCAGTGTCCATAGAAGGTGTCACATCTGCCCATCACGATCTCTCCGCTGTCCAGGAGCAGCGCTACTTCTCCGTACATCTTGTTGAAGTTAGCCACATTGTCCTCAGGGTGTTCCACCACCACCTTCTTCAGCAGGTTGATGAGGTCAGGTCTCCTGAGGCTGTCCTCACTGAAGGAAGAGATGCCCACCTTGCCATCCAGGAGGGCTGTGCAGGCGTCGAACTGGAAGGAGTGTCGGGCCTGGTGCTCAGACTCTGGGAAGGGGCTGTTGATGTACTTGGAGACTGGGACCCTCAGGGGAATAGAGCGGATGGCAGCGGGGTTGAAGGAGCCCATTATATTGATGACTCGGTTTCTGGCTGAGATGGCAGCGTCTGCGACCCAGTGCAGGCCCAAGTGAGCGGGGAACCTCTTGAAGGCGATGTCTTGTTTCTCCAATAGGAAGCTGTAATCTTGATCTGGCACTGCCAGAGGCGAGGGCTGGTAGTCACCATAGAAAGCACTGAACCCTGAGCAGCCGGGCACATCGTCCGAGATGAGTGGGTTGGCTTCCATCCCGCGGGCAACTAAGAGTGCTGCTTCCATGCCAAGGCGGGTGGCGTTGCAATTATGGAGAGGCTTAGCAAGAGTCGCTGAATTGGCCATAGGTGCCCCTGCCAGAGAGGCAGCGATCGCCAGAGCATGGGCACACTGGTCTGCATTCAATGAAAGAAGTTTCGCTGTGGCAGCAGCACTGCCCATGGTGCCAACAACAGATGGCGGGTGGAATCTGATAGGAGATACAAAGAACAGTGTCAGACATGGAATAAGGATAATGGCAAGATAGTTGCATGGGTAGTACTAATAATAAGTGTGAAATAAAGAAATATGCTAAGAGCATGTCAGACATGTACCATTAAAGCCATCATGCAGTGTGAGGAGGCATTGACAATATGCTACGTTCTAATCAAGCACTCAACATAAATATATAATCTGGTTACAGTGACCAGAAAAATAATCTTTACCATGTTTACATTGTGTGCTATCCACATACATGAATCTGTTTGCATCACAGGCTCTTCTTGGGGACATTTCTGCCCTCTGTGCACATCAGGCACAGATCATAACATTATCCCCCTCTAGGGATCTCACTCATACCACATGAGCTATTTCTACCCTATTTTAGCATCACAACCATGGTCTTGAGCTACTGCAGCCCCTGAGGGCATTCTGTGTTGGTCATGGGATATTTATGTCCTTTGTGGGCATCACACATACCTCTTGGGGATATTGCTGGCTTCATTGGAGAAACGCATGAGTCTTCCTTGCACCTCGATGCCTACGTTGAATGCCAACAGGAAGTCTGAGCCACTGGGTCGTGAGCCCACAGGGAGCATCTGGGAAGCAGCCATTAGAGCCGGCAGCACAGCGCCCGAGGGGTGAGTGGCAGGGTGCCAAGTGTCATCGAAGTCCATGGAGTGAGTCTGTAGAAGAGGAGAAGAGGGTTAGGAGATCCTTAAAGAAGAGGACCAGGAAGTGATGTTAAACCGAGTGATTGCGTCATCGACCTAGGGAAAAATTTTACAGACATGGATGATCAATATTTTCAAATGATTTTGCGTGGCTGCACCACTGCGCAATGCAGACTCTCTACAGAAGTGGAATCCGACAAGATTGAACACTAGAGAGTGCAAAGAAGTAAAATTTTCATGAACTCATCGCTCCTAGCCTAGGATTGATGGATACATTGATAAGCAGCTGTCAAATTCCTTACCGCCACTCCATTGACATATGCAGCCAGCGTGGGAGGGAGTCTCATTCTTTTCCTTCCGAACACAGAGCTGATCGCAGACAAGGAGAACATGTCCTGTTGGAGAGAGAATAAAGTAATGAATGAACTGAACACCTAGACACCTAGTGGAGGAAGAAGGTAGCTTGTGAGAGGATGGGTAGCTCAACACGAAACACAGGATGGTAAATCTCATACCGGAGGGGTCTAGTAGAAGAGAGACAGGAGCAGGTGAGGGATCTTCATGAGCAGGAGTAGTGTTCCTGAAGGACAGCTGTGTAGGAGATCAGAGGTCCTCATGATTAGCTGCTTACCCTTGATGATACTCGCTCTCCTGGCAGTGTCTCAAGATATTCACTGCTCAACAACTCCAGGGAGCCTAGGGTGTGATTTGTGAAAATTCAAGGTGGATTTTATGACTTGGTCTTTCTCTCTTCTTACATATTATTTCAGGTAGCTGGTCACGCTATTGGTCAAGAGGGTTATTTAATGGGTGGGAGTCCAGGGTGTGATGCTTGGTTAGATCCAAGACTCTGATAAGCAGGTAAAATCCCTTGGTGATCTTGAACAACTAAAGTCTGAAGAGGTTCTGATTAAGGGATGGTTTGATTCATGAGACCTCGCTTTTTTAGTTGAAGTCTCCTTTTCCTTTAGAGTATCTCAAGGCCTTGCTAACTTTCTGGGTCCTGGTAGTGTGTTTTAATGGCGGTGTGTTACAGGTTGTAGTGTTTGTTTTGCTTCCAGCCTCACTTTAACTGAGAAGACTCTTGGGAGATGGTCCCCTCTTCTGATATATGGGGTTTTAGTGGACATGTACTTCATGGGGCGCTTTCTGGTTTGAACCTCGCCTCCCTTTAAAACATGAGCTCCCGAGGAGATTATGGCATAGGCGGTTTGTAATGGCTGGGTGGTGAATAGTGGGTGTGCTTGTTGTGGCCCATGTCTAAGGCTGGATCACAGGGAGATGGTGATCAGCAGAGGTCTGGAGGGGTTTGATGGATGATTGTTGCTTTGGAGTTCTGTGGTGTATTTCATGGTGCGGCACTTGTTGCCACTTACATGGCAGCATCATAGGAAGATGGTCACACTCTTGGTCTAAAAAGGTTTTTTTATGGCTGTGTGTTGCATAGTGTGGTCTATGGTGTCTTCCATGTCTCCTCCTACCTGGCAGGATTACAGGGAGATAGTGCACAATGTTGTCCTAGTAGGGATTTTAATGGGTGTGCGTTGTAAGGTGTGTTGCCTGATGTGTACCATGTCTCCTCGTGCCTGGCAGTATCCCAGGGCGATAGCCACACTATTGGCCTTTAAGTGTTTTTATGGACGTGTGTTGCATGGTGTGTTACTTGGTGTGCTCCATGTCTCCTCTTACCTGGCAGTATCCCAGGGCGATGTTGAACACATGGGTCGTGCTTCCCACCAGTCCAACCCCGATGCTGTCCAGGATCATACGCTTGCTTCGGTGCCGCACCGCTTGGGACAGGTGATCTGCCTGGACTCCATGTATGAAGGACGCAAAGCTGCTGGTGACCCCCTTCTCCAGGGGCCTCCCCTCCAGCGCTGGATGAGGAGAAGAGACAGGATCAGAACTACTGGCACTCTGGGTTGGCATGAGACAAGAGTCCAGCTGATCCAGACCAGAACCAGATCATGTGTATATGGGACAATCATTACTCAGGACCCTTGAAGTGTAGACCCATAGAAGACTCAAGCCATTGTGAGCAGCACCAGAACCAGCAACTGGAACCATGGCATTGGGGACCCAAGTCAGGGTGAGTGACACCAGAACCAGTAACTGGACCCATGGCATTAGGGACGCATGTCAAGGTGAGTGACACCAGAACCTGGTACTGGCCCAAGTAATACAGAGTGGCATCAGAGCAGGGGGAGTGACACCAGAGCCAGTAGCCGGGCACACAATACAGAGACCTCATACCAGGGGCTGTTAGTGCAGAGACACTTACCTTCCACCGCCACTGTGTGCACCCGCCTAGACACCCTAAGGATGGCCTGTGGCTTCTGGAAGAAGAAAGAGAGTGACATTAGCTGAGTTGTTGCAGTGAATCAGAACATGGAAAAGAGAGAAAAGGGCTAGAAGAGCAGAGCAGAGGGCAACGAGGGTGAGAAGGGAAAGAGGACAGAGAAGGAGAAATAACAGAGGGGAGGTTTGAGGGTGGTCCCTGATAGAGGCTCCGGTCTGTCAAGCTGCAGTCCAAGACTGGCAAATGAGAATCTTCAGCCTGGCCCATGGGCATTCCCAGCTTTGCAGATAAGCAATCCTAGGAGGGCACATGCCCTCTCCCAGCATGACACATAAGACGCCACTGCCTGCCACATCAGCAGGTAAAGCCTGGTTTATAAACAGCCCTAGACTTGCACATTAGCTGCAGGCTGGCACCGCAGCCACTCTGTCTCAAGGATCAAACCTGGTCCATGTAAACAGCGCCGCTAACGCATTGAACTGCACCTGGGAATTATAGGCACCACCCTGGCATATGATGCCAGCATCTGGACACACATGTGATGTCAGCACTCTGATAAATTATGCCAACACCCTGGCAAATGAAGTCAGCACTCTGATATGTAATGAAAGTACCCGGCACTATAGGAACCATACTGGGATGTTATGCCAGCGCCTTCAGTTGGCATATATCTGATCGCAGCACTCTGACAAAGGAAGCCCGTCTTCTGGCCTATGAAGCCAGCACGCTGGGAGATGATGCCAGCACCTTGGCACGTCATGTTTGGACTTGAGGTGGTCTCTGTTCTGGTGCAGGGACTCTGGTGAGATGTTGGCACGGGAACAGTGTGGGCATGATATCAGCTGGCACAGTATGAAACTGTTCATCTTGTTCCTCTCATGGACGTGAAATGGGCAATGTTCCCTAGGGCACAGTGTACCACCAGGGTTTACCAAATGGCACAAGCATGTCATATGGGACCCCATATTTCTATTGTCAGACTTCTGATCGGCTAAAGTTGTGTTATTTAAAAAAATCCCCTCAGGGCTGCCTCTAAAGACTCTGGCTAATTGAAAACGTTGTGTGACGTGCATTATTACACATTGTGAAAGAAACACTTACAATCCAGTCCCAAACTCCTTCTACAACAGACCTTAATTACCTAAGATGCTCATGTTATGTCACGGTTGACATGCACATCCATAGCATGAACAGAACAGAAACACATGACTAATGCACTCAGAGCAGACGATTGAAAAACACAGGATGAGGTCAGAATAAAAGGTGCGACCCTTTTATTAATCAACGAATATTTAAAAACGGAAAAGAGTTAAAAAGTGTGAGTAGGAAAAGTATTTTAAAATTACGAGAATGCTAACGTGAAATAAAAGACGAATAAAGGTGTGAAAGGAGTATTATGACCAAGTACATCTTCTAATAAGTAAATGCACTCTCTGCTCTATTTTAAAATAAATCTCTATGAAAACAAATTGAATTTCGAGATCTAGAGACAGGCGTTCAACCAATGGAAACAGACGATGCGTCCCAATCTATTGCAAAATATACAAATACAGCCGTTACAGCTGCGACCCCCGATATCTGTAGCAGGGGCTCACCTGGAAGGCGCCTTGAAGCATCCTGTGCCCTGGTGTCTGCTCTGTCCTTAGTGGGGTTGTCTCTGTCGAGTCAGTCAGTCTCTGGGGAGGTCTCCTCTGTCTCTGCAGTCAGTCTTAGTTCCAAGAGAGGTCTTAATCAGTCGCTGTCTTTGGAGATAGATGTACTCTGTCCACCTGGAGGGTCTTTTCTGTCCCTGCCCTGGGACAGTCCTTCGCTCTCTCTTGGGTGCTGACAGGAAGGGCCGGGTCGTGCCTCTAGTGCTGGCAGGTGTTGTGTCTCTCTCCAGCCAGGGGTTAAATACGCTTAAGGGGGAAGTGAGCTCCCCTAAAAAAGCCCTATGTAGAGCAGGCCCGGTTCTAGAGGGTGGGCCGGGTGGGCCGGGCCCACCCAAACTTTGGCCTGGCCCACCCAAACATAACCCTTGGCCCTGGCAGTGACGTCAGCAAGGCCAGCAGAATATGGCCACTGCAAGTTAAAACGTTCTTCGAACGTTATCTTTCTTTAGGAGTTGCGTGATTGGGCCTGGGCTCGCACCCCCAATCACGCATCTCCTATTAGGCAGGTGGGCTGTGTCCCAGCCGACTCGTGCAGGTACATTAGGGGCACTGCGAAGGGGACAAAGCCTTTCGTTGGAACTGGATTTGTGGATAATTAATTCTTTTCTGCTGGTAAAGACGAGTTTTTTTTTGCCGTTTAGTTTTCCTGACCTTCCTGACCCCTTGAGCTGTTTGTTTACCCGATCCGGCTGTGACAGAGTTCATAAGGAGCAGCTAAGAGAATGTGTGGCTATTGTGTTTTTTAAATCTGTGAGAAAGACATACTTAGAAGCCGTGTTTATTTCATTTTCATTTACATCGTGTGTTTAAATCGTTGGTATCATTCATGAGTGTTTCTGCAAGGATGCACGACAACTAAATGTCCAAATAACCTTGGGGATTGTTGATCTTGCTGGCGAGCGTTCTTTTTTTTGGTTTGTAGTATTTAAATGCAATAGAACTGTAGTTAACGTGGATAGCTCAGTGGGTTACTGCCTTTGTCACAGAGATCCTTTGATACATAGGACAGTGTGATCAAAGACGTGTATACAAACCAGAATGGTATAATTAGATATTTTTTTTGATTGCTAGTTAGTTCGAATTTTCCCAGTATTTCATTATTCTAATGTTGCAATACAGAGTTTGGGCAGATATAATTTCTAATCAGTACAGCCAACCACTGGGGTATGCTTTAAATCCTGTGTTTGTGGTTCTCCAGACCCAACCCTCTTAATACATATTGCCACCAGCAGCATGGATGAGATGTGATTCCTACACCTGGTAATCTTCATTAGCTTATGTGACATTCCCTATAGGCTGATTTGGATACTTTTATGAATCATTGTGTCTGCATAATGTGTGTGTGATGTACAGTACTGTGATACCCTACACTACGAGTAGCGCTATACAAGAAATAAAATGCATATGAGAGAGGGGCTATGGAGTGATGATGGGCTCTGTTGGAGGGTGGCAATGAGGGAATCCGAGGGGGCATCATGAGGGGTGGAGATACAGAGAGATGGAAGGCACTGGTGGAGGTTGTTTGTGAGGGAGTCTGAAGAGGAGGTCATGGGGGAGGGGCTTTGGAGTGATGAGGGGCACTGGTGGAGGGTAATAGGGAGGGAGTCTGAGGAGGAGGTCATGAGGGGAAGAGGCTACGGAGAGATGAAGGCCAGTGTTGGAGGATGGCAATGAGGGAATCCGAGGAGGGGGAGGTCATGGGGAGGAGCTACGGAGAGATGAGGGGCACTGGTGGAGGGTGGTAGTGGGGGAGTCTGGGAGGAGGTCATGAGGGGCACTGGTGGAGGTTGGTAGTGGGGGAGTCTGAGGAGGCGGTCATGAGGGGGGTTGCTTTGGAGTGATGGGCACTGGTGGAGGGTGGTAGGGAGGTAGTCTTAGGAGGAGGTCATGAGGCAGAGGAGCTTTGGAGTGATGAGGGGCACTGGTGAAGGGTGGTAGGGAGGGAGTCTGAGGAGGAGGTAATGGGGAGGGGCTATGGAGCGCTGAGGGGCACTGGTGGAGGGTGGTAGGGAGGGAGTCTGAGGAGGAGGTCATGAGGGGAAGAGGCTACGGAGAGATGAAGGCCAGTGTTGGAGGATGGCAATGAGGGAATCCGAGGAGGGGGAGGTCATGGGGAGGAGCTACGGAGTGATGAGGGGCACTGGTGGAGGGTGGTAGTGGGGGAGTCTGGGAGGAGGGTGGCAATGAGGGAATCTGATGAGGTCATGGGGAGGTGCTTTGGAGCGATGAGGGACACTGGTGGAGGGTGGCAGTGAGGGACTCAGGAGGAGGTCAATGGGGGGAGGGGTTATGGAGCGATGAGGGGCACTGGTGGAGGGTATTTGTGTGGGAGTCTGAGGAGGTGGTCATGGGGAGGGGCTTTGGAGTGATGAGGGACACTGGTGGGGGGCAGGTAGGGAGGGAGTCTGATGAGGAGGTCATGACTGAAAGGGGCTAAGGAGAGATGAAGTGCACTGTTGGAGGGTGGTAGTAAAGTTGTCTATCGAGTAAAAGGTCAGTGGTGGGACACCAATAAATACTTTTGCACCGGCGCTATAATAGACCCTGTAATGTTTTTGCTTATTTAATTAGCAGTTGGGTCATTAGGGCCACTGTGTAACATAGTTTAAAGTGTGTGCTAATTATATTTACTCTTATATTCAGGGTTTTCAGTTTGAAGGTGATTTTACAAATCTTTTTAGTGGGATTATGGAGAATGAAACCAGGTGGTGCCTGATATGGGGCTGGGGACCAAGGTTAGCTGTGAGTTAAGGTGCATGGTAGAGAGATTGTAGAAAATTGATGATCAGGCCTGGAAGGGAGTGTACTGCAGAGTCTGGGGTCAGATGGAGGTAATAATGAAGAGAGATTCTCTCTGAAGGCTGGCAACGAGGCAGGCTGAGTAGTGTTACTTGCCTGATACTCCCACCTCAGAAACCTCCTCTGCCCATCAAAAGGACCTTACATGGGATCAAAACACTTTTTGAGAGTGTTAACAATTAGAAAGAGATTTGGAAAATAATGGAGGGCCCTGAATCTCCTGTTATCCCCTTCTATCACACGCAGGAGTACAGTTTTTTTTATTTGTAGGCTACCTCCAGAAGCGACACATTGAGCCCGCAGTGGCCCACCCAAATGCGCCCTTGGCCCACCCAAACAAAAATTCCTGGAGCCGGGCCTGATGTAGAGTGACATCACTAAAAGGGGCGGGGCTGGGCCTGGCATCACCCTCTGGAAAAGACCAGGAAGACCTCTTAGAAATTATTGCAGTCCATATACTAGAGAAAAGAGCAAAGGTTGGGGAGGGGCCTGTGGGAAACCCCAGGAGACATCCCAGACTGTGTCGAAGTGTCCGCGAGCCCCCCCCCCCCCCCCCCCCGGCATCCTAGGATGGCGGATGGACTTAGATAATAGTGATGGTGATATCAAGAGGGCGTGTGCGCGCTCAGATATATAGCTCCTCTTCTGTGTGCTTCTACACCTGAGCATATATGTATGTACAAATGAAACTGCAATTCTAGTTACAATCGAACACCAGATCTGAACCCCAGACACATAACAGGCAAAGTAGTCTGTGCCATGGTAGAAGCAGCATGTACCTGATAAAATATATCCTCTGGAAAAAGACCTATAGAAAATCCTTTCTAAATGACACCAAGTTTAAATATTTACCACTGCTCCTCTGCCAGTTAATAGCCCCTTATAATTCTATTACAAATGAATCTCTAATATACCAGGGCCCTGCCATCACATTCCAAGCTTCTTCCAATACAAATGTAAGTTTTGCTCAAATATGCCAAAGTTTTCCCAATTACATAACGCTGAGTGTTGTTAATATGATGATCAAGGCGCTAGCCTGTCCCCGGGGCTGCTCAGCTGTGCGAGACATAAGGATGCTGCTCACAGCACCAGCCACCTGCTCACAGTGCCAGGTGTCTGCTCACAGCGCCAGGTGTCTGCTCACAGCGCCAGCCATCTGCTCACAGTGCCAGGTGTCTGCTCACAGCGCCAGGTGTATGCTCGCATTGCCAGGTGTCTGCTCAAAGTGCCAGGGGGCTGCTCACAGCGCCAGGGGTCTGCTCACAGTGCCAGGTGTCTGCTCACAGCGCCAGGGGTCTGTCACAGTGCCAGGGGTCTGTCACAGCACCAGGGGTCTGCTCACAGTGCCAGGGGTCTGCTCATAGTGCCAGGGCTTTTCTCACAGTGCCAGAGGGTCTGCTCATAGTGCAAGGGGTCTGCTCATAGTGCCACGGGTCTTCTCGTAGTGCCAGGGCTCTGCTGACAGTGCCAGGGGGTCTGCTCATAGTGCCATGGGGTCTGCTCATAGTGCCAGGGGATCTGCTCATAGTGCCAGGGGGTCTGCTCACAGTGCCAGGGGTCTGCTCACAAAGCCTGGAGTCTGCTACTCAAAACTGACATTCATGTTGGTAATGCAGTGATGCCCCACGGTGTGAAATGCGTCTTCCTGTGCCAGTCACTTACCCGGCCCCTGCAGGTAAAGCACCATCACCATGTCAATAACTCACATCGACGGAACACACAAAGACGACCCAAAGTCCATGGACGATTTCAATATGTCAATAAATATATCACAATAAGTAGGAGTGTACCTTCTTTTTTTTTTTATTTCAAATGATTTTATTAGGAAATTTTTTACATACACAGTACAGAGATAGTGAAGGCAAAACTGGTCTTGTTATAGCGTCGTCCGTTGCAGTTAGTATACACTAGATATGATGGGACGCTTTTATGCTGCGTATGCATAAACGGCCTATGACATTTGCAGCATTTAATGTTCTTGTGCGTTGCCTTCGTAATTGAGAAATCAATTGGATTTTTTTTTATTCTCCCCCTTTTACCTAATGTTGTGTTATTTGTTTCTTCTTTTTTCCCAGAGTTTTATATAGCGCAAACTTGACCCGAAGGTGTAAGGTATCTGAGCGCTTTACACAAGCACCAGTTGCTTTAAATGAGGACACATTCATTTTTAGTAGGCACAGGAAGATTAACTGATTTTCCCAGGGTTACAGGATGTTGCGCATCCTTGCTGAGACTTGACACAGTTCCCCAGATTTGAGGTCCAGCGCCCTAGCCGTTAGGCTACTTCCTCTCCCCTATGTTATTAGTTTTCGGCAGGACTGTGCTTGTGAAATCTATTGTTTTTCATATAAACTTAAGAGGGGTTTAAATCCTGCCACCTCTCTTTCCCGGCTTAACATTAGTTTCTGTGCTTGCCACTTACTTTTCCGCCATTTCTATTGGCTGTAGCATATTTTCCTGCATTTACCAATGTTTGTAACTCATCTGCTTCTCTTGTCAGTTTCCCGTAGCCGAAATACTGTTAATAGCCACTTTGGTAGAACTATTTTTCATAAAGTTTTGCCTCGTTCTGCTTTTTTGTCTTGCAGCAGATTTACATAACACAATTTATCACCCGGAGAGATGAAGTGACCTCACAGAATCACAGAACGCCGCGCCGCAGAGACTTGAACCAGGATCTACAGCTCTTGATTCAGCCGCTCTGGTCGCTATGCCACATCCTCTTCACTCCCATGAGACTTGACAGGGAGCTCTTTCCTTTGCCCCGAACAGTGATTGATAAAAACAGCTCATTATTCTTCACACAGGCGAAACCGATGCATTACCATTGCTTGTTAGGTCTCATGACCTACAATGCGCGCAAGCGCATTGAGGGAGCGAGAATTCAAGTCGGCAAAATCCTCGTCAAACCAAGGGCTTTCAGCCGCGGTTTTCTTGAAGTTCACGTGAATCACGTGAACAAACAAGCACGCGCATCAGGCACTCCTCCCACACCTCACGGACATCTGTTCATTTCTCCTCCCCCTCCCCAGCCAGCTTCCCCCAGGCCCCTGCTGCTTCACACCCAGCCTCTGCACCCTCTGCACTCCCACGCCTGTCGCATTTCTCCTCCCCCCTCCCCTTCTCTGCCTTCCCTCCGTCTTGTCTATCACATGCTTTTCTTATTCTTTCTGTCAGATTTTTCTTTATTTCCTTTCAATTTCTTCCTTTTTGTTTTCTTTCTGTTTCCTGCTTTGTATCCCATGGATCTCGCTTTTCATCTTCTTCCTACACTACACTAATGTTCATGTAAAATCACAGAAAGACCCTGTGAAGTTCCGGGGATCACATTTTGTAGCAAGTAGCTGAATTGCACTTTTAACGAGTGGGTCTTGATGAGGTATCATGCTAATGGCACAGTCCGATTTTGATTTTACAATGACGTCTGCATTATTCAACCATTGGAGAAAGAGCATTTGCATTAATCAACCAATATTCAAACTCCAGCGCTTCCTCAGTCACCGAAAATGTCGCACCGATCCGGTGGGGCAAATGTTACCATTAAACTGATTGATCAGTAAGAATGTCACCGTCCACAATCCCACGTCAGAACTCTACATTTATCTAATCAATGTTTTGGCCTTCACAGGTTTACCGAAGAGCTGCCACGTCTCCTAGTTTCGATATCAGTCTTAATTCCTTCCTTCTCCTCGTCGGCTTGTAGTAACTGTTGTTTCACGAGTGTACAGGACATTCACTTTTAACATTGAGCTTTTATCTTCTGTCCCACGCGCATCAGGCACTCCTCCCACACCTCACGGACATCTGTTCATTTCTCCCCCCCCCCCCCAGCCAGCTTCCTCCAGGCCCCTGCTGCTTCACACCCAGCCTCTGCACCCTCTGCACTCCCACGCCTGTCGCATTTCTCCTCCCCCCTCCCCTTCTCTGCCTTCCCTCCGTCTTGTCTATCACGTGCTTTTCTTATTCTTTCTGTCGGATTTTTCTTTATTTCCTTTCAATTTCTTCCTTTTTGTTTTCTTTCTGTTTCCTGCCTTGTATCCCATGGATCTTGCTGCCTGTGCCAGCCATGGTCCCTTTCATCTCCTCAGTCACCCCCAGAACCACAATGTTTTGGTGTACCCCAGACTGGCAAGTCTGGGACCGGGAAGCAGGTCACCATTGCTGTTTATAAACTAACATATACGAAGTGCCTAATGACATCAGCTGCGTGTCTGCATATGTGATCCTGGGAAATTGGTAATTCTTCCCGAAGCTATAAATAGCAACGCTTAATTACACAGCTAATTACCCTGTTGCACAATACTCCCATGGGCAGGAAAAACTGTCTCAATAGTGAGTTTCCATAAAGCAGCCCAGAAGTTTATCCCCACCCCCACAATGCCCCCCCACCCAAACATTCGATTTGGGAGAACAAGGCCAGCTAGTTGGCTCAGTGAGTTAAGTGCTCGATGCGGATGGATGTCTGTTGGAGCTGCCAATCACAAGTTCAAATCCTGAAAGGTTCACCTCTGCCTTTTCATCCTTCTAGGGTTCATAATTTCAGTCCTATTGAAACGGGGGGGGATGATAACCACGATTTACAGCACTTAGAACCCTCAAAACTGGAATGCTGAGCGCTATAGAACAACACAGAGTGGGAAGGGTCAAACAACACAGAGGGGCAATGGTCTGGGGAAGCACACAAGAAAGTCACCTGGAATAAATATGCACTATGCAGTGCTTAAGCAAGAAGAAACAAGAGAGAGCAGTGTGAGGGGGGAAAAGTAGACGGATAAGAGACCGACACAGAGCAGGAGAGGGAAAAGAAGCGCATAAGGGAGATAACTGGAAACGCATGCACTCACTGGGAGTTCTTAAGCCTAGAGAACACACAGCAAATAACTTTATCTCTATTGGCAGTCGCTGGAGAAGGTAATGGTGCAGAGGAACACTTCGGGCAGAGGCATAGCCATTCATGGGTACAACAGGTGCAGTGGCACTAGGACCCAGATGCCTGAGGGGTATGCTCAAACCTGACTATTGGATTATTTTATAATTCAGTCAGCAGCCAAGGGACCCATTTCATTCCTTGCACTAGGGCCATTGAAAGGCTGGCTACCCCACTGACCCCAAGAGCTCTTGGCAAGAGGGATGTAGGAATGCCCGGTAGGAAGGGAGCACAGGGTTATTTCACTTCCCCCCCTCGCCTCCAGGCTTTCATTTTGTGGTGAGGGAGCATACGGGAAATCTTCTCTCCAATGTTCCTTCTGACCCACAGGCAATTGCTTGCGAGTTAGGGTGCAAGTGGGAAAGCTTCAGATGGTGATTGGGGCAATCATAGAGATTTGCGTAGGGGGGGGGGGGAAGAGAAACAAGCACTGGCGTTGCCAATAGGTCTCGCAGTAGGAAAGTTGGAGCTATTACAATTGCAAATAACAATGCCTTTTATTTTTCTTTTCATTTTAAAAACATAAAGGGCTTTGTCATTTACAAAACCAATAGCTCCAACTTTCCTACTGCGAGACCTATTGGCAACGCCAGTGCTTGTTTTTGTTACATTGATTGTGCTCTGCAATAATTCGGATTGATGCATTTTTAATGACTAATGAATATATAATTAAATGATCTATGTGTGTTTTAAAAATTCCTGTGGCACTACATTTGTTTGATTGTGGTGACTGAATGTGAGTGTATTTATTGTTTAAATAATCTAGCAAGGGGAATCCTTTAGATTGACTGGTTGCTTAAACACTGTCCCTTGTTTTGAGGGGTGTCTCTCTTTTTCAAGCAGAAGTAAAAAGACCCTTTAATCGGACACCCCAGAACCCCATACACCAGTGGTTCCCAAACTTTTTAGACCTGTGGCTCCCTTGACCTAATTGGCAGTTGGCCGTGGCTCCCCACCATTTTTTTTACCGATGGGGGGATGTAAGCCCGACCTCGGGAGTCCTTCCAGTTGTCTTCCTGAAATTAATTGGGATGCGATGAATGTATTATTATCATATTTGTAACAAAATAAAAATCTAAGAGTGGTTCAATTAGAACTCGTTAAGTGAAGAACGATACAATCACCTGTTGACTTTATTTAATTTTTCAAATTGTTGTTGAATATGTACTTTCTTAACTTGGAAACAGGGTAAAATCGGTAATGGAATCATCATTTTTTTCAAGGGAAGACTAGGAAATAGAGAACCCTAACTTTTTTGTTCAGCTCACAACTCTGAATATGTCTGTGAGTATACTTTTTGATTTTCCAATTGATGACAAGCAGAGGAAGTCATGTTTTGGAGCATTTTGTGATCGTTAAAGGTTCCCCGGCAGGCCAAAACAGGTCGGGTGAAGTTACCACAAAGATGGGTTTATGCCAGTCTGCCAGGTGATGCAGTGACAGTTGCATGCCATGTCACTGTGCACGGGCAGAGTCAGTCGCCTAGTAAAGGTAGTACAGTAGGGATGGGGCAGTCAGTTGGATGGCAGACTGGGAGGGCTGGTGAACAGCAGGTAATATACTGTCAGCGAGCATTGGTAGAGCTTGTAGGCAGCCACAGCCGGTAGTGCGTGTAACTACAGGGCGGTGACGTAGGGAGGGGGAGGGGCAGGGTGGGGGGTTGTAATGTATGGATTACGGACTCTAACCGTTGTAATGTATGGATTACGGACTCTAACCGGTAAGTAAACATATAAATAAATAAAACAAATTTTGTTGTGTGCACTGCATCACCAAATGCGATGCAGTGCTCGCAACGAAATTCGTTTTATTTACTTATATGTTTACTTACCTGTTAAAGTCCGTAATCCATACATTACAACTACCACCCTGCCCCTCCCAACGTCACCGCCCTGCAGTTACACCTACTACCGGCCGTGGCTGCTAGTAGGCACACTGCAGGTCACAGGGGCTGAGGCAGAGCAGGACAGTAAGGTTGGGGGCAGAACGAGATGAATGGCAGAAGACAGGGCTGCGTAAGATCCAGCCAGCTCAGTGGGGCTGGGGTAGAGCCATACTCATGGCAGGAAGAATGGAAGGGCAAGATGCAGTTTTGTAGCATGCTGGTATGAATAAGGTAGTCGGTTACACAAGGTGGAGGTGGTAGACCCAGTTACATCCCAGGTCAGTGGTGGTCAGGTTAAGATATGCATGGCATGCCAGTTGGACTGAGACGATTGTACGACAAGCAAGAAGGACTTGGCCAAAGTCAGTTGGAAGGCGAATAAGGGGGACCAAGCTAATTCTGTTTGCAGGTCAGATAAGTAGGTCTGGGATACAGCCAGGCACAAAGCAAGTTCATGTGGTGAGCCTGTCGCATGCCAAGTCTGCTGGATGGTCGGAGAGAGTCACTCCTCACACCCTCCAGTCCATCTTAACCGAGCAAGCCACATGGCAAGACAGCAGGGCAGCAGAAGAACAAGTGGAATGAGAGGCTAGTACAGTAGTAGTAGATGCAGGTCTGGGCTTCTGCCAGTTGCTTCCGGGAGTAGAACCAGCCCAATTGTGCATTACATCCTGCAATACAAGAGCCCTAATTAAAAAATATTCATTAAACTCCACATCCACATCTCTGGTTTGCTCTGTATTCATGTGCATTGGGTACGGAGGGCACTGATATATCCCTGTCTTTTTAATAAGAGGGGCTTGTGTCCTTCAATTCTGGGTCACAGGCTGCTCCGGTACATACAAGACACAATGCGTGCCTGTTAACAGTGAGGAAACAATCCTTTCACCCTCATTGAGTGGGGCGAATGACCACAAATTTCAGCGCTGCAATATCTCATCCGAGGTGGAAGCTAGTCAAGTGTAAGAAATAGGGACGGGTAGTACCAGTCCCTGAAAAAGTTTTGAAACATGTAAAAATGTATGGAAGGTTAGATGGGGTCAGGAGTAGGGCCGTGAAATGAATCCTGGCTGCAATGTGGCCTATTTCCACAGCCACAAGTTTTCCCACTGGAGTTTCAGATTTATGAAATCAGGTCATTTGAAGCGCACACTGCCTACCTGACCACACGCCAGCACTCTGCCTCTACCCCTGGGTTGCCAACGCTGTAAGTCTCGCCGCCATCGACATCCAGGAGCGGCTGGAGACTACAGCTCCCAGTGGGCTTTGCGCGGACTTCCTGTCCCCGCTGTCTTCGTGCCCGGAGGCGCTACAAAGCGGAGCCTTGACCTCGGTGGAGCGGGGGTCATTTGAAGCGCACACAGCCCACCTGACCACACGCCAGCACTCTGCCTCTGCCCCTGGGTTGCCAACGCTGTAAGTCTCGCCGCCATCGACATCCAGGAGCGGCTGGAGACTACAGCTCCCAGTGGGCTTTGCGCGGACTTCCTGTCCCCACTGTCTTCGCGCCCGGAGGCGCTACAAAGCGGAGCCTTGACCTCGGTGGAGCGGGGGTCATTTGAAGCGCACACAGCCTACCTGACCACACGCCAGCACTCTGCCTCTGCCCCTGGGTTGCCAACGCTGTAAGTCTCGCCGCCATCGACATCCAGGAGCGGCTGGAGACTACAGCTCCCAGTGGGCTTTGCGCGGACTTCCTGTCCCCGCTGTCTTCGTGCCCGGAGGCGCTACAAAGCGGAGCCTTGACCTCCGCGTCGCGGGACGCGCGCGGGCGACGCCGGGCAGAGCCCGGGCAGAGAGCGGGCCGTCTGTGGCCGTCAGGGGCCGACAGAGGCTGGGCTGGGCCACGTCCCTTACTCTCTACCAGCCGCGACGACACACGCTCGGTGCCTGTCCCCCTTCTGTTGCCCAAACCATGTCTACCCATTCAGGAAAGCCTCTCAGGGGCGAAGTTGAAAGGGGATCAAATGCCGCGAGCCCTGTCATAGGAACAATGGACCGCTTTATCACCAGGGTAGCGGCGGTGATTGAAAAGGAGATCGCCATGTCTGAGCGGCGTCTATCTGAAGTATGCCTCCCCTCAAGACGCTCATCCTTGGGGGCAGTCGCCCGGTCGCTCACACCTGCCATCGTCCGGGTACAAGCAGACACCCCTCCTAGTGTGGTCGGCGTTCCCTCAGAACCCCCCCATTTGACTGGTATAGAGCAAAATATAGATAGGCTGGAAAATCTGGCCGCTCTTCTACCTATAGCTACAATGGAAGACGGTGGCCCTAGTAACCTGTCCACACCATTACCACCTATCCCGACAAGTGATGTCATCAGAGATCCTGAGTCCCCAAAATTGCTTGTATCCCCCACAGTTATATCAGACGGGAAGTTAGTTGGGGCTTCACCTATCACCGTGACTCCGGATATAAGGCAGGAGTTTCTCCCCTTAGGTAAAAAGTCGCGTAAACGCAAGAAGGGTAGGCTAGTGAGACAGGCCGCCCTCTACCAAAGAGTTAGGAAGTCTCCTGTATCTAGTACGAGAACTACAAGGGGTGCCCCTATGCTGAACGAAACAGATATAGAAGGGGATGTACTGATCTCTCCCAAGGGGTCACACTCAGCCAAGGTCTCAAAGCCAACTGACTTAGTAGCAGTGGAAAATATTCTGGAGAAGGTATATACCCTCTTGAAACCGTTACTAACTCAAGTCAAGGGCCTAGGGGAGAGGATTGACAAACTAGAGCAGTCAACCCTGGACGTGTTTCACTCACTCAAAACAACAATCAAACAAACAACTAGAGTGACTGGAAATAAGGACGTGGGTGCAAAGGGGAATGAACTACCAGCTCATAGTGGCCCTAAGCCCCTAATATCTCAAAACAAAGCTGTTCCTAATAGTCCAGTAATCCCAACTCCTAAATCTCCTCCCCATCCCAAAGCAGGCTCAAGTCACAAGGGACTTTTAACACATACAGAGCCTGAGAAAAATAAGCCAAAGCCTCTTCCACAAAAACAGCAACAGACAACTAGTGGTAAAAAGGAAGCCCAACAAAAAACAGAGGGGAGCAGCAAACCCAGCGGGTTAACGACAGGGAAAGCCCCTAGGCCTGTAACCCAACATTCTGCCCCAACTACCTCCCCATCGGCCCCCAGTAATCCACCACGACGGATCCCCCCGATTAATCTCCCACCTGACTGTCAACCTTTTGATTACTGCTAATTTCGCCTGAGGCTTGAGCCGGGCGGTCATTCTTTCTCTCCTGCTATCTTTTTAAAATACATTTGTTCATTGCTTTTCACTTGCCCTTTGTGTCCTCTCCCCCCTGCACCAGCGCGCTGAATTAGCGCGACGCTGTGGTGTTTCGGCCGATTTTCGGGCAGAAACATTATTTTAAAAAACTGACCTTTTAAATTGACTGGGTGCACTCTTCCTGCAGAGCGCTGCCTCCCCCAGACAGTACAGCCGATTTCAGGGCTGTTTTACCGGCTGGCAAGGGTAGAACTATTGCGGCGGCCATCTTAGGTAGGGCGAGCCTTCCTTAGGGGCGAGAGTCACCGCTATAAAGAGGAAAGAAGGACTTTGGCTTACCATTACTGCTAATTTCGCCTGAGGCTTGAGCCGGGCGGTCATTCTTTCTCTCCTGCTATCTTTTTAAAATACATTTGTTCATTGCTTTTCACTTGCCCTTTGTGTCCTCTCCCCCCTGCACCAGCGCGCTGAATTAGCGCGACGCTGTGGTGTTTCGGCCGATTTTCGGGCAGAAACATTATTTTAAAAAACTGACCTTTTAAATTGACTGGGTGCACTCTTCCTGCAGAGCGCTGCCTCCCCCAGACAGTACAGCCGATTTCAGGGCTGTTTTACCGGCTGGCAAGGGTAGAACTATTGCGGCGGCCATCTTAGGTAGGGCGAGCCTTCCTTAGGGGCGAGAGTCACCGCTATAAAAATAGACAGCCATGACTTCGCGCAGCGGACGCGATCAGCGGACGCGCCGGACTCGCGCCGGAGTCAAGCCAGAGTCCTGCCCGTCTGCGCCCGTCCGCGCACGGGCCGGGCATAGGGCTAAGGACTCTGCTGGGATCAGTAAAGACACTTACAGCAGGCAACAACTATTAGCCCTACAACCAGTCCACGATTGTGACTACCACAACCTAGACCCTTCGGACTGGATAGGTCCGATGAGCTGCCATAAATGCCATGTCGCATTATCATGGTCTCAGGTATCCGCCCTTACAATACATACCCCCCCCACCCATACCTTAAAAGCGGGCTTAATAAATGCTAGATCTTTACCAAGACACGCCCAGCACATATATGACCTCCTCATAGACGACAACCTAGATTGTCTCTTTATTACAGAGACTTGGCTCAAACCCTGGTGCACTCCTGATCTGGTACATGCCCTACCTTTAGGGTATGGTATCCAGAGGGTTGACAGAGGCAACGAGCAACGGGGAGGGGGAGTGGCTATCATACACAGAGATATCTTTGGGTGTGTCATGACGGAACTCCATGATTTAAAAGGGGCGGAAGGGATGGCTTTTAGTATTAAAATTCATGACAACTTCTCTTTCTCTGGGGCATTAATTTACCGCCCTCCCGGTACTAGCACTGACTTTTTAGGAAGTGTGGGAGAAGCGCTAAGCCCACTGATACTCAGATATTCAAACTTCACCTTGTTGGGGGATGTAAATATTCATCTTGAGTCTATAATTGAGGCACCTACTGCCTCCTTCAGAGAAACCATGGAAGTATTGGGTCTTAAAATACGTGATACTCCAGCCACTCACGAGGCGGGACACACGATTGATTGTATTGCTACCAACTTAGACACCTTAACAATAGACCAGCTGAAACCCCAAATATGGACTGATCATGTATTAATGCCTTTTTCGATTACACCAGAGACTAATGCCAACAAAAACAATACTTGCAAAAGCAACCAGGCCAGACACGAGGATTGGAAGGCCACCATGAAACATCCAGAATTAATACCAATAGCCAGAGAGTGTAGAACTAAGTTACCCGGACCCCCAAACCTAAACACCTTTAGGGAATGGATGACAGAACTAAAAAATATGACCGGACAGGGAAGACGCAAGCTCAAACCCGGGAATAAGAAGAGATCTGCCCCTTGGTTTGACCTAGAGCTCAAAAATAAACAGGGGGAACTAAGACGGGCTGAACGTAGATGGCGTAAGAACTACCTCAGCGCAGAACGCAGCAAATATAAAAAGACCAAGAAAGCGTATCATGCCTTAATCAAACAGGCTAAAACAAAGTATTTCACGTCAGCCATAGCAACAGCCAATTGTAAACAGAAGGCGATTTTTTATATTGTAAAAGATTTTAGTAAACCCAAATGTCTAACACAGGACATCCCCTCCTCTCAAATGCTTTGCAACTCCATCGCAGACTTTTTTGAGGAAAAGGTTAAGGGTCTAACGAAAGACTTTGAGGCTCCCAGCTTTGATCAAATATGTGAGGACGAAACTACTAGGCAGGAAGTCACACAGCTTACAGCTTTCCGCACTATCAGCCTGGAAGAGACAAAAAAGGCCATCCTGGCAACCAAATCAGGATCACCATTTGATCCATGTCCTATAGGACTCTTACATCTTATTGCGGATATTGTCAACCCGGACATAAATGTTATCGTCAACAACTCTCTGTCCACCGCCTATGTCCCCCCCGAGTGGAAACTGGCAGCTGTAAAACCCTTACAAAAAAAACAACTTCCCGACCCCTCCACACTATCCAATCTACGTCCGATTTCATTACTTCCAGCTTTGTGTAAAATCACTGAGTCTACAGTGAACAAACAGCTGACACTTTTCTTGGAAAATAATGAAGTAAGGCACCCCAATCAGGCTGGCTTTAGAACCCAGCATTCCACCGAATCGGCTCTCCTGTTCACTACGGAAACTATCCGCTCAGCTCTAGACCAAGGCAAGAAGGCCGTCCTGATACTATTAGACCTGTCGGCGGCCTTCGACACGGTCTCACATGCCATCTTAATAGACCGGCTAATAACATCTGGCATTAATGGTATTGCCTTAGAGTGGATAAAAAACTTCCTTAGTGACAGGAGACAAGTGGTGACTCTGGGAGAATTCCGTTCCAGCGAGAAGCCACTGTCAACGGGAGTACCTCAGGGCTCCAGTCTGAGTCCGACATTGTTTAATGTTTACACCGCACCCCTGATTCAGCTGATATCGTCCTACGGCATAGATGTAATAGCATATGCCGACGATACCCAACTGATCCTGGTCATGGACAAAGACAACCAGGCCTGGGAGGAAAAGCTTAAGTGCTGCCTAACGGCCACCTTTGAGTGGATGCGGAAAAACCACCTAAAATGCAACACAGGAAAGACCGAGATCATGCCCATAGGCTCAAATAATGATTTCATCCCCAGACTGTGGTGGCCTGAGAAGGCAGAAATTCCACCTCACACTACCTCCTCGGCTCGCAACCTTGGGGTACAGTTTGACGCCGATCTATCCTTCAAACATCAAGCGTCAAAAGTGGCAGGCACCTGTTTCGGGGTAATAAAAATGCTTAGAAAGTTCTTCGACCTGCTGCCCCTCGAAGCAAGGAAAACTGTTACGATTGCATTAGTCACCTCCCGTATTGACTACTGCAATAGCCTGTACGCTGGCACCAATAAGATGGTTACCCATAAACTCCAGATGGTGCAGCATGCAGCTGCAAGGCTGGTTCTGAAATGGCCAAGAAGATCCTCAGCAACCAAAGCCCTCAATGCACTTCACTGGCTGCCTATAACTAAAAGGGTCCTCCACAAAGTTTTAACTATCACTTTTCGCGCTGTGCATAATTCAGGCCCCACTTACCTAAGAAATAAATTTGTAAAATACTGTCCAAACCGCGCACTAAGATCCTCCAATGCCAATCTTTTGACCATCCCTAGATTCAGACTCAAAACCCGCGGGGGCAAATCCCTAGCGGTGTTGGGTGCCAAAGCATGGAACGCCCTACCCCCTCTATTAAGAGCACTGGACAAGGAGTCTGAGTTCCGCAAGCAATTGAAAACCTGGATTTACAATCTTCCAGACTCAATGGCCAGAGCGCTAGTGTGATCCCGGTTATGGTCTCCTTAGCAGTAAGGCAACCTTTTCATCTGGTTGTCCTCATATTGGCGCCGAGATGCTCCTTGGAGCGATTGCTAGCGCGTTATAAATGGACTCTACATCTACATCTACATGGTTAATGTGCCTCCCCTAAAGGACGGCCAGTTGGAAAACCATCAATCACTCAAGAACAAGTGTATCCACTGGCTGAAGACAAACAAGCCAATCCTGCTGGGTGTGGACGGCATTATCCTAAGTGTCCGCAGAGTGGGATGGGTAGGGCAAGGGAAAAAAATGCAGGAGGTGGATTGTGTAATCATAAACTTCCAAGACCCCAGAGTAGTACCATCCATCTGTACTCCTATCAAAAATATGGGGGCCCCGGGGGTTAAACTGGTAGATCTTTCATATTTTTACCCTAGGCACCTTGTTAGCCCTAATGGAGGAAGTGTAAGTTCCCCTAATTCTGGCCAAAACTGGGTTGGGGTTGTAGGGGGCAATAGGGAGAATCAAATGTGGGCAATTGGCCCCTGCTGACTGGAAACAGCGAGCAGAGTAGACCCAGTAGGAGCACCACCCACCCAAACAAACCTTGCAAGTGGAATGGGAGACTCTATAGCAATTCCACAAGATCCCTGCTCTCCTCGGATAACTAGGAGGAGTCCTACAGATAGGGGCTTCCAGGCGCCCAGCGACCTTCCAGCTGTGACGGACCTAGTCTTTAAGGTTTTCAGCTGGAATGTCGCAGGGATTGCAGGAAAACTGGCTCTTCCAGATTTTACTGCATGGGTTGATGAGCACTCCTTGTGCCTCTTCCAGGAAACATGGAGCCTGGTGCCGGTCCATAGGGTGGGATTTTCCTCATATTCCTCTCCTGCGCGAGTCTCGGAATCTGGGAGAGGCCGACCTTCGGGCGGCCTTCTTATCTGGGTCGCGGCTTCTCTAAACTGTAGAGTAGTGGACTCTCCCACAGGTTCCCCGGACATACAAAATATTACCCTTATAGACCAAAGGGGAAGAATTGTGCTAAATATCTATAATGTGTATGCACGGGGTACAAAGGGTGGGAGAAAGTCTCCAGTAATAGCTCTCCTCGAGACCCTGTTAAACAACACCCCCCATAAGACACGCACCTTGGTTGCAGGTGATATGAACTGCACGTTCGAGCCCTTGGGCTCGGACGTTTCCCTCGACCAAGATGAGGAGGATGCTAGGTGGGGGATCCCGGCACTGGACATCCCACCGATCAAAAGGTGGACAGAAGTAGCGCTCCAGATATACTCCCTGAGTCTTGAATTTAATCTAAGGGCAGCGAATGGGAGGACTTCCTCGGATAGGGGGGGTGCCCATACCTACAATAGACCAGGGCACACCTCTAGGCTGGATTATATTCTAATAGACGTGTGCTTATGGTCTTATGTAAGGGACATGCAGGTGGTCCCTTCGACAGAAAGTGATCACAACTCACTCTCCCTAAAAATGGAACAATGGTGGCAACCCTTAAGGAGGGCCAACATCAACCTGGCACCCGTACCAGTAGATGAATCGGAAGTCTCCCCATGTGGTAGAAGAATTAAATGGGCGAAACTGATTTTATCCGAGGCAAAGGTTGGGGAAATTCAATCCCATCTAAACCGTGCGGTAACATCTCTCGGAACCTCCCTAGAAGGGGTGGGTAAAGCGAGTGGGTTATTTGTCTCCCTGATTGAAGCCTTAACCAACGTGTTTACCCTGTACTCTAAAAAGCCGGGCAATACAGGAACTAAAAAACCAGTTGAGGGGTGGTACACCCAAGCATGTAGGGGCCATAAGGCAAAGTTAGTTGAGGCAGTCAAATCCAAATCCCAAAGTGTGATCCAGGAAACAAGGAAGGCCTATAAAAAGTCCCTTAATTTGGCTAAAAGGGAGTGGGAAGATAAATATTGGGAAGACCTACTCCAGGCTAGTAAAATCAGGGATTCAGGGGTCTTTTGGAATCTTATAAGTAAACGGAGCAAATCCGACGCAGCCATGAGACCCTGCAACATCCCGCCTCAAAGCTGGGTAAAACACTTTGGGTCCCTATACCTCCCACCAGATGGGGGTCTGTCTGTGGAGAGGGACCTCACACTAGCAATTGAACCTCATGCCTACGACCTCTTCACTCCCTTAGAGATCGAGGGGGTTATAGGCTGGGTAGCACCACGCAAGGCACCGGGCCCGGATGGCCTTCCGGGTGACCTCATGAGGGCTTACCCAGCGGAATGGGGGAGAATCATAGCAGCTCTCCTAAATGATATTATGAGGGGAGGAGTAGTGCCAGAATCCTGGAAAGGGGCGGTGGTTGTCCCTATTTATAAAAAAGGGTGTAGGGAAACCCCGGGCAACTATCGCCCCATAAGTCTGATAGACTCCACCCAAAAGATAGCTGGTAAAGCTATCCTTGGTAGGATTCTCCATTGGGTGGAGGAGAATAAAATCCTATCAGACTTTCAGGCAGGTTTCCGGGCTGGTATGGGGACTATAGAGCAGGTGTTTAGGCTGTCCCTTTTGGGGTGGAAGGTGGTGGAACTAGGCAAGGGTAGTCTTTACTTAGCCTTTATAGACCTGAAGACTGCCTTTGACCTAGTTCCCCGGGAAGAGCTTTGGAGGGTCCTTCATGAGTTGGGATTACCACCTTACATCTTGTCCCTTCTCATAAGCCTTCATGCCCACACCTTTGCACAGGTCCGCTGGGGTAAAAACGGAGAGCTCACTGAGAAGATTCCAGTGTCTAGGGGCGTAAGACAGGGCTGCGTCTTGGCACCCACCCTATTCTCGTTATATCTGAATGGGGTGGTAAAACATCTTCAACAAGAACCAGCCGACGCCCCCTGTCTTGGAGGTGTCCGCATCCCAACCCTGCTTTTTGCGGATGACACGCTCCTGATCTCGAAGACCCCACAAGGCCTGCAGAAACTATTAACACGATTCCAGGAGTTCTGTGATGCAAAAGGGCTAATAATAAATGTGGACAAAACGAAATTCTTAGTTGTTAATCCACCTAAAAAATTGGGCCGCCCACCTACACTCAACTTTATCCCCCTAGAGAAAGTAGCCGAATTCGACTACCTTGGCATCCGGATTACGGACAGGATGACTTGGGCAAACCACATTGAAAAAATGGTCCTTAACCACAGGAAAGTAGGAGGAGCTCTCATGAGGGAATACAGAGCCTCAACTAGGAGATCACTTACCCCAGTACTCGACATCTACAAGGCCAAAGTAGCGACATCAGCCTTGTACGGGGCAGAACTGTGGGGCCACTGCCGACTGGATGCCCTAGTCACAGCAGAGAGCAAGCTTTTAAAATCCTTCATCTCTGTTCCACTGAGCACACCATCAGTACCAGTGTGGATGGACACGGGATGTAAAAACATCAAAGATCAGGCCCAGCTTCGCCCGCTCCTGTTGTGGACACGGATCTGGAGGAGCGAAGAATTAAAATCCTATGCTGATGCCCTGGGAGATATAATGAGCCAGGGGGGTTGGGCTAAGATAAGATGGTTAAATGACACCAAAAAGCTCTTGGAGAATATCGGACTAGGAGATTGCTGGACATCCCGTTCAGCTCCCCCAAAAGAAGTTGTCAAGGCGCTTTATTGGAAATGGACTGCGGAGCGTCTAATCACAAGCTCCAACCACTGCAGGTCCACTGCCGCCTTTCTACAAATTAAAGACACTGTGGCCTTTGAACCCTACCTGGACTTGATCACTCTCCCCTTTGACCGAGCTCTTTATTTTAAATTTAGAGTTGGTTCCCTCCCGCTAGGTGCTCTGGTATCGAAATGGTCATTAGCGGTCCGTTCTTCTCCCAACTGTGCATGTTGCCCGAGTAAGGCTGAGTCCATTGCGCATGTTTTATTTGAATGCCCGGATTACGCAAGGCCTAGGAGCTTCTGGCTGAAACCACTCTGCCGAAATATGGGCACACGCAGTCATTTAGTAGCCTTGCGTATCCTAAGCACGGACACTTCCCCCCCCATTGTGTGCGGATTAGCTAAATTTTTAAAGCAGTTTTGGCTCATTCGATGTAAGAGATTGTCAGTAGCTGTTTAATCCTCTTTTTAGCTAATTTATTAACGGTCTTTTATATCCTTTTATCTCTTTTAATATTTCATACTGACTTCTTGTGGCAATGATTTTTTGTACATTGTATTGATTGTATTATAAATGTGCTTATAAGATATCTCTGCATATCGAATAAAAGCTTGTGACTGACTATGAAATCAGGCCGGTGTAGGAAGGAAGGAACCTGAAGGAAGTCCTCCCATTACTGAAAATGCTATTCTCCATGATTATGGATGTGCCTTCCCAGTGTGTTCATGTGGCTGGAGTGTATACCATCTATTGCAGTATTATCCTTGTACCTGTGTTTAATACTCTTTTGTAGCATGCACACGCCACTTTTCTCTTGTAGCACACTGTTTGCTACCTCTCACATTTTGTTTGCTTTAGATACTGCACAAGTGCCACCATTGCCTACGTAACGTTTGTTCTTGTGCCTGAGTGTCTGCGATAGATTGCAGCATTATACCTCTAATTGTACTTTGTTTTCTCTTGTAACCTGCACACTTGTCACTTTTTCCTCCTGTATTGCACCGTTTGCTACCTCATGTAGTTTGTTTGCTCACAATTTTCACTTTTACCTCGTGTTACTTAACGTCTGCTTTTGTAATTTGTTCACTTGTAATTTTCTCCTCATGTATCATTACTGTTCCTATTGTGAAGCGGTGCCGCTCGTTTCTGCCTACATTTGCCTTGAAGTTTTCGCGCACTCTACACAGCGTTGTGCCCTGATTGAGTGGGCTGTTCTGCACAGAGGCGCTGTTTGAGGAGCGAGGAGCCTGAGTGCTGCTGTAACTGTGATTTGGTGCAAGAAGCTTTCATTGGACGGAGCGGGAGCGGGACTGCGAGGACCAGAGGTGCTAGCGCTTCTCCATCGCGCGCACCTGGTGCCTCTTCCCGCCCCCTATCTGCAGGCTACTTTACCTCTCGCGGCCCCCGCTCCGCGGGTGCCGCTCGTTTCTGCCTACATTTGCCTTGAAGTTTTCGCGCACTCTACACAGCGTTGTGCCCTGATTGAGTGGGCTGTTCTGCACAGAGGCGCTGTTTGAGGAGCGAGGAGCCTGAGTGCTGCTGTAACTGTGATTTGGTGCAAGAAGCTTTCATTGGACGGAGCGGGAGCGGGACTGCGAGGACCAGAGGTGCTAGCGCTTCTTCATCGCGCGCACCTGGTGCCTCTTCCCGCCCCCTAACTGCAGGCTACTTTACCTCTCGCGGCCCCCGCTCCGCGGGTGCCGCTCGTTTCTGCCTACATTTGCCTTGAAGTTTTCGCGCACTCTACACAGCGTTGTGCCCTGATTGAGTGGGCTGTTCTGCACAGAGGCGCTGTTTGAGGAGCGAGGAGCCTGAGTGCTGCTGTAACTGTGATTTGGTGCAAGAAGCTTTCATTGGACGGAGCGGGAGCGGGACTGCGAGGACCAGAGGTGCTAGCGCTTCTCCATCGCGCGCACCTGGTGCCTCTTCCCGCCCCCTAACTGCAGGCTACTTTACCTCTCGCGGCCCCCGCTCCGCGGGTGCCGCTCGTTTCTGCCTACATTTGCCTTGAAGTTTTCGCGCACTCTACACAGCGTTGTGCCCTGATTGAGTGGGCTGTTCTGCACAGAGGCGCTGTTTGAGGAGCGAGGAGCCTGAGTGCTGCTGTAACTGTGATTTGGTGCAAGAAGCTTTCATTGGACGGAGCGGGAGCGGGACTGCGAGGACCAGAGGTGCTAGCGCTTCTCCATCGCGCGCACCTGGTGCCTCTTTCCGCCCCCTTTTTCCTCTCCCATAAGAACACATTAGTATACGCGAACGCGGGACGCGCGCGGACGAAGGCCGGACTAAGAGCGGGCCCTCTGTGGCCCTCAGTGGTCTGAAGTAGGCTGGGCTGGGCCCACTCTCTAATTTATATTCACATAGAGATAACACATTTGTGTAACCCATGGTCTGCGTGTAGATTTAGGCAATTGCTGTTTATGTAGTGACTTTAGACATGCCTTTGATTGTTTGCTAGTGTTATTAGACAGTATTTTTTTTCGTGATACATTTTAACCTGTGTACTGGTATTTTAAATTTCCTGTTTCCTAATATTTTGATCTTAGTTGTAATATGACAGCCAAAAAGCTGAGATCTGGAAGATTGTTGGGGGGGAGATCCACCACCAAGACTAGATCCAACCCCCTTCGAAATAAGAATGCTTCAACAATCCAGTTGAAAGGTCAAACCCAGATTTTTCAGCTTTGGGAGAAAGCGATAGATGGTGTTCCTGAGGAAAATATTGCTTCTAATAAGAGCATCTCCCTGATTTCAACTCCTACCCCTTTGTTAGCTTGTCAACCGAAGGAGGTAGAACTGGGAACTCCTGGCCTAAGCTCCTGTATTTCTGTGGGTATTCCATCAACTACTTCTGTACTTTTGGAGAATGAGAAATGTTTAACTTCCTACCCAGATAATCCCAAAAATACTAAGACTCTATTATCTTCTGTAAATGCTTCGCACAATGGGTCACCGTCCCTCTCCAAGTTGAGGGAGGATATAAACGAAGATTCACAACCCCTGGTTATTGACCCAGTGCTATGTAAACGGTATCTGGTTGATGTACCTAGGGCATTATTAGAAGTTGTAAAGACACCTATGGGCGCTACCCCTTCTGGCCTCCATCTTTTTAGTAGCACCCCCTCTCCTAATTCACAAGATTTTTCATCTAAAACAAATATCTCTACTAGTCCATTGCTCAATATAACCGGGATTGAGGCTATTAATGATCCCAGCCTGAAAAATACAGAGAAACCCATCTCTGAATTTTTACTTTCCTTGGAACAGCTGCTATCCTCAATTCTAACGCTACTTAATAAATTTGTGGGGAGCTCGGATTGCGTATTGGACTCTGTTACCCAAATTTTAAAGGCCTTATTATCAAAGACCTGTGAAAGGAGCTGCGGCTCCGACTTTCCCATTTTAATACCTCCCAATAATGTTGAGGCTAATACATCTTGCCTGTTGATTGAGAATACACCGGTAGCTCCTGTAGTAAAGGACGTGTGTCCTACTTTGAAATCTTCTGCTTTTAATTGTATACATGATTCCATTCTAGGTATTGCTGCTGAGGAAAATAATTTGGTAATTCCTAATGCTAATGCCGAAGTGGCGTTATTTCCTATTTTTGATCTTGAACCTAAGGGGCCGGAATTGGAGGAAAAAACGGAAAAACATGTGAAACACAAGGGGGGGAAAAAGAGGAAGTCTCTCCGTAGATTTATAAAAAAGAGGCAGAGACAAATTCTCTTTGAGAATCCCAAAGTTTCCTTCAAGTCCCCCTCTGTTGAGGTTGTAGATGATAAGGATAAGGATAAGGGATCTCGGAAGCACGATTTAATTAGGTCATCCTCTGAATCCTTGGGGCTCTTCGTTAATTCCGATGAGATTATTAGGAATTGTTCTAAATTAAACCTAACAGATCAGGGTATAGGAAAAGAAAAAATTTTGACCCACCATTTAGTTGAAGAAGAAAGATGCTCTGCCTCGGCGGTCCCTACTCCTTTAAATCCTTCTGCCCCTCTATTCCATATACGGATAGAAGGGGCAACTGTGGATCAAAATATTGCTCATAAATTCACGGAAATTCGTACTGATTCTTTGTTTTTGGACTTTGTCCCATTATTTGATATTGATTTGGGCCTGAACAGATCCTTTCTGTTGAAATGTTGTAAGGATATTGAGGGATTAAATCTAATTAAATCTAGTGACATTGACCTAGTAACATTATTGGGATCAGGGTCCACGTCATTCACTAGGGTAAGATTTTATTCAAATTTGATAGTGAATTTAATATTAAATAAAGCAGAACTTTTTCAGAGCCAGGGGATTGATGTGGTGCCGTTTACCGCCATTAGTGGTGACAATCAAACTGCGAATGGTCTCCATAGGGGATTGAGTTCGGTTGGTCTCTCTCAACCTTTTGATGACCTAAAAATTTGTGTGTCAAAAACAAAAAGGATAGTAACACACCCCATTCCCTCCCCTATAATGATAAACAGAGGTATCTCTGAAAATGATCAACAATGGAACTGGTTACCCGGTGCCCTGGCGACTAAGGTGACGGACAATCCCAGACTGTTCTCTCACCTTTAGCAGTAGTTTTTCTGTCATTTCCTGGAATGCAGCCGGCATCAATAACAATCCTGAAAAATTATCATATCTTTTTTCCTTGAATGCTAATATAATCTGCATTCAGGAAACTTGGTGTATTGATAAATTGAATATAGTGAAGGATTATTATGTATTGGAGGTGGCGGCATCCCCCTATAGTAGAGGACACGCAAAAGGGGGAATTGCCTGCCTTTTATTAAATACAATTAAGTGGAGTTTCTCTCATTATATAGATCCCAGTAACTTTTTTCAGGCTGTGACCCTCTCCAACTTGGACAAAACTGGGGAGAGACACCCTTTTGTTATAATAAATGCCTATATTCCGCCTGGTGATCTTTATAACACTGTTATGAAGCAAATTTTTATCTTTATTAGACAAATGAAAAAAACAATCCCTCTCTCTAATTTTTTGCTAGTCGGCGATTTAAATTGTAAAGTGTCCAATTATAGTCTAGAATTATTTAGGAATAAAGAAAAAGAGGAGGTCTTATTGATACCCCAAGCCATTTTTCCAGATAATATAAAAACAAATAAACGGGGTAAATTGCTGCTGGAAGAATTATATAGCGCAGAGGGACTCATAGCTAATGGTAGGCTCCCATCTGATGTCCCTGCAAACTACACTCATAGTTCCTTCAACAGCAAATCAATCTTAGACTATATAATTGTTGACCACCTTACTTTCTCTTTGTTAAGTAATTTGGTGGTCATGGACACCAGCCTTAGTGACCATAATGTCATCTTACTAACACTCTCTCTAGAGCCACCCAATTCTGATATTTGGGCGTTGGATAGGGAGGCGGTCACCTTTCAAAAAACAGGAAGATGTTTTTGGGATTATAAAGCCATGAAGGGTCTAGAACCCCTTCTTGAAAAAACAGTGTCCAATTTAAATAATTGGCAGGGGGTGGAAGAGTGTTCTTTTGATGTTTTTATAAAGGAGGTCATCTCTGCCGCTAAAAAATCGAATCTAACTAGGAAAAAAAATATCCTCCCTAAAGCGGTTGTTTCCCTTAATAAGGAAATAAATAAGCTGGTGAGGGAACAATACATATGCGGTGCAGTAGAAAGATCACAAAAAATATCTCTTCTTAAAAGGAGGAGGAGTAGGTTAAAGAAAAAAATGAAAAGAGAAAAAGAGGACCTGTTATGGATTGGATTGCGAGAAGCCGCTGTTCATGGGAACTCTAGACAATTCTGGACCCTTATCGGGGAGGGATGTGGTTCTAGAGTGCGCCCATCTCCAATTCCTATCTCCGAACAAACCTGGGTTAGCTACATCTTAAGTCTGTATGCAAAAAATGATCGGCATGTGCAACTTAGGGGAATTGAGGAAAATACTTCCTCTATTGTTGAATACCCCTCAGAACTATCCATAGAATTAGCTATAAGAGACATGCGTTCATCCGGTGCCATGGGTCCAGATGAACTCCCGATATCAGTCTTAAAACAAAATCCTGTATCCTGGAGTAAAATCCTATTTCCTCTTTTTAGGATTTGTTATCTTAAAAAATGCATTCCAGCATCCTGGAAGGGGAGTATTTTGGTTCCGTTGTTCAAAAAGGGCGATAGGAACTTACCTATCAACTATCGCCAAATAGCTCTCCTAGACGCTATTGGGAAAGTGTTTTGTAAATGTCTACTATCACTAATTAATGATTGGGTGGCGCTAAAACAAATCTTACCCTTAGAACAAGTAGGCTTTCGTAAGGGCCACGGAACGCTGGACAATCTCTCCGCTCTTCAGACAATCACTGATAAATATATAGGGGTACGTGGCGGAAGAGTTTATGTGGCCTTTATAGACTTCTCCACAGCATTTGACAAGGTTGACCGTCCACTGCTGTGGAGAAAGCTCTCGGCTATGGGAATGCCGCCGTATCTATTAGATATGATTCAGTTGCTACATACAGACACTTGGTGCCAGGTTTTGCAAGGAGGAGACAAGGGGCTCTCTAAGATTATTCCTTCATGCAATGGTCTTAAGCAAGGTTGTTTACTTGCTCCGTTACTCTTTTCGTTATATATTGCTGATTTACCTGCTTCTCTCTCTTCTTGCGATGGTATAGCTCCAATTTTGGGCGGAAAACACATCTCATGTATGTTATATGCGGATGATATCATAATAATGGATCTTATGCCCAAAGGTCTTGCTAAACGCCTCCTTGCTCTACATCAGTATGCAGTTGATCATTTCCTAAAAATTAATGCAAGTAAGAGTAAAATTATGTGCATCACAGGCCGGAAAAAACATAAATTTAGGAACTTTACCTGGTCTGTGGGAGATGACAAACTGGAGGTTGTAAAGAATTACGTTTTTCTGGGAAAAGTAATTTGTGATAACTTAAGTGCCAAATCCCATATCGATAACAGTGTCCGTAAGGCTTTAGCTCAAGGAAGAAGCTTAAATTCACTGTATTCGGCTCTGGGAAAAAGGCATTTTTCTCATTTACTGGAGGTCTTTAGGGCAAAGGTCCCATCCACCCTTCTATATGGCTTAGAATTAATTGATATCAAGCACTGGGATTTTTTAAATAGGGTGGAGGGGAAATTGCTAAGAAGTATATCTTCTGTCAGTTCTGCCTGCTCCGTGGCAGCTTGCAGACTTGAGTTTGGTTTGCGCAGCAGTTGGGTGCAGGGCCTGGCTGCTGTGGTACGCTGGGTCGCAAGCATAGCCAGAGGAGAAGAGGGGACTATGAGGTTCCTCCTAAGGACTGAACTATTGGGAGGTTTAGGGGAACACTCCTTGATTGTTAGCAATTTTAGAAAGGCTGTATCCCTCTTGCAGTTGGAAGAGAGTACCCTCCTTTCTTTATCTGTATCCCAGTTAAAGTCTGTCCTGAAAGATGCTACATGGGACCTTAGTTATAGACTAGACTTTTCTGCTATTCTCGATAAGAAGGGTGTTAATCTTCTTACTGATTCATTCGCAAGAAAATCCGCCCAACCTTACGCTACTTGGAACTTATCTCATGGTATTCGGAGATTCTGGTTTTTATTGAGACAAGATCTGCTACCCCTAAATAATCTTTTGTTTAAATGGCATGGAGTGTCTGCAATTTGCAATTTTTGTCATCATTCTATTCAAGATCGAATACATGTACTTTTTATATGCCCAGCGCTGCGTCCCTATCGCAGCAAATGGCTAAGACAAATATGCCTGCAAACGGGTATTTTAAATGTGAATTCTTTTATGTGTGCTTTATATAATCCCCCTAATGAGAGATTTTGTTTTCATATCTTTAATTTTTTTAAATGTTTTTTAGAAATTTTTTGAAGACTGACGTGTCTAATAATATGTCACTTTGTGTTCTAGTAAGTGCAATTGCGATGATTTGTCAATTTTCGCTGTGAATGGTATTTTTGTATTGTATTTTTTCTTTATGTGGACCTCTAAGGAGTTCCAAAGCATAATAAAGATTGAATTGAATTGAATTGTGAAGCGCTCTGACGCCTTCGGGTAAAGTCCGCGCTATATAAAAACGCATAAATAAGTTCACATAAAGTGCGGGAACAGCAGCCAGCATATAATTATACAAGGGCTGTGTGACGTAGCAATATTTGAAATCTTTAAAGTTAATCTTGTGCTGCAAGAAGCCTGCCCTACATGTTCTCTAAGATGCTGTCCTGTTTTCCGACGAGACTGTGGGCCACTGCACAGACATGTATTTAACACTTGTCCAGTTCAAACTCGATTTGACAAAATAAATGAGTTAATCATGAGCGAGCAGTGAATCTGCCCTCTTACCTATGTAACTTGAGAAGAGGGTCCCACACGGCATGGCAGAACACGGTGGGCAGAAATAATGCTCAACAGTCTGCTGAGCATTACGGGGTATGCGGAGGCTACGTCTGTGATAAAAGCACGTATGTATGCACCTATGCATGTATGGCAGCACTGCGCTCTTACTGTGCCAAACCAGGTTCCTGCATTATGCAGGTGGCATTTCTTACTCCCCGTTATGTTGCGCTGCAGCTGGAATAACATTCAATTGCTCACTGCATTCAGGCCCTGGTAGAGCGTCCTGTTCAGCACACGGCCAGACGCTATTTTCCCACATCGTGTGCGGCGCCCCTGGCAAGTCATAACGGCGCACCAGGGCGCCGCGGCGCACAGTTTAGGAACCGCTGCCATACACGGAAGGCTCTGTCCAGGTAAGTCCTCTCTCTCTTTCTTAGATCGGCCACTCACTGTACCTGTTGTGTAATTATTACATTATTTACGTTTCTGTTAGTCTAATCTTTATATGTTTCTAATTGTACACGCTTTGTGTGTAGTCTATTCCCTGTTCCTCGGTACAGGCGCTATGGTGCCTCGAGAGGCCTAGTTGGCACTACATTGCAATGAATAAACACAGAAATTAAATCCGTTTTATTTTATATTCTCTAGGGAGGGATGCATTTCATTCCCCTTTAAACCGATGTATTTTCTGTGGAAATCTGAGCACCTTCTCCCTCCCTTCCCCGTCTCTGCCCTGTCTCTGGAAATGTATTCCTGCCTGTCCTGGACACTGTCCTGTATGTGAGTTGTGACCCCTGCTGCTAAGGGTGCCCGTAGAAGCAGCTCGCGGGTATGAAACCCCCTTCCATGTTTCGTACCACGCAGCTGGGGGGGGGGGGGGGGGGGGGGGGGGGGAGAATGAAAAGGGGGAGGGGGGGTGGAGGTTGCAAGGCGCTGCCCTTTCGGGAAAATCCCACTGCCCCGTGAGTGACAGCGACTAGACACGCCCCCCGGGGACACTGTAGATAAAGAGCTGCTGGGCCGGGTGTGAAGTGAGACACAAGCGGTGACTGACCCGGGCGCACTCCAACTACCCCAGCCTGACGGGCTCCAGATTCACCCACGCTCCGGATTCAGCCCACACTCCAGACTCACTGCGGATTCAGACCAAACTCCAGACTCACTTCGGATTCAGCCCAGACTCAATCCAAATTGACTCCAGCCGCAGGATGCCGGAGCCAGGGAAGGCCCCAGAGCCCCTTCACTATTCCATTGGGATCTTGTCCATCTCTGCAGGTAGGACCCATACTGCCACTTCGTCATGTTTGATGCCTTTATATAGCGCTAGGATCCGATTGAGGCAGGCAAGCGCTTTGTGAATGGAGAGTCCAGGGCTCTGTTTAGATGAGGTGTAAGGGAATCATATTAGTGTTGAGTTGTTTTCTGAGGCTTAAGAGAATGGTTTAGGATGGGTTAGGGCCAGGAGCCGGTAGAGCTGGCGAGAGTCAGTGACATGCTATCTTCACAACTCAGTGCGACTGACTGTTTCAGCTCCACCGGCCTTCGGAGCAGAAGCCTCTCAGAAAGTCTTGGGTCCCCTATAGCTCAGCTCATGTCTGAATACAGCCATGTAGGCGCTTTCTCCCAGTACCTCACCTGTAACCAATCATTATTGAATATTGGAATAATAAAGTGAACAGATGTTTTCTGGGTTAAGGCGCGTGCTGCGGAGATCTGAAAGGAAAGGTGTGTGTTTGTGTCACGGATGTCTTTGCTGTGTATCCGGGTTCCTCCCAAGATGGAAGAGAGGCTGGTGTGAGTGTACGTTATCATTTCATGTCTGTCTCTGTGTTTCCAGACTCCCTCCTAAAGAGGGACCCTGGCAGGCGTGTGTTTTATTTATCTTTGCATCATGGCTGTCTTTGCTGTTCTTCCAGGCTCCCTCCTGCTGGCAGTGACGTCATACAGCTCCTCCAGAGCCACGCCCCTCATCCCCAGTACACCCCTGGGGGTCCTGCTGGTCATATTGGCAGCTCTGCTGGGATATACAGGTGAGATCACACGCGTGGGGTTCAGGGGAAGTAGAGAGGGAGGCATACGGCTGAGAATGTGCGACTTAAATACACCATGATTGCTTCAATGCGCTTATGACATCTCAATATGGGAATGTAGTGCTTGAAACTAATGCTAGGTGGAGATGCCCAGAGAGGAAGTCTTCCCTCGCCCACCCTGTGGGAGGGCCTCGGGGTTATGAGTAAGAAAAGAGACCCCTTCTTTCGCATAATGATAGGAAAATAAACCTGTCGAAAAGCCTGGTGCCGGTTCTGTGGGTCAATGGTGGGTAAATAAAGTGCAGTCCAGGAATCTATAAAGCCTGATCCCGGCTCAGGGCTGAGAGTTTGCAGAACTGGTGAGAACTATCGTCCAGGGAAGACAGGAAGTTACATTGATGCTGATCTGAACCTTTTTCTTGTTCCATTTCTCGATCTTGTTTCCACCTCTGCTTTCTCCCTCGGGCCATCATTGTTCTCTTTCTTTTTCCTCACTTCCAATACTTTTATCATTCTTTTCTTTCAATGATTTTCTTTTCCCTCTTTAGTCACTTCTCCCCTCCGTCTCTCTTCCTCTCTCTATCTACTATATTTATCTCATTCCTCACACTACCCACTTCCTTAAATTTGTGTTTTCATTTACTCAGTCTCTCTGCTTGTTATTCTCTCTCTCCTTTCTGCCGTGGCTCTTTTTATTCCTTTGCCACACTTTTCATTGTATAGTTTTCTTTAATGTTTAATTTACTTTTCCCTTCTCTCTTTCTTTATCTCCTCACTTTGTTCCTCCTCTTTCTCTTCATCACTCATCCTTTCTCTTTTTCCATCCTCTCCCTTTTGTCTAATTTTCTTTCTTTCAGTATTTACCTCTCTCTTTTCCTACCTCCTTTCTTATTTTCGTCTCTCAATCCTCTTCTTAGCACGTTGTCTCTTGTTTTGTTGTCTAGTTCCCTTTTTTTATTTAAATGTATGTCTCCCATCTCTCTTTCTCTGTCTCCTCTCACTCAATCCCTTTCAATCCTCTAATGTTCTCCCCTTTCAGCTTTCTTTCTCTTTAAACCTACCTTTCCCATATTAACTTCTTCCTTTCAAATCTTTCACTCTCTTTCCAATCTCTACCTTGTCACCTACTTGTGTCTCTAATTTTCTTTCTTCCTATATTTACTTCTCCTTTCTTCTCTTCCGCAGGAGTCCGCAGGAGCCGTGGTCTTGTCCCCTTGTTTGCCTCCTTCTGCCTGACGGTCTCAGCGCTATGGTGCTCTAAGGGAGTGATCCATATCCTGGACGGGCAGGGGGTCCTCAGCGGGTCCCTTGATCTTCGTAATGCCATGGTCCCTGGTCTTGCAGCCTTTACCCTGGGACTGCTCATCATCAGTCTGGTGGCCATCCTTCAGAAGGAGGCTGCCCTCGCCATGATGGCGTTGGCCATCTCGCTCTCCGCTGCCCATGAAACCGCCACATACTATGACAGTAGGTTTGGTGCCTCGGCGGTGGCTTCTAACCACCTCCTCGTCTGTCTTGTTGGGGCGTACTTTGGTGGAGGGAGGCTCATTCATATACTTACTGGGAAGTTGGTCACCCTCCCTGGCACAGATCTGGCTACGGCTAAAGCCATCCCCCAAGGCTCACCCATGGCCGCCAGCAGCAACGACCAGGTCATCATTGGGCTGATCTTGAATATGGTGTCCGCCAGCGTCTTTGGGTGCAGGGTCCTGGGAGTGACCACCAGTCTCTTTGTGGGGCAGGTGCCTTGGCTTTGGATGGCGGGGGTCTTCCAGATTGGGGTCTGCATCCTGTCGTATCGATCCTTGGATACCCTGGCGGCCACCTTCTTTGGCTTCACCTCCATCCTGCGGTTCGCTGAAGGGTATTCCTTGCTCTACCAGTTCTGGCAGGCCACTGAACCCATTTTCCCTGTCCCGCTACTGGTGGTCTTTCTGCTCCTGTTCATGGTCTTGGCTGTATTCATGGCTGGTAGGAGCCTGGTTGATGGGCTGTATCCGTTGTTTTATGTGACCTACTGCATCGCTTTGGCTTCACGTCCCACTGGTTTCTTCCATGGTGGGTCACAAGGAGTGAATGTGGCTATCTACGTGGCTTCAGCACTTATGACCCTCATTAAACTTTACAACATGAAAGCGGCCACCAAGATTCCAACAGGGGAGGGGATTGTTAAGAGCCTGTTCACACCGATTAGCATTTTCAAGTTACGCCAAGAAAAAGACCTGCATGTTCCTTACCTCGGCTATTCTAAGTATGCGGATGGAGAGGTGCTTGGCCACGCAGGCAGCATTTTGGCCGCCTTTGCAATCACTATGTCTGTGGACCCAACAGACGCACGTGCCACTGTCGTCCTACCGTGGGTGGTGGTAGCTGGAGGGCTTCTGAAATGTGTCTGTGGCTCTGTGGCCTTCTCGCGTGGTAAGACCCTTGAGAGCAGCACCTTTATTCTTTATGGAGTTATGTGGATCATCTGGGGTCTCACCAGGTACGGTGGCCTCTACGGCCCCACGAGGGGCTTCCACGTGGCTGTGGGCATCATCTGCTTCATGCTCTTGAATGGGTTCATTATTTTCTGCACGCTGTTCCTAAGCAAAGCCTGGTTCCTGTATTGCCTCACCTTTGAACTCATCCTCATCAGTTTTCTATTGGACGCCATCGCAGCCCTCCCAGTTGGGTATGACATTGCTGTCACCATCATCTTTGGCCTGGTCAGCTTCTACTGCTTCCTGGCTGGGCTGGTCAGTAACACCTTTGAAGAACCCCAGCTGCCCATGGGCCGCCCACTTCTGCAGCTCCAGGGGCATGGGGGTGGAGCCTCCAAGTGCCCCCACCTTCCTGCCAGGAGGGCCACATCCGTCAAGCAGATCGCAGGTAAGGAGATTCTGGGGGTAAATCCTTTTTTTTTAATGTTGAGAAATTTAAAACTCTACTAATTTGATAACAGTTATGTCTGCAATTTTTAAATGTTTCTATTCTTAGTTTAACAAAGTTGTACATTGTTTACTGCTAAACTTTGTCCGGAAAGACTTAGTGAAAACATGATTTTACCAGTAGAAAAATTTCTCCTTGGCAAAAATAAGACTTCTATTTTACCTCCAAGTCACATTTTGAATCCTTAATAACATAAGTCATATTATAGTTTGTACTTCTTTGTTATATCCATATTTTTTCGGGGTTTTGTGGAAAAATCAAGCTGAAATTAGTATATTTCCACATTCATTTAACCGATAAATATACACTTATGGTTGAATGTCTGCCAGGGTTCAGTGCTGTGAACACTTCAGAAGATAAATCAGTGCATTATGTGAAAATATGTGAATTTCAGTATCAAAGTTGTGCATATCTACTGCTGTTAAAGCCTTTTACTAAAATGCCTTTCTTTTTTTAACCCCCTTATCTATCAAGCCACACATCTATTGACCTGGCAGTCATGGCAAACAGGGTTTCGAATTACTCAAAAGCACCCCAATTTCAGTTTTTATCCACATTTAAAAATAAATACATGCAAAAAAATAAATGTTTTCTGTCTGCATTTATCTGCAAAAATCGTAAACACGGAAAACAGGGAGCCTTACCTATAATCATGGGGTTCTTGCTCTTCTGTTGCAGAAATCATGAAGGATGGAGGAATCTGTGGTGTCCCCACAGACACGGTGTATGCGGTGGTGGGAGCCTGTAACCGGCCGGCGGCCGTGGAGAAGGTGTACAGGTGAGTGTTATCTTCACAGCCCTTATTTTCAATCAATAGTGAATATTTTAAATTGATGAATTCTTATAACAATGAGAACCACAGAATGAAACAGCCAAACACCAATTACATTGAGGAAACCCGAGAAAGAAACAACAATATACCAAGAGCAGAGAACCCCTAGAAAAGAAGCAACAACAAACAAGTAACCTTAGACACTTCTGTAAAGAAGAAACCAAACGTCCTTATAAAACTGAGAACAGACCAGCAGTACTATCCCTCTTTCTGCACCTTTTGGGGCATGTGAAAAACCCCTAAAAACCAGGATTCATTTTGTGACAAGTGAAAAGGACCAGTGTCTTGCTCTATATGACTGTATACATCGTTCAGTCTTAAGATGGAGAGTAGATCTCATCCTAAATCTTCCTTTTTCCATCATCATGTCCCTGCTGGTGGTCTGAGATTGGCCAGAATCTCAACTCTGGATCCTCCAATCCCAGTGAGACGGATCTCGTCCCTTCACTCAGTTGACCTCTGTCTTGTTTCCTTTCAGGACAAAGCTGAAGCCCAAGGACGCCCCCATGTCCATCTGGATCTCGACCTTGAAGCAGCTGGAGCCGGCTAGACACCTGTTCAGCCCTCTGCTCTGGGACTTCATGCAGGCGGCCTGGCCTTCGCAGATGAGCCTGGTCATACCAAGAGGTGAGCAGGGGGTCTCTATCTGAGAGCACATGAAGACCAGCAGATCCCAGTTCATGACCACAAACAAGGGGGAAAGATGAAAAAAGTAACACCCATCATCTGGATACAAACCTACCACACACATTAATTGTGACTGCGGACTAGGACCCGGTCCCACCCGCCCCAGGCGTCAATGCTTCATGTGTACACACAGACCATACATGCTCTTCAGCTTCCATGTAGGATTGTTTCCATGTTCCCTCATGTACTGTTTCTTTACCGCTCCTGTTGCAAACATTCACCACAACTTCCGAGTGTGATCTGACCCGTTACATTAGAGTCGCCTGTCCTGCCAACACCTGTGCTTTATCCTTCACATGTCTATAGGGAGGAGACCCCTACAATGCCTTATCCATGTATATAGGACAAGCACCAACATACTGCCTGCTCTGTGAGTCTAAGGAGGATCTTTAGTGATTATTTGGATCTTGGGCGCTCCTGTAAATATTCTGTTCCATAACTGCAGAGGATGTGCACTGTCCGCTCACTGACCTGTATCCTTCTCTACAGGGTCTGAGCCTCTCCATTATCTGCCCTCACCCATAGGAAGAGCACTGCCCGCTCACTGACCTGTATCCTTATCTACAGGGTCTGAGCCTCTCCATTATCTGGCCTCCACCCATAGGATGAGCACTGTCCGCTCACTGACCTGTATCCTTCTCTACAGGGTCTGAGCCTCTCCATTATCTGACCCCACCCATAGGAAGAGCACTGCCCGCTCACTGACCTGTATCCTTCTCTACAGGGTCTGAGCCTCTCCATTATCTGCCCTCACCCATAGGATGAGCACTGTCCGCTCTCTGACCTGTATCCTTCTCTACAGGGTCTGAGCCTCTCCGTTATCTGACCCTACACATAGGAAGAGCACTGCCCGCTCACTGACCTGTATCCTTCTCTACAGGGTCTGACCCTCTCCGTTATCTGACCCCATCCATAGGATGAACACTGTCCGCTCGCTGACCTGTATCCTTCTCTACAGGGTCTGAGCCTCTCCATTATCTGACCCCATCCATAGGATGAACACTGTCCGCTCGCTGACCTGTATCCTTCTCTACAGGGTCTGAGCCTCTCCATTATCTGACCCCACCCATAGGAAGAGCACTGTCCGCTCGCTGACCTGTATCCTTCTCTACAGGGTCTGAGCCTCTCCATTATCTGCCCTCACCCATAGGATGAGCACTGCCCGCTCGCTGACCTGTATCCTTCTCTACAGGGTCTGAGCCTCTCCATTATCTGCCCTCACCCATAGGATGAGCACTGTCCGCTCTCTGACCTGTATCCTTCTCTACAGGGTCTGAGCCTCTCCATTATCTGCCCTCACCCATAGGATGAGCACTGCCCGCTCGCTGACCTGTATCCTTCTCTACAGGGTCTGAGCCTCTCCATTATCTGCCCTCACCCATAGGATGAGCACTGTCCGCTCACTGACATGTATCCTTCTCTACAGGGTCTGACCCTCTCCATTATCTGCCCCCACTCATAGGAAGAGCACTGTCCTCTCACTGACCTGTATCCTTCTCTACAGGGAGTGAACCTCTCCATTATCTGACCCCATCCATAGGATGAACACTGTCCCCTCACTGACCTGTATCTTTGTCTACAGGGAGTGAACCTTTCCTTCATCAGACCCCGCCTGTGGGAAGTGCACACTTTGCTGTCTGTATCGAGTATAGATGAAAGTTTCTCTTCATCATCTGACCCACACCTATAAGGTGACATCTTTACACTGCCTGACATATCCCAATAGGGATCCTCTCCATTATCAGAGCCCCCTCTACAGGGTGAATATTGTCCTTTGCACGCTTTTTGCCTATAAGGAGATGTTAGTTCATCATCTGACCCTTCCTACCTATAGTGCGAGCACCTGTGTAGTTTGAAGGCTGGTAATATAGAGGCTTCGAGTCCTGGCCGCATTGAATATTGGCTTCCAGGGATGAGCTGAACAGCAGCAGGGCACGTTGTGAGTTTAGTGCACACCATAGGATCCTCCTGTGGCTTGGGAGGAGAGGGGTGCTCTTGTGAGCGCGCAGGAGAGGGCCACGTTCGACTGGTGCGTAGTCACTCACAGTGACTGCATGGGATTGGGGTATTTCCAAGGGTAACCCCTCACTTTACCAGTGTTTTTTTGTGTATTTCTCCATCATGCAGGACTCACATCAGTGGTTAGTTTTTAAGTGGAGGGGCCCATAGCTTTCCTGAATGGTGGGGTTTAGCAAATACCAAGGCTGTCTGACCTTGTTCCTCCTCATGCCTCTTCCTCCCACAGCCCTGCACTTCTTGTCTCTTTATCTCATTTTGAACTTTCTTCATCCTTGCTTTCATTGTCGCTGTTTTCCTTTCTTTCACTTCTTCCTTATTTCTCTCTTTTCTGCCTTTGCCCTCTTGCTCTGAGGTCCAAGTGTGATGATGAAATAAAAAAGCTGTGGTCCCCAAACATGAGTGCTGGTGCCTTTCAATGGCAGACACCTGCCCAAAATAAGCCCTGCTCACACCTTTCTGTCTTCTTGAACCCACAGGCGAGTGGCTGCAGTGCTTCGGACTGGAGGACTCCGCTAAGTACATTGGCACCGCAGAGAGCATCGCCATCAGGATCCCGGATTGTTCTGTGACCACATCCCTGATTGACCTGGTGAGTTGTCCGGTTGTAGCGGGATGCCAGCACTGCCCGGGCATGGCTGGCACTGTTCTGCCACCAGTGATGAGCATGGCTGCCAGTCTGCTGCACCCTTTGCGCGGGCATGAGTGGCACTGAGCTACTAGTCCTGCTCAAGCATGGGTGGTGTACATCAACATACATTTAAGATATGTAAACACATCTCTCTATATCTGGGGAGGGTGAGGGGGACACTGCTTTGTGCCCAATGAAAGTGAGTTGAATCTCCTACTCTGTTTCTTTGTGTCTCACCAGGTTGGGCCCATTGTGGTCTCATCAGCCAATCCGAGCGGAGAAGCCGACACCACTCACCACAACCAAGTGTACGCCAAGATGGGAGACAAGGTAAGTACCATTACAAGCACAAGAGGTGTATCTGAGGACACTGTTTAGAACCCAGAGTCCTGATAGACCAATGAGTCTTCTGCGTGGCCTGCATTGAACACACAACATTTACCAGGGATAGCCCATGTGCACTGTCAATTATCCTGATGAAAGGAGGGTTTTTCTAGATAGTTCTGATTTAGTAACTAATCTTTGGTAGTTGTTTTTGCCAAATATACACTGGATAAAGTCTGGATAAAGTTTACAAATGTGATTCGGTTAAAAAAACTTAAAATTGCTCCATGGGACTAGGTGACCAGTGACAACTTAGTTTACCGACTGCAAAGCATTTCAAAATGATGTGATGGTCCCTCTTCTATATCTAGGGAAGATCCCAGAGTGGGATGTTGAAGGTGTGCGCAGCATGACTGGGGGATCCCAGAGTAGGATGTTGAAGGTGTGCGCAGCATGTGTGGGGGATCCCAGAGTAGGATGTTGAGGGTGTGCGCAGCATGCGTGGGGGATCCCAGAGGAGGATGTTGAAGGTGTGTGCAGCATGTGTGGGGGATCCCAGAGTAGGATGTTGAAGGTGTGCGCAGCATGCGTGGGGGATCCCAGAGTAGGATGTTGCAGGTGTGCGTAGCATGCGTGGGGTATCCCAGAGTGGGATGTTGAAGGTGTGCGCAGCATGCATGGGGGATCCCAGAGTAGGATGTTGAAGGTGTGCGCAGCATGTGTGGGGGATCCCAGAGTAGGATGTTGAGGGTGTGCGCAGCATGCGTGGGGGATCCCAGAGGAGGATGTTGAAGGTGTGCTCAGCATGTGTGGGGGATCCTAGAGTAGGATATTGAAGGTGTGCTCAGCATGTGTGGGGGATCCTAGAGTAGGATATTGAAGGTGTGCGCAGCATGTGTGTGGGATTACAGAGTAGGATGTTTAAGGTGTGCACAGCATGTGTGGGGGATCCCAGAGTAGAATGTTGAAGGTGTGCGCATCATGTGTGGGGATCCCAGAATAGGATGTTGAAGGTGTGTGCATCATGTGTGGGATCCCAGAGTGGGATGTTGAAGGGTGCGCATGTGTGGGGGATCCCAGAGTAGGATGTTGAAGGTGTCCGCAGCATGTGTTGGGGATCCCAGAATAGGATGTTGAGGGTGTGCGCAGCATGTGTGGGGGATCCCAGAGTGGGATGTTGAAGGGTGCGCATGTGTGGGGGATCCCAGAGTGGGATGTTGAAGGGTGCGCATGTGTGGGGGATCTCAGAGTGGGATGTTGAAGGGTGTGCATGTGTGGGGGATACCCACAACAGTGTGAGGAGGATGCACAAAGTATCTAAGGGTTGTCCTCTGATTAGGGTGATGAAGATGACTGGGATGCGTGGAGGGAGGGGTCCTAGGGAAGAATGGTTAAGGGGTGCCCTGTTCCCGTAGGTGATCCCCACAACAGGGTGAGTAGGATGCTCACAGTATCTTGAGGGGGTCCTCTGATTAGGGTGATGAAGATGACTGGGATGCTTGGAGGGGAGCCGTAGTGGAGAATGGTTAAGGGGTGCACTGTGCCCGTAGGTGACCCCCACAACGGGATGATGAATATCCCAGCTATATCCTGGTGGCTCCAGGATTGGCCAATGCTTATTTAAAGTCCTGGAACCTCAGTTCTGACCCTGGAGCAGGATGGTGAAGATGCAGGCCGTATCCAGAGAGGATCAGAGTGGATTGTTGTCCATGCAAAGCCTCGGGCAGTTGTGACCAATATTTGTAGGAAGGAAAGATGGTGGATAAAAGTGAAGGTCTGGTGTGATGTCACTCATACTGCAGTGAAAGTGAGGCCTCTGCAGTGGAGGAATCCTGGTCGATAGGGGAGATGGTGACCTCACATTTAATAATGCTTGTGTTATTCTTAAACACTCCAGAGAGTAATGACTGGATGATGATACAACAGGATTATTCAGTAGAGTAGAGAGCTCCCTGTTGAGGTGCCCACCATGTCTTTGGTGAGAAGGCGGTCCAACCAGGCCCTGAAATGAAGATAATGATGCCATGGTTTTAGTATCCATGGAAGCCCCGCAGCTGCCTGTGTGATGGGAGTCTGTGGGCGGTGATCTCACCTGTGTCTTTGCTCCTCAGGTGGATGGAGTCCTCTGCAATGGGCCTTCTCCAGAGAACATCGCCTCCACCATCGTCAACTGCACCAAGATCGACAGTGGGACCATCGGGTTCTTCCGGATAGGAACGGTGCCCAAATCCCACGTAAGTAGACTGTGTGTGTGTGTGTGTGTTCATCTGTGAGTCTCTGTGTGTGGTTGTGTGTTTGTTTGTCCCTTTGTGAGCATGTGTGTGTGTGTAGTGTCATCCAGTGGCAAATCCAAGAAAGGCAACTGATCACGAGCTCTTGGAAATTGGGAAAAGAGAGTGGAAAGGACAGAGATAGAGAGAGAGAGAAGGAGACAGAGAGAGAGAGAGCGAGAGAGAGAGAGAGAGAAAGAGAGAGAGACAGAGAGAGAGACAGAGAGAGAGAGAGAGAGAGAGAGAGAGAGAGAGAGAGAGAGAGAGAGAGAGAGAGAGAGAGCGAGAGAGAGTGTGTGTGTGGAGCCTAGGATGTTGGATGTCCAGGGGCAGGGGGTTGCATGTGGAGTTACAGGAGTGCCACCACAAGAAGGATGTTTGAATGTCTATGGAGGAAGCAAACCTGAAGATTGGAGTTCTCAGGGGCCATATTTAAGAACATTTCTCACTCCAGTCTGATGCCACACACAAAGCTGCTGATAGAGTAAAATGTGGAAGCCCCAGAGAAGAAATTGTGGGGCATAAACATGTCAGGAGAGGAGTCATGTCATGCCAAGAGTATGTGTTTGAAGTAGGGTCTAGCTGAGCATATCCAAGAAGGTAGTAAATTCAGAGAGGGGACTAGAGCATAGATGGCCGAGGTGAGCTTGTGAGAAAGTGTTACTCATAGCATTTAAAAAGTCGTTAAAACGTCACTCATAATTACTCTGAAATTATGAAAATGTCACACATAGCAATCTGAAACCTTGGCAGATATGCATTAGTTTCTTAGAAGAACAGACATAAGATTACTGCAGCCCTCACGTTCTATCACAACTCTGAGTACAGCCTGAACGCACTGTCGGAAGAGTGGAAGATTCCATTCTAGCTCTCTCTAAGGGGGAGGCATGCAGTCGTACTTTGTCCAGACCCCTGGTGGTGAAGTCATGGCATTGCTCCTTCAGTAATGGCGCCGGTGTCTCTCATTACAGGTGATCCAGCTGTTCAAGCAGGTCCAGATGAAGCACAGCTCCGATCTTGTCTCCAGCGCCTTCACCGAGGTCCCTTTTGAGCCACCATACTCGTCCAGTTCCATCACAGAGCACACGCTGCCCAAGAGCTCCGAGGACCCTTCCCAGCAGTCTTACGTCAATGGAGGATTCAGCATGGAGGATGAGAAGTTGTGATGGACTTGTGTGGGGAGAGCGCCACCTAGTGGCGCAGGAAGGGTGCCCGTGACTCTAGAAGCAAGGAGAAAGGACCTACAACACAGAACACAGTCATCCTGGGATGCAGTGGAACCTGAAAAGGCTGGTGCCTTTAATAAAAATGCAACAAACCTGTTATATTTAGCTTTGGTGACTTTCCTGCTGCCCAGCTGGTGTGGGTCTTGGAATGCCTGATGTCATCATAGAATCTTGGGTGCCTGGCTGGTGTGTGTACTGGCAGTTGATGGCAGGCAGGCTGAGTGGCAGGGAGGCCACTCCTGGTGGGGTTATTGTCTTCTTAACTCTTTTACTTGAAACTGGAACTTGGAACTAACCTTTATTAAATCCAGCTTGTCTTATACCTGACTTAAGAACTTCTTTATGTACAACAAAACCTTTACCATCTTGGACGAGTATTCCAAAGTCATTGATCACTGCAAAGTCCTAGATGGCAGACACCTCGCCCGGCTCGAGAGGGTTCACCCCATCTCTTGAGTTTGATATTGCACACCTGTACTGAAACTCTTTATTTAATATGTTCTTTATCGCATTCTTGAGATTGTTTCAATGTGTACAACATCTTATTGGTAAGGTTTTCAAAACATCTGTATTTTATTTATCAATGTATTTATTCATTTTTTGTATTTTGTATATGAATAAACTCAAGTCTAAACGTATGTTATTTACCTTTTTTTTCTAAATCAGTCCATCAGTTCAATCTTGCATCCAGTTCGCAAGCTAAATAAAGCCATTTTACATTCTCAAAAAATCCTCTTCATAGCACTTAACCGACTGGGCGCTATAGTTTGAGTAGTGAGGAGTGGTGGAGCCTAAACCCGCTAAGGGCAGAGTTTGATTCTGGTTCATCACATGACAGACAGCAACCCCCCCTGAGGATTCATTTCACACACGTAGCTCACTGAATCGTACCTTGGCGCTGTAGCTCAGCTGTGGTTGGATTGGTTCTGCCAGCTCACTCTCATTCGGTCCTGAGTTCTTATTTGCGAACACTCTGGGTTTCCTTTATTGGCCTCAGAGTGCAGTGCGGGCACCATCTGGGGGCCTTTACTAACCAGAAGCACAGAGCAGACAGCGCCTCCGCCTGAATCTCTACATGAGAACTGTGCACGACCCTCACTCAACCATGAACGATCTCCCCCATCAGTCAGAGCTCACTACAGTGCAAACATATGGCACAGATCCCTCTGAATGTGAACTTCGATGCCCGATTCACAAAACACTTTATAAGTCAGCGCCCGCAGGCTCCGGCCTTGCACAACAAAGTGTTGAGATTTAGACAGGCTTCAAGTCTCTGAAAACCTTCGTGAATTGTGAATTCCGACTACACAAAGGCATTTGTGCATGCATACTTGTAGATGGTGTAAAATTACACATAAGGGAAAAACATTGCATTTGTGTAATTTGTTTATACAATAAAACAATAAAGCAATTCAATTAAAGCAACAATAAAAATATGATTATGGAGCAAACACTGATCTTTGTTTCTGACTCAACGTCTGAGCACCTACATCTAGCTCCTACTTCACAGGTGTGTTGGGCGAGGCACACTCTCACCCCAATGAAGTGTATGTGTTGGAGTCTCTAAATCCAGGCGCTAGGGTTACTTGGTTGACCCCAGTTAGAATTAAAAGACCCCAGACACATAATAGGTAAATTAGTCTGTGCCAAGGGCGAAGCAGCATGTATCTGATACAATATGTCCTCTGGAAAAAGACATCGAAAATCCTTTCGAAATGACACCAAGTTTGAATGCTCATCACTTTCCCTCTGACAGTTAATAGCCCCTTAACATTCTATTATAAATGTATCTCTAATATACCAGGGCTCTGCCATCATATGCCAGGCTTCTCCCAATACAAATCAAAGTTTTGCTCAAATATGCCAAAGTTTTCCGAATTACATAACGCAGAGTCTTGTTAATATGATGATCAAGGCGCTAGCCTGTCCCCGGGGTTGCTCAGCTGTGCGAGACTTAAGGATGCTCCTCACAGCGCCCGGTGTCTTCTCACAGTGCCAGGGGTCTGCTCACAGCGCCAGGGGTCTGCTCACATGCCAGGGTCTGCTCACGGTGCTAAGGGTCTGCTGACAGCGCCAAGTGTCTGCTCACAGGGCCAGGAGTCTCATCGCATCAAACAGGGGGTCTGCTGACAGCGCCAGGTGTCTTCTCACAGGGCTAGGGGTCAGAACATAGTACCAGGGGTCTGCTCACAGTGCCAGGGGTCTGCTCACAGTTCCAGGCGTCTGCTCACATGGCCAGGAGTCGCTCACAGTGCCAGGGGTCTGCTCACAGTGTCAGGGGTCTGCTCACAAAGCCTGGGGTCTGCTCACAGTGCCTGGGGTCTGCTGACAGCGCCAGGTGTCTGCTCACAGTGCCAGGGGTCTGCTCACAGTGCCTGGGGTCTTATCACAGTGCCAGGGTTCTGCTCACAGTGCCAGGGTTCTGCTCACGGCGCCAGGGGTCTGCTCACAGCGCCAGGGGTCTGCTCACAGCGCCTGGGGTCTGTTCACAGTGCCAGGGGTATGCTCACAGTGCCAGGGGTCTGCTCACAGTGCCAGGGGTATGCTCAAAGTGCCAGGGGTATGCTCACAGTGCCAGGGGTCTGCTCACAGCGCCAGGGGTCTGCTCACAGTGCCTGGGGTCTGCTCACAGCGCCAGGGGTCTGCTCACAGTGCCTGGGGTCTGTTCACAGGGCCAGGGGTCTGCTCACAGTGCCAGGGGTATGCTCAAAGTGCCAGGGGTATGCTCACAGTGCCAGGGGTCTGCTCACAGCGCCAGGGGTGTGCTCACAGTGCCTGGGGTCTGCTCACAGCGCCAGGGGTCTGCTCACAGTGCCTGGGGTCTGTTCACAGTGCCAGGGGTCTGCTCACAGTGCCTGCGGTCTGCTCACAGTGCCAGGGGTCTGCTCACAGCGCCAGGGGTCTGCTCACAGTGCCTGGGGTCTGTTCACAGTGCCAGGGGTCTGCTCACAGTACCAGGGGTATGATCACAGTGACAGGGGTCTGCTCACAGTGCAAGGGGTATGCTCACAGTGCCTGGGGTATGCTCACAGTGCCAGGGGTATGTTCACAGTGCCAGGGTCTGCTCACAGTGCCAGGGGTCTGCTCACAGTGCCTGGGGTCTGTTCACAGTGCCAGGGGTATGCTCACAGTGCCAGGGGTCTGCTCACAGTGCCAGGGGTCTGCTCACAGTGCCAGGGGTCTGCTCACGGTGCTATTGCAGCGTCGCGTAAACACACACTACGCCTCACTGCGATCAGACACCTCTCTGAGACCAGACTCTGCAAACAGTTCTGCTCCTCTGCGCACCCGACCAGCAACAATGACAGCAGCCCGGCCGAAGCTGAAAGCGGGAGGCACCGGATCCTTGCACTTGTCGTCAAAAAGTTGTTGTAATGCAGGCAATTAAATAAACATCACATATCGGATGAGAATCACACTTAATTTACTTCCTCTCGCTGGTCTGCGTCACTCACAATAAACAGGCGCTCAGCTTGGAATCCTCCCGAGCATAGGGGCAGATTTACAAGTCCCTTGCAACACTTTTGCATCACTTTTCCCCTGTTAAAAGTGACGCAAAAGTGGCGCATGGGGCTTGTAAACCTGCCCCATAATGTTCTAGGAGGAACCAATCTTGCCGCTAGAGCAGGGGCAACACAGGAACAATGAAAAAACATTATAGAATAAATGGATATATTTCAACACAGCATATATAGCATTATAATACAAAAGAGCTCTCAACAATCCAATGTTCTAATTACTTATATGATCTTTCAGTCAGCCCCATTTATTCATTGGTTTGTTGTGTCAATCATGTTTTTCTTCTGCCCACTACAACATAGAGCGTGGTGTAGGAGAGTAGGATCTGCTTACTTTGCTACCCCCACTTTTTGCTGTGCCTCACTGGTTTATCGACTTTACTCTGGCTGTGGCCCTGCTAATCAGGACCCCCAGCCTAGTTGTTCTCTCTCTAAATTGATATCCTGTACATTAGGTACACACCAGATTGGTTACTGGGTTACCCTTGTGAGTCCCTAGTATATGGTACCTTAGGTACCAAGGGCATAGGTACCCCAGAGGTCTACCAGGGGCTGAAGCATGTATTATGCCACCCCTGGGAAGCCTTCCAAAATGGCACCACAAGTCTGCACTTGCAGCCTGGGTAAGGTGCTGCAAGCACCCCTTACTGAGATATAGTATACCTACATCTACCTTTAAAAACAAATACAGATATAAACCTATACGTTACTCCTATGGTAGGCCTTGACAATCCTGAAGGCAGAGTGCTTTGTTTTGTGTGAGAGGGTGCCCTAGCATGAGCTGAGCCCCTCTGCAGCTTTCCGAATCCCTTCATTATAGCTGGTCTGCCATACCATATACTCTTAAGTGCATTCTAATCCTTGCGGTTAATGCTAACTTTGGTTTGGCTTTATCAAAACAGGTTGTGTTTGGTGTAAAACACTTTGGAATAGTACCCCCCCACCCCCCCTGCCAGTTCTGGCGACGGGGGTAGCATTCCATCCTTCTAGAGGGAGTGGACATGTAAACACTTACTTTCCCGGTAATAGTTTAAAAGAGCCCCAGCATCACAAAATGGATGCTGCGGCACAGACACAGGTCTGACCTCCTGCTGCTGGACAAAACTCTGGCAGGGGAGACCTGGACAATAGGTTTCTTGTCCTCACCTCCTCAGACAGGCTTTAGTGTATTGGGGCAGGGTGGGTCGCATTCAGTGAATGCTTTTCAGACACTGTCTGGGGCACACAAGGTGTCTCATTCATTTCCCAGTTCAAACCAGTTGCTGGGGCACTCAGCCCCAGCTCTGGCGCGAAACTGGACAAAGGGGAAGGGGTGAGCCTTTTTGGAATGTTCACCACTAGACTTTTTGCCTTTAGCCCCTGGCATGGTGGTAGTGATTTTAGGCCTCTTCGCATCTTAGCACTGTGGCCCAGTGTAAAGAGCGTGCCCACGCTGAGTGCCTGTCCTGAGAGTGGCCTGCCCTCCTATAGAAATGCATGGGGGATATGTGTATCCATTGTACAGACCCCCCAGGATATAGCGACATGGATTCGCAAATTTAGCGGCACAAAAATGGAAATTTAGCAGCACAAATATGGAAATTTAGCGGTAACTTTGCAGCATTTTATTTGGCCATTTTTCCTACAACAAACACAGATATCTTAGCTTTTTTAGTTATTTAACAACATGAAGCTATGTATATTTGGTTTAATTACAATTTAGACACTTTGTTTCCCTCAAAAAGCATGTACAGATATTCGAGTGTATATGGATATGGTTTGGGAATTCTCAACGTGTCAAATCCTGGTGCTGGTCGTGGGGAAATGAAGTGGTGAAGTATTCCAGGGGTGTGACGTCGTTGGACAGTCCGCACCATTGGTCTCTTGAAGTGCGTGCTCTGATTGTTGTCGAACCAGACCTGGAGTAGGTGATGGCGTGATCGAGTGAGATGTCAAATGCAGAGTTCACCCGAGTCCACCGTGATGCGCACCCTTTGGCTCACAGCCCTACTTATGCCTCGTCATGATGCACGGTGCACTTTTGGTTCTCTGCAGCTATATGTGTACTGTGAATGCACCCTCTCCTAACCCCTAAACTCCAACGTGCAGAACTCCCTATGCATTCTCAAGTTCAATGGCAAATCCAGAAGTCTCTTCTAAGTAGCTGCCTGCCCCTACCAATCCCCACACCTGTGCAACGCAAACAACCTGCTCGCTTTCAAGAAACTGCTGGAAACACATCTCTTCAAGAACATGTTCCACACTTTCTTGCATCCTTCTCTTTTCTCTCTGCCCCTAGAAGCAATTCAGGCATCCGGTGCACACTATTTAAATATATGTAAATAAAATTAGTATTCAGTGACAGTGCAGCTTGCATTGTGGGCACCCCACCTGCAAAATTGTATGCAGTGATGTGGCCAGGAGTATAGGGTGGTACTTGGGCACGCACAGCTATCTTCCCTATAGGGCTGTAGTGACTGTGCGAGGTTGGACCTGAAGAAGAAAGGCTGCAGTGCACATTAGATAAAAACAAACACTCCTGAGGGCATTTTGGTGTCGTATTTACCAAAGCCTCCATCAATCTGGGCGTGTACCTAGCTAGGTAATAAAGGACCTCCTCTGGCAATTGAGTGGCATTTATTTTCTACCACAGATCTACCCGGTCCAAGGCGCCCAAGGGGCCATTTCCTCTAATAAGTGTGACAATTCAGACTATTTTAGGTCACACAAAGCTATAATAGTGGCATGAGCGGTTGGGATTATTAATTTTCAATCTATATTGTGTAAATAAACACTGCTGTTGTGCTAATCTCAAAATTAAAAACAGCACCCCCATCTGAAACTAGGGGTGGTACACTTTTGCAGACACTTGGTAACATATAAGACTTGGTAAGACATATAAGACTTTAATTCCCCTCAATCACTATGACTGTGTTTTGTAAATATTGCGTAATTGGGACGTTTGCAACTGTTTTACTGTACTCTTGATTTACTATGCCCTTCTAATTATGTTTACTACAGAACTTCACCAAATGCCACTTATTTGGTTCTTGTTTCCGGTCTTTCAGGTCCTCTCCTGACTTGCAATGACTCCAGAGCGAAATTGTTTCACAACATTGGTAATTTGTCTGAGGTCGCTTGCAATCAGACCCCCCAGGATATAGTGGCATGGATTAGCTTTTGTAAAAATACCGCTATTTCTACACAAGTGCAGATTTCGCGGGCACTTTTGCAAAAATCGCGGCATTTTTACAAAAGTGCCGATTTTGCAGCAAACCGCGAAATCGCGATATCATAGAGGGTCTGATTGCAGTTCCTGATATGTGGGGAGTGCAGGGTCAAGTTTGGTATGTGCGAACTCGTGAAAATAAATGTTGCGCGATGGTGTGCGTAGATTTATTGTGTCTAGTGGAGAAGTGCCACTTTTAGAAGTTGCCATTTTTGTGTGCTGTGAGATGTGAATGGCCTGTCTGGCTTGTGAGTGATAGGGGCTGGCTGGTGTGGTTGGCTCCAGGAGCCAGGATGAGTCTGCCCGGTGGTGAATAGGGAGATCTGCATGTAGATGGGAGGGAGGAGTTGCACCTGGGACCTGAATAGGGCTGTGCCTTCCCTCTACAATGTTGGCTCCACCCCCTGTGGTGTGTCTGATGTCCCTGGCCTGTCTTGTGAATAGAGAGGGGAGCTGAGCAAAACAAAGTGCTCCAGAACCAGTTGTGTCTGGTTATCCCCTTGCCTGCACCTTTGAGAACAAACGATTTAGCTGTATAAAAGGAGGGGCTGTGACCCCATGAAGATGTTCTTATCTCCCTGGGCTCTGCCCTGCCCTGGATGCCTGAAGGACTCCTTGAGACCCTTCTTCCTGTCCCAGCTATGCACTAGGACTATTTTTGAGCTATTGTTCCCTTTGGGGCTGGGTGTCTGTACGTTTAGCGCCTGGGCGCTTTATCTCAATTATGCCCGCCTATTTTAATATTCCATTGCAGGTGCCCACCCTGCATTGTGTCCTCTTGTGAAATAATTAATTATCCCCAGTGCGCAGGTGTGCACCCTGCGTCTTTGTTTTTACTTTATAATTAATGTGGGTGCCCACACCGCTTATTTGAGTCTAACGCGGGTGCCCACTCCGCTCCTACAGTTATATTCAACCCATGGGAGCCTACCCCTCATTGCCCAATAATACTTTAGTGACCGTTGCGGGAGCCCACCCCGCGCTTTCAGCCTTTTTCACTCCGGACCGCTCCAGTGCAACCCGGAAGACAGGAGCCATCCCTGGGACATGGGCGGGGCCTGGTGAACTCTGTTTCCGCTTCACCCTGCCTGGGGAAGCAGTCCTGCACCTGGCTGGTCTCCCGTGTAGAGAGGGAGACCGGAGATGCTCCCTGTCGCGCTGAGAGGAGATCCGAGTCCCTTGGCCCCAGAGCCTGCCTTCCGCCACTGAGAAGACAGCACTGGTGGAGAGAGAGCACCGCGTGGAAGGCGCAGCTCCAGAGCTAGTGAGTGCAGCTCGACGGAGTTTGGGGGGGTAGGAGGCAGAGTCAGAGCAGCCAGTCTCGCAGTGGCCGCTCCAACGTTGTTAATCCACCTCCTGAGAGCCCCCGTGGGCCCCCGTGCTCGGGGGCAAGTTCTGCTTTGGCCCTGATTTGTTTAAAGTCCCCGTGAGGGGCTTGGGGCCTCATTTGTTCCACAGAGCCCCGTGGGGCTTCCATGCTTTTGGCCCCATTACTCGTAGAGCCTAGATGGCTCCAATGCTTCCTATTATTTCTTGGAGCCTAGATGGCTCCAAAACTTCCTATTATTTCTCAGAGCCCAGATGGCTCCAACTGGGGGCATGTTTGATTCCAGAGCCTCCGTGGCTCCAACAAGCCCCAGTTGTTTTCAGAGCCAGATGGCTCCCAGGGGGACATTATTTATTTACTGAGCCCTGAGTGACTACAACGCTTTGCACATTTTGACCTAAGGGCTACTGTGAGCCCATGCAGCATTTTCTAACTTCCCAGCTGCCAAGCAAGTAGTGGGCAGCTGCATCCTTTCGGTCTTTTTGCATTTTAGGGGACATGTGTTAAGTCAAGGAGTGAGACGCACTCCTATGCCCTACCTTGGCCTGCACAGCTGCGCAGCACTTAGTGCCAGCTGCTACATTTAGGCCCTTCATTGAGGACTCCCAGCTGCCCAGCAAGTAGTGGGAAGCTGTAACGGTCAGGTTTGCGCCAAGTGCATCCCTTTGACTGTCACTGCATTGGCAGCGTGCCCTGACTTTGGACAGAGGGCATTTGAGCCCCTTAGAGATGGCCAGTTGGCCCTCGCGACTGCTAGATTTATAGGGCCAGGCCCTAGTGTGATTTATATAGGTGCTAGGAAATGCAATGTTTATGTAGTATGGTTTATGCACCTTGATTTATGCTTATAGATGTGCTTTTATGCTTATTAAGGTTTTACCTACTGTCTTATGTTTTATTTGGTTCCCTATTGTGGTCTAGGTTTGATTTATTCCCTACTACAGGTTATGTTATTAAGTTTAGTTTCTAATGCAAGTTAAGTTTGGGAGATTATGGTCTACCAGATTTTAGCTTTTGAGGTTGGCGCAGAATAGAGTTCTCGCCTTATGTGATAGTGTGCCTATTATGATTTATGTTACAGGTTGACACTGAGTATAGTGTCTGCCAGTGATTACTGGCTGTGTTCTAAGCTCATGATATATTCTTGCTTTTACTATTTTTACCAAGTGCTGAATCTGACAGTGGCCCAAGTTGCCCTGTCATGTGTAAATAATCCCTTGTAAATATTACCCATTCCAGTTGGCACAATGTATATGGTGTGATTACTATCTAATGTGTTTTATTACAATACAAAGGCTGTTTTTATATATATTCTTGTGTGGAGTTCCTTTTGTGGTGTGCCTAGTATGTTGTTACTGTGTGAGTTGTGCAAATGCTTTACACATCGCCACAGAGATAAGCCTAACTGCTAGTGCCAAGCTACCAAGGAGGTGAGCAGGAGTTATCTTTGACGTGTAACTCCCTTTCCCTGACTTGAGTGGTGGTCTCTGCCTGGCTTTGGCGCAAGCCTTAGCCAACCAGAGATCCCCATTTCTAACAGGACCTTAGAGTTAGTCCAACCCCTAAACTTAGTATAAGTATAGGAACCCAGTCCCTAGGACTTTAGATTACCCTGGACAAAATTCTGAAGAAGAAATCTTGGACCTTCGACATTACATATCGACTGGAAGACGGAAGAAATCTCCCTTGGGTTCAAGGAATGACTCCCCTGTTCAAACAGGCACCAAAGAAGCATCTTGCTGGTCTGCATTTTCAAGGCTCCTGCCGGACCCTGAAGAATCTGTGACACTGGACGCTGACCTCCAGACATCTCCGAGGCTGACACGAGTCCCCAGCGAAGCTGAGACCTGTAGCCATCACGAGAGACATGGAACCGGAATTCCTGGACATCCAACACATTTGCTAGCGCATTGACTTCCCTAGCTTTTCCGAAGTTGTGCATTGGGCTACTTATAGTACAAGCCCTGAGCATCTTTTGCAGCGAACATCACGAGCCTACACTCCACGAGTGTTCCGTGGGCTCGCTTCTAACATTTCTGTTCGAGGCGCCTTCACGATCACAGGTCCGTTGACTGGTGGGTCCCCACAAAGGTAGCTCTTCTACTTCTTGGGCTTTCCAGGTTGCTCCAGACGTGCCCTGACTCCCTTCCAAAGGGTGAGTCCCTCAGACTTTGCTGATCTGCACCGAAGCAAATCTTTGCATCTTGCGTGCGTTGCTGTTGCCAAGGCTTGTTTTGTCCAATCTAGATACCGATGCTGCAGCACAAGACATCCTTTGTGGGACAGCTCGAATCCAGCTTCTGGTTGTTGTCGCGCCACCTGGTCCTCGTGGCTGAAGAGTCAAGCTTCACCTACTTCACTTGAAAGCACCCAACATCGGTTGGCATCTTCTTGTCTCCATCCTGGTCACTGGCTAGTGACCCAGACTCTGTCCCCTCTGCTTTCAGGTTCTTCAGATCTCCGATCCACCCGTATATCCATCCAGACACTTTTATCCTGGTCGCCTGCAGCACTTCTTTGCAGCTCTCCATAGGAAACGACGACCAAACCCGACACGAAAAGACACCTATGCACCCGGCTTGCCTGGGTGAGGTAACACAAGTACTTCAGTGCTCCCGTGGGTCTTGTCTCTCGAAGTGTCCAGTACTGAAGGGGTTCCCTCGTAGTCCACTCCTAAGTGTCCCTAATCTTTAAATTTGTAACTTTAACTTTCGCCATGGAAGGCAATGGTGATTTGCGGCTGTATTTAGACACTGCACGCGTCCCCCGTGGGTCTCCTGTGTCCCTACCATTGGTGGTTCCTGGTTGCCCCAGCGGTTCTACAGAACCTAGGCCTTGTATCTATGTTCACAGCGGTACTTATACCACTTTCTTATTATACGGTTTGTGAGGCCCCTAGGGCAAAACGTATACTGTGCTATTTACTGTGTGCTATTTAAGTTCTTGTATTGTACTTTTGCCTCTAGACTCATCCAGAGACTAGAGGGGTTGTGTTTAGAATAAAAACATATATATTTGATATATACATGGTGTGGTGATCTTTCGTTTGGTCATTCAAGAGATTATAGACTGGTAAAACAAGCAGCTTTACATTCCTTCAAGATTTAACCTGAAGGATGCTCTCCACAGCTACCACTAGGATAGCTTTCTATATAAGTTGTCTTTAACCCTACCATCAACCAAGGTCATTTGGACTGGTGCAAGGTGCCCACTAGAATAATGGACATCATGTGCCAGGCCAACTTCTCACATTGGTGTGCAGCCTGTGGGATTCCAGCTTGCATTGTTTTACCAGATAATCTTGAGGATATCATTTGAAAAACCACTAAAGGTACCAGTAGGTACATATAATCCAAGCTTATAATACAGTAAGTTCTACTGAACTTAGAGTTGTATGTGGTAAGGGCCTAGCACACCCTCACCACAACTCAAGAGAGGTTTTGTAGGAAACCAACTAGAGTAGGTAGTGCATACACCACACCTCACTATTCAGCTATTGAGAGGGAGGGCTTTGCTGTGGTTTGGACTCTGAAGAAGCTAAGGCCACACTTGTTTGGTACTCACTTCACTGTTCAGACCATAAGCCGCTCTTATGGCTAAAACAGATGAAGGGTGAAAACCCCAAACTTCTGAGGTGGTCCATTTCCCTACAGCGGATGGACTATACAGTGGAACATAGACCTGGGAGTAACCATGCCAAGGAAGATGGACTCTCCAGATATTTAAACTTAGAACATGAATACTCAACTGGTCAAGGTTAGTTTAATGTCCCTGCGTTGGGGGGGGGGGGGGGCGTAGGAGAGTAGGATATGCTTACTATGGTTACCCCCACTTTTTGCTGTGTTTCACTGGTTTATTGACTAAAGTCTGGCTGTGGCCCTGCTAATCAGGACCCCAGCCTAGCTGTTCTCCCTGTTAATTGATATCATGTACATTAGGTACACACCAGATTGGTTACTGGGTTACCCCTGTGAGTCCCCAGTATATGGTACATTAGGTACCAAGGGCATAGGTACCCCAGAGGCCTACCCGGGGCTGAAGCATGTATTATGCCACCCCTGGGAAGCCTTCCAAAATTGCACCACAGGTCTGCACTTGCAGCCTGGGTATGGTGGTGTAAGCACCCCTTACTGAGATATAGTATACCTATATCTACCTTTTAAAACAGACATATATAAACCTATAAGTCACTCCTATGGCAGGCCTTAACAATCCTGCAGGCAGAGTGCTTTATTTTGTGTGAGAGGGTGCCCTAGCATGAGCTGAGCCCCTCTGCAGCTTTCAGAATACCTTCCTTATAGCTGGTCTGAAATATGGCCCTACTCTTAAGTGCATTATAATCCTCTCGGCTCATGCTAACTTTGGTTTGGATTCATCAAAACATGTCGTGTTTGGTGTCAAACACTTTGAATTACTAGTCCCCCACCAGTTCTGGTGGCGGGGGTAGCATTCCACCCTTCTAGAGGGAGAAGGCATGTACACACTTACTTTCCCGGTAAAAGTTTAAAAGAACCCCAGCATCACAAAATGGATGCTACTGCCACAGACACTAGTCTGACCACCTGCTGCTGGATGAAACTCCGGCAGGGGAGGCCTGGACAATAGGTTTCTCTTCCAGGGAGGTTCCAGCACGTCCCCAGACAGGCTTTAGTGTATTCGGGCAGGGTGGGTTGCATTCAGTGAATGCTTTTCAGACACTGGCTGGGGCACACAAGGTGTCCCATGTATTTCCCAGTTCAAACCGGATGCTGGGGCATTCAGCCCCAGCTCTGGCGCGAAACTGGACAAAGGGCAAGGGGTGTAAACCCCCCCTCCCCAGGTCCTCCCATAGGTGGGACCCTAGAGTTAGTCCAACCCCTAAACGTAGTATAAGTATAGGAACCCAGTCCCTAGGACTTTAGATTACCCTGGACAAAACTCTGAAGAAGAAATCTTGGACCTTCGACATTCCATATCGACTGGAAGACGGTGGAAATCTCCCTTGGGGTCAAGGAGTGACTCCCTTGTTTAAACAGGCACCAAAGAAGCATCTTGCCGGTCTGCATTTTCGAGGCTCTTGCCAGACCCTGAAGAATCCGCAACACAGGACATGTACGTTCAGATATCTCCGAGGCTGACACGAGTCCCCAGTGAAGCTGAGACCTGTAGCCATCACGAGAGACATGGTACCGGAACTCCTGGACATCTAGCACATTTGCTAGTTCATCAACTTTCCGAGCTTTTCCAAAGTTGTGCATTGGGATACTTGTAGACCAATCCCTGAGCATCTTTTGCATCGAAGATCATTAGCCTACACTCCACAAGTGTTCCCTGGGCCCGCTTCTAACATTTCTGCTTGAGGTACCTTTGCGATCCAAGGTCCGTCGACTGATGGGTCCCCATGAAGGTAACTCTTCTATTTCTTGGGCTTTCCTGCTTGCTCCAAACATGCCCTGACTTCCCTCCAAAGAGTGAGTCCCTCAGACCTTGCTGGTCTGCACCGAAGCCAATCTTTGCATCTTGCGTGGGTTGCTGTTGCCAGAGCTTGTTGGGTCCAATCCGGATACCGACCCTGCAGCACTCAAAATCCTTTGTGGTACAGTTCAATTCCAGCTCCTGGTTGTCATGGAGGCCTCCTGGTCTTCGTGGTTGAAGAGTCAAGCTTCACCTTCTTCACTTGAAAGCACCCAACATCGGCTGGCATCTTCTTGTCGCCATCCTGGTCAATGGCTACTGCCCCAGACTCTATCCTCTCTGCTTTCAGGTTCTTCAGTACATCCGGACACTTTTCTCCTGGTCGCCTGCAGCACTTCTTTGCAGCTCTCCATAGGAAACAACGACGAAACCCGACACAAAAATACACCTATGCACCCGGCTTCCCTGGGTGAGGTAACACGAATACTTTGGTGCTCCCGTGGGTCTTGACTCTCGAAGTGTCCAGTACTGAAGGGGTTCCCTTGTAGTCCACTCCTAAGTATCCCTAATCTTTAACTTTGTAACTTTAACTTTCGCCAAAGAAGGCAATGGTGATTTGCGGCTGTGTTTAGACACTGCACGCGTCCCCTATGGGTCTCCTGCGTCCCTACCTTGGGTGGTTCCTGGTTGCCCCAGCGGTTCTACAGGTCCTAGGTCTTCTCTCTATGTTCACAGCGGTACCTGTACCACTTTCTTAGTATATGGTTTGTGAGGCCCCTAGAGCAAAACGTATACTGTGCTATTTACTGTGTGCTATTTAAGTTCTTGTATTGTATTTTTGCCCCTAACCTCACCCAGAGGCTAGAGGGGTTGTGTTTGGAATAAATACATATATATTTGATATATACCTGATGTGGTGCTCTTTCATTTGGTCATTCAAGAGATTATAAACTGGTAAAACAAGCTGCTGCAAGACTTAGCCTGAAGGCTGCTCTCCACAGCTACCACTAGGATAGCTTTCCACATAGGTTGTCTTTAAACCTAAAAGGTACTTTGGACTGGTGCAAGGTTCCCACTAGAATAGTGGACTTCATATGCCAGGCCAACTCCTCACACATGGGACAATGGTTCAGCCCACTTCTGCCACTGGCTAAATTCACTATGAGGGGTGGTATTCTGTCATTGCACAATGAGCTTAACCACAAACCAAGCAGATCCCTTAAGTGCCTAAAACTACTGTGGTAATACTTACTTTCTTGAGCACATGGATGACGGAGAGCAGTTTCCCCATCTATAAAAGTGTGTAAAATCCATGATAAAGCAAAACAAGCATTGACAAAGCCAATAGGGTGACTCCCATTGCCAGAGCTATAGGCTTTGACAATGCTTGTTTTTATCCATATGAGGCAGTGGTGGTTAGCAGGGAATAGGGGTTGCGGGGTGGCCCAAAATGTTTTTTAAAAACACTTACCGTTTGCCGGCCACAGTCTCCCCTCTGCTTCGGTCCCTTCCCATGCCAACTTCTCCTCAGCTTCAGTGGAACCAGTAAGAACACAGGTTCCCTCCTCTTAGCCAATCACAACACTGCAATGCAGTGCTGTGATTGATCTGAGCACCATGGTTCAGTGCTCAGATGGTGACAGGGAGCCTGTGCATGTTCCTCACCAGGCTGTGTAATGCAGCCTGGTGGGTAACATGCACAATGAGCATCACTGTTTGGCTGGCCCAAGAGAACAGACCAAACAATCATGCACACTTAGGGAGCGCAAACAATTGATGGCAGTAGGAAGTAATGCCAATAAAATCACGCACATCTTTCTGAGTTTGAGGAATAGACATTTTAACAATGGTACTGATGCGCTCAGGGGTCAATCGCCTACCCTCCTTCGACAGTAGGTGACCTAAATAGAAGACCTAGTGTCAACAATACTGAAATTTGAAAAGGGACACTTGATGTCCGTTGTGTGCCAAATGCAACAAGAATTTAACCGTACTATCCTTGCAACCTTGATCAGTGTCGGAAGCTATAAGAATATCGTCTACATATTGGAGTAATACGTTACCTGCAGGAAGCGCAAGGGAGTCCAATTGGGCTTTTAAAGATTGAGTATAGCTATTAGGGCTCTCAGGACAGCCCTGAGGAGCTCGAGAGAATCTAAAGCTTCTGCCAGCTAGTGTAAAACTGAACAATTACCCACTGTCTGGATGGATCGGAATACTGAAGAATGCATTTTTTAAGTCAATGACAGAAAAGAATTTAGCTGTAGAAGGAATCATCATAAAAAGAGCAGTATTGTCAGGCACCACTGGGAACTAGGGAACCACTATTTTGTTAATTTTGCACAAATCAATCACAAAGCGATAGATGTCGGCAGAGGTACCCGGAGGTGCTCTTTTAAGATTGGGAAGAATAGGGCTATTGCAAACATTATCATTAGTCTCCTCAACCACATCTTTTTTAAACAAATCCTGTATAATCTGCAATAGAGCTCGCATTTCTGCCTGCTGTATTTTATACTGAGGGATGCGGGGCAAACTGGCATTGTCTTTAACTCGAATCGAAACAGGTGGTACTTTTAACAATCCCACGTCTGTGTCACCTGTCACCCACACAGTGGGGGGCATGTCCTTAAATTCAGCTGAAAGGGGTGCATCCTTAAACAAACACTGTCTAGCACATACTACGTTTAGGCCCATAGTCATGTAAACACCTTCTGGAGAGCAATACATTGTAGCATGCAACTTCTTCAACAAACCCAAACCCATCAAATTTTCTCCATATTTACACATCAACAAAAATGGCGAATCTACAGTAAAAGGACGTATAGTCAATGCGAGGTGTTTAGAAATGGGGCTTACAACCGGTACACCAGAAAATCCGACCAAAATGTTATTATGGCCAGACAGAGCTACCCCAGGGACCAAAGAACGAGAAATAGAGCTATTTGTTACACCTGTATCCAACAAAAACTCCTTAGTTGAGCTATGCGAATATGCAGTAATGTAAGGACCACGCTGATCTACAAGTATCTGAACTGTCCCTGGCAGTCCTAGCTGTGAGACATTCTTGTCACCTCATCCATGTCATAGTCATCATGATAATACTGTCCGCCCCGAGCGTCATCTAAATAGTTACTATCCTGGCCATCCTGTGAGGCCGTGGCATGCCGAGCTCTGTCCTGTCTGCCAGCTTCCCGCCCTGTCCATGATAACCTTGTCCTCTAGGGGCCACGACTTTCTGCAACAACACTGGACACTCTCTACCCCAATGTCCCTCCCCCTTGCAAAATGCACACTGATTTGGCCCCACTGGCATAGTATTCCCGATAGTACGCTAAAGCTGCTGGTCCGAACCACCACGTCCTCAACCGTGCCCCAGAGAAACCTGCTGTAACAACAGCTTTGTCTTCGAATCCTTATGATTTTTTCTCCGTCTTCTCCTTATCCTCATTGTCCCTATGGACCAATCCCTTTCAGACGCCTGCAACTGAGTCATGATCTCCGGGAGTAAATTTGATACAAACCTATTAACAAACAATCGGACAACTCCGTCAACTGTAATCCAGAAATACACCTTCAAACCGAGTGAAAAACTCTGACACACTCTCATCCTTCTTCTGTTGACAAGCCGACAATTTGTCCCAATCAACCTTTCTTGGTGGAATAAGAGTATGCTTATACGTGATAATACAGACTAGCAAAGAGAGTAAGTCTGCCCTAGGCTTATTGCCAGGCTTCCTATCCTGATCCCATGCCTTTATTTGGTCCCAGGTACCCCCTAATTCTGCAACATGGTCTTGTGGTTGCACCTGTCTCAAAATATCAACCTGAACTAGCAGACCAAAAAACATTTCAATATCAGCAAGTGTCATTACTCTTGATGAGGCTGCCTCTGTCAGCTCCTTATAATAAGCAGTAAGATTTTTCATAGGATCAGGTGACTGAGTCTTAAGAGACAGAACTTCACTTCTGTTCCATGGAGTATAAACCCACTGTTTTTGGAAATGGGCCTCTACCCATGGTCTAGTAACAACATCATGCTGATCCGGCAGCTCTGGTATTTCAGGGTGATATATGGGGTGGACCTCCGTCATCGGAAACTGAAATACTGTCCTTGGGCTCTTCTCAAGCAACCTACTCCAATAACGAACTAACATTGCAACATTACCAAAAACGTGACCGGGCGCCATATCAGCAAAGTACACATGATCCTTAATTTCATTGATAATCCTTGGTGCTGCATTCTTGAATCACTGCTCACAAAGTCCGATCAAAGTAGCAGACATGTGCTTAAGGGCACGCTGCTGTACAAAAGGCTCATAGTCCTTCATCACACTCCACACATCTTCCACACTGTAAACAGGGTTACAAGCCCACTGGGCGGCCTGATTGGCTACTACCTCTGTCTCTACATTCCCCACATCAGATCGTATCAGTGTCCATCTCAGACGCTCCCTGACTGTTGCCCAAACTCTGTCTACTAGTCCGCACACCGGTGTCCCGATACTCAGTGACGTCGGGGGACAAAAGAACCAGGTGGGAGAAGTAACGGTCACCAACGTTGCAACTGGCGGCGTTGTCGGGCGTAAAAGCTGGGAGAGGGATGCTGAAACAATAGGCGTAGATTAAACTAAACAAATGCCAATGCTGTTCTTTTAATTATAGCCTAATTAGTGAAACCATATTGAAAAGACCAAACAACATGTGCTATAGACTTCTAGTACTGTCATGAATAAATCTTTTTCTTTTTAATTAGCTTTTTGTCAAGACGAAAACATTTTCAAATTTACAAAACATTTACATTTTTCACATCATGATTGTAACACAAATAACTCAGTAAAACATTTACATTTACATATTTCCCCCATTCAATGTCTCATTCAACCTTTACACACATTCAATCATACATCCACTACATTCACAGCTGTCACTTTCTATTTACAATTCAATCTTTTTGATTTGGAAAAATGCCATAGAAACCTAAATCATCTTTTATTCTTTTTAAACACAATTCAGAGCTTTGTTGGACTTTCTTATGGCTAGAAAAGACAGGTCTATGCGTTTTGAAAGCTTAGTAGCTGTAGAGTTCTCTTCAGGACCCAATAGCTTATCTGAACAAGATTTCTGATCAAACCGACAATGGGAAATCAATCTAGTGATCTCACGTCTCACGTCTCACTCCTCGCCTTCGCCTTCAGACTTCTTTTCGTCCGATACGTTTTATGCAAACCCTATTCTTTTGTTCGATCTCGTTATGGCGGTTGGGCAATCAGGGAACCTGTGAGCTCGTAACTTAGCTCCGGTTGCTGTGTTCAGCACACTCCATTGTCTCAATCGATCATGAGCTCAAGAAGTCTGAAGGCGAAGGCGAGGAGTTAGAGTGAGACGTGGTATCACTAGATTGATTTCCCATCGTCGGTTTAATCAGAAAGCTAAGATGCCCCCGGCCATGCAATTGGACACTTATCCCCTCCCTTCACTCAACTACCTGACACCACATGGACAGAACACCTTCGCTATAAATGTCCCCCACAGTCTCTCCTTCAAAGCAATATAAAAGGCTTTAAACAGAATTTAATTAGGCAACATTCCGAAACACTAGTTGTTGACACCTACCATTGCTCATCTAGAGGGCAGAGGAAAAAGGACTTAATTTTCCATACCAACAGGCCCGACCTTTGGGTCACTATCTCCAACTCACATCTCCCCATTTCCAAAACCACCACCATCGACCACAACCTTAACCTAACAATCTCCCCCCTGAAAGAACAGTCCCAGACAGGAGATATTTCCATTACCATTTTTGGGAATGGCACCATCCTAATTCAGGCTAAAGACGAGAACCTAGAGTTCTTCGACTCTCTTCCCCACACTAAAGATGGCAACATGAGTGTATGTTAGGAAAGAATGTGATATTTAAGATTTGCTTAACGCGGTACAGAAGGAATAGAAGGGTGGAAAGAGTTGGTTATGGTGAAGTGGAAGGTTACAGCAAAGAGAGGGTTGTTTATCACCAAACAAATTAGTGCAGCTAAACATGCGCAACAAATGTTTCTTTAAAAATAAGTTTTGTAAACATGAGCGAGTTGGGATATAAGTCTAATAGGATGTTCTTGATGTTGTCATTACAGTTTTCCCTGACGAAGGACCCTGTGAGGTCCGAAATGCATTGGATCACAAATAAACTGCTTTTTATGAATGGTGCTTCTTGTGCATATTCTTGGAGGAAAGGTTCGGAAGGTCGACAGGAATATGAGAAACTATGGAAAATGGCACTGATCTTGCATGGTGATGTGATTGACATCTCGAGAGGAGAAAGTTAACATTAAGTGAACATTGAATAACAGAAAGAATCATGGATTTGAAAATGAAGAAACGGAAAGTTTCAATTTATAAATACTGAATGCAAATGCGCAATGAAAAGAGGCTGTCGCCACTGTTTTTGGGGCATAGAGAAGCCCAGAAATATTTGTAGTGAACATCTCACTACTCACACCTTTCAAAGACCCCCCAAGCAGCTCCTTACAATCACCAAGCCATCTGACCCCGCTTTCGCCAGCGCAGCGACCTCATCCCCTCGAGTTTCATAATTCTGCCAGCTCTGCGTCACCCTCATTCATAGCCCCCTCTATCACCCAACCCCCCTTTACCACCCATCTCAACCAGCCTCCCAGAACTCAGCCCCCTGCCATCCTCAACTGACCCTCAGCCCCCCTTCCCCTAGCACCCGAAGCACTCCGAGAACAGTCACCTGCCTATAGAGAAACTAGACTGACCCTCAGCCCCCCTTCCCCTGTTAAAATCAAGCTTGCAGTGTCAACATTATCGGCGCCATCTTGCCCCCTTTTTTTAAGTCCACTCGTGCGCATAAGCGGCAGCCATTTTAAATACCATGGCCTCCCTACCCATCGCCGACAGCCAGCGCGTCCCTCTCTCTCTCTCCTGACCTCGCAGGCATCCCCCGCGCGCTGACAGCCCCCGCTCTCACATGCTGGGGCCATAAACCCCTCTTCAGTGCAACCCTGCCTCGGAACCCCATCCTGTTCCCAGCTCGACAATTCCCTCCACTCCTTTCATGATCCCGGGTCCTTTGATGAAACCCCCTCTTTCCTCTGCGCCCGATTGTCCTGCTCGTTCCCAGGCCACCACCTGGCCTTGCTGATGCTGTTTATTGCCCCCCCATACTGTAGGAAGCTTCCCCCATCAAAGGATCCACGAGTTGATCAAAGCCCCCACCCCCTGAGACCCGATCGACCACATACATTCCGGGAATCGGCGGAATGTCCAGCTGCGCGACAATCGTCACCTGTTGTGACCGGGGTGGGGACTTCTACTGTAAATGTGTGTGGGAACGGGCCTGAAGCGGGGATTCCGAGGATGTCGTTCCATACTTCAAAGCATTTGCAAGAATGTGCCACATGCAATAAACTATAATAAAGATCATAAACCTGTGTATAAGAGGCCAGGACTCAGAGATGCGGGGAGAGCACCTCGAGAAGATACCCTGTTGTCTGATTTGATGTGTTCTGCTCCGTCGGAATAAAACTTCTGTTTCCTGCCTTCCAGTCTCCAGCGCCTGCCTCTTTGTTTGGTAAATTGAGTGGTAATAGAGGCGGTTAGCGCCGGGCATCTTTGAAAAAGGTCATCTGCCCTACCTTTTTCCACACCCCCAGCACCCAAATCACTCCCAGAACGCAGTCACCCGCCCATAGAGAAACCAGACTCCCAAGCAAATACGATTCACAGCCCCCGCTAACCCCCACTCCTCAAGTACACAGCCACCCCCCAGAGGGGAACACTACTCCCATCCCCAACTAGGCCATAATCCCTCCTCCCCCTCCAGCCTTTCCACAGTGGAACTCTAAGCCAAAGTTAACACCCCCTCCTCCTCCTAACCCCTCCAGAACTGACACGACCTACAGCCCCTTGCCCACAGGGCTCAGCTCTGCCCATCCTCCCCTCCCCTTCCCCCCATGCAAGCTGACGCAACGCCTTGATCTTCTGGAAAAGCAGCTCGCAACCCTGATTCACTGCCTGAAGGAAACCTTATGATCCCTAGGGAAAATCCAGCTGCCGACCCCTCACTCCGCAACACCCCCCATCCCAACGCTTCCCAGAAGCAATGAATCTCCTCCCCCCCAATTGGACACTGACACCCCCAGGTTCTCGGCCATCACTCACCAAACCCTGGACTGAGTCCCGAGATGACAGACCCAGAAGAACAAATCCCATCCTCTCCCCCCAGGAAGCGACTGTGTTTCGCCTCATCATACGAACACCCCATCAACCAGCTAGCTCAGGCTCCGTCGCCAAACTCTACTCCCATCTCCTTGATCCAAGTAATTACTGGAATGGGTAGGGACCTTCCCCACCGAAGAGCCACCAGACCCCCAAAGTATCTTTCCTCCATACCCAGAGCCCAGCCTGACAATCTGAAAATGATAAACTTTCCATTAACTGTATGCGTATCAACAGCCGTTCTGCGTCAAACATGCAACGGAAATAGCAGAAGCCATCCTCTCCCACAACCTGGATCTAGCTTTCATCACAGAGACCTGGCTGAACCCCCTGTCCTACCCCAATATGGACCTGCTGGTGCCGTCTGGTTTATCAATTATCCACAAAGACAGGCCCGAGCACAAAGGTGGCGGCATAGCAATTATTCAAAAAAGTGACATCTCCATCTCAGAAAGTCCCTCCTGCCTGTATAACTCTTTCGAATGCCTATGGGTCAACATCAAATCGCCCACAATCAGTTCACTACAATGCCACCTCCTATACCACCCTCCAGGCAACTCCAACGAATTTGGAGCTCAGCTGTCGGACCTGATCACCCAATCCGCACTCAACAGCGACAACAGCATAATTCTGGGCGACCTCAACCTAAGATGGAACGAAACAAAAAACCCGCTCAGCCAATCTCTCAACAACCTCCTGCAAGACAATGATATGATCCAACACTGCTCAGAAGAAACACACCAGAGGAGCGATCCTGGATGCAATCTTTGCGGACAAAAATTAAATCACCATTGACCACATCATCCTAGTGGACTGGTCTGACCACCACATCATACTTTTTCATATCAACTAACCGGCCCTATCCCAACCACCTATTCAAGCCTCTCCTAAATGGGTGAGGAACACATCCCAAGTCCCCTGAGAAAAGCTAGAAGAAGGACCAAGCACGCTTCTCCCACACACGGCGGAGCACCTCTCAACCACAGAACTCACCTCGCTCTACTATTCCAACTAGGCACTCACCTTGGACCAGCTGGCACCCTTGAAACTTAAAAAACCCAGAAGCATCCCCTCCAGGTCCTGGTTCACCACAGACATAAATGAGGAAGGAAGACACCTCAGAACCCTAGAAAGAACCTGGAGGAATAACCCCTCCTCCCTCCACCGGGATCAACTCAAGGCAGCGCACAGAAACTACTATATACACATCAAGAGCCAAAAGACAACCTTCTTCTGTTCCACCTTTGACAATGCTAAAAACCGCCCGAAAGAACTCTTTAATATCATTAAGAGCCAAACATCCAACCTAGTGACAGCCAACTTGGTGGCATCCAAAACCCACTGCGACAACTGTGCAAGCTTTTTCAATGAAAAAATCACCAAAATTGATCGATCACTCAGCACTAAGCCCTACTCCCCCACGGAGATCCCGACTCCAGCAACAAATTGCAATACCCCAGTGATCACGTCTACCCGTTGGTCATCCTTCCGGCCCGTCCAGGAAGAAGTGATAAGCAATCTAATCGCCTCCGCTAAACCCTCTTCCCACTGCCTCGATCAGCTACCCAAGAGACTGACTAAAGACCTGAAGTTTACACTAGCCCCAATTTGGTGCAAGATTATCAACAGCTCTTTGAGCGAGGGAACCATTCCAGACTGCCTCAAAGTAGGACAAGTCACGCCGCTACTAAAAAAACCTGGCCTTGACCCTAAGGACATGAACAACTTTACACCGGTATTGAACCTTCCTCTCTTATCCAAAATTCTAGAAAGATGTGTTCTGCCACAGTTTACCCAACACCTAGAGAACATCAAACTACTAGACCCACACAAATCAGGATTCAGAAGGGCTGCAGCACCGAAACCGCAATCTTAAATGTCGTAGACGATCTTCACATGTCACTTGACTCTGACCACTGTAGCCTTCTCATCCTCCTAGACCTTTCGGCCGCATTCGATACAGTTGACCACACCCTGCTCCTCAAAGTCCTCCAGGAGAGAGCGGGTATTGAAAAGATGGTTCTAAAATGGTTGTCTTCCTTTTTCAACAACCGCACACAAAGAATAAAAATCAATAGCTTTGAGTCGGAACCCCTCCCCATTAGTAGAGGAGTTCCACAAGGTTCAGTACTCTCCCCACAACTTTTCAACATCTACATGGGACCCCTCACCTCACTTCTAATGAACTCCAATATCCCCTTCCACCTCTATGCGAATGACACACAACTTTATCTGGAAACCACCTCGATCGCAGACATTCACAGACTTAATGTCACGCTCATTGAGGTCCAACGTTGGCTCTCAACCAACCACCTCAAACTCAACCAAGAGAAAACAGAAGTGTTCCTCATCTCGAATAGAGATGAAAACCCCCAAATCGTAGAATGGCTCAAAGCCATAGACGCCCTCATTTGTGCCCTTGCGCCAACAGACTTGGTGAAATCTCTAGGGATTACCCTTGACTCCAAGCTGGACATGAAAAAACACATCTCAAAAACCGCCAAAAGTGTGTTCCTTAACCTGAAACTGCTCTACAAAATAAAACCCTTCCTCCCCCCCGAAAGATCTGAAGCAGACCACTCAGGCATTGGTGCTCTCCAGAATTGACTATGGTATCGCAGCACTGACCGGAACAGCAAAATCTCACCTAGGGCCTCTTACCACTACCCTCAACGCCGCAGCAAGAATGGTCACAGAATTGAAGAAATACGAGCACATCTCACCAGTACTCAAGGAACTGAAGTGGCTCCCTATCGACCAACGAGCCAGCTTCCGTACAGCTTGCCTCACACACAAAGCCTTGCACACAGGCAAACCAGAATATCTGGCCGCCAAACTCAAAAGGGCCGGTCAGTCTAGGAACCTCAAAAGTTCCAACACGCTTCTACTCATCCCACTGAAATCACGGAAACACAAAACCTCAAATAAATCCTTTGCTGGAAACGCTCCTAAGATCTGGAACTCCACCCCCCCCCCATATCAGAATGACCACCTCCTTCCCGAAATTCAAGATACTACTCAAAGCCCTCTTCCTCGAGCGCTCTCGACCGTAACGCGAAATACACGATTGACTAGGGGAAGGACTGCTTTCTCTCCTTCTCGAAATCCCACAGCCTGAAGATGCGCTCTTGAACTCTGTTCCATATTGCTCTCAAGTTGTTGATCTGCAGACTATTATTTCTCTTTCTGCTCTTTGCTCTTGTTTACCGCCCAAAATTTCTTGTTCATAACTGTACATGCTGTGAAGCGCTCTGACACCCTCAGGTCCAGCAAGCGCTATACAAAACTTCAATAAATAAATAAATAAATAAATACATACTTCAGCATGAAATTTGGATGTCATTTTGTGTTTTTCATTTGCCTCTCATTGTGGGTGTTTCTAATTGCTTCATGTATGACCATCTGGTAGCAGGACATTTAAGGTCAGCAATGTCTATGCAGTCTAACATTTGCGATTACCTTAGGTGGGGCAGTGATTTAGTTCCCCAGCTGCCAATACTTTTTCAGAAGAAAAAAACCTGAAAAACGCAGACGCCATTGCACCATGGTTGGTGCAAGGGTGCCTGTGACCATGGTTGGTGCAAGGGTGCCTGTGACCATGGTTGGTGCAAGGGTGCCTGTGACCATGGTTGGTGCAAGGGTGCCTGTGACCATGTTTGGTGCAAGGGTGCCTGTGACCATGTTTGGTGCAAGGGTGCCTGTGACCATGGTTGGTGCAAGGGCGCCTGTGACCATGGTTGGTGCAAGGGTGCCTGTGACCATGGTTGGTGCAAGGGTGCCTGTGACCCTGGTTGGCGCAAGGGTGCCTGTGACCATGGTTGGCGCAAGGGTGCCTGTGACCATGGTTGGCGCAAGGGCGCATGTGACCATGGTTGGCGCAAGGGTGCCTGTGACCATGGTTGGTGTAAGGGCGCCTGTGACCATGGTTGGTGCAAGGGCGCCTGTGACCATGGTTGGCGCAAGGGTGCCTGTGACCATGGTTGGTGCAAGGGTGCCTGTGACCATGGTTGGCGCAAGGGTGCCTGTGACCATGGTTGGTGCAAGGGTGCCTGTGACCATGGTTGGTGCAAGGGTGCCTGTGACCATGTTTGGTGCAAGGGTGCCTGTGACCATGTTTGGTGCAAGGGTGCCTGTGACCATGGTTGGTGCAAGGGCACCTGTGACCATGGTTGGTGCAAGGGTGCCTGTGACCATGGTTGGTGCAAGGGTGCCTGTGACCATGGTTGGTGCAAGGGTGCCTGTGACCATGGTTGGTGCAAGGGCGCCTGTGACCATGGTTGGCGCAAGGGTGCCTGTGACCATGGTTGGTGCAAGGGTGCCTGTGACCACGGTTGGTGCAAGGGTGCCTGTGACCATGGTTGGTGCAGGGGCGCCTGTGACCATGGTTGGTGCAAGGGTGTCTGTGACCATGGTTGGTACAAGGGTGCCTGTGACCATGGTTGGTGCAACGGTGCCTGTGACCATGGTTGGGGCAAGGGTGCCTGTGACCATGGTTGGTGCAAGGGTGCCTGTGACCATGGTTGGTGCAAGGGCGCCTGTGACCATGGTTGGTGCAAGGGGGCCTGTGACCATGGTTGGTGCAAGGGTGCATGTGACCATGGTTGGTGCAAGGGCACCTGTGACCATGGTTGGTGCAAGGGTGCCTGTGACCATGGTTGGTGCAAGGGCGCCTGTGACCATGGTGGGTGCAAGGGCGCCTGTGACCATGGTTGGTGCAAGGGTGCCTGTGACCATGGTTGGTGCAAGGGCGCCTGTGACCATGGTTGGTGCAAGGGTGCTTGTGAAGATGGTTGGTGCAAGGGCGCCTGTGACCATGGTTGGTGCAAGGGCGCCTATGACCATGGTTGGTGCAAGGGCGCCTGTGACCATGGTTGGTGCAAGGGTGCCTGTGACCATGGTTGGTGCAAGGGTGCTTGTGACCATGGTTGGTGCAAGGGTGCCTGTGACAATGGTTGGTGCAAGGGTGCATGTGACCATGTTTGGTGCAAGGGCGCCTGTGACCATGGTTGGTGCAAGGGCGCCTGTGACCATGGTTGGTGCAAGGGCGCCTGTGACCATGGTTGGTGCAAGTGTGCCTGTGACTATGGTTGGTGCAAGGGTGCCTGTGACCATGGTTGGTGCAAGGGTGCATGTGACCATGGTTGGTGCAAGGGTGCCTGTGACCATGGTTGGTGCAAGGGTGCCTTTGACCATGGTTGGTGCAAGGGTGCCTGTGACCATGGTTGGTGTAAGGGCGCCTGTGACCATGGTTGGTTCAAGGGCGCATGTGACCATGGTTGGTGCAAGGGCGCCTGTGACCATGGTTGGTTCAAGGGCGCATGTGACCATGGTTGGTGCAAGGGTGCCTGTGACCATGGTTGGTGCAACGGTGCCTGTGACCATGGTTGGTGCAAGGGCACCTGTGACCATGGTTGGTGCAAGGGTGCCTGTGACCATGGTTGGTGCAAGGGTGCCTGTGACCATGGTTGGTGCAAGGGTGCCTTTGACCATGTTTGGTGCAACGGCGCCTGTGACCATGGTTGGTGCAAGGGTGCCTGTGACCATGGTTGGTGCAAGGGCGCCTGTGACCATGGTTGGTGCAAGGGCGCCTGTGACCATGGTTGGTGCAAGGGTGCCTGTGACCATGGTTGGTGCAAGGGTGCCTGTGACCATGGTTGGTGCAAGGGTGCCTGTGACCATGGTTGGTGCAAGGGCGCCTGTGACCATGGTTGGTGCAAGGGTGCCTGTGACCATGGTTGTTGCAAGGGCGCCTGTGACCATGGTTGGTGCAAGGGTGCCTGTGACCATGGTTGGCGCAAGGGTGCCTGTGTTGGCGAGTGGCTACCAATTGAGCTCAAGCATAGAGAAAGAGGACAGGAATGCACCGTAGCTGATGGATAGGGTGCATTCCTGTCCTTTTCTTCTGCCCTAAGGCAGTGCAGCAGGAAGGCTTGCAGCGCTGACCTAAGGAGGCCCACAATGCATTGGTTGGGACATTTGCAGTCTCCATATGACACTTCCGGCTACAGGCTTCAAACACCGAGAGTGACGTCAAGGGTTCGTAGATGGACAGGACTTGTAGGTGAAAAACTGCAAAGTTTTCCTCTTTCTGCAAACATGTGACAGTACACACGCTCTGACTCAGCAAATGGTGAGAGGCCCAAGTCGTTTTCAGAAGAAAGCGCAGATCTAAGACATTAGCTATTTATTCACTGTGACCATCGCAGCCCTGGCTCTGATTGTGGCAATGACAAACTAACTACACACATGTCATGTATACAGGACACGCATGACACACGGCTCAGCACTGCAGTCTGTGTAAAAAGCGAAACACTTCCCACCTGTAACCCATGTTAGAGTTAGGTTTGTGTAATACTCGTCTGCTCCTGAAGTACTGAGAGGATGTGGCCAAACACCGCCCCAGCTGTCGACTTTGAGGCTGGTGAACTAGGTTTGGATCCCAGCGTCTATTCACCACCCTGTGATTCTAGGCAAACCACTTGATCCTCCCGGTCCTAGAAACACAAAAGAGCAAAACGAAACCGACCTTACCAGATATTTAAGCGCACTGACGTCAGCAGTGACGTGTCCGCGCTTTTCAAATAATTAAATGAAGAGGTGTTATGCTAATTGACGGCGTCTTTTCTGTCCCGAAACAAGGGCCTTGAGTAGTGGTCCCCTGCGGGGCCGACTTGTCAGTCCCGGGCAACTTCAACACCCCTCCGCCATCAGAAGAGATGGAACTTCCCAACCGGAGCTGAAAGTTATGGGGAATTCCCAGAGAGACCCCCCTCTTCCCGTCTGCGCCCCTCTGCTTCTGAGATCTCACCTCACAGGAACCCGAAGAAAGGTGTGGATATTTTTACGGTAAAATTCTATGCATATTTGTAATAAAATCAGGAGCTTCAGAATTGAAAGGAGAAACACCCAGAGTGATCTTGTTGCGGGAGACTGTACTAGGCCACGCCCCCTACACGCCAGAGGTCATAACATGGAGCTCCTTGTGAAACACATACCAGGCCGTTGCCCAGTCCCTGCACTCCTGATGTCACCATATCTAGCTCAGGTGTGACACATGGAGCATCTTGTGAAACACACACCTGGCCGTGGCCAGGTCCCTGCACTCCTGATGAACCTTTGCTTAAGAAGCCTTCTCTAGACCCCACTATTACGGCCAACTACAGACCTATTGCTTGCCTTCCCGTCCCGGCTAAAATCGTAGAGGCCATTATGAACCAACAGCTCTCAGAGTTTATTGAGCAAAACAAACTCTTGGATGATACTCAGTTCTGGTTCCGGAGGGGACACGGAACTGAGACAGCACTGATAAAGTTCTCCGATGAAATCAGAGACATCATGGATTCGGGAGGAGAGGCAGTGCTTATTCTGTTGGACCTGTCGGCGGCCTTTGACACGATCGACCACGTCATCTTGGTCGACCGTGTCGCAGCCCTTGGGATTAACCATCTGGCCAAAGATCTTATAGCTTCTTTTGTAGCTAACCATAAGCAGGCAGTCAAATTGGGTAACTGTTGGAAGTAGAGAAGTACTGAGGACACAGGACACAGCTGAGGCAAGTACAACTCGTTTATTGGTCATCCACTCTCCTCACTGAAGAGCACCTCAACATTCTACAGTAAGCTTCACAGTGGGAGGACCCAACACGGGTCAGGGAGAAGGGGTGTATGGAATGTACCAAACTAGGTTCTAACACATCTCCCTTCCTTATAATGAGTTCCCACCAGGCATGCCAAGAAGTTACAGGTTCACAACACAACTAGTAGGCTCCCCTAGGGGGATAACAGTTACTACCTGTAGAGAAAGGGTTATGGCAGTACTTTCACAATGTTGTCACAACTCCACCATTGACCATTTTCAAACTGAACAACATTTTTTAACACTTTAACAATCTTGCTGGGAGAATAGAACTTGCTGACGTCAGTTCCCAATTTAGTGTTCCTTCTGGCTTGCGCCATGTCCCCCACTTCCCACCTTTGCAACTTCACACCATGTTTCTTGTCATACCATTGTTTGTATTTAGTTTGATGTTGTTTAACCTTCTCTCCTGCTTCCTCCCTGTCCACATTCCTGACTTCTCCCCCATTTAACCAACAGGGGTTAAACTTGGTACTAGGCTCCCTCCCGCGCAAGGACACAAAAGGAGAGACCCCAGTTATTCTATTGGGCGACGTGTGGTAGGCCCACAAACTTTTCCTCAAACCATCCTCAACATCCTGTCCGTTTATGGTGGCCAGCTGGATATTCTCTTTGATAACCCTATTTGCCCTCTCACCATGCCATTGGCTTTTGGGCAATAAAGCGCTGTGGTCTCATGTCTGATGCCAGACATTTCCAGAAAATTCTGCATTTCTTCGGAGGTGAATTGTACCCCATTGTCGGTAACTAAAGTGGAGGGGATGCCCTCTTCACAAAACACCTCCTTAAGGAATTGGACCACTGCTCTGGTGTTGATGTTATGCACAAATTTTTGCTTCACCCAGTGGGAGGTATAATCTAAGATGAACCTCTTTTGCACCCCAAGGTTTTGCATGGGTCCGATGATGTCTAATGCTAGTTTATTCCATGGCTTGGTTGGAACCTCCACTGGAGACAAAGGTGACTTGTGTACTACTTTAACCTTGTCGCTTTTAGCACATGCTCCACACTCTTTTACAGTTTCTTCCGTCATGTTGTCCATCTTAGGAAACCAAAAGTTCGTTCTTATTCTTCCTTTCGTGGCGCTTCGCCCAAGGTGACCTTCGTGGGCCAGGTCTATCACTCTCTTCCGTAATCCCTTAGGTGGAATCACTCTGTTATTACGGTAGACCTTTCCTTCGATGACGCTCAATTCATTCCGTACCTCCCAGAACCCTTCCAGTTCTGCTTCAACATCTCTCTTGTTTTTAGGCCATCCTTTCTTTATCTGCTCCACTAGTACCTTAAGTTCACTGTCTTCCTTCATACTCTCTTCCCACTCTTTCTTTGTGATGGCAGGAAAATCCATCATCATTATGGGGCTGTCCAGTGCTTCCTCAGGTCCCCCCTCCTCCGGTAGCGGTGACCTCGACAGGAAATCAGCGATGATATTTTCCTTGCCTGGCACATGCTCGATTTTGAAATTATAATGTTCTAATCCTAAGATCCACCTGCTAATGCGTGGGGTGCAGTTCTCTAAACCTTTCACGGAGAACACATACATGAGGGGCTTATGATCCGTCCGTATCATGAACCTCGCGCCCCATAGAAAAAACTTGAAATGCCTGACCGCCCAAAAACACGCCAGGGCTTCTCGTTCTATTACAGAGTAGGTTTTCTCTGGTGGGGAAAGGCTACTGGAAGCATAGGCAATCACTTTTTCTTCACTTACATCCTTCTGGACTAGGGTGGCCCCCAATCCGTAGTTCGATGCATCTGTTGCCAGGATGGTTCTCTTGGTTGGATCGAACGTACCAAGTGCAGGTGAGTTGATTAGATCTTCCTTCAAGGTGTTGGCAACAGCTTCCTGCTCCTCACTCCACACAAATTCTTTGTCCTTTTTTAACATTTCTCTCATGGGCTCACACTTAGTTGCAAAATTTTCCACGTACTTTGACATGTACTCCATGAGTCCCAAAATGGATTTGAGTTCTTCTTTGTTGCGCGGACTAGGCGCTTCCTTCACTGCGCGGATCAAACTCCCTTTAGGTCTGAACCCCTGTTCTGTGATGGAATGGCCCAGGTACTCGACTTGCTTCACCTTAATTCTGCACTTTTCTTTTTTTACAGTTAGGCCGGCATCCATGAGTTTTTTGAAAACTTGCCTTAGTACCATGTCGTGTTCTTCTGAGTCTTTACCGTACACCAAGATGTCATCTTGGAAGCACATAGTGTGTTCCACTCCCTCGAGGATCTTCTGCATGACTCTCTGAAAAATGGCCGCCGCAGACGCAAGGCCAAACGGCATTCTTTTGAACATAAAGGCTCCAAACGGCGTAATAAATGCTGTGAGGGGCCTTGAGTCTGGGTGCAATTAGATCTGGTGGTACGCCATGGATAGATCTACTACACTAAAATATTTTGCATGACCCATCGTGCTTAGCATCTCGTTTATGACTGGCAAAGGGTGTCTCTCCACCCAGATGCAGTCATTTAAACTGCGCAAATCCACACAGAGGCGGATGCCATCACCACTGGATTTGGCCGCGAGAACAATTGGGGCCAACCACTCAGAGCATTCAACCGATTGAATAATGTCCAAGTCGCACAACTTGCGCAGTTCATTTTCTAGGGGCTCCCTCAGTTTGAGGGGCACTGTGCGCAACCCGTGCACTACTGGTTTGGCATTTTGTTTTAGCTTGATCCTATGTTGGAAGTTGTGTAGGCACCCTAGTTCCTCTTTGAACAGCTGGTTGAATTCCTCGCAGATCTTATTACTCCCCAGGAACTTTTCAGTAAGCAACACCTGTTCTGCACTATTGGGGTCCAGAATAATCCCCAACTCCTTTTGATGAACCCATCCCAAAAGGTTTGAACCAGACTTGACCACATATATAGTTCCATGTGTTTTCCTATCTTTAAATTGTAGCTGCACCTCCTTCATCCCCAGTAGGGGTATACTGCCCCTATTGTATCCTGCAGGTGAGATATCAGGGTTCTTTAGATCGCTAATCTTATTTTCCCCCATGGACACATAGTCATCTTTATTTATCAAGGTGAACGGAGAGCAAGAATCAGCAAACATTTCAATGTGTTCATCGTCAATTAATACTTCACATTTAGGATATATGGAATTAACAGTGTCATCAACATCTTTCACCTGCAAAATGAGCTTTTCCATTTTTTGTTCAATGCATTTCACTTCCCTATTAACACCTCTTTCAGTACCTCTTTCATTCTCCCTAGGGTGTAATTCACCATCGCGGCACACCCTGGCAAAATGCCCCCTTCTATTGCATTTCTTGCAGGTGACATAGCTGGCTGGGCATTGGAAAAAAGTGGCAAAATGGTTGTTACTGCCACACCGGTAACACTTCGGATCTTTCTCTCTGTGCTCTACCATGGTACTGGCATTTTCCCTAAACTTCATCTTGTATACCTCTACTCTCTCCTCTGCATCATTTATGGTAGCTACTATCTCTCCCTCAGGTTTCATTTCCTTAACACATCTTGCTGTATGTTCCACTGACTTCGCTATCTCAACCGCTTCCTTTAGCCCTGGATTCTTGGCTAACAGTTTCTCCTGGAATGCTGGATTATTAGTACACCTTACCAATTGATCTCTTATTAGGGAGTCAGTGAGATCCCCAAATTCGCAAAGCGGAGTCAATCCCCACAATACTGCAATATAATTTTGTACAGACTCCTGTTTCCCCTGACATCTTTTAAAGAACTTATGACGTTCCAGGACCACATTTATTCTGTCCCCAAAATGTTTCTCTAATTTTTCCATGGTCTGCACAAACAGATCCACCTCCCCCACTGCATTCTCATCACGCTCTGGTACAGGTAGGTTCTCATATACTTCACGCCCTTGCACACCCAAATTGTGTAACAGGGTATGCTGTTTCCTTGTGGAATTAAACCTCTGTCCCCCAATCGCTATAAGATAGGACTCAAAAAGCTTCACCCATTCTTTCCAGGTTATCTCGGGTTCCCCTATGTCATTTAGGAAGGGCGGGGGTTGGTTCATGCTTGCTGCTGCCATAGTGGACTGCGAAAAATAGACAAAAACCAAATCCTTGCCACAACAGGGGAAAAGGGGGAGCAGAACAGTCAAGAGAATTTTATGTAGTCCCTTCTTTAAATGTAATCAACACTTGACAGAGACCACACTGCGCAGTAAGTAATTGGAATAAAGTTGGTGAACTGAAAACCAGATAGACTCTCTATGGGCAAAGCGGAAAGAACTCAGTCAGAACAAACGCAGGCAGTGTGGTTCTCACAGAAATCCTATTCCTCAGGTGACTACTGTTGAATGTACCAGGCTAGATTTGGCACATACAAAAGTTACCTCCGTTAGCACGAGCAGAAAAGTCACACAAATGTGGGCGCCCTCACCACTTCGACTCTTGGAACCCAGCCCCCGTCGAGGGTGTACCGGAATAGCACACACACGGACACTACCTCAGTAAACGCGACCTGACAGGAAACGCCGCTGGGCTCCGAAGTCTTGAAACCTCTGACAGGAATGGCGGGTAGTTATGCTCTGAGGCGTCGCTGACGTGAGACACTGCTCACGATGTTTTCCGCTTCCACACCAGGACGCAGGCGCTGAACAAAAACACTGCTGGGCCCCGGATGCACTCTGTCACGGTGACTCGCTCAGGGTAGGCGGGATGGTACCTTCTGAGGCGTCGCTGGGCTGAGACACTGGTCGCCGATACGGAATTCTCACACAGCGTCTATCCACACCACGCTGAAAGAGTGAAGGCTTACATGACGTCGCAATCGTCCAAACGCGCACACTGAGCAGGCATTATCCCTCGCAGGCTCACAGTACAGGCTTCGAAGAGCTTGAAGGGGTGGGAACACCTTAGCAAGTATCGCCTCCTGGAAACTGAAGCGGTCACCAGAGGACCTTATCTGCCAACGCGGACAACTGCTCACACAGCCCTCCTCAACCACAGGTACGCCTTAAGACAGGGGATATCAGGGCATTAGCGTGGACACCACACACGCTCCTCTGAAACGGCTCAGAGAGGGGCCCCCCTCACGTCTTCCTCTTGCTAAAATCAATTAGCAACCACAGGGAAAGTCAATTCCATTCACTGCTTCTTCACGATCCCCCACAGGGAAAAGCCGTTTCCTCGCTATCCACAAGCCTTACTTCAAATCTCTTTTCCTCTTCTGTGTGGAGAGAGCACGCAAAGGGGAGATGACCACCACTGTCCCCTGCACAGTTCCGTCGCCAGTGTTGGAAGTAGAGAAGTACTGAGGACACAGGACACAGCTGAGGCAAGTACAACTCGTTTATTGGTCATCCACTCTCCTCACTGAAGAGCACCTCAACATTCTACAGTAAGCTTCACAGTGGGAGGACCCAACACGGGTCAGGGAGAAGGGGTGTATGGAATGTACCAAACTAGGTACTAACAGTAACCATTACTCACCGACTTCTGAACTGCCTTGTGGGGTCCCTCAAGGATCCTCGTTAAGTCCTACGCTCCTCAACATTTATGTCGCAGACTTGGCGAGGGTCATCAAATCTCATGGGATGTGTTTAACCACCTACGCAGATGACACCCAGCTTGTGCTGGCGGTGCATAAGAACGGCCCAGTGGTAGCAGCTAAGCTTCAGGAGGGGTTACTGGATGTACAATCATGGATGCACAGTAACTGTTTAAAACTTACTGCGGAGAAAACTGAGGTTATGACCTTCGGTAATATTTCCCCAGAGTGGTCCCCGATATGGTGGCCCAGTCAGATGGGCCCTCCCCCAGTCCCAGCTACCAAGGTCAGGAATCTGGGAGTGATCTTTGATAATAAGCTATCGTTTGGATATCATGTTAACAAGGTGGTTTCTGCTGCATTCTTCATGCTGAAAAAGATATAAAAAACTCCTGCCGTATTTACCAGCATCAGCAGGAAAAACACTGATTACCACCTTAGTGTTTTCCAAGCTTGACTATGGAAATGCTCTCTTTTTCAACACGCATAAATGCATCCTGAATAAGCTTCAATCTGTCCAAAATATGGCAGCACGGATCCTGCTCAACATTCCCAAGTGCTTCTTCACTTCGGCAGCCATACGCCATCTCCACTGGCTAAGAGTGGAGAGCAGGATCAAATTCACAGCTCTTTGCATCGCCTATAAGGCTATCCATCAGACTGGACCGACGTTCTTAAAGGAGGCATTTCAGGTGTATATTCCTAAAAAGAATTTAAGATCAGCAAGCTGTCTATTGTCTGTACCCCGTACAAGAACGGCTACATGGGGCGACAGACGATTTTTGGTAGAAACTCCCATATTGTGGAACTCACTCCCCTTAGACATTAAAACTGCGCCAACCCTCATTGGCTTCCGCAAGGCTTTGAAGACCTGGCTCTTCAATCAATAAGATTGTGTCCTGACTATTGTATCTTACAGTATCTCACTGCGCCTAGACACCTCAGGGTAGTAGCTGCGCATTAAAATCCCATAAATAAACAAATAAATAAATAAATGTCACCATATCTAGCTCTGGTGAGACACATGGAGATCCTTGTGAAACACATACTTGGCCGTGGCCCAGTCCCTGTACTCCTGATGTCAATATATATAGCTCTGGCGTGACACATGTAGATCCTTGTGAAACACATACCTGGCCATAGCCCAGTCCCAGCACTCCTGATCTCACCATATCTAGATCCTCTGTGACACATGGAGCTCCTTGTGAAACACATACCTGGCCATAGCCCGGTCTCTGAACTCCTAAGGTCGCTATATATATCTCTGTTGTGACACATGGAGCTCCTTGTGAAACTCATACCTAGCCGTGGCCCGGTCCCTGCACTCCTGATGCCAGCATATCTAGCTCGGTGTGACACATGAAGCTCCTTGTGAATGTATGACCCAGGCACCGGCCACCCGGACTCCCCGCACTCCTGGTTCAGCCACTGTGATTTCATTGTACACGGTTGGCCCCTTTCACACCCTCTCTCACAATCAGACTCACTTCCTTACGGCGCTGAGTAACTATTCACGAGGAAACCCCGGCTCGCGGCAGCGCGTGCGGGGGAAAAACTACGCACAGACGGTGTCCGTGTGGGAACTGCGTCTCGTCGCCCCGACCTGCCTTGAATATAATAATACTAATAACCATCATCATAATTATTACAAAAAAAACTTTTAAATATATGTTTCTCAAACTAAATATTAATTCGTCTCTCGAGCTCTGCCATCGTGTGTTTCCTCTGGTTTTATTACAGTCCACTCTGTCTTCGGTGACCTGTGCCCTAGGAAGAGAAATCTCTGTATTTTAAACTTTGATGAATAAAAGATACGGGTCATTCTTGAGCCCCCTGGAGTGGGAGGAGCTCGGAGGACGGACAGGTTGAGGTGATGGGTGGAGGAGGGAGAGCGAGAGGGGGAAATTCCACTCACATTGCAGGGCTCCCCCCCACCAGCCCCTCCCACCTCAGATTGTATAAAACCTGCCCGAGCCAAAAAGAGGCAGAAAAGGAGCAGCTGGCCTGCCCTCACCGTATTCCCAGGGGAGTAACATCCCCGGAGGCTTCCCCGTTGGAGGATCGGGTGTTGGACGGTCATATTCTGACAAAAACGATCTCCTTGATTTATAGAAAGCTAGTTAATCACATGGAGGATCCCCTTGGGGCTCTTAGAGACCAATGGACTGCAGACGGGCTGATCCTTGACGATGAAGTTGGAGGGAGGCGGTGGCTTCTCCAAGGGTCATTGCTGTCCAAATGAGACTCCGGTTGGTGCAATTGAAGGTCCTCCACCGCTGCTATGTTACCGGTCCACGATTGGTGCGTATGGGTTTGGTGCAAGTGATCAGTGCAGAAGGCGATGTGGTGAGGCTGGAACGTTCATGCATATGTTATGGGACTGAACCCTCATCTGGGGGTATTGGGCCGCAGTTCATGGTAAGGTGCGCAGGGTGTGGGGAGTGGGCTTTGAGTTGGAGGCACGTCGTTGTCTCTTGAATGTCTGGGAACCAACTGATCTTACGTCTCACAGAAAGGTGTGGGTCACGCTGGCATGTGCTATCGCCAAGCCTAATATTGCTCAATTATGGGGGGCAAATCAGCCGCCTATTATGGTAGTGTGACCAGATTCTCAAAACAAAAAACAGGGACAGGTCATAGACATAGAAGTAGGACTACGGTTTGCAGTAACCATCGACATAAAAGTAGGACTATTTGAAAGCTGTCATAGACATAGAAAGGGGACTACAATGTCAGGTCCCTCCACAGACCGAGTGGGCACTAGCTATGCAGAACCTGTAGGTTGTGAAGGAAACTCACACTGTCACTGGCTGCTTGAGCAGGAGCCTGGGTGTACATACATCTGTGAAGGAAGCTTACGGTGCCACTGTCTGTGCTGAGCCTGTACTGTACAAGAGAAACGCGCACTGCCACAGCACATGCTGCCAGGCAAGTGTGCGTGTGTGTGACGCTTGCATTGGTGCTGCGTGCATTATACCTGCTCTCTACAAGACAGGATTTTGCCCTATCACTGCCTGTGCTCTTTCGCTGGTGTGTGTATGTGGTGTGTTGCAGCCTGAGGTGGGGGTATCAGCGTAGTTCTCACAAATGCACCTCAGGTGATGGGGTTTACTGGATATGTCACCTGTAGGATTAAGAAGACCTGTGTTGTTATCCTGGCTGTCCTCACGGGACCGGATTGTGGGATCCTACACATGACTTGCTCTTACACACTTTTCAAGAAAAGGGCAGGATGTGATCAGGCACAGCGTTTGAAAATAAGCGTGATGGAAATTATACAAGACGCAATCTAATTCCTCCCGCATACTTTGGAAGCAGAAGACTGGCGCTGACAAATGTAACTTCATTTCCTTTTCTGTGCCTCAGTTCACAATGTGGGCTACTCGAGAACATTAATTAATTAAATCAAGAGGTTTACACTGCATGTCACATAGGGAATTCATGGGTGTCCCGTATACAGGATATGTAAGAAAGAAAGCCAGTTTGTCTCGGTGTCACAGAAGGTGCACTCATGAACTTGCAGGGTGTTCTCCGTACAGGTGTATGCCTCGGTTCAAGAGTGTCCCCACTGGTGAATCCCTCATGCATTATATTAATGTGCAGATACATTCCTCAGGTGGTAACCATGTTTAGGTTGAATTCGTAAAAGACGATTTTGGTAAATGTCCAAAGGAAGATGCCCAAAACTTTAAAAGGAGCATCAGTTTGCAGCACTTTTTTTTTAAAGCACTTCAAATCATCACTTTATTCAGTTCGACCAGATGAAAGTCATTTGTGGGGCTGCAGAATACCTCCCCGAACATCCCTTAAGCTGAGCAAGTATACGTTTTAAAGGGGAACATTAGTGTACTCAGTAGGGCCTGCTGTTTGAAAGACTATATTCCAAAAAATGCAACACCTACTCCTTCCAGTAAATTAAATCTGACTTTTTTGCTCCTAAAAACGGAGAATGGCTAAGCAGTGGATTTACAGGTTTGACTAGACATTTGTCGATTTCCCCCTCCTCTAATGTGCACATGAGGCCTGATTAACATCCTTGCAACACGCCTGTGCGGGCACCTCTTGGAAGTCAGCAAAAGTGTAGGTGGCGCTGCTGGACAAAGAAGGGAAATCCCCAGAGAAAACGTCTCTTCAAAGGATTTCCCTTCCTGCGACAGCGCTCATCTCAGTGACGTCACAGGCAATAAGCAACCGGGACATTTGTGTGTTTAACTCGGACACCTTTCGAAAACGGGGACATTTGACTCATTTGGAGAAAAGTGTTGGGACACTTCTCCAAACAAGCATTTGCAATGCAATAGGTCTCGCATTAGGAAAGTTTGAGCTATTGGTATTGTAAATTACACATTTTTTATTTATGTGTTGGTTTTGAAAATAGCGAAATTAGTAGCTTTGTCATTTGCAATGCCAATAGTTTTAACTTTTGCAAATGTGACACCTGTAGCATTTGTAATGCAATATGTGTTGTATTTACGTGACTTACATGTATTGATATTACAAATAACAATGGCTTTTAATTGTTTTTAATAATTAATACTTAAATAAAAGTTATTGTAATTTATAATGGCAATAGCTTAAACCTTTGTAAATAACTTTTGTGAAGATTATGTTCAGTGTATTTTATTGTGACGAAAATCCAAGAACAGAAGTGAAATATTAACATTTTTTTGTGACATTTGTAATAAAGCTTGAATCATTGAGAGGACATATTTGAACCAGTTGTTGTTGAATGGTTGCACAGATTGATGCTGTGGTGGCGGTGAGGGATGTTGTGGTGGCGACGAGTGATGCTGTGGCGTTCAGTGATGCTGTGGTAGCTCATAGTGATGTGTGGTGCCCCTGAATGGTGATGCTGTGGTGGGGCTGAGTGATGCTGTGGTGATGCGATAGATAGAGTGAGTGCGATAGATAGATAGAGTGAGGGCGATCGATAGATAGAATGAGTGCGATGGATAGATAGAGGGAGGGCGATAGATAGATAGAATGAGTGCGATAGATAGAGTGAGGACGATAGAGTGAGGGCGACAGATAGAGTGAGGGTGATAGATAGATAGATAGACAGATAGATAGAGTGAGGGCGACAGATAGACAGATAGAGTGAGGGCGATCGATAGATAGACAGATAGATAGAGTGAGTGCGATAGACAGATAGAGTGAGGGCGATAGATAGATAGAGGGCGATAGATGAGTATGGGCGATATATAGATAGAAAGATAGAGTGAGGGAGATAGATAGATAGATAGATAGATAGATAGATAGATAGATAGATAGATAGATAGATAGATAGATAGATAGATAGATAGATAGATAGATAGATAGATAGATAGATAGATAGAGTGAGGGCGATAGATAGATAGAGTGAGGGCGATAGATAAATAGAGGGCGATAGATAGATTGAGTATGGGCGATATATAGATAGAAAGATAGAGTGAGGGAGATAGATAGATAGATAGTTGATAGAGTGAGGGTGATAGATAGATAGAGATAGAGTGAGGGCGATAGATAGATAGAGTGAGGGCGATAGATAGAGTGAGGGCGATAGATAGATAGAGTGAGGGCGATAGATGGATAGATAGATAGATAGATAGATAGATAGATAGATAGATAGATAGATAGATAGATAGATAGATAGATAGATAGATAGATAGATAGAGTGAGGGCAATAGATAGATAGATAGATAGATAGATAGATAGATAGATAGATAGATAGATAGATAGATGGATAGATGGATAGACAGATAGATAGAGGGCGACAGTAAACAACCCGTATTCGAGGAATTTACTGTGTGTAATTTTAATTTTGATTCAACGTTTCAATGCGCCCCCTCGAGCACCTGTGTTGTGCTACTAATATAAATGAATTTGCAGATGTTAATCACTGTAACCAAACAAAAGGAGGCTGACATGAGGCCTCTGGCTTCAAAGGCACAAAACCTGAGTTCTGATCTTAGTTCCTGCACATAGGCAAAGCGTCTTATCTGACAGTTTTGTGCTATCTGAGCGGGTGGGCACAGTGAGTGCTGAGAACCCGGACTACCAGTGTGCTCATTGTTTTGACTGCCTCTTTACAGTTTTTTTTTATCCAGCCATGAAGTGAAGGCACCTCAGCAAGTTAACTACACCACATATTTCTGCGTGCAACAAGAAGTATCTGGGGTCTGTTTCCAGTCGGGGCAAGTTAGACGTTTATCCTTTTTTGACCAACAAAGTCAGTTTGAAATGGACAGTAAAATAAATAAAACACACTGCACGCCTTCTGCTATGGGCTCAGAGAAGAGAATGGACAGGGAAGGAAGGCCCGGCAGAAGAGCTGTTATGTCTGAGGCTTGTGGATGGCTGACGCTTGTGGATGTCTGATGCCTGATGTTTGTGGATGTCTGATGCTTGTGGATGTCTGACGCTTGTGGATGCCTGACGCTTGTGGATGGCTGATGCTTCTAGATGTTTGTGGATGTCTGATGCTTCTGGGTGTCTGATGCTTCTGGATGTCTGATGCCTGATGCTTTTGGATATCTGATGCTGTGGATGTCTGATGCTTGTGGATGTCTGTTGCTTGTGGATGTCTGTTGCTTGCGGATGTGTGACACTTGTGGATGTCTGACGCTTGTGGATGTCTTATGTTTGTGAATGCTTGACGCTTGTGCATGCCTGATGCTTGTGGATTCCAGAAGCTTGAGGACGCCTGATGCCTTTGGATGTCTGATGCTTGTGGATGCCTGACGTTTGTGGATGTCTGATGCCTGATGTTTGTGGATGTCTGACGCTTGCGGATGTCAGACGCTTGTGGATGGCTGATGCTTCTGGATGTTTGTGGATGTCTGATGGTTCTGGATGTCTGATGCTTCTGGATGTCTGATGCCTGATACTTGTGGATGACTGATGCTTGTGGATGTCTGATGCTTGTGGATGTCTGTTGCTTGTGGATGTCTGTTTCTTGTGGATGTGTGACACTTGTGGATGTCTGAGGCTTGTGGATGTCTGATGTTTGTGAATGCTTGACGCTTGTGCATGCCTGATGCTTGTGGATGCCTGACGCTTGAGGATGCCTGATGCCTTTGGGCTTGTGGATGCCTGACGTTTGTGGATGTCTGATGCCTGATGTTTGTGTATTGAAGAACCGGGTTTTAGAACCCAGCGGCGCCAGGGGCACACCCAAAGTCTTCGGGTTCACCTGTCTTAGAATACAGAGACACGGGATACTTCACGGTGACGTCAAAGATCAAATTTATTGGCTGCAACCAGGAACAGAAGTCTACGAAGTACGACACAAGTAGGTTCGTCAGAGACTGCTCAATCTTCGTAGAGCGAGACATCGTCTTTTATGCTAAAAATCACATTCCGGACAAACACCCACTAGTTACAATTTGTCCAATCATAGGAAAGATTGAAGAAGGTATCGCATGACGACAAACCCACTTTTCAGATGTCCAGCCCACCATCAATTACACGGGAAAGCCCAACATTCTTTCTCGAACAGGGCGGACAAACCCATAATAAAAGACCACAACCCATACCATAAATAGGCCATAAAAGAAGGAACAGAAACAGAAACAGCGCGGGGACACGCCGTTGTTGCGTCACCATGCTCTTTACAAAACTCCCTAAATAGAAAAATAGAAATGAGAAGTAGGATAAGGGGTGTGTGCGTGTGCAATAAACTCAACAATGTCCTGTTCTTTGATCCTTAATCTCGATCAGCTACCGGGCAAGGAACTGGCTTAACAGGGTCAGCTTAAGGCAACGAGGTCAGTTCGCTCAGGTCATTCAGAAGTCAGCTAAAGTGTATGTGTGCTAAAGACTCGTTCGGCTGTAGTCATCGGCCTATGTGAGGGCAACCACAAAATGGCTGCCATGCACAAAATGGAACTCAGGGGTTCAGAACGAAATCCCTAAATACGTAGTGAATCCATCGGTCTAACATGGCGAAATCACTCGTACTTGCCGCAATCAATAGTTACGGTTCGCTACTGTCAAATTCGTAACAAAACCATGACCTTTATGAAACGCGTTCAGAATTCACGGATACCTCAGACCCTCCTTTTGCCCATACATAGGCAATAACCTAAACTCACGTCAATCTGAATCCAGGTCTATATTCATCAGATCTTCAAGATGTTGCTGGAGCATAATCCTATTACTTAGTAACTCTCTCGAGACAGGTCTCCTTGCAAACGTAGTAGCAAAAAGGCCACATATAGCAGGAGCACACTGTACACAAAGACAGGACAGGAAAAGAATAGCTAAAGCCATCCCAATGATCATCAGAATCTTCCATCCCCAGGTGGATAACAATTCCCAAAACCATCCCATCAACGACCAATCTCCTTTCTCCACATGTACAGACTCGGAGATCTTATGTAGCTTGGAAATGGCCTGGTACACTGTCGGAGCATTGTCTGGAATGAAAACGCAGCAGCTCGATTGATTCATTTTACATACCCCTCCTCTATCTGCAAGTATGACGTCTAACGCAACTCGATTCTGCAACGTCATAAGACGATCCGATTGGAGCTCAGCAGTCAAATTACTAAGGGCACCAGCAGTCTCAACTATGGTGGACTCAACCACTCTCGTCAATTGCCGTATGTTCCTACTGTTAGTTATAGGTCCCCAAAACGGCAGGAAACCCTTAAGAAAATCTCCCAATTCTTTTCCCACAGTAGCTTCCTTACTGAAGACACCTCTAGCCACTCTCGTTCTGTGATAATCTGCGGCTGCAGTATATGTAGGGGGCAACAGAAACGAAACATAGCATGTTCCCGAAAAATCAGGGGGCAACCATGTATATGCTCTATCATAGCAGACAAAATACGTACCCTTAGCTGCTAAAAACGGTGGGGAAGTCTGGGACGCAAAAACATATGTCTCAGTACAAACACTCTTCTCTAACTGAGCTCTCGGATTCTTGCCATTACCTTGCAGACAAAAATGACCACGATGGGGTACGATTCAAATCGGGGATGACCTTTTCCCTCGCTGCTTTTCACTCAGACTAACACCATATCCAGTCACGTTCCATCCAATATAAGCTAGTGACTCATCTTTTGGAATAGTCTCATAGGAATCAATACCTCTAATCATATCCACTATTCCCTTCACTAGAGCACTATTACTCGGACTATCTTTCATAGAACGCAGGGGATAGACTTCATGGGCATAAATGAACATCGTCCTATACGCCCACACAGATCCGTTATAGCTAAATGGCAGGACCAAATAAGGAATACCTTTATTCGTAGTATGATGCATAAGCCCACACACCCAGCAATTAGTGCTGTTCACTACTAACTGATGCTGATGCAGAAGTTGCACAAAGGAATTATTAATGAACTCTGATCTTCTAATAGATTTATGTTCAGGCAAAGGATGAAAAGAATGCGAAGAAGGAAAAGACATAGGTTGTGTGGTGGGTGCAAACGTCACTTGAAAAGAGAAAACAACATATGCCACCAAAAACATCGTCATGCTAAGTAACATTAAAAGACACGTTATCCAAAAACATTTGCCACCCATTAATTTACACATTTTTCTTTTAAAGTTCATTTCTACAACAGTTCTCTCAATCTCACAAAACTCCATCCTCTAACCGTGCTGTTCGCGGCAGGTGGTTCTCTTCTCTCGGATGTATGTCTGTAAGTCCCAGGGAACGCCCTGGAACAAACCAGAACCGTCGACCTTGTGTCTACATGGCTGAACACTCCAAGGCTTTATACCGCGACCCTACAGCTGAACCCGGATGGCGGTTTGAAAAAGAAAAATAGGTCAAAACAGCTTTTTGGTGGGAGAACGCAGTTTTCAAAAGCAAAAAGGAATTACTTCTTTATTAGTCCATTATTTCTCTGTCGTAGATTATAGCGGCCTTTACCAGGCAATGTCTGATCACGAAACAACAACTCAGGCTCAGTGGTGTCTAGTCTCAGAGAAGGAGGAACAGCTGCTTGCAAAATATCATTGTCCTCACGCTCAGTACTTGTCCCAACCAAACGCGCGTCACTGAATGGAACGAACTTTGGCACAGTCTCAGTCTCTGAATCGCCAACACCCTCCTGGACCCACTGGTCATACGGCAGAGGCAAAGAAACCCTCTTACAATGTACGCGGTGGATCCAGTTCTTCTTGCTGTGCACTCTCACTGCGGTACGCGTCGATAGAAGGACCTGGAATGGTCCAGTCCAGCGGGGCTGATCGTTCTTTGTCCGCTGAAAGTTGCGCACCAACACCCACGAGCCAGGGTCAATGGCGTGTCCTGGATCTTCAGATGCTTGTGGAAGTGTATCGTAAACCTCTTGGTGTAAGACACGCAATTTAGCCGTCAAATCATACAAATAGTCAATCAGCACAGGATGTTAAATCTCGCTAAACTTTGTCGGCTTCGGCACTCCCCATACATTAGCCGGGTGACCAAAAATAATTTCATAAGGGCTAAGGCCCACTCGAGAATGCACTGTAGTTCTAGTTGACAAAAGTGCCAATGGCAAAGCATCGGGCCATTTGAGACCAGAACTCGCCTGAATCTTGGCTAACTTCAGCTTCAGAGTGCCATTGTAGCATTCGACTAAACCAGCTGATTGGGGGTGATTCGCAGCATGAAATTTCTGCTTAATGCCCAAACCTTCACACACTCTCTTCATGACTTGGCCCACAAATTCACATCCATTATCACTCCACACCATCCTTGGCAATCCATATCTAGGGAAGAATTCCTTGAGTAGGGCTTTGGCTGTGGACAAGGCAGTATTATCTTTCAGGGGGTATGCTTCTACCCATCTCGAAAAGGCACAAACAACTACAAGGACATATTTTAAGTTGTTACATATTTCCATGTGTATAAAATCCAATTGCAGCACCTCGAACGGATACGTCGGAGGCGCAAAGTGACCAGCTGGAGTTGGGGTTCCCTTGCCAGGATTATACATCAGACAAACCATGCAATTTTTGACCAGATTCTCCGCACACTTAGGAATTCCAGCATTCTGCCATACTGGAGCCAACAACTTACAAATCCCTTTAACACTGATGTGAGCCATTCCATGCGCCATCGTAACCACTGAAAGCACATACGCATCAGGTAACAACCATCGCTGATGTTCCGACAACTCAACCCAACAACCAGTCGAATCCAATTTTCCCGTACTCTCTCTCCACACATTCAATTCTTTCGCCGTAGTTTCAGCCTGAATTGACTTCACACTCTCTATCGTATCCTCACACATTCATCTATCCGGAACCCATCTTGCTGGACCCGCAACATACATTCGACTTGTCACATCTTTCGCCGCTTTTTTCGCTACTTCATCCACAAACGCATTACCACGACCAACGTCATCGGTAACCTTCTTATGTGCACTACATTTCACGATCGCAATTTGCGTCGGCAACATAAGTAACTCAAAAAGCTCATTCACCAACTGACCATGCTGGATCTTCGTACCATGAGAAGTAAGAAATCCACGTTCTTTCCACAAGCGTCCGAAACTTTGAGCAACACCAAACGCATACTGGCTATCGGTATACATAGTCACTCGCTTTCCTTTCGACAACACACACGCTCTCGTCAGTGCAATCAACTCTGCTGCTTGAGCTGAATTCTGCGGTATACGTGAAGCTTCAACAATCGTATGCAAAGTCGTAACCGCATAGGCTGCAGTCGTATCGCCATTCGGAAGCTTAAAGCATTATTCATCTACCCATAAGGTACCATCAGACTTCGCAAGAGGAGTATCTTTCAGATCAATTCTACCCTTTGTTTCTTCCTCTGTCCTAAGAAAGCAATCATGCTGTTCCTGAACATCCATCTCTACAGAAATCGGCAATAACGTAGCTGGATTCAACTTGTTGTATCGCTTTATATGCACATGACTCGCCAAAAGCGTCAACTCGTAACCTGACAATCGAGCACTAGTCAAGTGCTGTCTTTTAGTCCTGTTTAACAAAGTATCCACTGCATGTGGAACCATCACAATCAACATATTATCCATTACCAAACCGGCAGACTGTCGAATAGAAACAGCTGCTGCTGCTGTAGCTCTCAAACAACTCGGCAACGCTCAAGCTACCGGATCCAAAGTCGATGATAAATACGCGCATGGACGCTGCTTATCGCCAAACTGCTGTGTCAGGACTGACAATGCACATCCCTCTCTCTCATGGACATAGAGTGTAAAAGGCTTACTGTAGTAGGGGGTACCCAACACCGGAGCTGAACACAATGCATTACGTAATTCAGAAAAACTTTTCTGGCATTCGTCAGACCAAGGAAGAGGATTCGGAATATCCTTAAGAGTAAGTGCTATCAAAGGTTTCGCAAGTAGAGAAAAGTTCGGAATACATTGCCTACAGTACGAGGTAATACTCAAGAAAGCACGCACTTCTCTCTGTGTGGTTGGCACATTCATTTTCGCAATCGCTTGAATTCGTTCTGGGGAGAACCTTCTTCCCTCCTTTGACAAAAGATGACCTAAGTAGGTCACTTCTTGACAACAATACTGCAACTTCGAAAGTGACACTTTATGATGGAGGTCAGACAAATGCCGCAACAAAGAAAGAGTAGCTTCTTTACAAGTCTCCTCATCATCAGCAGCAACTAACAAATCATCTACATACTAAATAAGAGCAGCACCATCAGGTAAGACAATCGCATCAAGCTGTGTTTTCAAAGCTTGACTATAGATGGACGGACTTTCACAATAACCTTGAGGAGCGAGCTTAAACCGAAAGCTTCGGTCTCCTAAAGAGAAGTCAAAAATATCTCTACTCTCCTCGGCAATCGGGATACTGAAGAAAGCATTCTTCAGATCTATCACCGAAAACCAGGTAGCTGAGGCAGGAATCATAGTCAGCAAAGCAGTAATATCTGGAACAACCGGAAACTGTGGCACAACAATTTTGTTTACTTCTCGAAGATCGATCAAAAACCTATACACAGCCAGTTGAGAAGAATCCGTACGCTTCAGAACAGGCAAAACCGGACTATTGCACACATTATCTCTCGTCTCTTCTATCACAACTTTCTCAATCAGATCATAGATGATCGCTAAAAGTGCTCTTTCACCGTCACTAGAAATCCTGAATTGGGGAATACGTGGCAATCTAGCATTCACTTTCAGCATCACAACGTATGGTGGAATCTCCAAAAGACCCACGTCATTAGGACCAGTAGCCCAAAGAGTATCAGGGAGAGAACGCAATTCCAATGGAAGCCGATCTTTAGACAAATACATCGGAGAGACCACTCCCTTACCCAATGTAAGCTGTACTCCCGAAGGAGAACAATGCAATTTCGCATACAATCTCTTCAACAAATCCAATCCCAACAAATTCTCACCACAATCTGTGGTTAGAATGAGGGGTGCTTCTAATTCACAAGGTCCAACAGAAAGAGACAAAGGACTAGAAACTGGATTACGAACCGGGGCGCCAGAAAAACCTACCGAAACATTCGTCAAGCCAGACAAAGGTGCGCCAGGGAGTTTAGAGTGCATGATAGAACTCTTCGCCGCACCAGTATCCAACAGAAAAGGCTCTGACACACCTGATGTAATCACTTCAACATAAGGTCCACTCTGATCTACTGGAACTGACACTACTCCCTCCCTTTGTCTATGGCTGTCCTAGCAATCATTACCGTCAGCATTCTCACTCTCAACATAGTAATCATCAGCATAATATTGAATCGACTGACCAGACGCAACATTCTGTTGATCAAAACAATTCATAGTATTCTGTGGAGGAAAGGATCGTGCATTCTGGGGGAACACACCACGTCCTCTACCTCTAGGATCTTGCTGAACACCTCGGCCTCTCACACCAGAAGCACCATTCGTACGCTGCAACAGAACCGGACAACTACTCTTGAAGTGCCCTTCTTCTTTACAATACGCACACTGATTAGGGCCTACAGGAACACGCTGCTGAAAAGACTCAGACCTTTGTGATCCTCTCTGAAATTGCTGAGGTTGCTGAAACTCACGCTGATTATAACAAGGCGGATTCACCTGTTGCAAAAGAACCTTCGTCTTTAAATCTTTAGTCTTTTTCTCTGCTTTCTCTTTCTCATCCTTATCTCTATTCTCGTAATATTGTGCAGTAGCCAATATCTGGGCGGACAAAGAAACAGCCCATGAACTCTCTGAATCCTTCAACTTATTAGGCAACTCTGGAAGCAAATTATGAACAAACTTATCCACGATCAACCTTTGGCCACCTTCCGTACTCATATCTTGGCCACTGTGATCTATAAACGTCTCTTCAAACCTAGTGAAGAAATCAGACACAGTTTCATCTTTCTTCTGCTTGCATGCAGACAACTTATCCCAATTCACTCGCATAGCAGGCATTAAAGTCGTCATATAATTAATAATCCTACCGGGGAGTTCCGCAACTAAAGCCTCAGGTTTAGCTTCTCCACCTTGAAGACCATCCGTAACAGCAATATTAGCCCATGTGTCACCTAACTCTTGCGCATGATCCACATGAAGAATCTTTCCCCACAAAGGTTGAGGAACCACATTACCAAACAACATGTCTATATCAGCTAAATTCATGATGCATGCGTCAGCTGTCTGTGACAATTCCTTGTAGTACCCTGCAGGATTCTTGCGGGGGTCAGGTAGAGTCTGCTTAAGGGCCAAAACTTCAGCTCTCTTCCACGGAACATGTACCCACACATGCTGAAAATGAGCCGGTACACTAGCAATACCCGCATTAGCATTAGCCTGAACTGCCTCTTTCCATACCGGAGGAACTTCTCTCATAGGGTACTGTCTCGCTTTTCTCCTAACAGAAGGATCAGGCTCAAACAACGATTGGGAAGGAAACTCGCCCCTAAACGCAAGCAACGTTGCGACTGCTTTCTCAACATCGGAACCCACTATCGTTCCTTTCGCAAACTCGGACTGTACATCAAGCAATTCCAATGGGGTCTGACCCAACTCACTATCTTCCCAATCCTCACGGAGGAAAGTACACATTATATCGAAGACGTACCTTTGCTTCGGTGCTTCCCATTGACGGAAGACATCCATAACCGAACCCAAATCATATCTCAAAGAATTAGTAACCCATTTTTGAGCCAAATGATCCAACACTGCCCTCTCTTCGGGACCAGGAAACTGGCTATGTAACTGCTTACGCACCGAAACAGGGGTCACATTCAATGACCCAAAGAAAGGAGACAAAAGACCAGTAACAGTATCAGTCATTCTCTGCCGAACAGAAGGAGAAGTTGTCAGAAGGACAGGAGACAAAGCAGACTGAGATGAAACAAATGTAGGAGTAGTAACAAAAGAAGTAGCAAGTACAGGAGAATAATACATAGGAATTTGAGGCGGAACTGATAGCAAAGTCGGCAGCCCTAGAGAATGCTGCGCCAGAGGAAAAGGAACCAGCTGAAGAGGAGCTGGCGGCTGAGCAACAACAGGAGGCTGAACAGCTGGATGTTGCGGAGGTGCCGTAGCACTATGCACATAAGGGGGTGGTGAACTCAACAAATGTGACATCAAAGGATCCTTTTCAGGGTCCTTCGTTGCACCTTGTAAAAGAGGTGACAAAGCTGGATAGCATTTATTGATGGCCATTTTATGTTGCCTGTGCAACTCTTCACTCACTCGATCTTCTTCATTATCTTTAAACTGCCTAGCTGCTTGCATTATCGATATACCCTTCTCGCTTTTATCTTTTTTCGCTTGTTTAATTGCTTTTTTGTTTGGCTTCCTTACGCCAGAGGCGGAAAGAGTCAAACATTGCTGGCCGGGCTTTCTTCTTAAATAGTTTAACTTCCAAATTATCTAAAATCTCGGTGTCATAGCTACCATGTTGGGGCCATTTTAAGACACCGTCTTTCCTAGTGTATCGGACCCACAATTCATTATACGTAATGGGGCCCACGCCATGTTTAGAATAGAGCTCATAAGTCGGAGTTCCAACCGGAGGTATCGGACACGAGTTCTCCAATCGGGAATCCCTGTTACAACTACAACAAAATATCTTTCCAAGTTTGCTAAGACCAGGCATCTTCGCTCACTAATCTAGCTTCAAACTTCAAGGGATTACCAAAAACGATAGTCTCACAAATATACGATTCCCTCGGCTTTGGCACTTGCAAGTACCAAATCAAAACTAAGGAACCAAGACTAAGGACTGGGAGCGACCCACTTATACTTAACTGAAGTATCGATCACGTCATTCAGAAGACCCGGCTATCGTCTCGCTGTACAAATCGTCATGAAGGGTCCAAGACAGGGTGACAGTCAGGGCAGCAGTCCTTCATAGCCGTCGGAAAGCGGGAAGCCTCGCAGCAAAAACCTTCAGTCCACGTTCGACATGCAGGGGTCGATGGAGTGGGGGCCCTCTTCCAGAATCTCCTCACGAAGCTCCTCACGATCTTCAGGCTTGGACCGGTACCACTGAAGTCGCCCCACGTTGGGCGCCAACTGAAGAACCGGGTTTTAGAACCCAGCGGCACCAGGGGCACGCCCAAAGTCTTCGGGTTCACCTGTCTTAGAATACAGAGACACGGGATACTTCTCGGTGACGTCAAAGATCACATTTGTTGCCTGCAACCAGGAACAGAGGTTTACGAAGTACGACACAAGTAGGATCTTTACTACAACTTATCCACAAAAAGGGCAATACCGGGGACCCCTCAAACTATAGGTTGATAGCCCTTTTAGACATTGAAGCGAAAGGTTATGCTAGCCTCCTGCTACAAGACCTGCAGAGCTGGGCTGATGAAAATGAAATCCTACCAAGTTGCCAAAATGGCTTTAGGCCTGGGGCGTCCACAATAGATAATATTTTAGCCCTTGCATACATAATAGAACAGACTACACAGAAAAAGTTGCTTCCTCTATTTGCATGTTTTGTGGACTACTCCGCGGCTTTCGATGGAGTGAATCGGAGTCTGCTTTGGCGGAAACTACAAGGCTGGGGAATACCAGAGATTCTTTTAAAGGCAATAATTAGCCTGTACACTGGAACTTGGGTACGGGTGAAAACTTCAATGAACTCAGCTACCAAAAAGATTCCAACAGACCGTGGTTTAAAACAAGGTTGTGTATTGACGCCTTTGCTTTTTAACTTATATACGGCAGACCTTGCTAAAAGTATTCTTAATGCAAATCTTCTATCTCCGAAAATTGGCTCAAATAGAATATGTTTAATACAGTATGCAGATTATATGGTGCTATTAGATCAAACAAAAGTAGGCATGCAAAGACTATTGGATGCACTAAATCTCTATAACAACAAGAATGACCTAAGAGCAAATGCAGGAAAAACAAAGGTAATTATATTCGGAAAGTATGCCAACAAACTAGAACAGCATTGGAGGTTGGGCAACTTGAAGATAACAACAGTGCCCAAATATAATTACTTAGGGGTTTGGCTAATGAGTAATGGGAAATCAACAGCTTACCTTGCTTCAGCCGAAACAAAGGCAAAGGCAGTGACGTTCGCTTTGTGCAAGCTGAATGCTAAACTAAATAGCCCAACAACAAAATCCATTAGAAGAGTTATAAGGGCCAAGCTGCTTCCCTCAATAACATATGGCCAGTTAGCATATCCTGCGGCTTTTGTTAATAGCCTCGAACATATTAACTGCCGAGCCTACAAGCGAATTTTCCAGATCCCAGCGCATACACGAAACATCCTGGTGCGACTGGAATTTGGGTTGAACAAACAAAACTATGAGCACTGGGCAACGCTGGTGCGGTACTACCGAGGGGTTTGTGCGGCCCCTCCGAACACAATGAAGTCAACCCTGAAAATGATCTTTATGAAAGCCAATAATTCATGGAGTAACGGCCTGAAAACTGCCTGCACTGCATTACAGATTGATATGACCAAACTGCAGGATCTGACTTATCAGCCTGGTACACTAAAATCTATATTAAAAAAACAAGTTAGAGCATTATCCAGAGAAGAGGATGTGAAGGAGTTGAATTATTCCAAAAGTAACATTGGGATACTTGTAAGCTCCTATGAAGATCGGCTATGGCAACCATACCTCGATTCTGCATTAAACAAGATAATTTTAAAGCAAATCTTAACAGTGAGGCTTATGGCATTGCCGATAAAAGATATCAACAGGCGCTGGAAAACCCTAGAGGCGATTACCACCTGCAGACTTTGCCACCAGCATGAAGAATTCATGGTCCATTTGGTCTGCATATGCCATTGCCTAATACAAGCACGTCGCACTCTACTAAGGCCATTGTTTTTAAATTATGGGACACGTAATTGCAAGGATGCCATGAAACTCTTGTTTAGCCTGGAGACACCAATGGAATTGGCTAGGTTTGCCAAATTTGCACATAAAGTTAAAGAACGTTTAAGTAACGCACCTTGCACTTTAGAACTTCAAGACTGCACTTTGGGCATGCCCAGACTCTGATTTGCACGCTGCAACAAGCTGTATTTATTTTGCACTTTGTTGGAATCTCTACTCCAAAATAGGCCTGTGATTGCCTTGAATTCATAATTGATACATGGGTTTTAATGTTTTTTTTTTTATCTATGAGCTGTATTTTTAGGATTTGCTTTACAGGATCTAGTGCATCCAAATGTGTAGCAGTTCACAATGATTACTGTAGCAAGCAAGTTTTGTGGATATTTTATAGGACACTTTTTGTAACAATTTTTGTTAATTGATTCAATAAAATATATTCGAGGACTGCTCAATCTTCGTCGAGCGAGACATCATCTTTTATGCTAAAAATCACATTCCGGACAAACACCCACAAGTTACAATTTGTCCAATCATAGGTAACATTGCAAAAGGTATCGCATGACGACAAACCCACTTCTCAGTTGTCCAGCCCACCATCAATTACACGGGAAAGCCCAACATTCTTTCTCGAACAGGCCGGACAAACCCATAATAAAAGACCACAACCCATACCATAAATAGGCCATAAAAGAAAGAACAGAAACAGATGAGAAGTAGGATAAGGGGTGTGTGCGTGTGCAATAAACTCAACAATGTCCTGTTCTTTGATCCTTAATCTCGATCAGCTACCGGGCAAGGAACTGGCTTAACAAGGTCAGCTTCAGGCAACGAGGTCAGTTCACTCAGGTCATTCAGAAGTCAGCTAAAGTGTACGTGTACTAAAGACTCATTCGGCCGTAGTCATCGGTCTATGTGAGGGCAACCACAAAATGGCTGCCATGCATAAAATGGAACTCAGGGGTTCAGAACGAAATCCCTAAATATGTAGTGAATCCATCGGTCTAACATGGCGAAATCACTCATACTTGCCGCACTCACTAGTTACGGTTCGCTACTATCAAATTCGTAACGAAACCATGACCTTTATGAAACGCGTTCAGAATTCACGGAACCTCAGGATGTCTGACGCTTGTGGCTGTCTGACACTTGTGGATGCCTGACGCTTTTGGATGCCTGATGCCTGATGCCTGATGCTGGTGGATATCTGATGTTTGTGGATGTCTAATGTTTGTGGATGTCTGATGCTTGTGGATGTCTGATGCTTGTGGATGTCTGATGCTTGTGGATGTCTGTTGCTAGTTGATGCCTAATGCTTGTGGATGTCTGACACTTGTGGATGTCTGACGCTTGTGGATGTCTGATGTTTGTGAATGCTTGAAGCTTTTGCATGCCTGACGCTTGTGCATACCTGACGCTTGAGGATGCCTGACGCTTGTGGATGCCTGACGCTTGTGGATGTCTGATGCTTGTGGATGTCTGATACTTGTGGATGTCTGATGGTTGTGGATGTCTGTTGCTTGTGGATGTTTGATGCTTGTGGATGCTTGATGCTTTTGGATGCCTGATGCTTGTGGGTGTCTGATGCTTTTGGATGTCTGTTGCTTGTGGATGTCTGATGCTTGTGGATGTCTGATGCTTATGGATGCCTGATGCTTGTGGACGCATGATGCTTGTGGATGTCTGATGCTCCTTGTTGTCTGATGCTCCTGGGTGTCTGATGTCTGATGCTTGTGGATGCCTGATGCTTGTGTATGTCTGATGCTTGAGGACGTTTGATGCTTGTGGATGTCTGTTGCTTGTGGATGTGCGACACTTGAGGATATCTGACGCTTGTGGATGTCTGACTTTTGTGAATGCTTGATGCCTTTGGATGTCTAATGCTTGTGGATGCCTGATGTTTGTGGATGTCTGATGCCTGATGTTTGTGGATGTCTGACGCTTGTGGATGTCTGACGCTTGTGGATGCCTGACGCTTGTGGATTCCTGATGCTTGTGGATGTCTGATGCCTGACGCTTGTGGATGTCTCACGCTTGTGGATGTCTGATGCAGGTGGATGTCTGTTGCTTGTGGATGTCTGTTGCTTGTTGATGCCTGATGCTTGTGGGGGCTTGTGGATGTCTGACGCTTGTGGATGTCTGACGCTTGTGGATGCCTGATGCTTGTGGATGTCTGATGCTTGTGAATGTCTGATGCTTGTGGATGTCTGTTACTTGTGGATGTCTGTTGCTTGTTGATGCCTGATGCTTGTGGATGCTTGTGGGTGTCTGATGCTTGTGGATGTCTGACGCTTGTGGATGTCTGATGCCTGATGCTTGTGGATGTCTGATGTTTGTGTATGTCTGATGCTGGTGGATGTCCGATGCTTGTGGATGTCTGATGCTTGTGTATGTCTGTTGCTTGTGTATGTCTGTTGCGTTTTAATGTCTGATGCTGTAGCAGGGTTTCCGTTCTCCCACAGAACTGTGCATAGAGATCTAGAACCTCAGTGAGTTAGGATGATCCAAAACTCATCTCAGTGTCAGAAATCCCCTTACCTAGCTAGCTACAGTGTCTCATGGATCATTATGGAATGATCCATGTCTTAGACAAACCAGAACATGATCTTTAGAATACCTCAGGAATCGTGGAACACATGAACACTCTTTCGTTATATAATCATTTCAAACCAAAACTGAGAGTCAAAGAACACAAGTGCAAGTTTGAAATATTTATTATTCAATGCAAAGTTCTCAAACGCAGTATCTTGTATAATACCAAAATGCAGATTATAAAAATCAGAGTCAGCAGCATAGTCACTAATCCATAGTAAGCAAAAGGTGCTAGCATGTTATAATGCAAAACCTATAGAAATCGATAGCACCTATATTTCGCGCACCCTATCTAGCATATTATTTTATATATATGAAGGTCTCATTCGGGCTTTAGCAGGGCGGCCCCATACCTCTCAATGTCAGTAGGAGCAGTTCACATCAACAGCTACCAGCTCTCTTCATGCGCAGCACCAAGTGTCTACGTTCATTCCGTGTAACTCTATCTTAAACCCGCGTAGAGCCCAAAATGTTGGCATCAACATTATTTGTGTTATGTCTAATGTGGTGCGAGGATCAGGCCTCCCAGCAACCTTGTGTTAGGTTAATCTTAGAGTGTGCAGCTCTCAGTGTGCAGACAGTTGTACCAAGTGTACCAGGCAAAGCTGATAGCATAGAAATAACATATTATTCTCAAATAAACCACCTCATCGCTTCTAGGGTGAAAGCTACAACAACAAGTATGTGTCGTGTGCAAAACTGAAGCCGAAGGCAAACCGGCTGTTTAAACATGTAATACACTCATGCTAACTTAACGCAATATATGTAATGAAGTATCCATATGACACCCCCCCATTGGTCCGAGCACCGTTAAACATAAGGGAAAAGGCAATACTAAATCAGACACAACAATTGAAAGCAAAGTTCAATAATCTTGAGCTAAAATAAGCTAAAAATATGTATGAATGAATATGTATGAATGCCTACAGTGGCCTCAAATCTAAAAAATAAAAACAAAACTTTTGAACCAAAAGTCATCCATCAGGTCTCAAAAATATGAAACGTAGGACCAGGTTTCATCAATTCAAATGTTTGTAAGAGAAAAAACAAGGCACGTATCCGATTTCCAAAGTCATGTGCCACATTGACGTTATCCCCAGTGACATCACATGATTGTACTCTCCATCAGCTGAACATAGTCCATCCCTCCATTCCAGCGAGGGGAAAGTCATATTTCACAACAAAGCATTCCTCCCAGGCATCTCACGATTGGAAAGTATATGCAAAGAAAGTTGCCACAGCCTCCAGCATGAAATCACTGCCATCATCCGAAAATAGTTCAGCAATCCAATTTAGCAATGGGAAAGAACATACGTGCCCCTCCAGCATCGGATCCTCCTGTAACGTCAGAGGACAACTCGGTGGGTTCACCAGATCGCTGTGTGTCAGAAAGGCATCCGCCGCTGCAGAGATCTCCCATTGGCCCAGAACTCCATTTATCGCTGCCAAGGCCATAACTCTCTCGCCAGAACAGATCAGCTCGTGAGCCACCACGGGACGCATTAGCTGATCAAAATCGACGTCAGGAGCAGTCCTCAAGCATAGGCACAAATCAATGGCCCAATCGAACTCGCAGCTCAGGCAGTGAAACACAGGTTGGACACACGTGAAGTCGGTGAACCGAAATGACAATCTATAGGCCGTGCTTAATGCTGCAAGCGGCAATGTTCCATAGTAATTGAGCATCCGATTACGGCACAGTGTCAGGAGGCGTTGAACGGCGTCTTGCGCAGGACGGGCATCCATGTTTTATGAAGAAAAACACCAACAGAATTCCTGTGGCTACAGCCAGCAACACAGGTAGTCCACCAAACAAACTCGAAAAAATAGTGTGGAAAAACGTGGGAATGATTCCAAAAACTTTTTCAAATGTAGTCACGAGGCCACTGCTTACTAATTTAAAAAAATGTGCAAGCCCAGTCGTTGAAGAAGCGTTAAAAATCTGGTGCACCAGTTCACAGAAATGAAACGGCAAATCAGTATTTAAAAGCGCCTGCACCTCTGTGCGGGTGTTAGCTATGTGAAGGACATAAGTTTCCCGGGCCGAACTCAGGGTCACTTGTTTTTGAGACAAAAGGGCCCTTATTCTGCTTAGACCATTGAATTTTGCTTCCAAGGTTGGAATCCGTGGCCAGATGGAGACATCTGAAGACCCATGCGTGGGTGGGTATAGAACATTCTTGCAGCACACCACACGCTCTGATACAGTTACCACATAAGCCACACCAATTAATAAACCACAACATAATTCGTTGTTTAAAAGTAAATAACTACCATTAGCTAATAATGTAAACGTGGGAACTACTGCTGGAACTGGCGTGCCTTTTAAAACACATGCTAAATTTGGGCGGTCCTGATTACAAGAACCGTGTAACTGAATGTGTCTGCATATTAATGACTGGTCAGGTGACTGTGTGCAATCCTCACCATTAAGATTCACTTCTTTTCCATCCTTCAGACATCTGTATGTGTATGGTAATGACCATGCCTCGTGTAAGAATGCATTGCCTAGTGGTTCATATCGTCCTATAGCAATATACCGCATACAGTTAGTAAATTTATATAAAGGAAATGGTAATGTAATTAAACTATGAATCAGCCACGTGGCAGTAGTGGTTTCAGCAACAGAGAAAGGCAAGGATTCTAGCTTCTCAATATGTAACATAGAAAATGATGCATCACGCATTGAAAGCATGCGCTGTTTTTCAGTAATTCAGTAATTAAAAGGGGCGAAAAGGGATGAAACGTTCAATGAGTTCCAGGGAACTCGACCTGCCTTAATTGTCTGTAGAGTCCAGGCAAACTGCATTACAGAACGCAATTGATTTTGACCATGGTATAACGTGGACACTTCATCATGTACAATATCAACAACAGAAGAAACAATATTATCCAATGTGTAAATCCTGGAAGAAAGCATGTTAATACTGTTATCTACTACTGCTAGTACTTTTTCCAAATTTGCTTGATCAATCGCTCTCAGGCGTTTAGCTGCCTCAACCTGTGAAAATTTCCAAATTTCATTGTATACAGCATAAATAAAGCGTTTAGATCTACCCCTAGTCGGGCCTTTTATAAAATCATTTAGCTCTATATTCTCATTCAACTGGGACAGATGCAGTTTAACTGCAGCCAAAGTGGAATGTTGTAACCAGTTCTGACACAATTTACCTACTGAATAAGTGGTAACAGTGTGATCTGTTTCAAACCTGGGATCTGGCCTGACGTGCGTAAAACCTTCAGATAAACCCAAAAACCTACGTTGGCAAGCATCAGTGCTTCTTTGCCACAAAAGCCACCCCTCCGGATCAAAACGGGAAATATTAAAGGAGGAATTCTGCAAAAGCGCTTGTATCCCACTGATGGATATTGTAGTGAAATTACTCCAACCTGAATACTCTTCCAAGTCAGGGATAGTAGGGTTATTTAATTTTTTAGATGTAGCCAATCCAAAACATGTTGTCTGAGAAACAGTAGAATTTAAAAACAACATGTGATTCGGGATGAGACATGCACGATGCAAAGCCTCAGTGCCTTGTACCTGCCAATCTTTGGTACCCCAAACCGATTTAAGGTCAATAGCATCCTTCCATAACTCATAGCCATCCACAGATAACCTTTCTAAAAAGGACTTTGAATACAGCAATTTTGTATCAGTAAGTCTAACTTTGGGCATGAATTTCTGGTTCACTTTAAAATAAAACGACTCAGGATTCGATTGATTAAAATCTGTAAAATATGAGTATTTTCCCAGAAATGTACTTGAGCTCCCCTGTAAGGGAGTATGGCAATGCTCCCACTGAGTGTAATTCACAGGAACCCTCCTGGAACTTGTCTTGTGTAAGAAATGATTCCCATAATGTTGATAACAAAACAAATCACCATAATTGACAGAATCTAAGTACAAATCCTCAGCATCAAAGGCCGCATAATATTTCAAATCAGAGAACAATGCTTCTACGGCCTGAAGATCCCAATCATCAGAACGAACATTTTGCTTAATCACATCTCCCATGTTTACTCTAAGCACATTAGGAACATTAATAACTTCTGTGGGGCCATGTATTTGAAAACTAACCGCATCCCACACAATCCCATCAAGGACTGGCCAAGCAGTAATCTGTACTGAATGTAAGTCTCTCTTTAGTCTGTGTACTGAATGTGAGGAGGAAAGAGGGGCCAATGTTCCATTAAGGTACCGAATTCCTGTTCTTTCTTTCACATAATGGCCATCGATCAGTCGGAAAAAATAAAACACAAAACCAATCGACATAAAAAGATGAAATAAAAATAGTATCAGCCAAATGTATGTCCAAGGTGGAATTAAAAAATGTTTTTTAAACAACGTGGCATATTTTGCAATAGTCGATGGTTTCTTTGAAAGTTCCGAATCAGAGTCAAAAGAGAATCTGGATTGGTTAGCCAAACGAGCTTGTAAATCGGACATGGATAAATCAGCAGGATCTGCATAGGTCACCTCATCAATGTTAGTAACAGGAATAGTATTTAATAAAGGTCTGGATATGGCAGGCATCTCGAGGGACACCTCCTGATCTGCACCAGATGTAATAGCCAGCACAGAGTGCCTCACCATGGAAGGACAGGATACAGCCGGTGTCATGCTATGAAGAATCGGCCACCCTGTGTGTCTTGACATTGTCAATAGAAATAAATCTGTTTTCTTTACGACCTGGAAGTGGTGGTAAAATGACTGTTCTTGTGCCCTTCACTCCAAGTACTCGGACTGGTGCTCGATATGAGGGACCAAACTCTTTCTTGTTATCGATCTTCTCTCGAACCAGTTCTCCAACTTGGGGTAGCCAGCCAACTACCGGGATCTGCAACGCATCATCCGACGTGGAGGGCAAGTGTTCCTTTGCAAGACTGTCTCTGGTCTTTTGTAGATCCTGTAAAACATTGCAATGTTCATCTACGTCAAAGGCCGCGGCCTGGGCCTGGCAGTCTGCACCATCAAGGTCAGGTACGTACATCTTGATACCAAAGAGCATTTCGTATAGGGTTCGCCCACCCAGAGACCTTCTAGGGAGATTATTAAGCGCACGCTGCACGCCATAGAGGTGGGTCAGCCAGTTTCTACCAGTGCCTATAACATGGGCTGTCAAAGATTGCTTTAAGTCGCGGTTCATTCTTTCTACTACAGAATTGCCCTCAGGCCTGTAGGGGCTTGAAAACTTCACCTGTACTCCCAACGAAACCATAGCATCCTTATACGCCTTAGAGGCGAAAGCCGGACCCTGGTCCGAATGGAAAGTACCACAAGCAAAGATTCCCACAAAGACACGCAAATCCTTAATGACAGTTCGCGAATCAGCGCTTCGATGCGGCCATATCCATACAAAGCGTGTGCATGAGTCAACTGCTACTAAGATGTATTTATACGCAGTATCAGAAGAAAAAGGACCGCAGTGATCCAAATAAACACATCCAAGTGGTTTATTAGAGATGTACAACTGTGTCTGAGGCGGACGCGCAGCAGTAGAAGGCTTGATCTGCTGACAAATGTCACACATAAGGACATAATCGCGCGTCTGTTTGTACAGTCCCCGCCACCAGAACCTCTGTTGTAGCTGAGATACAGTGGCTGAGACGCCCGCATGCGCAGACGCCACACCTTCATGAGCCGCTGTAATCAGAGAAGCTCTGCGATCCGAGTTGGGAACTAGACGCTCTCCAACTTCAGGAATTTTCACATAAGGAACCTTATCGGGACTTAAGTGGTATGTGTACTTCGAAGGGAACCCCGCAGGATATTTACCTCCCTTCTCCGTGGCAGCAACAGCCGCCAAGATGTCATCATCTATTTTGCTTTTGGACCTCGTGACCGCTGCAACTAAGTATTTTGATACCGCTGACTTCGCTGCTTCATCAGCAAGCGAGTTGCCAACAGCGTGGACCCCCACGCGCTGGTGGCCGAGAGTATGAATCACAAACACGAGCGGCAGTTTCTCTTTAAGTTCCGCCACTCGGACCCAGATCATTTTATGTTTTATTGTGCTACCCTTGGAATCACGAAAATCATTCTGAATCCAAAAGAACAAGTTCTCATTGTAAGACTGGACACAGTAGTAAGAATCACTTACGATTAAAGTCGTCACACTAGGATCAGCGTACTCCAATGCAAGCATAAGAGCACGAAGCTCTGCTAATTGTGCGGTGCAGTCCCCTAGCGTTTGCGTGTGCACAACACTGGACTTGAACTCATCGTTCACTATGGCACCGACCACAATGGCGCAAGCGGAAACGTAGGCGTGTTTAGAGCCATGCGCAACCTGCGCCGAACCATCCGTGTAAATGATACAATGGAAATCCTCCAACGGCCGCATTGCTAAAGGAGCAGGATGAACAAATTCATACTGTAAATACTCCTGCGACCGTAAAGCGGCGTCAAAAATAAACGTGACATCCTGAGATGTCAAGGATGTAGCCCACTGAATCCACCGAGGGTGCAAAGCTTTAGAATTCGGTATACTGGCTTTCGTGACCGCCTCCAAGGCTGGACACGGGGTGACAACCAACATGCGCTTTCCCTGCGACAGGGCACGTTCCTTAAGAATTGCCATCTGCACAGCCGTTAAAACTTTCTCCACAGTGGAAAAACGCAGTTCAGCCGAAGTGTACAAGTGTGACTTGTAAGCAATAGGTACAGTATCCCCTTCATTAAAAGTCAGGTACGTGAAACCCACCGTCCCAGGGATAATTATTATCACCAGGTTGGTCTGGTTATCACGAGTCTGTAAGTAGTCAGAAGCTAGCATATCAGCCTGCAAGGACTGCAGAATGGCTGAATGCTCAGGCAGCCAGCATGATTTGGAAAAAGATGGTTGTACCAAGGCATATAAAGGCTTGATACGCTGGGCATATTCCGGAATGTATGTCCTCCCGAAATTTAAAAAACCCAGTAAAGACTGTAATTTTTTCAGCGTTGTCGGAGAGCGCAACTGCGCGCACTTCTCCAGGAACTGAGGAGCCAATCCCTTTCCTTCATGGTTAAGTTCATAACCTAGAAACAACACTGTGTACTCCGCAATGTGTGATTTTGCAAAGTTAAACTTGTAACCCATGTCTGCAAAGTTACAAATTATGCTGTTTACTCGACACAGATGCACCCAAAGTTCGTCGTCTGTGAGATAAATGTCATCCACATACGAACATGCAACTGGATCGAAACTCTCTAAAAGAGAGACTATGCGGGCGGAAAACACTCCAGGACTATTTTTATATCCCATTGGGAGTCGATTAAACTTTTTGTGTACGCCGCCGCACGTAAAACTGGTCCATTGGGAACTTAGACCATCTAATCTATGTGCATAAAAACCATTGGAAATGTCAAGCGTGGTTTTGAACCGTTTACGCTCAAGACTATTCACTAGGGCAGAGCCGTGAGTATTCTGTACTGCACAGTTACGGCAATGCGAGTTCAAATGCCGGTAATCCAAAACCAGACGATATGAGCCGTCCGGCTTGTTAACTGTAAAAAGGGGATTATTCATTGGTGACACACACGTTTCAATTACACCTTGATATTCCAATTGTTCAAGGATAGCCGCGACCGAAGCTTTAGCTTCACGCCGTATGGGATACTGGGGTTGTGGCTGTGGCTGTGACCGTAAAGGAATCTCATGGCTAGGGGACAATTTATCCCAGCCACACTGATTTCGGTACACAGCCGGCGCAAGCGCCAGAGCCCACTCTTCTGCAAAATGCAGCGCTTCCACTCTCGAAACAGTGTGCGCGAAACTGGGGAGGATTACCTCCTCCCCTCGCGGAGCTGCGAGAACAAAAGGTGGGGGCCAGTCAGCCTCCGAAAGCAAAATGTCATACGTATCCGAAAGATTCTCCCAAAATACCCCTTTTACAGTTCGCTGCATGTCACCTTCAATTAACAGGACAATTTCAAAAAGTCTTTCAGGGAGAGCAACATGTGTATCAGCTGTTTCAATCACAATAAAAGTCTCAGTCGCTGTCACCTTCAACAGTGGACGGAGGGCCTCTCTCACTATGGTAATCTCCGCCGCGCTGTCCAGCAAGGTCAGAGCCCACGTCAGATTCCGAAGCCGCGTTCTCACTATCTGGGGCATATCGATGCGCCGTTAAGGCAGCGACTTTCTTCTTGGCAAACTGCGGTCTCTTTGGCGTAGAGTCGTCCCGCTGATCCCCTTCACTTCGCGTGCGGGGCTGGCCACGTCCTTGCTGGCCACCCCTGCCCCTGCCGCCCCCTCCACCACCGGTTGACGGAGCCGATGAGTCCTGAAAGGAACGAGGAGAGCGTTGGTCAGATGCCTGATATCTGTCAGGCGATTTAATCGTAGCGCGATCGCGCAATTCATAAACTCTATCCGACTGCGCAGGTTGTGAAGGCGCCGGACTAGAAACCTGTGTCTGTTGTTGTTGCTTACCCTGATTCTGTTTTTTAGGCCAATTTTGTTTTTTGGACTTGGGTTGTCCACCCGTTTCCGAAGACTGTCCCTGGGGCTGCTTCTTTTCTTTTTCAAGAAAAACCATTACACCCTTAGAATTGCGGCCAACCGTTTTATAAGCCGCCACAATAATTCTTGCCAGCTGACGGGGTTTCTCGGCATCGGGAACTAACGCCAGACCATTGGCCACCTGAAAGTTCACTGCATCCCCTTTTACATTAGCAAGGATAATACCGCAAACCGTCTCAAATGAACCGCTCAGGCGTATACCCAACTCAACCGCCGACTCCGGTCCGTGATCATCCTGAACACGTTTTAGGACCGCAGACAGGTTCGACACTGACGGGGTGCCAAAGCACCTCGAGTAAACCGCTGCAAAAGTCTTACCCCATGTTTCACAGTCAGCAAGTTCAGGGGCTAAATCCTTCGGTAAACTAAGCGTAGAATCCGGTGTTTTTCACCCGGAGTCGTATTAGGAAACACAGCCTCCAGCTGGTCGAATTTCTCGGCAAGCCAGTAAGGAAAATCATCCTTATTTTCTGGCTTTCTGCCCATTACGGAATTCACCAAGACAGGACTGATTTTCAAACCAGCCTGTTCCGCTCGAAGCTGCGCACCTGCGGGGGCTGCGCCATGTATATTACGACCAATGTAATGAACAAGCGCTCTAATCACGTCAACCGCGACATCATGCAGTCGCCGCAGATCACCCACATTACAAGTGGCGCGATTAGGATGTGGAGTAAATCCACCCAAGGCGGGCCAGGCCGTGCCCGCAATGGACAACGGACCTAACCTCGGAGCCGTTAAAGAATGGGGTAGGGCGCCACCAAACCAAACTCCGTGCTGCCAAACATCTATAGGTACTTCCAGTGCTCTGTACGGAGCATAAGCCGCCGGAACAGCCGAGGCAGTGTATGAGTGGTAGACGCCCGAATTAGCGTTTACTTCCGGAAACGTCACCCAGGAATAAAACAATTCGTACGGGTACGCATGTTCCGCACTCACCACTAGAACCACAGCCAAACCTTCCGCAGGGACATTATATGCCCTCAAGTGGTCGCGAACCGCGACGCGGCTATGCTGCGCTATGTCCACGGCCATGGTAGCACAGGAAGTTAAAAAAGACAAAGAACACTTTGTAGCACAACTGGGTAGTAATTCAAAGAAACCGTTTAAAGAAGAATTCAAGCTTGAAAAGACCTATTTCAAAAACAGGTAGGTTTTCCGACACCACCGTTTACCGGAAACGGGAATGAAGGTGTCAAGGTATGAATGATATACTACTCGAGTGTCATGTTTCAAGACCAACCAAACCGTTGGGCGCCATGTAGCAGGGTTTCCGTTCTCCCACAGAACTGTGCATAGAGATCTAGAACCTCAGTGAGTTAGGATGATCCAAAACTCATCTCAGTGTCAGAAATCCCCTTACCTAGCTAGCTACAGTGTCTCATGGATCATTATGGAATGATCCATGTCTTAGACAAACCAGAACATGATCTTTAGAATACCTCAGGAATCGTGGAACACATGAACACTCTTTCGTTATATAATCATTTCAAACCAAAACTGAGAGTCAAAGAACACAAGTGCAAGTTTGAAATATTTATTATTCAATGCAAAGTTCTCAAACGCAGTATCTTGTATAATACCAAAATGCAGATTATAAAAATCAGAGTCAGCAGCATAGTCACTAATCCATAGTAAGCAAAAGGTGCTAGCATGTTATAATGCAAAACCTATAGAAATCGATAGCACCTATATTTCGCGCACCCTATCTAGCATATTATTTTATATATATGAAGGTCTCATTCGGGCTTTAGCAGGGCGGCCCCATACCTCTCAATGTCAGTAGGAGCAGTTCACATCAACAGCTACCAGCTCTCTTCATGCGCAGCACCAAGTGTCTACGTTCATTCCGTGTAACTCTATCTTAAACCCGCGTAGAGCCCAAAATGTTGGCATCAACATTATTTGTGTTATGTCTAATGTGGTGCGAGGATCAGGCCTCCCAGCAACCTTGTGTTAGGTTAATCTTAGAGTGTGCAGCTCTCAGTGTGCAGACAGTTGTACCAAGTGTACCAGGCAAAGCTGATAGCATAGAAATAACATATTATTCTCAAATAAACCACCTCATCGCTTCTAGGGTGAAAGCTACAACAACAAGTATGTGTCGTGTGCAAAACTGAAGCCGAAGGCAAACCGGCTGTTTAAACATGTAATACACTCATGCTAACTTAACGCAATATATGTAATGAAGTATCCATATGACAATGCTTGTGGATGTCTGATGCGTGTGGGTGTCTGATGCTTGTGGATGTCTGTTACTTGTGGAAGTCTGTTGCTTGTTGATGCCTGATGTTTGTGGATGCTTGTGGATGTCTGACGCTTGTGGATGTCTGACGCTTGTGGCTGTCTGATGTTTGTGAATGCTTGAAGCTTGTGCATGCCTTACGCTTGTGCATGTCTTACGCTAGTGCATACCTGACGCTTGTGAATGCCTGACGCTTGTGGATGGCTGACGCTTGTGGATGCCTGATGCCTTTGGATGTCTGATGCCTTTGGATGTGTGATGCGTGTGGATGGCTGACGCTTGTGGATGTCTGATGCCTGATGTTTGTGGATGTCTGACGCTTGTGGATGTCTGAAGTTCGTGGGTGTCTGATGCTTGTGGATGTCTGTTGCTTGTGGATGTTTGATGCTTGTGGATGCTTGATGCTTTTGGATGTCTGTTGCTTGTGGATGTCTGACGCTTGCGGATGTCTGTTGCTTGTGGATGTCTGATGCTTGTGGATGTCTGATGCTTGTGGATATCTGTTGCTTGTGGATGCCTGATGCTTGTGGACGCCTGATGCTTGTGGATGTCTGATGCTCCTGGTGGTCTGATGCTTGTGGATGCCTGATGTTTGTGTATTTCTGATGCTTGTGGATGCCTGATGCTTGTGTATGTCTGATGTTTGTGGACATCTGATGCTTCTGGATGTTTGTGGATGTCTGATGCTTCTGGATGTCTGATGCTTCTGGATGTCTGATGCCTGATGCTTGTGGATATCTGTTGTTTGTGGATGTGTGACACTTGTGGATATCTGACGCTTGTGGATGTCTGACTTTTGTGAATGCTTGATGCCTTTGGATGTCTAATACTTGTGGATGCCTGATGTTTGTGGATGTCTGATGCCTGATGTTTGTGGATGTCTGACGCTTGTGGATGTCTGATGCTTGTGGATGTCTGATGCCTGACGCTTGTGGATGTCTGACGCTTGTGGATGTCTGATGCTGGTGGATGTCTGATGCTTATGGATGTCTGATGCTTGTAGATGTCTGTTGCTTGTGGATGTCTGTTGCTTGTTGATGCCTGATGCTTGTGGAGGCTTGTGGATGTCTGACGCTTGTGGATGTCTGACGCTTGTGGATGTCTGATGCTTGTGGATGTCTGATACTTGTGAATGTCTGATGCTTGTGGATGTCTGTTACTTGTGGATGTCTGTTGCTTGTTGATGCCTGATGCTTGTGGATGCTTGTGGATGTCTGACGCTTGTGGATGTCTGACGCTTGTGGATGTCTGATGTTTGTGAATGCTTGAAGCTTGTGCATGCCTTACGCTTGTGCAAGCCTTACGCTAGTGCATACCTTACGCTTGTGGATGCCTGACGCTTGTGGATGCCTGACGCTTGTGGATGCCTGATGCCTTTGGATGTCTGATGCCTTTGGATGTCTGATGCGTGTGGATGGCTGACGCTTGTGGATTTCTGATGCCTGATGTTTGTGGATGTCTGACGCTTGTGGATGTCTGAAGTTCGTGGGTGTCTGATGCTTGTGGATGTCTGTTGCTTGTGGATGTTTGATGCTTGTGGATGCTTGATGCTTTTGGATGTCTGTTGCTTGTAGATGTCTGACACTTGTGGATGTCTGTTGCTTGTGGATATCTGATGCTTGTGGATGCCTAATGCTTGTGGACACCTGATGCTTGTGGATGTCTGATGCTCCTGGTTGTCTGATGCTGGCGGATGCCTGATGCTTGTGTATTTCTGATGCTTGTGGATGCCTGATGGTTGTGTATGTCTGATGCTTGTGGACGTCTGATGCTTCTGGATGTTTGTGGATGTCTGATGCTTCTAGATGTCTGATGCTTCTGGATGTCTGATGCCTGATGCTTGTGGATATCTGATGCTTGTGTATATCTGATGCTTGTGGACGTCTGATGCTTCTGGATGTTTGTGGATGTCTGATGCTTCTGGATGTCTGATGCTTCTGGATGTCTGATGTCTGATGCTTGTGGATGTCTGTTGCTTGTGGATGTCTGTTGCTTGTGGATGTCTGTTGCTTGTTGATGCCTGATGCTTGTGGGTGCTTGTGGATGTCTGACGCTTGTGGATGTCTGATATTTGTGAATGCTTGAAGCTTGTGCATGCCTGACACTTGTGCATGCCTTACGCTTGTGCATACCTGACGCTTGTGGATGCCTGACGCTTGTGGATGCCTGACGCTTGTGGATGCCTGGCGCTTGTGGATGCCTGATGCCTTTGGATGTCTGACGCTTGTGGATGTCTGGTGCCTGATGTTTGTGGATGTCTGATGCTTGTGGTTGCCTGATGTTTGTGGATGGCTGACGCTTGTGGATGGCTGACGCTTGTGGATGGCTGACGCCTGTGGATGGCTGACGCTTGGGGATGCTTGTAGCTTGTGAATGCCTGATGCTTGTGCATCCCAGACCCTTTTTGGATGCCTGACGCTTGTGGATGTCTGATGGGTGATGCTTGTGGATGCCTAGTCCTTGGACACTACTATGCTGTGTTCCAGTAGCCCATGTTTAGTGAACTCTGTCATTGGTGGCTATTTACAACATTTATGCAAGGGGGGCGGCAGGGGGACAAACATCAGAGGTAATCTCTGCTCTTGACCATCAGCTTGAGGCCCTCCCAACACAGTTGTCGATTATAGTAGGTGGAGATTTCAATACTACTTTTGAACCTTTTGGACAAGAGGATCAATTTCTTGCTGCTGAGGAGGACAGTAAATGGAGCGTCCCTCAGCTTGAATTACCAGCCGTAAGAAGATGGTCAGCTGTAGCCATACAGTTCAAGGCCTTATGCTTAGTGAGAGGGCTTAGAGCAGCAAATGGGCGCACCCTGTCTGACCGCCTGGGAGAAAATACATTTGATAATGGCAGGTATTCCAGCCGCATAGATTACTTACTGGTGGATATAAGAGGATGGCACTGTCTGATAGATATGACTGTTAAAAATAGAATGGAAAGTGACCATAATCCACTTTGTATGGAATTTCTAGCACTAAAGGGGACTAGAAAACCGGGGCTTGGGAAGGTCACCCTAGATATCGTTGCCTCTAATAACATGCGTCACATTAAATGGGGTAGATTCATTGAGAACCCTGAGAAGTTGGAGGTCCTTAAAAATATGGTCGTTGAAGAAGTGGCTAATTTAAACACTCACATTAGTAAGCAAGACTTTCCCCAAATAATGCTGGAGGCACATATCCACTTTTTCACAAAACTCCAATTGATCTTCAGGAAGATTATAAAACCAGATAAGGGAAACAAAAGACAACCCAAGGTGGGGTGGTATAACACTGCTTGTAAATTAGCCCGTCAAAACCTGAGCACAGAAATAAGATGTAGGAATCCCTTAGGTGTGAGAAAGGCAAGGGAGACATATAGGCAAGCTCAGAAAGTAGCAAAAAAACAGTGGGATGAGGATCAGTGGCGTGACCTGAAATCAGCCTGTTAAGCAAAGGACTCAAAACAATTTTGGGCCATTGTTAAGTGGGATAGAGGAGGTGAAGCTGAACCCCCCCAAAACAATGTTGCCAAACAACAATGGGTAGATTTTTTCAGACCCCAATACGCTCGTAACCCAGCTGAAGAAGAGTGTCCTCTACCCCCAACTATTTTTTATCAAAGTCAGCTTTTCACAACTAAAGATGTCAATTTAGCGTTAGACTGTGTGACTGAGGGAAGAGCTCCAGGCATGGATGGCATCCCAGCTGCCGTGTTTTCAAGTGATAGATCGTCTTGGTGCCAGTACTTTGAGTGTTTAGCTAACTCTCTGGCTAGGGGTGCGCCAATCCCATCTTCATGGAAAGGCGCTGAAATAATTCCGTTTTTTAAAAAGGGTGACAAATCTCTACCCAGTAATTATAGACCTATCAGTCTTATAGACTCAGCCCAAAAACTTATAGGTCGTTTAGTGCAAAATAAATTGCAAATATGGATAGAAGAACACAATATTTTGTCCCCATATCAAGCTGGCTTTTGACCATGTATTAGTTCAATTGACCAGGTCTTTTACTTCATAGCACTTTACTGGAGGAATGTGGCCTTAACCAATGGGACACTTTACGCGGTCTTTGTAGACCTGAAATCGGCTTTCGATTTAGTCCCCCGTTCCAAACTTTGAAGGGTTCTCGCTGAAGCAGGGATGTCCCCGGAACTATTGACTCTACTTGTCCGCCTGTATGAGAACAACTACACCAGAATCAGATGGGGGGGCACAGGGTGAGGTGACCAACTCATTCCCTGTCGAGCGTGGTGTTCGGTAGGGGTGTGTTCTGGCACCCACGCTGTTTTCATTATACATCAACGGCATAGTGGATCATCTTAGCCGTTCCCCCACTGATGCTCTCGTTTTAGCTGGGGCCCGCGTGCCTGTTCTCATGTTCGCGGACGACACGTTGATTGTTTCCCGGACCCCGAGTGGGCTCCAGAAGGCTGTGAATGCGTTTGGAGAATTTTGTCAACTGCGTGGATTTGAGATAAACACCTCAAAAACCAAGTTCATGTCCCTGAATCAGCGGAAAACATTCAAAGGTACAATTAATTTTAATGGAACCCCACTAGAGCAGGTAGAGGCATTTACGTATTTAGGAATATCTCTCCAGAGTAACATGAGCTGGAAAAGTCATATTGACATGGCTGTTCTAAAATTCCATCAGCTTGCGGGTGCCTTAGCCATCAAGCATAAAGCTTCTTTTACCAAGCCAATTACACCTGCCTTAGAGATCTACAATATGAAGGTTATAAGCGCCTCTTTGTATGGTTCAGAACTATGGGGATTTAATTATTTGAACCAACTCACAAAGGCGGAGAATAAATTTCTACGCTGTTTAGTCGGGGTCCCCCAAAGTACTCCCACTGTTCCGCTTTTATATGATCTTGGCAGGAAAAAAATAGAGGATATAGCATGGTTACAGCCTCTATTATATTGGAGACGTATCTGGACAACCCCAGAACTAGCTCACTATGCCCTTGCATTAAAGGATATTATCAAGGCAGATCGTTTTCTTTCTATCCCATGGCTTAAAGAGATAAGGGGTTTATTATCAAAGCTGGAACTTGACCACCTATGGGAAGACTCAGACGTCTAAGGTTCCCATCAAAAATAAATCTGAAAAAAAAAGTATTGGCAAATGATTTGGATGTCCGCCCATAGTACCTGTGTAAACACTAATTTAACTGGACGTTTCCTTGAATGTAAACCTCGTCCACTCTGTGAGGCTTATTGGGATAATATAGAGGGTCCGTTTGACCGAAAACTGTATTTCCAGTTTAGAACTGGGACTCTTCCTGTAAAAGCTTTTAGCTATAAATGGTCAGCAACCCGGGATGATAAATGTCACAACTGTAAAGATCTGACTGAGAACATAGCCCATATGTGGTTTGTATGTCCCCTTTATACAAGCCCTCGTTGTAAGTGGCTAAAACCAACGTGTATTAACTTGGGCACCCGGAGGTATATTGAGGCTCTAAGGATATTAGAGTCAGATTGTTCACCCTGTATAGCGATTGCTGTTGCTAAATTTTTAAGGTGGGCTTGGATTATACGCACTTGCACTTTACAGTCCCTAGAAGCTAGCTAAAGAACTCTAAGACATCCAAAAACGCAAGAACGATCTTCATTTTATGCATAATTTTAGTTGTTTAAAATACTCTTTTAAAAAGTTTAATTCTGTAAATGACAGCAATTAAGATTTAATATACTTTTTAACATTGAATTTTGCTATGTAATATTTATAGTGTTTGTGATGGGATGTATACCCTGCTTTTATTTTTAATTTTGGAAAAGGTGATGGACAGAGTTTCTGAATGATGCAGAATACTCCTACCCAGTCAAGAGATCAAGGCTTGATCCATTACCGTTTTTTAGGTCACTGCACCATCCCAGCTCAGAACCTGGCTACATGCAAATTAGTCTGTTCCTGTCCCAGTGCATAATGGGAACAGGGCAGACCAAACTGCCAAGCCAATTCTTCACCAGAAAGGAGACAAGCTACCGGGGACCGGTTTCTGGCATTTCAGCCGTCCTCGGCCCGGCTTGCTTGAATCCTGATGGTGCAATGAGCTAGGGACTCACGTCTGAGTATACCCTCCCACACTTAGTGTGGATAAAATCAATTTTGGAAAAGGTGATGGACAGAGTTTCTGAATGATGCAGAATACTTCTACCCATTCAAGAGATCAGGGCTTGATCCATTACCGTTTTTTAGCTCACTGCACCATCCCAGCTCAGAACCTGGCTACATGCAAATTAGTCTGTTCCTGTCCCAGTGCATGATGGGAACAGGGCAGACCAAACTGCCAAGCCAATTCTTCACCAGAAAGGAGACAAGCTACCGGGGACCGGTTTCTGGCATTTCAGCCGTCATCGGCCCGGCTTGCTTGAATCCTGATGGTGCAATGAGCTAGGGACTCACGTCTGAGTATACCCTCCCACACTTAGTGTGGATAAAATCAATTTTGGAAAAGGTGATGGACAGAGTTTCTGAATGATGCAGAATACTCCTACCCGGTCAAGAGATCAGGGCTTGATCCATTACCGTTTTTTAGCTCACTGCACCATCCCAGCTCAGAACCTGGCTACATGCAAATTAGTCTGTTCCTGTCCCAGTGCATGATGGGAACAGGGCAGACCAAACTGCCAAGCTAATTCTTAACCAGAAAGGAGACAAGCTACCGGGGACCGGTTTCTGGCATTTCAGCCATCATCGGCCCGGCTTGCTTGAATCCTGATGGTGCAATGAGCTAGGGACTCACGTCTGAGTATACCCTCCCACACTTAGTGTGGATAAAATCAATTTTGGAAAAGGTGATGGACAGAGTTTCTGAATGATGCAGAATACTCCTACCCAGTCAAGAGATCAGGGCTTGATCCATTACCGTTTTTTAGCTCACTGCACCATCCCAGCTCAGAACCTGGCTACATGCAAATTAGTCTGTTCCTGTCCCAGTGCATGATGGGAACAGGGCAGACCAAACTGCCAAGCCAATTCTTCACCAGAAAGGAGACAAGCTACCGGGCACCGGTTTCTGGCATTTCAGCCGTCATCGGCCCGGCTTGCTTGAATCCTGATGGTGCAATGAGCTAGGGACTCACGTCTGAGTATACCCTCCCACACTTAGTGTGGATAAAATCAATTTTGGAAAAGGTGATGGACAGAGTTTCTGAATGATGCAGAATACTCCTACCCAGTCAAGAGATCAGGGCTTGATCCATTACCGTTTTTTAGCTCACTGCACCATCCCAGCTCAGAACCTGGCTACATGCAAATTAGTCTGTTCCTGTCCCAGTGCAGGAACCCAGTGCCAGAAACTGGTCCCCGGTAGCTTGTTTCCTTCCCAGTATAAGAATTGGCTTGGTAGTTTGGTTTGCCCTGTTCCCATCATGCACTGGGACAGGAACAGACTAATTTGCATATAGCCAGGTACTGAGCTGGGATGGTGCAGTGAGCTAAAAAACGGTGATGGATCAAGCCCTGATCTCTTGACTGGGTAAGAGTATTCTGCATCATTCAGAAACTCTGTCCATCACCACCCCCTTTTCCAAAATCGTTTTGTCCACACTATGTGTGGGAGGGTATACTCAGACGTGAGTCCCTTGCTCATTGCACCATCAGGATTCAAGCAAGCCGGGCCGACGACGGCTGAAATGCCAGAAACCGGTCCCCGGTAGCTTGTTTCCTTCCCAGTATAAGAATTGGCTTGGTAGTTTGGTTTGCCCTGTTCCCATCATGCACTGGGACAGGAACAGACTAATTTGCATATAGCCAGGTTCTGAGCTGGGATGGTGCAGTGAGCTAAAAAACGGTGATGGATCAAGCCCTGATCTCTTAACTGGGTAAGAGTATTCTGCATCATTCAGAAACTCTGTCCATCACTACCCCCTTTTCCAAAATCGTTTTGTCCACACTATGTGTGGGAGGGTATACTCAGACGTGAGTCCCTTGCTCATTGCACCATCAGGATTCAAGCAAGCCGGGCCGACGACTGCTGAAATGCCAGAAACCGGTCCCCGGTAGCTTGTTTCCTTCCCAGTATAAGAATTGGCTTGGTAGTTTGGTTTGCCCTGTTCCCATCATGCACTGGGACAGGAACAGACTAATTTGCATATAGCCAGGTTCTGAGCTGGGATGGTGCAGTGAGCTAAAAAACGGTGATGGATCAAGCCCTGATCTCTTGACTGGGTAAGAGTATTCTGCATCATTCAGAAACTCTGTCCATCACCACCCCCTTTTCCAAAATCGTTTTGTCCACACTATGTGTGGGAGGGTATACTCAGACTTGAGTCCCTTGCTCATTGCACCATCAGGATTCAAGCAAGCCGGGCCGACGACGGCTGAAATGCCAAAAACCGGTCCCCGGTAGCTTGTTTCCTTCCCAGTATAAGAATTGGCTTGGTAGTTTGGTTTGCCCTGTTCCCATCATGCACTGGGACAGGAACAGACTAATTTGCATATAGCCAGGTTCTGAGCTGGGATGGTGCAGTGAGCTAAAAAACGGTGATGGATCAAGCCCTGATCTCTTGACTGGGTAAGAGTATTCTGCATCATTCAGAAACTCTGTCCATCACCACCCCCTTTTCCAAAATCGTTTTGTCCACACTATGTGTGGGAGGGTATACTCAGACGTGAGTCCCTTGCTCATTGCACCATCAGGATTTAAGCAAGCCGGGCCGACGACGGCTGAAATGCCAGAAACCGGTCCCCGGTAGCTTGTTTCCTTCCCAGTATAAGAATTGGCTTGGCAGTTTGGTTTGCCCTGTTCCCATCATGCACTGGGACAGGAACAGACTAATTTGCTTATAGCCAGGTTCTGAGCTGGGATGGTGCAGTGAGCTAAAAAACGGTGATGGATCAAGCCCTGATCTCTTGACTGGGTAAGAGTATTCTGCATTATTCAGAAACTCTGTCCATCACCACCCCCTTTTCCAAAATACCCTGCTTTTATGACATGCTGTCGAATAAAGCTTTGAAAATTGAATTGAACTCTGACATTATGCCAGCTTTTACACTTCCTTTGCAAAATCTTTGAAAGCTCAAAATTCATTAAGTTGTAAAGGTTTCCTGCAGACAAATTAAATTGCAAAAGCTAAGAAGTGAGACATCTACCACCTTTGCCTCTGCTTCCCAGCAATTTTCCACAAGAGCAATTTCTACCACAGTAGTTTTATGTCTGTAAACCACAGTACAAGTACAAGTGCTGATCCTAGAACCTTACTCTTAGGGTAGTCTTTTCACTGTTCAGTTTGTCAATTAAATACAGTGCAGATAATGTTTCTGCCAAATATGGCGCAATTGGTTTTACGGTCATCTTAGGCTACTGCCGAGCACAGGCTAGGGGGGACAGGAGAGTAAAATGAATTGCCCAAACGTAGGACGTCAGTTAATTTAATGATCCAGAAAAATACAATGTACTTGTTAAAGCTGCAGAATATCTTAAGCGTTCAGCAAAAAATGCCTCATCCCAGGCCCAATCAGAAAGGCAGACACTGCTAGCAAGGACTGGCAAAGACAATAGCTCTGCCTGTTTTAATTTACGCATATGTTTTAGTTATGTGATACGTCTAGATACAACAGACAGCTCAAAGGAGCATTCAAATACAGCGCAAGTGGCACGTTTGATGCACAAGATTTTAGTTAACAGGTTTAAAGCTATGCCCCAAATTACATAGCAAAACCAAAGGAAATGATGGACGGAGCGTTGACAATACAAGCACAGCCCGAACTGCCAAGCCATGCCTTCCCTGGACCGGAAACAAGCTACCGATGACCGGTTTCTGGCATTTCAGCCTTCTTCAGCCCGGCTTGCTTGAATCCAGCGGCAAAGTGAGCATGGGACTCACGTCTGAGCATACCCTGCCAACTTATGGCAAATAAAGAAAAACCAAAGGAAATGATGGACGGAGCGTTGACAATACAAGCACTCACCCCCAGTGAACTGATCTGGGTTTAATCCATCACAGTTCTTTAGCCCACTCTGCCACCCCAGTTTAGACATGGCCATATGCAAATCAGTCTGACCCTGTGTCTCATGGGAACAGCCCAGCCCGAACTGCCAAGCCATGCCTTCCCTGGACCGGAAACAAGCTGCCGAGGACCGGTTTCTGGCATTTCAGCTTCTTCAGCCCGGCTTGCTTGAATCCAGTGGCAAAGTGAGCAAGGGACTCACGTCTGAACATGCCCTGCCAACATATGGCGAACAAAGAAAAACCGAAGGAAATGATGGACGGAGCGTTGACAATATAAGCACTCACCCCCAGTCAACTGATCTTGGTTTAATCCATCACCATTCTTTAGCCCTCTCTGCCACCCCAGTTCAGACATGGCCATATACAGATCAGTCTGACCCTGTGCCTCATGGGAACAGTCCAGCCCGAACTGCCAAGCCATGCCTTCCCTGGACCGGAAACAAGCTACCGAGGACTGGTTTCTGGCATTCCAGCCGTCTTCAGCCCGGCTTGCTTGAATCCAGTGGCAAAGTGAGCAAGGGACTCACGTCTGAATATACCCTGCCAACTTATGGCGAACAAAGAAAAACCAAAGGAAATGATGGACGGAGCGTTGACAATACAAGCACTCACCCCCAGTGAACTGATCTGGGTTTAATCCATCACCGTTCTTTAGCCCACTCTGCCACCCCAGTTCAGACATGGCAATATGCAAATCAGTCTGACCCTGTGCCTCATGGGAACTGTCCAGCCCGGACTGCCAAGCCATGCCGTCCCTGGACCGGAAACAAGCTACAGAGGACTGGTTTCTGGCATTCCAGCCGTCTTCAGCCCGGCTTGCTTGAATCCAGTGGCAAAGTGAGCATGGGACTCATGTCTGCAGCCTTTTGATCCACCTGTGCCGGAAGTCCCAGCCCATTGTGCCTAATCGATGGTCCCACTTGCGTGAAATTTCTGCCCCCTTTGGTCCATTTCAGATCTGACCCCACTCCACCCTTTCTTCCCTTGACCTCCTCAAACACACACCCCTTTTTCATATGGGATTTTTGTAATTGACTTGATGAAGAAACACAGCACGAAGATAGAATAGGGTTAGTAGGGATGGACAAGGATCAAGAATAGGGTGCGGTTCCCTGTCTAAGGTACCTATGACAGATTAGACAGGGAACAGGACAAAAAGGACCGTGGTCCGAGAGCAAGAACGACCTCGCCCTGCAACGTGGAATCTAGATCAGAGCTAGACTAGCTCCACCGCCGGTGCTCAACAGCGCCAACAAAAGAAGAAAACAATGGGAGCCTACCAGTGATGGCTCGCTGTAAAAGACACTGGAAAGAAGAGAACAATGGGAGCCTACCAGTGATGGCTCGCTGTAAAAGACACTGGAAAGAAGAGAACGATGGGAGCCTACCAGTGATGGCTCGCTGTAAAAGACACTGGAAAGAAGAGAACAATGGGAGCCTACCAGTGATGGCTCGCTGTAAGACACTGGAAAGAAGAGAACAATGGGAGCCTACCAGTGATGGCTCGCTGTAAAAGACACTGGAAAGAAGAGAACAATGGGAGCCTACCAGTGCTGGCTCGCTGTAAAAGACACTGGAAAGAAGAGAACAATGGGAGCCTACCAGTGATGGCTCGCTGTAAAAGACACTGGAAATAAGAGCCGTTGAACATTATCATTCCCTGACCATCACTTATATTAGGTTGAATTTCTCTCCCAATCACCTCGTATAGATTATGCCCCAATTGGACAAGAAAAAGATTTTCTTTTGAAACCTTACATCGGTCGCTTTCACTGTGTATGAATAAGTAACGAAGAAATATGGAAGAAAGAGTAAACTGTGTATAATGATAATTGTAGAACACCAGTTGTCCTCATGAACATGCTTATTAGTTTAGATCCTCATGGAGTCTACACCTCAAATAATGCACTTAATGGTCCTTATCCTATCAGAACAAATTGTATGATAACATTTTTGTATTAGAACGAAATTACTGCATCTTCTAAGACTTATGCTCATCTCCAGGTCTAAACGTATGGTACGACAAATGTCATTTTGTATGCACTGTCTCCCCGTTTGTTACATTGACTACATAGGTTATTGACGATACTGTTTGTACTGATAGCAGAATTGTTTTCATCTGCCCATAAACAAATAGGCCACCAAAGACCGCAATGGACAGCCCAACTGCATACTTAGCTTTTGTGTATAATAATGTCAACCTGTACTTCATCACAACAGATATGAACAGAAATTAACTAACTTAGTATAAAAACTGGGGACTGTGGAAATCGATAAACCTTAAGTATACATAAGCGGCGTTCATTTATGTTCGCCACAGTCACTGTTGAGAGCAGAGTGAAGATCGTAAAACATTGTCTGCATCATCTTGCGTAACAAGGGCCTCTACGTGCGCGTAAGCAACAACCATTTTAGATATCACAGCCATTTTCATTTCCTGCTAGTCACCCTTGATTCACCCTGACCTCGCAATCATCCCCAGCACCCTGACTAAGCCTGAACACACGTACTAGGGTCTTAAAAACCTTGTCAGCCTGACAATGCCCCGGAGTCACTTCCCGCGCCAAACCCACTTGTCCTTTCATCCTCCATGCACAGGCAAGCCCCCTTTTATAACCTCCTTCCCTGCACCTGGCCACTCAGTCCGGTCCCAGGCACTAACCGAGCCCTGTGGACATTGTTTATTGCCTACACACGGCAGGGCTTGTTTCACCAACAAAGGGGCCTGACTTAATCAATAACCCAAAATCCTTAGATCTGACCGATCCCACGTGTTTTAAGATACTGTCGGAATGCCCAGCTGCGAGATAGCGATCATCTGTTACATCTAAGTGGGGGGACATTTGTTGCTGGATTTGTGTGGGAACTAGCTTGAGGCGGGGACTCCAAGGATGTTTGACCATGCAATAAACTGACGAAAGAAATGTATAAAAGGCCATGCCACAGAGATGCAGTTAGAGCACCTCCTGACGATAGCCCCGGTGTCTGATGTGATGGGGTCTCCTCTTGGAGTAATAAACCTGTTCTTCGCTTTTCCACTTGCCAGTGCCTGCCTCGCTATTTTGATAGCTAATATTAAGGTAAATTATAGGTGGTTTGCACCATGCGGCATCAAAAGTCTTGGGAGTCACAGCTGCTTTTTACACAACCACTCACACACACAGTCACACATCCATACAAACACTCTGCCACTCAGCCCCCCTCCAGGGCCGATTTTGGCCCTAGGGGACCCCATCCTCCAGGGCCCAGCCTTAACTGAATGGGGATGGAGGCCACGTGGCCCCCTGCCCATGTCAATTTCGGCATTCCCATCCAACCGAGCCCAGGCATAAATATATACATTTTTAATGGGGGCGGGGGTCTTCACGGCCCCCTCCCTGGACCAATTTAGGCCCCGGGGACCCCATTCCCCAGCCATAAACAAATGGGGAAGGTGGGCTGCAGGACCCTTTCCCCGGACCAATTATTGGCACGAGCTCCCCATCCCCCCGGGCCTGGCCATTTCACCTGGGTGCCCTGGGCACACAGTGTGCCTAATGGGGATCGCGAGGGGTACCTCAAGGGCCCCGCGTTCCAGGCTGGCTCGTGGCTTCCTGCTGTATGAACAAGCGCTGGAGCCCCCACTTTTTTTGCCATATTTGCTATAAATTCGCAACACATTTAAAAAAATGCTTTTTTACCCTGCAGGGTCCCTCTGGGACCCCAAGACCAAGGCTTGGAGGTCAGGGTATCCCTCCCAGCCCCCTTTTCTTTTTCTTTTTTTTACTTTTTTGGGGGGACACTCGGCAGAAGCAGAGTCCTAAGATGGCTGTTAACACTTCCTGGTTGAAGTGTTGGCAGCACCAATCAGTTATGCCGTTCTCTGCACAAGCTCGTTATTATTCGTGAATTAGCCAGCAATCGGAGATATCTAAATTTGGTTTCCTTAAATTTCTCAACAACAACTGAATGGATTTACAACAAATAATAGCAGTTCGGGCTGCAGCCCTGTCTAAAGAGTTCAGGGGAATTAGCATGGAAAAGGCACCTTTGTTGACCCCCTTATTTCTCAGCCCCTACTTGACCGATCTCCCTGAAACTTTCCATGCACAACAAGAATCACCGTGACCCTTCGTTGGAAAGCCTTGTGACGAGTCGTCAAACAGCGCCAAAGATACAGGCAACTTTAGTGAATCACATGTACCCAGTAGTCCAGTGCAGACGCGTTTCGGGCCTCGAGCTCTTTGTCGGAGGCATCCTGCATGAAAACTGCAACATTACCACAGGATATATCCCCTCTTTTATGTCAATCATATCATATGTATATATATAGTCACTCAATGATCGATATGTAACAATGCGGGCTTGTTAGTGAGGCCAGTGGCGATGAGGAAGGGTGAAGATGGTCCTAGTGGGACGTCCCCTAGACTTCTAGATCGAAGTAAATTGATCTAGAGTTCCTCATGTACCGGCATGTATCCAAATTCATGCTTAAAATGAGACCAGCCTCCTCGTTACATATTTCTCAAGCTGGAATCATCAAGATGTGTTGAAAATCAAAAGTGGTACTCTTATCCAAAATGTATTGATACATTTTTATTTTACTTTTGTAGAAAAAGAATACAAAAAGACATTCGCACTTTTGACTGTAAATCTGCCTTCCAGCTGTATGTTTAGCTCAATAAATAAACATTAATAAAATAAAATTTACATATAGTCAGGCAGCTGAGATTCCAAAACAGGATGCAGGCGTGTGTTTTCTAATGAAAGTGCAGTGCAGTGCAAAAAGGAATTCACATTATCAATTTCTGAAACCGCAATTGTTTGTTTTGCGGTAACAGTTGCAGCACCTTTTGGCCTACCATCCGAACATTATTGTAGACAATATTAAGGCTCACTGCAAGATGTTAAAAAAGAGGAAATACATATTTGAACCTATAGGGCTCCATCTGAGATCAGGAATGAACCTGCACCATGCAGCAGCATGTTACTGGCAGTTATGAACTACATGAAGAGAGGAAGGTGTCTCCTGATGATGCTCTGCAGAGGTGTCAGAAGGTCTTGGAGAAAAAGTTGGGTGCATGATCTGTAAAGTGCTGGAATTCATCTGTTCCTGCAACAAGCACGGTGGCGGGGAAGGATCGGGGGCGCTCGGGGTCCTGGAATCAGAGAGGAGAGAAGTGTATTAGAATGAGGGCATTCAGACGTGGGAGAATACAAGACCTTATCATAGAGGACCTACACTGGTGTCATGCAGTGAGAGAGAAAAGGGCATGATCAACCGAATCTCGAAAACGTGTACTCTACAACAATAACTAACCATAAACCTTCCCTCTCTTTCAAAACAGCCTAAGAACCAACACTAGCTAAATCCCCAAACTCTCTAGCATTCAAACCTGCCTCTCTTATAGAACAACCTAACTACCCAAACTATCTAAATCCCCAAACTATTGAACCTTCAAACCTGCCTCTCTTATAGAACAACCTAACTACCCAAACTAACTAAATCCCCAAACTATTGAACCTTCAAACCTGCCTCTCTTATATAACTAACGACCATAACCATCTAAATCCCCAAACTATTGAACCTTCAAACCTGCCTCTCTTATATAACTAACGACCATAACTATCTAAATCCCCAAACTATTGAACCTTCAAACCTGCCTCTCTTATATAACTAACAACCATAACTATCGAAATCCCCAAACTATTGAACCTTCAAACCTGCCTCTCCTATAGAACAACCTAACTACCCAAACTATCTAAATCCCCAAACTATTGCTCCTTCAAACCTGCCTCTCTTAAAGAACAACCTAACAACCCAAACTAACTAAATCCCCAAACTATTGAACCGTCAAACCTGCCTCTCTTATATAACTAACGACCATAACTATCTAAATCCCCAAACTATTAAACCTTCAAACCTGCCTCTCTTATATAACTAACAACCATAACTATCTAAATCCCCAAACTATTGAACCTTCAAACCTGCCTCTCTTATATAACTAACAACCAAAGCGATCTAAATCCCCAAACTACTGAACCTTCAAACCTGCCTCTCTTACATAACTAACAACCAAAACTATCTATTGGTTTGATTGATTGATTGATTGATTGATTCTAAATCGCCAAACACACACAGTTACGAGTAGAAATACACGCACACAAACACACATGCGTGGATGCACACACACAAACACATACAGTCCACACTGTCACTCTTGTCGTCTAATAATCCCACTGACACACATTCATACTCAGACAGTATGAAGGAGAGGATTGTACTCACCTCCACGGGGTAGGCTGTGGTGGGGACGTAGCGAATAACGAAGCCACATCTGCGTCTGTGGGACGTGTTGGGTTCACTGGCATGGACTGTCAACCCGTCGTGGATCTGGCGAGAGAAATGTAGGATATGAGCCGTGCTTATCTGCCAAAAATGTAAGTGCCAGGGCCCAATGTGTTACTCACTGGTCCACTGCAGCTGGCACTGCCCGCGTCACTTTTTTACCTTTAAGTTTTGTCATTTTTTTAAAGCTATATTAAATCATTTAGTTCTCTACTAATGAAAGTTAGTTAAAAATACACACACACTGCCACCATATGGTGGTTTCTCAGACATATGTGCCTTGGTTTACAGAAAAGCACCGGAAAACATAGGCACAAATTAAGCACTGGATATGGGACAGAGAAAAGACAGGCAGCGCCTTGAGGTGCACCTCAAGGGGAAACTGAGTGCATAGTCCTGAGGCACCCCAAGGAAAGCTGTGAGTGCACAGCGCTGGTGCACCCCAGGGGGAGCCGTGAGTACACAGTGCTGGTGCACCTCGGGGGAGCTGTGAGTACACAGTGCGGGTGCACCCCGGGGAGCTGTGAGTACACAGTGCTGGTGCACCCCAGGGGGAGCTGTGAGTACACAGTGCTGGTGCACCCCAGGGGGAGCTGTGAGTACACAGTGCGGGTGCATGCCCAGGGGGAGCTGTGAGTACACAGTGTGGGCGCTTCTCTATGGTAAGCTGTGAGTACACAGTGTGAGTGCACCCGGGGGAGCTGTGAGTACAGAGTACACAGAGTTGCCGCACCCTCATAGAAAGCTGTGAGTACACAGGTTGGTGCACCGTCATGGGGAGCTGTGAGTCCACAGTGCTGGCGCACCCTCAAAGAAAGCTGTAAGTACAGGGAGGTACAGTACATGGGCACCCTTAAGGTGGGGTAGTGAGTACACAGTACATGGGCACCCTTAAGGTGGGGTAGTGAGTACACAGTACATGGGCACCCTTAAGGGGGGGTAGTGAGTACACAGTTCTGGGGACCTTTAAGGGGGGTAGTGAGCACACAGTTCTGGGGCACCTTTAAGGGGGGCTGTGAGTACACAGTTCTGGGGCACCTTTAAGGGGGCTGTGAGTACACAGTAATGGAGACAAAAGGCTCATTATGGGAAGGGCAGTGCCATAAATTGATGGATGTCTTGGCCCCGGCCACTTCCCGACTGCCTCATTTATAAGTGGGGGAATCACTGGTCTGCCTGACACCCACAATGCACCGGGCTCCAGTATCATGGTTTTCATGTTACTTCGTAACGTTGCAGTAACCCCTTGCTTATTTGCCTGTGGGAATAACCACAACTGTGAGACATGAGTCCAGGAAACGACAGAGCGATGTGAACTCACCGACATCTGCCCAGCCTGAAGAGGACACTCCACCGCCTTCTCTGCATCAACCAGGTGCCGCGGAATCTCCTGATTGGTGGACAGCATGTTTCCAGGGGTCATTGCTGTGCGGTGCTCCAGGACACCTTGTTTGTGACTTCCTGCAGAAGAAAAGAGGGTTGGAGTAAGGGGGGCACTGATTCCTGGCCTGGGTACTCATGCAGTCCCCGCCTCTGTCTAAAATGAGGTGTCAGCACGGGCCACACCCACAATAATTATACACACATTAACCTTTAATTATCATGCGTGGTAAAGGCATCTGCGTGGTAAAGGAAGCGTGGTAAAGGCATGCGTGGAAAAGACTGTGTGGTAAAGGCATCTGGGTTGTAAAGGAAGCGTGGTAAAGGTTGCGTGGAAAAGACGGCGTGGTAAAGGCATCTGCATGGTAAAGGCATGCATGGAAAAGACTGCGTGGTAAAGGCATTTGCGTGGTAAAGGAAGCGTGGTAAACTTATGTATGGAAAATACGCGTGGTAAAGGCATTTGCGTGGTAAAGGAAGCGTGGTAAAGGCATGCATGGAAAAGACGCGTGGTAAAGGATGCTTTTCATCTAACAGAGGACTGCGGCTTCTAAATAAAGAGAGAGCCATCTCTGAACACTAGAACCCCGCGAGGACCCCGGGGATCTTTCATCCAGGCCTCCACAGCCCCCAGGAGTCTAGCCTCTGACACTAATCTGGGTGAAGATTGTAGGCTCATACTAGAGCCCTGTCTGGCCAACCCTGTCCAATATCACTCTTTCAAGGCAGTGGTGCCCGTGTTTACAGGCAAAGACATCTCTGCCTGTAGAACCATAAGCAGCGTCCCTCTGTTAGGACCTCGTGTCCCCCGCTCCAGCTGTACAGTAAAGTACGGGTCAGGGTTTGATTGGCTTTGAAAAAAGTTGGCCCGGGCACCCTGAAAAAAGAGCCCCACATTTGCGGATTGCGGGGAAGATTTACAAGGACTGGCGCATCCTTGCAGATTAGCAGTGATGCGCCAGTAACGATGCGATTCGCAATTCTCCTTGCGCCACCACGGATGCGTCGCATTTACAATGCAGCACACCGTGGCGCAGGGATAGACAGATGCGTGTCGCATCTGATGGTGTAAGGTCGGTGCATGGCTGGAGTCATGTCGCAGGCGCAAAGCTACTCCAGCAATGTTCAGGGACCGCCCATACCTAACGTGCTGGCCCACTCCTTATGCCTGCTTCAAGCAGGCGTAAGGTTTCGTCGCAGCAGCCTCTGAAAAATGACTGTGAAATCTTGTAGATTTCACACCGTCACTTTTACGAGGTTTTTTCCGACGGAACGCCCACCCTGCATACCTTAAACCTGACGCAGGTTTAATGTGGTGCAGGGCTTCACAACGTGACGCATCTCCCTATATACGTCAGGTTGTAAATAAGTCGCAACGTGGTGCATGGTTTACGCCGCCGCTGAGTCACAGAAGTGACGCAACAACGGCGTAAATGTGACGCAATTGACTTGTAAATCTGCACCCGTCTTTTTTTAAAACATTGCTTCAGTGTTTTAAGTGTTATAAAAAGAAGTTGGGGGATTTCTATAAGAGAGGTGTGTTTTATCTTAACTTTACTAAGATTTAAAAAATGCGATGATTGTTGCTAGGACTCTGTGTTGTTGGAATAGTTTACACTGGTGAACCACACCTGAATATAAGTGAGGCCACTTAAGCTCAGCCCCCCTGCCCCTGCTCAATCTGCATACATTAATGGGCGGGGCCAGCCGGAGACTGGGAATGATACCTCCGCCCCCTTGGTAAAAGGGGGGTAACGGAGGTCCATCTGCCTCCGCAAAGGATGCTCAGGCCCCCACTGGGTGGAGCAGCATAGTCATCCCATGTCGGCCACCACGCTGCCCAAAAAAGCGGCCCACAGCTGCAACTCAGATACCAGCCCATCGCCCATTGCCCGAGAGCCCCCTTACCAATCCGACCCTGGCACGGATCCCTCTGATCACACTGGGGCGTTCGTACATAGCAGCATGGACTTGCTCCATCCTGAGATATAGTTGTGACCCACATGGTGCTGAGGGCGCCAGGACCTGTGTGGGGCCCGCGTTCTATCTCCAGACTTTCTGTACAAAGACAACATCCCTGTGTCAGGACAGCAGTGGACTCCGATAGAGAAGTAGACAATTTGTCAACACCACTGAGTCAAGGCCCAAGGGCTTCAACAATGTTAGCCTGCTGCACCCCTGCTTGTCTGGACTCTGACTCATTGTGAATGAATGCACCGTCTTCCATTCTGTGTAACTCTCTCCCACATCCCTATGTCGCGACATTGAGGCTCCTTGGTTAACTGATGGCCTCCCCTGCTGTATAGTCCTGTCCCAGATCCCTATGTCACGACACTGGGGCTCAAGGTAAAGAGATGGCCTATCTATCGCCCATGCTGTGGAGCCCTGTCCTAGATTCTTATGTGATTACATTGGGGCTCACCAGTAGAGTATTAACCCATCCCCCATTCTCAGCCAATCAGTGTTACAGCTCCAGGCTGTTGTGGTGCATGCATTGACTATGGGAGTTTATCCATACCTGGAATAACCTGCAGGACACCATTGTCTGCGTCTACGTCATCCAGGGCAAGCCACACTGAGGCCACCTGGCCCCCCTCGAAGCCCCAATACCTGGAAGTAAAAGGAGGAGGACACTGTCAGCAAACATCGGCAGACCCCGGGGCAAGAGGATGGCACATGAGGGCACAGGATGGCACATGACAGGATGGCACATGAGGGCATAGAATGGCACATGAGGGCACAGGATGGCACATGAGGGCACAGGATGGCACATGAGGTCACATCATAGCACATGAGGGCTCAGGATGACACATGAGGGCACAGGATGGCACATGAGGGCACAGGATGGCACATAAATGTATAGGATGGCACAGGATGGCACATGATGATACAGAATAACCCATGAGAGCACAGTATGGCCCATGAGGGCACAGGATGGCACACGAGGGCACAGGATGGCTATTGATGACACAGGATGGCACATCAAGGCATGGATCGCACATTTTGACACATGAGGGCACAGGATGGCATATGATGGCACAGAATGGCACAAGAGGACACACAATAGCACATGAGGGCAGAGGGTGACACATGAGGGCACAGGATAGCATACAAAGGGCATAGGATAACACATGGAGGGACAGGATGGCAGATGATGGCACAGGATGGTGCATGAGGGCATAATAAGCCACATGATGGCACACGAGGGCACAGGATGACACAGGGTGATGTGTGTCTGGTAGTGCAGCCAGCCTTATGCCGTCATGTACTGCCTAGATGAAAGATGCTGTAATCTATGCTGTGTGTGCACCCCGCACCGCCCTGTGTATTTAACACCACATGGTGCCCACCAGGTAGCCTGTTATTCAGACCTCACCAGGCTCACGGGGCAGGAATGCCATCCTTTGGCCTTACCCTTGAAGTACAAACAGACACATCACCCCTGCTGAGCCCTCCCCTCCCCCACCCTGGAGCCAGCACCCCGCAGTCTGACTTACTTGATGTCCTGGTGCCAGGCCACATAGGGGGCGCTGTTCCCTTGGTGGGGCACGTCGGAGGCCGGGTATTTACAGATGAACCTGGAGTCCAGCAGGACCACATGGTGCCCCAGCACGGCGGTGATGGCCTGGAGGGTGTGCGGGTGAGTGGCGAGGCCCAGCACCCACGGCAGGCGCAGGTGGGCGTTGTGGAGGCTGTACTGGGCGTGCTCCTTCCCTGTAGGGTGAGAAAGGAAAAGACACACAGATGATGGACGGAATACAAAGCAAATCAAACATTCACCCCCAGTCAAGAGGTCTGGGTTCAATCCATCGTTCTTTTACTCACCTTGCCACCCCAATTTAGACCCAGCCTACAGGGGACACAAGGAGGGGGGTTAGTCTCTACCCCGAGAGGCCTCTAAACGGAGGGGCTTATATATGGGAATGGTGGCACCGAGCAGGGCAGCAAAAAACATTCCTGCGCCGTCCTGCGCCACTGGAAAAGGCAGGAACGCACTCATTTATCCAATACGGTGCATTGTTTTCCTTTCTCCCTGCGCTGGCGCCGTTTCTGCAGCCTAGTGTCAACGCTGGCACCCTTGCACCATGGTGCAGCACTGCCTGTGTTACAGCAGGATTGTATTAGCGCAGGAAGGGGCACCTTCCAGCATATAAACAATCCATAGAGGCATTTTACTCTTTCTAGGTGTGCTGCAGAATGCACACACATGGAAAGTTAAAAACAAGTAGAAATAAAGATATTTCTCCTCTTTACAGCCACCATACACAAGACACAAGCAACATAAAGCAGATACAGCCACCATACACAAGATACAACCAACATAAAGCAGATACAGCCACCAGACACAAGATACAAGCAACATAAATCAGATACTGCCACCAGACACAAGATACAAGCAACATAAAGCAGATACAGCCACCAGACACAAGATGCAAGCAACATAAAGCAGATACAGCCACCAGACACAAGATACAAGCAACATAAAGCAGATACAGCCACCAGACACAAGATAAAAGCAACATAAAGCAGATACAGCCACCAGACACAAGATACAAGCAACATAAAGCAGATACAGCCACCAGACACAAGATACAAGCAACATAATGCAGATACAGCCACCAGACACAAGATACAAGCTACATAAAGCATATACAGCAATCATACTCTTGATACAGCCACCAGACACAAGATATAACCAAATAAAGATATTTCTCCTCGTTAGGCCTCACCTTGGGAGCCATAATATTTTAACACATTCCTAGATTTACAAGACCTTGTAAATCTGCGTCAAAAACGATGAGTTGCAACACCCTTCGCAACGCCCATGGAACGCCTTTCGGGCGCAGTGTAACGCAACGCAGTGATTTGCGCTGCGTTGCCTTTCTCCATATTTGTGAAGCCGCTCAGGGCCACGCAGAGTGGCTTTGCGGGGCTTCATAGATTTGGCTTGGGGCTATGCCTCGTGCATGTACCACTTAGCATGATGCAAGCATGACGCAAGGCCCGCATAAATAAGCTCGAGGAATAAGGCTGCCCTCCCTGCACCCACCAAACTCCTGCTCCAGCTCCTCGAAGGCCCTCCTGGCGCCCTCCAGCTCCTCCAGGTCCAGCACTGGCACTGACGTCAGGAAGCCCCGGGCATCATAAAGGGTCTTCATGTGCTGAGGGTCCGCCTCCATGATGAGGGCGAGGACTCGGACCCGCTTCTTGTGCAAGGGATGGGGTCTGCCGCCGGGCTCCTGAGAGCTGAGCCCCAGATGTGGATATGTTCCTCTGGCACCGGACTCCAGATGTTGCCCTTCACCTCCAGATGTGCTGATTCTCCAGGCGTTTTCTTCTGGCTCCCAAGACGCAGGTGCTCCAGATGTGGCCCTGTGGCTCCTCAGGTGCTGGAGATTCTGTACCCTGGTATTCAAGAGCTCCAGATGTGAGTGTTTCCTCCTGCCCCTTGCAGTGCTGGAGCTCCAGGTGTTGCTGGGGTCACTGCCGCTGCTGTCCACCCTCCTCTGCCTCGGCATCTTATGTAGGGCCGCTCAGACCCGCCCCGGGGCAGCACTCCCATGACGTCACCACAGCTTGCGGGTTTTCCCATTAATCCCAGCTCATAACCCCAGGCTGCCTGGCATTGTGTAATCCTGGGCATGTCCGCAGCGGAGGGGGGAGGCACTGCAGACGCCAGCTCGGACGTTTCCTGGTGGTCCAAGGGGGCTGCCACAATGGGGTTCACGCGGGAGTCGTACAGTGATACCCCCAAATTATGGGACTTTGAAGTATGTATGAATAAATAAAGATTCCTTATTTACACTGAAGCCAGTATCGGGGTGTTACCGGTCCGAGGGGCTCCCGAGAGCAAAAGACGGGTCTAGGCCAGACCTGAAAAGAACAGGTCAGTAAAAGCAGCAGTGAAAGGCCGGAAAGTATCTGACCTCACGGGAACTGACGTCAATTCTTCTCCAGATAAGGATGTGAAGTCACAAACGCTTTGCCACAACGACGTCAAAAGAGGTGAAGCCATGACGTTAAAGGGGTATACTGACCCGAGCATAAGTGCAGCGCCCACACCCCAAATACAGACACCAGACACAGACACCACGGCTGACAGGCCAGATACAGACATCACACACACGAGGCAGAGCCTCACATGTGGGATACATGCGTCAAAGGCTACATACGTGTATGCACAGAATGGATTCTTCATATGAAGGATGCTGCCTTTATACATGGAATCCAGGCATCACACCGAAAAACAGCTATAATACACCAAGCATATCCGCATACACCATGGTGCAGCCCTCTGACGTATGAAGCAGGCCTCATATGCCAAATACAGCCACCAGACACAAGATACAAGCAACATAAATCACATACAGCCACCAGACACAAGATAAAAGCAACATAAAGCAGATACAGCCACCAGACACAAGATACAAGCAACATAAAGCAGATACAGCCACCAGACACAAGATACAAGCAACATAAAGCAGATACAGCCACCAGACACAAGATACAACAACATATATCAGATACAGCCACCAGACACAAGATTCAACAACACAAATCAGATACTGCCACCAGACACAAGATACAAGCAACATAAAGCAGATACAGCCACCAGACACAAGATACAAGCAACATTAAGCAGATACAGCCACCAGACACAAGATAAAAGCAACATAAATCAGATACAGCCACCAGACACAAGATACAAGCAACATAAATCAGATACAGCCACCAGACACAAGATACAACAACATAAATCAGATACTGCCACCAGACACAAGATACAAGCAACATAAAGCAGATACAGCCACCAGACACAAGATACAAGCAACATAAATCAGATACTGCCACCAGACACAAGATACAACATAAAGCAGATACAGCCACCAGACACAAGATACAACAACATAAATCAGATACAGCCACCAGACACAAGATACAGGCAACATAAAGCAGATACAGCCACCAGACACAAGATCCAAGCAACATAAATCAGATACAGCCACCAGACACAAGATACAAGCAACATAAATCATATACAGCAACCAGACACAAGATACAACAACATAAATCAGATACTGCCACCAGACACAAGATACAAGCAACATAAATCAGATACAACCACCAGACACAAGATACAGGCAACATAAAGCAGATACAGCCACCAGACACAAGATACAAGCAACATAAATCAGATACAGCAATTCTGGGGATACACGAAAGTAGGTTGCTTGGAGGTGCAGAGGGAACCTCGTGCACATGAGGTGTGAGACACGTGGAAAGTGTTGTGTGGAGTGACCAGTCATTACATCTAGGCGCCTGACCTTGTTTGTTGCAGTTTGATATAGCGCGAACTCGACCCAAGATATTGGAGCCTTTCACATGAGCACCAGATACCTCACCAGAGGACGCATTCATTTTTGGGAGGCACAGTGAGGTTCAGTGATTTGCCCAGAATCACAGGATGCCGAGCCAACGCCGAGACTCGAGCCTTGTTCCCCTGCTCCGTAGTCGGCAACTGTGGCCGTTACGCCTCGTCCTTGTCATAAATACACAAACATTCCAAGGACAGGAACACAGCGTCCATCAAGGAAAACTCAACCGATGGAGGAACACGAGACACGCATCTCCCCAGCCAGTGGGGGCTGTAAACTTGACCCAAGTGCCAGTAAGGCCTGGCCCAGGGAAGGGCAGAGTGGAGGCATCCATTGCTCGAGACAGATGTGCTGTGAACCGCCTGGGGGCATTCCGAGTCGCCACTGTCCGGGTTCAAGGCTGGGTGTTGTTTCCTGCTGTTAATGTCCATTGTGATAGCAACAGAGTGAAACAATTAGCCACCTCTGCCTGCTATTAACAGGGGAGGGGTCCCCCCAGAATAGAGCCCCAGGGTGCACTGGCCACAGTGGCGAGAGGGACTTCCCCGTGGCTGCTGCAGTGTGGGGGGTTTACACCTGCAGGGAAGTGACACTTCCAGTCCGGGGTACAGTGGAAACCCCCAGGCTGCCTTGGGGTGTATTCCCTCCAAACTTGTTTAAGAAAGGTTCTCACTCCACAACCCAAACCCCCATGCAGAGGGCGCTTCTTGCTTTTTATTGGTTGTAACATGGATCTGGTATAACACGCTATTGATGCCGTGACGTCAGTCCCGAAGAGGCTGATCTGGGTGATCGATCTAGTGGCTATGAACGGCGACCCCTGCTTTCTTTTTAAGGAAATGTTTCAGTTGAAAGGCGTGCAAAATGCTGCTGCTGGGCGGGGGGTTACTGTTACGACTCTATACCATAAGCCAGTAGCAATCGGAAAGGGACTGCTGTTGCCATGATAAAATAAGCATTGAAAATGCAATAGGGAGAGGATATGGCCTTATGGCTAAAGCTGCCGACGTTGGAGCTGGGGAACTGGGTTTGAGCCTCGGCGGCGGCATCCCGTGATTCTGGGTAAATCATTGAGTCTACCCGTGCCTGCCAAAAACAAGATGGCCGTCTAAAAGTGAAAGCGGGCATAGTGCGCTGCAAATACAAAACAAGCTGTGGCCAGGGTTTAAGTGGGCAGGGTCTGATTGGTACTGAGCACCGGCAGTTTTTAGGTCTCGCTGAGCCAATGCGCTTGTGCATTGCTGGCGAGATTATAGTAAGGGGAAAAGTAAAGTCGACCAAAGACCTTTGGATTGCGGTTTATGGCCAGTGCATGTGAGGCATTTAAGCGCGAAGCTGGAATCTGGCATCGACTTGAAAGCAGCAGACTGCTTACGCCGGCGCGTGCTCGGCCTCACTTCCTGCTTCCCCTCTTACTTGCGTTATCGCTCACACCCCATATGCTCGTTCCCTCCCACCCTTGATGTATGCACGTGCACGCCATCGCCAGCCACATAACACACCAGCATTTGTCTGTGGCTCGGCATCAGACTTCAAAGGCTGCCGCTCCACCGCCCCCCACGTGCACATAGCACACCACCATTTGTCTGTGCCTCGGCATCAGACTTCAAAGGCTGCCGCTCCCTTATACCACTATTTTAGTATATGGTTCAGTGTCTGTCCCCTCTGCTTTCAGGTCCTCTTCATCTTCGATCCACCCTTGGATCCACCCGGACACTTCTCTCCTAGTCGCCTGCAGCATCTTTCTTCCAGGCTCCATAGGATTCGTTGACGAAACCCGACATACTTTGACACCTACGCACCCGCTTCCTGTGGGTGAGATAACGCGAGTACTTCGGTGCTCCTGTGGGTATTGACTATCCAACTGTCTAGGTTTTAAGTAACTTTCACCGAGTCCAGTTAGAAGTGCCCTAAAAGAACTAGTTTTCTTCTTTTACGTTCCCATTCATTCTCTATGGTAACGTGCGTGTGTGTTTAGACACGGCACACGCATCCCGTGGGTCTCCTGCTTCCTAACTCTTGGTAGCTCAGCATAGCCCCAGCGATTCCCTAGGCCTATTCACTTTCCGTGTAGTGGTCCTTATACCACTACTTTAGTATATGGTTTAGAGTGCCCCTAGGGCCCTACTGTATTTTGTGCAACTTATTGTATTTTAATTGAATATCTTGTATTGTGCTTGTGCCTCTGACCTCATAAAGAGTTCAGAGGGTTGGTCTAGTAATAAATAACATATATGTTTTATATATATCCTGTGTGGTGTCCTTTCATTTGGTATTAAAGGGGTTACATATGGTAAAACAGCTGGCTTCACATGCCCTCTTGAGTTTAGCCTCAGACCTAAGACTGCTTTGTCCATGCTACCACTAGGATAGCTGGTCTATAAGGTTGACTTTACAACCATCACCATAAGGGTTGTTTGGACTGGTGCAAGGTGCTCACTAGAATAGTGAACATCATATACCAGGCCAACTTCTCACATACTGTTCATTCATCCCCTTTCTATGCTCATCCTTTCGCTCGCCATTGCCTGTGTATGCTCAACAGGTTGTTGCACTTAAACACCCCGCACCCGCCTCGGTGGTCTGTGTTTTCTTTCACTACTGTGTGACTCTTGATTCCTTCTGTCTGCTTGTTCAGCCCTCCACACTCTTCTCCTCCCATCTGTGTCTGGCTCCCCACGGTCACTCCTTTTGCTTTTTCTCTGGACATGCTCTGAGAGTGAGGCTCTGTTTTCTCACTTGATCTTCAGCTGCGCACAGTATGAACTCTGCTATGCGCCACATTTGAAAATATATTGACTTACCTTTTGAGGCTATTAGCAGTAAAAATGCAAAACTTGATTTGTACTGTGTGAAATACATCTCCTACAGTGTAGCAACTCGCAATGTGTCTTGACATCTGCACAACTAAGATTTTCTTTCTAGGTTAGCCAATCAGACTTGTCAGGACACCGAAGTACAGAAACTTGCAGTGTTAGGTGTGTGCACAAACTAGTATGGGTTATGAAGAGTGGAACTCTCATACGTTGTGCTAGCCCAGGATGCTTGTTTCCAGTCCAGGGAAGACATGGTTTGGCAGTTCGCCCTCACTCTATCTATCTATCTCCCACACTCTATCTTTTGCCCTTATTATTATTATTATATTTGAGTTTGTAAAGCGCACAGATACCCTAGGGTTTCCCGGCGCTAACAGAGAAAAAGAGGCAGAGAGACACAGGTGGGAGACAATTTAGACAGAGAAAAGCCAGGTTTTCAGGCCTTTCCTGAATTTCAGGTAGCAAGATTCAAAACGCAACGAGATGGGGAGTGTATTCCAGAGTGATGGCGCCAGATAAGAAAAGGAGCGACCACCAGCTGTGGTGCGTTTGAAACGGGGCACAGAGAAGGTGCCAAGAGAGGAGGATCTGAGGGTACGAACTGGACAGTACGGGTGAACTAGACTGGAGAGGTATGGAGGGGAGTTGCCTGTTTTGATCCGGTGCATATAGCAGAGGGCTTTGAATTTTGCTCTTGATTCGATGCGCAGCCAGTGAAGGCTGCACAGGGAAGCAGTAGCAGAGGCAGTTCTAGGCAGGTTGCAGAGCAGGCGAGCTGCCATGTTTTGCACCACCTGTAGTTTGCGTACAACCTCCTTGCTAGCCCCAAGGAGGAGTACGTTGCCGTAATCTAACCTGGAGGTTACTAAAGCCTGGACCACAGTTCTTTGGGTGTCTGGCGGAAGCATCCATGCTATTTTTCTCAGCCACCGCATGATGTTAGTACAGGTGGCTGAGACTTTCACAACATGCTGCTTCATGGACAGTTGGTTATCAAATGTAACTCCCAGGTTGCGAGCCTTGGTGGATGGAATCGGCAGGGGACCCATTTGCTGAGGCCAGTGCTTAGGGCCCCAGAGAGAGGTGTCAGGACCGAATAAAAGGAGTTCGGTTTTGTCACCGTTTAATTTTAATTTGTTGGTCTGCATCCAGTTGGCAATATTAATGAGCCCAGATCGGAGGGATGAAGTGGAGGCGTGTTCATTTGAGGAGAGAGAAAAAATGATTTGGGTGTCGTCCGCGTATGAAAATATAGAGAGACCAGATTGTTCTGCCAAAGAAGCAAGAGGACTGACATAAATATTAAAGAAAAGGGGGCTTAAAATAGAGCCCTGGGGAACACCGTGTGGGGACGGGAGGGCAGTGGAGGCAGAAGTGGAGGAAAAGACCTGAAATGTGCGTGCGGACAGAAAACTGGTGATCCAGGCTAAAGCCATGCCGTGGATACCAGCAGCCTTTAGGGTGGAAAGGAGGATGTCATGGGAGACGGTGTCAAACGCAGCGCTCAAGTCCAACAGGATAAGCGCCACCGTCTCCCCTCTGTCCACCTGCTGTCTAATAGTCTCTGTGACACCTAAAAGGGTGGATTCAGTGGAGAATCCAGCCCTGAAGCCAGACTGGGATGGGTGCAGGAATTTAGTGTCCTCAATATGAGAGGAAAGGCAGAAATTGATGTGTTTTTCTAATACCTTGGACAGGCAGGGGAGTAGAGATATGGGTCGGAAATTAGAAGGGCTATTGGGATCAGCATTAGTTTTTTTAAGAAGGGGAACCACCATAGCGTGTTTCCAAGCTGCAGGAACGGTGGCTTCCGACAAAGATGCGTTCAGGAGGGCTAGAATGGGTGAAAGAGCAGGAGTGTCTAGGGTGCTTAGAATTTGAGGGGGCATGGCATCAAGTGGGGAGCCAGATTTGATTTTAGCCATGAGTTTAAAAAAGAGTTCTAACGAGATTGGGTCCCATTTGTCAATGGAAGTGTGGTGGGCAGGGGTAATAGTGTCCAGGGGGACAATGGTATCAGGGTCTGTACTGAGGGGATTGTCCAATACTCGTGGGAGGGCATCAAAACCGGCATAAATGCGGTCTATTTTCTCTCTGAAAAAGTCAGCAAGTGTATTGCATTGATCTGTGTCCAAACAGGGAGCTTTTGGCAAATTAGATTGTCCAGAAAGTTCTTGGACTGCTCTAAAAAGAGCTTTTGGACGGTTTTGAGCAGATAGAATAGAGGTGTTTACATAATTAGCTCTAGCATTTTTGCACAGGGAGTGGTAATATCGGAGTTCTGTTTTATAAATTTCTTTATCATTGGGGGAATACTCAGTTCTCCATCTGCGTTCAAGTTTCTTACACTTGGATTTAGCGCATTTAAGTTGGTCGTTAAACCAAGGGGCAGGGGGGTGAATGAAGTTTTGTTTTCCATTTCGGGCCGGAAGACAGATGTCAATGGCTGAAGAGAGCCATGTGCTAATTAAATTTTCATCTTTGATAGTGATATTATTGGGTAAAGAGGGTAGGGTTATAGCGAGGTGGCGATTCAGTTGTTGCAGATTAAGTTTTTTCCAGTTTCTATTCGGTCTGAGGGTCTGGATGTAAACTGGTGGACCGACAACAGCAGTAGTCAGGATGTTAAATTCTACAATGTAGTGGTCGGACCAGGCAATGGGTTTGGAGGGGAGGCAGGTGAGGACATCAAGGTTTGAAAAGATGGGATCAAGTAGATTACCTGCTTTATGTGTAGGGCCAGTGTTGTGAAGATGTAGATTAAGAGCGGCCAAATCTTGAAGAAGGTGTGTACAGATAGGACAGAGTGAGTTGTTAAAATGGATATTAAGATCACCAAGAAGAAGAAAATTCGAGGATTGCATCAATAAAGGAGCTATATTTTCCGGTAAAGCAGAGGCCCATGCGCCAGCAGCACCGGGGGGACGATAAAGTAAAGCGCCCGAGAGGGTGTAGTTAGGGTTCAATAATAATTTGAAGCAACCAGCTTCGCAATTGGGTATAACTAAGTCCTCCCACTTGCATGAGTAGATCCGTTTATATATGATGGCAATGCCACCGCCATCCTTGCCTGGTCTGTTACGGCTCACATAGGTGTAGTTATTAGGGAGAGCAGTGGCAATGTCAGGTCCCGACCAGTCGTTCAGCCAGGTCTCTGTCAAAAACAGGGCCGCCGGGCTTTCGGAAACCAAAAGATCAAAAATGTCCCTCTTATGCTTAGGCAGGGACCTACAATTCAAACTCATAAACGTATAATTGGTGGAGTGATGCATGGGGGGAAAAATGGCTTGACATGGAGAAGATTTCCAGAATGTAGAACTGGGGATATGGGTAAGTGAGGTTCCTGAAATAAGAGTCAGGGAGCACACCTGGCAAGATGTAGGAGCGTCCATAGCCCGAAGGCAGGGGCAAGTGTTGTTGATAGGGGGACGGAGAGATTGCAAGGCATGTCTAGAGTAGTAAAGCCTGGGGTTTGTGGGGTGCGGAGCAGGGGGGGTGGCCCCTGGTCCCGTCAGGTCGCGGACGGGCGCAGACGGGCTTAACTTAGGCGCAACTTCGGCGCGAAGTCGGCGCCCCCGCTGCGCCCGTCCGCTGCGCCTCCTCCACTCCCCCATATTAATTAGTCAGCTATAGAGGGTGGCTAGTCCAATCACCTTCCCCGTAGCGCTGAGGGCGGAAGTGCCCTCACTCTATCGGCCTCACTCTATCTATCTATCGGCCTCACTCTATCTATCTATCAGCCTCACTCTATCTATCGCCCTCACTCTATCTATCTATCGCCCTCTAGCTATCTATCACCCTCACTCTATCTATCTATTGCCCTCACTCTATCTATCGCCCTCACTCTATCTATCTATTGCCCTCACTCTATCTATTGCCTTCACTCAATCTATCTATTGCCCTCACTCTATTTATCTATTGCCCTCATTTTATCTAGGCATCACTATCAGAGGCTTCACATAGCTGCTTGCCTTTAGGAAGGCCCTGAAAACGTGGCTATTTAACCCTGTGATTAGGCCTTAGGAGGATATCTGACATAGTGCCAGGAAGCCCTTGGGCAGCAGTGCGCTCTATAAATATCACTAGCATAACATAGCATAACATAACATCCATCTATTGCTCTCACTCTAGCGCCCTCTATCTATCGCCCTCACTCTATCTATCGCCCTCACTCTATCTATCGCCCTCACTCTATCTATCTATCTCCCACACTCTATCTTTTGCCCTCACTCTATCGGCCTCACTCTATCTATCTATCGGCCTCACTCTATCTATCGGCCTCACTCTATCTATCGCCCTCACTCTCTCTATCTATCGCCCTCTAGCTATCTATCACCCTCACTCTATCTATCTATTGCCCTCACTCCATCTATCGCCCTCACTCTATCTATCTATCGCCCTCACTCTATCTATTGCCCTCACTCAATCTATCTATTGCCCTCACTCTATTTATCTATTGCCCTCGTTTTATCTAGGCATCACTATCAGAGGCATCACATAGCTGCTTGCCTTTAGGAAGGCCCTGAAAACGTGGCTATTTAACCCTGTGATTAGGCCTTAGGAGGATATCTGACATAGTGCCAGGAAGCCCTTGGGCAGCAGTGCGCTCTATAAATATCACTAACATAACATAACATAACATAACATCCATCTATTGCTCTCACTCTAGCGCCCTCTATCTATCACCCTCACTCTATCTATCGCCCTCACTCTATCTATCGCCCTCACTCTATCTATCACCCTCACTCTATCTATCGCCCTCACACTATCTATCCATCTATCGCCCTCACTCTACCTATCTATCCCACTCACTCTATCTATCGCCCTCACTATATCTATCGCCCTCACTCTATCTATCGCCCTCACTCTTTCTATCTATCGCCCTCACTCTATCTATCTATCCCCCTCACTCTATCGCCTTCACTCTATCTATCGCCCTCACTCTATCTATCGCCCTAACTCTATCTATCGCCCTCACTCTGTCTATCTATCGCCCTCACTCTTTCTATCTATCGCCCTCACTCTTTCTATCTATCGCCCTCACTCTATCTATATATCGCACTCACTCTATAGCATCACTCAGGGGCACCACAACATCAGTATGCGCTTCCACACCATCACTGAACACGACAGCATCACTCGTCGCAACCACAACATCACTCAGCGCCACCACAACATCACTCAGTGCCACCACAGCATCAATCTGTGCAACCATTCAACAACAACTGGTTCAAATATGTTCTCTCAAAGTTTCAATCTTTATTACAAATGTCACAAAAAGATGTAAATATTTCACTTCTGTTCTTGGATTTTCTTCACAATAAAATACACTCAACATAATCTTCACAAAAGTTATTTACAAAAGTTTAAGCTATTGCCATTGTAAATTACAATAACTTTTATTTAAGTTAAAAAAAATTTGAAGCCATTGTTATTTGTAATACCAATACATCGAAGTCACATAAATAGAACACATTTATTTATTTAGAAAGTTTTATATACCGTGAACAAGACCCTTGCGGATATAAGAGCGCTTTACAAGGTAAGTGTCTTAGATACACAAGTACAAGGTAAATAATATAAAGCTCAATGCTAGTCAATGATGGTGTAAACACCCTATCGTAGATACATAGGTATATGGTGCAAAACAAAACGTTCCATGAAGAACTTTTCTCTAGGCTCCAGATATTGCAAAATACTGCCGCAAGATTGGCTCTGAAGGGTCCGGGCGGAGGTTCCGACGATTGTTCCGCGGGGGAGGAACCAACATTAAAAGACCTCATGGCGGCTATCACTGGGGTCCGGACGTCCCTGGGCCAGAAGATGGAGAATCTTAATAACAAGCTGGACACTGTTTCAATAGAAATGGGGCTGATCAGGGCAGACCTTTCGAAGGCGAACGCGAAAGTTAAATCGCTGGAAGTCAAAACAACAAGCCTTATTGATGATGTGAACCAGCTGCAGCAGGAGGTGCGTGATCTTAGGTCCTCTAGGGAGTCTACTGATCGTCGGCTTGATGAATACAAAGGGCGGGCTCGACGCAACAATGTTTGCATCCTGGGAGTGCCGGAGAAGGCGGAGGGGCAGGCAACGGATCTGTTTATGGAGAACCTCATCCTCAATCATCTTTAAACCTAAGGGCCTCAGTAAGCTTTTTATGGTGGAACGTGCCCACAGGGTACTGGGTGGCAGGCCTCGGGTTGGGGCGAACCCAAGACCGATCATTGCTTGAGTCCTTAATGTTCGTGACCTGGATGCTATCCTGCAAGCGGCTCGTGCATCGGATCCCCTGGAATTCGAGAATGCGACGCTTCTGTTCTTTCCGGACTTTAATCAGGCGGTGCAGAAGCAAAGACAGAGGTTCTTATCGATCAAGAAGAAACTGAGAGACAAAGGCATGAGGTACGCCATGATGTTTCCTGCCCGCCTTCGAGTGGAACTTGATGGGAAGGCCTAGTTCTCTGATAATCTTGATGTGGCTGCGGACTGGTTGGATAGTGTTCAGTGGCCGGACCGGGAGTCCCGCGATCAAGGGGAAGCCGATGAACAATGACTTGGTTTAGCGTGAGGTCATCTGGGGGCTGTAGATAGTGGTTTCGGGGGACGTTTCAGCAGGGGCTAGCGATAGGAGTTCCTGCAGATCTGTGCTTATATTGTTTTGGGGATGCTTTATGGTGCGGGTATATCCACAAACAGTTTGGGGAGGGGGAGATGGTGGGCCCGCTCGTAATCCCTCCTCTGTTTTCTACTTTTAGATTTTTGTAGATTAGCTGGGGGCGACAGGCACACTGCTAGTTGGGGATGAGCGTAAGCTATATGCAGGGGTGCAGGGAGGGGGATGGGGGGTTTTCGGGTTTGTTTTTGTTTTATTGTATGTTTTTTTTTTACACTGGGTGCCGTCAGTCGATTCTGTAACGTCTTGGTATTGTGATGTCCTCCGTTAAAAGGGTTGTTGGGATTTCTGCACCGAGTTGGAATGTGAATGGGCTTGGGGATGAGATCAAGAGAGGTATGGTTGGCCAGTTGATCCGGAGGCACTCCCCAGATGTGGAGTTATTGCAGGAGACTCACCTCATGGGAAAGCGATGCATGGCACTACACAGAGGGGGATACAAATTGGTCGCTCATGCTGGTTTCACAACTGGGTTGTGAGGGGTTGGGATTTTGGTCAAGAATTCCTTCCCGCTGGCCATCCAGGCCACATGGACCGATAATAGGGGTAGATATGCTGGGATTTCGGGGCTATGGGAAGGGAGGACTGTGACCTTTTTGTCTGTTTATGTCCCACTGGCCCTTCAGACCGATACTTTTCAGGACCTGTGCAAGATGTTTTTTGACGTTCCTGTTGGGGTGTTGGTTGTTGGCGGTGATTTCAATGCAGTTATGAATGGTGAAGCTGGTAGGTGTCCGGCTCTGGCTTTGTTGCCGTCCCGGAGATGGTTGACCGACTTTGTGGAAACTACTGGTCTGATTGATGGGTGGAGGCTTAAAAATCCCGGTGAATCTCAATATACACACGTTTCAACAGCACACAAGTCCCTTTCCAGGATTGATTATGTCTTGGTGCCGGCGGCACAGGCGGTTTGGATCCGGGAGGTGTGGCACTTGGCTACGGGGGTCTCGGATCACTCGCCGGTCTGGATTGGTTTGGACCTCAGTGGGCGTGACGTGGCTAGAACTGCACCTATTAGCGCTTGGCGGTTGCGGGACCCTGCAGCTAAAAATGAGATTGTGCGTGTTGCTGATAGTTATTTTCAAGAAAACGTCGGTACGGTGGACTCAAAATGTTCCTTGTGGGAAGCCTACAAAACTGTCCTCAGAGGGAAATTACTATCGTTTATTTCCGTGAAGAAGAGGGAGGGCCGTGCTGAGGTTGACAGAGTGGAAGCACATCTGTTAGCGCTAGAACGGGAGGTGTCGCTTGACTCCACCCCGGAGGGATTCCACCGCCTGCGCCTCCTTAGAGATGAGTATAGGAGCTTGGCTCATGATAGGGCGAAGACACAACTGGCGTACACCCAGAGCAGGGTGTACGAGCATGGAGATATGGCCGGGAAGTTGATAGCCTGGCTGGAAAAGGGGGAATGGGCGTCGCGGTTGGTACCTGTACTGCAGCCCGTCGGCTCGAATAAAATAACGGACCCGCAGGAGATTGTGTGTTTTTTTTTTTTAAACATTTTTATTTAAAGGTGACACAAGCATTTTAAACACATACAGACTATTTCGTTTCCCAGAAATTCCAGAGTCTGCATAAATATTACAAGAAGCAGTAAAAGAAGAAAGAAAAAGAAAGAATAGAATGAGTAAATGAAATTACAAAATAGTAAGAAGAGACAGGGCTCAATTTCACATTAATTCAATTCACAAATAGGAAACAAGCAGCCCCAAATTCTATCTATTTTAACCAGTGCTTTAGCACCTCTCTTCCTAGCTAACAGTAGTTCCATATGATGTATCTCTGTCACCAAGCACCACCATTCGTTTGCATTAGGTGATTGTTCCACTATCCATGCTCGAGCTATGACCAGCCTTGCACATGCTAATAGAATAAAAATTAAGTCTTGAAATGGAGAAGAGTTAAGTTGCAAGCCTAAAAGGATCATGTCTGATGATAATGGTACCTCGATTAGTTGTTTTGATCTCAGAATATTTTCTATGCTGTCCCAGAATGGAGTGAGAACAGGGCAGAGAACCAGCATATGTTCTAAATCAGTAGCCTGAGTATGACATTTTCGGCATTTGGTACGATCATTGAAAACGTTGTTGGGGGCCCATTTACTTATTTGTAAAGGGGTATAGTAAAGTTGACATATCGTTTTATATGCTTGGAGTTTTAAGCTTGAAGAGTGGACTAATGTATCAATTTTGTTTAAAAAAGAGGAAATGTCATTTGAACAAATACCGGTCGTAAACCGTAGAGCCCATTTCTGTGCCAATTTGGGACAATCATCTATCTTGCCTTCAATAAAGCATTTGTATCCTTGACTAATGGTATTTTTCTTGTTCCCCACTCCTTTATACATGCACAGCCATAAGTCTGAGTCAACAATCTCTTTAAGGTTTAATTTCCCTATAAGGAAATCGTGTATTTGTATATACTTAAAATAAGTATTTCCAGGTAATTTATATAATAGCCTAAGTGAATCAAAGTCCAAGAAACCTGATGACCCATGTAGGTCCCCCAATCTTACTATGCCTCGGTTCGCCCATATTTTACATCCTGAATCACTAAAGATACTTGGTAATCCCGGATTATTCCAAAGGGTTAAAAGGGAATGATAGAATGATGCTTTATTCTGAGTCGTTACCATCTTCCATATGCTGATTATATCTTTCGCAGTCTTGAACTTAACTCTTTTAAAATAGTTTGGGTCATTATTTCTGGCCAAAAATTGTAAGGAATCTAATCCTAACATAAATTGGTCGAAGAAATATGGGTTACTAGAATTAAACAAGCTCTGTAACCGTCCCAAAAATGATGCAAAATAGTACATTCTGAAATCCGGAAAGTTAAGCCCTCCTTTAATGAAAGGTAGTTTCAGGGAAGAAAGTGCTCTATGATTCTTTTTAAAGCCCCATATAAAACTGCCCAATAAGCCGTCAAGTTTCCTAAAAAATATTTTATTTATCTTCAAAGGAATGCATCTAAATAAGTATAAACATTTTGGCAAAATATTCATTTTAATAAGATTAATTCGCCCAATAAGGTTTAAAGTCACCTTCTGCCATTTTTTAAGAAGAGCCTGAGTGTCTTTCAGTAAAACATCATAGTTTAATGCCATTATATCCTTGATATTAGATGTTATTTTGATACCTAGATAGGTAGCAGCGTGGCATATTCCCGTTATTGGTATCTGTGGTTTATAATTGGCTATAATTTGAATCGTGCCCAGATTTAACTTGTATCCTGAAACTTCACCAAATGCATCTGCTTCTTTGATAATTCCTGCCATAGCTTCCATCACATCAGTTGCATAAACTGCCAAATCATCCGCGTAAGCAGTCATTTTAAGCGATCTTGTCCCAGATGAAAATGGTTTTATCAACACCTGCTCTTGTATAGCATTAATAAAAAGTTCCATGGCAAGAGCAAATAATAAAGGTGAAAGCGGGCATCCCTGCCGGGTCCCTCTCAAAATTGAAAATTTAGAAGAAAGTAAACAATCGTGCCCAATTACAGCATTAGGGCAGTCATAAAGTGCTTGAATTTTCGTTAAAAATTTAGTTTTAAACCCAATTTCTTTAAGAATTACCCAGAGATAATCCCACCCCACTCGGTTGATAGCTTTTTCTGCGTCGAGTAGTATCATTCCGAGTGGGGAGGGATTAGTGGCTGCTATGTCAAACAAAGTAATAGCCGTGTTTACGAGTTGAGTTGTATCTCTGCCTACTACAAAGCCATGCTGATGTTCACTAACCAAATTAGGCATGAGGGGGAAAGTCTTGTGGCGATTAGTTTAGCGAATACCTTGGCATCAGCATTAATCAAGGAGATTGGGCGGTAAGACCCGCATTCCGTAGGTGGTTTGTTCTTTTTAAAAAAAATATATATTTTAGCAGTGTTCCAAGAGGTCTCGGGGCCCTATCTGTTGTACTTATCTGATTAATAACTGAGCAAAATATTGGAAGTAATTCCTCGCAACATATTTTATAAATTTCAATCGGCAAGGTGTCATTCCCCGTAGGCTTCCCAGAGGGAAGAGAGAAGATAGCTGATTTTAGTTCTTCCTTAGTAAAATCTTTTTCCAGTTCTTCCATATCTACTATATCCTTCTCTAGCCGCCAATTGTTTCTAATGTAATTTTCCACTATCGCCGTAGGGGGGACGCCCTCTGGGGTGTATAATTTAGTATAGTATTCTACAAATTGTTGCAATATCTGCTCTGGACTAGTATGATTAATACCATTTGCGCCTTCTATGCTCTTGATTAAAGAAGTAGATCAATCGTCAGCAATTTTATAAGCGAGGATTTTACCTATTCTATCGCCGCTCTCGTATTGCGAGAATTTATATTTATGTAGTTTAGTCATGGCTTTGTCTCTTAAAAATTTCTTGGTCTCACATCGTAACGTTATCAGCTTATTTTCTAGTTTAGCTTTGTTTAGGTTATGAGAAGCCCCGCATCTTCTTTTCTGATAATTTCAGCCAAATGTTCTTAAAGCCCCCTTATCCTTGATGTAATACAACGGATCTCTTCCTTACGATTGGCATTCTGTTGGATAATAAACTGTTGGGCGAAACCTCTGATGCTAGCTTTACAACAGTCCCAAACTGAGGTGACTTTAGCCGTATCAATATTAAACTCTAGAAATTCTTTTATGTGTTCTTTCAAAAGAGAAATAAACCTAGGATTAGATATCAGATGTCTGGGAAAGGAGAATAACCTAGGTTCTGTCTTTTTAGATACGATCTTGAAGATTACCACTATAGGGTTATGATCAGATGTTACCTTTGGGCAGATCTCCATTTTACAGCCCTCCAAAATATGGGTCGTTGCCCAAGCCATATCTATGCGCGAGTACATTTTATGTGGTATTGAGTGGTAAGTATATCCTGCAAGCATAGGGTGAAGGTGCCTCCAAACGTCTTTCAGTCTATGTATGCGGGCTAGTTCTAGAATAGATGCCCTAGTCTTATGCTTTCTTTGTGATGAAATGCCCTTGGTCGTATCTTTTGCGTAATTAATAACACAATTAAAATCCCCCATAAGTAATAACTCCCCTTCCCAACCTAGTAGCTCAATATTTAATCGGTCAAAAATTGCTGCATCAACATGATTAGACCCATACACTGCACAGAGGGTATATTTGAGATTAGACAGCGTAATTTGAGCAATTACCCATCTTCCGGCTTTGTCCGATGCAACCCTATTAACTTCAACCTTAAATAGCTTTCTCTTGAGTATAGCCACCCCACGGATAGAGGCATTCAATGGTGTGCATATTATAAGCTCATACCCCCCCTGCTCCAACATTTTCCTATCCTGGTATCGTATATGTGTTTCATTTAATAGTGCAAACTGAGGGTTATACATTTTTAATTCTTCAAAGACAAGTTGTCTTTTGCTTTTATTATTAAGCCCTGAAACATTCCAAGCAAGGCAACTAACTTGACACATGTCTTATTTCAGATATGTCTTGAACAACTGCTTCAAGGAAGAAAAACCCTTCTAAAATTATAAATTTGTACCTCATATTTTGTCTGCTTGTGTCACCTTTTTCAGTTTCCCCTAAGTACCCCCCACACCTCCCCCAAACTCCCCCTAGCCTCAACCTACGTCCCTCCCCACACCCTGTACCTACCCGGAAGCCTACCCCTATCTTCTGCTGCCGTTGAATGGGCAGCCAGTCAGTGGGAGCTCCCCACGGACCCCCCTCCCTCCGTATTAAATCATCTGTGAGTATCCTATTACCCTATTAGAAGAGTAGAGAAAAGTATAGAGAAAAATAGTAAGGTTTGAAAAGCACCCATAGAAAAAGAAAAGGAGAAAAAAAAGAGAGCCAACCCTCTATGATCTATCTGAGATCAGTGTTTTTTTGGAGGCTAATGATCATTAACCAATGAAGCAAGAAATTGCTCAGCCTCTTTAAAGTCATCAAATATGTGGGTGTGGCCTGCTTTTATAACTTTAAGCCTGGCGGGCTCCTGGAGATAGACCACTGCCCCCTTAGATTTTAAAGGGTCTATCAACTTTCGCAGCTCCCATCGGTTATCCATTGTAGTTTTGCTAAGGTCAGACTTCGTGAAGAATGTAACATCATCCACCGTCACCGGTGTATTGGGCCTGGCTTTGATGGATATTGCCTGTCTTAATAAAAAAGTTTCCCAGATAAATCAGTATGGGTCTAGGAAATCGGCCATCTTTTTTCTTCGTAAACATAGGTAGTCTGTGAGCTCTTTGTATTTGGGAGTCCCAATCCCAATCGGATAGATCTGGGAAGGCTTTATGCAGAAACTTGACCATATATGCCCGGGCGTCTGCCCCTTCAGACCCCTCGGGAATTCCAAAAATCGCAGATTCTGGCGCCTTTGGCGATTTTCCAAATCCTCAACCTTATTCTTGAGTGTCAAAATATCTCTATCCTGACAATCTGAAGATATAACAGTAGTAGCAAGAGTTTCTTCAATAGTAACAATCCTCTGCTGGATTTCAACAATCTCCTCAGTAACATTGTGTAGTTTACCTCTAACCTCCTGCAAACAACTCTGCATTTTACAGTTGTCTTCTCTTAATTGAGAAAAGCTATGCTGAACTTCTTGGTGATGTTCTAATAGCGCCTTCAAAATGAAATCCAATGAGGTTCCCATGGGGGAGGCTGCAGGTGCTTGAGGTGGTTGTTGTTGTTGTTGGGGTGAAGTTGGTATCAGTGCTGGGTCCAATGCAGTAAGAGGAACCTGAGTGGGTTCACTGCAAGCGTGAAAAGAAGACAAGGAGTCAGCCTTTTCACCCATTATAGTAGTGGAGCTGGAGCCATTACCTATTACCTTCTGAGAGGCTATTTGCAGAGGATCTGGAGATATATTTTTACTGGCGGATGTAGTCTTAAAGTTATTTATGCTATTATTGCCAGAGAGGCGCTTGGCTATAGTTTTTACTCCTCCTTTTGCCTGTATCCACTTACGCAGTGGGCTCTGATCTTTCAAAAGTTTTTCCCGGGCGCTGGCAGATGTCAATGTCGATGGCAAAATGTTAAAGTTCAAGCCTCTGCCCTTCTTAACCTTGATCTTAGCTTTCCCTTTCCTTTTTAAAAGACCAGTGTGTTTACCGTTGATCGTTATCACAGCGTCATCTTCAGTCTCTTCAGTCTCTTCACCCTCGGGGCCCTCTCCAGCCCCTAGGTCCTCATACTCATCCTCGTTGGATTCTACTGCTGAAAAGTCGGTTGCAGTTTCATTAGAGGCGCTTGCTATGTTTGTGTTTATATGATTAGTAATCTCAAAATCAATGACTGAGTTGGCCGGTGAGTTAGGTTGATTAGATACCTCATTAGATACATCATCGGTGATCAGCCTCACACTCCCCGTATCAGATCCTGGGGTCTGTACCCCCCTGTTTGCCCCCTCAAGACCTTGACAGTTTTCAACAGAGCGCTGCACCGTATCTGCCTCAGACTGGCATGCGTTAACAGAAACTGTAGTGGTGTCATCTGGCACTATAGGCGCGTCATTAGTGGTGGTAGTGCCAGCGTCTGATTGATTATTGGCCATGGGGCTAGTAGAAGAAGAAGCCAGAGGGTTATCTAGTCCCTTATTTATAGCAGTTACTGTTACATTCTTTCCAACATTTAATGCTATATCTTTCCCCCCTGAGGCCAGTAATACCGATGGGCGGATTACTACTTGTTTACTAACTTGTTTACCTTGCATGCTGGGGGAGAGAGCGTTCAGGGTAGGGCAAGATTTGGTAACAGCTTTTGGTGTTAATGGTGTTGATGTTGCTGTTACTGGCACTGTTGTTACATGTTTAACCATCGCCGCCGGCACCACAGTCTCTTTACCCTCATTAGTCTCCTTCTGTAATTTATTCAGGCGAAGGGGGGTTTTTGGGTGCGTTTTTAGGGGCCATCACTGCACCGTTCTCCTGCCTCTTCTTACTCCTGGTCCTCGCCACAGCGGGGCTTTCGTTTAACCCCTCTCTGCCACCCGACCTCTTAGCTGGGAGACTGCTGGTTTTTGCTCCTACCTGGCACTTTTTCCCCCCTCCGCTCCGCTCTGCCGTGGCTCCGCTTTCCCGTAGTTTCACTTGCCGGGTTGCTCTCGGTCGCTCCTCTCACTCCGCCTCCCCCGCCTCTCTCTGCAGCTGCAACTGCCGCCGCCTCAAGGATTCCACAGCTACTGGCTCCGCGTAGTTTAGTGATTATACGGCGTTCCTCTCTCCCTTTCTCAGACAAACACAGCGGGTAAGCAGGTAGGGAATTTTCTTTTCTTTAACGGGTTTGCCGCGTTTCTGAAGAGCAGTTTTAGAGCTAATTAGAGTTCCGGCTCGTCAGTCATCTTAATCATCTGCTCGTCAGCATGTATCTCTACTCCATTCTCCTAGCTCCGTGCAGTTCAGCGCAGCCAAGCACGAAGGTCGGGAGGTCCTGTAGAAGCGTCCTCAATGTGGCGGCTTCAGTCCGCCATCTTGAAGAAGAGTGAGGGCCGTGCTGAGGTTGACAGAGTGGAAGCACATCTGTTAGCGCTAGAACGGGAGGTGTCGCTTGACTCCACCCCGGAGGGATTGCACCGCCTGCGCCTCCTTAGAGATGAGTAAAGGAGTTTGGCTCGTGATAGGGCGAGGACACAACTGGCGGACACCCAGAGCAGGGTGTACAAGCATGGAGATATGGCCGGTAAGTTGATAGCCTGGCTGGAAAAAGGGGAATGGGCGTCGCGGTTGGTACCGGTACTGCAGCCTGTCGGCTCGGATAAAATAACGGACCCGCAGGAGATTGTGGACGAATTTGCTGGCTACTACACCGAGGTGTACGTGGCCGATTGTAAGTACACGGAGTCCAAAAATGCAGAAATGATTCGAGATATTCCAATGCCCACTCTCTCCGATGAGGACAGGGATTACCTAGACTCTCAATTTCTGAATGACGAAGTGGCGCAGGCCATTAGAGGGGTTCGCTCTTGAAAGGTCTCTGGCCCCAATGGGCTCCCCATAGCGCTTTATAAAGTAAATGCAAACAAACTGGCTCCCTTTGTTAAGGATATGTTTAGCGAGAGCAGGGAGAGGGGCCAGCTTCCTTACGATCAGCGTGTCGCGAATATCGTAGTCCTGCACAAGGAGGGCAAACCGAAGACGGAATGTTCTTCATACCGGCCGATCTTCTTATTGAATGCTGAGCTGAAGGTCTTAGCAAAGCTGCTTGCGACTCGGCTGGTTAAGGTCATCACGACACTGATCCATCTGGATCAGTCAGGTTTTATGCCCCACGGCATTATGGCCCTTAACTTGCGCAGACTGCATGGGCTCCTGGGCGGTGCTTCACAAATACACAAGCCGACGGTCTTGTTGTCCCTGGATGCCACCATGGCATTTGATAGAGTGTAGTGGCCCTATCTCTTTGCCATCTTGAACAAGTTGGGCATTGGTCCGGAGTTTGCTTCCTGGGTCCGTCTTTTGTATTCCGACCCCCTAGCTCGGGTCGTAGTAAATAATCATAGATCTGATGATTTTGCCTTGGGGAGGGGCACCAGGCAGGGATGTCCTCTCTCCCCGCTGTTATTTGCCTTAGCGCTGGAGCCGCTTGTGGCGTGGGTTCGTTGGGACAGATCGATTAGGGGGCTTAGGTGGACATCCGAGTGGGAGGATAAGATATCACTCTACGCTGATGACATTTTACTATATTTGTCCACCCCTCGGACTTCGCTGATAGTGTTTTTGGACGTCCTGGTGGTGTTTGGAAGATATTCCGGTTTCGCCATTAATTGGGCGAAGTCGGTCCTTTTTGTCTTAAGTGGTGATGCCCCAGATATCCCTGCCGGCTGCACGGTTAGATTGGAAACGGCAGGGTTCAAGTATCTTGGCATTTTTGTTTCCTTAGATCCCCAGAGTAGGTATACCAATAACCTATTGCCGCCACTGGCCAGACTCCGGAGGGATGTGGTGTGGTGTAAATCGCTTCCGCTCTCCCTGCTGGGACGCGCTGTCCTGTTTAAGATGATGGCTCTTCCCCTTTTCTTGTACGCGCTCCAGAACTCTATGGACCAGAAGTATTATTGGGCGTCTCAGCTGGCGGCAGTTAATCATGCCATTTATGGATCGCCGCTGGATCCCGGCTATGCTATGGATCGCAGCCAGATACCCGGTGGAGAGTTCTCCAGGGCATTGTATGCCAGACGGGGGCGCTTTCCCCTGGTCGGGTCTACGGCGGTTGCTGTTCAGGTCTGGCATGAGGCTACTCGTTCCCTTAAATGGGATGGGAAGATAACTTTGGCTACGCCACTATGGAATGCTGAATGCCTGGGTAGTTTATGGAAGTCTAAAGGTTTCGATTAATGGGACCTCATTGGGATTTCCCGGGTAGGAGATATGTGGGGCAAAGACGGGATCCTTACGTTTGAGACTCTGCAGGAACCGTATCAACAGCAGGGGAGTGACTGGTTTCGTTACTTGCAGGTTAGACACGCACTGCTAGCTGGTATTCCCAGGGGAGTAACACCCCCGGAGGCTTCCCCGTTGGAGGATCGGGTGTTGGACGGTCATATTCTGACAAAAACGATCTCCTTGATTTATAGAAAGCTAGTTAATCACATGGAGGATCCCCTTGGGGCTTTTAGAGACCAATGGACTGCAGACAGGCTGATCCTTGACGATGAAGTTGGAGGGAGGCGGTGGCTTCTCCAAGGGTCATTGCTGTCCAAATGAGACTCCGGTTGGTGCAATTGAAGGTCCTCCACCGCTGCTATGTTACCGGCCCACGATTGGTGCGTATGGGTTTGGTGCAAGTGGTGAGTGCAGAAGGGGATGTGGTGAGGCTGGAACGTTCATGCATATGTTATGGGACTGAACCCTCATCCGGGGGTATTGGGCCGCAGTTCATGGTAAGGTGCGCAAGGTGTGGGGAGTGGGCTTTGAGTTGGAGGCACGTCGTTGTCTCTTGAATGCCTGGGAACCAACTGATCTTACGTCTCGCGGAAAAGTGTGGGTCACACTGGCATGTGCTATCGCCAAGCGTAATATCGCTCAATTATGGGGGGCGAATCAGCCGCCTACTATGGTAGTGTGACCAGATTCTCAAAACAAAAAACAGGGACATGTCATAGACATAGAAGTAGGACTACGGTTTGCAGTAACCATCAACATGAAAAAGTAGGACTATTTGATAGCTGTCATAGACATAGAAAGGGGACTACAATGTCAGGTCCCTCCACAGACCGAGTGGGCACTAGCTATGCAGAACCTGTAGGTTGTGAAGGAAACTCACACTGTCACAGGCTGCTTGAGCAGGAGCCTGGGTGTACATACATCTGTGAAGGAAGCTTACGGTGCCACTGTCTGTGCTGAGCCTGTACTGTATAAGAGAAACGCGCACTGCCACAGCACATGCTGCCAGGCAAGTGTGCGTGTGTGTGACGCTTGGATTGGTGCTGCGTGCATTATACCTGCTCTCTACAAGACAGGATTTTGCCCTATCATTGCCTGTGCTCTTTCGCTGGTGTGTGTATGTGGTGTGTTGCAGACTGAGGTGGGGGTATCAGCGTAGTTCTCACAAATGCACCTCAGGTGATGGGGTTTACTGGATGTAGGAAGGGGGAGTCTCTAGTTGGCGCAGTGCAACACTAGCGACAAGCAGGGACTCTCCTCTTCCTCGTCAGGGCTGAGGGTTACCTTCCAGACAACCTCTGCTTACCCTCTAGGTAGTGTGGCTTAAGCAGTCGCAGGCTAATCTTTGGGGCATATAGGTTAAACACTTGCAATAGTACACCTTTAAAACCAACCCACCACACAACGAGACCAGACTGTATTCTGTAAAAATATATATCTTTATATAGATTTTAAGCAGGCTTGTGAATACAGTCAACGTACTTTATGATAACGGTTTCAAGTTACTCAGTTCAGGTTACCACAGTTCTTATAGCAGTTCTATTTGGGCCCGTAGGCCGGTGTTAACCAAAGTTCTTGTGGAGCCGGCGGCTTCCAGGGGATCTGTCCCACGTCGCGTTGCCTTCCCGGGGTCGCTGATCGTTGCTGCTCTTCAGCCGAGCAGGTCACTGGTCATCCGGGGCAGCGGTGCTCTGTGGCGGCAGGGTCCTCTCCTCGTCGTCCGCTCCGACCCTGGCGGCGGCGGCTGTGCGGTGGTGGCAAGTGGCAGTACGGTCCCCAAGTGCAGGACGTACCCAGCCAAGTGCCGGTGCAGCTGTGCGCTCACAGCTGGGCTGTCGGGCAGGTTACCGACTTTGCGGATTCTCACAGGGCAACTGTCCGTCTTTGCAGGTGAGTGGTTGCTCGTATCGCAGCCCACTCGAGAGCTTGGACCGGACGGGTCCTCCTTCGCTTTGCTCTCGCGGTCCCGGTGCAGTTGCGGTCACCGTGTTTGGGCCAGCGGCGGCTGGTCCTCACTTTGCTTCCGCTGTTGCTTTGGGCCCCGGTCACGGTGGTCAGGCAGGGGTCGTCGCCTTGGAGGAGATTCCTCCGTCAGTACTGCAGCGATGGTCAGCACCCGCAGTCGCTTTCCTTCAGGGGGTAGCGTCCACTGGTCCTGGGACGCTGGTCAGGGGGCAAGTTCACAGCAAGCCCTTGGAGATCTCTTTAGCAGAGTTTGGCACAAAGTAAAGCAAAAGTCTTCTCGTAGTCTTTTCTTCTTCCTCTCCTTCAGCAGCAAGGCACCAGACACAGGCAAGAGTCAGCACCCTTCCTTGTCTCTCACGGTCCATCTCGTAGGGCAGAGTCCTTCTGTGGCCCAAACAGGATCTAATTTTCAAGGAGCAGGGCTCCTTCTTTTATAGGCCAATTCTTTTGTTCTCGCAGGCCAGGGGGGCCTTTGCATAGCCACTCTCAGTCCTTGAGTACCCCGGCGGGTGTACTCCGGCTTCTGCTTTCAGTGTGAGGGGCAGGCGCATCAGACGCCCCACAGGGGGTGGAGCCAGCATTGTGCGGACAGGGGCGGCCAGAGTACCTTGTTTATGGGGGCTTCGCCCTTCCTGGGCCAGGTGCCGGCAGAGTCATCCGCCGCTCCCCAGGAGGGTGGAGCCAGCATTGTGGTGGCCGAGCACAGCTACAGTTCGAGTCAAGAGGCACTCCTACCTCCCACTAAGGTGTAATCTGCGCATTCACCACCTGTCATCCCTCCAGCCCTGTCACTCACACATCCCAGACAGTCAGATACACATACCAGCAGAGGCGGGCTGAAATGGTTAAGCAAGCAAATGCTAACTTTCTAAAAGTAGCATTTGCAAACCCAGGATACTAAAATAAACTTGACTACAAGAAATATTTTATCATCCTGAGTTCAGGCATACTAAACATGACTCGCTACCATGCTCCTTGAGCCTGCGGGAATTATAGGGTGTAATAATTCTCGCAGCTCAGTCTGGCCTAAGGGAGCAGGTAGCCTTCAATAGTGAAATACGGTCTTGGTTGTAAGTCACTACTAGGACATGCCACACACATCAGGGCTTGTCCTACCTTACACCTACAACGCACCCTGCCCGCAGGCCTACCATAGGGGTGACTAATATGTAGTCAAGGGAAGGTTCAGGGGCTGGCAAGTGGGTGCACTTGCCCAGCTAGCGTGACAGTACGAGACCGCACGCGGGTTCTGCGGTCGCAGTTCCCAGACACAACTTTACGGCTGCTTCGGTGGGTGGCGCAACCAGCGCTGCAGGCCCACCAGCAGTATTGGCATCTACAAGCCCCGGCACTCTCTAGTGCGCTTTACTAGGGACTGACAGTAAATCCAATGCACCAATCATGGATACCAATCGTATGTACAGTTTTACAGTAGGGAGCACTTGCACTGCGGCACGGATCAGCCGTGGCGCAGTGCCCTGAGTATCGGAAAACCAGCAAAACATCGGAGGCACATCAGCAAAAAGTGGAAGGGAGACTCACGCCAAGGTGCCAGGTCTAACATGTGTCCCCTCCAGCTGAAATGTGGGGGGAACTACCCTTCCCCAGGGAGTTCCACATCACTAAGGCGGAAAAATCTGAACAGACCGTCAGCGTTGGCGTGATCGGTGCCAGGGCGGTGTTCCACCGTAAAGTCCATACTCTGTAGAGAAATGGACCACCTCAACAGTTTCGGGTTCTCACCCCTCATTTGCATCAACCATCTGAGGGGCCTGTGGTCCGTCTGAACTCGGAAGTGAGACCCAAACAAGTAGGGTCTTAGCTTCTTCAGCGCCCAGACCACAGCAAATGCTTCACGCTCTATTGCACTCCACCTACTTTCCCGTGGAAGAAACCTCCTACTTATGAAGGCTACGGGTTGGTCAAAGCCCTCCTCAGTCATCAGTGAAAGAACAGCCCCTACACCATGCTCTGAAGCGTCTGTTTGCACAATGAACTCCTTGGAGAAATCAGGGGCCAGGAGCACGGGCGCCGTGCACATGGCAGTCTTCAGGTTGTCAAAAGCCTTCTGACAGGTGTCAGTCCAAATCACATTCCTGGGCTGCTTCTTCGAAGTCAGCTCTGTCAAGGGGGTCACGATCGTGCCATAGCCCTTGACAAACCTCCTGTAATACCCAGTGAGCCCCAGGAAGGCTCTCACTGCAGTCTGGGTCTTGGGGGGTTCCCAAGCCAGGATGGTCTCGATTTTGGGCTGCAAGGGGGCTACCTTGCCACTCCCAACTTGGTGTCCCAAGTACACCACGGAACCCTGCCCAATCTGGCACTTGCTTGCCTTGATTGTGAGGCCTGCTCTGCGCAGGGCCATCAACACTTCCCAGAGGTGTCGCAGGTGTTCGGGCCAGGTACCGCTGAACACTGCGATGTCATCCAGGTAGGCGGCACTGAACTCGTCCAGTCCAGTCAACACCTGGTTGACCAATCTCTGAAAGGTGGCAGGGGCATTCTTCATTCCAAATGGCATAACCCGGAACTGGAAATGCCCATCTGGTGTAGAGAATGCCGACCTCTCCTTTGCCCCATCGGTCAAGGCGATCTGCCAGTACCCAGACGTTAAATCAAACGTGCTGAGGAACCGGGCAGCCCCTAGCCGATCAATGAGCTCGTCAGCTCTGGGGATGGGGTGCGCGTCAGTCTTCGTGACTGAATTGAGTCCTCTGTAGTCCACACAGAACCGGAGTTCGGGTGTGGCTCCCGGCGCAGCAGCCTTCGGAACCAAGACCACGGGGCTGGACCAAGGACTGCTGGAAGACTCAACCACACCGAGGGCAAGCATCTTGGAGACCTCCTCCTTGATGCAGGCCCGGACCCTGTCAGTCACCCTGTAAGCCTTATGCTTCACAGGTAAGCTGTCTCCAGTGTCCACATCATGGACGCACCAATCTGTGACACTCGGAACCAGGGAGAACAGGTCTGGAAACTGCCCCAGCAACTGGCGGCAGTCCTCCTGTTGTTCGGCGGTCAGGGTGGGTGAGAGGTTAACTCCATCCACTGACCCATCTTTCTCACAGGCCACCAAGAGGTCAGGAAGAGGCTCCGACTCCTCCTCCATTCCGTCATCGGTTGCCAACAACATGCCCACTTCGGACCTTCGCAAGTGGGGCTTGAGGCGGTTGACATGTAGGACCCGCAAAGGGTTCCTGGGCGTCTTCATGTCCACCAAGTATGTCACGGGGCTCTTGCGCTCCACAACCTCAAATGGTCCTGTCCACTTATCCTGAAGGGCACAGGTGTCAAGCTATCCACGTCGTCCCTTACCTTGCTTGAACAGAAGCCCTCTAGGAAGACGCAGATGATTCCGCAGAGACGTAAGGGACCAACTTCCCTGATTGCTAACTAACACTTACTGATTCTAAAATTACAGCAAGAAATTAACTAGAAATTAGGGAGGAGGGCCGGTACTGGACGTTGCAGTGAAGACTCTTGATTCTTGCTGTCGACCTGCGAGGCAACAAGCACAGAAGACTTTACTATTCAAGTCCTATAGTTTCCTCCTATTCTGTTCTAATCTTGAACTACTCTGGTTAAGATACTTAAAACTCTAACTGGTTTTCTAAACGTTCGCCTACCTGCGATCAGTAAGGAGTGGGCCTTCGTCCAGTATTTCTTTATGGAGGTGAAGACGGTGTCATCAAGTGTCCTCTGGGAATAAGTGGTCAGCTTGTAGGCTTGAAGACTCTAGTTGAATTAGGCTGGAAATGAAAGAGGAGGATTACTTATCATTCTTTAAAAGGCTTTCGCAAATCCTACCTAACTCTTTCACCACTTACTTGCAATAAACGTCTTGCCTCCTAGACTCGGGGTTCTTGAAAATCGTCCTCTAATTTCGGGAAAACAAGCAAATACACAAATCCCATACCTTAACAACATCAAGCGATGACTGTATTCGCTAACAAAATATAAATCTAAATAACATGCAAGAAAACCTAAACAAGTTCTTCTGAGACTGAAGTACAAGAACTAAATAGTCCAAAGTCTTTTCTTGCGTTTTCCTCTGTGAAGCAAAGTTCCAAAAATTGTCTTTGACCTTTCTTGCGAAGGGCGCCTTTAACCAAAAAATGAAAGTACTTAGCTTTCCGACTCTCTGTCTTCTAGGGTCTTCATCGCTATTTTCCAAGAATGATTAGCCAGTTGAAGAGCCATGAAGATGTCCTGCCGGTAAGAAGAATACGCGACCTTCTCCAAGTGAAGACTGAAGGCAAAGCGCCTTCCAGAAGGCTGGGTGCGGTTTAAATACAGGGCCGCACCCAGCTCCACCCAGTTACGCACACGGACGGTGCGCGAGACAGAAGTTTCCTGAAACCCCTCTGAGGCGCACCAAAAAGGCGCGTGCAAAGGATGCGATGAGACCGTTCTCAGAGCGAAGGTCTGGCTTCCGTGAGCGCTCAAAGCGAAGGCTTGGTCTTTCGTCTGCGCTTGCTCCTAAATCTAAATTAAACCACATGAAAACACAGAAACCTGCACAAATAGTGGAAACAATCACAATAGGACACAAGGCATGAAATAATGGCATGAAAAACAGTTCCACCAAACACACTGACTTTGAAGCGTGCGGGCGCACGGGACAGGGGTGGGTTTCAAAAAGGGAAAATAAAACTGTAGCCTAAAGGGGATACGTAGTTCTTAAGGATGAGCAGGTGTGGAATCATGACAGTACTCCCTCCTCAAGATCCCCCCAAGAACGGTGGAAATGGGTCTAGGTTTGTCCGGGAATCGTAAATGAAAGTTCCGAATCAATCTGGGAGCATTTTTAAGGTGTTCTAGAGGCTCCCAAGACCTTTCCTCAGGACCATAACCTTTCCAGTCAATGAGGTAATATAACCTTCCCTTAACTCTCTTGGAATCCAAGATAGTTCTTACTTCAAATTCTGAGTTGCCTTCAACAATGATGGGAGGCGGGGACTTGGGAATACGAGTTTGAGGATGAAAAGGCTTGATTAGAGAGACATGGAAGACTGGATGCATCAAGTACTTACTAGGGAGGGTCAATCTAACACAAACTGGATTTAGTATTTTCTCAATGGGAAAGGGGCCAATAAATTTTGGATTGAATTTTCTGTTCCCTCTTAATTTCAAATTTTTTGTACTCAACCATACTTTATCCCCTATTTCATAAAGAGGTTGTTCAGTTCGATGTTTATCCTTGGCTTCTTTCTGAGATTCTTTCGCTTTGGCCAAATTGAATTTGGCATCCTCCTGAATGGAAAATACCTGGGACACATAGTCATAAACTGTGGGTACGGAGTCATTGAGGTTATTGTTGGAGTTTTCAGGAATACTTTTTGGATGAAAACCGAAATTACAAAAGAATGGGGACATTTTAATAGAAGAATGCTCAGAGTTATTGTAGGCAAACTCCAAAGGACTTAGTAGATCGGACCATTCTTCGGTAACATTAGGTAACATACAACGAAGATATTGTTCAATAGTCTGGTTAGTCCTCTCAGTCAAACCATCGGTCTGAGGATGATAACTAGAGGACAATCGAACCTCCATATGTAGCAAAGAACTCAGTTTCTGCCAAACCTTAGAAATAAACTGTGATCCTCTGTCCGAAATGACAACCGAAGGAATTCCGTGTAACCTTATCACATGGATCATGAGCAAATGAGCTAGCTCCAAGGCAGTAGGAAGCTTTTTTAGAGGAACAAAATGGGCCATACGGGAAAACTGGTCTACTACTGTCAGAATTGTATTGAATCCCTTCTTGGTTTCAGGTAGTTCAACAATGAAATCTAAAGATATAGTGTGCCAAGGTTGAGGAGGAATAGGTAATGGCATTAACAAACCACTAGGAGCCTGGTGAGGAGACTTGTGCTGAATACAGATGCTACAAGTTTCCACAAATTGTTTAATGTCTTTGGACATAGAAGGCCACCAAAACTTCCTCTTGATGAGTTCCATAGTTTTTATAAAGCTTGGGTGTGCAGACAGAACGGTCTCATGATGAAAGTGAATAATGGCTCTTTGAATTTCCTCTTTTGGAACAAAGATCAAGTCATGGACCATTAGCAACCCGTCCTTCTCAAAAAGAAAAGGATGATCTTTTCTCCAAAGATCCAATGTCTTTTCTTTCAGAGCTTCCTTGATGTTATCAATGATGTCACAAACAGTTAAGCTTCCCTGAAAACAAGAAGTAGGGATTACAGGGTGAACGACTACCGGTTGATCCGACGCCATTTCTCCTAGTCTGGATAAAGCATCTGCTTTTAAATTCTCCTTCCCTGGGCGATATGTAATCACAAAATTGTAGTCGTTAAAAAACATGGACCATCGCAGTTGTCTAGCAGATAAAGCCTTTACAGATCTTAGAGCTTGGAGATTTCTATGATCTGTATAAATCGTTACAGGATGACGAGCTCCTAGTAGGTAATGACGCCATTCTTCAAACACTGCTTTGATTGCCAACAACTCCTTGTCAGCAATTGCATAATTTTGTTCGGCCTCTGATAATTTTCTTGAGAAGTAGGCTATAGGGTGCATTTGGCCAGTATCTGAATCTCGTTGTGAAAGAATGCCACCCAATGCAAACTGAGAGGCGTCTGCTTCCACAATAAAAGGTAGATTGGGGTCTGGATGACTTAGAATTGGAGCCATGGTAAATAACCTTTTTAGGTTCTGAAATGCGTCTTCTGCGGCTGGGGACCATATAAACTTGGCTCCTTTTCTTAACAGTTTGGTAATAGGAGTTATAACCTGAGAAAAGTTCTGAATGAATCTGCGGTAAAAATTTGCAAACCCCAAAAAACTTTGGATTTGTTTCACAGAAGTGGGACTAGGCCAGGTTGTTACAGCTTCTACCTTCTTAGGGTCCATTTCTATTCCCTCTGGGCTGATAATATAGCCCAGAAAATCCACCTTGGAAACGTGAAATAGACTTTTTTCCAATTTTACGTAGAGTGAGTTTGAAAGTAGTCTTTGAAGAATGGCGCGAACCTGTCTTACATGTTCTTCCTCCGAATCAGAATATATGAGGATATCATCTATGTAGACTACACAGCAGATGTCAATGAACTCATGTAGAACCTCATTTATAAAAAACTGGAAAGCGGCAGGAGCGTTACACAAACCAAATGGCATGACTTGGTACTCAAAGAGACCGAATTTAGTACGGAATGCTGTCTTCCACTCGTCTCCTTTTCTTACTCTTACCAAATGGTATGCTCCGCGTAAGTCCAATTTTGTATAAATTTTAGCCTTCTTAATTTGATCTAGTAGTGTAGGGATCAAAGGCAAGGGGTACCTGTTCTTAATGGTCACGTTGTTCAAGGCTCTGTAGTCTATGCAAGTTCGCAACTCGCCTCCCTTTTTTGGAATGAAAAAAAGAGCTGATGAGACCGGAGACTTGGAGTGCCTTATAAAGCCATTAGCTAGATATTCATCTAGATAATCTCTGAGATGGGCGTTTTCAGCTTCCGTAAGAGCATATATTCGACTGCAGGGTAAGGTTGCTCCAGGCACTAAATCTATCCTACAGTCGAAATCTCTATGTGGTGGTAGGGTGTTGGCCTTCTTCTTGTCAAAAACATCAGACAGGTCATTATACACTGATGGAACTCCTTCCAGAATCAGTATATTGGGTGATTCCATTCCAAATTCAAAACCTTGAACCACATCCTTAGCCCTCTTAGTAAGGAAGCAAAGTTCTGTGCAAGCAGGAGACTGAAAAGTGATAGTCTTGGTCACCCAATCTATGGACGGGTTATGTTTAACTAACCAAGGGATTCCTAATATCATCTTGAATTGAGGGGCATCTATGATGTCTAATTGTATTCTTTCCCTATGTATCGGAGAGCAATCCATTTCTAATACCTCAGTCTGTCTATTAACTGGACCCGAAGTCAATTCCTTGCCATCTACAGCTCTAACGATTTCTGGATGGTCCTTCGACACGGATCTGAAGCCTAACTGGAGGAAGAAATGAGAGTCTATGAAATTACCTGTAGCACCAGAATCTATGATGGCTTCCACCTGTCTGGAGTAAGACTCTGGAAGTAGACCTCGGAGTTCTACAAGAATCGAAAAGTGTCTACATCCAATGGGAGGAATAGTTGAGGCCAAACTAGGGAACAAACTCGATAAACCGACCTCTCCTTTTACCGAGTTTTCTAGTTTTCCGACTTCTCTTGTGTGACAGCTAAGTCGGAAGATCTAACCTTAAATTTGTTTGGTCGTGTGGGACACTCCTTCACAAAATGTCCTGACTTCCCACAATAGAGACATTGATTTAATCGCCGTCTCTTTTCTTTCTCCTCCTTAGACAAGGGACCTCGGATAGATCCTATCTGCATAGGTTCTGCAGAATCAGTTTTGGAACTTGGTTCTCGGTTAGTTACTGATGTGGATCTTTCCTTAAAGAAAACCAACTTGTGCTCTGACTTCCCTCTTTCCCCCTTTCTCTCGAATATTCGATGATTTAATTTCACCACTAGGTCTATGAAGGCACTAATCTCTTCAGGGGGGTCTAAAATCTGGGTGATCATGTCTTTCAATTCGTCCTTCAATCCCCTATAGAAGATCGAGATTCGCTTGTCGTGAGGCCAATCGGCTTCTAAGACCAAACGATTGAAGGTAGAAATATAATGTAGCAAATCAGATGAGCCTTGTTTTAAACCTAACAGCTCATTGTCTGCAGACTGGACAAATAGATGTTTAGAAAACATCTTCTTTAAAGCTCTCTCAAAATCCTTGAAGTTATACAAGATCCGATCATCAGCTTCAACTAAAGGGACAGACCAAAGGGCAGCGTCACCACCCATGTAGGATAACATGAATGCAACCCTGGAAGAATCATCAGGAAAAGCTGTGGTTTTTGCTATAAAGTGTAAGTGACATTGTTGTAAAAACACAGAGAACTTATTACAATCCCCATAAAATCTCTCTGGGGGAGCTAAAGGGGTGGGGACCGGAGTTACAACATGGATTTGTGATGGAGAACTAGAACTGGAAGAGCCCTGAGTTGTAGCTGATTTCTGCTGTACCGAGTCCTGGAGAGAGGATAAATCCCTACGTAGAGCAGCGTTATCCTGCCTAATAGCGTCTAGCACAGCTACTAAATCCTGCATAGATACCTGATCCATTGCGTCTGGGCGGAATTATCAACGTGGGCTTTGCCTTCTGTCAAGCTATCCACGTCGTCCCTTACCTTGCTTGAACAGAAGCCCTCTAGGAAGACGCAGATGATTCCGCAGAGACGTAAGGGACCAACTTCCCTGATTGCTAACTAACACTTACTGATTCTAAAATTACAGCAAGAAATTAACTAGAAATTAGGGAGGAGGGCCGGTACTGGACGTTGCAGTGAAGACTCTTGATTCTTGCTGTCGACCTGCGAGGCAACAAGCACAGAAGACTTTACTATTCAAGTCCTATAGTTTCCTCCTATTCTGTTCTAATCTTGAACTACTCTGGTTAAGATACTTAAAACTCTAACTGGTTTTCTAAACGTTCGCCTACCTGCGATCAGTAAGGAGTGGGCCTTCGTCCAGTATTTCTTTATGGAGGTGAAGACGGTGTCATCAAGTGTCCTCTGGGAATAAGTGGTCAGCTTGTAGGCTTGAAGACTCTAGTTGAATTAGGCTGGAAATGAAAGAGGAGGATTACTTATCATTCTTTAAAAGGCTTTCGCAAATCCTACCTAACTCTTTCACCACTTACTTGCAATAAACGTCTTGCCTCCTAGACTCGGGGTTCTTGAAAATCGTCCTCTAATTTCGGGAAAACAAGCAAATACACAAATCCCATACCTTAACAACATCAAGCGATGACTGTATTCGCTAACAAAATATAAATCTAAATAACATGCAAGAAAACCTAAACAAGTTCTTCTGAGACTGAAGTACAAGAACTAAATAGTCCAAAGTCTTTTCTTGCGTTTTCCTCTGTGAAGCAAAGTTCCAAAAATTGTCTTTGACCTTTCTTGCGAAGGGCGCCTTTAACCAAAAAATGAAAGTACTTAGCTTTCCGACTCTCTGTCTTCTAGGGTCTTCATCGCTATTTTCCAAGAATGATTAGCCAGTTGAAGAGCCATGAAGATGTCCTGCCGGTAAGAAGAATACGCGACCTTCTCCAAGTGAAGACTGAAGGCAAAGCGCCTTCCAGAAGGCTGGGTGCGGTTTAAATACAGGGCCGCACCCAGCTCCACCCAGTTACGCACACGGACGGTGCGCGAGACAGAAGTTTCCTGAAACCCCTCTGAGGCGCACCAAAAAGGCGCGTGCAAAGGATGCGATGAGACCGTTCTCAGAGCGAAGGTCTGGCTTCCGTGAGCGCTCAAAGCGAAGGCTTGGTCTTTCGTCTGCGCTTGCTCCTAAATCTAAATTAAACCACATGAAAACACAGAAACCTGCACAAATAGTGGAAACAATCACAATAGGACACAAGGCATGAAATAATGGCATGAAAAACAGTTCCACCAAACACACTGACTTTGAAGCGTGCGGGCGCACGGGACAGGGGTGGGTTTCAAAAAGGGAAAATAAAACTGTAGCCTAAAGGGGATACGTAGTTCTTAAGGATGAGCAGGTGTGGAATCATGACAACAGGGCTCCACTGGGGCCAGGACATACACCTCTTGTCCAGGCTGAAGCTCGACCAGAGTGGCATTCTGATCGTACCACCGCTTCATTTCCTCCTGGCTCGCTTCCAGATTTGCCTCGGCAAGTTGTCTGAAGCGTCTGGTCTGGTTTCTGAAGGCCAGCATGTAGCTATATACATTCTGGGGAGGTTTCCTGGGAGATTGCTCCCAGCCTTCCTTTACCAAACTCAGCGGTCCTCTCACGGGGTGACCGTACAGTAGTTAAAAGGGGCTGAACCCTAGGGACTTCTGTGGCACCTCGCGATATGCAAAGAGCAGGCATGGTAAGAGGACGTCCCACTTACGCCTCATCGGACCTTCCAGGCCCATGATCATGCCTTTTAGGGTTCGGTTGAATCTTTCAACCAACCCGTTACCTTGGGGATGGTAGGGCGTGGTGAACTTATACGTCACGCCACACTCCTGCCAAAGGGACTTCATATACTTCGATATGAAATTGGTCCCCCTGTCGCTCACCACCTCTAGAGGGAATCCTACTCGTGAGAAAATTCCCATCAGTGCACGCCCCACCATGGGAGCCGTCACTGTCCTCAGAGGGATGGCTTCAGGGTACCGGGTGGCATGGTCCACCAAGACCAGGATGAACCTGTTGCCCATGGCTGTCTTGGGGTCCAGAGGCCCAACGATGTCAATACCCACTCGCTGGAATGGCGTACCGACCACAGGGAAGGGTTGGAGGGGAGCCTTGTTCTTCCCTCCCGTCTTCCCACTTGCCTGGCAAGTCGGGCAGGTTCTGCAATAAGCATCTGAACTCTTATGCATTTGGGGCCAGTAAAAGTGGGTGACAAGCCTGTCATAGGTCTTGTCCATCCCCAAATGTCCTGCTAAAGGCACATCATGAGCCAGACCCAGTAGGAAAGCTCTGAACTTCTGGGGTACCACCAGCATACGGGCTGACCCAGGTTCAGCAGCCTTAGGCTCCGAATACAGGAGGTCGTTCTCCCAGTACACGTAATGTGTTTTGGCCTGAACACCATTGGCCTGGTCTGCAGCCTGCTGCCACATACCCACGAGAGAAGGGCATTCTTTCTGCTCCCTGCAGAATTCCTCCCTGGAGGGTCCTCCTTCTTGCTGCCAATTGGTCAGCTCAGGCAGGTCCCCCAGTTCGGCGATCTGTTCCCCTGTAGGCTCCAGGGCATCCCCCTCAAGGTCTGCTTCCTCCTGGACCGTGGGAACTTCAGGAGCCGGTTTCCCGCGCCCCCTGCGCCTTCTCCCTAAGGCCGGTTCCTGGGCCTCTCCTTCAGGCCCCAGGACCTCTCGATCACCCCTACTGGCTGCCATCGACCGGGTGGTCACGCACGCCCAGTCAGGCAGACCCACCATCCGCAGGTGAGTCGTCTTCTCCACCTTTTCCCAAGGGGAGTGCTCCAAGTCGTTCCCTAGCAAACAGTCAACAGGCATGGTTTTTCTCACACAGACCTGCAGAGTACCAGAGACCCCCCCCCACTCGAAGGGAACTTGAGCCATCGGACACTGACTCTCTGAATTATCAGCGTTGATAACCCTACAGTAGGCATGGGGTACAACCTGCTCTTGAGACACCAGGTGCTGCCTCACTGCAGTCACACTGGCTCCTGTGTCTCTAAGAGCCTCAGCTTCCTTACCATTGATGATCACCACCTGCCCATATTTCTTAGTGTTAGAGGGCAGGTAGTTCGTAGGGATCATCTCGCTGTCTCCTAGCGAGACCAGGGTCATGTGAACGGGATCTCCACCCCCCGGGACCATCATTTCTTCTCCCAGGTGAACGCTAGTCACTTGACGGGGCGGAGCACCAGTGGGTGCGGGTTTTCCAAACAGGCGACACTTGGGGTCACTGGATATGTGCCCAGGCTCGCCACATTTGAAACAATTGAAGGGCCCCTTTGGAACAGGTTTACCTGTCGGGCCCCATTCTGCTTCGGAGGTGGGGGAGGCTGAGAACCCTGCTGCGGGCTCCCTTGGGAACTACTTTGGGGGCCTTTTTGGAACCCTTTCTGTTTTCCCCCCTTGTCCCCCCCACTCTTCTGCTGGGGACCCTGCCCACTCTTGGCGGAGTCTCCCACGGGACCCTTGTGGACCCTGGTGCTGAGCCAGCGGTCCGCCTCCTCAGCAAGCTTCCTCGGGTTGGACAGCTTGCTATCGATCAGGTGTTGGCGTAACTCAGGAAAACAGTGATCAGACAAGTGCTCCCATGCAATTAAATCAAAGAGACCTTGAAAATCATTAACTTTGTTACCTTTCACCCAACCATCCAGTGCTCTGCAAAAGTAAGTCACATACTCCACATACGTATTCCCAGGCCGCTTAGTACATCCCCTAAACTTCTGTCTATACATTTCAGGGGTAAGCCCGTACCTGTTCATTAAAGCTTCTTTCATGTGGGCATAGGAACTCTGATTTTCAACGGGCAAATCTAGCAAGGTATCTCTCCCTTCGCTAAGGAACCTTCCCCACAACCCGGCTCCCCAATCCTTGTCAGGGACCCGGTGGGAGGACATGGCTACCTCGTATGCCCTAAACCACTGTCCTATGTCATCCCCCTTAAAGAACTCCTTAACTACGTCCTTCAGGATGTGCACTCTTGACTCTACCTGCACTGGCGATGTGCTGCCACCAGAGGGAGGACGATCCAAGTCTCTCTCCTTGAGACTTATCTCCCTCATTTTTACTTCATAATCCATTTGGTGCTTTCGCTGTTCCAGCGCCATTCTTTTTGTTTCAAGCTCCAGTTGGATTTTCAATTCTGCCAGCTTTCTTTCGTGATTCCTTGTTTCCTTCCTGTCCGCCAGCTCCTCTGGCGACAGGCCTTTACCAAAGCTGTGCATGCTGTCTTGCCTCTCGAGGTCGATCAGATCTCCAAGTGCATTCTGCTCCTCAGTTGCAACTTGCTCCGCGAGGGCGTCTTGATCCTCCGGGGCCTTTCTGGACTCTATCCAGGCTTTCAGGGCCTTGTAGAGTTGCGGTTTGTTCTTGCAACCGGTGTGTGGAACCTTGAGTTTCTTGCAAAAAAACTTAAGTTCCGTTCTGGAGTACGTATCCAGCTTTGCGGCGTCCCACTCGACCTCCAACACCTCCGAGGTCGTGGACTCTGCTCCATCCAGGCTCTTCGTGCCCGGCATGGTTCTCACACTTGGAATCTTCTTTTCGGCAAAATTCAAAAGCAAAGTCTGTGGCTAAGTAACTGGACCGTAATCCTTGTGTAGTGGTCAGAAGCTCAGGTATAGATATCGCAAGTGTAAATTCGAAAATCCTCACCTCTGCGTCCAATGTAGGAAGGGGGAGTCTCTAGTTGGCGCAGTGCAACACTAGCGACAAGCAGGGACTCTCCTCTTCCTCGTCAGGGCTGAGGGTTACCTTCCAGACAACCTCTGCTTACCCTCTAGGTAGTGTGGCTTAAGCAGTCGCAGGCTAATCTTTGGGGCATATAGGTTAAACACTTGCAATAGTACACCTTTACAACCAACCCACCACACAACGAGACCAGACTGTATTCTGTAAAAATATATATCTTTATATAGATTTTAAGCAGGCTTGTGAATACAGTCAACGTACTTTATGATAACGGTTGCAAGTTACTCAGTTCAGGTTACCACAGTTCTTATAGCAGTTCTCTTTGGGCCCGTAGGCCGGTGTTAACCAAAGTTCTTGTGGAGCCGGCGGCTTCCAGGGGATCTGTCCCACGTCGTGTTGCCTTCCCGGGGTCGCTGATCGTTGCGGCTCTTCAGCCGAGCAGGTCACTGGTCATCCGGGGCAGCATGCTTTGTGGCGGCAGGGTCCTCTCCTCGTCGTCCGCTCCAACCCTGGCGGCGGCGGCTGTGCGGTGGTGGCAAGTGGCAGTACGGTCCCCAAGTGCAGGACGTACCCAGCCAAGTGCCGGTGCAGCTGTGCGCTCACAGCTGGGCTGTCGGGCAGGTTACCGACTTTGCGGATTCTCACAGGGCAACTGTCCGTCTTTGCAGGTGAGTGGTTGCTCGTATCGCAGCCCACTCGAGAGCTTGGACCGGACGGGTCCTCCTTCGCTTTGCTCTCGGGCTCCCGGTGCAGTTGCGGTCACGGTGTTTGGGCCAGCGGCGGCTGGTCCTCACTTTGCTTCCGCTGTTGCTTTGGGCCCCGGTGGTCAGGCAGGGGTCGTCCCCTTGGAGGAGATTCCTCCGTCAGTACTGCAGCGATGGTCAGCACCCGCAGTCGCTTTCCTTCAGGGGGTAGCGTCCACTGGTCCTGGGACGCTGGTCAGGGGGCAAGTTCACAGCAAGCCCTTGGAGATCTCTTTAGCAGAGTTTGGCACAAAGTAAAGCAAAAGTCTTCTCGTAGTCTTTTCTTCTTCCTCTCCTTCAGCAGCAAGGCACCAGACACAGGCAAGAGTCAGCACCCTTCCTTGTCTCTCACGGTCCTTCTCGTAGGGCAGAGTCCTTCTGTGGCCCAAACAGGATCTAATTTTCAAGGAGCAGGGCTCCTTCTTTTATAGGCCAATTCTTTTGTTCTCGCAGGCCAGGGGGGCCTTTGCATAGCCACTCTCAGTCCTTGAGTACCCCGGCGGGTGTACTCCGGCTTCTGCTTTCAGTGTGAGGGGCAGGCGCATCAGACACCCCACAGGGGGTGGAGCCAGCATTGTGCGGACAGGGGCGGCCAGAGTACCTTGTTTATGGGGGCTTCGCCCTTCCTGGGCCAGGTGCCGGCAGAGTCATCCGCCGCTCCCCAGGAGGGTGGAGCCAGCATTGTGGTGGCCGAGCACAGCTACAGTTCGAGTCAAGAGGCACTCCTACCTCCCACTAAGGTGTAATCTGCGCATTCACCACCTGTCATCCCTCCAGCCCTGTCACTCACACATCCCTGACAGTCAGATACACATACCAGCAGAGGCGGGCTGAAATGGTTAAGCAAGCAAATGCTAACTTTCTAAAAGTAGCATTTGCAAACCCAGGATACTAAAATAAACTTGACTACAAGAAATATTTTATCATCCTGAGTTCAGGCATACTAAACATGACTCGCTACCATGCTCCTTGAGCCTGCGGGAATTATAGGGTGTAATAATTCTCGCAGCTCAGTCTGGCCTAAGGGAGCAGGTAGCCTTCAATAGTGAAATACGGTCTTGGTTGTAAGTCACTACTAGGACATGCCACACACATCAGGGCTTGTCCTACCTTACACCTACAACGCACCCTGCCCGCAGGCCTACCATAGGGGTGACTAATATGTAGTCAAGGGAAGGTTCAGGGGCTGGCAAGTGGGTGCACTTGCCCAGCTAGCGTGACAGTACGAGACCGCACGCGGGTTCTGCGGTCGCAGTTCCCAGACACATCTTTACGGCTGCTTCGGTGGGTGGCGCAACCAGCGCTGCAGGCCCACCAGCAGTATTGGCATCTACAAGCCCCGGCACTCTCTAGTGCGCTTTACTAGGGACTGACAGTAAATCCAATGCACCAATCATGGATACCAATCGTATGTACAGTTTTACAGTAGGGAGCACTTGCACTGCGGCACGGATCAGCCGTGGCGCAGTGCCCTGAGTATCGGAAAACCAGCAAAACATCGGAGGCACATCAGCAAAAAGTGGAAGGGAGACTCATGCCAAGGTGCCAGGTCTAACACTGGATATGTCACCTGTAGGGTTAAGAAGACCTGTGTTGTTATCCTGGCTGTCCTCACGGGACCGGATTGTGGGATCCTACACATGACTTGCTCTTACGCACTTTTCAAGAAAAGGGCAGGATGTGATCAGGCACAGCGTTTGAAAATAAGCGTGATGGAAATTATACAAGACGCAATCTAATTCCTCCCGCATACCTTGGAAGCAGAAGACTGGCGCTGACAAATGTAACTTAATTTCCTTTTCTGTGCCTCAGTTCACAATGTGGGCTACTCGAGAACATTAATTAATTAATTCAAGAGGTTTACACTGCATGTCACATAGGGAATGCATGGGTGTCCCGTATACAGCATATGTAAGAAAGAAAGCCAGTTTGTCTCGGTGTCACAGAAGGTGCACTCATGAACTTGCAGGGTGTTCTCCATACAGGTGTATGCCTTGGCTCAAGAGTGTCCCCACTGGTGAATCCCTCATGCATTATATTAATGTGCAGATACATTCCTCAGGTGGTAACCATGTTTAGGTTGAATTCGTAAAAGACGATTTTGGTAAATGTCCAAAGGAAGATGCCCAAAACTTTAAAAGGAGCATCAGTTTGCAGCACTTTTTTTTAAAGCACTTCAAATCATCACTTTATTCAGTTCGACCAGATGAAAGTCATTTGTGGGGCTGCAGAATACCTCCCGAACATCCCTTTAAGCTGAGCAAGTATACGTTTCAAAGGGGAACATTAGTGTACTCAGTAGGGCCTGCTGTTTGAAAGACTATATTTCAAAAAATGCAACACCTACTCGCTCCAGTAAATTAAATCTGACTTTTTTCTCCTAAAAACGGAGAATGGCTGAGCAGTGTATTTACAGGTTTGACTAGACATTTGTCGATTTCCTCCTCCTCTAATGTGCACATGAGGCCTGATTAACATCCTTGCAACACGCCTGTGCGGGCACCTCTTGGAAGTCTGCAAAAGTGTAGGTGGCGCTGCTGGACAAAGAAGGGAAATCCCCAGAGAAAACGTCTCTTCAAAGGATTTCCCTTCCTGCGACAGCGCTCATCTCAGTGACGTCACACGCAATGAACAACCGGGACATTTGTGTGTTTAACTCGGACACCTTTCGAAAACGGGGACATTTGACTCATTTGGAGAAAAGTGTCGGGACACTTCTCCAAACAAGCATTTGCAATGCAATAGGCATTAGGAAAGTTTGAGCTATTGGTATTGTAAATTACACATTTTTTATTTATGTGTTGGTTTTGAAAATAGCGAAATTAGTAGCTTTGTCAGTTACAATGCCAATAGTTTTAACTTTTGCAAATGTGACATCTGTAGCATTTGTAATGCAATATGTGTTGTATTTACGTGACTTACATGTATTGATATTACAAATAACAATGGCTTTTAATTGTTTTTAATAATTAATACTTAAATAAAAGTTATTGTAATTTATAATGGCAATAGCTTAAACTTTTGTAAATAACTTTTGTGAAGATTATGTTCAGTGTATTATACTGTGACGAAAATCCAAGAACAGAAGTGAAATATTAACATTTTTTTGTGACATTTGTAATAAAGCTTGAAACATTGAGAGGACATATTTGAACCAATTGTTGTTGAATGGTTGCACAGATTGATGCTGTGGTGGCGGTGAGTGATGTTGTGGTGGCGACGAGTGATGCTGTGGCGTTCAGTGATGCTGTAGTAGCGCATAGTGATGTGTGGTGCCCCTGAGTGGTGATGCTGTGGTGGGGCTGAGTGATGCTGTGGTGATGCGATAGATAGAGTGAGGGCGATCGATAGATAGAATGAGTGCGATAGATAGATAGAGGGAGGGCGATAGATAGATAGAATGAGTGCGATAGATAGAGTGAGGACGATAGAGTGAGGGCGACAGATAGAGTGAGGGCGATAGATAGATCGATAGACAGATAGATAGATAGAGTGAGGGCGACAGATAGACAGATAGAGTGAGGGCGATCAATAGATAGACAGATAGATAGAGTGAGTGCGATAGACAGATAGAGTGAGGGCAATAGATAGATAGAGGGCGATAGATAGATTGAGTATGGGCGATATATAGATAGAAAGATAGAGTGAGGGAGATAGATAGATAGATAGATAGTTGATAGAGTGAGGGTGATAGATAGAGAGAGGGCGATAGATAGACAGAGTGAGGGCGATAGAGTGAGGGAAGTAGAGTGAGGGCGAAAGATAGATAGAGCGAGGGCGATAGATAGAGAGAGTGAGGGCGATAGATAGAGTGAGGGCGATAGATGGATAGATAGATAGATAGAGTGAGGGAGATAGATAGATAGAGTGAGGGCGATAGAGTAAGGGAAGTAGAGTGAGGGTGAAAGATAGATAGAGCGAGGGCGATAGATAGAGAGAGTGAGGGCGATAGATAGAGTGAGGGCGATAGATAGAGTGAGGGCAATAGATGGATAGATAGATAGAGTGAGGGCGATAGATAGATAGAGTGAGGGCGATAGATAGATAGAGTGAGGGCAATAGATAGAGTGAGGGCGATAGATAGAGTGAGGGCGATAGATGGATAGATAGATAGATAGAGTGAGGGCGATAGATAGATAGACTGAGGGCGATAGATAGAGTGAGGGCGATAGGTGGATAGATAGATAGATAGATAGAGTGAGGGTGATAGATAGATAGAGTGAGGGCGATAGATAGATAGATAGAGTGAGGGCGATAGATAGAGTGAGGGCGATAGATAGAGTGAGGGCGATAGATAGAGAGAGTGAGGGCGATAGATAGAGTGAGGGCGATAGATAGAGTGAGGGCAATAGATGGATAGATAGATAGATAGATAGATAGATAGATAGATAGATAGATAGATAGATAGATAGATAGATAGATAGATAGATAGATAGATAGCGACAGTAAACAACCCGTATTCGAGGAATTTACTGTGTGTAATTTTAATTTTGATTCAACGTTTCAATGCGTCCCCTCGAGCACCTGTGTTGTGCTACTAATATAAATGAATTTGCAGATGTTAATCACTGTAACCAAACAAAAGGAGGCGGACATAAGGCCTCTGGCTTCAAAGGCACAAAACCTGAGTTCTGATCTTAGTTCCTGCACATAGGCAAAGTGTCTTATCTGACAGTTTTGTGCTATCCGAGCGGGCGGGCACAGTGAGTGCTGAGAACCCGGACTACCAGTGTGCTCATTGTTTTGACTGCCTCTTTACAGTTTTTTTTCTATCCAGCCATGAAGTGAAGGCACCTCAGCAAGTTAACTACATCACATATTTCTGCGTGCAACAAGAGGTATCTGGGGTCTGATTCCAGTCGGGGCAAGTTAGACGTTTATCCTTTTTTGACCAACAAAGTCAGTTTGAAATGGACAGTAAAATAAATAAAACACACTGCACGCCTTCTGCTATGGGCTCAGAGACGAGAATGTACAGGGAAGGAAGGCCCGGCAGAAGAGCTGTTATGTCTGAGGCTTGTGGATGGCTCACGCTTGTGGATGTCTGATGCTTGTGGATGTCTGACACTTGTGGATGCCTGACGCTTGTGGATGGCTGATGCTTCAGGATGTTTGTGGATGTCTGATGCTTCTGGATGTCTGATGCTTCTGGATGTCTGATGCCTGATGATTTTGGATATCTGATGCTTGTGGATGTCTGATGCTTGTGGATGTCTGTTGCTTGTGGATGTGTGACACTTGTGGATGTCTGACGCTTGTGGATGTCTTATGTTTGTGAATGCTTGACGCTTGTGCATGCCTGATGCTTGTGGATGCCTGACGCTTGAGGACGCCTGACGCCTTTGGATGTCTGATGCTTGTGGATTTCTGACGTTTGTGGATGTCTGATGCCTGATGTTTGTGGATGTCTGACGCTTGTGGATGTCTGACGCTTATAGATGGCTGATGCTTCTGGATGTTTGTGGATGTCTGATGCTTCTGGATGTCTGATGCTTCTGGATGTCTGATGCCTGATGCTTGTTGATGTCTGATGCTTGTGGATGTCTGATGCTTGTGGATGTCTGTTGCTTGTGGATGTCTGTTGCTTGCGGATGTGTGACACTTGTGGATGTCTGACGCTTGTGGATGTCTGATGTTTGTGAATGCTTGACGCTTGTGCATGCCTGATGCTTGTGGTTGCCTGACGCTTGAGGATGCCTGATGCCTTTGGATGTCTGATGCTTCTGGATGCCTGACGTTTGTGGATGTCTGATGCCTGATGTTTGTGGATTGAAGAACCGGGTTTTAGAACCCAGCGGCGCCAGGGGCACGCCCAAAGTCTTCGGGTTCACCTGTCTTAGAATACAGAGACACGGGATACTTCTCGGTGACGTCAAAGATCAAATTTATTGGCTGCAACCAGGAACAGAAGTCTACGAAGTACGACACAAGTAGGTTCGTCAGAGACTGCTAAATCTTCGTAGAGCGAGACATCGTTTTTTATGCTAAAAATCACATTCCGGACAAATACCCACTAGTTACAATTTGTCCAATCATAGGAAAGATTGCAAAAGGTATCGCATGACGACAAACCCACTTTTCTGTTGTCCAGCCCACCATCAATTACACGGGAAAGCCCAACATTCTTTCTCGAACAGACCGGACAAACCCATATTAAAAGACCACAACCCATACCATAAATAGGCCATAAAAGAAGGAACAGAAACAGATGAGAAGTAGGATAAGGGGTGTGTGCGTGTGCAATAAACTCAACAATGTCCTGTTCTTTGATCCTTAATCTCGATCAGCTACCGGGCAAGGAACTGGCTTAACAAGGTCAGCTTCAGGCAACGAGGTCAGTTCGCTCAGGTCATTCAGAAGTCAGCTGAAGTGTATGTGTACTAAAGACTCGTTCGGCCGTAGTCATCGGCCTATGTGAGGGCAACCACAAAATGGCTGCCATGCACAAAATGGAACTCAGGGGTTCAGAACGAAATCCCTAAATACGTAGTGAATCCATCGGTATAACATGGCGAAATCACTTGTACTTGCGGCACTCACTAGTTACGGATCGCTACTGTCAAATTCATAACGAAACCATGACCTTTATGAAACGGGTTCAGAATCCACGGAACCTTAGACCCTCCTTTTGCCCTTACATAGGCAATAACCTAAACTCACGTCAATCTGAATCCAGGTCTATATTCATCAGATCTTCAAGATGTTGCTGGAGCATAAGCCTATTACTTAGTAACTCTCTCGAGTCAGGTCTCCTTGCACACGTAGTAGCACAAAGGCCACATATAGCAGGAGCACACTGTACACAAAGACAGAACAGGAAAAGAATAGCTAAAGCCATCCCAATGATCATCAGAATCTTCCACCCCCAGGTGGTTAACAATTCCCAAAGCCATCCCATCAACGACCAATCTCCTTTGTCCACATGTACAGACTCGGAGATCTTATGTAGCTTGGAAATGGCCTGGTACACTGTCGGAGCATTGTCTGGAATGAAAACGCAGCAGCTCGATTGATTCATTTTGCATACCCCTCCTCTATCTGCAAGTATGACGTCTAACGCAACTCGATTCTGCAACGTCATAAGACGATCCGATTGGAGCTCAGCAGTCAAATTACTAAGGGCACCAGCAGTCTCAACTATGGTGGACTCAACCACTCTCATCAATTGTCATATGTTCCTACTGTTAGCCATAGGTCCCCAAACCGGAGGAAACCCTTAAGAAAATCTCCCAATTCTTGTCCCACAGTATCTTCCTTACTGAAGACACCTCTAGCCACTCTCGTTCTGTGATAATCTGCGGCTGCAGTATACGTAGGGGGCAACAGAAACGAAACATAACATGTTCCCGAAAAATCAGGGGGCAACCATGTATATGCTCTATCATAGCAGACAAAATACGTACCCTTAGCTGCTAAAAACGGTGGGGAAGTCTTGGACGCAAAAACATACGTCTCAGTACAAACACTCTTCTCTAACTGAGCTCTCGGATTCTTGCCATTACCTTGCAGACAAAAATGACCACAATGGCGTACGATTCAAATCGGGGATGACCTTTTCCCTCGCTGCTTTTCACTCAGACTAACACCATATCCAGTCACGTTCCATCCAATATAAGCTAGTGACTCATTTTTTGGAATAGTCTCATAGGAATCAATACCTCTAATCATATCCACTATTCCCTTCACTAGAGCACTATTACTCTAGCTATCTTTCATAGAACGCAGGGGATAGACTTCATGGGCATAAATGAACATCGTCCTATACGCCCACACAGATCCATTATAGCTAAATGACAGGACCAAATAAGGAATACCTTTATTCGTAGTATGAGGCATAAGCCCACACACCCAGCAATTAGTGGTGTTCACTACTAACTGATGCTGATGCAGACGTTGCACAAAGGAAATATTAATGAACTCTGATCTTCTAATAGATTCATGTTCAGACAAAGGATGAAAAGAATGCGAAGAAATAGTAGTAGGTAAAGACATAGGTTGTGTGTTGGGTGCAAACGTCACTTGAAAAGAGAAAACAACATATCCCACCAAAAACATCGTCATGCTAAGTAACATTAAAAGACACGTTATCCAAAAACATTTGCCACTCATTAATTTACACATTTTTCTTTTAAAGTTCATTTCTACAACAGTTCTCTCAATCTCAAAAAACTCCATCCTCTAACCGTGCTGTTTGCGGCAGGTGGCTCTCTTCACTCGGATGTACGTCTGTAAGTCCCAGGGAACGCCCTAGAACAAACCAGATCCGTTGACCTTGTGTCTACATGGCTGAACACTCCAAGGCTTTATACCGTGACCCTACAGCTGAACCTGGATGGCGGTTCGAAAAAGAAAAATAGGTCAAAACAGCTTTTTGGTGGGAGAACGCAGTTTTCAAAAGCAAAAAGGAATTACTTCTTTATTAGTCCATTATTTCTCTGTCGTAGATTATAGCGGCCTTTACCAGGCAATGTCTGATCACGAAACAACAACTCAGGCTCAGTGGTGTCTAGTCTCAGAGAAGGAGGAACAGCTGCTTGCAAAATATCGTTGTCCTCACGCTCAGAACTTGTCCCAACCAAACGCGCGTCACTGAATGGAACGAACTTTGGCACTGTCTCAGTCTCGGAATCGCCAACACCCTCCTGGACCCACTGGTCATGCGGCAGAGGCAAAGAAACCCTCTTACAATGTACGTGGTGTATCCAGTTCTTCTTGCCGTGCACTCTCACTGCGTTACGCGTCGATAAAAGGATCTGGAATGGTCCAGTCCAGCGGGGCTGATCGTTCTTTGTCCGCTGAAAGTTGCGCACCCACACCCACGAGCCAGGGTCAATGGCGTGTCCTGGATCTTCAGATGCTTGTAGAAGTGTATCGTAAACCTCTTGGTGTAAGACACGCAATTTAGCCATCAAATCATACAAATAGTCACTCAGCACAGGATGTTCAATCTCGCTAAACTTTGTCGGCCTCGGCGCTCCCCATACATTAGCCGGGTGACCACAAATAATTTCGTACGGGCTAAGGCCCACTCGAGAATGCAATGTAGTTCTAGTTGACAAAAGTGCCAATGGCAAAGCATCGGGCCATTGGAGACCAGAACTCGCCTGAATCTTGGCTAACTTCAGCTTCAGAGTGCCATTGTAGCATTCGACTAAACCAGCTGAATGGGGGTGATTCGCAGCATGAAATTTCTGCTTAATGCCCAAACCTTCACACACTCTCTTCATGACTTGGCCCACAAATTCACTTCCATTATCACTCCACACCATCCTTGGCAATCCATATCTAGGGAAGAATTCCTTGAGTAGGGCTTTGGCTGTGGACAAGCCAGTATTATCTTTCAGGGGGTATGCTTCTACCCATCTCGAAAAGGCACAAACAACTACAAGGACATATTTTAAGTTGTTACATCTTTCCATGTGTATAAAATCCACTTGCAGCACCGCGAACGGATACGTCGGAGGTGCAAAGTGACCAGCTGGATTTGGGGTTCCCTTGCCAGGATTATACATTAGACAAACCATGCAATTTTTTACCAGATTCTCCGCACACTTAGGAATTCCAGCATTCTGCCATACTGGAGCCAACAACTAACAAATCCCTTTCACACTGATGTGAGCCATTCCATGCGCCATCGTAACCACTGCAAGCACATACGCATCAGGTAACAACCATCGCTGATGTTCCGACAACTCAACCCAGCAACCAGTTGAATCCAATTTTCCCGTACTCTCTCTCCACACATTCAATTCTTTCGCCGTAGCTTCAGCCTGAATTGACTTCACATTCTCTATCGTATCCTCACACATTCCTCTATCCGGAACCCATCTTGCTGGACCCGCAACATACATTCGACTCGTCACATCTTTCGCCGCTTCTTTCGCTACTTCATCCGCAAACGCATTACCACGACCAACGTCATCGGTAACCTTCTTATGTGCACTACATTTCACGATCGCAACTTGCGTCGGCAACGTAAGTGACTCAAAAAGCTCATTCACCAACTGACCATGCTGGATCTTTGTACCATGAGAAGTAAGAAATCCACGTTCTTTCCACAAGCGTCCGAAGCTATGAGCGACACCAAACGCGTACTGGCTATCGTTATACACAGTCACTCGCTTTCCTTTCGACAACACACACGCTCTCGTCAGTGCAATCAACTCTGCTGCTTGAGCTGAATTCTGCTGTATACGTGAAGCTTCAACAATTGTATGCAAAGTCGTAACAGCATAGTCTGCAGTCGTATCGCCATTCGGAAGCTTAAAGCATGAACCATCTACCCATAAGGTACCATCAGACTTCGCAAGAGGAGTATCTTTCAGATCAATTCTACCCTTTGTTTCTTCCTCTATCCTAAGAAAGCAATCATGCTGTTCCTGAACATCCGTCTCTACAGAAATCGGCAACAACGTAGCTGAATTCAACGTGTTGCATCGCTTTATATGCACTCGACTCGCCAAAAGCGTCAACTCGTAACCTGACAATCGAGCACTAGTCAAGTGCCTTGTTATAGTCCTGTTTAACAAAGTATCCACTGCATGTGGAACCATCACAATCAACATATTATCCATTACCAAACCAGCAGACTGTCGAATAGAAACAGCTGCTGCCGTTGTAGCTCTCAAACAACTCGGCAACGCTCTAGCTACCGGATCCAAAGTCGATGAGAAATATCTCTACTCTCCTCGGCAATCGGGATACTGAAGAAAGCATTCTTCAGATCTATCACCGAAAACCAGGTAGCTGAGGCAGGATTCATAGTCAGCAAAGCAGTAATATCTGGAACAACCGGAAGCTGTGGCACAACAATTTTGTTTACTTCTCGAAGATCGATCACAAACCTATGCACAGCCAGTTGAGAAGAATCTGTACGCTTCAGAACAGGCAAAACCGGACTATTGAACACATTACCTCTCGTCTCTTCTATCACACCTTTCTCAATCAGATCATAGATGATCGCTAAAAGTGCTCTTTCACCGTCACTAGAAATCCTGTATTGGGGAATACCTGGCAATCTAGCATTTGCTTTCAGAGTCACAACATATGGTGGAATCTCCAAAAGACCCACGTCATTAGGACCATTAGCCCAAAGAGTACCAGGGAGAGAACACAATTCCAATGGAAGCCGATCTTTAGACAAATACATCGGAGAGACCACTCTCTTACCCAATGTAAGCTGTACTCCCGATGGAGAACAATGCAATGTCGCATACAATCTCTTCAACAAATCCAATCCCAACAAATTCTCGCCACAACCTGTCGTCAGAATGAGGGGTGCTTCTAATTCACAAGGTCCAACAGAAAGAGACAAAGGACTAGAAACGGGATTACGAACCGGGGCACCAGAAAAACCTACCGAAACATTTGTCAAGCCAGACAAAGGTGCGCCAGGGAGTTTAGAGTGCATGATAGAACTCTTCGCCGCACCAGTATCCAACAGAAAAGGCTCTGACACACCTGATGTAATCACTTCAACATAAGGTCCACTCTGATCTACTGGAACTGACACTACTCCCTCTCTTTGTCTATGGCTGTCCTAGCAATCGTTACCGTCAGCATTCTCACTCTCAACATAGTAATCATCAGCATATTATTGAGTCGACTGACCAGACGCAACATTCTGTTGATCAAAACAATTCATTGTATTCTGTGGTGGAAAGGATCATGCATTCTGGGGGAACACACCACGTCCTCTACCTCTTGGAGCTTGCTGAACACCTCGACCTCTCACACCAGAAGCACCATTCGTACCCTGCAACAGAACCGGACAACTACTCTTGAAGTGCCCTTCTTCTTTACAATACGCACACTGATTAGGGCCTACAGAAACACGCTGCTGAAAAGACTCGGACCTTTGTGATCCTCTCTGAAATTGCTGAGGTTGCTGAAACTCACGTTGATTATAACGAGGCGGAAACGCCTGTTGCAAAGGAACCCTCGTCTTTAAATCTTTAGTCTTTTTCTCTGCTTTCTCTTTCTCATCCTTATCTCTATTCTCGTAATATTGTGCAGTAGCCAATATCTGGGCCAACGAAGACACAGCCCATGAACTCTCTGAATCCTTCAACTTGTTAAGCAACTCGGGAAGCAAATTATGAACAAACTTATCCACGAACAACCTTTGGCCACCTTCCGTACTCATATCTTGGCCACTGTGATCTATAAACGTCTCTTCAAACCTAGTGAAGAAATCAGACACAGTTTCATCTTTCTTCTGCTTTCATGCAGACAACTTATACCAATTTACTCGCATAGCAGGCATTAAAGTCTTCATATAATTAATATACCTACCGGGGAGTTCAGCAACTAAAGCCTCAGGTTTAGCTCCTCCACCTTGAAGACCATCCGCAACAGTAATATTAGCCCATGTGTCACCTAACTCTTGCGCATGATCCACATGACGAATCTTTCCCCACAAAGGTTGAGGAACCACATTACCAATCAACATGTCTATATCAGCTAAATTCATGATGCATGCGTCAGCTGTCTGTGACAATTCCTTGTAGTACCCTGCAGGATTCTGGAAACTGGCTACGTAACTGCTTACGCACCGAAACAGTGGTCACATTCAATGACCCAAAGAAAGGAGACAAAAGACCAGTAACAGTATCAGTCATTCGCTGCCCAACAGAAGGAGAAGTTGTCAGAAGGACAGGAGACAAAGCAGACTGAGATGAAACAAACGTAGGAGTAGTAACAAAAGAAGTAGCAAGTACAGGAGAAAAACTCATAGGAATTTGAGGCGGAACTGATAGCAAAGTCGGCGGCCCTAGAGAATGCTGCGCCAGAGGAGAAGGAACCCACTGAAGAGGAGCTGGTGGCTGAGCAACAACAGGAGGCTGAACAGCTGGATGTTGCAGAGGTGCCGTAGCACTCTGCACATAAGGGGGTGGTGAACTCAACAAATGTGACATCAAAGGATCCTTTTCAGGGTCCTTCGTTGCACCTTGTAGAAGAGATGACAAAGCTGGATAGCATTTATTGATGGCCATTTTATGTTGCCTGTGCAACTCTTCACTCACTTCATTATCTTTAAACTGCCTAGCTGCTTGCATTATTGATATACCCTTCTCTCTTTTATCTTTTTTCGCTTGTTTAATTGCTTTCTGTTTGGCTTCCTTACGCCAGAGGCAGAAAGAGTCAAACATTGCTGGCCGGGCTTTCTTCTTAAATAGTTTAACTTCCAAATTATCTAAAATCTCGGTGTCATAGCTACCATGTTGGAGCCATTTTAAGACACTGTCTTTCCTAGTGTATCGGACCCACAATTCATTATACGTAATGGGGCCCACGCCATGTTTAGAATAGAGCTCATAAGTCGGAGTTCCAACCGGAGGTATCGGACAAGAGTCCTCCAATCGGGAATCCCTGTTACAACTACAACAAAATATATTTCCAAGTTTGCTAAGACCAGGCATCTTCGCTCACTAATCTAGCTTCAAACTTCAAGGGATTACCAAAAACGATAGTCTCGCAAATATACGAGTCCCTCGGCTTTGGCACTTGCAAGTACCAAATCAAAACTAAGGAACCAAGACCAAGGACTGGGAGCGACCCACTTATACTTAACTGAAGTATTGATCACGTCACCCAGTAGACCCGTCTATCATCTCGCTGTACAAATCGTCATGAAGGGTTCAAGACAGGGCGACAGTCAGGGCAGCAGTCCTTCGTAGCCGTCGGAAAGCGGGAAGCCTCGCAGCAAAAACCTTCAGTCCACGTTCGACATGCAGGGGTCGATGGAGTGGGGGCCCTCTTCCAGAATTTCCTCACGAAGCTCCTCACGATCTTCAGGCTTGGACCGGTACCACTGAAGTCGCCCCACGTTGGGCGCCAACTGAAGAACCGGGTTTTAGAACCCAGCGGCACCAGGGGCACGCCCAAAGTCTTCGGGTTCAACTGTCTTAGAATACAGAGACACGGGATACTTCTCGGTGACGTCAAAGACCAAATTTATTGGCTGCAACCAGGAACAGAAGTCTACGAAGTACGACACAAGTAGGTTCGTCAGAGCTAGACATCATCTTTTATGCTAAAAATCACATTCCGGACAAACACCCACTAGTTACAATTTGTCCAATCATAGGTAACATTGCGAAAGGTATCGCATGACGACAAACCCACTTCTCAGTTGTCCAGCCCACCATCAATTACACGGGAAAGCCCAACATTCTTTCTCGAACAGGCCGGACAAACCCATAATAAAAGACCACAACCCATACCATAAATAGGCAATAAAAGAAAGAACAGAAACAGATGAGAAGTAGGATAAGGGGTGTGTGCGTGTGCAATAAACTCAACAATGTCCTGTTCTTTGATCCTTAATCTTGATCAGCTACCGGGCAAGGAACTAGCTTAACAAGGTCAGCTTCAGGCAAAGAGGTCAGTTCGCTCAAGTCATTCAGAAGTCAGCTAAAGTGTACGTGTACTAAAGACTTGTTCGGCCGTAATCATCGGCCTATGTGAGGGCAACCACAAAATGGCTGCCATGCATAAAATGGAACTCAGGGGTTCAGAACAACATCCCTAAATTCGTAGTGAATCCATTGGTCTAACATGGCGAAATCACTCGTACTTGCCGCACTCACTAGTTACGGTTCGCTACTATCAAATTCGTAACAAAACCATGACCTTTATGAAACGGGTTCAGAATTCACGGAACCTCAGGATGTCTGACGCTTGTGGATGTCTGACACTTGTGGATGTCTGATGCTTGTGGATGCCTGATGCTGGTGGATGTCTGATGTTTGTGGATGTCTAATGTTTGTGGATGTCTGATGCTCGTGGATGTCTGATGCTTGTGGATGTCTGATGCTTGTGGATGTCTGATGCTTGTGGATGTCTGTTGCTGCCTGATGCTTGTGGATGTCTGACACTTGTGGATGTCTGACGCTTGTGGATGTCTGTTGTTTGTGAATGCTTGAAGCTTTTGCATGCCTGACGCTTGTGCATACCTGACGCTTGAGGATGCCTGACGCTTGTGGATGTTTGACGCTTGTGGATGACTAATGCTTGTGGATGTCTGAAGCTTGTGGATGTCTGATGCTTGTGGACGTCTGTTGCTTGTGGATGTTTGATGCTTGTGGATGCTTGATGCTTTTGGATGCCTGACGCTTGTCGGTGTCTGATGCTTGTGGATGTCTGTTGCTTGTGGATGTCTGATGCTTGTCGATGTCTGATGCTTGTGGATGCCTGATGCTTGTGGACGCCTGATGCTTGTGGATGTCTGATGCTCCTGGTTGTCTGATGCTCCTGGTTGTCTGATGTCTGATGCTTGTGGATGCCTAATGCTTGTGTATGTCTGATGCTTGAGGACGTCTGATGCTTGTGGATGTCTGTTGCTTGTGGATGTGTGACACTTGTGGATATCTGACGCTTTTGGATGTCTGACTTTTGTGAATGCTTGATGCCTTTGGATGTCTAATGCTTGTGGATGCCTGATGTTTGTGGATGTCTGATGCCTGATGTTTGTGGATGTCTGATGCTTGTGGATGTCTGACGCTTGTGGATGCCTGACGCTTGTGGATGTCTGATGCCTGACGCTTGTGGATGTCTGACGCTTGTGGATGTCTGATGCTGGTGGATGTCTGATGCTTGTGGATGTCTGATGCTTGTGGATGTCTGATGCTTGTGGATGTCTGATGCTTGTGGATGTCTGTTGCTTGTTGATGCCTGACGCTTGTGGATGCTTGTGGATGACTGATGCTTGTGGATGTCTGACGCTTGTGGATGTCTGACGCTTGTGGATGTCTGATGCCTGATTCTTGTGGATGTCTGAGGTTTGTGGATGTCTGATGCTGGTGGATGTCTGATGCTTGTGGATGTCTGATGCTTGTGTATGTCTGTTGCTTGTGGATTTCTGTTGCTTGTGGATGTTTGATGCTTGTGGATGCTTGATGCTTTTGGATGTCTGTTGCTTGTGGGTGTCTGACGCTTGTGGATGTGTATTGCTGGTGGATGTCTGATGCTTGTGGATGTCTGATGCTTGTGGATATCTGATGCTTGTGGATGCCTGATGCTTGTGGACGCCTGATGCTTGTGGATGTCTGATGCTCCTGGTGGTCTGATGCTTGCGGATGCCTGATGCTTGTATATTTCTGATGCTTGTGGATGCCTGATGCTTGTGTATGTCTGATGCTTCTGGATGTTTGTGGATGTCTGATGCTTCTGGATGTCTGATGCTTCTGGATGTCTGATGCCTGATGCTTGTGGATGTCTGTTGCTTGTGGATGTCTGTTGCTTGTTGATGCCTGATGCTTGTGGGTGCTTGTGGATGTCTGACGCTTGTGGATGTCTGATGTTTGCGAATGCTTGAAGCTTGTGCATGCCTGACACTTGTGCATGCCTTACGCTTGTGCATACCTGACGCTTGTGGATGCCTGACGCTTGTGGATGCCTGTTGCTTGTGGATGCCTATGCTTGTGGATGCCTGATGCCTTTGGATGTCTGATGCTTGTGGATGGCTGACGCTTGTGGATAATTTTTAACAAAGGAGGGATGGAGAGGGAAAAGTGGATTCTGTCTCCCCTGGCAACTATCATAAACAAAAGGAATCCACTAGGTGGACGGCGGTTGTTACCACAATGGTGGGGAGCAACCAGTGTTGTTAAAATACCCCTCACACACCAACAGGCCCCTTGGTGTCATGCTTCATCATCGGGGTCTTCGCAAACCTCTACGGAATGCGGCGTGCTACGACTTCACGACTACGCAGGAGCACTTTATGAGTGAACTATGTGTTTGGTGTGTGAAGGTACCAATAATGTGAGTGGTGAGGTGAAAAGTGAGGAATTAAAAAATACCTGGCACGTGAGTGCTGAAAAAAATTTTTATTTAGTCTCCGGCTGGTATTATTAAAAAAAGTGCTAGAGTGGTTGTGGTTTACTAATTAGGGTAACCCAACCAAATTAGTGCGTCGACATGTTTCGGAGTACTGGAACTCCTTCTTCAGGACGGGAATATGCACTACTTATCCCCACCTTACTCACATGTGTGTAGATATTAAAAATTGTGCTCTACAAAAATAGATATGGTGAATAATGTACCTATCTATGTTGGATGTACGGTCCGTTGCGCCCAGTTGGCGGTTCAGGATACCTGTAAACAGAAAGGTTATGTAAAACAAGATGGCACATATTGTTGTGTCCATACTGTGCTAAAAAACACAGAAGGGTCATAAGGAACAAAAGTGAAGGTCCAGGAACCCTAAAAAAATTTTTACTACTAAGCAAGATAATACATATTTTTATGTTACTACTGTGTAAATACACAAAAGGGTAACAAGGAACAAAAGTGAAGGTCCAGGAACCCTAAAAAGAAAAAAAAAAAAAAAAAAAAAAAAAAAAACGAACTACATATAGATTGAGACACACACACACATTCAAAATATCAGATAGGTCTTAGAGGGTATGGTTTGTGACCCAAATGCGTAGCTTACTTATTAATAGAGGTCCAATGGCCTCATGAGCCACAGCGTGTTGGGGCGTGGTCCGTTCTACCCGATATGGCAACCTGTGAGGTATTTAAGGGAATGGATCAAAAGGTAGTAATACCTCGGTAAAAATAGATCACACACCTTCAGGTTTGTTCATACATCCATACACACTCACGGTTCTGCACAGGGCTGTCTGGCTTGTTCCCCCTCCACGCGGCTCCGACGAGTGAGGTGGTGAACTAGGGAGCGAGTTTAAATAGTCTCAAAAGACCTCAATTAGCCCCTAATGGAAAACGGAAAAAGCCCATACTTGGTCCGGTCCCCTGGTTTGCTATCCGCATTTGCGTGCACCGGGAAGGGTGTTCCCGTGTGAATGCGCATGTGCGGAGGAGCAGTGTTGCGCATGCGCCCATGCTCTTTCGGTTAGTGGCAGCACTGAGTCGCTTCGCGCATGAGAGAAATCTAGATCCAGTGTCTGCCACCGCGCGCATGCGCAGTGACGGTGTTGTGGCCTGTAATCGACTCGATTTTGCTCAGAAACCTCATGTATTACCAAGGGGCGAGTTGTGATCCCTATGGTGACAGTGAAAAGTATAAGCCGCCTATACCCGGGGGTCCTGATAAAATTATGACCACATGCATTTGGGGTAAAACAGCAAATATTTAAGAAATATTAAGAAAAGCCTGCAAGCCATGAGGTAGGCAAGATTAAAAGGCAAAAACCTGAACCCCTATCAGCCAAATAGGAACATCATGGTTTTACCTGGATGTCCTCCAGTGGAATGAATAAATGGTATGGGGAACTGATTGAAGGGCAAGATGGTTTAAGGGTGCTGGTTTTATTAAACGCAGTTTGCTTCATGCAATGGAGTTGATGGTTGAAAGGTCTCTGATTTTTTTGAGCAGAAAAAGGGGGTTATTATTTAGCGTAATTGGCTCCATGGAATGGAGTCATTCAACCCGGTCACATCTGAGCCCAGACGGAACACCCATCTTTGTTCCTTCTCAAACAAACCTCTTTCAGATTTTAATTGCTCAATAACAGTCCAATGTATGTCATTCACACAGTGCTGTGCCTCTAGGAAGTGAGATGCCATTTTCGTTGTCTGTTTTTTGCATCTCACATTGCTCTTGTGTTCATTAATTCTGGTTTTTACCGCACGCGTGGTCATTCCTACATACTCCTTACCGCAAGGGCATGTGATAAGATACACCACATTGCGGCTGTTGCAATTCGTGACAGCGCGTTGTTCCCATTTCTCGCCATTACTGAATTCAAGGGACAGGCTTTTCTTTGTCAGGTGGCAACTATTACAATTCCCACATGGGTGATGCCCATGCAGTCCTTTTAGCCTCGTCTGCTGTGTTACATTGGTTTGGGGTCTTGTATGGACCAGAATATCCTTCAAGTTTCTCCCTCTCCTATGTGCAAAGATTGGTTTTTCCAGATCTAGACTCACACTTGTAAGGATGCGCCAGTGTTTGTTTACCAGCTTGGTCACTTGGTTTGACACGGGGCTGAAGGTTGTGACACAGACTGGTCTGACAGATTCCTCTTTCCGTGGGTTGTCATCTAAAAGAGCTTCCCGGTTATTGTTCCGTGCTCTTTTCATTGCCTGGTTAATGATCTTGTCAGGGTATTTTCTCTGTTGTAATTTTTTGCTCAGATCCAGTGCTTGGATTTTGTACTTGCCCACATCGCTGCAGTTCCGACGTAGGCGGAGGAACTGTCCATATGGTAGGTTCTCCCTCAGGTGACGTGGATGGAAACTGTCGAACCTGAGGAGGCAGTTCCTTGCGGTCGGTTTAAAATGTGTCTCTGTCTTTAAATAACCAGCCTCGTGATAAATGTTAAGGTCTAAAAAGACCATGGACTCATTGGACATTTGGTGAGTGAATTTTAGGAATTCGTTCTGGCTGTTGATCCATTGCATGAAATCCATGACAGATTGGTTGTTGCCTTCCCAGATGACCAAGACGTCGTCTATATAACGTTTCCATGACAGGATTTTGCTCCTGAACGGATTGTTCTGGTGAAGGATCTTGGTAGTCTCCAGGTGGTGGACATAGAGACCTGCCAGGCTTGGAGCAAAGGTGCTCCCCATGCTAGTCCCATGGCGTTGTAAGTAGAGGGTACCTTCATACTCGAAAAAGTTTTTGGTGAGGGCCATTGAGATGCATTCCATTACCACACCTCGTGGAGTGTGGTAACGCCACTGCTTACTATACAAGACTTCCTCAATAATGTTCAAGGTTTCATCGTGTGGGAGACTGGTGTACAAGCTCTCCACATCGAGGCTCAGTAAGATTTGTGAGGTTGGGTTGAAAGGGTGGTCTTTCAGTAACTGAAGGACCGCTTTTGTATCCTTAAGATACGTATCGGTGGCCTGTACCAAAGGTCTTAGGAAGGCATCCGCGAACTTGGAAAGAGGTTCCAAAATAGAGGCGATGCCCGACACAATGGGGCGACCTGGAGGGTTCGCGAGGTTTTTGTGAACCTTGGGTATCGTATAGAAATATGGTACCCGTGGATTTTTCTGTGTCAGAAACAAGGCTTCTTTCTTCGTGAGCCAGTCATGACTGAGAGCTTCTTCAGTCATTGCTCCCACTTGGACTCGTATGGACTCTGTGGGGTCCTCATCCAGAACCTGATAGTTCCTCCTGTCTGCGAGGAGTCTCCTGCATTCTTGATCATACGCCGTCGTTGTTTGGATCACAACGGCCCCGCCCTTGTCTGCGGGTTTTATGATAATCAATTTGTTTCTTGACAATTCCCTCACGGCCTCGTTCTCCAGTCTGCTCATGTTTTGAAAGACCCTGGAGTCTGTATCCAATTTGCCTAACTCAGTCATGACTGCTTTTTCAAAAGCTAAGACTTCCACTGGAAGTTGGTTATCCTGTGGTGTGAAGGAAGACTTTGGTTTCAAACCCGTGTCTGATGTCTCGACATTGGGTTCTTGGTTATAGAAAAAGGCCTTCAGCTTGATGGTCCTGATAAAATCCTGGACCTCTCTGTGTAGAAGAAAAATGTCTGGTTTGTTCGTTGGTACATAACCTAGACCTTTGTTCAGGACTTTCTGCTGTATCTCAGTTAATGGCCATGGGGATATATTAATAACTAGGTCCCTCTCTTGCTGGTTGAGGCTTGACCCGCCGTCATGCTCCTGGTGTGCATTCTGGGGTCTGTTTCTGTCACCGGTTGCCAAGTGACGTTGTTCCCTCTCTTGTTCCTTCCCCTGTTGGATCCTGGGCCCCACGATAAAAAAGGTTGTTGGTTTTGTTGTGGTACGGTGGACTGATCATCCCCCCACTGTGGGTACATTGGTCCCATTTGTGGTGGACCATATTGGTACTGTGGGAACTGGAAGGGGGCCTGAAAAGGATTGAACATGGGTGGTCCTTGGAAACCTCGCCAACCCCTTTGGCGCGGGTATTGGTTCCTCTGTTGCCGATAGCCGCCCCTTTGTTGTCTCTTGTTCCTGAATCCCCCAGAGTTGTTACTGGTGGAACTCCCATCGGAGTTGACGCTGTCAGCGTCACTTGTATTCCCACTCGCCACATAATCCGCTCTAGTGTAAGGGTAAGCCCATTCAGCTGTGAAGCGGTCTTTATCTTTCTTGAATTTATTAAATTTACTTTGTTTCAAAGTGGCCTCAAATTCAGACATTTGTTTGTTAAGTTCTTCTAAACCTTTCTTTAAATCCGCCGGTTGGATGTAACCTTTTAGTTGGACTTCCAGTCTCTGTATTTCAATTTTTAGTTCTTGGGATTTTTTACTTGCCGTCTGTACTATGAGGACTAACCAGTCCCTGGTACAATGCCAGGAGATTAAGGACCAAGCTTTTTTAAAGGCCAAATCATCCTGGAAGATAAAGGGTTCATTTTTTACTAGCAAGCCCTGAGGGGCTAGTTTGTTCCTTAGGTACTCCCTCATTAGTAATCCATGTAGGGCAGCTCTGATCTGTACCTTCCGCACATTGGTCAGTTCGTCCCAATCTCCTACTGTAGGGGCAGGGTTATCGGTGCTTAAACCCTCGAATGGATTGTCCTGCGCCAAAATCCTGTCAATGTCGTCTTCAGTGAAAGTAAGCCCGTGTTCATCCTCCATGGTGGTTGTTGAGGATGATCAATTTAATGATGAATGTGAAGTGTGTCGTCAAAGAACAGTGTTGTTCGATAAGGGAGGGGCTCCCACAGCTGTGCGCTGTCTACAAATAATTTTTAACAAAGGAGGGATGGAGAGGGAAAAGTGGATTCTGTCTCCCCTGGCAACTATCATAAACAAAAGGAATCCACTAGGTGGACGGCGGTTGTTACCACAATGGTGGGGAGCAACCAGTGTTGTTAAAATACCCCTCACACACCAACAGGCCCCTTGGTGTCATGCTTCATCATCGGGGTCTTCGCAAACCTCTACGGAATGCGGCGTGCTACGACTTCACGACTACGCAGGAGCACTTTATGAGTGAACTATGTGTTTGGTGTGTGAAGGTACCAATAATGTGAGTGGTGAGGTGAAAAGTGAGGAATTAAAAAATACCTGGCACGTGAGTGCTGAAAAAAATTTTTATTTAGTCTCCGGCTGGTATTATTAAAAAAAGTGCTAGAGTGGTTGTGGTTTACTAATTAGGGTAACCCAACCAAATTAGTGCGTCGACATGTTTCGGAGTACTGGAACTCCTTCTTCAGGACGGGAATATGCACTACTTATCCCCACCTTACTCACATGTGTGTAGATATTAAAAATTGTGCTCTACAAAAATAGATATGGTGAATAATGTACCTATCTATGTTGGATGTACGGTCCGTTGCGCCCAGTTGGCGGTTCAGGATACCTGTAAACAGAAAGGTTATGTAAAACAAGATGGCACATATTGTTGTGTCCATACTGTGCTAAAAAACACAGAAGGGTCATAAGGAACAAAAGTGAAGGTCCAGGAACCCTAAAAAAATTTTTACTACTAAGCAAGATAATACATATTTTTATGTTACTACTGTGTAAATACACAAAAGGGTAACAAGGAACAAAAGTGAAGGTCCAGGAACCCTAAAAAGAAAAAAAAAAACGAACTACATATAGATTGAGACACACACACACATTCAAAATATCAGATAGGTCTTAGAGGGTATGGTTTGTGACCCAAATGCGTAGCTTACTTATTAATAGAGGTCCAATGGCCTCATGAGCCACAGCGTGTTGGGGCGTGGTCCGTTCTACCCGATATGGCAACCTGTGAGGTATTTAAGGGAATGGATCAAAAGGTAGTAATACCTCGGTAAAAATAGATCACACACCTTCAGGTTTGTTCATACATCCATACACACTCACGGTTCTGCACAGGGCTGTCTGGCTTGTTCCCCCTCCACGCGGCTCCGACGAGTGAGGTGGTGAACTAGGGAGCGAGTTTAAATAGTCTCAAAAGACCTCAATTAGCCCCTAATGGAAAACGGAAAAAGCCCATACTTGGTCCGGTCCCCTGGTTTGCTATCCGCATTTGCGTGCACCGGGAAGGGTGTTCCCGTGTGAATGCGCATGTGCGGAGGAGCAGTGTTGCGCATGCGCCCATGCTCTTTCGGTTAGTGGCAGCACTGAGTCGCTTCGCGCATGAGAGAAATCTAGATCCAGTGTCTGCCACCGCGCGCATGCGCAGTGACGGTGTTGTGGCCTGTAATCGACTCGATTTTGCTCAGAAACCTCATGTATTACCAAGGGGCGAGTTGTGATCCCTATGGTGACAGTGAAAAGTATAAGCCGCCTATACCCGGGGGTCCTGATAAAATTATGACCACATGCATTTGGGGTAAAACAGCAAATATTTAAGAAATATTAAGAAAAGCCTGCAAGCCATGAGGTAGGCAAGATTAAAAGGCAAAAACCTGAACCCCTATCAGCCAAATAGGAACATCATGGTTTTACCTGGATGTCCTCCAGTGGAATGAATAAATGGTATGGGGAACTGATTGAAGGGCAAGATGGTTTAAGGGTGCTGGTTTTATTAAACGCAGTTTGCTTCATGCAATGGAGTTGATGGTTGAAAGGTCTCTGATTTTTTTGAGCAGAAAAAGGGGGTTATTATTTAGCGTAATTGGCTCCATGGAATGGAGTCATTCAACCCGGTCACATCTGAGCCCAGACGGAACACCCATCTTTGTTCCTTCTCAAACAAACCTCTTTCAGATTTTAATTGCTCAATAACAGTCCAATGTATGTCATTCACACAGTGCTGTGCCTCTAGGAAGTGAGATGCCATTTTCGTTGTCTGTTTTTTGCATCTCACATTGCTCTTGTGTTCATTAATTCTGGTTTTTACCGCACGCGTGGTCATTCCTACATACTCCTTACCGCAAGGGCATGTGATAAGATACACCACATTGCGGCTGTTGCAATTCGTGACAGCGCGTTGTTCCCATTTCTCGCCATTACTGAATTCAAGGGACAGGCTTTTCTTTGTCAGGTGGCAACTATTACAATTCCCACATGGGTGATGCCCATGCAGTCCTTTTAGCCTCGTCTGCTGTGTTACATTGGTTTGGGGTCTTGTATGGACCAGAATATCCTTCAAGTTTCTCCCTCTCCTATGTGCAAAGATTGGTTTTTCCAGATCTAGACTCACACTTGTAAGGATGCGCCAGTGTTTGTTTACCAGCTTGGTCACTTGGTTTGACACGGGGCTGAAGGTTGTGACACAGACTGGTCTGACAGATTCCTCTTTCCGTGGGTTGTCATCTAAAAGAGCTTCCCGGTTATTGTTCCGTGCTCTTTTCATTGCCTGGTTAATGATCTTGTCAGGGTATTTTCTCTGTTGTAATTTTTTGCTCAGATCCAGTGCTTGGATTTTGTACTTGCCCACATCGCTGCAGTTCCGACGTAGGCGGAGGAACTGTCCATATGGTAGGTTCTCCCTCAGGTGACGTGGATGGAAACTGTCGAACCTGAGGAGGCAGTTCCTTGCGGTCGGTTTAAAATGTGTCTCTGTCTTTAAATAACCAGCCTCGTGATAAATGTTAAGGTCTAAAAAGACCATGGACTCATTGGACATTTGGTGAGTGAATTTTAGGAATTCGTTCTGGCTGTTGATCCATTGCATGAAATCCATGACAGATTGGTTGTTGCCTTCCCAGATGACCAAGACGTCGTCTATATAACGTTTCCATGACAGGATTTTGCTCCTGAACGGATTGTTCTGGTGAAGGATCTTGGTAGTCTCCAGGTGGTGGACATAGAGACCTGCCAGGCTTGGAGCAAAGGTGCTCCCCATGCTAGTCCCATGGCGTTGTAAGTAGAGGGTACCTTCATACTCGAAAAAGTTTTTGGTGAGGGCCATTGAGATGCATTCCATTACCACACCTCGTGGAGTGTGGTAACGCCACTGCTTACTATACAAGACTTCCTCAATAATGTTCAAGGTTTCATCGTGTGGGAGACTGGTGTACAAGCTCTCCACATCGAGGCTCAGTAAGATTTGTGAGGTTGGGTTGAAAGGGTGGTCTTTCAGTAACTGAAGGACCGCTTTTGTATCCTTAAGATACAACCGCCGTCCACCTAGTGGATTCCTTTTGTTTATGATAATGACGCTTGTGGATGTCTGATGTCTGATGTTTGTGGTTGCCTGATGCTTTTGGATGGCTGACGCCTGTGGATGGCTGACGCCTGTGGATGGCTGACGCCTGTGGATGGCTGACGCTTGTGGATGCTTTTAGCTTGTGAATGCCTGATGCTTGTGCATGCCAGACCCTTTTTGGATGCCTGACGCTTGTGGATGTCTGATGGGTGATGCTTGTGGATGCCTAGTCCTTGGACACTACTATGCTGTGTTCCAGTAGCCCATGTTTAGTGAACTCTGTCATTGGTGGCTATTTACAATATTTATTAAAGGGGGACGGCAGGGGGACAAACATCTGAGGTAATCTCTGCTCTTGACCATCAGCTTGAGGCCCTCCCAACACAGTTGTCTATTATAGTAGGTGGAGATTTCAATACTACTTTTGAACCTTTTGGACAAGAGGATCAATTTCTTGCTGCTGAGGAGGACAGTAAATGGGGCGTCCCTCAGCTTGAATTACCAGCTGTAAGAAGATGGTCAGCTGTAGCCATACAGTTCAAGGCCTTATGCTTAGTGAGAGGGTTTAGAGCAGCAAACGGGCGCACCCTGTCTGACCGCCTGGGAGAAAATACATTTGATAATAGCAGGTATTCCAGCCAAATAGATTACTTACTGGTGGATATAAGAGGATGGCACTGTCTGATCGATATGACTGTTAAAAATAGGATGGAAAGTGACCATAATCCACTTTGTAGGGAATTTCTAGCACAAAAGGGGACTAGAAAATCGGGGCGTGGGAAGGTCACCCTAGATATCAATGCCTCTAATAACATGCGTCACATTAAATGGGGTAGATTCATTGAGAGCCCTGAGAAGTTGGAGGTCCTTAAAAATATGGTCGTTGAAGAAGTGGCTAATTTAAACACTCACATTAGTAAGCAAGACTTTCCCTAAATAATGCTTGAGGCACTTACCCACTTTTTTCACAAAACTCCAATTGATCTTCAGGAAGATTATAAAACCAGATATGGGAAACAAAAAACAACCCAAGGTGGGGTGGTATAACAATGCTTGTAAATTAGCCCGTCAAAACCTGAGCACAGAAATAAGATTTAGGAATCCCTTAGGTGCGAGAAAGGCAAGGGAGACATATAGGCAAGCTCAGAAAGTAGCAAAAAAACTGTGGTATGAGGATCAGTGGCGTGATCTGAAATCAGCCTGTGAAGCAAAGGACTCAAAACAATTTTGGGCCATTGTTAAGTGGGATAGAGGAGGTGTAGCTGAACCCCCCCAAAACAATGTTGCCAAACAACAATGGGTAGAATTTTTCAGACCCCAATATACTCGTAACCCAGCTGAAGAAGAGTGTCGTCTACCCCCAACTATTTTTTTATCAAAGTCAGCTTTTCACAACTAAAGATATCAGTTTAGAGTTAGACTGTGTGACTGGGGAAGAGCTCCAGGCATGGATGGCATCCCAGCTGCCGTGTTTTTCAGTGATAGATCGTCTTGGTGCCAGTACTTTGAGTGTTTAGCTAACTCTGTGGCTAGGGGTGCGCCAATCCCATCTTCATGGAAAGGCGCTGAAATAATTCCGTTTTTTAAAAAGGGTGACAAATCTCTACCCAGTAATTATAGACCTATCAGTCTTATAGACTCAGCCCAAAAACTTATAGGTCGTTTAGTGCAAAATAAATTGCAAATATGGATAGAAGAACACAATATTTTGACCCCATATCAAGCTGGCTTTTGACCATGTACTAGTTCAATTGACCAGGTCTTTTACTTCATAGCACTTTTCTGGAGGAATGTGGCCTTAACCAATGGGACACTTTACGCGGTCTTTGTAGACCTGAAATCGGCTTTCGATTTAGTCCCCCGTTCCAAACTTTGAAGGGTTCTCGCTGAAGCAGGGATGTCCCCGGAACTATTGACTCTTCTCGTCCGCCTGCATGAGAACAACTACGCCAGAATCAGATGGGGGGCACAGGGTGAGGTGACCGACTCATTCCCTGTCGAGCGTTGTGTTCGGCAGGGGTGTGTTCTGGCACCCACGCTGTTTTCATTATACATCAACGGCATAGTGGATCATCTTAGCCGTTCCCCCACTGATGCTCCCGTTTTAGCTAGGGCCCGTGTGCCTGTTCTCATGTTCGCGGACGACACGTTGATTGTTTCCCGGACCCCGAGTGGGCTACAGAAGGCTGTGAATGCGTTTGGAGAATTTTGTCAACTGCGTGGACTTGAGATAAACACCTCAAAAACCAAGTTCATGTCCCTGAATCAGCGGAAAACATTAAAAGGTACAATTCATTTTAATGGAACTCCACTCGAGCAGGTAGAGGCATTTACGTATTTAGGAATATCTCTCCAGAGTAACATGAGCTGGAAAAGTCATATTGACATGGCTGTTCTAAAATTCCACCAGCTTGCGGGTGCCTTAGCCATCAAGCATAAAGCTTCTTTTACCAAGCCAATTACACCTGCCTTAGAGATCTACAATATGAAGGTCATAAGCGCCTCTTTGTGTGGTTCAGAACTATGGGGATTTAATTATTTGAACCAACTAACAAAGGCGGAGAATAAATTTCTACGCTGTTTAGTCGGGGTCCCCCAAAGTACTCCCACTGTTCCGTTTTTATATGATCTTGGCATGAAAGAAATTGAGGATATAGCATGGTTACTGCCTCTATTATGTTGGAGACGTATCTGGACAACCCCAGAACTAGCTCACTATGCCCTTGCATTAAAGGATATTATCAGGGCAGATGGTTTTCATTCTATCCCATGGCTTAAAGAGATAAGGGGTTTATTATCAAAGCTGGAACTTGACCACCTATGGGAAGACTCAGACGTCTAAGGTTCCCATCAAAAGCAAATCTGAAAAAAAAAGTATTGGGAAATGATTTGGATGTCCGCCCATAGTACCTGTGTAAACACTAATTTAACTGGACCTTTCCTTGAATTTAAACCTCGTCCACTCTTTGAGGCTTATTGGGATAATATAGAGGGTCCGTTTGACCGAAAACTGTATTTCCAGTTTAGAACTGGGACTCTTCCTGTAAAAGCTTTTAGCTATAAATGGTCAGCAACCCGGGATGATAAATGTCACAACTGTAAAGATCTGACTGAGAACATAGCCCATATGTGGTTTATATGTCCCCTTTATACAAGCCCTCGTCGTAAGTGGCTAAAACCAACGTGTATTAACTTGGGCACCCGGAGGTATATTGAGGCCCTAAGGATATTAGAGTCAGATTGTTCACCCTGTATAGCGATTGCTGTTGCTAAACTTTTAAGGTGGGCTTGGATTATACGCACTTGCACTTTACAGTCCCTAGAAGCTAGCTAAAGAACTCTAACACATCTAAAAACGCAGAACGATCTTCATTTTATGCATAATTTTAGTTGTTTAAAATACTCTTTTAAAATTTTTAATTCTGTAAATGACAGCAATTAAGATTTAATATACTTTTTAACATTGAATTTTGCTATGTAATATTTATAGTGTTTGTGATGGGATGTATACCCTGCTTTTATGACATGCTGTCGAATAAAGCTTTGAAAATCGAATTGAACTCTGTCATTATGCCACCTTTTACACTTCCTCTGCAAAATCTTTGAAAGCTCAAAATTCATTAAGTTGTAAAGGTTTCCTGCAAACAAATTAAATTGCAAAAGCTAAGAAGTGAGACATCTACCACCTTTGCCTCTGCTTCCCAGCAATGTTCCACAAGAGCAATTTCTACCACAGTAGTTTTATGTCTGTAAACCACAGTACAAGTACAAGTGCTGATCCTAGAACCTTACTCTTAGGGTAGTCTTTTCATGTTCAGTTTGTCAATAAAATACAGTGCAGATAATGTTTCTGCCAAATATGGCGCAATTGGTTTTACGGTCATCTTAGGCTACTGCCGAGCACAGGCTAGGGGGGACAGGAGAGTAAAATGAATTGCCCAAACGTGGGACGTCAGTTAATTTAATGATCCAGAAAAATACAATGTACTTGTTAAAGCTTCAGAATATCTTAAGCGTTCAGCAAAAAATGCCTCATCCCAGGCCCAATCAGAAAGGCAGACACTGCTTGCAAGGACTGGCAAAGACAATAGGTCTGCCTGTTTTAATTTACGCATATGTTTTAGTTATGTGAAACGTCTAGATACAACAGACAGCTCAAAGGAGCCTTCAAATACAGCGCAAGTGGCACGTTTGATGCACAAGATTTTAGTTAACAGGTTTAAAGCTATGCACCAAATTACATAGCAAAACCAAAGGAAATGATGGACGGAGCGTTGACAATACAAGCACTCACCCCCAGTCAACTGATCTGGCTTTAATCCATCACCGTTCTTTAGCCCACTCTGCCACCCCAGTTCAGACATGGACATATGCAAATCAGTCGGACCCTGTGCCTCATGGGAACAGTCCAGCCCGAACTGCCAAGCCATGCCTTCCCTGGACCGGAAACAAGCTACCGATGACCGGTTTCTGGCATTTCAGCCTTCTTCAGCCCGGCTTGCTTGAATCCAGCGGCAAAGTAAGCAAGGGACTCACGTCTGAGCATACCCTGCCAACTTATGGCAAACAAAGAAAAACCAAAGGAAATGGTGGACGGAGCGTTGACAATACAAGAACTCACCCCCAGTGAACTGATCTGGGTTTAATCCATCACAGTTCTGTAGCCCACTCTGCCACCCCAGTTTAGACATGGCCATATGCAAATCAGTCTGACCCTGTGCCTCATGGGAACAGTACAGCCCGAACTGCCAAGCCATGCCTTCCCTGGACCGGAAACAAGCTGCCGAGGACCGGTTTCTGGCATTTCAGCTTTTTCAGCCCGGCTTGCTTGAATCCAGTGGCAAAGTGAGCAAGGGACTCACGTCTGAACATGCCCTGCCAACTTATGGCGAACAAAAAAAAACCAAAGGAAATGATGGACGGAGCGTTGACAATATAAGCACTCACACCCAGTCAACTGATCTGGGTTTAATCCATCACCGTTCTTTAGCCCACTCTACCACCCCAGTTCAGACATGGCCATATACAGATCAGTCTGACCCTGTGCCTCATGGGAACAGTCCAGCCCGAACTGCCAAGCCATGCCTTCCCTGGACCGGAAACAAGCTACCGAGGACCAGTTTCTGGCATTTCAGCATTCTTCAGCCCGGCTTGCTTGAATCCAGTGGCAAAGTGAGCAAGGGACTCACGTCTGAGCATAACCTGCCAACTTATGGCGAACAAAGAAAAACCAAAGGAAATGATGGACGGAGCGTTGACAATACAAGCACTCACCCCCGGTGAACTGATCTGGGTTTAATCCATCACCGTTCTTTAGCCCACTCTGCCACCCCAGTTCAGACATGGCAATATGCAAATCAGTCTGACCCTGTGCCTCATGGGAACAGTCCAGCCCGAACTGCCAAGCCATGCCGTCCCTGGACCGGAAACAAGCTACAGAGGACTGGTTTCTGGCATTCCAGCCGTCTTCAGCCCGGCTTGCTTGAATCCAGTTGCAAAGTGAGCAAGGGACTCATGTCTGCAGCCTATTGATCCATCTGTGCCGGAAGTCCCAGCCCATTGAGCCTAATTGATGGGCCCACTTGCGTGAAATTTCTGCCCCCCTTGGTCCATTTCAGATCTGACCCCACTCCACCCTCTCTTCCCTTGACCTCCCCAAACACACCCCCCTTTTTCATATGGGGTTTTTGTAATTGACTTGATGAAGAAACACAGCACGAAGATAGAATAGGGTTAGTAGGGATGGACAAGGATCAAGAATAGGGTGCGGTTCCCTGTCTAAGGTACCTATGACAGATTAGACAGGGAACAGGACAAAAAGGACCGTGGTCCGAGAGCAAGAACGACCTCGCCCTGCAACGTGGAATCTGGATCAGAGCTAGACGCCTAGCTCCACCGCCGGTGCTCAACAGCGCCAACAAAAGAAGAAAACAATGGGAGCCTACCAGTGATGGCTCGCTGTAAAAGACACTGGAAAGAAGAGAACAATGGGAGCCTACCAGTGATGGCTCGCTGTAAAAGACACTGGAAAGAAGAGAACAATGGGAGCCTACCAGTGATGGCTTGCTGTAAAAGACACTGGAAAGAAGAGAACAATGGGAGCCTACCAGTGATGGCTCGCTGTAAAAGACACTGGAAAGAAGAGAACAATGGGAGCCTACCAGTGATGGCTCGTTGTAAAAGACATTGGAAAGAAGAGAACAATGGGAGCCTACCAGTGATGGCTCGCTGTAAAAGACACTGGAAAGAAGAGAACAATGGGAGCCTACCAGTGATGGCTCGCTGTAAAAGACACTGGAAAGAAGAGAACAATGGGAGCCTACCAGTGATGGCTTGCTGTAAAAGACACTGGAAAGAAGAGAACAATGAGAGCCTACCCTTGATGGCTCGCTGTAAAAGACACTGGAAAGAAGAGAACAATGGGAGCCTACCAGCGATGGCTCGCTGTAAAAGCACTGGAAAGAAGAGAACAATGGGAGCCTACCAGCGATGGCTCACTGTCAAAGACACTGGAAAGAAGAGAACAATGGGAGCCTACCAGCGATGGCTCGCTGTAAAAGACACTGGAAAGAAGAGAACAATGGGAGCCTACCAGCGATGGCTCGCTGTCAAAGACACTGGAAAGAAGAAAACAATGGGAGCCTACCAGCGATGGCTCGCTGTAAAAGACACTGGAAAGAAGAGAACAATGATAGCCTTCCAGTGATGGCTCGCTGTCAAAGACACTGGAAAGAAGAGAACAATGGGAGCCTACCAGTGATGGCTCGCTGTCAAAGACACTGGAAAGAAGAGAACAATGGGAGCCTACCAGCGATGGCTCGCTGTAAAAGGGACTGGAAAGAAGAGAACAATGGGAGCCTACCAGCGATGGCTCGCTGTAAAAGCACTGGAAAGAAGAGAACAATGGGAGCCTACCAGCGATGGCTCGCTGTAAAAGACACTGGAAAGAAGAGAACAATGGGAGCCTACCAGCGATGGCTCGCTGTCAAAGACACTGGAAAGAAGAGAACAATGGGAGCCTACCAGCGATGGCTCGCTGTCAAAGACACTGGAAAGAAGAGAACAATGGGAGCCTACCAGCGATGGCTCGCTGTAAAAGACACTGGAAAGAAGAGAACAATGGGAGCCTACCAGCGATGGCTCGCTGTAAAAGACACTGGAAAGAATAGAACAATGGGAGCCTACCAGCGATGGCTCGCTGTTAAAGACACTGGAAAGAAGAGAACAATGGGAGCCTACCAGCGATGGCTCGCTGTAAAAGACACTGGAAAGAAGAGAACATTGTGAGCCTACCAGTGGTGGCTCGCTGTAAAAGACACTGGAAAGAAGAGAACAATGGGAGCCTACCAGTGATGGCTCGCTGTAAAAGACACTGGAAAGAAGAGAACAATGGGAGCCTACCAGTGATGGCTCGCTGTAAAAGACACTGGAAAGAAGAGAACAATGGGAGCCTACCAGTGATGGCTCGCTGTAAAAGACACTGGAAAGAAGAGAACAATGGGAGCCTACCAGTGATGGCTCGCTGTAAAAGACACTGGAAAGAAGAGAACAATGGGAGCCTACCAGTGATGGCTCGCTGTAAAAGACACTGGAAAGAAGAGAACAATGGGAGCCTACCAGTGATGGCTCGCTGTAAAAGACACTGGAAAGAAGAGAACAATGGGAGCCTACCAGCGATGGCTCACTGTAAAAGACACTGGTAAGAATAGAACAATGGGAGCCTACCAGCGATAGCTCACTGTAAAAGACACTGGAAAGAAGAGAACAATGGGAGCCTACCAGCGATGGCTCGCTGTAAAAGACACTGGAAAGAAGAGAACAATGGGAGCCTACCAGCGATGGCTCGCTGTAAAAGACACTGGAAAGAAGAGAACAATGGGAGCCTACCAGCGATGGCTCGCTGTCAAAGACACTGGAAAGAAGAGAACAATGGGAGCCTACCAGTGATAGCTCGCTGTAAAAGACACTGGAAAGAAGAGAACAATGGGAGCCTACCAGTGGTGGCTCGCTGTAAAAGACACTGAAAAGAAGAGAACAATGGGAGCCTACCAGTGATGGCTCGCTGTAAAAGACACTGGAAAGAAGAGAACAATGGGAGCCTACCAGTGATGGCTCGCTGTAAAAGACACTGGAAAGAAGAGAACAATGGGAGCCTACCAGTGATGGCTCGCTGTAAAAGACACTGGAAAGAAGAGCCTTTGAACATTATCACTCCCTGACCATCACTTATATTAGGTTGAATTTCTCTCCCAATCGCCTCGTATAGATTATGCCCCAATTGGACAAGAAAAAGATTTTCTTTTGAAACCTTACATCGGTCGCTTTCACTGTGTATGAATAAGTAACGAAGAAATATGGAAGAAAGAGTAAACTGTGTATAATGATAATTGTAGAACACCAGTTGTCCTCATGAACATGCTTATTAGTTTAGATCCTCATGGAGTCTAGACCTCAAATAATGCACTTAATGGTCCTTATCCTATCAGAACAAATTGTATGATAACATTTTTGTATTAGAACTAACCCTGGGCGTAGTGGGCGTAGTGGGGCTTCGCGGAGCTACGTGAAGTGGGCGAGAAACTACGCCCACCTCCGCACTCCGCGTAGCCCCACTACGCTCCACAGGCCTCCCTCCCGCCCTCCCTAAATACTTTAAATTAGGAGTGTAAAAGAATTAAAAAGCACTTACCTTGCCCGCCGCTGCCCGCCGCTACCCGCCGCTGCCCGCCGCTGCCCGCCGCGTCCCCGGGGCTCGCAATCTTCATTGCTGCCGTCTTCTGTACTAATGCGCATGCGCGGGCGGCCCGCATGCGCATTTCTTCGTGAGAAATGCGCATGCGCGGCCGCCCGCGCATGCGCATTAGTACACAAGACGGAAGAATGGAGATAGCGCGAGCCCCGGGGACGCGGCGGGCAGCGGCGGGCAAGGTAAGTGCCTTTTAATTATTTTACACTCCTAATTTAAAGTATTTAGAGAGGGCGGGAGGGAGGCGGGTGGCGGCCAGCTACACTCCGTCTGCGGAGCGTGCGTAGTGCCGGATTCTACGCCTGCTACCCAAAATGCGTAGAAGCCGGCACTACGCACACTCCGTGCACGGAGCGTAGCCACCCGCCCACCCTTAATTAGAACGAAGTTACTGCATCTTCTAAGACTTATGCTCATCTCCACGTCTAAAGGTATGGTACGACAAATGTCATTTTGTATGCACTGTCTCCCCGTTTGTTACATTGACTACATAGGTTATTGACGATACTGTTTGTACTGATAGCAGAATTGTTTTCATCTGCCCATAAAACAAATAGGCCACCAAAGACCGCAATGGACATCCCAACTGCATACTTAGCTTTTGTGTATAATAATGTCAACCTGTACATCATCACAACAGATATGAACAGAAATGAACTAACTTAGTATAAAAACTGGGGACTGTGGAAATCGATAAACCTTAAGTATACATAAGCGGAGTTCATTTATGTTCGCCACAGTCACTGTTCAGAGCAGAGTGAAGATCGTAAAACATTGTCTGCATCATCTTGCGTAACAAGGGCCTCTACGTGCGCGTAAGCAACAACCATTTTAGATATCACAGCCATTTTCATTCCCTGCTAGTCACCCATGATTCACACTGACCTCGCAATCATCTCCAGCACCCTGACTAAGCCTGAACACATGTACTAGGGTCGTAAAAACCTTGTCAGCCTGACAATGCCCCGGAGTCACTTCCCGCGCCAAACCCACTTGTCCTTTCATCCTCCATGCACAGGCAAGCCCCCTTTTATAACCTCCTTCCCTGCACCTGGCCACTCAGTCCGGTCCCAGGCCCTAAAAGAGCCCTGTGGACATTGTTTATTGCCTACACACGGCAGGGCTTGTTTCACCAACAAAGGGGCCTGACTTTAATCAATAACCCAAAACCCTTAGATCTGACCGATCCCACGTGTTTTAAGATACTGTCGGAATGTCCAGCTGCGAGATAGCGATCATCTGTTACATCTAAGTGGGGGGACATTTGTTGCTGGATTTGTGTGGGAACTAGCTTGAGGCGGGGACTCCAAGGATGTTTGACCATGCAATAAACTGACGAAAGAAATGTATAAAAGGCCATGCCACAGAGATGCAGTTAGAGCACCTCCTGACGATAGCCCCGGTGTCTGATGTGATGTGTTCTCCTCCTGGAGTAATAAACCTGTTCTTCGCTTTTCCACTTGCCAGTGCCTGCCTCGCTATTTTGATAGCTAATATTAAGGTAAATTAGAGGTGGTTGGCACCAAGCGGCATCAAAAGTCTTGGGAGTCACAGCTGCTTTTTACACAACCACTCACACACACAGTCACACATCCATACAAACACTCTGCCACTCAGCCCCCCTCCAGGGCCGATTTTGGCCCTAGGGGACCCCATCCTCCAGGGCCCAGCCTTAACTGAATGGGGATGGAGGCCACGTGGCCCCCTCTCCAGGTCAATTTCGGCATTCCCATCCAACCGAGCCCAGGCATAAATATATACATTTTTAATGGGGGCGGGGGTCTTCACGGCCCGCCTCCCTGGGCCAATTTAGGCCCCGGGGACCCCATTCCCCAGCCATAAACAAATGGGGAAGGTGGGCTGCAGGACCCTTTCCCCGGACCAATTATTGGCACGAGCTCCCCATCCCCCTGGGCCTGGCCATTTCACCTGGGTGCCCTGGGGACACAGTGTGCCTAATGGGGATCGCGAGGGGTACCTCAAGGCCCCCGCATTCCAGGCTGGCTCGTGGCTTCCTGCTGTATGAACAAGCGCTGGAGCCCCCACTTTTTTTGCCATATTTGCTTTAAATTCGCAACACATTTAAAAAAAATGCTTTTTACCCTGCAGGGTCCCTCTGGGACCCCAAGACCAAGGCTTGGAGGTCAGGGTATCCCTACCCAGCCCCCTTTTCTTTTTCTTTTTTTTACTTTTTTGGGGGGACACTCGGCAGAAGCAGAGTCCCAAGATGGCTGTTAACACTTCCTGGTTGAAGTGTTGGCAGCCCCAATCAGTTATGCCGTTCTCTGCACAAGCTCGTTATTATTCGTGAATTAGCCAGCAATCAGAGATATCTAAATTTGGTTTCCTTAAATTTCTCAACAACAACTGAATAGATTTACAACAAATAATAGCAGTTCGGGCCGCAGCTCTGTCTAAAGAGTTCAGGGGAATTAACATGGAAAAGGCACCTTTGTTGACCCCTTATTTCTCAGCCCCTACTTGACCGATCTCCCTGAAACTTTCCATGCACAACAAGACTCACCGTGACCTTTCGTTGGAAAGTCTTGTGACGAGTCGTCAAACAGCGCCAAAGATACAGGCAACTTTAGTGAATCACATGTACCCAGTAGTCCAGTGCAGACGCGTTTCGGGCCTCGAGCTCTTTGTCAGAGGCATCCTGCATGAAAACTGCAACATTACCACAGGATATATCCCCTCTTTTATGTCAATCATATCATATGTATATATATATAGTCACTCAATGATCGATATGTAAAAATGCGGGCTTGTTAGTGAGGCCAGGGGCGATGAGGAAGGGTGAAGATGGTCCTAGTGGGACGTCCCCTAGACTTCTAGATCGAAGTAAATTGATCTAGAGTTCCTCATGTACCGGCATGTGTCCAAATTCATGCTTAAAATGAGACCAGCCTCCTCGTTACATATTTCTCAAGCTGGAATTATCAAGATGTGTTGAAAATCAAAAGTGGTACTCTTATCCAAAATGTATTGATACATTTTTATTTTACTTTTGTAGAAAAAGAATACAAAAAGACATTCGCACTTTTGACTGTAAATCTGTCTTCCAGCTGTATGTTTAGCTCAATAAATATTATAAAAAGAGAGAGGAACCCCTTGAAGTAAACAAGGGAATTGGGGTGTTAAACCTAAATCAAACAGAATGATTCCCTTGGGTCGTGTACAAGAGAAGCTTGGAATTAGCTATAACCACAATCAAATATAAACACACTAACTAAAGAAATTAATCAAAAATGAAGTTACATAACAATTTATTGAAACAATAAAAAGACAATTTACAATTACACTGGAAAAAATGTTAAAAAACAATTAAAATACTATATCATTTTGTGACCAGCACAAAAATGAAGGACAGACAAAACTCAATTGTAAAACATACAAATTAGAGATTACAAAGCGTACATTCACAATTAAAATTTCAACGTCCCCTGGTTTTATAACCTTACAATCTTATATACACCAGGGGGGAAAAAAGATGAATTGTACAGAAAATTGTGTCGACGCGTTTCGGTGGTTTGCGTATTATTATGTGCCACCTTTATCAAGACTATTGATTTGTTGTCTGTCGTGTTACTGGATCCTTACGGTTGTCCTGTTTGGTCAGGTGGGATTCCTTATTATGTAGGAGATAAAAATTCTTTCAGGATGTGAGGAGATATTCTTATTGGGCGGTAACTATCTGGAGGTTACTAATGATTCTCCTATCCGATAAGGATTAGAAAACTTTTCAGAGTCTGTAAATCTTCAGACACTTCTATGTCACTACTTTTTAGTTATTCTTGACTTGTAGCGGGGATGGATGGTATTATCGTATCCCAAATGAAAACGAAGACCCGATACGAACAGACGCTTTTGCTGTAGCAGGGGATACGATAATACCATTTTTTAAGAAACTACCCCAACGCTCACAAAAGTAAAGGCAGCTCACCGCGCCTCTATTATTCCTTCTACTGCGAGATCTCTTTTTGACCATTATAGAGAGACTCGTTCTGGTCATTGAAGCCAACCGCCATTGATCTTGATATCCATCCCCGCTACAAGTCAAGAATAACTAAAGAGTAGTGACATAGAAGTGTCTGAAGATTTACAGACTCTGAAAAGTTTTCTAATCCTTATCGGATAGGAGAATCATTAGTAACCTCCAGATAGTTACCGCCCAATAAGAATATCTCCTCACATCCTGAAAGAATTTTTATCTCCTACATAATAAGAAATCCCACCTGACCAAACAGGACAACCGTAAGGATCCAGTAACACGACAGACAACAAATCAATAGTCTTGATAAAGGTGGCACATAATAATACGCAAACCACCGAAACGCGTCGACACAATTTTCTGTACAATTCATCTTTTTTCCCCCCTGGTGTATATAAGATTGTAAGGTTATAAAACCAGGGGACGTTGACATTTTAATTGTGAATGTACGCTTTGTAATCTCTAATTTGTATGTTTTACAATTGAGTTTTGTCTGTCCTTCATTTTTGTGCTGGTCACAAAATGATATAGTATTTTAATTGTTTTTTAACATTTTTTCCAGTGTAATTGTAAATTGTCTTTTTATTGTTTCAATAAATTGTTATGTAACTTCATTTTTGATTAATTTCTTTAGTTAGTGTGTTTATATTTGATTGTGGTTATAGCTAATTCCAAGCTTCTCCTGTACACGACCCAAGGGAATCATTCTGTTTGATTTAGCTCAATAAATAAACATTAATAAAATAAAAGTTACATATCGTCAGGCAGCTGAGATTCTAAAACAGGATGCAGGCGTGTGTTTTCTAATGAAAGTGCAGTGCAGTGCAAAAAGGAATTCACATTATCAATTTCTGAAAACGCAATTGTTTGTTTTACGGTAACAGTTGCAGCACCTTTTGGCCTACCATCCGAACATTATTGTAGACAATATTGAGGCTCACTGCAAGATGTTAAAAAAGAGGAAATACATATTTGAACCTATAGGGCTCCATCTGAGATCAGGAATGAACCTGCACCATGCAGCAGCATGTTACTGGCAGTTATGAACTACATGAAGAGAGGAAGGTGTCGCCTGATGATGCTCTGCAGAGGTGTCAGAAGGTCTTGGAGAAAAAGTTGGGTGCATGATCTGTAAAGTGCTGGAATTCATCTGTTCCTGCAACAAGCACGGTGGCGGGGAAGGATCGGGGGCGCTCGGGGTCCTGGAATCAGAGAGGAGAGAAGTGCATTAGAATGAGGGCATTCAGACGTGGGAGAATACAAGACCTTATCATAGAGGACCTACACTGGTGTCATGTAGAGAGGGAGAAAAGGGCATGATCAACCGAATCTCTAAAACGTGTACTCTACAACAATAACTAACCATAAACCTTCCCTCTCTTTCAAAACTGTCTAAGAACCAACGCTAGCTAAATCCCCAAACTATCTACCATTCAAACCTGCCCCTCTTATAGAACAACCTAACTACCCAAACTATCTAAATCCCCAAACTATTGAACCTTCAAACCTGCCTCTCTTATAGAACAACCTAACTACCCAAACTAACTAAATCCCCAAACTATTGAACCTTCAAACCTGCCTCTCTTATATAACTAACAACCATAACTATCTAAATCCCCAAACTATTGAACCTTCAAACCTGCCTCTCTTATATAACTAACGACCATAACTATCTAAATCCCCAAACTATTGAACCTTCAAACCTGCCTCTCTTATGTAACTAACGACCAAAACTATCTAAATCCCCAAACTATTAAACCTTCAAACCTGCCTCTCTTATAGAACAACCTAACTACCCAAACTATCTATATCCCCAAACTATTGAACCTTCAAACCTGCCTCTCTTATAGAACAACCTAACTACCCAAACTAACTAAATCCCCAAACTATTGAACCTTCAAACCTGCCTCTCTTATATAACTAACGACCATAACTATCTAAATCCCCAAACTATTAAACCTTCAAACCTGCCTCTCTTATATAACTAACAACCATAACTATCTAAATCCCCAAACTATTGAACCTTCAAACCTGCCTCTCTTACATAACTAACAACCAAAACTATCTAAATCCCCAAACACACACAGTTACGAGTAGAAATGCACGCACACAAACACACGTGCATGGATGCACACACACAAACACATACAGTCCACACTGTCACTCTTGTCGTCTAATAATCCCACTGACACACATTCATACTCAGACAGTATGAAGGAGAGGATTGTACTCACCTCCACGGGGTAGGCTGTGGTGGGGACGTAGCGAATAACGAAGCCACATCTGCGTCTGTGGGACGTGTTGGGTTCACTGGCGTGGACTGTCAGCCCGTCGTGGATCTGACGAGAGAAATGTAGGATATGAGCCGTGCTTATCTGCCAAAAATTTAAGTGCCAGGGCCCAATGTGTTACTCACTGGTCCACTGCAGCTGGCACTGCCCGCGTCACTTTTTTACCTTTAAGTTTTGTCATTTTTTTAAAGCTATATTAAATCATTTAGTTCTCTACTAATGAAAGTTAGTTAAAAATACACACACACTGCCACCTATATGGTGGTTTCTCAGACATATGTGCCTTTGTTTACAGAAAAGCACCGGAAAACACTGGCACAAATTAAGCACTGGATGTGGGACAGAGAAAAGACAGGCAGCGCCTTGGGGAAACTGAGTACATAGTCCTGAGGCACCCCAAGGAAAGCTGTGAGTGCACAGCGCTGGTGCACCCCAGGGGGAGCTGTGAGTACACAGTGCTGGTGCACCTCCGGGGGAACTGTGAGTACACAGTGCTGGTGCACCCGGGGGAGCTGTGAGTACACAGTGCGGGTGCACCCCGGGGAGCTGTGAGTACACAGTGCTGGTGCACCCCAGGGAGAGCTGTGAGTACACAGTGCTGGTGCACCCCAGGGGGAGCTGTGAGTACACAGTGCGGGTGCATGCCCAGGGGGAGCTGTGAGTACACAGTGTGGGCGCTTCTCTATGGTAAGCTGTGAGTACACAGTGTGAGTGCACCCGGGGGAGCTGTGAGTACAGAGTACACAGAGTTGACGCACCCTCATAGAAAGCTGTGAGTACACAGGTTGGTGCACCGTCATCGGGAGCTGTGAGTCCACAGTGCTGGCGCACCCTCAAAGAAAGCTGTAAGTACAAGGAGGTACAGTACATGGGCACCCTTAAGGTGGGGTAGTGAGTACACAGTACATGGGCACCCTTAAGGTGGGGTAGTGAGTACACAGTACATGGGCACCCTTAAGGGGGGGGGGGGTATTGAGTACACAGTTCTGGGTACCTTTAAGGAGGGGGTTGTGAGTACACAGTTCTGGGGCACCTTTAAGGGGGGCTGTGAGTACACAGTTCTGGGACACCTTTAAGGGGGGTTGTGAGTACACAGTAATGGAGACAAAAGGCTCATTATGGGAAGGGCGGTGCCATAAATTGATGGATGTCTTGGCCCCGGCCACGTCCCGACTGCCTCATTTATAAGTGGGGGAATCACTGGTCTGCCTGACACCCACAATGCACCGGGCTCAAGTATCATGGCTTTTCATGTTACTTCGTAACGTTGCAGTAACCCCTTGCTTGTTTGCCTGTGGGAATAACGACAACTGTGAGACATGAGTCCAGGAAACGACAGAGCGCTGTGAACTCACCGACATCTGCCCAGCCTGAAGAGGACACTCCACCGCCTTCTCTGCATCAACCAGGTGCCGCGGAATCTCCTGATTGGTGGACAGCATGTTTCCGGGGGTCATTGCTGTGCCGTGCTCCAGGACACCTTGTTTGTGACTTCCTGCAGAAGAAAAGAGGGTTGGAGTAAGGGGGGCACTGATTCCTGGCCTGGGTACTCATGCAGTCCCCGCCTCTGTCTAAAATGAGGTGTCAGCACGGGCCACACCCACAATAATTATACACACATTTACCTTTAATTATCATGAGTGGTAAAGGCATCTGCGTGGTAAAGGAAGCGTGGTAAAGGCATGCGTGGAAAAGACTGTGTGGTAAAGGCATCTGGGTTGTAAAGGAAGCGTGGTAAAGGTTGCGTGGAAAAGACTGCGTGGTAAAGGCATCTGCAGGGTAAAGGCATGCATGGAAAAGACTGCGTGGTAAAGGCATTTGCGTGGTAAAGGAAGCGTGGTAAAGGCATGCATGGAAAAGACGCCTGGTAAAGGATGTTTTTCATCTAACAGAGGACTGCGGCTTCTAAATAAAGAGAGAGCCATCTCTGAACACTAGAACCCCGCGAGGACCCCGGGGATCTTTCATCCAGGCCTCCACAGCCCCCAGGAGTCTAGCCTCTGACACTAATCTGGGTGAAGATTGTAGGCTCCTACTAGAGCCCTGTCTGGCCAACCCTGTCCAATATCACTCTTTCAAGGCAGTGGTGCCCGTGTTTACAGGCAAAGACATCTCTGCCTCTAGAACCATAAGCGGCGTCCCTCTGTTAGGACCTCGTCCCCCCCCCCCGCTCCAGCTGTACAGTAAAGCACGGGTCAGGGTTTGATTGGCTTTAAAAAAAGTTGGCCCGGGCACCCTGAAAAAAGAGCCCCTTATTTGCGGATTGCGGGCAAGATTTACAAGGACTGGCGCATCCTTGCAGATTAGCAGTGATGCGCCAGTAACGATGCGATTCGCAATTCTCCTTGCGCCACCACGGATGCGTCGCATTTACAATGCAGCACACCGTGGCGCAGGGATAGACAGATGCGTGTCACATCTGATGGTGTAAGGTCGGTGCATGGCTGGAGTCATGTCGCAGGCGCAACGCTACTCCAGCAATGTTCAGGGACCGCCCATACCTAACGTGCTGGCCCACTCCTTACGCCTGCTTGAAGCAGGCGTAAGGTTTCGTCGCAGCAGCCTCTGAAAAATGACTGTGAAATCTTGTAGATTTCACACCGTCACTTTTACGAGGTTTTTTCCGGCGGAACGCCCACCCTGCATACCTTAAACCTGACGCAGGTTTAATGTGGTGCAGGGCTTCACAACGTGACGCATCTCCCTAGATGCGTCAGGTTGTAAATAAGTCGCAACGTGGTGCATGGTTTACGCCGCCGCTGAGTCACAGAAGTGACGCAACAATGGCGTAAATGGGACGCAATTGACTTGTAAATCTGCACCCTTCTTTTTTTAAAACATTGCTTCAGTGTTTTAAGTGTTATAAAAAGAAGTTGGGGGATTTCTATAAGAGAGGTGTGTTTTATCTTAACTTTACTAAGATTTAAAAAATGCGATGATTGTTGCTAGGACTCTGTGTTGTTGGAATAGTTTACACTGGTGAACCACACCTGAATATAAGTGAGGCCACTTAATCTCAGCCCCCCTGCCCCTGCTCAATCTGCATACATTAATGGGCGGGGCCAGCCGGAGACTGGGAATGATACCTCCGCCCCCTTGGTAAAAGGGGGGTAACGGAGGTCCATCTGCCTCCGCAAAGGCTGCTCAGGCCCCCACTGGGTGGAGCAGCACAGACAGCCCATATCGGCCACCACGCTGCCCAAAAAAGCGGCCCACAGCTGCAACTCAGATACCAGCCCATCGCCCATTGCCCGAGAGCCCCCTTACCAATCCGACCCTGGCACGGTTCCCTCCGATCACACTGGGGCGCTCGTACATAGCAGCATGGACTTGCTCCATCCTGAGATATAGTTGTGACCCACATGGTGCTGAGGGCGCCAGGACCTGTGTGGAGCCTGCGTTCTATCTCCAGACTTTCTGTACAAAGACAACATCCCTGTGTCAGGACAGCAGTGGACTCCGATAGAGAAGTAGACGATTTGTCAACACCACTGAGTCAAGGCCCAAGGGCTTCAACAATATTAGCCTGCTGTACCCCTGCTTGTCTGGACTCTGACTCATTGTGAATGAATGCACCGTCTTCCTTTCATATAACTCTCTCCCACATCCCTATGTCGCGACATTGAGGCTCCTTGGTTAACTGATGGCCTCCCCTGCTGTATAGTCCTGTCCCAGATCCCTATGTCACAACACTGGGGCTCAAGGTAAAGAGATGGCCTATCTATCTCCCATGCTGTGGAGCCCTGTCCTAGATTCTTATGTGATTACATTGGGGCTCACCAGTAGAGTATTAGCCCATCCCCCATTCTCAGCCAATCAGTGTTACAGCTCCAGGCTGTTGTGATGCATGCATTGACTATGGGAGCTTATCCATACCTGGAATAACCTGCAGGACACCATTCTCTGCGTCTACGTCATCCAGGGCAAGCCACACTGAGGCCACTGGGCCCCCCTCGAAGCCCCAATACCTGGAAGTAAAAGGAGGAGGACACTGTCAGCCAAACATCGGCAGACCCCGGGGCAAGAGGATGGCACACGAGGGCACAGGATGGCACATGACAGGATGGCACATGAGGGCATAGAATGGCACATGAGGGCACAGGATGGCACATGAGGGCACAGGATGGCACATGAGGTCACATCATAGCACATGAGGGCTCAGGATGACACATGAGGGCACAGGATGGCACATGAGGGCACAGGATGGCACATAAATGGATAGGATGGCACAGGATGGCACATGATGATACAGAATAACCCATGAGAGCACAGTATGGCACATGAGGGCACAGGATAGCACATGAGGGTACGGGATGGTACATGAGGGCACAGGATGGAACATGATGGTACAGGATAATATATGAGAGCACAGTATGGCCCATGAGGGCACAGGATGGCACACGAGGGCACAGGATGGCTATTGATGACACAGGATGGCACATCAAGGCATGGATGGCACATTTTGACACATGAGGGCACAGGATGGCATATGATGGCACAGAATGGCACAAGAGGACACACAATAGCACATGAGGGCAGAGGGTGACACATGAGGGCACAGGATATTATACAAAGGGCATAGGATAACACATGGAGGGACAGGATGGCAGATGATGGCACAGGATGGTGCATGAGGGCATAAAAAGCCACATGATGGCACACAAGGGCACAGGATGACACAGGGTGATGTGTGTCTGGTAGTGCAGCCAGCCTTATGCCGTCATGTACTGCCTAGATGAAAGATGCTGTAATCTATGCTGTGTGTGCACCCCGCACCGCCCTGTGTATTTAACACCACATGGTGCCCACCAGGTAGCCTGTTATTCAGACCTCACCAGGCTGAGGGGGCAGGAATGCCATCCTTTGGACTTACCCTTGAAGTACAAAGAGACACATCACCCCTGCTGATCCCTCCCCATCCCCACCCTAGAGCCAGCACCGCGCAGTCTGACTTACTTGATGTCCTGGTGCCAGGCCACGTAGGGGGTGCTGTTCCCTCGGTGGGGCACGTCGGAGGCCGGGTATTTACAGATGAACCTGGAGTCCAGCAGGACCACGTGGGGCCCCAGCACAGCTGTGATGGCCTGGAGGGTGTGCGGGTGGGTGGCGAGGCCCAGTACCCAGGGCAGGCGCAGGTGGGCGTTGTGCAGGCTGTACTGGGCGTGCTCCTTCCCTGCAGGGTGAGAAAGCAAAAGACACACAGATGATGGACGAAATGCAAAGCAAATCAAACATTCACCCCCAGTCAAGAGGTCTGGGTTCAATCCATCGTTCTTTTGCTCACCTTGCGACCCCATTTTAGACCCAGCCTGCAGGGGACACAAGGAGGGGGGTTAGTCTCTACACCGAGAGGCCTCTAAACGGAGGGGCTTATATATGGGAATGGTGGCACCGAGCAGCGCAGCTAAAAACATTCCTGCGCCGTCCTGCGCCACTGGAAAAGGGCAGGAACGTGCCGCATTTATCCAATACGGTGCATTGTTTTCCTTTCTCCCTGCGCTGGCACCGTTTCTGCAGCCTAGTGCCAACGCTGGCACCCTTGCACCATGGTGCAGCACTGCCTGTGTTACAGGCGGGATTGTATTAGAGCAGGAAGGGGCACCTTCCAGCATATAAGCAATCCATAGTGGCATTCTCCTCTTTCTAGGTGAGCCGCAGAATGCACACACATGGAAAGTTAAAAACAAGTAGAAATAAAGACATTTCTCCTCTTTACAGCCACCATACACAAGACACAAGCAACATAAAGCAGATACAGCCACCATACACAAGATACAACCAACATAAAGCAGATACAGCCACCAGACACAAGATACAAGCAACATAAATCAGATACTGCCACCAGACACAAGATACAAGCAACATAAAGTAGATACAGCCACCAGACACAAGATGCAAGCAACATAAAGCAGAAACAGCCACCATAGACAAGATACAAGCAACATAAAGCAGATACAGCCACCAGACACAAGATACAAGCAACATAAAGCAGATACAGGCACCAGACACAAGATATAAGCAACATAAAGAAGATACAGCCACCATACACAAGATTCAACCAACATAAATTAGATACAGCATTTATACTCTTGATACAGCCACCATACACAAGATGCAACCAACATAATGCAGATACAGCCACCAGACACCAGGTACAAGCAACATAAAGCAGATACAGCCACCAGACACAAGATACAAAAACATAAAGCAGATACAGCCACCATACACAAGATACAAGCACCATAAAGGAGATACAGCCACCAGACACAAGATACAAGCAACATAAAGCAGATACAGCAATCATACTCTTGACACAGCCACCAGACACAAGATACAAGCAACATAAAGCAGATACAGCCACCAGACACAAGATACAAGCAACATAAAGCAGATACAGCCACCAGACACAAGATACAAACAACATAAAGCAGATACAGCAACCATACACAAGATACAAGCAACATAAAGCAGATACAGCCACCAGACACAAGATACAAGCAAATAAAGATATTTCTCCTCGTTAGGCCTCACCTTGGGAGCCATAATATTTTAACACATTCCTAGATTTACAAGACGTTGTAAATCTGCGTCAAAAACGATGAGTTGCGACACCCTTCGCAACGCCCATGGAACGCCTTCCGGGCGCAGTGTAATGCAACGCAGTGATTTGCTCTGTGTTGCCTTTCTCCATATTTGTGAAGCCGCTCAGGGCCACGCAGGGTGGCTTTGCGGGGCTTCATAAATTTGGCTTGGGGCTTTGCCTCGGGCATGTACCACTTAGCATGATGCAAGCATGACGCAAGGCCCGCATAAATAAGCTCGAGAGATAAGGCTGCCCTCCCTGCACCTACCAAACTCCTGCTCCAGCTCCTCGAATGCCTTCCTGGCGCCCTCCAGCTCCTCCAGGTCCAGCACTGGCACTGACGTCAGGAAGCCCCGGGCATCATAAAGGGTCTTCATGTGCTGAGGGTCCGCCTCCATGATGAGGGCGAGGACTCGGACCCCGCTTCTTGTGCAAGGGATGGGGTCTGCCGCCGGGCTCCTGAGAGCTGAGCCCCAGATGTGGATATGTTCCTCTGGCACCGGACTCCAGATGTTGCCCTTCACCTCCAGAGGTGTTGATGCTCCAGGCGTTTTCTTCTGGCTCCCAAGACCCAGGTGCTCCAGATGTGGCCCTGTGGCTCCCCAGGTGCTGGAGATTCTGTACCCTGGTATTCAAGAGCTCCAGATGTGAGTGTTTCCTCCTGCTCCGTGCAGTGCTGGAGCTCCAGGTGTTGCTGGGGGTCACTGCCACTGCTGTCCACCAGGCCCGGCTCCAGGATTTTTTATTTGGGTGGGCCAAGAGTGCATTCGGGTGGGCCACTGCGGCAGTCGCGACTCGCGGGAGGGAGTGGGGGGAGAGGAATAGGGGTCGCGCGCAGAGGTCTGGTGGGGAGGGGTTTAATTTAATAATATTCATTAAAAAAAACAGGAAGTAGGCAGCCAGGCTTCCTCCCCTAAGCCAATCACAATGCTCTAAGCAGCGCTGTGATTGGTCAGTATGCCACCCAGCCAGGGGCCTATGTGGCCCTGCCCTGCTCGCATGTACAAACGCTATTGTGCAAGACGGTATTAACAAGGGTCGTCCCTTCCTAATAGCGAGCCGCATTTGCATGCATCATTGTTTGGCGACCACAATTAAAGTTACAAAACACTTGCAATTTACCTCCTACTCCAAATAGGTAGTAATCCACTTGAAAGAGGAAGGTGATTACTCCTCTGCCCATGTAAGGTCCCTTTGATGAGCAGAGGAGGTTTCTGAGGTGGGAGTATCAAGCAGGTAACACTACTCAGCCTGCCTCGTTGCCAGCCTTCAGAGAGAATCTCTCTTCAATAATACCTCCATCTGACCCCAGACTCTGCAGTACACTCCCTTCCAGGCCTGATCATCAATTTTCTACAATCTCTCTACCGTGCACCTTAACTCACAGCTAACCTTGGTCCCCAGCCCCATATCAGGCACCACCTGGTTTCATTCTCCATAATCCCACTAAAAAGATTTGTAAAATCACCTTCCAACTGAAAACCCTGAATATAAGAGTAAATACAATTAGCTCACACTTTAAAATATGTTACATAGTGGCCCTAATGACCCAACTGCTAATTAAATAAGCAAAAACATTACAGGGTCTATTATAGCGCTGGTACGATAGTATTTATTGGTGTCCCACCACTGACCTCTTACTCGGTAGACACCTTTACTACCACCCTCCAACAGTGCACTTCATCTCTCCTGAGCCCCTTTCAGTCATGACCTCCTCATCAGACTCCTTCCCTACCACCCTCCACCAGTGTCCCTCATCACTCCAAAGCCCCTCCCCATGACCACCTCCTCAGACTCCCACACAAATACCCTCCACCAGTGCCCCTCATCGCTCCATAACCCCTCCCCCCATTGACCTCCTCCTGAGTCCCTCACTGCCACCCTCCACCAGTGTTCCTCATCGCTCCAAAGCACCTCCCCCATGACTTCATCAGATTTCCTCATTGCCACCCTCCTCCCAGACTCCCCCACTACCACCCTCCACCAGTGCCCCTCATCTCTCCTCAGCTCCTCCCCATGACCTCCCCCTCCTCGGATTCCCTCATTGCCATCCTCCAACACTGGCCTTCATCTCTCCGTAGCCTCTTCCCCTCATGACCTCCTCCTCAGACTCCCTCCCTACCACCCTCCACCAGTGCCCCTCAGCGCTCCATAGCCCCTCCCCATTACCTCCTCTTCAGACTCCCTCCCTACCACCCTCCACCAGTGCCCATCACTCCAAAGCAACCCTCCTCATGACCGCCTCCTCAGACTCCCTCCCTTCCACCCTCCACCAGTGCCCCTCATGACCTCCTCCTCAGACTCCCTCCCTACCACCCTCCACCAGTGCCAATCCCTCAAAAGCAACCCCCCTCATGACCGCCTCCTCAGAGTCCCTCCCTACCACCCTCCACCAGTGCCCATCATCACTCCAAGCAACTCCCCCTCATGATCTCCTCCTCAGACTCCCTTCCTACCCCTCCACCAGTGCCCCTCATCACTCCGTATCTCCACCCCTCATGATGTTCCCCTCGGATTCCCTCATTGCCACCCTCCAACAGAGCCCATCATCACTCCACAGCCCCTCTCTCATATGCATTTTATTTCTTGTATAGCGCTACTCGTAGTGTAGGGTATCACAGTACTGTACATCACACACACATTATGCAGACACAATGATTCATAAAAGTATCCAAATCAGCCTATAGGGAATGTCACATAAGCTAATGAGGATTACCAGGTGTAGGAATCACATCTCATCCATGCTGTTGGGCAATATGTATTAAGAGGATTGGGTCTGGAGAACCACAAGAGGATTGGGTCTGGAGAACTCCCTACCACCCTCCACCAGTGTCCATCATCACTCCAAGCAACTCCCCCTCATGATCTCCTCCTCAGACTCCCTTCCTACCCCTCCACCAGTGCCCCTCATCACTCCGTATCTCCACCCCTCATGATGTTCCCCTCGGATTCCCTCATTGCCACCCTCCAACAGAGCTCATCATCACTCCACAGCCCCTCTCTCATATGCATTTTATTTCTTGTATAGCGCTACTCGTAGTGTAGGGTATCACAGTACTGTACATCACACACACATTATGCAGACACAATGATTCATAAAAGTATCCAAATCAGCCTATAGGGAATGTCACATAAGCTAATGAGGATTACCAGGTGTAGGAATCACATCTCATCCATGCTGTTGGGCAATATGTATTAAGAGGATTGGGTCTGGAGAACCACAAGAGGATTGGGTCTGGAGAACTCCCTACCACCCTCCACCAGTGTCCATCATCACTCCAAGCAACTCCCCCTCATGATCTCCTCCTCAGACTCCCTTCCTACCCCTCCACCAGTGCCCCTCATCACTCTGTATCTCCACCCCTCATGATGTTCCCCTCGGATTCCCTCATTGCCACCCTCCAACAGAGCCCATCATCACTCCACAGCCCCTCTCTCATATGCATTTTATTTCTTGTATAGCGCTACTCGTAGTGTAGGGTATCACAGTACTGTACATCACACACACATTATGCAGACACAATGATTCATAAAAGTATCCAAATCAGCCTATTGGGAATGTCACATAAGCTAATGAGGATTACCAGGTGTAGGAATCACGTCTCATCCATGCTGTTGGGCAATATGTATTAAGAGGATTGGGTCTGGAGAACCACAAGAGGATTGGGTCTGGAGAACTCCCTACCACCCTCCACCAGTGTCCATCATCACTCCAAGCAACTCCCCCTCATGATCTCCTCCTCAGACTCCCTTCCTACCCCTCCACCAGTGCCCCTCATCACTCTGTATCTCCACCCCTCATGATGTTCCCCTCGGATTCCCTCATTGCCACCCTCCAACAGAGCCCATCATCACTCCACAGCCCCTCTCTCATATGCATTTTATTTCTTGTATAGCGCTACTCGTAGTGTAGGGTATCACAGTACTGTACATCACACACACATTGTGCAGACACAATGATTCATAAAAGTATCCAAATCAGCCTATTGGGAATGTCACATAAGCTAATGAGGATTACCAGGTGTAGGAATCACGTCTCATCCATGCTGCTGGGCAATATGTATTAAGAGGATTGGGTCTGGAGAACCACAAACACAGGATTTAAAGCATACCCCAGTGGTTGGCTGTACTGATTAGAAATTATATCTGCCCAAACTCTGTATTGCAATATTAGAATAATGAAATACTGGGAAAATTCGAACTAACTAGCAATACAAAAAAAACAAAATCTAATTATACCATTCTGGTTTGTATACACGTCTTTGATCACACTGTCCTATGTTAGGATTGTATCTTCTGAATCAAAGGATCTCTGTGACAAAGGCAGTAACCCACTGAGCTATCCACGTTAACTACAGTTCTATTGCATTTAAATTCTACAAACCAAAAAAAGAACTGCATCCTTGCAGAACCACTCATGAATGATACCAACGATTTAAACACACAATGTAAATGAAATAAACACGGCGTTCTAAGTATGTCTTTCTCACAGATTTAAAACACACAATAGCCACACATTCTCTTACCTGCTTCTTAAGAACTCTGTCACAGCCGGATCGGATAAACAAACAGCTCAAGGGGTCAGGAAGGTCAGGAAAACGAAACGGCAAAAAGAAAGATAACGTTCGAAGAACGTTTTAACTTGCAGTGGCCATGTTCTGCTGGCCTTGCTGACGTCACTGCCAGGGCCAAGGTTTATGTTTGGGTGGGCCAGGCCAAAGTTTGGGTGGGCCCGGCCCACCCGGCCCACCCCCTAGAACCGGGCCTGCTGTCCACCCTCCTCTGCCTTGGCATCTTATGTAGGGCCGCTCAGACCCGCCCCCGCCCCGGGACTGCACTCCCATGACGTCACCACAGCCGGGGGCTGCTTTCGGTTTTTCCCATTAATCCCAGCTCATGACCCCAGGCTGCCTGGCATTGTGTAATCCTGGGCATGTCCGCAGCGGATGGGGGAGGCACTGCAGACGCCAGCTCGGACGTTTCCTGGTGGTCCAAGGGGGCTGCCACAATGGGGTTCACGCGGGAGTCGTACAGTGATACCCCCAAATTATGGGACTTTGAAGTATGTATGAATAAAGAAACATTCCTTATTTACACTGAAGCCAGTATCGGGGTGTTACCGGTCCGAGGGGCTCCCGAGAGCAAAAGACGGGTCTAGGCCAGACCTGAAAAGAACAGGTCAGTAAAAGCAGCAGTGAAAGGCCGGAAAGTATCTGACCTCACGGGAACTGACGTCAATTCTTCTCCAGATAAGGATGTGAAGTCACAAACGCTTTGCCACAACGACTTCAAAAGAGGTGAAGCCATGACGTTAAAGGGGTATACTGACCCCAGCATAAGTGCAGCGCCCACACCCCATTTACAGACACCAGACACAGACACCACGGCTGACAGGCCAGATACAGACATCACACACACGAGGCAGAGCCTCACACGTGGGATACACGCGTCAAAGGCTACATACGTGTATGCACAGAATGGATTCTTCATATGAAGGATGCTGCCTTTATACATGGAATCCAGCCATCACACCGAAAAACAGCCATAATACACCAAGCATATCCGGATACACCATTGTGCAGCCCTCTGACGTATGAAGCAGGCCTCATATGCCAAATACAGCCACCAGACACAATATACAAGCAACATAAATCAGATACAGCCACCAGACACAAGATACAAGCAACATAAAGCAGATACTGCCACCAGACACAAGATACAAGCAACATAAAGCAGATACAGCCACCAGACACAAGATACAACAACATAAAGCAAATACAGCCACCAGACACAAGATACAAGCAACATAAATCAGATACAGCCACCAGACACAAGATTCAACAACACAAATCAGATACTGCCACCAGACACAAGATACAAGCAACATAAAGCAGATACAGCCACCAGACACAAGATACAAGCAACATAAATCAGATACAGCCACCAGACACAAGATACAAGCAACATAAATCAGATACTGCCACCAGACACAAGATACAAGCAACATAAAGCAAATACAGCCACCAGACACAAGATACAAGCAACATAAATCAGATACAGCCACCAGACACAAGATACAAGCAACATAAAGCAGATACAGCCACCAGACACAAGATACAAGCAACATAAATCAGATACTGCCACCAGACACAAGATACAAGCAACATAAAGCAGATACAGCCACCAGACACAAGATACAAGCAACATAAATCAGAAACAGCCACCAGACACAAGATACAAGCAACATAAATCAGATACAGCCACCAGACACAAGATACAAGCAACATAAATCAGATACTGCCACCAGACACAAGATACAAGCAACATAAAGCAGATACAGCCACCAGACACAAGATACAAGAAACATAAAGCAGATACAGCCACCAGACATAAGATACAACAACATAAATCAGATACAGCCACCAGACACAAGATTCAAGCAACATAAATGAGATACAGCCACCAGACACAAGATACAACAACATAAAGCAGATACAGCCACCATACACAAGATACAAGAAACATAAAGCAGATACAGCCACCAGACACAAGATACAACAACATAAATCAGATACAGCAATTCTGGGGATACATGAAAGTAGGTTGCTAGGAGGTGCAGAGGGAACCTCGTGCACATGAGGTCTGAGACACGTGGAAAGTGTTGTGTGGAGTGACCAGTTATTACATCTAGGCGCCTGAACTTGTTTGTTGCAGTTTGATATAGCGCGAACTCGACACAAGATATTGGAGCCTTTTACATGAGCACCAGATACCTCACCGGAGGACGCATTCATTTTTGGGAGGCACAGTGAGGTTCAGTGATCTGCCCAGAATCACAGGATGCCGAGCCAACGCCGAGACTCGAGCCTTGTTCCCCAGCTCCGTAGTCGGCAACTCTGGCCGTTACGCCTCATCCTTGTCATAAATACACAAACATTCCAAGATCAGGAACACAGCGTCCATCAAGTAACCCTTCAACCGATGGATGAACACGAGACACGCATCTCCCCAGCCAGTGGGGGCTGTAAACTTGACCCCAGTGCCAGTAAGGCCTGGCCCAGGGGAAGGGCAAAGTCGAGGCATCCATTGCTCGAGACAGATGTGCTGTGAACCGCCTGGGGGCACTCGCCACTGTCCGGGTTCAAGGCTGGGTGTTGTTTCCTGCTGTTAATGTCCATTGTGATAGCAACAGAGTGAAACAATTAGCCACCTCTGCCTGCTATTAACAGGGGAGGGGTCCCCCCAGAATAGAGCCCCGGGGTGCACTGGCCACAGTGGCGAGTGGGACTTCCCCGTGGCTGCTGCAGTGTGGGGGGTTTACACCTGCAGGGAAGTGACACTTCCTCTCTGGGGTACAGTGGAAACCCCCCAGGCTGCCTTGGGGCGTATTCCCTCCAAACTTGTTTAAGAAAGGTTCTCACTCCACAACCCAAACCCCCTGCAGAGGGCGCTTCTTGCTTTTTATTGGTTGTAACATGGATCTGGTATAACACGCTATTGATGCCGTGACGTCAGTCCCGAAGAGGCTGATCTGGGTGATCGTTCGAGTCGCTATGAACGGCGACCCCTGCTTTCTTTTTAAGGAAATGTTTCAGATGAAAGGCGAGCAAAATGCTGCTGCTGGGCGGGGGTGTTACTGTTACCACTCTATACCATAAGCCAGTAGCAATCGGAAAGGGACTGCTGTTGCCATGATAAAACAAGCATTGAAAATGCAATAGGGAGAGGATATGGCCTTATGGCTAAAGCTGCCGACGTTGGAGCTGGGGAACTGTTTTTGAGCCTCGGCGGCGGCATCCCGTGATTCTGGGTAAATCATTGAGTCTACCCGTGCCTGCCAAAAACAAGATGGCCGTCTAAAAGTGAAAGCGGGCATAGTGCGCTGCAAAAACAAAACAAGCTGTTGCCAGGGTTTAAGTGGGCCGGGTCTGATTGGTACTGAGCACCGGCAGTTTTTAGGTCTCGCTGAGCCAATGCGATTGTGCATTGCTGGCGAGATTATAGTAAGGGGAAAAGTAAAGTCGACCAAAGACCTTGGAATGCGGTTTATGGCCAGTGCATGTGAGGCATTTAAGCGCGAAGCTGGCATCGACTTGAAAGCAGCAGACTGCTTACGCCGGCGCGTGCTCGGCCTCACTTCCTGCTTCCCCCCTTACTTGCGTTATCGCTCACACCCCATATGCTCGTTCCCTCCCACCCTTGATGTATGCGCGTGCACGCCATCGCCAGCCACATAACACACCACCATTTGTCTGTGGCTCGGCATCAGACTTCAAAGGCTGCCGCTCCACCGCCCCCCACGTGCACATAGCACACCACCATTTGTCTGTGCCTCGGCATCAGACTTCAAAGGCTGCCGCTCCCTTATACCACTATTTTAGTATATGGTTCAGTGTCTGTCCCCTCTGCTTTCAGGTCCTCTTCATCTTCGATCCACCCTTGGATCCACCCGGACACTTCTCTCCTGGTTGCCTGCAGCATCTTTCTTCCAGGCTCCATAGGATTCGTAGACGAAGCCCGACACACTTTGACACCTACGCACCCGCTTCCTGTGGGTGAGATAACACGAGTACTTCGGTGCTCCTGTGGGTATTGACTATACAACTGTCTAGGTTTTAAGTAACTTTCAACGAGTCCAGTTAGAAGTGCCCTAAAATAACTAGTTTTCTTCTTTTACGTTCCCATTCATTCTCTATGGTAACGTGCGTGTGTGTTTAGACACTGCACACGCATCCCGTGGGTCTCCTGCTTCCTAACTCTTGGTAGCTCAGCATAGCCCCAGCGATTCCCTAGGCTATTCACTTTCCGTGTAGTTGTCCTTATACCACTACTTTAGTATATGGTTTAGCGTGCCCCTAGGGCCCTACTGTATTTTGTGCAACTTATTGTATTTTAATTGAATATCTTGTATTGTGCTTGTGCCTCTGACCTCATAAAGAGTTCAGAGGGTTGGTCTAGTAATAAATAACATATATGTTTTATATATATCCTGTGTGGTGTCCTTTCATTTGGTATTAAAGGGGTTACATATGGTAAAACAGCTGGCTTCACATGCCCTCTTGAGTTTAGCCTAAGACCTAAGACTGCTTTGTCCATGCTACCACTAGGATAGCTGGTCTATAAGGTTGACTTTACAACCATCACCATAAGGGTTGTTTGGACTGGTGCAAGGTGCTCACTAGAATAGTGAACATCATATACCAGGCCAACTTCTCACATACTGTTTATTCATCCCCTTTCTATGCTCATCCTTTCGCTCGCCATTGCCTGTGTATGCTCAACAGGTTGTTGCACTTAAACACCCCCCACCCGCCTCGGTGGTCTGTGTTTTCTTTCACTACTGTGTGACTCTTGATTCCTTCTGTCTGCGTGTTCAGCCCTCCACACTCTTCTCCTCCCATCTGTGCCTGGCTCCCCACGGTCACTCCTTTTGCTTTTTCTCTGGACATGCTCTGAGAGTGAGGCTCTGTTTGCTCACTTGATCTTCGGCTGCGCACAGTATGAACTCTGCTATGCGCCACATTTGAAAATATATTGACTTACCTTTTGAGGCTATTAGCAGTAAAAATGCAAAACTTGATTTGTACTGTGTGAAATACATCTCCTACAGTGTAGCAACTCGCAATGTGTCTTGACATCTGCACAACTAAGATTTTCTTTCTAGGTTAGCCAATCAGACTTGTCAGGATACCGAAGTACAGAAACTTGCAGTGTTAGGTGTGTGCACAAACTAGTATGTGTTATGAAGAGTGGAACTCTCATACTTTGTGCTAGCCCAGGATGCTTGTTTCCAGTCCAGGGAAGACATGGCTTGGCAGTTCGCCCTCACTCTATCTATCTATCTCCCACACTCTAGCTATTGCCCTCACTCTATCGGCCTTACTCTATCTATCTATCGGCCTCACTCTATCTATCGGCCTCACTCTATCTATCGCCCTCACTCTATCTATCGCCCTCTAGCTATCTATCACCCTTATTCTATCTATCTATTGCCCTCACTCTATCTATCGCCCTCACTCTATCTATCTATCGCCCTCACTCTATCTATTGCCCTCACTCAATCTATCTATTGCCCTCACTCTATCTATCTATTGCCCTCATTTTATCTAGGCATCACTATCTGAGGCATCACAGAGCTGCTTGCCTTTAGGAAGGCCCTGAAAACGTGGCTATGTAACCCTGTGATTAGGCCTTAGGAGGATATCTTACTTAGTGCCAGGAAGCCCTTGGGCAGCAGTGCGCTCTCTAAATATCACTAGCATAACATAACATAACATAACATCCATCTATTGCCCTCATTCTAGCGCCCTCTATCTATCGCCCTCACTCTATCTATCGCCCTCACTCTATCTATAGTCCTTATACTATCTATCGCCCTCATTCTATCTATCTATCACCCTCACTCTATCTATCGCCCTCACTCTATCTATCTATCGCCCTCACTCTATCTATCTATCTATCACCCTCACTCTATCTATCGCCCTCACGCTATCTATCCATCTATCGCCCTCACTCTACCTATCTATCCCACTCACTCTATCTATCGCCCTCACTATATCTATCGCCCTCACTCTTTCTATCTATCGCCCTCACTCTATCTATCTATCCCCTCACTCTATCGCCTTCACTCTATCTATCGCCCTCACTCTATCTATCGCCCTCACTCTATCTATCGCCCTCACTCTGTCTATCTATCGCCCTCACTCTTTCTATCTATCGCCCTCACTCTTTCTATCTATCGCCCTCACTCTATCTATATATCACACTCACTCTATAGCATCACTGAGGGGCACCACAACATCAGTATGCGCTTCCACAGCATCACTGAACACGACAGCATCACTAGTCGCAACCACAACATCACTCAGCACCACCACAACATCACTCAGTGCCACCACAGCATCAATCTGTGCAACCATTCAACAACAACTGGTTAAAATATGTTCTCTCAAAGTTTCAATCTTTATTATAAATGTCACAAAAAGATGTAAATATTTCACTTCTGTTCTTGGATTTTCATCACAATAAAATACACTCAACATAATCTTCGCAAAAGTTATTTACAAAAGTTTAAGCTATTGCCATTGTAAATTACAATAACTTTTATTTAAGTATTAAGTGTTAAAAAAAATTAGAAGCCATTGTTATTTGTAATAGCAATACATCTAAGTCACGTAAATACAACACATATTGCATTACAAATGCTACAGGTGTCACATTTGCAAAAGTTAAAACTATTGGCATTGTAAATAACAAAGCTACTAATTTCGCTATTTTCAAAACCAACACATAAATAAAAAATGTGTAATTTACAATACCAATAGCTCAAACTTTCCTAATGTGAGACCTATTGCATTGCAAATGCTTGTTTGGAGAAGTGTCCCGACACTTTTCCCCAAATGAGTCAAATGTCCCCGGTTTTGTGCCTTTGAAGCCAGAGGCCTTATGTCCGCCTCCTTTTGTTTGGTTACAGTGATTAACATCTGCAAATTCATTTATATTAGTAGCACAACACAGGTGCTCGAGGGGACGCATTGAAACGTTGAATCAAAATTAAAATTACACACAGTAAATTCCTCGAATACGGGTTGTTTACTGTCGCTATCTATCTATCTATCTATCTATCTATCTATCTATCTATCTATCTATCTATCTATCTATCTATCTATCTATCTATCTATCCATCTATTGCCCTCACTCTATCTATCGCCCTCACTCTATCTATCGCCCTCACTCTCTCTATCTATCGCCCTCACTCTATCTATCGCCCTCACTCTATCTATCGCCCTCACTCTATCTATCTATCTATCGCCCTCACTCTATCTATCTATCACCCTCACTCTATCTATCTATCTATCTATCCACCTATCGCCCTCACTCTATCTATCGCCCTCAGTCTATCTATCTATCGCCCTCACTCTATCTATCTATCTATCCATCTATCGCCCTCACTCTATCTATCGCCCTCACTCTATCTATTGCCCTCACTCTATCTATCTATCGCCCTCACTCTATCTATCTATCGCCCTCACTCTATCTATCTATCCATCTATTGCCCTCACTCTATCTATCGCCCTCACTCTATCTATCGCCCTCACTCTCTCTATCTATCGCCCTCGCTCTATCTATCTTTCACCCTCACTCTACTTCCCTTACTCTATCGCCCTCACTCTTTCTATCTATCGCCCTCACTCTATCTATATATCACACTCACTCTATAGCATCACTGAGGGGCACCACAACATCAGTATGCGCTTCCACAGCATCACTGAACACGACAGCATCACTAGTCGCAACCACAACATCACTCAGCACCACCACAACATCACTCAGTGCCACCACAGCATCAATCTGTGCAACCATTCAACAACAACTGGTTAAAATATGTTCTCTCAAAGTTTCAATCTTTATTATAAATGTCACAAAAAGATGTAAATATTTCACTTCTGTTCTTGGATTTTCATCACAATAAAATACACTCAACATAATCTTCGCAAAAGTTATTTACAAAAGTTTAAGCTATTGCCATTGTAAATTACAATAACTTTTATTTAAGTATTAAGTGTTAAAAAAAATTAGAAGCCATTGTTATTTGTAATAGCAATACATCTAAGTCACGTAAATAGAACACATTTATTTATTTAGAAAGTTTTATATACAGTGAACAAGACCCTTGCCGGTATCAGAGCCCTTTACAAGGTAAGTGTCTTAGATACACAGGTACAAGTTAAATAACATAAAGCTCAATGCTAGTCAATGATGGTGTAAACACCCTATCGTAGATACGTAGGTATATGGTGCAAAACAAAACGTTCCATGAAGAAGTTTTCTCTAGGCTCCAGATATTGCAAAATACTGCCGCAAGATTGGCTCTGAAGGGTCCGGGTGGAGGCTCCGACGATCGTTCCGCGGGGGAGGAACCGACATTAAAAGACCTCATGGCGGCTATCACTGGGGTCCGGACGTCCCTGGGCCAGAAGATGGAGACTCTTAATAACAAGCTGGACACTGTTTCAATAGAAATGGGGCTGATCAGGGCAGACCTTTCGAAGGCGAACGAGAAAGTTAAATCGTTGGAAGTCAAAACAACAAGCCTTATTGATGATGTGAACCAGCTGCAGCAGGAGGTGCGTGATCTTAGGTCCTCTAGGGAGTCTACTGATCGTCGGCTTGATGAATACAAAGGGCGGGCTCGACGCAACAATGTTCGCATCCTGGGAGTGCCGGAGAAGGCGGAGGGGCAGGCAACGGATCTGTTTATGGAGAACCTCATCCTCAATCATCTTAAACCTAAGGGCCTCAGTAAGTTTTTTATGGTGGAACTTGCCAACAGGGTACTGGGTGGCAGGCCTCGGGTTGGGGCGAACCCAAGACCGATCATTGCTTGAGTCCTTAACTTTCGTGACCTGAATGCTATCCTGCAAGCGGCTCGTGCAGTGGATCCCCTGGAATTCGAGAATGCGGCGCTTCTGTTCTTTCCGGACTTTACTCAGGCGGTGCAGAAGCAAAGGCAGAGGTTCTTATCGATCAAGAAGAAACTGAGAGACAAAGGCATGAGGTACCCCATGATGTTTCCCGCCCGCCTTCGAGTGGAACTTGATGCGAAGGCCTGGTTCTCTGATAATCTTGATGTGGCTGCGGACTGGTTGGATAGTGGTCAGTGGCCGGACCGTGAGTCCCGCGATCAGGGGGAAGCCGATGAACAATGACGTAGTTTAGCGTGAGGTTATCTGGGGGCTGTAGATAGTTGTTTCGGGGGACGTTTCAGCGGGGGCTAGCGATAGGAGTTCCTGCAGATCTGTGCTTATATTGTTTTGGGGATGCTTTATGGTGCGGGTATATCCACAAAGAGTTTGGGGAGGGGGAGATGGTGGGCCCGCTCGTAATCCCTCCTATGTTTTCTACTTTTAGAATTTTGTAGATTAGCTGGGGGCGACAGGCACACTGCTAGTTGGGGATGAGCGTAAGCTGTATGCAGGGGTGCAGGGATAATTATGGGGGGGTTCGGGGTTTGTTTTAGTTTTACTGTATGTTGTTTTTTTTTACACTGGTTGCCGTCAGTCGATTCTGTAACGTCTTGGTATTGTGATGTCCTCCGTTAAAAGGGTGGTTGGGATTTCTGCACTAAGTTGGAATGTGAATGGGCTTGGGGATGAGATCAAGAGAGGTATGGTTGGCCAGTTGATCCGGAGGCACTCCCCAGATGTGGTGTTATTGCAGGAGACTCACCTCATGGGAAAGCGATGCATGGCACTACACAGAGGGGGATATAAATTGATCACTCATGCTGGTTTCACAACTGGGTCGAGAGGGGTTGGGATTTTGGTCAAGAACTACTTCCCGCTGGCCAACCAGGCCACATGGACCGATAATAAGGGTAGATATGCTGGGATTTCGGGGCTATGGGAAGGGAGGACTGTGACCTTTTTGTCTGTTTATGTCCCACCGGCCCTTCAGACCGATACTTTTCAGGACCTGTGCAAGATGTTTTTTGACGTTGCCTGTTGGGGTGTTGGTTGTTGGCGGTAATTTCAATGCAGTTATGAATGGTAAAGCTGATAGGTGTCCGGCTCTGGCTTTGTTGCCGTCCCGGAGATGGTTGACCGACTTTGTGGAAACTACTGGTCTGATTGATAGGTGGAGGCTTAAAAATCCAGGTGAATCTCAATATACACACATTTCGACAGCACACAAGTCCCTTTCCAGGATAGATTATGTCTTGGTGCCGGGGGCACAGGTGTTTTGGATCCGGGAGGTGTGGCACTTGGCTACGGGGGTCTCGGATCACTCGCCGGTCTGGATTGGTTTGGACCTCGGCGGGCGTGACGTGGCTAGAGTTGCACCTATTAGCGCTTGGCGGTTGCGGGACCCTGCACCTAAAAAGGAGATTGTGCGTGTTGCTGATAGTTATTTTCAAGAAAACGTCGGTACGGTGGACTCAAAATGTTCCCTCTGGGAAGCCTACAAAACTGTCCTCAGAGGGAAATTACTATCGTTTTTTTCCGGGAAGAAGAGTGAGGGCCGTGCTGAGGTTGACAGAGTGGAAGCACATCTGTTAGCGCTAGAACGGGAGGTGTCGCTTGACTCCACCCCGGAGGGATTGCACCGCCTGCGCCTCCTTAGATATGAGTATAGCAGCTTGGCTCGTGATAGGGCGCAGACACAACTGGCGGACACCCAGAGCAGGGTGTACGAGCATGGAGATATGGCCGGGAAGTTGATAGCCTGGCTGGAAAAATGGGAATGGGCGTCGCGGTTGGTACCGGTACTGCAGCCCGTCGGCTCGGATAAAATAACGGACCCGCAGGAGATTGCGGACGAATTTTTCTGGCTACTACACCGAGGTGTACGCGGCCGATTGTAAGTACACGGAGTCCCAAAATGCAGAAATGATTCGAGATATTCCAATGCCCACTCTCTCCGATGAGGACAGGGATTACCTAGACTCTCAATTTACGAATGACGAAGTGGCGCAGGCCATTAGAGGGGTTCGCTCTTGAAAGGTCTCTGGCCCCAATGGGCTCCCCATAGCGCTTTATAAAGTAAATGCAAACAAACTGGCTCTCTTTGTTAAGGATATGTTCAGCGAGAGCAGGGAGAGGGGCCAGCTTCCTTACGATCAGCGTGTCGCGAATATCGTAGTCCTGCACAAGGAGGGCAAACCGAAGACGGAATGTTCTTCATACCGGCCGATCTCCTTATTGAATGCTGAGCCGAAGGTCTTAGCAAAGCTGCTTGCGACTCGGCTGGTTATGGTCATCACGACACTGATCCATCCGGATCAGTCAGGTTTTATGCCCCACAGCAATTTGGCCCTTAACTTGCGCAGACTGCATGGGGTCCTGGGCGGTGCTTCACAAATACACGAGCCGACGGTCTTGTTGTCCCTGGATGCCACCATGGCATTTGATAGAGTGGAGTGGCCCTATCTCTGTGCCGTCTTGAACAAGTTGGGCATTGGTCCGGAGTTTGCTTCCTGGGTCCGTCTTTTGTATTCCGACCCCCTAGCTCGGGTCGTAGTAAATAACTTATAGATCTGATGATTTTGCCTTGGGGAGGGGCACCAGGCAGGGATGTCCTCTCTCCCCGCTGTTATTTGCCTTAGCGCTGGAGCCGCTTGTGGCGTGGGTTCATTGGGACAGATCGATTAGGGGGCTTAGGTGGACATCCGAGTAGGAGGATAAGATATCACTCTACGCTGATGACATTTTACTATATTTGTCCACCCCTCGAACTTCGCTGATAGTGTTTTTGGACGTCCTAGTGGTGTTTTGAAGATATTCCGGTTTCGCCATTAATTGGGCGAAGTCGGTCCTTTTTGTCTTAAGTGGTGATCCCCCAGATATCCCTGCGGGCTGCACGGTTAGATTGGAAACGGCAGGGTTCAAGTATCTTGGCATTTTTGTGTCCTTAGATCCCCAGAGTAGGTATACCAATAACCTGTTGCTGCCACTGGCCAGACTCTGGAGGGATGTGGTGCGGTGGAAGTCGCTTCCGCTCTCCCTGCTGGGACGCGCTGTCCTGTTGAAGATGATGGCTCTTTCCCTTTTCTTGTACGCGCTTCAGAACTCTATGGACCCGGTTCCCCCGTCGTACTTCAAGGAGATTGAGTCTCTCCAGAGGCAACTCTTTTGGGATGGTAGGCCGCGAATCGTGTTTACTAAACTGACATTGCCGTGGTATGATGGGGGGATCGGCTTACCAAATATCCAGAAGAATTATTGGGCGTCTCAGCTGGTGGCAGTTAATCATGCCATTTATGGATCGCCACTGGATCCCGGCTATGCTATGGATCGCAGCCAGATACCCGGTGGAGAGTTCTCCAGGGCATTGTATGCCAGACGGAGGCCCTTTCCCCTGGTCGGGTCTACGATGGTTGCTGTTCAGGTCTGGCATGAGGCTACTCGTTCCCTTAAATGGGATGGGAAGATAACTTTGGCTACGCCACTATGGAATGCTGAATGCCTGGGTAGTTTATGGAAGTCTATAGGTTTTGATTAATGGGACCTCATTGGGATTTCCCAGGTAGGAGATATGTGGGGGAAAGACGGGATCCTTACGTTTGAGACTCTGCAGGATCCGTATCAACTGCAGGGGAGTGACTGGTTTCGTTACTTGCAGATTAGACACGCACTGCTAGCTGGTATTCCCTGGGTAGTGACACCCCCGGAGGCTTCCCCGTTGGAGGATCGGGTGTTGGACGGTCATATTCTGACAAAAACGATCTCCTTGATTTATAGAAATCTAGTTAATCACATGGAGGATCCCCTTGGGGCTCTTAGAGACCAATGGACTGCAGACGGGCTTATCCTTGACGATGAAGATTGGAGGGAGGCGGTGGCTTCTCCAAGGGACATTGCTGTCCAAATGAGACTCCGGTTGGTGCAATTGAAGGTCCTCCACCGCTGCTATGTTACCGGCCCACGATTGGTGCGGATGGGTTTGGTGCAAGTGGTGAGTGCAGAAGGGGATGTGGTGAGGCTGGAACGTTCATGCATATGTTATGGGACTGTACCCTCATCCGGGGGTATTGGGCCGCAGTTCATGGTAAGGTGCGCAAGGTGTGGGGAGTGGGTATTGAGTTGGAGGCACGTCGTTGTCTCTTGAATGTCTGGGAACCAACTGATCTTACGTCTCACGGAAAGGTGTGGGTCACGCTGGCATGTGCTATCGCCAAGCGTAATATCGCTCAATTATGGGGGGCTAATCAGCCGCCTACTATTGTAGTGTGACCAGATTCTCAAAACAAGGGACTACGGTTTGCAGTAACCATCGACATAAAAGTAGGACTATTTGACAGTTGTCATAGACATAGAAAGGGGACTACAATGTCAGGTCCCTCCACAGACCGAGTGGGCACTAGCTATGCAGAACCTGTAGGTTGTGAAGGAAACTCACACTGTCACAGGCTGCTTGAGCAGGACCCTGGGTGTACATACATCTGTGAAGGAAGCTTATGGTGCCACTGTCTGTGCTGAGCCTGTACTGTATAAGAGAAACGTGCACTGCCACAGCACATGCTGCCAGGCAAGTGTGCGTGTGTGTGACGCTTGCATTGGTGCTGCGTGCATTATACCTGCTCTCTACAAGACAGGATTTTGCCCTATCACGGCCTGTGCTCTTTCGCTGGTGTGTGTATGTGGTGTGTTGCAGCCTGAGGTGGGGGTATCAGCGTAGTTCTCACAAATGCCCCTCAGGTGATGGGGTTTACTGGATATGTCACCTGTAGGATTAAGAAGACCTGTGCTGTTATCCTGGCTGTCCTCACTTGACCGGATTGTGGGATCCTACGCATGACTTGCTCTTACGCACTTTTCAAGAAAAGGGCAGGATGTGATCAGGCACAGCTTTTGAAAATAAGCGTGATGGAAATTATACAAGACGCAATCTAATTCCTCCCGCATACCTTGGAAGCAGAAGACTGGCACTGACAAATGTAACTTAATTTCCTTTTCTGTGCCTCAGTTCACAATGTGGGCTACTCGAGAACATTAATTAATTAATTCAAGAGGTTTACACTGCATGTCACATAGGGAATTCATGGGTGTCCCGTATACAGGATATGTAAGAAAGAAAGCCAGTTTGTCTCGGTGTCACAGAAGGTGCACTCATGAACTTGCAGGGTGTTCTCCATACAGGTGTATGCCTCGGCTCAAGAGTGTCCCCACTGGTGAATCCCTCATGCATTATAATAATGTGCAGATACATTCCTCAGGTGGTAACCATGTTTAGGTTGAATTCGTAAAAGACGATTTTGGTAAATGTCCAAAGGAAGATTCCCAAAACTTTAAAAGGAGCATCAGTTTGCAGCACTTTTTTATAAAGCACTTCAAATCATCACTTTATTCAGTTCGACCAGATGTAAGTCATTTGTGGGGCTGCAGAATACCTCCCCGAACATCCCTTAAGCTGAGCAAGTATAGGGGAACATTAGTGTACTCAGTAGGGCCTGCTGTTTGAAAGACTATATTCCAAAAAATGCAACACCTACTCGCTCCAGTAAATTAAATCTGACTTTTTTGCTCCTAAAAACGGAGAATGGCTGAGCAGTGTATTTACAGGTTTGACTAGACATTTGTCGATTTCCCCCTCCTCTAATGTGCATATGAGGCCTGATTAACATCCTTGCAACACGCCTGTGGGGGCACCTCTTGGAAGTCTGCAAAAGTGTAGGTGGCGCTGCTGGACAAAGAAGGGAAATCCCCAGAGAAAACGTCTCTTCAAAGGATTTCCCTTCCTGCGACAGCGCTGATCTCAGTGACGTCACAGGCAATGAAAAACCGGGACATTTGTGTGTTTAACTCGGACACCTTTCGAAAACGGGGACATTTGACTCATTTGGAGAAAAGTGTCGGGACACTTCTCCAAACAAGCATTTGCAATGCAATAGGTCTCACATTAGGAAAGTTTGAGCTATTGGTATTGTAAATTACACATTTTTTATTTATGTGTTGGTTTTGAAAATAGCGAAATTAGTAGCTTTGTTATTTACAATGCCAATAGTTTTAACTTTTGCAAATGTGACACCTGTAGCATTTGTAATGCAATATGTGTTGTATTTACGTGACTTACATGTATTGATATTACAAATAACAATGGCTTTTAATTGTTTTTAATAATTAATACTTAAATAAAAGTTATTGTAATTTATAATGGCAATAGCTTAAACTTTTGTAAATAACTTTTGTGAAGATTATTTTCAGTTTATTTTATTGTGACGAAAATCCAAGAACAGAAGTGAAATATTAACATTTTTTTGTGACATTTGTAATAAAGCTTGAAACATTGAGAGGACATATTTATTTATTTATTTATTTATTTATTTATGCGTTTATATAGCGCTGGAATCGACTCCAACTGGAGTATCTCTGCGCTTTGGTACAATTTGAACCAGTTGTTGTTGAATGGTTGCACAGATTGATGCAGTGGTGGCGGTGATGTTGTGGTGGCGACGAGTGATGCTGTGGCGTTCAGTGATGCTGTGGTAGCGCACAGTGATGTGTGGTGCCCCTGAGTGGTGATGCTGTGGTGGGGCTGAGTGATGCTGTAGTGATGCGATAGATAGAGTGAGGGCGATCGATAGATAGAACGAGTGCGATAGATAGATAGAGGGAGGGCGATAGATAGAATGAGTGCGATAGATAGAGTGAGGACGATAGAGTGAGGGCGACAGATAGAGTGAGGGCGATAGATAGATAGAGTGAGGGCTACAGATAGACAGATAGAGTGATGGCGATCGATAGATAGACAGATAGATAGAGTGAGTGCGATAGACAGAGTGAGGGCGATAGATAGATAGAGGGCGATAGATAGATTGAGTATGGGCGATATATAGATAGAAAGATAGAGTGAGGGAGATAGATAGATAGATAGATAGATAGATAGATAGATAGATAGATAGATAGATAGATAGAGTGAGTGCGATAGATAGATAGAGTGAGGGCGATAGATAGATAGAGGGCGATAGATAGATTGAATATGGGCGATATATAGATAGAAAGATAGAGTGAGGGAGATAGATAGATAGATAGATAGATAGATAGATAGATAGATAGATAGATAGATAGATAGATAGATAGAGTGAGGGCAATAGAATGATAGAGTGATGGGGATAGATAGATAGAGGGCGATAGATAGATTGAGTATGGGTGATATATAGATAGAAAGATAGAGGGAGGGAGATAGATAGATAGATAGTTGATAGAGTGAGGGTGATAGATAGAGTGAGGGCGATAGATAGAGATAGAGTGAGGGCGATAGATAGATAGAGTGAGGGCGATAGATAGATAGAGGGCGATAGAGTGAGGGAAGTAGAGTGAGGGCGAAAGATAGATAGAGCGAGGGCGATAGATAGAGAGAGTGAGGGCGATAGATAGAGTGAGGGCGATAGATAGAGTGAGGGCGACAGATGGATAGATAGATAGATAGAGTGAGGGCGATAGATATATAGAGTGAGGGCGATAGATAGATAGATAGATAGATAGATAGATAGATAGATAGATAGATAGATAGATAGACAGATAGATAGAGGACGACAGTAAACAACCCGTATTCAAGGAATTTACTGTGTGTAATTTTAATTTTGATTCAACGTTTCAATGCGTCCCCTCGAGCACCTGTGTTGTGCTACTAATATAAATGAATTTGCAGATGTTAATCACTGTAACCAAACAAAAGGAGGCGGACATGAGGCCTCTGGCTTCAAAGGCACAAAACTTGAGTTCTGATCTTAGTTCCTGCACATAGGCAAAGCGTCTTATCTGACATTTTTGTGCTATCTGAGCGGGCGGGCACAGTGAGTGCTGAGAACCCGGACTACCAGTGTGCTCATTGTTTTGACTGCCTCTTTACAGGTTTTTTTCTATCCAGCCATGAAGTGAAGGCACCTCAGCAAGTTAACTACACCACATATTTCTGCGTGCAACAAGAAGTATCTGCGGTCTGATTCCAGTCAGGGCAAGTTAGACGTTTATCCTTTTTTGACCAACAAAGTCAGTTTGAAATGGACAGTAAAATAAATAAAACACACTGCACGCATTCTGCTATGGGCTCAGAGAAGAGAATGGACAGGGAAGGAAGGCCCGGCAGAAGAGCTGTTATGTCTGAGGCTTGTGGATGGCTGACGCTTGTGGATGTCTGATGCCTGTTGTTTGTGGATGTCTGATGCTTGTGGATGTCTGACGCTTGTGGATGCCTGACGCTTGTGGATGGCTGATGCTTCTGGATGTTTGTGGATGTCTGATGCTTCTGGATGTCTGATGCTTCTGGATGTCTGATGCCTGATGCTTTTGGATATCTGATGCTTGTGGATGTCTGATGCTTGTGGATGTCTGTTGCTTGTGGATGTCTGTTGCTTGCGGATGTGTGACACTTGTGGATGTCTGACGCTTGCGGATGTCTTATGTTTGTGAATGCTTGACGCTTGTGCATGACTGATGCTTGTGGATGCCTGACGCTTGAGGACGCCTGATGCCTTTGGATGTCTGATGCTTGTGGATGCCTGACGTTTGTGGATGTCTGATGCCTGATGTTTGTGGATGTCTGACGCTTGTGGATGTCAGACGCTTGTGGATGGCTGATGCTTCTGGATGTTTGTGGATGTCTGATGCTTGTGGATGTCTGATGCTTCTGGATGTCTGATGCCTGATGCTTGTGGATGTCTGATGCTTGTGGATGTCTGATGCTTGTGGATGTCTGTTGCTTGTGGATGTCTGTTGCTTGCGGATGTGTGACACTTGTGGATATCTGACGCTTGTGGATGTCTGATGTTTGTGAATGCTTGACGCTTGTGCATGCCTGATGCTTGTGGATGCCTGACGCTTGAGGATGCCTGATGCCTTTGGATGTCTGATGCTTGTGGATGCCTGACGTTTGTGGATGTCTGATGCCTGATGTTTGTGGATTGAAGAACCGGGTTTTAGAACCCAACGGCGCCAGGGGCACGCCCAAAGTCTTCGGGTTCACCTGTCTTAGAATACAGAGACACGGGATACTTCACGGTGACGTCAAAGATCAAATTTATTGGCTGCAACCAGGAACAGAAGTCTACAAAGTACGACACAAGTAGGTTCGTCAGAGACTGCTCAATCTTCGTAGAGCGAGACATCGTCTTTTATGCTAAAAATCACATTCCGGACAAACACCCACTAGTTACAATTTGTCCAATCATAGGAAAGATTGCAAAAGGTATCGCATGACGACAAACCAACTTTTCAGTTGTCCAGCCCACCATCAATTACACGGGAAAGCCCAACATTCTTTCTCGAAAAGGCCGGACAAACCCATAATAAAAGACCACAACCCATACCATAAATAGGCCATAAAAGAAGGAACAGAAACAGATGAGAAGTACGATAAGGGGTGTGTGCGTGTGCAATAAACTCAACAATGTCCTGTTCTTTGATCCTTAATCTCGATCAGCTACCGGGCAAGGAACTGGCTTAACAAGGTCAGCTTAAGGCATCGAGGTCAGTTCGCTCAGGTCATTCAGAAGTCAGCTAAAGTGTATGTGTACTAAAGACTCGTTCGGCCGTAGTCATCGGCCTATGTGAGGGCAACCAGAAAAAGGCTGCCATGCACAAAATGGAACTCAGGGGTTCAGAACGAAATCCCTAAATACGTAGTGAATCCATCGGTCTAACATGGCGAAATCACTTGTACTCGCGGCACTCACTAGTTACGGATCGCTACTGTCAAATTCGTAACGAAACCATGACCTTTATGAAACGGGTTCAGAATCCACGGAACCTTAGACCCTCCTTTTGCCCTTACATAGGCAATAACCTAAACTCACGTCAATCTGAATCCAGGTCTATATTGATCAGATCTTCAAGATGTTGCTGGAGCATAATCCTATTACTTAGCAACTCTCTGGAGACAGGTCTCCTTGTACATGTAGTAGCACAAAGGCCACATATAGCAGGAGCACACTGTACACAAAGACAGAACAGGAAAAGAATAGCTAAAGCCATTCCAATGATCATCAGAATCTTCCATCTCCAGGTGGATAACAATTCCCAAAACCATCCCATCAACGACCAATCTCCTTTGTCCACATGTACAGACTCGGAGATCTTATGTAGCTTGGAAATGGCCTGGTACACTGTCGGAGCATTGTCTGGAATGAAAACGCAGCAGCTCGATTGATTCATTTTACATACCCCTCCTCTATCTGCAAGTATGACGTCTAACGTAACTCGATTCTGCAACATCATAAGACGATCCGATTGGAGCTCAGCAGTCAAATTACTAAGGGCACCAGCAGTCTCAACTATGGTGGACTCAACCACTCTCGTCAATTGCCGTATGTTCCTACTGTTAGCCATAGGTCCCCAAAACGGCAGGAAACCCTTAAGAAAATCTCCCAATTCTTTTCCCACAGTATCTTCCTTACTGAAGACACCTCTAGCCACTCTCGTTCTGTGATAATCTGCGGCTGCAGTATACGTAGGGGGCAATAGAAACAAAACATAACATGTTCCCGAAAAATCAGGGGGCAACCATGTATATGCTCTATCATAGCAGACAAAATACGTACCCTTAGCTGCTAAAAACGGTGGGGAAGTCTGGGGCGCAAAAACATACGTCTCAGTACAAACACTCTTCTCTAACTGAGCTCTCGGATTCTTGCCATTACCTTGCAAACAAAAATGACCACGATGGGGTACGATTCAAATCAGGGATGACCTTTTCCCTCGCTGCTTTTCACTCAGACATACACCATATCCAGTCACGTTCCATCCAATATAAGCTAGTGACTCATCTTTTGGAATAGTCTCATAGGAATCAATACCTCTAATCATATCCACTATTCCCTTCACTAGAGCACTATTACTCGGACTATCTTTCATAGAACGCAGGGGATAGACTTCATGGGCATAAATGAACATCGTCCTATACACCCACACAGATCCGTTATAGCTAAATGGCAGGACCAAATAAGGAATACCTTTATTCGTAGTATGAGGCATAAGCCCACACACCCAGCAATTAGTGGTGTTCACTACTAACTGATGCTGATGCAGAAGTTGCACAAAGGAATTATTAATGAACTCTGATCTTCTAATAGATTTATATTCAGGCAAAGGATGAAAAGAATGAGAAGAAGGAAAAGACATAGGTTGTGTGGTGGGTGCAAACATCACTTGAAAAGAGAAAACAACTTATCCGACCAAAAACATCGTCATGCTAAGTAACATTAAAAGACACGTTATCCAAAAACATTTGCCACTCATTAATTTAAACATTTTTCTTTTAAAGTTCATTTCTACAACAGTTCTCTCAATCTCCAAAAACTCCATCCTCTAACCGTGCTGTTCGCGGCAGGTGGTTCTCTTCACTCGGATGTACGTCTGTAAGTCCCAGGGAACGCCCTAGAACAAACGAGAACCGTCGACCTTGTGTCTACATGGCTGAACACTCCAAGGCTTTATACCGCGACCCTACAGCTGAACCCGGATGGCGGTTTGAAAAAGAAAAATAGGTCAAAACAGCTTTTTGGTGGGAGAACGCAGTTTTCAAAAGCAAAAAGGAATTACTTTTTTATTAGTCCATTATTTCTCTGTCGTAGATTATAGCGGCCTTTACCAGGCAATGTCTGATCACGAAACAACAACTCAGGCTCAGTGGTGTCTAGTCTCAGAGAAGGAGGAACAGCTGCTTGCAAAATATCGTTGTCCTCATGCTCTGTACTTGTCCCAACCAAACGCGCGTCACTGAATGGAACGAACTTTGGCACAGTCTCAGTCTCTGAATCGCCAACACCCTCCTGGACCCACTGGTCATACGGCAGAGGCAAAGAAACCCTCTTACAATGTACGCGGTGGATCCAGTTCTTCTTGCCGTGCACTCTCACTGCGGTACGCGTCGATAGAAGGACCTGGAATGGTCCAGTCCAGCGGGACTGATCGTTCTTTGTCCGCTGAAAGTTGCGCACCAACACCCACGAGCCAGGGTCAATGGCGTGTCCTGGATCTTCAGATGCTTGTGGAAGTGTATCGTAAACCTCTTGGTGTAAGACACGCAATTTAGCCGTCAAATCATACAAATAGTCAATCAGCACAGGATGTTCAATCTCGCTAAACTTTGTCGGCCTCGGCACTCCCCATACATTAGCCGGGTGACCAAAAATAATTTCATAAGGGCTAAGGCCCACTCGAGAATGCACTGTAGTTCTAGTTGACAAAAGTGCCAATGGCAAAGCATCGGGCCATTGGAGACCAGAACTCGCCTGAATCTTGGCTAACTTCAGCTTCAGAGTGCCATTGTAGCATTCGACTAAACCAGCTGATTGGGGGTGATTCGCAGCATGAAATTTCTGCTTAATGCCCAAACCTTCACACACTCTCTTCATGACTTGGCCCACAAATTCACTTCCATTATCACTCCACACCATCCTTGGCAATCCATATCTAGGGAAGAATTCCTTGAGTAGGGCTTTGGCTGTGGACAAGGCTGTATTATCTTTCACGGGGTATGCTTCTAACCATCTCGAAAAGGCACAAACAACTACAAGGACATATTTTAAGTTGTTACATCTTTCCATGTGTATAAAATCCAATTGCAGCACCTCGAACGGATACGTCGGAGGCGCAAAGTGACCAGCTGGAGTTGGGGTTCCCTTGCCAGGATTATACATCAGACAAACCATGCAATTTTTGACCAGATTCTCCGCACACTTAGGAATTCCAGCATTCTGCCATACTGGAGCCAACAACTTAGAAATCCCTTTCACACTGATGTGAGCCATTCCATGCGCCATCGTAACCACTGCAAGCACATACGCATCAGGTATCAACCATCGCTGATGTTCCGACAACTCAACCCAGCAACCAGTCGAATCCAATTTTCCCGTACTCTCTCTCCACACATTCAATTCTTTTGCCGTAGCTTCAGCCTGAATTGACTTCACACTCTCTATCGTATCCTCACACATTCCTCTATCCGGAACCCATCTTGCTGGACCCGCAACATATATTCGACTCGTCGCATCTTTCGCCGCTTCTTTCGCTACTTCATCCGCAAACGCATTACCACGACCAACGTCATCGGTAACCTTCTTATGTGCACTACATTTCACGATTGCAACTTGCGTCGGCAACGTAAGTAACTCAAAAAGCTCATTCACCAACTGACCATGCTGGATCTTCGTACCATGAGAAGTAAGAAATCCACGTTCTTTCCACAAGCGTCCGAAGCTATGAGCAACACCAAACGCATACTGGTTATCGGTATACATAGTCACTCGCTTTCCTTTCGACAACACACACGCACTCGTCAGTGCAATCAACTCTGCTGCTTGAGCTGAATTCTGCGGTATACGTGAAGCTTCAACAATCGTATGCAAAGTCGTAACCGCATAGGCTGCAGTCGTATCGCCATTCGGAAGCTTAAAGCATGATTCGCCTACCCATCAGGTACCATCAGACTTCGCAAGAGGAGTATCTTTCAGATCAATTCTACCTTTTGTTTCTTCCTCTGTCCTAAGAAAGCAATCATGCTGTTCCTGAACATCCGTCTCTACAGAAATCGGCAACAACGTAGCTGGATTCAACGTGTTGCATCGCTTTATATGCACATGACTCGCCAAAAGTGTCAACTCGTAACCTGACAATCGAGCACTAGTCAAGTGCTGTGTTTTAGTACTGTTTAACAAAGTATCCACTGCATGTGGAACCATCACAATCAACATATTATCCATTACCAAACCAGCAGACTGTCGAATAGAAACAGCTGCTGCAGCTCTCAAACAACTCGGCAACGCTCTAGCTACCGGATCCAAAGTCGATGAGAAATACGCACATGGACGCTGCTTATCGCCAAACTGCTGTGTCAGGACTGACAATGCATATCCCTCTCTCTCATGGACATAGAGTGTAAAAGGCTTACTGTAGTCGGGGGTACCCAACACCGGAGCTGAACACAATGCATTACGTAATTCAGAAAAACTTTTCTGGCATTCGTCAGACCAAGGAAGAGGATTCGGCGTATCCTTAAGAGTAAGTGCTAACAAAGGTTTCGCAAGTAGAGAAAAGTTCGGAATACATTGCCTACAGTACGAGGTAATACTCAAGAAAGCACGCACTTCTCTCTGTGTGGTTGGCACATTCTTTTTCGCAATCGCTTGAATTAGTTCTGGGGTCAACCTTCTTCCCTCCTTTGACAAGAGATGACCTAAGTAGGTCACTTCTTGGCAACAATACTGCAACTTCGAAAGTGACACTTTATGATGGAGGTCAGACAAATGCCGCAACAAAGAAAGAGTAGCTTCTTTACAAGTCTCCTCATCATCAGCAGCAACTAACAAATCATCTACATACTGAATAAGAGCAGCACCATCAGGTAAGACAATCGCATCAAGCCGTGTTTTCAAAGCTTGACTATAGATGGACGGACTTTCACAATAACCTTGAGGAGCGCGCTTAAACCGAAAGCTTCGGCCTCCTAAAGAGAAGTCAAAAATATCTCTACTCTCCTCGGCAATAGGGATACTGAAGAAAGCATTCTTCAGATCTATCACGGAAAACCAGGTAGCTGAGGCAGGAATCATAGTCAGCAAAGCAGTAATATCTGGAACAACCGGAAACTGTGGCACAGCAATTTTGTTTACTTCTCGAAGATCGATCACAAACCTATACACAGCCAGTTGAGAAGAATCTGTACGCTTCAGAACAGGCAAAACCGGACTATTGCACACATTATCTCTCGTCTCTTCTATCACACCTTTCTCAATCAGATCATAGATGATCGCTAAAAGTGCTCTTTCACCGTCACTAGAAATCCTGTATTGGGGAATACGTGGCAATCTAGCATTCACTTTCAGCGTCACAACGAATGGTGGAATCTCCAAAAGACCCACGTCATTAGGACCAGTAGCCCAAAGAGTATCAGGGAGAGAACGCAATTCCAATGGAAGCCGATCTTTAGACAAATACATCGGAGAGACCACTCCCTTACCCAATGTAAGCTGTACTCCCGAAAGAGAACAATGCAATGTTGCATACAATCTCTTCAACAAATCCAATCCCAACAAATTCTCGCCACAATCTGTCGTCAGAATGAGGGGTGCTTCTAATTCACAAGGTCCAACAGAAAGAGACAAAGGACTAGAAACTGGATTACGAACCGGGGCGCCAGAAAAACCTACCGAAACATTCGTCAAGCCAGACAAAGGTGCGCCAGGGAGTTTAGAGTGCATGATAGAACTATTTGCCGCATCAGTAGCCAACAGAAAAGGCTCTGACACACCTGATGTAATCACTTCAACATAAGATCCACTCAGATCTACTGGAACTGACACTACTCCCTCTCTTTCTCTATGGCTGTCCTAGCAATCGTTACCATCAGCATTCTCACTCTCAACATAGTAATCATCAGCATAATATTGAGTCGACTGACCAGACGCAACATTCTGTTGATCAAAACAATTCATCGTATTCTGTGGAGGAAAGGATCGTGCATTCTGGGGGAACACACCACGTCCTCTACCTCTAGGATCTTGCTGAACACCTCGGCCTCTCACACCAGAAGCACCATTCGTACGCTGCAACAGAACCGGACAACTACTCTTGAAGTGCCCTTCTTCTTTACAATACGCACACTGATTAGGGCTTACAGGAACACGCTGCTGAAAAGACTCGGACCTTTGTGATCCTCTCTGAAATTGCTGAGGTTGCTGAAACTCACGCTGATTATAACAAGGCGGATACACCTGTTGCAAAAGAACCTTCGTCTTTAAATCTTTAGTCTTTTTCTCTGCTTTCTCTTTCTCATCCTTATCTCTATTCTCGTAATATTGTGCAGTAGCCAATATCTGGGCCGACAAAGAAACAGCCCATGAACTCTCTGAATCCTTTAACTTATTTCGCAACTCGGGAAGCAAATTATGAACAAACTTATCCACGAACAACCTTTGGCCACCTTCCGTACTCATATCTTGGCCACTGTGATCTATAAACGTCTCTTCAAACCTAGTGAAGAAATCAGACACAGTTTCATCTTTCTTCTGCTTGCATGCAGACAACTTATCCCAATTCAGTCGCATAGCAGGCATTAAAGTCGTCATATAATTAATAATCCTGTCCTCGGAGGAGCTGGAGGCAAGATGGCCGCCATGCTGCTGTAGAGAGCAGTCGCACATACTCCTTCTCCTGGACCCAGGGATTAAGCGGCTGGACATGGAGTAAAATATGCTGAATTTACATGGTATATTCTGGACCAGAGGCGGCATTGGCATCAAGTCACTACAAAAGGTGCTTATGACTTTGGGATCCTACTATTGTGAGCATTTCAAGAAGACGATTGTGGATGGTATTAATACAGCCTTAAGGATGTCTCATCGCACAGGCACGATACCAAAGACCACGTTGAATAAACGTGCAACATCAACAGCTGCCGTATCAAGTGGCGCGGCCCAGAAAATGCAGCCCAAGAAAAGCGAGAGATCGGCAAAAGATAAAGAAAAAGCTGACTCCAAAGCGGAGTCTAAGGTAGCACCGCAAACAACACAATCAGAGACTCCTGGAGTTAAAGGACAGGTACAACAGAGGCGCTCTCACTCGGAAAGCGGATCAACAAAGCAGGCGAGTACAGTACCTTCTACCGGCAGAGACTTGCGCCAATCCACGGTCACGGAGGCATTCGCAGGGAAAAGCCAACAGGTAAACTCGGCTGCTGGAGGTGCTGGGGGAGTTACGGAGCAAAACTCGAAGCTGAACGCGGAAACTGACCGCGAGGACGCAGGCACGGCGGTTGCTAGGCAACCAGGGTCCGAGACGCTCACGCCTCTAGCGGGAAGCACGCAGAAAGCCGAGAATGTTGCAGAGCCTGCCGAGGACGCCAACTTGAGCAAGGATGTGAATGCAGGCAGCGAAGCAAGCGGTGAAACAGGCTTAGAGACGGCAAATAGCACAAGTAAGCCTGGCAAGGGATTCTCGATGGAAAAGACCGTAACGGCAAATGTTAATAATGCCCAAATGCTCGAGGCACTGTTGGAAGTTGAATTAGCGCCAACACCAGTGGAAAGGAACGTATTGACACAGTCTAACTGGGGTAGTATGAAAAGCATTCAGAGTCACATAACAAAGGGGGTCAAAGGGAGGAGAGTACGTTCGCCGGAGGGGGAAAAATTTTACTCAGTGACTGAGGGATCAGACTCTTCTTTGTTGGGGTCAGAGGAAGAGGAAGAGTGCATTACTACAGACCTATCATCAGGGTCAGAATCTGAAAGATCTCTTTCTAGCGAACATAGAAATAAGGAGACACAAAAAAGAAGAAGAAGAACAATGATAAGGCGCGATAGAGAGATGGATAGAGCAGCGACAAGCACAAATCGGAAATTGTTGTGGGATTATGGCAGTGCCTCCAAGATGTATCAGGACCAAGATTTGGGGGCTGCATCCGAGAGCTATCCCCTAAATGCCTCTAATAACTTAAACGATATCCCGCCTCAAGCAACTTTGGATGGTATGTTCTCTATGCTGAAGCAAATGCATTTAGAAGCTCGCTTAGAAAGCAGACGAGCAAGGCAGGATACAAAGAAAATACAAGCGAGCATCAGGAAAATGAACAGAAAATATCAGGAAGTTGAAAGTAGAGTGGAACAAGTAGAAGAAAGAACTGGAAAGTTGGAGGACGAGGTTACAGATTGGCAGAATGCAAGAACAGAACAAGGGAAGGTGATCGAGGACTTGCAGTGGAAGCTGGAAGATTTCGAGAATCGCCAAAGGCGGAACAATCTACGCTTTCTAGGCATAGAGGAAGGACTGGAAGGGAAGGACCCAAGGGGGTTTATGGTTAAACTGTTAAAAGATGCATACCCAGAGGCGCAGTGGCAGTGGGAAGTTGAAGTACAGAGAGGGCACAGATTCCCATTGACGCAGAAGGGGGGAAGAGGCAGGGATCAAAATGGCAGTAATCAAAATGGATTGCCTAGGGCAATGCTGGTCTTTTTTGGAAATTTCTTGGCTAGGCAGGAAGTTTTTGAGACCGCAAGACCAGAGAGGAAAAAATCAGTTGAAGGGATTACTTTTTTTACGAGGCCCGATTTCTGCCACACTACTGTGGAAAGGAGGTGGAAACTCAGACAGCTTATCACTCCTTTTCAACGACAGGGCTCAGAAGCATACTTGATGTATCCATCTAAGTTAAAAGTGGTTACAAGGGGCCGCATCAGGATGTTTTTCTCGGAAGTAAAGGCAGGAGAATATCTTGCAGAGATTACAGAGCTTCAGAAAGGCAGGAAGAGTAAGGAATCAGAACCAGCATAGGATAAACAAGGAAAATATCAGGCATACTGTATATTGGGTTTCACGATGGTAATATGGTTAACTAGGGTGGGAGAAGGAAAGCGACACTACAGCAGTGTGCAGCCACACATAGGTCAAAATTGACCTATTTGCCTGTGACAGGGGGGGGGTTAGTAAGGGGAGGGGGAGAAAGGGGGGGTTGGGGGAGGGGGGGCAGGAAGGGGGTGGTAAAGAGATAAGGATTTGTACAGCACAAAATAAAAAGGTATGTAGACACACAAAGGTGGCAGTAAAATATCTTGAGGGATTGTTTTTTGGTCTTTTTTATAAAAGCAGATGGCATTAAGAATTACTACAATTAACATATGTGGGTTAAATGATGGGGGTAAAAGGCAGAAAGTAGCGGCCATGTGCAGAATGTTAAAATTGGATATTATATGTCTGCAGGAAACACATGTGAGGGGGAAGGATAGGTATCTTATGGATCAGCTAGGGTTTGATGTATTAGCACACACGCAGCAAGATACTAAAACAAAAGGAGTGGCCATACTGGCAAAAAAAGGTTTGATGAAAGTAGAGAGAAAGAAGGAAGACGTGGATGGTAGATGGGTGATGATAGCAGGAGAAATAGCCGGATGCCGCTACACAATTGTTTCTGTATATGGCTCCAATGAAGATGAATCTGATTTATTTGATTATCTAGATACCGAATTGCCTCTATGGCCTGAACCAATAATTGTGTGCGGAGATTTTAACATCAATGGGCTAACAGGGTTGGGTATGATGGGAGGGGGGATGTAGGGCGAGCGCAAGAAGAGAGTAAGAAATGCCATTGTCAATCTAATGAATAATAACGCGTTGGTAGACGTTTGGTTGGCATATAATCCTATAGGGACAGGTAGTACTTTTTATTCTGCCCCTCATAAAAGTATAGCCAGATTAGACTACTTCTTAGTCTCCAGCCCATTAGTATCAGAAGTGAAAATAGAAATATTACCTCGAGTTTCCTCAGATCACAATCCACTGGTGTTGACTATCTCCCGGAACCGCAATATTAGTCACAAAGAGTACTATTGGACATTTGAAAGAGGGCTGCTCAGAGAAGATGATTATGTTAGTAGAATGAAGTTATGGATTACACAGTTCTGGGAGGTAAACAGAGGTACGGCAACCGCAGGCATGGTTTGGGATGCATTCAAAGCAGGGATAAGGGGGGAAACACTGGCTTATACTCTACATAGGAGTAAAAAGGAGAAAATGGAGTTAGCCAGTAGGCTACAGGATTTAAGGAACCTAGAACAACAGCTTATCCAGCATGTTATAAATCAAGAACCTCTTGAGCAGGTCTTACTTGAAATAGAATTGAAGAAGGCAGAAACTGGGGAAAGATTGGCTAATAAAGCTGCGGCTAATTATTTAGCAAAAAAAGAAAAGTGTTATGAGTTCAACGAGAGGGTTGGACACATGCTCGCAATGCGCACTAGACAAGACCTGGCAGCCGGGGAAATTAAAGAAATTAAGAATAAATGTGGGAAGGTTGTAACCAAGGTGGAAGAGGTGAGGGAGGTGTTTAGAGAGTTTTATTCTGAATTATATGATCAAGACGTGAGGAGCAAGGAAGACGAAATAGAGGACTATTTGGCTGGTATCCCACACAAGGAACTGTCCCTAGAAGATAAAGAGACTTTGGAGGCACCACTAACTCTGAGTGAACTACATAATGCAGTATCAAAACTCCCCTCGGGAAAGGCCGCAGGACCTGACCAGATACCGGCAGAATTTTATAGGACGTTTTGGGATACATTGGGGATAGACATGTTGGAAACTTTAAGGCATGCACAGATAGGGGAGAATACACCACAGTCATGGGCTGGTGCAAGTATAGTAGTTATTTTAAAAAAGAATAAACCACATCTGGATCCTGGCTCTTATAGGCCGATCACGCTTATGAACGCGGATGCAAAAATATACTCCAAGGCTCTATCACAAAGACTCAGCAGAGTAATTGAGGGGTTGGTATACACAACACAGCATGGTTTCATACCAGGTAAAGGGACTACGGAACACACAAGGAGAATGGTTACCATATTGGATGTCACGGGAGCTGCAGGAGACCCTGCCTCAGCCATTTTCTTGGATGCAGAGAAGGCCTTTGACAGGGTCTCCTGGTGCTATTTGTGGAAAGCCTTGGAGTGGTTTGGGATATGTACAGGTTATATACAGGCCATAAAGGCGTTATATGCAGCTCCAACAGCTAAAGTGAGGATTAATAGAGGGTACACAGAGGATATACATATAAAGCGTGGTACAAGACAGGGTTGCCCGGCCTCACCACTGTTATTCACCCTATATCTAGACTCTTTTTTGCGAAGGTTAGAAGGAAATTCGAACATCCTCCCGATTGGCTTACATGGCTATGCATATAAGACACTTGCATATGTGGATGACGTGGCAGTGGTCACACCAGATCCAGGGTCAGCCATTATTGAAATCGAACAGGAGGCTACACTTTTTGGCACATTTTCAGGGTATTCACTAAATAAAGGAAAAACACAAATAATTAAAAATAATTGGGTAAACTATCATGATATAAGAATAGCACCTGAAGTCACTTATTTAGGGGTGAAGATCACATCCGAGTTAGACAGTTTAGTAGAAATCAATATGAGACCATTGTTGGAGAAAATTAAAACAAACACAGAAAGAATGAATAACTTGCATTTGACCTTAATGGGTCGAATAAATGTCATTAAAATGATAACATTCCCTAAAGTGCTGTATTTACTTAGATCCATACCCCTATATTTTGAAAATGGTTGGTTTAGCAAATTAGAATTGATTCTGAATAAATTCATCTGGGTGAAAGGGAAAACAAGAAGAGCATACAGACATTTGACGGTAGATAGGGAAAAAGGGGGCTGGGGAGCACCGGATTTTAGGCTCTATTACTGGGCTGCGGTATTACAATACAGTAAGGTGTTAATAGGTGGGGGAGGTCTGGAGCACCCAACGGATAGTGAGGTGGGCTTACCTAATGTGTATGCCGTATTGTTGGGGGAGGAAGCTGAGAATGGGTTTTTCAATACAACTGAATTCACGTATTTTAAACACACGAGATTTAAGACTCTGAAAGCAGTATATAGGGTGTGGAAAGGAGTGGCTAAAAAATTAGGGCTAGGCAGATTTAATAACTATACAAGATTGTATACAAATACCTCATTGCCGAGGGAGATCTTTAAGGATGCCACTATGTATGATTGGTACAATAAAGGCATAGTGCAGATAGGGAACTTACTGGACGTGCAGGGCAATATCATGCAGTTTGGAGCACTAAAAGCAAAGTTTGGACTAGAGCACAATAGTTTTTATAAATACTTACAAGTGAGGAGTTTCTTAACACAAAAACAAGGCGGCCCGCTTGGGTTGGGGCAATGCAAAATTATGGATTATATAGAAACAACCACCAAATGTACAATAAGACATCTTTATGCAGAATTGAAAGGAACTAAGTCAGATGAAAGGGCAAAATTTTCACAAAAATGGATGGAAAAATTGGGGTCAGGCTCAGAAACTTTTCAGGAGTCACTAGATCTGGGTAGAACGGTGCTATGCTCGGCAACCCTTCAATCGCAACACTTTAAAACATTATTCTCACTTTACCATACACCGGCTAGAATCGCCCAGTGGGGTGGAACAACAGGAATAACCTGCCCACGATGTAATGCGAGCGGAGCAGATATTGTACATATGTTTTCGCAGTGCCCACAACTATTTACTTTGAAAATGGCGATTGAAGAATTTTTTGATAAAACGCTTAGGATTAAGATTAAGCTTCTAGATGAATTAATTATTTTAGGGGTGGTAAACACGATAGAAGCTATGCCAGTAGAGTTTATTTTTGTTTCAATAGCAGTGTTCCGCATCTGTATAGCAAGGAATTGGCTGAATAAGGCTCCTCCATTATTTTCAGATTGGATTGCTAGCCTCCTCACTATTTATAATTTAGAAAAGGCAATATACGACAGGAAAGGCAGAAGGGCTAAGGCCTTAGGCAAAAAAATATGGCAACCAATTATGACATGGAAAACTAGTAGGATAAATCTAGAATAGTGCAAGAGAAGTTTGATTTGATTTGTTTTAGAGGGCTGTTTATTGGTTTATTATATCTGCTTATGATATGAAAATTGTATAAAACAATGAAATGTATATGTACTATATAACCACCTGAGAAATTGGAATGTGCTGTAATACATGCGTTGGAATATGTGGAAACATTTTGGGAAAAATTTAATAAATATGTTTTAAAATAAATATATATATAATTAATAATCCTACCGGGGAGTTCCGCAACTAAAGCCTCAGGTTTAGCTCCTCCACCTTGAAGACCATCCGCAACAGTAATATTAGCCCATGTGTCACCTAACTCTTGCGCATGATCCACAAGACGAATATTTCCCCACAAAGGTTGAGGAACCACATTACCAAACAACATGTCTATATCAGCTAAATTCATGATGCATGTGTCAGTTGTCTGTGACAATTCCTTGTAGTACCCTGCAGGATTCTTGCGGGGGTCAGGTAGAGTCTGCTTAAGGGCCAAAACTTCACCTCTCTTCCACGGAACATGTACCCACACATGCTGAAAATGAGCCGGTACACTAGCAATACTCGCATTAGCATTAGCCTGAACTGCCTATTTCCATACCGGAGGAACTTCTCTCATAGGGTACTGTCTCGCTTTTCTCCTAACAGAAGTATCAGGCTCAAACAACGACTAGGAAGGAAACTCGCCCCTAAACGCAAGCAACGTTGCGACTGCTTTCTCAACATCGGAACCCACTATCGTTCCTTTCGCAAACTCGGACTGTACATCAAGCAATTCCAATGGGGTCTGACCCAACTCACTATCTTCCCAATCCTCACGGAGGAAAGTACACATTATATCGAAGACATACCTTTGCTTCGGCGCTTCCCATTGACGGAAAACATCCATAACCGAACCCAAATCATATCTCAAAGAATTAGTAACCCATTTTTGAGCCAAATGATCCAACACTGCCCACTCTTCGGGACCAGGAAACTGGCTACGTAACTGCTTACGCACCGAAACAGGGGTCACATTCAATGACCCAAAGAAAGGAGACAAAAGACCAGTAACAGTATCAGTCATTCTCTGCCGAACAGAAGGAGAAGTTGTCAGAAGGACAGGACACAAAGCAGACTGAGATGAAACAAATGTAGGAGTAGTAACAAAAGAAGTAGCAAGTACAGGAGAAAAAGTCATAGGAATTTGAGGCGGAACTGATAGCAAAGTCGGTGGCCCTAGAGAATGCTGCACCAGAGGAGAAGGAACCAGCTGAAGAGAAGCTGGCGGCTGAGCAACAACAGGAGGCTGAACAGCTGTATGTTGCGGAGGTGCCGTAGCACATCGCACATAAGGGGGTGGTGAACTCAACAAATGTGACATCAAAGGATCCTTTTCAGGGTCCTTCGTTGCACCTTGTAAAAGAGGTGACAAAGCTGGATAGCATTTATTGATGGCCATTTTATGTTGCCTTTGCAACTTTTCACTCACTCGATCTTCTTCATTATCTTTAAACTGCCTAGCTGCTTGCATTATCGATATACCCTTCTCTCTTTTATCTTTTTTCGCTTGTTTAATTGCTTTCTGTTTGGCTTCCTTACGCCAGAGGCGGAAAGAGTCAAACAATGCTGGCCGGGCTTTCTTCTTAAATAGTTTAACTTCCAAATTATCTAAAATCTCGGTGTCATAGCTACCATGTTGGGGCCATTTTAAGACACAGTCTTTCCTAGTGTATCGGACCCACAATTCATTATACGTAATGGGGCCCACGCCATGTTTAGAATAGAGCTCATAAGTCGGAGTTCCAACCGGAGGTAACGGACACGAGTTCTCCAATCGGGAATCCCTGTTACAACTACAACAAAATATCTTTCCAAGTTTGCTAAGACCAGGCATCTTCGCTCACTAATCTAGCTTCAAACTTCAAGGGATTACCAAAAACGATAGTCTCACAAATATACAATTCCCTCGGCTTTGGCACTTGCAAGTACCAAATCAAAACTAAGGAACCAAGACTAAGGACTGGGAGCGACCCACTTATACTTAACTGAAGTATCGATCACGTCACCCAGAAGACCCGGCTATTGTCTCGCTGTACAAATCATCATGAAGGGTCCAAGACAGGGCGACAGTCAGGGCAGCAGTCCTTCGTAGCCGCCGGAAAGCGGGAAGCCTCGCAGCAAAAACCTTCAGTCCACGTTCGACATGCAGGGGTCGATGGAGTGGGGGCCCTCTTCCAGAATTTCCTCACGAAGCTCCTAACGATCTTCAGGCTTGGACCGGTACCACTGAAGTCGCCCCACATTGGGCGCCAACTGAAGAACTGGGTTTTAGAACCCAGCGGCACCAGGGGCACGCCCAAAGTCTTCGGGTTCACCTGTCTTAGAATACAGAGACACGGGATACTTCTCGGTGACGTCAAAGATCACATTTATTGGCTGCAACCAGGAACAGAGGTCTACGAAGTACGACACAAGAAGGTTTGTCAGAGACTGCTCAATCTTCGTAGAGCGAGACATCATCTTTTATGCTAAAAATCACATTCCGGACAAACACCCACTAGTTACAATTTGTCCAATCATAGGTAACATTGCAAAAGGTATCGCATGACGACAAACCCACTTCTCAGTTGTCCAGCCCACCATCAATTATACGGGGAAGCCCAACATTCTTTCTCGAACAGGCCGGACAAACCCATAATAAAAGACCACAACCCATACCATAAATAGGCCATAAAAGAAGGAACAGAAACAGATGAGAAGTAGGATAAGGGGTGTGTGTGTGTGCAATAAACTCAACAATGTCCTGTTCTTTGATCTTAATCTCGATCAGCTACTGGGCAAGGAACTGGCTTAACAAGGTCAGCTTCAGGCAACGAGGTCAGTTCGCTCAGGTCATTCAGAAGTCAGCTAAAGGATACGTGTACTAAAGACTTGTTCGGCCGTAGTCATCGGCCTATGTGAGGGCAACCACAAAATGGCTGCCATGCATAAAATGGAACTCAGGGGTTCAGAACGAAATCCCTAAATACGTAGTGAATCCATCGGTCTAACATGGCGAAATCACTCGTACTTGCCGCACTCACTAGTTGCGGTTCGCTACTATCAAATTCGTAACAAAACCTTGACCTTTATGAAACGCGTTCAGAATTCACGGAACCTCAGGATGTCTGTCGCTTGTGGATGTCTGACACTTGTGGATGCCTGACGCTTTTGGATGTCTGATGCCTGATGCTGGTGGATATCTGATGTTTATGGATGTCTAATGTTTGTGGATGTCTGATGCTTGTGGATGTCTGATGCTTGTGGATGTCTGATGCTTGTGGATGTCTGTTGCTTGTTGATGCCTGATGCTTGTGGATGTCTGACACTTGTGGATGTCTGACGCTTGTGGATGTCTGATGTTTGTGAATGCTTGAAGCTTTTGCATGCATGACACTTGTGCATACCTGACGCTTGAGGATGCCTGACACTTGTGGATGCCTGACGCTTGTGGATGTCTGATGCTTGTGGATGTCTGATGCTTGTGGATGTCTGATGCTTGTGGATGTCTGATGCTTGTGGATGTCTGTTGCTTGTGGATGTTTGATGCTTGTGGATGCTTGATGCTTTTGGATGCCTGACGCTTGTGGGTGTCTGATGCTTTTGGATGTCTGTTGCTTGTGGATGTCTGATGCTTGTGGATGTCTGATGCTTATGGATGCCTGATGCTTGTGGACGCCTGATGCTTGTGGATGTCTGATGCTCCTGGTTGTCTGATGCTCCTGGTTGTCTGATGTCTGATGCTTGTGGATGCCTGATGCTTGTGTATGTCTGATGCTTGAGGACGTCTGATGCTTGTGGATGTCTGTTGCTTGTGGATGTGTGACACTTGTGGCTATCTGACGCTTGTGGATGTCTGACTTTTGTGAATGCTTGATGCCTTTGGATGTCTAATGCTTGTGGATGCCTGATGTTTGTGGATGTCTGACGCTTGTGGATGTCTGACGCTTGTGGATGCCTGACGCTTTTGGATGCCTGATGCTTGTGGATGTCTGATGCCTGACGCTTGTGGATGTCTGACGCTTGGGGATGTCTGATGCTGGTGGATGTCTGATGCTTGTGGATGTCTGATGCTTGTGGATGTCTGTTGCTTGTGGATGTCTGTTGCTTGTTGATGCCTGATGCTTGTGGAGGCTTGTGGATGTCTGACGTTTGTGGATGTCTGACGCTTGTGGATGTCTGATGCTTGTGGATGTCTGATGCTTGCGAATGTCTGATGCACGTGGATGTCTGTTACTTGTGGATGTCTGTTGCTTGTTGATGCCTGATGCTTGTGGATGCTTGTGGATGTCTGATGCTTGTGGATGTCTGATGCTTGTGGATGTCTGACGCTTGTGGATGTCTGATGCCTGATGTTTGTGTATGTCTGACGCTTGTGTATGTCTGACGCTTGTGGATGTCTGATGCTTGTGTATGTCTGTTGCTTGTGGATGTCTGTTGATTGTTGATGTCTGATGCTTGTGGATGTCTGATGCTTGTGGATGTCTGATGCTTGTGGATGTCTGTTACTTGTGGATGTCTGTTGCTTGTTGATGCCTGATGCTTGTGGATGCTTGTGGATGTCTGACGCTTGTGGATGTCTGACACTTGTGTATGTCTGATGTTTGTGAATGCTTGAAGCTATTGCATGCCTTACGCTTGTGCATGCCTTACGCTTGTGCATGCCTTATGCTAGTGCATACCTGACGCTTGTGAATGCCTGACGCTTGTGGATGCCTGACGCTTGTGGATGCCTGATGCCTTTGGATGTCTGATGCCTTTGGATGTCTGATGCGTTTGGATGGCTGACGCTTGTGGATGTCTGATGCCTGATGTTTGTGGATGTCTGACGCTTGTGGATGTCTGAAGTTTGTGGGTGTCTGATGCTTGTGGATGTCTGTTGCTTGTGGATGTTTGATGCTTGTGGATGCTTGATGCTTTTGGATGTCTGTTGCTTGTGGATGTCTGAGGCTTGTGGATGTCTGTTGCTTGTGGATGTCTGATGCTTGTGGATGTCTGATGCTTGTGGATATCTGATGCTTGTGGATGCCTGATGCTTGTGGACGCCTGATGCTTGTGGATGTCTGATGCTCCTGGTGGTCTGATGCTTGTGGATGCCCGATGCTTGTGTATTTCTGATGCTTGTGGATGCCTTATGCTTGTGTATGTCTGATGCTTGTGGACGTCTGATGCTTCTGGATGTTTGTGGATGTCTGATGCTTCTGGATGTCTGATGCTTGTGGATGTCTGATGCCTGATGCTTGTGGATATCGGTTGCTTGTGGATGTGTGACACTTGTGGATTTCCGACGCTTGTGGATGTCTGACTTTTGTGAATGCTTGATGCCTTTGGATGTCTAATGCTTGTGGATGCCTGATGTTTGTGGATGTCTGATGCCTGATGTTTGTGGATGTCTGACGCTTGTGGATGTCTGACGCTTGTGGATGCCTGACGCTTGTGGATGCCTGATGCTTGTGGATGTCTGATGCCTGACACTTGTGGATGTCTGACGCTTGTGGATGTCTGATTCTGGTGGATGTCTGATGCTTGTGGATGTCTGATGCTTGTGGATGTCTGTTGCTTGTGGATGTCTGTTGCTTGTTGATGCCTGATGGTTGTGGAGGCTTGTGGATGTCTGACGCTTGTGGATGTCCGATGCTTGTGGATGTCTGATGCTTGTGGATGTCTGATGCTTGTGAATGCTTGTGGATGTCTGATGCTTGTGGATGTCTGATGCTTGTGGATGTCTGACGCTTGTGGATGTCTGATGCCTGATGTTTGTGAATGTCTGACGCTTGTGTATGTCTGACGCTTTTGGATGTCTGATGCTTGTGTATGTCTGTTGCTTGTGGATGTCTGTTGATTGTTGATGTCTGATGCTTGTGGATGTCTGATGCTTGTGGATGTCTGACGCTTGTGGATGTCTGATGCCTGATGTTTGTGAATGTCTGATGCTTGTGTATGTCTGACGCTTTTGGATGTCTGATGCTTGTGTATGTCTGTTGCTTGTGGATGTCTGTTGATTGTTGATGTCTGATGCTTGTGGATGTCTGATGCTTGTGGATGTCTGATGCTTGTGGATGTCTTTTACTTGTGGATGTCTGTTGCTTGTTGATGCCTGATGCTTGTGGATGCTTGTGGATGTCTGACGCTTGTGGATGTCTGACGCTTGTGGATGTCTGATGTTTGTGAATGCTTGAAGGTATTGCATGCCTTACGCTTTTGCATGCCTTACGCTTGTGCATGCCTTACGCTAGTGCATACCTGACGCTTGTGAATGCCTGACGCTTGTGGATGCCTGACGCTTGTGGATGCCTGATGCCTTTGGATGTCTGATGCGTGTGGATGGCTGACGCTTGTGGATGTCTGATGCCTGATGTTTGTGGATGTCTGACGCTTGTGGATGTCTGAAGTTTGTGGGTGTCTGAGGCTTGTGGATGTCTGTTGCTTGTGGATGTCTGATGCTTGTGGATGTTTGATGCTTGTGGATATCTGATGCTTGTGGATGCCTGATGCTTGTGGACGCCTGATGCTTGTGGATGTCTGATGCTCCTGGTGGTCTGATGCTTGTGGATGCCTGATGCTTGTGTATGTCTGATGCTTGTGGACGTCTGATGCTTCTGGATGTTTGTGGATGTCTGATGCTTCTGGATGTCTGATGCTTGTGGATGTCTGATGCCTGATGCTTGTGGATATCTGTTGCTTGTGAATGTGTGACACTTGTGGATTTCTGACGCTTGTGGATGTCTGACTTTTGTGAATGCTTGATGCCTTTGGATGTCTAATGCTTGTGGATGCCTGATGTTTGTGGATGTCTGATGCCTGACGCTTGTGGATGCCTGACGCTTGTGGATGCCTGATGCTTGTGGATGTCTGATGCCTGACACTTGTGGATGTCTGACGCTTGTGGATGTCTGATTCTGGTGGATGTCTGATGCTTGTGGATGTCTGATGCTTGTGGATGTCTGTTGCTTGTGGATGTCTGTTGCTTGTTGATGCCTGATGCTTGTGGAGGCTTGTGGATGTCTGACGCTTGTGGATGTCTGATGCTTGTGGATGTCTGATGCTTGTGGATGTCTGATGCTTGTGAATGTCTGATGCTTGTGGATGTCTGTTACTTGTGGATGTCTGATGCTTGTGGATGTCTAATGCTTGTGGATGTCTGTTACTTGTGGATGTCTGTTGCTTGTGGATGTCTGACGCTTGTTGATGCCTGATGCTTGTGGATGCTTGTGGATGTCTGATGCTTGTGGATGTCTGATGCTTGTGGATGTCTGACGCTTGTGGATGTCTGATGCCTGATGCTTGTGGATGTCTGATATTTGTGGATGTCTGATGCTGGTGGATGTCTGATGCTTGTGGATGTCTGATGCTTGTGTATGTCTGTTTCTTGTGGATGTCTGTGGCTTGTTGATGTCTGATGTTTGTGGATGTCTGATGCTTGTGGATGTCTGATGCTTGTGGATGTCTGTTACTTGTGGATGTCTGTTGCTTGTTGATGCCTCATGCTTGTGGATGCTTGTGGATGTCTGACGCTTGTGGATGTCTGACACTTGTGGATGTCTGATGTTTGTGAATGCTTGAAGCTTGTGCATGCCTTACGCTTGTGCATGCCTTACGCTAGTGCATACCTGACGCTTGTGGATGCCTGACGCTTGTGGATGCCTGACGCTTGTAATGCCTGATGCCTTTGGATGTCTGATGCCTTTGGATGTCTGATGTGTGTGGATGGCTGACGCTTGTGGATGTCTGAAGTTCGTGGGTGTCTGATGCTTGTGGATGTCTGTTGCTTGTGGATGTTTGATGCTACTGGATGCTTGATGCTTTTGGATGTCTGTTGCTTGTGGATGTCTGACGCTTGTGGATGTGTGTTGCTTGTGGATGTCTGATGCTTGTGGATGTCTGATGCTTGTGGATATCTGATGCTTGTGGATGCCTGATTCTTGTGGACGCCTGATGCTTGTGGATGTCTGATGCTCCTGGTGGTCTGATGCTTGTGGATGCCTGATGCTTGTGTATTTCTGATGCTTGTGGATGCCTGATGCTTGTGTATGTCTGATGCTTGTGGACTTCTGATGCTTCTGGATGTTTGTGGATGTGTGATGCTTCTGGATGTCTGATGCTTCTGGATGTCTGATGCCTGATGCTTGTGGATATCTGATGCTTGTTTATGTCTGATGCTTGTGGACGTCTGATGCTTCTGGATGTTTGTGGATGTCTGATGCTTCTGGATGTCTGATGCTTCTGGATGTCTGATGCCTGATGCTTGTGGATGTCTGTTGCTTGTGGATGTCTGTTGCTTGTGGATGTCTGTTGCTTGTTGATGCCTGATGCTTGTGGGTGCTTGTGGATGTCTGACGCTTGTGGATGTCTGATATTTGTGAATGCTTGAAGCTTGTGCATGCCTGACACTTGTGCATGCCTTACGCTTGTGCATACCTGACGCTTGTGGATGCCTGACGCTTGTGGATGCCTGACGCTTGTGGATGCCTGACGCTTGTGGGTGCCTGATGCCTTTGGATGTCTGATGCTTGTGGATGGCTGACGCTTGTGGATGTCTGGTGCCTAATGTTTGTGGATGTCTGACGCTTGTGGTTGCCTGACGCTTGTGGATGGCTGACGCTTGTGGATGGCTGACGCTTGTGGATGGCTGACGCTTGTGGATGCCTGACGCTTGTTTATGCCTGTTGCTTGTGGATGCCTATGCTTGTGGATGCCTGATGCCTTTGGATGTCTGATGCTTGTGGATGGCTGACGCTTGTGGATGTCTGATGTCTGATGTTTGTGGATGTCTGACGCTTGTGGTTGCCTGACGCTTGTGGATGGCTGACGCTTGTGGATGGCTGACGCTTGTGGATGGCTGACGCCTGTGGATGGCTGACGCTTGTGGATGCTTTTAGCTTGTGAATGCCTGATGCTTGTGCATGCCAGACCCTTTTTGGATGCCTGACGCTTGTGGATATCTGATGGGTGATGCTTGTGGATGCCTAGTCCTTGGACACTACTATGCTGTGTTCCAGTAGCCCATGTTTAGTGAACTCTGTCATTGGTGGCTATTTACAATATATATGCAAGGGGGACGGCAGGGGGACAAACATCAAAGGTAATCTTTGCTCTTGACCATCAGCTTGAGGCCCTCCCAACACAGTTGTCTATTATAGTAGGTGGAGATTTCAATACTACTTTGAACCTTTTGGACAAGAGGATCAATTTCTTGCTGCTGACGAGGACAGTAAATGGGGCGTCCCTCAGCTTGAATTACCAGCCGTAGGAAGATGGTCAGCTGTAGCCATACAGTTCAAGGCCTTATGCTTAGTGAGAGGGCTTAGAGCAGCAAATGGGCGCACCCTGTCTGACCGCCTGGGAAAAAATACATTTGATAATGGCTGGTATTCCAGCCGCATAGATTACTTTCTGGTGGATATAAGAGGATGGCACTGTCTGATAGATATGACTGTTAAAAATAGGATGGAAAGTGACCATAATCTACTTTGTATGGAATTTCTAGCACAAAAGGGGACTAGAGAACCGAAACCGGGGCGTGGGAAAGTCACCCTAGATATCGTTGCCTCTAATAACATACGTCACATTAAATGGGGTAGATTCATTGAGAACCCTGAGAAGTTGGAGGTCCTTAAAAATATGGTCGTTGAAGAAGTGGCTAATTTAAACACTCACATTAGTAAGCAGGACTTTCCCCAAATAATGCTGGAGGCACATACCCACTTTTTCACAAAACTCCAATTGATCTTCAGGAAGATTATAAAACCAGATAAGGGAAACAAAAGACAACCCAAGGTGGGGTGGTATAACAATGCTTGTAAATTAGCCCGTCAAAACCTGAGCACAGAAATAAGATGTAGGAATCCCTTAGGTGTGAGAAAAGCAAGACAGACATATAGGCAAGCTCAGAAAGTAGCAAAAAAACAGTGGCATGAGGATCAATGGCGTGATCTGAAATCAGCCTGTGAAGCAAAGGACTCAAAACAATTTTGGGCCATTGTTAAGTGGCATAGAGGAGGTGAAGCTGAACCCCCCCAAAACAATGTTGCCAAACAACAATGAGTAGAATTTTTCAGACCCCAATACGCTCGTAACCCAGCTGAAGAAGAGTGTCCTCTACCCCCAACTATTTTTTATCAAAGTCAGCTTTTCACAACTAAAGATATCAGTTTAGCGTTAGACTGTGTGACTGGGAAGAGCTCCAGGCATGGATGGCATCCCAGCTGCCGTGTTTTTGAGTGATAGATCGTCTTGGTGCCAGTACTTTGAGTGTTTAGCTAACTCTGTGGCTAGGGGTGCGCCAATCCCATCTTCATAGAAAGGCGCTGAAATAATTCCGGTTTTTAAAAAGGGTGACAAATCTCTACCCAGTAATTATAGACCTATCCGTCTTATAGACTCAGCCCAAAAACGCATAAGTCGTTTAGTGCAAAATAAATTTCAAATATGGATAGAAGAACACAATATTTTTTTGTCCCCATATCAAGCTGGCTTTTGACCATGTATTAGTTCAATTGACCAGGTCTTTTACTTCATAGCACTTTACTGGAGGAATGTGGCCTTAACCAATGGGACACTTTACGCGGTCTTTGTAGACCTGAAATCGGCTTTCGATTTAGTTTCGGTTTAGACCGGTTTCTGGCATTTCAGCCTTCTTCAGCCCGGCTTGCTTGAATCCAGTGGCAAAGTGAGCAAGGGACTCACGTCTGAGCATACCCTGCCAACTTATGGCAAACAAAGAAAAACCAAAGGAAATGATGGACGAAGCGTTGACAATACAAGCACTCACCCCCAGTCAACTGATCTGGGTTTAATCCATCACCGTTCTTTAGCCCAATCTGCCACCCCAGTTCAGACATGGCCATATGCAAATCAGTCTGACCCTGTGCCTCATGGGAACAGTCCAGCCCGAACTGCCAAGCTATGCCGTCCCTGGACTGGAAACAAGCTACCGAGGACCGGTTTCTGGCATTTCAGCTTTTTCAGCCCGGCTTGCTTGAATCCAGTGGCAAAGTGAGCAAGGGACTCACGTCTGAACATGCCCTGCCAACTTATGGCGAACAAAAAAAAACCAAAGGAAATGATGGACGGAGCGTTGACAATATAAGCACTCACACCCAGTCAACTGATCTGGGTTTAATCCATCACCGTTCTTTAGCCCAATCTGCCACCCCAGTTCAGACATGGCCATATGCAAATCAGTCTGACCCTGTGCCTCATGGGAACAGTCCAGCCCGAACTGCCAAGCTATGCCGTCCCTGGACTGGAAACAAGCTACCGAGGACCGGTTTCTGGCATTCCAACCATCTTCAGCCCGGCTTGCTTGAATCCAGTGGCAAAGTGAGCAAGGGTCTCATGTCTGCAGCCTGTTGATCCACCTGTGCCGGAAGTCCCAGCCCATTGAGCCTAATTGATGGTCCCACTTGCGTGAAATTTCTGCTCCCTTGGTCCATTTCAGATCTGACCCCACTCCACCCTCTCTTCCCTTGACCTCCCCAAACACACACCCCTTTTTCATGTGGCGTTTTTGTAATTGACTTGATGAAGAAACACAGCACGAAGATAGAATAGGGTTAGTAGGGATGGACAAGGATCAAGAATAGGGTGCGGTTCCCTGTCTAAGGCACCTATGACAGATTAGACAGGGAACAGGACAAAAAGGACCGTGGTCCGAGAGTAAGAACGACCTCGCCCTGCAACGTGGAATCTGGATCAGAGCTGGACGCCTAGCTCCATCGCCGGTGCTCAACAGCGCCAACAAAAGAAGAAAACAATGGGAGCCTACCCGTGATGGCTCACTGTAAAAGACACTAGACTGAAGAGAACAATGGGAGCCTACCAGTGATGGCTCGCTGTAAAAGACACTGGAAAGAAGAGAACAATGGGAGCCTACCAGTGATGGCTCGCTGTAAAAGACACTGGAAAGTAGAGAACAATGGGAGCCTACCAGTGATGGCTCGCTGTAAAAGACATTAGGTAGAAGAGAACAATGGGAGCCTACCAGTGATGGCTCGCTGTAAAAGACACTGGAAAGAAGAGAACAATGGGAGCCTACCAGTGATGGCTCGCTGTAAAAGACACTGGAAAGAAGAGAACAATGGGAGCCTACCAGTGATGGCTCGCTGTAAAAGACACTGGAAAGAAGAGAACAATGGGAGCCTACCAGTGATGGCCCGCTGTAAAAGACACTGGAAAGAAGAGAACAATGGGAGCCTACCAGTGATGGCTCGCTGTAAAAGACACTGGAAAGAAGAGAACAATGGGAGCCTACCAGTGATGGCTCGCTGTAAAAGACACTGGAAAGAAGAGAACAATGGGAGCCTACCAGTCATGGCTCGCTGTAAAAGACACTGGAGAGAAGAGAACAATGGGAGCCTACCAGTGATGGCTCGCTGTAAAAGACACTGGAAAGAAGAGAACAATGGGAGTCTACCAGTGATGGCTTGCTGTAAAAGACAATGGAAAGAAGAGAACAATGGGAGCCTACCAGTGATGGCTCGCTGTAAAAGACACTGGAAAGAAGAGAACAATGGGAGCCTACCAGTGATGGCTCGCTGTAAAAGACACTGGAAAGAAGAGAAAAATGGGAGCCTACCAGTGATGGCTCGCTGTAAAAGACACGGGAAAGAAGAGAACAATGGGAGCCTACCAGTGATGGCTCGCTGTAAAAGACACTGGAAAGAAGAGAACAAAGGGAGCCTACCAGTGATGGCTCGCTGTAAAAGACACTGGAAAGAAGAGAACAAAGGGAGCCTACCAGTGATGGCTCACTGTAAAAGACACTGGAAAGAAGAGAACAATGGGAGCCCACCAGTGATGGCTCACTGTAAAAGACACTGGAAAGAAGAGAACAATGGGAGCCTACCAGTGATGGCTCACTGTAAAAGGCACTGGAAAGAAGAGAACAATGGGAGCCTATCAGTGATGGCTCACTGTAAAAGATGGCTCACTGTAAAAGACACTGGAAAGAAGAGACCAATGGGAGCCTACCAGTGATGGCTCACTGTAAAAGACACTGGAAAGAAGAGAAAAATGGGAGCCTACCAGTGATGGCTCGCTGTAAAAGACACTGGAAAGAAGAGAACAATGGGAGCCTACCAGTGATGGCTCGCTCTAAAAGACACTGGAAAGAAGAGAACAATGGGAGCCTACCAGTGATGGCTCGTTGTAAAAGACACTGGAGAGGAGAGAACAATGAGAGCCTACCAGTGATGGCTCACTGTAAAAGACACTGGAAAGAAGAGAACAATGGGAGCCTACCAGTGATGGCTCACTGTAAAAGACACTGGAAAGAAGAGAACAATGGGAGCCTACCAGTGATGGCTCACTGTAAAAGACACTGGAAAGAAGAGAACAATGGGAGACTACCAGTGATGGCTCGCTGTAAAAGATGGCTCACTGTAAAAGACACTGGAAAGAAGAGACCAATGGGAGCCTACCAGTGATGGCTCACTGTAAAAGACACTGGAAAGAAGAGAAAAATGGGAGCCTACCAGTGATGGCTCGCTGTAAAAGACACTGGAAAGAAGAGAACAATGGGAGCCTACCAGTGATGGCTCGCTGTAAAAGACACTGGAAAGAAGAGAACAATGGGAGCCTACCAGTGATGGCTCGCTGTAAAAGACACTGGAAAGAAGAGAACAATGGGAGCCTACCAGTGATGGCTCGCTGTTAAAGACACTGGAAAGAAGAGAACAATGGGAGCCTACCAGTGATGGCTCACTGTAAAAGACACTGGAAAGTAGAGAACAATGGGAGCCTACCAGTCATGGCTCGCTGTAAAAGACACTGGAAAGAAGAGAACAATGGGAGCCTACCAGTGATGGCTCGCTGTAAAAGACACTGGAAAGAAGAGAACAATGGGAGCCTACCAGTGATGGCTCGCTGTAAAAGACACTGCAAAGAAGAAAACAATGGGAGCCTACCAGTGATGGCTCACTGTAAAAGACACTGGAAAGAAGAGAACAATGGGAGCCTACCAGTGATGGCTCGCTGTAAAAGACACTGGAAAGAAGAGAACAATGGGCGCCTACCAGTGATGGATCGCTGTAAAAGACACTGGAAAGAAGAAAACAATGGGAGCCTACCAGTGATGGCTCGCTGTAAAAGACACGGGAAAGAAGAGAACAATGGGAGCCTACCAGTGATGGCTCGCTGTAAAAGACACGGGAAAGAAGAGAACAATGGGAGCCTACCAGTGATGGCTCGCTGTAAAAGACACAGGAAAGAAGAGAACAATGGGAGCCTACCAGTGATGGCTCGCTGTAAAAGACACTGGAAAGAAGAGAACAATGGGAGCCTACCAGTGATGGCTCGCTGTACAAGACACTGGAAAGAAGAGAACAATGGGAGCCTACCAGTGATGGCTCGCTGTAAAAGACACTGGAAAGATGAGAACAATGGGAGCCTACCAACGATGGCTCGCTGTAAAAGACACTGGAAAGAAGAGAACAATGGGAGCCTACCAGTGATGGCTCGCTGTAAAAGACACTGGAAAGAAGAGAACAATGGGAGACTACCAGTGATGGCTCGCTGTCAAAGACACTGGAAAGAAGAGAACAATGGGAGCCTACCAGTGATGGCTCACTTTAAGAGACGCTGGAAAGAAGAGAACAATGGGAGCCTACCAGTGATGGCTCGCTGTAAAAGACACTGGAAAGAAGAGAACAATGGGAGCCTACCAGTGATGGCTCGCTGTAAAAGACACTGGAAAGAAGAGAACAATGGGAGCCTACCAGTGATGGCTCGCTGTAAAAGACACTGGAAAGAAGAGAACAATGGGAGCCTACCAGTGATGGCTCGCTGTAAAAGACACTGGAAAGAAGAGAACAATGGGAGCCTACCAGTGATGGCTCGCTGTAAAAGACACTGGAAAGATGAGAACAATGGGAGCCTACTAGTGATGGCTCGCTGTAAAAGACACTGGAAAGAAGAGAACAATGGGAGCCTACCAGTGATGGCTCGCTGTAAAAGACACTGGAAAGAAGAGAAAAATGGGAGCCTACCAGTGATGGCTCGCTGTAAAAGACACTGGAAAGAAGAGAACAATGGGAGCCTACCAGTGATGGCTCGCTGTCAAAGACACTGGAAAGAAGAGAACAATGGGAGCCTACCAGTGATGGCTCGCTGTAAAAGACACTGGAAAGAAGAGAACAATGGGAGCCTACCAGTGATGGCTCGCTGTAAAAGACACTGGAAAGAAGAGAACAATGGGAGCCTACCAGTGTTGGCTCGCTGTAAAAGACACTGGAAAGAAGAGAACAATAGTAGCCTACCAGTGATGGCTCGCTGTAAAAGACACTGGAAAGAAGAGAACAATGGGAGCCTACTAGTGATGGCTCGCTGTAAAAGACATTGGAAAGAAGAGAACAATGGGAGCCTACCAGTGATGGCTCGCTGTAAAAGACACTGGAAAGAAGAGAACAATGGGAGCCTACCAGTGATGGCTCGCTGTAAAAGACACTGGAAAGAAGAGCCTTTGAACATTATCACTCCCTGACCATCATTTATATTAGGTTGAATTTCTCTCCCAATCACCTCATGTAGATTATGCCCCAATTGGACAAGAAAAAGATTTTCTTTTGAAACCTTACATCAGTCGCTTTCACTGTGTATGAATAAGTAACGAAAAAATATGGAAGAAAGAGTAAACTGTGTATAATGATAATTGTAGAACACCAGTTGTCCTCATGAACATGCTTATTAGTTTAGATCCTCATGGAGTCTAGACCTCAAATAATGCACTTAATGGTCCTTATCCTATCAGAACAAATTGTATGATAACATTTTTGTATTAGAACGAAATTACTGCATCTTCTAAGACTTATGCTCATCTCCAGGTCTAAACGTATGGTACGACAAATGTCATTTTGTATGCACTGTCTCCCCGTTTTTTACATTGACTACATAGGTTATTGACGATACTGTTTGTACAGATAGCAGAATTGTTTTTATCTGCCCATAAAACAAATAGGCTACCAAAGACCGCAATAGACAGCCCAACTGCATACTTAGCTTTTGTGTATAATAATGTCAACCTGTACATCATCACAACATATATGAACAGAAATGAACTAACTTAGTATAAAAACTGGGGACTGTGGAAATCGATAAACCTTAAGTATACATAAGCAGCGTTCATTTATGTTCGCCACAGTCACTGTTGAGAGCAGAGTGAAGATCGTGAAACATTGTCTGCATCATCTTGCGTAACAAGGGCCTCTAGGTGCGCGTAAGCAACAACCATTTTAGATATCACAGCCATTTTCATTCCCTGCTAGTCACCCATGATTCACCCTGACCTCGCAATCATCCCCAGCAACCTGACTAAGCCTGAACACACGTACTAGGGTCGTAAAAACCTTGTCAGCCTGACAATGCCTCGGAGTCACTTCCCGCGCCAAACCCACTTGTCCTTTCATCCTCCATGCACAGGCAAGCCCCCTTTTATAACCTCCTTCCCTGCACCTGGCCACTCAGTCCCGTCCCAGGCACTAACCGAGCCCTGTGGACATTGTTTATTGCCTACACACAGCAGGGCTTGTTTCACCAACAAAGGGGCCTGACTTAATCAATAACCCAAAACCCTTAGATCTGACCGATCTCACGTGTTTTAAGATACTGTCGGAATGTCCAGCTGCGAGATAGAGATCATCTGTTACAGCTAAGTGGGGGGACATTTGTTGCTGGATTTGTGTGGGAACTAGCTTGAGGCGGGGACTCCAAGGATGTTTGACCATGCAATAAACTGACGAAAGAAATGTATAAAATGCCATGCCACAGAGATGCAGTTAGAGCACCTCTTGACGATAGCCCCGGTGTCTGATGTGATGTGTTCTCCTCCTGGAGTAATAAACCTGTTCTTCGCTTTTCCACTTGCCAGTGCCTGCCTCCCTATTTTGATAGCTAATATTAAGGTAAATTAGAGGTGGTTGGCACCAAGCGGCATCAAAAGTCTTGGGAGTCACAGCTGCTTTTTACACAACCACTCACACACACAGTCACACATCCATACAAACACTCTGCCACTAAGCCACCTCCCGGGCCGATTTTGGCCCTAGGGGACCCCATCCTCCAGGGCCCAGCCTTAACTGAATGGGGATGGAGGCCACGTGGCCCCCTCTCCAGGTCAATTTCGGCATTCCCATCCAACCGAGCCCAGGCATAAATATATACATTTTTAATGGGGGCGGGGGTCTTCACTGCCCGCCTCCCTGGGCCAATTTAGGCCCCGGGGACCCCATTCCCCAGCCATAAACAAATGGGGAAGGTGCGCTGCAGGACCCTTTCCCCGGACCAATTATTGGCACGATCTCCCCATCCCCCTGGGCCTGGCCATTTCACCTGGGTGCCCTGGGCACACAGTGTGCCTAATGGGGATCGCGAGAGGTACCTCAAGGCCCCCGCGTTCCAGGCTGGCTCGTGGCTTCCTGCTGTATGAACAAGCGCTGGAGCCCCCACTTTTTTTGCCACATTTGCTATAAATTCGCAACACATTTAAAAAAAATGCTTTTTTACCCTGCAGGGTCCCTCTGGGACCCCAAGACCAAGGCTTGGAGGTCAGGGTATCCCTACCCAGCCCCCTTTTCTTTTTCTTTTTTTTTACTTTTTTGGGGGGACACTCGGCAGAAGCAGAGTCCCAAGATGGCTATTAACACTTCCTGGTTGAAGTGTTGGCAGCCCCAATCAGTTATGCCATTCTCTGCACAAGCTCGTTATTATTCGTGAATTAGCCAGCAATCGGAGATATCTAAATTTGGTTTCCTTAAATTTCTTAACAACAACTGAATGGATTTACAACAAATAATAGCAGTTCGAGCTGCGGCCCTGTGTAAAGAGTTCAGGGGAATTAGCCTGGAAAAGGCACCTTTGTTTACCCCCTTATTTCTCAGCCCCTACTTGACCGATCTCCCTGAAACTTTCCATGCACAACAAGACTCACCGTGACCCTTCGTTGGAAAGTCTTGTGACGAGTCGTCAAACAGCGCCAAAGATACAGGCAACTTTAGTGAATCACATGTACCCAGTAGTCCAGTGCAGACGCGTTTCGGGCCTCGAGCTCTTTGTCAGAGGCATCCTGCATGAAAACTGCAACATTACCACAGGATATATCCCCTCTTTTATGTCAATCATATCATATGTATATATATAGTCACTCAATGATCGATATGTAACAATGCGGGCTTGTTAGTGAGGCCAGTGGCGATGAGGAAGGCTGAAGATGGTCCTAGTGGGACGTCCCCTAGACTTCTAGATCGAAGTAAATTGATTTAGAGTTCCTCATGTACCGGCATGTATCCAAATTCATGCTTAAAATGAGACCAGCCTCCTCGTTACATATTTCTCAAGCTGGAATCATCAAGATGTGTTGAAAATCAAAAGTGGTACTCTTATCCAAAATGTTGTTTGTTTTACGGTAACAGTTGCAGCACCTTTTGGCCTACCATCCGAACATTTTTGTTGTCAATATTGAGGCTCACTGCAAGATGTTAAAAAAAAGGAAATACATATTTGAACCTATAGGGCTCCATCTGAGATCAGGAATGAACCTGCACCATGCAGCAGCATGTTACTGGCAGTTATGAACTACATGAAGAGAGGAAGGTGTTTCCTGATGATGCTCTGCAGAGGTGTCAGAAGGTCTTGGAGAAAAAGTTGGGTGCATGATCTGTAAAGTGCTGGAATTCATCTGTTCCTGCAACAAGCACGGTGGCGGGGAAGGATCGGGGGTGCTCGGGGTCCTGGAATCAGAGAGGAGAGAAGTGCATTAGAATGAGGGCATTCAGACGTGGGAGAATACAAGACCTTATCATAGAGGACCTACACTGGTGTCATGTAGTTAGGGAGAAAAGGGCATGATCAACCAAATCTCTAAAACGTGTACTCTACAACAATAACGAACCATAAACCTTCCCTCTCTTTCAAAACAGCCTAGGAACCAACACTAGCTAAATCCCCAAACTATCTAGCATTCAAACCTGCCTCTCTTATAGAACATAGAAAGGTAAAGATGCCTTCAAGGGACTTTGTTCAATCTAAGTTTTGTTATTTAAAATTAATATGAGAAGAACCAATTTATCGTCCTTACAATGAGTGAATCAAAACTGATCAAATTGTGTTGTCAACATGAAACATATAAACAAAGACACAGGGTGTATACTAAAAAAGTGTTTTTATCAAATAATTCATTAAGAAAAATCAGCTTCATATACAGACAAATAAGCGAATAAGATTTTAGGACTGTGGGTACACATAAAAATAAATTGCTAAGTGACTCAACAGAACCTAAAAGACACCTATCCCAAAACACATTGAGTGAAACAAAGCAAGGGATGAAGTGCAAAGTCGACGTTTCGGTTTCTTAGCAGTTATTTGATGAAACCATCCTCAGGACTGTAATCAGTTCAGATCTGTATAGAAATATTGTAGTCTGCAAGTTAAAAGATATTTACAGTTACAATATTACATTGGCTATATTCAACACACCCTGGTGACAAAACAATTACACTAAACTGTAGCGACAAAAGACATTATATTTACAACATATACGTGAACATAAAGCTCATGCTTCTAAAGACAATATCACTTTGTGGTTCATTAATTTAAAGGACAACAAGCATTGCATTGGTTTAATCTGTCCACAATAAACATTTACTTCTCATGTTCTATTTGTAGTAAAATCAAAAACATTCTAGAACCCTTTTGTGTTCAAACAAATAATTTAACTCTTGGGTTGAAAGACCTATATTACATCAGGGTCATTGTATCCATATCAAACAAATGGGCGCATATCTTAAATCATTGCTATGACGACTTCATAGTTGCAAATCTATATGTTCAGCATTAATGCGAAATCATTCAGTTAAAGAAAATATATATAGGATGTTATATGAAACCCTTTATGAATCAGTAGTGGTGTCCATCTATTGGTCTAGGTCTGTATGCTTAGTAAATACCTGTATGCGGATTATCGTCATCCGCAAGAAGATCTTGGAAGGATCACAATATCCTAGGGACCTGACTGAAAATTAAGAACTTATATTTTAGATCTGTATATTAGTGGTCACAAGAAAAAACCTGTTTAGATGTTAAAGGACATACCTATCAACTGCGGAGATCGCTCATCCAAGTTGGATGTAGCGTCTGAACTTCACTCACATAGGGTTCACGTATTCATACACAGTAGAATTCATCTAGAAAAAGTAATGGTAAATATTTACACAATGTATTCAGTTTTTATAGAGAGAGCCCATTACTACTTAGAGGTAGATCTTACCCAGTGTATGTTAGGTGAATTATTATCAAATTTCTGAGACAAATCAGGGGTCGATGCACATAATTTGCGTTTAAACGAGCCTGTGAGCAGTCAGAGATACTGCAGTGTCTGTCAGAGGGTACAAGAAAGGGTGCACATTAGATGCTGAAGTTTATTAAATCTATTGGCATTATAATACTTGTAATAGCCTGTGGAGCATCCCACGATATACAATAGTCTTAGATTTAAGCTTTAGGAGGGTCACTATCTTTTGTGCTGCGCAGACAGTATTTTAAGCGGGAGCGACCTAGTTGTAGGTGCATATAGGTACGAAATTATGTACACGCTGCTCATGTTGTGTTCATTAATCCCAGCAAAACGCTATCAAAAATGCAAGCACGCGTTACTAACGTTGTGAGCATTTGTGGCAATTGGACGCTGTTAAAATTATGGGCAACTTAATGCACAGAAGTTAAAATAAAAATAGGCAGCCTGACCACAAGCGAATTTCAATTACAAAAGGCGACAAATTTCGTCTGCTACCTTACTCTTTAAAGAGCGCAGCATAGTTTTAAGCGCATTTAGTTTCAGCTGGGCGGCCGTATGATTCTTACCTTAAGATGCAGCGAGGTGAAGTCAATAACGCGTGTCATTAGAGTGAAGCCACGGTTTGCTATCGGTCTCGCTGACATTTAAAGTCAGTGTTTGGAGATCGAAATGGGACTAGGTGTTTGGAAATCGAAGTGGGACTAAGTGTTTGGAAATCGAAAAGGGACTAAGTTTGTCAGCCATTTTGAACTAGTCAAATGAATGCTGAGGACATATATGTGTCACGTTGGAATAAAACAAGGGAAATTATTCTGGAATTACTCATAGAACATCCGTATTTTCATTTTATGGAAGCAGTACACTTATTTTACAGAAAATAGATTACATTTATGGCATACAAAAAAAGTTTTTTTAAACTGCATAAACATATCGGTATGTACAGCTGTTATTTCAGTGTTAGATATGTATTATACAGAGGCATAGTGGGAAACTCAGTCTAAATCGAGGATTATCCTAATTAGTAGCTAAAGAACCTACATCATAGATTGTTGGATGGTTCACGTAAGGCATGCAAGAGAATGCCATTCTGTGGCTGAGTTCAATCCTCGTTTTACAGTGTCAGTCAGGCAAATCAGTTTGCCTTCTCGCAATGTCAGCACTTTGTTGACATTGTTTTGCCTTTTGTTAGGTTTTATAACTTCCAGCACCCACCATGTCATGTCAGTTTCTTTGTGTCCGAGTCGCAGGAAATGCTCCACTAGGGGAGCAGTTTCCTTCTTGCAGCGAATGCGCGACTGGTGTTGTAAGATGCGCTTCTTTATAGGTTGAATTGTTTTTCCTAGGTAATGTAGCAGACAGGGGCACTGAATGCAATAAACCACATTGGTGGTATTGCAATTCGAGAAACTTTTGTTTGTAAACTGGATGTTATTGATTGTGCAGTTCTTGACCGTCATAGTAGTAGCACAAGCAGCACAGTTATTACATTTAAAGTGGCCAACTACAGGGCTGAGTTGCCTCATGTTATCTACAATGTTGTCTGTCAAAGGATGGTCATATGCATGGATCAGCCTGTCTTGTAAATTAGTGCCTCTTTTAATGGCAAATAGTGGTTTCTGTGTAAATTCTGGGAAGGAATGGAGTAGATTCCATTGTTTTGACACGATTTTCTTAATCGCATTGGAATGCGTGCCAAAGGTGGTAACACAAACTATATTGGGTTCATTTGTCCGGTTTTTCACTGTCAGTAAGGCCTCACGGTCTTGGTACCAGGCCCTTTTCATTGATCTCCTTAGTAGTTTTCCTGGGTAACCACGGGTGAATAGTTTGTCTTTTAGTTTTTTAGCTTCCTGAAAATAATCATCTTTATATGTACAGTTTCGCCTAAGGCGAAGAAACTGTCCAAAGGGTAGACCGTCCTTCAACGCCTGCGGATGATGGCTGGTATACTTAAGTAGCGTGTTTCTGGCAGTTTTTTTAGTAAATAAGGTGGTGAAAAGTTGATTATTCATATCCACCTTAATTGTAATGTCCAGAAATGGCATCTCAGTATTGTTGTATTCCAGAGTGAATTGGAGATTAGTATTTCTGGTGTTAAGCCAGGTGTGAAATTCTTTCAATTGGTCAACAGTACCTTCCCAAATTAAAAACACGTCATCAATATAACGTAGCCATTTAAGAATTCTTGATGAGAAAGGGTTAGAGGGATGCCAGATGTAATCGTCCTCAAATTGGGCAACATAGATATTCGCAATATCTGGGGCAAAAATTGCGCCCATGGCTACCCCTTTCTGCTGTTGGTAAAACGTGTTTTGATATAGAAAAAAGTTTTCACACAGAGGTAGTCTTGTGCACTCTATGATAAATTCAGTTGGAACAGAGTGGGGTCTGGGTCTGGATTCCAAAAGTTTGTGAAGTAATTCTAGGGCTTCAATCTGTGGAATATTAGTATACAGACTTTCTATGTCCATAGAAGCAAGTATACTGGTTGTTGAGTCAAAATGGAATTTCTCAATTTGATTTATTACTGCTGTTGTGTCCCTGATGTATGTAGAGCGGTCAACAGCAAATGGCCTAATGAAATAATCTGCGTATTGCGCCAATGGTTTAAGGACTGAATTGCACCCCGAGACAATTGGACGTCCCGGAGGGTTGTTTTGGTCCTTATGTACCTTCGGGAGCATATAAATCACTGGTGTAGTGGGTGTTTTATTGACTAGGAATGAAGCCTCCTTTTCATTAAGCCATCCCCCTTTCAAACCTTTTTGACTTAGATTTGTAATTTCTGTAGTTAGTCTTTTGGTCGGGTCACAAGTAAGTTTTTTGTAATGAGCAGGGACGGAAAGTTGTTTGAGCATTTCATCATCATATTTTGATTTCTGCCATAAGACTATACCACCCCCCTTATCAGCCGGTTTGAGTAGTGCATCCGGTAGCCTCTGGAGATTTTGAAGGGCTATTTGTTGTTCTTTGGGTAAGTTAGAGGTATATTTTCTTGGAGTTTTAAAAAGATTTTCTATCTCCAGTAATGTTGCGTTCTCAAAGGTGATGATGTCTTTATTGACCATGGCATTGGGTGGATAGAAGGTAGAGGGATTCCTGAGTCCTGTGTAGCCTGGTTTTGGATCGGAGGTGTTACTTGCGAAAAAGTTTTTTAACCTGACTGTTCGAAAGAAGCGGTAAAGTTCCAATTTTGTTTGGAAAAGATCGTTCTTGTAGGTTGGCACGAAACTGAGGCCGTTTGAAAGAACTGCAATTTCTTGTTCAGACAGTTTGTAAGTTGATAGATTAAAAATGGGAATTGTAAGGTTCTGATTTACCATTCGTAGTACCGGTTCCGGGTTTGGCGAAAGCCCGGGGTGTATTGTTTCCGGTACCATCCCCGTTTCGGTGGTTGATGTCTCCCTGGAGGCCTGGAGCCTCGTTGGCCCTGTCCTAAAAAAGGGGATTGGTGAGATGTTGAGGGTTCTTGGTCGTTGTGACGATAGTTGGAGTTGAATGATCTGTCACCCCCAGATTCTGAACCACTTTCAGAAAATGTGACTCTTTTGGAGGACAGGTTGGTGGGACCTCGTGATGTATAAAAGTCCTTTCTTAGATATGGATAGGTGTTTTCTTTATTATATCTTTTTATGTCGTTCTGGAGTTTTTCAGTTTTTTTGTGGGAGTTAAATTCCTCAAACTCTTTGATGGTCTGTTGTATTTTATCCAATAGAAGTTTACTATTGGTGATGGTACTGTCACCAGAGATCTTTTTCTCTAAAGCCTCTATTTCTTTAGTCAATTTTTGGATTTGGCGAAGGGCAGTTTCAATGCTTAACACCATCCAGGTGCGCGAGCACCGGTTGGCAGAAAAGCTGAAACCAATTTTAAATTCTTCGTCATCCACAAAAATTATTGGAACATTACGAATCTGTAGGCCCGCCGGTATGATATTGGCGTTGAGACAGTCAGTTAAGAATTTTGAATGAAGTTCCGTGCGTACCAATTTCTTTTTTAGTCTCTCTAGTTGGTTTAGATCTGACTCGTAAGGTGAAGTGATGACTGGACCTTTATTCCCTAGAAGAGAGGGACCAGACGCAATTTTTAACATATACTCATCAGTATAGGCTAAGGTTTCAGCCTCAGACATTGATTGATGAGATTTTTGAGAAACAATATAGAAAAAACCACTGATTAAAGCGGCTCACACCAGACAGTCGTCTGTGCAAAAAGTAATTATTAAGGAAGTGAGCAACCCGGAATACCCTTGAGGGCTTGGGTAAGTAAATATAGAAAGGTAAAGATGCCTTCAAGGGACTTTGTTCAATCTAAGTTTTGTTATTTAAAATTAATATGAGAAGAACCAATTTATCGTCCTTACAATGAGTGAATCAAAACTGATCAAATTGTGTTGTCAACATGAAACATATAAACAAAGACACAGGGTGTATACGAAAAAAGTGTTTTTATCAAATAATTCATTAAGAAAAATCAGCTTCATATACAGACAAATAAGCGAATAAGATTTTAGGACTGTGGGTACACATAAAAATAAATTGCTAAGTGACTCAACAGAACCTAAAAGACACCTATCCCAAAACACATTGAGTGAAACAAAGCAAGGGATGAAGTGCAAAGTCGACGTTTCGGTTTCTTAGCAGTTATTTGATGAAACCATCCTCAGGACTGTAATCAGTTCAGATCTGTATAGAAATATTGTAGTCTGCAAGTTAAAAGATATTTACAGTTACAATATTACATTGGCTATATTCAACACACCCTGGTGACAAAACAATTACACTAAACTGTAGCGACAAAAGACATTATATTTACAACATATACGTGAACATAAAGTTCATGCTTCTAAAGACAATATCACTTTGTGGTTCATTAATTTAAAGGACAACAAGCATTGCATTGGTTTAATCTGTCCACAATAAACATTTACTTCTCATGTTCTATTTGTAGTAAAATCAAAAACATTCTAGAACCCTTTTGTGTTCAAACAAACCATTTAACTCTTGGGTTGAAAGACCTATATTACATCAGGGTCATTGTATCCATATCAAACAAATGGGCGCATATCTTAAATCATTGCTATGACGACTTCATAGTTGCAAATCTATATGTTCAGCATTAATGCGAAATCATTCAGTTAAAGAAAATATATATAGGATGTTATATGAAACCCTTTATGAATCAGTAGTGGTGTCCATCTATTGGTCTAGGTCTGTATGCTTAGTAAATACCTGTATGCGGATTATCGTCATCCGCAAGAAGATCTTGGAAGAATCACAATATCCTAGGGACCTGACTGAAAATTAAGAACTTATATTTTAGATCTGTATATTAGTGGTCACAAGAAAAAACCTGTTTAGATGTTAAAGGACATACCTATCAACTGCGGAGATCGCTCATCCAAGTTGGATGTAGCGTCTGAACTTCACTCACATAGGGTTCACGTATTCATACACAGTAGAATTCATCTAGAAAAAGTAATGGTAAATATTTACACGATGTATTCAGTTTTTATAGAGAGAGCCCATTACTACTTAGAGGTAGATCTTACCCAGTGTATGTTAGGTGAATTATTATCAAATTTCTGAGACAAATCAGGGGTCGATGCACATAATTTGCGTTTAAACGAGCCTGTGAGCAGTCAGAGATACTGCAGTGTCTGTAAGTTGGAGGTATATTTTCGTGGAGTTTTAAAAAGATTTTCTATCTCCAGTAATGTTGCGTTCTCAAAGGTGATGATGTCTTTATTGACCATGGCATTGGGTGGATAGAAGGTAGAGGGATTCCTGAGTCCTGTGTAGCCTGGTTTTGGATCGGATGTGTTACTTGCGAAAAAGTTTTTTAACCTGACTGTTCGAAAGAAGCGGTAAAGTTCCAATTTTGTTTGGAAAAGATCGTTCTTGTAGGTTGGCACGAAACTGAGGCCGTTTGAAAGAACTGCAATTTCTTGTTCAGACAGTTTGTAAGTTGATAGATTAAAAATGGGAATTGTAAGGTTCTGATTTACCATTCGTAGTACCGGTTCCGGGTTTGGCGAAAGCCCGGGGTGTATTGTTTCCGGTACCATCCCCGTTTCGGTGGTTGATGTCTCCCTGGAGGCCTGGAGCCTCGTTGGCCCTGTCCTAAAAAAGGGGATTGGTGAGATGTTGAGGGTTCTTGGTCGTTGTGACGATAGTTGGAGTTGAATGATCTGTCACCCCCAGATTCTGAACCACTTTCAGAAAATGTGACTCTTTTGGAGGACAGGTTGGTGGGACCTTGTGATGTATAAAAGTCCTTTCTTAGATATGGATAGGTGTTTTCTTTATTATATCTTTTTATGTCGTTCTGGAGTTTTTCAGTTTTTTTGTGGGAGTTAAATTCCTCAAACTCTTTGATGGTCTGTTGTATTTTATCCAATAGAAGTTTACTATTGGTGATGGTACTGTCACCAGAGATCTTTTTCTCTAAAGCCTAAAGAGGCACTAATTTACAAGACAGGCTGATCCATGCATATGACCATCCTTTGACAGACAACATTGTAGATAACATGAGGCAACTCAGCCCTGTAGTTGGCCACTTTAAATGTAATAACTGTGCTGCTTGTGCTACTACTATGACGGTCAAGAACTGCACAATCAATAACATCCAGTTTACAAACAAAAGTTTCTCGAATTGCAATATCACCAATGTGGTTTATTGCATTCAGTGCCCCTGTCTGCTACATTACCTAGGAAAAACAATTCAACCTATAAAGAAGCGCATCTTACAACACCAGTCGCGCATTCGCTGCAAGAAGGAAACTGCTCCCCTAGTGGAGCATTTCCTGCGACTCGGACACAAAGAAACTGACATGACATGGTGGGTGCTGGAAGTTATAAAACCTAACAAAAGGCAAAACAATGTCAACAAAGTGCTGACATTGCGAGAAGGCAAACTGATTTGCGTGACTGACACTGTAAAACGAGGATTGAACTCAGCCACAGAATGGCATTCTCTTGCATGCCTTACGTGAACCATCCAACAATCTATGATGTAGGTTCTTTAGCTACTAATTAGGATAATCCTCGATTTAGACTGAGTTTCCCACTATGCCTCTGTATAATACATATCTAACACTGAAATAACAGCTGTACATACCGATATGTTTATGCAGTTTAAAAAAACTTTTTTTGTATGCCATAAATGTAATCTATTTCTGTAAAATAAGTGTACTGCTTCCATAAAATGAAAATACGGATGTTCTATGAGTAATTCCAGAATAATTTCCCTTGTTTTATTCCAACGTGACACATATATGTCCTCAGTAATTCATTTGACTAGTTCAAAATGGCTGACAAACTTAGTCCCTTTTCGATTTCCAAACACTTAGTCCCACTTCGATTTCCAAACACCTAGTCCCATTTCGATCTCCAAACACTGACTTTAAATGTCAGCGAGACCGATACCAAACCGTGGCTTCACTTTAATGACACACGTTATTGACTTCACCTCGCTGCATCTTAAGGTAAGAATCATACGGCCGCCCAGCTGAAACTAAATGCGCTTAAAACTATGCTGCGCTCTTTAAAGAGTAAGGTAGCAGACGAAATTTGTCGCCTTTTGTAATTGAAATTCGCTTGTGGTCAGGCTGCCCATTTTTATTTTAACTTCTGTGCATTAAGTTGCCCATAATTTTAACAACGTCCAATTGCCACAAATGCTCACAACGTTAGTAACGCGTGCTTGCATTTTTGATAGCGTTTTGCTGGGATTAATGAACACAACATGAGCAGCGTGTACATAATTTCGTACCTATATGCACCTACAACTAGGTCGCTCCCGCTTAAAATACTGTCTGCGCAGCACAAAAGATAGTGACCCTCCTAAAGCTTAAATCTAAGACTATTGTATATCGTGGGATGCTCCACAGGCTATTACAAGTATTATAATGCCAATAGATTTAATAAACTTCAGCATCTAATGTGCACCCTTTCTTGTACCCTCTGACAGACACTGCAGTATCTCTGACTGCTCACAGGCTCGTTTAAACGCAAATTATGTGCATCGACCCCTGATTTGTCTCAGAAATTTGATAATAATTCACCTAACATACACTGGGTAAGATCTACCTCTAAGTAGTAATGGGCTCTCTCTATAAAAACTGAATACATCGTGTAAATATTTACCATTACTTTTTCTAGATGAATTCTACTGTGTATGAATACGTGAACCCTATGTGAGTGAAGTTCAGACGCTACATCCAACTTGGATGAGCGATCTCCGCAGTTGATAGGTATGTCCTTTAACATCTAAACAGGTTTTTTCTTGTGACCACTAATATACAGATCTAAAATATAAGTTCTTAATTTTCAGTCAGGTCCCTAGGATATTGTGATCCTTCCAAGATCTTCTTGCGGATGACGATAATCCGCATACAGGTATTTACTAAGCATACAGACCTAGACCAATAGATGGACACCACTACTGATTCATAAAGGGTTTCATATAACATCCTATATATATTTTCTTTAACTGAATGATTTCGCATTAATGCTGAACATATAGATTTGCAACTATGAAGTCGTCATAGCAATGATTTAAGATATGCGCCCATTTGTTTGATATGGATACAATGACCCTGATGTAATATAGGTCTTTCAACCCAAGAGTTAAATGGTTTGTTTGAACACAAAAGGGTTCTAGAATGTTTTTGATTTTACTACAAATAGAACATGAGAAGTAAATGTTTATTGTGGACAGATTAAACCAATGCAATGCTTGTTGTCCTTTAAATTAATGAACCACAAAGTGATATTGTCTTTAGAAGCATGAACTTTATGTTCACGTATATGTTGTAAATATAATGTCTTTTGTCGCTACAGTTTAGTGTAATTGTTTTGTCACCAGGGTGTGTTGAATATAGCCAATGTAATATTGTAACTGTAAATATCTTTTAACTTGCAGACTACAATATTTCTATACAGATCTGAACTGATTACAGTCCTGAGGATGGTTTCATCAAATAACTGCTAAGAAACCGAAACGTCGACTTTGCACTTCATCCCTTGCTTTGTTTCACTCAATGTGTTTTGGGATAGGTGTCTTTTAGGTTCTGTTGAGTCACTCACTTAGCAATTTATTTTTATGTGTACCCACAGTCCTAAAATCTTATTCGCTTATTTGTCTGTATATGAAGCTGATTTTTCTTAATGAATTATTTGATAAAAACACTTTTTTCGTATACACCCTGTGTCTTTGTTTATATGTTTCATGTTGACAACACAATTTGATCAGTTTTGATTCACTCATTGTAAGGACGATAAATTGGTTCTTCTCATAATAATTTTAAATAACAAAACTTAGATTGAACAAAGTCCCTTGAAGGCATCTTTACCTTTCTATATTTACTTACCCAAGCCCTCAAGGGTATTCCGGGTTGCTCACTTCCTTAATAATTTCTCTTATAGAACAACCTAACTACCTAAACTATCTACATCCCCAAACTATTGAACCTTCAAACCTGCCTCTCTTATAGAACAACCTAACTACCCAAACTAACTAAATCCCCAAACTATTGAACCTTCAAACCTGCCTCTCTTATAGAGCAACCTAACTACCCAAACTAACTAAATCCCCAAACTATTGAACCTTCAAACCTGCCTCTCTTATATAACTAACGACCATAACTATCTAAATCCCCAAACTATTGAACCTTCAAACCTGCCTCTCTTATATAACTAACAACCATAACTATCTAAATCCCCAAACTATTGAACCTTCAAACCTGCCTCTCTTAAATAACTAACAACCAAAGCGATCTAAATCCCCAAACTATTGAACCTTCAAACCTGTATACAACTTACTACCTAAATTATCTAAATCCGCAAACTATTGAACCTTCAAACCTGCCTCTCTTATATAACTAACAACCATAACTATCAAACTCCCCAAACTATTGAAACTTCAAACCTGCCTCTCTTATATAACTAACAACCATAACTATTTAAATCCCCAAACGATTGAACCTTCAAACCTGCCTCTCTTATATAACTAACAACCAAAACCATCAAACTCCCCAAACTATTGAACCTTCAAACCTGCCTCTCTTATATAACTAACAACCATAACTATCTAAATCCCCAAACTATTGAACCTTCAAACCTGCCTCTCTTATATAACCAACAACCATAAGTATCTAAATCCCCAAACTATTGAACCTTCACACCTGCCTCTCTTATATAACTAACAACCATAACTATCAAACTCCACAAACTATTGAAACTTCAAACCTGCCTCTCTTATATAACTAACAACCATAACTATTTAAATCCCCAAACTATTGAACCTTCAAACCTGTCTTTCTTATATAACTAACAACCATAACTATCAAACTCCCCAAACTATTGAACCTTAAAACCTGTATATAACTAACAACCAAAACTATCAAACTCCCCATACGATTGAACCTTCAAACCTGCCTCTCTTATATAACTAACAACCATAACTATGTAAATCCCCAAACTATTGAACCTTCAAACCTGCCTCTCTTATATAACTAACAACCATAACTATCAAACTCCCCAAACTATTGAAACTTCAAACCTGCCTCTCCTATATAACTAACAAATAAAACTATTCTAAATCCCCAAACTATTGAACCTTCAAACCTGCCTGTCTTATATAACTAACAACCAAAACTATCTAACATCCCAAATTATTGAACCTTCAAACCTGCCTCTCTTATATAACTAACTACCAAAACTATTTAAATCCCACAACTGACCTTCAAACCTGCCTCTCTTATATAACTAACAAACAAAACTATCTAAATCCCCAAACTATTGAACCTTCAAACCTGCCTCTCTTAAATAACTAGCAACCAAAACTATCTAAATCCCCAAACTATTGAACCTTCAAACCTGCCTCTCTTACATAACTAACAACCAAAACTATCTAAATCCCCAAACACACACAGTTACGAGTAGAAATGCACGCACACAAACACAAGTGCGTGGATGCACACACACAAACACATACAGTCCACACTGTTACTCTTGTCGTCTAATAATCCCACTGACACACATTAATACTCAGAAAGTATGAAGGAGAGGATTGTACTCACCTCCACGGGGTAGGCTGTGGTGGGGACGTAGCGAATAACGAAGCCACATCTGCGTCTGTGGGACGTGTTGGGTTCACTGGCGTGGACTGTCAGCCCGTCGTGGATCTGACGAGAGAAATAAAGGATATGAGCCGTGCTTATCTGCCAAAAATGTAAGTGCCAGGGCCCAATGTGTTACTCACTGGTCCTCTGCAGCTGGCACTGCCCGCGTCACTTTTTTACCTTTAAGTTTTGTCATTTTTTTAAAGCTATATTAAATCATTTAGTTCTCTACTAATGAACGTTAGTTAAAAATACACACACACTGCCACCATATGGTGGTTTCTCAGACATATGTGCCTTTGTTTACAGAAAAGCACCGGAAAACACAGGCACAAATTAAGCACTGGATATGGGACAGAGAAAAGACAGGCAGCGCCTTGAGGTGCACCTCAAGGGGAAACTGAGTACATAGTCCTGAGGCACCCCAAGGAAAGCTGTGAGTGCACAGCGCTGGTGCACCCCAGGGGGAGCTGTGAGTACACAGTGCTGGTGCATGCCCAGGGGGAACTGTGAGTACACAGTGCTGGTGCACCTCGGGGGAGCTGTGAGTACACAGTGCGGGTGCACCCCAGGGAGCTGTGAGTACACAGTGCTTCGTCCATCATAGTGGCATCTGCGTGGATAACTATGCAGGACAGGATTCATTCTGGCACGAGGCTCCTGTCCCAAAAATTAAACCTCAGCAGGAAGCACTTACAGATAAAATTAAAGCAGGTGCCCGAGTTGAAACTGAAAGTCAGTAACGTTTTAATCAGCCCAAAACATTAGCATGGTCGAGGCTGGGTAAGTGTGCTTTAACCCCATATCTGCCGTCGAAAATGAGCTGTAATACTCGAGGGAGGTCTTTGCATCCATGAGTTTCTCAAGCGTGATCCCCGTATAGTTTCTGTGGCCAGGAGGCTGCTTTCTCCTCACCTGCTGCCCTGCTCGCTCTCTGACCCTTTATACACAAGAGGCATGTGAACACGCATAGAAGCCCCGCACCACACATTAGCGATATCCAGGGCCGGACTGGCCATAGCGTGCACCGGGCAATCCCCGGTAAGGGACGGTTTTGGGGCCCTGGGGGCCGTTTTTGTTACAGGGCCATTTTTGCAGCATAGCTGCAAAATCGGCCCTGTACCAAAATCGGCCGAAAACCGGCCCTGGCAAAGAGCTCGGCTGCACCTCCAACCCCACCGAGTAGGGAGTGGGGGCCGGCTGAGCACTTTGCCAGGGCCGGTTGTGGTTCCCAGTCCGGCCTTGGCGGTATCAAACGTCTTCCCACCCTTTCCCAACTAAGATGGACAGCTCACTCAAGGGACCTCAGCGCATTTTGGCGCGGTGGCAAAGTTACAGGCACACAGGGTCACTGAAGGCAAATCTTCCGGACCTTTACGCAGCTGCAGTGTTGGAAACGCAATATACATTTACCCAACGAGGTAGCACTTACTGATTAGCCAGTAGAAAGTACTCCAGTTGAGTATAGTGAGATTGCAAAAATATCTGCGATTTCACTGTAAAATCCGCAAATTTGCGGATTTTTTTGTAATTTCGCGTGAATTCGCGGACCATAGATCCGCAAAATTCCCCCTTACTTATTTGAGATGCCATTGGCGCTGATTTTACAGCAGGAGACAAAAACCCAGCACTAAAAATCTGTGAGAACTGCGCAAGGTAAACCACTACGCTGCTCACAGAACTTCACGTAGCTTGCCGTAGTTTTTTTTGTCAGTTCGCAGAGTTCCCACATAATTGAACTTCGCGAACTCCGCCGAGGCTTACTTGGAACCCGGATGAGCCCGTAAACTAGCACAATGTATCTACTCAATATCTCACTGAAATGACCGAGGGTACTTGGCACAACAGATTCACACTGTCAGGGGCAAACACCCGGCCAGGAGAAACACCCAAAACCTAACATCAGATTGAACGTGGCCATATAAAGTAGAAAGTAATAGTTCCCAATTATTTTTAGGTCCTGGTGTGATTCGATGGTTGTATGTAAGTATAGACATTATGAATGAGTGTGATTAGTGGATGCTAATAATATGCATTTTTTATTTTGAAAAGACAGTTAGTGTCATGGACAATTGCATGGAGGAGTGTATTACAGTCGTATTTTTATACCACAGGATATTGGGCAGCACATATGGTCTGTAGATCAGTTTCACTCACTGAATATGTCTTAAGATTTTTAATCATTCCCCATCGATGACCATTTTGAACTACGTCACAAAATGGTGTAATCTTTTGCATATGTTAAATGTTTTGCAAGGAAACATATTATATGTTGCTATAGCGATCCAGTTGGGAGGAGTCAACTAATGTAGTTGTCCTGAGGAAGGAGGTACATATTATCTAATACCACAAAAACACATCGACAGAACACACAAAGACGACCCACAGTGCATGGACCATTTCAATATGTCAATGAGTATATCACAATAATACTTTGCAAATGTGGATTTAATACAAAAAGTCGAGAACGCCTTTTTGAGATACTTGCTGGCGGTACCTAAAAGCTGTTCCACCTATGCCTGCTACACAGAATTGGGCATTGATTCTATTACAGGCATCATAAAATTACAAGCAGTAATGTTGTGGCGTCGAATATGGGTCACTGAGCAATGCCAACTAACTAGGGCGATCATCCAAGATATCTTGACACTTGATCACTGCAAGAAAATTAAATGGTTATCCTATGTTAAAGCGCTACTAACAGATTTAGGTTACAGGAAGTTTTTTGTTCACCCGTTATTGATAAATGAAATCTCAAAAAAGGATTTAAAAAGAGAGTGCCTTGTACACCTACGCCAGTTACGATTTCTATCTGAGATTCACAAACCATCTGTTCAACATTCTTTATTAGCGCAGACTGTGTTTACCATTGAACCCTATTTGAACTCTAGTTTAACACAATATGAAAAAATGTTGCTTACCCGCTTTAGATTTGATTTGTTCCATTTACTGGTTGCATTTCCAAAGCAAAATGTCTGGTCATCCACACTTCCTATGTGTCCGTGTGACCTAGTGTCCCCACAAACAACGATGCATACAATGTTATTTTGTAAATTTTTTACCGAACCACGCAAACGCTGGATACTGCCCATTTTGAAAATCTGGGGACTTCGACAGTGCCGTCCTGCATATTTGGCACTCCAGTATCTTGAAAATGAAAACTATGCTAAAGCGGTTGTATGTTTTCTCAAATTTTGTATCTGTCATCGTACGAACCTTTGAGTACGAATTATATATTAGCTCTGCACAAATGAAAGAATGCCAGAAATAGGGAAACTGTATGTTATGATAAGGTCGAAAATACATAAACTGAGACGTCTTCTTTAATTGCTTTTTTTAACAAATGTATTTTTATACCGGTTTTTAACCTTTGTAAACTTTGTAATTTGCTTATTGAGAACTTTTATGGTGTTTCTTTTTAAACTACCGAATAAAGTTATTATTGAATTGAATTGAAGTAGGAGTGTACCTTCTAATTGAGAAATTGATTGGAATTTTTTTTGAGAAATTCTCCCCCTTTTACCTAATGTTGTGTTGTTATTTGTTTCTTCTTTTTTTTCCGGAGATTTATATAGCATGAACTTGACACAAAGGTATCAGGTAGCTTTACACCAGCACCAGTTGCGTCACATGAGGAGACATGTATTTTTAGTAGGCACAGGACGATTAAGTGATTTTTCCAAGATCACAGCATGTTGCGCATCCTTGCTGAGACTTGAACCCGGTTCCCCAGATTTGAGGTCGAGCGCCATAGCTGTTAGGCCACTTCCTCTCCACTTTGTTATTCGTTTTCTGCTCTACAGTGCTTCCACTGTGCTTGTGAAATCTATTGTTTTTAATATAAACTTAAAAGGGGCTTAAATCCTGCCCCCTCTCTTTCCAGGCTTTTCCTTGGTTTCTGTTCTTGCCACTTACCTTTCCACCTTTTCTGTTGATTTTAGCTTATTTTCCTGCAATTACCAATGTTTGTAACTCGTCTGCTTCTCTTGTCAGTTTCCCGTAGGTGAAATACTGGTAATAGCCGCCTTGGTAGAACTATTTTTAGGTCGAGCGTAGCGATGGACCTCCATGTATACTTTAGTATACATATATGGGTACACGAGTCGGAGGCGCGCATTTTCCGACTTGGATTTGGCCTCGTGGGCGCGCTTTTGCTGCTGGCTGTTTGCTGTGAATGTGTGCGAGCGCGACTCTGCCATGCGCCTTGGAAACCGAAACCTAAGAGCCGCGGGACGTGAGCTGTCTATGGTAGAAGCTCACGCGCGCGGCTCTTAGGTTTCGTTTTGACTTGTTAATTTAAGGTGTGCGTTATAAGTAGTTAATTGAAGTTGAAAGACTTAAAAACGTATTTTTGCCACGTCTTTGACCCCCACCACCTCTAGCTCACTGATCCCGCCCCCATTGCTCGCAGCATCACAGCTCACTGTTTGCACGCTGATGCAAAGCTAGACACCAAACAGCCCAAAACGCTGGTGCAGACATATCCTAAATTAGCCCTTCACATGCTCACTTTATGTGCTCGCCATTGCAGCATGAATTTTCAACCGACTGAGACCCTTGTGCATAACGCTTGCTCTAGCGACATCTTGTGGCAAATTGGTTTAATGCACTCAAATGATTATTCACTCCAGCCACTTGCTTTCGGGGCGCGAGCTCGTAAGATCTACTTGCTATAAGCCAGGCTGAAGTTAAACAAAGGATTTTGGTTGTAAGCACAGGCCTTAGTTTAAAATGTTTTAGAGATTTTGCAGGAAGATATCAACCTCTGGAGCCTCGCAGTAATCACGGCTTATGGTCCTGAAACCAACAACAAATAATATCAATGATGCAAAATATATTAAAGGGGTCACAGAATTGTGAAATAAATATGTTTTTATGAATATTGAACGGCACAACAGCTTCCCCCTCCACCTGAGAGAAAACACTGACCATACCAGCCCAGGAGATTAATGAAAGGTACAAAGTGCACACACACCGCACCCACACACATACTCTGAACCCTCACACACACACACTATGCACCCTCACACACTCTGCACCCTCACACACAGCTTATCTGTTATTTTCTTCATTTATTAGAAAGTTTACTCCCTTTAAGATCTGAACACAGCTGCCTGGTCCTGTTTATGGCTAATAGATCATGTCTGTAGCCACACTGCACCCTCACACACACCGCACCCTCACACACCGCACACTTACACACCGCAACCTTACACACACTGCACCCTCACACACATTGCACCCTCACAGACCATGCACCCTCACACACCGCACCCTCGCACACACTATTCCCTCACGCACAAACTGCACTCTCACACACACACTGCACCTTCACACACCGCAGCCTCACATACCGCACCCTTACACACCGCACCCTCACACACATTGAACACTCACATACTGCACACTCACACACCACACACACACACCGCACCCACACCCACACACACACACACACACCGCACACACACACCGCACCCACACACACACGCACCCACACACACACCCACACACACTGCACCCACACACACCGCACCCACACACACCGCACCCACACACACTCTGCGCCCTCACACACTCTGCGCCCTCACACACTCTGCGCCCTCACACACTATGCACCCTCACACACACTGCACCCTCACACACAGCTTATTTGTTATTTTCTTCATTCATTGGAAAGTTTGCTCCCTTTAAGATCTGAGCACAGCTGCCTGGTCCTGTTTATGGCTGATAGATCATGTCTACAGCCACACTGCACCCTCACACACACTGCACCCTCACACACACTGCACCCTCACACCACACCCTCACACACACTGCACCCTCACACACACTGCACCCTCACACACTGCACCCTCACACACTGCACCCTCACACACTGCACCCTCACACACCGCCCCCCCACACACACCGCACCCTCACACACACCGCACCCTCACACACACCGCACCCTCACACACCGCACCCACACACACCGCACCCACACACACACCGCACCCTCACACAACGCACCCATACACACACACAGCACCCTCACACACACTGCACCCTCACACACACTACCCCCTCACATGGCACACCCTCACACCCCGTACACACCGCACACTCACACCCCGCACCCTCACACCCCGCACCCTCACACCCCGCACCCTAACACACCGCACCCTCACACACTGCACCCTCACACCGCACCCGAACACACCGCACCCGAACACACACACTGCACCCGAACACACACACTGCACCCGAACACACACACTGCACCCGCACACACACTGCACCCGCACACACACTGCACCCTGACACACACTGCACCTGCACACACACTGCACCTGCACACACACTGCACCCTGACACACACTGCACCCTGACACACACTGCACCCTGACACACACTGCACCCTCACACGCCGCACCCTCACACGCCGCACCCTCACACGCCGCACCCTCACACGCCGCACCCTCACACGCCGCACCCGCACACACACTGCACCCGCACACACACTGCACCCGCACACACACTGCACCCGCACACACTCTGCACCCTCACACACTCTGCACTCTCACACACTCTGCAAACTCACACACTCTGCACCCTCACACACTCTGCACCCTCACACACTCTGCACCCTCACACACTCTGCACCCTCACACACTCTACACCCTCACACACTCTGCAATGGAACATACACTCCAAATACCACTCAGTGCCACATAATTATATGCAACATAATTGCACACCTCATACTTACACTCTACTCAATGCAACATAAATTCACTTTATCTGTCTATCTATCTATCGCCCTCCCTCTATCTATTGCCTTCCCTCTATCTATCTATCGCACTTACTCTATCTATCGCACTCACTCTATCTAGCTAGCGCATCACTACAGCATCACTCAGGGCCACCACAGCATCACTCAGGGCCACCACAACATCACTATGCGCTACCACAGCATCACGGAATGCCACAGCATCACTCGTCACCACCACAACATCACTGAGCGCCACCACAGCATCAATATGTGCAACCATTCAACAACAACTGGTTCAAATATGTTCTCTCAATGTTTCAAGCTTTATTACAAATGTCACAAAAAGATGTTAATATTTCACTTCTGTTCTTGGATTTCCGTCACAATAAAATACAATGAACATAATCGTTAAATATTTACAAAAGCTATTGCCATTGTAAATTACAATAACTTTTATTTAAGTATTAATTCTTTAAAAAATTAAAAGCCATTTTTATTTGTAATATCAATACATGTAGGTCACGTAAATACAACACGTATTGCATTACAAATGCTATAGGTGTCACATTTGCGAAAGTTAAAACTATTGCCATTGTAAATGACAAAGCTATTAATTTCGCTATTTTCAAAACCAACACATAAATAAAAAATTTGTCATTTACAGTACCAATAGCTCAAACTTTCCTAATGCGAGACCTATTGCATTGCAAATGCTTGTTCATAAAATGTTGCCTCTTTCAGTTTTTTTTGTCTTGCAGCAGATTTACATACCACAATTTATACCCCGGAGAGATTAAGTGAATTCCCAGAATCACAGAACGCCGCGCCGCAGAGACTCAAGCCAGAATCCACAGCTCTTGAGTCAGCAGCTCTGGTCGCTACGCCACATCCTCTCCACTTCCATGAGACTTGTCAGGGAGCTCTTTGCTTTGTCCCGAAAAGAGATTGATAAAAACAACTTATTATTCTTCACGTAGGCGAAACTGATGCATTTCCATTGCTTGTTTTTGTTACATTGATTGGGCTCTGCAATCATTCGGATTGATGCATTTGTAATACATTTATAATTAAATGATCTGTGTGTGTTTTAAAATTCCTGTGGTACTACATTTATTTGATTGTGGTGACTGAATGTGAGTGTATTTGTTGTTTAAATAATTTAGCAAGGGGAATCCTTTAGATTGACTGGTTGCTTAAACCCCATCCCCTTGTTTTGAGGGGTGTCTCTCTTTTTTCAAGCAGAAGAAAAGAGACCCTTTAATCAGACACTCTAGAACCCCATACACGGAAGGCTCTGCCCAGGTGAGTCATCTCTCTCTTTCTTATATAGACCACTCACTGTCACACATTAAATCCGTTTTATTTTACATTCTCTCGGGAGAGGTGCATTTCTTTCCTCTTTAAACCGATGTCTTTTCCGGGAAAATCACGAGCACCTTCTCCCTCTCTGCCCCGTCTCTGCCCTCTGGAAAGTTGTCCCTGCCTGTCCTGGACACTGTTCTGTTTGTGAGGTGTGACCCCTGCTGCTGTGAAACTCCCCTTCATGCGTCGCACCCAGCAGGGAGGGAGGGGGGGGGGGCAGGAAACAAGGCGCTGCACTTTGGGAAAATCCCATTGCCCCTTGAGTGACATCGACTAGACACGCCCCCTAGTGGACACTGCAGATAAAGAGCGGCTGGGCCGGGTGTGGGGTGAGACACCAGCGGTGACTGACCCGGGCGCACTCCAGCTACCCCAGCCTGACGGGCTCCAGATTCACCCACGCTCCGGACTCACTCCGGATTCACTCCCGGTTCAACCCCATACTACGGACTCACTCGGATTCGGCCCATACTTCAGACTCAATCCAGATTGACTCCGGCCGCAGGATGCCGGATCCAGGGAAAGCCCCAGAGCCCCTTCACTATTCCATTGGGATCTTGTCCATCTCTGCAGGTAGGACCCATACTGCCATTTACGTCAGGTTTGATGCCTTTATATAGCGCTAGGATCCGATTGAGGCAGGCAAGCGCTTTGTGAATGGAGAGTCCTGTGGCTCTGTTTAGATGAGGTGTAGGGGAATCATGTAAGTCTTGAGTTGTTTTCTGAGGCCTAAGAGAATGGTTTAGGATGGGTTAGGGCCAGGAGCCGGTAGAGCTGGCGAGAGTCAGTGACATGCTATCTTCACAACTCAGTGCGACTGACTGTTTCAGCTCCACCGGCCTTCGGAGCAGAAGCCTCTCAGGAAGTCTTGGGTCCCTATAGCTCAGCTCATGTTTGAATACAGCCATGTAGGCGCTTTAACCCAGTACCTCACCTGTAACCAATCATTATTGAATATTGGAATAATAAAGTGAACAGGTGTTTTCTGGGTTAAGGCGCGTGCTGCGGAGATCTGAAAGGAACAGGAGTGTGTTTGTGTCACGGATGTCTTTGCTGTGTATCCGGGCTCCTCCCAAGATGGGAGAGAGGCTGGTGTGAGTGTAAGTTATAATTTCATGCCTGTCTCTGTTCTGTTTCAAGACTCCCTCCTAAAGGGGGTCCCTGGCAGGCGTGTGTTTTGTTTATCTTTGCATCATGGCTGTCTTTGCTGTTCTTCCAGGCTCCCTTCTGCTGGCAGTGACGTCATACAGCTCCTCCAGAGCCACGCCCCTCATCCCCAGTACACCCCTGGGGGTCCTGCTGGTCATATTGGCAGCTCTGCTGGGATATACAGGTGAGATCACATTCGTGGGTTTCAGGGGGAGTAGGGAGGGGGGCACACGGCTGAGACTTAGAGCGACACAGTGCCTAAATATATCATGATTGCTTTAATGCGCCTTTTTGACAACTTAATATGGAAATTTAGTGCTTGAAACCAGCCTGGGACTGGTAACACGGGCATTCGGGCAATGCCCGAGGGGCCGGTGTCTGGTTACTGCTGTGGGCTGCTTTTGAGCACTCTGGGGCCGATTTGGGCGGTGTCTCTATTTTCACAATACAGCCAGCGCCCCATTTGGTGGCTGAGTGGCCTTTGTACAGGCAGATGGGCGCTCATTACCACCCTCCCTCGCCACCAACACCGCCGATCCCCCACCCCCGGTTTAGCAACAGGCAGAGGTATCACTCCCTTTGTCTCGCTGGCCGGCCCCTTAATGTCTGCACATACTGAGCGGAGCAGGGGGCCTCAGTAGAAGTGGCCTCACTTGTTTTCAGGTGTGTTTCCGTAGTGTAAACTAATGCGTGCATTTATTGAAGCCCCTTCCTTTTTAATGCAATTACGAAGAAAGGAATTATGCAAATGAGGGCCGATTTTTTGTGTGTGCCCGGGCCGATTTTCAGTCCCAATCCGACCCTGCTTGAAACTAATGCTAGGTGGAGATGCCCAGAGAGGAAGCCTTCCCTCGCCCACCCTGTGGGGTTAGGAGTGAGAAGAGACCCCTTCTTTCGTATAATGACAGGAAAGTAAACCTGTCGAAAAGCCTGGCGCCGGTTCCGTGGGTCAATGGTGGGTAAATAAAGTGCAGTCCAGGAATGAATAAAGCCTGACCCCGGCTCTGGCTGAGAGTTTGCTGAATTAGTACAAACTATCGGCCAGGGAAGACTGGAAGTTAAATTCACGCTGATCTGACGCATTTTCTTTTTCCATTTCTCGATCTTGTTTCCCCCTCTTCTTCCTCCCTCGAATCATCATTTTACTCTTTGTTTTTCTTACTTCCACTACTTTTATCATTCCTTTCTTTCAATGATTTTCTTTTCCATGTTTAGTCACTTCTCCCTTCTGTCTCTCTTCCTGTCTCTATCTACTATCTTTATCTCATTCCTCACACTACCCGCTTCCTTAAATTTATTTTTCATTTACTCAGTCTCTCTGCTTGTCACTCTCTCTCTCCTTTCTGCCGTCCCTCTTTTTATTCCGTTGCCTCACTTTTCATTGTGTAGTTTTCTTTATTTTGTATTTACTTATCCCTTCTATCTTTCTCTCCTCTCTTTGTTACTCCTCTTTCTCTTCATCACTCCTCATTTCTCTTTTCCCATCCTCTCCCTTTTGTTTGTCTAATTTTCTTTCTTCCTATATTTACCTCTCTCTTTTCCTACCTCCTCTTTCTTATTTTCGCCTCTCAATCCTCTTATTAGCACTTTGTCTCTTGTTTCACTGTCTAGTTCCCTTTTTTACTTACATTTATGTCTCCCATCTCTCTTTCTCAGTCTCATCTCACCCAATCTCTTTCATTCCTCTAATGATCCCTCCATTCAGCTTTCTTTCTCTTTAATTCCATCTTTCCTATACTAACTTCTTCCTTCAAATCTTTCACTCTCTTTCCCATCTCTACATTGTCACCTACTTGTGTCTCTAATTTTCTTCCTTCCTATATTTACTTCTCCCTTCTTCTCTCCCGCAGGAGTCCGCAGGAGCCGTGGTCCTGTCCCCTTGTTTGCGTCCTTCTGCCTGACGGTCTCAGCGCTATGGTGCTCTAAGGGAGTGATCCATATCATGGACGGGCAGGGGGTCCTCGGCGGGTCCCTTGATCTTCGTAATGCCATGGTCCCTGGTCTTGCAGCCTTCACCCTGGGACTGCTCATCATCAGTCTGGTGGCCTTTCTTCAGAAGGAGGCTGCCCTCGCCATGATGGCGTTGGCCATCTCGCTCTCCGCTGCCCATGAAACCGCCACATACTATGACAGTAGCTTTGGTGCCTCGGCGGTGGCTTCTAACCACCTCATTGTCTGTCTCGTTGGGGCGTACTTTGGTGGAGGGAGGCTCCTCTATATACTTACTGGGAAGTTGGTCACCCTCCCTGGCACAGATCTGGCTACGGCTAAAACCATCCCCCAAGGCTCACCCATGACCGCCAGCAGCAACGACCTGGTCATCATTGGGCTGATCTTGAATATGGTGTCCGCCAGCGTCTTTGGATGCAGGGTCCTGGGAGTGACCACCAGTCTCTTTGTGGGGCAGGTGCCTTGGCTTTGGATGGCGGGGGTCTTCCAGATTGGGGTCTGCGTCCTGTCCTATCGATGCTTGGATACCCTGGCGGCCACCTTCTTTGGCTTCACCTCTATCCTGCGGTTCGCTGAAGGGTATTCCTTGCTCTACCAGTTCTGGCAGGCCACTGAACCCATTTTCCCTGTCCCACTACTGGTGGTCTTTCTGCTCCTGTTCATGGTCTTGGCTGTATTCATGGCTGGTAGGAGCCTGGTGGATGGGCTGTATCCGTTGTTTTATGTGACCTACTGCATCGCTTTGGCTTCACGTCCCACTGGTTTCTTCCATGGTGGATCACAAGGAGTGAATGTGGCTATCTACGTGGCTTCAGCACTTATGACCCTCATTAAACTTTACAACATGAAAGCGGCCACCAAGATTCCAACAGGGGAGGGGATTGTTAAGAGCCTGTTCACACCGATTAGCATTTTCAAGTTACGTCAAGAAAAAGACCTGCATGTTCCTTACCTCGGCTATTCTAAGTATGCGGATGGAGAGGTGCTTGGCCACGCAGGCAGCATTTTGGCCGCCTTTGCAATCACTATGTCTGTGGACCCAACAGACGCACGTGCCACTGTCGTCCTACCGTGGGTGGTGGTAGCTGGAGGGCTTCTGAAGTTTGTTTGTGGCTCTGTAGCCTTCTCGCGTGGTAAGACCCTTGAGAGCAGCACCTTTATTCTTTATGGAGTTATGTGGATCATCTGGGGTCTCACCAGGTACGGTGGCCTCTACGGCCCCACGAGGGGCTTCCACGTGGCTGTGGGCATCATCTGCTTCATGCTCTTGAATGGGTTCATTATTTTCTGCACGCTGTTCCTAAGCAAAGCCTGGTTCCTGTATTGCCTCACCTTTGAACTCATCCTCATCAGTTTTCTATTGGATGCCGTCGCAGCCCTCCCAGTTGGGTATGACATTGCCGTCACCATCATCTTTGGCCTGGTCAGCTTCTACTGCTTCCTGGCTGGGCTGGTCAGTAACACCTTTGAAGAACCCCAGCTGCCCATGGGCCGCCCACTTCTGCAGCTCCAGGGGCTTGGGGGTGGAGCCTCCAAGTGCCCCCACCTTCCTGCCAGGAGGGCCACATCCGTCAAGCAGATCGCAGGTAAGGAGATTCTGAGGGAAAATCCTTTTTTTTAAAAATAAATAAATACATGCAAAAAAATAAATGTTTTCTGTCCGCATTTATCTGCAAAAATCAGTAATAACGGAAAACAGGGAGCCTTACCTATAATCATGGGGTTCTTGCTCTTCTGTTGCAGAAATCATGAAGGATGGAGGAATCTGTGGTGTCCCCACAGACACGGTGTATGCGGTGGTGGGAGCCTGTAACCGTCCAGCGGCCGTGGAGAAGGTGTACAGGTGAGTGTTATCTTCGCAGCCCTTATTTTCAATCAATAGTGAATATTTTAGATTGATGAATTCTTATAACAATGAGAACCACAGAATGAAATAGCCAAACACCAATTACATTGAGGAAACCCGAGAAAGAAACAACAATATACCAAGAGCAGAGAACCCCTGGAAATGAAGCAACAACAAACAAGTAACCTTAGACACTTCTGTAAAGAAGAAACCAAATGTCCTTATAAAACTGAGAACAGACCAGCAGTACTATCCCTCTTTCTGCACCTTTTTGGGCATGTGGACAACCCCTAAAAACCAGGATTCATTTTGTGACAAGTAAAAAGGACCAGTGTCTTGCTCTATATGACTGTATAAATCGTTCAGTCTTAAGATGGAGAGTAGATCTCATCCTAAATGCTCCTTTTTCCATCATCATGTCCCTGCTGGTGGTCTAAGATTGGCCAGAATCTCAACTCTGGATCCTCCAATCCCAGTGAGATAGATCTCGTCCCTTCACTCAGTTGACCTCTGTCTTGTTTCCTTCCAGGACAAAGCTGAAGCCCAAAGACGCCCCCATGTCCATCTGGATCTCGACCTTGAAGCAGCTGGAGCCGGCTAGACACCTGTTCAGCCCTCTGCTCTGGGACTTCATGCAGGCGGCCTGGCCTTCGCAGATGAGCCTGGTCATACCAAGAGGTGAGCAGGGGGTCTGTATCTGAGAGCACATGAAGACCAGCAGATCCCAGTTCATGACCACAAACAAGGGGGAAAGATGAGAAAAGTAACACCCATCATCTGGATACAAACCTACCACACACATTAATTGTGACTGCAGACTAGGACCCAGTCCCACCCACCCAGCTTCAATGCTTCATGTGTACACACAGACCATACATGCTCTTCAGCTTCCATGTAGGATTGTTTCCATGTTCCCTCATGTACTGTTTCTTTACCGCTCCTGTTGCAAACATTCACCACAAATTCCGAGTGTGATCTGACCCGTTACATTAGAGTTGCCTGTCCTGCCAACACCTGTGCTTTATCCTTCACATGTCTATAGGGAGGAGGCCCCTACATTGCCTGATCCATGTATATAGGACAAGCACCAACATACTGCCTGCTCTGTGAATCTAAGGAGGATCTTTAGTGATTATTTGGATCTTGGGCGCTCCTGTAAATATTCTGGTCCATAACTGCAGAGGAAGAGCACTGCCCGCTCACTGACCTGTATCCTTCTCTACAGGGTCTGACCCTCTCCATTATCTGCCCTCACCCATAGGATGAACCCTGTCCGCTCACTGACCTGTATCCTTCTCTACAGGGTCTGAGCCTCTCCATTATCTGACCCCACCCATAGGATGAGCACTGCCCGCTCGCTGACCTGTATCCTTCTCTACAGGGTCTGAGCCTCTCCATTATCTGACCCCACCCATAGGATGAGCACTGCCCGCTCGCTGACCTGTATCCTTCTCTACAGGGTCTGACCCTCTCCATTATCTGCCCCACTCATAGGATGAGCACTGCTCGCTCACTGACCTGTATCCTTCTCTACAGGGTCTGAGCCTCTCCATTATCTGCCCCCACCCATAGGATGAACACTGTCCGTTCACTGACCTGTATCCTTCTCTACAGGGTCTGACCCTCTTCATTATCTGACCCCACCTATAGGATGAGCACTGTCCTCTCACTGACCTGTATCCTTCTCTACAGGGTCTGACCCTCTCCATTATCTGACCCCACCTATAGGATGAGCACTGTCCTCTCACTGACCTGTATCCTTCTCTACAGGGTCTGAGCCTCTCCATTATCTGCCCCCACCCATAGGATGAGCACTGCCCGCTCACTGACCTGTAATTTTCACTACAGGGTCTGAGCCTCTCTCCATTATCTGACCCCACTCATAGGATGAGCACTGTCCGTTCACGACCTGTATCTTTCTCTACAGGGTCTGAGCCTCTCCATTGTCTGACCCCACCCATAGGAAGAGCACCGCCCACTCACTGACCTGTATCTTTCTCTACAGGGTCTGAGCCTCTCTCCATTATCTGACCCTACTCATAGGATGAACAGTGTCCACTAGCTGACCTGTATCTTTCTCTACAGGGTCTGAGCCTCTCCATTATCTGCCCCCACTCATAGGATGAGCACTGCCCGCTCACTGACCTGTATCTTTCTCTACAGGGTCTGAGCCTCTCCATTATCTGACCCTACTCATAGGATGAGCACTATCCGTTCACGACCTGTATCTTTCTCTACAGGGTCTGAGCCTCTCCATTGTCTGACCCCACCCATAGGAAGAGCACCGCCCACTCACTGACCTGTATCTTTCTCTACAGGGAGTGAACCTCTCCATTATCTGACCCCATTCATAGGATGAACACTGTCCTCTCACTGACCTGTATCTTTCTCTACAGGGAGTGAACCTTTCCATCACCAGACCCCGCCTGTGTGGATGTGCACACTTTGCTGTTTGTATCTTGTATAGATGGAAGTTTCTCTTCATCATCTGACCCACACCTATAAGGTGACATCTTTACATGGCCTGACATATCCCAATAGGGATCCTCTCCATTATCAGAGCCCCGTCTACAGGGTGAATATTGTCCTTTGCATGCTTTTTGCCTATAAGGAGATGTTAGTTCATCATCTGACCCTTCCTACCTATAGTGCGAGCTCCTGTGTAGTTTGAAAGCTGGTAATATAGAGGCTTTGAGTCATGGCCTCGTTGAATATTGGCTTCCAGGGATGAGCTGAACAGCAGCAGGGCACGTTGTGAGTTTAGTGCACACCATAGGATCCTCCTGTGGCTTGGGAAGTGAGGGCGCTCTTGTGAGCGCGCAGGAGAGGGCCACGTTCGACTGATGCATAGTCACTCACAGTGACTGCATGGTATTGGGGTATTTCCAAGGGTACCCCCTCACTTTACCAGTGTTTTTTGTGTATTTCTCCATCATGCAGGACTCACATCAGTGGTTAGTTTTTAAGTGGAGGGGCCCATAGCTTTCCTGAATGGTGGGGTTTAGCAAATACCAAGGCTGTCTGACCTTGTTCCTCCTCATGCCTCTTCCTCCCACAGCCCTGCACTTCTTGTCTCTTTATCTCATTTTGAACTTTCTTCATCCTTGCTTTCATTGTCGCTGTTTTCCTTTCTTTCACTTCTTCCTTATTTCTCTCTTTTTTGCCTTTGTCCACTTGCTCTGAGGTCCAGGTGTGATGATGAAATAAAAAAACTGTGGTCCCCAAACATGAGTGCTGGTGACTTTCAATGGCAGACACCTGCCCAAAATAAGCCCTGCTCACACCTTTCTGTCTTCTTGAACCCACAGGCGAGTGGCTGCAGTGCTTCGGACTGGAGGACTCCGCTAAGTACATTGGCACCGCAGAGAGCATCGCCATCAGGATCCCGGATTGTTCTGTGACCACATCTCTGATTGACCTGGTGAGTTGTCTGGTGGTAGCAGGATGCCAGCACTGCCCGGGCATGGCTGGCACTGTTCTGCCACCAGTGATGAGCATGGCTGTCAGTCTGCTGCACCCTTTGCGGGGGCATGAGTGGCACTGAACTGCCAGTCCAGCTCGAGCATGGGAGGGTTTCACCAGCACACATGGAAGATATGTAAACACATCTCTCTATATCTGGGGAGGGTGAAGGGGGACACTGCTTTGTGCCCAATGAAAGTGAGTTGAATCTCCTACTCTGTTTCATTGTGTCTCACCAGGTTGGGCCCATTGTGGTCTCATCAGCCAATCCGAGCGGAGAAGCTGATACCACTCACCACAACCAAGTGTACGCCAAGATGGGAGACAAGGTAAGTACCATTACAAGCACAAGAGGTGTATCTGAGGACACTGTTCAGAGCCTAGAGTCCTGATAGACCAAGGAGTCTTCTGCATGGCCTGCATTGAACAGACAACATTTACCAGGGATAGCCCATGTGCACTGTCAATTATCCTGATGAAAGTAGGTTTTTCTAGATAGATCTGATTTAGTTACTAATATTTGGTAGGTTTTTTTTGCCAAATATACACTGGATAAAGTCTGGATAAAGTTTAAAATTGCTCCATGGGACTAGGTGACCGTTGAGAACTTAGTTTACTGACTGCAAAGCATTTCAAAAAGATGTGATGGTCCCTCTCCTATATCTAGGGAAGATCCCAGAGTAGGATGTTGAAGATGTGCACAACATGTGTGGGGGATTCCAGAGTAGGATGTTGAAGGTGTGCGCAGCATGTGTGGGGGATCCCAGAGTAGGATGTTAAAGGTGTGCGCCGCATGTGTGGGGGATCCCAGAGTAGGATGTTGAAGGTGTGCGCAGCATGTGTGGGGGATCCCAGAGTAGGATGTTGAAGGTGTGCGCTGCATGTGTGGAGGATCCCAGAGTAGGATGTTGAAGGTGTTTGCAGCATGTGTGGGGGATCCCTGGGTAGGATGTTGAAGGTGTGTGCATCATGTGCGGGGGATCCCAGAGTAGTATGTTGAGGGTGTGCGCAGCATGTGTGGGGAATCCCAGAGTAGGATGTTGAACGTATGAACAGCATATTTGGGGGATCCCAGGGTAGGATGTTGAAGGTGTGTGCAGCATTTGTGGGGGATCCCAGAGTAGGATGTTGAAGGTGTGCGCAGCATGTGTGGGGGATCCCAGAGTGGGATGTTGAAGGTGTGCACAGCATGTGTGGGGGATCCCAGAGTAGGATGTTGAAGGTGTGCGCAGCATGTGTGGGGAATCCCAGAGTAGGATGTTGAAGGTGTGTTCAGCATGTGTGGGGAATCCCAGAGTAGGATGTTGAAAGGTGCGCATGTGTGGGGGATCCCAGAGTAGGATGTTGAAGGTGTGCGCAGCATGTGTGGGGAATCCCAGCGTAGGATGTTGAAGGTGTGTGCAGCATGTGTGGGGAATCCCAGAGTAGGATGTTGAAGGGTGCGCATGTGTGGGGGATACCCACAACAGGGTGAGTAGGATGCTCACAGTATCTGAGGGTGGTCCTCTGATTAGGATGATGAAGATGACTGGGATGCGTGGAGGGGAGCCCTAGTGGAGAAGGGTTAAGTGGTGCACTTTGCCCGTAGGTGATCCCCACAACAGGATGATGAATAACCATGCTGTATCCTGAGGGCTCCAGGATTGGCCAATGCTTATTTAAAGTACTGGAGCATCAGTTCTGACCCTGGAGCAGGATGGTGAAGATGCAGGCTGTATCCAGAGAGGATCAGAGTGGATTGTTGTCCATGCAAAGCCTCGGGCAGTTGTGACCAATATTTGTAGGAACGAAAGATGGTGGATATAAGTGAAGGTGTTGTGTGATGTCACTCATACTGCAGTGAAAGTGAGGCCTCTGCAGTGGAGGAATCCTGGTCGATAGGGGAGATGGTGACCTCACATTTAATAATGTTTGTGTTATTCTTAAACACTCCAGAGAGTAATGACTGGATGATGATACAACAGGATTATTCAGTAGAGTAGAGAGCTCCCTGTTGAGGTGCCCACATGGTCTTTGGTGAGAAGGAGGTCCAACCAGACCCTGAAATGAAGATAAGGATGCCATTGTTGTGGAAGAGGTGTGGCGCAGCGGTCAGGGCGACTGGCGCCAGACACTGGGGATCACGGTTCGATCCCCGGCACCGGCGGCAGGGGTCTGCCCTGCACTATGTGACTCTGGGCAATAGCTTGCTTAATCTTCCTGACGGCCTCCAGCACTGGGAATCCTACGGGTAGCTGTGCTCTTTACAAATAGAGGATTATAATTATTTTAGTATCCGTGGAAGCCCCGCATCTGCCTGTGTGATGGGAGTCTGTGGGCGGTGATCTCACGTGTGGCTTTGCTCCTCAGGTGGACGGAGTCCTCTGCAATGGGCCTTCTCCAGAGAACATCGCCTCCACCATCGTCAACTGCACCAAGATCGACAGTGGGACCATCGGGTTCTTCCGGATAGGAACGGTGCCCAAATCCCACGTAAGTAGAGTGTGTGTGTTTGTGTGTGCTGTGCATCTGTGAGCCTCTGTGTCTGGTTGTGTGTTTGTTTGTCCCTTTGTGAGCATGTGTGTGTGTAGTGTCATCCAGTGGCAAATACAAGGAAGGCAACTGATCACGTGCTCTTGGACATTGGGAATAGAGAGTGGAAAGGAGAGCATTAGATTTCAGAGAAAGAGAGAGAGAGAGCGAGAGAGAAACAGACAGACAGAGTGAGCGAGAGAGAGAGAGAGAGCAGAGAGAGAGAGAGAGACAGAGACAGAGAGAGAGACACAGAGACACAGAGAGAGAGAGACAGAGAGAGACAAAGAGACATAGAGAGAAAGAGAGAGAGAGAGTGTGTGTGGAGCCTAGGATGTTGGATGTCCAGGGCAGAGGTTTGCATGTGGAGTTACAGGAGTGCCACCACAAGAAGGATGTTTGAATATCTAGGGAGGAAGCAAACCTGAAGATTGGACTCTCAGGGGCCATATTTAAGGACATTTCTCACTTCAGTTTGATGCCACACACAATGCTGCTGATAGAGTAAAATGTGGAAGCCCCAGAGAAGAAATTGTGGGGCATAAACATGTCAGGAGAGGAGTCATGTCATGGCAAGAGTATGTGTTTGAAGTAGGGTCTAGTTGAGCATATCCAAGAAGGTATAAATTCAGAGAGGGGACTAGTGCATAGATGGCCGAGGTGAGCTCGTGAGAAAGTGTTACTCATAGCATTTAAAAAGTCGTTAAAATGTCACTCATAATTACTCTGACATTATGAAAATGTCACACATAGCAATCTGAAACCTTGGCAGATATGCATTAGTTTCTTAGATCAACAGATATTGAATTACTGCACCCCTCACGCCCAGTCACAGCTCTGATTACAGCCTGAACGCACTGTCGGAAGAGTGGAAGATTCCATTCTAGCTCTCTTCGAGGGGGAGACCTGCAGTCAGTCATACTTTGTCCAGACCCCCTGGTGGTGAAGTCATGGCATTGCTTCTTCAGTAACGGCGCCGGTGTCTTTCATTACAGGTGATCCAGCTGTTCAAGCAGGTCCAGATGAAGCACAGCTCCGATCTTGTCTCCAGCGCCTTCGCCGAGGCCCCCATGGAGCCGCCATACTCGTCCAGTTCCATCACAGAGCACACGCTGCCCAAGAGCTCCGAGAACCCCTCCCAGCAGTCCTACGTCAATGGAGGATTCAGCATGGAGGATGAGAAGTTGTGATGGACTTGTGTGGGGAGATCGCCACCTAGTGGCACAGCAAGGGTGCCTGTGACTCTAGTGGAAGCAAGGAGAAAGGAACCACAACCCATTGACAGGGTTGTACAACACAGAACACAGTCATCCTGGGATGCAGTGGAACCTGAAAAGGCTGGTGCCTTTCATAAAAATGCAACAAACCTTTACCATCTTGGACGATAATTCCAAAGTCATAGATCACTGCAAAGTCCACGATGGCCGAGACCTCGCCTGGCTCGAGAGAGTTACCCCATCTCTTGAGTTTGATATTGCACACCTGTACTAAAACTCTTTATTTAATATATTCTTCATCGCATTCTTGAAGTTTCAATGTGTACATCATTCTATTAGTAAGGTTTTGAAAATATCTGTATTTATCATTGTATTTATTTATTTATTGTATTTTGTATATGAATAAACTCAAGTTTGAACCTATGTGGTTTACCTCTTTTTTTTCTAATCTGCAGTTGTCCGTGGCTCCCCACCATTTTTTAACCGGTGGGCGGGTGGGGGAGGATGTAAGCCTGACCTCTGGAGTACTTCCTGTTGTCTTCCTCAAAGTAATTGGGACGCAATGATGGTTGGAATGCTTGATTTATTAATATCATCCACTGGCAATCACTTTGGCTGCATCCTAATCCATTGTTTTTTTCCCCAACTGAGTGCCGGGTCCCAAACCCTTATTTATGCCAGCTGCTGCTTTCAGTAGCTTTTGGTACTGAGACCTGCTCTGAGAAAAGGGAACATTGAGTTTTGTCTGTCGTCATCAGTATCACCAGCATTATTTTTACACTAAAAAGGTGGCTTCACTGACCCAGAGTGATGCATGCAGTTGCAGGACTATTCGTCTCAGTACCTGCGCAAAACCTTCGCGCAGGCCTATGAGGAGAAAGCTATGTGCCTGGCTTCAGAACTCATTCACCGCTAGCAAGAGAGGAGCTGGGGTGAACCGGGGTAGACAGCTACATGAAGTGCAAAAATAATCTATCAAACCATGTTTGCACGCAGATATGAGTGTGCTTGAAAGTGAGAGAGACAAGAGTGAGTGACTGCTATTTTGACTTAGAACGAGTGAGACTGAGAATGAGGGCAAGTGAGTGAAAGTGCATTGCACTGAATCAGTGTGAGTATGGAAGTGAGAAAGAGTGTAAGTGAGTGAGTTTAAAATGAGCATGAGTGAGAGCGTGTTTGTAAGTGTGCTGTATAGGGCTTGCGAGTATGGTGCTGCCCCTGGCATTTGTGGTGTCAACTTAGTTGTGTTTCAAGCCGCTGTTACTATAATGGTGATGTGCAGTGACAGGCTCCATGTAAAGGTTAATAGGTCCTGATCAGACCAATCCAAATCAAAGTCTTCTTCCTACACCCAGAATAACATGGTTCGGAATAAATCACGTTCAGACCCAGAGGATAATTCCAAAAACATAGCGAACTCCGGAGTTATTCTACATCACCCAAACGTAGAAATATTGCAAGCCATCCCGTGTGGGCAGTTCCTTTACCAATCACACTCAGACCTTGGGAAGACTGAGCGTTAGGCTGGCTACTTACTACTTAAACTTTACCTCACTCTACTGCTATGCCAATGCTTGTTGAAATTAGCTTTAGCCACTTTCCAAAATATTCCTGCTTCTGTACAGCACGGCTACAAAACGTCGACAAAGCAAATAACTCTCATAGAAAAGAGCTATTGGCTTTGTCAATGCTTGTTACTGATGTCTGCTCCACTTGCAACAATAAATAATTATTGTTCAAGTGTTACTTTCCTTTGGGGCCAGGGGTTGCAAGAACATCTGCGACCCCTGGCCACCCGTAAATGACTTCTGAATCCCTCTCTTGGCTCTTCGCTATTCCTTTCTATGTCTAAGAGCCTGTCTCTCCCTTTATCTGCAACCACCCTCCCTCTGTGACCCTGTACCTCTCCTCTGTATAGCCCTGTCTCACTACCCCCTCTCCGTGGACTAGCCTCTTCACGGCTTTCTGCCCTCTGATATTTATGGCTCAATGGAGAGTGCAGGTGCCAGAATGAGTGAGCGGACCTGGAAAGAATCAAGAGATGAAGCCGAACCAAGCCAAGAGCTTCCCTCCAGGTCCCAGGCACCCCACCCCTTTCACACCAGCTTCTCTAGTAGTGACCCCTTTCAGAGACTTCTCACCTCTTCCCTTTCCACACGTTCATAGGACGGGCTCCAGTACTTCTTCACGTCCCTTTCCTTGCCGTTCGCCTATTTGCTTCTTTTTCCATATCCAAACTATCCCTCCCTATCTTCTTCTATTTTCCCTTTCTCTCCTTTATCTTAATTTTTTTCTCCATATAATGTTCTCCTCCTAACTGTCCCGTTCTATCTTGTCCAATTATTTAATTTCCCTGTCTGGTGCTATACCTCTCTGTGTCTCTGTTTGTTACACTCCCTGTTTTTGTCCTCTTCTCTCTGTTTTTTGGTGTCGTTGTCTCTCCCTCTGGCACTCTTATCTGTCTCTTGGTGCCTTTGTTTTTCTATGTTCCATCTCTCTCTCTCCTTCTTATTCGCTCTCTCTCTCTCACAGTCTCATGTTATGTGTGTGTCTCACTCCCACACACTTCTTTTTTTTTGTCTTTTCTCTTCCCACCCTCTTCTTGACTGGGTTCCATTCAGTCTGTGGCTGGCGCGCGCTCCGTTGGCATTTCCTAATATTGCACGGATTGCCAAAGTGTTTTAAGTGTTATGGATTCTCCTCTGCCTCTCTTCTATTTTAGTCTCCTCTATCCCTCCTGCACCCCCTCCCCTTTCTGCCCGTTCCAGGCTCTTAACTTTGCCGCTGGCCGCGCGACACAGAGGGGAGCATGGGCGAGACAGCGTCTTAGTACCACACGACGCGCGAGAGGAGCCTACAGCGCACCAACCCCCCCTCCTCGCGAACGGCCAATGTGAGGGCGCTCCTAGGTGGGGGGGCGTTCCCGGGGGGTTTTATAGCGGGCCCAGCACGTTGCTCGGTCTTTCCTGCCGCGTCGGTGCCTTGGGCTGCTCTGCGCTGTTCGTTGTGTTACGTCGTCGGTCTGAGGTATGTGGCTTCGACTAGCCTCCCCCCGGCCCGATCCCTGGATATGACCAGGTTGATGGGGCCCTGTGGTATAGACCACGGGGGGGGCTGGTCGTTGCTGGTCGTGGGCTATGCGGAGCGGGGTTAGGATCGGCAGGCGGGGGTGGGGAGTAAGACAATTAGGAGTTATTTTGTACAACTTAACAATAGCTCTCTCGTGTCCCCTCGTACCCCGGAAAGCGGGGAGCAGTGTGGCTCTCACTTCTCCCGAGCGCTCGTCAGTGAAGTCTGCGAGGCTGCCCTGGGTTGGTGGGATCCCGCCGCCATCACAGGCCGCGCGTTTGCCTTAGCCGGCCGCCCTTTGTGTACGAGAACAGAATTGCATTTAAAGAAAGAAGGGCCGGTGATATCATCACACGGTGGTAAGGTGCAGACTTTCCGTATGGAGCCAAAGCAGAGACACTGAGATGAGTCGGGGCAGGGAGTAAGCATAGGTATTGAATGATTTACCGCGATTTCGAGCTGACTCTACCCGAAGGGATCTGAGCGCTCCACAATAGGTACGGAACTGATGCAGGGAACTACAAGTGAGCAGTTGAGTACGAATGCAAACGTTAATGTAAATGATTATCACTGGTTTAGTAATCACATTGGGACCAGGGGACGGGAACGTATGAACTCGGCATTATTACATGCAACGCGCACAGATCATCCGAATGCAGTACAAAGGTGTGCATTTAAACCACAAAACTCACATGTGGTTCTTCATATAATTCTATAGATGTGTATTGTTGTAATACTCATTGCTAGCGATATTATCGACCTCAGGAGGGTGAAGGTCCGTGCGAGTCGACTAGGCCACAGGGTGGGGTGGGATCCCACCGCCTTTGCCGGCCACGCGGTGCGCTCATCACTGGAATGGTGATCTCATTGTGACCGGTGGACGGAACGCATGAGCGCAGCATTGGTACATGCAGAGTGCACAGGTCACTCTAATGCAGAGCAAAGGTGGGCATTTGCAGCAGCACAGCACGGATTCACATGTGGTCTTAATATAATGTTGTGGACGTTTGGTGTTGTTCAACTTTGTTTGCGACCTCGGGAGGGTGAAGGTCTGAGTGGGTCGACCAGGGCGGCTCTGGGCGGGGTAGGATCCCGATCCCGCCGCTATTGCTGGCGATGCGTTGCGCCCGACAGTGAGGTCCGCGAGGCGGCCCTGGGTTGGGTAGGATCCCACCGCCATTGTTGGCTTGAGCTGGCCGCCATTGCCGGGTCCTTGTCACGTGGGTTGTGTCCTAGCAGATCAGGAGCTGATTAGGACACGATAAGTGTATATAGCGCGAACATTACCCGAAGATGTCTGAGCGCTGTACATAGAACCAGTTGAGTGCTAGCAGACTATGAGCATATTATGACACGATCCGTGTCTCACATTAAGTGATCTAATGTGATTATATAGAGCGAACTATACCCGAAGATGGCAGAGCGCTGTACAAAAGAAAGAGCGCCGTACATAAGAACGAGTTGCGTGCTAGCAGGTTATATAGCGTGTACATTACCTGAAGAGGTCAGAGCGCGCAGAAGAACCAGTTGCTATGAATATGGTTTTAGGATTACATAAGTGCTCACACCGCCAGCACTCAGCCACCTAGAAGCCACGCGCCCTGCCCACTGAAGTTGCGCCCCTGCCCCTTGAAGTCGCGCAATATTGCCATCTACTTCCGTCGTTTGCCGTATCTGTTCTGTTCGTACCTCACTAGGATACCAGGGCTACAGTTTTTCCTGTTATGTTCGTATCTCACTAGGATACCAGGGCTATAGTTTTAGGAGAATTTGGGGTGTCATAGGGTAATACCGTGAATGCACATCTCTAGGCTCAAATTCTTCTAAAGTAACCTACGGTAATCTCAACGCTCCAATGGGGTTAACTAATACTTCCCCCTCACTTCCTTGTGTGATCCTGGCCACGGGTTGTTTACGATGGTACAGCAGGGCTGGGTAATGTGCGGTTAGGTCCCCCCCCCCCCCCCCCGATATTCAGTCTTCGCGGCTCGGCTGTAAGGTTTCAGATTGCCATGCGGACATTTCTATACATGATGCACGTGCCAGGGTACCCTTTGCGATTCTTAGGTATGGGTAGGATGGGTGTATATGTACCAACGTCTGCTCCTGCCGAACGATTCTCAGTTATGATGCACAAATTAGTGGGGCCAGGCATCCCGCGTTAAGGAGAGGTTGGGGCTACAGGCCCAGGGATCCCGGCACTGTCGTGGCCTGCTGGCATTGGGAAGAGGAGGGGTGGAGCTGCGAAGCAAGTTCACCTCCCGTTCCTGGCGAAGCAGGCCGAAGTCTAATAGGCCCGTGCGTAATTTGATTAGGGGCGATCCACGGACAGCATGTGGGTGAGGAGAATGTTCAGGAATCGTGGTGAAGGAAGTTTACAGAGGAGCCCTTACACCACTGATCGTTCGTGTATACGGGCGCAGCAAAGCATTTAGGCCACTGGATGGCACTGCCCGCGGTTTTGCGAAGGTTCTCTCCTCACTTAGTCGGCCGGATCATTGGCCGCAGTGCCCTTATTGGGGTCCTGGATGCTTTTGTTACGAACCTGTGATTGCTATTCACGTGTCGTTTGTATGTTTCCCCCTAGGTGGATGTAATTCATTTGGGGCACTGAGTTGCGCAGGTTCGGGGTTGGGCAGGATATGCAGTATCACTGGATATGTGTGTGGCCTTTTCACGGACACCCTCTGGATGCCGAATTTCATGGGGCGGAGGGTCCTTGCTAGATGGAACAGCCCTAGTTACCGCACAACGGTGATGAAGCGTTCAGTTCATGACGGAGAAGTGTGGCTCAATGGTTAGAACGGCAGACCCTGATGAAGAGGTCTGGCCTGGGACCAGGGTTCAATTCCCGCCTCGGCGGTTCTTTCAATTTGTTCACCTGGAGTACTTTTAAGATGAAAAGCTAGCGATTGTGTGGGCAGCACAGGCAAGAAGTGCGCTGGTTCCTACACATGCAACTAGGTACCATCCACCAGGTTTTCAATTGTTCAGTGGGCCTATGATTAATTGGTTTTTCATACGACCCCACAGGCACCCTTGTCTCCCTGCTGGGAGAAACGGTGCAATTAGCTTGCACGTCTTGCCTCGCCATATTAATCATCCATGCTCTTAGAAGAATAGGGCGCCCCTGCCATCGCAATCAATTTTCGCCGTCGTAATAAAGCCATTAGGGTGGGGGCAGGTAAAAGCACGTGTTAATGTTATCGAAGCAATTCACTCCTTCCGTCGCCGCTTGTTCATTCCCAGCTATTGCTTGCACGCAAGGAAATGCACTATCAGCAGCGCCCGGATATTGATGCCTTGTAGGAATCTGTTTTAAACTATTATCGTATAGATTTTATTTATTCCTTAACTTACCCATTGGATGCCTTTCTCGGCTTTTACCATCTTTCCTTCAGTCCTATACAAATGCACTCGATAGGATCATGTTTATGGTCAATTGTTGCCTTGCCGACTTCTAGGAATCTTTAGGCAGTCTGCAAAGCGCCACAGTTTGAGAGTTTTCCCTTGCAACTGACAAACGCAGATATCCTGAAAGGAAACTCCAGTATCGTTTTGTATTAATCATTATTCTAAAGTACCTACGTATAACTTGGTTTAATTTACCACAAAAGGGGTCATTTATCCTACTAGATAGGCACAACTGTGATCTCTATTCAGTCTTTGTTTTCTAACATGCATTGGTAAAAGTGCTAGACATTAGACATTTACATGTCACACGTAAAAAGACCGAATATATGGCTATGTCACACATACCTAGCTCAAACTTCGACAGCTATGCATAGGTATGCTAGTCTTTATTATGTATGTGTCAGTATATATTAACTTACATATAAGTCTCTAGTCTATGGTACAAAGGTGTAACATGGGCACCGCACATTAGGTGTTTACATTATGTAGCTCCGAATTTCCCTCGGGTTGCTGCCATCACGAAGGCACAACTTCATTCAAGCACAGCCTAAAGATTTGAGAGTTGTTTATTTATATGTGCCTAACCTTGTTTATGTTTACAAACTCTGAGCTTACAAACAGTACGTTTTCCTGGGTAACTTGTAATATTACTAAATTATATTGAGTCATATGTAAGTTTCTAAGTGGTATTTGGAAGTATCTTGGGGGCGCACGTCCCGGAAGATACCATTCCAGGTCCGTTCGGTTCCCTGACTTTCTATTCTGCTGCGCCACAATATCACTGTTTAAAATCCTAGTAGGTGGGGCCTGTAATCCGATACTAAAGTTGCTGAAATTTGAGGTTAACAAGTGGAGCGTGACCAGTCAGCACCCACAACAGGCCCAGCGATGTCATGAAGCGTTAAACTTCACAAGTGCGACACAAGGTCATAATTCGAAATTGAGAGTACCCCCAAAGTAAACATAATTTACCAAACGGGTATTTTGAGTGGCCTTGAGTAATCCACTCAGTGAAGGGACTGGCATCATTGTTTATATGTCACGCATGTTTGCCACAGGGATTAAAAATCTTCCCCTGGCTTGTAAGCTGAGCCACACATCTGTGATACAGCCTTCATCGGTATGATGGAGAGTGAGATATGAAACATTAAACCATCGCATACACTTCCCTTCCAATAAAATCTATCTGTTGTGAAGTTCAACTATGCAAAGTAACTTCAAGCAATAAAACTTAATAGATCTGGTGGGTAAGACACGTGGAAAAATATTTTAATGGGGGAGCAATCCTGCAAGCATAAATCCAAATGTGCTGCTCGAACAGCCAGGTCTTGCAGTAGCGGCACCCCACCCCCCGCCCCCCAAGCGCCTTGAGACCCTCCGGGTAAGTACCGCGCTCTATAAATGCCTTGATTGATTGATTGATTGATTGATTGAAGACACACAAGCTAGCCTGAATTGTCATATACACTTCGCTTTAAAACATGAAGACACCTTTGCGTCATAATGGTTACCTGGTGGATGTTGTGATGCTTTCATTGGCATTGGACCCGGACTAAAATAAGGGCAACATATACTTTAAGGATGGAGTGCTATTTCAGAATGCTGCCCGTTTAGTTGATGATATTGCATTAATATGTCAAAACATCCGAAATGGACAATCCTGAAGTGATGTGGTTTACTGCATAATACTGCAGTGCCTTTTAGGATTACATGTGTGAGTTAGACACATTTGGATTTATGCTTGCAGGATTGCTCCCCCTTTAAAATATTTTTCCACGTGTCTTACCCACCAGATCTATTAAGTTTTATTGCTTGAAGTTACTTCGCATAGTTCCTTACTGACTACGTCACACATCTACTGTAGTTTTAAATTTAAACAGTTCCATCGTTAGGTCGGAGCGAGTTTATGTATACATTGAGAATGCATCCATTTGTAGGAGCGAGCTCTGGTGGTACATACATGGCAGAGTGTGCGGTAGGTGACATGGAGCGCACAGTGATTGATACGTTATGTAACAGATTATTAGCTAATATATCTGGTTGTACTAGCAGTGCACAGACAGGCTCAAACAAAGTTGGAATTATGGCAGATTAAAACTGTCGTTTAGGGGCGCCAGTCGAAACCGCCCATGAACTTGTTTCATCAAGGAAGCAATACATTCCCGACAAGGCTTTGTGATGAACAACTGTAATAGCTCACTGTCGCCACCTTCTGGCTACCTGGCTATCGTCCCTTACAGAGAAGGAATTTGTTTTATGCACAGATATTCAAATATGATAGTAAAGATTCTGAACACCAAGTGCTCTAGCAGGCGGCACAGCCCCTTTCCTGGCTCTCACGATAAAAATCAAGGGCCTTATTTATGAAGGCCTTGCGCCGCCGGTGCGTCACTTTTAACATGGGAAAAAGTGACGCACCGGTGGCGCAAGGCCTTCATAAATAAGGCCCCAATTATGCAATGCATGGTTGACAAGCACGTCATCCTGAATGAGGCAGTCCTTCATTTGCTCGAGGTCAACTTTTTGTTATTTAATTCATTTATGCGTTTTATGTAGCACGGACGTCACCCGAAGGCGGAGCTCTTCACAATAAGTACACGAAATGACAGGGATTAATCGTACAAAAGCAGACGTTAAGTTACATGAGGTAAAGCAACGACAATTGTGAAGCAAACAAAATACATGAGGTAGCCAACAGTGCATTGCAGAAGGGATAAGTGATAAGTGTGCAAGTTGCAAGAGAGACAAAGTACAATTGGAGGTAAAATACTGCAATATGTGCTAGACACTCAGGCCTAGAACAAACGTAAGGTAGGCGATGGTGGCACTTGTGCAAGCAGCAAAGGCAAACAACGGTTACAAGGGAAAATACAGTATAATTAGAGGTGAAATACTGCAATACAACAGAGAACTGGGAATGACATTTGGCGGCTACGGGCATCTGCTAGTGCGTGCTCTAACCAATCTCAAATAACGATCTTGCAGTAAGTTGCCAGGACATTCACTGTCATGATTATTACAGCACTGGACATGTCTTTCACAAGCCCACCACTTTGCTTGGACAAATATCACTGGTTTGCCATTATCAGCAGATACAATAATGCTAATAGTCACCTGCAGATCCCCCGTATAATATGTCCGGACAAAAACAACTAACCGTCAAGGAATCTCTGTAAGAGGTGTGGCTTTTGTAACTAAGGGCGTGGCCTAAGACCGTATCTAAGCAATCCCCATCAGAGGTGCGGCTTGTGTACCTAAGGGCGTGTCCTAAGAACTGTTCTAAGACATCTCCATAGTGGTGTGGTGAAGGGTACTATGATAGAGGTGCACCTAAAGGCTTAGTAAAGGAGGAGAGACGAAATCACTCACCCAAAATGCAATGGTCAATATCAGGCTTAAGCATCTGAATGATGGGCTTAAATTAAAGGGTTACAGCGGCAATGGTGGGTTCAAGGTGAAGGGTGCCTCTGTAATAGATCCCGAATGTGATGTGCGGGGATAAGTAACGCCACTAGGTAAACAAGTACATGAGGTAGCTAACAGTGGATTCAGAAGGGAAAAGTGACAAGGGGCAGGTTACAAGAGAAACAAAGTACAATTGGAGGCGAAATACCGTGGCAAATGTTCCACAGGGACTTAAGAGATGCTTCCCTGATGGCGCCCTAATTACACGTGCCGCACCACCTGCGGGCTATAAAATTGTTGCCTTGTAAGAACGCTCTTAGGTTGGGTACACTTGTCTGGACTGGGGGTGAACATATCCCTCCTGGATGTACAAGTGGTACGAAACAGCGAGGTGAAGTAGCTAGGTGGGTGGGGGGGCTCTGTCATCGACGGGGGCCTCCTCCAGAGCTGTGGCGGAGTCACAGGGCGATCTGGAAGCAGATGGACAGTAGGGGTACCTCTGCGGCAGAAGGATACAGTCTAAATACCTCTGCCTGGCACAGTAAGGGTGCCTGAGCAAAGAACCTGGAGCCGAGGGTGTTCCAGGAAACATCGTTGGCGCCCCGTTTGTCCTTCGGGCGGTCGGGGGGCCTGAACCGACCGGGGGTGTGCCTCATCGCTCCGCCCTGACAGGGGGGGCGGGAGTAGAACGAAATAAAGTGATAATTTACTGCACCGTCAGAGCATCGACTCGCCGTGCAAGATGGCTCCTTAGGCATGCTGGTCAGCGAGGGGCTGCCGCATTGGATCGCCTGTAAGATGACCCACCTTATCAGCTACTTGTTGTACGAAATAAACCTGCACCACTGCTTTCCCACAAATATGTCTCATGAGTTTCCTTGGTATGTAAGTTAACGTGCGCAGTGTGGAGCGAGCGCTGGCGGTGTGGGCACTACTCTTGTTACTTTTATCTGAAGATTTAAAGTTTTGGAAGTTTCTCCCAAGCAGTGGCAGATCCCTCCTGCCGCCTGACCCTGGATGCCTAAGCCTCCGGCCATACCTCCAACAGACGCTCCCTCCGTGTACTCACTCACTTATGCTCCGACGAAAAGTTACACAGCATTGAGTATTACCTCCTCGTCCTGTCTTCCTCGCCACAGTAATTACCCATGAGCCTCCGGCTCCACACAGAACTCCAAGCAAAAAACAGTGCTCTAGTCTCCCTCTCCCTCCTCCAAGATGGCCCCCAGTGGCTCCAGCCAATCCCATAAAGGGACACAGAAGCACCAACAAGACCTGTTCTTTTTTTCTGCACTTCTCCAAGTGCTGTGTTTCCTGCTGGTCAGGGGAGTGGGGCTGCGGTCCTGCTTGTGCAGCCCCTTATGTCCTTGGGTATCAAGTTGGGGGAAGTAGTTTTCGTGCTATTTGTGTTGCTAATTAATGTTTTTCATTAGCGTCTTTCTTTCTGTTTAAAATTTGTGTTTCCCCCTTCTTCTGCCTACACGCCTCTTGTCCTGCTTTAGTGGACTTTCGTAGTGTCTATTTGCGGCTGGAGTCGTTTTTCGACTCGTTGTGCAGGGCGCATGGGTTCCTGCTCTGCCGTTTGTGTGTGTTTCGTTCCGGCCGCGCGTCCTGCTGAGCGGACGTAGCGCGGCCTGGTGCGTTTGCTCTGGGCCCCGGAGTCTCCCATTGTATGTGTATATCTTTCCTGACTTTCACTCTTGCAGGTGCGCTTGGTCTGGGGGCTGGAGGATCCCGGTCGCGTTTGGTTCATTTTCCCGGGGCCGAGTGAGCTTACTATGGGGGCCGGAGGCTCCCATTCTCTAATTACCTGCTGCCGGTTCTGTGCTATGGTGCTGTGTGAGCACCTTCGGGTCTCCGTTGCTCCTGCTGCCGGTGTCTATATGGGGCTGTATTTGTGTATGCGCGCGGATCTTCATGCTGCCTTTATGTTAATCAAAGTTGGGCGGGGACTGGTTTGTAGGGTTGCCTGGCAACCTCAGGACCTTTTTATGCCGGGCATATTGTCCCGTTCCTTGCCTGTATTCTTTCCGCTACTTCACTCGTGGGTGGCTATGGAGCTTGGTTCACCAGAATGTCCTGTTCCTGGTTCCTTGGTGGTGGCTTCAGGTTCAGGAGAACTAATTCCTTCTTTGGAAAATGTTACAGCGAATGATTTATTCTGCTGTGGCTGCGGCATTGCAGGGTCAGGTTCCTGTCGCTCCTGCTACAAGGGCATGGGTTGATGGCGCTGCTGCTGCTGAATCTGGGAATGAGGTGAAGGTTGATGTCAGGGGTCGCTTTGGACATGGTACCAACCTGAAGGAGGCACTGGGTCGCATTGCATTTACTTGGTGTTTCCTTCTGTTCTACCTGTGGTGGGCGCTCTGTTTTCACAGTATCGGCGTCCTGAGCCTGATTCTTTGACTGTCCATTCTTCTATTTAGGGAATTGGATGTTGAATGGTATGTTATGTACAAGGGCTCTTTTCCGCGTTTTTTGTGTATACGCTGTCCTCTGCTGGACTTTGTTGGTGACTTCCTGTCCTCGGTTGGGGTTGAGTCCTTGATGACGGTTTATCCTCTCATGGGGCTGTTGTTTCTGAGGATTCCGCTCCTGTGGATCCTGTAGATCGTAAGGTGGATGGTGCGGTTAGGCGCAATTTTGCGGCTGCTTCTCTCTCTTTCAGGGCTGCTGCCTATTCCTCTTACGCATTCTAATCCTTGCTTCAGTATTTTCGGTCTTTGGCTGGATTGTTGGGCCGAGGGGTGGATGTTTCTGCTGCTTTGTCGTGGATGGTGCAGCGGGTTCGTCTGCTTTCTGATGTCTCTTTTGATTCATTGGGGGCGGCGGCCTCTGCGGCTGGGTCTTCGATTGCTGTGAGACGTCTATTGTGGCTCCGCTCCTGGATGTCTGATGCGGCGCAGTAGGGTCTCCTGATGGTGTTCCCGTTTTCTGGGGTCTAATTGTTTGGGTCCCCTTTGAGGGACATGGTGATGACCTGGACGTGCTGGTCGCTTCCGAGCCTTTGGTGACCAGAGGGCTTTTTTGGTTATTCTCGTGGGGGCCATGCATGTCAGCCCTTTCGTGGGAGGGGGCGTGGCCTGGGTGATCCTTCCTTTGTCTGGTTCCGGTTCTCCGGTGCTTCTACCTCCTCCGCTCCCGCTTCGACATCCTGGCTGGTTCGCTCCTGGAGTTGATCCGGTTGGGGGTCGCCTTGCTTGCTTCGTGGACTCTTGGCGCAAGACTGTGTCAGATCATTGGGTGCTACAGGTGGTGTCCGGAGGTGTGCATCTTGGATTTGCCCTGCCTCCCCCTACCTGTTTCAGATTCGCTCCTTGTCCCAGGGACGCTCTGAGGCGGGTGGCTCTTTTGGAGGGTGTCGAGTCCTTTGTTCTGGGGTCTGCCTTGATTCCAGCACCCGTGGATCGGTTGGGGTTGGAGGTTTGTTCCTTCCTCTTCCTGGTGACGCGACGCTCTGAGGATCTCAGTTCTCCTGGGGTTTTTCTGGCCTCCATAGGCTTGTATGATGCTTTTCTGCATTTGCCTGTTCACACGGATTCTCAGAGGTTTCTCCATTTCTGCTTCCTGGGTCGTCGCTATCTGTTCCGGGTTTTGACTTTTGGCCTCTGATCTTCGCCCGGAATTTTTTACTGCGTTTCTGGCTCCTCTTATTGGACGTTTACATGGGGAGGGCGTTTGTGTTTTTCCTTTTCTGGGCGTTATTTGTATTTCTGCTTCTTCTCTTCGGGGCAGAGTTGCATGTCCGGAGGGTGTGCCTTGTCCTGATGCATCACGGCTTCCTGGTGAATGTTCCGAAGTCCTCCCTGGTTCCTGCTCGGCACTTGAATTTTATTGGGGCTCTGTTCATGTCTCCGTTGTGGATGGTGTTCCTGACCCCTGCTCAGATTCTGTCTCTGTTGTCTGCTGTGCAGTCCATGTTGTCGGGGCCTTCTCATCCTGTGAGCTTATAGTTACGGGTTCAGGGCCTGATGTCTGCGTCCTTGTTGCCCCTTACAAGGGCTCGCCTTCACATGTATTCCTTGGTGTCCCGCGTTTTGTTGCTTGGGTCACCTGTTCCATGGTTATGGGTGTTTTGGTCCCCGTGTCCCCGGCGGTTCGGGTGGTCCTGGAGCGGTGGTTGGTTTGGGTCATCTGTCCGGGGGCTGCCCGTTTCTGGTTGTTCCCTCCCGGGTTCTCTCTGCCGGTGCCTGTCTACTGGGGTGAGGTGCTACTCTGGGGGATTCGCCGTCTCTAGGGTTTTGGCCTCGGTCGGTGTTGTTTTCCACCTACATGGTGCTGTAGCCCGTCCTGTTATGTCTGTTGGATTTTTCGGATCTTCTTCGGGGTCGCCTTGTGCGGGTCCGGACAGACGATCAGGTGGTGATGTCTTATGTGATCCTTCATGGGGGGTGCAGGATTCACTCCCTCGGTTGCCTCTACCGTCGGTTTTGTTGTTGGGCGGTGGTGGACCTGGATTCCCTGTCTACCGTTTACCTGCCTGGTGCGGTGAACACTGTGGCGGATTGTCTGCACCGGGTGTTTTGTTCCATGGGGTCTTTGTCCCTCACGCGGTTGATGTTCGGGTGCTTGCGAGAGATGTTTGGCTGTCTGATTGTGGACCTGTTTGCCTCCAGGTACTATGCCAGGCTCCGCTGCTTTTGCACGATTATACCTTGCCGGGATGCCTGGAGGGTGGACGCCCTGTCGTTCCTTTGGCCGAAGGGCCTGTTATATGCCTTTCCTCCCTTTCCCTGATTCCGTTGGTCTTGCAAGGGATCGAGTGGGTGGGGTCGTTTGTCCTTCTGGTTGCTCCGGGGTGGTGCCGTCGTTCTTGATTTCCCCTGTTGCTGGAATTGGCTGTGTCTCAGGGCTGGACGTTACAGTTCATGCCTTCTCCTCTGTTGGATCCACTTCTACCTCTGCCTTTGTTCCAGTCCCTGGGTCTGTGGGCATGGCTCTTGAGTGGGGTTCGCTAATGCGTGCAGGTTGTTCTTTTGCGGTTGCTGGCGTCGTTCGGCAATCTCGGAGGCCTTCTACTCTTGAGTCCTTTGCTAAGCATTGGGATGACTTTGCCTCTTGGTGTATGGGTCACGGGTCTGTCATTGGATTCTTTGGACCCTACTCGACTTCTGGATTTTTTGGATGATGGTTTCCTTTTGGGCTTGACCATTTCCACTCTCGGGCTCGTTGGGCCGCCATTCGGGCATTTCTTGTCCTGCCTTTGGTTTGAATTTATCCTTGTTGGCTCAACTTTTTAAGTCGCTTTCTTTGCGACGTCCCCGTCCTATCTTATGTTCTCCTCCTTGGGACCTTCCTCTGGTGTTGTGTTCCTTGCAGTCGGCTCCTTTCGGGCCTTTGGTGTCGGTGGGCCTGGAGTTCTTGACACTCACAGTGGTGTTTCTTGTGGCTCTTGCCTCTGCCAGGCGTATTGGTGTACTGGGTGCCTTCCTGCGCTCTGCTCCATTTTTGGTCATTTGTCTGATCGTGTGATGTTGCACCCTCATCCTACGTTTGTTGCTGGGGTGGATTCTTATTTCACCGTTTTGCTGCAGTGGTTCTTCCGGTTCTTTGTCCTGATCCTTCCTCTGCTGTGGATTGCCTTCTCCGCCTGTTGGATGTGCATCATGCATTGTTGGTTTCTTTATCACGCACCTCTTACTTTTGTGGGGTTGCCAATTTGTTTGTCAATTTTGGTTTGTCTCGTCAGGGCCTAATGCCCTCCCTGTCCACTGTCAGTCGTTGGATTAGGGAGGCCATGCTGTTGGCTTATGGTTCTGTTTCTGAACTTCCCCCTCTTCGTGTTCGGGGTCGGTCCACCAGATCTGTTTCTGTATCATGGGCCGCTTTTATGGGGGTGTCCATGATGGATGTTTGCCGGGCTGCCGCTTGGTCGTCCCCACATACTTTCATGTCTCATTATCGCCTTCGGATTGGGGGTGGGGGTTCGGTTTCCTTTGCCTCTTCTGTACTGTCGGCTGGGTTTCCTTGAGGTGTACGTTTCTGTGGAATTTTTTGTACCTCTTGTGATTCTGATATGTTCCTCTGCATTTTTTATGTGGAGTGTTTTCCTTGCATGAAGCTGATTGCTTTGGTATCAGCTCATGGGTAATTACTGTGGCGAGGAAGACAGGACGAGGAGGTAATGCCCCGGTTACTTACCGGTAATCTTCATTACTCCGAGTTCATGTCTTCCTCGCCACAGTATAGTTTTCCTTCCCTCCCGGTCCTGTTGGTGGCTTCATGTCTGCGGCTTGGTTCTTCAGGTCATGTTGGTGCTTCTGTGTCCCTTTATGGGATTGGCTGGAGCCACTGGGGGCCATCTTGGAGGAGGGAGAGGGAGACTAGAGCGCTGTTTTTTGCCTGTAGTTCTGTGTGGAGCCGGAGGCTCATGGGTAATTACTGTGGCGAGGAAGACATGGACTCGGAGTAATGAAGAATACCGGTAAGTAACCGGGGCATTAAACTGCATCCAAGCTGTGCCCGCTGAATGAAGGACGGCTGAAGGTCGTTGGTAGCAATTTCCCACATTGTGCGCGCGGCGCCCGTGGCACCTCATTGCGGCGCACCGGGGTGCCGCTGCGCACAGTTTGGGAACCACGGCGCTAAGGGCAGAGTTTGACTCTGGTTCATCACATGACAGATCGCAACCCCCCCTGAGGATTCATTTCACACACGTAGCTCACTGAATCGTACCTTGGCGCTGTAGCTCAGCTGTGGTTGGATTGGTTCTGCCCGCTCACTCTCATTCGGACCGGCGGCCTGAGTTCTTATTTGTGAACACTCTGGGTTCCCTTTGTTGGCATCAAAGTACAGTACGGGCACCATCTGTGGGCCTTTACTGAACAGAAGCAGAGGCAGGGGCGTAACTCAGGCCCCCGCAGCCCCAGCGGTGCGGGGGGGACCACACGCTCCAGGGGCCCTCTCACTCTCAGCGAGCCTCTGCAAGCAAGCCTCTTCAAATATTCTGAAATATTCACAAATACAATGGTGCTCAACTGCGAACGGCCTCCCCAAGTCCCCATACATTAAAATGTGCGCGCAGGCCAATGTGACAGCCTCTAAGCCTCTCTTCATTAATTATGGTGCCGTGCGCACGCACGCCCTGTCGGCCTCTTAATGAATTAAATGGGGGCCCCGGGGCTTCTTCGGGCATTGGTATGCCCTCTGCTGCTCGCAGGTAGGGTCTTGCGGGGATTGGACAGGAGTGGCAAGGGGCAAGCGACGTAACGTTCCATGCTGCGCACTTTGAGGCGGCAGGGAGGAGAGCGGAGACATTTTGGCGGCTCGTCATGCGTTTATTTGAAGTATTTATAACCCCTTGGCTGCAGGGATGGAGCAGACAGCCTCTTCTGTCAGGGGAGCGCTCTGAATGATTGCCGAGGCGGACCGCGAGGATTTACAAGTGAGGTAGTGTGGCTCACTGGTTAGAGGCGGCAGACCCGAGAGCAGAGGACGGCCCGGGACCAGGGTTCGATTCCCGGCGCGGCAGGTTTCTGGACCAGGGTCAGCGGACTCGATAATTCTCTCGCCTCGGTGCCCACTCTGATCAGCGATCACACTCGGCAACTCTGGGCATTAGCTTGCCTCATCTTCACTAACGGCCCCACCAGACCGCCGGGGATGCCTGGTCTCACCCTGGAGATACCCATTAAGGGACCATCTCTCAGGGAAGCCAGGAAGGGTTTCGCAGCGGTCGAAGCGCCTTGGGACCCTCCGGGTAAGTAGTGCGCTATATAAATGCCTATACATTTACACATTTACATTTACATTACAGGTGTGGGTTGGGCTGGAGGGGGGGGGCGCCAGGCAGCGAGGGGTGTATCCGCCGCTGTAGTCGCTTGCCTGTCTAGCGAGGACTCGCCCGCACCTTCCTCTAAAGACGACTCCCTGTTTAAAAAGTTCTCAAAGAATGAGCAGTCTCCTGCTCCCTCAGTGCTGGGTCCGGCGGTCCTGCCTGTCGAATCCACTCAAAAGCCATCACGAGTGAAAGGCAATAAGGTGCGCACTCGCCCACTGCCCTGTAGCAGGGTTTCCGTTCTCCCACAGAACTGTGCTCAGAGATCTAGAACCTGGGTGAGTTAGGGTGACCCAAAACTCACCTTTGTTTCAGAAATCCCCTTACCAAGCTAGCTACAGTGTCTCATCGGTAGTAATAACTTCCCAATGACTTAGACAATCCAGAACATGAACTTAGGGTACCTCAGGAATCGTGGAACACATGAACACTCTTTCGTTATATAATCATTACAAACCGAAACTGGGAGGCAAAGAACACACGTGCAAGTTTGAAATGTTTATTTTTCAATGCAAAGTTCTCAAACGCAGTATCTTGTATAATATCAAAATACATATTATAAAAATCAGAGTTAACAGCATAGTCACTAGTCCATAGTAAGCGAATGGTGATAGCATATTATAATGCAAAATCTATAGAAATCTGTATCACCTATATTTCGCGCACCCTATTTAGAATATTATATCATATCTAAGAAGGTCTCATTAGGGTTCTAGCAGGGCGGGCCCATACCTCTAATTCTCAGTAGGAGGAGATCACATCAACAGCTACCAGCTCTCTGCATGCGAAGCATCAAGTGTGTTGATTCATTCCCTGTAACTCTATCTTAAACCCGAGTAGAGCCCAATGTTGGCAGCGACATTATTTGTGTTATGTCTAATGTGGTGCGAGGATCAGGCGTTCAGCAACCTTGTGTTAGGTTATTCTTAGAGGGTGCAGTTCTCAGTGTGCAGACATTTGTACCAAGTGTACCAAGCACAACTGATATCAGGGCAATAACATATTATTCTCAAATAAATCACATCTTTCGTCTAGGTTGAAAGCTACAATAACAATTAGGTGTCGTGCGCAAACTGAAGCCTGAAGGAAAATATGGTGTTTAAACATTTAATAAACTCATGCTAACTTAACACAATATATAGAAACGCAGTAACCATATGACACCCCCCCCAATGATCCAAGGACGGTCAAAAAAAAAAAGAACAATTAAGCCAATACTACAAGAAAGGCAAAACATGAAAGCAGACTTCAATAATATTGAGCCAAGCTAAATGTATGTAAATGTATATAAAAACCAATAATACAAAATATGTATGAATGCCTATAGTGGCCACACAAAAATAAAAAAACTTGAACTTGAGGCCATTTATATGATCATAGGCCCAGAACATATCAAAGTCCAATGTTCGTAATAAACAAGGCACCATTCAGAATTACTAAAAAGTCACGTGCCATAATAGTGAAAGTCTCCAAAGCCACTCATGGGTGGATAGAATATGCAAAATAGGTAGCCACAGCCTCCAACATGAAATCACTGTCATCATCCGAAAACAGTTCAGACATCCAATTAAGTAATGGGAAAGAACATACGTGCTCCTCCAGCACTGAATCCTCTAGCAGCATCAGAGGACAACTCAGTGGGTTCTCGAGAACGCTATGTGCCAGAAAGTCATGCGCCGCTGCGAATATGTCCCACTGACCCATTAGTCCATGCATCGCTGCCACTGCCATAACCCTTTTGCCAGAACAAACCAACTCGTGAGCAACTACGGGGCTCATCAGCTGATCAAAATCGACATCAGGAGAAGTCGGTAAGCAGAGACACAAATCAATGGCCAAGTCGAAATCACAGCTCAGGCAATGAAACACAGGCTGGACACATGTGAAAAAGGAAAATCGGAACGATAATCCAAAAGCCGCGCTTAAAGTCGCAAGCGGCAAGGAGCCATAGTAATCAAGCATCCGATTGCGAAACAGCATCAGTAGGTGCTGAGCGTTTTCTTGCGCAGGATGGGCATCCATGTTTAATAAAGCAAAATATCACCAGTACGCCTGCAGCCAAAGCCAGCAAAACAGGAAATCCGCCAAACAAGCTTGCGAATATAGAATGAAAGAATGCAGGGATAATACCAAAAACTTTTTCAAACGTAGTCACGAGACCACTGCTAACTAATTTAAAAAAATGTGCCAGGCCTTTTGTGGTGGAGGCATTGAAGATCTGATGAACCAGCTCGCAGAAATGAAACGGCAAGTCAGTATTTAAAAGTGCCTGCACCTCTGTGCGTGTGTTAGCTATGTGAAGGACATAAGTTTCGCGGGCAGAGCTCAGCGCCACCTGTTTTTGAGACAATAGTGCTCTTATTCGGCTCAACCCATTGAAGTCCGCTCTCAAGGTTGGAATTCTTGGCCAAATGGAAACATCTGAATTCCCATGCGTGGGTGGGTATAACACGTTTTTGCAACACACCACACATTCTGATACAGTAACCACATATGCGATACCGACCATTAACCCACAACAAAGTTCGTTGTTCAAAAGTAAATAACTACCATTAGACAACAAAGTGAATGTGGGAACTATTGCAGGAACCGGCGTGCCCTTTAAAACACAGGCTAAATTTGGTCTGTCCTGATTACAAGAACCATGTAATTGGATGTGTCTGCATATCAGTGAACGGTCAGGCGACTGTGTGCATTCTTCACCATTCAGATTCACTTCATTTCCCTCTTTCAGACATCTGTATGTATATGGTAAAGACCATGTCTCATGCAGGAAAGCACTTCCTAGTGGTTCATATCGCCCTATAGCAATATATCTCATACAATTTGTAAATTTATACAAAGCAAATGGCAAAGTTATAATACCATGGATAAGCCATGTAGCAGCAGCCGCCTCAGCCACAGAGAAAGGCAAAGATTCTAACTTCTCAATGTGTAACATAGAAAATGTCGCATCTCGCATGGAAAGCATGCGCTGCTTGTCAGTCAAATTAAACGGGGCAAACAATGATGAAACGTTCAAATAACTCCAAGGCACTCGACCAGACTTGAGAGTCTGTAGTGTCCAGGCAAACTGCATAACAGAACGCAATTGATTTTGACCATGATATAAAACGGACACTTCATCATGTACAATGTCAACAACAGAAGAAACAATATTGTTTAACGTGTAAATTCGGGAAGAAAGCGTGTTAATACTGTTATCGACCACTGCAAGTACCTTTTCCAAATTTGCTTGGTCAATTGCCCTTAGGCGCTTAGCAGCCTCAATTTGAGACACTTTCCAAATTTCATTGTAAACAGCATAAATCCACCGTTTAGACCTACCCTTAACTGGGCATTTTATAAAATCATTCAAATCCACATTTTCAGTCAACTGAGACAGATGTAGTTTAACTGCAGCTAACGTGGAATGTTGTAACCAATTCTGACACAGTTTCCCTACAGAGTAAGTGGTGACAGTATAATCAGTTTCAAAACGGGGATCTGGTCGCACTTGTGTGAACCCTTCAGCCAACCCTAGAAATCGACGTTGGCAAGAATCAGAACTCTTTTGCCATAATAGCCAACCTTTAGGATCCAAGCTGGACACATTAAAGGACAAATTGCATATAAGAGATTGTATCTCATGAATAGTCAATTTGGTAAAATTACCCCTACCTGAATAATCTTTAAAATCGGGGATAGTTGGTGTATTTAATCTTTTAGAAGTAGCCAATCCAAAGCATGTTGTTTGGGAAATGGTCGAATTTAGAAACAAGATGTGATTCGGGATGAGACATGCGTGGTGCAAAGCCTCAGTGCCTTGTACCTGCCAATCTTTGGTACCCCAAACCGATTTAAGGTCAATTATTCCCTTCCAGAACTCGTAGCCTTCTACAGCCAACTTGTCTAGAAAGGACTTCGAATACAGCAACTTTGTATCGGTAAGTCTAACTTTGGACATGGATTTTCCTGTCATTCTGAAGTAGAACGACTCTGGATTTGATTGATTGAAATCTGTAAAATAACTGTATTTTTTCAGAAATGTATTGGAGCTTCCTATGAAAGGAGCTGGGCAGTGCTCCCACTGCGTGTAATTCACAGCAACCCTCCTGGAGTTCGTCTTATGGAGAAAATGATTACCATAATGTTGGAAGCAAAACAAATCACCATAATTAATAGAATCTAAATATAAGTCTTCAGCATCAAAAGCTGCATAGTATTTTAAATCAGAAAATAATGCTTCTACGGCCTGAATATCCCAATCATCAGAACGTACATTTTGTTTAATCACATCTCCCATGTTTACTCTAAGCACATTCGAAACATTAATCACTTCAGTAGGCCCATGTATCTGAAATCTAACCGCATCCCACACAATCCCATCAAGGACAGGCCAAGCTGTAATGTTGACTGTATTTAGGTTTCGTTTCAGTCTGTGCGCTGAATGTGAAGAGGAAAGAGGGGCCAATGTTCCATTAAGGTACCGAATTCCTGTTCTTTCTTTAACGTAGTGACCATAGATCAGGCGGAAAAAATAAAACACAAAACCAATTGACATAAAAAGGTAAAATGAAAATAAGATCAACCAAATGTATGTCCAAGGGGGAATTAAAAAATGTTTTTTAAACAACGTGGCATATTTTGCAATAGTTGAGGGTTTCTTTGAAAGTTCTGAAACAGAGTCAAAAGAGAATCTGGACTGGTCGGCCAAACGAGTCTGTAAATCAGGCATCGGTAAATCAGCAGGATAGGTGTAGTTTAGCTCATCAATGTTAGTAACAGGAATAGTATTTAATAAAGGACTGGATATGGCAGGCATCTCGAGGGACACCTCCTGTTCTGCACCAGATGTAATAGCCAGCACAGAGTGCCTCACCATGGAAGGACAGGATACAGCCGGTGTCTTGCTATGAAGAATCGGCCACCCTGTGTGTCTTGACATTGTCAATAGAAATAAATCTGTTTTTCTTACGACCTGGAAGTGGTGGTAAAATGACTGTTCTTGTGCCCTTCACTCCAAGAACTCGAACCGGTGTCCGATATGAGGGACCAAACTCTTTCTTGTTATCGATCTTCTCTCGAACCAGTTCTCCAACTAGGGGTAGCCAGCCAACTACCGGGATCTGCAGCGCATCATCCGATGTGGAGGGCAAATGTTCCTTTGCAAGACTGTCTCTGGTCTTTTGTAGATTCTGTAAGACATTGCAATGTTCATCTACGTCAAAGGCCGTGGCCTGGGGCTCGCAGTCTAGCCCATCGAGGTCAGGGACATACATCTTGATACCAAAGAGCATTTCGTACGGGGTCCGCCCACCCAGAGACCTTCTAGGGAGATTATTAAGCGCACGCTGCACGCCCATGAGGTGGGCTAACCAGTTTCTGCCAGTGCCTATAACTCGAGCTGTCAAAGATTGCTTTAAGTCGCGGTTCATTCGTTCAACTACACTATTGCCCTCGGGCCTGTAGGGACTCGAAAACTTGACTTGGACACCCATCGAAACCATAGCATCCTTATACACCTTAGAGGCGAAAGCCGGACCCTGATCCGAATGGAAGGTACCACAGGCAAAAATTCCCACAAAGACTCGCAAATCCTTAATGACAGTACGTGAATCAGCGCTCCGATGTGGCCATACCCACACAAAGCGTGTGCATGAATCAACTGCTACTAAGATGTACTTGTATGCAGTATCAGAGGAAAATGGACCGCAGTGATCCAAATAAACGCATCCAAGTGGTTTATTCGAGATGTACAACTGTGTCTGAGGCGGACGCGCAGCAGGTGAAGGTTTAATCTGCTGGCAAATGTCACATTGAAGGACATAATCGCGCGTCTGTTTGTACAGTCCCCGCCACCAGAACCTTTGTTGCAGCTGAGTTACAGTGGCTGAGACGCCCGCATGCGCAGACGCTACACCTTCATGAGCCGCTGTAATCAAAGTAGCCCTGCGATCCGAGTTGGGAACTAGACGTTCGCCAACATCAGGAATTTTCACATAAGGAACCTTATCGGGACTTAAGTGGTATGTGTATTTAGAAGGGAACCCCGCAGGATATTTACTTCCCTTCTCGGTTGCAGCAACAGCTGCCAAGATGTCATCATCTATTTTGCTTTTGGACCTCGTGACTGCTGCAACTAAGTATTTTGATACCGCTGACTTCGCTGCTTCGTCAGCAAGCGAGTTACCAACAGCGTGGACCCCCACGCGCTGATGGCCGAGAGTATGAATCACAAACACGAGTGGCAACTTTTCTTTAAGTTCTGCCACTCGGACCCAGATCATCTTATGTTTTATTGTGCTACCTTTGGAATCACGAAATTCATTCTGAATCCAAAAGAACAAGTTCTCATTGTAAGACTGGACACAGTAGTAAGAATCACTTACGATCAAAGTCGTCACACTAGGATCGGCATACTCCAATGCAAGCATCAGAGCACGAAGCTCTGCTAATTGTGCGGTGCAGTCCCCGAGCGTCTGCGTGTGCACGACACTGGACTTGAACTCATCGTTCACCATGGCACCGACCACAATGGCGCAAGCGGAAACGTAGGCATGTTTAGAGCCATGCGCACACTGCGCCGAACCATCAGTGTAAATAATACAATGGAAATCCTCCAACGGCCGCATAGCTAAAGGAGCAGGATGAATACATTCATACTGTAAATACTCCTGCGACCGTAACGTGGCGTCAAAAATAAACGTGATATCCTGGGACGTCAAGGATGCAGCCCACTGAATCCACCGAGGGTGCAAAGCTTTGGAATTAGGTACACTGGCTTTCGTGACTGCCTCCAAGGCAGGACACGGGGTAACAACCAACATGCGTTTTCCCTGTGACAAGGCACGTTCTTTAAGAATTGCCATCTGCACAGCCGTTAAAACATTATCCACAGTGGAAAAACGCAGTTCAGCCGAAGTGTACAAGTGTGACTTGTAAGCAATAGGTACTGTATCTCCTTCATTAAAGGTCAGGTACGTGAAACCCACCGCCCCTGGGATAATTCTTATCACCAGGTTGGTCTGGTTATCACGAGTCTGTAAGTATTCAGAAGCGAGCAAATCAGCCTGCAAAGACTGCAGAATGGCTGAATGCTCAGGCAGCCAGCATGATTTGAAAAAAGATGGTTGTATCAAAGCATACAAAGGCTTGATACGCTGGGCATATTCCGGAATGTAAGTCCTTCCGAAATTCAAGAAACCCAGTAGAGATTGTAATTTTTTCAGCGTTGTCGGAGAGCGCAACTGTGCGCACTTCTCCAGGAAATGGGGTGCTAAACCCTTCCCCTCGTTGTTAAGCTCGTAGCCTAGAAACAACACTGTGTACTCTGCAATGTGCGACTTTGCAAAGTTAAACTTGTAACCTATGTCAGCAAAGTTACAAATTATGCTATTTACTCGACACAGATGCTCCCAAAGATCGTCGTCTGTGAGATAAATATCATCCACATACGAACAAGCAACTGGGTCGATGCCCTCCAAAAGAGAGACAATGCGGGCGGAGAATACTCCAGGACTGTTCTTATAGCCCATTGGGAGACGCCGAAACATTTTTTGCACACCGCCGCATGTAAAACTGGTCCATTGGGAACTTAGACCGTCTAATCTATGGGCACAAAAACCATTGGAAATGTCAAGCGTGGTTTTGAACCGTTTACGCTCAAGACTATTCACTAATGCAGAGCCATGAGTATTCTGTACTGCGCAGTTATGGCAATGCGAGTTCAAATGCCTATAATCTAAAACCAAACGATATGAGCCGTCCGGCTTGTTTACAGTAAAAAGGGGGTTATTCATCGGTGACACACACGTTTCAATTACACCTTGATATTCCAATTGTTCAAGGATAGCTGCGACTGAAGCTTTGGCTTCACGCTGTATGGGATATTGAGGTTGAGGCTGCGGCTGAGACCGTAACGGAATCTCATGGCTTGGAGACAATTTATCCCAGCCACACTGATTGCGGTACACAGCCGGCGCAAGCGCCAGAGCCCACTCTTCTGCAAAATGCAGCGCTTCCACTCTCGGTACAGTGTGCGCGAAACTGGGTAGGATTACCTCCTCCCCTCGCGGAGCTGCGAGAACAAAAGGTGGGGGCCAATCAGCATCCGAAAGCAAAATGTCATACGTAGACGAAAGATTTTCCCAAAATACCCCTTTTACAGTTCGCTGCATGTCACCTTCTATTAACAGGACAATTTCAAAAAGACGTTCAGGGGGAGCAACATGCGTATCAGCAGTTTCAATTACAACATAAGTGTCAGCCGCTGTCACCTTCAACAGTGGACGGAGGGCCTCTCTCACTATGGTAATCTCTGCCGCACTGTCCAGCAAGGTCAGAGCCCACGTCAGATTCCGAAGCCGCGTTCTCACTATCTGGGGCATATCGATGCGCTGTCAGGGCGGCGACTTTCTTCGTGGCAAACTGTGGTCTCTTGGGCGTAGTGCCTTCCTGCTGATCTCCACTGTTTCGCGGGCGGGGCTGACCACGTCCTTGCTGGCCACCCCGTCCCCTGCCGCCCCCTCCACCACCGGTTGACGGAGCCGATGAGTCCTGAAAGGAACGAGGAGAGCGTTGGTCAGAAGCCTGAAACCTTTCAGGTGACTTAATCATCGCGCGATCGCGCAAATCATAAACCCGATCTGACTGCGCAGACAACGGAGACGCAGGAGCAGAAACCTGTGTTTGTTGTTGTTGCTTACCCTGAGCCTGCTTTTTTGGCCAATTCTGTTTCTTGGACTTTTGTTGACCAGTAGTTTCCGAAGACTGACCCTGGGGCTGCTTTTTCTCTTCATCAGTAAAAGCTTTAAGTCCCTTCGCATTGCGGCCAACCATTTTGTAAGCCGCCACAATTATCCTTGCCAACTGCCGGGGTTTCTCGGCTTTGGGAATTTACGCTAAAGCGTTAGCTACCTGAAAGTTCACTGCATCCCCCTTGACATTCGCAAGGATCAGATCGCAAACTACATCAAAGGTTCCACACAGGCGCATACCCAACTCAACCGCAGACTCCGGTCCGTGTTCATCTTGAACACGTTTAAGGACCGCACCCAGATTGGTCACGGACGGGGAGCCATAGCACCTCGAATAGACCGCTGCAAAAGTCTTACCCCAGGTCTCACAGTCAACAAGTTCAGGAGCCAAATCTTTCGGTAAACTAAGCGTAAGAATCCGGTGCTTATCACCGGGATTCGTATTAGGAAACACAGCTTCTAGCTGGCCGAATTTCTCAGCAAGCCAGAACGGAAAATCATCCTTGTCCTGCGGCTTTTTGCCCATCACGGAATTAACCATGACACGATTGATTTTCAAACCAGCCTGTTCTGCACGAAGCTGTGCGCCCCTAGGGGCTACATCTTGAACATTACGGCTAGTGTAATGCACAAGCGCCCTAATCACTGTCACTGCGACTTCATGAAGTTGCCGCAGCTCAGCTATGCCACAAGTGGCTCGATTAGGGTGAGGAGTGAATCCAGCCAAAGCGGGCCAAGGAGTGCCCGGAATGGACAAAGGACCCAACCTTGGAGCGGTTAAAGCGTGTGGTAGGGCGCCACCAAACCAAACTCCATGCTGCCAAGCGTCAATAGGAACCTCCAGTGCTCTGTACGGAGCATACGCAACCGGTACAGCCGTAGCAGTGTAGGAATGGAAAACGTCAGAATTAGCGTTCACCGGCGGAAATGTCACCCACGAATAAAATAGTTCGTACGGGTAAGCATGTTCCGCACTCACCATTAGAACAACAGCCAAGCCCTCAACAGGGACTTCATAAGCCCGCAAATGGTCACGCACCGCAATGCGACTATGCTGCGGGATGTCCACGGCTTGTGCCATGTTAGCACAGGAAAGTTAAAAAACAAAGATTACTTTGTAGCACGACTGGGTAGTAATTCAAAGAAACCATTTACAGATAGATTCAAGCTTGAAAAAGACCTATTTCAAAAATAGGTAGGTTTTTCCGACACCTCCGTTTTCCGGAAACAGGAATGAAGGCGTTAAGGTTTGAATGATATACTACTCGAGTGTCATGATTTAAGGCCAACAACGTATGGGCGCCATGTAGCAGGGTTTCCGTTCTCCCACAGAACTGTGCACAGAGATCTAGAACCTGGGTGAGTTAGGGTGACCCAAAACTCACCTTTGTTTCAGAAATCCCCTTACCAAGCTAGCTACAGTGTCTCATCGGTAGTAATAACTTCCCAATGACTTAGACAATCCAGAACATGAACTTAGGGTACCTCAGGTATCGTGGAACACATGAACACTCTTTCGTTATATAATCATTACAAACCGAAACTGGGAGGCAAAGAACACACGTGCAAGTTTGAAATGTTTATTTTTCAATGCAAAGTTCTCAAACGCAGTATCTTGTATAATATCAACATACATATTATAAAAATCAGAGTTAACAGCATAGTCACTAGTCCATAGTAAGCGAATGGTGATAGCATATTATAATGCAAAATCTATAGAAATCTGTATCACCTATATTTCGCGCACCCTATTTAGAATATTATATTATGTCTAAGAAGGTCTCATTAGGGTTCTAGCAGGGCGGGCCCATACCTCTAATTCTCAGTAGGAGGAGATCACATCAACAGCCACCAGCTCTCTGCATGTGAAGCATCAAGTGTGTTGATTCATTCCCTGTAACTCTATCTTAAACCCGAGTAGAGCCCAATGTTGGCAGCGACATTATTTGTGTTATGTCTAATGTGGTGCGAGGATCTGGCCTTCAGCAACCTTGTGTTAGGTTATTCTTAGAGGGTGCAGTTCTCAGTGTGCATAAATATAGACCCAGTCAGTTCTATATTGTAGAAGACATGCCCAGCCGGACAGAGGTCTTCAAGTTTTATATTTCAATAAATGTTTTGAGAAACAATAATACACCTTCAACAATTCACGTTCGTGGGGCACAAGCCTGTACCAACCCACGACAGTACATAGACACAGACAACATACACAGAAGGGCTTACAAGGCAAGATCAAAAAGTCTCTGTAAAGTTTCAAAATTAAACAGAGAGATTCCAGTAGGTACCATTACATACTTTCGTGTGGTAAATCATTGTACAGGTATATGGTACACAGAGTCTGTTTATGTTGATTATTCTTGTGTCTCCTTGCTAGGGACCACTGTTGTTTCTGTACGATAAACTCCCGAGGTCCCTCGCTGATACTAATTGGGGTCCCCTTGTTGTTTTAAATAGTTCTCAGTGTGCAGACATTTGTACCAAGTGTACCAAGCACGACTGATATCAGGGCAATAACATATTATTCTCAAATAAATCACATCTTTCGTCTAGGTTGAAAGCTACAATAACAATTAGGTGTCGTGCGCAAACTGAAGCCTGAAGGAAAATATGGTGTTTAAAAATTTAATAAACTCATGCTAACTTAACACAATATATAGAAACGCAGTAACCATATGACAGCCCACTTTTCATATTAAAAGACGAACAAACTTTAAGAAAGGTCCCATGCTGAAAAGAGTCTCTTTTAGCAAAGCTTCTATTGTAACCAGTCCGCCATCTGGTGACCAGATCGGGGATAGGCCCACATTATTTGCTGAAGTAAATACAGTTGAGAGGGACATTAACATTTTTGGATTGAATAAGGTTGGGAAGAATGTCATTTCACCAACAGTATCAATGGACAGAAGTTTAGCCCCTGTGATATCTCAAGCAAATGGCGATGCTTTTCAGTGTATTACAGTTGACTCATCAAATTCTGATGTTGTGCAAACCTTAGCCATGAATAGCTGTTATCTATACTACTATTATAAAGAGAGAACATGCACCTTTGAGCCAGGTAAACTCGGGAACCACAGCGCCAATCCACACACCGATACATTGTAGAAATTGTCAGGGTGTGCAGATGGACAAAGGATATAAAAAAGAAAAATATAACGTACATTTCAAAATATAACTTTTAAAAAAAAGTAGTGCCCTGGAAGTAGCGCCGGCCGCGACGCTGCTCTGGTCACGACGTAGCGCTGGCCGCGATGTGCGTGATGAGGACGTGCGTGATGACGAGAAGGAGAGAAATGGAGCTGCGGTGAAGAGAGGAGCGCGGGCACGTCATGGCGAAGAGGAGCGGCGGGAAGGAGCGGCAGATCAGGTAAAGTAAATGCTCATTAAAATCGCGGCGGGAGGCGGGGGGAGGCGAGAAGGGGCAGGGGCAGCGGGAGGGGGGCGGGAGCGGGTGTGCACAGTGCGCCAGGTGGGAGGAGTGGGGGCGGGAGGAGTGGGGGTGGGAGGGAATCGGGACGGCAGGGGGTCGGGGCGGGAACGGGTGTACTGCCCCCAGCCCCTTTCTGCCCCAGGCAATGCTAGTCTATCTATACTACTATTATAAAGAGAGAGCCCAAACCTTTGAGGCGGGTAATCTCAGAAACAACAGCACCAATCACGAACACACCTAAAAGGCTTTGAGTCAGAAAAGGACAATGAGTGCACAACCAGAAGTGAACACACTGGTAATGGAGAAGCAAAATAGATGGTGCACCTGGGTGAGTGGGGAGCCCTTGGACCACTCGATGTTTGGTAGAGGAACTACCAAATACATGAATTGAAAATATACCCAATGCACTCAAAGGTTATTACGTCAGTAAGTAATATTATAGACAGCAAAAAAATAATAATGTACAAGGCGACAGAGAGATGTAGGAATCTCCAGTGGAGGAGTGGTCCGATGGAGTCCTTTATTATGTATAACAGCCAGCCGACACGTGTTTCATCGCTGATTGTGCGAATCCTCAGAGCTAATTGTGGCTGTATTACACCGGGAGGTCGCTTAGCTGGTGATACTTCCGACCCAGCCGGGCCCTTGACCTTCGATAAGTAGAAAACAGTGAAGAGGCTGCAAACCCCTATATGCGGCGCAAATCCGTCGAAAATATATCCTATGCTAATCCAATCAATCGGAACTTGTAAAAACGTTGTATATTCGGGCGTGTACACAGATCAAGTCTTTCAAGTGTTCACGCTGTTGTAGTGCAGACAGAGTCGGGTACGACTCATTTATGTCCGAGAAAGCCCGGTACCTAAGAATATCGTACAGTCGCTGCGTATTAGTCCCGATCGTGTGTCTGGTCAGACACACGAAGGTCAAGGGCCCGGCTGGGTCGGAAGTATCAACAGCTAAGCGACCTCCCGGTGTAATACAGCCACAATTAGCCCTGAGGATTCGCAATCAGCGATGAAACACGTGTCGGCTGGCTGTTATACATAATAAAGGACTCCATCGGACCACTCCTCCACTGGAGATTCCTACATCTCTCTGTCGCCTTGTACATTATTATTTTTTTGCTGTCTATAATATTACTTATTGACGTAATACCCTTTGAGTGCATTGGGTATATTTTCAATTCACAGCACCAATCACAACACCCAATACAGCGTTGGAAAGGCCAGTTACAGCAGAAGGACATAGGCTATGCAGACGCCCACCATATACATTTAAAAGGTAAAAGAACTGTGCCAGCAAAGTAGTCCCTTGTGGGCGTGTCCGCGTTGAGCTGTGGGCGTGACAAACGCTGGGGGCGTGTGGTACGTTCCGCCTTTCATGCCATGTCTCATATTGTGTGCTAATCCCACCCTGCTCCCTTTAAATACCTCTGCACCCCATAATCATAACCCACCCTTACTCCTTAAAATACCCCAACACCCTTAAACACTAACCCATCTTAACCCTATAAATATACCCTGTACATCAAACGCCAAACCTATCCCTAAACCCTAAAAATACCCATGTACCCAAAAACCCAAACCAAGCCCTGAACCCTATAAATGCCCCTGTACCTCAAAACCCAAACCTACCCCTGAGCCCTAAAAATACCCCTGTACCCCAAAACCCAAACCTAGCCCTGAACCCTAAAAATATCACTGTACCCCAAAACCACCTGTGAACCCTAAAATACCCCTGTACCTCAAAACCCAAACCTAGCCCTGAACCCTTAAAATACCCCTGTACCCTAAAACCCAAACCTACCCCTGAACCCTAAAAATACCCCTGTACCCCAAAACCCAAACCTAGCCCTGAAACCTAAAAATAACCATGTACCCCAAAACCCAAACCTACCCCTGAACCCTAAAATACCCCTGTACCCCAAAACCCAAACCTAGCCCTGAACCCTAAAAATAACCCTGTACCCCAAAACCCAAACCTAGCCCTGAACCCTTAAAATACCCCTGTACCCCAAAACCCAAACCTACCCCATAACCCTAAATACCCCTATACCCCAAAACCCAAACCTTACCCTGAACCCTAAAAATACCCCTGTACCCTAAAACCCATACCTATCCCTAAACCCTAAAACTACCCCTGTACCACATAACCCAAAACTATATCTGAACCCTTAAACTACCCAAACACCCCAAAACATATACCTCAGTATCCCAAAACATATACCCCTATACCCATACTAACCATATCCAAACATTAAAAAAAACATGCTTTTATCATTCATGCATTTACAACATATTTCGTTGTAAATGTATGCGTGGTAAAAGCATATAAAATGTAATGCCATGCGTTATAATGGCATTGCGGAGTCATGGTACTTTCGTAATGAAAGTACGCGGAGTGATGGTATGAGGAAAGAAAGTTGCAGATTAATGGGTGTTTACCCTCCCCCGGTAAGTATATTGGTGGCACGGCGACCCACATCTCCAGCAACATACTCATATTTTTTCACCACCCATTTGAAAAATGCACAGGTCTCTCTCATTGATGGACAGCACCGACATACACTTTTAGACACACCTCCCTCCACAAGTTCTAGAATTGCTAACTTTAGAGCTGGAGAGCTACGTTCGAATCTCGGCATCAGCTCAACATCCTGTGATTCCAGGCAAATCGCTTTGTCTCCCCGTGCCTACCACCAATGAATGTGTTCTTCTGTAATGTAAATTGTGCTCATGCCATGTTGTCGAGTTCGCGCTATATAATAATGCAAGGAAAAATAAAGTAGGGAAACTCGAGTTCACACACTACTGAACGCGCACTCTTGAGTGCATCAGCAGTGCACTGTGAATCGGAGCCTTTCACAGGGCTGTCACAGATAAGAAATGCTATCAAAACGAAATCCTACAAAACAATATACTACTGGCCGGCAGCAATTCATACCTGGACAACGTCGGGACGGGCTGCTAGTACTACTATTATAAAGTAAGAACTGGGAACCTTTGAGGCGTGTAAACTCGGGAACCACAGCGCCAATCCAAACACCCAATACATCATTGGAATTGGCAGGGTCTGCAGAGTGACATAGGCTACATAACCCCCAAAAATATATGTTCTTTAAAAAATATACCTTACTAAAAAATAGTCCCTTGGAAGTAGCGCCGGCTGTGTGCACGTACGTGCTGACATCATCAGGAGCGCGAGGAGTACAGCCGTGGGGAGGAAAAGTAAAGACGGCTTTCGGCGGGAGAGGCACCGAAGAGAGGTAAGGGACTTCCTGGAGCGCGGAAAGGAGCAGACAATTTGTGACGGGTGTCAGTATTGCAGGGGGCCCTGAAGCAGCCTTTACGTCGGGGCGCCCGGGGGCCCAGACACAGCCTTTTGCTCCCGGACAACGTCGGGACGGGCTACAAATAAATGAATAAACAGGCAAAAAGAAGGCCCCTCGACAACTCAGAAAATAAATAAAACAGGCCTGTGGTTACTCGGAATCGGTAAAAGTGTGCAGGAATACAGGGACTGAGGCCCGGATTAACCCTCCTCCCCCCGGAGCTACGGAGACTCACAAGAGGCAGAGATATTTGATAAAAACACCTGATAACAGAACATGGACGTGGCAGGCGGGAGATGGAGGGCGGGAGGGAGAGAGAATCAGTGGTTTGTGATATTCATCGGGTCAAGTCATTTCATATTTGTTGCTGTTTCCACTTTAACACCACTCACAGTAAATGTCTCTCCTGTTATAACATCACATTTATAAAAAATGGAATTCTACATCGCAAACAATTTGGGTGCTGAGGTTTTATCAGGTCTCTGCCAAAGCGCTGCTTTACAGTGATCAATGAGGCGTTTAATTAGTGCGTGAAGACACCAGCATCACTGCAACAAGAGGCCCCAGTTTACGGGAATTGTGGCATTAGAAATTGTCTGCACATGTTAAGGTTTGTCAGCATTACAGTGAGATTGCAACAGGCGTTTTTACACACCCCCTGGCGAGGGTTGCAGACACCACTGTGACCAGAAGCCCAAGTTTATGAGACTGTGGCGCTATAAATTGTGTGCACTTTTTAGTTTATTCCACAGTGATCAATGAGGCGTTTAATCAGTGCGTGAAGACACCAGCATCACTGCGACCAGAGGCCCCAGTGTACGGGAATTGTGGCATTATAAATTGCAACAAAATAGCAGATTTTCAACTGCAAAATCTGGCATTTTGTGGTCCGGCGAGGGAGAAATACTGCCAGGCACAAAAAAGGGCAGTAAGAGCGCACCACCCAGGCATCAAACGTCCTGCAACTACAGAAGCAGGAAGACAGGGGAATTTTGGGTGAAATTTCCCACGCCACTTGACAACAAGAAACTGGAACATTTCAACAGAGTTGTAAATTGGAGGGAATTTGATGGTGGTATTGGAGATGAGGAGCAGCCTAGCGGCCATGGCATGATTGGTAGTTTTGATAAGAAACGGGTGGTAGGTAGTTTTCCACAGGAGGGGGACAATGAGTCATTGGAGGAGGGGGAGCTGTCAGAACCTGAGGACATAGATGGTGCTTTACCTCAATTTTCAGGGCTACCGGGGGGGGGGGGGCACACTAAAGAATTGTCCAGCTTATATTTTTTGCAAAACAAAGGAACTGAACCTGGCACTCGCGGAGTGGGTATGAAGAAACAGAGCAAAGGGGTGAAGCATGGCGGATTGGCTGAACTCTACGCACAGCATAAGCCAGGTGAGATTTCAGTGTGGTCTTCAAAATGTGCAAGAGTGGATTAAAGCGCGGGTACTGATGGGACGCATATGACATTAGATACTAAACTAGATTCTGTTGTGGACAGTAAAGAGGGTGGAACAGTGTCTACTCCAGGTCAGGCATCAGTGGTAGAAGAGAGTTCAAACAAAACAGATCTTGAACAAAGACAGTTGACATTTTTAAACGTTTGCCTTATATGGGCGTTTCTATGCCTCTGGGGGCTCATTTAAGCAAGTTCAGGAAGGATAAGATATGGAAAGGGAAATTTATTGACGTTTTTAAACTTCTTCACAGGGACATTCAAGTGAGGTTCTTTAATTTTGCCTCCCTCTTACATTTGTCATCAATTTGTGTTGCCTTTACACAGACTGCTCTATTCATGAAGTGTTTCTGCCCTTTGGACTGCAACGTGTAGAAAACCCCCCTCTGTCCTTGCTTTGAAAGCAATCTCAGACACTAGCTGGCCTACCTGCATACAGACATGTTCTGCCATTACTGATTGACCTATAAGTGCTGTAATTGATTGACTTATGGGTAGGGTAGAAACACGACGTAAGGGGGACATTCTGGTTACATGATGTTTTTCTATTGGCTAATATTTTGCAGATCTTGTATGTCCATATTAGGTATTTTGTATGCTTGCAGAAGCTAGGACTGCCCCTTTCTTTGATGCTGAGTTTGTAACTCTAAGCATATAAAAGGCCTCTGTGTTTTGTACTCTTTAGACTGCCTCATTCGGTTGCTGCGGCTTCTGTGTGACGTGGCCTCACTAATTAAGTTTAATAAAGATGTCTTTTCATATTTCAGCTTCCGTGCCAAGTTCTTTTGTATTAGTGAGACCCCTGTGAATGAAGATTTCAGTTCTTCAGATGGCGCGGCCAACGCGGGCTTCATCAGAGAAGTGGCATTCTGTGGGAGTGATCTTGTCAGGAGACAGAAATCTACTGAGGAGGACAAGACAGGATTCTACTAAGAAGGTGCTCTGTGCACAGGGATTCTGGAGATTCTTCGTCTCTGCAGCCCGGTGTTTTTCTGCTCGTCCTGATTTTGATCTTCCACATGATATCACTCCTGACTGACAACCTTTTTGGCGTGAGTATTAAAAAAAAAACAAAGAGACCGTTAGGTCATTTAGAACTTGGCAGTTAGAATTTGGATAACCTTTTTGATTGGTAAGAGTAAGGTAGTTTAGTAACCCTTACTGTAGCTTTGGAAGAATAAGGTAGTTTAGTAACGCTTACTGTAGCTTTGGAACTTTGGAATTTGTGTTGGCAAACTTTTGGATTTGTGTAGGTTTGTATATGCGAATTGCAATTTGTGTAGACAGGTAATGAGGAGAATTTTCTCTATTTGGTTTAGTTGAACGGTGCACGTACGAGAAGTACATTAATCACTATTTTGATTATAATATTGTATATTTTGCAATATTTTTGGCATGCCTGTTTCAAAGCTCACACAGAGGAATGTGTTGCTTTATTTGGAAGGTACCATAGTGTGATGTGAAGTAAATTAGCCGGCTTCCCTAGAGGGAATATCTAAATAGGTTTAGATTTACAAACATATTTCTTCCTTGGTGATTTTGTATCCCCAGGGAATTAAAATATGGACATAAAACATACAAGGATCCTTTGTTCTGCGCAATTTTATGAATGAAGATATGCAGAGCGATTTATGGTGTTCTGCTAGTCAAAGCTAGTGAATTGAGTGTATTTTCGCTTCTTGGACATACATCAGTCTGTTGGGCTGTTTTTGCAGTCTTTTGGAACACAATTGAGAAGCGTTTCTTGTAAATATGACTTACAACTAGTATTTACAAATGGTTTGGTATAAGTACAGTCTGCAGGTTGTCCTTTATTTCTGTCCTGAGTATTGATATGTGGGTTAAATGTGTGTTTAAAAGTCTATGTGGTTTTCCCATTAGTGCAATTTATGTAAGTGAATGGCGATGGCGCTATTCACGAAATGCATGGCATAAGCACGCCGTATTGTGTGTCCTGAGTGTTTGACCCCTTTTCTGTTTATGTCTGAAATTAGCTCAAATGTGTGTTTGTGTTTTTTCTTGATGTTTTCAGTCTATTAAGCAAGATGTCTAAATGTTTAAAAACTAAAATGTAAATTCACATACACTAGGAATAAAAAGCCCCCAAAAACGAAAATGGGTGTTTTGGAAAAAATAAATAAACTTATAGTATTTTTTACTTACATACATTGTGTTAGATATTAACAGGCAAACAGATCAGCTGAAGTAAATTCCTGCTGAACTCAAAATATTATAGAACACGCATTAATATGTTTTAGTTTGAAAAAGACTGCCAGCTGCCCATGTTACAAACATTTAGAGACAAGCTACATAAACAGTAATATTTTTTTAACCAGGATTTTGCCCTCAGTTGCACGGGTGAAATTTTGCATTTCAGAATGTTGTTTTAAAAAGGCTCTAAATCTAAGGTTCATTATTTTGTATAATAGGAAGACATTTCAATTAAGGGTTTTCCTCTCTTTAAGCATTTCTGTAAGTATATTCTTGGCTCAGTTGCTAAATAATAATTAACCCATGTAATGAAGAAACATTTAAAAAGAAAGAAACAGTAACAGATGCTGAAACAAGATAAGGCAAGTGCAAGGAAACTAAAAAGTTAATGATGTCTTAAACATTGATTGGCAATCTCAGATAAAGATCAATCAGGGAAATTGGCTTTGCGAGGTCAGTTTCGGGTGAAGAGGTTAGTTTCTTACAGTTTAATCTGGTTAATGTATACATGACCTGGGGAGGCAAGACCACCTTGTTCGTCAGGCTATCTTTGCAGGCCTACATGGCACAGAGAAAATAAAAAAAAAGAAAATGAAGTCAGATTCGAGGAATTACAGAGCCTTAATATGTGGAATTAAAAAAAATGATTGGGTTATAAAAATAAGTGCTACAAAATTCGTTTTTTACTATTCATGAAGCTTAATACCTATACTGTGACCTACTAGCATTATAATTTAATTTAAGGTATGGTACACTGCATAATGAAGACATTAGCATATAGAATTTCACTTGACGCAGGCATGAAAAACTCATTTTTTTCAGGATTTGCAGGAGATATGTCTAACGTCCAATCTCTGCAATTTGTAGAGAACATTCTGAGGATGATTAATAAGTAATGCAATTGTAGGATCTTTATTTTTAAGTGCCCCAAATATCAAAGTCGAATTTGGGTAAAATGTTGCCATTTTTGCCATTTACAATAGCTTTAAAGTGCTTTAGGATTCAGTAAATGCATACATTTAGGTATGATACAAATTTGCAGGTTGTTCCCATTTGGGTTTCCTTAAATAGGTCAGTGAGCCAATGTGCCTGATGCAGAGGTTTGAGTTTAATATCAGGGTGGAAGGTTTTAACTTTTGCTGGACCTAACTGAGACCTTCATCCTTTTAAGGTTGATGAAATGAGCACCATTGCAAACAAGCATTTGTTCTAAAAACTGGTATGTGTGTTATTATGTTCTGCGAATTATTCACAGTAACTGTTTTAATAATCTAAGTATAGAAATAAATTGTAGCCCCTAACAGGAGTAATATCTATATCATGTGTTTTTAAATAGGGTTGGTTATTGCAGGTTAGAAATAGTTGGGAAGGTTTTTTTTTCCTTTTTCAGCCTTAGAGTGAAGAAGAGATAGAGGGCTGAGGAGCCTGCAAGGCAGATTTTGACCTTAAGGTCAGTGAGGAAGGATAGGAGTAAGTGTAAAGAGATGGAAAAATTATTGCTTAGAAAAGCAGGGCCTCAAAGGGTGTTGGCGCACGGGACACGCAGAGTGTCTGTGAAAACGTTTTTGGAAAGTTAAAAAGGTTTAGCATGTTTTCAAAAGATGGTTGTTACAGTTGATATTTTGTGTGTTATGTGCAGAAATGTTTGTGCGTTTTACATAATTTTGCATTTTGTCCTTTTGTGGATTGTTCCTGCTGGTCCTGTGTGTCAGAAGCGACACAGTTAGTTGTGTTTGACAGCCAAATGTCCACTAACTGGTGATCTGCTGTCAAAAGGAGGGTGAGGATTTTAAGCCTGACAAATTAAGCAGGCCTGAATATTCTGTTTTGGGCTGCAGGTTCACAGTGCATAAAAGTGCATGCAATAGTGTTGTGTGTCACCGCTTATTTACATATGCTATTGTTTTGTCTATGCTTTTTGTGCTTGATATATAGCGCGTATATCTGATGGCTTGGCATATGTGTGTTTTTTGAGTTTTTTTGCGCTGATACTAAATTTCACAGATAAGATTTTTCATGCTGTAAACAAAACAAGACAACACTTCACCAGTGTATGTCAAATTTGGCTTTAATGGTATTTGAAGGAAAATAAAAAAGAGATATACAGAATCAAAGTGTGTCATCTGCAATTAGTCACGATACTGTCCTCTTCCCTTAAAGGAACAGGCAGCCCTAAATTTATGTATCCTGATTGGACGTAAGGATAAATTATAGATTTGCTACTCTTGTGCATGGTGACCTAATTTCTATATTACATTAGTCAGTTTTGTTCTGCTTCCTAAGTAGTGTATGGCTTTGTACCATAAAGGAAACAAGGCTTCATTTTTACCTAGTCCCATTTCCCTTTTCCAAATTCCTTTCACCAGTTGGTGTATTGCTCAGGTTCACGCTTCCAGACTGCAGTAATGTACCAGAGACCCCATATTATGTATAATTCCCTTTTGTATGACCAGTCTGGTTTTCAAAAAATTTCTTTAGGCCTACTCTGATGTTTTCGAGTCTGACTGTTAGGGTAGTGATGGACTGATTAACTGACTCAATACTATAGTAAGATAAGTTTTCCACCTCAATAGGAGAACACCTTACGTTTTTTTGAATATGACAAATGCAATGCCTATTCTAATTTGGTTTTTAGTTCCTTTTTTCTGCTGCTTTAATTTTTGATGGACCAGATGTATTTTAAATAATGGAAATACCAGGACTCTCTAGTTCTTGTCTTTTGTTTCCACATTTTGATCATTAGCTTTTGTATTGCATAGTCCACCTGATGCACAATTATTAAAGGGAGGTATCTACATGTCCCTGATAATATGTATTATGTGATCTCTCTTTTGAGGTGTTCTAGATAAGGAATTTAGGAACACCTATATGTAATAATTGAAAAAAAAATGTGTTTGCCCCATTAGACAATGCCACCATATGTGAGGACATCCATTCAGATAGAATTCCCATGTAGCTATCTACCCTTAGGTGGTAGAGGATATGCTCTCACGTGGAAACCCAATTAAAGAGGCTAGAGGCACTGTTTTGCCTACTGCCTTTGTTTTTGTATTGTCTTTGAGAATGACAGTGTGTTTTAGACCAGAAATGTCCCATGACGTATGGCCACTCCTTTAAAGATTGCAGGCCACTTGCTTGCAGTCCCCTTGTTATACAATGAACTGTTTTTGTACTTAATTGAAGGAAACAACTGTGTCACATTTCCTACATCACTAGGTTCTGCGGGATTAAGTAATGATAACCTGCGGAACTCACCCACAATCCCATCAGTGACAGCTAACAGATGAAAAGTCCCAGCACCCAGAAAAGTAGCAAGATTGGACAGCGATCGCCAGCGTGCCATCAGTGGTATCTCCAACGTATTGTAGTTGCTTCATCAGAAGGCGTTGAACATCAGAAAAGAAGGAGGATTTGGTTTTGCCACAGAACCAGAATTTCAGTGCAAAAGAGCGAAAGAGAAGGATTCTTATTTTTGAGGCTTCAGTTTTCCTCCTGTCATGTACTGGTTAACCTCTGACAGTATGCAGTCCCTTGAGCCACTTGGCCTGAGTTTTTGGCCACACACCCCCTTTTCCTTTGCTCCAACGGAAGTGCAGTGCCCTGGAGGATTTGAGATTGGCAAAAGGCACTACATTATGGTGCCCATGAAAGAGCATCCCGAGCATCCTCTGACACTGAATAGAGAGTGTTGGAGCCTGAAAGTGTTGCTGAGAGTGACAGTCTGTTGCTCTTTCCCGATTAATAGTACTTGGGTCTGCATGAGATGATCTGTGCCCTTGATCAATGAAGAGCACACTATCTGTAGTGCCTGCAGCACAGGAAATATTGGTGCACTGCATTGAGACATTGAGACTTTCAAGTGAGCTGTGAGTGTTTGCCAGGAAGGCACTCCAACTGATACTGAGTAACATAATTTTCATGAAAGGCCTGAATGAAGAGGCCCATGCAGAAGAAAACAACAGGAACAGGATTTGATGGACAATAGAAGCCTGCCAGAGAGGCTTCGACGGACTCTGGGTATTTTTCGTGCAATTGCATAGAATGGGTGTTTGGAGACTGATTCTTATTGTTTTATTGGCATTGTCAATAGTCACTGAAATACATAATGTTTGCAAAATAATTTTAGGATTTGCCTGTGTAATGGCAAAAGCAGGGTCTGAGGTTCTTTAATTTTGAGTCCATCTTACATTTGTCATCAATTTGTGTTGACTTTACACAGAATGCTCTATTCATGAAGTGTTTCTGCCCTTTGGACTGCAACGTGTAGAAACCCCCCCTCTGTTCTTGCTTTGAAAGCAATTTCAGACACCAGCTGGCCTAACTGCATACAGACATGTTCTGCCATTACTGATTGACCTATAAGTGCTGTAATTGATTGACTTATGGGTAGGGCAGAAACACGACGTAAGGGGGACATTCTGGTTACATGATGTTTTTCTATTGGCTAATATTTTGCAGATCTTGTATGTCCATATTATGTATTTTGTATGCTTGTAGAAGCTAGTACTGCCCCTTTCTTTGATGCTGAGTTTGTAACTCTAAGCATATAAAAGGCCTCTGTGTTTTGTACTCTTTAGACTGCCTCATTCGGTTGCTGCGGCTTCTGTGTGACGTGGCCTCACTTATTAAGTTTAATAAAGATGTATTTTCATATTTCAGCTTCTGTGCCAAGTTCTTTTGTATTAGTGAGACCCCTGAGAGTGAAGATTTCAGTTCTTCACAAGCAAAAGAGGGCTCCAAAGAAGAGGCTTGGGAACTTTTCAAACGGCCAAGGGTTCCAACAAACATAGACTCCTGAACTTCTGCCTTCCTCATTTTTGCCAGTGTATATTGTGAAAAATTTGCAGACAGATCGGTATCCCTTTTTAAATACCTAGATCTATCCTACTAATATAAAGTAAGAACTGGGAACCTTTGAGGCGGGTAAACTTGGGAACCACAGCGCCCATCCAAACACCCAATACATCATTGGAATTGGCAGGGTCTGCAGAATGACATAGGCTATATAACCCCCAAAAATATACGTTCTTTAAAAAATATACCTTACTAAAAATATAGTCCCTTGGAAATAGCGCCGGCTGTGTGCACGAACGTGCTGACATCATCAGGAGCACGAGGAGTACAGCCGTGGGGAGGAAAAGTAAAGACGGCGTTCGGCGGGAGGAGCACCCAAGAGAGGTAAGGGACTTCCTTGAGTGCGGAAAGGAGCAGACAATTTGTGACGGGTGTCAGTATTGCAGGGGGCCCTGAAGCAGCCTTTACGTCGGGGCGGCCGGGGGCCCAGAAGCAGCCTTTTGCTCCTGGACCACGTCGGGACGGGCTACAAATAAATGAATAAACAGGCAAAAAGAAGGCCCCTCGACAACTCAGAAAAATAAATAAAACAGGCCTGTGGTTACTCAGAATCGGTAAAAGTGTGCAGGAATACAGGGACTGAGGCCCGGATTAACCCTCCTCCCCCCGGAGCTACGGAGACTCACAAGAGGCAGAGATATTTGAAAAAAACACCTGATAACAGAACATGGATGTGGCAGGCGGGGGAGGGAGGGTGGGAGGGAGAGAGAATCAGTGGTTTGTGATATTCATCAGGTCAAGTCATTTCATATTTGTTGCTGGTTCCACTTTAAAACAACTCACAGTAAATGTCTCTCCTGTTATAACATCACATGTATAAAAAATGGAATTCTACATCGCAAACAATTTGGGTGCTGAGGTTTTATCAGGTCTCTGCCAAAGCGCTGCTTTACAGTGATCAATGAGGCATTTAATCAGTGCGTGAAGACACCAGCATCCCTGCGACCAGAGGCCCTAGTTTACGGGAATTGTGGCACTAGAAATTGTCTGCACATGTTAAGGTTTGTCAGCATTACAGTGAGATTGTAACAGGTATTTTTACACACACCCCCTGGCGAGGGTTGCAGACACCACTGCGACCAGAAGCCCAAGTTTATGAGTCTGTGGCGCTATAAATTGTCTGCACTTTTTAGTTTATTCCACAGTGATCAATGAGGCGTTTAATCAGTGCGTGAAGACACCAGCATCACTGCGACCAGAGGCCCCAGTTTACGGGAATTGTGGCATTATAAATTGTCTGCACATGTTAAGGTTTGTCAGCATTACAGTGAGATTGCAACAGGTGTTTTTACACACCCCCTGGCGAGGGTTGCAGACACCACTGCGACCAGAAGCCCAAGTTTATGAGACTGTGGCGCTATAAATTGTCTGCACTTTTTAGTTTATTCCACAGTGATCAATGAGGCGTTTAATCAGTGCGTCAAGATACCAGCATCACGGCGACCAGAGCCCCCAGTTTACGGGAATTGTGACATTATAAAATTGTCTGCACATGTTAAGGTTTGTCAGCATTACAGTGAGATTGCAACAGGCGTTTTTACGCACCCCCTGGCGAGGGTTGCAGACACCACTGCGACCAGAAGCCCAAGTTTATGAGACTGTGGCGCTATAAATTGTCTGCACTTTTTAGTTTATTCCTGCATAACGCTTGTATTGTGCTTGTGAAATCAATTGTATCTATCCATCTATACTACTATTATAAAGAGAGAGCCCAAAACTTTGAGGCGGGTAATCTCAGGAACCACAGCACCAATCACAACACCCAATACAGCGTTGAAAAGGGCTGTTACAGCAGAAGGATATAGGCTATGCAGATGCCCCCCATATACATTTAAAAGGTAAAAGAACCGTGCCAGCAAAGTAGTCCCTTGTGGCTGTGTCCGCGTTGAGCTGTGGGCATGACAAACACTGGGGGCGTGTGGTACGTTCCGCCTTTCATGCCATGTCTCATATTGTGTGCTAATCCCACCCTGCTCCCTTTAAATACCCCTGCACCCCATAATCATAACCCACCCTTACTCCTTAAAATACCCCAACACCCTTAAACACTAACCCATCTTAACCCTATAAATATACCCTGTACCCCAAACCCCAAACCTATCCCTAAACCCTAAAAATACCCCTGTACCCAAAAACCCAAACCTAGCCCTGAACACTATAAATGGCCCTGTACCTCAAAACCCAAACCTACCCCTGAACCCTAAAAATACCCCTGTACCCCAAAACCCAAACCTAGCCCTGAACCCTAAAAATATCACTGTACCCCAAAACCACCCGTGAACCCTAAAATACCCCTGTACCTCAAAACCCAAACCTAGCCCTGAACCCTTAAAATACCCCTGTACCCTAAAACCCAAACCTACCCCTGAACCTTAAAAATACCCCTGTTCCCCAAAACCCAAACCTAGCCCTGAAACCTAAAAATAACCCTGTACCCCAAAACCCAAACCTACCCCTGAACCCTAAAATACCCCAGTACCCCAAAACCCAAACCTAGGCCTGAACCCTAAAAATACCCCTGTACCCCAAAACCCAAACCTAGCCCTGAACCCTTAAAATACCCCTGTACCCCAAAACCCAAACCTACCCCTGAACCCTAAAAATACCCCTATACCCCAAAACCCAAACCTAACCCTGAACCCTAAAAATACCCCTGTACCCTAAAACTCATACCTACCCCTAAACCCTAAAACTACCCCTGTACCCCATAACCCAAAACTTTATCTGAACCCTTAAAATACCCAAATACCCCAAAACATATACCTCAGTATCCCAAAACATATACCCCTATACCCATACTTACCTTATCCAAACATTTAAAAAAACATGCTTTTATCATTCATGCAGTTACAACAAATTTCGTTGTAAATGTATGCGTGGTAAAAGCATATAAAATGTAATGCCATGCGTTATAATGGCATTGCGAAGTCATGGTACTTTCGTAATGAAAGTATGAGGAGTGATGGTATGAGGAAAGAAAGTTGCAGATTAATGGGTGTTTACCCTCCCCCGGTAAGTACATTGGTGGCACGGCGGCCCACATCTCCAGCAACATACTCATATTTTTTCACCACCCATTTGAAAAATGCACAGGTCTCTCTCATTGATGGACAGCACCAACATACACTTTTAGACACACCTCCCGCCACAAGTTCTAGAATTGCTTGCTTTAGAGCTGGAGAGCTACGTTCGAATCTCTGCATCAGCTCAACATCCTGTGATTCCAGGCAAATCGCTTTGTCTCCCCGTGCCTACCACAAATGAATGTGTTCTTCTGTAATGTAAATTGTGCTCATGCCATGTTGTCGAGTTCGCGCTATATAATATTGCAAGGAAAAATAAAGTAGGGAAACTCGAGTTCACACACTACTGAACGCACACTCTTAAGTGCATCAGCAGTGCACTGTGAATCAGAGGGTTTCACAGGCCTGTCACAGATAAGAAATGCTATCAAAACGAAATCCTACAGAACAATATACTACTGGCCGGAAGCAATTCATACCCGGACAACGTCGGGACGGGCTGCTAGTACTACTATTATAAAGTAAGAACTGGGAACCTTTGAGGCTGGTAAACTTGGGAACCACAGCGCCAATCACAACACCCAATACAGCGTTGGAAAGGGCAGATGCAGCAGAAGGACATAGGCTATGCAGACGCCCACCATATACATTTAAAAGGTAAAATAACCGTGCCAGCAAAGTAGTCAAAAGGTAAAAGAACCGTGCCAGCAAAGTAGTCCCTTGTGGGCATGTCTGCGTTGTGCTGTGGGGATGTGCTGGGGGCGTGACAAACGCTGGGGGCGTGTGGTACGTTCCGCCCTTCATACCATGTCTCATATCGTGTACTGTGGGTGTGTGCTGGGGGCGTGTGCGGGGCGCGGGATTGCGGAAAAAAAAGCGAGCGTTGTGCCCTATATTTCATTGTTTTTTCTTCCCAGGTTCTGTACATTCCAGCTCTGGGCGTCCACCCTGCTCCCTTAGAATACCCCTGCACCCCATAATCATAACCCACCCTTACTCCTTAAAACACCCCAACACCCTTAAACACTAACCCATCTTAACCCTATAAAAATACGCTGTACCACAAAATGCAAACCTATCCCTAAACACTAAAAATACCCCTGTACCCCAAAACTCAAACCTAGCCCTGAACCCTATAAATACCCCTGTACCTCAAAACCCAAACCTACCCCTGAACCCTAAAAATACCCCTGTACCCCAATTCTAGCCCTCAATCCTAAAAATACCACTGTACCCCAAAATCAAAACCTACCCCTGAACCCTAAAATACCCTTGTACCCCAAACCCCATACCTAGCCCATAACCCTTAAAATACCCCGTACCCCAAAACCCAAACCTACCCCTGAACCCTAAAAATACCCCTGTACCCCAAAACTAGCCCTGAACCCTAAAAATAACCCTGTACCCCAAAACCCAAAAGTACCCCTGAACCCCAAAATACCCCTGTACCCCAAAACCCAAACCTAGCCCTGAACCCTAAAAATACCCCTGTACCCCAAAAACTAAACCTAGCCCTGAACCCTTAAAATACCCCTGTACCCCAAAACCCAAACCTACCCCTGAACCCTAAAAATACCCCTATACCCCAAAACCCAACCTAGCCCTGAACCCTAAAAATAACCCCCCTGAACCCTAAAAATACCCCTGTACCCAAAACCCATACCTATCCCTAAACCCTAAAACTACCTTGTACCCCATAACCCCAAACTATATCTGAACCCTAAAAATACCCAAACAGCCCAAAACATATACCTCAGTACCCCAAAACATATACCCCTATACCCATACTTACCTTATCCAAACATTAAAAAAAAACATGCTTTTACCATTCATGCATTTACAACGAATTTTGTTGTAAATGTATGCATGGTAAAAGCATATAAAATTTAGTGCCATGCGTTATAAAGGCATTGCGGAGTCATGGTACTTTTGTAATGAAAGTATGCGGAGTGATGGTATGCGGAAAGAAAGTTGCGGAATAATGGGTGTTTACCATCCCCGGTAAGTACATTGGTGTCACGGCGGCCCACATCTCCAGCAACATACTCATATTTTTTCACCATCCATTTGAAAAATGCACAGGTCTCTCTCATTGATAGCCAGCACCAACATACACTTTTAGACACACCTCCCGCCACAAGTTCTACAATTGCGAACTTTAGAGCTGGGGAGCTACGTTCGAATCTCGGCAACAGCTCAACATCCTGTGATTCCAGGTTGTCTCCCCATGCCTACCACAAATGAATGTGTTCTTCTGTAATGTAAATTGTGCTCATGGAATGTTGTCGAGTTTGCGCCATATAATATTGCAAGGAAAAATAAAGTAGGGAAACTCGTGTTCACACACTACTGAACGTGCACTCTTAAGTGCATCAGCAGTGCACTGTGAATCGGAGCGTTTCACAGGCCTGTCACAGATAAGAAATGCTATCAAAACTAAATCCTACGAAACAATATACTACTGGCCGGCAGCAACTCCTACCCGGACAACGTCGGGACGGGCTGCTAGTATTATTAGAAAGGCAGCATCTGAATTTGGGGGATATGCGTGGCTTCATTATGATGAAGAGTTTAGGGCGCAGTTAGCATTATTACCGGCCAATACAAGGGGGAGGTAGACAATGAGCTTTGCATACAGTGGATGTACCCCCAAAGGCCTCCCCCATCTATGCAACCAGCCAGTGGTTTGGCGGTATCTTATCGGCCCTTTCAGGTTAGACCCACCCCGGGGGTGGGGGGGTGGAGTAGAGCTACAAGCATGGTCTCAGGGGTATGCTGGAATTTCAACAAAGGATATTGTTTGCGCAACCCATGCAAATACAAACACAAGTGCTCCAGATGCGGGGGGCAAACACGCTGTCATCCAATGTTTCGGAGAGGAGAATCAAGAGGGAACCGGTTTTCCTGGCAGGGGCAGAGGGTTTACACCACAGTTTGGCAACAAGTGCTTTTACTCCCATCAGGGTGGACATTTTATGTAAATGGTTGCTGTGCTACCCTGACACGCAGGAGGCCGACATCTTAAGACGGGGTTTTCAAGAAGGTTTAAAGTTGGGTTATCAGGGTCCTAGAAGCCCCAGATTTGCACAGAATTTGAAGTCTGCTAACCAATTTCCACACATAGTTAGACAAAAATTGTTGTTGGAGGTTCAGGAAGGCCGGATGGCAGGTCCTTTTGATCATTGTCCTTTAGCAAATTTGATTGTGTCTCCGCTGGGGGTCGTGCCCAAGAAAGCTGAGGGCGAGTTCAGGATGATTCAACACTTATTATGGCCACAAGGTTCTTCAGTTAAAGATTTCATTGCTAAAGAAGACTCCGACGTACACTTTGAATCTGTAGATTCGGCTTTCACTATCATCAGGGACACAGGAGAGAGGGCACAGTTAGAAAAATGTGACATTAAATCAGCTTTTCGGTTGTTGCCAGTGCACCCATCGGATTTTTCATTATTAGGCAAATTTTTTAAAGGGCCATATTTTGTTGACCAGACCCTACCTATGGGATGTGCTATTTCTTGTAAACTATTTGAGGCATTTAGTTCTTTTCTGCAGTGGTGTTTTATTTACCAGACGGGACATTCAGGCATTACACACTTCCTGGATGATTTCCTTTTTGTAGGTGCAGCTAATTCCCCCCAATGCAAAGATGCTTTGCGGGATTTCAAGTGTATTGCAGATACATTGGGAGTACCATTAGCAGAGGACAAAACGGAAGGCCCTTGTTGTTGCCTTACCTATCTTGGCATTGAGATAGACACTATCAAAATGCAGGCTAGGCTTCCTAAAAAGAAAGTTTTTGAAATTACAGGGTTTTTGGACAGGGCACACGGTGCACACAAATTGACTTTATTAGAAGCATAATGTCTGCTGGGTCATTTAAATTTTGCATGCAAGGTCATCCGTGCTGACAGGTCTTTTTGCAGGCGATTGGGATTCTCTATGTCAGGTATGAGACTCCCTCACCACAGAATCAGGGTTTCAGCACATATGAGAGCAGATTTTGAGGTTTGGTCAATTTTCCTATCGGATTTCAATGGTATCACACTTTGGTCCATGGATGACGAATTTTTCTGGCAACTGCAACTTTTTTCTGATGCTTCTGGTGCCCATGGATTTGGCTTATTTTGGGATGGTAAGTGGTGTGCTGAGAAATGGCCGGAACACTGGTTAGCCAAAAAGAAGAGCATTGCCTTTTGGAATTTTTTCCACTTATAGTGGCTCTTAAAATATGGGGTCACAAAATAGCTAATAAGACAGTGTTATTCAATGTTGACAACAAGACAGTGGTAAATTTAGTCAATGGGCAGAAGGCGAAAGATAGGCAGATGTTGAAGTTACTACAGATATTTATGCTTGGGTGTTTACAGCTTAACATTGTTTTCAAGGTAAAACATATTGCAGGCATAATAATAATAATAATAATAATAATAAAACATTTATAGAGCGCCTGGCTGCACAGAACTGTGTGTCCCCGCGCTAACTGCTAATACATTACAGAAATCCAGAGGAGCTGTGGAAATGGAAGCTCAGGGGAGGATTACATGTTGGGGAACAAATGAGTTTTCAGTTTTGTCCGAAATCTCAGTTCAGATGGCTCCATCCTCTGGTGGAGCGGGAGTGCATTCCAGTATTTAGAGGCTAAATACCTAAAGGATCTTCCTCCCATTTTGGCCCTGATGATTCGGGGGAGTTTGAATAGCATCATGCCAGATGATCTTAGGTTCCGGGTCGGACGGTGTATAGTGAGGAGATTTTTTAAGTAATCAGGACCTTTGTCCTGAGCTATGCGGTGGGCATAGCAAAGGGTCTTAAACTTATTTCTCTCCTTAACTGGCAGCCACTGGAGTTTGGTCAGGGCCGCTTTAGCAGAAGTTCTTCTTGGGAGTCCGAACACCAGGCGTGCGGCAGCGTTCTGCATGCATTGCAGTTGATGTAGGCCCTTCTGACTGAGCCCAATCAGGAGGGCATTCCCATAGTCCAAATGGGGTGTCACCAGTGCATGCACTATGGTTTTTCTGGCTTCGGTAGGAAGAAGATCCAACACCTTTTGAAGAACTTTTGGTATGCTAAAGCACCTTCCTGTTACCCTGCTGACTTGGGTCTTGCCAGAGAGGTCTGAGTCCAGCATAACGCCTAGGTTTCTAACCGCCTCTACAGGAGTAGGCAGGTTACCCATCTCGCTAGGCCACCATGAATGAGACCATACAGAAGTTGCTTTCCCGACCACCAATAGTTCGGTCTTGTCTCCATTCAGACGGAGACAGTTGTTATTCATCCAAGCCGCTACTGCAGACATGCAGTCCGAAAAATTGGTGGCATACTCTCCTCGTCAGGAGTTAGCTTAAACACCAGCTGGGTGTCGTCAGCGTAGCTGACAATGCCCACCCCGAAGCCCTCTACAATGTGTGCCAGGGGTTCCATATAGATGTTAAATAACGTGGGGCTTAGGCTTGAGCCCTGTGGAACCCCATGGCTCACCTTCCGAGGAGATGATCTGAAGGGTGGGCAGTGTAGCTGGAAACTTCTGTCGGCCAAAAAGGAGCGCAGCCAAGCAAGTGCTGGGCCCATTATTCCCATATCTGAGAGACGAGACAGCAGCGTTGAGTGCAGCACGGTGTCAAATGCTGCACTCAGGTCCAGCAGGACCAACGCCGCTGTCTTGCCTTCGTCCACTATCCGCCGGAGATACTCAGTCGAGTATAGGACTGCCGACTCAGTCGAGTAGCCTGATCTAAATCCCGACTGAGAGGGGTGAAGGATATCTTCTCTCTCCAAGTACTCCATGAGTTGTTTGTTAGCAATTTTTTCTATGATTTTAGCACAGAATGGGAGAAGGGAGATTGGGCGGAGATTTTGGAGCTGGGAGATATGAATGTTGGGCTTTTTCTTCAATGGCATAACTTGGGCAGTTTTCCATGCCTCCGGAACATAACATTCCTGGAAAGATAGAGTGATCATGTGACTGATGTGGTCAATCAAAGTACTTTCCATAACTCCCTTACACCGGACTGGAGGGCAGGCGTCAGTGGGGGAGCCGGATTGTATGCCATTAATGATACCCACCAATTCATGTTTGTCAGGGGTTTTAAAACTAGTTAGTGGGGATTTGTTGTTCGGGTGGAGCTGGTATCCGCGTTGGTGTTTAAGAGAGCTTTATTATTTACAAAGGTGGCATCAATTTTATCCACCTTTTCTACAAAGAAGTCAGCAATCAGATCACATGTCTCAGCAGAGTATGTGTCTTGAGTGTCAAGTCTTGAGGGGATTGTGAGTTCTTTGTAGATACTGAACAGTTCTCTCGTGGGATTGTCTGCTTGCTCAATTCTGTTTTTAAAATGGATGCTTTTCTCCGATCTAACCAGCTTCTGATACTTTTTTAGTTCAGTTTTATAACTCGATTTAAGTTCAGGTGCGTAGTTCTTTCTCCATCTCCGTTCTATGGTTTTACATTGAGCTTTAGCTATTCTGAGTTTCTCTGAAAACCATGGGGCAGTTCTGGATTGTCTTACTGGAGGTTTGGATGTCCAGGGGGCGATCTTGTCTAGTGCTTTCGACATCCATATTTTCATAGTTGTCCCAAACCTCCTGTAAGGTGCTACCTGTTGTCGGGGGATGCTCTGCTAAAATGCTATTAAATTAAATTATTAAATTATTTTTTGGCCAGCAGGGGGAGTAAAGCTTTATTCAAACAGTATTGTTAGATTTCGAGTTAGTGAAGCCTTTACCTGCTGAAGTCCAAAGTTGTGGATTGAGCCTGTCTGTCTCCTAGGAGATTCTGAACAGGAGCAAGCAGCTGCCCAGGCCCCACCCCCAGGCCAACAGACCATTGGCTATTTCAGCTACCAGGCAAGCCTGAGCCCTCCTCTCACATCTGCCCAGGCCCCTGAAGGCCTTGCTGGGTGAACCCCAAATCAGTCTCCTCCATCTTGTGAGTTGCAGCCCACATGTGCCCCAGATTGCTTTGAGCAGAGTCCAGGAAGTGGTAAAGAGACAGACTAGTGCTGTCTCTTCCCAAGACAAAAAGTTATTTAAAAAACGATTTTCACTTTCTGTGTTTACTGTCTATGCCTGTGGTTGTTACAGTTAAAAATTGTAGTTTTAGCCTGCCTGTAATTGCATATTTTATCACCTGTGTTGTGTTTTAAATGTGTGGTTTTCCCTGCCCATGATTGCCTTCATTTAGTGTGTTGAATTGTGGGATTTGCAGTCCAATTTCTGTAGTTTGTCCCTCTCATTCCTTGGTGACAAATCTGTTTTCCCTCCAAATTTCTCCTTTGCTCTGTGCTTAGGCCTGTGTGCTGAAACAGTGCAGCCCCAGCCACCATTTTGTGTTCACAAGCCAGTGAGGCCAGCCCCCCTGCCCCCCCTCCCCCAGCAACAGGGATTTTCTACATCAGAGGGTGCTTCTGTGAGCTGTTGAAACTGTATTTACTGGGGCCTGTGCACTTCGTTTTTTGGCCAGCAGGGGGAGTAAAGCTTTATTCAAACAGTATTGTTAGATTTCGAGTTAGTGAAGCCTTTACCTGCTGAAGTCCAAAGTTGTGGATTGAGCCTGTCTGTCTCCTAGGAGATTCTGAACAGGAGCAAGCAGCTTCCAACTCCATGACCAGCAAACCTTGTCTGAGGTTGCTGGGACCTTATATAGTGTGCTGATGGTTGGCACATATGTACACTGATTGGTGGTTGTATCTGGTGTTTCTATTGGGTTAGGGTTAATGTCCTCATTGGCTGGGTATTTGAGGGTTCTGATTGGTTTCTCGGTCTGTGATTCAATCATTGCAGGGTTGGGACTAGGGCTAGGGTTCGGATTTCTATAGGAAGTAGGGACTAGGGCTTCCAAAGTTATTGGTTGTTGGGAGTAGGGTGGGACTAGGGCTACGGTTAGACCTTTAATGGGAAGTAGCGATTTAGTGCTTCTGGTGTGATTGGTTTTTGGACCAGTTGTGGGACTAAGAGTAGGGTTAGGCTTTCTATTGGAAGTAGGGACTAGGGCTACTTGTACCATTGGCTGTTAGGGCTAGTGTTGTGATTGGATAGTGTTAGGGCTAGGGTTCCCATTGGCTGAAGGGGTCACATGATTATTAGGGCTACAAAAAGGGCCAGGCTTAGGGCGTCTCAGCCCGGGCGTCAAGGCTAAGGGTGGAGAGGACAAGGGTAGTTGCCTGTTTGGGCCTGTTCGAGACTGGTCGGGACTAGGGCCTGAAATGCTGCCCTTTTTCTCTTAAAAAAAAAAAATCCTTCACTCTTTTATCCCTCCACTATCCTTTTTCTATCAAAATTAACAGACTAACATGTTCACTTCTCAAATTCCATGTTCCATATTCAACTATACTAATATACTGCCCAAATAACTGAATAACATATCTACTACTCAAATTAATTCATATTCATACTATACTAATTTTCAACACTAATCCTTTATGGGTTCCGGAGTGGCGTGCTACTCGCCAAAAAAGCGCTTCAACACCCATCAGGGGTAACATGTGCTATATGAATGCAAATCTTTCTTCCCTTTTATCCATCCTCTATCCTTCTCACGCCAAGTAACACACTAATATCCACCACTGAATTTACCTCATATTTCACCATATTAATTCACCACTAATCCTTTATAGGCTCCCTGAATAGCATGCGTCAACAAGCGAGCGATAAATAAATACTAACCTTTGTCCTACTCTATCCTTCTGCTATCATTCCAAATCCAAATAACTGACTAACATATCCACCACTTAAAATGTACTTGCATGTTTCACTATACTAATTCAAAACTAATCCTCTGTGGGTCCCGGAGTAGCGTGCTACCCGCCTAAAAAGCGCTTCGACGCCTCGTCAGGGGTAGTAAGCGCTATATAAATGCAATTACAATACAATACAATACAATGCTGTGGTCTGACCAGATCAATGGGATCGGGGGTAGGATCTTAATGCCTTCCCAGTTCGCAAAGATGGGGTCCAGAAGATGTCCCTGCTGATGTGTGGGGGCTGTAGAGAGAATTTTTATATCCACAGAGTTTAGTGCGGCAGCTACCATATGTGCCTCTCTGGAGTTAATGTCTTCAAAATGAAGATTTAGGTCGCCTAAAATAATTAGTTTTTTATATCTAATTGCTAGCTGGGTAGCCGACTCAATGAGTTGGCTACAAAAAGGTCCCGCAGCTCCAAGGGGGGGGATATATCAGTAAACCAGTGATCGCATTTGTCGGATCAATTTTTATGGTAAATATGCCACATTCACTATTGGGTATGGTGGATTTCATTAGAGTGCAATCTAGCTCTGATTTGTAGATTAATGCTAGCCCTCCTCCACGTTGTTTTTGTCTGTCAATTCTCAATAGGCTATAGCTGGGGGGTATTGAGTCCAGGATGTCAGGAGAGGACGTTTCTTCTAGCCATGTCTCGGTAAGAAACATGGCATCCAGATCTTTATTTACCAGTAGGTCGTAGATCTCCGTTTTGTGTTTAGTCAAAGACCTACAGTTCAACAGTATCATCTTAAGGTTGGCTACTTCTCTTGGTATTTTGCTTATCGTGGGAAGTTCTTGGTTACATATTTTACAGAGGGAAGGCATATGTTCAGGTCCTAAGGTATGTAAGCAGCTATGAGTCGGCATTTTACCAATTGTCAGAAGATCAGCTTTGGAATAATGTATTCGGGGACTACTGCTGCTTAGGGCATCCGTTGGAATAGTGGGGCCATGGGGTCCTGCCCCGCGCCCCGATCGATCGCGAACGCATAGACAATAATATCGCGGATGCCCTGTCTCGTTTTCAGTGGGAGAGATTCCGTGGTTTGGTGCCCAGAGCGGACTCGCAGAGGACTCCCATTCCCAGCGAGATTTGGACTCTGGGGATGTGAATGCTTGTCAGCTCATCGAGAACTCTCTTGCATAAAGCACCAAATTGGCTTACAGAAGAGCTTGACTGGAATTTTTAGATTCAGGTGCCATGTTTAGATCTTGCACTGGATTGGGTATGCGACAGCTTAGGGAGGATGTAGTATGCTTTATTATGTTTAATATCAAGAAATATGTTTCTTCCACCACTATAGCTGGCAAATTAGCAGGTATTTCCTTTTATGGAAATTTTTCTGGGGTTACGAGCCCTCAGCAGGTGAGATGGGTAAGAGAATGCTTCAAGGTTGGGCTAAGCAACGGAAGCGGGGTTCCTATCAGAAAGACCCTATATCATTAAAATTATTATCCAAGATCCTATCAGTTTTCCCCAAGATTTGTTTTTCTGATTTTGAGTTCCATTTATCAAAATTGTGCATGGTATGGCTCTTTTTTGGGGCTATCAGGGTGTCAGAGCTCCTGGGTACTGCCGTTAATGATGATTTGAAGACCACACACGTATCACGATTTCAGTCACATATTGAAATTTAGCTAGAGCATTCCAAAACTGATCAGGCAGGTAGGGGTTCCACGGTAACGTTGTAGGCCATAGGTGGACTTCTCTGCCCTATACAAGCTTGGTCCGATTTTTTAAACATAGGAGGTGCATTTTCCATATTCCTTTTTCGTCATCAAGATGGCTCGCAATTTAAAGCATCACAATTGTTAGCCATACTAAGAAAGTCCATGGGAATTATTGTTGAGAAAAAAAAAAATTAGGGCGATGGTCTTCCGATTGCTTTTTACGTTACATTAGACAGCTCTACTGCCCAGGAGAGTATGGAAAGGGGCGGACAGTTTGTTAAATTCAATAAAATGAAGATGAAGGGTCCTTGTTGTAATGTTAATGTAGTATATTTATTCTTGAAATTAGATAGAAGGTTCAGCATTCAGGTAGGAATGTAATATGGTAAGAAACCCCACCGGGAGCAGATAACTTCCTGCTCAGCCTCCAGGTAACTGATAAATCCCTTGAATAGCAACAGGTAGAATCCTGGATGACATCACAGAGACATGACATAGACAAGCAGACACTAACACTAAGGAGGGACAAAGAGAGAGGAAGAGCACAAAGAGAGAGGAAGAGCAGGATATAACACACCTCCCCCCTTCAATTGAAAAAATGGATAAGATGAAACAGATGGCAGAAGCAGAAAGGCAGAAGAAAGAACATATATGCACTGGAAATAAACACCCTCTTCAACAGATGGAAAGAAGAGGTAATATCAAAGGGGCACAGGTACAAAGGTTGTACAAGCACCGTAAGCTAACAAAAGAATGTAAGCTTAAATGAAATGAAAACTGAACATCTCAATACAAATGAGCAAAGGTACAGTATAGCTCAGTACCGTGGATAGAAAATGAAATATCAACTCCTCAAATTGGAATATTTTCGATTCCTCTAAAATAAAGCACAATAAAAATGAGCTCAACTTCTCAAAGTAAATACATGAACTCCTCTAAACATAGAGCACAGTAAAAGTGGTTCATGACAATACAGCTCTTCACAGAAAATGCACAACTTCTCTATCAATAGAATAAAACTGAGCCCATGCAGCTCCTCACAGTAAGTAACAGAAAATCACCAATAAAACTGAGCCCTGCGGCTCCTGACAGTAAATAGATGAACTCCTCTAACCATAGAGCACTATAAGTGGTTCATCTGAAATGACAATAAAATTGAGCCCCTATGGCTTCTAATAGCCAGCGCATGAACACCTCTAACAATAGAGCACTATAAAGTGGTTCATAACAGAAATAAACATCAAAATTGAGCATCACTCAAGCTCATCATCACTAAGAATGAAAACAAATTGGAGCACCTCAACATAGTTGAGCACATAAATGACCCCAATAAGCATAACGCCTACAAATCATCACCAAAATGAAAGCAAATGAGCACCTCAACAAAGGTTGAGCACAAACGTGGCTCCAGTAAAGTAGGCAATAATAGAATAAATTATTTCAAAATGTATCACTTGCAAATCCACACAGAAAAGAACATGTAACAGCATACATACATAACCTAGAAACAGAGTTCTAAGCATTGAGCATATAAATAGATATTTAGCACACCACAGTACTTAGAAGAAATGCACTCAAGGGTAAATTACAGCGCAAACTACACATTGCATGAATTAGGAAATATGCAAAATTGTTCACAACATCTTAAACATAACAAATCAAAATAATAAAAGTAGTCACCGTTGTCATTTGAATGAAGGGAGACACAAACAGCTCTGTAGAAATGTCCATGGGAAAATGTAAAGAAAATCAAACAGTACCTTGTTGGAGAACACAATTTTTTTTTCAAGGAAATAAATAAATAAATAAATCATGAAACAGTAAACACCGGTGAGCGATCTCTCACCCGGGTTACAGATCCAAACGTAGTGTAATGTCAGAAATTAATGGTGTGCAGATCAAGCTCCAATTCTCGTAGTCAGGCATGCAGACAGACTCCCAAATGGTGTAGAGCCAAGCGCTGGCATGTGAATTCCAGCACAGTTTGCAGAGTATGCTCAGGACGTGGTTGGCAGAAATAGGCATCAGGTCTCAGCGTAGGCCACACGGCAAGCCAAATAACAAAGTAGAATAGCCGTCTCTTCACTCAAACTGCTAGTGCACAACCTCCAAGGTACCGAAACATGGAGTTCACACAGATTGATGCAGGCAGACTTTAATTTTAATTGCAGGTTGTAACGGTCCCAGTTAGTAGCGCTTTTGTAAACAGGAGACCTTTAAACAGCAGGTTGGCACAAGTTGCGCAGGCAATAAACTGAAGTCACAAAGTGAGCTGACAATCTTTTAAACAGCAGATTTCAGAAATAGAACAGGCACACTTTCATTTAAACAGGAGTTTGCAGAAGTAGCACAGGCACACCTAGGACAGACAGCAGCAGCCACGTTACTCACGTAAAACGCTGACTCACTAGATGAAAACAGGGAGTCCTTTAAGTTTTCTCTAGTGCCAGATGATTTAGTAGTAGTATTACTTCAGCAAAGGTTATTCCAATGCTCTGGGTTGAGGCTGTCGGTTGGATTCATACACCGGTGGGGTACCCAGAAGCAGGAAAGTAACTTTAAACGTTTCTCTTCTTGTCTTTGGTTGCAATGATGTCCTTTTTAAATTCAATGAAGTCCTTCTTCTTTTAAATGGGTCCTTTTTTACCTCGTCGCCAGTGTTAAATTCAATAAAATAAAGATGATGGGTCCTTCCTGTAATGTTCATGTAGTATATTTATTCTTGGGATTAGATAGTCAGGTACAGCATTCAAGCAGGAATGTAATATGGTAAGAAACCCCACTGGGAGCAGATAACTTCCTGCTCAGCCTCCAGGTAACTGATAAATCCCTTGAATAGCAACAGGTAGAATCATGGATGACATCACAGAGACATGACATAGACAAGCAGACACTAACACTAAGGAGGGACAAAGAGAGAGGAAGAGCTGGATGTAGTTAGCGCTGTAATTTACCCTTCAGTGCATTTCTTCTAAGTACTGTGGTGTGCTAAATATCTATTTATATGCTCAATGCTTAGAACTCTGTTTCTAGGTTATGTATGTATGCTGTTACATGTTCTTTTCTGTGTGGATTTGCAAGTGATACATTTTGAAATAATGTATTCTATTATTGCCTACTTTACTGGAGCCACGTTTGTGCTCAACCTTTGTTGAGGTGCTCATTTGCTTTCATTTTGGTGATGATTTGTAGGCGTTATGCTTATTGGGGTCATTTATGTGCTCAACTATGTTGAGGTGCTCCAATTTGTTTTCATTCTTAGTGATGATGAGCTAGAGTGATGCTCAGTTTTGATGTTTATTTCTGTTATGAACCACTTTATAGTGCTCTATTGTTAGAGGTGTTCATGCGCTTGCTATTAGAAGCCATAGGGGCTCAATTTTATTGTCATTTCAGATGAACCACTTATAGTGCTCTATGGTTAGAGGAGTTCATCTATTTACTGTCAGGAGCCGCAGGGCTCAGTTTTACTGGTGATTTTCTGTTACTTACTGTGAGGAGCTGCATGGGCTCAGTTTTATTCTATTGATAGAGAAGTTGTGCATTTTCTGTGAAGAGCCGTTTTGTCATGAACCACTTTTACTGTGCTCTATTTTTAGAGGCGTTCATGTATTTACTGTGAGGAATTGGGTTCATTTTTATTGCCGTTTTATTGTCATGAACCACTTTTACTGTGCTCTATGTTTAGAGGAGTTCATGTGTTTACTTTGAGGAGTTGGGCTCATTTTTATTGTGCTTTTTTTAGAGGAATCGAAAATATTCGAATTTGAGGAGTTGATATTTCATGTTCTATCCACGGTACTGAGCCATACTGTACCTTTGCTCATTTGTATTGAGATGTTCAGTTTTCATTTCATTTAAGCTTACATTCGTTTGTTAGCTTACGGTGCTTGTACAACCTTTGTACCTGAGCCCCTTTGATACTCTTATTTGCATCATGTTGAAGAGGGTGTTTATTTCTGGTGCATTTATGTTCTTTCTTTCTTCTGCCTTTCTGCTTCTGCCTTCTTCTGTTTCATCATATTCATTTTTTCAATTAAAGGAGGGAGGTGTGTTATATCCTGCTCTTCCTCTCTCTTTGTCCCTCCTTAGTGTTAGTGTCTGCTTGTCTATGTCATGTCTCTGTGATGTCATCCATGATTCTACCTGTTGCTATTCAAGGGATTTATCAGTTACCTGGAGGCTGAGCAGGAAGTTATCTGCTCCCGGTGGGGTTTCTTACCATATTACATTCCTGCTTGAATGCTGTACCTGACTATCTAATCCCAAGAATAAATATACTACATGAACATTACAACAAGGACCCATCATCTTTATTTTATTGAATTTAACACAGTTACACGGCTGTGGAACGGGCACGGAGAAAAGTAAATCGGGATTTGCAACGTTTTTGTTTTATAAATCATATTTATTGGTTGGAGCATGATGATATTAACAGAGCTGATTTTCAGTTTTTTAGGCATGATGGGGTGCACCTCTCTTTCATTGGAAATGAGATCTATCTGCTAAGCATAAGGGAAATGATTGCTGGAATTTTAAGCATAAATCCTTGGTGTTGAAATGATGCTGTTTTAGCGACAGTATATTGGTATACATGTTAGTTCTTTCAGCAAGCTGTTTTTTGCAATTCACCTTTTCTGCATCTCCATTCCTATCCCGTTTCCGCCCTTTTCTACCCTTGTTTTTTCTCCCACCTTTCCCCCTTTTTTATTTTCAATTTTAGAGATGTTCCTTATTATTTTATGCATTAGTAGCTCAGTATGTTTCTAGTTCAGATTTTATTGGGGTGATAGTTTTTCTATATATCCTTATTAGTTTAGAGCTGTTTACAGTTATGGCGACAGTACAGGATCAAAATGTTTTCGTGCTTATGCATTGTTAATGCTGGAATAAAGATTTATCCTGTTTGGTGACAGAGGGTTTTTCACACACAGTTTTTTCTATTCTAGCCATTGATTAACGGGGGGGGGGGGGCAACAGGAAAAACGCCTGTGATAGGGTTTTTCCTGGTGGCAGATTTAAACGAAATCAAGGCAGGCAGGAAGGGTTGGAGGCATTAGAAATAGGTTCGGACAGAGGGAAGCAGGGAGAGAAGTTGGAGTCAAGAAGTAGGCAGGAGAGGGACATAGGTTTGGGGAGGTTTAGGCCGAACAAGTTGGGGAAATAGTTGACAGGGGGGTATGCATCAGGGGATTGGGGTGTTAGATCGGGAAATGTTGATGCTATGATATATTATGTAATTATATTGTGTAATGCCTACCTGTCCAATAACACAGCCTTTTACCCCGAACTGGCCTGGGGCGTGGTTATTGCCCGATGGGGTCGACACTCGCAGAGTGTTCGCCCCCGGGCTTTTTCTGGCATTGGTATGCCCCTCTGCTGCTCGCGGGTGGGGGGCTTGCGGGGATCGGACAGGAGGAGCAAGGCACGAGCGTGGAACGTAACGTTCCATGCTGCGCTCTTTGAGGCGGCAGGGAGGAGAGAGGAAGAATTTTGGACCGCCCTCCCACCCTCTTTTTGTCCATGTTTCTATGCTTTTATTAAAGTAGTTTTTGTTACTTACGCATAACGTTTTTATTGTGTGTTGTCGCTTGGACAGGTGGCAGATTTGGACGAAATCATGGCAGGCAGGAAGGGTTGGGGGCATTAGGAATAGGTTCGGACAGAGGGAAGCAGGGGAGAGAAGTTGAAGTCAAGAGGTAGGCAGGAGAGGGACATAGGTTTGGGGAGGTTTAGGCCGAACAAGTTGGGGAAATAGTTGACAGGGGGGTATGGATTACGGGATTGGGGTGTTAGATCGGGAAATGTTGATGCTATGATATGTTATGTAAATATATTGTGTAATGCCTACCTGTCCAATAACACAGCCTTTTACCCCGAACTGGCCTGGGGCGTGGTTATTGCCCGATGGGGTCGACACTCGCAGAGTGTTCGCCCCCGGGCTTTTTCTGGCATTGGTATGCCCCTCTGCTGCTCGCGGGTGGGGGGCTTGCGGGGATCGGACAGGAGGAGCAAGGCACGAGCGTGGAACGTAACGTTCCATGCTGCGCTCTTTGAGGCGGCAGGGAGGAGAGAGGAAGAATTTTGGACCGCCCTCCCACCCTCTTTTTGTCCATGTTTCTATGCTTTTATTAAAGTAGTTTTTGTTACTTACGCATAACGTTTTTATTGTGTGTTGTTGCTTGGACAGGTGTCAGATTTGGACGAAATCAAGACAGGCAGGAAGGGTTGGGGGCATTAGGAATAGGTTCGGACAGAGGGAAGCAGGGAGAGAAATTGGAGTCAAGAGGTAGGCAGGAGAGGGACATAGGTTTGGGGAGGTTTAGGCCGAGGAAGTTGGGGAAATAGTTGACAGGGGGATATGGATTAGGGGATTGGGGGTGTTAGATCGGGAAATGTTGATACTATGATATGTTATGTAATTATATTGTGTAATGCCTACCTGTCCAATAAAGCGGCCTTTTACCCCGAACTAGCGTGGGGCGTGGTTTTTGCCCAAAGTATAGTTGGTGCGCAGTACTCCCAGCCTGGCTCTTCATAATTAAAGGGTGTGTGGGCGTGGCGGTGCGCAGTTGTCTATGCTTCTGCGCGGTGCCGCGGTCTTCAGGGTAGGGGTGGGATTGGGCTGGGGCTGGTGAGTAATGCCTGCCGTGCATTGTCATGTGCATTGAAATTAAAAGTGCGTGTTACTTGTACTACTGAGAAGGGTGCGGAACGTGCCAGGATAATTTTATTATACTAACTAGAGTAGTAGCCCCTGCTGCCTTGCCCTGCCTTCTGCTGCCCAGACCTCAGGTGAGTGAGACAGTGAGTATGTCTGAGGCACGCGGAGGCAGGTCAGGAGTAGTGGCCCGACTCAGAAACGGCGAGCCAATACCCTGGTGCTGCTCATCCGAGGTCGAGTGGAGTCTCAGGGAGGTGGGTGGTGGGCACTGGAAATAGATTGATTGCACAGGGAGTATTGGACGGGCTGGGGCTGAGTAGAGTAGCTTATGCAAGGCCAGGTCAGGCCTCCGCGGTGATTAACCACTGCCACAGCAGCTCGCGGCCCCCCTAGAATGCGGGGTCAGAGGCAGCAGGCGTGTGTTAATAATTTGCATTTCACTGCAAACTGCAGCGCGTGCTGTGCGATGAGCTCACATTCCTTAAACACAGCTGGTCTCCACCCATCACAACCCGGGCATCTGATAATACACGATAAAGGAGTGCCCAGGAAGGAAAGACCATGGAAGGAAGCGATGTGCTCTCCTGCTCCCCTGCTGCCTTTTCAGCCTCTGCAGCCCCCACACGGCCTGTGGAGGAAACACACTGCCATGTGTCAGCGTCGCTGCTTCCATTCATGCTGGCGTCTGTTCACCCAACATGATGACCCTCTCGTGCCAGCCTTCCCCACAGTGGGGGGCACGGAGTGAGTGTATGACATGGGCAGTGACACACTTCATACACCATCAGAAATACCATTTAAGGTATACAGGATTTAGAGTTCTGAAAGCATTAAAGACAGACGGGGCAAATGCAAGGGACCTAAAATGAGTGTATTCAATGAGATCGAACAGGTGTTTTTTCAGATTTCTCTTAAACGATGCACAGTAGGTTCTCGCAGAGCCTGAAGTTTTCTAAACAGTTTGAGATAATTGCTGCAAGCCAGGGTGTTGTAGTGAGTAAGAAGGGGGTTCTGCTGTGACAAGGCCGATTTTACTCTGAGGATAAAAGCAATGACCAACTCCAAGTGCAAGGGGTTCAGGAAAGGGCCCTTAATTGAGAAGCAGGTGTAGCTGAACTTACAGGATTTTTCGGTGGAGGCTTAGGGGAATCGAACTGACCTGCTTTCCGCCCGAGGCCGGGCTTGGCTCCGTCTTCCCCCGTATCTCTGCCCTCCTATCCTCCCGGGCTTGCCTGCTCTTCCTGGAAGCTGACCAGCCGGGCTTAGCTCCGCCGGTCAGTCTGACAACTACAGGCCCCAGCAGCCTTCGGGGCACGTGACACCACATCGGAGCTCGCCAGGAGGCGCATAAAGCCGCGACCGGTCCCTCGTTCCGCAAGGACGCGCGCGGGACATGCCGGGAGAAGCCCGGGACAAGGGCGGGACCAGTTACGGCCGTTCATGGCCGTAAGAGGCCGGGCTGGGCCACCTCCCTTCGATGTGTGGACTTCTATTGGTCCCCTATTGCCCAAGTACACGATCTTAGGGCCAGATGTAGGTAATCTCAATTTACCTATTCTTAAATACCGAATCATACCGATTCGGTATTTAAGAATAGGTAAATGGGATGTTGGTAATTTTTCGTTAAAAATTACCGAATCAGTAAGTTTCGGTAATTAGAATTCGGTATTTTACTGAATCCTTAAATTACCGATTAGGTAAAATACCGAATCCTAAATAAAATGCCACCTACATCTAAAAAGCCCAATCCTGGTCGGTAACAGCCGAAATTCGGTAATTTCGGCCGTTACCGACCGGTATTGGGCGACCTACATCTGGCCCCTGGTGTGTTAAGTAGATATTTTCAATTTGATTTTAACTTATCAATGTGTACAAGTAGAAAGTTTTTCTTTTATGTGTTCAGTAAGGTTTTATTCATGTCACTGGTCTTTCAGTGATAGGGGACATTAGCATATTGTATTATACAACCTTGTTCTGTTAAATTTCCTGATCATGGGGAAGAATACCCCCTTTGAAATCTGTCCAGACCACAAAATCTATAGTTGCCTCAAAATCTCCCTTACCTAGCCTGACTGCTATCGATCGCATGCTGCAAAAAACTATAGGGGTTGTGACCTCTGCGATCGAAAGCACAGAAAGGCGGCTTTCGCTCCCAGCAGGTTTTTTACCTCCTTTGCCTACCTTAAATGCCTCATTGATTACAATCAATTCCCAGAATTCAATATTGGCTTCATCTTTTGTAGCTCTTCAGAGGGGTCCGTTTATCTTACCAAATGATAATTTTGCCATTACAATGCCGGATGGTCCCTCTGAAGGCACACGACCAGACACAAGGTTATCACTTACTCCCACCATATTTCCATTGGATGTGGGTCCTGACCCTCCACTTCTGACTGAAGTTCTTCCAGAAGTAGAGGGGTGTTCTATGCCACCTAGCCCATTCCCCGCATCATTCGTACTGCCAAATATGGATAGTGATACACCGCGGGTCATGACTAGGGGGCAGAGGGCCAAATGTAAAACTAAAACTAAACCTTGTAACAAGGTTGGCCCTTCTGCAGAAGAGCCTAATCAGATTATTGGTGGTAATAAAGGAAAAAAGATTGACGATAAATCCAATGAAGTGAATTGGTACAAAGACAAAAATAAAAATAATCCAGGGAAAGTACCTCCCCCTGTTAATGTCGGAGTTTTAGTAGCGGGGGATTGTTTCTGGGAACAAATGGAAATTCTTTTACAAACATTGTTGGAGCCGATCAGCTTAAAGGTTACTAATATGGAAACTAGGATGATTAGTTTAGAGGAAACATTTACTAGTAATCAACATTTCACCCCAGATATAATTCCGGATAAAACCACCCCAGTAATAACTCAATCTCATTCTGCTGGTCCTAGTGGTACGTCGAATGATGTTAGACAAGTCACAGCAACTAAAATGCAACCAGATAAATCTGTGGTTAAGGGACGAATGCCACCTAGCAATCAAGGGGGGAAATCTGGAGCTAACATATTAAATTCTGCTGGTCCTAGTGGTACGTCGAATGACGCTAGACAAGCCACAGCAAGTAAAGTACAACCAGATAGATCTGTGGCTAAGGGACGAACGTTATCTAGCATTCAAGGGGGGAAATCTGGAGCTAACATATGTGGCTTGTCAACACCCTCTGTTTAAGCTGACAAAGATACACCTCTTAACTTAAGAGTTGAGGATTCAAGGGAGACTAATATCATTTTAACTCCATCTGTTATAAATCTGCCTCCCGAAGAAACACCCTATACGGTAGTTCTAGCCAATGTCCCTCCATTACCCCCCAATACCTACGAACACTGGTCGACCCTGAGAAATAAGTCCCTACATTTTTTATCAAATAAATTTGGGCTCACCAACTCACTTTTTTCAGAGTTTAAGATGGCCAGGAGAGTGAGTTTGTTGGGTGCATCCAATAAATCTCTAAGAGGGGACTATGTAATCCTTACCTTTCGGTCCCCAACTTTGGTTTCTAACCTAATGGAGATGGGTCGTATTGGGCCAATTAACCCCAATTGTGTCAACATCCTTCCTCTTGGCTACTTTTACTGCCCTCCACCAGCATTCAGGTGTCCAGTCCCAATCTATGCCGCGGAAGGGGAGAACTGGCAGGAAGAATCCACCCAGGGAAGATCGCATTGCAAATGAGAATTTGCCACAATTCAGTTAGCGACGCGCAGAACAGTGAAGCTGCACGCATGAAAGGAGACACATAAGAAGACTCAAAAGGTAGCCCCTGATCATAGGACACTAAGATTGGATAGAAATCAAAACCTAAAAAACACTCCAAACCTGCGCCCCCTTGCCGAAAAAACAGAAGAAAAAAGCATAAGAATAGGCCCCTTCTAACGTAAAAGACAAGATACCTTGTGAGAGTCCACAAGAATAAACTGCAGTATTAACAAATCCAGAAGGAAGAGTCATATATAGGACATTTGCAGCAATATTAGTGGTGGTATATTGGGATCATTTACATCGACCACGAACGTATATGTTTGGTAAAGGCCTTGCACGGATTTGATTGGAAGATACCCTGCACACAAAGAAGAATGAAAGGATAAAACGATTTCTAAGCTGGTCCTGAGGAAGGTGGTCACATCCCACCGAAACGCGTAGACCTGGCGTTAGGAAACTTTTAAGATCTTTTGTTATTTCCAAACTTAGAGATTGTTTTAGAATTTGTAAGAGTGTGAAACTGTATGAATGTGATGTATGTGAGGTAGTTGTTGTGTGTGTTAGGGGTATAGTTGGTCTTGTCGTATCTTTACACTTTGCATTTTTCAGAACAAACAATACATTATTGGATTGTATAGATGATGATATCTGATGTTATATTGTCTAATTTATTTGGATTGAAACAAATGTTAATGAACTGATGAATTACACTTATATATATAAAAAAAGATTCTTAAAAAAAAAAAAAAATAATAATTGTTTTAAATAATTTTGATAAAATCGAAAAAAAGAAATAAAAGAGATTCAAATGAAAAATATGAGACTGTTATTCCTATACTAAATGTGAATTTTGATGGTTAAATTGTGAGAGCGAAGCCTGAAAAGAAATTATGATCTGACCATGGGGGAATCTTGATAAATTGTGATGTCCAGTCCCAATCTATCCTTTACCAAACCACCCACTATTATATCAGGAGGGGCAGTGGGCAGGAAGCTATGGTATACAAACTTCCAATCGTTATGATATTCTTAGCGGGTTGGATAACAACGACTGACTACTATTAGTACACAGTAAATTAGGCTCTATAGATGCAACAATCCATCCCATTGTCACCTTTAGTGAAGAGGAAAGTGTAGAGGTCGGAAATGATCTGGGTCTCGCAGAGGTAGATCATCTTAATGTTGCTGTAGTTGGGGAACGATGTGGTGAGGATGTTACTAATTGTCAGTCTGGGCAAGACCAGCTTGATTGTGTTAATATAAGGGGAATATCAATCGCTAGTTGGAACATAGCAGGATGGGCCTCTAAGAACAGAATGCTGGGGTGGCATGATTTTATTAGATCACATGATATCCTGTGTTTCCAAGAAACCTGGTGCTCTATAAAACCCAGCTATGATGGTTTGTTTGTTACCATTCAGACGCGTCTAGTTCGCTGCATGGTAGAGCCAAAGGTGGCCTGCTTATTTTATTATCTGTAAACCTACCGCTGACCGTGATTAGATACCTAACCGTTGGAATACATTCCCAAATCTTATGGATTCATGAGAAGGAAGGCCGTGAGGTGCTTCTAGTTAACTTTTACAATAACATATTCCATAATACCCAGTATAAAGTTCTAGCCGAACTAGAATGTGCCATAGCGAAATTGATAGCTGAGGCGAAAACCACCTTTGATTTCATCTGGGCAGGTGATTTTAATACCCCGGTCTGCCCAATGTCATCCTCACGGGCATGTGGGATACATAATAATAGGGGTGAAAACTCTGCGCATTTTCCGCACAATGTATATGGTGAGGCAATAAATAACATGATGTCAAACTATGGCCTGGAGCTTTTACAGCCTGCCAAAAATGCTCTCGGTCAATTGATCCCCACCTATACAGGCAGGAACACCAATTCCCATATTGACCATGTTATGGTCTCAGCAAGCATTGTGTCATACTGTACAACCCTGGTAATCGAGGAATCTACTCTGAGTGATCATAATCGCATCCTACTGAGAACCGAGATTTGGGAGCATAGTACACCACGGTCCTCTAGAACTATAGTTTACATCGAACCACATCGGCCAAAGGGGACAAGACTAAGTTGGAAAGGAAAAAAATCTGAGATGGTAATGAGTGAAATATTATCTAAATCTAGGGTAGATATAGATGGTATTTTGAAATTAGGGAATACCCCGGACCCCATTTTAGAGAATTTTATCAATATTAACAAGAGGATAGACACCATTATTCACTGGGACTTTGAAAGTGAAAACCTCCCATAATAAGGGATGGTTAAATCAAGAATGTACTGCCCTTCTTTTGCAATTAAAATTTACCTTAGCTGCCAGGCCTAGGGACAAGAATAAGGTAACTCTTTTGAGGCATGATTATAAATTGGCTCTTTCCAAGAGGAAGAGGGAGCTGCAGCAGGAAGCCTGGGATAATCTAGCACAGGCAGCAGATACCTCCAACTGCTGCCTGTTTTGGGCAACAGTAAACTCCCCCTTTTTCAGGGATGATAATGCCCATCATCTTGCCTACCATGTTAGTAGTGAGGCCTGGGTCTCCCGCTTTTCCACAATCTTTCAAAGTATTGAATATAATGACATGGAACTAAGCATATGACCTATAGCCCCACTAGATATCACCTTAGCCGAGGTGGATCGCAGTTTGAGGCTAATAAGGGGGGTAAGGTGCAGGGTCCGGATGGGATCCCTATCAATGTTTATAGGGCTCTCCCATTGTTATGGGGCCCCATACTTACCATAGTCCTTAATATTGCAGTGACTACCAAGATTCCACCAACTTGGGGGGACTCCATTATTGTCCCAATCTATAAAAAGGGGGACAAGTCTGCAGCAAGTAACTACCGTCCAATCAGTTTACTCGACTCATCGGTTAAAATCATGAGCAGAGTGTTGCTGTTCAGGTGGGAAGAGTGGGCCGATGAGAAGGGGATTCTGGCTAGCTCACAGTATGGATTCAGGAAGGGGCGTGGTACGCTAGATCAATGCTTAAATCTAGACTTACTTATTGGCAAATACACCAAGGCTAAGCGTGGCATTTTATATCTTTACTTCGCTGATTTGAGCAGCCCGCTTGATCTGGTTGACCACTCCATTTTATGGCCAACTCTGTTAGAACTTGGTGCACCTGAGGAAATTATTTTCTTTCTTGCCCGACTGTATGAAAAAATGCAAGCTTGCGTGCGTTATGGGGTTAGTGGGGAGTGTACCCCAAATTTCAATGTAAGGCGTGGGAAACGACAAGGTTGTGTCCTCGCCCCCTGCTTTTTACCCTGTTTGTAGGAAGGTGGATATCTGACTATGGTTACCCCCAAACTTTTTGCCTGGTGTTAAGCTGGTTTTTGACTTAGTTGGCCTGGGATCCTGCTATTCAGGGCCCCAGGCCGATTGCTCTCTCCTTAAAATGGACTCCATGTACCTTAGGTGCATAAAACAATTGGAATTGGTTCACCTTATAGGCCCCTGTAACAGTGTACCATAGGTACCCAGGGCATAGGTGTTGCCAAGGCCTACCAGGGGCTGCAGCATGTATTGTGCCACCCCTGGCCTGGCCTCCATATTTGACACAACTGGCTGATCACTCAGCTGGGGTAAGTTGGTGTAATCACCTCTTGCTTAGATATAGTATCCCTATATCTAACCCTAAACTGGACACATATGTTCCTATCAGCCACTCCTATGGAAGGCCTCATCAATCCTGGAGGCAGAGTGCTTGGAAATATGTGAGAGGGTGCTCTAGCGTGAGCTGAGCCTGTCTGCAGCTGTCGGGAACCACTCCCTAAGCTGTTCTGGGATATTGCCATACCATATACTCTTAAGTGCATTATAATCCTCGCGGTTATATGCTATCTTTGGTTTGGCTTTATCAAAACATGTTGAGTAGAGTGTCATACGAATTGGAATACTATCCCCTCGACAGTTCTGTCGACGGGGATAGCATTCCACCCTTCTAGAGGGGCACGACATGTGTGTAGCCTTAACCCCGGTTAAAGTTAACCAGAGCCTCAGCATCACAAAATGGATGCTGCCACCACAGACACATGTCTGACCTCCTGCTGCTGGGAGTCCTTCCAGCGAGGAAGGCCTGGACAAAGGGTTTCCTGCCTGGGGAGGTGCGAGCACCACCCCAGACAGGGTTTTGTGTATTGGGTAGGACAGGGCTGAATAGATTGAGACATGCCCGGGGCACACAAGGTGTCCCCGTGCATAAGCCAGTCCAAACCGGTCCTGGGACTTTCCAGACCCAGTCCTGGCGAGGAGCTGGACAAAGGAGAGGGGGTGTAACCACCCCCCTTCCTGGTCCCACCCATAGGGGAGGGACCTAGCAGGAGATCCACCCCTCAGATTGGAATAAGAGTGGGAGCAGTGCCATTGCACAGCAGATCATCCTGAATCAACTTTACACAAGAAGAAGACTGGACTTCGACATTCTGCTGCACAGAAGACTGAAGAGAATCTCCCTTGTGGCCTAGGAGGGGCCACCCTGTGAACACAGGCATCACCCAGCACCTCGACGTCTGCTTTGCTGCCGCCTCCCGCCCGAGCCCGAGTGCAGAGCCTGACAAGACCCAGCTTCCCAGACTTCTCCTAGCCCGATCCACAGTCCCTGCAAAGAAGGGATCCGTGGAGGCACCGAGAGACGTGGGAGCGGACATCTTGAAAGACCCCCAAGATGCTGACTGCGCAGCACCCGAGGCACCCTCGACTCTGTGCTTTGGGGTTTAGGAAGCCCCACAACTGAGCAGCATTTGCAACAAAGATCAGCCCTCCAGCATCTCCACGATCTGCGTGGGGCCCTTTTGCTTTGTGCCACTCGACTCGCCATCCCGGCCGCTTGTCACGTGATCAGCGGCCATCGTGGTGACGAAACCTACAATTTACACTGTGGGTCTGGTTGCTCCAGACCTGCCCTCGCTCCTGTAGAAAGGAGTACCTGCTCTGACCTTGCTGGTCCGAGTAATAAGCCTTTTTCACTTTCCCCGTGGCTTGCATTAGCCAAGGCTTGTTTGCTTCAATCGAGTTGCCGACACCGTCATCAGCTAGAGCCTTCAAGGGACAGCTCGTGATTGACTCCTGGACGTCCTTGACCTCTTCGTGCCCACGTGGCTGCAGAGAGAAGCAACACCTCATCACCTGTTTGCACCCGACTTTGCCTGGTTCCAATCTGGTTCCACGGTGGTCACTGGTCAGTGACTTTGAACATTGTCCCCTCTGCTTTCAGGTCTTCACCACTTCAGATCCACCCTTGGATCCACCGGACACTTCTCCTTCACATCGCCTGCAGCATCTTCAGCTTCAAGCGCCAAGAACCTGTGTGTCAAAACCCGACGCTACTTCGACCCTGTGCACCCACTTCCTGTGGGTGAGGTAACATTGCAACGCCGGTGTCCCTACACTGGTACACACCTCTAGGGTCTGTGTCTTAAGTTTTGTTCCTCTAGGTTCAGCGGAAGTGCCCTTAAACTAACTTTGTGTAACTTTTACGCACCATAGACTTTACATTGGAAAGTGCGTGCACTTTGAACACTGCACCCGAGTCCCGTGGGCCTTTCCCGACTTAATCATTGCTAGTCTCGAATAGCTCCAGCGATTCCCAAGGCCCTAGGCCTGTTCCCTTTCCTATTGGTATCTCTTATACCACTTTCTTAGTATATGGTTTAGGTGGCCCCTAGGGCTCATCCATATTGTGCAACTTTTGTGTATTTTAAACTGTCTTGTGATTTAACGCTTGTGCTTCTGTGCTCATAAAGAGTCCAGGGGATTTTATAGTTAATAAATCAATATATATTTTCAATATATATCTGTGTGGTGTCCCTTTCATTTGGTATTCAAGGGGGTTGTGTATGGTATAACAGCTGGCTTCACATGCCTTTCAGAGTTTAGCCTAAGACTGCTTTGTCCACGTTACCACTAGGATAACTGGTCTACAAGGTTGAATTACAACCATCATCATAAGGGTTGCTTGGCATGGTACAAAGTGATCACTAAGAATTAGTGAGCATTATATACCAGGCCAACTTCTCACATTGGTGAGCAGCGGATTGGGATCTGAGCTTGCTGTTGTTTTACCATTACAATCTTTGAGATTATCATTTGAAAGATCATACAGGTACCTGCTAGGTACATATAAAACAAGACTAGTATACATAAGTTCTACTGAACTTAGTTGTTGTAGAGCAAAGGGAGTAGCACACCCTAGCTACAACTACTAGATAGGTTTAGTAGGTAAACACCAGTGTAGGTAGATTGCAACACATCCACCCACACTAGAGCAATGTCTGGAGCAGAGGGGTCCAGTGGACTTACTCCTGTTGAGAGTGACCCTCCAAGGGCACCATCCACATTTGCTATTTTTTCCTTTAAGGAATTAAGACAGCTTTGTGTCTTAAGGGGTCTGAAGACAGGGCCTTCCCCTACTACAGACCACCTAAGAGAGCTCGTAGACCAGTCTGAGACTCTAAAGCCCTCTAAAGCAAACCCCACAGGGAATGCTGAAGGAGGCCATCCTTCAGAGGATGACACTGTAGACACCCCTGCCCCTATCATCCTGGTAGATGAGGAAGCCTCCACCACTGGAGCTCCTCAGGTAGATGTAGAGGAAGAAGAAGAGGAGGAGGAGGTGGAAAGCAGTGAGTCAGATGATGACAGAGATAGTCAGGTGCTGGTCAGTAGACTGAACCAGGCTAACTTAAGCTTACTTGGGAATGAATCAGGTAACAACCCATTCAGACCCCCAGGTGGACTTAACCAGGGACATAGGAGAAGGAGGATTCACTCAGGTGAATCCAATACCTCCCATGTCTCTAGAGGCTCTCATGGTCACTCCAGGAAGGAGATGACTAGCCCTCAGAGAAGGGAACATGAGGCCAAGATGAGAGAGGCTGAGCTTACGATCCAGAGGCAAGAGTTAGAGGTTGCCCTGGCCAAGGAGAAACTTGCTAGAGCAAGACAGCCTAGAGAGAGTGGATTAGGATCCACTGGTGGCAGCACTATCCAGAAGGATAAAGACAGGTCTTTTGATACAAGAAACATGAGTAAGATTGTGCCCCCCTACAAAGCTGGGGATGATATCCACAAATGATGACTGCACTTGAGAGGGCCTGCATGGTACAGCAGATCCCTCAGGAGCAGTGGGCAGCAATCTTGTGGCTCTCCTTTGAAGGCAGAGGCAGAGACAGACTCCTCACAGTTAGTGATGAGGATTCTAGAAACTACATGGTCCTGAAGAGTGCTCTGATTGATGGGTTGGGCTTAACCACTGAACAGTACAGGTTAATGTTCAGAGATACACAGAAGACACAAACTCAGGACTGGTCTGAATTTGTTGAATGTGCCACTAAGGCTCTGGAGGGCTGGTTGCTGGGAAGTAAGGTTACTGACTATACAGGATTGTATAATTTAATTATGAGAGAGCAAATCTTAAGTAATTGTCAAAATCAGCTTCTACATCAGCACCTGGTTGACTCTGATCTGACCTCCCCACAAGAATTGGGTAGGAGGGCAGACAAATGGGTCAGAACCAGGATCAGGCCTAAGAACCAGGGTGGTGACCAAAAGAAAGAGACTACCAAGCCTCAAGAGAAGGGTGGGGATAAAAGTAAGGAAAAGACTTCCCCAGGGCCCCAAAACTCCAAGAATGGGGGTGGGTCCCAAGACACTTCTACAACCCAGAAAAAGCCTTATTGTCATACCTGTAAACAGGTGGGGCATTACAAAACAGATAGCTGTTGTCCCAAGAATGGCAATAAAGAGAATATACCTCCAGGTAAGGCTCCAACACCTCCTGTCACTGTTAGCAGTGGTCCCCCAGGTGGTGGGAGCACCCCCAAGAATTTGGGTGGGCTTACTTTTGGAGGACAGGTGGACTCTGGCCTATCCAGGTCCCCTAACACAGATACTCTTGTCTATGAGACTGGCATGGGGTTTGCCAATTTCACTGCTTGCCCAAACACTTTGAGCAAGTATAGACAGGAGCCCCTCATCAATGGTTTGAAAGTTGAGGCCTTCAGAGACACAGGGGCTAGCATCACCATGGTGGCTGAATGTCTAGTCCCCTCAAGGCAACTTTTACCTGATGCCAGATATCAGGTGACAAACATTGATGGCATAGAATCCAATCATCCCATGGCAGTAGTCAATCTTAGCTGGGGAGGTGTCACTGGCCCAAAGAGAGTGGCAGTGTCAGCAAACTTGCCTGTAGATTGCCTACTGGATAATGATTTGGAAATCTCAGCCTGGGCTGAGGTTGAACAGCAAACCCATTCTAGAATGGTAAATCTCCATGGAAAGGTTAGTGGGGCTGTAATGGCTACAGCCCCAATTCAAGATGTCCTTCCTGAAAAGGTTGGGAGGGCTGAGCAAACCTCAGCCCCATCTTTAGATAACTTCCCTCCTGAAGAGAGTAGCAGGGCTGTACTGATAACATCCCATACCCAAACTGAGTCTCCTCCTGAAAAGGTTGGTGGGGCTGTGATGGCCACAGCCCAAACTCAAACTGATACATGGGTAGTGAAGCCTGAAATGATGGATCACTCCACCCAAACAGAGAGCATTGAGGAGGAAGAGAAATCTCCCTCCCACCAGACTTTAGGAAAGGATCAGCCTCCTCAGGGAACTGATCTTACCCCTGATGAAGGAACTGTCCCAGAGGTTGTTAGGCCTGGCCTGACAGAGCCTCTGATGGCAGTGGACCCTTCTCAGGAGGGACCCAGTCTGGAGCAGGTAACCTGCCCCTCTCTACCTTGCCTTACTCAGCCCAGGGCTGCAGAGGACAAGAAGGACAGTGAGACCCAAAGGGCCCCCTGTCAAATAAAGCACCCCCATCAACAGATTAGGGGCACCAAAACTAGTAGCCCTAGTGAGGTGAAAACTTTAAAAACTCCTGAGGGATCCCCCTTAAAAGTAGTTAGGGACCTCCCCCAGATGGATATTGTTGGGCACAGCCAAACCTGGGACCAAAAGGCTCCAAACCTGACCTGTCCCTCCAGTAAGCCAAACAGAGGGACCCAGCCTCCAGCTTTAGGTAGCCAGAGGTTGACCCTGAGAGCACAGTGCAACTCAGTCATGGAAAGAAAGGCACACCTGGTGGAGAGTGATTGGAGGAAGCTGAGTCCTACAGAGGAAACTCACTTCAGTACTCCATCTCAAAACCAGCCTTTAACTTTGCCAAAACACACCACAGGTAGAGATTCACTATGGTGGAGACCCTCAGATGCCCTTAGGGTGAGGAATTGCTTAGTGGAGCATGAGACAGGGGGTTACCAAGCCAGAGCTGGTACTTCCTTATATGGCCACTTAGGCAATATAGGCTTACCTGGTCAAGGATAGCCTTATCTCCTTTCGTTTGGGGGGGGGGGGGGTTATGTAGGAAGGTGGATATCTGACTATGGTTACCCCCAAACTTTTTGCCTGGTGTTTAGCTGGTTTTTGACTTAGTTGGCCTGGGATCCTGCTATTCAGGGCCCCAGGCCGATTGCTCTCTCCTTAAAATGGACTCCATGTACCTTAGGTGCATAAAACAATTGGAATTGGTTCACCTTATAGGCCCCTGTAACAGTGTACCATAGGTACCCAGGGCATAGGTGTTGCCAAGGCCTACCAGGGGCTGCAGCATGTATTGTGCCACCCCTGGCCTGGCCTCCATATTTGACACAACTGGCTGATCACTCAGCTGGGGTAAGTTGGTGTAATCACCTCTTGCTTAGATATAGTATCCCTATATCTAACCCTAAACTGGACACATATGTTCCTATCAGCCACTCCTATGGAAGGCCTCATCAATCCTGGAGGCAGAGTGCTTGGAAATATGTGAGAGGGTGCTCTAGCGTGAGCTGAGCCTGTCTGCAGCTGTCGGGAACCATTCCCTAAGCTGTTCTGGGATATTGCCATACCATATACTCTTAAGTGCATTATAATCCTCGCGGTTATATGCTATCTTTGGTTTGGCTTTATCAAAACATGTCGAGTAAGGTGTCATACGAATTGGAATACTATCCCCTCGACAGTTCTGTCGACGGGGATAGCATTCCACCCTTCTAGAGGGGCACGACATGTGTGTAGCCTTAACCCCGGTTAAAGTTAACCAGAGCCTCAGCATCACAAAATGGATGCTGCCACCACAGACACATGTCTGACCTCCTGCTGCTGGGAGTCCTTCCAGCGAGGAAGGCCTGGACAAAGGGTTTCCTGCCTGGGGAGGTGCGAGCACCACCCCAGACAGGGTTTTGTGTATTGGGTAGGACAGGGCTGAATAGATTGAGACATGCCTGGGGCACACAAGGTGTCCCTGTGCATAAGCCAGCCCAAACCGGTTCTGGGGCTTTCCAGCCCCAGTCCTGGCGAGGAGCTGGACAAAGGAGAGGGGGTGTAACCACCCCCCTTCCTGGTCCCACCCATAGGGGAGGGCCCTAGCAGGAGATCCACCCCTCAGATTGGAATAAGAGTGGGAGCAGTGCCATTGCACAGCAGATCATCCTGAATCAACTTTACACAAGAAGAAGACTGGACTTCGACATTCTGCTGCACAGAAGACTGAAGAGAATCTCCCTTGTGGCCTAGGAGGGGCCACCCTGTGAACACAGGCATCACCCAGCACCTCGACGTCTGCTTTGCCGCCGCCTCCCGCCGGAGCCCGAGTGCAGAGCCTGACAAGACCCAGCTTCCCAGACTTCTCCCAGCCCGATCCACAGTCCCTGCAAAGAAGGGATCCGTGGAGGCAACGAGAGACGTGGGAGCGGACATCTTGAAAGACCCCCGAGACGCTGACTGCGCAGCACCCGAGGCACCCTCGACTCTGTGCTTTGGAGTTTAAGAAGCCGCACAACCGAGCAGCATTTGCACCAAAGATCAGCCCGCCAGCATCTCCACGATCTGCGTGGGGCCCTTTTGCTTTGTGCCACTCGACTCGCCATCCCGGCCGCTTGTCACATGATCAGCTGCCATCTTGGTGACGAAACCTACGATTTACACTGTGGGTCTGGTTGCTCCAGACTTGCCCTCGCTCCTGTCGAAAGGAGTACCTGCTCTGACCTTGCTGGTCCGAGTAATAAGCCTTTTTCACTTTCCCCGTGGCTTGCATTAGCCAAGGCTTGTTTGCTTCAATCGAGTTGCCGACACCGTCATCAGCTAGAGCCTTCGAGGGCCAGTTGGTGATCGACTCCTGGACGTCCTTGACCTCTTCGTGCCCACGTGGCTGCAGAGAGAAGCAACACCTCATCACCTGTTTGCACCCGACTTTGCCTGGTTCCAATCTGGTTCCACGGTGGTCACTGGTCAGTGACTTTGAACATTGTCCCCTCTGCTTTCAGGTCTTCACCACTTCAGATCCACCCTTGGATCCACCGGACACTTCTCCTTCACATCGCCTGCAGCATCTTCAGCTTCAAGCGCCAAGAACCTGCGTGTCAAAACCCGACGCTACTTCGACCCTGTGCACCCACTTCCTGTGGGTGAGGTAACATTGCAACGCCGGTGTCCCTACACTGGTACACACCTCTAGGGTCTGTGTCTTAAGTTTTGTTCCTCTAGGTTCAGCGGAAGTGCCCTTAAACTAACTTTGTGTAACTTTTACGCACCATAGACTTTACATTGGAAAGTGCGTGCACTTTGAACACTGCACCCGAGTCCCGTGGGCCTTTCCCGACTTAATAATTGCTAGTCTCGAATAGCTCCAGCGATTCCCAAGGCCCTAGGCCTGTTCCCTTTCCTATTGGTATCTCTTATACCACTTTCTTAGTATATGGTTTAGGTGGCCCCTAGGGCTCATCCATATTGTGCAACTTTTGTGTATTTTAAACTGTCTTGTGATTTAACGCTTGTGCTTCTGTGCTCATAAAGAGTCCAGGGGATTTTATAGTTAATAAATCAATATATATTTTCAATATATATCTGTGTGGTGTCCCTTTCATTTGGTATTCAAGGGGGTTGTGTATGGTATAACAGCTGGCTTCACATGCCTTTCAGAGTTTAGCCAAAGACTGCTTTGTCCACGTTACCACTAGGATAACTGGTCTACAAGGTTGAATTACAACCATCATCATAAGGGTTGCTTGGCATGGTAGAAAGTGATCACTAAGAATTAGTGAGCATTATATACCAGGCCAACTTCTCACACTGTTCATAAATGCCGTGGATTCAATTCTTAAAACAGTTAGAGCTGATGCACCTCAGGTCAAAGGTTCAGAAGTCCCAGTACTGCTTTACGCAGACAACACTGTGGTATTGTCCAGAACCCCTATTGATCTCCAGCGTCTGATGGATCGTTTCTCTGTTTTTATAAGGTACAGAAAATTATTAATAAATAAAAGTAAAACACACAAGATGATCTGTGGGGCATTTCTCATGAGAAAATGCGCATGCACGGCCGCCCGCGCATGCGCATTAGTAAACAAGACGGAAGAATGCAGATAGCGAGCCCCGGGGACGCAGCGGGCAGCGGCGGGCAAGGTAAGTGCGTTTTAATTATTTTACTCGTTTCATTGAAAGTATTTAGGGAGGGCGGGAGGGAGGCGGGTGGCGGCCAGCTACGCTCCGTCTGCGGAGCGTGCGTAGTGCCGCCTGGCTACGCCCGCTCCGCAAAATGCAGAGTAGGCGGCACTACGCACACTCCGTGCACGGAGCGTAGCTGGCCGCCCACCCCTAGTTAACACAGGCAAGGTGACACCATGATAGTAGGAGCAGAGAGAGAGAGGGGTGGCGAGAGAGAGAGAGGAGGGAGAGAGAGAGGGAGTGGGAGAAAGAGAGCTCAGGAGAGATGGAGAAAGAATATACTTGTTGATTTCTGGGACATATGTAAGGTAATGTAGTGGACGAACATGAAAGATACAGTATCTGTACAACCAGGGTAGCCCCAACGAGTGCAGGTAGGTGGGAATAGGAAAGCATGGGCAAGGCATGACTAGATAACGCAAGCAGCACAAACCATGGGCCTGAGGCAGCATGACACCCGAAAGCCTAGGCATGCTGTGACCAAAAAAAGAGGGCCCCGTCCACTCTGCCTATTCCTTACATTTGAAATGTACATTTACAGCTGTAGAAGTGAGAGAATGCATTTCATGAAAAGGAATATAAAGTAGGGTTGCCAAAGAAAAATGCCAGCCATTTGTTGTTTAAAGACACTGAAAGACCTCGTCTTGACACTAAATAGGGTCATAGATAAAAATGTACGTATTCATTTTTGTAATGTGACTTTTCTGTCTTTGTTCCCTTTAATTAGCAGTCATGGATCATTCAGGCAGCCCTAGAACACAAGTAAAAGTGTTTTCTATTTCTATTTGCTGTTCAAAGTATGCACAGATAAGTGCTGAAAATACAGCTTTAGGAGACTGCTTATTTTTGTCCTGTCTGGGACATCAAAATAATGAGCTGGCAACCCTAATCACAAGACTGGAAGTTTGTTGCAGCATCAGCACATTGTTTCCTACACCTTCAATCCCTATTAGTGCCAGAATAACAATAGTTTTAACTTATACTCGAAACCTTATGCTGCCATCAATAACATGCTGAGTTACTTCAAGTGTCCAGGAATGCACCCTGCATTCAGACAACTCACTCCCCATTCTCACCCTTCACTTTCAGGCTCACCCTGCACTCACAGCGATCACAATGCACTCCAACTGGTCACCATGAACTCACACCATTCACCCTGCACTCACAGTCATTACTCTGCACTCGCATTGCACTTGCGCTGTTCACCCTGACCTCACCCTGCAGTCACACAAGCACACTACTCTCCCTGCACTCATGTCACACTTCACTCACCTGTCTGAGGTTCCGTGACAATTGTAAGTGGTGTTTTTGACTCGCACGAATATGGTCGAGTCTGGTATCTATGAACCGCAAATGACGAGTTTAGTAAGTGTGCGCAGTTTCGCTGTGCTAACTTAAACCGTTCGTTTGTTATGTGGGTTTTTCATCTGTACCCACGGGTTCCATCTTAGATACGGCATCCATTTTGTCTCTTGCCCTCAAGTAGCCAGCGAACGAACGCTGTCCGCTTCGCGACCCTGGGGCTCCCAAGATATTTGCGGAAGACACATGTTCTTTGTAAGTGTCTTTATGACGAGGGGGATGTTACTGTAAGGCAGATGGCGCCGCTCAAGGCTCATCTTGCTGCACGGACTTATTGTGTCAGCCGTGCATCTCATTAGGCTCGTCCCTTTGATGCCTGTATCTCGTGTTTCCCCGATACCTCCCCTTTTACACCCTTTCCGATCTCCCCACTGTCTCCGTCTTCCTCTGCACCTGTCTTTGTTCCTATTCCGATCTGTTTTACTGCCGATTGGAATGCACTAATGTTGGGAAGATGGGTTTTTACAGTTGGGAACCGCCAAATGTTTCCGCACTTATGATCCGGACCTCATGTGTTTCAAAGTGACCAAAGCGACCCCTCTGGGGGATAATGGTGGGAACCGGGTTGTAAACTTTTGTGTGCCATGTTGTCTTATGGGTAAAAACTGTATAAAAGGAGCGATCCATATAACCAATTGGAAGCAGTCTCCCCGAACTACACTCGATGTACTTCCTGTGATATCTGTGTTCCCTGCAGCAAATAAACCTTGAATCTTTGACGTCGAAGGAAGTGTCCCGTGTCTCTGTCATTCGTACGCCGGAGCAGGTTACCCACGAAGGTTTCAGGTGTTGTGCCCTGGCACCGCTGGGTCCTACAGAACCCAGTCCTTCAGTTGGCGCCCAACGTGGGGCTGCATCAGTGGTACCGGTCCAAGCCCGACGATCGTGAGGAACTTCGTGTGAAATCTCCGAGGGAAGGTGCACCCCGCTTCATCGATCCTGTTGTCGAAATAAGTGGCCCGAAGACCTTTCCCGCGAAGATTCCCGCCTCCTGACGGCTGCGACGGACTGCTGCCCTGACTGTAGACCTGTTTTGGCGCCTGGCGTAGACCTTGGTATAGCGAGACGATTGACGGGCCTTCCTGGAGACGCCATTGATCTTTGAGTTAAGTATTTGTGGGTCGCTCCCAGAGTTCTTGGTTGTTGACACTTTAGCGAGTGTGTTTGCTGTTAACGCTGTGTGAGTGTTTTTGTCGGTGACACTTTGCTAGCGTACTTTGTTGTGTTGTTTGACGACTGCAGCCGCCAAAACCCGAGGGTTTTTGTTCTTTGCTGGGACTTGGTAAATCCCGTAACCCTTGAAGTTTGTGAAACTCGGCTAGTGTGCAAGATGCCTGGTTGCAGTACTTTGTTTAGTTGTTTCAGACCTTGTGGTACGGATTCCCGACTGGAGGACTCGTGTCCGATACCTCCGGTTGGAACTCCCACTTATGAACTATATAGTAAGCATGGGCTAGGCCCGATTACCTTTAATGATTATTGGATTAAATACACGAAGAAGGACGGTGACTTTCGTTGGCCACCTCATGGTAGCTTCGAGGCCCCGATCTTAGATAATTTAGAGATTAAACTGTTCGAAAGAAAATCAAGGCCGGCCATGTTTGATGCCTTTCGGTTGTGGCGCAAAGAAGCCCGACAGAAAGAAATCAGACAGAATAAACGTAGTCAGCGAGATAATGTTGCTACTATAGTGAAGAAAGCTGAGCAGTTTCAGCGTGATAAGGAGGATAAGGATAAGGAAGTGTTTGATAGACTACAGCGTATGACCGTTGATAAATGTTATCCCGCTTTGCCTACGGAGTTGGAAAAGAAGGAAGAGCCAGTTGAGGATCCTTTAATGTCTTATCTCATGAAGTCGCCACCTCCGTACGTACAGGGTACCGCAGCTGCAGCTCCTGTGGTTCCTGCCGTACCTATTCTTCCGCCAATTCTTCCCCCGCCTGTTCCTCAGCCTGCACCCGCTTTTCTGACTGTTCCTGCTCCTTTGCCTGTTTCTATCCCTACTGCTCCTCCGCTTCCACATACTCCTGCTCCCGCTACTGCTCCTGTTTTGTTAACTCCTGCTGTTGCTACTGTTTCTACTCCTTCACTTGTTAGTCCTGTGTCCTATACTTCTCCCTCGACTCGTTCTCGTACTACTCCTCTAGCGGCTAGCTTCTTTCATTCGCTCGGGCCTGTTCATGGGTCCGCTAGCTCCGATGGTCCTCAGAGACGTAGTCAGCTTCCTGGAAACAGAGAACGTGTTGCGCTATATAATATGGCGATGGGTTGGATGGTAAACCCTCTTAGAAATCCGCCCCGTATTGTACTCGAAACGTTTTGTCAATTCAATATACCAACCCAAAGATACGTGTTTGATGAAATGTGTAAGTTCCTTCGCGATCAGATATCGGCTGATGCGCCTGACGAGGTGCTGGCCGCTTTGTCTGATCTTCAGCTTCAGTTCTCAAAAGGACTGATAGTGGATACTAATGTTCGACGTGCTGTTGAGCGGTTGCTATCCTTTCGCCCCGCTCCGATCCCTCATGCATTGTTTATCGAGGATATTGAAAGACTGCCAGATGAGTCTGGTCAGTTTCCCATGCGTGAAGTGCCACCGGTGTGGATGCCAGCTGATCCTAATGCTAATCCAGCGACGTTGGCGCATTTCCAGAGAGTATGGATACATCTCCCATGGAAACGCTCAGAAGTGTTGCAGGTGAAGCAATCTTTGCCTGACCCTCGCAAAAATCCTACAGGGTATTACAAAGAATTATCGCAGCTTGTAGACGCTACGATAATGAATCTTGCCGATATTGATATGTTGTTTGGCAATGTCGTACCGCAACCGGTTTGGGCTAAGATTCGGCAGGAAAATCATCCGAATGAATTAGGTGGTGATTGGGCTGCCATTGTGGCGGCGGATGGGTTACAAACTGGTGGGGCTAAACCTGAGCAGATGATTACTGCTCTTCCTCAGCGAATAATAACATTAATGAAAACTCTTATGCCAGCTATGAGGGTAAATTGGGATAAATTGTCAGCTTGTAAGCAAAAGAAGGACGAGAGTGTTTCCGACTTCTTTACGAGGTTTGAGGAAGCATTCATTGACCATAGTGGTCAGGCTATGGGTACCGAGGGTGGTCAGCGATTGTTTGTGGATAAATTTGTTTCAAACTTATTGCCCGATTTGAGCAGTAAATTAAAGAATTCGGAAAGTGCATGGGCCGTTTCTACTTCAGCTCAGATATTGGCTACAGCACAATATTATGAGAATAGAGAGAAAGAGGAGAACGACCGTGCTGATAAAAAGACGAAAGAACTAAAAACTAAAGTGTTGCTTCAACAAGCATATCCTTCGCGTTCAAATCAGAATGCATCCCAACAGAATAGGTCGCAGTCGCAATCGAATCGATCACAGCCACGTAATGATTCCTCCTCCCAAAGGTCATCGTTAGGGTACAATCAATGTGCTTATTGCAGACAGGAGGGACACATTAAATTCAATTGCCCTGTTTTGAATGAACGTAATAGTGGTAACTCATCTAGAGGAGGTCGTGGTGGTTCGCAGCAGGCATCACGTGGAAGGGGTCGTGGGACTCAGAATGATCATTCTGATAACTCCTCTAATAATAATAATTGTTTCGATCAACGTGGATCATCGCAAGGACGATCTGCGCAGTATAATGTAGACGATTATTACGTCGATCAGGGAACTGACGACAGTAATTACTAGGACAGCCGAAGACAAGGAGAGGGAGTGGTATCAGTTCCGGTTGATCAGAGAGGGCCTTACGTCGCAGTTGCTACATCGGGCGTCGTTGAACCTTTTCTGTTGGACACTGGTGCAGCGAAAAGTTCTATTCAGCATTCGAAACTCCCTGGCGCACCTTTGTCTGGCTTAACAAATGTTTCCGTTGGATTCTCTGGCGCCCCCGTTAGCAATCCAGTTTCGCGCCCTTTGCCCCTTACAATTGGGCCACGTGAGCTTCAGGCTCCGTTAATTTTGACTACTGGTTGTGGTGAAAATCTTTTGGGCCTGGATTTGCTTAAACGTTTGTATGCGTATTCTCCTGCGGGAGTACAGCTTACGTTTGGAGAGAGGGTTGTCTCTCCCATGTACTTGTCTCTCGACAAGCTCCCACCGGAATTGAGTTCTCTTCCTGCGTCTTTGTGGGCAACGGGTCCGAATGACGTGGGCCTACTTGATATCTCGCCCTATGTTGTTCAGTTGAAATCTAATGTGCGTTTGCCACGTATCCCCCAGTATCGTATCTCCCTTGATGGTGAACGAGCATTGTTAGCGATCATTTATGATCTGATCGAGAAAGATGTTATTGAAGAGACTTGGGGAAACGTGTGCAACAGCCCTGTGCTGCCCATTCTTAAACGCACTGATCCTTCAAAACCGCCTGTTTATCGTTTTGTTATCGATTTACGGGAAGTGAATAAAATTGTGGTTCCTCAATTCCCTGTTGTGCCTGACATCACGGCGCTACTGACTCTGATTTCAGCTTCTGCATCGTGGTTTTCGGTGATTGACTTAAAGAATGCGTTCTGACGTAAATAATTAATTTACTCTCTTAATTTCTATGCAAGTAAGTACTTAATCAATAATAACTCAGATCGGAAGAAAGAGACAGAGTCCGTGGTGTTAGAGTTCTTAGGGGTTTTATTCCTTAAAACGGAATAGTCATGGCCAGGATATCATGTTCTGACCACCACAGGGGTGTCAGAAGGGATAGAGAGCGCGCTACATTTTATTAACAGTACATAGCTTATATACTTATTTTACACCATTGGAAACAGTATAGAAGGCGTAACAGCTGAGAGAAGACAAGATAACAGTATACACGTGGTACAAGTGCGTAATCAAGAGGCGTGAACTAGAGGTGTGTACTAGAAACGTCACTGATAGGTGTCACAAAAGGGGTGGCACTAACAGAAATGTTGCAATGTCAGCAGAAATCGGAAGCTCGGATGCGCGCGCAGCTGCATGACGTGTGATTGACGTGAAGCTGGAGGGTGCAGGGGACTTGACATTTACACTGACGGAAAGAGACAGAAGTCTGGCATGTCAGATCAACTTGTGCTTCTATCATATCTGGTATCTGATGTTTAGGAACTAAGCTATCTGGGCGGAAAGGTCTCTAGGGCAGAAGCTATTCTATACTTGCTGTGAGTGCGTGTATAAGCGCCTGAGTGTCTGTATGAGAAGCGTGGGGGCATGGGCCTTCCATGGGAGCATGGCAACAGAGGCTATGAATTACTTGAATTAGTTGCATAGAGACAGGTCGGCCCTTTGGCCCTGCAGCTGGGGAAGGATGTTTACTGAAACTAGCAGGCAGGAATGTATTTTCGGGGAGGGAAACAGATAACTCGAAGGTTATAGTCGATCTTGGCAGGCAGCAGGCTGAGCTGAGCGCGAGGGGCCGCGCTGAAAGTAAGTCAGAGTTCACGGGTACAGAGGCAGCCTGGGCAGAGGCCCTCGGAGTCAGAAGCCAGAAAAGAGGCTCGGTGGCAGAGATTCAGGGCCTACTCAGCCAGAGCTGAAAAACGTAGGAGTATACTACAAAAAGACGTTGGCATAACATACTTAGGAACGGACCATTCAACCCATTCATGGTGGGTCTGAAAGAGGACATGTTAACGTTGGACGCAAATGTATTTGCGTCTTCATAGCTGGTACAGGAGGGAAGTTACATGCACTTTAACTTGTACATGGAGACGGTGGGGTACGCGCTAGGGAACACATCTTGACCATAAAATTTATATTTCCTCAGTTCTTTAGCATCCCGATTGCCGAGGAGAGCAGGGACCTTTTCGGTTTCTCTCTCGGTGGACGCAGCTTCCGGTTCAAACGCGCTCCTCAGGGCTACTGTGAGAGTCCATCGATTTACAGTCAAGCCTTGAAGAGTCAACTGGATGCGTTTAGGTTGCCGGTCGGTGCGGCCTTAATACAATATGTCGATGACTTATTGGTGGCTGCCGATACTCAGGACATTTGCAAAATTGCTACAGTGTCGTTGCTGCAAAATCTCTGTGAGTTGAATCACAAGGTGTCACCTACTAAACTCCAATATTGTTGTCAAGAAGTAACCTATCTAGGTCACTTATTGTCAAAGGAGGGAAGGAGGTTGACCCCAGAAAGAATTGCAGCGATTGCGCGAATGGCTGTGCCAACAACCCAAAGAGATGTGCGTGCCTTTCTAGGTATCACGTCGTACTGCAGGCAATGGATTCCTAATTTTTCATTGCTAGCGAAACCATTGGTGGCTCTTACGTGCAAGGATGTTTCGACTCCTTTGCCATGGACGAAAGAATGTCAGAGAAGTTTTTCTGAACTGCGTGATTCATTGTGTTCGGCTCCTGTGTTGGGTACTCCCGACTACAGTAAGCCGTTTACATTATATGTTCACGAGAGAGAAGGCTGTGCTTTGAGTGTCTTGACGCAACCTTTTGGTGGTAAGCAACGTCCATGCGCATATTTTTCCTTGACCTTGGACCCAGTAGCTAGAGCATTGCCGAGTTGTTTGAGAGCAACTGCGGCAGCTGCGGTCTCCATCCGACAATCAGCAGGATTGGTCATGGATAATATGCTTACGGTGATGGTTCCGCATGCAGTCGATACTCTTTTGAATCGTACGAAAACTCAGCATTTGACAAGTGCGAGGTTGTCTGGGTACGAGTTGACGTTGTTGGCAAGCCACATTCAGATAAAACGTTGTAATGTTCTGAACCCGGCAACTTTGTTACCAATTAGTGCAGAGTCAGATGAAGTAGCAGAACATGATTGCTACTTGAGGACCGAAGAAGAAACAAAAGGTCGAGTGGACCTTAAAAACACCCCATTGGAAGATCCGGATGGTACATTGTATGTGGATGGGTCATGTTTTAAGTTGCCGAATGGCGATGTGACTACTGCTTATGCTGTTGTAACGTTGAATACTGTTGTTGAGACTGCAAGATTAAATCAGAATTCTGCCCAAGCTGCAGAGCTGATTGCTCTTACTAGAGCGTGTGTGTTAGCGAAAGGGAAACGTGTGAATGTGTTTACCGACAGCCAATACGCATTTGGCGTCGCACACAGTTTTGGACGATTGTGGAGAGAGAGAGGTTTCTTGACGTCGCATGGTACGAAGATTCAGCATGGACAGCTTGTGAATGATCTTTTGGATGCACTGACGTTGCCTAAGCAAGTAGCGGTTGTTAAATGTAGTGCGCATCGTAAGGTGACGGACGATGTTGGTCGTGGTAATGCGTTTGCAGACGAGATTGCTAAGGAGACTGCCCGGAACCTTAGCACTCGAATGTATGTGACGAGTTCGGTTAGGTGGCCTACAGAATCGAGTATGTGTGAAGACACTATTGAGAGTGTGAAAGAAATTCAGAATGAGGCCACCGAGACTGAAAAGGCGAAGTGGAAAGAAAGTACGGGAAAGTTGGATACGAATGGTTGTTGGATTGATTTGTCGGATCAGAAAAGATGGTTGTTGCCCGATGCGTATGTGCTGGCCGTTGTGACAATGGCGCATGGGTTAGCACATATTAGCGCGAAAGGTATTTGTAAGTTGCTGTCTCCTGTATGGAAGAATGATGGTATCACGAAATGTGCTGAACGTCTGGTGAAGAATTGTATGGTGTGCATGATGTACAATCCTGGCAAAGGAACCCCAACTCCTCCTGGCAGTTTTGCTCCCCCTTCATACCCCTTTGAGGTGATACAATTGGACTTCATCCATATGGAACGATGCAATAACCTGAAATACGTTTTAGTCGTGGTTTGCGCATTCTCCCGATGGATCGAGGCCTATCCTCTCAAAGACAATACTGCTTTGTCTACTGCAAAAATCCTACTGAAGGAATATTTTCCTCGGTACGGAATGCCTAGAGTTGTGTGGTCAGATAACGGAAGTGAGTTTGTGGGTAGTGTGATGAAGAGTGTGTGTAAGGGCCTTGGAATTAATCAGAAATTCCATAGCGCCAATCATCCCCAGTCAGCTGGTTTGGTTGAAGGGTACAACGGCACCCTTAAACTAAAGCTAGCGAAGATTCAGGCTACGACTGGTCTTTCGTGGCCTGACGCTTTACCTTTAGCATTACTGTCAACTAGGGCGACTGTACACTCCCGAGTAGGGCTTAGTCCCTATGAAATAGTGTTCGGCTGTCCTGCGAATGTGTGGGGGGTTCCTAGGCCAGGAATGTTCTCTGATCTTGAGTACCCAATGTTGATCGATTACCTACATGACTTGACTGCTAAACTGAGGTTAATTCACCAACAGGTTTACGACGCATTACCGACGCAGACGGAGGGTCCAGGCCACCAGCTCCAGCCCGGAGATTGGGTGGTGACGAGAAATTTTTCACGCAAGAATAACCTGGACCCGAGGTTTACTGGACCCTACCAGCTGCTCCTGGCCACGAGGACTGCCGTTCGTCTCGAGGGACGCAAGAATTGGGTGCATGCCACCCATACCAAGCGAGTCCCTATCCCTTTGCCGGCAGACCCGTGGGTAAGGAAAGGCATTGCATCAACTGAAACCGAAGCATTGCCAGCGTTTGTGCCTTTTAGCGACGCGCAGCCTGTTGGAGAATCCTCAGCGAAGCAGAAAGACTCTGTTGAACAATTGTCATCAAAGGACTCAAGACCAGAACACCCAACTGATCAGCAGGACGCTGTCTCTTCAACGGATCCTTTGTTTGACGAGCAGACACGTCCTGGGAAAACCCGATACTTTCTGCGATCTCGTACTAAGAACTAATAAAAGATCCTGCTTTGTTGTATTGACAACTGCATTATCCCGTTTTCCGTGATCAGTTTTGAACATTTGTATTATTGTAATTATTCTTGTATATATATATATATTAAGCTTCATTCCATATACTTTTTGCTTTCACAGCTGAGAGACTTTGTTTTTGCATATATACGTATTGTGCATTGAAGGCCGTAGGGCCGCGCGCGTACTTCCTTCTGGATAGTAGGTCTTGACACTAGGTTAAAGGCCGTCGGTTCCTGGGAACTCCTAGGGATTGACTATTGCTACACAGAACGAAGTGCGTCAAGAAACGTTGCGGACGGTCGTAGGGAATGGCATTCTCAAAGCTGAACGATTTGGAAGGAGCACAAGCTCATAGATTCAAGCTGCAACAACTCAGTCGTACCAAATGTTTTATATTCCAACTGTTTGTATTGTTTCTGACTGCTTCTGCACTTTTGGCGGGTGGGGTGTATTACATGATGTCTTACTTCTTACCTTCTGCTACACCTACTCCTACTCCTGATCCTAAACCTACCTCTACCGTTTCTCCTCATTCCTTTCATATGTTACCGGAACACGAACAGGCTAGACGTGTAGAATTCCGCAATAATTCCTTTATTCAGCTCCTTCATCAGCATCAGTTAATGGTTAATACTACTAATTGTTGGGTGTGCGGGTTGATGCCACATACTACGGATAAGGGAATCCCATATCTGGTGTTACCGTATAGCTCCCAAGGGTCCGCTCGAGCATTTCAGACAATGTTTCGAAGCGCACTGGGTTTCCACCCCATTCGAGAACCACGTTCTCCCTACTCTGGTCCTACCTCGTATCAAAAACCTTTGTCGATAGCAATAGAGGATTTAGATAGCGATATCTATGATCCCTCGCTTATTCCCGAAGAAGAGGTACAAGCCTATAGGGTCCTAAGTAGAGGTGAATATAGTGCGTTCACTAGCGAAAAGCAGCTTAAAAGCTCGCCTCCAATATGGGTCGTACCCCACACTGGTAATTTTTGTCTCATGGGTCGTGGCCGAAGATCGCAAGCCCGACTTGGAGCAAGTGCTTGCATTGAAAATTACATACTGCCGATGGTCTCGTCCCCTGTGTTTCTGGCTGCCAAGGGTACATACTTTATCTGCTATGATCGTGCATATGCATGGTTGCCCGCTGACTTCATGGGCTCATGCTTCATTGCAAATCTGTTGCCTCCGACGTTCACTGTAGATGCCGATTATCACAAGACTAGAGTTGTGCGAGGCGTAATTAGCGAAGAGGATACTGCCGGTCAAGAGGCAGGAGACTTTTTCAAGGGTTTCCTCCCGTTTTGGGGACCTATGGTTAATAGTAGGAACCTGAGACAGTTGACTCGAGTGGTAGAATCGACAGCTAATATTACTGCCAGTGCCCTTGGTAATATCACCACTGAACTTCAGGCGGAGAGACTTATGACGTTACAAAACCGTATGGTTTTAGATGTCATTTTAGCAGATCGAGGTGGGGTATGTAAGGTGATCCATTCGAGCTGCTGCATTTTCATTCCAGATAATGCTCCAACTGTTTATCAAGCCATCTCGAGGTTGCATAAGATCTCCGAATCCATACACGTGGATGTAGGGGATTGGACGTTACTTGGATGGTTTTGGGGCCTGATGTCGACTTGGGGTTGGAAGATTCTGATGATCATCGGGGTCGTTGTGGTGTTCCTGTTCACGTGTTGCCTTTGTGTGCAGTGCGGTCCTGCCTTATGTGGCCTCTGTGCTACAACGTGTATGAGACAGCCACCTGTTACCAAGGGGACTCGATTGGACAGAGCTATGCTACAGCAACATCTCGATGGTCTGATGAATATTGATTACGATTACGACTAGTGCTTGCCTACATGAGGGCAAAAGGAGCGTCTGAGGTTCCGTGACAATTGTAAGTGGTGTTTTTGACTCGCACGAATATGGTCGAGTCTGGTATCTATGAACCGCAAATGACGAGTTTAGTAAGTGTGCGCAGTTTCGCTGTGCTAACTTAAACCGTTCGTTTGTTATGTGGGTTTTTCATCTGTACCCACGGGTTCCATCTTAGATACGGCATCCATTTTGTCTCTTGCCCTCAAGTAGCCAGCGAACGGACGCTGTCCGCTTCGCGACCCTGGGGCTCCCAAGATATTTGCGGAAGACACATGTTCTTTGTAAGTGTCTTTATGACGAGGGGGATGTTACTGTAAGGCAGATGGCGCCGCTCAAGGCTCATCTTGCTGCACGGACTTATTGTGTCAGCCGTGCATCTCATTAGGCTCGTCCCTTTGATGCCTGTATCTCGTGTTTCCCCGATACCTCCCCTTTTACACCCTTTCCGATCTCCCCACTGTCTCCGTCTTCCTCTGCACCTGTCTTTGTTCCTATTCCGATCTGTTTTACTGCCGATTGGAATGCACTAATGTTGGGAAGATGGGTTTTTACAGTTGGGAACCGCCAAATGTTTCCGCACTTATGATCCGGACCTCATGTGTTTCAAAGTGACCAAAGCGACCCCTCTGGGGGATAATGGTGGGAACCGGGTTGTAAACTTTTGTGTGCCATGTTGTCTTATGGGTAAAAACTGTATAAAAGGAGCGATCCATATAACCAATTGGAAGCAGTCTCCCCGAACTACACTCGATGTACTTCCTGTGATATCTGTGTTCCCTGCAGCAAATAAACCTTGAATCTTTGACGTCGAAGGAAGTGTCCCGTGTCTCTGTCATTCGTACGCCGGAGCAGGTTACCCACGAAGGTTTCAGGTGTTGTGCCCTGGCACCGCTGGGTCCTACAGAACCCACTCCTTCATGTCCCCCTCACTGCTCAATGTGCAATCTCACTTAAACAAGCCCATCACTAACCATGCATTCATTCGTCGAACTCTGCACTTACATATGGTCACCTCACTCACCCTGCAGTAACTCCTCTTACCCTACTCTCACACTGTTGCATCACTCACTGTGTGCTCTTTAATGTATGTCTACTCAGGACCATTAACTTTAAACACTAGCCATAGTATTTTCAGAATGGACGACTCCGTGCAGTAATCACCAAGGTGGGATTATGAACAAAATAAATACCATAAAGGTACGTGTAGAGATGAAAAACAAAATAGTGTGCATATCTCTCACCTCTTAAGTCACTGCTAAGTGCTGCATCCTATTGCACAATAAGCTGCATGCACCCCAGTCAGTGGTCCTCATGCACAACATTGAATGGGAACGCTTCTAACATAGTATCAAATTCAAAACAAAAACAACGCTCTTCCAACCACACACCCTACGCATATTGCAGCCGCGGTGCATCCATTGGGGCGTATGCCCACTAAGCCACATGGACGCACCGTCGACAAGAGCACAGAAGCACACCAAAAATAATATTTGCATACATTGGATTGGAAATTATAACCGCAGCGCAGCGCTTCCCGCAGGGAATCCGGGACACACCCGATGAATCCGGAGTGTGCAGGGGGGGTGGGGCTGGCTGGTCTGCTGCAGCTTGAGTGACAGCCCCCACTCAGCTGCAGCAGGCAAGCAGCAGTACTGCGCATGTGGAATTTTGGGCTGTAACTTGCCCGAGCATGCGCGTTATTAGGCTCACTAAAGTTCCCCTTAGAGAGGGACCGCAGCTGGGGTGCTGATAACTTACAGCAGCTGGACGCAGCCCCCGCGGTTACAAAGGGCGAGTAGTCAGGTTGCCCCCTGGCCAATCAGGATTGGCTGGTCCACCGCAGAAAGAGCAGGCAATCCATTATTGGATGCCGAGCATGGGTGGTGGCACACTGCCTCAGCCTATGGCCAATCACTGTGTGACTTCATGTGAAGGCATGCAGTGATTGGCCACAGGAGGACGCGCGCGCTGCTGGTGTGACGTTCCTTCTTAATCTAGGCTTGCCTCGTCATGCGCAGGCAGCAGTCAGCAGACCTCCTGCCTCAGTCGCGTCACGAGTTGTTGTCACGGCCCACGGGACCTCCTGCTCAGGCCTGCTCCTCGTGTGATTAAATTCCCTGCTAAAAAAGACAAAAAGTAAGATCTAGCGCTAGTAGCGGATTCATGAAGTAGCCAAGCTTCAGGAATGTGTGTTAGGAGACGGAGTTCTTTAGGCAGTTGATCTTCTTGGGTTGTAACTGTAAGATTAAGAAAATGCGGCTCCAGGAAATTCCATGGTCAGCCAAGCATCTCAGCCGTGTGTGGTGTGCATGTGGTCTGGTGGTGAGCAGGGAAAGATTTGCTGCAGGTTTGATTGACGTTGTCTGGTCAAGTGTGTCAAAGATGAGTCTGCTCACGTATGTTGCAAAATAAATTGCCTGCAGAGCTCATTTCCCGCCATAGCAGACAACCCGCTAAGCACAGGCTGAAAGAACCATTTACAGTCAGTTAGCATGCTGAGTTAGTCTAACAAACCTCTGCTGACTTTCGTCCGTATTTTGAAGGTAAAGAGCCTCCTCTGAACAAAGGGCTGCAGGGGTTTGTGTTACGTCTCTGCAAAGCAGCAGGTAATCATTTTATGTAGCTAGAAAAATGCATGGATAATAAGCGTCGCAATTTTTTGTAGCTGGTATATTTCAGAATTTTTTTGTAATAAAAAAAAACATTCTTTTTAGTGTTCATGTTGGTGCTGTGTATGAAGTCTTGCAGTAGTGTTACTGTCTTCGCCATCCTAAATTGGAAATTTGACGATTCGCTTGCCTCTTCGCCTTGACTCCCATTGGGCTAAGTTTGCGCGTTACAAGATCCAATTCATTCATTCTTCTTTAGTTGTATTTATATATGTCTTATTTTTGCTTTGATAATGTTTTTTAAAATAATTTCATTGAACCGCTTCTATAACATGTTATCCCGTGGGTCACTTATTATCTTATTATGCTCTACTTTCCTTCTGCATAAGCCGGTTTGCTTGGATTCCCACCATGTCCGTCATTCAACACTAGATCAGATCATGGAGCCATTACCTGGCCTGTCATGCGAGAACTCGAAGCACCTGAGGTATAATCCCAAAGAGGTGCTACTACCCCTGTCTAAATTGGCACAAAACTCGGAAGATATTGGTGCGCTTTGCACCAGCACCAGTTCCTTACATTGCTGATGAATGCAGGCAATGGCAGGCAGCTTTAAGTCGCGGGCGGCTATGCTGGATTACAAAGGATGCGGTGGCGGTTTGCTCCATGGTTTGTTCTGACGCCCACTACTATCATTTGGACTGGTGCCTGCCAGCTGGAAGGAAAGGGAATTGGAAAATAAACGCCTTTGCATAAGGTTTCTACTGAAATTCCCCAGAGGGATTTGTTGTCTGCTTGGTGACAATACATTTGAGGAAGACGTGGGGCTATTCATGAGCATATATGCCAGGCAGTTCAGAGAAAAACTTAAATATTTGAGGTGTGAAATGTAGTGACTTTTCAAGCATTGATTTTTGAGTATATATTGTAGTGTCTTTCTGTAACATGGAGGCTGTAATCGAGAAAACTGGAAGGCACGACACTCATGTCAAGGTGATTCAAGGGTGTGTCTGACCTTCAAACTTGGTGTCAAGAGTTGTCAAATTTACGGAAAGCGGAAACTGTTTCATCACTTCTTGTGATATTTATAAACCACATCAAATTCAGGGAAAGGTGGACACCATTATCACGAAACCTCTAAACATTTGCCCTTTCCTTGTAGTAAAAAGTATTAGCGAGGGAACGATTGATTGATTTTAATTTCTCAGTCAAAGCCGAAGGGAGCCTGTTTTATCACCCTCGCGCTTTTACTTTATCCAGATGTGGGCTTATGTAGTTCCCAAAAACAATCAACAGCAGATTTACACATGTGCTTAATAGCCTTACGCAGAAACGAAATACAAGTTTGCTAGATGGGGTGCTCCGAGAACTGCCTGATAGTTAATGGCGTGGTTCGGGCGTGGGAAACTGATGATTGGCCAGCTACCACAAGCACAGGCGAGGGCTTTAAAGGACAGCGCTGAAGAGTACATGAATACTGACACGGAGAAGATAATCTGGATATTGAGCCCTTGCCAGCGTCACCCCCTTTTCACGTTGTTTTGGTATCTTCCATCCATCTTACCATTCTGCCGCGATGCGCATGAGGCACTGCAGAATTTAAAGGGCCAGCGGGAGAACAGTGTTCTTGTTTCTAAGAGATTGCAGACCAGCACTGACTATTAACCGGAACCAGCCTCCCACACAGGCAGGGCATCACTCAGGGTCACAAGAACCACAAATTCTGTGTTGTGGTGTTATGCTGCGATCCTGCTCTCTCTCCCTTTCTGGGTACAGTACCTCCCTCCTTAAATCCAACTCCTCTTACTCTGTCTGTCTGTCTGTCTCTGACTGCAGCACCAGCCCACTCGCCCTGTAATTTGCACAAACCACTCGGCCTTATATGTTTGAGACCATCAGAGGGGCGAGTTCTGCAGGCCTAGTATTCAACACTGTGTGCAGTGCTTTATGTCCCAGGGATGTGTGTTTGTGTGTGGATGTGAGCTTGTGGGGGGTGGGGAGGGTGTCTGTGTGAGTGTGTGTGTGGATTGATGTGTGGGTGGTGTGTGTGTGAGTCTGTATGTGTGTGCGTGTGTTTTTGTAGCTCTGACAAACTTTCTCTATGTCTCTCCTTCTTTCCCCTATATGACAATGACGTCAACTAATCCTAGTCCCTGTTGAGATTATACTACATATTTGGCCCTGAGATGGAGATACCGTGAGCGGAAAGTGCTCAGTACCAGGCCTGTGAAATACAAATATTTTAGTTCAACATGGTTGATGAAGTAATGTACATATTATGTTACATTTAATGCATGGTTTAAGCAATACTATGTTTATTGCATGATTTAAACAAGGTGTATATTTAACCAATAAATGCCTTAGGTGTCTGGAATGTGGCTTTTCTGAAATAAAGTCAATTTTGAAAACAAATTAAGAATTTGAAGGAGCAATTTAAAATGAGCGTGTTGTGGGATTGTACTCTAAATCTCTAATTAAAGGCAGAATTTATGGTATACTATCCACATAGCGTTAGAGGGAGGGAATCCAGGTAGGTATTTTGTTTCCTCATTTTTGTACCTCGTTCAATCACTGAAAGAGAGACGTGCTAATTTCATTTACAAAAAGTGAATGCTGCTACTTGTTTGTTAAATAAAAAAAATACTGAGTGAGATACTCAGAAATGCATTGTTATCTCTGTTTTTAAAAGTTTTCTAGTGTTTGTTCTACTTGGGAAACTAAACAGATTTTACTGATCAAATGTCAATTTAAGTACATTCTGTTTCACCTAAACACTATAAACTGTGTGGAAAGACATGAGTGATGAAGTCACATGGATTCTAATGGAAACGTGGTAAAGGTAATGCGTGGTTACCAATGCTTTGTGAAGGCTGTTTCCCAACTGCTGTGCAACTTCTTCTACTCTTAGAGCTGAGATTTTCATAAAAGTCTTATAGTCTGAATTCAGCAGCGTAATAGGACGGAATGTATGAAGCTCTGTGGTTATACTGAATAAGCAGCTACCTATGTTATGGCATCTATTAATGTAATAACTGCACTTTCACAATTGCTCTATTAACCTTCCTGCTTTCTCAAATTTGCTTGAAAATGCACGATTTTCCTTCTCTTTTTTCAAAGATGGTGGTTCCGCCTCGCTCGCTGCGCTCGCTCGCTACGGTGCACTATGCAAATCAGTTTACGCCTCACTACTTTCAAATGTCACCAGCCGCCTCTGGCATGTTGTACCTTGCTACTCATGTAGGCAAGCGCTTCAGTGCTCCACATAGGGGTAGTGGGCCCTCTATCAATATAGCAATACAATACATTCAAGACCACTCCATCCCCTGTCTTCTTGGCTCTGTCCTTTAGCTACGGCCTCCTTGCAGCCTTCCATTCAGTTTATGCCGTCTTGCATCTGCCTTCAACTCCTGCATTCTTCACTCTCACAATCCTCATCCAACTGTTGAGTGATTACCTTCTCAATCCCATCCCTTCTTGGTTTTTTTTGTGTTTTTTTACGGAGTTTCAAATAGCACGAACTTGACCCGAAAGTATCGCGAAACATAGCACCAGTTGCGTTACATGAGGACACATTCATTTGTGTTAGGTACAGTGAGATTAAGGGATTTTCCCAGAATCAAAGGATGTTCAGCGTCATTGCAGAGACTCGAACCCGGTTCCCCAGATTTGCTGGTATGAACACCATAATCCAATGCTTTCATTTCATGATGCCTTTAGAAATCCTCAGAGCTAGTGAGGGGGAGTTGTTTGAAGCAGCCAAGACCCTGGCAGCTCAATACGAAAAAGACAGTGTTGAAAGAACAAATACAACTTATCTCAGGTGGCACAATAAAGGATCTAGCTGACCTTTTATTTTTGAGAAACCATGCAATTCTGCCCAGTGTTTTGGATGTTGCAACAGCACTGAAACTTTTTCTAACAATTCCAATTACTGTAGCCAGTGCAGAAAGGTCATTTTAAAAGTTAAAATTATCTCCCAAGCACAATAATGCAGGAAAGGCTGTCTGGGCTTGTAACTTTAAGCATTGAGAGTGATCAAGCAAATAAAATACATGTGAAAGGTTTAACAGAAGAGTTTGCACGAGAAAGGCAAAGAGGCAAACATTCTTTCATTCAAGTACATCTCTCCTATTCAGTGAACCAAGCAGTAGTAGCCTTTAGCCACCAGTCTAATTTGCCAGTCACTCTTCCTGGTGTAAGCAGTCTTCAGCCTTGTGTTCACTCTTTCAGGATTGTTTTCTGCTGAACCATCCTTCAAACTCTGCAATATGTTATGTTATGTTATGTTATGGTCATTTATTACACGCACAGCTGCTCCAGCAAAGGAGCGTCCCGGCGCCCGACAAGGTACAACACAACACAACTTGAAGGAGGGTACAGAGCAGAGAGCAAAATTAGGGAAACAAGAAGGTCTTGACAGCTCTGCGAAAATCGTACAGATCACCAAGGGTACGTATCTCCAAAGGAAGGGAGTTCCACTAGGCTACGGTGCGAACTCGGAATGAGCGGCCGCCAGCACGACTACGCTAGAACCGAGGGACTACTGCCAGTCCGAGGTCCGATGACCGTAGAGAACGGACCGGGGCATAAGGAGACAGAAGATTCAGAAGGATCTGGGCGGGAGAACCCTTGAGGATCTTGTGGGCCACACAGAGTACTTTGAATTGGATCCGCTGCTTAATGCCAGTGAAGAGAGCGCAGGGAGTTGGCAGCAGAGCAAAACCTGGGTAGCCCAACAACTGCTCTGGCGGCCGCATTTTGTACGCGCTGGAGCGGGTGATTTCGGTCTGATTCAACCCTACCAAAAGGGAGCTCGCATAGTCAAGCCGAGAGATCACAGTCGCCTGAACCACAAGCTGCCTGGTTGTTGCATCAAAGAATTTTAATACAGGTATTAAGCCGCGCAAGATACCAAAGCAGCATACCCCACCGCTTGACGACCTCAGCCAGCGGTCGCACGTAAAGATTGAATAACGTGGGGCTCAGCGAGGATCCCTGAGGGACCCCAAGATCCAGAGAATAGAATTTTGACTGATGGGGTGGAATGGCCACGCAAAAAGATCGGTCGGCAAGAAAGGAGCGGAACCACTGGAGCGCAGGACCGACGACGCCGGCTTCCTCCAGGCGCTGTAGAAGGATTTTGTGAGAAACGGTGTCAAAGGCAATACATTTCATCAGGCTCCTGCAAATACTGTTCCTACTTCAAGTCTGATTTTCTAAATATATTTGTCATTTGAATCCCATGAGAAAGAAGTAAGTAAGTATTCTGTCAGTATATCATACTTTAAATATTGTTCGCTTATATATAGGCTACCTCAATATTCTGAACATACGTTTATAGAGGCAAGAAGAAATGTATTCAGTTTGACCTGACATTTATGCACCCCCTTGATACTTTCTTTTGCGCAGACAGAAGGGGCATCATTTGAGTAAACAGCTTTGTTTATTTTGCTGCTGAGCTTGTTAATGTTTTGCCGGTCACTTAAATATTTGCGCCTTTATACACAAACTAAAGGGACATACTTTGTCGAAACTGGTTTAATGTTCATGTTCCTGCACTTCTCGTTTGCAACTTTATGCACAAATAAAAGGGGCATTGTTTGACTGGACGGGTTTGATGTTTATGCTGCTACATTGTTATTACTTTACCAGGCACTTTGAAAAGTGTACGCCTTCATGCACAAACAAAAGGAGAATTAGTCTGACTAAATAGGTTTGATATATGCATGCTGCTGCCTGCTGTACTTGTTACTGTTTTGCTAGTCACTTTGAAATATTTGAGCATTCAAAAAGGGAATTGTTAGTTTAAACTGGTTTGATTATTGTATGGTGCTGTAGTTGTTTATCAGTTGCTTTGAAATATATGTGCCTTTGTGCACACACCGAACAGGGAATTGTTTAACTAGCCTGGGTTAATTTTTGCATACTGCTCGACTTGTTTTTACCATGCACTTTGAAAGAATTTTTTCACCTTAATGCAAGAAGAAAGTTGGATTGTTTTACAAAACATGCTTGATTTTTGTATATTTCTGGACTGGTGATTGCTTTATTTTGCACTTTGAAAGTTTTTGCACTTTTTGTTTTGCTTTACCAACTAAGGTTTGTTTAGATCGTCTTTATGGTACTTCCTGAAATGGTTTATTTTTATTCTACATGCAGTATTATTTATGGTGTTGCTTGCACTTGTCTGTAATACGTGTACCTTAAATCATGTATTTAGCATTGTTTACACTGCAGAAATGATAAATTAAAATAGACAAACATCTGCATCAATGTTCTGAAGCATCCAAACCGTTTTCTTCCTCAGCCTTGTTTGCCTGCCTGTTTTGCAATACTTACTGATAAAGGCATTATGATTGAAATTGCTTCCCCAGTTCACGTTATTATCATGCACAATCCTTGACAGTCTCTAGTGTGTGGCATGCAGATAATTCACCAGTCTATTTATCTTGACTTTCGCAGGATACTGAGTTATAGCTTGTGTACTTCTCATGTATATTGTCAGTCGAGTTTTTATGGAATTGCAGGTTTGGGTATTGACAATTCTATTTCAGACCCTTCATAGTTCTTCTTTGTTCTTCAGCCATGGCAGTTCCTGAGACAATAGGATCACTCCTTGGCATTATTCTGATTGATACCTCAGTTAAATAACCTGCTTTTGATTGTATTGTTATAAATGGCATAACTTGCATGTTAAGAGCGTTTCCCACTTTCTCATTAGAACTTAGAGAAAGACAATGTAGAAGAATTTCATTTAAACGTTGGAGGTTTCAAATCAAAATATACTTGATTTCTGGTTGGTAGGGCAAAGTAGTAGGTGGTGGGCCGAGCCCCCGGGGGGGCCCTCCATCTGCTTTGCAAGAGGGGCCCCCTCAAGTTTCGTTACGTCACTAATCTCCACATTGAATGCAAGCTCGATCCTGGCTCGTGCTGTCGGTTGCTTTGCCCCTGTAATGACAGCATAGAATTAATATGCCAACACATCTGACTCGCTCCTTCTGCCCCTATGTTCGTAACACATCCTCCTCTCACCTTATGAGATGTCTCGGTGAAACCGCTGTCTCCCACACGATGCCGTATGTAACTCATCGGTCGTACGAACGCCTCTTAAACTTAGACGACGGGCACAACCGAGCCAGAAAATGATGAAAATCAACAACCGCCCGTAATAAGGACCGACCTCAATCCTTAGCTGGATGCCATCTTTCAATCTGTCTGAAACAGCTCACAAGCTGCCTTCTAACAAGAACTCACAATGCGGTGTGAATTACCAAACTACAGGCAAAACATCAACTCCTGTACTACCATGTCCTCCGACCGATGTGTAACGATGTCGACAGAAAATACCCATCTTAAATAAACGTCCTCCCTCACACTCAAAGTCACTGGAAATACGTAAAACGAAACAAAGTGAGAAAGGAAAAAGGGGGAGAAAAAAATAACATAAAAAGAATAGGTGCAACCCTGCTAATTGACTTTAGATACTCTGAAAGAGGTCAATGTATAGGTGGAGAGCAGCAAACAATACATTACAATACATTTTTCAATCCTCTTCTTCTCGGACGTAGAAATGAGTCAATCACTATTGACAAAACTTTGAATCATAGAAAAACAACTGTGATCTATTTTTTCAATGATAATCTGAAAAAGATTGTCAAATGGAGAGCAGTATACAATACATATGATATCCAACACTATTCAAACATTAGTCATTCCTCTTGTACTCGGACATGAAAATTGCTCAATCATTATCGACATGAACTGTAAATTATAGAAAACAGCCTTAATCTATTTTTTTCTTTGAGACCTTTTGGATTCTGAGAATCAAGTCTCCTGATCCAAAAGATCTCCCTCTGCAACAGGGTTCTGGTGATATCTTTCCCTAGAGTGGGTGCTACAATTTTTATCACATGAAATTTTACCTGCGCAATCGTGTGTTTGGTTTCTAACCAATGTGATGCTAAGGTACTAGTTCTCTTCTTTGTTTATCGTGCTGTTAATAGAGTTTACCAGTACACTACAGTTGTATGTGGCAACAGTGCACAGTGGTCAAATAGCTATACTTGATTGCAGATGGTTCTTGACAGGCATGTTTCAGGCAGCATGCACACCACTGCAGCACGGTAAACAAATAGTTAATTTTGGGTTAAAGTCTAATAGTAGGTGTGCTTCCCTCTTCGCCTGAGCGTCATCGAGATAGTTACTATCCAGGCCATCCTGTGAGGCCGTGGCATGCTGCTCTCTATCCTGCCTGCCAGCTCCCTGACCCAGTCCATGAGAACCTCTTCCTCTAGGGGCCGTGACTTTCTGCATCAACACTGGACACTTGCTACGCCAATGTCCCTCCTCCCTGCAATACACACACTGATTTAGCCCCACTGGCATAGTATTCTCGCTAGTACACGAAAGCTGCCAGTCCGAACCACCACTCTGCCGTTCCCCTGAGAAACCTGCTGTAACAACACCTTTATCTTCAAATCCTTGTGCTTTTTCACCATCTTCTCCCTGTCCTAGGATCAGGTGACTGAGTCTTAAGAGACAGAACTTCACTCCTTTACCATGGAGTATAAACCCACTGTTCTTAGAAACGGGCCTCCACCCTTGGTCTAGTAACTACATCATGCTGATCCCGTAGCTCTGACATTTCAAGGTGATATGTGGGGTGGACCTCCCTCAGAAAAAACTGAGCTACTGTCTTCCAGCTCTTCTCAAGCAACCTACTCAAATAAGCAACTAACGTCGCAACATTACCAAAAACTTGAATAGGCGCCACATCAGCAACGTACACATGATCCTTAATTTCATAGATAATCTGCGGTGCTGCATCTTGGAAACACTGCTCTCAAAATCCGATCAAAGTAGCAGACATGTGCTTAAGGGCATGCTGATGTACAAAAGGCTCATATTCCTTCATTACACTCTACACATCTTCCACATTGTAAATGGGGTTACAAACCCACTGGGCAGCCTGATTGGCTACAACCTTTTTCTCTTTATCCCCCCATCAGATTGTATCAGTGTCTGTCCCAGATGCTCTCTGACTATTTCCCAATCTCTGTCCCCCAGTCGACGCACTGGTCTCCCGGGACTCAGGGATGTTGGGGGATTAAAGAACTAGGTGGGAGTAGCAACAGAAGTAACAGTCACCAATGTTGCAGCTGGCTGGGACCTCGGGCGTATGTGCTGGGGAGGGGGATGCTGAAACAATAGGTGTAACTAAATGGAGTGTAGTCCTGGGACGGGGGGGCAGCTGGACCATATAATGCAATAGACTAAGGGAAGTTGCTGACCCCACACTTTGACTTTTTATCTCCAAAGTTAAGAGAAAACTAACAAAGACTAATCTTCTGTTTGTTGGGTATATTTATTTTTACCCTTATAAATTTGTCAATTCTGTTTCCAAATTTTCATGAGTGTGAAAAACACTGTACAATAAATACACATTTACACATATATACACAACTACTTCACATTATACATATATACATTTTGTAAACAATCTTCTTCTGTAATACAATCATTTTTATCCACAAATAATTACTCTTTGCAAGATAAATATCAGATAAGATACCCACAAAAAGAATACGCAAAAAATTGCTAAGAGAAAGATCAAAATCAAACTTTGAAAAATGAATCAAAGTAGCAATCAATGAAATCCTGTTGTCTTTCTTTTATGCCTGCCGACGCGTTTTAAATCCGGTGTTTACAAGTGCCAGATTCTCACCAGGGCTCTTTCGTTGTGGGTAGTCTAAACAAGAAGTGTAGAAGAAGGAAATTAAATAACTAGGGTTCTCTACTTTCACATAGCCCTTAAATCACTGGGTGTCACATCAAAACTGTTAGTACCTTCATTCATGGACGGGCGGTCCCGCGGGTCCACTTCTTCTAATATTACCGAAACAGTCCTCAACCTAATGTGCAAGTGAAAGAGGGGGAGTATTTACTAGTCTAGATTAAGGACAATTCAGTCAGAGTAGTACCAGGTTCAGGGGCCTCAAAATCCTACCTTATTTCTTTAGGCAAAACGTGTGTGCGAAGACCTCGATTCTTCGTGTGTCACAATCAACGCGATCTAAAACAGTAAACGGACATGGTGCTTAGTGCCCGGTTCCAGTAAAGCCTTAGTTTAAACCTGCGTCCCTGCCGAGCAACATACCTGACTTGCTCGTTCCGGTCGCGGGGTTTTAGTTGCTTGGCACTTTTTCTTCACCGCGCTGCTTTCACCAGCGTTACTTGATCGCGCGGATTACCTAGGCGAAGCGCAAACTTATTATTGTAATAGAACGCGGTGCACGCGTTTGTGTGTTTGCTGCAAGAGAGCTCTCTCACCTGTCGATAACTGCTCCAGGACGGAGATGCGAACATTCTCTCAACGTGGCGGCCATGTTTGGTTCCTCCAATATAGGCAAACATCGCAATGCATTCTGGACAATGTAGTTGTTGGCCAGTTCAGAGTTGCCATCAGAGATTGATTCAGAGTCTAGATACTTCAGAAAGTGAGTTCAGCCCCGTCTGCGTGCTGTTAAATTTTGAATTAAGTAGGCCTCCTTTTTCAATAAAACCTGTTCTGTATTTGTCGCCAGTTTTGACTGATTCATACTAAACAAAACAGTCCACTTGAAGTCGTGTTCTCCATGTTTCTTTGAGCAAATAATGCTGTCATCCATTAATAAACTGGAAAATAAGAAAAAATGTGTTCAGTAGAACATTAGCAAGGGCCAGCGTGCCGCACTTAAAAGCCTCAAAGAAGACTCTACAGTGGTAATGAAACAGGCCGACAAAGGCGGTGCTGTAGTTATATGGCCTAGAGAGAAGTATTTAGCCGAAGGCTCCTCCCAGGTTAACAACCAGGAGTGGTACAGGAAGCTACAAGAAGATCCTTTACAACAGATACAGGCATTAATATCAGACATTGTCCAAACTGGCAGGGATAGTGGGTTTTTGGGCCCAAAAGAGGGTGAGTTTCTAGTGAAGAAGTTTCCAAGAAGCCCAGTGGCATATTTTCTGCTTAAGATCCATAAAGATTTGAATAATCCACCGGGACGACCTATCGTCTCGGGTTGTGACTCATGCCTTGAACCTCTTTCCAAATATGTGGACTTTTTCCTAAAGCCTTTTGTTAATAAAGTCAAAGCATATTTGAGAAATACTACTGACTTTTTGACGAAAGTAGAAGGTACCCTGTTCGACCAAACAACACAACTCATGGTTACAATGGATGTTACATCCCTACTCATGCAGATCCCACAGGACGAAGCGTTGGAGGTGATGGAACTCTACTTGGACTCCAGAGAAAGACCACATAGGGTCCCTACATCCTTCATTCTCAAATTAGCGGAAATCACGCTGAAAAAGAATTATTTCCGCTTTAATGATGAGTTTTTTATGCAGATTAAGGGCACCGCTCCAGAAATGGCCGTACTCTCATGGCCGAATACGAAAAGAAATACGTGGAAGAAAACAATCCATTTAAACATCACATTGTACAATGGTTCAGATATATCGACGACGTGTGGCTCCTGTGGCAGGGGAGCCACAATGAGTTGTCTGAGTTCCATGAATGGCTAAATTTGAAACACCAGGACATAAAATTCTCCATAGACTCTAGTTACGTGAAAATGACTTTTCTGGATGTCGAAATATCAAACGCTGAAGGCAAACTAAATTCTTCCTTGTATAAGAAAAGAACTGACAAAAACACCATCCTCCACTACAAGAGTTCCCATCCAAGGAACTTGAGGGCCAACCTGCCATACGGGCAACTTCTTCGTATTCGAAGAAATTGTTCTGAGGTAGGCCAGTACGACCAACATGGACATAATTTCTGTGAGGAGATGATCCAAAGGGGCTACCCGAGGAAGTTACTTAAACATTCCTACAAGAGGGCACGTTACACTCCAAGAGAGTGCCTCCTTGAAGTCAAAGAAAAACGTGAGCTTGAAAACATGGTATCTGTCACCACATTTTGTCCAGACACCCACAAAATAAGACAAATGGTCCTTAAAAATTGGCACCTTTTAGAAGAACTGGAAGTGTCATTCCCTCGTCCTATATTTGCATATAGGAAGAATCAAAACATTGGCCAGCAGATTGTCCGAGCTGATATAAGGTTACCAAAACCCCAAAATTATCTTCTATCACAATGGGAAATGAAACCTGTAGAAGGACACCACAGATATGGTAACTGCGTGGCGTGCGACACTACTATCGAGGGCAAAACATTTCAACATGCAAATGTTACTTGGAAGCATGAGTGCTTCTCCAATTGTAGGACTAAGTACGTGGTTTACGCGATTGTGTGCCCATGTCCCAAAATCTATGTTGGCAAGACGAATCAACAAGTTAACGCCCGAATGACCCAACACAGATCACGCCTTAAAAATAAGGTCCTCACTGCGCCCCTGGTACAGCATTTTTTAGAAAATAAACATGGAGAACATGACTTCAAGTGGACTGTTTTGTTGAGTATGAATCAGTCAAAACTGGCGACAAATACAGAACAGGTTTTATTGAAAAAGGAGGCCTACTTAATTCTAAAATTTAACAGCACGCAGACTGGGCTGAACTCACTTTCTGAAGTATCTAGACTCTGAATCAATCTCTGATGGCAACTCTGAACTGGCCAACAACTACATTGTCCAGAATGCATTGCGATGTTTGCCTATATTGGAGGAACCAAACATGGCCGCCAAGTTGAGAGAATGTTCGCATCTCCGTCATGGAGCAGTTATCGACAAGTGAGAGAGCTCTCTTGCAGCACACACACAAACGCGTGCACCGCGTTCTATTACAATAATAAGTTTGCGCTTCGCCTAGGTAACCCGCGCGATCAAGTAACGCTGGTGAAAGCAGCGCGGTGAAGAAAAAGTGCCAAGCAACTAAAACCCCGCGACCGGAACGAGCAAGTCAGGTACGTTGCTCGGCAGGGACGCAGGTTTAAACTAAGGCTTTACTGGAACCGGGCACTAAGCACCATGTCCGTTTACTGTTTTAGATCGCGTTGATTGCGACACGCTAAGAATCGAGGTCTTCGTACACACGTTTTGCCTAAAGAAATAAGGTAGGATTTTGAGGCCCCTGAACCTGGTACTACACTGACTGAGTTGTCCTTAATCTAGACTAGTAAATACTCCCCCTTTTTCACTTGCACATTAGGTGATCCGTCCCCATACAAGGTTGAGGACTGTTTTGGTAATATTAGAAGAGGTGGACCCGCGGGACCGCCCGTCCATGAATGAAGGTACTAACAGTTTTGATGTGACACCCAGTGACTTAAGGGCTATGTGACAACTACAGAACCCTAGTTATTTGATTTCCTTCTTCTACACTTCTTGTTTAGACTACCCACAACGAAAGAGCCCTGATGAGACTCTGGCAATTGTAAACACCGGATTCGAAACGCGTCGGCAGGCATAAAAGAAAGACAACAGGATTTCATTGATTGCTACTTTGATTCATTTTTCAAAGTTTGATTTTGATCTTTCTCTTAGCAATTTTTTGCTTAATCTTTTAGTGGTTATCTTATCTAATATGTATCTTGCAAAGTGTAAATATTTTGTGGATAAAAATCATTGTATTACAGAAGAAGATTGTTTACAAAATGTATATATGTTAAATGTGAAGTAGTTGTGTATATATGTGTAAATGTGTATTTATTAAACAGTGTTTTTCTCACTCATGAAAATTTGGAAACAGAATTGATAAATTTTTAAGGGTAAAAATAAATATACCCAACAAACAGAAGATTAGTCTTTGTTTATTTTCTCCTAACTTTGGAAATAAAAAGTCAAAGTGTGGGGTCAGCAACTTCCCTTAGTCTATTGAAACAATTGGTGTAGCAGGGAGACTGGTAGCCATTGTAGCCACAGACGGCAAGGAAACAGAGAGGACAGGAGGCTCTGTGGCCAAAACAGCTGGATCAATAGCAGAAGAAGTGAAAACAGCAGAGACAGAAGAAGCGGGTGGCTGAGGCTGTGATAGGGCAGGGTATATTCTCTGCGGGTCATATGGAGGTGGGAGTCGGCGTATCTAACAATTCCTATACAAAAGTGTAATTCTCTTCTCGAGCTACATAAGACTTTTCACATTGTAATCAAAATCTCCTATCTGCATACTTTATTCCTTCTTCTATCTTCTCTCTATCATGTGCTACAGCCTATTGAGTCACTGTTTGCATTCTCCCCTTTTGGGCCTCTTTTTCTGCTTTCATCCGCCTCTGTTTGACTACTTTCTGCCATGTCCAAAGAGTATCAAATATAGACTGCCTACTTCTCCTTGCAAACAGTTTTTCCTGTAAGAACCCCATTCTCTGCTTATCAAAAGTACCTGTCAGTGGCCACTGCAACTCGGTATTGTCCCTCGTATTTTTGTGCCATAGTGTACTAAACATAATAGGGCCAATGCCTTGTTTAACATACCTATCAAAATTCGGAGTGCATTCTGGAGGAGCTGGCTGGGTTTCTTCCAATCGAGCATCAGCAGAACAACAACGGCAGCCCAAACAAAACATTTTGCTGAAACAAGGCATTCGAAAAAAACCAAGTTCACTACTTATGTTTAACAAAGTATTTGCAAATACCTTTACCATAGTCGATCCTTAGACTGCATCAAATACAAATCAAAGTGGTGCTTGTCCAAAGAGGGTCCTCAGACAATGTCAAATACAAACCAAAATGGCGCCATCTCCACAAAGAACCAAAGCAAACTCACTTGGTGCTCATGGGTCAAACAAATTTATTCTCCACTGCCGACCCTTCAGACCAAACGGTCAAATCGAAGGGTTTTGCCGTTCTGGACCCCATTTGGGATGACCTCTTGGCGAGACCCGCCCGGTAAGACAGACAGGGCTGCTGTGAGTTCAAGACTTTCTCGTGTAGGGATCCCTGGTCCATCCACGGGCGAGGTTGGGTCACCCAATGGGGTCCCTGTTCTGGCGCCAACTGAAGAAAGTGGCCCATTTAGGGTCACTCGCGATGACCACTCAGCCTTCCATACAAATGAAGAGTTGGTCAGACAGTAGAGATTAGGTGACAATCTCTACTGTATATTTATTAGTTACACTCGACCGGAGCCCTGTCTGCCCAGTCTCTCGGGGTGCTGTAGAGGACTGACTTCAGCAAGCATGGCGATACATAATAGACAATTCAAAACCAATAAAGACACGCCCCAACTGGGAATTTCCAGTTGGTAACTGTTGAACAAAGGAGATACATAAGGATGGACTTTGATCCTGAGACTGGGTACATGCTATCTCAGCGCCAAGATCAGTCTGCCTGTGCCCCCTGCTCTAAGGGTGGGAGCAGGCTTATCTAATGGGAAAGGTGTGTACTCACAATTCTTTTTTATTTATTAGCACAGCGAAGCTCAACCTTGGAGAAACAAAAAATATAGCAGCTGCTTTCAGATGGCGTAGAGAGGAGAGTGAGACAGAAGGCAATTTCGATCATGGCTCAAAATGGAGGCTGAAAATAAAATGGTGCCGCAAATTCTAACTTAAGATATACGATGCATGAAAAAATCTGCAAAACATTTTTATTCCAACAACCTTAACCTGGCCCTGTAGTGAAAAATAAAATGATAATAACTAGGTTATTATCATTTTATATTTCCTTTCTCCTGCTCTAAGAGCAGTGTGGTGGCGCTCCACCGCCTTAGCGGAGGAGCCACCCCTGTTGTGTGGAGCAAAGCTGTTCTGCAAAAAAAACAGATTTAATCTGTACTCAATTGCATTCAAATTTGCTCTGTGGGTGACGGTGAAACATGCAGTACTCCCAGCCAAAATTAGATCTAAAAAGAACCCCAAGACCTGCCCAAACAACTAACAAACCGGGGATTTCTTGTGAGCTATGGAGTCCTCACTGGGCCTCATTTCCCAAATGAGAGACCCACAAACCGCCCTACCTCGAGCCATGTTTTGATGAAGCCAAACCAAAGTTAGCATTTACTGAAAGATTATAATGTACTTAATGCATCTGTATGGACAATTAATTCTTTGGAGTAGTTAGGACTTTGCAGAATTGGTGCAGTGCACATGGACTGCTTCTGGTCATCAAATGCCTTTTGACAGCTGACTGTCCATTGAAATTTCTTCGGCATTCTTTTAGGAGTTAAGTCATTCAGGGGTGTCACTATGGAACCATACCCCTTGACAAATCTCCTATAGTACCCAGTCAGGCCCAAGAAAGCTCTGACCTGAGTCTGGGTGGTTGGAGCAACCCAGTCCATTATGGTCTGGATTTTGCTCTGCAATGGTTGAACCTGGCCTCCACCTACAAGGTGGCCCAGGTACACAACATGACTCTGCCCTATCTGGCACTTAGTAGCCTTGATAGTTAGGCCTGCCTTCGGTAGGGCCTCCAAAACATTTTTCAGGTGGATCAGGTGATCTTCCCAGGTGGAGCTAAAGACAGCAATATCATCAAGATAAGCTGAGCTATTGTACTCCAGGCCTGTTAAGACTTTATTCACAAACCTTTTAAATGTGGCAGGTGCATTTTCTGACGAAAGGGCATCACCACAAATTGATAATGTCCATTAGGGGTTGAAAATGCTGTTTTTGGCTTTGCATCATCAGCAATTCTGATCTGCCAGTAGCCAGCTGTTGGATCAAATGTGCTCAGAAGGTTGGCAGATGCCAACATATCTATGAGCTCATCTGCTTTAGGAATTGGATAGGCATCAGTCCTAGTGACTGCATTGAGATCTCTGTAGTCTAAACAAAACCTCATCTCTCTTTTACCACCATGGGTGTGAGGTTTGTGTACTAGGACTACTTGACTAGCCCAAGCGCTATCTGAAGGTTCAATTACTCCCAAATCCAACATTTTCTGGACTTCTGTCCCGATACAGTCCCTGACATGATCAGGTTGCCTATAAAATCTTATTTTTAACAGGCAGACTGTCCCCAGCATCCACTACAGGAGTGCACCAGGTAGTCTGACTTGGAGTCAGTGAAAACCTAGGTCTGTACTGTTGTAGAACTTGTCTGCAATCCGTTTGCTGCTGATGAGTGAGGCTGCCTGCCAAGGCTACTCCATCAACAGATCCATCATCAGGGTTCTGAGAGACCAGGTCTAGGAGAGGGTCACTCTCTTCCTCCTGTCCTTCATCAGTATCCATGAGCAATCCCATGTCTGCCCTGTCAACATTTGGTTTCAGCCTGTTGGCATGAAGCACCGTATGGGGGCTCCTGGGAGTTCCAAGATCTACCAAGTAAGTAACCTCTCCTTTCTGTTCAATAATGGTGTGAGGTCCACTCCACTAGTCCTGTAGAGCTGCTGGGGCCACAGGCTCCAACACCCACACTTTCTGTCATGGCTGGTAAACAGTCAGTACAGCTTTTTGGTCATGCCAGGCTTTCTGTAATTCCTGGCTAGCCTCAAGGTTTTTAGTTGCCTTTTTCATGTACTCAGCCTTCCTGGAGCGGAGACCAAGTACATAGTCCACAATATCCTGTTTAGGGGTTTAAGAGGTAACTCCCATCCCTCCTTCACCAGACAAAGTGGTCCTCTGACAGGGTACCCAAACAGATGTTCAAAGGGGCTGTAGCCAACCCCCTTCTGTGGAAACTCTCTGTATGCAAACAAAAGGCAGGGTAGCAGGCTATCCCATCTCCACCTGAGCTTTTCTGGGAGACCCTTAATCATACCCTTTAAGGTCTTCTTAAATCTTTCAACTAGACCAGTGCACTGTGGATGATAGGGTATGGTGAACTTGTAATTCATTCCACACTCCTTCCTCATTGCAGTCAAGTAGCTGGACATAATGTTTGCATCTCTGTCAGATGCTACCTCCTTAGGGAAACCCACTCTCGAGAAAACTCCCAAGAGGGCTCTTGCCACAACAGGTGCTGCAGTGGTCTTAAGGGGAATTGCCTCTGGGTACCAGGTGGCATGATCCACTACCACTAGGATAAACCTGTGCCCAGATGCAGTTTGGGGATCCATTGGTCCAACAATGTCAATCCCTACACGTTCAAAGGGAACCCCCACCACAGGTAGTGGTATACGGGGGGCCTTTGTAGTGCCACCTGCTTAGCCACTGGCTTGGCAGGTTATACAGGAGTGACAAAACTCCTTGGTGTCTTCAGACATGTGGGGCCAGTGAAACTGAGGGACAATTCTGTTCCGAGTCTTGTTCTGGCCCAGGTATCTGCTAAGGGAATATCATGGGCTAGTGTCAATAGGAAGCCCCTGAATGCCAAAGGTATGACCAACCACCAGGAAGCACCAAGCTTGGGGTCTCTACTCTCTCAATACAGGAGTCCATCATCCCAATAGAAGTTATGGGTATCACTAGGATTCCCAGCAGCCTCAGCAGCAGCTTGCTGACTGAGGGCTTAAAGAGAAGGGCAGCTCAACTGCGCCTGACTCAGATCTGCCCTTGAAGTGCCCCCTGTCCCTAAGAACTCAACCTGATCAGGCTCAAGCTCCTCTGTGACAGTTCCTTCTTCAGGCTCACAATCAGCTTCCTCAGAAGGCTGATCCTCACTCTGAGTCAGGGGGGAAGGCACTGCCTTAATCCTACTGCTCCTTTTCTTGGTAGGCAACTGGACCATTATTCCAGAATCCAGTGCCTGTCCAGTGTTAGACTTTTTGACCCGTGACCTAGTCACTGCAAGGACATTTGCGGAGATACCTAACATTTCTGCATGGGTCCTATACTCCACTTCAGATCAGACTGAAGTCTCTAGGTCATTGCCAATCAGGCATTCAACAGGGAGATCTGCACTGATCACAACCTTCTTAAGGCCAGTTACCCCTCCCCAGGAGAAATTAACAACTGCCATACTATGGGTGGTACTGACGTTGCTAGCACTGATCACATGGTAAGTCTCACCAAGTATGACTTGTCCAGGGTCCACCAAGTCTGGTGTCACCATTGTGACACTTGCCCCTCTGTCCATGTAGGCGTCAACCTTTTTGTCATTAATTAAAGGTATTTGTCTATACTTGCCCAGGTTACTGGGACTCACAGAGGAGGTCATATCCATGCCTCCACCACAGACCAAAATGGATCACTGACACAATATCGAGGTCAAGAATATTGAGTTACAAAAATATTGAGGTAAAAATATAGAATACCAAAATATCGACCTCCTATCTCCAAACAGGTAAGTACAAAAATATCTAATCAAAAATATCGATGTAAAAAATAGTTAGTCAAAATATCGAATTTTTAAAAATGCTTTAAATTAATTAAAAATTAATGAAATAATAAATATAATTAACTTAAACAAACTGAAACAACTTAAATAACCTTAAAAAAAATATACAAATTAATTTGTTAATACATTTACATAGGCCTGGGCGGAGAACTACGCTCCGTTCGCGGAGTTTGCGAAGTTTCGGCAACTTCGCACTTCGCGGAGTGTGCAAAGCTGTCGCCTACTTCGCAATCTAGAGTGTAGCGTAGTAATTTTTCATCCTCGCGCGCTCAATAGCATTCCCGCGTGCGCGGTAATGACTTACCGTGGTTCTACGTTCGTTTCTCGCATTTCTCTCCCGGTCGCGTTCACTACGATGTTTGGAATCTGGCTGCACAATCCAACCCGACTGTGAGAACGCGATAACGTCATTCGGACGCGCGAACAAGTGAACAAGTAGTTGTGTTCCCGAACAAGATGTGCACCGCGCGATCGCGTTATTCGCGACCCGAAAGAGAAAGTAGGGGAAACGGGCGGGCGAGACAATTGCAAAAACAAGATGGCCGCGCCCATAGCCCACCACATGGGTACGGTTGCACGCTACAATCCCCCGAACACGCAGACAGCGCCCCGAACACGCACTGCGCGCTCCCGAGCAAGAAAAACGGCTCGCGAACGGGACCAGCAAGCTACTACGCAAGCTCGCAAAGCTACGCGAAGCTCGCGTAGTGCGAGAACGGCTTCGCGTAGCTTCGCGGAGTGCGGCTACGTGAACTACGCCCACCCTTACATTTATATATATATATATAACTGAAAAAATGAAGAATTTCAGCGGCTGCTGAAACTGAAAAGAGTCCGTCTCTCTTGTTTTTTGTGGACGCCGTATAGATGCTGGCATTGAGAGTGGAATCAGGATATATCTATACTACTATTATAAAGAGAGAACTTGCACCTTTGAGCCAGGTAAACTCGAAAACTACACCACCAATCTGAGCACCCAAGACATGTTAGAAAACCTTAGGGCAAGCAGAAGGACATAGGCTACATAAAAATAAAAAATATACGTTGTTTACAAATTTTGAAAAAAAAAAAAAGTAGTCCCTTGCAAGTAGCGCCGGCCGTGACATCGGGAGCGCGGGGGAGGAGCGGCGTTGAGGCAACAGGAAGAGCGTCATGGCGGACAATCGGTGAGGAGCAGCGCGGGGAGGAGCGGCTGGTGAGGTAAGTCAAGCACCGCGGGTGCGCACCGAGGGACGGGCGGGAGCCGTCCAGGGGTGACAAGGCAGGGGGGGGCTGCAGTGTGCTTCAAGTCGGCTGCCACCGGCAACGCTGGGGCGGGCTGCTATGGAAATATAAAAGTGCAGGTGCTCACTACCATAAACAATCTGCTTGCTATTGAAAACTGATGGTTCTCTTCTATTAATAACTAAAACGACTGACTTTCTGCTGAAAAGTGCATGCACCCAGCTTGGTTTTACACATCTCAAATAGGAAGCCCGGCGCACGGAGCACACTGTCGGCGAGGCCTGCCTCTGCGTTATAGAGAGAAGTCCCCCCAAGCCCAATTCCCCCCCGCCCCCGCTTTACAGAGCTGTAAACAATACCAAGCAGCAGGCAGAGACAGGGAGCGCTATTGATGCGAAAAGTTCCCAAACGGGCAAATTACGAAGTGGCTTTGAGGCCAGAAACTAAACTCCTCCACTTGGGGTTGACTGTGAGACCTTCCCGCATGGTGTGGTGTGATAATAAAACACATCTAATTTGTTTTATGCATTTGAGATCCGCGGAACTAGGTCGAAGGCACTTAGGCGCTAACAGAGACTGTTCACATTCCATCAGAGCTCAAAATGTGCAGCCTAGATGGCAGAGATGACGAGGGGCTGGGTGTAGGTCGCACACCAGTGTATTTTACATACATTATACGTTTACAATTTCAGCCCTAAAGAGGTGTGCCGTACCATAGTCAGAGAAAGGTGGAATAATTGTCATGCAGATGTCTGGGGAATCTGAACTGAGCGCTCTGGAGAAACCAACGAGTCATGCGGCACTTTTTGTTTTTTTTCTTTACTGTCCATTAATTGATGATTTTGTATGTATGATTGGTTGGTAAGAGGATGAAAGCATTGATGGATGGATGAGCACAATGATGAAAGAACTGCTATGCGACCGAGTGCACGGAGGGATGAATTGATTGATGAGTGAGTAATGAATGAGTATGAATGCATAAATGCACACAGTGAGAGTGACCACATAGATGGCTGTGGGAAGTAGGGTAATGGTTGCTTTGGTCCCTTTGCTGGCAGGAGGCAACTCTCTCCTGCCAATGTACTAATTCATCCCTTCATTTATACATGGAATCACTTATGCATCAATTCATCAACCCTTTCACTGATTCCTTTATTCATCCACTCTCCGATTCACACAACTTCACATGCAAAAACATCACAATTCAAGGCACTTTCTTTAAACAAACAATGACAAAGCCAGCGGGTCTGGTTTTGGCATGCATGCAGTACTTTTTAAAAAATTCTTTTGCCAACATATACAATATGAAAGACAATTTAGCAAATCTTAAAAAGTAGGAAATTGCACAGCAGCTCAAGCACACCTGCCCTGGCACTGAAGTGCACTCCTTTTCAGGCAGCTGTGCACAAGTGGTCAGAAAAAATACTGTCACTCAATCAATCAATCATTCATTTGTAAAGCGCGCTACATACCCGTGAGGGTCTCAAGGCGCTGGCGGGGGGGCTTCTACTGATCGAAAAGCCAGGTCTTGCTGAAGGCCAGCAGGTAGACAATGCAGTGACCAACTTACTCAGCAGCAGCAGCGGTGGACACACAGGTGGCGATGTGCGCCGGGGGAGCGACCTACCGGGAGAGTCAAGGGTCGCTCAGAGTGTAGAAGAGCCGGTGATGGGTGAAGGAGGCTGACACATTGCCCTGTGCTGTATGCTGTGGTGTAAGGAAGCAAACTGTGAATGACACTTGAAGTGATTTATGGTTGAAGCAAGGTAACCAGAAGCCCTCCTTATGTATGTTTTATATTATGATTTTTGGGAAAAGACAAGGTTGACATGTCAGTTAAAGCTGTCTCAATGGCAGACCTAAAACGCTCAGCTTTAACTATCCACAACGAGGTATTTTGGAACATGACAGATTGACATTTTCTGTTAAAAAAGCTCTTAGCCTCCTGGTCCCAGATGGTCATGTCCTGGTTCGGGTTTGGATAGCGGTCAGACCACACATCGCACTTGAGCAGTAGGAAGCATTGTCAATGCCTCATAATGCATAGGATCTCACAGCGGCTCTACATAGGGGTAGCAAGCGCTATGCAAATGCTATAATACAATACAGTACTCGCTGACACAAACGGATCCGGCGAGTCGATACACCTCTGCTCCATAGTCAATCACTGGCACCAGTTGACTTTGAACAAAGGGCCTTCATAGCTCTCAACCACCCCCTAGCCTGACTGGGATGTATGACGTTACAACGCATACTTTTACAACGCATACCTTTACAACGCATTTTTTACAACGCAACATCCATTACAACACATTCCATTACAATGAATATTTAAAAACTACCTTTACAACGCAATCCATTACAACGCATACTACCTTTACAATGCATACCATAACAACGCATACCATTATATTACATGTATGGTAAGTATTGGATAGTGTAGGGGTAAAAATTACTATTCTAACTCCAGGGGGTGCAACAGTAGGGTAAGTGTTGGATAGTGTAAGGGTACTATGCGTTGTAATGGTATGCATTGTAATGGTATGCGTTGTAATGACTGCGTTGTAATGACATGAGTTGTAATTGTATGCGTTGTAGTGTCATGCGTAATAATGGTTAGGTTGTAATGACATGCGTTGTAAGGGATGTTGCGTTGTAATTACTGCGTTGTAATAGTAGTGCGTTGTAAAAGTTGCATTGTAAAGGTTGTTTCCCGCCTGACAGTGCTATCCAATCAATGTGACTTCTCGAGCCGCTATGCATGCTGGGAGTCGTGGTTTTGCCATTGTAGCAATGGCTCTACAAGTCACAGGATGCCAAGAGCTGAATATCCAAGACAGGCTAAAGGTCACCCACATTGGCAGGTGGCCAGTTAAGTCCTGCGGACAACTATGTTGTAGAATTGATTGGTGTTTTTACTTTGAGGATTGCTTAAATTAAACAACAAATATCTGAAGACTGAAAGTGAGTGCTGTCAGTAGCACAAACACAGATTCCCATTAGGCCAGTTATGTGCTGCTATAAAATCACAACATTAATTACACTCACTACTTTTAAAGGCATACATAGGGGCACACAGTACAAACAATACCACCACAAATTTAACTTACCTTTCAACATCTATACTACTATCTTTATCTATATCTATATCTATACTACTAATGTAAAGAGAGAACTGTGTCCTTTCAGCCAGGTAAACTCAAAAACTACACCACCAATCCAAACACCCAATACATCTTTGAAAACGTCAGGGCAAGCAGAAGGACATAGGCTATATAAAAAAAAAAATATATATACGTTGTTTAAAAAATGTACGAATAAAAAAAAAAGTCGTCCCTTGGAAGTAGCGCGGCCGCGAAGTGCGTGCTGACATTAGGAGCGCGGGGAGGAGCGATGAGGAGCGGCAGACAGGTGGGGAGGAGAGGTGAGGAGCGCGGACAGGCAGGGAGGAGCGGCGAGGAGCGCGGGGAGGAGCGGCGGAGAGGTGAACTCAGGCGCACGGAGAGGAGCTAAGGTAGGTGAAGCAGCCGCGGTTGCGCTCCGGTGGAGCCACGGACAACGTCGGGGCGGGCGGGGGCCCTGAAGCCTGATTGCTCCCAAGCCTTTTGCTCCCGGACAACGTCGGGACGGGCTGCTAGTATATATATATATATACATATATAAACGCAATATTAATAAAATAATTACAATATTTTTACCGTAGGAATGCGGAAAGTGTAAAATTTACTATAACCACTCCAGTGAGTGCAACAGTAGGGAAAGCGTTGGATAGCATAGGGGTAAAAATTACGATTCCAACTCCACTGAGTGCAACAGTAGGGAAAGCGTTGGATAGCGTAGGGGTAAAACTGACTATTCCCACTCCAGAGAGTGCAACAGTAGGGAAAGCGTTGGATAGCATAGGGGTAGAAATTACTATTCCCACTCCAAAGAGTGCAACAGTAGGGAAAGCATGGTCCTTCTCGACCGTGTCATAGCAGTGGGCATCCGGGGCGCTGCCTTTTCCTGGCTTGCGTCCTTTCTTCAGGGCAGGTCTCAAGCGGTTCACCTCTCAGGCTTCTCCGCTTCTCCTCGCTTGGTTACCTGTGGGGTCCCCCAAGGTTCTTCCCTTTCCCCTCTTCTTTTTAATCTTCATATCTACCCTCTTATTATTTCTCTTCTCGAGCTGGGGGTCTCTGTGTATAACTACGCGGATGACCTCCAGCTCGTCTTTGATCTTCCCCTTCTGATTCTCTTCCTAAATTTTGCTCCACTTAGTCTTTACATCCGAATGGATGAGCATCAATCACTTGAAGCTTAATCCGGACAAGACGGAGCGGGTGGTCCCTCAAACCCTTGGTCCGCGGTTCACTGGCCCCCTTCCTTTGGTTCCCCCCCTTCATCGGTTTCCTCTGTTCGGACCCTAGGCATCAAGGTCAGCCATGACCTGTCTATGCATGCCCAAGTCATCTCCGTAGTATCCTCTTGCTTTCTGTCCCTCCGCCTCATTCGGAAGATTTCTCGGTATTTCTCTGCGGACGCTCTCAAAACCATAGTCATGGCTCTCATCACTTCCAGCCTTGACTATGGGAATGGCTTGTACGTGGGCATACCCGCATATGAAACCCGCCGTCTTCAGGCCATTCAAAACCAGGCTGCCCGCCTCATTCTTCGTCTTCCCAAATCTTCCCACATCACCCCTGCACTCAAGTCCCTTCATTGGCTTCCTGTGCACCTTAGATCTTTTTTTAAATTGGCCTGTCTGGCCTTTCGGGCTCACACCCACTCAGCTCCCCTCTTTATCGGATCTCTCATCACTCCTCATGCCCCCAGCCGCACTCTCTGCTCCTCCTCTCTTTCTCTTCTGCACGTCACCCGCTTCCGTAAATCCAGAACGGGAGGCACACGCTTTTCGGTGCTGGCCCCCCGGTTCTGGAACAGTCTTCCTCTTTCCATCCGTTCCATCCCCATCTATACTCATTTCCGTAAAGCTCTCAAAACTTTCCTGTTCTCCCAGGCATTTTCCTGCTAATCTCCCCGAGTCCCCTCTGTGAGTCTGGTCAAACCCCTAGCGCCAGGAAGCCGCTTGGCCGCAGTGCGCTTAATCAAGTTCTTTTTTCATTTCATTTCATTTCATTTCATTTCATTACATTGGATAGCGTGGGGGTAAAAAATTACTCTTCCCACTCCAGAAAGTGCAACAGTAGGGAAAACATTGGATAGCAGGAGGGTTAAAATTGCTATTCCCACTCCAGAGAGTGCAACAGTAGTGAAAGCGTTGGATATCGTAGGGGTAAAAATTACTATTCCCACTCCAGAGAGTGCAACATTATAGAAAGCTCTGGATAGCGTAGGGGTAAAAATTACTATTCCCACTCCAGAGAGTGCAACAGTAGGGAAAACGTTGGATAGCATAGGGCTAAACATTACTATTCCCACTCCACAAAGTGCAACAGTAGGGAAAGCGTTGGATAGCGTAGAGGTAAATATTACTATTCCAACTTCAAAGAGTGCAACAGTAGGGAAAGCATTGGATAGCGTAGGGGAAAAATTACTATTCCAACTCCACAGAGGGCAACAGTAGGGAAAGCGTTGGATAGCGTGGGGGTAAATATTACTATTCTCACTCCAAAGAGTGCAACAGTAGGGAAAGCATTGGATAGCGTAGGGGTGAAAATTACTATTCCCACTCCAGAAAGTGCAACAGTAGGGAAAGCATTGGATAGCGGGAGGGTTAAAATTACTATTCCCACTCCAGGGAGTGCAACAGTAGGAAAAGCATTGGATAGCGTAGGGGTAAAAATTACTATTCCCACTCCAGTGAGTGCAACAGTAGGGAAAGCATTGGATAGCGTAGGGGTAAATATTACTATTCCCACTCCACAGAGTGCAACAGTAGGGAAAGCGTTGGATAGCTTAGGGGTAAAAATTACTATTCCCACTCCACAGAGTGCAACAGTAGGGAAAGCGTTGGATAGCTTAGGGGTAAAAATTACTATTCCAACTCCAGGGAGTGCAACAGTAGGGAAAGCGTTGGATAGCGTAGGGGTAAAAATTACTATTCCCACTCCAGAGAGTGCAACAGTAGGGAAACCGTTGGATAGCGAAGGGGTAAAAATTACTATTCCCACTCCACAGAGTGCAACAGTAGGGAAAGCGTTGGGTAGCATAGAGGTAAAAATAACTATTCCCACTCCAAAGAGTGCAGCAGTAGGGAAAGCATTGGATAGCGTGGGGGTAAAAATTACTATTCCCACTTCAGAAAGTGCAACAGTAGGGAAAGCATTGGATAGCATTGGATAGCTATTCCTACTCCAGAGAGTGCAACAGTAGGGAAAGCGTTGGATAGCGTAGGGGTAAAAATTACTATTCCCACTCCAGAGAGTGCAACAGTATAGAAAGCGTTGGATAGCGTAGGCGTAAAAATCACTATTTCCACTCCAGAGAGTGCAACAGTAGGGAAAGCATTGGATAGCGGGAGGGTTAGAATTACTATTCCCACTCCAGAGAGGGCAACAGTAGTGAAAGCGTTGGATAGCGTAGGGGTAAAAATTACTATTCCCACTCCAGAGAGTGCAACAGTATAGAAAGCGTTGGATAGCGTAGGGGCAAAAATTACTATTCCCACTCCAGAGAGTGCAACAGTAGTGAAAGCGTTGGATAGCGGGAGGGTTAAAATTACTATTCCCACTCTAGGGAGTGCAACAGTAGGGAAAGTGTTGGATAGCGTAGGGGAAAAAAATACTATTCCCACTCCAGTGACAGCAACAGTAGGGAAAGCGTTGGATACCGTAGGGTAAAAATTACTATTCCCACTCCAGAGAGTGCAACAGTAGGGAAAGCGTTGGATAGCGTAGGGGTAAAAATTACTATTCCCTCTCCACAGAGGGCAACAGTAGGGAAAAGGTTGGATAGCGTGGGGGTAAATATTACTATTCCCACTTTAAAGAGTGCAACAGTAGGGAAAGCATTGGATAGCGTAGGGGTGAAAATTACTATTCCCACTCCAGAAAGTGCAACAGTAGGGAAAGCATTGTATAGCGGGAGGGTTAAAATTACTATTCCCACTCCAGGGAGTACAACAGTAGGGAAAGCATTGGATAGCGTAGGTGTAACAATTACTATTCCCACTCCAGTGAGTGCAACAGTAGGGAAAGCGTTGGATAGCGTAGGGGTAAAAATTAGTATTCCCACTCCAGAGAGTGCAACAGTAGGGAAAGCGTTGCATAGCTTAGGGGTAAAAATTACTATTCCCACTCCAGAGAGTGCAACAGTAGGGAAAGCGTTGGATAGCTTAGGGGTAAAAATTACTATTCCAACTCCAGGGAGTGCAACAGTAGGGAAAGCGTTGGATAGCGCAGGGGTAAAAATTACTACTCCCACTCCAGAGAGTGCAACAGTAGGGAAACTGTTCGATAGCGTAGGGGTAAAAATTACTATTCCCACTCCACAGAGTGCAACAGTAGGGAAAGCGTTGGATAGCGTAGGGGTAAAAATTACTATTCCCACTCCAGAGAGTGCAACAGTATAGAAAGCATTAGATAGCGTATGGGTAAAAATCACTATTTCCACTCCAGAGAGTGCAACAATAGGGAAAGCGTTGGATAGCGTAGAGGTAACAATTACTATTTCCATTCCAGTGAGTGCAACAGTAGGGAAAGCGTTGGATAGGGTAGGGGTAAATATTACTATTCCCACTCCAAAGAGTGCAACAGTAGAGAAAGCATTGGATAGCGTAGGGGTAAACATTACTCTTGCCACTCCAGAAAGTGCAACAGTAGGGAAAGCGTTGGATAGCGGGAACGTTAAAATTACTATTCCCACTCCAGGGAGTGCAACAGTAGGGAAAGCGTTGGATAGCGTAGGGGTAAAAATTTCTATTCCCACTCTAGTGAGTGCAACAGTAGGGAAATCATTGGATAGCGTAGGGGTAAAAATTACTATTCCCACTCCAGAGAGTGCAACAGTAGGGAAAGCGTTGGATAGCGTGGGGTTAAAAATTACTATTCCACCTCCACTGAGTGCAACAGTAGGGAAAGCATTGGATAGCGTAGGGGTAAAAATTACTATTCCCACTCCAGAAAGTGCAACAGTAGGGAAAGCTTTGGATTGCGGGAGGGTTGAAATTACTATTCCCACTCCATGGAGTGCAACAGTAGGGAAAGCGTTGGATAGCGTATGGGTAAAAATGTGAGTGCAACAGTAGGGAAAGCGTTGGATAGCGTAGGGGTAAAAATTACTATTCCCACTCCAGAGAGTGCAACAGTAGGGAAAGGTTTGGATAGCGTAGGGGTAAAAATTACTATTCCCACTCCAGAAAGTGCAACAGTAGGGAAAGCGTTGGATAGTGGGAGGGTTAAAATTACTATTCTCACTCCAGAGAGTGCAACAGTAGGGAAAGTGTTGGATAGCGTAGGGGTAAAAATTACTATTCCCACTCCAGTGAGTGCAACAGTAGGAAAAGCGTTGGATAGCGTAGGGGTAAAAATTACTAGTCCCACTCCAAAGAGTGCAACAGTAGGGAAAGCGTTGGATAGCGTAGGGGTAAAAATTACTATTCCCACTCCAAAGAGTGCAACAGTAGGGAAAGCGTTGGATAGCATAGGGGTAAAAATTACTATTCCCACTCCACAGAGTGCAACAGTAGGGAAAGTGTTGGATAGCGTATGGGTAAAAATTACTATTCCCACTCCACAGAGTGCAACAGTAGGCAAAGCGTTGGATAGCGGGAGAGTTAAAATTACTATTCCCACTCCAAAGAGTGCAACAGTAGGGAAAGCGTTGACCCGCGTAGGGGTAAAAATTACTATTCACACTCCAGAGAGTGCAACAGTAGAGAAAGTAAATACTTCATATATGAATAAAAATAAATTAAATATTAATACCAAATTCTAATTATTTAAAAGTTATTAACAATTTTATATAGTATAATAACGAATGAATTAAAAATACAAAAAAAATTATTACAAATAATTACCTATTAATACAAATTATTTACCAATTAACAAATAATTAACAATAAAAAAATTATTAAAACTTGCAACAAAACAAAACCAATAAATAAATAAAAATATTTATTTATAATAAATTACTTCCCACCCTATTCCTCTATAAACCCACAACCCGCTACAGAAAATACATTAATACAATTTACATAATTATCAATTAATTAATTAAAATTAATTACCAATTATATTTTAATTAATTAACAATTAAAAATTTAAATATCAATTAATTCAAAATAAATACCAATAAATACATTTTAACATTTAAATAATTATATTTAAATTACTTCCCCCCTATTTCCCTATAAACCCACAACCCGCTCCAGAAAATACATTAATAAAATTAACATATTTATCAATTAATCAATTAACTATAATAATAAACAATTATATTTTAATTAATTACCAATTAATTATTAATTAACAATTAATTTAAAATAAATACCAATAAAGAAATTAACATATTTAATTAATTATAATTAAATTACTTCCCACCCTATTCCCCTATAAACCCACAACCCGCTACAAAATCATATTACGCAACAATTAAATACCATAAAATTAAATAATTAAAATAAATTATTAAATAAATATACACTTTTCACACATATACTAACATAAAAAATACTTTCAAAAATTAATATTAACTTACCTCAAATTCTATATTTTGTTGTCTATATTCTGTCATGCTATATTTTTATTGTCTATATTCTGTCCCTTCGATATTTTGTCCATTCTATATTTTTTGATTTGATATTTATGCTATTCTATTCAATATTTTTGTAGTCTATATTTTGTCCATTCAATATTTTGTCCATTCTATTTTTTTAACTCGATATTAATGTAACTCGATATTAAAAACTCGATATTTTGACTGTATACCGACCAAAATAGCTTGAGTTGGCACCCTGACTAGGCCAGAGCCCATCTCAGATCCCAGGGTTAACCCTACTACACCCTTCTGCTGGGAACCACCACTTGTAGCTGTACTGGGGGGAAAGTTGCCTTATGGGCAATGGTGGCTGGAGCTGTCCCATTTTTGGGTCATTCACTAGTCCAGTGAGTGTTATTCTTACAAACTTTGCACCATGGTTTTCTTGGGCCTTCTTTATTTTTAGATTGGGTACCCCCACCATTAGAAGCCTTTTGGGGACCTTGTAAAGAATTCTGGTCTTTACCTTTCTCCCCACCCTTTTGGTCGTGCTTCTTTTGGTCACCACCTTGGTTCTGTACCTTCTGCAACATATACTGTTCAGTGGTTAAGCCAAACCCATCTATCAGAGCACTCTTCAGGAACTTCTAATCATCATCCTCCTCTTCTCTTACAGTGAGGTGCTTGCCTCTACCTTTGTCTGCAGAGGAGAGCCACACGATTGCTGCCCACTGCTCCTGGGGTACCTTCTGTACTTTGCAGGCCCTCTCCAGTGCAGTAATCCACTTGTGGATGTCATCCCCATTCTGATAAGGAGGGACAATCTTGTTTAGGATTCTATGGTCATAAGACCTATCCCTACTTCTAGGCATATTGCTGCCACCATGAGGCTCTAACCTCAACTTTTCACTCTCTCTTTCAAGAGGTAGGTTCTCCTTTTCTAAGGCTACTTGTTGTCTCCTCATCCTAAGCGTGGCTTCTCTCATTCTAGCTTCATGTTCCCTCTTCTCAAGTGAGGTACCCCTCCTACGAGAAGAGGCAGGAGACCCTATAGATGTACCAGAATGAGTAGATTCCACTGAAGGTGATCTATTCCTTCTTGGCACACCACCAACTCTGCTTGGGAGGACAAGGGAAGGCACATTTTGGCCTTCCTCATCTCCAGGCAGAACTGGATTCTCTAGGACTAGACTAGAAATGTAGGGTAGAGCACCGCTGTTCCAACTGAAAGATTTGCGATGTTTTCGTGCCTCCGGGGCTCTCTCCCCGTCTGGAGAGATATAATTCAAACCTCCGATAGCAGCTATACCTAGTTGGGTATAGCTGACCCCCCGGGCACCGATGTGTGCTGAATCAGCTCTAAGTTTGCCTGTTACTCAGGTACCGAGTTTTTAGTGATGTGCGTTTCTGAATAAAACGGTTACTCCATTGTTTATGAATATTTCATTTATTCTTCATGCTTAAATCACCATTGCCAGCGCGTAACGCGAGGCTTTCATTTCTGTAAACCGCTTCACTGACGGTAGGAAACCAAAGTTAGAAATTGAGCTCAGTGAACTTAACTGTCTTAAGAAACGGAGTGAGATTCAGCTAGATCCAACTCTTAAAACTCTCATAGTTCTAATGAAAATACGAGGTTCCCATGAATTTGAAACAGAATGCCCGCTGATGAAGTTAAAATGGAATAATTGTAAATATTGAACAGTTAAGTTGAAAAAAGATGCAATATACCTAAATGTACATAAGATTGAAAATGTGTTTCTTTAATTTGTAGATTTACTATTTCCCTGATGAAGGCAGAAACATACTGCCGAAATGCATTGGATTTTCATGTGAAAGAATGGAAAATAATGTTTTGAAAAGAAAACAATTTCATGAAGAATAAATGAAATATTCATAAACAATGGAGTAACCGTTTTATTCAGAAACGCACATCACTAAAAACTCGGTACCTGAGTAACAGGCAAACTTAGAGCTGATTCAGCACACATCGGTGCCCGGGGGGTCAGCTATACCCAACTAGGTATAGCTGCTATCGGAGGTTCTCTAGGACTAGGTCATTGTCACCTACCTGGTCTTCATCATCTTCAGAGTCCTGGTGAGGTAACTCAGCAGTGTTCTCTTCTTCTGATGTACCCACCCCATTGCCTACCCTCTCAGGGTCAGATACTTTCTTAAAGTCATCCAGCATTAACACCTCTATAAGGCGTTGAGTATTAGGATTTTGTCCTGGCCTCAATTTTCTCATTGCACACAAAGTCCTTCACTCTTGGAAAGGAAATACTTAGATGTCTGTTCGGCACTGACATCTGGGACAGACCCACTGGGTCCCTCCTTTGAGGACATGACTCTAGTGAGGTGTGGTGTGTGCACCTACCTACACTATTTGCTTTCCTACTAAACCTCTCTAGTAGTTATGGTCAGGGTGTGCTTAAGCCCTTAACACCCACAACTTATAAGTTCAGTAGAACGTACTGTATTTCTAAGCTTGATTTATATGTACCTATGGTACCTTTAGTGATTTTTCAAATGATATTCTCAAGATTATTTGGTAAAACAATGCAAGCTGGAATCCCACATGCTGCCCACCAATGTGAGAAGTTGGCCTGCCATATGATGTCCACTATTCTAGTGGGCACCTTGCTCCAGTCCAAACGACCCTTATTGATGGTAGGTTTAGACAACTTTTATAGAAAGCTATCCTAGTGGTAGCTGTGGAGAGCAGCCTTCAGGCTAAGTCATGAAGGAATGTAAAGCAGCTTGTTTTACCAGTCTATAATCTCTTGAATAAGCAAATGAAAATACTCCGCACAAGGTATATATATAAAATATTTGTATTTATTGTAAACATAAGCCCCTTAGTCTCTTTATGAGGCCACAGGCCAAAGTACAATACAAGAACTTAATTAGCACACAGTAAATTAGCACAGTATATGTTTTGCCCTAGGGGTCTCACAAACTATATACTAAGAAAGTGGTATAAGAACCCCGTGAGGGATAGAAGTGAGGCCTAGGGCCTGTAGAACCGCTGGGGAAACCAGGAACCACCCAAGGTAGGGACGTTGGAGACACACGGGGGACACGTGCAGTGTCTAAACACAGCCGGGAATCACCATTGACTTCTATGGAGGAAAAGCAAGTTACAATTTTAAAGATTAAGGACACTTAAGAGTGAACTACGATGGAACCCCTTTTGACTAAGACTCTTCGAGAGTCAAGGCCCACGGGAGCACCGGAGTACTCGCGTTACTGAAAGCAGAGGGGACAGAGCCTGGGTCACTAGCCAGTGTCCAGGATGGCCACAGGAAGATGCCTGTCGATGTCGGGTGCTTTAAGGTGAAGTAGGTGAAGCTTGACGCTTCAGCCATGAGGACCAGGAGCTGGATTACAGCTTTCCCACAAAGGATGTCAAGTGCTGCAGCTTCAGAATCCGGATTGGACCCAAAAAACCCTTGGCAACAGCAACCCATGTAAGATGACAAGATTGGCTTCAGTGCAGACCAGCAAGGTCTGAGGGACTCACCCTTTGGAGGAGAGTCAGAGCACGTCTGGAGCAACCAGGAAAGCGATATTTCCACGTGCTCGCAGAGATTTTTTACATTTTTGTGATGGTTTGCGAAAGTGAATTTCGCAAATTCCGCCCACCCCTAGTAAAGACGGACCGGGTAATTTTGAGCATTTTGACTGGTGGGAGATTGGACGGCTGAGATAACTCAGGGCACCTTTATTACCTTTGCAGATAGAATTCTCGTAGCGGCTGAAAGTTAGTAATGGTGCAAGATATGTGTTATGAACGCTGGGAAGGTATGTTTGGCTACACGCAGACTCTGGTAGAAAAAATTAAGGGATATCTATGTCTAAAAACTCCTCAACTCTGTTTTTGGTTTCTTAAGAGTGTAATTGAGTCAAGCTACATTGATCTCCATGTGAGTAGCATTTAGAATGTCTTTCTTTTTTCTGTGAGTTGTTCATGAAGTGGTGTAGGGTTCAGGAAGGAGTCAGTGATGATTTTCACGTGCACCTTTTTGGTTTTTTGTTTCTATCACTTCTTTTTAACTTTTTGTTTTAAACCATATTGGCAATAGTGTACATTTGTTAAGGATGGTATAAAATGAAACATGCTTTCATATCTATTTTCATATGTATCCTCTTGCACTAACCCGATGCAGTCATGTCTTTGTTAAATGTAGTTCATGTTTATTAAGCAAGTTGTTTGTGTAAAATTTCATGAAGTTCTAAAACAGATTTATGTTACATGTATTTTGTAGATCCAAGGCCCCTGAAGAAGGGCCCTTTCGGCCCAAAATGCATTGGGCACACAAGGAAAAGTTGGAATAATTTTCGGACTGTCGAACAAACCATTTGCATATTTATATATTGTTTTAGTGGTGAATTATTCATGTAAACAAAAGTAAAGAGCTGGAGTAGAAGCTTTTAAATGTGTTGAGTTTACATTTTTTGAGTGTATTACAATAGTCATGTGAAATTATTCAGTTCAAAACTGTTAATTAATATTGTGCAAATTGTGTTGGTAACCAACCTTAGCAACAGTACGTAGTGGTCGAGCCGGAATGACTCGAGGTCCGGTGGTCTGATTTGAGGCACGGTTCAGACAATCGTGCCACCACTGCAGCACGCTTGCCTAATACGCTTGTTTAATAGGTTAGACTTCAGTTTAAAAATCAAAGAAAAATAGGAGTGCTTCTCTGCCTGATTGATTGTTCAACCCTACAAACCACCCAAATCTTCTTGAACTGGTTAGCTGTCAGTTCTTGGGATGATTTTCCATCCACTTTACAAAGCTGCCAAGGTTTCAGATTGCTATGAGTGACAGTTGCATAATTTCAGTGAAAATATGAGTGACATTTCAGGGACTATGGGCCTCATTTATGAGGCCGTGCGTCACTTTTACGCCGCCGGTGTGTCACTTTTTGTGACGCACCAGCAGCGTAAAAAATGCGCCTTAATGCGCCATATTTACAAAGTGACGCATCTAGGTAGATGCGTCACTTTGTAAACCTCTGCACCACATTATACCTGCGCCAGGTATAATCTATGCAAGGGAGGCGTATTTACGCAAGGAAGGGTCATAGAAGTGACGCAGTGAAATCTATGACGTTTCACTGCGTCATTTTTTGGATGCCGTTGCATCAAAATCTTGCGCCTGCCTCACAGCAGGTGTTAGACTGACGCAGGCACTTTCACATGGGGCTTGCCCCATGTGAAAGGACGCAATGCTGGAGTTGCGTCACTTTTGTGACACACTCCAGCAATGCATCACTTTTGCACTTACAGATACGTCAGAAAAACTGACGTATCTGTAACTCCTTGCGACATGATGCGTCATACATTAAATATGACGCATCAGGAATGTCGCAAGGAGTGCGCACTGAGAAGTGACGCATCGCTGCTTTCACGCAGCGATGAGTCATTTCTCATAAATGAGGCCCTATGAGTGACACTTTCTCGCAAGCAACATAAAGATGAGGGAAGCACATAAACACCAGAAAATACACTAATTTCAGCATGGAGAAACTCTAAGAAGATCTTAAGCATACTGCAGGGGACCAGAAATTGAAGGGCACTAATCTAGTACTCTGACAGAGACTCGAGTGGGGGTGGCAAGTGGTAACTACTTTAATTACTTAACTCGGTTCTTGGTAATCCGATCTTCATCCAGGAAGCTGCAGCACTGTGTGTCTGGCCTCGGCGATTGACTCTGGAGCAGGCTAAAGGCTGCCTCGTGCCATTCGCCCCCCTCCCAGACATTCATTTTCGGTTTGCCGCCGATGCTCGGAGAATTCAGGCAGCCAGTCCGAGTCCTCTCCTGACAGCTGCTGCAAACGAACCAGACGTGTGACGGTCGGTCAGAGGTCATCACTCCGACCACACTCTACAATGCACTATCCCGATGGGCCTCCCCAATACCGAGCTGCCTACGGTGGTCCGGCCTGTGATAGCACTACACTCAGCACTGCCACACTCCTCGTCCCCCCGCTTGGTTGCAGTTTAGTTTGCGCCACCGCCCCCGATCCACAATGCCTCTCTTCTTGCACAACAGGCGGCCATGAGTCAATACTTAAGTGTCTGTGTGTCCTGGCACTGTCGTGTCGCCGCGCCGCCGCCGGTGAAATTTACTCGGGGTCATCAATTTACATCATCTGCATTTGACGCAGCCTATGCTGAACAAAATGAATATTAGATGTGTATGCCAGGCTCACCTGGGATAACATCTTGAAAATCCGAAACTGACAGTGTTTCTCATGCCCTGCTGCTGGCCGTCCAGTAACACCCAGAATCCTGGTGGCCACTGCTACCCGGGTGGGTCGCTCAATCCTCGAGTCGGGCACTCTCAGGTCTGGCATTGTTGAATTTAGCTGGTTAAGTAAAATGACTGAGTGATAGCGCATGGCAGCGTCAGTGCGGAGCTGCTTGCAGCAGACAGCGCAACGCTGCAAGCTCCATATTTGAATAAATTTGCGGAGCCGCGCAGAACCCTAGGCAGATGGCACTTTCGTTTACAAACTTCCCGTACCGGCTATGGCAGCAGGATGTGACGTCCCTCCCGCGCTGTCCTTAAGCACACAACCTGATTGGGGATTCAAGAAGGTGACACATTGTATCAGTTTGAGTCACCCTGCAAGCAGCCGTAATTTAGCTCAATTTAAGCCAGTAAGAGCGGTGGGGACACGGCTCTGTTGTATTTATTTATCTTGGTTGCCTAGCAATGTACATCACGCGCACTCTATCAACTGCACTCGCGTCCTGCCAATGACCATTGTGACGTCAGGGGTACGATGAGGTCACTGGTAGGAGAACAGTTGGTTGTGACAGTTGCAGCAAGAGGCTCTGAGGAGGGGACGTGCCTTGATGTCAGTATTTGATGTTAGCTTCAATAAAGCAGTGTTTACCTACATTATCAAGTATGTCATTTTTACAAGTGGCGACAATTCGGGACTGCTGACATCGTTTTGAACCCACCAGAAGCCATCTGTCACGAGTTCAAGGAATGTCTCCGACCTCTTAAGGACATCCTCTCATCTCCCTTCCGCAAGCCGGCGTTGGAGCCTGTTGGTTTCGTCAGCGTCAGCCCTTCACGGAGTCTTCAGGAAAAAATGTTGTACGGCGATGACAGAAAAGAGAGTGAAGTCGGCTCTCCTTGTGGTCTGGATCTAAAGACTTAAGATCAGGTACCTTCTAAAGAGTCTGTACATTCCTGAAGGCAGCTTAATCGGACAACGTCCTGTCCAACGAGTGCATAGTTGAGTCTTTAATGTTTACTGGATGACTGTTTATATCCTGCGCGCTGCAAGGGTCCAGTCAACGAATGCATCGTTAAGTCTATAAGGTTTCCTGGATGACTGTTTATATCCTGCGCTTTGCCCGGGTCCAGTGTTGTTGTATGCCCCCCCCCTGTGATAAATACAGAGTTTCAAGGGAGGAAACAAAGAGAAAAAAATAAAAACGGCATAGTTAAAAGCTGGGGGAAGGCACCGTGCGTTACTCGGTGTGAAGGAATGTAAATTGGTTGTTTCCACTAAATAAACGGTGAAGTCTTGGACATTTTGGAAACATTCTACTTTTCTGAGGTTTCCCTTTCTTAGCGGCTTTGGTGACTGTTGGAGGAAGTGACCGATTCACCTTTTGGCCTCATTCCTGACGGATTTGCTTCCTGCCAGCATTCCAAGGTGCGCATCTGACAAGAAGTTTCCTGTGAGGAACTTGCATGACGTCAGTGGAACGCATCGCATTCCGACGTCGGGCGGCCATTTTGGAAGGAGGAAATTCTTTGGATTTAGCGCGTGTCCTGTCACGGTGACACGCACACCATTCTTCGGAAATAATAGAGTTAGTTCGTGTTCTGGAGCGTATTACAACAATGACACGCACATTTTGACATTTAAAGAATTAAGCGTGTCAAACACAGCGGTGGCACGCACACCTTTCAAAAGATTGGGAAATAAAGTACTGATTAGGCATGCATTTGGGATGATATACTGTTTTAGATATTTTGGAAACGGTTTAAGGAGTCAAAAGAAACAATTTTTGTGAATACATACTTAGGGAAAAAAATGAGACGAGAGACAAAAAACCAGTTTAATAATACAATTTACTCACATGTATGCAAAATTATAAAACCAGGGTCTGTATAGGAAGTTGTTTTTTAAAGAAACATAAATTCAAGCTTTAGATAGATTAGTCATAAAAGTAGAAATAGTACTACTAGTCGGTCATGGCTTCAGGAAATGTATGGAATTTATCGCCCCCATTACCTTTCATACCCTCAACTGGAGATGGTGCACTTAAATGGGAAGAGTGGCAGGAATATTTTGAGAATTATATATCCACTTTTGAAGGCAAAGAAGAATTGACCCCTGAGAAGAAAAAGAAAATTCTTCTTCATTGTTTAGGTGCTAAAGCCATGAAAATTTACAACCAAATTAACAAGAAACCTAGGACAGGTGATGTATACACGGTTGCATTAGAAGATTTGACAATGTATTTCAAACCCACTATTTCTATTTCTGTAAATAGGTTTAAGTTTTTTCAATGCAGACAAGCACAAGAGGAATCTGTGGAAGATTTTGTTGCTGCGTTCAAAAATTTGGCGCTTACTTGCAGGTTTGGGGCATTACATGACGAGTTAATTCGTGACCAAGTTGTCATGAGGTCCTCTAATAAGCACGTTCAGGAGAAATTATGGGCAAAGGGTGAATTGCCATTAGAAGAAGTGGTGAAAATAGTTAACTCTACAGAATTAACGGGTAGATGTGCCAAAGCTGTGTTGCAGGAAGAGAAAACCTCTACAGAGGAAAAATCCATGGTGGCAAAAGTAATAGGTTCAAAGAAAATAAATAGCAAACCCAGTAGTACTAGTTATGTACAGAGAAGAGATTCCACTTATAAAGTGAAACTTTCAGATGACAGAAAATGTTTTAGATGTGGTAGTAGATACCATTTAGCAAATGACAAATCGTGTCCAGCTGTGAGACAAAAGTGTTCTAATTGTGGTATGGTTGGACATTTTAGTGCCATGTGTTCTAAGAAACAGAAAGGGGGAAGAAATGTGAAAGCAGTAATTCAAGATGAACAAGCAGATTTTATATCTTCAGACGAGGATGATTTGAATTTATTTGTTTTGAATGTTGATGATGGAGGTAGCAAAAAGAAGAAACCTATATGTGACATGAACATTGGTGGGGTAGATATTTCAAGAGTCGCTGACTCCGGCTCACCCTAAACCATTGTTATCGAAGCAGTATGGTTGGAAAAATGTGTTCCCGTCATTGGCAAGAAGTTACAGAACCCTGACATTTTTCCTAAATCATTTAATTATGATCCCATCGAAATGTTGGGTTTCAGAGAATTACAGTTTGAGTTTAAGTCTCGCCAAACTGTAGGCAAACTCTATGTCTCTAAGGTGGGTCCATCGGTGTTAGGGTGGATCGACCAAGGAGAATTAGGAATAATTCTGGATCCAAACAGCCCGGATCCAGTTCTGATCCTACAAACCGAAGATGAGTGCAATAATTTCTTTTTAAAAAGGTTTCCTAAAATGTTTACTGAAGACATAGGGAAATTAAAAGGATTTGTTCATGAAATAAAACTTAAACAGGATGCTGTTCCATGTGTACACAAATCTAGGAACATACCATTTTCCATCATAAGTGAAGTGGAAGAGGAATTGAAGAGATTACAAAAAGAGGGCATTATTGAGCCAGTAGAATCAGCAGAATGGGTTTCGCCTTTGGTTATCGCAAAGAAACCTAATGGGAAGCTCCGTCTGTGTATTGATCTACGCGACCTCAATAAGAACATTCTAGTTGATCAATTTCCATTACCAAAGATCAGTGAAATGTTGTCATATACCAACGGGGCTAAATGGTTTCTCTACAATTGATCTAAGCTCAGCCTATCACCAAGTGGCTTTACATCCCAGAAGTAGGAGCCTCACCACCTTTGTTACGCCCCTGGGATGTTTTAGATTCAAGAGGGTACCATTTGGTTTGGCTTCTGCTGCAGCCATGTTTCAGAGGCTGATGAGCGAGCTATTTAAGGGGGAAAAGAATCTCCTAATTTTTCAGGATGACATCATGGTGACAGGCGCAACCAGAGGTGAACATGATGCGAAACTTAACAGAGTCCTAGGAATACTTGAGCATCATGGACTCACAGCTGATTTGCAGCTAACAAAGTCACTTATTTGGGTCGCGAAATCGATGGTAGTGGCATAAAACCAAAAGAAGAACTGTTATCAGCCTTTAGGGATGCCCCTTCACCCAAGAGCAAAGAAGAGGTCAGAGCATTCCTAGGCCTGTCAGAATTTTATGCAAAGTTTGTGAGGAATTTCTCTTCTAAAACATTACATTTGAGAGAACTTATCAAAAAAAGAGCAAATTTGAGTGGAATGCGAACTGTGAAGAAACTTTTATGAGGATAAAAGAGGATATTTGCAAGGCCCCATCCCTCCAAGGGTTCAACCCCTCTCTCCACAGTATCGTAACCACTGATGCAAGCAATAAGGGGTTAGGAGCTGTACTCTCTCAGATTACGAAGGAAGGTAAAGAAGTGACGGTAGCATTTGCCCCACGTTCGATCACACCACACAGAAGAAAGGTATTCTGTGATTGAGAGAGAAGCTCTAGCGTGTGCATGGGGTTTAAATCATTTTAGACAATACATTTGGGGATATAAAATCACCCTTAGAAGTGATCACAAACCCTTAGTAAAGGTACTTTCTACTAAAGGTCTTCAGGTTGCTTCCCCCGGTTGTCACGAATATCAATGAAGTTGTTGGAGTTTAACTATGAGGATGAGTATCTTCCTGGTATCAAAAACAAGGTTGCGGACTGCTTAAGTCGATTACCTTTACCAAACGTAGATGAGAAAATCACAGACATTGACACTTTTTGCATAGCAAATTTAGTGGAAGAGTTACCATGTATTTCTGGTGCTGAGTGGTCAACTGCAATGGAGGAGGATGTAACACTTCTTGAGGTGAAGAAGCACATAAGAGTGGGTTGGCCAGAAAAGAGAAAAATTCCAGAACACATAAGACCATTTTGGGAACTCAGGGATGTTCCTCCAAAGGGCTTACGAATGAGACTCCTTGAGATCTGCCATGAGGGTCACCTTGGTATAGGAAAAACCAAGAGTAGAGTAAGGAATTCATACTGGTAGCCTGGTTATGACATAGAAATCGAAAGATGTGTGAGAAATTGTGTAGCCTGTGAGAATTCAGACAAATCCAAACACACACTGAGTATGTCATTTTTACAGGCGGGCAGCCACACTAAACAGTTGTAACAGCCAGCTAGCACTACCAGTGTCCGCTGTGAGACACATGCATTATGTGTGACAACGCATTTCAGTGCGGTGATGCGGAACACCACACTGAAATGCGTTAGCATCACATGATGCGTGATACTTGGCAGGCCTGACTTTATGCACATTTTAAGATTTTTTTTATTTCCTACTGCATGCTAAAAACAAAAGTTTCGACCAGCACTAATTATAGGTAGGACTCAACATGAATTTTGCTTTTTTGCCAAGAACGAGAAATCAGCTCTGTGAATAAGGTGCCCTTCAGATCAATGTTTTTGTAAACAAGTTCAGTTTAATTTGAGGCACCTAAGGCTAAAGAAAGTCAAGGAGATGTGAAAAGTATTGGAAACACAATAGAACGTTTAGAAAAAGTCAATGGCCTGAGGAATTTAATTATGATATTTGAAAAAATCGCATGTGTGAGCCCTGAGGAACCTGCATTTAGGAGTGCTGAAACGTCTCAGCTACATATGATATAAAATGAAGCGCGGTTGACAAGAATCTGAAATAAAACATAGATCTCCCAAGTGGAAGAAGCAACAAATTGAAAAGTGGAGTAATTTTTTTTCTTTGAACACATTTGCTATAGGTACGTCCCTCCTCCATTTATACGGGACATCCAAGAACTTGCTCACAAGTAGGAACATGACGTCATGTCTACTCACTGAAGAAGGTGAGCGAGCGCCCTATGCGTTCTTGGGAGCATAGACTTACCAAAGCCCCATAGAGTGTAAAACCACCTGGAACCTGTCTGATGACAATGGAGCCTCACTATGAATCAGTGTCATGGAGAAAGGTATGTGATCTGCATAATGAATTATACATGTTCCAGAGGCAGTGGGTATCTGAAAGTAAATGTAGTGACTTTCCTGCAGCCAGAGAGGTGAACTGGGCCATACCACCTCTGAAGTAGGGGTACAGGTGTAACAAATACTTGATTATGGTACATGTCATACGTGTGGGGTTCCTCAAGTCCAGGCTGGGGCCAGGTGGGCTGTGGAAAGAAGTGCAGGCAGAATGGGCTGGGGTCAGGGGTATGTTTTTCTACCAGTGGTCCCATGGGACCCTCATAAAGAGCACCTTCACACACCCCAAAGGAATCATTTTGGTTGGCGGCTGAGAGAGTTGGATTACCAGATTGTGTTGTCACTGACGGAGGGAGCGGAAAGAGAAGCAGGGGACAGGTTTCAGAAATCTATGAGCTCCATTTCCATCTGATGGCATCTAATTGCTTAAAGCTCAATTCAGCAAAAACGTAGGTGATAAAGTTTGGCAACAATCCCCGGGTATGGACACTGGACTGGTGGTTTGAAGGGTTGGGATCCTGCCCTATACCCACTAGGAAAGCCAAGAATCTGGGAGTCCTATTGGACAACAAACTCACCATGGGGGACCAGGTGAACCAGGTAACTTCTGCCTGCTTTATGGTCCTCAAGATAATCAAAAAAATCAAGCTCTTCCTCTCAGCCAGCAACCTTAGGATGGTTGTTACGGCTCTGATTTTGTCCCGCCTGGACTATTACAACAGCCTCTAACTTAATTTACAGAAACAACACATATACAAGTTGCAACTGGTCCAGAATGCGGCAGTCAATTCAATTCAATTCAATTCAATAATAACTTTATTCGGTAGTATAAAAAGAAACACCATAAAAGTTCACAATGAGCAAGTTACAGAATTTACAAAGATTAAAAACCAATATAAAAATACGTTTGTTAAAAAAGCATTTAAAAAGAAGAACAACATCTCAGTTTATGTAATTTTCGACCTTGTCATAACATACAGCTTTCCTATTGTCTGGCATTCTTTCATTTATGCGGAGTTAATATGTGGTTCATACTCAGAGATTCGTGCAATGACGTATACAAAATTTGAGAAAGCATACAATCGCTTTAGCATAGTTTTCATTTTTGAGATACTGAGGTGCCAGATATGTAGGGCGGCACTGTCGAAGTCCCCAGATTTTCAGAATGGGCAATATCCAGCGTTTACGGGGTTCAGTAAAAAACTTACAGAATAACATTGTATGTATCGTTGTTTGTGGAGACACTAGGTCACATGGACACATAGGAAATGTGGATGTCCAGACGTCTTGCTTTGGAAATACAACCAGTAAATGGAACAAATCAAATCTAAAACGGGTGAGCAAAATTTTTTCATACTGTGTTAGGGTAAAGTTCAAGTAGGGTTCAGTGGTAAACACAGTCTAATAAAGAGTGTTGAACAGATGGTTTATGAATCTCAGATAGTAATCGTAACTGACGCAGGTGTACAAGACACTCTCTTTTTAGATCCTTTTTTGAGATTTCATTTATCAGTAACTGGTGATCAAAAAACTTCCTGTAACCTAAATCTGTTAATAGTGCTTTAACATATGATAACCATTTAATTTTCTTGCAGTGATCGAGTGTTAAAATATCTTGAATAATCGCCCTAGTTAGTTGGCATTGCTCAGTCACCCATATTCAACGCCACAGCATTATTGGTTGCATTTTTATAATGTCTGTAATATAGTCAATGCCCAACTCTGTGTGGCAGGCATAGGTGGAGCAGCTTTTAGGTACCGCTAGCAAATATCTCAAAAAGGAATTCTCGACTTTTTGTATTGAATCCACATTTGCAAAGCCCCATATCCCCGCCCCATATGTTGCCGTGCTTACACATTTTGCGTTGTATATTTGTAACAGTTCTTTTGATGGTCGCTGCCCCAGTCTTTGTGAAAACATGTTTAACAAAGTTGTTTCTCGCAAAAATGAGAGCTTCCTTGCGTTAATAGCTGGGTTCCATTTATATTTTTCGTCAATGACAATCCCTAAATAGGGATACGTTGTAGACCTGTCCAATTGGTCACCCTGTACATATAATCTCCGTTTTTTTGCATTTCTTTCCCCCCCGCGTGCATTGTATATGTTTTCTTTGCGTTTAATTTCAAATTCAGACTTGCCATAAAGGCACAATATCTGTTCAAGGCCAGCTGTAATTCATTTGGTGTTCTTGCTAAGATAACAGCATCGTCGGCATATAGGAGCGCTGGTATCTGCCGACGAGCTATTAAGGGAAGATCTTTGCTGCCTTGAAGCATGGCAACCTCCAAGCCGTTGGTATAAAGGGTGAATAGAAAGGGGGCCAGTACACAGCCCTGTCTGACCCTCTTTTCCACCCTAAAAGTACCTGTGAGCTCACCTCTCACCCCGAATCTTACCCTGCCTGTAGTACCGGTATACAACTCTCGGAGAAAGTCCACAATTGGAGGGTGAACTCCCATTTTCAAGATAATACTCCACAGCGTTGAGTGTGCGTTGAGTGTGCCACGCAATCAAACGCTGCGGAGAGATCGACGTATACCATATGGAGAGAGGACCCTTTAGCTTCCACATATTTGCCCGCCATAAGGGACAAATTTAAGGCCTGGTCAACTGTTCCCAGCCCCTCTCGAAAACCATATTGTAGATATGAAATTATGTTATGATCAGTAGCCCACTCCTGGAGTCGCTCGAGAAGTATTCGCCCTGCCATCTTCCCGAGCGAGTCCAGGAGGGAGATCGGCCTATAGCATGTTGGACTGTTTCGATCCCCTTTTTTAAATATGGGTACCAACGTCGATGTTCTCCAAGAGTCTAGTAAACCCACTTCAGTAGTGGCATTCAGGACGTTGGTCAACAGGGGAGTCCATAGATCCGGGAGGTGTTTAAAAATGTCAACAGGAACACCGTCCGGGCCAGGAGCTTTGGCTGTTTTTGAGGATTTTAAGGCTTTTTGGACCTCTTCGTGAGAAAGCTGAAGTTTTATTGGATAAATGACCTGTGTCAAGGGGTCAGGATGATCTATGTCTACTATAGCAGCTTTGGAAAAAACTTTTGAAAAGTGCCTCACCCATTCCTGTTCACTTATGGCTACATCAATTGAGGGAGAGTTATCTTTATCTGTTAGAAATGGGGAGCGGACTACCTGCCAGAACATAGTGCTGTCTTTCAATTCCGAACTTTGGCTAAGACGTGCCCATAGTTCGGCTTTCATTTCTTTTTTCCTGTTATTTAGGGCAGCCGTATACTCCTTTCTAAGTCTGCTAACTTCAGCTCTGTCCCTGTGATCTCTATTTAGAGCTTCCTTTAAACATGTCAATGCCTTTGTGCATGCTGAGTTAAACCAACCTTTCTTTGTATGGGGCTTTTGTTTATGCGTCCTGGTTAGTTCTTTACGTATGTTTGTTGTAATCGCCAGGAAGCTCTTTATGACTTCCTTTGGTTGTGTTATAGGGTCCAGACAGTTTATAATGTCAGCTTGATTACATGTGACTATTTTTCTAGTTGTTGTTTCCTTGTCGATGCTGCCCCACTTCAGTGTATAACCGTTGGAGGAGCCTAATGCTAGCTCACGTTGGTTTAAGACGGTCATAATATCATATGGTTTGTTTGTTTTTATTTCGGCAAGAACCATAGTAAGTGGAAAGTGGTCACTCAGAGGATTTTTGGCAACCTCAAATTCTTCTATGGTAAAACCCATGGGTATTGAGATTAATATGTAGTCTATTGTACTTGTTAAACCTCTACCGTTGAAGGTGGGCTGAAAAGGTACTGTTAGATTCTTTAATTCATTAACAAAGCTCAACTCTAATTCAGTCATGACTTCGGTTATTTTTTCTCCCACATTGGAGTGTGTAAAGTGCGTCAGATTTTTGTCAGCTTCATCGCTGATACCACACTTGTCATTATTGCTGTTACTGCATAGGTGAAGGTTAAAATCTCCCCCCCAGATTATCGTACATGACATTTTAATATATTTTTCACGTTGATCTTGTAATATTGCAGAAATCTCTGGAAGAAGAGTAATCAAGTCAGCCTGAGAGAAATTATTATAGAAATTTACTATTAGGTAGAGTCTTTGTTTGGTAATCTTTAGAACTATAATCTGGAAGTTCTCCTCCAATTTTAGAGGATGTACGTCGTCCACAGGAAGAGTGTTTGTAATATAGGTAGCTAAGCCACCGCTGTTTCTACCAGAGATTGATTTCTTTGCAGGTGACCAGAAAGTTTTAAAGCCCGCTATATGTATTGGCCTAATAGCCCAAGTCTCCTGAAGACAGATACAACCACTCAAGTTGATCTGATTCAGGAAACCGGGGTTTGTCTTTTTTGCAGAAAGGCCTGCGATGTTCCAGAATGTAAAATATATATGCAAGGTGAGTGCAGTAGAATCAACAGAGATACTTATATCAGGTATCGGATCTAGAGCTTCCGGAGTGGTTGGAGCCGATATTACAGTCGCCAAAACATCTGTCTTATGGTGTTTTATTATTGAACGTTTAATTGTACCAAAAGTAGGGATGAACTGGGTTGCCTTTCTTTCAGAGACAGTAGTTATAGTAGATTTGAATTTAATTTGAATTTAAAATGATTTATAAAGCGCACGTTCGCCAGCGGCTTCATGGCGCTACAACTTACAGAAAACAAGGCAGAGGGGCAAATGTAAATTAAAAAAGTTCAAGCTACAGGAGGACAGTTAATTGAAGGCTTTGGAAAACAAATAAGTCTTGAGTTGTTTCCTGAACTGGGGATATAGGGTCAAGGCTCTGAGCTCAGGAGGCAGGGAGTTCCAGAGGAGTGGAGCAAGGGTTGCAAATTTCGAGCCTCCCCATTTCTTCCTCCGGAATCGCAGGACAGTGAGGAGGGATTGGGTAGATGAACGAAGTTCTTTGGTAGGGACGTAAGGAATAATCTCAGAAGAGATAAAAGCCGGTGCCGTGCCCAGTCTCGCTTGAAAGGTGATAGAGGCCAGCTTGAACTGGACACGTTCGCGAACTGGGAGCCAATGCAAAGATTTAAGAAGGGGGGTGACATGGTGGGATTTTGGTCATTTGAACACCAGGCGCGCCGCCTGGTTCTGAATCTGTTGCAACCGCCTAAGGCTATATGCGGGTATACTAGCATATAGGGCGTTGCCGTAATCCAGGCGGGAGATGACCATTGCCAAGGTGATCAATTTCAAAGCGTGAAAAGAAAAAAAACGGGACACCTTGCGTATAGTACGCAGTGAAAGAAAGGAAGAGGACACCACAGAACTAACCTGGGAGTGAAGAGTGAGTTGGGGGTTGAGCATGATACCTAGAGTTTTTACTGAGGAAGAGGGGACAGGTGGGGAACCAAGGGAAGGGGGCCAGAACAGAGGAGACCAGGGGCTGGATGAACCACCCGTCAACACCAGCTCGGTTTTGTCTGGGTTGAGTTTTAAATGGTTGTGGTTCATCCAGTCTCGGATGTGGGTCATAGTGGATTGGAAGTTGGAGATAGAAGACGGGGAAGAGGACAGGTTGAAAACAAGTTGGAGGTCGTCAGCATAGTTGTATACTGCGACCTCCATCTGCTGTAGAGAAAAAATAAGAGGGGCGATGTAAAGGTTAAACAAAAGGGGTGAAAGAGAGGAACCTTGGGGGACCCCGCACTGAACTTTCCGGAAATCCGCAGTAAAGTCACCCAGGCGAACTGCCTGGGTGCGGTCCCTCAGGAAGGAGGATAACCATACCAGTGCGGTACCTCCGATCCCCTCCGCCTTGACACGGGAGAGTAAGATGGTATGATCAACCGTGTCAAAATATTATTAGAACAGAGCCACCCAATAATCCCACCGGGACTGGGTAATATAATCGTATAAGCTAAATGTCCAGGTAGGAATCATTTAAAGTGTCAATTTAACATTGAACAGTGTCATAACTATGATCACTGAATTAAGTGACCGTAGGGTTTCAGTAACAGCCAACATTGATTAGTATCAAAAATATATTTATTCTTTTTTTAGTTTTCAGATATAAACTTTTTTATATATTGCAACTTGATCCAGAAATCAAAAGTCCGGCAACATTAGACCACCAAACACATATCTCACAAATCATATGGTGGTATATGAACACCTTTACCACATAGTGTGGACACAATGAAGGACCACATGCACGTTATAAAATATGCAGCCTAATTCACAAATTATTATTTTGCGTGAATTATACAATGTAATCGTGTAAAAGGTGTTAGGCGTCGACGTTTCGGTCCAAGTAGGCCAGAAAGATCCGGAGGACCATCTTCAGGACAAAAGGTTGCACAGGGGTATCTAATACAAACATAACAACATCAAAAATAATCAGAGAAACCCTAGGGTACACGGAGATTATTTTTCAGCTCAAAATAAGAACAAAGTGAGAGTGCTCTACTGACAATACATTAAACTGAATGTAGCAAACACCATTGAACAGCCACCAAGTGTACATATAACACATGCAAAGGTGACTACGAAAAAACCACAAAACAGGACCAATTGACCAGTGCCTAAAAAGACCAGTGCCTAAAAAGACCTGTTTAGCAAGTCCGAAAGGTACAAAGCTTTCACCACCATGAGTATATACAACATATACCTGTGTACTGTGTAGTGTTTTCAACAACCAAAAAACGCCTCACAGGTCGTTCTACAAACCAAAGAATAATTAGGTCAGGGGCGCTATGTCGGTGAACAGAACGCTATAGAAGTGTGCATGCATAAGCTGTCACTTACATCTGGCAGCCGCCCACAATTCTGAAACACAGACGAAATACGTGTAAGAGATCTGGGAATGCCCTCTCTATTTTAAATATTTTAAATAAACCGCTAACCAGCTGTAAACTTACTTCGCTGTTCGAAAGACGCCGGCTCAAAGGAGTCCGAATGTCTTCTCCGTGACCAAACGCGGAAGCGGGCTGTTTCCGCAATTGACGCATATAACATGCAGCGTCCTGACGTCAGTGCCACAGTGGACTTGGCGGACATCTTGGAGTGTACTTGAACGCTTGTAGGTTGCTATACTATCGCTATGAAAACCTACTTTGGTGAAAACGTAAATGTAACCAGTCCTACCTATTCTAAAAAATATATTTACATCACACCTTAATGAAAACTCAAAAATGGGGCTTGCAAGTTTGATATAACAATAAGCAATACAACATAGAGACAACTATACACCATTAAACAAACAGTAGGAATCTCAAGTCCAATAGATAACCACCACCTCAAAACCTCAAAAGACTACATAGTGACTTATCTGACTGATATCCTACACTCTAAGGGGCAAAGGGGAGCTTTAACTCACATACAGCCGTATGTGGTATTCCAGATTTGAAAAACCTTTATACTAGGGTAGCCAGTGAGTGCCATTCAATAAACGTATTTAGCCCATTATCCACAGTATCACACAGCCAAATCAGTTTGTTCTCTCTTTGAGTGAGAAGTTTTTCCACATTTGGGCGTCTCCTTGTACCCTTTACACATTCTACAACAAACCATTTCATATCAGTGGGAGCATGTGACATGTTGATAAAATGTTCAACTAGAGGCGCTGTATGAATTTTGCATCTGATACGTGATTGATGTTGAGTTATCCGTTTCCTTATTTCCTGTGTGGTTTTTCCTAGGTAATTCAATCCACAGGGACATTGGATACAATAAATCACATTCTTAGTCATGCAATTAGAATGGTGTTTCAGCGTCATTTGTCTCCCATTAATACAACAGGTTTTTGTGGTTTGCGTGGTTGCACATGCTGTGCATCCACCACATGGGAAGTGTCCGACAACAGGTGCCATGCCCCACATGCTATTTAGGGTATTGATCTTAGGTTCTCTATAAGCTTTTACCAAATGGTCTCTTAGATTCTTTCCTCTTTTAAAGGCGAATCTGGGAATGGCTAACTGGGGTTCGACCTTTTGGATCAAATGCCAGTTGCGTGTGATGATTTTTTTGATTTCAGTGGATTCTGTACCGAATGTGAGGACACAAGTAGGGAGTATAGTATCAGATGTAATATTGGAATTAGTCAGTTGCTTTTTTTGTAGGAGGGCCTGACGGTCATAAAACCATGCACGCTTCATAGCGTGTTTTACCAGCCGGTATGGATACGACTGAGTCACAAGTTTCTCCTGCAGAATTTTGGCTTCCCTAAAATAATCTTCCCTTTTGGTACAGTTCCTCTGAATACGGAGGAATTGACCAAAAGGGAGATTATCCCGTAAATTACGGGGGTGGTGACTATTATACCTCAAAAGGGTATTACGTGCCGTGGGCTTGGTGTATAAACTCACAGCCAGTGTCCCTTCGGTATGTATGATGTTTAAGTCAAGAAAATTCAAAGATTCACAACTACTTTCCAGGGTAAATTGTAGGTTCCCATCCTTCGTATTAAGCCATTGGTGGAACTCGTCCAGCCTCTCTTGACTTCCCTCCCAGACCACACAGACGTCATCAATGTATCTTAGATAATGGACTAGATTGGTGGCAAAGGGATTGTTGTTGTAGATTACCTTTTCCTCAAAGTTAGCTACAAACAAATTAGCTATTGTGGGAGCAAAAACGGCTCCCATTGCTACACCCTTCCGTTGAGCAAAAAAGTCATTGTTGAAGAGAAAGTAATTCTCTTCTAAGGCCAGTCTTGCACATTCAGTAATGAACCAAGTAGGAACTTGGTGGGGCCGGGTGCGGGTTTCCAGGGTGTCATAAATCACTTGCAGAGCTTCAGCTTGATGGATATTGGTGTAGAGGCTTTCGATGTCCATTGTAGCCAAGATGTTGTGGTTTGGGCTAAAATGGACACCTTCCAATTTATTAATGGCATCTCTACTATCCTGCGTGAATGATCTGGTGGTGTTAACAAATGGTTTTAGGAAATGATCCACATACTCTGCCAAGGGTTGAAGAATGGATTGGCAACCAGCCACAATAGGTCTACCCGGCGGCTGTTGACTGTTTTTATGGATTTTTGGTAGCGTATAAAACGCAGGGATACAGAAGTCATCTTTGTTTAAGTAATCAAATTCCTTTTTGCTCAGCCAAAGGCCTTCTTGGCCTTTCATAGTCAGAGTAAGGATCAGTTTGCGGATCCTGGCTGTAGGGTCACCAGACAGTTTCTTGTAATGTTCTTGATTACTTAATTGTCTCAGGGCCTCCTGGTCATATGCCGTTTTATCCTGCAAAATGATTCCACCCCCCTTGTCAGCAGGTTTGACTATTAAGTCGTCCTGCTCTGACAAGGTCTTAATGATAGACATATCGTCTTTGGAAAGATTGAACCTCACAAACTTTCTATTCTCGAAAAGTTGTTCAATTTCCGTGAGTACCACATTTTCGAATGTGACCATCTCTTTAGGTATTAAGTGATTAGCTGGAAAGAATGTAGATGGACATTTTAAGCCACTGATATTGATGGGCATACTAGTAGTGTTTTTGTGAAAGTAGTGTTTCAGTCTTAAGGTTCTAAAGAATCGATGTGCCTCCACTAGAATCGAGAACAAATCATTCCTATTGGTGGGAACGAATGATAGCCCGTGGCTGAGGACTTCTATCTCCCTCGAGTTTAGCTGATATGAAGACAGATTAAAGATTGGTACAACCTCCATGTTCGGGTGGTTGGTGGTGAGCATAGCAGTATCGCAATTGACAGGTGTGGTTACCACTCGTAATAGTTGTTGCGAGTTTGTCTGAATCCCGGGGTATATTGGTTCCTGAACCAACCTCGTCTCGGATTCCGAGATCGACCCCTGTGTGGTGTTTGGCCTCTCCCTAAAAAAGGTGTTGAACTATTTCCTCGATTGGATCTATATAGGGAGGCTGCTCTATTATGACCGTCGTCAGAGCTTGAAGAGCCTGAGTCAGAAAAAGTTGTATGCTTAGGTGCCGGATTCTCCGGATTACCTGTTTGTTGGAAAAAATCTTTTTTCAGATATGGATAGGTGCGTTCACGATTATAGTTCCTCAGATCTTTTTGTAATTTCTCAGTTTTTTTCAAAATATTAGTGCGTTGGAACTCAGCGATGGTCACATCAAGTTTACTTAAAAAATCATTCGCATCAGTAATTGCAGGATCTTCCCGTATTTGTTTCTCTAGATCTGCAATTTCTGCCTTGATTTTGTCAATTAATCGTGCAGCTGTCTCTATGCTAAGCACCATCCAACTTCTGGAACACTTGTTGGATACAAAGCTAAATCCAGTCTTGTATTCCTCGTCCTCTGTGAAGATACAGGGTATGTTCCGCACTTGTAAGCCTACCGGGATGATGTTATTAGAAAGGCAGTCTCTTAAAAACTTAGCATGCAATTCTGTTCTGATCAGTTTTTTATGGAGTCTTTCCAAATTATTGCGTAAATTATTCTGTGGTGAATTTCAACTACTAACATTCGTTTGGGGACCTAGAAGAGAGGGTCCACCTGCAATGGTTTTGATATAGTCATCCGTATAGGTGATGGTTTCGAGTTCAGACATTTGAGATTTACAACATGTACAATTAAACAAACCAATATATGTGACACAGTAATCAAGACAATTGAAAAGAGCTGACAGAGATATACTAACAAATAGGACAAACCACTTGAGAAAGGGCCCTTGCAGACAGCGTCTGCGCTTCACAATATTATTAGAACAGAGCCACCCAATAATCCCACCGGGACTGGGTAATATAATCGTATAAGCTAAATGTCCAGGTAGGAATCATTTAAAGTGTCAATTTAACATTGAACAGTGTCATAACTATGATCACCGAATTAAGTGACCGTAGGGTTTCAGTAACAGCCAACATTGATTAGTATCAAAAATATATTTATTCTTTTTTTAGTTTTCAGATATAAACTTTTTTATATATTGCAACTTGATCCAGAAATCAAAAGTCCGGCAACATTAGACCACCAAACACATATCTCACAAATCATATGGTGGTATATGAACACCTTTACCACATAGTGTGGACACAATGAAGGACCACATGCACGTTATAAAATATGCAGCCTAATTCACAAACAACCGTGTCAAAGGCGGCTGAGAGATCAAGAAGGACCAGGGCCTGGGTCTTGTTGGTATCCATTCCCTCCCTGAGGTTGTCAAGTACCGAGAGTACTACGGACTCCGTGGAGTGTGCGGGCGGAAACCGGCCTGGCGGGGGGCTAAGACCCCATGCATCTCCACAAAAGTGCTCAAAGTGCGGGTGACGTGGCGCTCGAGCACTTTTGCTAAAAATGGCAAGAGGGAGATGGGGCGGTAGTTGGCAGGGACCGAGGGGTCCGCGCCAGGTTTCTTGAGAATGGGGACGATGATTGCTGTTTTCAGTGGGGCGGGAACCACGCGCTGAGAAAGTGAGCTGTTAAGAAGGTGAAGGGGGGGATCGGAACAGGAAGAAAAAATGGGACGGAGAATGTGGGAGGGACAAGGTTCTAGAGGGGAACCAGATTTGACTAAGGGAATTATCGAGGTAAGGATTTCCTTAGTCAGGAGAGGGAGGGCATCAAATTGTCCCTGGGGGGGGGGCACTGAGGGTCCACAAACGTAGGAGAAGGGGGAGGGATATTGGCCTTGATGGCGGCAATTTTTTGGATGAAGAAATTATTAAGGGAGTGGCAGAGTTCTGGAGAGGGAGTGGGTTTCAAGGTGGATCTATCAGAGAATGCCAAGTTGTGCACAATCGAAAAAATTTCCCTCGATTGGTTCTCTGCGGCGAGGATTTTGGAGGAGAAGTAAGATGGTGAAGTCGTCGCTGTTTTAGAGGGTTGAGGAAGTTCCCAGTTAGACTGGGAACTGGGAAGTCAATCGTTAAGATCTAGCCCAGAGAGGGCGTTGAATCTATTATATGTCGGAATATTGTAGGGAGTAGGTAATGGCAAGTCCATTTGTCTCCATCGATTATCACCATTCTCTTGGAAAGCGGTTCCAGAAAGATAAGGATGAATAGGAGGAGGTATAAGTGTTTGACTCTGATGCCACTGTACCGAGCCTGTTGGGTAAAGAAACTTGGGATTCTGATAAAAAGTGGAAGGATAAGAGTCAGAAGGGAAAGAGCTTTCTGAAAATGGGTTCATAGTGATAGGTGGGATATTATTATTTGTATTTAGCAAATGCCTGTAAAAATATCCTAATGGGAGGAGGGTTGTATTGAATTCCCAAGTGGAAGGTGGAGGGGCCTTAGCTAGTGTCTTTTCGGCCCACTGAGGGTTCCTGAAAGTAATCGCTACACAATCCCCCTCAATTTTTTTTCGTAAGGGGCCTATCCAACCTACTCTTTGAGTGTGTGAAATTTCCCCGGCACATTCTATTGGAAAGTTACAGTTCAAACGTAACCAATGTAGTATCTTATTTTCCAGGGAAGAAGTAGTTTCACTCTGCTCTTGTTTGAGGGTCGGTACGTTTACCAATACAAGTACATAGGCTCCACATTCAGGGGGGAGGGTGATGCGTGTAGGGATCTGTCGTGACCTGTATGGTTGTTCGTACGGTATTTTCGACTGCTGGGTCCTTGCAGCCATATAATTAGATTGGATGGGTGCCTGTGATCCTTGTTGGTGTGCTACGTGGGAGTTCCCTGTCTGACTAGTGACTGATTGAATGTTTGTATTGAAGGTAAGAGTTGAACTGTTAGACGATAAAGGTTTATTTACAGCGGTTGGATTATTGCTCGGAGTCTTCTGTTTTTGCATAGTTGCTGGTGTAGGAATAGGTTTTGGTTGAGGAATAATTGTTTTGCTAGTATTTAGGGTTTCGAACTGCAGAGATATTTTGAGGGGCAGTAGGTGCTGTTTTTATGTTTAGGGATATTAATTCTTCAATTTGTTTTTCCAGTCGGGCAAGTCTAGTTTCGAGTGGTGACAGATATATACTTAAGAGATTCCCAATTCGCTCAATCAACTGATCGCTGCCTATAGTATTTTCATGCTTGTCTCTATGCTCTTCCCTTATGTTTGTGTCTGAAGTCCCCAAGGGTTGGAGTATTTCATTAGATGTCTTTTTACTCTTCTGCTGCCTCACACGTTGGCGCTTCGTTGAGGCCCGAGGGACCGCTAATGTCAGTTGCTTAGTTAGTTTAGGAATTGCGCCCCCTTGTATATGAGTGGCTTCATTCTCTTGAGTGTCATCCACAATTTCAGGTGATAAGGCCACATTGAGGGCTGGGGATCTTTCTAAATCAGTACTTAAGTCACAATTGGTGGAAGAATCTGATACTGATAGATCGACCTCATTTGTTAGTATGCAAGGGTCGTTTTGGGTGTCATGAGTGATAGCTGAGTGGGTTGTGCTGGAATTACCTGGGGTAGTAGCAAATGTAATACTTCCTAAAGAAAAGCGTTTGGCAATGCTCAAGTCATGTGATACTCTTTGCTGCAGTAATGAAATGCTAAGATCAATAGCGTCACTTGTTCTAGTTATAAAGCTGTCTATCGGCCCTAAAATTGAAGCTGCTCCCGCAGCAGTCTTACTTCTGCTGCCTCTCGTAGTCATAATGCAGTTTGTACTGTTTCAGCAATTGGACAATGTTACTTATAAATCAGTATGCACCACTATAAATGTCTATAAGTACTCCCAGGGTACACAGTAGTACATAATAAGTAGTAAGCGATATCCTGCTTGTTTGGCTGGCTAAGATGTTGGGGCAGTGGACCCAACCCGACCTCTTCGGCCTCGGACGGCCACAGACGGTCCCGCCCTTGTCCGGGGCTTCTCCCAGTCGCTCCCGCGCAGCGGGGCTCAGCTGTTTATTTTATATGGCTGAAAGAGGAAGGAGAGGGAGGAGCCTGGAGGGAGAGCTGCCCAGGTGGCTTCAATGTGGGCGGCGGGCGGGCGCTCCTGGGACAGGTAGTCCTGCACCTCCGGCTACTCGCAGCCCTGCAGGTTTCAATAGCAAAGTTTCCAGTCCGCTTTTGAAATAGTTACAAAACAGCTTCCCAGGCGACGCGACGCTAGGTGCTGGCTCAAACAGAGGGAGAAAAGGTCAATTCCGCCGCCTCGGACAAGGTGCTGCCAGGAAAACACTGAACAAAGTATCCCACTAGTAGCCCAGTACTGCTGCCTTAAGAACGGACCAGTAAGGGAGGAGCCTGCAGTGAGAGCTGCCCAGGTGGCTTCAATGTGGGCGGGCGGGCGGGCGCTCCTGGGACAGGTAGTCCTGCGCCTCCGCCTACTCGCAGCCCTGCAGGTTTCAATAGCAAAGTTTCCAGTCCGCTTTTGAAATAGTTACAAAACAGCTTCCCAGGCGACGCAACGCTAGGTGCTGGCTCAAACAGAGGGAGAAAAGGTCAATTCCGCCGCCTCGGACAAGGTGCTGCCAGGAAAACACTGAACAAAGTATCCCACTAGTAGCCCAGTACTGCTGCCTTAAGAACGGACCAGTGAGGGAGGAGCCTGCAGGGAGAGCTGCCCAGGTGGCTTCAATGTGGGCGGGCGGGCGGGCGCTCCTGGGACAGGTAGTCCTGCGCCTCCGCCTACTCGCAGCCCTGCAGGTTTCAATAGCAAAGTTTCCAGTCCGCTTTTGAAATAGTTACAAAACAGCTTCCCAGGCGACGCGACGCTAGGTGCTGGCTCTAACAGAGGGAGAAAAGGTCAATTCCGCCGCCTCGGACAAGGTGCTGCCAGGAAAACACTGAACAAAGTATCCCACTAGTAGCCCAGTACTGCTGCCTTAAGAACGGACCAGTGAGGGAGGAGCCTGCAGGGAGAGCTGTCCAGGTGGCTTCAATGTGGGCGGGCGGGCGCTCCTGGGACATGTAGTCCTGCGCCTCCGCCTACTCGCAGCCCTGCAGGTTTCAATAGCAAAGTTTCCAGTCCGCTTTTGAAATAGTTACAAAACAGCTTCCCAGGCGACGCGACGCTAGGTGCTGGCTCAAACAGAGGGAGAAAAGGTCAATTCCACCGCCTCGGACAAGGTGCTGCCAGGAAAACACTGAACAAACTGCTGTCGGACACTGCTAGGTTTGCCTTGGTTAGAGGAGAGCTGAGGAAATTACATTGTCTTCCAATCCTATTTAGATCACGGTTTAAGGCCCTTTGTGTGGTCTTTAAGGCAGTGAATGAGATTGACCCGGAGTTTCTTAAACATAGGCTCAATTGGTATGTCCCCAACAGAACCCTGCGTTCTTCCGGGTCTAAACTTGTTCGAACTCCTATGTTTAAGAAAACTAACTGGGGAGGCCGAAGTTTCTTTCACTGCGCCTCCAAAGCATGGAACGAGCTTCCGTTCCACCTCAGAAATGCCCCAGATCTTAGCTCCTTTCGGAAGGGTTTCAAAACCTGTTTTTTCTCTGAATAATCAGCTCACTGTTTTCCCCAGGTAACGAGGACCCAGTGCCAGGACACCCTAGGGCAGCTGCGCGCTTTACAAGTTCTATTAACATAACATAACACCTTTCTCACAATAGAGGGCCTCAATTACAATTCCCTGTGTCACTGGAATGTCCCTTTTATTGACTCTCTGGTGGGGCACATTGCAGTGCCATACCTACAAGGCCATGTAAAGCCATCCTGCGGGAATTTTCAAGGCCTAGTATATGTGGTGTGAGGCAACGCAGCACAAGGGAGAGGATGTGGCCTAGCGGCCAGGGTGGTCGACCTCGAAGACGGAGAACCGTGCTCGAGTCTCGACAGGGACACTCAACATCCTGTGATTCTGGGCAAATCATGTAATCTCCCCCTGCCTAAAAAAATGAATGTGTCCATTTGTAACGCAACTGGGGTTCATGTAAAGCACTCTGTTACCTTTGGGTCTAGTTTGAGCTACATAAAATTCAACAAAATAAGAAAAGTTGCAGCGTTGCCTCACACTGTGATCGAGAGGCGTGGCATGGGCATTACGTTCCCATATGACACCCATGGCATATGGCACATTCCCAGATTTATAATGTTCTGTAAACCTGGGAAAGCGCCAAAATGCTACGTAGGGAAGGCTCAACAAAGAGAAATAAGTAACTTTATTTCTCCTTGTTTTTTCCTCTTTCTATGTGTGCTGCTTTCAGCAGAACACGTAGAAGCAGAAAATTGCCTCCATTGATTGTTTTTGTTCAGGAAGGTGTTTGTTCCTGCACAAAAACATTCATTACCACAACGAAGAGGATGTGGCCTAATGGCCAAATCTGCTAACCAGGTTGGAGTCTCGTCATCGGCTCAGCATCCCGTGATTCGGGGCAAATCACTTATTCTCCCCGAGCCTGCAAAAAAAATGAATATGTCCTTGTGTAATTCAACTGGTGCTCATGTAAGCACTCCAATACCTTCGGGTCGGGATCATGCTATATATTTAATATATTTCTTTATCCTGCGCGTGGACATGAATGCAGAAGGTCGGTCTGCCTTGCCAAACATGGTATATTGATTTAAATGCCTCCCATTTTTTGTGTTTCTAAATGCTTCATGTATGACCATCTGGTAGCTGGACATTTAAGGTCAGCAATGTCTATGCAGTCTTACATATGTGATTACCTTAGGTGGGGCAGTGACTGAGTTCACTAGCTGCCAATACCTTTTCAAAATAATAAACTGCAAAACGCAGACACCCTTGCACCATGTTTGGTGCAAGTGTGCCTGTGACCATGGTTGGTGCAAGGGCGCCTGTGACCATGGTTGGTGCAAGGATGCCTGTGACCATGGTTGGTGCAAGGGTGCCTGTGACCATGGTTGGCGCAAGGGTGCCTGTGACCATGTTTGGTGCAAGGGTGCCTGTGACCATGGTTGGTGCAAGGGCGCCTGTGACCATGGTTGGTGCAAGGGCGCCTGTGACCATGGTTGGTGCAAGGCGCCTGTGACCATGGTTGGTGCAAGGGCGCCTGTGACCATGGTTGGTGCAAGGGCGCCTGTGACCATGGTTGGTGCAAGGGAGCCTGTGACCATGGTTGGTGCAAGGATGCCTGTGACCATGGTTGGTGCAAGGGCGCCTGTGACCATGGTTGGTGCAAGGGTGCCTGTGACCATGGTTGGTGCAAGGGCGCCTGTGACCATGTTTGGTGCAAGGGTGCCTGTGACCATGGTTGGTGCAAGGGCGCCTGTGACCATGTTTGACATTTACAGTCTCTGCAGGAGACTTCTGGATACAGGTTTCAGCGACACTGAGAATGACGTCAGGGCTTCGAAGATGAACAGGACTCATAGGTGAAAAACTGCAAATTTAGTTTTTTAGGTCTCGGCTAAACGCGCGGAAGCGCGTTGTCGCCGAGAACTTATTGTTAGCGAGTGTGCTTCCCAGGAGACACTCCTGGCCGCGCGCTTCCCCTTGGAGGGCGATTTGAAACGCGCCCGCGCACGCGATCACGCTCGCTGTGGTCAGCTGCTGTCGTGCATTCACACGGACACACACCAGCGCCCATGCACGCACTTGCTCATACAGTGCCATGCTTCAAGGAAGTAAAAATAATGTGGACAGAACGAATAAAAAGAAGTTAAACATGAATGCTAAAGCTGTAATGGGCACTAAAAATCGAAAAGCTTAAATCAGATGTGTGAAATAATAACGTACCGAAAAAACCCTGAAAAATAACATGTGCATGAAAGTCAAAAAATGAAAAGCAAGTGTTTACCTGTGGATGCAGTCCGTGCGAAGCATTAATACAAATGTTTACATGCTGGCTTATGTGTTTAATCAAACGGAGAAGAGAGGATAAAAGCACAGTGCTAGTGCAATGAGTGAAACAAAACTGTGCTATATATATCCTTCTAGATCCAACACAGACTTACATCGTAGGTGCCAAGAAATATATGAGAGTACCTACATACTGCATCCAGCCGTGAAGGGCATTTATACTACGGAAGGGAGAATGCAGAGTAGTGAGTGCAGAGTAGTAAGTGCAGAGTAGTGAGTAGTGAGTGCAGAGTAGTGAGTTCAGAGTAGTGAGTGCAGAGTAGTGAGTAGTGAGTGCAGAGTAGTGAGTGCAGAGTAGTGAGTGCAGAGTAGTGAGTGCAGAGTAGTGAGTAGTGAGTGCAGAGTACTGAGTAGTGAGTGAAGAGTAGAGAGTACAGAGTAGTGAGTAGTGAGTGCAGAGTAGTGAGTGCAGAGTAGTGAGTGCAGAGTAGTGAGTAGTGAGTGCAGAGTAGTGAGTAGTGAGTGCAGAGTAGTGAGTGCAGAGTAGTGAGTGCAGAGTAGTGATTGCAGAGAGAGAATCTGACCGAGGATCCAGACCAGACGCGAGTCGTATTCCCGAGTCGCGCCCGAGCCCCACATCGATGGAGCCAAGCTTGTACGGCCATTGAAGCCCTACGATAGCGACCCCGTTTTCCTCTTACCCATTGAGGAATTAAGTACACGGAACCAAATGGAAACGGACTACCGTTTTTTTATTTAAAGAACCCTCATTGTTTTTGGATCCCCCCAAGGACCATTATGGTCTACTGACCCAGGCTTGACCTGACGCCTGAAACGAATTTCTAGTAAGGTCAGCGCAATCCTGTCGTGTGACAAACCTCTTAATCAAGAGAGTCTACCGAGAATTCCGGCACAAACCCAACCTCAACAACAGAGGCTTTTACTTTCAGGCATATTTATTTCTAAGTCCTGATGATGATCCCATTTAATTAATTGAGCAATAGGGATCGAAACGTCGACACCCATGAGTGGACATACATTTACGTTATTTTTAATAAGAGTGTGTATGTTCTACTCCAGGCGATACTGTTATTACTCTCAAATTTTCCTACAGTGCCCTGTTCTGCTCCTTTCTTTTGCCTGAAAAAAGACCCCTTTCACTCTACTCTCATTCTTTTTCTTCTTTTTTCGGTACGGCACAGGCTTGTGTCATACTATATTTGTGTAAATATTGTAATGTGCATTTGACATTGTTTCTTTGAAATAAACTCCCTGCCCGGCTGGGTAAGGAAATCATAACGTATAGCTTTCCATTGTGTTCTATACTGCATTGTGATGACTCTAAATGAGCTAGGAACCTTTGTTCCCTATAACGTAGTTATACCCATGGTTCTTAGCTATCCTCTGGGTTCCCCTTGTTTCTAAAAAATAAGAAATATATGAGAGTACTTACATACTGCATCCGACCGTGAAGGGCATTTACACTACGGAAGGGAGAATGCAGAGTAGTGAGTGCAGAGTAGTGAGTGCAGAGTAGTGAGTAGTGAGTGTAGAGTAGTGAGTAGTGAGTTCAGAGTAGTGAGTGCAGAGTAGTGAGTAGTGAGTGCAGAGTAGTGAGTAGTGAGTGCAGAGTAGTGAGTGCAGAGTAGTGAGTGCAGAGTAGTGAGTAGTGAGTGCAGAGTAGTGAGTGCAGAGTAGTGAGTGCAGAGTAGTGAGTAGTGAGTGCAGAGTAGTGAGTAGTGAGTGCAGAGTAGTGAGTGCAGAGTAGTGAGTGCAGAGTAGTGAGTGCAGAGTAGTGATTGCAGAGTAGTGAGTAGTGAGTGCAGAGTAGTGAGTAGTGAGTGCAGAGTAGTGAGTGCAGAGTAGTGAGTGCAGAGTAGTGAGTAGTGAGTAGTGAGTGCAGAGTAGTGAGTAGTGCGTGCAGAGTAGTGCGTGCAGAGTAGTGAGTAGTGAGTGCAGATTAGTGAGTGCAGAGTAGTGAGTGCAGAGTAGTGAGTGCAGAGTAGTGAGTGCAGAGTAGTGAGTGCAGAGTAGTGATTGCAGAGTAGTGAGTAGTGAGTAGTGAGTGCAGAGTAGTGAGTGCAGAGTAGTGAGTAGTGAGTAGTGAGTGCAGAGTAGTGAGTAGTGAGTGCAGAGTAGTGAGTGCAGAGTAGTGAGTGCGGATTAGTGAGTGCAGAGTAGTGAGTAGTGAGTGCAGAGTAGTGAGTAGTGAGTGCAGAGTAGTGAGTGCAGAGTAGTGAGTAGTGAGTGCAGATTAGTGAGTGCAGAGTAGTGAGTGCAGAGTAGTGAGTGCAGAGTAGTGATTGCAGAGTAGTGAGTAGTGAGTAGTGAGTGCATAGTAGTGAGTGCAGAGTAGTGAGTGCAGAATAGTGAGTAGTGAGTGCAGAGTAGTGAGTGCAGAGTAGTGAGTGCAGAGTATTGAGTAGTGAGTGCAGAGTAGTGAGTAGCGAGTGCAGAGTAGTGAGTGGTGAGTGCAGAGTAGTGAGTGCAGAGTAGTGAGTGCAGAGTAGTGAGTGCAGAGTGCAGAGTAGTGAGTGCAGAGTAGTGAGTAGTGAGTGCAGAGTAGTGAGTAGTGAGTGCAGAGTAGTGAGTGCAGAGTAGTGACTAGTGAGTGCAGGGTAGTGAGTAGTGAGTGCATAGTAGTGAGTAGTGAGTGCAGAGTAGTGAGTGCAGAGTAGTGAGTGCAGAGTGCAGAGTAGTGAGTGCAGAGTAGTGAGTGCAGAGTGCAGAGTAGTGAGTGCAGAGTAGTGAGTGCAGAGTGCAGAGTAGTGAGTGCAGAGTAGTGAGTGCAGAGTAGTGAGTGCAGAGAAGTGAGTAGTGAGTAGTAAGTGCAGAGTAGTGAGTAGTGCGTGCAGAGTAGTGTGTGCAGAGTAGTGCGTGCAGAGTAGTGCGTGCAGAGTAGTGAGTAGTGAGTGCAGATTAGTGAGTGCAGAGTAGTGAGTGCAGAGTAGTGAGTAGTGAGTAGTGAGTGCAGAGAAGTGAGTAGTGAGTGCAGAGTAGTGAGTGCAGAGTAGTGAGTAGTGAGTGCAGAGTAGTGAGTGCAAAGTAGTGAGTGCAGAGTAGTGAGTAGTGAGTGCAGAGTAGTGAGTAGTGAGTGCAGAGTAGTGAGTAGTGAGTGCAGAGTAGTGAGTGCAGAGTAGTGAGTGCAGAGTAGTGAGTAGTGAGTAGTGAGTGCAGAGTAGTGAGTAGTGCATGCAGAGTAGTGCGTGCAGAGTAGTGCGTGCAGAGTAGTGAGTAGTGAGTGCAGAGTAGTGAGTGCAGAGTAGTGAGTGCAGAGTAGTGAGTGCAGAGTAGTGAGTGCAGAGTAGTGAGTAGTGAGTAGTGAGTGCAGAGTAGTGAGTGCAGAGTAGTGAGTAGTGAGTGCAGAGTAGTGAGTGCAGAGTAGTTAGTGCAGAGTAGTGAGTAGTGAGTGCAGAGTAGTGATTGCAGAGTAGTGAGTGCAGAGTAGTGAGTAGTGAGTGCAGAGTAGTGAGTAGTGAGTGCAGAGTAGTGAGTAGTGAGTGCAGAGTAGTGAGTGCAGAGTAGTGAGTGCAGAGTAGTGAGTGCAGAGTAGTGAGTAGTGAGTGCAGAGTAGTGAGTAGTGAGTGCAGAGTAGTGAGTGCAGAGTAGTGAGTAGTGAGTGCAGAGTAGTGAGTAGTGAGTGAAGAGTAGTGAGTGCAGAGTAGTGAGTGCAGAGTGCAGAGTAGTGAGTGCAGAGTGCAGAGTAGTGAGTGCAGAGTAGTGAGTGCAGAGTAGTGAGTGCAGAGTAGTGAGTGCAGAGTAGTGAGTGCAGAGTTGTGAGTAGTGAGTGCAGAGTAGTGAGTGCAGAGCAGTGAGTGCAGAGTAGTGAGTGCAGAGTAGTGAGTGCAGAGTAGAGAGTGCAGAGTAGTGAGTGCAGAGTAGTGAGTGCAGAGTAGTGAGTGCAGAGTAGTGAGTGCAGAGTAGTGAGTGCAGAGTAGTGAGGAGTGCAGAGTAGTGAGTGCAGAGTAGTGAGTGCAGAGTAGTGAGTGCAGAGTAGTGAGTGCAGAGTAGTGGGTGCAGAGTAGTGAGGAGTGCAGAGTAGTGGGTGCAGAGTAGTGAGGAGTGCAGAGTAGTGAGTGCAGAGTAGTAAGTGCAGAGTAGTGAGTAGTGAGTGCAGAGTAGTGATTGCAGAGTAGTGAGTGCAGAGTAGTGAGTAGTGAGTGCAGAGTAGTGAGTAGTGAGTGCAGAGTAGTGAGTGCAGAGTAGTGAGTGCAGAGTAGTGAGTGCAGAGTAGTGAGTGCAGAGTAGTGAGTAGTGAGTTCAGAGTAGTGAGTGCAGAGTAGTGAGTAGTGAGTGCAGAGTAGTGAGTAGTGAGTGCAGAGTAGTGAGTGCAGAGTAGTGAGTGCAGAGTAGTGAGTGCAGAGTAGTGAGTAGTGAGTGCAGAGTAGTGAGTAGTGAGTGAAGAGTAGAGAGTACAGAGTAGTGAGTGCAGAGTAGAGAGTGCAGAGTAGTGAGTGCAGAGTAGTGAGTGCAGAGTAGTGAGTGCAGAGTAGTGAGTAGTGAGTGCAGAGTAGTGAGTGCAGAGTAGTGAGTGCAGAGTAGTGATTGCAGAGAGAGAATCTGACCGAGGATCCAGACCAGACGCGAGTCGTATTCCCGAGTCGCGCCCGAGCCCCACATCGATGGAGCCAAGCTTGTACGGCCATTGAAGCCTGTTAGACGGACCGGGAGGGTCGGCCGAGATTACGGGGAGAGGTCTCCAGGGAGAGCCGTCTCCAACGACTGTACAGATAAGTAACTTCCCCCCCACAGACGGACACCACACAAGATTGAAGGTTAACGAGTCTTTATATGCAATTCTTAGGTTACGTTGATATGATACAAGGAGGTCTGGACTCAGGGGTCCCCTCGGTTCTGATCTCTGGTTGAGGAAAAGGGTAGCGGGACAGTCTTAGTTACCAATGAGTTCAAAATAGCTCACAATCCTCGAGCTCGGCGTTCTTAGATGGTCGGGCCGTGGAGGAGCCAAGCAGGTCCCGGAATGGATGAAGGACGACGGTCCGCGGCGGAGCCTGCAGGTCCCGGTGGCGATGAAGGATGAAGGTTACGACGGCTGTGGCAGCGCCAACAGGCAGGACGATGGTGCACAGGACAGAGCTACGGCCGCGCCAGTAGTCCGTCCAGGATGAGTTCCTCTTTACGTCTCTCGACTCCAAGATACAACTGTCTTCCTGCTCTGGAGCTGCCCCAGTTATAGGGCTGGCGTGCTTTGATGTCCGGACCCTCGCACTTGGAGGTCGGGGGGTCCGGGATGAGGGAGTCCAGACACCCAGCAGGGGGGTGGAGCCAGCGCCCGGGGAGGCGATGGGCGAGCGGCACTGGGCGGGGGAGAGCCATCGGCACCTCTTTCTCCCATTGACTTGCCAAGTAGCCCGCTTACCTCCTGGTTGGAGGGTGGTGCCGGAATGTCTGAGGCCGGGCTAGGCCCAGGGTTGAGGTCGATCGGGGGCCAGGCGGCCTCGTGGCGAAGTGTCCAAGATGGCGGCCCGGGCTGGGCGCATGGGCCGGCAGTGGATCGGACCCACGAGGTTATCATGTTCGAGGGCAGGGGTCCCTGAGGGGACGTAGGACGGGCAATGGTGGTGTGTGGTGCTTGCGTGACTGGGCTCGGGCCTGGTCGAGCCGGGGGAGAATGGCCCGTCATGTGGCCTGTCCAACATGCGTCCCCCCCAGCTGAAGGCGGGGAGAGTTACCCATCCTCTTGGGGACTCTCTTCGTCGAGGCGGAAAAACCGGGACAGGCCATCCGCGTTGGCGTGGTCGGACCCAGGCCGGTGTTCGACTGTGAAGTCCATACCTTGCAAGGAGATGGACCAGCGTAGCAATTTTGGGTTTTCCCCCCGCATATGCATCAACCACTGCAGGGGTCGGTGGTCAGTCTGCACCGAAAGTGGGTGCCAAAAAGGTAGGGCCGGAGCTTCTTGAGGGCCCACACCACCGCGAAGGCTTCCCTCTCTATGGTGCTCCAGCGTTGTTCCCGTGGTAGGAGTCTCCGGCTGATGAAGGCCACCGGTTGATCAAGGCCTTCGGTGTTCACTTGGGACAGGACCGCCCCAATGCCCTGGTCGGAGGCGTCCGTCTGGACGACGAACTCCCGGCTGTAGTCTGGGGCCTGGAGCACAGGAGCGGAACACATGGCGGCCTTTAACTGTTCGAATGCCGCTTGACACTCTGGGGTCCAGTTCACCTTCTTGGGCTGATTTTTTGACGTGAGTTCGGTGAGGGGCCCCACGATGGTACCATAGTCTTTCACGAACCTTCGGTAGTAGCCCGTGAGGCCCAGGAAGGCTCGCACCTCAGTTTGAGTGATAGGGGGTTGCCAGTTCTGGATGGCGGCGATTTTCAGCTGTAGAGGGGCCACTAGGCCGCTTCCCACCTGGTGTCCGAGGTAGGTCACCGACCCTTGTCCAATTGGGCATTTGCTGGCCTTGATCGTGAGGCCAGCTCGCTGAAGGGCTTGCAGCACTGCTTGGAGGTGGTGGAGGTGCTCGGTCCAATGGTGGCTGTACACAGCGATGTCGTCCAGGTAGGCGGCGCTGAACTCTTCGAGCCCCGCCAGGACCTGATTGACGAGCCGTTGGAAAGTCGCTGGGGCATTCTTCATGCCGAAGGGCATGACCGTAAAATGATAGTGGCCATCGGGGGTGGAGAAGGCAGAACGTTCTTGCGCTCGGGGGGTGAGGCCGATCTGCCAATAACCTGCCGTCAGGTCGAAGATGCTGAGGTAGCGGGCAGCGCCCATTCGGTCGACAAGTTCATCTGCCCGGGGGATGGGGTGTGCGTCCGTTCTGGTGACTTCATTCAGGCCCCGGTAGTCGACACAGAACCGGAGTTCTGGTGTGGTTCCGGGGGCGGCTGCTTTGGGGACCAGTACGACCGGGCTGGCCCATGGACTGTCTGAGGGCTCGATGACCCCGAGCGTGAGCATCTTAGCTACTTCCGCCTGGATGCAGGCCCGTACCCGATCAGGTACGCGGTAGGCCCGGTGGCGGATAGGAGGGCTGTCTCCGGTGTCCACATCGTGCACACACCAGGAAGTGACACCTGGGGTGAGGGAGAACAGACTGGCGAACCGTGATAGGAGGGCTTGGCACTCTTGGCGTTGTTCTCTGGTGAGGGTCTCCGAGAGTCGGACCCCATCCATGGAGCCGTCTTGCTCCTGGGTCCGCAAGAGGTCAGGGAGAGGCTCGGAGTCGTCTTCAACCCCATTGTCTGTGGCCATCAAGAGGCTGAGTTCTGTTCGTGCAAAGTGGGGTTTCAGTCGGTTGGTGTGGAGGACTCGGAGCGGATTCCGGGCGGACTCCATATCGATCAGATAGGTGGCAGGACCCTTGCGCTCGATTACCTTGAAGGGTCCCGTCCATTTGTCTTGGAGAGCGCACGGCTCTGTGGGGGACATTACCCAGACCTGTTGCCCCGGCTCGAATTCAATGGATGAGGCGTTCTGGTCATACCATTTCTTCATGTCCTCTTGACTGGCCTCTAGGTTGGCTTTTGCTAGGTCTCTGAACCGCCGGGACTGGTTGCGGAGGGTGAGGAGGTACCGGAAGACATCTGGAGGACTCTTGGCCGGAGGCGTCTCCCAGCCTTCTTTGATCAGGCTGAGTGGCCCCCGTACTGGGTGCCCATAGAGCAGCTCGAATGGGCTGAAGCCTAGGGACTTCTGTGGGACCTCCCGGTAGGCGAAGAGGAGGCACGGCAGTAGCACGTCCCACTGGCGACGGAGGGGCTCTTCCAATCCCCCGATCATCCCTTTTAGCGTGCGATTGAACCGTTCAACAAGTCCGTTTCCTTGGGGGTGATAGGGGGTCGTGAAGCGGTAGGTGACCCCACACTGTTGCCAGAGGGACTTCATATATTTAGAAATAAAGTTCGTGCCTCTGTCACTGACGACTTCTCGGGGGAACCCCACACGGGAGAAGATCCCCATCAGGGCCCGGCCGACCACTGGGGCTGTCACGGTCCGGAGAGGAATAGCCTCAGGGTAGCGGGTGGCGTGGTCCACTAGCACCAGGATGAAGCGATGGCCTTGTCTTGTACGCGGGTCCAGGGGTCCCACAATGTCTATCCCGACCCTCTCAAATGGGGTCGTGACTACTGGAAAGGGTTGCAGGGGGGCCTTTAATTTGCGGCCGCTCTTCCCACTGGCTTGGCACGTGGGGCAAGATCGGCAATGCTGGTGCACATCGTTTCTCATTTTGGGCCAGAAGAAGTGGGTCACTAGGCGGCTGTAGGTTTTATCTTGTCCCAGGTGCCCTGCCAGGGGGACATCGTGGGCCAGATTTAGCAGGAAGTCTCTAAAGCGGAGGGGCACCACTAGTACTCGGTTGGCCCCCAGCTCGGCGATTCGTTGCTCGCTGTACAATAGATCATTGTCCCAGTAGACCCAATGAGTTCCGGAGGTATCCCCTGCGCTTTGGGCGAGCGCTTGTTGTCGGAGTCCCTCAAGGGAGGGACAGGTCTTCTGTTCCTGACGAAATTGTTCTTGTGTGGGTCCCCCTTCTTGAGCCCACTGGTCAAGATTAGCGAGGTCGGAAGGTTGAGCAAGTTCGAGGGGGATGCCATGGTCGGGGGTCTCGGCGGGGGCGACCGGAGGTGGTGGCGCCGGCCATTCTGGTTCTTCCGGGTGATGGTTGGCACGGGCGGCCATGGACCGGGTGGTGACGCACGCCCAGTCTGGGACGCCCAACATCCCCAAGTGTTCTTTTCGCTCCACGGCTGCCCACGGGGAGCTTTCCAGGTCATTTCCGAGGAGGCAGTCCACGGGGGCGTCGTCTCGGACCGTTACCTTCAACATGCCGGAGACCCCTCCCCACTCAAAGGGGACGCAGGCCATCCGACACAGACTCTCCGAGTTGTCGGCTGATCGCACAGGGCAGAGAATGTTCGGTAGATATTGTTCTGGGGTCACCAGATGACAGCGGACGGCTGTCACACTGGCCCCGGTGTCTCGAAGGGCTTCGGCCCGTTGTCCATTGATGCTCACCCATTGGCTGTACTTCTGGGTGTTAGCGGGTAGGGGGACCCGCGGGACCATGTCTCTTCCCCCTAAGCACGCGAGAGTCATGGCGGCTGGCTCCCACTCTTGATACTCTTGCTCGTCTGTTTCTTGTTCTTCGGAGATCTGTTCTTCCCCTAGTGCCGCGGCGGCCACATGGCGGGGTTTTGGACTCTGATACTGCGGGCAGCTTGGGTCGTTTGCATAGTGGCCGACTCGTTGGCATCGGTGACATGTAACATTGGCTCTGTATCCCGGTCGCGCCGGGGTGCTGCCCCGGTTGGCCGGGGGGGTGGTGCTGGTAGTGGGGGCGGCCGGAGTGTTGTCTCTTCCTCGTCCTTGGCCCCCTCCTCCTCCTCTGGGTCGGTGGTGACCATTGTTGTTCCTGTTCTGCTCGTAGAACCCATTCCGGCCCACTCTGGTGATCTCCCACCGGTCAGCTTCGGCTGCGAGCTGCCGGGGATCGGTTAACTTACTGTCGAGGAGGTGTTGGCGTAGTTCAATGAAGCAATTGTTGGACAGATGCTCCCATACCATCAGATTGAACAGCTGCTCGTAGGTCGTGACGTTGTTCCCTCTGATCCAGCCTTCGAAGGCTCGGCTAAAGTACGTTACATAGTCCACCCAAGTTGTACCTGGAATGCGTGTGCAGTCTCGGAACCTCTGACGGTACATCTCGGGCGTGAGGCCATAGCGGGTGAGGAGGGCCGCTTTCATATGGTCGTAGGAGGTCATCTGGTGGTCTGGGAGCTGTAACAGAGTATCGCGGCCCTCATTGAGGAATTTGCCCCATAGGCCGGCTCCCCAGTCGGCTCTATCGATCCGGTGCGCAGTCATCGCGATTTCATAGGCCTTAAACCATTGCTGGATGTCGTCTTCTCGAAAATATTCTCGGACCACATCCTTGGGGATGTGCACTTTTTTCTCCGTGGTCCCTGGGGTGGACGGTCTGTCGGGCACCCCTAACTCTTTATTCTGCTTGCGCAGGTTGATCTCGGCTAGGTTCCGTTCGTGCTCGTACGTTAGTCTTTTTTCCTCGAGCTCCCTTTGCCTCTGTTTCTCCTCTCTTTCTTCTCGGAGGCGAAGGTGCTCTAAGTTTATTTTTTGCTCGGCCAATTTGAGTTCTATGTCCATCTTGAGTCGGGCCATTTCGAGTTCGTGTAGTCGGGCTTTTTCTCGTTCTTGGATCTCGTCTTGCGAGAGGCTGGTTCTTTGCCTCTCAGGGGCCGTGTTGGTATTTTTCGCGGTGCTTTGCTCAGGGGCTTCGACATCCCCGGTCTCTGCCCAAGATTCTAGGGCGTGCTTAAAATCGTCCTTGGTACTTAGTCCGGTGGTAGCGATACCTAGTTCGATGCAGAACTGCTTTAGTTCACGATGGCTGTATTCCTCTAGTTTTTCCATTTGGAACTTCTCAGTTGATCCGCTCTCTTTAGTCGACATTGTGGTTCGTTGTGGGGTGAGCTACTCTCTGTACGTTATGCGGTGATTCGGATCGCGCCGCTGGCCACCAATGTTAGACGGACCGGGAGGGTCGGCCGAGATTACGGGGAGAGGTCTCCAGGGAGAGCCGTCTCCAACGACTGTACAGATAAGTAACTTCCCCCCCACAGACGGACACCACACAAGATTGAAGGTTAACGAGTCTTTATATGCAATTCTTAGGTTACGTTGATATGATACAAGGAGGTCTGGACTCAGGGGTCCCCTCGGTTCTGATCTCTGGTTGAGGAAAAGGGTAGCGGGACAGTCTTAGTTACCAATGAGTTCAAAATAGCTCACAATCCTCGAGCTCGGCGTTCTTAGATGGTCGGGCCGTGGAGGAGCCAAGCAGGTCCCGGAATGGATGAAGGACGACGGTCCGCGGCGGAGCCTGCAGGTCCCGGTGGCGATGAAGGATGAAGGTTACGACGGCTGTGGCAGCGCCAACAGGCAGGACGATGGTGCACAGGACAGAGCTACGGCCGCGCCAGTAGTCCGTCCAGGATGAGTTCCTCTTTACGTCTCTCGACTCCAAGATACAACTGTCTTCCTGCTCTGGAGCTGCCCCAGTTATAGGGCTGGCGTGCTTTGATGTCCGGACCCTCGCACTTGGAGGTCGGGGGGTCCGGGATGAGGGAGTCCAGACACCCAGCAGGGGGGTGGAGCCAGCGCCCGGGGAGGCGATGGGCGAGCGGCACTGGGCGGGGGAGAGCCATCGGCACCTCTTTCTCCCATTGACTTGCCAAGTAGCCCGCTTACCTCCTGGTTGGAGGGTGGTGCCGGAATGTCTGAGGCTGGGCTAGGCCCAGGGTTGAGGTCGATCGGGGGCCAGGCGGCCTCGTGGCGAAGTGTCCAAGATGGCGGCCCGGGCTGGGCGCATGGGCCGGCAGTGGATCGGACCCACGAGGTTATCATGTTCGAGGGCAGGGGTCCCTGAGGGGACGTAGGACGGGCAATGGTGGTGTGTGGTGCTTGCGTGACTGGGCTCGGGCCTGGTCGAGCCGGGGGAGAATGGCCCGTCATGTGGCCTGTCCAACAAAGCCCTACGATAGCGACCCCGTTTTCCTCTTACCCATTGAGGAATTAAGTACACGGAACCAAATGGAAACGGACTACCGTTTTTTTATTTAAAGAACCCTCATTGTTTTTGGATCCCCACAAGGACCATTATGGTCTACTGACCCAGGCTTGACCTGACGCCTGAAACGAATTTCTAGTAAGGTCAGCGCAATCCTGTCGTGTGACAAACCTCTTAATCAAGAGAGTCTACCGAGAATTCCGGCACAAACCCAACCTCAACAACAGAGGCTTTTACTTTCAGGCATATTTATTTCTAAGTCCTGATGATGATCCCATTTAATTAATTGAGCAATAGGGATCGAAACGTCGACACCCATGAGTGGACATACATTTACGTTATTTTTAATAAGAGTGTGTATGTTCTACTCCAGGCGATACTGTTATTACTCTCAAATTTTCCTAAAGTGCCCTGTTCTGCTCCTTTCTTTTGCCTGAAAAAAGACCCCTTTCACTCTACTCTCATTCTTTTTCTTCTTTTTTCGGTACGGCACAGGCTTGTGTCATACTATATTTGTGTAAATATTGTAATGTGCATTTGACATTGTTTCTTTGAAATAAACTCCCTGCCCGGCTGGGTAAGGAAATCATAACGTATAGCTTTCCATTGTGTTCTATACTGCATTGTGATGACTCTAAATGAGCTAGGAACCTTTGTTCCCTATAACGTAGTTATACCCATGGTTCTTAGCTATCCTCTGGGTTCCCCTTGTTTCTAAAAAATAAGAAATATATGAGAGTACCTACATACTGCATCCGACCGTGAAGGGCATTTACACTACGGAAGGGAGAGTGCAGAGTAGTGAGTGCAGAGTAGTGAGTGCAGAGTAGTGAGTAGTGAGTGTAGAGTAGTGAGTAGTGAGTTCAGAGTAGTGAGTGCAGAGTAGTGAGTAGTGAGTGCAGAGTAGTGAGTAGTGAGTGCAGAGTAGTGAGTTGTCAAGACCTAAGTACACTGTCTCTTACCTTTTAGCAATGACTGGTAATCCTGTTGACAGTGTAGAGATTTTCACAGAGACGCAAGGGACCAACTTCCTGAAAACTCTAACTAAGCCTTGCTGACTAAACTTACAGCTAAGCATTAACCAGAACCTTCGGGAAGAGGGCCGGTACTGGACGTTGACTGGAGGGTTGCGTCTTCGACTGTCGACCTGCAGGTTCACAAGAACGATAAAGTTCAGAATCCTATCTATCTGAATAGTATTCCTACTTCTAGTCAACCCCCCCTTGACTCTCAATGTAATGTCTTGCTCTCCCCCATCTGCTTCCTACCTGCGATCAGTCCGGGTCCGTCCACCGTCCAGTATTTCTTTGTCTTGTCGGGGGTGCTGCAGTCTTGGGGATTGTCTTTTAGGATTTTGAAGTCTGCAATTTTAAACAAGAGAAATATTAACAAAACTCCTTTCTCTATTACTTCCTTAGTTCACTCTCTCCTCTTTTTTTTCAGATATCTAATATCTAAAACTTACTTGAATTAACTCTTCTTTTAGATGACATGTGTTTTCTGAATATCCGCAAGAGTGTCCTTTTCCTAAGGGAATGAAACTCACCACAAAGACAACAACTCCAGCAATAATTATCCACTAAGAATTCAGTGAATGAATACTCCTCGACAAGATTTGTATTTCTAATAAACCTAAAACATAATTCTGCAAATCACAATTAACATTCTTGTGAATACCTTGTTAAGGGAAAAACAAACATAGACACCGTGAATCTTTAACCAGATTCAGTAATGGTTTTGACAGTCTAAATATAAATCAGCATTCAAAAGTTCAAATGAGAGAAGTTTTAAGATTTACTCTGTAATCAAAACAATTATTCCAAAACAATTGCAAAAAATAGCTCAGTTCTCTTTCTTGCGTTGGGCGCCTTAAAATTGTCCTTTGAACTTATCTTTTAATTTGGAGCTGGAATCCTAAGCTGCTCGCCGAGTTCTGAAACCACGCGCTGAAGTAAGCAGTTCTGTAGGCCTTGAAGTCCTATCCCTCGAAGTCTTCCTTGAAGCGCTGGATAGACGTCCGCGATGCTGGTTCTCTGGAAACTCCAAGGCAAAGCGAGGCTTCAGGGAAGGGTGCGGTTTAAATAGCCTGCGCACCAAATGTCAACGTGCGCTTGCACGTTGCAACCGCTTTCAGCCCTCCGCGTGCAGCGCGAGCGGAAGGCTTTCGGCAGACAGCTGATCGAAAGCGCACGCATTTCAGCGTGCGAAGGCTGCTGAAAGAAAGCACACGTATCTCTCGCGTGTGAAGACCCCTCTTGATTCTCAATGTGAAAGCAAGGAACTGGTACTTCTAACGGCCCACGGGCCTGCCTGCAGAGATATTGTAGAATGATAGTTTCACTCATGCAATTACCACGAAATGCCTTTCATAATAAATGTCTCTGAAAGCATGTCTCTGAAAGCAAGTAACCTAAGCATAGAAATCAGTTACAAAATACACAAACATAAACACAAAGAGGTGCTGGTGCACGGGAAAGGGGTGGGTTTTTACAGATGGAAAGAAACCCTTGTCCAAGGTGTAATTCACTGTTGGGTATTTGGCGAGTGTCCCCAGGGAGGAACAGATGGGACTGGAGAATCGTGACAGTACTCCCTCCTCAAGATCCCCCCTAAGACTGGTGCTATGGGTTTGGGTTTCTCAGGATGTTGAGTATGAAATCTTTTCAACATTTTTGGAGCATGTTTTAGATTTTCCAAAGGTTCCCAGGACCTTTCTTCCGGACCGTAACCTTTCCAGTCGATCAAATAAAACAACCTTCCCCTAGATCTCTTGGAATCAAGAATTGTTTTAACTTCATATTCAGGGTTCCCCTCTATCTCAATGGAGGAGGGGGGTTGGACAGATCTAGTTTGGGCGTGAAAAGGCTTGATTAACGATACATGAAAAACTGGATGGATTTGAAATTTGGCTTGGCAGGTAAGGTTAGTCTTATACATACAGGATTTATGATCTTTTCTATTGGAAAAGGGCCTATATACCTTGGATTAAACTTACGATTCCCTTTTAGCTTCAGATTCTTGGTGCTTAACCACACTTTATCCCCAGGTGAATAAAGCGGAGGTTCAGATCTGTGTTTATCAGCAAACCTCTTTTGATCCTCTTTTGCTTTGGCCAAATTAAAGGCTGCTTGCTCCTGAATAGAGGATAATGTAGAAACATAGTCAGAAATGGCTGGTACATGATTTAGCTCTTTTATCTCTTTAGGAAAAGAATTGGGATGATATCCTAGGTTACAGAAAAAAGGTGACATACCAAGGGAAGAATGATCTACATTGTTGTAAGCAAATTCTAGTTGACTTAAAAGAGTTGACCATTCTTCGCCTATATTTGTCAACATGCACCGAATGAACTGTTCAATGGTTTGATTGGTACGCTCAGTAAGACCATCAGTCTGAGGATGATAGCTAGAGGATAAACGTATGTCCATATTAAGGAGAAACCTTAAACTTTGCCACACTCGTGAAATAAACTGGGACCCTCTGTCCGAAATTACCACTGATGGAATACCATGTAAACGTACTACATTTTCCATAATTAAATGTGCTAATTCCATGCTAGTTGGTAGTTTCTTAAGTGGGACAAAGTGAGCCATGCGTGAAAACTGATCTACAATTGTAAGAATGGTGGTAAACCCCTTCTTAGTGATTGGTAACTCAACAATAAAATCCAGTGAAATAGTGTGCCAAGGTCGAGGTGGTAAAGGTAAAGGATTCAGCAAACCACTTGGACTTTGATGAGATGATTTGTTCTGAACACAAACCCCACAAGTTTCGACATAATGTTGCACATCCTTAAACATTGATGGCCACCAAAAGGTTCTTTTAATTAAATCATAGGTTTTTACCTTACTTGGGTGAGCAGATAAAGTAGTGTCATGATGGAAGTGTAGAATCTTTTCCTTTATCGTGTCAGTAGGTACGAAAATTAGGTTTTGCATGAAGAACAAATCATCTCTTTTCTGTAAATAGGGGTGTGACAGTTTCCATACTTCAAAGTCTTGTTTAGCTAATTCCTTCTTAATGTCAGATATAACATCACAAACCGTAATAGTGGCTTGAAATCGGGATATCGGTATTACAGGTTTTACCTCAGACGGAGGATCTATCACAACCTCTCCCATTCTAGACAATGCATCAGCTTTCAAATTTTCTTTACCTGGTCGATAGGTGATGACAAAATTATAATCATTAAAGAACATTGACCATCTCAGTTGCCTAGCAGATAGAGCCTTTACTGATCTCAAGGCTTGAAGGTTTCTATGGTCCGTATATATTGTCACAGGATGTCTTGCTCCCAGCAAATAATGGCGCCATTCCTCAAATGCTGCTTTTATTGCTAGAAGTTCTTTATCCGCAATAGCATAATTCAACTCTGCTTCAGATAACTTTCTAGAGAAATACGCAATGGGATGCATTTGACCTGTATCTACATGTCTTTGCGACAAAATTCCTCCAACAGCAAATTGAGAAGCGTCAGCCTCCACAATAAAGGGCTGACTGGGATCTGGATGAGAAAGAATTGGAGCTGTAATAAACTTCTTTTTAAGTTTCTGAAAGGCTTCTTCAGCTAGTTCTGTCCACTCAAATTTAACTCCTTTCCTCAACAATCTTGTGATTGGAGTGATTGTTTTAGAGAAATCTTGAATGAAGCGGCGGTAGAAATTTGCGAACCCCAAAAAACTTTGAACTTGTTTTACCGAAGATGGACTGGACCAGGATTCTACCGCTTCAACCTTCTTTGGGTCCATTTCTATCCCCTTGGGACTGATGACATATCCCAGGAACTCAACTTTTGAAGCGTGAAACAAGCTTTTTTCCAATTTGACATACAAAGAATTTGCAAGCAGTTTTTTGAGAATAGCTCGGACCTGTTGTATATGCTCTTCTTCTGAATTTGAAAAGATCAGGATGTCATCTATATAGACCACACAACATACATCAATAAACTCATGCAAAACTTCATTTATAAAAAACTGGAAGGCTGCGGGGGCATTGCAAAGACCAAAAGGCATGACTTGGTATTCGAATAATCCAAATTTTGTGCGGAAAGCAGTTTTCCATTCGTCACCCTTTCGTACTCGTACCAAATGGTAAGCTCCCCGCAAGTCCAATTTTGTATAAATGGTTGCTTTCTTGACCTGATCTAGCAAAGTGGGGATCAACGGCAAAGGATATCGGTTTTTTATAGTCACATTGTTCAAGGCTCTATAGTCTATGCACGTGCGCAATTCACCTCCCTTTTTCGGAATAAAAAAGAGAGCTGAGGAGACAGGAGACTTAGAATGACGAATAAAGCCATTGGCTAAATACTCATCCAAGTATTCCCTAAGATGAATATTCTCTTTTTCTGTCAATGCATAGATTCGACTACATGGTAGAGTAGCACCGGGAACAAGATCTATTCTACAGTCAAAGTCTCTGTGTGGTGGGAGAGTATTTGCCTTTTTTTTGTCAAAAACGTCTTGTAGATCCGAGTAAACTGATGGAACCCCTTCTATCGCTAAAACTCTAGGTGAGTTAGAAGGAAAGTCAAACCCTTGAATTATTTCTCCAGATTTTTCCAAAAGGAAACAATTGTTTAAACAATGTGATGACTGAAAGGTTAGAGTCTGAGATACCCAATCTATACCAGGATTGTGTTTTACCAACCAAGGAATCCCCAAAATTAGCTTGAACTGTGGGGCGTCTATGATATCAAACTGTATTTTTTCACGATGAATAGGTGAACAGTCCATCTCAAGGATTTCAGTTTGTTGGCTAATAGGTCCTGAAGTTAACTCCTTGCCATCTACTGCTCTAACTATCTCGGGACAATCCTTTAAAACTGATTCAAAGCCTAACCGAGAGAAAAACTGAGTATCTATAAAGTTTCCCGTAGCTCCAGAGTCTATTACTGCTTCTACTCTTCTAGCTAAAGAGGAAGGCAAAAGACTTCTTAACTCGACTAGGATACCAAAATGCTTACATCCTAAAGGCGGAACAGTAGAGGCCAAACTAGGAATTACACTCGATGAACCGACCTCATCTTTCATCGAGCTTTCTAGTTTTCCGTCGACTCTTGAGTTAACGCAAGATCAGAGGATTTTACCTTAAACTTATTAGGTTTAGTAGGACAGTCTCTTACAAAATGTCCAGTCTTACCGCAGTAAAGACATTGATTTAACTTCCGCCTCTTCTCTTTTTCATCCTTAGAGAGCGGACCTCGAACAGTTCCAATTTGCATTGGTTCCACATGATCTGATTTCGAGCCTACCTCCTTGCCTGATGACGGATTTCTATCTTTAACAAATAAGATCTTATGGTCACTTTTCCCCTTCTCGCCCTTTCTCTCACTAAGACGGTGATTCAATTTAATCACAAGATCGATAAACTCGCTGATATCATCGGGAGGTTCCAAAATCTGAGTTACCATGTCTTTTAGATCTTCTCTAAGACCTCTATAAAAAATGGAAATTCTTTTATCATATGGCCAATTAGCCTCTAAAACCAAACGATTAAATTGGGAGATATAGTGAAGGAGATCAGAAGACCCTTGTTTTAAACTCAATAACTCATTGTCTGCAGACTGCACAAACATATGCTTTGCAAAGATCTTCTTTAACGCCCGTTCAAAGTTTCTAAAATTATACAGAATTGCATCATCCCTTTCTACAAAAGGAATGGACCAAAGGGCAGCATCCCCTCCAAAATACGATAGCATAAAAGCTACCTTGGAGGAGTCATCAGGAAAGGCTGATTTCTTGGCTAAGAAATGTAGATGACATTGTTGCAAAAAGATGGAAAACTTGTTGCAATCTCCATAAAAACGTTCTGGTGGAGCTAACGGCGTGGGCATTGGGGTAACTACCTGAATCTGAGCTCCCCCCCCTGAGTCTGAAGATGAAGCCTGCACACTAACTGTACTCTGCTGGATTGCTGCTTGTAAGGCGGTCATGTCGTTTCGTAAAGAAACATTCTCATCTCTAATATCCTTTAGAACTGCCGCTATGTCTTGCAGGGATACCTGGTCCATTGCGTCTGGGTGAAATATACTTCTTGGGCTTTGCCTTCTGTCAAGACCTAAGTACACTGTCTCTTACCTTTTAGCAATGACTGGTAATCCTGTTGACAGTGTAGAGATTTTCACAGAGACGCAAGGGACCAACTTCCTGAAAACTCTAACTAAGCCTTGCTGACTAAACTTACAGCTAAGCATTAACCAGAACCTTCGGGAAGAGGGCCGGTACTGGACGTTGACTGGAGGGTTGCGTCTTCGACTGTCGACCTGCAGGTTCACAAGAACGATAAAGTTCAGAATCCTATCTATCTGAATAGTATTCCTACTTCTAGTCAACCCCCCCTTGACTCTCAATGTAATGTCTTGCTCTCCCCCATCTGCTTCCTACCTGCGATCAGTCCGGGTCCGTCCACCGTCCAGTATTTCTTTGTCTTGTCGGGGGTGCTGCAGTCTTGGGGATTGTCTTTTAGGATTTTGAAGTCTGCAATTTTAAACAAGAGAAATATTAACAAAACTCCTTTCTCTATTACTTCCTTAGTTCACTCTCTCCTCTTTTTTTTCAGATATCTAATATCTAAAACTTACTTGAATTAACTCTTCTTTTAGATGACATGTGTTTTCTGAATATCCGCAAGAGTGTCCTTTTCCTAAGGGAATGAAACTCACCACAAAGACAACAACTCCAGCAATAATTATCCACTAAGAATTCAGTGAATGAATACTCCTCGACAAGATTTGTATTTCTAATAAACCTAAAACATAATTCTGCAAATCACAATTAACATTCTTGTGAATACCTTGTTAAGGGAAAAACAAACATAGACACCGTGAATCTTTAACCAGATTCAGTAATGGTTTTGACAGTCTAAATATAAATCAGCATTCAAAAGTTCAAATGAGAGAAGTTTTAAGATTTACTCTGTAATCAAAACAATTATTCCAAAACAATTGCAAAAAATAGCTCAGTTCTCTTTCTTGCGTTGGGCGCCTTAAAATTGTCCTTTGAACTTATCTTTTAATTTGGAGCTGGAATCCTAAGCTGCTCGCCGAGTTCTGAAACCACGCGCTGAAGTAAGCAGTTCTGTAGGCCTTGAAGTCCTATCCCTCGAAGTCTTCCTTGAAGCGCTGGATAGACGTCCGCGATGCTGGTTCTCTGGAAACTCCAAGGCAAAGCGAGGCTTCAGGGAAGGGTGCGGTTTAAATAGCCTGCGCACCAAATGTCAACGTGCGCTTGCACGTTGCAACCGCTTTCAGCCCTCCGCGTGCAGCGCGAGCGGAAGGCTTTCGGCAGACAGCTGATCGAAAGCGCACGCATTTCAGCGTGCGAAGGCTGCTGAAAGAAAGCACACGTATCTCTCGCGTGTGAAGACCCCTCTTGATTCTCAATGTGAAAGCAAGGAACTGGTACTTCTAACGGCCCACGGGCCTGCCTGCAGAGATATTGTAGAATGATAGTTTCACTCATGCAATTACCACGAAATGCCTTTCATAATAAATGTCTCTGAAAGCATGTCTCTGAAAGCAAGTAACCTAAGCATAGAAATCAGTTACAAAATACACAAACATAAACACAAAGAGGTGCTGGTGCACGGGAAAGGGGTGGGTTTTTACAGATGGAAAGAAACCCTTGTCCAAGGTGTAATTCACTGTTGGGTATTTGGCGAGTGTCCCCAGGGAGGAACAGATGGGACTGGAGAATCGTGACATGAGTGCAGAGTAGTGAGTGCAGAGTAGTGAGTAGTGAGTGCAGAGTAGTGAGTAGTGAGTGCAGAGTAGAGAGTGCAGAGTAGTGAGTAGTGAGTGCAGAGTAGTGAGTGCAGAGTAGTGAGTGCAGAGTAGTGAGTAGTGAGTGCAGAGTAGTGAGTAGTGAGTGCAGAGTAGTGAGTGCAGAGTAGTGAGTGCAGAGTAGTGAGTGCAGAGTAGTGATTGCAGAGTAGTGAGTAGTGAGTGCAGAGTAGTGAGTAGTGAGTGCAGAGTAGTGAGTGCAGAGTAGTGAGTGCAGAGTAGTGAGTAGTGAGTAGTGAGTGCAGAGTAGTGAGTAGTGCGTGCAGAGTAGTGCGTGCAGAGTAGTGAGTAGTGAGTGCAGATTAGTGAGTGCAGAGTAGTGAGTGCAGAGTAGTGAGTGCAGAGTAGTGAGTGCAGAGTAGTGAGTGCAGAGTAGTGAGTAGTGAGTAGTGAGTGCAGAGTAGTGAGTGCAGAGTAGTGAGTAGTGAGTAGTGAGTGCAGAGTAGTGAGTAGTGAGTGCAGAGTAGTGAGTGCAGAGTAGTGAGTGCAGAGTAGTGAGTGCCGATTAGTGAGTGCAGAGTAGTGAGTAGTGAGTGCAGAGTAGTGAGTAGTGAGTGCAGAGTAGTGAGTGCAGAGTAGTGAGTAGTGAGTGCAGAGTAGTGCGTGCAGAGTAGTGCGTGCAGAGTAGTGTGTGCAGAGTAGTGAGTAGTGAGTGCAGATTAGTGAGTGCAGAGTAGTGAGTGCAGAGTAGTGAGTGCAGAGTAGTGAGTGCAGAGTAGTGAGTAGTGAGTGTAGAGTAGTGAGTAGTGAGTTCAGAGTAGTGAGTGCAGAGTAGTGAGTAGTGAGTGCAGAGTAGTGAGTAGTGAGTGCAGAGTAGTGAGTGCAGAGTAGTGAGTGCAGAGTAGTGAGTAGTGAGTGCAGAGTAGTGAGTAGTGAGTGCAGAGTAGAGAGTGCAGAGTAGTGAGTAGTGAGTGCAGAGTAGTGAGTGCAGAGTAGTGAGTAGTGAGTGCAGAGTAGAGAGTGCAGAGTAGTGAGTAGTGAGTGCAGAGTAGTGAGTGCAGAGTAGTGAGTGCAGAGTAGTGAGTAGTGAGTGCAGAGTAGTGAGTAGTGAGTGCAGAGTAGTGAGTGCAGAGTAGTGAGTGCAGAGTAGTGAGTGCAGAGTAGTGATTGCAGAGTAGTGAGTAGTGAGTGCAGAGTAGTGAGTAGTGAGTGCAGAGTAGTGAGTGCAGAGTAGTGAGTGCAGAGTAGTGAGTAGTGAGTAGTGAGTGCAGAGTAGTGAGTAGTGTGTGCAGAGTAGTGCGTGCAGAGTAGTGAGTAGTGAGTAGTGAGTGCAGAGTAGTGAGTAGTGTGTGCAGAGTAGTGCGTGCAGAGTAGTGAGTAGTGAGTAGTGAGTGCAGAGTAGTGAGTAGTGTGTGCAGAGTAGTGCGTGCAGAGTAGTGAGTAGTGAGTGCAGATTAGTGAGTACAGAGTAGTGAGTGCAGAGTAGTGAGTGCAGAGTAGTGAGTGCAGAGTAGTGATTGCAGAGTAGTGAGTAGTGAGTAGTGAGTAGTGAGTGCAGAGTAGTGAGTGCAGAGTAGTGAGTGCAGAGTAGTGAGTAGTGAGTAGTGAGTGCAGAGTAGTGAGTAGTGAGTGCAGAGTAGTGAGTGCAGAGTAGTGAGTGCAGAGTAGTGAGTGCGGATTAGTGAGTGCAGAGTAGTGAGTAGTGAGTGCAGAGTAGTGAGTAGTGAGTGCAGAGTAGTGAGTGCAGAGTAGTGAGTAGTGAGTGCAGAGTAGTGCGTGCAGAGTAGTGCGTGCAGAGTAGTGTGTGCAGAGTAGTGAGTAGTGAGTGCAGATTAGTGAGTGCAGAGTAGTGAGTGCAGAGTAGTGAGTGCAGAGTAGTGAGTGCAGAGTAGTGATTGCAGAGTAGTGAGTAGTGAGTAGTGAGTGCATAGTAGTGAGTGCAGAGTAGTGAGTGCAGAATAGTGAGTAGTGAGTGCAGAGTAGTGAGTGCAGAGTAGTGAGTAGCGAGTGCAGAGTAGTGAGTGGTGAGTGCAGAGTAGTGAGTGCAGAGTAGTGAGTGCAGAGTAGTGAGTGCAGAGTGCAGAGTAGTGAGTGCAGAGTAGTGAGTAGTTGTTAGACGGACCGGGAGGGTCGGCCGAGATTACGGGGAGAGGTCTCCAGGGAGAGCCGTCTCCAACGACTGTACAGATAAGTAACTTCCCCCCCACAGACGGACACCACACAAGATTGAAGGTTAACGAGACTTTATATGCAATTCTTAGGTTACGTTGATATGATACAAGGAGGTCTGGACTCAGGGGTCCCCTCGGTTCTGATCTCTGGTTGAGGAAAAAGGGTAGCGGGACAGTCTTAGTTACCAATGAGTTAAATAGCTCTCAATCCTCGAGCTCGGCGTGGTTGCTGATCGGGCCGTGGAGGAGCCAAGCAGGTCCCGAGATGGAAGAAGGATGGTCGACGGGCCGTGGAGAAGCCAAGCAGGTCCCGATGAAGATGACGGTTACAACGGTCCGCGGCCTCGCCAGCAGATCCGGACGACGGTGAAGGATGAAGGTTACGACGGCTGTGGCAGCGCCAACAGGCAGGACGATGGTGCACAGGACAGAGCTACGGCAGCGCCAGTAGTCCGACCAGGATGAGTTCCTCTTACGTCTCTCGACTCCAAGATACAACTGACTTCCTGCTCTGGAGCTGCCCCAGTTATAGGGCTGGCGTGCTTTGATGTCCGGACCCTCGCACTTGGAGGTCGGGAGGTCTGGGATGAGGGAGTCCAGACACCCAGCAGGGGGGTGGAGCCAGTGCCCGGGGAGGCGATGGGCGAGCGGCACTGGGCGGGGGGAGAGCCATCGGCACCTCTTTCTCCCATTGACTTGCCAAGTAGCCCGCTCACCTCCTGGGTGGAGGGTGGTGCCGGATTGTCTGAGGCTGGGCTAGGCCCAGGGTTGAGGTCGATCGGGGGCCAGGCGGCCTCGTGGCGAGGTGTCCAAGATGGCGGCCCGGGCTGGGTGCATGGGCCGGCAGTGGATCGGACCCACGAGGTTATCATGTTCGAGGGCAGGGGTCCCTGAGGGGACGCAGGGCGTGCAATGGTGGTGTGTGGTGCTTGCGTGACTGGGCTCGGGCCTGGCCGAGCCGGGGGAGAGCGGCCCGTCATGTGGCCTGTCCAACATGCGTCCCCCCCAGCTGAAGGCGGGGAGAGTTACCCATCCTCTTGGGGACTCTCTTCGTCGAGGCGGAAAAACCGGGACAGGCCATCGGCGTTGGCGTGGTCGGACCCAGGCCGGTGTTCGACTGTGAAGTCCATACCTTGTAAGGAGATGGACCAGCGTAGCAATTTTGGGTTTTCCCCCCGCATATGCATCAACCACTGCAGGGGTCGGTGGTCAGTCTGCACCCGAAAGTGGGTGCCAAAAAGGTAGGGCCGGAGCTTCTTGAGGGCCCATACCACAGCGAAGGCTTCCCTCTCTATGGTGCTCCAGCGTTGTTCCCGGGGTAGGAGTCTCCGGCTGATGAAGGCCACCGGTTGATCGAGGCCTTCGGTGTTCACTTGGGACAGGACCGCCCCAATGCCCTGGTCGGAGGCGTCCGTCTGGACGACGAACTCCCGGCTGTAGTCTGGGGCCTGGAGCACAGGAGCGGAACACATGGCGGCCTTTAACTGTTCGAATGCCGCTTGACACTCTGGGGTCCAGTTCACCTTCTTGGGCTGATTTTTTGACGTGAGTTCGGTGAGAGGCCCCACGATGGTACCATAGTCTTTCACGAACCTTCGGTAGTAGCCCGTGAGGCCCAGGAAGGCTCGCACCTCAGTTTGAGTGATAGGGGGTTGCCAGTTCTGGATGGCGGCAATTTTCAGCTGTAGGGGGGCCACTAGGCCGCTTCCCACCTGGTGTCCGAGGTAGGTCACCGACCCTTGTCCAATTTGGCATTTGCTGGCCTTGATCGTGAGGCCAGCTCGCTGAAGGGCTTGCAGCACTGCTTGGAGGTGGTGGAGGTGCTCGGTCCAATGGTGGCTGTACACAGCGATGTCGTCCAGGTAGGCGGCGCTGAACTCTTCGAGCCCCGCCAGGACCTGATTGACGAGCCGTTGGAACGTCGCTGGGGCATTCTTCATGCCGAAGGGCATGACCGTAAAGTGATAGTGGCCATCGGGGGTGGAGAAGGCAGAGCGTTCTTGTGCTCGGGGTGTGAGGCCGATCTGCCAATAACCTGCCGTCAGGTCGAAGATGCTGAGGTATCGGGCAGCGCCCATTCGGTCGACCAGTTCATCTGCCCGGGGGATGGGGTGTGCGTCCGTTCTGGTGACTTCATTCAGGCCCCGGTAGTCGACACAGAACCGGAGTTCTGGTGTGGTTCCGGGGGCGGCTGCTTTGGGGACCAGTACGACCGGGCTGGCCCATGGACTGTCTGAGGGCTCGATGACCCCGAGCGTGAGCATCTTAGCTACTTCCGCCTGGATGCAGGCCCGTACCCGATCAGGTACGCGGTAGGCCCGGTGGCGGATAGGAGGGCTGTCTCCGGTGTCCACATCGTGCACACACCAGGAAGTGACACCTGGGGTGAGGGAGAACAGACTGGCGAACCGTGATAGGAGGGCTTGGCACTCTTGCCGTTGTTCTCTGGTGAGGGTCTCCGAGAGTCGGACCCCATCCACGGAGCCGTCTTGCTCCTGGGTCCGCAAGAGGTCAGGGAGAGGCTCGGAGTCGTCTTCAACCCCATTGTCTGTGGCCATCAAGAGGCTGAGTTCTGTTCGTGCAAAGTGGGGTTTCAGTCTGTTGGTGTGGAGGACTCGGAGCGGATTCCGGGCGGACTCCATATCGATCAGATAGGTGGCAGGACCCTTGCGCTCGATTACCTTGAAGGGTCCCGTCCATTTGTCTTGGAGAGCGCACGGTTCTGTGGGGGACATTACCCAGACCTGTTGCCCCGGCTCGAATTCAATGGATGAGGCGTTCTGGTCATACCATTTCTTCATGTCCTCTTGACTGGCCTCTAGGTTGGCTTTTGCTAGGTCTCTGAACCGCCGGGACTGGTTGCGGAGGGTGAGGAGGTACCGGAAGACATCTGGAGGACTCTTGGCTGGAGGCATCTCCCAGCCTTCTTTGATCAGGCTGAGTGGCCCCCGTACTGGGTGCCCATAGAGCAGCTCGAAGGGGCTGAAGCCTAGGGACTTCTGTGGGACCTCCCGGTAGGCGAAGAGGAGGCACGGCAGCAGCACGTCCCACTGGCGACGGAGGGGCTCTTCCAATCCCCCGATCATCCCTTTTAGCGTGCGATTGAACCGCTCAACAAGTCCGTTTCCTTGGGGGTGATAGGGGGTCGTGAAGCGGTAGGTGACCCCACACTGTTGCCAGAGGGACTTCATATATTTAGAAATAAAGTTCGTGCCTCTGTCACTGACGACTTCTCGGGGGAACCCCACACGGGAGAAGATCCCCATCAGGGCCCGGCCGACCACTGGGGCTGTCACGGTCCGGAGAGGAATAGCCTCAGGGTAGCGGGTGGCGTGGTCCACTAGTACCAGGATGAAGCGATGGCCTTGTCTTGTACGCGGGTCCAGGGGTCCCACAATGTCTATCCCGACCCTCTCAAATGGGGTCGTGACTACTGGAAAGGGTTGCAGGGGAGCCTTTAATTTGCGGCCGCTCTTCCCACTGGCTTGGCACGTGGGGCAAGATCGGCAATGCTGGTGCACATCGTTTCTCATTTTGGGCCAGAAGAAGTGGGTCACTAGGCGGCTGTAGGTTTTATCCTGTCCCAGGTGCCCTGCCAGGGGGACATCGTGGGCCAGGTTTAGCAGGAAGTCTCTAAAGCGGAGGGGCACCACTAGTACTCGGTTGGCCCCCAGCTCGGCGATTCGTTGCTCGCTGTACAATAGATCATTGTCCCAGTAGACCCAATGAGTTCCGGAGGTATCCCCGGCGCTTTGGGCGAGCGCTTGTTGTCGGAGTCCCTCAAGGGAGGGACAGGTCTTCTGTTCCTGACGAAATTGTTCTTGTGTGGGTCCCCCTTCTTGAGCCCACTGATCAAGATTAGCGAGGTCGGAAGGTTGAGCAAGTTCGAGGGGGATGCCATGGTCGGGGGTCTCGGCGGGGGCGACCGGAGGCGGTGGCGCCGGCCATTCTGGTTCTTCCGGGTGATGGTTGGCACGGGCGGCCATGGACCGGGTGGTGACGCACGCCCAGTCTGGGACGCCCAACATCCCCAAGTGTTCTTTTCGCTCCACGGCTGCCCACGGGGAGCTTTCCAGGTCATTTCCGAGGAGGCATTCCACGGGGGCGTCGTCTCGGACCGTTACCTTCAACATGCCGGAGACCCCTCCCCACTCAAAGGGGACGCAGGCCATTCGACACAGACTTTCCGAGTTGTCGGCTGATCGCACAGGGCAGAGAACGTTCGGTAGATATTGTTCTGGGGTCACCAGATGACAGCGGACGGCTGTCACACTGGCCCCGGTGTCTCGAAGGGCTTCGGCCCGTTGTCCATTGATGCTCACCCATTGGCTGTACTTCTGGGTGTTAGCGGGTAGGGGGACCCGCGGGACCATGTCTCTTCCCCCTAAGCACGCGAGAGTCATGGCGGCTGGCTCCCACTCTTGATACTCTTGCTCGCCTGTTTCTTGTTCCTCGGAGATCTGTTCTTCCCCTAGTGCCGCGGCGGCCACCTGGCGGGGTCTTGGACTCTGATACTGCGGGCAGCTTGGGTCGTTTGCATAGTGGCCGACTCGTTGGCATCGGTGACATGTAACATTGGCTCTGTATCCCGGTCGCGCCGGGGTGCTGCCCCGGTTGGCCGGGGGGGTGGTGCTGGTAGCGGGGGCGGCCGGAGTATTGTCTCTTCCTCGTCCTTGGCCCCCTCCTCCTCCTCTGGGTCGGTAGTGACCATTGTTGTTCCTGTTCTGCTCGTAGGACCCATTCCGGCCCACTCTGGTGATCTCCCACCGGTCAGCTTCGGCTGCGAGCTGCCGGGGATCGGTTAACTTGCTGTCGAGGAGGTGTTGGCGTAGTTCAATGAAGCAATTGTTGGACAGATGCTCCCATATCATCAGATTGAACAGCTGCTCGTAGGTCGTGACGTTGTTCCCTCTGATCCAGCCTTCGAAGGCTCGGCTAAAGTACGTTACATAGTCCACCCAAGTTGTACCTGGAATGCGTGTGCAGTCTCGGAACCTCTGACGGTACATCTCGGGCGTGAGGCCATAGCGGGTGAGGAGGGCCGCTTTCATATGGTCGTAGGAGGTCATCTGGTGGTCTGGGAGCTGTAACAGAGTATCGCGGCCCTCATTGAGGAATTTGCCCCATAGGCCGGCTCCCCAGTCGGCTCTATCGATCCGGTGCGCAGTCATCGCGATTTCATAGGCCTTAAACCATTGCTGGATGTCGTCTTCTCGAAAATATTCTCGGACCACATCCTTGGGGATGTGCACTTTTTTCTCCGCGGTCCCTGGGGTCTGTCGGGCACCCCTAACTCTTTATTCTGTTTGCGCAGGTTGATCTCGGCTAGGTTCCGTTCGTGCTCGTACGTTAGTCTTTTTTCCTCGAGCTCCCTTTGCCTCTGTTTCTCCTCTCTTTCTTCTCGGAGGCGAAGGTGCTCTAAGTTTATTTTTTGCTCGGCCAATTTGAGTTCTATGTCCATCTTGAGTCGGGCCATTTCGAGTTCGTGTAGTCGGGCTTTTTCTCTTTCTTGGATCTCGTCTTGCGAGAGACTGGTTCTTTGCCCCTCAGGGGCCGTGTTGGTATTTTTCGCGGTGCTTTGCTCAGGGGCTTCGACATCCCCGGTCTCTGCCCAAGATTCTAAGGCATGCTTAAAATCGTCCTTGGTACTTAGTCCGGTGGTAGCGATACCTAGTTCGATGCAGAACTGCTTTAGTTCACGATGGCTGTATTCCTCTAGTTTTTCCATTTGGAACTTCTCAGTTGATCCGCTCTCTTTAGTCGACATTGTTGTTCGTTGTGGGGTGAGCTACTCTCTGTACGTTATGCGGTGATTCGGATCGCGCCGCTGGCCACCAATGTTAGACGGACCGGGAGGGTCGGCCGAGATTACGGGGAGAGGTCTCCAGGGAGAGCCGTCTCCAACGACTGTACAGATAAGTAACTTCCCCCCCACAGACGGACACCACACAAGATTGAAGGTTAACGAGACTTTATATGCAATTCTTAGGTTACGTTGATATGATACAAGGAGGTCTGGACTCAGGGGTCCCCTCGGTTCTGATCTCTGGTTGAGGAAAAAGGGTAGCGGGACAGTCTTAGTTACCAATGAGTTAAATAGCTCTCAATCCTCGAGCTCGGCGTGGTTGCTGATCGGGCCGTGGAGGAGCCAAGCAGGTCCCGAGATGGAAGAAGGATGGTCGACGGGCCGTGGAGAAGCCAAGCAGGTCCCGATGAAGATGACGGTTACAACGGTCCGCGGCCTCGCCAGCAGATCCGGACGACGGTGAAGGATGAAGGTTACGACGGCTGTGGCAGCGCCAACAGGCAGGACGATGGTGCACAGGACAGAGCTACGGCAGCGCCAGTAGTCCGACCAGGATGAGTTCCTCTTACGTCTCTCGACTCCAAGATACAACTGACTTCCTGCTCTGGAGCTGCCCCAGTTATAGGGCTGGCGTGCTTTGATGTCCGGACCCTCGCACTTGGAGGTCGGGAGGTCCGGGATGAGGGAGTCCAGACACCCAGCAGGGGGGTGGAGCCAGTGCCCGGGGAGGCGATGGGCGAGCGGCACTGGGCGGGGGGAGAGCCATCGGCACCTCTTTCTCCCATTGACTTGCCAAGTAGCCCGCTCACCTCCTGGGTGGAGGGTGGTGCCGGATTGTCTGAGGCTGGGCTAGGCCCAGGGTTGAGGTCGATCGGGGGCCAGGCGGCCTCGTGGCGAGGTGTCCAAGATGGCGGCCCGGGCTGGGTGCATGGGCCGGCAGTGGATCGGACCCACGAGGTTATCATGTTCGAGGGCAGGGGTCCCTGAGGGGACGCAGGGCGTGCAATGGTGGTGTGTGGTGCTTGCGTGACTGGGCTCGGGCCTGGCCGAGCCGGGGGAGAGCGGCCCGTCATGTGGCCTGTCCAACAGTAGTGAGTGCAGAGTAGTGAGTAGTGAGTGCAGAGTAGTGAGTGCAGAGTAGTGAGTAGTGAGTGCAGAGTAGTGAGTAGTGAGTGCATAGTGGTGAGTAGTGAGTGCAGAGTAGTGAGTGCAGAGTAGTGAGTGCAGAGTGCAGAGTAGTGAGTGCAGAGTAGTGAGTGCAGAGTGCAGAGTAGTGAGTGCAGAGTAGTGAGTGCAGAGTAGTGAGTGCAGAGAAGTGAGTAGTGAGTAGTAAGTGCAGAGTAGTGAGTAGTGCGTGCAGAGTAGTGTGTGCAGAGTAGTGAGTGCAGAGTAGTGCGTGCAGAGTAGTGAGTAGTGAGTGCAGATTAGTGAGTGCAGAGTAGTGAGTGCAGAGTAGTGAGTGTAGAGTAGTGAGTGCAGAGTAGTGAGTGCAGAGTAGTGAGTAGTGAGTAGTAAGTGCAGAGTAGTGAGTGCAGAGTAGTGAGTAGTGAGTAGTGAGTGCAGAGAAGTGAGTAGTGAGTGCAGAGTAGTAAGTTCAGAGTAGTGAGTAGTGAGTGCAGAGTAGTGAGTGCAAAGTAGTGAGTGCAGAGTAGTGAGTAGTGAGTGCAGAGTAGTGAGTAGTGAGTGCAGAGTAGTGAGTGCAGAGTAGTGAGTGCAGAGTAGTGAGTAGTGAGTAGTGAGTGCAGAGTAGTGAGTAGTGCATGCAGAGTAGTGCGTGCAGAGTAGTGCGTGCAGAGTAGTGAGTAGTGAGTGCAGATTAGTGAGTGCAGAGTAGTGAGTGCAGAGTAGTGAGTGCAGAGTAGTGAGTAGTGAGTAGTGAGTGCAGAGTAGTGAGTGCAGAGTAGTGAGTAGTGAGTGCAGAGTAGTGAGTGCAGAGTAGTGAGTGCAGAGTAGTGAGTGCAGAGTAGTGAGTAGTGAGTGCAGAGTAGTGATTGCAGAGTAGTGAGTGCAGAGTTGTGAGTAGTGAGTGCAGAGTAGTGAGTAGTGAGTGCAGAGTAGTGAGTAGTGAGTGCAGAGTAGTGAGTGCAGAGTAGTGAGTGCAGAGTAGTGAGTGCAGAGTAGTGAGTGCAGAGTAGTGAGTAGTGAGTGCAGAGTAGTGAGTAGTGAGTGCAGAGTAGTGAGTGCAGAGTAGTGAGTAGTGAGTGCAGAGTAGTGAGTAGTGAGTGCAGAGTAGTGAGTGCAGAGTAGTGAGTGCAGAGTGCAGAGTAGTGAGTGCAGAGTGCAGAGTAGTGAGTGCAGAGTAGTGAGTGCAGAGTAGTGAGTGCAGAGTAGTGAGTGCAGAGTAGTGAGTGCAGAGTTGTGAGTAGTGAGTGCAGAGTAGTGAGTGCAGAGCAGTGAGTGCAGAGTAGTGAGTGCAGAGTAGTGAGTGCAGAGTAGTGAGTGCAGAGTAGTGAGGAGTGCAGAGTAGTGAGTGCAGAGTAGTGAGTGCAGAGTAGTGAGTGCAGAGTAGTGAGTGCAGAGTAGTGAGGAGTGCAGAGTAGTGGGTGCAGAGTAGTGAGGAGTGCAGAGTAGTGAGTGCAGAGTAGTAAGTGCAGAGTAGTGAGTAGTGAGTGCAGAGTAGTGAGTAGTGAGTTCAGAGTAGTGAGTGCAGAGTAGTGAGTAGTGAGTGCAGAGTAGTGAGTAGTGAGTGCAGAGTAGTGAGTGCAGAGTAGTGAGTGCAGAGTAGTGAGTGCAGAGTAGTGAGTAGTGAGTGCAGAGTAGTGAGTAGTGAGTGAAGAGTAGAGAGTACAGAGTATTGAGTAGTGAGTGCAGAGTAGTGAGTGCAGAGTAGTGAGTAGTGAGTGCAGAGTAGTGAGTAGTGAGTGCAGAGTAGTGAGTGCAGAGTAGTGAGTGCAGAGTAGTGATTGCAGAGAGAGAATCTGACTGAGGATCCAGACCAGACGCGAGTCGTATTCCCGAGTCGCGCCCGAGCCCCACATCGATGGAGCCAAGCTTGTACGGCCATTGAAGCCCTACGATAGCGACCCCGTTTTCCTCTTACCCATTGAGGAATTAAGTACACGGAACCAAATGGAAACGGACTACCGTTTTTTTATTTAAAGAACCCTCATTGTTTTTGGATCCCCACAAGGACCATTATGGTCTACTGACCCAGGCTTGACCTGACGCCTGAAACGAATTTCTAGTAAGGTCAGCGCAATCCTGTCGTGTGACAAACCTCTTAATCAAGAGAGTCTACCGAGAATTCCGGCACAAACCCAACCTCAACAACAGAGGCTTTTACTTTCAGGCATATTTATTTCTAAGTCCTGATGATGATCCCATTTAATTAATTGAGCAATAGGGATCGAAACGTCGACACCCATGAGTGGACATACATTTACGTTATTTTTAATAAGAGTGTGTATGTTCTACTCCAGGCGATACTGTTATTACTCTCAAATTTTCCTACAGTGCCCTGTTCTGCTCCTTTCTTTTGCCTGAAAAAAGACCCCTTTCACTCTACTCTCATTCTTTTTCTTCTTTTTTCGGTACGGCACAGGCTTGTGTCATACTATATTTGTGTAAATATTGTAATGTGCATTTGACATTGTTTCTTTGAAATAAACTCCCTGCCCGGCTGGGTAAGGAAATCATAACGTATAGCTTTCCATTGTGTTCTATACTGCATTGTGATGACTCTAAATGAGCTAGGAACCTTTGTTCCCTATAACGTAGTTATACCCATGGTTCTTAGCTATCCTCTGGGTTCCCCTTGTTTCTAAAAAATAAGAAATATATGAGAGTACCTACATACTGCATCCGACCGTGAAGGGCATTTACACTACGGAAGGGAGAATGCAGAGTAGTGAGTGCAGAGTAGTGAGTGTAGAGTAGTGAGTAGTGAGTGTAGAGTAGTGAGTAGTGAGTTCAGAGTAGTGAGTGCAGAGTAGTGAGTAGTGAGTGCAGAGTAGTGAGTAGTGAGTGCAGAGTAGTGAGTGCAGAGTAGTGAGTGCAGAGTAGTGAGTAGTGAGTGCAGAGTAGTGAGTAGTGAGTGCAGAGTAGAGAGTGCAGAGTATTGAGTAGTGAGTGCAGAGTAGTGAGTGCAGAGTAGTGAGTGCAGAGTAGTGAGTAGTGAGTGCAGAGTAGTGAGTAGTGAGTGCAGAGTAGTGAGTGCAGAGTAGTGAGTGCAGAGTAGTGAGTGCAGAGTAGTGATTGCAGAGTAGTGAGTAGTGAGTGCAGAGTAGTGAGTAGTGAGTGCAGAGTAGTGAGTAGTGAGTGCAGAGTAGAGAGTGCAGAGTATTGAGTAGTGAGTGCAGAGTAGTGAGTGCAGAGTAGTGAGTGCAGAGTAGTGAGTAGTGAGTGCAGAGTAGTGAGTAGTGAGTGCAGAGTAGTGAGTGCAGAGTAGTGAGTGCAGAGTAGTGAGTGCAGAGTAGTGAGTGCAGAGTAGTGAGTAGTGAGTGCAGAGTAGTGAGTAGTGAGTGCAGAGTAGTGAGTGCAGAGTAGTGAGTGCAGAGTAGTGAGTAGTGAGTAGTGAGTGCAGAGTAGTGAGTAGTGCGTGCAGAGTAGTGCGTGCAGAGTAGTGAGTAGTGCGTGCAGAGTAGTGAGTAGTGCGTGCAGAGTAGTGCGTGCAGAGTAGTGAGTAGTGAGTGCAGATTAGTGAGTGCAGAGTAGTGAGTGCAGAGTAGTGAGTGCAGAGTAGTGAGTGCAGAGTAGTGATTGCAGAGTAGTGAGTAGTGAGTAGTGAGTGCAGAGTAGTGAGTGCAGAGTAGTGAGTAGTGAGTAGTGAGTGCAGAGTAGTGAGTAGTGAGTGCAGAGTAGTGAGTGCAGAGTAGTGAGTGCAGAGTAGTGAGTGCGGATTAGTGAGTGCAGAGTAGTGAGTAGTGAGTGCAGAGTAGTGAGTAGTGAGTGCAGAGTAGTGAGTGCAGAGTAGTGAGTAGTGAGTGCAGAGTAGTGCGTGCAGAGTAGTGCGTGCAGAGTAGTGTGTGCAGAGTAGTGAGTAGTGAGTGCAGATTAGTGAGTGCAGAGTAGTGAGTGCAGAGTAGTGAGTGCAGAGTAGTGAGTGCAGAGTAGTGATTGCAGAGTAGTGAGTAGTGAGTAGTGAGTGCATAGTAGTGAGTGCAGAGTAGTGAGTGCAGAATAGTGAGTAGTGAGTGCAGAGTAGTGAGTGCAGAGTAGTGAGTGCAGAGTATTGAGTAGTGAGTGCAGAGTAGTGAGTAGCGAGTGCAGAGTAGTGAGTGGTGAGTGCAGAGTAGTGAGTGCAGAGTAGTGAGTGCAGAGTAGTGAGTGCAGAGTAGTGAGTGCAGAGTGCAGAGTAGTGAGTGCAGAGTAGTGAGTAGTGAGTGCAGAGTAGTGAGTAGTGAGTGCAGAGTAGTGAGTAGTGAGTGCAGAGTAGTGAGTAGTGAGTGCATTGTAGTGAGTAGTGAGTGCAGAGTAGTGAGTGCAGAGTAGTGAGTGCAGAGTGCAGAGTAGTGAGTGCAGAGTGCAGAGTAGTGAGTGCAGAGTGCAGAGTAGTGAGTGCAGAGTAGTGAGTGCAGAGTGCAGAGTAGTGAGTGCAGAGTAGTGAGTGCAGAGTAGTGAGTGCAGAGTAGTGAGTGCAGAGAAGTGAGTAGTGAGTAGTAAGTGCAGAGTAGTGAGTAGTGCGTGCAGAGTAGTGTGTGCAGAGTAGTGCGTGCAGAGTAGTGCGTGCAGAGTAGTGAGTAGTGAGTGCAGATTAGTGAGTGCAGAGTAGTGAGTGCAGAGTAGTGAGTGTAGAGTAGTGAGTGCAGAGTAGTGAGTGCAGAGTAGTGAGTGCAGAGTAGTAAGTAGTGAGTAGTAAGTGCAGAGTAGTGAGTGCAGAGTAGTGAGTAGTGAGTGCAGAGAAGTGAGTAGTGAGTGCAGAGTAGTGAGTGCAGAGTAGTGAGTAGTGAGTTCAGAGTAGTGAGTGCAGAGTAGTGAGTAGTGAGTGCAGAGTAGTGAGTAGTGAGTGCAGAGTAGTGAGTGCAGAGTAGTGAGTGCAGAGTAGTGAGTAGTGAGTGCAGAGTAGTGAGTAGTGAGTGCAGAGTAGAGAGTGCAGAGTATTGAGTAGTGAGTGCAGAGTAGTGAGTGCAGAGTAGTGAGTGCAGAGTAGTGAGTGCAGAGTAGTGAGTAGTGAGTGCAGAGTAGTGAGTGCAGAGTAGTGAGTGCAGAGTAGTGAGTGCAGAGTAGTGATTGCAGAGTAGTGAGTAGTGAGTGCAGAGTAGTGAGTAGTGAGTGCAGAGTAGTGAGTGCAGAGTAGTGAGTGCAGAGTAGTGAGTGCAGAGTAGTGAGTAGTGAGTAGTGAGTGCAGAGTAGTGAGTAGTGCGTGCAGAGTAGTGCGTGCAGAGTAGTGAGTAGTGAGTGCAGATTAGTGAGTGCAGAGTAGTGAGTGCAGAGTAGTGAGTGCAGAGTAGTGAGTGCAGAGTAGTGAGTGCAGAGTAGTGAGTGCAGAGTAGTGAGTGCAGAGTAGTGAGTGCAGAGTAGTGATTGCAGAGTAGTGAGTAGTGAGTAGTGAGTGCAGAGTAGTGAGTGCAGAGTAGTGAGTAGTGAGTAGTGAGTGCAGAGTAGTGAGTAGTGAGTGCAGAGTAGTGAGTGCAGAGTAGTGAGTGCAGAGTAGTGAGTGCGGATTAGTGAGTGCAGAGTAGTGAGTAGTGAGTGCAGAGTAGTGAGTAGTGAGTGCAGAGTAGTGAGTGCAGAGTAGTGAGTAGTGAGTGCAGAGTAGTGCGTGCAGAGTAGTGCGTGCAGAGTAGTGTGTGCAGAGTAGTGAGTAGTGAGTGCAGATTAGTGAGTGCAGAGTAGTGAGTGCAGAGTAGTGAGTGCAGAGTAGTGAGTGCAGAGTAGTGATTGCAGAGTAGTGAGTAGTGAGTAGTGAGTGCATAGTAGTGAGTGCAGAGTAGTGAGTGCAGAATAGTGAGTAGTGAGTGCAGAGTAGTGAGTGCAGAGTAGTGAGTGCAGAGTATTGAGTAGTGAGTGCAGAGTAGTGAGTAGCGAGTGCAGAGTAGTGAGTGGTGAGTGCAGAGTAGTGAGTGCAGAGTAGTGAGTGCAGAGTAGTGAGTGCAGAGTAGTGAGTGCAGAGTGCAGAGTAGTGAGTGCAGAGTAGTGAGTAGTGAGTGCAGAGTAGTGAGTAGTGAGTGCAGAGTAGTGAGTAGTGAGTGCAGAGTAGTGAGTAGTGAGTGCATTGTAGTGAGTAGTGAGTGCAGAGTAGTGAGTGCAGAGTAGTGAGTGCAGAGTGCAGAGTAGTGAGTGCAGAGTGCAGAGTAGTGAGTGCAGAGTAGTGAGTGCAGAGTGCAGAGTAGTGAGTGCAGAGTAGTGAGTGCAGAGTAGTGAGTGCAGAGTGCAGAGTAGTGAGTGCAGAGTAGTGAGTGCAGAGTAGTGAGTGCAGAGTAGTGAGTGCAGAGTAGTGAGTGCAGAGAAGTGAGTAGTGAGTAGTAAGTGCAGAGTAGTGAGTAGTGCGTGCAGAGTAGTGTGTGCAGAGTAGTGCGTGCAGAGTAGTGCGTGCAGAGTAGTGAGTAGTGAGTGCAGATTAGTGAGTGCAGAGTAGTGAGTGCAGAGTAGTGAGTGTAGAGTAGTGAGTGCAGAGTAGTGAGTGCAGAGTAGTGAGTGCAGAGTAGTAAGTAGTGAGTAGTAAGTGCAGAGTAGTGAGTGCAGAGTAGTGAGTAGTGAGTGCAGAGAAGTGAGTAGTGAGTGCAGAGTAGTGAGTGCAGAGTAGTGAGTGCAGAGTAGTGAGTAGTGAGTGCAGAGTAGTGAGTAGTGAGTGCAGAGTAGTGAGTAGTGAGTGCAGAGTAGTGAGTAGTGAGTGCAGAGTAGTGAGTGCAGAGTAGTGAGTGCAGAGTAGTGAGTAGTGAGTAGTGAGTGCAGAGTAGTGAGTAGTGCATGCAGAGTAGTGCGTGCAGAGTAGTGCGTGCAGAGTAGTGAGTAGTGAGAGCAGATTAGTGAGTGCAGAGTAGTGAGTGCAGAGTAGTGAGTGCAGAGTAGTGAGTAGTGAGTAGTGAGTGCAGAGTAGTGAGTGAAGAGTAGTGAGTAGTGAGTGCAGAGTAGTGAGTGCAGAGTAGTGAGTGCAGAGTAGTGAGTAGTGAGTGCAGAGTAGTGAGTGCAGAGTAGTGAGTGCAGAGTAGTGAGTGCAGAGTAGTGAGTAGTGAGTGCAGAGTAGTGAGTAGTGAGTGCAGAGTAGTGAGTAGTGAGTGCAGAGTAGTGAGTGCAGAGTAGTGAGTGCAGAGTAGTGAGTGCAGAGTAGTGAGTGCAGAGTAGTGAGTAGTGAGTGCAGAGTAGTGAGTAGTGAGTGCAGAGTAGTGAGTGCAGAGTAGTGAGTAGTGAGTGCAGAGTAGTGAGTAGTGAGTGCAGAGTAGTGAGTAGTGAGTGCAGAGTAGTGAGTAGTGAGTGCAGAGTAGTGAGTGCAGAGTGCAGAGTAGTGAGTGCAGAGTGCAGAGTAGTGAGTGCAGAGTAGTGAGTGCAGAGTAGTGAGTGCAGAGTAGTGAGTGCAGAGTTGTGAGTAGTGAGTGCAGAGTAGTGAGTGCAGAGCAGTGAGTGCAGAGTAGTGAGTGCAGAGTAGTGAGTGCAGAGTAGTGAGTGCAGAGTAGTGAGTGCAGAGTAGTGAGTGCAGAGTAGTGAGTGCAGAGTAGTAAGTGCAGAGTAGTGAGTAGTGAGTGCAGAGTAGTGCGTAGTGAGTTCAGAGTAGTGAGTGCAGAGTAGTGAGTGCAGAGTGCAGAGTAGTGAGTGCAGAGTAGTGAGTGCAGAGTAGTGAGTGCAGAGTAGTGAGTGCAGAGTTGTGAGTAGTGAGTGCAGAGTAGTGAGTGCAGAGCAGTGAGTGCAGAGTAGTGAGTGCAGAGTAGTGAGTGCAGAGTAGTGAGTGCAGAGTAGTGAGTGCAGAGTAGTGAGGAGTGCAGAGTAGTGAGTGCAGAGTAGTGAGTGCAGAGTAGTGAGTGCAGAGTAGTGAGTGCAGAGTAGTGAGTGCAGAGTAGTGAGTGCAGAGTAGTGAGGAGTGCAGAGTAGTGAGTGCAGAGTAGTGAGTGCAGAGTAGTAAGTGCAGAGTAGTGAGTAGTGAGTGCAGAGTAGTGCGTAGTGAGTTCAGAGTAGTGAGTGCAGAGTAGTGAGTAGTGAGTGCAGAGTAGTGAGTAGTGAGTGCAGAGTAGTGAGTGCAGAGTAGTGAGTAGTGAGTGCAGAGTAGTGAGTAGTGAGTGCATAGTAGTGAGTAGTGAGTTCAGAGTAGTGAGTGCAGAGTAGTGAGTGCAGAGTGCAGAGTAGTGAGTGCAGAGTGGTGAGTGCAGAGTGCAGAGTAGTGAGTGCAGAGTAGTGAGTGCAGAGTGCAGAGTAGTGAGTGCAGAGTAGTGAGTGCAGAGTAGTGAGTGCAGAGAAGTGAGTAGTGAGTAGTAAGTGCAGAGTAGTGAGTAGTGCGTGCAGAGTAGTGTGTGCAGAGTAGTGCGTGCAGAGTAGTGCGTGCAGAGTAGTGCGTGCAGAGTAGTGCATGCAGAGTAGTGAGTAGTGAGTGCAGATTAGTGAGTGCAGAGTAGTGAGTGCAGAGTAGTGAGTGCAGAGTAGTGAGTGTAGAGTAGTGAGTGCAGAGTAGTGAGTGCAGAGTAGTGAGTAGTGAGTAGTAAGTGCAGAGTAGTGAGTGCAGAGTAGTGAGTGCAGAGAAGTGAGTAGTGAGTGCAGAGTAGTGAGTGCAGAGTAGTGAGTGCAGAGTAGTGAGTAGTGAGTGCAGAGTAGTGAGTAGTGAGTGCAGAGTAGTGAGTAGTGAGTGCAGAGTAGTGAGTGCAGAGTAGTGAGTAGTGAGTAGTGAGTGCAGAGTAGTGAGTAGTGCATGCAGAGTAGTGCGTGCAGAGTAGTGCGTGCAGAGTAGTGAGTAGTGAGTGCAGATTAGTGAGTGCAGAGTAGTGAGTGCAGAGTAGTGAGTGCAGAGTAGTGAGTGCAGAGTAGTGAGTGCAGAGTAGTGAGTAGTGAGTAGTGAGTGCAGAGTAGTGAGTAGTGAGTGCAGAGTAGTGAGTGCAGAGTAGTGAGTAGTGAGTGCAGAGTAGTGAGTGCAGAGTAGTGAGTGCAGAGTAGTGAGTAGTGAGTGCAGAGTAGTGAGTAGTGAGTGCAGAGTAGTGAGTAGTGAGTGCAGAGTAGTGAGTGCAGAGTAGTGAGTGCAGAGTAGTGAGTGCAGAGTAGTGAGTGCAGAGTAGTGAGTAGTGAGTGCAGAGTAGTGAGTAGTGAGTGCAGAGTAGTGAGTGCAGAGTAGTGAGTAGTGAGTGCAGAGTAGTGAGTAGTGAGTGCAGAGTAGTGAGTGCAGAGTAGTGAGTGCAGAGTGCAGAGTAGTGAGTGCAGAGTGCAGAGTAGTGAGTGCAGAGTAGTGAGTGCAGAGTAGTGAGTGCAGAGTAGTGAGTGCAGAGTTGTGAGTAGTGAGTGCAGAGTAGTGAGTGCAGAGCAGTGAGTGCAGAGTAGTGAGTGCAGAGTAGTGAGTGCAGAGTAGTGAGTGCAGAGTAGTGAGTGCAGAGTAGTGAGGAGTGCAGAGTAGTGAGGAGTGCAGAGTAGTGAGTGCAGAGTAGTGAGTGCAGAGTAGTGAGTGCAGAGTGCAGAGTAGTGAGTGCAGAGTGCAGAGTAGTGAGTGCAGAGTGAGTGTGCAAAGTGCAGAATAGTGAGTTCAGAGTGCAGAGTAGTGAGTGCAGAGTAGTGAGTGCAGTGTGCAGAGTAGTGAGTGCAGAGTAGTGAGTGCAGAGTAGTGAGTGCAGAGTAGTGAGTAGTGAGTGCAGAGTAGTGAGTAGTGAGTGCAGAGTAGCGAGTAGTGAGTGCAGAGTAGCGAGTAGTGAGTGCAGAGTAGCGAGTGCAGAGTGCAGAGTAGCGAGGGCAGAGTGCAGAGTAGTGAGTGCAGAGTGAGTGTGCAAAGTGCAGAATAGTGAGTGCAGAGTGCAGAGTAGTGAGTGCAGAGTAGTGAGTGCAGAGTAGTGAGTAGTGAGTGCAGAGTAGTGAGTAGTGAGTGCAGAGAAGTGAGTAGTGAGTGCAGAGTGGTGAGTGCAGAGTGAGTGTGCAAAGTGCAGAATAGTGAGTGCAGAGTGCAGAGTAGTGAGTGCAGAGTAGTGAGTGCAGAGTAGTGAGTGCAGAGTAGTGAGTGCAGAGTAGTGATTACAGAGTAGTGAGTAGTGAGTGCAGAGTAGTGAGTAGTGAGTGCAGAGTAGTGAGTGCAGAGTAGTGAGTGCAGAGTAGTGAGTAGTGAGTGCAGAGTAGTGAGTGCAGAGTAGTGAGTGGTGAGTGCAGAGTAGTGAGTAGTGAGTGCAGAGTAGTGAGTGCAGAGTAGTGAGTGCAGAGTGCAGAGTAGTGAGTGCAGAGTGAGTGTGCAAAGTGCCGAATAGTGAGTGCAGAGTGCAGAGTGCAGAGTAGTGAGTGCAGAGTGCAGAGTAGTGAGTGCAAAGTGCAGAGTAGTGAGTGCAGAGTGCAGAGTAGTGAGTGCAGAGTGAGTGTGCAGAATGCAGAATAGTGAGTGCAGAGTAGTGAGTGCAGAGTAGTGAGTGCAGAGTGAGTGCGCAGAATGCAGAATAGTGAGTGCAGAGTAGTGAGTGCAGAGTAGTGAGTAGTGAGTGCAGAGTAGTGAGTGCAGAGTAGTGAGTGGTGAGTGCAGAGTAGTGAGTAGTGAGTGCAGAGTAGTGAGTGCAGAGTAGTGAGTGCAGAGTGCAGAGTAGTGAGTGCAGAGTGAGTGTGCAAAGTGCCGAATAGTGAGTGCAGAGTGCAGAGTGCAGAGTAGTGAGTGCAAAGTGCAGAGTAGTGAGTGCAGAGTGCAGAGTAGTGAGTGCAGAGTGAGTGTGCAGAATGCAGAATAGTGAGTGCAGAGTAGTGAGTGCAGAGTAGTGAGTGCAGAGTGAGTGCGCAGAATGCAGAATAGTGAGTGCAGAGTAGTGAGTGCAGAGTAGTGAGTGCAGAGTGAGTGTGCAGAGCAGTGAGTGCAGGTGCAGAGTGGTGTGTGCTGTTGAGTGCAGAGTGCTGTGTATTGGCAATGTAAATGACAATGCCATTTATTTATGATTTAAAGAAAAAAAAAGATGTCATGAGCAATGCCAATAGCTCTACCTTTAATGATGCCGAGACCATTGCATTGCAAATGCTTGTTCCTCTTTCTGCAAACATGTGACAGTACATAAGCTCTGACTCAGCAAATGGTGAGGGGCAGAAGTCGTTTTCAGAAGAAAGCGCAGATCTAAGACATTAGCTATTTATTCACTGTGACCACCGCAGTTCTGGCTCTGATTGTGACAATGACAAACTAACTACACACATGTCTTGTATACAGGACACGCATGACACACGGCTCAGCGCTGCAGTCTGTGTAAAAAGTGAAACACTTCCCACCTGTAACCCATGTTAGAGTTTAATTTGTGTAATACTGGTCTGCTCCTGAAGTACTGAGAAGATGTCAAGTCAAGTCAAGTCAAAAAAATTTGTATAGCGCACTACATACCCAGAGGGTTTCAAGGCGCTTAGGAAGGGGAGGATGATTATTTGTCAAATATCCACGTTTTAAGCTGCTTTCTGAACGCTAGGTGGTTCTGGGTGAGGCGAAGGTAAGCGGGGAGTGAGTTCCATGTTTTAGCAGCCAGGTATGAAAAGGATCTGCCTCCCATGGTGGTCTTGTTGATGCGAGGTATAGTGGCGAGGGCTTGGCTGGAAGAGCGTAGTTGGCGGGAGGGGGTGTAGAAGGACAGTCGAGAGTTGAGGCAATCTGGTCCGATGTCGTAGAGTGATTTGTGTGCGTGGGTAAGCAGTCGGAAAGTGATTCTCTTATTGACGGGTAGCCAGTGGAGGTCTTTAAGGTGGCCAGAGATGTGTTCGTTGCGTGGGATGTCTAATATGAGTCTGGCTGAGGCGTTTTGGATTCGTTGGAGTTTCTTCTGGAGTTTAGCGGTGGTACCTGCGTAGAGGGTGTTTCCGTAGTCCAGTCGGCTCGTGACCAGAGCATGGGTGACTGTTTTCCTTGTTTCGGAGGGGATCCAGCGAAATGTTTTTCTGAGCATGCGAAGAATGTTGAAGCAGGAAGAGGATACGGCGCTGACTTGTCTGTTCATTGAGAGTGAAGAATCTAGGATGACGCCAAGGTTCCGTGCGTGGTCTGTCGGGATGGGTGCTTTTCCGAGGGCTTCCGGCCACCAGGAGTCGTCCCAAGCGGAGGGGGATGTGCCTAAGATGAGGACTTCTGTTTTGTCTGAGTTCAGTTTCAGACGGCTTTGTTTCATCCATTCGGCAACTTCTTTCATTCCTTCGTGTAGGTTAGTTTTGGCGGTGCTGGGGTCATTGGTGAGAGAAAGGATCAGTTGAGTGTCGTCCGCGTAAGAGATGATGTTGAGGTTGTGTTGGCGTGCGATGGCCGCGAGGGGGCTCATGTATACGTTGAAGAGGGTGGGACTGAGTGAGGATCCTTGAGGTACGCCGCAGATGACTTCAGAGGCCTCGGATTTGAATGGAGGAAGGCGGACTCTCTGGGTTCTTCCGGTGAGGAACGAGGTGATCCATTCAAGTGCTTTTCCTTGAATTCCGATGTTATTGAGGCGTTGTAGAAGGGTGCTGTGGCAGACTGTGTCGAATGCTGCAGAGAGGTCGAGGAGGATGAGGGCGACTGTGTCTCCATTGTCCAGTAGAGTTCGAATGTCGTCTGTTGCTGCGATGAGGGCGGTCTCAGTGCTGTGTTTTGCTCGGAAGCCAGATTGTGAGGGGTCGAGGGATTTGTTGGCTTCGAGGAAGGCGGCGAGCTGGTTGTTGACGGCTTTCTCGATGACTTTGGCCGGGAATGGAAGAAGCGAGATGGGGCGGTAATTTTTGAGTTCGGTGGGGTCCGCTGTTGGTTTTTTCAGAAGGGCGGTGAGTTCAGCGTGTTTCCAGTCTTCTGGGAAGGTAGCGGAGTTGAAGGAGCAGTTGATGACGTCTCGGAGGTGCGGTGCTATGACGGAGTCTGCTTTGTTGAAGATGTGGTGAGGGCATGGGTCTGTGTGTGCCTAACACCGCCCCAGCTGTCGACTTTGAGAATGGTGAACTAGGTTTGGATCCCAGCGTCTATTCACCACCCTGTGATTCTAGGCAAACCACTTGATCTTCCCGGTCCTAGAAACACAAAAGAGCAAAACGAAACCGACCTTACCAGATATTTAAGCGCACTGACGTCAGCAGTGACGTGCCCGCGCTTTACAAATAATTAAATGAAGAGGTGTTATGCTAATTGACGGAGTCTTTTCTGCCCCGAAACAAGGGCCTTGAGTAGTGGTCCCCTGCGGGGCCGACTTGTCACTTCAACACCCCTCCGCCATCAGAAGAGATGGAACTTCCCAACCGGAGCTGAAAGTTATGGGGAATTCCCAGAGAGACCCCCTCTTCCCGTCTGCGCCCCTCTGCTTCTGAGATCTCACCTCACAGGAACCCGAAGAAATTAGTGGATATTTTTACGGTAAAATTCTATGCATATTTGTAATAAAATCACGAGCTTCAGAATTGAAAGGAGAAACACCCAGAGTGATCTTGTTGCGGGAGACTGTACTAGGCCACGCCCCCTACACTCCAGAGGTCATAACATGGAGCTACTTGTGAAACACATACCTGTCCATGGCTCAGTCCCTGCACTCCTGATGTCACCGTATCTAGCTCTGGTGCAACACATGGAGCTACTTGTATGTGAGACACACACCTGGCCATGGCATTCTAACACTAGTAACTTATACGCGCCTCTGATCTTTTTAAGATTCGCGAACACAGTTATATCGTCAGGTAGGACACCGCGTTCTATGACAAGGCAGAGTATTGAAATATCTCATAAGGGGCAGAGGGTAATCCAGTTTCCCATTGTTTCTTTAATGACTTTCGGGTTTAAAGTCGACCGACAACATTCACAGGTATGAAATGAGACATTGTTAATATGATACCGTGAATCTTTTCATATAGCCTGTAAGGCTAGTCAGATTGAGACATACATTTAATAGACCACGCATGTGCATTTTTATTACAGCACACATCACCGAGAGTTTCAAGTACGCTCTGGTAAGCCAACACTAAAACACATTTGTGGAGTATCAATTTGCAAGAAGAGTTGGCACACGTTACATGTAGATCTTTTCCATTTCAGGCGATATTCATTTATTAACAACTCATCTAAGGTATGAGACTTTACATTCAATTTAGATTTGTCAATAGCAACCATGGGCACACACAACAATCAACATATTTTCATTTTTTCTTTTAGAGTGGTCCCTGAGGAAGATACAGATTGGGTACCGAAATGCATCGGGCACGCAATTAAGATGTGTTATATGTTAATGTTGATCGAAATATATGAAGGATCATGAGAACACATTCAATGTATATAGAATGTTCAAATAATTTACTGTGATTGATTTATGATATGTGATTTAAAACATGAACTTTGATGAGATTAAGAAAGATTAAAATGAATGAAAAATGATGGTTTTATCAGATAATCTAATTTGAAAACTTGAGTAGGTGTGAGATAACACCAAGTGAACAGTGCATGACTGGCTAACTTTCCGGCTAGTCTTACCAATAACTACTTGTATGTGAGACACACACCTGGCCATGGCCCAGTCCCCCCACTCCTCATGTCACCATATCTAGCTCTGGTGTGACACATGGAGATCCTTGTGAAACACACACCTGGTCATGGCCCAGTCCCCCCACTCCTGATCTCACCATATCTAGCTCTGGTGACACATGGAGCTCCATGTCAAACACACACCAGGCTGTGGCCAGGTCCCTGCACTACTGAAGTCACTGTATCCAGCTCGGGTGTGACACATGGAGCTCTTTGTGAAACACAGACCTGGCCATGGCTCAGTCCCTGTAATCATGATGTCACTGTATCTAGTCCAGGTGTGATACATGGATCTTCTTGTGAAAGACTTTGCTGGTCCCTGCACCACTCCTGCGCCCCTTAGTTTCATCATACAGAGCTCTCTGTGAAAGACATACCTAAGACCTCCACTACTTCCCTCAACTTGACTGTCATCACATGGAGCTCCTTGTGAAAGACATGTCTAGGATCTGTATCACCTCCTCAACCCCGGTGGAACCACATGAGCTCCTTAGATAGGTGTGCCAAGGGCTGCTCCACGCCCTGCAGTCCTGGTGTCACCACAGGGAGCTGAGCTCCTTAGAAAGGCGTACCGAGGCCCTGATCCACTCCCTGCAGTCCTGGTGTCACTGGAGGGAGCTGAGCTCCTTGTGAAAGGCGTAGCTGGATCCTGCACCTTTCTTTGCACTCCTAGTTTCACACACAGAGCATTTTATGAAAGACATACCTGGGCACCACATTCCTCACTCGTGAGGTCACCACAGTGAGCCTCTTGTGACAGACATACCTGGGCACCACTTTCCCCACTCTTGAGGTCACCACAGTGAGCCTCTTGTGAAAGACATACCTGGGCACCACTTCCCACATTCCTAATGTCACCACAGTGAGCGTCTTGTGAAAGACATACCTGGGTACCACTTCCCACACACATGACAGCACCACATGAAGCTCCTTGTGAATGTGTGACTTGGGCACCCCCCCATGACTCCCAGCACTCCTGGTTCAGCCACTGTGATTTCATTGTACACAGTTGACCCCTTTCACACCCTCTCACAATCAGACTCACTTCCTTACGGAGCTGCCACGAGTATTCACGAGGAAACATCTGCTCGTGGCATCGCGTGCAAGAGGAAACCTCTGCTCGTGGCAGCGTGTGCGGGGGACAATCCACGCGCAGATTTTGTCCTTGTGGGAACTGCGCCTCGTCGCCCAGATCAGTCTTGAATATCACAATATTAATAACCATCATCATCATTATTACAAAAAATAACTTCTAAATATATATTTCACAAACGAAATATTAATTCATCTCTTGAGCGCTACCTTCTTGTGTTTTCCCTGGTTTTATTGCATTCCACGCTATGACCCTTGTCCTAGGAAGAGAAATCTCTGTATTTTAAACTTTGTTTCAAGATAAATAAAAGATACGGGTCATTCTTGAGCTCCCTGGAGTGGGAGGGGCTCGGGTGACGGACAGGTTGAGGTGATGGGTGGAGGAGGGAGAGCGACGAGGGGGAAATTCCACTCACCTTGCAGGGCTCCCCCCACCAGCCCCTCCCACCTCAGATTGTGTATAAAACCTGCCCGAGCCGAGAACAGGCAGAAGAGGAGCAGCTGGCCTGCCCTCACAGAGACACCCCAGAAACAGGACCGGTCGTCACAGGGCGTCTATCCAGACCAGACCCTCAAGGAGAGACCCTCGGACACAAGAAGTTAGACGACCCTCACCCGAGCAGCCCTCACAGAGGAGAGACAGCACCGACCCTCACCAGAGCAGCCCTCACAGAGGAGAGACAGCACCGACCATCACCAGAGCAGCCCTCACAGTGGAGAGACAGCACCGACCCTCACAAGAGCAACCCTCAGAGGAGAGACAGCACCGACCCTCACCAGAGCAGCCCTCAGAGGAGAGACAGCACCGACCCTCACCAGAGCAGCCCTTACAGAGGAGAGACAGAACCGACCCTCACCAGAGCAACCTTCACGGAGGAGAGATAGCACCGACCCTCACAAGAGCAGCCCTTACAGAGGAGAGACAGCACCGACCCTCACCAGAGCAGCCCTTACAGAGGAGAGACAGCACCGACCCTCACCAGAGCAGCCCTCACAGGGGAGAGACAGCACCGACCCTCACCAGAGCAGCCGTCACAGAAGAGAGACAGCACCGACCCTCACCAGAGCAGCCCTCACAGTGGAGAGACAGCACCGACCCTCACAAGAGCAGCCCTCAGAGGAGAGACAGCACCGACCCTCACCAGAGCAGCCCTCACAGGGGAGAGACAGCACCGACCCTCACCAGAGCAGCCGTCGCAGGGGAAAGACAGCACCGACCCTCACCAGAGCAGCCCTTACAGAGGAGAGACAGCACCGACCCTCACCAGAGCAGCCCTCACGGAGGAGAGACAGCACCGACCCTCACCAGAGCAGCCCTTACAGAGGAGAGACAGCACCGACCCTCACCAGAGCAGCCCTCACAGAGGAGAGACAGCACCGACCCTCACCCGAAAGTCCTTCAAAGAAAACAGAGCTCCCCTCCCTCGGTATGTACAAACTTTCCGTCTCTGTGATACTTTCCTCTTGTGAGAAACCTGTCCACGCCTGTACCTTTGAGTGTGAACAACCTGTCCACGCCTGTACCTTTCAGTGTGAGCGGCCTGTCCACGCCTGTACCTTTCAGTGTGAGCGGCCTGTCCTTGTCTCTCCACACTGCGCAGCCTGTCCCTTCACAGTGCTTTACTCTGATCTGTCCGGCCTGCCCAGCTCTCATTTTACACCTGTCCCATCTCCACCTGCCCGTCTCTCTGTGGCTCTCACCTCTGGTTCACATTTAACTTCTTAACTCGTCTCACCTCGTGAACTTTCACCAAATTTCAGCTCCTGTTCTCACCTCTAAGCTCCATTTTACCTCCTGTCCTAGTCTTAGTTTCACTGCCCACCCCACCCATCTCATCCCTGCACCCCTTGCACTTGCTGTTCTCATTTTACTTCCTGTCCCTCCCCGGCTCCTATCTCAATTCTGGATCGAATTTTGCCAACTGTCCCACTCTCACAGGTGTCTTCGATCACACACTCTGTCCCACTCATGTCTCTTCCATCTCACCCACTGTCCCACTCTCATCTGGCTTCAATCACACCTACTGTCCCACTCTCACGACTTCCATCTCACCCAGTGTCCTACTCTCACACCCTGTTCCCATCTCCCCTCTGTATGATATTAGGCCTCTGCCTCCTATCTCACCCCCTGTTCCCCATCTAACCTTGTGCACCAATTTACCCACCCAGCTACCCGTCTTCCATCTCACTCTTACCCCCATACCCCTCTCACCCCCTGTCCCAATCTCACCTCTTGTTCCCTCTCACCTGTGGCTAATTTCATATCTTTTGACCTCTCTCCCCTCCCCAGGTCTGCCACTCACCATGGAAGGCTTCGCCTCTGTGTACTACAGTGAACCATCCGTCATGGGCTTCCTCGCCAACGTCATCAGCGCCTTCCTGGTGGCCCTACAGAACTTCTTTTCCTTCCACACCAAAATGAACGCTGAAGGGGTGGAGAACATCCTGGCAGGTGAGTGTGGAAGTCACAGATCACACAAAGAGTTACAGGTGGCGTTGGGATAACATGCATAGGACACTTGGAGGGAGGGGGTACACACTTGCGCACCCACACACAAACACACGTGTTGCTCAATGCCTGTGTTATCTCTTGCAGGGGTCCATCTCATCCTGATTGGAGGACTGACACAGCTCATTGCAGGCTTCCTGTGCTTCCGGAAGTACGATCACCTTGGGAGCACCGCCTTTGTGGCATTCGCCGCCCTCTGGAGCAGCTACGGGGCTACACGTGTCGTCCTGGGCGCGTACCCCACCATCCACAACACCACACAAACCCTGAACATTTCTAACAATCAAACCATCATGGCCGCCTCCCCTCTTCCGGTCGCTGAGAGCGCAGTAGCAGGGCTGGTGGCATACACCGCCGCCGCCTTCATCCTCTCCTTCTGCTCGGCCACCGTTAACTACGTCATGCCCTTTGTGTTTGGCGCCATCACCCTCACGCTGGTCTTCGAGGCGGTGGGGCTCTTCGGACAGTGGGCGCTGGTGGTCTCGGGGACCCTGGAGCTGCTCATTGTGTTGATTGGTTTCTATGGTGCCACTGCCCTGCTCCTGAAGGGCCTGACCCAGAGGTACGTCCTTCCGGGCTTCGGGAACCCCTTGTTCAGCGTCTTGCTTCTGGGCTCGGCCAACAGCACTTCTTCCAGTGGCATCGGGGAAGAGACCAAGAAGAACTCCAAGTACGCGGAGCCCATGGCCTTGGGACACATCGCCGACGCGGTGGCCTCGCTCATCTTTGCCTTTTATTGCTTTGGGTACATGAAGACCTTCTACATTGGCGCCATCTGGGTCAGCATCAATGCGCTGTCCCAGCTCTGCGCCAGCTACTACAGTTACTTGAGGGAAGACGTCTACCACACCACCAAGCTTGGGCTCCACAGCCTCTTCTGGCTGCTGATGTCCTGGGAAGAGTTCATCCTCACGGTGCTCCTCATGGGGGACAATGTAGACAAGAGCCGAGCGGGCATGGTGGGGGGCTGGTTCTTTCTGGTCGCCGCTTGCATCCTCTGCCTGATGTCCCTCAACAGAGACCTCCTGGAGGTGCTGCAGAATTCATGCTTCCTCCTCCTCACGGTCTCCACCATCCACCAGATTCCACTCCTGGGATCCCATATCTTCTTCGGAGTGGTCTGCAGCATCTACACGGCCACCTCCCTCTATGCCACTTTTGCCAGCCTCATTAACTCCATCGCTGATAAGTCGCTGATCTCTACTGGACCCCAAGTGATGTCATCGGCTGCGCTCCAGGACTTGCTGCTGAGCCTGAAGCGCGTCACCAGCAGGTCTAAGGAGGGCCAGGAGGTCAGCACCACCAGATGCCAGCTCCCTGATGCCCTCTTCTTCTTCTGCAATGGCCTGGCATCACTCTCTGCCATCCAGGGGTCCCTCAGTGACCCCACCAGAGCCCACCTCTCCATCCCTTGGGTGCTGATCCCCGGCGCTCTCTTCCAGTTGTACGTCTGCAGGATCGTGGTCCAGAGAGGGCGAAGATTTGGGTCGGTCCTACCATTCTTTTACGCTGCAGTATGGGCCACATGGGCGTGGCTACGACTCGCAGGTAATTTATCATCTCTTAATCTTTACAATGTGTAAAATGTATTCAGAAAAGTCCTAGGGATCCAGTGTCATGAAGCTTCTGAGTGGTTTAGATCCTCAGGCACAGCAGTAGGGGCAGTGGGGGGATGTATATTTCTGGTTATTGGTTTCATTTGGAGCAGCCATGCATGCAGGTAGTTTCTTGATGACATCACATGCAGTTCTTTGTCTGACTGGGGCGCCCTTGTGACCTGATGAAGTACCTGGGAGGGGTCATATGTGATGGCTGCCAGGTGGGGGGCAAATGGTTGAAAAGGAGGTGGCCACTAGGAGGGGACTAATGACTTATGGAACCATTAATGGGTCTGGATAAACTATTGATAAACTATTGTTGATAATCCAGGTGTGGGAAGAACTAAAAGGCATTAATATCATTGTTCAAATAACTGGTAATTTCTTGTACCCGGGGGCATATTTACCAGAATTTAATTTTCGCTTGTCTTCTGACTCATGCGAGAAAACACCTTATACTGGGATAAGGAGCTCAGGGAAGTGTGTATCAACAAATCGGGGCGCACCTGTTCAGGGTGGCGTGGAAGATACAGTTTTGCACATCATCAAAAGTCAACATCCAGCCCCATGATTGGCTGTTAGATGATCGAGGTGTTGACAGTATATGGTCCTCTCCATCCCTTGTCTCTGCTCCTGGACGTCTCCTGCCTTTGAAGGAAGAGCTCCTTCCTGTGTTCTGTTTCATCCATGACTAACCCTCTGCCCCCCTCCTCTTCCCTCTCCAGGTCCCCTGCTGAATATCCACGTCGACAGTTATGGTGCATTCACTGTTGGTGCCGTCACCTTCCTTGTCATCAATGTCTTCCTGATGTCCTTGGGTAAGTCTCTCCGGATCCCGAGGTCCAGTCATCCCTCTGTTGAATCCTTGAGGCCCAGGTGCCCTGACAGACAGCAGCTGCTTCCGGCTGCAGTGGGTCCGGGCCGGAGTCTGTCCCTCGATGGTCCATATGGACAGTTCTGAGGCATCGTAGCGTGCTTATCTAAAGACTTAAACAACTGCGACCCCCAGTGACCTCTGAAATATGTAATTTCCGGCCTCTGACGCCATCTTGTTCTGCTTGTTCCACAGTCGCCTATGCCAACGTGGTGCTGGTGCTGCTCGCGCTGCTGATGGAGGCGGTGATGGTCTGTTTCCTGCTCTTCACCTTGGAATGCCTGCCCCTCGCGCTCGAGAGTAAGTGGACGCCTTCACTATGGTTTCCTTTTGTGTGTTAATGCATGTCAGTGATCTCTAAAGGGTTCATAAACAGGCAATATCTATCAAGAGCCATCCTGAGTCCACCTGCAATGTGGTGGGGGCTAAAGGGAAGTGGTCTGTAGAAAGGAGTGGAGTGTGCCGGACAAGCCTGTGCTTCTGAAGGGCTGTGGGGGGGGGGGGGGGGGGAGAGGGGGGGGGGCAGAGTCAGTTACGTGTCAGACTCTGCTAGAGTTGGTCTTTACAAGGCAAGGGGGGCTGGAATGGAGTCAGTCACAAACATGACATGTGTCTAGTTCTCTGCCAGACCTCCACGTGTCTTAGTTTCTGTGCCTGTCTCTCCACTGCTGCCTTAACATCACCTTCTTGTAATACGAAGAGTGGGGTGAGCCCGATAACACTAGGAACAAGGATAATTAAGTATAAACCAAGATAGGAGTTCCTGTACCAGTTTAAATGTTTTACCACACTTAATTACAAACAGAGAGAAGGCGAGTGAAAAGTAATCTGTCTTATGTTTTTATTTTATTGCCTTGGGTGGCATTTCCCTTCTTGAAATCCCACCTGAAGGGAACCCCTGTCTTGGTTTAACATTAACTTGATCAGCACACTTGTCTCTTTTGTTGATTTTATGAACTTCATGTCTAATTTTCTCCTCTTGGTGTTACTTTCAGTCACTGTATTGTCCGTCTTCAGTGTCGTCTGTATCTACGGAGCGGCGGCATCTCTTGGAAACTGCATTTTCAGCAAGGACCTAATTCCCATGGGACCCTCTTTCTTCAAGGTACAGTGATAAGTACAGGCAATATGTTACGATCACTATTCTTTCCGATATGTCTTTCAAATATAAGTCCATCTCTATCCTCTAACTCTGTGATGTGCATGTGCTGCTCAAAGGCAGCTGTAGGTGGCGCTGTCTCACTCCTTGTCTGCTCTCTGTCTTTTTAGGAAACAAAGTCAGAGGAGAAAGTTGAGGCGTCCGACTCCTGCGTGTGCCCCGATTCCTATCGCACCGGCAGTCTAAGGACCATCGCCGCCCTGCTGGACCAGGGTGGGGTGTGCGGGGTCCCCACAGACACGGTCTACGCCCTGGCGGCCTCCTGCAAACACCCCGAGGCCATCCAGAAGATTTACACCATCAAGGTGAGCACCGAGGGGCCGACTTCCGGCGGAATTTACCGAGTCCGAGACAGATGCTCTGTCATTGAAGAATAAGGGACCCCTGTGGGCGGAGACATTGTCATGGAAACGTCAGGGTGAAACCATTCTGCAGGGGTGTGATTGCCATGGCGATACCAGCCTGGAGTATGTATATATAGAGATATTGCCATGGAGACGTCAGGGTAAAACCATTCTGCAGGTGCCGGATTACCATGGTAAAATCTGCCTAGAAAGTTCCATCTCCAAAAATGTTTTTGTTTAAAGGAAAGCAGCCAGGTTAAATGGTAGCTTGTCATTCTTTGCGGGGAGAGTGGGGGTGATAAGGGAGGTGTGGGCTCCAGTCCACTCACAGTCTCAGGAGAGAATCCTGCTTATGGGGCAGAAGGGCCCAGCGAGATGCTATCACATGCACAAGAAAGATGCTAATGCCCCAGAGCACACAGCGAGTCTGCGTTCTCAGACTATGAACCCACTGTGCAGATTCCAAAGCACTGACTTCTGTGGCCAGTGTCTGTCCGCTGTAGGTCATGAAAAGGTCCTACGGGCTTTTAACTTGTATAATCTCTTGGCTAGCACTAGAGACATTTAGTTTATTTTCAGAGGTGGTGTGACTGGGTCTAAGCTCATTTTAGGTATCACGTGATCCTGCACAGAATGTCTGAAGGTCATGACCTCCCTCTTCTCTCTCTAAACCATTAATTACTCCCCTCTCTTCCATCCTCTGCAGGACCGACCCCTGGAGAAGCCCATCTGTATCTGCATCTCCCACCTGGACCAGCTGCGGGCCGTGAGACCCCCCTTCAGCCCCCTGCTGTGGGACTTCATGGGGAGCGTCTACCCTGGGGGTGTCAGCTGCATTGTCCAGAAGGGGGAGTGGCTGAAGAGGATGGGTGAGTGTGACCTCTTCTGCATGGTCTGTTTCCTTCTACAAAGAGGGGTGGGCTGGGGAGGGTAGAGGGGTGAGGGCTACACATGCCAGAAGTTGTGCCTGGGGACATTCAGGGGTGTGCCCACTTCATATAAGGGCTGCTTGTCTAGATCATGCTTCATTCACCCCCTCCCCCCAATGTGTACCGACCCACATCTCAGGCAGGTCTTACACCCACCTGTCACTCCATTCACCCCCAATGCCTACAGACCCCCATCTTATGTAGCATTGTATGTACATATCGGGGTCCATTCACCCCTTTATGTCTACAGACCCCCATCCCACGAAGCTACTGTGTGTACATATCAGAGTTCATTCAGCCCCCCTAATATATGCATACCCCAGTCCATGCAGATATTACCTGCACATTCACCCCTTGATATCTACAGACCCCCATCTCATGGGGGTATAACTAGCACACAGACCCCCTGATGTCTACAGACCCCCTCTCATGCAGGCAGTGCATGTACATTAACCCTCCTGCTGTTTATATACGCCCATCTGATGTAGCTGTTGTATGTACATATCAGGGTCCAGTGACCCCCATTGTGTGTACAGACCCCCATCTCATGTAGTTATTGCATGTGCATATCAGGGTCCAGTCCCCCCTAATGTGTAACAACCCCAATCTCATGCAGGTATTCTATGCACATTCACCCCTAAAGCACACAGACCCCCATCTCATGTACCCATTGCATGTACATATTGTATATATTATGTATATATGTGTGTGTGATGTATGTGTACATGTGTGTAAAACAGATAAAGAAATGGATGTGACTCGCACAAATCCTGACTAAAACATGAATTAAACCCCACAGCAATGACAAAACAAGGAAAGGTTGCTTTCCTTATACTATGGCTGTATAAGAAAAAAAATGGTGTGCTGAATCAGTGTACTTTTCAGTTGTAAAATAGTCCCTTGCACAAACAGAATGATATATCACACAGCCATAAAATTATGTAAGACAGAAAAACTTTTCTGGCTGAAGTCTTTTTTAAAGAATTGTTAACAATATGCATTGCAGACATCTGGCCTCTTAAAATATAACAAACACATGTGTGCATGCCTTTCACAGTATGCTTTAGTAGAGCTTCTTTCATACTGAATGGACAATGTGTGCAATCACTTATTCAAGGACTTTAATTAACTCTTGATGTTCTGAGGCTAGACCATTCAAACATCTGCTCAAATTAAGCACAACCAATTGAAGGCACCACTGTACAGTAACTCTGGTCATGATGCTGAGCAAATAAATACAGTCAAACACAAATGCTCACTCCCTCACACCTGACATGTTGCTGATTAATTTTGTTATTTTCTCCTCCTGCAGGAGTTGGACCAGCATATGACATTGTGGGCACCAAAGACTCCATCATGATCCGAGTGCCGGACCACACCATCTCTGCCCACCTGACCGACATGACCGGCCCTCTGGCCATCACCTCCGCCAATCCCAGCGGGGAGTGTGATAGCACCCACCATGACATGGTCATCTCGTGAGTACTCACTCAGAACAGGGGTTCAAATCAGGAAAAGGGTGTGAGTGGGCCTTTTGCGGATGGGATGGTGCCTGGGGTTTGAGAGTTACTAGATGGCTGCTAGGGGCTGAGGGCAGAGGCAAGGGTTGTTGAGGGGCGTGAGCTGAAGATCCTGCAAGGTGAAAGGAAGAGTGTGGGAGTATTGATGGGTGGTTTGCTTCTTTGCATGAGTTTAGGCTTTTTTAAGCATTTGGTTAGACTGGTGCTACTGAAAGGTTGCGGAAGGGGTAACAGTTTTTGTGATATCGCAGCCATATGTTAGGGTGTTTGAGATGCTTGGCATTAGCCTATATGTGGGCGCATTAAACACAGGTGTGTTTGACCAGTTGAGGTTGAGGTCAGGTAGATGTTTGCCAGCCTGCGGCTTCCCCTCAATCCCCAGCACCTGAGCCTTTGTCGATGATTACTTTAAATGAGTGATTTTGTATTTCCTCTCTGTGTTCCAGGCGTCTACGACACAAGCTGGAGGGGGTGCTGTGTGATGGGGACTCCTACGAGATGGTGGGCTCCACGGTGGTGAACTGTCTGAGGATAGACGAAGGTGGGTCTCAACCAATGCTTGTTTCTGTTTCATCTCTCCCCCTGCTATTCTCAAAGTAGACTCAGGAGCATCCATGGATGTGAACAGAGGGCTCTGCTCCCCACCACCCCTCCCCACCCACCAAACACCTGCCATGAGATTTGGGAAACACCAGTCCTGGTCCAGTGCATTCCTGGTGTCCAAGGCAGACAGGCCTACACAGCCCACAATGAATGGACAGCTGAAGCATGAAAGGGGCTAGAATGAATGCGTAACTAAAAGATGCACTTTATCGAGCCCCTGAGGAAAACTCCAAGCGCTTGGTCTAAGTTTGCAGGGATGCCCGGGAGGTTTCCTACCTGTGCCGACTCCTGACCCCACTCTCAACTTAACAAGCCTTTCTCTTTATCATTAGTCTGTACCATTGGTGTAAAATGTTGCATAATTTGTTTCACAAAATATCGCTAAAATTACATGAACGGTGTGAAATGTGGTTCTCCTTTATCTTGCATGAAATTTTAATGGTAGTAAATACCGCACATTAAGAAAGTCATGTTGGATACTGACAGAAAATGTAATCTGCGAAAAATGTCTCTTTCTGGGACATTTTATGCTCAAAGCCATCTCCAGTGAAGAAGAAAAGATGCAAATTGCATAGTGCAAATTTGGCAAATTTAGCAATAGTGATAACAAATTCACCCAGACTTAGTCAGCACATGGACCCAGAGCTTCCTTCATTAAGACAATATCCCCCAAGATGGGATCTTTTATTTTCTCCCCAAACTCATTATTATATCTCAGGGACAATCTCACCCTGCCCAAGTTACCCAATGCCTGAAGGTTCTTACTCTGGACCCATCTGAACATAGAGACCTCAGAATCACAGATTCTGACATGCAGATTTTTAAAATATTGACCATACACAAATATACACAAATGTCTCTTTAAACAGCATTCAACCTTTTAACAGTTCCTAATTCCAGTGAGACTCACTTTCTAATTATGGGAATACAGAGTTAACTTACTTTTCCATCTCCTGTCTGAGTTTATTGGCCAAGTGCTTGATGGCGAGTTTACTGCTGGTCGACTTTTTTTTCAGGGGGATAGTTGGTGTGGAAGATATTTTGGCCGTGGGAGCTTTCGAGTCTGTATTTTAGCTGTTTGTTGTTTCCATGATATCCCACCCTGCCCCAGTCATTCAATGTCCAGCCGCGGTCGGTAGTGGGATGACTTGCAGGGCGGTGACGTGGGGAGGGGGAGGCTCAGGATGGAGGGTGGTAATGTATGGATTACGGAGTTTTACAGGTAAGTAAACATATAAATAAATAAAACAAATTCCGTTGCGTGCACTGCATCACCAAATGCGATGCAGTTCCAGCAACAAAATTCTCTTTATTTATTTATATGTTTACTTACCTGTAAAACTCCGTAATCCTTACATTACCACCTCCCACCCTGACCCTCCACCTCCCCACGTCACCGCCCTGCAGGTCATCCCACAATCGACCGCGGATGCCAATGTCTCCTTGAGGGCGCACACCCCACGCTTTTCCAGTCAGTGTATGCCACGTGAGAGGGCGGGTCCTTCCTGTACTCCGTCACCCATTGGTTCCTGAGGGGCCAATCCCCAATGTGCTCATTATGCTTGTCTCTTCCCCTCCCTCTGCTGCTCACAGACCTCAGGCCTGTCCAAGCTCTCTCAATCTCATGCTGTTGTGCTTCTTCCTTTCCAGGGATCCTGAGCATCGTGAGGGAGGGCTGCGTCCCCACCACCCACATCATGCAGACGTTCGAGCGCGTGAAGAACGCGCAGGTGTGAGGCTCCCACGAGCTACGACCAGTATTGTTCTACTGACCACAGCAGCATCCGCACAAGACCTGAGCCAGCTGCCATTTGCACTTTATTAACCGGATATGGAAGCATCACAATCTGAGGCCGTATATCCGCGTCGACCCTGAGCTGAAAGGAAGACATTACCAGAACAGACTTACAGACTGCAGTGGAGTCGGACATTCTTACAGACAGCTCACAATACATTTATGTCATCATACTTCATTTGGATTGATAGGCAGATGTTTTCTACCCTTCACTCTCCAACAAGGCATTGGCCTGAAAGTCAGTGCTTGATGATGTGTACAGCGACAGATCCTTGATTCTTCGCCCCCCAGGATGCACGGGCACAGATCCAATGTATGTATACTGTGGCATTCTGTTTGCGTTCTTTGCTTGAATATTATATTTTACCCTCTGTCCTTTTAATTTAATTTTAATGTAATGCTGATACCGATATTGATGATAAATTCTATTTATTTTGGTACTCTGAGGATGTCTGGTCCTGTCAGATCTCACCAGACTCGTGTGACAGAATACTGCAGAGACAGAGATCTCATATTGTTACAACCACAACTATTGGCTTCACTGGATGGTGCCGGCCACCAATCGAGAGGAGCTTCAAGAATCACTGACAGAAGTTTTTCCGTCCCAGTGACCTACACATAGTATTTAACTTATTTAATATATTGGAGTTTGTATTTATTGAAATAAAATTGCCCTTAAAAAGAAACTGTCTTTTCTCTTTGATGTCTCAGGGGGACCCTTACCACGAATCCTCCTGTGTTACAGCTGTGAAAGAAAGGTGTCATGTGTGTGTGAGTGTGTGCATTTATTGTGCAAAATGCAGTGGTATAAAACCCATTTTTCATTTGTAACCATGAAGTTTAGAATATATTTCATGGTGTTCATTGAAATTTGGGTTTTATCATCATAATCACAGCCCCAAAAAGCACTCTGCATCAGAGCTTTTCCCTTGTCTGGGCTACTAGAATTAGGCTCAATGGAGAACATAAATATGTGCCATGGCCATCAAAATTAAGTGTAAAGAAAAGGCAAATGATGTGGCAAATTCTCTGAAAATATTACTTTGATCCATTTATGGTAGAAACAACATTTTCTCTTGAAATTCCCAAAGTATGTGTCAAACGAAATACATTATGTAATTAACACTGTAACCACAGAATCACATAAATTCTGAAGTCTTCACTGTTGCCCATTATTTTATTGGACACTGTTAGTAATGAAAGGTAAACAAACCCTAAACATTCTAATTCCAATCAATGCCCATTGGTAGCTACAGTTTTAAGAGAACAGGTTTTTGCCAACAAGTGTAGTACCCCAAAACTAATATCAAATCTAAAGAATGCATAACAGGTAACATGTAAGTAAGGCAAGAAAGTGGAGATGACGGTGGACTGTCGTTCCTGCACCTCTATACCAGTTTTCTCTTGTGTTGATACCGCACAACAAACCCAGACACCAACCGCCTTATGGTGTCACTGTGCTCCAGATCCTTTTCAAGTAGTTAAATGATGTGCGTAGGATGAAAAAAGTCCAACAAATAAACGCAGAATTTTCAAAAAGTTCTTTTATTGTCAGGTTTTTAGATTAATTCAAAGACAAAGATTCAGCCAACACGTTTCGTTCTCATTGAGAACTTCGTATGGGCTTCTCAGGGTAATCTCCCTTCTGAAGGAACAAACGCATGTACATTTGTGTGTGTTGTGAGAAAATTCGCATTAAAATTGCACTGAGCGGGAACCAAAGGATTTAAGGTGTTCTTAGTGCAACAGAATTCAAAACGTGGTCAGGGTCCCATTCTCAGAAAAAGAAGTCCTATAAGGTTCATCCAAACAGTAGAGCTGCAATCAGTCTGTATCAAAGTAAGGTGAAAAGAAATTCTCAAAAAAGAGCATCCAAAGGCTCTTTAGCAATATAGGCATGTGTTAAATCTGTATAATAATTGCGCAGACACACACCATAGTAGGAACTCCAGGCAGTAACTTTTAAATGAGGTTCAGATTGGCCCCATGGTCTGGAGGGGGTGAGGGGCTCATATTCTTACTTAGAGTCGAGCTCGCCTCAGCAGTTGGTCAGCTACTCGTCCCCGGAGACTGCATCTTGTGAGAAACTCTCCATGCTGTCTTTCATGAATTCTAGGCAACAGCCGAGCAGGCAGACAGCATGGAGGGTTAATATACAGGATGAGATTTCCTTAAATACAGGCATATGTTAACATATATTTGGGGCCCACCGGTAGGGAGGGGGGGGGGGGGCACTGACCACAGACACAGGAATGGTGTGATAAAGGCCGCTTTATTGGAATCAGTTGCACCCTGCCTATTCCACAATCTAGAAATAAGCAAAACAGTTTGCCAGTACTGTGCAGTGATTAACGACAAATTTCAATTGAAGAGCTATTGATTGCTCTATCAAGCTGACCACTTTTTCAGTCAATGAAAGTTTTAAACAAGAAGCTTCTGGTTGATCTTTGTTTATTAAATTATTTTTGACTTTTTAAATAAACTTTGTTTTTTTGTATTATTTTTTCAAAGGTACATTGGCTATATACAACAATATGACCGATGCTGCGCCACCCGTGCCCCCCTCTCCCTCAACCACCCTTCCAGCAATTGAGCCCCCAACTCACCCGCCGACGAGGGGTACCCCCACCACAACTTCCCCATGAACGCCACCGCCGCCAATTTGCCCGCAATCGTCACCCGCGACAGACCCCTGTCCATCAGACTCAACATGAACTGTACCACCTGCTCCACCCGCTGCCAGGGATCCCCGAGCCTTACCTCACCCGAGCGCCGGAACTCCTCCCACGCCTGTGCGTACGCCTTCCACGTGGACGCGGCCACTAACGCCCTCACCAGCTGTACAACCCGGCGTCTCCTACTGACCAGAGCTCCCTCGGTACTGACGTCTTGACCGTCTCCGCCGCCGTGGCTAGCCCATGGAACCTCTGCCACTGTGAACGAGACAAAGCATCCACAATGTCCTTGTCCACTCCCGGCACGTGGCACGCATAAAACATAACGTCATTCTCCAAACATCGCAACACAAAAACTCTCATCAGCTTCAAAACCTGCGGGTCCCGCGCCGACTGCGTGTTCACCACGTGTACCACAGCCATGTTGTTCTCTCTGAAAAACACCCTCATGTGTGCCAACTCACCCCCCCACACGATGACTGCCACCAACAACGGAAACAACTCCAAGAAAGCAATGCTATGGCCCCCTGCCTGCCAATGTGCCGGCCATTGCTTCGCACACCACCGCCCGTCCCAGTACAGGCCAAAGCCATCAACACCCGCCGCATCGGAGTACAGAGTAACGTCCCACTACCCGCCCTCCGCCGGCACCATCGGCACACCATTGAACCGCTCTAGGAAAGCCTGCCACATCCACAAGTCCTCCTTCACCCCTGCCGACAGATGCAAGTGGTGTTGGGGAAGGGTCAAACCCTACAACACCAAGTCCTATCTCCTACAGAAAGTACGACCCGCACGCACCATGCGACAAGCGAAGTTAAGATGCCCCAAGAGGACCTGGACCTCCCGTACCAACACTTTCTGCTTGCCCAGCATGTCGTCCCCCAATGCCAACATGACCGACCTCTTGTCCTCCGGCAGGAGTGCTTCCATGGCAGCTGAGTCGAGCTCTATACCGAGAAAGGCCAACACCGTACTGGGACCGTGCGTCTTCTCTGGCGCCAGAGGAACTCCAAACTCCTCCATCATCCCCGCCAAACTGTCCAGCAGCCGCTGGCAGTCCGTTGCACCGGGTCGCCCCACCAGGAAGAAGTCATCCAGGTAGTGCGTCACCGCCTCAGAGCCTGTGCACCTGGAAAAAGCCCACTGCAGAAAGGAACTGAATCGCTCAAACAACGCGCAGGAGACTGATCACCCCATCGGTAATGCCTTGTCCACAAAAAAGCCACAGTCAAACTGAATCCCCAGTAACTGGTGGTCATCCGGGTGGACCGGGAGCAAGCGGAACGCCGACTAAATGTCACACTTTGCCATCATAGCGCCCCGTCCCACCCCCGCCACGAGCCTCCGCTCCACGTCCACCGATGAATAAGACACCGATGCCACCTCCGCCGATATGAAATCGTTGACTGACCCCCTGCCGGTCACGACAGGTGTTGTATCAGTCGGAACTGCCCCGGCTCCGTATTGGACACCACCCCAATCGGGGAGATAATCAAACCAGATAGTGGCGGTGTTCCCCCAAATGGGCCCACCATACGGCCCTCCTTGGCCTCCTTCAACAGCTTCTCCCTCACAATACCCTTGTGAGCATTCACCGATTTCAGATTGTCCGCCCAGCGCGCAATCCGTGGGCCCTCATAGCCCAGCCGAAAACCCTCCCGGAACCCCTGCCTCAAAACGGCCACATCGTCCGCCCGCGGGTACTCAGCCACCCAGGGTTCCATCCGCGCCAGTCTAACCGGCATACAAGCCCTTTCCTATCCTTGGCGTCAAGGTTGGCGTCCGCACTGGATCCCGCCGCCTAACCAGTGGAGCTGAGGGGGCCGTCACTCTGGGCACGTCCTGCTGTGGCCGTACCTGTAACACACTGCCAACAAGATTACCCGATCCCCCCTCCCCCTCCAGTATCTCCCCCTCCTCCTCAGATTCCCCCGCTCCATCATCCCCCACGCCCCGGCCGTCCCCCATGGACTCCAGCCAGATCAACCCCGCTTTTTCCCTGCACACCCGCATCAAATCCACCAGGTCCACGCACTCGCTCTCTTCCACCGCCGCATTCGCACCAAGCATTGAAGTGACTGGAACCGCAGGCACCATCCTCCCCCCGGCAGCCGTCGCGACCCTTCGGGGGTGGGCTGGCGGCAACACTTCTCGTCGCCACCCCAAGATGTCCCATGGCATGTCCCACGTTGGAGCGCGACCGCCCGTACAAGGCAGAGCCGGCCCATCCCCTCTGTAGAGCGGAGCCGCATGCTGCTCACCCGAGCGCCTCGCCAACCTGTCCTGCCAAAGAAAAAAGGTGGAGTCCAGCATGCCGGGGTGAAAAGGCCCCCCATCCCCTCCCCAAGAGCTGCCCTTGCCCCAACCCCTCTGCGTACCCCATCCCCACCCCGCCGAGTGGCCTCCCCTCCGCGCCGGGCGCCCCAAACCCCCGCCTGCTCCCCCTGACTCCCATCCCATCCCCTCCCCCCATACCCACTACTGTGGTCCCACTCCCCCTCTCCACCGCTCGTACCCCCAACACCCCCCCACCTCCCCCATCCAGCCCCCGCCACTCCCCTCTGCCTCCCCCCCTCCCCCGCCCCGTCCGCCTCCCCCCCCAACCATGCCCGGGCCCCAGTTCACCACCCTTTGCGGAAACGTGACAAGCATCCATGTTTGAGTGCACGTCAAAGAGTAATATAAACGCAGAAATATATCATTTTACAGCTACATTTATTCTTGAAACACAAAATAAATATGGATAAATACCAATGAGATGGCCCAAAAATAAATATGGATAAATAGAGATGGAAATGTTAAAAAAATAAATACCATAAAACCGGGAGCCCTACTTGTAATATGTCGATTGCTACCATGTATAGATTTGCTTTATTGCCATATCGGAATTATGATGACTTTTAAAAACCCTCAGCCTTTGGACACGTGGTTTAAGGTGTGACAAGAAAATACTGCAATAGAAATGCTTTTTATGTTTTCTACGCATCTAGGTTTGCCAAAAAAGCACTATAAAGCTCCATATAAAAACAAATAAATACTAATATATTAGACTTTTACTGACTAATGCAGAATGCGGCAAACTTGATATGCATGCGATACTCCAAACGCTTCTGTTCTGATTTCTCCATAGAAAACTTAAGTTGAATTTACTAATCAGACCTTGTCACACAAGAATATGAGAATAATTTAAGTAGACACAGTCCCTGCCTTTTACCCATTACTCCCTATAAAACTCTTCTCAGTTAAATTAACACTCCCACCAACATGTGCCTTCATTTCTGTTCAGTCGCTGCATGTCGCTATAAGTCATCCTCCAACGTTCAGATGCACTTGAACAGGGAAAGAATTTAACTCGAGTGACACCTTGAAACTTCCTGTCTTAGCTCCGCCCTCTGACAGGTGTTTCACCTCTGCCCTCAATGCCTCTTCCGTGCCATACCTCACCCTGCCTCGGACCACATCCCTTCGAAACAGTGGACAACTCATTAGGACTGTACCCCTCCCCCCAGCATTCCCATAGTGGGGCTCAGCACCCCAAAATGGTAACTTCCTGGAATTCATTGATTCCTCCTTGATCAATCTCTTTTGCTACTATCACAACACTTGGACTCACAACACGGCCGTTGACTTTGATCTGTTCCATGCAGTGGACTGAGCACATCTGGACGCATCGAAGCAACGGGCTCAGTAATTCAATAGCTTCAACACTGGAGCAGTCAAAAAGGAGCTTAACACAGCATTCCTTATGCGGAATGTTTATGTATGACGCATAACTGCAGCAATGAGACAGGCTTGAGCGAGGTGCAGACAGAGCTATTCCTCAGAATGAAAGCAAGGGGGTTTGGTCAGGAGGTGTTGAGGTCAGCTGAGGAGAAAACAAGACCAAAGACTCCAGAGGAGGTACTATTTGGGGAGAGTAAGAGTGAAAAGCAGAAAAAGAACCTCATACATGACTGCCCACTACGACTGGTTATAGGATATTCAGCATATCACGCTAGAGTAAGAAACATCATTAATAAACATTGGAAGATTCTGAAAGGTGATCCAGTAATAGGTCGAGATTGGCCACGTACTCAACTAATATCATTTAGGAGGGCTAAATCAATGAGGAGAGAACTGGTGCAAAACATGCTCCATATTAGAGGAGGATCAGACTGACGAAAAGCCAAGAAATGTTTTTTCAGATGCACTAAATGCAAAGCATGCAGATACGGTCATAAAACCACCACGTCCAGTCACCCCTTAGATCCAATCACATTGAGATCAGAGGCACATATAACTGCAAAAGCGATTTTGCAGTATATGTGTTAGAATGCACCTGCCAAAAGAGATATGTCGGTAGCACAATCCACAAATTTTATGTACAGATCCTACAGCACCTCAGGGCTATCACCAATGATGATCAGATATCCAGTGGCCAGGCACATCAACCACTGCCACCAGGGAAATGCGGAATAATTCGTTTATTTTGTCATTGATTCTGTCCCCAAGAGTCCTAGAGGTGGTAACAGACAACTTCAGCTACGAAGATTAGAGTCTAGATACATACTTATGTTAAACACCAAAATACCCTACAGACTGAACTTAGATGAGGAGTTAACTGAACACCTTTATTGATTGTAGCACTCTCCTGTAGACAGGGTGCTAGACAGGGTGCTAGGCACAGAGAAGTCACATTTTTACCTTTACAATTTTTCTTTTTCACATGATCCTAGTTTGGTAAATAGTGTAATTTCTTAGTACACAAGTTTAAGTTTGTATGTCATTGTAGGGTGATTTCATTTCTTGCAAGAAAGTACCAAATGTTATTGATGCATATACAGGCTTTCCAATTACACTTTCTGTGATAAGGTGATTAATAATGTAAGAAGTATGTGAGACAGGTATTTTTGTCCACTGGTGTTGAATTCACATCTGCACCATGACACTGGTGATAACAGGCAAGAGTTGCGCGAGAACTCACTTGAGATAGAATGTTATTGTTTAGATTCTATTAACCGGTATTTGACTTATGTATATAGATAACTTTCATATGCATGTACTAATTTTGCCACATGTATACAGCGCACCTTGTAACCCAGTAATTAATTCTGGTTATTCCTTGTTTGTCACCACAGACACTTGTCTAACCTTTATTTACATACTTCTGCACCACCTGCATTAGATGTTGTAAATTTCTAATGTAGTCACCCTTCACGTGTTTTATAGAGACCAATTTTAAGTGTTCAATCCATTATTATTTTTAGGCTTTAACTCACTTTTATGTTTATATAAGAAGAAGTGTACCCTTCTATGTCCATCTGGCCACTGTGTTGTCATGACGATTTCCAATGTGGAAAAGCATATATTGGTCGATGACAACAGTGCCCATAATGTGATCAAGCTGCGTGACCATCGAAGAGCGTCAAGGTCTCTCTGAAGAATACATTTGGGGTCATATTACCTAGAAGTGCGTTAGAAAACGCACATCGCACATTCCCATATCGCCGGATTTTTTCGGCGTGATAGCGCGCAATTATCAATGCGCATCCCGTAGGCGAAATGAAATCCGGCGATAGTCGGCGATATGGCACATTAGCGCATGAAAACAAACGTTGTTTTCATGCACTAAAGTGTGCATTGATAATATGGGGGGGTGGAATCAGCGTTATGATCCACACCCCCATGTTATCCTTCCCCTACACCTGTTCAGAGCAGGCGTTGGGAGACCTGCGATAAACGAGTTTATCGCAGGTCTGCCTCTCCCAACGCCTGCCTTGCTAATAGGGTGTTCCCACCTCCAACCAGCTTTTACATGTGGTTGGATGTGGGAACGCCCACTTTGCATGTCATTAGCGATCTTTGTTGCCGACATGCAAAGTGGGCTTGAGCCAGGCGTTAAAATGCCCTTGTGGATAAGGCTCTAGAAGTATTGCTGCTTTCTCGGCACAATTCGCCGAAAAAGCGGCAATACTTCCCCTTGCTAATATGCCCCTAGGTGTTCAAAGCCCACGGTGTCAGCGCCTGTTTGTATTGAAGGAAACAGGATTGGAATATATATATATATACAACACCACAAATCCAATAAAGCGATCACTCAAAAGGTTACTCCACCACCAGTTGATTTATTTTCAGTTACGCTTTTAGCTTGACACACTCAAGATGGAAATATCTAAGTAGACACAAAAATCAACTAAATTATGTGAATGCCTGCCAGTATGGGAATGAATTATACAGGGAAGCCTTTATTAAGAAACCTGCACGCATGCTGCCAGCAATGGATGTGCATTTAAAACATCGGAGGTTTTCGACTGCTGATTCAAACAAATGAACTTTATCAATGTTGTTCACATGGGATTGCTGGAAAAGAGGACTGTGCCTTTAATGTTAAGTTAAATAAAACGGCAGTAGTTCTTCTATGTCTTTGCAACAAGCAACACCTGTGGACACTAGATATTGTGCACTTTTCAGGTTGACAAAGGTTTCAAGGACGGTACAAAAGGGGGATGGTGATGGACGGAGCATCTGAATCAATCAAACACTCACACCCAGTCTAAAGATCTGGGTTTAATCCATCACCGTTCTTTAGCCCACTCTGCCACCCCAGTTTAGACATGGCTATATGCAAATCAGTCTGACCCTGTGCCTCATGGGAACAAGGTTTCAAGGACAGCCGAAACGCGCTCCTGTTATTTTAAAGCGAGTGCTGCCTAATAAAACTTAGAATTTTCCATCTTGAGTGCAGGCTCCTTCTGGATTTGAGTGGAGTGTTTTGGATATTCCAAGGCATGCATGGCATTTCGCCTCTCACCTGCACCACGGGCTGTTTTGGATGCATGCCAACTAAGCCACACCATGTACTAATATATATGAACAAGCACTTGTGGTGAAACGCATTGCATTGGTGGTAGTGGTGGTGTAAATAAACACACATATATATATATATATATTCACTGAAAAAACCATAGGTTATAGGCCATATATAGTTAGGAATTTGCATTTACAAAACCTTGAAAATTCACTGAAAAACCATTGGTTATAGACCATATATAGTTAGGGATTAGCCTTTTCAAAACCTTATTTTACTCACACAAAACCATTGAAATTTCATATATAGTTAGTTCCACTAACTATATATCGCTCACCCGCAATCCACTGCTGATGATGTCACATATTACATCATTCATGACATGGTTAGTGACATCACTGATGACATCACTGATGACATCTCAAATGACATCACTGATGACATCACTGATGACAACATCCAGTGACTGTATGTTTCTGTAAAGTTAAAATATGTCTTACATATTGAAGAATGAGTGGATGTATAAGTGTCTGGATGAAGGATTTAGTAGGTGCATGACTGACTGTATGAGTGAGTGATTAAATGTGTCTCACTGAGTGCATGGGTTAGTGACTAAACTGTTTTAATTTGTGCATCATTATATCTGTTGTTCTACAAACTGCTGCATATGTTGATCAGTAGCTATATGAGTAACTGTATGGGTTATTCATTGGTTGTCCAAGTATTTGTATGGGAAACTGAGTGTGTGTGTATGGGTGGCTGGGAGGTGTGTGACTCTGTACATAGATGTGTGAGTAGTTGATTCACTATATGTATGGGTTCAAAAGTGCATGTGGAAACAGCTGTATGGGCGGTTGACTGTGCATGAGTGTATTAGTGAGTGAATGGATATCTCAGTGCTACATTTCAAAGTAAGTACATATGTAAAACACAGTACATGTGAGAGTTGACATATATAAATAACTGTGCATAAGAGCCAGTGAATGTGTGAGTGGCTGTATGGATCATTGTGAACATGTATCAGGGATTGTATAAGAGAATAAAGTAAATATGTGTTAGTATATGTTTGAATAAGTAAGGTGTGTATAACTGTATAGTTGAGAAAATGGAGGTGTGATTGATTTTTTGCATAACTGACTAGGTGTGTGAGTAACTCCATGGATGAGTGACAGTCTGTGACTGTCTGTTTACACTGATTGTATCTAAGGTTATATTAGAGTCTGAAGAGGTTCATGGTATTATCACATGAATGATATCATCAGTGATGTGATCAGTCATGTCAAATGAGATGTTATCAGTGATTTTATCAGTGATGTCATTTGAGATGTCATCAGTGATATCATTTGAGATGTCATCAGTGATGTCATCAGTGATGTCACTAACCATGTCATGAATGATGTAATATGTGACATCATCAGCAGTGGATTGCGGGTGCGCGATATATAGTTAGTGGAACTAACTATATATGAAATTTCAATGGTTTTTTGTGAGTAAAATAAGGTTTTGAAAAGGCTAATCCCTAACTATATATGGTCTATAACCAATGGTTTTTTCAGTGAATTTTCAAGGTTTTGTAAATGCAAATTCCTAACTATATATGGCCTATAACCTATGGTTTTTTCAGTGAATTTCATTGGTTTTTTAATAGCAAATATCAAAAGCTGTAAAATGTCAAGTACGTGATAGGTAAAAACTTTTTCGTGTTTATGCACGCTGATGTGCTTTGAACGCTGCCCCCCTCCCCTCTTTTCTCTTAGTAGTACTCTCTCTTTGCAGATAGTGAAGAGTAGTTAACGCAGGCCTTTACCCCCGTTGTAATCCGTCGTGCCTGCTTGTCTCTCCATTTGATTGATTGTTATCCAAGCATTTACTGTTTTACAATTGATTCTCTTTGGTTCATTCTCTATTTACAAACAAGCACAAAGTCGCAATACTCTGTTTAGTCTTTGCAGATAGTGAAAAATCGTGTAAAAAAATAAAATTAATCGAGCAAAATCAGTAGGCCACTAATTGGATCTCTTTTTGACCTCGCTAAAATAGAAATATTAGGAACAACCCTTCATGAGAAATACGAAAATAGTGAGATGAACTGAGCTCCACACCATGAGGGCTGCAAGACAGCTCGGCTCCGTCACCCACCCCGCCCAAAATAACGACAAACCCTATGCAAATATTAAAAATATAGACAACACACCAGCAAAGAAACAGGGTAAAACGTTTTATTAAATAACTATTTACATAACTATTTTATACTTTTTATTGCCCGATCCGGCTAGCTCAATCGATCGAGCATGAAACTCATGCACTCTGATAGCAAGCGTTGTTACTGATGCTATGCAGACCAAAACTGGTTTTCAGTTTGTACATTTTTCTAGATTTTTCCATCCAAGGTTGGTTGAGTTTGTAGAACGATGGCTTCAGATTTTCAACATACGGTGTGGTGGCGCGGACTGGGAGGGGGCGCTTCGCTCCTGCCCCCTCCCCAAGTAAGATTTTCATACGTGAAAGTACGTTAATGATTTTGGTCCCTGAGTTGCTTCAATGTCACTGCCATTCTCAAATGGCATAAGTTCTGGATGTTGGGTGCCATAGTTCAGAGTTCTGAGCAGCGCTTGTAACACTGTCTGAAGCTTATTTCCACCTACTACAGCTTCACTATTCTCAAAGTAAGTGAGTGTCGTTTGTGGACCTGACTGCATTTGAAAACAATGTGATATGGTACCTCCCTAAACCGCTTGACGGAGGCCCCCGAGGGGCGGTGTGATGGCACGGACTCGGAGAAGACGCTTGGCTCCGACCCCCTCCCCAAGTCTTATAGCACCGGTTTAGCCTGAGATCGCCCCCGACATAGGCGGCCGGCTCCCGGGGTCCGGCGGAACTTTTTGCCTTTTGATGACTCTTCTATTCTGGACCTTGTCCCACAATCCGTTTGACCTGAAGACACGCTGTAGTGGGGCGCCCCTTTACCGTTTTAGTTGCCATTCCGCCCGCTTTTGCTACACTGTGCCTCTTCCGCCATTCAGCTGTTTACCGCCCGCTCTTGCGACTACAGCGTCTCGCTCACCATGTAGTTGAGTTGCTCCCGCTCTTGCGATGCAACGATAGGCGACTGCCACAGGACTCTCAAAATGGCGGCCGGCTCTTCAGATTTGGGCGTGGTCCACTAAAATGGCCCTGGGACACCTTGGAACTCGGACGCTTCCCTGATAGGGCTTGGGTCCCATTCTCGAAAGCGTCCCCTCAGCCGTGAAGATTCTACAAAAGTCTTGGGGGCCCCCGACTCCCGCAGGCTTCTGGTGGGGAGCGGCTGCCATGTCTGCTCGTGGAATGGCCACGACGGAGCTACGAGATGGTAGTGCTCTCATGCTGACGCCAGCTTTAGTCTGAAACATCCAGAAACACTGTAGACTACCAATTCGATCAGTTCCGGTAGCGCCCCAACATGACCCGGTAGAGAAGAACTTGCCCTCCCCTCTTTGACTGATGGTTCTTGTTGCCTGTCCCCTCTGTTGTCATTTTACAGAACTTTTTGGACTGCTGAAAGGGGTTGTGTTCCGAACGCTGGTTGGTGGAGACATTTTGACTATATTCTTGACCTACGTTGTCGCGTAATGCGTTATATGACACGCCGCGTTAGCGCAACCGGAAGTGATCCGGGGCGCGGCGCGCAGCGCGTAACGTAAGCATAACAGGTCATGTGACTTGTTAATAAAACTTTTTATTGGTTCATTTTACTTTTGTTATTTTAATAATGAAAAGCTTGGTCATATGACCTAAAAAATACGCTTTTTATTGATTTCAAACTTTTTTTTAAATAACATATATGTTATAATATTCCAGGCTAATGTACTTTCCCGGAAAATTTACAACTGTCCTGCAAGTAAAATATATTCCTTTTTCGAGAAAAAGGGCGTTTATTCGTTCCATGACGGAGCCGTTGAGTAAAAGAGACTCGGCCTGCTGTCTTACTCGCCGATACGCCTGATTATCAGATTCTTATCGATCACTTTATGTTGCAGGAGTAGAAAACACAACTGCCCTTGACCATTTATCTTTACTGCGTTCCTACATATTATACCTTTTATCCGTCATGTAATTGGACTGCTTTATTTCACTTGCCTTTTACTGATTCTAAAACAGTGACTAAAAGTAAAAACTTTACCAATGTAAATACTACTACCATGTTTTGTTTTAAAAACCTTTATTGTGAAAATGTCAGTATACAAATACGGGCCTATAACCACGTGGGCCGGCCACGGAGCAAACTGAAATCGTATATGATGAGGAGACATTTACATTATAGAGGAACGTAACGAACGAGCCATTAGGTTGCAAGAACTAAGGTGTCCAACAGTTGCGGAATCGGTGGACGTACATTTTGTAATTAAAATACGACAGGACCACTTACAAAAAAGTTATCTAGATATACATTTGCGTGCAAGTACCATGGGTGACGTTAATTCGAACTTTCAATAGTACAGTAATCAATAACACATCAGAACCTAATATCAATAGGGATGTCGAAATATTCAATCAATTCTCGTCCCCGCCCGCCATAAGCATCAAAACTGCATTCCTATCTCGTGATATCAACGTTGTTCAACCAGTACACAACAAGGAGTTACGAGTCCCATTTATACCGGCGCCATTTTGGGCGAGGCCGGGCAGGTCCAAGATATAGTCAAAATGTCTCCACCAACCATCGGCCAGACCAGAACCCCTTTCGGCCCTTTATGCTACAAGATGGTGTCTTCCATTCAGAAAATATTGTTGGCAGCATTTTGAAAGGAAAGATAAACAGCCGTTCTCCTAGTGAGTCTCACATTGTTACATTTAGGAAGAATGTTGAAGAGTAATATGTGGAAAATCTGAAGCCATTTTTCTACAAACTCTCAATCAGCCTTGGATGGAAAAAAAATCCTGAAGAATGTACAAACTGAAAACCAATTCTTGTCTGTATAGCATCAACAGCAACGCTTGAGTCAGCTTTGTGTCAAGCCGCCATTTTCATTCAAACAATAGCGTCCCCCTGCACACATTCAGGGACCTGGTCGTGTCTTCAGGTGAAACGGATTGTGGGACAAGAAGCAGAAAGGAAAAGGAAAAAAGTTCCGCCGGACCTCGGGAGCCGGCCGCCTATGTCATGGGCGATCTTTGGCCACACCAGGGCAATAGTGAAGCTGCAGCAGGTGCAAATAAGCTTCAGACAGTCTTCAACTTAGTCTGATTCTTATAATAAGTGCGTCGACAACACACACAAGTGAAATTAGGCCTCTCACTTGAATTCATTTGACTTTCGGCGCAGCATTGTAGGATGGCCACACCAGTGCGGCAACTTGCTGGACACAACCTCGGTGCCATCCGGATCTCGGCGCGTTCGAGTCAATGTACCGCAAGAGTGACCGAAGCTCAGCTGGACACGCCGTCTTTCGGCGCAGCATTGTAGGATGGCCACACCAGTACGGCAATTTGCTGGACACCACCTCGGTGCCATCCGGATCTCGGCGTGTTGTGCTGCCTTCGGCCTACTGTAGCCGCAAGTGCGGACGCATCTCAGTTGGACGGCGAGTGAAAAGATAAGGGGCGCCGCACTGCAGCCGAGGAGCCTCCATCTTGGGGGAGACGCACAGCCCCCACTGACTGACGCGACCTCACAGGCCAATGGGGCGCCCCACGCCGACTTTCGGCGCAGCATTGTAGGATAGCCACACCAGTGCAGCAACTTGCTGGACACTAACTCGGTGCCATCCGGATCTCGGTGCGTTGTGCTGCCTTCGGCCTATTCGCACACCGGTCCGCTACTGACGCCGCCTCACGTGCCAACGGATTTTCTACGCTTTTTGTAGCCCTATGCCGCGTAACAGGTCATGTGACTTGTTTATAAAACTTTTCATTGGTTCATTTTACTTTTGGTTTCCTAAAGATGGAAGGCTTGGTCATATGACCTAAAACTAACACTTTTCATTGGTTTAGAACATTCTTTTTTCCCAAACGATGAAAGCCCCACCTTGTTTCTGGATGATTCAGACTGAAGCTGGCGTCACCATGAGAGCACCACCATCTCGTGGCTCCGTCGTGGTCATTCCGCGAGCAATCATGGCAGCCGCTCCCCACCGGAAGCCTGCAGGAGTCGAGGGCCCCCAAGACTTTTGTAGAATCTTCACGGCTGAGGGGACGCTTTCGAGAATGGAGCCCAAGCCCTAGCAGGCAAGCGTCCGAGTTCCAAGGTGTCCCAGGGCCATTTTAGTGGACCAGGCCCAAAACCGAAGAGCCGGCCGCCATTTTAAGAGTCCTGTGGCAGCCGCCTATCGCTGCACTGCAAGAGTGGGAGCAACTCAACTACATGGTGAGCGAGACGCTGTAGCCGCAAGAGCGGGCGCAACTCAGCTGGATGGCCGCCACCTGGGGAGGCCCGTTCACGCCGCCTCCCCCACGCCCCCCCCGGGCCGCCCCACGCCAATTTTCGGAACAGCATTGTAGGATACCAAAACCAGTGCGGCAGTTTACTGGACATCACCTGGGTGCCATCCACATCTCAGTGCGTTCTGCTGCCTTGGGACTATTCGCACAACAGACCGCTACTGACGAGGCCTCCCCCCGCACCACCCGGGACGCCCCACGCTGTTTTTCTGAGCTGCATTGTAGGATCCCAAAAACCAGTGCGGCACCCAGGTGACATCACCTGGGTGCCGTCCAGAACTCAGCACGTTGTGCTGCCTTGGGACTATTCGCACAAAAGACAGCTTCTGACCATTGTTGCTTTTTTTTGTCAAAAATGTTTAAATGTTTGTTACAGTTTTTGTTCCGTTCGTTATATTTAAAAGTTAATAAAGTTTTATAATCCCACTTTGTTGAAGTGCTATATATTTTTAAAAAATCGGGTGAATGGGGCCTTGAATCGGGTTATTGTCATGTGTGGACTTTGCAAGTGTACTGCTACAGGATCGGACATTTCAAACTCAAATGCACGTTCTTTTTCTTACCTTTCCGAAGCAAGGAGCGCAATAGCAGGCAGAGAAAGGGTGATGCAAGTGTTGAACACTGCCTGGCCTGGAAAGTTGCTGGCAGTGCCCCCCCCCCCCGCCCGCTCCTGAAAGAGGACACACACACACCGCCGCCCCGAGTACTTCACAGATCTTTAAAAGACCATGCGCTTGTTCATGAGGCTTAAATGGTTTATCACCCCTTCTAGAACCCCTGCATCGACCCTCTGACGTTTCCTAGAAGAATTACCACGTGACACAATACCAAGCCTTGTCAGCTGAAACCCCCGAGGAATCGTGGGGCATATTATCAAGGGGGTTTATCTCCGCTTTTTTGGCTTTAAAAGCCAAGAAAGCGGAGATAAAATTATCTCCCTATTACCAAGCTGTCGCTAACACCAGTTAGTGACAGCTAAAAGGAGATAGCGACCATCTTGGGCCCCGCTTTGCATGTCAGTGATATTTATCACTAATGACATGCAAAGTGGGCGTGCCAAGATGTTAGCGACTGGAAACAGTCCCTAACATCGCTATCTCCTATTACCAACTTTTGGAGATATTCGCGCTAAGCGTGAATATCTCAAAAAGCTAACACCTGCCCTGAGCAGTTCTTAGCCATGTTATCCAATGGGAGGTGGATAACATGGCTAAGAGCATTTGCTCGATAATGCATGAATATCGCTGACTTTTCAGCGATATTCATGCATTGCGGCCGTTTTTTATCGCATTTGCGATAAACCTTGCTAATAGCAAGGTTTATCTGCGATAAAAATCGCCGATGTGCTGCGATAATTTTTGTCTCTAAACAAGTTAGAGACAAAAATTATCGCTAGTTGTTGGTAATATGCCCCCGGGTTTTTGCTTGCAGAAATCGGGAGGCGGGAGACTAGCACTGAAATCAGTAGTCTCACGCCTGAATCGGGAGGGTTGGCATGTCTGGATTCTCTACAGCTGGGGCCATAAACTACATCCGCAGGGCTAGGTGATAGCCTGGGACCGGCCTGGCATCTAAAATGGCTGCCGTGCACGACAAAATTGTGGCATTGGAAAAAAGGCAAGATGGTGCAGACAATGTTTATCAATAAGGATTCATTTATAACAAAATATTTTATCGCACTGACAAATTGGCGGTCAACACTTCCTGATTTCCATCGAATCGAACGTTAACAGACGTCACGCAGCAAAAAAAAAAAAAAGCTCACGCACAGCCGCTGGAAGACATGTATCAACATATATGAGCCTCCTCAGCCACCCTCAGAAAACATAAGGGATTAGGATACGTCTACCGCACCCCCTTATACCTAGTAATTTAATTAAAACGAAACACAAAATGGCGAATTCCCGTTTCGCTACCAGTTTGCGACCCGGTTCGCGGCCCGTGAAGCGCTTCTACCGTGAAAAATAAATTTTTTTTTATTTTCCCCACGGGACCCTTTAATAGCCCCAACAACATTCCTAGGGGGTCAAGAGGGGTATACCTTGCCCCCTTTCATTAAATTCCCCCTTCGTTTTTCACCTCTTCTTCTCTCTCGATCCTACCGAGAGATAAGATGGCGGCCGCTCCGGACTGTTTAGAATGTTGACAGACACCGGGGAGCCAATCAGCTTCGCATCGCAAAGTTCTGTTTCGCGAAAAGTAAGCGGACCGGAGCGCAGCCCGGAGCGCTGTTACAGATATATATCTTGTTTTGAACGTTAATTTCTCAAAATCCACTGGAGCACATATATTGAGACCTAGCAAAGGCACATCGGGCTAACAGTCCCTACAATTTTGCCAGGTTTCGTGCAAATCCATTCAGCCGTTCGAGCTAAAAGTGAGGCCAAAGGCCCTATGGAAATTAACATGGGAAAAACGTGTTTTGGGACCCCCCTTTTTTATCGGCCCCCCCTTGACGAAACCCCCCCAAATTTTCAGGGGCTGCTCAGAAACAAAATGTGCCATTTTCCTGAACATTTCAGCCGATTCCGTCCACAAACGCCAAAGTTATTAGACATAGAATTTTCAAAAGTTCCATAGACAAATAATCCTAACTATATATACCTACTGGCGAACGCCAGTAGGTAATATATGTATATATATATATATATATATATATATATATATATATATATATATATATATATATGAGTCCGAAAACTGGTGTAGTCCTATTTGAAGAAACCAGAGTCGAGGCCCAAATATATTTTCAGTGCTCAAGGTTTTATTTGGCAGAAAGATTCAACAGCCCCAACGCGTTTCGAGGTAAGCCTACCTCTTGGTCACGGGTGGAGTAACATCAGTTCGCCATTCTTTTAAAGTAAACAACGAGATGCATTCCGTCATGCATCACGTGCACATAAACATTGAAGAAACACTACGATCAGGCTACAATGTATCAGTGAGTTTGTTTTCACAATAGTTCAGTTTGATTGCTTCTATCTCAGCAAAATATACGACATGCATATTGGCTTTACAGCTACATATGCAGGCAACTATTCACATCGTGTATCACATTTATCAAATTAACAAATAAATGTCAGAAAATACATAAATGTCTGTTATGTATAAGCTGTCTCGAAGAAAATCTCGGCCCAAGTGGGCTTTTGACCTTCACAATACTGTTCATAATGTCGAGTCATAATTCTAGTCCTGCCCCAGTGGGCGTGAAGTCCTTCCCTGCAAAAAACGAAACAATCCAATTTTAGCCTGTGTGCTCACACCAATTACTGTGCTAATAACTTCACAAGTGCTATTTAAAAATCACCTTTCTTTAAAAGTTTCCACATTACTACAGAGACGCGACAACAATTAATTGATTCATTCAAATTACTCATACAGGTGTACTGCTAGTTCTTCTCCAAGGTTGTGCCCAATCGGTTGAATGGTGTTATATTTAATTATATATTTGGACTCTAGTTTTCGTAACTCTAACCATCTGTTCCCACCTCTCTCTTTATTTTCAACACAGTCTAGCACCGTAAATGTCAGCAGATTGGGGTTCTGATTATGTACTGCCGCAAAGTGCCTTGCTACTGGGTATTGGTGGTTCAGGTTTTTTATTGCTCTTAAGTGTTCTAATACTCTGAGTTTAGCCTGTTTCGTGGTGCACCCAATGTAAAATTTGTCGCATGGACAGTGTAATGCATAAATAGCATGGTCAGTCGTGCAGCTAAGGTGTTTGGTGATCTTGTGTGCCTCTTGATCTCTAGAAATCATTATTGATTTACAATTTTTGCTGGTCTTGCACGCTTTGCAACGTTTGCAAGGAAAAAATCCTTGTATTGCATCTGCTTTGGGACATTCTCTGATTAATGTCGTGCTCAGGGTGTCCTTTAATGATTTTGCCTTCATGTAAGTCAATGATGGTGTCTCATGTATGGCCTCACATAAATCTTTATCCAATTTCAGGATATCCCAAAATTTCCGTAAACTCCGTCTCACTTCCCAGGACTGACTGTCATACCGGGTTATGAATCGGATTTTATCGTCTACAGGACGTTCTTTAGGGATCAGGAGTTCTTTTCTATCCTTTTGATCAACCTTTCTTTCTGCCTGTTTGATAATTTCATTGGAATATCCCCTTTCACGAAATCTTGCTATCATGAGTGCTTTTTCCTTTTCATAGTGCGGCCCTGTGCTGCAATTTCGCTTAAGCCTGTAGACGATAAAATCCGATTCATAACCCGGTATGACAGTCAGTCCTGGGAAGTGAGACGGAGTTTACGGAAATTTTGGGATATCCTGAAATTGGATAAAGATTTATGTGAGGCCATACATGAGACACCATCATTGACTTCCCAGGACTGACTGTCATACCGGGTTATGAATCGGATTTTATCGTCTACAGGCTTAAGCGAAATTGCAGCACAGGGCCGCACTATGAAAAGGAAAAAGCACTCATGATAGCAAGATTTCGTGTTGTATATATATATATATATATATATATATATATATATATATATATATATATATATATATATATCCGTTCCAATTCCTACTTCTCGGCAAAGGTGCAGAGTCCTCGATGTAGGTACAGACCACAAACACTGCGATTAGTATTAATTCAAGGGTGGTTTATTGTTCTTCTGTCCCCAGCATTGACGCGTTTCGGCTGCAGCAAGGCAGCCTTGATCACATGACTACAAAGAACCAATAAGTGTACTTATATATTGTGAATGCTCCCAATCAGACTTAAGTGCAACATAAACATGGAAGAAATACTTTGTAAACGGAGCTATTATCTAAAATCCCATCAACAATGTACAATGGTCCATGTGCAAAAGGCAAATTCATTTCATGGTAAAAAATGTTTCGATGTAAACACATGACAAGGCAAATTAATATATTTACACACTATTTACAAATAAATATATCATTATATACTGATGCCTGTGGAATAAAGTGCATTGCCCATCAAATTATGATTCACTCCACTTCATGTATAAATGTATTCCAAGGTTGCAAAAAGTCTCACATATAAGGAACGTGCAATATATACTGTTATAAAGTGCAAAATTAGTGATAATGTGCAAAATTGTGCTTGTTAAAACCGAGTGCTATACTCTAATGTTTTAAGGGAGTGCATTGGTGGTGGCACGCTAATTTAATCTCTATTAATGAAGAGTTACATGCCACCCACTAACAGAAGCAAATGTGTGTAATAGTCACAATAACATCAGAAAACCAATTTCAGACAACGCATGTGATAAGGCACAACGGAAACATCATGGCATAGTGCTCAATGTCTGATAAGAAAAGCTTACAACATGGGGTACGGGGCCAAACGGGTTTTACTGTTTCAAGTGAATATTATGGCCTAGTGCCCTTTTCACTGTTCAGTGGACAGCTTCATCTCAACGGATATTAGTTCGTAAGTGAAGTGACAGGGTGACTGATATAACTCACTGTGCTGTTACCTCTAGAGGAAACAGTAAAGGTCCTCCCCTGTGTTTAGACCGTTAGGGATTCTGGTATCGAGTAATACGATGTACTTACTCTCAAGCTGCCTTAACGCTTTCTCCCTGTTTCCCCCTCTGATATTTTTCGGCACCGCATCAATGATAAAATATCTCAATTCATTTAGGTTCTTATTGTGGACCAATTCGAAATGCCGGGCTACCGGATAGTTGCCATCCGAATTGACCACAGCCCGTAGATGTTGCAAAATGCGGTTAAAAGCCTGCAGTTTGGTGCTACCAACGTACCTGAGGCCACAGGTACATTGGAGCACATATACTGCGAAGTCCGTGCGGCAGGTGAAATGATCCCTGATCTTGATGGGAGTAGGGTCAAAAGCAGAGCAATACTCACTGGTATTTACACCAAATTTGCAGGCCCTGCAAGATATACACTTATAAAAACCGCATTTGTTGGAAATACGCTGAGGTTTTATTACTACCTCCGGACTGGATTTAACCAACATATCCCTCATGGATGGAGCTCTTCTAAACACCACCCCTGGTTCAGCTGGTATGAGGGGGGCCAGAGTAATATCAGTCTTTAAAAGGGGCCAATGCTTCTTCAAAATTCCTCTCACTTTTTTGTGATCATCATTGAATGTGGTTATCAGGCTGATGTTGTTAGTCTGGGTCTCAACCTCACTCTCAACTGGACTAGGGGTAACAACCCCAGTAATGGAGGCTAGATAATTATCCCTGTCCAGTTGGTTGGCTCTGTCTTTCGCCTCTAACAAAAGGGCCACATCGTATCCTCGGGCACAGAATCTTTCCAGCGCCTCATTCTGGCATCTTTCCAAATCTGATGGGGTGCTGCAGATTCTCCTCATCCTAAGAAACTCACCATACGGGATGCTTCTAATCAAATGGTTAGGATGGGAGCTACTCGCGTGCAGTATGGCGTTGCCCGCTGTAGCTTTCCTGTGCAAGCGAGTGTTAACCCTCCCATTCTCAATGTAAATCTCCACATCAAGAAATTGGATGACTTGTGTACTAATCTGTGAGGTGAAACCTAAATTAAGGTTATTTACATTAATCAAATTGACGAATTCATTAGCTGACTCCAACGACCCTCTCCAAATCATGCATATGTCGTCAATGAATCGCCAGAAATGTACCAAGCAGTTGGGGAAATAGTCGGCGAGTACTTTTTTGAGGACATGCTCCTCCCACCACCCCACATGCAAACATGCGTAGGTGGGAGAGAAGCATGCCCCCATAGCCACCCCTCTTAGCTGCTGGTAGACCTCACGGTTATACAGGAAGTAATTATTGTTCAGACATAATTCAAGCATGCTCATTAACATATTGCTATGTTGACTGTAAGATATGCTCCGTTTGTTTAAATAATATCTTACTGCATTTAAACCGTCATTATGCGAGATGCTAGTGTATAATGAATTAATGTCTAAAGCAATCAAAATAAAGTCATTTTCCCACTTGATGCTGTTAATTTTAGAGAGGAAATGGCCAGTGTCTTTTATGTAGGATGGTAAATTTTCCACATACTCGTGCAGGAATTGATCGACATATCTTGAAATAGACTCCAGTAAACTCCCTTGGGCGGACATGATAGGTCGCCCTGGGACCGGTAAAGTTTGTTTATGAATTTTGGGAATTAAATAAAAGAAAGGAGTGACAGGGAAATCGTTTTTCAAAAAGGCATGCTCTTGTTTGCTCAGTAACCCAAGGCGTCTCCACTGATTCAATTCTTTGTGGGTTTTCTCTTTTAAGCTCTTGATGTCATTAAAGCTGCCTTTTCTATAGCAGGTGGTATCATTTAAATGTTTTTCCGCTTCTGCCATGTACAAATCCCTTGGCCAGATGACAGTGTTGCCACCCTTGTCGGATTTGTTAATTATGAGATTCGAATCACTCCTTAACTTCTTCATTAGTCTTTGGTATTGTCTCTCCATGTATTTGATTCTTTTCTTTCTGCGTGCAGTGCTTATTCCCAATCCTTTCAAATCCTCCACAACTATGTCACAGAAAGCATCAATGTTATCTTTCGGCATGATAGGACAGAAAGTGGACGGGGGCTTGAAGGGTGTCACACATGGTTGATTCATTGAAATCCCAGCCCTGGAAAGATTCTCCTGGGTGGAGCCTGGTTCAAACTCCACATTTTGTGCCAGTTCGTTTGCCACTTTCAAAGCGTTCACATCAGAGATCTGAAATACTTTTGACGGTTGGGTTTGGTTGGTAATGTTCGCGGCCCGAACCTGAGCATTATTCAGTTTGAAATGCTTCCTCAATTTTAGTTTGCGGATGAATTTGAAGACATCTATGCGTGTCTGCACGTAGTTAAAAGAATTTTTTGGACAATAGGACAAGCCCAAAGAGAGGAGTTGCATCTCTGCTTTGGATAGGGTGGTATCGGACAGATTGATGACAGTGTTGTCCTGTGTTTCTGTTGTATTGGCGGTTATGTTCAAACTCTGATTATGGGCCTCTGTTGGGTTATGTAGGGGTGGGTTAGATGCAGCCATTAGCGTTTCTTCCCTTGCCCTCTGCCTCTCTTTGCATAACCTCTGCCTTTTGAGTTTTCTCCTTGCGCTGCGCTTTTTGTTTGCTGTTCTTCGTTTATTTTCCGCTGTTGGCGGGTTAGCGGTCGCAGCGTTTTGTGTCTGTCCTCCACGAGAAAAACCAATTCCTCAGATGGCGTATATTTGGTAGGAACTAATCCCCGATTAGTGCCTCCTGCTGCCCCTTCATCTGAATCATAACTGCTGCTTCTAGAGCTCATTTCCGGTTCTGATGTCTCCAATCTTTGCTCATTACCACCTGTTGCCTCAACATTTTTTGCTGCCAGTGCTTGTCTTTTTACGTTGTCAAATTTGCGCGCAAACGTGAAAATCCTACCAGTTTCGTAGTCATTTTTATCTCTTGCAAACTTATATTGTTTGCGCTGGCTAATTGTTTCCTGGTGTTTAACCAGCCTGGCGTCTATCTCCTCCCTTTGTTTTTTGATGAAATCTTTGTCTTCTTCCATTTCCAATTCATTATTTAATTCCTCTATTTGCTTCATGATTTCTATGCGGTCAATCTCAGCATATTTTATAAGCAAACAAACCATATTCATTGAGGCGTCTAAATTCATCGTGGCCCACTCTTTCAACAGGAGGGGATTGGGGTTCTCAAAAGATGGTGCTGTCAGTATCCTTAATCCCCTAGGCACACGCCCCACATCTTTATATTTTTGCAATGATCGGTGCTCCCACCATTTGGTGGTTTCAGTTCTTAAAAGCTTCTCCAAGCGTTTCATTTTACTTCTTAAATCCGTCGTTTTTTCATTTGCCTTAGCGTTGTCATTTTTGGTTTTTAACGTTGGCAAATTAACAAACATTTCATCTGCCAATGCCTCCCGGTTCCTTAAAGCCTCTGCTGGTAAGGACATTCTGCTGTGAACAATAAACCCAATGCCTTTTGACCGCGGGACGAAAATACGATCCCCAGCAGTCTTTCAATGCTGATAGCGCAGCTCTCCTTTCACCCGCAAAATGGTCAGCCAGTATTTCGGCGCTCACGGACTAGTCGGCTTACCCGTCTGGGATCCACACGGCGCTTCGTCGATGTCCTCCGACCTCTTCAAAGCTCCTCTGCGGAAACCTCCGGGCATATCCTCCGCGTTCGAACCAGAATGCACCCCAGCAGAATAGATCGCAGTCGCAATCGAATCGTTCGCAGCCGCGTAATGATTCCTCCTCCCAAAGATCGTCGTTAGGGTACAATCAATGTGCTTATTGTAGACAAGAGGGTCACATTAAATTCAATTGCCCTGTGTTGAATGAACGTAATGGTGGTAACTTATCTAGAGGAGGTCGTGGTGGTTCGCAGCAGGCATCACGTGGTAAAGGTCGTGGTACTCAGAATGATCGTTCTGATAACTCCTCTAATAATAATAATTGCTTTGATCAACGTGGATCGCCGCAAGGGCGATCTGCGCAGTATAATGTAGACGATTATTACGTCGATCAGGGAACTGACGACAGTAATTACTAGGACAGCCAAAGACAAGGAGAGGGAGTGGTATCAGTTCCGGTTGATCAGAGAGGGCCTTACGTCGCAGTTGCTACATCGGGCGTCGTTGAGCCTTTTCTGTTGGACACTGGTGCAGCGAAAAGTTCTATTCAGCATTCGAAACTCCCTGGCGCACCTTTGTCTGGCTTAACAAATGTTTCCGTTGGATTCTCTGGCGCCCCCGTTAGCAATCCAGTTTCGTGCCCTTTGCCCCTTACAATTGGGCCACGTGAGCTAGAAGCTCCATTGATTCTAACCACAGGTTGTGGTGAAAATCTTTTGGGCCTGGATTTGCTTAAACGTTTGTACGCAACTTTGTATTGTTCTCCTGCGGGTGTAAAGCTTACGTTAGGAGAGAGGGTTGTCTCTCCCATGTACTTGTCTCTCGACAAGCTCCCACCGGAATTGAGTTCTCTTCCCGCGTCTTTGTGGGCAAAGGGTCCGAATGACGTGGGCCTACTTGATATCTCCCCTTATGTTGTTCAGTTGAAATCTAATGTGCGTTTGCCACGTATTCCCCAATATCGTATATCCCTTGATGGTGAGCGAGCACTGTTAGCGATCATTTATGATCTGATTGAGAAAGACGTTATTGAAGAAACTCGGGGAAACGTGTGCAACAGCCCTGTGTTGCCCATTCTTAAACGTACGGACCCTTCCAAACCGCCTGTTTACCGTTTTGTTATCGATTTACGGGAGGTGAATAAAATAGTGGTTCCTCAATTTCCTGTTGTGCCTGACATCACGGCGCTACTGACTCTGATTCCAGCTTCTGCATCGTGGTTTTCGGTGATTGACTTGAAAAATGCGTTTTTCAGCATCCCGATTGCCGAAGAGAGCAGGGACCTTTTCGGTTTCTCTCTCGGTGGACGTAGCTTCCGGTTCAAACGCGCTCCTCAGGGCTACTGTGAAAGTCCGTCGATTTACAGTCAAGCCTTGAAGGGTCAGCTGGATGCGTTTCGATTGCCGGTTGGTGCGGCCTTAATCCAATACGTCGATGACTTATTGGTGGCTGCCGATACTCAGGACATTTGCAAAATCGCTACGGTGTCGTTGCTGCAACATCTCTGTGAGTTGAATCACAAGGTATCACCTACTAAACTCCAATATTGTTGTCAAGAAGTAACCTATCTAGGTCACTTATTGTCAAAGGAGGGAAGGAGGTTGACCCCAGAGAGAATTGCAGCGATTGCACGAATGGCTGTGCCAAAAACCCAAAGAGATGTGCGTGCCTTTCTAGGTATCACGTCGTACTGCAGGCAATGGATTCCTAATTTTTCATTGCTAGCGAAACCATTGGTGGCTCTTACGTGCAAGGATGTTCCAACTCCTTTACCATGGACGGAAGAATGTCAGAAATGTTTTTCTGAACTGCGTGATTCATTGTGTTCGGCTCCTGTGTTGGGTACTCCCGATTACAGTAAGCCATTTACATTATATGTTCACGAAAGGGAAGGTTGTGCTTTGAGTGTCTTGACGCAACCTTTTGGTGGTAAGCAACGTCCATGCGCATATTTTTCCTCGACCTTGGACCCAGTAGCTAAAGCATTGCCGAGTTGTTTGAGAGCAACTGCGGCAGCTGCGGTCTCCATCCGACAATCAGCAGGATTGGTCATGGATAATATGCTTACGGTGATGGTTCCGCATGCAGTCGATACTCTTTTGAATCGTACGAAAACTCAGCACTTGACGAGTGCGAGGTTGTCTGGGTACAAGTTGACGTTGCTGGCAAGCCACATTCAGATAAAACGTTGTAATGTTCTGAACCCGGCAACTTTGTTACCAATTAGCACAGAGTCAGATGAAGTAGCAGAACATGATTGCTACTTGAGGACTGAAGAGGAAACAAAAGGTCGAGTGGACCTTAAAAACACTCCATTGGAAGATCCGGATGGCACACTGTATGTGGATGGGTCATGCTTTAAGTTGCCGAATGGCGATGTGACTACTGCTTATGCTATTGTAACGCTGAATACTGTTGTTGAGACTGCAAGGTAGAATCAGAATTCTGCCCAGGCTGCAGAATTGATTGCCCTCACTAGAGCATGTGTGTTAGCAAAAGGGAAACGTGTGAATGTGTTTACTGATAGCCAATATGCGTTTGGAGTTGCTCATAGCTTTGGACGATTGTGGAGAGAGAGAGGTTTCTTGACGTCGCATGGTACGAAGATTCAGCATGGCCAGCTTGTGAATGATCTTTTGGATGCATTGACGTTGCCAAAGCAAGTAGCGATTGTTAAATGTAGTGCGCATCGTAAGGTGACGGATGATGTTGGTCGTGGTAATGCGTTTGCAGACGAGATCGCTAAGGAGACTGCCCGGAACCTTAGCACTCGAATGTATGTGACGAGTTCGGTTAGGTGGCCTACAGAATCGAGCATGTGTGAGGACACTATCGAAAGTGTGAAAGAAATTCAGAATGAGGCCACCGAGACTGAAAAGATGAAGTGGAAGGAAAGCACGGGAAAGTTGGATGCGAATGGTTGTTGGATTGATTTGTCGGATCAGAAAAGATGGTTGTTGCCCGATGCGTATGTGCTGGCCGTTGTGACAATGGCGCATGGGTTAGCACATATTAGTGCGAAAGGTATTTGTAAGTTGTTGTCTCCTGTATGGAAGAATGATGGTATCACGAAATGTGCTGAACGTCTGGTGAAGAATTGTATGGTGTGTATGATGTACAATCCTGGCAAAGGAACCCCAACTCCTCCTGGCAGTTTTGCTCCCCCTTCGTATCCCTTTGAGGTGATTCAATTGGACTTCATCCATATGGAGCGATGCAACAACCTGAAATACGTTTTAGTTGTGGTTTGCGCATTCTCCCGATGGATCGAGGCTTATCCTCTCAAAGACAATACTGCTTTGTCTACTGCGAAAATCCTACTGAAGGAATATTTTCCTCGGTATGGAATGCCTAGAGTCGTGTGGTCAGATAACGGAAGTGAGTTTGTGGGTAGTGTGATGAAGAGTGTGTGTAAGGGCCTTGGAATCAATCAGAAATTCCATAGCGCCAATCATCCCCAGTCAGCTGGTTTGGTTGAAGGGTACAACGGCACCCTTAAACTAAAACTAGCGAAGATTCAGGCTACAACTGGTCTTTCGTGGCCTGACGCTTTACCTTTAGCATTACTGTCAACTAGGGCGACTGTACACTCCCGAGTAGGGCTTAGTCCCTATGAAATAGTGTTCGGTCGTCCCGCAAATGTTTGGGGGGTTCCTAGGCCAGGAATGTTCTCTGATCTTGAGTACCCAATGTTGATCGATTATCTACATGACTTGACTGCTAAACTGAGGTTAATTCACCAACAGGTTTACGACGCACTGCCGACGCAGACGGAGGGTCCAGGCCACCAGCTCCAGCCCGGAGACTGGGTGGTGACGAGAAATTTTTCACGCAAACATAACCTAGATCCGAGGTTCACCGGACCCTATCAAGTGCTCCTGGCTACGAGGACTGCCGTTCGTCTCGAGGGACGTAAGAATTGGGTGCATGCCACCCACACTAAACGAGTCCCTATTCCTTTGCCGGCAGACCCGTGGGTAAGGAGAGGCATTGCGTCAACGGAAACAGAAACATTGTCGGCGTTTGTACCTTTTAGCGACGCACAGCCTGTTGAAGAATCCCCAGCGCAGCAGAAAGACACTGTTGAACAATTAGCATCGAAAGACTCAAGGCTAGAACACCCAACTGATCAGCAGGACGCTGTCTCCTCAACGGATCCTTTGTTTGACGAGCAGACACGTCTTGGGAAAACCCGATATTTTCTGCGATCTCGTACTAAGAACTAATAAAAGATCCTGCTTTGTTGTATTGACAACTGTATTATCCCGTTTTCCGTGATCAGTTTTGAACATTTGTATTATTGTAATTATTCTTGTATATATATATATATTGAGCTTCATTCCTTGTACTTTTTGCTTCCACAGCTGAGACTTTGTTTTTGCATATATACATATTGTGCATTAAAGGCCGTAGGGCCGCGCGCGTACTTCCTTCTTGGTAGTAGGTCTTGACGCTAGGTTAAAGGCCGTCTGTTCCTGGGAACTCCTAGGGATTGACTATTGCTACCCAGAACGAAGTGCGTCAAGAAACGTTGCGGACGGTCGTAGGGAATGGCATTCTCGAAGCTGAATGATTTGGAGGGAGCTCAGGTTCATCGATTCAAGCTGCAGCAACTCAGTCGTACCAAATGGTTTATATTCCAACTGTTTGTATTGTTTTTGACTGCTTCAGCATTATTAGCGGGTGGGGTGTATTACATGATGTCTTACTTCTTACCTTCTGCTACACCTACTCCTACTTCTGACCCTAACCTTACCTCTACCGTTTCTCCTCATTCCTTTCATATGTTACCGGAACATGAGCAGGCTAGACGTGTAGAATTCCGCAATAATTCCTTTATTCAGCTCCTTCATCAGCATCAGTTAGTGGTTAACACTACTAATTGTTGGGTGTGTGGGTTGATGCCACATACTACGGATAAGGGAATTCCATATCTGGTGTTACCGTATAGTTCCCAAGGGTCAGCTCGAGCATTCCAAACAATGTTTCGAAGCGCACTGGGTTTCCACCCCATTCGAGAACCACGTTCCCCCTACTCTGGTCCTACCTCGTATCAAAAACCTTTGTCGATAGCAATAGAGGATTTAGATAGTGATATCTATGATCCCTCGCTTATTCCTGAAGAAGAGATACAAGCCTATAGGGTCCTAAGTAGAGGTGAATATAGTGCGTTCACTAGCGAAAAGCAGCTTAAAAGCTCGCCTCCGATATGGGTCGTACCCCACACTGGTAATTTTTGTCTCATGGGTCGTGGTCGAAGATCGCAAGCCCGACTTGGAGCAAGTGCTTGCACTGAAAATTACATTCTGCCAATGTTCTCGTCCCCTGTTTTTCTGGCTGCCAAGGGTACATACTTTATCTGCTATGATCGTGCATATGCATGGTTGCCCGCTGACTTCATGGGCTCATGCTTCATTGCAAATCTGTTGCCTCCGACGTTCACTGTAGACGCAGATTATCACAAGACTAGAGTTGTGAGAGGCGTAATTAGCGAAGAGGATACTGCCGGTCAAGAGGCAGGAGACTTTTTCAAGGGTTTCCTCCCGTTTTGGGGACCTATGGCTAATAGTAGGAACCTGAGACAGTTGACTCGAGTGGTAGAATCGACAGCTAATATTACTGCCAGTGCCCTTGGTAATATCACCTCAGAACTTCAGGCGGAGAGACTTATGACGCTACAAAACCGCATGGTTTTAGATGTCATCTTAGCAGATCGAGGTGGGGTATGTAAGGTGATCCATTCGAGCTGCTGCATTTTCATTCCGGATAATGCTCCAACTGTTTATCAAGCCATCTCGAGATTGCATAAGATCTCCGAATCCATACACGTGGATGTAGGGGATTGGACGCTACTTGGATGGTTTTGGGGCCTGATGTCGACTTGGGGTTGGAAGATTCTGATGATCATCGGAGTCGTTGTAGTGTTCCTGTTCACGTGTTGTCTTTGTGTACAGTGCGGTCCTGCCTTATGTGGCCTCTGTGCTACAACGTGTATGAGACAGCCGCCTGTTACCAATGGGACTCGATTGGACAGAGCTATGCTACAGCAACATCTCGATGGTCTGATGAATATCGAATATGATTCCGACTAGTGCTTGCCTACATGAGGGCAAAAGGAGCGTCTGAGGTTCCGTGACAATTGTAAGTGGTGTTTTTGACTCGCACGAATATGGTCGAGTCTGGTATCTATGAACCGCAAATGACGAGTCTAGTAAGTGTGCGCAGTTTCGCTGTGCTAACTTAAACCGTTCGTTTGTTATGTGGGTTTTTCATCTGTACCCACGGGTTCCATCTTAGATACGGCATCCATTTTGTCTCTTGCCCTCAAGTAGCCAGCGAACGGACGCTGTCCGCTTCACGACCCTGGGACTCCCAAGATATTTGCGGAAGACACATGTCCTTTGTAAGTATCTTTATGACGAGGGGGATGTTACTGTAAGGCAGATGGCGCCGCTCAAGGCTCATCTTGCTGCACGGACTTATTGTCTCAGCCGTGCATCTCATTAGGCACGTCCCTTTGATGCCTGTATCTCGTGTTTTCCGATACCTCCCCTTTTACACCCTTTCCGATCTCCCCACTGTCTCCGTCTTCCTTTGCACCTGTCTTTGTTCCTATTTCGATCTGTTTATTACCGATTGGAATGCACTATCGTTGGGAAGATGGGTTTTTACAGTTGGGAACCGCCAAATGTTTCCGCACTTATGATCCGGACCTTGTGTGTTTCAAAAGTGACCAAAGCGACCCCTCTGGGGGATAATGGTGGGAAGCGGGTTGTAAACTTTTGTGTACCATGTTGTCTTATGGGTAAAAACTGTATAAAAGGAGCGATCTACAGAACCAATTTGAAGCAGTCTCCCCAAGTTGCACGCGGTGTACTTGTTGTGACTTCTGTGTTCCCTGCAGTAAATAAACCTTGAATCTTTGACGTCGAAGGAAGTGTCCCGTGTCTCTGTGATTCGTACGCCGGAGCAGGTTACCCACGAAGGTTTCAGGTGTTGTGCCCTGGCACCGCTGGGTCCTACAGAACCCAGTCCTTCAGAGTTACAACAAAACAGAAGGAGGAGCGGTGAACTGAGGAGCGGCGGCTGAGGTAAGGCTCCGGGGGACAATGTCGGGGCAGGCGGGGGTCGGGGCAGGCGGGGGACGGGGACTTACAGCATCTGCCATGGAGATTTATGCAGAGCGCCTCAACACTGGGCCTTTGTGACATCCGGGGGACAATGTCGGGGCAGGTGGGGGACGGAGCGGCCGGGGGCCCGGGCTGCTGGGAAATGTCGGGGCAGGCAGGGGTCGGGGAAGCCTGATTGCTCCCGGACAAGGTCGGGACGGGCTGCTAGTATATAAATATACTATATAATATATAAATATATATATATACATATATATATATATATATATATATTTATATATATATATATACATAAATGTTTGAAAAGCGTTATTTATCAATGATGTAATGTCACATGCAATGCAAGGTAGCTGCTTTTGACTAGGAGCAAAATATAGAAATTGCGCGTTGTCAGTTCTCATGAAGGAACAGAAACATATCTCACTATGTAAACATGTGCTGTTTAGCATCAGTCATAAATGGAAGGGCCAACATTATAACTTCACAACTCACACTTACTGAGAACCAGATACAATGGATCCAACACTGGTACGGGAAGCAGGACAACAACATAGGTCCACGTGCAGACCGGAACTCCTAAAGCAAACCGGAGCTTTTATTTTGGGAATGCACTGCTCAAAGCAATATTGCTGTAGCTAGTGTGTTTGGGTCTAGTTTATTTTGGGTATATATGTTTGTCAGAGCCAGTTCTGGGGTCCACAGAGCAAGCTGGGGCTAGTGGGCCTCAGCCGTTGGGGTTTAGGGGTTGTTTGCCTTTGATGTTGCTGGGTCCATTCTATTATGGCTGTTCATACTGTGTCAAGTACAACCCTTTCGGTACCTGTCTCTCAGTGGTAGCGATGGTAAGCAGTCACAGGCTTTTCAGGGGGGTGATGTGGGAATGTGCAAGCTCCACGCTCCACAACCACCCAACAGTGTAGTAACTGATTGTCAATTCTAGTGGTTGAGTTTTAGTAAATGAAAATAACTTTAATCCATATGATTAAAATGTAATACTCCGCAGAACACATAGGTACAAACAAGCCACTGATAATTGGGCTTCTGCGCCTTGCTTTATGCCCCACCTTGCCACCTCCCATGGGTGTCCTCCCTTTGCTAATTAATTCCGGCAGGTCTCCCTTTAGATTTAGAGATTCTCTTGGGAATTTATCAAGGCTCAGGTGCAGACTCTGTTTCAGTTCAATACATAGCGCTCAGTTGATAAGCAAGGTCCTCTCTCAGAACCATCTCACCACTGTGCAGCCGCAGAGTATTATTGGAGCAGCCAACAGGGACCATCAGCATGTTACTCTCCCATCTCCCACTTTTGGGGAAAGACGAGCCAGCCGGAGGGACTGTCCATGGTCCCGAGGAGGGTAGCAGTGAAAGAACAGCAGACATCCTTGCAGATGGGCTTTGACTCTGTGCGAGAGGGGTTCTCCAGCAGGCAGTGAACCTTATTCTGTGTCTGGGGTGAAGTGCAGCAGATGGGCTGCCAAAAATCAGGGGTCACAGAAGCACAGAAACAGCCGTAGCGGGATCTTTGGTTGCAGAGTCAGGGTTCAACTTGGCAACAGTTTTTGGTCGCAGCAGCAAAATACACCTCAGGCAAAGCTCTTGATGATGGCAGCACAATCCACCCCAGGCGCAATTCTTGGTTGCAGTGGCATGGTCCGTCTCGGGCACAGTTCTTGTCTACCACGGCAATGATTGATGTCTGTGATTGCTGCATGGAATCGCTAGCATGGGGGGTCTGCACCCATGGTCCTCAGGACACGCAGATCACCCTGTAAACTCTTTTTCTGACAGACCCACAGACACTGAGGACAAACTGCTTCTTGCGCTTCCTGGACAGTCACACCTCCTGTAGGTTTGGCAGGTTTCCTCCCTCTCTCAGAAGTCAGGTTCTCTTCTAGATACTTCAGGTCAGAGAAACATCTCCTAGCAAAACAAGACATCAGGTGATGCCCCCTCACCTCTCTGAAGATGGATGTCAGGCAGAAACCAGCTCTAGTTGCACAGAATTCCTTTGAGTACTCGTTGGAGCACTGCTTTCCTTGGCCAAAGAGAACTTGCCACTGGAACAACAAGTAGGCCAGTGGCTCACACTTTTATACAGTCAAAATAAAAAGGGAATGTGAATTTTCTGTCTGAACCCTTCAGAACAGGTTTGTTTTAGTTCTTTCATCAAGTGTCCTCTTCAGACTACTCTCCATACAAAACATTTGTGTAGAGTGATTCTCCTAGCAGTAGTGCAGCCTCCACCTCGAATACCAACAGAGGCACAAAGATGTGTTAATGAATGAGACAACTGATAACAATAAAAGACTCTTGGAGTCCCAATGGAATCAGGCATTTCTGCATAAGGAAACCTCATCTACTCTATTGTGGCATGCTTCAATATAGGTAACCATACCCCATCCTGCTAAGGTAGTACTGCTAATATGTACTCAAACTACTCTTTGAGGGAGTTCTTAAAGAGATGAACCAAATTAAATGTATTTCTAATGAGGGTAGTCCAGGTAAGGTTAAAGAAGAGAGCGATGTCTAGTGAGTACTATCACTCATATTGTCACACCTGCCAACATGTTTCAGCCTATAGTATTGCCTGTATCGTTCAGAGGCCTCTATCAGGGCTAGGATGGATCCCAACCTAGCTAATACATGTGCTCATTCATACAGGGCATTATTTAGGGAAATATGTTGATATCTCACAGGTTCGAATAGGATGCAACCTGAATTGTGTTGTATCGTAATTGCATTTATATAGTGCTTACTACCCCTGATGAGGCGTCAAAGCACTTTTTCAGGAAGTAGCATGCTACTCCAGGACCCATAGAGGATTAGTGTTGAATTAGAATAGTGAAATATGCAAGTAATTTTAAGTGGTGGATAGGTTAGTCAGTTATTTGGATTCGGAAGGAGCAGAAGGATAGAAGAGGAAAAAAAGTTTGAATTTATATAGCACTTGTTACCCTGATGGGGTGTGGAAACGCTTTTTTTTGTCGAGTAGCACGCTACTCCAGAAACTCATAAAGGATTAGTGGTGAATTAGTATGGTGAAATATGAAAGTAATTTGAGTGGTGGATATAAGTCAGTTATTTGGAGCGAGGATAGCGGAGGGATAGAAGGGAACAAAGGTTTGCATTAAAATAGCACCTGTTACCTCTGATGGGTGTTGAAGCGCTTTTCTGGTGAGTAGCACGCTTCTCCAGAACCCATAAAGGATTAGTACAGTGAAATATGAAGTCATTTGAGTGGTGGATATGTTATTCAGTTATTTGGATAGAGAAAGGTAGGCGGCGGGATAGAAGAGGGAAAGAGATTTGTATTTATATAGCGCTTGCTGTCCCTGATGGGGTTTTGAAGTGCTTTTTTGGCGAGTAGCACCCTACTCTGGAACCCATAAGGCACAGCTTTCCAAACTATGTGACGCAACACATTCCTGCTTTGCGCCACATATGTAGGTGTGTCGCATCGGCAGAGTCGAGCTGCAGGGGCTCTTAGAAATGGCGAAGCAACAACAAAGCCCTAATAACATGCAAAGTCTTTGAACTGCTCGGGTGCGGATCCAAATGTCCCGGTTTTAGCATTCTGTTTAGATCCCCCACGGGCCTCCCAGCAACAGGCAGAGTGGCGCTGCAGGGGCTCTAATATGAATAACAACAAAGCCTTATTAGCACATTAAATGGTATTTTAAAGACCTGTAAAGTGCTTGGGTGCGGCTGTGTGTGTGCCCCCGGAAAACGTTCCACAATTCAATATAATGCTCTATAAGGACTATATTCATCCATTCCGTCTACATAGTACTAGAGTGGATAATGTAATATTCCTTTTTAAATGTATACAAACCAACGCAAAAAGACCACTAGCAACAGTAGGTGAGACCCAAGATCCAGGTAATGGATTACCATCAAAATCCTTGTTAGTGATCTAATTTTATCATCTGGCCATCCACAGTACAGGACTGGAGCGTCTCTAGATCATTTGAGACTAATACCAGTGCCGTCTGGTAGGACTGGGGTCAGACCCACAATCACATGTCGACCATGCGTGGTATCACTAAATGGAAAAAGTGCAGTGCAAAAAATGTGAAAGTGTAAGAAAGTGATTTAAAAAGAATAGAGGAATTACAATAAGAAAGCTTTAATGTCCGCAACCCTCTTTCTATTAAAAACCAGAACAGTGCAACATCACAGTATAAACAAATGTCTGTTAAGGGGCCAACATGTTTCTGCCTAAACGGGGTTACACTCCCTAGGCTTTCATCAGGGCCTCTGTTCTTATATATTATTGCTACTGCAAGTGAAAATGTGCTGTTAATTCAAAATAACAAAACAGTGACACATAAAGGATATAAATTCTTTTAGTCCTCCATGTCAGCTGGTGTATCAATCACCTAAAATACAAATTGCATAGTGGTATGACTACATTGGAAATATAACTCTATATATTAATATGAAAGGACTCCAAGAGTTCCTTACTCACCCTTCGTGATAGGGGAAGGCACTTCACCTCACCTGGACCAAGCTCAGAGTAAGGGAGGCCACGCTCTAAGAATAAGAAAGAAAAAGGGGAACCAGAAATCAGTTCTAAAAAGAAGACTATGCTTATTCTATCTTGAAAGGGTCCTCTACGGATGTCTTAACTAAGAGGTATAAGTCTTTGCAACCTCTAACCCTCCCAGCTCACCCTAAAGCAAATGAGCCATATACTTAGACAATGCTATAGAAGTACAGTGTCCCTAAATGCCAGTACTTCCTGATCAAGTGAATAGGTCAGCATGTAATTGTAACCATATTTTTAGAGCGCGATTGCTGCCCGTGGGCGTCCAAGCGCTGAGCTGACCAGAAAAGTGGCGGAGGGGGTGCTAAGGTGCAGAGGATTTGTCAAACAGCCAAGTTTTTAGGTGTTTGCGAAATGAGAGGAGATCTAAGTTAGACCGGAGTGAGAGGGGAAGGTCATTCCAGAGCTTAGCGGCATTCAATGAGAACAGTCTTCCCCCAGCTCTGGCTCGCTTTACCCTGGGAATGACGGCAAGGAAAGCTTCTTTTGATCGCAGGTTCCTGTTGGGGTGATAGGGGGTGACAAGATTTCTATTAATCGCTGGGCTTGTGTTCCAGAAGGTGCGATGCGCCAGACATAGTGCTTTGAAGGCTACTCTCTGCCTCACTGGTAGCCAGTGGAGGCTTCTCAGAGCAGGTTTAGCAGACTGAGTGCGCGGGGTTTCCAGCAGGGAACGTGCTGCACAATTTTGGACAACCTGTAGTTTTCGGAGTGTGAACTCAGGCGCCCCCAAATATAGGGCATTGTTCGAGTCAAGCCGGGACTGAATTAACCCTTGGACCGCAACCTTTTTAGCTTCTAATGGCAGCAGCGGAAAGACCTTCCTCAGGGTTCTCAGTAGGCCAAAGCAAGTAGCAGATAATTTTGTGGCCTGGGTGGAGAAGGAAAGTTTATTGTCCAGCCACACTCCCAAGCTCTTCACACTTTCCTTGGGGGTTGGGGGGGGACCCAGTGCATTGGGCCATAGGGAGGTGAATGGGACTGGAGAAGGTGGGCCTAGTAGCATAAGCTCCATCTTATCTCCATTTAATTTGAGAGAGGAGTTGGTCATCCAACCCTTTATGTCCTCTAGGCAGTGTAGCAGATCGGCTGAGGAGTGCTTGCTGTTCTCGGTGGCCAGTGAGACCACCAGCTGGGTGTCGTCGGCGTATGACACGATTTTAATGCCATGCGGTTCGACGACACTTGCCAGCGGCCTCATGTAGCATGAGCATGCAAACTGACTCACCTCTCCGTCGTTGCCCCAAACTAAATCTGAGGTTTGGGGGAGGCAACGCCTTGATGGAGTGTCTGATTATTTGTAGAGAGAAAGGTTGCCAATTATCCTATGGGCACGCGTTGCTTTCTTTTGTCATGAGGAGGGGCTCGATCTGTATCAGCCAATCGGAATGGTGAAGAGGGTATGCTTCGTGTCTTCTCTAGCGAGGCCCGATTCATGTGGACAATGATCCATATTGTGTGTTTCTTTACTACTTGCCTAGCGTTTTTTTCAAAATCAAAGTAACAATGTGCTGCGAGATCGCAATCGGGAAAGGAAGAGGAGAATCCCTCCTCCTTCCGTGTGTGTACACAATGCGTCTTCTCGCGAGGGTTCACTGTTCGCGCGAGACCGCGTCTGAACTACAGCAGGAGTTGGGAAAAGTAGTTCTAGTGTATTGAAAGTCTCGGCATGCACGGGAAGCGCTCGCACAGATAACTATTGCGCTCATTATTGAATTCAGTCCTACATATCGAACTACCTTGGCAATAGGAGTTTATGTAATAGGCTACCGCTCTAAAACGTATGTGTATTAAGAAGTGAATTAATGCCTATTTGTAGACTGATTTCTATTATACAGCATCAACATGAAAATTAGTTTTGAACATTTCTATATTCATTTAGTTATATGATCATCAATGAGGTAAATATTTCTACAGTGGGGCACGGCTTGATTTTAAATGAACGCCATCAGTAGTTAGAAAATTTGGTGCCTCATTGCATTTCATTAGGAGTCAGAAAAAAGAAGAAGAGATGTCACTCGGACCCATAAGATGTTTAGAACACTATAATGATAGTCAATGGTGTACATATCGCATAGTAGAGTACAAGCAAGTAGGAGCAATCTGAGGAGAGGCAGCTTCAATTGCTTAAATCTATGACGATGTTAGTGCGGCAACCCTTATTGAAAATATGAGACAGAAAGGGGGATACATCAATCAATCAATCAAAGACATTTATAAAGCGCACTACTTACCCGTAGGGTCTCAAGGCGCTTGGGGGGGGGGGGGGGTGCCGTTACTGCTCGAACAGCCAGGTCTTGAGCTTCTTCCTGAAGGAGAGGTGGTCTTGGGTCAAGCGCAGGTCGGTCGGGAGGGAGTTCCAGGTCTTGGCGGCCAGGTAGGAGAAGGACCTTCCTCCTGTTGTCGCTCTTCGGATGCGGGGGACGGCGGCGAGGGCGTGGTTGGCTGAACGGAGGTGGCGTTTGGGAGCGTAGAAGTTGACTCGGTTGTTGAGGTAGCTCGGGCCTTGATCGTGTAGGGCTTTGTGTGCGTGGGTGAGGAGACGGAAGGTGATTCTTTTGTTGACGGGGAGCCAGTGCAGGTCTCTCAGATGTCCGGAGATGTGGCTGGTTCGTGGGATGTCGAGGATGAGTCTGGCTGAGGCGTTCTGGATCCGCTGGAGTCTCTTCTGGAGCTTGGCGGTGGTACCGGCGTAGAGGGCGTTGCCGTAGTCCAGTCGGCTGGTGACGAGGGCCTGGGTGACGGTCTTCCTGGTCTCGGTGGGGATCCACGAGAAGATCTTCCGTAGCATGCGTTGGATGTTGAAGCAAGATGAGGAGATGGCGTTGACTTGCCTGGTCATGGAGAGGGAGGAGTCCAGGATGAAACCCAGGTTCCGTGCGTGGTCCGTCGGTTTGGGTGCGGTGCCCAGGGCGGGGGGCCACCAGGAGTCGTCCCAGGCGGAGGGCGAGGAGCCCAGGATGAGGACCTCCGTCTTGTCTGAGTTCAGTTTCAGGCGGCTGGTTGTCATCCACTCGGCTACATCTTTCATCCCTTTGTGCAGATTGGCTCTGGCGGCGGCGGGGTCGTTGGTCAGAGAAAGGATCAGCTGGGTGTCGTCGGCGTAGGAGATTATGTTCAGGTTGTGTTGGCGTGCGATGGCCGCGAGGGGGCTCATGTAGACGTTGAAGAGGGTGGGGCTCAGCGAGGATCCTTGAGGGACACCGCAGATGACTTCGGTGGCCTCTGACTTGAACGGTGGTAGGCGGACTCTCTGTGTTCTTCCGTCGAGGAAGGAGATGATCCATTCCAGTGCCTTCTCCTGGATTCCGACGTTGCCGAGGCGCTGCACTAGGGTGCGGTGGCAGACAGTATCGAAGGCCACGGAGAGGTCTAGGAGGATGAGGGCCGCTGTTTCTCCGTTGTCCATCAGGGCTCGGATGTCGTCGGTGGCGGCGATGAGGGCGGTCTCGGTGCTGTGGTTGGCTCGAAACCCAGACTGTGAGGGGTCGAGGGATCCGTTCGTCTCGAGGAAGGCGGCAAGCTGTCTGTTGACGGTCTTCTCGATGACTTTGGCTGGAAACGGGAGGAGCGAGATGGGGCGGTAATTCTTGAGTTCGGTGGGGTCCGCTGTGGCTTTCTTGAGTAGAGCGCTGAGTTCGGCGTGCTTCCAGCTCTCAGGGAAGGTGGCGGTGTCGAAGGAGGTGTTGATGATGTCCCGCAGGTGGGGTGCGATGACAGCGTCCGCCTTGTTGAAGACGTGGTGGGGGCAGGGGTCGGTCGGGGATCCGGAGTGGACGGAGTTCATCATGCGGACGGTGTCTTCGGTGTTGACCGGAGTCCAGGCCCGGAGGGTGGTGGTGGGCGGCGTTGCTGTGGTCGTGGCGTGCGTCGGTTGAATGCTGAAGCTGTTGTGTATGTCCGCGATCTTGTTGTGGAAGTAGGAGGCGAGGGAGTTGCAGAGGTCTTGCGAAGGGGTGATGTCGTTGCTTCCTGCGTTGGGGTTGGAGAGCTCTTTCACGATGTTGAAGAGTTCCTTGCAGTTGTGTGCGTTGTTGTCCAGCCGGTCCTTGAATGCAGTTTTCTTGGCGGTGCGGATCAGTTGGTGGTGCTTCCGGGTGGCGAGCTTGAGGGAGGCCATGTTGTCCGGTGTTGGTTCCCTTCTCCAGGCTTTCTCGAGGGCTCGGCAGTTCTTCTTGGAGCTCTTGAGTTCGTCGGTGAACCATGGGGCCTTCTTGCTGCCGGGTCTGCTGGGCGGGGTCCTCAGGGGGGCGAGTTCGTCCGCGCAGTTGCTGATCCACTTTGCGAGGTTGTCGGCGGCCTGGCTGGGGTTCGTTGAGCTGGCCGGAGGGTGCTGGCTCAGGGAGGCGGCGAGCTGGTCCGCCGTGATCTTGTTCCAGCTTCTTCGAGCGGCCTGTTGCTGGTGGTGGTGGACCGTCGTTCTATCGAAGGTGAAGTGGACACAGCTGTGGTCCGTCCAGTGGAGTTCTGTGGCGTGGCTGAAGGTGATGTCTTTGCTGGATGAGAAGACGGCGTCGAGTGTGTGTCCTGCGAGGTGGGTGGGGGTGCCCACCCAATTAGTATATGATATTTTAGCACTTCTCATAGTGCAGTCCATCATGAGTGCTGGTGTAGCCTTGGTCTAGATTCTCTGGAGTGTTGGATCATAACGTGCTCCACGGAATGTCATCGTTTAGACCTCGGGAATCTGAGGATAGTTTAAAAATCCATTTTTGTTCTTTCACAAATAGATATCTCGATCTGTCTCCCACATGTGAAGGTATGAAAGGCTTTTCCAGGATTATCCAGGAGAAGTCAGTCTCATTGTGATTGTGTTCAATGAAATGTTTTGTGAGTTTCGAGACACTTTTCTTACAGCGAAAAGCACTTTTATGCTCTAGCATCCTAGTGCGTACTTTCCTTGTGGTCATCCCTACATACTGTTCATGACAGGGACATGTTATCAGATAAATTACATGCGAGGTGTTACAATTTGTGAAGTTTTTCAAGATCCAAGGACGGTCAGTGCCTATATCAATTTGGGTCGCTTTTGTAGTTTGTGGACAAACTGTGCAGTTACCACATGGGTGGTGGCCAGTAACTGCTGCAGTGTCCCAAAGGGTACCGAGAGGCCTTTTGGGTACTTCTCTAGGTCGTGTGTGTATCAGCCGATCTCGCAGATTGGTAGATATTTTGAAGGGAAATAGAGGAGGTTCTATTTTTTCTTTGCCAAAGTTTAAGATTTTCCAATTATGTCTTACTATGCGTTGTAGCTGGTTGGATTTGGCATTGTAAGTTGTCACTAGTGTAAGTCGGTCTAAAGGTGGTTTAACCACACCGACTTCTAGCAGTGCATCCCGGTGATTGTTAGCTGCCCGTTTCCAAGAGCGGGCAATCAGCTTCTTTGGGTAATGCCGTGCCTGTAATTGTTTGGATAGACCCTTGGCATGTTTCTGAAAGGTAGTGGATGTGGAGCAATTCCGACGTACCCGTAGAAATTGACCATAGGGCAAATTGTCCCTTAATGACTTCGGATGTTGACTTTCATATAAAAGCAGGGAGTTTCTGGCTAAGGGTTTCTTGTAGAGCTCAGTCTCGAGGCCAGTAGTGATGACAAAAATAGATAAATCAAGAAAAGAGATTCTTTTTTTGTTGCTTTCCACTGTGAACTTCAGAAAGCGATTCTGAGTATTCAGCCACTGGTGGAATGCCATAATAGATTGTTGGTCACCTCGCCAATGACGAGGATATCATCTATGTAGCGTTTCCACCAGTGGATGTGTGCCCTGAAAGGATTGTTAGGGGTCAGGACACACTCTTGCTCAAAAGCATGGACTTATAGGTTCGCCAGGCTGGGAGCAAAAATGCTCCCCATGCTGGTGCCTGAGATCTGTAGGTATATGGTGTTCTCAAAATTGAAGAAATTCTCTTTCATAGCCATCTTTGCTAGGGACATAATGAAAGGCACAGGTGTCATTGACTCCAAATTGGTTTCTTCCAGAATCCGCATGACGGTGTCAAGAGTCTCATCCTGCGGAATGGAGGTGTAGAGAGACTCTACATCTAACGAAACCAGGAAATCAGTCTCTGCATTGAATACGATGTCTGGGATGGCTCGTAGAACATCCTTGGTGTCCTTGAGATAAGTGGGCATTGTCTGCACCAAGGGTCTCAAAAAGAAATCCACAAATGCCGATAGGGGCTTAAGAAGAGACCCCTGACCTGATATTATTGGTCGCCCTGGTGGTGGTCTTTGTGTCTTATGGACTTTCGGCAAAGTGTAGAAGTAGGGCATTGTTGGGTTGTCTGTTTGCAAAAACTGTCCTTCATGTGTGGTAATCCAGCCTTCATTAAGAGCTTCTTCAACTAAGATCTTAATCTCATGCTTGAGTCTCTCTGTGGGATCTATTGCAAGTGGAGCATATGAATTCCTGTCGCTAAGTTGACAGAGGCATTCAGTGCGGTACACCGAAGTGTCTTGTACCACTATCAAGCCCCCTTTGTCTGCTGGCTTGATAGTAATTAGGGGGTCTTTTGTCAAAGATTGTAGTGCTCTCTCTTCACCACACATGAAGGACAGTTTTTGCAAACAGACAACCCAACAAAGACCAGGTCAGGGGTCTCTTCTTGAGCTCCAGCTCCAGCTCCAAGTGACCTCGTGTCTGCACCGCTGCTGACCGCATCGACTTCGTGCCCTCTCGACGCCGTGAGCGCTGCTCACTCTTGCAACTTCATCATCGACATCGACGACGACGCCGTATCCTGCTTCGCCTCATGAGCGCTGCTCCTGCCTGACATCTGTCCACGCCGCTGCAGGTCGCCCCGACTCCGAGGCCGGATCGACGCCGAAGACGCGACGCCAGACATCTCGACGCCGCTGATCATCGTGTGCTTCGCTTTTCCAAGGTACTGTGTGATGGGGGTCTGTGCGACTCCGGGCTCGACGTAGCGCTCCTCGCGGTCGACGCCGAACCCTTTGGATTAACTTTGCCTCGACTTCGTGTGACTCCCGTGTGGGTTACATTGTTGCCAAGAACTGTGTTTTACCGAAGAAGAGTTGCTTTTGACACTAAAGACTTTGTGCTAAGAAGAAACTACACTTGAACTATTATTTTTCCTTCCAAGAGTATTTATTAAGACTGTGGTATATTTTTGTCATTATTTGGTCTTGTGCTAAGCCTTATATAAAAATACTTATTTTTATAATACTACTGTGTCCATTTGTAGTGTATTCACTTTATTACTGTATGTGGTCATAAATGCTTAACACACAGCCTCTGAGATAATCCTGTCTGTTCTGCCAAGCTACCAAGGGGGTGAGCAGGGGTTATCAAAGGGTGTGATCCCCTTGCCCTGACTAGAAAAGGTGTGTCCCTATTTGTCAGAAGTGCATACCTCTGCCAACTAGAGACGGCCGGTTCTAACACTCAGGTGTGAGTCCCTTGCTCACTGCACCATCAGGATTCAAGCAAGCTGGGCCGAAGACGGCTGTAATGCCAGAAACCGGTCTCCGGAAGCTTGTTTCCTTTCCAGTAAAAGAATTGGCTTGGTAGTTTGGTCTGCCCTGTTCCCATGATGCACTGGGCCAGGGACAGACTAATTTGCATGTAGCCAGGTTCTGAGCTGGGATGGTGCAGTGAGCTAAAAAACGGTGATGGATCAAGCCCTGATCTGTTCACTGGGTAGTAGTATTCTGCTTAATTCAGATGCTCTGTCCATCACCACCCCCTTTTCTGAATCGTTTTGTCCACCACAAGCGTGGAAGGGTTTGCTCAGATGTGAGTCCCTTGCTCACTGCACCTTCAGGATTCAAGCAAGCTGGGCCGAAGACGGCTGTAATGCCAGAAACCGGTCCCCGAAAGCTTGTTTCCTTTCCAGTAAAAGAATTGGCTTGGTAGTTTGGTCTGCCCTGTTCCAATGATGCACTGGGCCAGGGAAAGACTAATTTGCATGTAGCCAGGTTCTGAGCTGGGATGGTGCAGTGAGCTAAGAAACGGTGATGGATCAAGCCCTGATCTGTTGACTGGGTAGTAGTATTCTGCTTAATTCAGATGCTCTGTCCATCACCACCCCCTTTTCTGAATTGTGTTTACAGAAAAGCACCGTAAAACACCAGCGCAAATTAGGCACTTGATATGGGACAGAGAAAAGAGAGGCAGCGCCCTGAGGTGCACCTCAAGGGGAAACTGGGTACATAGTCCTGAGGCACCCCAAGGAAAGATGTGAGTGCACAGCGCTGGTGCACCCCCAATGGGAGAGCAGTGAGTAAACAGTGCAGGTGCACCCCAGGGGGAGCTGTGAGTACACAGTGCTGGTACACCTCCGGGGAAGCTGTGAGTACACAGTGTTGGTGCACCCTAAGGGGAGCTGTGAGTACACAGTGCGGGTGCATGCCCAAGGGGAACCGTGAGTACACAGTGTGGGTGCACCCCGGGGAGCTGTGAGTACACAGTGCGGGTGCCTGCCCAGGGGGAGCTGTGAGTACACAGTGTTGGTGCACCCCAAGGAAAGCTGTGAGTACACCGTGCTGGTGTACCCTCAAAGGAAGCTGTGAGTACAAAGTGCTGGTGCACCCAAACAAGGAGCTGTGAGTACACAGTGCTGGTGCACTCAAACGAGGAGCTGTGAGTACACCGTGTGGGCGCTTCTCTAGGGTAAGCTGTGAGTACACAGAGTGGGTGCACCCGGGGGAGCTGTGAGTAAAGAGTACACAAAGTTGACGCACCCTCAAAGAAAGCTGTGAGTACACAGGTTGGTGCACCGCCATGGGGAGCTGTGAGTACACAGTGCTGGCACACCCTCAAAGGAATCTGTAAGTACAGGAAGGTACAGTGCATGGGCACCCTTAAGGGGGGGTAGTGCGTACACAATACATGGGCACCCTTTCGGGGGTAGTGAGTACACAGTTCTGGGGCACCCAAACGAGGAGCTGTGAGTGCACCGTGTGGGTGCACCTCTAGGGTAAGCTGTGAGTACACAGTTCTGGGGCACCTGTAAGGGGGGCTGTGAGTACACAGTTCTGGGGTACCTTTAAGGGTGGTTGTGAGTAATGGAGACAAAAGGCTCATTATGGGAAGGGCGGTGCCATAAATTGATGGATGTCTTTGCCCCACCCACTTCCCGGCTGCCTCATTTATAAATGGTGGAATCACTGGTCTGCATGACACCCACAATGCACCGGGCTCCAGTATGATGGATTTTCATGTTACTTCGTAATGTTGCAGTAACCCCTTGCTTGTTTGCCTGTGGGAATAACCACAACTGTGAGACATGAGTCCAGAAAACGACAGAGCGCTGTGAACTCACCGACATCTGCCCAGCCTGAAGAGGACACTCCACCGCCTTCTCTGCATCCACCAGGTGCTGCGGAATCTCCTGATTGGTGGACAGCATGTTTCCGTGGGTCATTGCTGTGCGGTGCTGCAGGACACCTTGTTTGTGACTTCCTGCAGAAGAAAAGAGGGTTGGAGTGAGGGGGGCACTGATTCCTGGCCTGGGTACTCATGCAGTCCCCGCCTCTGTCTAAAATGAGGTGTCAGCACAGGCCACACCCACAATAATTAGACACACATTTACCTTTAATTATCATGCGTGGTAAAGGCATCTGCGTGGTAAAGGAAGCGCAGTAAAGGCATGCGTGGAAAAGACTGCGTGGTAAAGGCATCTGGGTTGTAAAAGAAGCGTGGTAAAGGATGCGTGGAAAAGACTGCGTGGTAAAGGCATCTGCATGGTAAAGGCATGCATGGAAAAGACTGCGTGGTAAAGGCATATGTGTGGTAAAGGAAGCGTGGTAAACGCATGCATGGAAAATACACGTGGTAAAGGCATTTGCATGGTAAAGGAAGCGTGGTAAATGCATGCATGGAAAATACGCGTGGTAAAGGCATTTGCGTGGTAAACAAAGCGGGGTAAAGGCATGCATGGAAAAGACACGTGGTAAAGGATGTTTTTCATCTGACAGAGGACTGCGGCTTCTAAATAAAGAGAGAGCCATCTCTGAACACTAGAACCCCCGCGAGGACCCCGGGATCTTTCATCGAGGCCTCCCCAGCCCCCAGGAGTCTAGCCTCTGACACTAATCTGGGTGAAGATTGGAGGGTCATACTAGAGCCCTGTCTGACCAACCCTGTCCAATATCACTCTTTCAAGGCAGTGGTGCCCGTGTTTAAAGGCAAAGACATCTCTGCCTGTAGAACCGTAAGCAGCGTCCCTCTGTTAGGACCTCGTGTACCCCCGCTCCAGCTGTACAGTAAAGCACGGGTCAGGGTTTGATTGGCTTTGAAAAAAGTTGGCCCGGGCACCCTGAAAAAAGTGCCCCACATTTGCGGATGGCGGGGAAGATTTACAAGGACTGGCGCATCACTGCACATTAGCAGGGATACGCCAGTAACGATGCGATTCGCAATTCTCCTTGCGCCACCACGGATGCGCCGCATTTACAATGCAGCACACCGTGGCGCAGGGATAGACAGATGCGTGTCGCATCTGATGGTGTAAGGTCGGAGCATGGCTGGAGTCATGTCGCAGGCGCAACGCAACTCCAGTAATGTTCAGGGACCGCCCATATCTAACGTGCTGCCCCACTCCTTACGCCTGCTTCAAGGAGGCGTAAGGTTTCGTCGCAGCAGCCTCTGAAAAATGACTCTGAAATTTTGTAGATTTCACACCGTCACTTTTACGAGGCTTTTTCCGACGGAACGCCCACCCTGCAGACATTAAACCTGTCGCAGGTTTAATGTGGTGCAGGGCTTCACAACCTGACGCATCTCCCTAGGTGCGTCAGGTTGTAAATAAGTTGCAACGTGGTGCATGGTTTACGCCGCCGCTGAGTCACAGAAGTGACGCAACAACGGCGTAAATGTGACGCAATTGACTTGTAAATCTGCACCCGTCTTTTTTTAAAACATTGCTTCAGTGTTTTAAGTGTTATAAAAAGAAGTTGGGGGATTTCTATAAGAGAGGTGTGTTTTATCTTAACTTTACTAAGATTTAAAAAATGCGATGATTGTTGCTAGGACTCTGTGTTGGAATAGTTTACACTGGTGAACCACCCCTGAATATAAGTGAGGCCACTTAAGCTCAGCCCCCCTGCCCCTGCTCAATCTGCATGGGCGGGGCCAGCCGGAGACTGGGAATGATACCTCCGCCCCCTTGGTAAAAGGGGGGTAACGGAGGTCCGTCTGCCTCCGCAAAGGCTGCTCAGGCCCCCACTGGGTGGAGCAGCATAGTCATCCCATATCGGCCACCACGCTGCCCAAAAAAGCGGCCCACAGCTGCAACTCAGATACCAGCCCATCGCCCATGGCCCGAGAGCCCCCTTACCAATCCGACCCTGGCACGGTTCCCTCTGATCACACTGGGGCGCTCGTACATAGCAGCATGGACTTGCTCCATCCAGAGATATAGTTGTGACCCACATGGTGCTGAGGGCGCCAGGACCTGTGTGGAGCCCGCGTTCTATCTCCAGACTTTCTGTACTAAGACAACATCCCTGTGTCAGGACAGCAGTGGACTCCGATAGAGAAGTAGACAATTTGTCAACACCACTGAGTCAAGGCCCAAGGGCTTCAACAATATTAGCCTGCTGCACCCCTGCTTGTCTGGACTCTGACTCATTGTGAATGAATGCACCGTCTTCCATTCTGTATAACTCTCTCCCACATCCCTATGTCGCGACATTTAGGCTCCTTGGTTAACAGATGGCCTCCCCTGCTGTATAGTCCTGTCCCAGATCCCTATGTCACAACACTGGGGCTCAAGGTAAAGAGATGGCCTATCTATCTCCCATGCTGTGGGGCCCTGTCCTAGATTTCTTATGTGATTACATTGGGGCTCACCAGTAGAGTATTAGCCCATCCCCCATTCTCAGCCAATCAGTGTTACAGCTCCAGGCTGTTGTGATGCATGCATTGACTATGGGAGTTTATCCATACCTGGAATAACCTGCAGGACACCATTCTCTGCGTCTACGTCATCCAGGGCAAGCCACACTGAGGCCACCGGGTCCCCCTCGAAGCCCCAATACCTGGAAGTAAAAGGAGGAGGACACTGTCAGCCAAACATCGGCAGACCCCGGGGCAAGAGGATGGCACATGAGGGCACAGGATGGCACATGACAGGATGGCACATGAGGGCATAGAATGGCACATGAGGGCACAGGATGGCACATGAGGGCACAGGATGGCACATGAGGTCACATCATAGCACATGAGGGCTCAGGATGACACATGAGGGCACAGGGTGGCACATGAGGGCACAGGATGGCACATGACAGGATGGCACATGAGGTCACATCATAGCACATGAGGGCTCAGGATGACACATAAATGTATAGGATGGCACAGGATGGCACATGATGATACAGAATAACCCATGAGAGAACAGTATGGCACATGAGGGCACAGGATAGCACATGAGGGTACGGGATGGTACATGAGGGCACAGGATGGAACATGATGGTACAGGATAATACATGAGAGCACAGTATGGCACATCAAGGCATGGATGCCACATTTTGACATATGAGGGCACAGGATGGCATATGATGGCACAGAACGGCACAAGAGGACACACAATAGCACATGAGGGCAGAGGGTGACACATGAGGGCACAGGATAGCACATGATGGCACAGGATGGCATACAAAGGGCATAGGATAACACATGGAGGGACAGGATGGCAGATGATGGCACAGGATGGTGCATGAGGGCATAATAAGCCACATGATGGCACGTGAGGGCACAGGATGATACAGGGTGATGTGTGTCTGGTAGTGCAGCCAGCCTTATGCCGTCATGTACTGCCTAGATGAAAGATGCTGTAATCTATGCTGTGTGTGCCCCCCGCACCGCCCTGTGTATTAAACACCACATGGTGCCCACCAAGTAGCCTGTTAATCAGACCTCACCAGGCTGAGGGGGCAGGAATGCCATCCTTTGGCCTTACCCTTGAAGTACAAACCGACACATCACCCCTGCTGAGCCCTCCCCTCCCCCACCCTGGAGCCAGCACCCGGCAGTCTGACTTACTTGATGTCCTGGTGCCAGGCCACGTAGGGGGCGCTGTTCCCTCGGTGGGGCACTTCGGAGGCCGGGTATTTACAGATGAACCTGGAGTCCAGCAGGACCACGTGGGGCCCCAGCACAGCGGTGATGGCCTGGAGGGTGTGCGGGTGGGTGGCGAGGCCCAGCACCCACGACAGGCGCAGGTGGGCGTTGTGCAGGCTGTACTGGGCGTGCTCCTTCCCTGTAGGGTGAGAAAGGAAAAGACACACAGATGATGGACGGAATACAAAGCAAATCAAACATTCACCCCCAGTCAAGAGGTCTGGGTTCAATCCATCGTTCTTTTGCTCACCTTGCCACCCCAGTTTAGACCCAGCCTGCAGGGGACACAAGGAGGGGGGGTTAGTCTCTACACCGAGAGGCCTCTAAACCGAGGGGCTTATATATGGGAATGGTGGCACCGAAAAGGGCAGCAAAAAACATTCCTGCGCCGTCCTGCGCCACTGGAAAAGGGCAGGAACGCGCCGCATTTATCCAATACGGTGCATTGTTTTCCTTTCTCCCTGCGCTGGCGCTGTTTCTGCAGCCTAGTGCCAACGCTGGCACCCTTGCACCATGGTGCAGCACTGCCTGTGTTACAGGCGGGATTGTATTAGCGTAGGAAGGGGCACCTTCCAGCATATAAACAATCCATAGAGGCATTCTCCTCTTTCTAAGTGAGCTGCAGAATGCAACACACATGGAAAGTTAAAAACAAGTAGAAATAAAGATATTTCTCCTCTTTACAGCCACCATACACAAGACACAAGCAACATAAAGCAGATACAGCCACCATACACAAGATACAAGCAACATAAAGCAGATACAGCCACCAGACACGAGATAAAAGCAACATAAAGCAGGTAAAGCCCCCAGACACAAGATACAAGCAACATAAAGCAGATACAGCCACCAGACACAAGATACAAGCAACATAAAGCAGATACAGCCACCAGACACAAGATACAAACAACATAAAGCAGATACAGCCACCAGACACAAGATGCAAGCAACATAAAGCAGAAACAGCCACCATACACAAGATACAAGCAACATAAAGCAGATACAGCCACCAGACACTAGCAACATAAAGCAGATACAGCCACCAGACACAAGATACAAGCAACATAACGCAGATACAGGCACCAGACACAAGATACACAACATAAAGCAGATACAGCCACCATACACAAGATACAACCAACATAAATTAGATTCAGCAGTTATACTCTTGATACAGCCACCATACACAAGATGCAACCAACATAATGCAGATACAGCCACCAGACACCAGATACAAGCAACATAAAGCAGATACAGCCACCAGACACAAGATACAAACAACCTAAAGCAGATACAGCCACCATACACAAGATACGAGCAACATAAAGGAGATACAGCCACCAGACACAAGATACAAGCAACATAAAGCAGATACAGCTACCAGACACAAGATACAAACAACATAAAGCAGATACAGCCACCATACACAAGATACAAGCAACATAAAGCAGATACAGCCACCAGACACAAGATACAACAACATAAAGCAGATACAGCCACCAGACACAAGATACAACAACATAAAGCAGATACAGCCACCAGACACAAGATACAAGCAACATAAATCAGATACAGCCACCAGACACAAGATACAACAACATAAATCAGATACAGCCACAAGACACAAGATACAAGCAACATAAATAAGATACAGCCACCAGACACAAGATACAACAACATAAATCAGATGCAGCCACCAGACACAAGATACAACAACATAAATCAGATACAGCCACCAGACACAAGATACAAGCAACATAAAGCAGATACAGCCACCAGACACAAGATACAACAACATAAATCAGATACAGCCACCAGACACAAGATACAAGCAACATAAATCAGATACAGCAATTCTGGGGATACACGAAAGTAGGTTGCTTGGAGGTGCAGAGGGAACCTCGTTCACATGAGGTGTGAGACACGCGGAAAGTGTTGTGTGGAGTGACCAGTCATTACATCTAGGCGCCTGACCTTTGTTGTTGCAGTTTGATATAGCGCGAACTCGACCCAAGATATTGGAGCCTTTTACATGAGCACCAGATACCTCACCGGAGGACGCATTCATTTTTGGGAGGCACAGTGAGGTTCAGTGATTTGCCCAGAATCACAGGATGCCGAGCCAACGCCGAGACTCGAGCCTGGTTCCCCAGCTCCCGTAGTCGGCAACTGTGGCCGTTACGCCTCATCCTTGTCATAAATACACAAACATTCCAAGAACAGGAACACAGCGTCCATCAAGAAACCCTTCAACCGATGGAGGAACACGAGACACGCATCTCCCCAGCCAGTGGGGGCTGTAAACTTGACCCCAGTGCCAGTAAGGCCTGGCCCAGGGGAAGGGCAGTGTCGAGGCCTCCATTGCTCGAGACAGATGTGCTGTGAACCGCCTGGGGGCACGCGCCACTGTCCGGGTTCACGGCTGGGTGTTGTTTCCTGCTGTTAATGTCCATTGTGATAGCAACAGAGTGAAACAATTAGCCACCTCTGCCTGCTATTAACAGGGGAGGGGTCCCCCCAGAATAGAGCCCCGGGGTGCACTGGCCCCAGTGGCGAGTGGGACTTCTCCATGGCTGCTGCAGTGTGGGGGGTTTACACCTGCAGGAAAGTGACACTTCCTCTCTGGGGTACAGTGGAAACCCCCCCGGCTGCCTTGGGGCGTATTCCCTCCAAACTTGTTTAAGAAAGGTTCTCACTCCACAACCCAAACCCCCTGCAGAGGGCGCTTCTTGCTTTTTATTGGTGTAACATGGATCTGGTATAACACGCTATTGATGCCGTGACGTCAGTCCCGAAGAGGCTGATCTGGGTGATCGATCGAGTGGCTATGAACGGCGACCCCTGCTTTCTTTTTAAGGAAATGTTTCAGTTGAAAGGCGTGCAAAATGCTGCTGCTGGGCGGGGGGTTACTGTTACCACTTTATACCATAAGCCAGTAGCAATCAGAAAGGGACTTCTATTGCCATGATAAAACAAGCATTGAAAATGCAATAGGGAGAGGATATGGCCTTATGGCTAAAGCTGCCGACGTTGGAGCTCGGGAACTGGGTTTGAGCCTCGGCGGCGGCATCCCGTGATTCTGGGCAAATCATTGAGTCTACCCGTGCCTGCCAAAAACAAGATGGCCGTCTAAAAGTGAAAGCGGGCATAGTGCGCTGCAAAAACAAAACAAGCTGTGGCCAGGGTTTAAGTGGGCCGGGTCTGATTGGTACTGAGCACCGGCAGTTTTTAGGTCTCGCTGAGCCAATGCGCTTGTGCATTGCTGGCGAGAATATAGTAAGGGGAAAAGTAAAGTCTACCAAAGACCTTGGAATGCGGTTTATGGCCAGTGCATGTGAGGCATTTAAGCGCGAAGCTGGAATCTGGCATCGACTTGAAAGCAGCAGACTGCTTACGCCGGTGCGTGCTCGGCCTCACTTCCTGCTTCCCCCCTTACTTGCGTTATCGCTCATACCCCATATGCTCGTTCCCTCCCACCCTTGATCTATGCGCGTGCACGCCATCGCCAGCCACATAACAAACCACCATTTGTCTGTGCCTCGGCATCAGACTTCAAAGGCTGCCGCTCCCCCGCCCCCCACGTGCACATAGCACACCACCATTTGTCTGTGCCTCGGCATCAGACTTCAAAGGCTGCCGCTCCCTTATACCACTATTTTAGTATATGGTTTAGTGTCTGTCCCCTCTGCTTTCAGGTCCTCTTCATCTTCGATCCACCCTTGGATCCACCCGGACACTTCTCTCCTGGTCGCCTGCAGCATCTTTCGTCCAGGCTCCATAGGATTCGTCGACGAAACCCGACACACTTTGACACCTATGCACCCGCTTCCTGTGGGTGAGGTAACGAGAGTACTTCGATGCTCCTGTGGGTATTGACTATCCAACTGTCTAGATTTTAAGTAACTTTCACCAAGTCCAGTTAGAAGTGCCCTAAAATAACTAGTTTTCTTCTTTTACGTTCCCATTCATTCTCCATGGTAACTTGCATGTGTGTTTAGACACTGCACACGCATCCCGTGGGTCTCCTGCTTCCTAACTCTTGGTAGCTCAGCATAGCCCCAGCGATACCCTAGGCCTATTCACTTTCCGTGTAGTGGTCCTTATACCACTACTTTAGTATATGGTTTAGCATGCCCCTAGGGCCCTACTGTACTTTGTGCAACTTATTGTATTTTAATTGAATATCTTGTATTGTGCTTGTGCCTCTGACCTCATAAAGAGTTCAGAGGGTTGGTCTAGTAATAAATAACATATATGTTCATTTGGTATTAAAGGGGTTACATATGGTAAAACAGCTGGCTTCACATGCCCTCTTGAGTTTAGCCTAAGACCTAAGACTGCTTTGTCCATGCTACCACTAGGATAGCTGGTCTGTAAGGTTGACTTTACAACCATCACTATAAGGGTTGTTTGGACTGGTGCAAGGTGCTCACTAGAATAGTGAACATCATTTACCAGGCCAACTTCTCACATACTGTTCATTCATCCCCTTTCTATGCTCATCCTTTCGCTCGCCATTTATTTATTTATTTATTTTATTTATTTATTTGAGCTTGTACCGCGCACAGCTACCCACAATGGGTTTCCCGGCGCCAGGGATAGACTGTAGAAGAAGAGGGAATGTCACCTTGACTTGAGGCCTCAGCCGACTATTGGTCACGCTTAGTAAAGAGCAGGGTCTTCAAAGCCTTACGGAAGCGGAGTAAGTTGGTCTCAGATTTTAATGCCAATGGGAGGGAGTTCCAGTATTTAGGACCAAGAGTGGAAAAGGAGCGGCCTCCCATTTTTGCCAGCTTCCATCTTGGTACTGTGAAATTGCCAATGTCCGATGACCTTAATGAGCGCAGGGGTCTGTAGGGTTTTACCAGCCCCTGAACATATACTGGGGCGCTACCCTGCTTAGCCTTGAACATATAGCAGAGTGCCTTGAATTTAACGCGTTCTGGGATGCTCAACCAATGGAGGTCACGCAAAGCGGCAGTCGCTGAGGTGCGTCTGGGGACGTTCTTTAGCAGGCGGGCGGCCGCATTTTGCACCACCTGCAGCACATGTATAGTGGCTTTATCTGCACCCAAATAGAGAATGTTGCCATAGTCCAGGCGTGATGTTACAAGTGCCTGGACTACAGTTCTGCGAGAGGAGAGGGGGAGCATCCACAAAATCTTGTGAAGCCATCGCAAGGTTGAAAAGCAGATGGCTGAGACCTTAGTAGCCTGTTGTCTCATAGTTAGCCTGTCGTCAATAATGACGCCCAGGTTGCGAACTGCAGTAGATGGTGTAGGCGCATTTCCCAGTTCGATGGGCCAATGGCGAGGACCCCAAAGATGTTTGTTCTGTCCCAGAATGACCACCTCGGTCTTCTCCCCATTCAGCTTGAGACAATTTCTCCGCATCCAATCGACCACAAGAGTGAGGCCCGACTTGAGTGCGGAGATGTTGTTTACGTCTCTCCCTGATAAGGAGAAGACAATCTGGGTGTCATCTGCGTAGGAAAACAGGGTTAACCCAGCTTGTTCGACTATGGTTGCCAAGGGTTTAACGTAAATGTTAAATAATAAAGGGCTAAGAATTGAGCCCTGGGGGACGCCGCGGGTGGATGGACAGATGGCGGAGGCAGCTTTAGAAGAAAACACTTGGAAGCTTCGGTCGTTAAGGAAAGACGCCAGCCAGGCCAAGGCCTGGCCTGCCACACCTAGAGATTTCAGAGAGTCAATGAGGATGGAATGTGACACGGTGTCGAAAGCTGCGCTCAAATCCAGCAGGATGAGCGCCATGGTGTTTCCCTGATCGACACCGTGCCTAAGACTCTCTGTCACCCCCAGGAGGGCTGTCTCAGTTGAGTGCCTAGGCCGAAAGCCCGACTGAGAAGAATGGAGAAATCCAGTGTTTTCAACCAATTTGGAGAGCTGAGAATTTATATGTCTCTCCAGTATCTTTGAGAAGATTGGCAGCAAAGATATAGGGCGAAAGTTAGCAGGATTTGAAGGATCTGCACCCAGTTTTTTTAATAACGGTACAACCATGGCGTGTTTCCAAGGTTGTGGGACATGGGCCTCGCTCAGAGAAGCGTTGAGTAATTTAATGATGGGGGGATGAGTGAGGGGGTCTAATTGTTTTAGTATTTTGGCCGGGAGAGCGTCCTGTGGGGAGCCCGATCTCACACTATTTAAACAGGAGAGGAAAGAAATGGCGTCTAAGGGCTGCCAAGTAGTGACTACTGCATCAGTGTCATTGTTTTCCAATTCCTGGACTATGTCAGGGGCAGTGTACATAGTACCTGGAAGTGTAGTGAAATTTTCATAGATAAGATCAACTTTATTTATAAAGTAATCCGCTAAGGACTGACACTGAGTGCCATCAAGTGCCGGGGGAGGAGGGATCGAGTTAGCACCAGTCAATTTTTTGACAACAGAGAATAGCACCTTTGGGCAGTTTTGTGCATCAGTCACAGTTTTTCTTGTGTAGTCTGCTTTAGCAGTTTTACAACTGTTGTGGTATTTTTTCAAGGCTTCTGCCTGTGTATGCTCAACAGGTTGTTGCACTTAAACACCCCCCACCCGCCTCGGTGGTCTGTGTTTTCTTTCACTACTGTGTGACTCTTGATTCCTTCTGTTTGCTTGTTCAGCCCTCCACACTCTTCTCCTCCCATCTGTACCTGGCTCCCCACGGTCACTCCTTTTGCTTTTTCTCTGGACATGCTCTGAGAGTGAGGCTCTGTTTGCTCACTTGATCTTCGGCTGCGCACAGTATGAACTCTGCTATGCGCCACAATTGAAAATATATTGACTTACCTTTTGAGGCTATTAGCAGTAAAAATGCAAAACTTGATTTGTACTGTGTGAAATACATCTCCTACAGTGTAGCAACTCGCAATGTGTCTTGACATCTGCACAACTAAGATTTTCTTTCTAGGTTAGCCAATCAGACTTGTCAGGACACCGAAGTACAGAAACTTGCAGTGTTAGGTGTGTGCACAAACTAGTATGGGTTATGAAGAGTGGGACTCTCATACTTTGTGCTAGCCCAGGATTCTTGTTTCCAGTACAGGGAAGACATGGCTTGGCAGTTCCCCCTCACTCTATCTATCTATCTCCCACACTCTATCTATTGCCCTCACTCTATCGGCCTCACTCTATCTATCGCCCTCACTCTGTCTATCGCCCTCACTCTATCTATCTATCGCCCTCTAGCTATCTATCACCCTCACTCTATCTATCTATCGCCCTCACTCTATCTATTGCCCTCACTCAATCTATCTATTGCCCTCACTCTATCTATCTATTGCCCTCATTTTATCTAGGCATCACTATCAGAGGCATCACAGAGCTGCTTGCCTTTAGGAAGGCCCTGAAAATGTGGCTATTTAACCCTGTGATTAGGCCATAGGAGGATATCTTACATAGTGCCAGGAAGCCCTTGGGCAGCAGTGCGCTCTATAAATATCACTAGCATAACATAACATAACATAACATAACATAACATAACATCCATCTATTGCCCTCACTCTAGCGCCCTCTATCTATCGCCCTCACTCTATCTATCGCCCTCACTCTATCTATCGTCCTTATTCTATCTATCGCCCTCATTCTATCTATCTATCACCCTCACTCTATCTATCACCCTCACTCTATCTATCTATCACCCTCACTCTATCTATCGCCCTCACGCTATCTATCCATCTATCGCCCTCACTCCATCTATCTATCCCACTTTCTCTATCTATCGCCCTCACTATATCTATAGGCCTCACTCTATCTATCGCCCTCACTCTTTCTATCTAACGCCCTCACTCTATCTATCTATTCCCCTCACTCTATCGCCTTTGTAGGAGAGTGGGGTCTGCAATCCTATGGTCACCCCCGATTTTTGCTTTTTGCTTCACTGGTTTACGACTTTCCCTGGCTGTGGGCCTGCTAATCAGACCCCCAGCCTAGCTGTTCCCTCTCTAAATTGACAAGCATGTACCTTAGGTGCATTTACCAATTGGTACTGGGCCACCTTATCAGTCCCTGTACAGCATACCTTAGGTATCCAGGGCATAGGTGTACCCCGGGCCTATCAGGGGCTGCAGCATGTATTATGCCACCCCTGGCTGACCATCCAAATCTGACACAACTGGCTGCACGACAGCTGGGGCAAGGCGGTGTAATCACCCTTTGCTTTAGATATAGTATCCCTATATCTAAACCTAAAATGGACACATATATTCCTATCAGTCACTCCTATGGCAGGCCTTATCAATCCTGAAAGCAGAGTGCTTGGAATTATGTGAGATGGTGCTCTGGCATGAGCTGAGCCCGTTTGCAGCTTGCGGAACCAAGTCCTAATAGCTGTTCCATGATAACGCTATACCATATACTCTTAAGTGCATTAAGAACCTTGGGTCAAATGCTAACTTTGGCATTGCATTATCAAAACATGTCGAGTAAGGTGTCATACGAATTGGAATACTAACCCCTCGCCAATTCTGCCGACGGGGTTAGCATTCCACCCTTCTAGAGGGATACGACATGTATGTAACTGCGAACCGCGGTTAAAGTTAACTCGAGTCTCAGCATCCGAAAATGGATGCTGCCACCACAGACACAAGTCTGACCTCCTGCTGTTGGGAGTCCTTCCAGCGAGGGAGGCTCGGACAAAGGGTTTCCTGCCTTGGGAGGTGCTAGCACCACCCCAGACAGGATTTTGTGTATTAGGTAGGACAGGACTCAAAGGAATGAGACATGCCTGGGGCACACAAGGTGCCCTGTGCATACACCGGTCCAAACCAGTTCCTGGGGCACTCAAGCCCCAGAGCTGCCGCAAGACCCGACAAAGGAAAGGGGGTGTAACCATCCCCCTTCCTGGTCCCACCCAGAGGAGGGACCTAGTCGTAGTGCTGCCCCCTTTAGCTGAATAAAGGTAGGAGCTGGTCCCATTCCAAATCAGATTACTCTTGACAACTTCCACGAAGAAACTCTTGACCTTCGACCTCCTGAACATCAGAAGACTGAAGAATCTACCCTATGGTCAGGGACTGACCATCTTGCTTTGCGGGCACCATCAAGCTCCTGTGCGGTTTGCTGCAGAGTCCTTCCATCCTGGAATCCGACGACCCAGCTCGACAAGACCCGGACCCCCAGACCTCTCTGACCTCTACCCACATCCACAGCACAGCTGGGACCCATGGGTGCGACGAGCAACGTGGAGACGGCCATATTGAGAAACCTGCACAGCACTTCCAGCACGACCGCCGAGGGATCCTCGAGTGAGTGCATCAGGGCCTGAGAAGCCCTACACCGATGCAGCTTCTGCACCAAAGACCAGCCCCCCAGCATCCACCAGATCTGCGTGGGGCCCTTTTGCCTGGTTGCTGCTTGTCCTGTTGTCTGGTCACTTGCCGGCTGGCTTGTGACCTCCGAGACGACAACCTGAAGAATTCATCACCTCTAGTCTGGTCCCCCAGACTGGCCCTTGCTTCCTTGTAAAGGGTAAGCACCCCTGACCCTCCTGGTCCGCACCAGACGCCATCTTTGTTTCACCGCGTGGCTTGCATTAGCCAAGGCCTGTTGTCCAGATCGACGATCCGACACCGCCAACAGCAGCAGACTACGTGGGACAGCTCGTGCCTCCAGCCTGGTCGAGAAGAGCAGCTCCTGGTCCGCGCAGCTACAGACAGAAGCGACCCTTCTTCCACCTGAACGCGGCAACAGCATCTGGTTCCCTCCTGGTTCCAGCACCGTCACTGGCTAGTGACCGAGACTCTGTCCCCTTCCTTTTCAGGACTTCTTCCTTCCAGTTCCATCCTTGGAACCACCGGACTCCTCCATCTGGCTGCCTGCCAGCAACTTCTTGTTTCAGGCATCACCGGGGACAACACAGCAAACCCGACGCAACTTCAGCCCTATGCACCCGCAGCCTCTGCGTTAGGTAACTAAAGCTTCTAGGTGCTGAAGCCTGTGTCCACTATCCTAGTGTCCAGGTCCACTGTTGTTTTCCCTCCATCCAGCTGGGTTCGTCCGGAATCCGTAACATTCTAAACTGTAAGATCCGTAGACCTTGGTATGCATCCCGCGTGAGAGTTCTCACTCTGCACGTGAGTCTCGTGGGCCTCCTGCTCCTTACTTACCTAGTTTGTAGCATAGTCCCAGCGATCCTCCAGCCTCTGGATCTCCTTACAGTACTTTTCTTCCTCGCATTCCATTGTTTTGAGTATATGGTTTGTCGCGCCCCTAAGGCGCACTTGTAAATATTGTGCGAACTCGTATTTCCTTTTAAGTATTGTCATGTGCTTAGCCCTCTGACCTCATAAAGAGTTCAGAGGTGTATGTTAGTTAATAAATAACTGTTTATTTTCATAACAACCTGTGTGGTGTCCTTTCATTTGGTATTCAAGGGGTTATATGTGGTAAAACAGCTGGCTTCACATGCCATAAAGAGTTTAGCCTAAAGACTGCTTTTGTCCACGCTACTAGGATAGCTGGTCTATAAGGTTGACTTTACAACCAATCACCATAAGGGTTGTTTGGACTGATACAAGGTGATCACTAGAACTAGTGAGCATCATATATCAGGCCAACTTCTCACAGCCTTCACTCTATCTATCGCCCTAACTCTATCTATCGCCCTCACTCTATCTATCGCCCTCACTCTGTCTATCTATCGCCCTCACTCTTTTTATCTATCGCCCTCACTCTTGCTATCTATCGCCCTCACTCTATCTATATATCGTACTCACTCTATAGCATCACTCAGGGGCACCACAACATCAGTATGGGCTTCCACAGCATCATTGAACACGACAGCATCACTCGTTGCAACCACAACATCACTCAGCGCCACCACAACATCACTCAGTGCCACCACAGCATCAATCTGTGCAACCATTCAACAACAACTGGTTCAAATATGTTCTCTCAAAGTTTCAATCTTTATTACAAATGTCACAAAGAGATGTAAATATTTCACTTCTGTTCTTGGGTTTTCATCACAATAAAATACACTCAACATAATCTTCACAAAAGTTATTTACAAAAGTTTAAGCTATTGCCATTGTAAATTACAATAACTTTTATTTAAATATTAAGTATTAAAAAAAATTAGAAGCCCATGTTATTTGTAATAGCAATACATCTAAGTCACGTAAATAGAACACATTTATTTATTTAGAAAGTTTTATATACCGTGAACAAGACCCTTGCGGGTATTAGAGCGCTTTACAAGGTAAGTGTCTTAGATACACAGGTACAAGGTAAATAACATAAAGCTCAATGCTAGTCAATGATGGTGTAAACACCCTATCGTAGATATGTAGGTATATGGTGCAAAACAAAACGTTCCATGAAGAACTTTTCTCTAGGCTCCAGATATTGCAAAATACTGCCGCAAGATTGGCCCTGAAGGGTCCGGGCGGAGGCTCCGACGATGGTTCCGCGGGGGAGGAACCGACATTAAAAGACCTCATGGCGGCTATCACTGGGGTCTGGACGTCCCTGGGCCAGAAGATGGAGACTCCTAATAACAAGCTGGACACTGTTTCAATAGAAATGGGGCTGATCAGGGGAGACCTTTCGAAGGCGAACGAGAAAGTTAAATCGCTGGAAGTCAAAACAACAAGCCTTATTGATGATGTGAACCAGCTGCAGCAGGAGGTGCGTGATTTTAGGTCCTCTAGGGAGTCTACTGATCGTCGGCTTGATGAATACAAAGGGCGGGCTCGACGCAACAATGTTCGCATCCTGGGAGTGCCAGAGAAGGCGGAGGGGCAGGCAACGGATCTGTTTATGGGGAACCTCATCCTCAATCATCTTAAACCTAAGGGCCTCAGTAAGTTTTTTATGGTGGAACGTGCCCACAGGGTACTGGGTGGCAGGCCTCGGGTTGGGGTGAACCCAAGACCGATCATTGCTTGAGTCCTTAACTTTCGTGACCTGGATGCTATCCTGCAAGCGGCTCGTGCAGCGGATCCCCTGGAATTCGGAAATGCAACGCTTCTGTTCTTTCCGGACTTTACTCAGGCGGTGCAGAAGCAAAGGCAGAGGTTCTTATCGATCAAGAAGAAACTGAGCGACAAAGGCATGAGGTACGCCATGATGTTTCCTGCCCGCCTTTGAGTGGAACTTTATGGGAAGGCCTGGTTATCTGATAATCTTGATGTGGCTGCGGACTGAATGGATAGTGTTCAGTGGCCGGACCGGGAGTCCCGCGATCAGGGGGAAGCCGATGAACAATGACTTGGTTTAGCGTGAGGTCATCTGGTGGCTGTAGATAGTTGTTTTGGGGGACGTTTCAGTGGGGGCTAGTGATAGGAGTTTCTGCAGATCTGTGCTTATATTGATTTAGGGATGCTTTATGGTGCGGGTATATCCACAAAGAGTTTGGGGAGGGGGAGATGGTGGGCGTGCTCGTAATCCCTCCTCTGTTTTCTACTTTTAGATTTTTGTAGATTAGCTGGGGGCGACAGGCACACTGCTAGTTGGGGATGAGCGTAAGCTGTATGCAGGGGTGCAGGAGTGGGGAGTGTGGCTCACTGTTTAGAGCGGCAGACCCTGATGCAGAGGTCTGGCCTGGGACCAGGGTTCAATTCCCGACGCTGCAGGGTCCTGAGCCCAATAATGTCCACGGACTCGATAATTCTCGCCTCGGTGCCTACTCTAATCATGGGGTCCCACGCTGCAACTCTGGGCAATAGCTTGCTTAATCTCCACTATGGCGGCCAACCCGCTGCGGGATGCCTGGCTTTCACCTTGGGGATGCCCAGTAGGGGTTATCTCACAGGGAAAAAGCCAGGACGGGTTCCCAAGGCAAGCGCCTTGATGCCTTCGGGTGATACGTGCGCTATATAAGTCGCAATACATTTACATTTACAGGGAGGGGGGATGGGGGGGTTTTCGGGGTTTGTTTTCGTTTTACTATATGTTGTTTTTTTTACACTGGGTGCCGTCAGTCGATTCTGTAACGTCTTGGTATTGTGATGTCCTCCGTTAAAAGGGTGGTTGGGATTTCTGCTCTGAGTTGGAATGTGAATGGGCTTGGGGCTGAGATCAAGAGAGGAATGGTTGGCCAGTTGATCCGGAGGCACTCCCCAGATGTGGTGTTATTGAAGGAGACTCACCTCATGGGAAAGCGATGCATGGCACTACACAGAGGGGGATAAAATTGGTCACTCATGCTGGTTTCACAACTAAGTCTAGAGGGGTTGGGATTTTGGTCAAGAACTCCTTCCCGCTGGCCATCCAGGCCACATGGACCGATAATAGGGGTAGATATGCTGGGATTTCGGGGCTATGGGAAGGGAGGACTGTGACCTTTTTGTCTGTTTATGTCCCACCGGCCCTTCAGACCGATACTTTTCAGGACCTGTGCAAGATGTTTTTTGATGTTGCCTGTTGGGGTGTTGGTTGTTGGCGGTGATTTCAATGCAGTTATGAATGGTGAAGCTGATAGGTGTCCGGCTCTGGCTTTGTTGCCGTCCCGGAGATGGTTGACCGACTTTGTGGAAACTACTGGTCTGATTGATGGGTGGAGGCTTAAAAATCCTGGTGAATCTCAATATACACACGTTTTGACAGCACACAAGTCCCTTTCCAGGATAGATTATGTCTTGGTGCCGGCGGCACAGGCGGCTTGGATCCGGGAGGTGTGGCACTTGGCTACGGGGGTCTCGGATCACTCGCCGGTCTGGATTGGTTTGGACCTCGGCGGGCGTGACGTGGCTAGAGTTGCACCTATTAGCGCTTAGCGTTTGCGGGACCCTGCAGCTAAAAAGGAGATTGAGCGTGTTGCTGATAGTTATTTTCAAGAAAACGTCGGTACGGTGGACTCAAAAGTTCCTTGTGGGAAGCCTACAAAACTGTCCTCAGAGGGAAATTACTATTGTTTATTTCCGGGAAGAAGAGGGAGGGCCGTGCTGAGGTTGACAGAGTGGAAGCACATCTGTTAGCGCTAGAACGGGAGGTGCTGCTTGACTCCACCCCGGAGGGATTGCACCGCCTGCGCCTCCTTAGAGATGAGTATAGGAGCTTGGCTCGTGATAGGGCGAAGACACAACTGGCGGACACCCAGAGCAGGGTGTACGAGCATGGAGATATGGCCGGGAAGTTGATAGCCTGGCTAGAAAAGGGGGAATGGGCGTCGCGGTTGGTACCGGTACTGCAGCCCGTCGGCTCGGATAAAATTCCGGACCCGCAGGAGATTGTGGATGAATTTGCTGGCTACTACACAGAGGTGTACGCGGCCAATTGTAAGTACACGGAGTCCTAAAATGCAGAAATGATTCGAGATATTCCAATGCCCACTCTCTCCGATGAGGACAGGGATTACCTAGACTCTCAATTTACGAATGACGAAGTGGCGCAGGCCATTAGAGGGGTTCGCTCTTGAAAGGTCTCTGGCCCCAATGGGCTCCCCATAGCGCTTTATAAAGTAAATGCAAACAAACTGGCTCCCTTTGTTAAGGATATGTTTAGCGAGAGCAGGGAGAGGGGCCAGCTTTCTTACGATCAGCGTGTCGTGAATATCATAGTCCTGCACAAGGAGGGCAAATCGAAGACGGAATGTTCTTCATACCGGCTGATCTCCTTATTGAATGCTGAGCCGAAGGTCTTAGCAAAGCTGCTTGCGACTCAGCTGGTTAAGGTCATCACGACACTGATCCATCCGGATCAGTCAGGTTTTATGCCCCACAGCAATATGTCCCTTAACTTGCGCAGACTGCATGGGGTCCTGGGCGGTGCTTCACAAATACACGAGCCGACGGTCTTGTTGTCCCTGGATGCCACCATGGCATTTGATAGAGTGGAGTGGCCCTATCTCTTTGCCGTCTTGAACAAGTTGGGCATTGGTCCGGAGTTTGCTTCCTGGGTCCGTCTTTTGTATTCCGACCCCCTAGCTCGGGTCGTAGTAAATAATCATAGATCTGATGATTTTGCCTTGGGGAGGGGCACCAGGCAGGGATGTCCTCTAGCCCCGCTGTTATTTGCCTCAGTGCTGGAGCCGCTTGTGGCGTGGGTTCGTTGGGACGGATCAATTAGGGGGCTTAGGTGGACATCCGAGTGGGAGGATAAGATATCACTCTACGCTGATGACATTTTACTATATTTGTCCACCCCTCGGACTTCGCTGATAGTGTTTTTGGACGTCCTGGTGGTGTTTGGAAGATATTCCGGTTTCGCCATTAATTGGGCGAAGTCGGTCCTTTTTGTCTTAAGTGGTGATCCCCCAGATATACCTGCGGGCTGCACGGTTAGATTGGAAACGGCAGGGTTCAAGTATCTTGGCATTTTTGTGTTCTTAGATACCCAGAGTAGGTATACCAATAACCTGTTGCCACCACTGGCCAGACTCCGGAGGGATGTGGTGCGGTGGAAGTCGCTTCCGCTCTCCCTGCTGGGACACGCTGTCCTGTTTAAGATGATGGCTCTTCCCCTTTTCTTGTACGCGCTCCAGAACTCTATGGACCCGGTTCCCCCGTCGTACTTCAAGGAGATTGAGTCTCTCCAGAGGCAACTCTTTTGGGATGGTAGGCCGTGAATCGTGTTTGCTAAACTGATGTTGCCGTGGTATGAAGGGGGAATAGGCTTACCAAATATCCGGAAGTATTATTGGGCGTCTCAGCTGGCGGCAGTTAAACATGCCATTTATGGATCGCCGCTGGATCCTGGCTATGCTATGGATCGCAGCCAGATACCCGGTGGAGAGTTCTCCATGGCATTGTATGCCAGATGGGGGCGCTTTCCCCTGGTCAGGTCTACGGCAGTTGCTGTTCAGGTCTGGCATGAGGCTACTCGTTCCCTTAAATGGGATGGGAAGATAACTTATGCTACGCCACTATGGAATGCTGAATGCCTGGGTAGTTTATGAAAGTCTAAAGGTTTTGATTAATGGGACCTCATTGGGATTTCCCGGGTAGGAGATATGTGGGGCAAAGACAGGATCCTTACGTTTGAGACTCTGCAGGAACCGTATCAACTGCAGGGGAGTGACTGGTTTTGTTAATTGCAGATTAGACACGCACTGCTAGCTGGTATTCCCCAGGGAGTGACACCCCCGGAGGCTTCCCCGTTGGAGGATCGGGTGTTGGACGGTCATATTCTGACAAAAACGATCTCCTTGATTTATAGAAATCTAGTTAATCACATGGAGGATCCCCTTGGGGCTCTTAGAGACCAATGGACTGCAGACGGGCTGATCTTTGACGGTCCTCCACCGCTGCTATGTTACTGGTCCACGGTTGGTGCGTATGGGTTTGGCTGCAAGTGGTGAGTGCAGAAGGGGATGTGGTGAGGCTGGAACGTTCATGCATATTGTCGTAAATATTTAATTTACCATCTTAATTTCTATGCAGGGAAGTACTTAATCAATAATAACTCAATCGGAAGAAAGAAAACAGAGTCCGTGGTGTTAGAGTTCTTAGGGGTTTTATTCCTTAAAAAGGAATCGTTCCGGAACTGGATATCATGTTCCTGCAACCACAAAGGGTCCAGGAAGGGATAGAGCCATATTTTATTGACAATACATAGCTTATATACTTAATTTACATCATAGAAAGCAATATAGTAGGCGTAACAGCTGAGAGAAGACAAGATAACAGCATTCACGTGTTACTAGTGCGTAATCAGAAGGCGTGGACTAGGCGTAAACTGGAGGTGTGTTCTAGAAACGTCACAAGTAGGTGGCACTAAACAGGAATGTTGCAATGTCAGCAGAAATCGGAGGCTTGGATGCGCGCGCAGCTGCATGACGTATGATTGGCGTGAAACTGAAGGGTGCAGGGGACTTGACATTTCAACTAGCGGAAAGAGACAGGAGTCTGGCATGTCAGATCAACTTGTGCTTCTATCATATCTGATATCTGATGTTTAGGAACTGGACTATCTGGGCGGAAAGGTCTCTGGGGCAGAAGCTATTCTATACTGACTGTGAGTGCGTGTATAAGCGCCTGAGTGTCTGCATGAGAAGCGTGGGGGCATGGGCCTTCCAGGGTAGCGTGGTAACAGAGGCTATGAATTACTTGCACGGAGACAGGACGGCCAGGCCCTTTTGCTCTACAGCTGGGGGAATGTTTACTTAAGCTAGTAGGCAGGAATGCATCTTCGGAAAGGGAAACAGATAACTCGAAGGTTGAATTCATTCTTGGCAGGCAACAGGCTGAGCTGAGCGCGGTGAGCCGCGCTGGAAGTAAGGCAGAGTTCACAGGTACGGGGGCAGCCTGGGCTGAGGCTTTCAGAGTCAGGAGGCAGAAAAAGCTCGATGGCAGAAATTCAGGGCCTACTTTGCCAGAGCTGAAAAACGTGTAAAGTACACCACAAAAGGACGTTGGCATGGCATACTTAGGAACGGACTATTCAACCCATTCAGGGTGGGTCTGAAAGAGGACATGTTAACGTTGGACGCAAATGTATTTGCGTCTTCATAGCTGGCACAGGAGGGAAATTACATGCACTTTAAGCTCGTACATGGAGACGGTGGGGTACACGATAGGGAACATAACTTGACCAAAAATTTATATTTCCTCATTCCCTCCTTGTTCCCTACGGACCCTTCATGATATCTCGATCATCATGAATCGATCAGTCTGTTCTTGTAACATAATTTGCTCGTCTCTCTTCCGTTGTCGGTTTGAGAGAAAACTGGAATGTTCAATGCATGATGTGGCGCACAGTCCACATATCGCCGGCCCACACTGTAGGCACAGGCAGCAACTGAATACTATGACAAGGCCAATGCCTAGGAAGGATAGGATCTTCCATCCCCAAGCAGACAATGTTGTCCAGAACCAACCGGACCAAGTCCAGGTGCCTGGATTCTGATGTATTAAACTTGCAATTTTGTGAAGACGTGTAATAGCTTTGTATACAGATGGCGCGTTTTCTGGAATGAAAACACAGCAACTTGACCCGATGACCTTACAGGCTCCACCTCTATCTGCCAAGATGACGTCAATAACAAGACGATTCTGAAGGACAACAACCCGTATGGCGGACTGCTCTTCCGTTAAGTTACCTAGGGCGGAGGCAGTTTCATGTACTACTGCTTCAAGGGTTCTAGTTAATCTACGTATTAATTTACTGTTTTGGACAGGGCCTAAAAAGAAAAAGAATCCTTTATTAAAATCGGTGTATTGTTCCCATGCCGTTTCTGTATAGTCGACAAGCGGGAGATCTCTTCGGAGTCTATTCTTTACTAGATTTGTGTTTCTGTGATAATCAGGAGGGGCTAGAAAAACAGGTGGCAGAAGGAATGCAATATAACAGGTACCATCCCAATCTGGAGGTAAACGTATGTATGCGGTATGACCACAAACAAAATAAGAGTGACGGGTAGCTTTAAAGGACGATTTACCATGATCACTGAATTCAACCACAGTAGTACATTTACTATGACCTAAGTGTACTGAACCTTTCTTCCTGACACATAATTCACCAGTGACTGGTAATACTGACATAGCGGGCAGAACTGGTGCAGCTTCGGATTCAACAGTAAGAATCATAAGGTTAATTGTGTAATTACTTAATCCATATACTTCATTTTCTAGATCAGTTCCTATTCTAATGGGGAGTCCCTCCTTATCAGGGTAACAGACGTCGAGCAGGACTAAGTTCAGGTTTCCCCAAACCCAGCTCCCGTCGAAAACAGCAATATCAGGATCTAAAGAATTAATTATTTTAAACCATGCACCACAGGAGCCGTTGTGTGTGAACGGGTACGGAAAGAGGGGCAGAGCTCCCTTGTAATTCTGGTAGGGAGGGAGTCGGCCACATATCCAACAGTTGGTAGCATTGCTTGTCTGATGGGAATGATGTAGCATACTAATGAATGTGTTGTTGCGCAGCGCAAGTCTGTAGGAAAGTTCATGTGGAGGTAACTCACTAAAAGAATGTTCAGCAGAAACATTGTAAGCAGATTGTTCACGCTTGAAAATAGGGCAATAAATAGGAAGTAGTATACTTGCAACAATAATCAGAATACTTAGAAAAAACATTATTAACAATGTCACTATACAGTGACTACGCAGTGATTTGCAGTATGTACGTTTCTTGAATTGTCTCTCTCTCTCTCTATCTCGATCTAGGGGGTACATGTCAGAAACTATTTAACCGATTCACCTAGGGGAGGACTTAAACAATTAAACTGTCTGACTTGCTAGATCGGAGCTTCAATCGGTACTCCTCTTGGGGAGTTTTCTCTCGTTCGGATATTTTAAAGTCACTAGGTTTAATACAGTCTTTGGTGGGGGTGGACGAGTCAGGGTCTGGTTTCAGTTCGTTGCATAGTTTAATATGACTCGTATGGACCCACCCCTTTCTGCCCTCCAACTTCACTGCGGTCCTTGTAGTAAGAAGAACGGTCTTCGGCGCTTTCCAGCGGGGCTCCAACGGACTTTTCCTGTCGAAGTTCCTAACTAATACCAGGTCGCCAGGACGGACATCATGCGGCTTTACATCAGTGTTGTCAGGAAAAGCTGCGGCAACCTGTGAACGACATGATTGGAGTGCAGACATCAAGGAGGCAAGGTAATCTGTCAACATGTTACAATCAACATCGGTAATTTTCTTAGGAATGGGCGTCCCCCACATATTCGGTGGTCTGCCAAAGACCACTTCGTACGGGGATAGTCCTGATCTCGAATGGGCAACCATTCTCATATAGAATAGTGCAACTGGCAGGGCGACTATCCAGTCGACCCCTTTCTCCTGGCATATTTTGGCAAGGCGGGTCTTAAGTGTCTGGTTATGCCTCTCTACAAGGCCTGCGGCTTCGGGGTGTCGGACACAATGGAATCTCCACTGATATCCTAGCAGAAGGGAGACATGCTTCATGAGTTCGGATGAGAACGGCTGTCCGTTATCTGAGTACACGACACGAGGCAGGCCGTATCGTGGGAAGAATTCTCGAACCAGCTGCTTGGCAGTGGTCGGGGCAGTGTAATCTGAGACTGGGTATGCTTCGGTCCAACGAGAAAGTGCACAAACAACTACGAGGACATATTTGAATCCTCGACAACGGTCCATCTGGATATAATCCATCTGGAGGACTTCAAAAGGGTGATCGGGAGGATGAAATCCACCTTGCTCTACAGGAACGCTTTTACCTGGATTGAACTGACAACAGATCATGCAAGTACGTACTTTCTGTTTTGCTGCTGCTCGTAAGTGTTTGTTGTACCAGAGATTCTGTAAACTGTCTAACATAGCTTTCTCTCCTAGATGTGCAGGACTATGTGCTGTATTTATCATGATTTGGACCGCTGAGTCGGGGAGGAACCATGTAGATTTTCCCTTTGTGACCCATCCTTGATCTGTCTGGATCCCTCCTAGTTCAATCCATTTCTTTATTTCATCTGGAGTAGCATGTGTCTGAATATCGATTACGTCTAGGGTGGGATCCCTGACTGACATACACTGAGTTGGTGCTATTGTCTTTGTCACATCAGTAGTCTGGGTGTGAGTCAATGCTGTATGTTTTGCTGTCTGGTCTGCCAGGTCGTTACCCTGGGAAACAGAATCTGTAACTTTAGTATGTGCTTTACACTTCATAACGGATATGCCTGAAGGCAGATGTATTGCTTCTAACAGTGCTTGAATGAGGGGACCGTGTTGGATCTTGGCACCATGAGAGGTCAAGAAACCTCTTTCTTGCCATAACATGCCGAAGTCGTGTACGACTCCGAACGCATAGCGGGAGTCAGTGTATATGTTAACATTTCTGTTCTTGGCTAGAATACAAGCTCGGGTCAGAGCGATGAGCTCCGCTGCTTGAGCAGACAGTGTGTCAATACGGTGTGTTTCTTTAACTTCAGTTTCAGTGGTCACTGCATAGGCGGCCACTAATTCTCCTGTACTTGTTCTCCTGCATGAACCGTCCACATAAAGTGTCAGGTCTGGATTTGTCAGTGGAACATCTGTTAGGTCTCGTCGAGGTTTTGTTACTGTATTGATGATCTCTATGCAATCATGCGGGGTTGGATCTGTCATAATTGTAGGTAACAATGTTGCGGGGTTCAGAATGCTACAGCGTCTGATTTCTATGTGTGGCTGGAATAGTGTTGATTCATAACCTGTCAGTCGTGCTATAGTCAAGTGTTGAGTCTGGGTTCTGTTTAAAAGAACCTCTACAGAATGTGGAACTTGAACTGTTAATGGATGTCCTAAAACAATTGAGTCACTCTGTCTGATTGCTAATGCTGTTGCTGCTACTGACTTCAAGCACGCAGGGAGTGCCTGAGCTACTGAATCCAATGTACTTGAAAAATAAGCGCAAGGCTTATGTGAACCTGCTTGATCTTGAGTGAGGACAGACAATGCTGTACCCTCACGTTCTGTAACAAAAAGTGTAAAAGGTTTGCTGTAACATGGTGTCGCTAGAACTGGTGCTTGACATAAAGCTTTCTTTAATTCCTCAAAAGCCTGTGTATGTTCCTGAGTCCAAGGGAGGACAGTCGAAGTCGCTGCCTCCTGTGTTGTTAACTGAATCAGTGGTTTAGATAGAAATGCATACTGGGGAATCCATTGTCTGCAGTACGAGGTGAGGCCTATAAAGGCCCGCACTTCCTTTTGTGTCTGGGGTTGTGGCATATTTACGATTAACTGAATGCGATCGGGAGTGAGCTGTCTCCCCACTTTGGACAGCAAGTGACCCAAGTACACAACTTGCTGAACACAGAATTGTAGCTTCGAAGGAGACACCTTGTGTCCCTTGTCGGCCAGAAAATGTAAAACTGTCAGTGATGCTTGTTCACATTCGGGCTCACTTCGTGCGGTGATCAGCAGATCATCGACGTATTGCAGTAAAGCGGTGTTAACTGGCATTGTGATACAATCAAGTTGTCTTTTCAGTGCTTGACTATAGATGCTGGGGCTTTCTGTGAATCCTTGAGGTGCGCGTGAAAATTTGAAACTTCGTCCATTTAAACTGAATCCGAAGAGATATTGGCTCTCTGGATCAATAGGTACACTGAAGAAGGCGTTCTTGAGGTCAATTACAGTAAAGAACGTCGCTTCTGAATCAATAGCAGTCAATAAGGATGAGATGTCGGGAACCACAGGGTACTGTGGAATAATGCATTTATTCAGTTCTCTTAAATCAATCACCAGCCGATATACTGGCGGTGCATTGGGATCAGTACGTTTAAGAATCGGAATGATGGGTGAATTGCAGATATTGGAGTCGGTTTCTACAACCACTCCTTGGACAATGAGCTCTTCAATGATTTCCAGTAAAGCCACTACAGCATCGGGTGGTAACTTGTATTGTCTGATTCTGGGTAAAACTACACCTGGTTTGAGTGTAACACGGTATGGTGTAATGTGCATACAACCTACATCAGTTGGGCCTTTTGCCCACAGGTGATCTGGTACATTTTTCAATCTGACATCAACCTCACGTAACATATAATGACCCTTGAAATCCCGCAGAAAGAGTCTGACTCCCTCCGGGGAACAGCATATTATAGCTCCTAGAGCCTTCAATGTTTTAATTCCTAACAGATTTTCTGGACATGATTTCGTGAGTAACAGGTCTGTAACACGTGATAATGGACCCACAGCCAGGGGAACGGGTTTCGATACCTCATTTACAATGGGCTGTCCTGAAAAACCAAGGGAAACGTTCTGTGAGCCTGAGAGGGGTGCCCCTGGAACTTCATCATAACTTATGGTGGTACGACTTGCCCCTGTGTCAATTAAAAACTTTCTGTCTTTTCCCAATACTTGACTATGTACATAAGGACCCTCTTGATCTACAGGAATCTCAATAAGAAGCAAGCCACCCTCCCTCTCTAGGCTGTTTCATGTGTATCGTGGATAATCGGGATAAGCGGACTGGGCATACTGGTACATCTGTTGTGAAACTTGCTGAGTTGCGGCAATGGGCTGCGGCTGTGATACCGCTACTGTCTGTGCTGTATGTGATGAAGCATGCGTAGGCTGTGTATTCTGCATGGGCTGTATATTCTGTGAAGACTGATGCTGGTTATGGTCTTGTCTAGGCGGATGCGGCCTTTCTTTAGTTTTACCTGTCGCTATGTTATGTTTTAGAACTGGGCATTCGTGTACGTAGTGACCTGGCTGCTTGCAATAATTGCATGTCACTTTAACGGGAGCTGCGGCGTGACTTGTCTGGGTCGTACCCTTTCTGTGGCCGTCGGTTGGGACCGACTGGGCTACTAGCATTTTCATTTTCGTGTCTTTCATACGTTTCTGTTCCTGATCCTGCTCTTCTCTAATTCTGTTCTGATGGTATTGTAACATTTGTAACATCTGTGATGGCGTATTGGCTTGCCATGTACTCTCGACCTTGTATACACGGTTTTTAACTGCTAACAGGGAATTCTCGACTAACTTTGATACAAAAAGATGCGGGTACGACTCGCTACTTGGTTTAAGACCACTATTAATAATGAAACATTTCTCGAATCTTGAATAGAAGTCACTAGTATCTTCATCGGGTTTCTGTTTACATGCTGATATTGCATCCCAGTCTTCCTTTCTAGTTGTCAATAATCTTGGCAGAACCTGTACTATCAAACCTGGTAATGCTTTAGTTTTCTCCCCAAGGCCTACCCCTGGGACACGTTTATTCTCTTCGTCTTCTATTTCTGCCCATACAATCTTTTTCTCTCCCACCTCCCATTCTTTTTCCTTGAGTTTCTCGTAGATGCCCGTGGGCAGCAGTACCTTTAACATTTTCGTGATATCTTCGTACGTATAATCCCCCATCAGTAACATGTCTTTAAGCTCTCTGTGAAAACCTGCAGGGTCTTTATCATGGCACGGGACTAGTTTCTTCATTTCTAACAGTTCTAACTTAGTCAGGGGAGTGTGTACATACACACGTTTCAAGTTATGATCCTCACCCATCACTGGATGCACTTCTCGTAAGGGGTTCTGACTTTCAATGCCATGCAGACGTTCCATATGATACATTTTTCTTTCTGGGGGCGGGGTCGAACATATTCGGGACTTATGAAAGTGTTATATCTGTGGCGTTGTTCTAGAATTATTTGAATTAGTTTGGTGCTTAAACCTCTCCATCTATCCATGAGTAGTTCTTCTAATGTATCGTGTAAGGGACCTGGATCAGAATGTTGATTTCTGTATTTAGTGAGGAGGTGCTGGATCATGTATACACCTGCTAATTTCTGCTCGTCTGGGGAAAGGTTCAGGAATGTCTGTGCTACGGTATCATCATTGTATATATCCGGATTGTCAGTCCATAATATGGCTGACCGGGCTAGTTCTTGTTCATCCATAGAATTGAGTACATGGTACCCCATTCGTTCTCGAAGCCTTTTATCAGTCTCCTGAAACTGATGTTCAGGAGAATTCGGGTTTGTTAAGGCAGAGAGAAAAACTCTCTTGCTTTCCGGACGAATGCCTTTCCTAAGGTAAGTTCCCTTACCTACATACGCTATAGTGCCTGTAGTCTTTTCTGGTTCTTCAGGTTCTTCTTCCCCCTCGGAGGAAGCCTTTTCTTTCTCTTCGTTGTGTATGTCTATCACTGCTTTTCTTATTTTCTTGTACATACTGGCTATGCAAGTCCCCTTGTCGTGTTTTCCTTCAGATATATTTTGACCCCACCTGTTGAGTGCATCTAATTCACCCTGATCTGTCTCAGGCCTGTCTCGTTCTCTTATTAGGCAATTTATGAAAAAACGTAGTATCTGTCCTTGAACGTCAACTTTCTGATGCTCCATGGCATCCTTAATACTGTCAGGGTCTTTCCCAGTCTGTACAAACTGATATATTCTATCTAGGTACTCTTTCATTCCTGAAAACAACAGCAGGAAATCAGTAGCAGATCGTAACCGTAGTGATGCCATCATCATTCTATCGTCTTTGCCGGGTACTGGATCATATCTGCAAACTGTAAGTTGTCCTTTGAGTATGTCGAGACGGGGTGATTTGAACGTGAAAGGACTCTGCAAGTCCCCGAGCTGTAACCTGGGCGTTAGTGGCGGGGTCCGGAAACCTCCTGTCGCACCTCCTGAGGCGGAAGCTTGGACATTATCTCTCTGTGGAGTCTGTATCTGTACTTGAATTTGTTTTTTAGTAGGGTCAGGTAGACGTGGTTTCGGTACATTAACTTTAGGTATGGGAGGTGGTGGAGGTGGTGGAACAGGGGGGATCTGTTGTGGTACTGACGGAATATGATCTTGGGGCGGGTTACCGCCCCCGTCCCTGTCGTTAGGCAGGGTGCGGACAGGCAGATTGGTGTAAGCGGGAGCTACATCCTCTAAATAGGAATTCAGGAATATGTCTTTAGTGGTTCTGTGAGTTACTTTAGTTGGAACCAATGGTGGCGGCAGATTTTTCGGTATTTCTGAAATGGCCTCAGGCGAACCTTCGGCCACAAGATACATACCATTTACAAGATTGTTTCGTGCGCGGTCTATTTGCTCTGTTTTTACTCGAATCCCCTCAGTAACTAATTCGTTTTTTTGGGCTTTTTCTGATTCTTTAAGCCTGTCCTCTCTACGTAGTTCTTTTTCAGCACGCTTATGTGATTCCTTACGCCAAAACTCTATGGCGTCTTTCTGAGATTGTCTGGCTTTCTTTTTCCATAATGCTTCTTCTACCTTCATGATGCACTCGGCATCCCATGTTCCAGTAACTGGCCATCTGTGTCTCTCGTCTAGATGTTTAGTATAATCGGCCCATAAATCTAGATACAATATGGCATCTATGCCATGCTTATGGTACATAAAGTTTCCAGGAGTGTCCCTAGGGGGGATAGGAATTTCTTCCTCTAGCATCCCTTTCCTAGTTCCTATCTGCTTTAACTTGTTGAAAAACGGCATCTCGTTTTACTTCGTACTGAACGCTCAATCCTTGCTACTTAATACTGGATACGGCTAGTTATACAAGAACACAATAATGCACAAAAACAGTCACTCATACAACGACATTGATCACATAAAAAGACATGTGCGACATATATGACTACCCCCTATATCGGATGTACTGCTAAACAGCACAGATACACTGTCAGAGACAATGCAGAAACTTGAATAACTGATGTACTGCTAAACAGTACAGATACACTGTCTAAAACAGTGCAGACCGGACTTGTGTACCCAAACCCGTCTAGATACGTCCCAGCAATGGTACTCACCGGGAAGCACGGAAAACAGAAGGCCTCTGAAAACTCGACTGGACTGGACTGGACTTGACTCGACTCGACACGTGGATACTTCGGAAAAACTGGTGGGCCTCTTGACACCTCGGACCTTGCTTCTTTCGGCTAGGCTCTGGTCGGGATCCTCCGCGCTCCTCACCGCCTCGTCTGGGCACTGATCGCAATCTTCGTCACCACCTTGGGCCAGAGGGAGATACAGGAAATCCTGCCGGTACGCGTAGGTTCCGTCTGACTGATGGCAGGGGACAGAGTCTGCAACGCACCAACCGGCGCGTGAGGTGGGGGAGGGGTCCCTATTCGGGCGCCAAAATGTCGTAAATATTTAATTTACCATCTTAATTTCTATGCAGGGAAGTACTTAATCAATAATAACTCAATCGGAAGAAAGAAAACAGAGTCCGTGGTGTTAGAGTTCTTAGGGGTTTTATTCCTTAAAAAGGAATCGTTCCGGAACTGGATATCATGTTCCTGCAACCACAAAGGGTCCAGGAAGGGATAGAGCCATATTTTATTGACAATACATAGCTTATATACTTAATTTACATCATAGAAAGCAATATAGTAGGCGTAACAGCTGAGAGAAGACAAGATAACAGCATTCACGTGTTACTAGTGCGTAATCAGAAGGCGTGGACTAGGCGTAAACTGGAGGTGTGTTCTAGAAACGTCACAAGTAGGTGGCACTAAACAGGAATGTTGCAATGTCAGCAGAAATCGGAGGCTTGGATGCGCGCGCAGCTGCATGACGTATGATTGGCGTGAAACTGAAGGGTGCAGGGGACTTGACATTTCAACTAGCGGAAAGAGACAGGAGTCTGGCATGTCAGATCAACTTGTGCTTCTATCATATCTGATATCTGATGTTTAGGAACTGGACTATCTGGGCGGAAAGGTCTCTGGGGCAGAAGCTATTCTATACTGACTGTGAGTGCGTGTATAAGCGCCTGAGTGTCTGCATGAGAAGCGTGGGGGCATGGGCCTTCCAGGGTAGCGTGGTAACAGAGGCTATGAATTACTTGCACGGAGACAGGACGGCCAGGCCCTTTTGCTCTACAGCTGGGGGAATGTTTACTTAAGCTAGTAGGCAGGAATGCATCTTCGGAAAGGGAAACAGATAACTCGAAGGTTGAATTCATTCTTGGCAGGCAACAGGCTGAGCTGAGCGCGGTGAGCCGCGCTGGAAGTAAGGCAGAGTTCACAGGTACGGGGGCAGCCTGGGCTGAGGCTTTCAGAGTCAGGAGGCAGAAAAAGCTCGATGGCAGAAATTCAGGGCCTACTTTGCCAGAGCTGAAAAACGTGTAAAGTACACCACAAAAGGACGTTGGCATGGCATACTTAGGAACGGACTATTCAACCCATTCAGGGTGGGTCTGAAAGAGGACATGTTAACGTTGGACGCAAATGTATTTGCGTCTTCATAGCTGGCACAGGAGGGAAATTACATGCACTTTAAACTCGTACATGGAGACGGTGGGGTACACGATAGGGAACATAACTTGACCAAAAATTTATATTTCCTCAATATGCTATGGGACTGTACCCTCATCCGGGGGTATTGGGCCGCAGTTCATGGTAAGGTGCGCAAGGTGTGGGGAGTGGGCTTTGAGTTGGAGGCACTTCATTGTCTCTTGAATGTCTGGGAACCAACTGATCTTACGTCTCACGGAAAGGTGTGGGTCACGCTGGCATGTGCTATCGCCAAGCGTAATATCGCTCAATTATGGGGGGCGAATCAGCCGCCTACTATTGTAGTGTGACCAGATTCTCAAAACAAAAAACAGGGACAGGTCATAGACATAGAAGGAGGACTACGGTTTGCAGTAATCATCAACATAAAAGTAGGACTATTTGATAGCTGTCATAGACAAAGAAAGGGGACTACAATGTCAGGTACCTCCACAGACCGAGTGGGCACTAGCTATGAAGAACCTGTAGGTTGTGAAGGAAACTCACACTGTCACAGGCTGCTTGAGCAGGACCCTGGGTGTACATACATCTGTGAAGGAAGCTTACGGTGCCACTGTCTGTGCTGAGCCTGTACTGTATAAGAGAAACGCGCACTGCCACAGCACATTCTGCCAGGCAAGTGTGCGTGTGTGTGACGCTTGCATTGGTGCTGCGTGCATTATACCTGCTCTCTACAAGACAGGATTTTGCCCTATCACTGCCTGTGCTCTTTCGCTGGTGTGTGTGTGTATGTGGTGTGTCGCAGCCTGAGGGGGGGCATCAGCGTAGTTCTCACAAATGCACCTCAGGTGATGGGGATTACTGGATATGTCACCTGTAGGATTAAGAAGACCCTTGTTGTTATCCTGGCTGTCCTCACTTGACCGGATTGTGGGATACTACGCATGACTTGCTCTTACGCACTTTTCAAGAAAAGGGCAGGATGTGAGCAGGCACAGCGTTTGAAAATAAGCGTGATGGAAATTATACAAGACGCAATCTAATTCCTCCCGCATACTTTGGAAGCAGAAGACTGGCGCTGACAAATGTAACTTAATTTCCTTTTCTGTGCCTCAGTTCACAATGTGGGCTACTCGAGAACATTAATTAATTAATTCAAGAGGTTTACACTGCATGTCACATAGGGAATTCATGGGTGTCCCGTATACAGGATATGTAAGAAAGAAAGCCAGTTTGTCTCGGTGTCATAGAAGGTGCACTCATGAACTTGCAGGGTGTTCTCCATACAGGTGTATGCCTCGGCTCAAGAGTGTCCCCACTGGTGAATCCCTCATGCATTATATTAATGTGCAGATACATTCCTCAGGTGGTAACCATGTTTAGGTTGAATTCGTAAAAGACGATTTTGGTAAATGTCCAAAGGAAGATGCCCAAAACTTTAAAAGGAGCATCGGTTTGCAGCACTTTTTTTTAAAGCACTTCAAATCATCACTTTATTCAGTTCGACCAGATGAAAGTCATTTGTGGGGCTGCAGAAACCTCCCCGAACATCCCTTAAGCTGAGCAAGTATACGTTTTAAAGGGGAACATTAGTGTACTTAGTAGCGGCCTGCTGTTTGAAAGACTATATTCCAAAAAAGGCAACACCTACTCGCTCCAGTAAATTAAATCTGACTTTTTTCTCCTAAAAACGGAGAATGGCTGAGCAGTGTATTTACAGGTTTGACTAGACATATGTCGATTTCCCCCTCCTCTAATGTGCACATGAGGCCTGATTAACATCCTTGCAACACGCCTGTGCGGGCACCTCTTGGAAGTCAGCAAAAGTGTAGGTGGCGCTGCTGGACAAAGAAGGGAAATCCCCAGAGAAAACGTCTCTTCAAAGGATTTCCCTTCCTGCGACAGCGCTCATCTCAGTGACGTCACAGGCAATGAACAACCGGGACATTTGTGTGTTTAACTCGGACACCTTTCGAAAACGGGGACATTTGACTCATTTGGAGAAAAATGTCGGGACACTTCTCCAAACAAGCATTTGCAATGGAATAGGCATTAGGAAAGTTTGAGCTATTGGTATTGTAAATTACACATTTTTTATTTATGTGTTGGTTTTGAAAATAGCGAAATTAGTAGCTTTGTCATTTACAATGCCAATAGTTTTAACTTTTGCAAATGTGACACCTGTAGCATTTGTAATGCAATATGTGTTGTATTTACGTGACTTACATGTATTGATATTACAAATAACAATGGCTTTTAATTGTTTTTAATAATTAATACTTAAATAAAAGTAATTGTAATTTATAATGGCAATAGCTTAAACTTTTGTAAATAACTTTTGTGAAGATTATGTTCAGTGTATTTTATTGTGACGAAAATCCAAGAACAGAAGTGAAATATTAACATTTTTTGTGACATTTGTAATAAAGCTTGAAACATTGAGAGGACATATTTGAACCAGTTGTTGTTGAATGGTTGCACAGATTGATGCTGTGGTGGCGGTGAGTGATGTTGTGGTGGCGACGAGTGATGCTGTGGCGTTCAGTGATGCTGTGGTAGTGCACAGTGATGTGTGGTGACCCTGAGTGGTGATGCTGTGGTGGGGCTGAGTGATGCTGTGGTGATGCGATAGATAGAGTGAGGGCGATCGATAGATAGAATGAGTGCGATAGATAGATAGAGGGAGGGCGATAGATAGATAGAATGAGTGCGATAGATAGAGTGAGGACGATAGAGTGAGGGCGACAGATAGAGTGAGGGCGATATATAGATAGATAGACAGATAGATAGAGTGAGTGAGGGTGACAGATAGACAGATAGAGTGAGGGCGATCGATAGATAGACAGATAGATAGAGTGAGTGCGATAGACAGAGTGAGGGCGATAGATAGATAGAGGGCGATAGATAGATTGAGTATGGGCGATATATAGATAGAAAGATAGAGTGAGGGGGATAGATAGATAGGTAGATAGAGTGAGGGCGATAGATAGATAGAGTGAGGGCGATAGATAGATAGAGGGCGATAGATAGATTGAGTATGGGCGATATATAGATAGAAAGATAGAGTGAGGGAGATAGATAGATAGATAGATAGATAGATAGATAGATAGATAGATAGATAGATAGATAGATAGATAGATAGATAGATAGATAGATAGATAGATAGATAGATAGATAGATAGATAGATAGATAGATAGATAGACAGAGTGAGGGCGATAGAAAGATAGAGTGAGGGCGATAGATAGATAAAGGGCGATAGATAGATTGAGTATGGGCGATAGATAGATAGAAAAATAGAGTGAGGGAGATAGATAGATAGATAGATAGTTGATAGAGTGAGGGTGATAGATAGAGTGAGGGCGATAGATAGATAGAGATAGAGTGAGGGCGATAGATAGATAGAGTGAGGGCGATAGATAGATAGAGTGAGGGCGATAGAGTGAGGGAAGTAGAGTGAGGGCGAAAGATAGATAGAGCGAGGGCGATAGATAGAGAGAGTGAGGGCGATAGATAGAGTGAGGGTGATAGATAGAGTGAGGGCGACAGATGGATAGATAGATAGATAGAGTGAAGGCGATAGATAGATAGAGTGAGGGCGATAGATAGATAGATAGATAGATAGATAGATAGATAGATAGATAGATAGATAGATAGATAGATAGCGACAGTAAACAACCCGTATTCGAGGAATTTACTGTGAGTAATTTTAATTTTGATTCAACGTTTCAATGCGTCCCCTCGAGCACCTGGGTTGTGCTACTAATATAAATGAGTTTGCAGATGTTAATCACTGTAACCAAACAAAAGGAGGCGGACATGAGGCCTGAGGCTTCAAAGGCACAAAACCTGGGTTCTGATCTTAGTTCCTGCACATAGGCATAAGGCTTATCTGACAGTTTTGTGCTATCTGAGCGGGCGGGCACAGTGAGTGCTGAGAACCCGGACTACCAGTGTGCTCATTGTTTTGACTGCCTCTTTACAGTTTTTTTTCTATCCAGCCATGAAGTGAAGGCACCTCAGCAAGTTAACTACACCACATATTTCTGCGTGCAACAAGAAGTATCTGGGGTCTGATTCCAGTTCGGGCAAGTTAGACGTTTACCTTTTTTTGACCAACAAAGTCAGTTTGAAATGGACAGTAAAATAAATAAAACACACTGCACGCCTTCTGCTATGGGCTCAGAGAAGAGAATGGAAAGGGAAGGAAGGCCCGGCAGAAGAGTTGTTATGTCTGAGGCTTGTGGATGGCTGACGCTTGTGGATGTCTGATGCCTGATGTTTGTGGATGTCTGATGCTTGTGGATGTCTGACGCTTGTGGATGCCTGACGCTTGTGGATGGCTGGTGCTTCTGGATGCTTGTGGATGTCTGATGCTTCTGGATGTCTGATGCTTCTGGATGTCTGATGCCTGATGCTTTTGGATATCTGATGCTTGTGGATGTCTGATGCTTGTGGATGTCTGTTGCTTGTGGATGTCTGTTGCTTGCGGATGTGTGACACTTGTGGATGTCTGACGCTTGTGGATGTATTATGTTTGTGAATGCTTGATGCTTGTGCATGCCTGATGCTTGTGGATGCCTGACGCTTGAGGACGCCTGATGCCTTTGGATGTCTGATGCTTGTGGATGCCTGACGTTTGTGGATGTCTGATGCCTGATGTTTGTGGATGTCTGACGCTTGTGGATGTCAGACGCTTGTGGATGGCTGATGCTTCTGGATGTTTGTGGATGTCTGATGCTTCTGGATGTCTGATGCCTGATGCTTGTGGATGTCTGATGCTTGTGGATGTCTGATGCTTGTGGATGTCTGTTGCTTGTGGATGTCTGTTGCTTGCGGATGTGTGACACTTGTGGATGTCTGACGCTTGTGGATGTCTGATGTTTGTGAATGCTTGACGCTTGTGCATGCCTGATGCTTGTGGATGCCTGACGCTTGAGGATGCCTGATGCCTTTGGATGTCTGATGCTTGTGGATGCTTGACGTTTTTGAATGTCTGATGCCTGATGTTTGTGGATTGAAGAACCGAGTTTTAGAACCCAGCGGCGCCAGGGCCACGCCCAAAGTCTTCGGGTTCACCTGTCTTAGAATACAGAGACACGGGATACTTCATGGTGACGTCAAAGATCAAATTTATTGGCTGCAACCAGGAACAGAAGTCTACGAAGTACGACACAAGTAGGTTCGTCAGAGACTGCTCAATCTTCGAGGAGCGAGACATCGTCTTTTATGCTAAAAATCACATTCCGAACAAACACCCACTAGTTACAATTTGTCCAATCATAGGAAAGATTGCAAAAGGTATCGCATGACGACAAACCCACTTTTCAGTTGTCCAGCCCACCATCAATTACACGGGAAAGCCCAACATTCTTTCTCGAACAGGCCGGACAAACCCATAATAAAAGACCCCAACCCATACCATAAATAGGCCATAAAAGAAGGAACAGAAACATATGAGAAGTACGATAAGGGGTGTGTGCATGTGCAATAAACTCAACAATGTCCTGTTCTTTGATCCTTAATCTCGATCAGCTACCGGGCAAGGAACTGGCTTAACAAGGTCAGCTTAAGGCAACAAGGTCAGTTCGCTCAGGTCATTCAGAAGTCAGCTAAAGTGTATGTGTACTAAAGACTCGTTCGGCCATAGTCATGGCCTATGTGAGGGCAACCAGAAAATGGCTGCCATGCACAAAATGGAACTCAGGGGTTCAGAACGAAATCCCTAAATACGTAGTGAATCCATCGGTCTAACATGGCGAAATCACTCGTACTTGCCACACTCAATAGTTACGGTTCGCTACTGTCAAATTCGTAACAAAACCATGACCTTCATGAAACGGGTTCAGATTTCACGGATACGTCAGCCCCTCCTTTTGCCCTTGCATAGGCAATAACCTAAACTCACGTCAATCTGAATCCAGGTCTATATACATAAGATCTTCAAGATGTTGCTGGAGCATAATCCTATTACTTAGTAACTCTCTCGAGACAGGTCTCCTTGCACACGTAGTAGCACAAAGGCCACATATAGCAGGAGCACACTGTACACAAAGACAGAACAGGAAAAGAATAGCTAAAGCCATCCCAATGATCATCAGAATCTTCCATCCCCAGGTGGATAACAATTCCCAAAACCATCCCATCAATGACCAATCTCCTTTGTCCACATGTACAGACTCGGAGATCTTATGTAGCTTGGAAATGGCCTGGTACACTGTCGGAGCATTGTCTGGAATGAAAACGCAGCAGCTCGATTGATTCATTTTACATACCCCTCCTCTATCTGTAAATATGACGTCTTACGCAACTCGATTCTGCAACGTCATAAGACGATCCGATTGGAGCTCAGCAGTCAAATTACTAAGGGCACCAGCAGTCTCAACTATGGTGGACTCAACCACTCTCGTCAATTGCTGTATGTTCCTACTGTTAGCCATAGGTCCCCAAAACGGCAGGAAACCCTTAAGAAAATCTCCCAATTCTTTTCCCACAGTATCTTCCTTACTGAAGACACCTCTAGCCACTCTCGTTCCGTGATAATCTGCGGCTGCAGTATACGTAGGGGGCAACAGAAACGAAACATAACATGTTCCCGAAAAATCAGGGGGCAACCATGTATATGCTCTATCATAGCAGACAAAATACGTACCCTTAGCTGCTAAAAACGGTGGGGAAGTCTGGGGCGCAAAAACATACGTCTCAGTACAAACACTCTTCTCTAACTGAGCTCTTGGATTCTTGCCATTACCTTGCAGACAAAAATACCCGCGATGGGGTACGATTCAAATCAGGGATGACCTTTTCCCTCGCTGCTTTTCACTCAGACTAACACCATATCCAGTGACGTTCCATCCAATATAAGCTAGTGACTCATCTTTTGGAATAGTCTCATAGGAATCAATACCTCTAATCATATCCACTATTCCCTTCACTAGAGCACTATTACTCGGACTATCTTTCATAGAACGCAGGGGATAGACTTCATAGGCATAAATGAACATCGTCCTATACGCCCACACAGATCCGTTATAGCTAAATGGCAGTACCAAATAAGGAATACCTTTATTCGTAGTATGAGGCATAAGCCCACACACCCAGCAATTAGTGGTGTTCACTACTAACTGATGCTGATGCAGAAGTTGCACAAAGGAATTAATAATGAACTCTGATCTTCTAATAGATTGATGTTCAGGCAAAGAATGAAAAGAATGCGAAGAAGGAAAAGACATAGGTTGTGTGGTGGGTGCAAAGGTCACTTGAAAAGAGAAAACAACATATCCCACCAAAAACATCGTCATGCTAAGTAACATTAAAAGACACGTTATCCAAAAACATTTACCACTCATTAATTTACAAATTTTTCTTTTAAAGTTCATTTCTACAACAGTTCTCTCAATCTCAAAAAACTCCATCCTCTAACCGTGCTGTTCGCGGCATGTGGTTCTCTTCACTCGGATGTACGTCTGTAAGTCCCAGGGAACGCCCTAGAACAAACCAGAACCGTCGACCTTGTGTCTTCATGGCTGAACACTCCAAGGCTTTATACCGCGACCCTACAGCTGAACCCGGATGGCGGTTCGAAAAAGAAAAATAGGTCAAAACAGCTTTTTGGTGGGAGAACGCAGTTTTCAGAAGCAAAAAGGAATTACTTCTTTATTAGTCCATTATTTCTCTGTCGTAGATTATAGCGGTCTTTACTAGGCAATGTCTGATCACGAAACAACAACTCAGGCTCAGTGGTGTCTAGTCTCAGAGAAGGAGGAACAGCTGCTTGCAAAATATCGTTGTCCTCACGCTCAGTACTTGTCCCAACCAAACACGCGTCACTGAATGGAACAAACTTTGGCACAGTCTCAGTCTCTGAATCGCCAACACCCTCCTGGACCCACTGGTCATACGGCAGAGGCAAAGAAACCCTCCTACAATGTACGCGGTGGATCCAGTTCTTCTTGCCATGCACTCTCACTGCGGTACGCGTCGATAGAAGGACCTGGAATGGTCCAGTCCAGCGGGGCTGATCGTTCTTTGTCCGCTGAAAGTTGCGCACCAACACCCACGAGCCAGGGTCAATGGCGTGTCCTGGATCTTCAGATGCTTGTGGAAGTGTATCGTAAACCTCTTGGTGTAAGACACTCAATTTAGCCGTCAAATCATACAAATAGTCAATCAGCACAGGATGTTCAATCTCGCTAAACTTTGTCGGCCTCCGCACTCCCCATACATTAGCCGGGTGACCAAAAATAATTTCATAAGGGCTAAGGCCCACTCGAGAATGAAATGTAGTTCTAGTTGACAAAAGTGCCAATGGCAAAGCATCGGGCCATTGGAGACCAGAACTCGCCTGAATCTTGGCTAACTTCAGCTTCAGAGTGCCATTGTAGCATTCGACTAAACCAGCTGATTGGGGGTGATTAACAGCATGAAATTTCTGCTTAATGCACAAACCTTCACACACTCTCTTCATGACTTGGCCCACAAATTCACTTCCATTATCACTCCACACCATCCTTGGCCATCCATATCTAGGGAAGAATTCCTTGAGTAGGGCTTTGGCTGTGGACAAGGCAGTATTATCTTTCAGGGGGTATGCTTCTACCCATCTCGAAAAGGCACAAACAACTACAAGGACATATTTTAAGTTGTTACATCTTTCCATGTGTATAAAATCCAATTGCAGCACCTCGAACGGATACGTCGGAGGCGCAAAGTGACCAGCTGGAGTTGGGGTTCCCTTGCCAGGATTATACATCAGACAAACCATGCAATTTTTTACCAGATTCTCCGCACACTTAGGAATTCCAGCATTCTGCCATACTGGAGCCAACAACTTACAAATCCCTTTCACACTGATGTGAGCCATTCCATGCGCCATCGTAACCACTGCAAGCACATACGCATCAGGTAACAACCATCGCTGATGTTCCGACAACTCAACCCAGCAACCAGTCGAATCCAATTTTCCCGTACTCTCTCTCCACACATTCAATTCTTTCGCCGTAGCTTCAGCCTGAATTGACTTCACACTCTCTATCATATCCTCACACATTCCTCTATCCGGAACCAATCTTGCTGGACCCGCAACATACATTCGACTCGTCACATCTTTCTCCGCTTCTTTCGCTACTTCATCCGCAAACGCATTACCACGACCAACGTCATCGGTAACCTTCTTATGTGCACTACATTTCACGATCGCAACTTGCGTCGGCAACGTAAGTAACTCAAAAAGCTCATTCACCAACTGACCATGCTGGATCTTTGTACCATGAGAAATAAGAAATCCACGTTCTTTCCACAAGCGTCCGAAGCTATGAGCAACACCAAACGCATACTGGCTATCGGTATACATAGTCACTCGCTTTCCTTTCGACAACACACACACTCTCGTCAGTGCAATCAACTCTGCTGCTTGAGCTGAATTCTGCAGTATACGTGAAGCTTCAACAATCTTATGCAAAGTCGTAACCGCATAGGCTGCAGTCGTATCGCCATTCGGAAGCTTAAAGCATGATTCATCTTCCCATAAGGTACCATCAGACTTCGCAAGAGGAGTATCTTTCAGATCAATTCTACCCTTTGCTTCTTCCGCTGTCCTAAGAAAGCAATCATGCTGTTCCTGAACATCCGTCTCTACAGAAATCGGCAACAACATAGCTGGATTCAACGTGTTGCATCGCTTTATATGCACATGACTCGCCAAAAGCGTAAACTCGTAACCTGACAATCGAGCACTAGTCAAGTGCTGTGTTTTAGTCCTGTTTAACAAAGTATCCACTGCATGTGGAACCATCACAATCAACATATTATCCATTACCAAACCAGCAGACTGTCGAATAGAAACAGCTGCTGCCGCTGTAGCTCTCAAACAACTCGGCAACGCTCTAGCTACCGAATCCAAAGTCGATGAGAAATACGCACATGGACGCTGCTTATCGCCAAACTGCTGTGTCAGGACTGACAATGCACATCCCTCTCTCTCATGGACATAGAGTGTAAAAGGCTTACTGTAGTCGGGGGTACCCAACACCGGAGCTGAACACAATGCATTACGTAATTCAGAAAAACTTTTCTGGCAATCGTCAGACCAAGGAAGAGGATTCGGAGTATCCTTAAGAGTAAGTGCTAACAAAGGTTTCGCAAGTAGAGAAAAGTTCGGAATACATTGCCTACAGTACGAGGTAATACTCAAGAAAGCACGCACTTCTCTCTGTGTGGTTGGCACATTCATTTTCGCAATCGCTTGAATTTGTTCTGGGGTCAACCTTCTTCCCTCCTTTGACAAGAGATGACCTAAGTAGGTCACTTCTTGGCAACAATACTGCAACTTCGAAAGTGACACTTTATGATGGAGGTCAGACAAATGCCGCAACAAAGAAAGAGTAGCTTCTTTACAAGTCTCCTCATCATCAGCAGCAACTAACAAATCATCTACATACTGAATAAGAGCAGCACCATCAGGTAAGACAATCGCATCAAGCTGTGTTTTCAAAGCTTGACTATAGATGGACAGACTTTCACAATAACCTTGAGGAGCGCGCTTAAACCGAAAGCTTCGGCCTCCTAAAGAGAAGTCAAAAATATCTCTACTCTCCTCGGCAATCGGGATACTGAAGAAAGCATTCTTCAGATCTATCACCGAAAACCAGGTAGCTGAGGAAGGAATCATAGTCAGCAAAGCAGTAATATCTGGAACAACCAGAAACTGTGGCACAACAATTTTGTTTACTTCTCGAAGATCGATCACAAACCTATACACAGCCAGTTGAGAAGAATCCGTACGCTTCAGAACAGGCAAAACCGGACTATTGCACACATTATCTCTCGTCTCTTCTATCACACCTTTCTCAATCAGATCATAGATGATCGCTAAAAGTGCTCTTTCACCGTCACTAGAAATCCTGTCTTGGGGAATACATGGCAATCTAGCATTCACTTTCAGCGTCACAACGTATGGTGGAATCTCCAAAAGACCCACGTCATTAGGACCAGTAGCCCAAAGAGTATCAGGGAGAGAACGCAATTCCAATGGAAGCCGATCTTTAGACAAATACATCGGAGAGACCACTCCCTTACCCAATGTAAGCTGTACTCCCGAAGGAGAACAATGCAATGTCGCATACAATCTCTTCAACAAATCCAATCCCAACAAATTCTCGCCACAATCTGTCGTCAGAATGAGGGGTGCTTCTAATTCACAAGGTCCAACAGAAAGAGACAAAGGACTAGAAACTGGATTACGAACCGGGGCGCCAGAAAAACCTACCGAAACATTCGTCAAGCCAGACAAAGGTGCCCCAGGGAGTTTAGAGTGCATGATAGAACTCTTCGCCGCACCAGTATCCAACAGAAAAGGCTCTGACACACCTGATGTAATCACTTCAACATAAGGTCCACTCTGATCTACTGGAACTGACACTACTCCCTCTCTTTGTCTATGGCTGTCCTAGCAATCGTTACCGTCAGCATTCTCACTCTCAACATAGTAATCATCAGCATAATATTGAGTCGACTGACCAGACGCAACATTCTGTTGATCAAAACAATTCATCGTATTCTGTGGAGGAAAGGATCATGCATTCTGGGGGAACACACCACGTCCTCTACCTCTAGGATCTTGCTGAACACCTCGGCCTCTCACACCAGAAGCACCATTCGTACGCTGCAACAGAACCGGACAACTACTCTTGAAGTGCCCTTCTTCTTTACAATACACACACTGATTAGGGCTTACAGGAACACGCTGCTGAAAAGACTCGGACCTTTGTGATCCTCTCTGAAATTGCTGAGGTTGCTGAAACTCACACTGATTATAACAAGGTGGATACACCTGTTGCAAAAGAACCTTCGTCTTTAAATCTTGGGAAACATCACTTACAACGCAAGCATTACAACGCACTACCATTACATCGCAGCCATTACAACGCAAACCATTACAATGCATTGCGCTGGGGGACGCTCTAGGATAGGGAATATATTTAATTTACTATCCAACACCTTCCCTACTATCCACGGGGACTGGAGTTGGAATAGTAAATTAAATAATTCACTATCCAGCGCCTAAAAGCACTATGCGTTGTAATGGTATGCGATGTAAAAACCGCGTTGTAACAGCAGGCGTTGTAATAGCCTGCGTTGTAACGTCATAGATCCTTAAATCTTTAGTCTTTTTCTCTGCTTTCTCTTTCTCATCCTTTTCTCTATTCTCGCAATATTGTGCAGTAGCCAATATCTGGGCCGACAAAGAAACAGCCCATGAACTCTCTTAATCCTTCAACTTATTACGCAACTCAGGAAGCAAATTATGAACAAACTTATCCACGAACAACCTTTGGCCACCTTCCGTACTCATATCTTGGCCACTGTGATCTATAAAAGTCTCTTCAAACCTAGTGAAGAAATCAGACACAGTTTCATCTTTCTTCTGCTTGCATGCAGACAACTTATCCCAATTCACTCGCATAGCAGGCATTAAAGTCGTCATATAATGAATAATCCTACCGGGGAGTTCCGCAACTAAAGCCTCAGGTTTAGCTCCTCCACCTTGAAGACCATCCGCAACAGTAATATTAGCCCATGTGTCACCTAACTCTTGCGCATGATCCACATGACGAATCTTTCCCCACAAAGGTTGAGGAACCACATTACCAAACAACATGTCTATATCAGCTAAATTCATGATGCATGCGTCAGCTGTCTGTGACAATTCCTTGTAGTACCCTGCAGGATTCTTGCGGGGGTCAGGTAGAGTCTGCTTAAGGGCCAAAACTTCAGCTCTCTTCCACGGAACATGTACCCACACATGCTGAAAATGAGCCGGTACACTAGCAATACCCGCATTAGCATTAGCCTGAACTGCCTCTTTCCATACCGGAGGAACTTCTCTCATAGGGTACTGTCTCGCTTTTCTCCTAACAGAAGGATCAGGCTCAAACAACGACTGGGAAGGAAACTCGCCCCTAAACGCAAGCAACGTTGCGACTGCTTTCTCAACATCGGAACCCACTATCGTTGCTTTCGCAAACTCGGACTTTACATCAAGCAATTCCAATTGGGTCTGACCCAACTCACTATCTTCCCAATCCTCACGGAGGAAAGTACACATTATATCGAAGACGTACCTTTGCTTCGGTGCTTCCCATTGACGGAAGACATCCATAACCGAACCCAAATCATATCTCAAAGAATTAGTAACCCATTTTTGAGCCAAATGATCCAACACTGCCCGCTCTTCGGGACCAGGAAACTGGCTACGTAACTGCTTACGCACCGAAACAGGGGTCACATTCAATGACCCAAAGAAAGGAGACAAAAGACCAGTAACAGTATCAGTCATTCTCTGCCGAACAGAAGGAGAAGTTGTCAGAAGGACAGGAGACAAAGCAGACTGAGATGAAACAAATGTAGGAGTAGTAACAAAAGAAGTAGCAAGTACAGGAGAAAAAGTCATAGGAATTTGAGGCGGAACTGTTAGCAAAGTCGGCGGCCCTAGAGAATGCTGCGCCAGAGGAGAAGGAACCAGCTGAAGAGGAGCTGGCGGCTGAGCAACAACAGGAGGCTGAACAGCTGGATGTTGTGGAGGTGCCGTAGCACTCTGCACATAAGGGGGTGGTGAACTCAACAAATGTGACATCAAAGGATCCTTTTCAGGGTCCTTTGTTGCACCTTGTAAAAGAGGTGACAAAGCTGGATAGCATTTATTGATGGCCATTTTATTTTGTCTGTGCAACTCTTCACTCACTCGATCTTCTTCATTATCTTTAAACTGCCTAGCTGCTTGCATTATCGATATACCCTTCTCTCTTTTATCTTTTTTCGCTTGTTTAATTGCTTTCTGTTTGGCTTCCTTACGCCAGAGGCGGAAAGAGTCAAACATTGCTGGCCGGGCTTTCTTCTTAAATAGTTTAACTTCCAAATTATCTAAAATCTCGGTGTCATAGCTACCATGTTGGGGCCATTTTAAGACACCGTCTTTCCTAGTGTATCGGACCCACAATTCATTATACGTAATGGGGCCCACGCCATGTTTAGAATAGAGCTCATAAGTCGGAGTTCCAACCGGAGGTAACGGACACGAGTTCTCCAATCGGGAATCCCTGTTACAACTACAACAAAATATCTTTCCAAGTTTGCTAAAACCAGGCATCTTCGCTCACTAATCTAGCTTCAAACTTCAAGGGATTACCAAAAACGATAGTCTCACAAATATACGATTCCCTCGGCTTTGGCACTTGCAAGTACCAAATCAAAACTAAGGAACCAAGACTAAGGACTGGGAGCGACCCACTTATACTTAACTGAAGTATCGATCACGTCACCCAGAAGACCCGGCTATCGTCTCGCTGTACAAATCGTCATGAAGGGTCCAAGACAGGGCGACAGTCAGGGCAGCAGTCCTTCGTAGCCGTCGGAAAGCGGGAAGCCTCACAGCAAAAACCTTCAGTCCACGTTCGACATGCAGGGGTCGATGGAGTGGGGGCCCTCTTCCAGAATATCCTCACGAAGCTCCTCACGATCTTCAGGCTTGGACCGGTACCACTGAAGTCGCCCCACGTGGGGCGCCAACTGAAGAACTGGGTTTTAGAACCCAGCCGCACCAGGGGAACGCCCAAAGTCTTCGGGTTCACCTGTCTTAGAATACAGAGACACGGGATACTTCTCGGTGACATCAAAGATCACATTTATTGGCTGCAACCAGGAACAGAGGTCTACGAAGTACGACAAAAGTAGGTTTGTCAGAGACTGCTCAATCTTCGTAGAGCGAGACATCATCTTTTATGCTAAAAATCACATTCCGGACAAACACCCACTAGTTACAATTTGTCCAATCATAGGTAACATTGCAAAAGGTATCGCATGACGACAAACCCACTTCTCAGTTGTCCAGCCCACCATCAATTACACGGGAAAGCCCAACATTCTTTCTCGAACAGGCCGGACAAACCCATAATAAAAGACCACAACCCATACCATAAATAGGCCATAAAAGAAAGAACAGAAACAGATGAGAAGTAGGATAAGGGGTGTGTGCGTGTGCAATAAACTCAACAATGTCCTGTTCTTTTATCCTTAATCTCGATCAGCTACCGGGCAAGGAACTGGCTTAACAAGGTCAGCTTCAGGCAACGAGGTCAGTTCGCTCAGGTCATTCAGAAGTCAGCTAAAGTGTACGTGTACTAAAGACTCATTCGGCCGTAGTCATCTGCCTATGTGAGGGCAATCACAAAATGGCTGCCATGCATAAAATGGAACTCAGGGGTTCAGAACGAAATCCCTAAATACGTAGTGAATCCATCGGTCTAACATGGCGAAATCACTCGTACTTGCCGCACTCACTAGTTACGGTTCGCTACTATCAAATTCGTTTTTTATTTTTTTTTATTTTGTAGCAACATTCAGTCAAACAATATAGTAACACAAAATTAACCGACATATTTCACATATTTCAGAAATATTAAGAATCAGAGCAAGGTAATAATGCCTATTAATCAATATCTACTTCAGCTGTTAGGAGAAAATAGAAAAAACAAAACAGAAAAATCAACATATCCAAGATTATATACTCAATACCGTATTTTCTACAATATTATCTTAACAAATCAAGATATAGTAATCAGAGTAGGAGACTTCACATTAGAATACCAGTTAGAAATTGGGGCCCAAATCTGGTTCCCGAAAAGTCTAGTTTTTTTACCCCTAGTATTATAAATTGAAATCTCTTGTTTATATGTGGCGAGGAAACGACCAAGCCACATCTGAAATGTGGGTGGCTCCAGATCTTTCCACCGGGCAGCAAGAATGATTCGTAAGATTGCAGTTGCTAAGAACATGGATCTTTGCTCCTCGATGCTATGGCCCAGAGAATCATCATGGCCCATCACATAGAGGGTTACTGAGTCTTTTATATTCCGTCCAAAAACCTGGGCCCAAAATTTCATTATCATCGTTTTTAACAGATCTAATTTGGGGCATTCGGCAAACATATGGATTAAATTTGCTTGAGGTTGTTTACATCTTGGGCAATGATCATTGGCTCGTAGGCCCCATGAGAATAATTTGGCTGGTGTATAATACAGGTCATATATAACTCTATAATATTGAGCTTTAAGGTTGGAGGCGATAAGCAATTTTGATGATAAAGCTAATGAAAGATCAATGTCTATATTTGGATTAGTCAACCTTAGAGCCCAGGCTTGCTCTACTCGCTCCAAATCATCTTTAACATTTTCCATAAGCATTTGATATAGGATGCCTATACTGGTAGATTGTTTCCCAACAATAGAAAAAAAATGAAAGTGGTTTAGTTCAATTTTGGGAGTGCAGTTACGAATATATGTAGACATTTGAAAATATTTAAGAAAATCAGTGGCAGGAATGGTGTATTTCTGTTGAAGCCATTCAAAGGTAGTAATACCAACTGGATTTAAGAAATCTGCCACTGTCTGAATACCTATATTCGCCCATCTCCGGGAGGTACTATCGTTAAGGCAAGCCGGAATAATTGAACTATCCCACAAGGGAGTGTATTTAGTAAACTTAGGGATCTTCAGTTGTTTTGATGTAAATTTCCAGACCTTCCAGGCATCAACAACCACTTTGAACTTAATTTTTTTAAAATAAGATGGCTCAATCTGCCTCAGAAATAACCCCTGACATTTAGTCCCCAGGCTAAGCTCATAAATAGAAGGGATATTGTAATGTTCATTATTACGTATAGTACGTGAATTTAACAGAGGGCCCATGTGTTGGATCAGTGTCGCTACTATCAAATTCGTAACGAAACCTTGACCTTTATGAAACGCGTTCAGAATTCACGGAACCTCAGGATGTCTGACGCTTGTGGATGTCTGACACTTGTGGATGCCTGACGCTTTTGGATGCCTGATGCCTGATGCTGGTGGATATCTGATGTTTGTGGTTGTCTAATGTTTGGGGATGTCTGATGCTGTGGATGTCTGATGCTTGTGGATGTCTGATGCTTGTGGATGTCTGTTGCTAGTTGATGCCTGATCCTTGTGGATGTCTGACACTTGTGGATGTCTGACGCTTGTGGATGTCTGATGTTTGTGAATGCTTAAAGCTTTTGCATGCCTGACACTTGTGCATACCTGGCGCTTGAGGATGTCTGACGCTTGTGGATGCCTGACGCTTGTGGATGTCCGATGCTTGTGGATGTCTGATGCTTGTGGATGTCTGATGCTTGTGGATGTCTGATGCTTGTGGATGTCTGTTGCTTGTGGATGTTTGATGCTTGTGGATGCTTGATGCTTTTGGATGCCTGACGCTTGTGGGTATCTGATGCTTTTGGATGTCTGTTGCGTGTGGATGTCTGATGCTTGTGGATGTCTGATGCTTATGGATGCCTGATGCTTGTGGACCCCTGATGCTTGTGGATGTCTGATGCTCCTGGTTGTCTGAGGCTCGTGGTTGTCTGATGTCTGATGCTTGTGGATGCCTGATGCTTGGGTATGTCTGATGCTTGGGTATGTCTGATGCTTGAGGACGTCTGATGCTTGTGGATGTCTGTTGCTTGTGGATGTGTAACACTTGTGGATATCTGACGCTTGTGGATGTCTGACTTTTGTGAATGCTTGATGCCTTTGGATGTCTAATGCTTGTGGATGCCTGATGTTTGTGGATGTCTAATGCCTGATGTTTGTGGATGTCTGACGCTTGTGGATGTCTGACGCTTGTGGATGCCTGACGCTTGTGGATGCCTGATGCTTGTGGATGTCTGATGCCTGACGCTTGTGGATGTCTGACGCCTGTGGATGTCTGATGCTGGTGGATGTCTGATGCTTGTGGATGTCTGATGCTTGTGGATGTCTGTTGCTTGTGGATGTCTGTTGCTTGTTGATGCCTGATGCTTGTGGAGGCTTGTGGATGTCTGACACTCGTAGATGTCTGACGCTTGTGGATGTCTGATGCTTGTGGATGTCTGATGCTTGTGAATGTGTGATGCTTGTGGATGTCTGTTACTTGTGGATGTCTGTTGCTTGTTGATGCCTGATGCTTGTGGATGCTTGTGGATGTCTGATGCTTATGGATGTCTGATGCCTGATGCTTGTGGATGTCTGATGTTTGTGGATGTCTGATGCTGGTGGATATCTGATGCCTGTGGATGTCTGATGCTTGTGTATGTGTGTTGCTTGTGGATGTCTGTTGCTTGTTGATGTCTGATGCTTGTGGATGTCTGATGTTTGTGGATGTCTGATGCTTGTGGATGTCTGTTACTTGTGGATGTCTGCTGCTTGTTGATGTCTGATGCTTGTGGATGTCTGATGCTTGTGGATGTCTGTTACTTGTGGATGTCTGTTGCTTGTTGATGCCTGATGCTTGTGGATGCTTGTGGATGTCTGACGCTTGTGGATGTCTGAAGCTTGTGGATGTCTGATGTTTGTGAATGCTTGAAGCTTGTGCATGCCTTACGCTTGTGCATGCCTTATGCTAGTGCATACCTGACGCTTGTGAATGCCTGACGCTTGTGGATGCCTGACTCTCGTGGATGCCTGATGCCTTTGGATGTCTGATGCCTTTGGATGTCTGATGCGTGTGGATGGCTGACGCTTGTGGATGTCTGATGCCTGATGTTTGTGGATGTCTGACGCTTGTGGATGTCTGACACTTGTGGATGCCTGACGCTTTTGGATGCCTGATGCCTGATGCTGGTGGATATCTGATGTTTGTGGTTGTCTAATGTTTGGGGATGTCTGATGCTTGTGGATGCCTGATGCTTGTGGACCCCTGATGCTTGTGGATGTCTGATGCTCCTGGTTGTCTGAGGCTCGTGGTTGTCTGATGTCTGATGCTTGTGGATGCCTGATGCTTGGGTATGTCTGATGCTTGGGTATGTCTGATGCTTGAGGACGTCTGATGCTTGTGGATGTCTGACTTTTGTGAATGCTTGATGCCTTTGGATGTCTAATGCTTGTGGATGCCTGATGTTTGTGGATGTCTAATGCCTGATGTTTGTGGATGTCTGACGCTTGTGGATGTCTGACGCTTGTGGATGCCTGACGCTTGTGGATGCCTGATGCTTGTGGATGCCTGATGCTTGTGGATGTCTGATGCTTGACGCTTGTGGATGTCTGACGCCTGTGGATGTCTGATGCTGGTGGATGTCTGATGCTTGTGGATGTCTGATGCTCCTGGTTGTCTGAGGCTCGTGGTTGTCTGATGTCTGATGCTTGTGGATGCCTGATGCTTGGGTATGTCTGATGCTTGGGTATGTCTGATGCTTGAGGACGTCTGATGCTTGTGGATGTCTGTTGCTTGTGGATGTGTAACACTTGTGGATATCTGACGCTTGTGGATGTCTGACTTTTGTGAATGCTTGATGCCTTTGGATGTCTAATGCTTGTGGATGCCTGATGTTTGTGGATGTCTAATGCCTGATGTTTGTGGATGTCTGACGCTTGTGGATGTCTGACGCTTGTGGATTCCTGATGCTTGTGGATGCCTGATGCTTGTGGATGTCTGATGCCTGACGCTTGTGGATGTCTGACGCCTGTGGATGTCTGATGCTGGTGGATGTCTGATGCTTGTGGATGTCTGATGCTTGTGGATGTCTGTTGCTTGTGGATGTCTGTTGCTTGTTGATGCCTGATGCTTGTGGAGGCTTGTGGATGTCTGACACTCGTAGATGTCTGACGCTTGTGGATGTCTGATGCTTGTGGATGTCTGATGCTTGTGAATGTGTGATGCTTGTGGATGTCTGTTACTTGTGGATGTCTGTTGCTTGTTGATGCCTGATGCTTGTGGATGCTTGTGGATGTCTGATGCTTATGGATGTCTGATGCCTGATGCTTGTGGATGTCTGATGTTTGTGGATGTCTGATGCTGGTGGATGTCTGATGCCTGTGGATGTCTGATGCTTGTGTATGTGTGTTGCTTGTGGATGTCTGTTGCTTGTTGATGTCTGATGCTTGTGGATGTCTGATGCTTGTGGATGTCTGATGCTTGTGGATGTCTGTTACTTGTGGATGTCTGCTGCTTGTTGATGTCTGATGCTTGTGGATGTCTGATGCTTGTGGATGTCTGTTACTTGTGGATGTCTGTTGCTTGTTGATGCCTGATGCTTGTGGATGCTTGTGGATGTCTGACGCTTGTGGATGTCTGAAGCTTGTGGATGTCTGATGTTTGTGAATGCTTGAAGCTTGTGCATGCCTTACGCTTGTGCATGCCTTATGCTAGTGCATACCTGACGCTTGTGAATGTCTGACGCTTGTGGATGCCTGACTCTTGTGGATGCCTGATGCCTTTGGATGTCTGATGCCTTTGGATGTCTGATGCGTGTGGATGGCTGACGCTTGTGGATGTCTGATGCCTGATGTTTGTGGATGTCTGACGCTTGTGGATGTCTGACACTTGTGGATGCCTGGCGCTTTTGGATGCCTGATGCCTGATGCTGGTGGATATCTGATGTTTGTGGTTGTCTAATGTTTGGGGATGTCTGATGCTTGTGGATGTCTGATGCTTGTGGATGTCTGATGCTTGTGGATGTCTGTTGCTAGTTGATGCCTGATCCTTGTGGATGTCTGACACTTGTGGATGTCTGACGCTTGTGGATGTCTGATGTTTGTGAATGCTTAAAGCTTTTGCATGCCTGACACTTGTGCATACCTGGCGCTTGAGGATGTCTGACGCTTGTGGATGCCAGACGCTTGTGGATGTCCGATGCTTGTGGATGTCTGATGCTTGTGGATGTCTGATGCTTGTGGATGTCTGATGCTTGTGGATGTCTGTTGCTTGTGGATGTTTGATGCTTGTGGATGCTTGATGCTTTTGGATGCCTGACGCTTGTGGGTATCTGATGCTTTTGGATGTCTGTTGCTTGTGGATGTCTGATGCTTGTGGATGTCTGATGCTTATGGATGCCTGATGCTTGTGGACCCCTGATGCTTGTGGATGTCTGATGCTCCTGGTTGTCTGAGGCTCGTGGTTGTCTGATGTCTGATGCTTGTGGATGCCTGATGCTTGGGTATGTCTGATGCTTGGGTATGTCTGATGCTTGAGGACGTCTGATGCTTGTGGATGTCTGTTGCTTGTGGATGTGTAACACTTGTGGATATCTGACGCTTGTGGATGTCTGACTTTTGTGAATGCTTGATGCCTTTGGATGTCTAATGCTTGTGGATGCCTGATGTTTGTGGATGTCTAATGCCTGATGTTTGTGGATGTCTGACGCTTGTGGATGTCTGACGCTTGTAGATGCCTGACGCTTGTGGATGCCTGATGCTTGTGGATGTCTGATGCTTGACGCTTGTGGATGTCTGACGCCTGTGGATGTCTGATGCTGGTGGATGTCTGATGCTTGTGGATGTCTGATGCTTGTGGATGTCTGTTGCTTGTGGATGTCTGTTGCTTGTTAATGCCTGATGCTTGTGGAGGCTTGTGGATGTCTGACACTCGTAGATGTCTGACGCTTGTGGATGTCTGATGCTTGTGGATGTCTGATGCTTGTGAATGTGTGATGCTTGTGGATGTCTGTTACTTGTGGATGTCTGTTGCTTGTTGATGCCTGATGCTTGTGGATGCTTGTGGATGTCTGATGCTTATGGATGTCTGATGCCTGATGCTTGTGGATGTCTGATGTTTGTGGATGTCTGATGCTGGTGGATGTCTGATGCTTGTGGATGTATGATGCTTGTGTATGTGTGTTGCTTGTGGATGTCTGTTGCTTGTTGATGTCTGATGCTTGTGGATGTCTGATGCTTGTGGATGTCTGATGCTTGTGGATGTCTGTTACTTGTGGATGTCTGCTGCTTGTTGATGTCTGATGCTTGTGGATGTCTGATGCTTGTGGATGTCTGTTACTTGTGGATGTCTGTTGCTTGTTGATGCCTGATGCTTGTGGATGCTTGTGGATGTCTGACGCTTGTGGATGTCTGAAGCTTGTGGATGTCTGATGTTTGTGAATGCTTGAAGCTTGTGCATGCCTTACGCTTGAGCATGCCTTACGCTAGTGCATACCTGACACTTGTGAATGCCTGACGCTTGTGGATGCCTGACTCTTGTGGATGCCTGATGCCTTTGGATGTCTGATGCCTTTGGATGTCTGATGCGTGTGGATGGCTGACGCTTGTGGATGTCTGATGCCTGATGTTTGTGGATGTCTGACGCTTGTGGATGTCTGAAGTTCGCGGGTGTCTGATGCTTGTGGATGTCTGTTGCTTGTGGATGTTTGATGCTTGTGGATGCTTGATGCTTTTGGATGTCTGTTGCTTGTGGATGTCTGACGTTTGTGGATGTCTGTTGCTTGTGGATGTCTGACGTTTGTGGATGTCTGTTGCTTGTGGATGTCTGATGCTTGTGGATGTCTGATGCTTGTGGATATCTGATGCTTGTGGATGCCTGATGCTTGTGGACGCCTGATGCTTGTGGATGTCTGATGCTCCTGGTGGTCTGATGCTTGTGGATGCCTGAAACTTGTGTATTTCTGATGCTTGTGTATGTCTGATGCTTGTGGACGTCTGATGCTTCTGGATGTTTGTGGATGTCTGATGCTTCTGGATGTCTGATGCTTCTGGATGTCTGATGCCTGATGCTTGTGGATATCTGTTGCTTGTGGATGTGTGACACTTGTGGATATCTGACGCTTGTGGATGTCTGACTTTTGTGAATGCTTGATGCCTTTGGATGTCTAATGCTTGTGGATGCCTGATGTTTGTGGATGTCTGATGCCTGATGTTTGTGGATATCTGACGCCTGTGGATGTCTGACGCTTGTGGATGCCTGGCGCTTGTGGATGCCTGATGCTTGTGGATATCTGATGCCTGAAGCTTGTGGATGTCTGACGCTTGTGGATGTCTGATGCTGGTGGATGTCTGATGCTTGTGGATGTCTGATGCTTGTTGATGTCTGTTGCTTGTGGATGTCTGTTGCTTGTTGATGCCTGATGCTTGTGGAGGCTTGTGATGTCTGACGCTTGTGGATGTCTGACGCTTGTGGATGTCTGATGCTTGTGGATGTCTGATGCTTGTGAATGTCTGATGCTTGTGGATGTCTGTTACTTGTGAATGTCTGTTGCTTGTTGATGCCTCATGCTTGTGGATGCTTGTGGATGTCTGATGCTTGTGGATGTCTGATGCCTGATGCTTGTGGATGTCTGATGTTTGTGGATGTCTGATGCTGGTGGATGTCTGATGCTTGTGGATGTCTGATGCTTGTGTATGTGTGTTGCTTGTGGATGTCTGTTGCATGTTGATGTCTGATGCTTGTGGATGTCTGATGCTTGTGGATGTCAGATGCTTGTGGATGTCTGTTACTTGTGGATGTCTGTTGCTTGTTGATGTCTGATGCTTGTGGATGTCTGATGCTCTTGGATGTCTGTTACTTGTGGATGTCTGTTGCTTGTTGATGCCTGATGCTTGTGGATGCTTGTGGATTTCTGACGCTTGTGGATGTCTGAAGCTTGTGGATGTCTGATGTTTGTGAATGCTTGAAGCTTGTGCATGCCTTACGCTTGTGCATGCCTTACGCTAGTGCATACCTGACGCTTGTGAATGCCTGACGCTTGTGGATGCCTGACGCTTGTGGATGCCTGATGCCTTTGGATGTCTGATGCCTTTGGATGTCTGATGCGTGTGGATGGCTGACGCTTGTGGATGTCTGATGCCTGATGTTTGTGGATGTCTGACGCTTGTGGATGTCTGAAGTTTGCGGGTGTCTGATGCTTGTGGATGTCTGTTGCTTGTGGATGTTTGATGCTTGTGGATGCTTGATGCTTTTGGATGTCTGTTGTTTGTGGATGTCTGACGTTTGTGGATGTCTGTTGCTTGTGGATGTCTGATGCTTGTGGATGTCTGATGCTTGTGGATATCTGATGCTTGTGGATGCCTGATGCTTGTGGACGCCTGATGCTTGTGGATGTCTGATGCTCCTGGTGGTCTGATGCTTGTGGATGCCTGATACTTGTGTATTTCTGATGCTTGTGGATGCCTGATGCTTGTGTATGTCTGATGCTTGTGGACGTCTGATGCTTCTGGATGTTTGTGGATGTCTGATGCTTCTGGATGTCTGATGCTTCTGGATGTCTGATGCCTGATGCTTGTGGATATCTGTTGCTTGTGGATGTGTGACACTTGTGGATATCTGACGCTTGTGGATGTCTGACTTTTGTGAATGCTTGATGCCTTTGGATGTCTAATGCTTGTGGATGCCTGATGTTTGTGGATGTCTGATGCCTGATGTTTGTGGATATCTGACGCCTGTGGATGTCTGACGCTTGTGGATGCCTGACGCTTGTGGATGCCTGATGCTTGTGGATGTCTGATGCCTGAAGCTTGTGGATGTCTGACGCTTGTGGATGTCTGATGCTGGTGGATGTCTGATGCTTGTGGATGTCTGATGCTTGTTGATGTCTGTTGCTTGTGGATGTCTGTTGCTTGTTGATGCCTGATGCTTGTGGAGGCTTGTGATGTCTGACGCTTGTGGATGTCTGACGCTTGTGGTGTCTGATGCTTGTGGATGTCTGATGCTTGTGAATGTCTGATGCTTGTGTATGTCTGTTACTTGTGGATGTCTGTTGCTTGTTGATGCCTGATGCTTGTGGATGCTTGTGGATGTCTGATGCTTGTGGATGTCTGACGCTTGTGGATGTCTGATACCTGATGCTTGTGGATGTCTGATGTTTGTGGATGTCTGATGCTGGTGGATGTTTGATGCTTGTGGATGCTTGATGCTTTTGGATGTCTGTTGCTTGTGGATGTCTGACGCTTGTGGATGTCTGTTGCTTGTGGATGTCTGATGCTTGTGGATGTCTGATGCTTGTGGATATCTGATGCTTGTGAATGCCTGATGCTTGTGGACGCCTGATGCTTGTGGATGTCTGATGCTCCTGGTAGTCTGATGCTTGTGAATGCCTGATGCTTGTGTATTTCTGATGCTTGTGGATGCCTGATGCTTGTGTATGTCTGATGCTTGTGGACGTCTGATGCTTCTGGATGTTTGTGGATGTCTGATGCTTCTGGATGTCTGATGCTTCTGGATGTCTGATGCCTGATGCTTGTGGATATCTGTTGCTTGTGGATGTGTGACACTTGTGGATATCTGACGCTTGTGGATGTCTGACTTTTGTGAATGCTTGATGCCTTTGGATGTCTAATGCTTGTGGATGCCTGATGTTTGTGGATGTCTGATGCCTGATGTTTGTGGATATCTGACGCTTGTGGATGTCTGACGTTTATGGATGCCTGGCGCTTGTGGATGCCTGATGCTTGTGGATGTCTGATGCCTGACGCTTGTGGATGTCTGACGCTTGTGGATGTCTGATGCTGGTGGATGTCTGATGCTTGTGGATGTCTGTTGCTTGTTGATGCCTGATGCTTGTGGGGGCGTGTGATGTCTGACGCTTGTGGATGTCTGACGCTTGTGGATGTCTGTTGCTTGTTGATGCCTGATGCTTGTGGGTGCTTGTGGATGTCCGACGCTTGTGGATGCCTGATATTTGTGAATGCTTGAAGCTTGTGCATGCCTGACACTTGTGCATGCCTTACGCTTGTGCATGCCTGACGCTTGTGGATGCCTGACGCTTGTGGATGCCTGACACTTGTGGATGCCTGATGCTTGTGGATGTCTGATGCTTGTGAATGTCTGATGCTTGTGGATGTCTGTTACTTGTGGATGTCTGTTGCTTGTTGATGCCTGATGCTTGTGGATGCTTGTGGATGTCTGATGCTTGTGGATGTCTGACGCTTGTGGATGTCTGATACCTGATGCTTGTGGATGTCTGATGTTTGTGGATGTCTGATGCTGGTGGATGTCTGATGCTTGTGGAAGTCTGATGCTTGTGTATGTTTGGTGCTTGTGGATGTCTGTTGCTTGTTGATGTCTGATGCTTGTGGATGTCTGATGCTTGTGGATGTCTGATGCTTGTGGATGTCTGTTACTTGTGGATGTCTGTTGCTTGTTGATGCCTGATGCTTGTGGATGCTTGTGGATGTCTGACGCTTGTGGATGTCTGACGCTTGTGGATGTCTGATGTTTGTGAATGCTTGAAGCTTGTGCATGCCTTACGCTTGTGCATGCCTTACGCTAGTGCATACCTGACGCTTGTGGATGCCTGATGCCTTTGGATGTCTGATGCCTTTGGATGTCTGATGCGTGTGGATGGCTGACGCTTGTGGATGTCTGATGCCTGATGTTTGTGGATGTCTGAAGTTTGCGGGTGTCTGATGCTTGTGGATGTCTGTTGCTTGTGGATGTTTGATGCTTGTGGATGCTTGATGCTTTTGGATGTCTGTTGCTTGTGGATGTCTGACGTTTGTGGATGTCTGTTGCTTGTGGATGTCTGATGCTTGTGGATGTCTGATGCTTGTGGATATCTGATGCTTGTGGATGCCTGATGCTTGTGGACGCCTGATGCTTGTGGAAGTCTGATGCTCCTGGTGGTCTGATGCTTATGGATGCCTGATACTTGTGTATTTCTGATGCTTGTGGATGCCTGATGCTTGTGTATGTCTGATGCTTGTGGACGTCTGATGCTTCTAGATGTTTGTGGATGTCTGATGCTTCTGGATGTCTGATGCTTCTGGATGTCTGATGCCTGATGCTTGTGGATATCTGTTGCTTGTGGATGTGAGACACTTGTGGATATCTGACGCTTGTGGATGTCTGACTTTTGTGAATGCTTGATGCCTTTGGATGTCTAATGCTTGTGGATGCCTGATGTTTGTGGATGTCTGATGCCTGATGTTTGTGGATATCTGACGCTTGTGGATGTCCTATGCTTGTGGATGCCTGACCCTTGTGGATGCCTGATGCTTGTGGATGTCTGATGCCTGACGCTTGTGGATGTCTGACGCTTGTGGATGTCTGATGCTGGTGGATGTCTGATGCTTGTGGATGTCTGATGCGTGTTGATGTCTGTTGCTTGTGGATGTCTGTTGCTTGTTGATGCCTGATGCTTGTGGAGGCTTGTGATGTCTGACGCTTGTGGATGTCTGACGCTTGTGGATGTCTGATGCTTGTGGATGTCTGATGCTTGTGAATGTCTGATGCTTGTGGATGTCTGTTACTTGTGGATGTCTGTTGCTTGTTGATGCCTGATGCTTGTGGATGCTTGTGGATGTCTGATGCTTGTGGATGTCTGACGCTTGTGGATGTCTGATACCTGATGCTTGTGGATGTCTGATGTTTGTGGATGTCTGATGCTGGTGGATGTTTGATGCTTGTGGATGCTTGATGCTTTTGGATGTCTGTTGCTTGTGGATGTCTGAGGCTTGTGGATGTCTGTTGCATGTGGATGTCTGATGCTTGTGGATGTCTGATGCTTGTGGATATCTGATGCTTGTGGATGCCTGATGCTTGTGGACGCCTGATGCTTGTGGATGTCTGATGCTCCTGGTAGTCTGATGCTTGTGAATGCCTGATGCTTGTGTATTTCTGATGCTTGTGGATGCCTGATGCTTGTGTATGTCTGATGCTTGTGGACGTCTGATGCTTCTGGATGTTTGTGGATGTCTGATGCTTCTGGATGTCTGATGCTTCTGGATGTCTGATGCCTGATGCTTGTGGATATCCGTTGCTTGTGGATGTGTGACACTTGTGGATATCTGACGCTTGTGGATGTCTGACGCTTGTGGATGTCTGATGCCTGACGCTTGTGGATGTCTGACGCTTGTGGATGTCTGATGCTGGTGGATGTCTGATGCTTGTGGATGTCTGATGCTTGTTGATGTCTGTTGCTTGTGGATGTCTGTTGCTTGTTGATGCCTGATGCTTGTAGAGGCTTGTGATGTCTGACGCTTGTTGATGCCTGATGCTTGTGGGTGCTTGTGGATGTCCGACGCTTGTGGATGTCTGATATTTGTGAATGCTTGAAGCTTGTGCATGCCTGACACTTGTGCATGCCTTACGCTTGTGCATGCCTGACGCTTGTGGATGCCTGACGCTTGTGGATGCCTGACACTTGTGGATGCCTGGTGCTTGTGGATGTCTGATGCTTGTGAATGTCTGATGCTTGTGGATGTCTGTTACTTGTGGATGTCTGTTGCTTGTTGATGCCTGATGCTTGTGGATGCTTGTGGATGCCTGATGCTTGTGGATGTCTGTTGCTTGTTGATGTCTGATGCTTGTGGATGTCTGATGCTTGTGGATGTCTGATGCTTGTGGATGTCTGTTACTTGTGGATGTCTGTTGCTTGTTGATGCCTGATGCTTGTGGATGTCTGACGCTTGTGGATGTCTGACGCTTGTGGATGTCTGATGTTTGTGAATGCTTGAAGCTTGTGCATGCCTTACGCTTGTGCATGCCTTACGCTAGTGCATACCTGACGCTTGTGGATGCCTGACGCTTGTGGATGCCTGACGCTTGTGGATGCCTGATGCCTTTGGATGACTGATGCCTTTGGATGTCTGATGCGTGTGGACGTCTGATGCTTCTGGATGTTTGTGGATGTCTGATGCTTCTGGATGTCTGATGCTTCTGGATGTCTGATGCCTGATGCTTGTGGATATCTGTTGCTTGTGGATGTGTGACACTTGTGGATATCTGACGCTTGTGGATGTCTGACTTTTGTGAATGCTTGATGCCTTTGGATGTCTAATGCTTGTGGATGCCTGATGTTTGTGGATGTCTGATGCCTGATGTTTGTGGATATCTGACGCTTGTGGATGTCTGACGCTTATGGATGCCTGACGCTTGTGAATGCCTGATGCTTGTGGATGTCTGATGCCTGACGCTTGTGGATGTCTGACGCTTGTGGATGTCTGATGCTGGTGGATGTCTGATGCTTGTGGATGTCTGTTGCTTGTTGATGTCTGATGCTTGTGGAGGCTTGTGATGTCTGACGCTTGTGGATGTCTGACGCTTGTGGATGTCTGTTGCTTGTTGATGCCTGATGCTTGTGGGTGCTTGTGGATGTCCGACGCTTGTGGATGTCTGATATTTGTGAATGCTTGAAGCTTGTGCATGCCTGACACTTGTGCATGCCTTACGCTTGTGCATGCCTGACGCTTGTGGATGCCTGACGCTTGTGGATGCCTGACACTTGTGGATGCCTGATGCTTGTGGATGTCTGATGCTTGTGAATGTCTGATGCTTGTGGATGTCTGTTACTTATGGATGTCTGTTGCTTGTTGATGCCTGATGCTTGTGGATGCTTGTGGATGTCTGTTGCTTGTGGATGTCTGACGCTTGTGGATGTCTGATACCTGATGCTTGTGGATGTCTGATGTTTGTGGATGTCTGATGCTGGTGGATGTCTGATGCTTGTGGAAGTCTGATGCTTGTGTATGTCTGGTGCTTGTGGATGTCTGTTGCTTGTTGATGTCTGATGCTTGTGGATGTCTGATGCTTGTGGATGTCTGATGCTTGTGGATGTCTGTTACTTGTGGATGTCTGTTGCTTGTTGATGCCTGATGCTTGTGGATGCTTGTGGATGTCTGACGCTTGTGGATGTCTGACGCTTGTGGATGTCTGATGTTTGTGAATGCCTTACGCTTGTGCATGCCTTACGCTTGTGCATGTCTTACGCTAGTGCATACCTGACGCTTGTGGATGCCTGACGCTTGTGGATGCCTGACGCTAGTGCATACCTGACGCTTGTGGATGGCTGACGCTTGTGGATGTCTGATGCCTGATGTTTGTGGATGTCTGACGCTTGTGGATGTCTGAAGTTTGCGGGTGTCTGATGCTTGTGGATGTCTGTTGCTTGTGGATGTTTGATGCTTGTGGATGCTTGATGCTTTTGTATGTCTGTTGCTTGTGGATGTCTGACGTTTGTGGATGTCTGTTGCTTGTGGATGTCTGATGCTTGTGGATGTCTGATGCTTGTGGATATCTGATGCTTGTGGATGCCTGATGCTTGTGGACGCCTGATGCTTGTGGAAGTCTGATGCTCCTGGTGGTCTGATGCTTGTGGATGCCTGATACTTGTGTATTTCTGATGCTTGTGGATGCCTGATGCTTGTGTATGTCTGATGCTTGTGGACGTCTGATGCTTCTGGATGTTTGTGAATGTCTGATGCTTCTGGATGTCTGATGCTTCTGGATGTCTGATGCCTGATGCTTGTGGATATCTGTTGCTTGTGGATGTGTGACACTTGTGGATGTCTGACGCTTGTGGATGTCTGATGCTGGTGGATGTCTGATGCTTGTGGATGTCTGTTGCTTGTTGATGTCTGATGCTTGTGGAGGCTTGTGATGTCTGACGCTTGTGGATGTCTGACGCTTGTGGATGTCTGTTGCTTGTTGATGCCTGATGCTTGTGGGTGCTTGTGGATGTCCGACGCTTGTGGATGTCTGATATTTGTGAATGCTTGAAGCTTGTGCATGCCTGACACTTGTGCATGCCTTACGCTTGTGCATGCCTGACGCTTGTGGATGCCTGACGCTTGTGGATGCCTGACACTTGTGGACGCCTGATGCTTGTGGATGTCTGATGCTTGTGAATGTCTGATGCTTGTGGATGTCTGTTACTTGTGGATGTCTGTTGCTTGTTGATGCCTGATGCTTGTGGATGCTTGTGGATGTCTGATGCTTGTGGATGTCTGACGCTTGTGGATGTCTGATACCTGATGCTTGTGGATGTCTGATGTTTGTGGATGTCTGATGCTGGTGGATGTCTGATGCTTGTGGAAGTCTGATGCTTGTGTATGTCTGGTGCTTGTGGATGTCTGTTGCTTGTTGATGCCTGATGCTTGTGGATGTCTGATGCTTGTGGATGTCTGATGCTTGTGGATGTCTGTTATTTGTGGATGTCTGTTGCTTGTTGATGCCTGATGCTTGTGGATGCTTGTGGATGTCTGACGCTTGTGGATGTCTGACGCTTGTGGATGTCTGATGTTTGTGAATGCCTGAAGCTTGTGCATGCCTTACGCTTGTGCATGCCTTACGCTAGTGCATACCTGACGCTTGTGGATGCCTGACGCTTGTGGATGCCTGACGCTTGTGGATGCCTGATGCCTTTGGATGTCTGATGCCTTTGGATGTCTGATGCGTGTGGATGGCTGACGCTTGTGGATGTCTGATGCCTGATGTTTGTGGATGTCTGACGCTTGTGGATGTCTGAAGTTTGCGGGTGTCTAATGCTTGTGGATGTCTGTTGCTTGTGGATGTTTGATGCTTGTGGATGCTTGATGCTTTTGTATGTCTGTTGCTTGTGGATGTCTGACGTTTGTGGATGTCTGTTGCTTGTGGATGTCTGATGCTTGTGGATGTCTGATGCTTGTGGATATCTGATGCTTGTGGATGCCTGCTGCTTGTGGACGCCTGATGCTTGTGGAAGTCTGATGCTCCCGGTGGTCTGATGCTTGTGGATGCCTGATACTTGTGTATTTCTGATGCTTGTGGATGCCTGATGCTTGTGTATGTCTGATGCTTGTGGACGTCTGATGCTTCTGGATGTTTGTGGATGTCTGATGCTTCTGGATGTCTGATGCTTCTGGATGTCTGATGCTTGTGGATATCTGACGCTTGTGGATGTCTGACTTTTGTGAATGCTTGATGCCTTTGGATGTCTAATGCTTGTGGATGCCTGATGTTTGTGGATGTCTGATGCCTGATGTTTGTGGATATCTGACGCTTGTGGATGTCTGACGCTTGTGGATGCCTGACGCTTGTGGATGCCTGATGCTTGTGGATGTCTGATGCCTGACGCTTGTGGATGTCTGATGCTTGTGGATGTCTGATGCTGGTGGATGTCTGATGCTTGTGGAAGTCTGATGCTTGTTGATGTCTGTTGCTTGTGGATGTCTGTTGCTTGTTGATGCCTGATGCTTGTGGAGGCTTGTGATGTCTGACGCTTGTGGATGTCTGACGCTTGTGGATGTCTGATGCTTGTGGATGTCTGATGCTTGTGAATGTCTGATGCTTGTGGATGCTTGTGGATGTCTGATGCTTGTGGATGTCTGACGCTTGTGGATGTCTGATACCTGATGCTTGTGGATGTCTGATGTTTGTGGATGTCTGATGCTGGTGGATGTTTGATGCTTGTGGATGCTTGATGCTTTTGGACACCTGATGCTTGTGGATGTCTGATGCTCCTGGTAGTCTGATGCTTGTGAATGCCTGATGCTTGTGTATTTCTGATGCTTGTGGATGCCTGATGCTTGTGTATGTCTGATGCTTGTGGACGTCTGATGCTTCTGGATGTTTGTGGATGTCTGATGCTTCTGGATGTCTGATGCTTCTGGATGTCTGATGCCTGATGCTTGTGGATATCTGTTGCTTGTGGATGTGTGACACTTGTGGATATCTGACGCTTGTGGATGTCTGACGCTTGTGGATGTCTGATGCCTGACGCTTGTGGATGTCTGACGCTTGTGGATGTCTGATGCTGGTGGATGTCTGATGCTTGTGGATGTCTGATGCTTGTTGATGTCTGTTGCTTGTGGATGTCTGTTGCTTGTTGATGCCTGATGCTTCTGGGTGCTTGTGGATGTCCGACGCTTGTGGATGTCTGATATTTGTGAATGCTTGAAGCTTGTGCATGCCTGATACTTGTGCATGCCTTACGCTTGTGCATGCCTGACGCTTGTGGATGCCTGACGCTTGTGGATGCCTGACACTTGTGGATGCCTGATGCTTGTGGATGTCTGATGCTTGTGAATGTCTGATGCTTGTGGATGTCTGTTACTTGTGGATGTCTGTTGCTTGTTGATGCCTGATGCTTGTGGATGCTTGTGGATGTCTGATGCTTGTGGATGTCTGTTGCTTGTTGATGTCTGATGCTTGTGGATGTCTGATGCTTGTGGATGTCTGATGCTTGTGGATGTCTGTTACTTGTGGATGTCTGTTGATTGTTGATGCCTGATGCTTGTGGATGTCTGACGCTTGTGGATGTCTGACGCTTGTGGATGTCTGATGTTTGTGAATGCTTGAAGCTTGTGCATGTCTTACGCTTGTGCATGCCTTACGCTAGTGCATACCTGACGCTTGCGGATGCCTGACGCTTGTGGATGCCTGACGCTTGTGGATGCCTGACGCTTGTGGATGCCTGATGCCTTTGGATGACTGATGCCTTTGGATGTCTGATGCGTGTGGATGGCTGACGCTTGTGGGTGTCTGATGCCTGATGTTTGTGGATGTCTGACGCTTGTGGATGTCTGAAGTTCGTGGGTGTCTGATGCTTGTGGATGTCTGTTGCTTGTGGATGTTTGATGCTTGTGGATGCTTGATGCTTTTGGATGTCTGTTGCTTGTGGATGTCTGACGCTTGTGGATGTCTGTTGCTTATGGATGTCTGATGCTTGTGGATGTCTGATGCTTGTGGATGTCTGATGCTTCTGGATGTCTGATGTCTGATGCTTGTGGATATCTGTTGCTTGTGGATGTGTGACACTTGTGGATATCTGACGCTTGTGGATGTCTGACTTTTGTGAATGCTTGATGCCTTTGGATGTCTAATGCTTGTGGATGCCTGATGTTTGTGGATGTCTGATGCCTGATGTTTGTGGATTGTATATCTGACGCTTGTGGATGTCTGACGCTTGTGGATGCCTGACGCTTGTGGATGCCTGATGCTTGTGGATGTCTGATGCCTGACGCTTGTGGATGTCTGACGCTTGTGGATGTCTGATGCTTGTTGATGTCTGTTGCTTGTGGATGTCTGTTGCTTGTTGATGCCTGATGCTTGTGGAGGCTTGTGATGTCTGACGCTTGTGGATGTCTGACGCTTGTGGATGTCTGTTGCTTGTTGATGCCTGATGCTTGTGGGTGCTTGTGGATGTCCGACGCTTGTGGATGTTTGATATTTGTGAATGCTTGAAGCTTGTGCATGCCTGACACTTGCGCATGCCTTACGCTTGTGCATGCCTGCCGTTTGTGGATGCCTGACGCTTGTGGATGTCTGACACTTGTGGATGCCTGATGCTTGTGGATGTCTGATGCTTGTGAATGTCTGATGCTTGTGGATGTCTGTTACTTGTGGATGTCTGTTGCTTGTTGATGCCTGATGCTTGTGGATGTTTGTGGATGTCTGATGCTTGTGGATGTCTGACGCTTGTGGATGTCTGATACCTGATGCTTGTGGATGTCTGATGTTTGTGGATGTCTGATGCTGGTGGATGTCTGATGCTTGTGGAAGTCTGATGCTTGTGTATGTCTGGTGCTTGTGGATGTCTGTTGCTTGTTGATGTCTGATGCTTGTGGATGTCTGATGCATGTGGATTTCTGATGCTTGTGGATGTCTGTTACTTGTGGATGTCTGTTGCTTGTTGATGCCTGATGCTTGTGGATGCTTGTGGATGTCTGACGCTTGTGGATGTCTGACGCTTGTGGATGTCTGATGTTTGTGAATGCTTGAAGCTTGTGCATGCCTTACGCTTGTGCATGCCTTACGCTAGTGCGTACCTGACGCTTGTGGATGCCTGACACTTGTGGATGCCTGATGCTTGTGGATGCCTGATGCCTTTGGATGTCTGATGCCTTTGGATGTCTGATGCGTGTGGATGGCTGACGCTTGTGGGTGTCTGATGCCTGATGTTTGTGGATGTCTGACGCTTGTGGATGTCTGAAGTTCGTGGGTGTCTGATGCTTGTGGATGTCTGTTGCTTGTGGATGTTTGATGCTTGTGGATGTTTCATGCTTTTGGATGTCTGTTGCTTGTGGATGTCTGACGCTTGTGGATGTCTGTTGCTTGTGGATATCTGATGCTTGTGGATGCCTGATGCTTGTGGATGTCTGATGCTTGTGGATATCTGATGCTTGTGGATGCCTGATGCTTGTGGACGCCTGATGCTTGTGGATGTCTGATGCTCCTGGTAGTCTGATGCTTGTGAATGCCTGATGCTTGTGTATTTCTGATGCTTGTGGATGCCTGATGCTTGTGTATGTCTGATGCTTGTGGACGTCTGATGCTTCTGGATGTTTGTGGATGTCTGATGCTTCTGGATGTCTGATGCTTCTGGATGTCTGATGCCTGATGCTTGTGGATATCTGTTGCTTGTGGATGTGTGACACTTGTGGATATCTGACGCTTGTGGATGTCTGACTTTTGTGAATGCTTGATGCCTTTGGATGTCTAATGCTTGTGGATGCCTGATGTTTGTGGATGTCTGATGCCTGATGTTTGTGGATATCTGACGCTTGTGGATGTCTGACGTTTATGGATGCCTGGCGCTTGTGGATGCCTGATGCTTGTAGATGTCTGATGCCTGACGCTTGTGGATGTCTGACGCTTGTGGATGTCTGATGCTGGTGGATGTCTGATGCTTGTGGATGTCTGTTGCTTGTTGATGCCTGATGCTTGTGGGGGCGTGTGATGTCTGACGCTTGTGGATGTCTGTTGCTTGTTGATGCCTGATGCTTGTGGGTGCTTGTGGATGTCCGACGCTTGTGGATGCCTGATATTTGTGAATGCTTGAAGCTTGTGCATGCCTGACACTTGTGCATGCCTTACGCTTGTGCATGCCTGACGCTTGTGGATGCCTGACGCTTGTGGATGCCTGACACTTGTGGATGCCTGATGCTTGTGGATGTCTGATGCTTGTGAATGTCTGATGCTTGTTGATGTCTGATGCTTGTGGAGGCTTGTGATGTCTGACACTTGTGGATATCTGACGCTTGTGGATGTCTGACTTTTGTGAATGCTTGATGCCTTTGGATGTCTAATGCTTGTGGATGCCTGATGTTTGTGGATGTCTGATGCCTGATGTTTGTGGATATCTGACGCTTGTGGATGTCTGACGCTTATGGATGCCTGACGCTTGTGGATGCCTGATGCTTGTGGATGTCTGATGCCTGACGCTTGTGGATGTCTGACGCTTGTGGATGTCTGATGCTGGTGGATGTCTGATGCTTGTGGATGTCTGTTGCTTGTTGATGTCTGATGCTTGTGGAGGCTTGTGATGTCTGACGCTTGTGGATGTCTGACGCTTGTGGATGTCTGTTGCTTGTTGATGCCTGATGCTTGTGGGTGCCTGACACTTGTGGATGCCTGATGCTTGTGGATGTCTGATGCTTGTGAATGTCTGATGCTTGTGGATGTCTGTTACTTGTGGATGTCTGTTGCTTGTTGATGCCTGATGCTTGTGGATGCTTGTGGATGTCTGATGCTTGTGGATGTCTGACGCTTGTGGATGTCTGATACCTGATGCTTGTGGATGTCTGATGTTTGTGGATGTCTGATGCTGGTGGATGTCTGATGCTTGTGGAAGTCTGATGCTTGTGTATGTTTGGTGCTTGTGGATGTCTGTTGCTTGTTGATGTCTGATGCTTGTGGATGTCTGATGCTTGTGGATGTCTGATGCTTGTGGATGTCTGTTACTTGTGGATGTCTGTTGCTTGTTGATGCCTGATGCTTGTGGATGCTTGTGGATGTCTGACGCTTGTGGATGTCTGACGCTTGTGGATGTCTGATGTTTGTGAATGCTTGAAGCTTGTGCATGCCTTACGCTTGTGCATGCCTTACGCTAGTGCATACCTGACGCTTGTGGATGCCTGATGCCTTTGGATGTCTGATGCCTTTGGATGTCTGATGCGTGTGGATGGCTGACGCTTGTGGATGTCTGATGCCTGATGTTTGTGGATGTCTGACGCTTGTGGATGTCTGAAGTTTGCGGGTGTCTGATGCTTGTGGATGTCTGTTGCTTGTGGATGTTTGATGCTTGTGGATGCTTGATGCTTTTGGATGTCTGTTGCTTGTGGATGTCTGACGTTTGTGGATGTCTGTTGCTTGTGGATGTCTGATGCTTGTGGATGTCTGATGCTTGTGGATATCTGATGCTTGTGGATGCCTGATGCTTGTGGACGCCTGATGCTTGTGGAAGTCTGATGCTCCTGGTGGTCTGATGCTTATGGATGCCTGATACTTGTGTATTTCTGATGCTTGTGGATGCCTGATGCTTGTGTATGTCTGATGCTTGTGGACGTCTGATGCTTCTAGATGTTTGTGGATGTCTGATGCTTCTGGATGTCTGATGCTTCTGGATGTCTGATGCCTGATGCTTGTGGATATCTGTTGCTTGTGGATGTGTGACACTTGTGGATATCTGACGCTTGTGGATGTCTGACTTTTGTGAATGCTTGATGCCTTTGGATGTCTAATGCTTGTGGATGCCTGATGTTTGTGGATGTCTGATGCCTGATGTTTGTGGATATCTGACGCTTGTGGATGTCTGACGCTTATGGATGCCTGACGCTTGTGGATGCCTGATGCTTGTGGATGTCTGATGCCTGACGCTTGTGGATGTCTGACGCTTGTGGATGTCTGATGCTGGTGGATGTCTGATGCTTGTGGATGTCTGTTGCTTGTTGATGTCTGATGCTTGTGGAGGCTTGTGATGTCTGACGCTTGTGGATGTCTGACGCTTGTGGATGTCTGTTGCTTGTTGATGCCTGATGCTTGTGGGTGCCTGACACTTGTGGATGCCTGATGCTTGTGGATGTCTGATGCTTGTGAATGTCTGATGCTTGTGGATGTCTGTTACTTGTGGATGTCTGTTGCTTGTTGATGCCTGATGCTTGTGGATGCTTGTGGATGTCTGATGCTTGTGGATGTCTGACGCTTGTGGATGTCTGATACCTGATGCTTGTGGATGTCTGATGTTTGTGGATGTCTGATGCTGGTGGATGTCTGATGCTTGTGGAAGTCTGATGCTTGTGTATGTTTGGTGCTTGTGGATGTCTGTTGCTTGTTGATGTCTGATGCTTGTGGATGTCTGATGCTTGTGGATGTCTGATGCTTGTGGATGTCTGTTACTTGTGGATGTCTGTTGCTTGTTGATGCCTGATGCTTGTGGATGCTTGTGGATGTCTGACGCTTGTGGATGTCTGACGCTTGTGGATGTCTGATGTTTGTGAATGCTTGAAGCTTGTGCATGCCTTACGCTTGTGCATGCCTTACGCTAGTGCATACCTGACGCTTGTGGATGCCTGATGCCTTTGGATGTCTGATGCCTTTGGATGTCTGATGCGTGTGGATGGCTGACGCTTGTGGATGTCTGATGCCTGATGTTTGTGGATGTCTGACGCTTGTGGATGTCTGAAGTTTGCGGGTGTCTGATGCTTGTGGATGTCTGTTGCTTGTGGATGTTTGATGCTTGTGGATGCTTGATGCTTTTGGATGTCTGTTGCTTGTGGATGTCTGACGTTTGTGGATGTCTGTTGCTTGTGGATGTCTGATGCTTGTGGATGTCTGATGCTTGTGGATATCTGATGCTTGTGGATGCCTGATGCTTGTGGACGCCTGATGCTTGTGGAAGTCTGATGCTCCTGGTGGTCTGATGCTTATGGATGCCTGATACTTGTGTATTTCTGATGCTTGTGGATGCCTGATGCTTGTGTATGTCTGATGCTTGTGGACGTCTGATGCTTCTAGATGTTTGTGGATGTCTGATGCTTCTGGATGTCTGATGCTTCTGGATGTCTGATGCCTGATGCTTGTGGATATCTGTTGCTTGTGGATGTGAGACACTTGTGGATATCTGACGCTTGTGGATGTCTGACTTTTGTGAATGCTTGATGCCTTTGGATGTCTAATGCTTGTGGATGCCTGATGTTTGTGGATGTCTGATGCCTGATGTTTGTGGATATCTGACGCTTGTGGATGTCTGATGCTTGTGGATGCCTGACCCTTGTGGATGCCTGATGCTTGTGGATGTCTGATGCCTGACGCTTGTGGATGTCTGACGCTTGTGGATGTCTGATGCTGGTGGATGTCTGATGCTTGTGGATGTCTGATGCGTGTTGATGTCTGTTGCTTGTGGATGTCTGTTGCTTGTTGATGCCTGATGCTTGTGGAGGCTTGTGATGTCTGACGCTTGTGGATGTCTGACGCTTGTGGATGTCTGATGCTTGTGGATGTCTGATGCTTGTGAATGTCTGATGCTTGTGGATGTCTGTTACTTGTGGATGTCTGTTGCTTGTTGATGCCTGATGCTTGTGGATGCTTGTGGATGTCTGATGCTTGTGGATGTCTGACGCTTGTGGATGTCTGATACCTGATGCTTGTGGATGTCTGATGTTTGTGGATGTCTGATGCTGGTGGATGTTTGATGCTTGTGGATGCTTGATGCTTTTGGATGTCTGTTGCTTGTGGATGTCTGAGGCTTGTGGATGTCTGTTGCTTGTGGATGTCTGATGCTTGTGGATGTCTGATGCTTGTGGATATCTGATGCTTGTGGATGCCTGATGCTTGTGGACGCCTGATGCTTGTGGATGTCTGATGCTCCTGGTAGTCTGATGCTTGTGAATGCCTGATGCTTGTGTATTTCTGATGCTTGTGGATGCCTGATGCTTGTGTATGTCTGATGCTTGTGGACGTCTGATGCTTCTGGATGTTTGTGGATGTCTGATGCTTCTGGATGTCTGATGCTTCTGGATGTCTGATGCCTGATGCTTGTGGATATCTGTTGCTTGTGGATGTGTGACACTTGTGGATATCTGACGCTTGTGGATGTCTGACGCTTGTGGATGTCTGATGCCTGACGCTTGTGGATGTCTGACGCTTGTGGATGTCTGATGCTGGTGGATGTCTGATGCTTGTGGATGTCTGATGCTTGTTGATGTCTGTTGCTTGTGGATGTCTGTTGCTTGTTGATGCCTGATGCTTGTAGAGGCTTGTGATGTCTGACGCTTGTTGATGCCTGATGCTTGTGGGTGCTTGTGGATGTCCGACGCTTGTGGATGTCTGATATTTGTGAATGCTTGAAGCTTGTGCATGCCTGACACTTGTGCATGCCTTACGCTTGTGCATGCCTGACGCTTGTGGATGCCTGACGCTTGTGGATGCCTGACACTTGTGGATGCCTGGTGCTTGTGGATGTGTGATGCTTGTGAATGTCTGATGCTTGTGGATGTCTGTTACTTGTGGATGTCTGTTGCTTGTTGATGCCTGATGCTTGTGGATGCTTGTGGATGCCTGATGCTTGTGGATGTCTGTTGCTTGTTGATGTCTGATGCTTGTGGATGTCTGATGCTTGTGGATGTCTGATGCTTGTGGATGTCTGTTACTTGTGGATGTCTGTTGCTTGTTGATGCCTGATGCTTGTGGATGTCTGACGCTTGTGGATGTCTGACGCTTGTGGATGTCTGATGTTTGTGAATGCTTGAAGCTTGTGCATGCCTTACGCTTGTGCATGCCTTACGCTAGTGCATACCTGACGCTTGTGGATGCCTGACGCTTGTGGATGCCTGACGCTTGTGGATGCCTGATGCCTTTGGATGACTGATGCCTTTGGATGTCTGATGCGTGTGGACGTCTGATGCTTCTGGATGTTTGTGGATGTCTGATGCTTCTGGATGTCTGATGCTTCTGGATGTCTGATGCCTGATGCTTGTGGATATCTGTTGCTTGTGGATGTGTGACACTTGTGGATATCTGACGCTTGTGGATGTCTGACTTTTGTGAATGCTTGATGCCTTTGGATGTCTAATGCTTGTGGATGCCTGATGTTTGTGGATGTCTGATGCCTGATGTTTGTGGATATCTGACGCTTGTGGATGTCTGACGCTTATGGATGCCTGACGCTTGTGGATGCCTGATGCTTGTGGATGTCTGATGCCTGACGCTTGTGGATGTCTGACGCTTGTGGATGTCTGATGCTGGTGGATGTCTGATGCTTGTGGATGTCTGTTGCTTGTTGATGTCTGATGCTTGTGGAGGCTTGTGATGTCTGACGCTTGTGGATGTCTGACGCTTGTGGATGTCTGTTGCTTGTTGATGCCTGATGCTTGTGGGTGCTTGTGGATGTCCGACGCTTGTGGATGTCTGATATTTGTGAATGCTTGAAGCTTGTGCATGCCTGACACTTGTGCATGCCTTACGCTTGTGCATGCCTGACGCTTGTGGATGCCTGACGCTTGTGGATGCCTGACACTTGTGGATGCCTGATGCTTGTGGATGTCTGATGCTTGTGAATGTCTGATGCTTGTGGATGTCTGTTACTTATGGATGTCTGTTGCTTGTTGATGCCTGATGCTTGTGGATGCTTGTGGATGTCTGTTGCTTGTGGATGTCTGACGCTTGTGGATGTCTGATACCTGATGCTTGTGGATGTCTGATGTTTGTGGATGTCTGATGCTGGTGGATGTCAGATGCTTGTGGAAGTCTGATGCTTGTGTATGTCTGGTGCTTGTGGATGTCTGTTGCTTGTTGATGTCTGATGCTTGTGGATGTCTGATGCTTGTGGATGTCTGATGCTTGTGGATGTCTGTTACTTGTGGATGTCTGTTGCTTGTTGATGCCTGATGCTTGTGGATGCTTGTGGATGTCTGACGCTTGTGGATGTCTGACGCTTGTGGATGTCTGATGTTTGTGAATGCCTTACGCTTGTGCATGCCTTACGCTTGTGCATGCCTTACGCTAGTGCATACCTGACGCTTGTGGATGCCTGACGCTTGTGGATGCCTGACGCTAGTGCATACCTGACGCTTGTGGATGGCTGACGCTTGTGGATGTCTGATGCCTGATGTTTGTGGATGTCTGACGCTTGTGGATGTCTGAAGTTTGCGGGTGTCTGATGCTTGTGGATGTCTGTTGCTTGTGGATGTTTGATGCTTGTGGATGCTTGATGCTTTTGTATGTCTGTTGCTTGTGGATGTCTGACGTTTGTGGATGTCTGTTGCTTGTGGATGTCTGATGCTTGTGGATGTCTGATGCTTGTGGATATCTGATGCTTGTGGATGCCTGATGCTTGTGGACGCCTGATGCTTGTGGAAGTCTGATGCTCCTGGTGGTCTGATGCTTGTGGATGCCTGATACTTGTGTATTTCTGATGCTTGTGGATGCCTGATGCTTGTGTATGTCTGATGCTTGTGGACGTCTGATGCTTCTGGATGTTTGTGAATGTCTGATGCTTCTGGATGTCTGATGCTTCTGGATGTCTGATGCCTGATGCTTGTGGATATCTGTTGCTTGTGGATGTGTGACACTTGTGGATGTCTGACGCTTGTGGATGTCTGATGCTGGTGGATGTCTGATGCTTGTGGATGTCTGTTGCTTGTTGATGTCTGATGCTTGTGGAGGCTTGTGATGTCTGACGCTTGTGGATGTCTGACGCTTGTGGATGTCTGTTGCTTGTTGATGCCTGATGCTTGTGGGTGCTTGTGGATGTCCGACGCTTGTGGATGTCTGATATTTGTGAATGCTTGAAGCTTGTGCATGCCTGACACTTGTGCATGCCTTACGCTTGTGCATGCCTGACGCTTGTGGATGCCTGACGCTTGTGGATGCCTGACACTTGTGGACGCCTGATGCTTGTGGATGTCTGATGCTTGTGAATGTCTGATGCTTGTGGATGTCTGTTACTTGTGGATGTCTGTTGCTTGTTGATGCCTGATGCTTGTGGATGCTTGTGGATGTCTGATGCTTGTGGATGTCTGACGCTTGTGGATGTCTGATACCTGATGCTTGTGGATGTCTGATGTTTGTGGATGTCTGATGCTGGTGGATGTCTGATGCTTGTGGAAGTCTGATGCTTGTGTATGTCTGGTGCTTGTGGATGTCTGTTGCTTGTTGATGTCTGATGCTTGTGGATGTCTGATGCTTGTGGATGTCTGATGCTTGTGGATGTCTGTTATTTGTGGATGTCTGTTGCTTGTTGATGCCTGATGCTTGTGGATGCTTGTGGATGTCTGACGCTTGTGGATGTCTGACGCTTGTGGATGTCTGATGTTTGTGAATGCCTGAAGCTTGTGCATGCCTTACGCTTGTGCATGCCTTACGCTAGTGCATACCTGACGCTTGTGGATGCCTGACGCTTGTGGATGCCTGACGCTTGTGGATGCCTGATGCCTTTGGATGTCTGATGCCTTTGGATGTCTGATGCGTGTGGATGGCTGACGCTTGTGGATGTCTGATGCCTGATGTTTGTGGATGTCTGACGCTTGTGGATGTCTGAAGTTTGCGGGTGTCTAATGCTTGTGGATGTCTGTTGCTTGTGGATGTTTGATGCTTGTGGATGCTTGATGCTTTTGTATGTCTGTTGCTTGTGGATGTCTGATGTTTGTGGATGTCTGTTGCTTGTGGATGTCTGATGCTTGTGGATGTCTGATGCTTGTGGATATCTGATGCTTGTGGATGCCTGATGCTTGTGGACGCCTGATGCTTGTGGAAGTCTGATGCTCCCGGTGGTCTGATGCTTGTGGATGCCTGATACTTGTGTATTTCTGATGCTTGTGGATGCCTGATGCTTGTGTATGTCTGATGCTTGTGGACGTCTGATGCTTCTGGATGTTTGTGGATGTCTGATGCTTCTGGATGTCTGATGCTTCTGGATGTCTGATGCCTGATGCTTGTGGATATCTGACGCTTGTGGATGTCTGACTTTTGTGAATGCTTGATGCCTTTGGATGTCTAATGCTTGTGGATGCCTGATGTTTGTGGATGTCTGATGCCTGATGTTTGTGGATATCTGACGCTTGTGGATGTCTGACGCTTGTGGATGCCTGACGCTTGTGGATGCCTGATGCTTGTGGATGTCTGATGCCTGACGCTTGTGGATGTCTGATGCTTGTGGATGTCTGATGCTGGTGGATGTCTGATGCTTGTGGAAGTCTGATGCTTGTTGATGTCTGTTGCTTGTGGATGTCTGTTGCTTGTTGATGCCTGATGCTTGTGGAGGCTTGTGATTTCTGACGCTTGTGGATGTCTGACGCTTGTGGATGTCTGATGCTTGTGGATGTCTGATGCTTGTGAATGTCTGATGCTTGTGGATGCTTGTGGATGTCTGATGCTTGTGGATATCTGACGCTTGTGGATGTCTGATACCTGATGCTTGTGGATGTCTGATGTTTGTGGATGTCTGATGCTGGTGGATGTTTGATGCTTGTGGATGCTTGATGCTTTTGGATGTCTGTTGCTTGTGGATGTCTGACGCTAGTGGATGTCTGTTGCTTGTGGATGTCTGATGCTTGTGGATGTCTGATGCTTGTGGATATCTGATGCTTGTGGATGCCTGATGCTTGTGGACGCCTGATGCTTGTGGATGTCTGATGCTCCTGGTAGTCTGATGCTTGTGAATGCCTGATGCTTGTGTATTTCTGATGCTTGTGGATGCCTGATGCTTGTGTATGTCTGATGCTTGTGGACGTCTGATGCTTCTGGATGTTTGTGGATGTCTGATGCTTCTGGATGTCTGATGCTTCTGGATGCCTGATGCCTGATGCTTGTGGATATCTGTTGCTTGTAGATGTGTGACACTTGTGGATATCTGACGCTTGTGGATGTCTGACGCTTGTGGATGTCTGATGCCTGACGCTTGTGGATGTCTGACGCTTGTGGATGTCTGATGCTGGTGGATGTCTGATGCTTGTGGATGTCTGATGCTTGTTGATGTCTGTTGCTTGTGGATGTCTGTTGCTTGTTGATGCCTGATGCTTCTGGGTGCTTGTGGATGTCCGACGCTTGTGGATGTCTGATATTTGTGAATGCTTGAAGCTTGTGCATGCCTGATACTTGTGCATGCCTTACGCTTGTGCATGCCTGACGCTTGTGGATGCCTGACGCTTGTGGATGCCTGACACTTGTGGATGCCTGATGCTTGTGGATGTCTGATGCTTGTGAATGTCTGATGCTTGTGGATGTCTGTTACTTGTGGATGTCTGTTGCTTGTTGATGCCTGATGCTTGTGGATGCTTGTGGATGTCTGATGCTTGTGGATGTCTGTTGCTTGTTGATGTCTGATGCTTGTGGATGTCTGATGCTTGTGGATGTCTGATGCTTGTGGATGTCTGTTACTTGTGGATGTCTGTTGATTGTTGATGCCTGATGCTTGTGGATGTCTGACGCTTGTGGATGTCTGACGCTTGTGGATGTCTGATGTTTGTGAATGCTTGAAGCTTGTGCATGTCTTACGCTTGTGCATGCCTTACGCTAGTGCATACCTGACGCTTGCGGATGCCTGACGCTTGTGGATGCCTGACGCTTGTGGATGCCTGACGCTTGTGGATGCCTGATGCCTTTGGATGACTGATGCCTTTGGATGTCTGATGCGTGTGGATGGCTGACGCTTGTGGGTGTCTGATGCCTGATGTTTGTGGATGTCTGACTCTTGTGGATGTCTGAAGTTCGTGGGTGTCTGATGCTTGTGGATGTCTGTTGCTTGTGGATGTTTGATGCTTGTGGATGCTTGATGCTTTTGGATGTCTGTTGCTTGTGGATGTCTGACGCTTGTGGATGTCTGTTGCTTATGGATGTCTGATGCTTGTGGATGTCTGATGCTTGTGGATGTCTGATGCTTCTGGATGTCTGATGCCTGATGCTTGTGGATATCTGTTGCTTGTGGATGTGTGACACTTGTGGATATCTGACGCTTGTGGATGTCTGACTTTTGTGAATGCTTGATGCCTTTGGATGTCTAATGCTTGTGGATGCCTGATGTTTGTGGATGTCTGATGCCTGATGTTTGTGGATTGGATATCTGACGCTTGTGGATGTCTGACGCTTGTGGATGCCTGACGCTTGTGGATGCCTGATGCTTGTGGATGTCTGATGCCTGACGCTTGTGGATGTCTGACGCTTGTGGATGTCTGATGCTTGTTGATGTCTGTTGCTTGTGGATGTCTGTTGCTTGTTGATGCCTGATGCTTGTGGAGGCTTGTGATGTCTGACGCTTGTGGATGTCTGACGCTTGTGGATGTCTGTTGCTTGTTGATGCCTGATGCTTGTGGGTGCTTGTGGATGTCCGACGCTTGTGGATGTTTGATATTTGTGAATGCTTGAAGCTTGTGCATGCCTGACACTTGCGCATGCCTTACGCTTGTGCATGCCTGCCGTTTGTGGATGCCTGACGCTTGTGGATGTCTGGCACTTGTGGGTGCCTGATGCTTGTGGATGTCTGATGCTTGTGAATGTCTGATGCTTGTGGATGTCTGTTACTTGTGGATGTCTGTTGCTTGTTGATGCCTGATGCTTGTGGATGTTTGTGGATGTCTGATGCTTGTGGATGTCTGACGCTTGTGGATGTCTGATACCTGATGCTTGTGGATGTCTGATGTTTGTGGATGTCTGATGCTGGTGGATGTCTGATGCTTGTGGAAGTCTGATGCTTGTGTATGTCTGGTGCTTGTGGATGTCTGTTGCTTGTTGATGTCTGATGCTTGTGGATGTCTGATGCATGTGGATTTCTGATGCTTGTGGATGTCTGTTACTTGTGGATGTCTGTTGCTTGTTGATGCCTGATGCTTGTGGATGCTTGTGGATGTCTGACGCTTGTGGATGTCTGACGCTTGTGGATGTCTGATGTTTGTGAATGCTTGAAGCTTGTGCATGCCTTACGCTTGTGCATGCCTTACGCTAGTGCGTACCTGACGCTTGTGGATGCCTGACACTTGTGGATGCCTGACGCTTGTGGATGCCTGATGCCTTTGGATGTCTGATGCCTTTGGATGTCTGATGCGTGTGGATGGCTGACGCTTGTGGGTGTCTGATGCCTGATGTTTGTGGATGTCTGACGCTTGTGGATGTCTGAAGTTCGTGGGTGTCTGATGCTTGTGGATGTCTGTTGCTTGTGGATGTTTGATGCTTGTGGATGTTTCATGCTTTTGGATGTCTGTTGCTTGTGGATGTCTGACGCTTGTGGATGTCTGTTGCTTGTGGATATCTGATGCTTGTGGATGCCTGATGCTTGTGGACGCCTGATGCTTGTGGATGTCTGATGCTCCTGGTAGTCTGATGCTTGTGAATGCCTGATGCTTGTGTATTTCTGATGCTTGTGGATGCCTGATGCTTGTGTATGTCTGATGCTTGTGGACGTCTGATGCTTCTGGATGTTTGTGGATTTCTGATGCTTCTGGATGTCTGATGCTTCTGGATGTCTGATGCCTGATGCTTGAGGATATCTGATGCTTGTGTATGTCTGATGCTTGTGGACGTCTGATTCTTCTGGATGTTTGTGGATGTCTGATGCTTCTGGATGTCTGATGCTTCTGAATGTCTGATGCCTGATGCTTGTGGATGTCTGTTGCTTGTGGATGTCTGTTGCTTGTTGATGCCTGATGCTTGTGGGTGCTTGTGGATGTCGGACGCTTGTGGATGTCTGATATTTGTGAATGCTTGAAGCTTGTGCATGCCTGACACTTGTGCAAGCCTTACGCTTGTGCATGCCTGACGCTTGTGGATGCCTGACGCTTGTGGATGCCTGACACTTGTGGATGCCTGACGCTTGTGGATGCCTGATGCCTTTCGATGTCTGATGCTTGTGGATGTCTGTTACTTATGGATGTCTGTTGCTTGTTGATGCCTGATGCTTGTGGTTGCCTGACGCTTGTGGATGGCTGACGCTTGTGGATGGCTGACGCTTATGGATGGCTGACGCCTGTGGATGGCTGATGCTTGTGGATGCTTGTAGCTTGTGAATGCCTGATGCTTGTGCATCCCAGACCCTTTTTGGATGCCTGACGCTTGTGGACGTCTGATGGGTGATGCTTGTGGATGCCTAGTACTTGGACACTACTATGCTGTGTTCCAGTAGCCCATGTTTAGTGAACTCTGTCATTGGTGGCTATTTACAATATTTATGCAAGGGGGACGGCAGGAGGACATACATCAGAGGTAATCTCTGCTCTTGACCATCAGCTTGAGGCCCTCCCAACACAGTTGTCTATTATAGTAGGTGGAGATTTCAACACTACTTTTGAACCTTTTGGACAAGAGGATCAATTTCTTGCTGCTGAGGAGGACAGTAAATTGAGCGTCCCTCAGCTTGAATTACCAGCCGTAAGAAGATGGTCAGCTGCAGCCATACAGTTCAAGGCCTTATGCTTAGTGAGAGAGCTTAGAGCAGCAAATGGGCGCACCCTGTCTGACCGCCTGGGAGAAAATAAATTTGATAATGGCAGGTATTCCAGCCGCATAGATGACTTACTGGTGGATATAAGAGGATGGCACTGTCTGATCGATATGACTGTTAAAAATAGGATGGAAAGTGACCATAATCCACTTTGTATGGAATTTCTAGCACAAAAGGGGACTAGAGAACCGAAACCGGTCTTTGTAGACCTGAAATCGGCTTTCGATTTAGTCCCCCGTTCCAAACTTTGAAGGGTTCTCGCTGAAGCAGGGATGTCCCCGGAACTATTGACTCTACTTCTCCGCCTGTATGAGAACAACTACACCAGAATCAGATGGGGGGCACAGGGTGAGGTGACCAACTCATTCCCTGTCGAGCGTGGTGTTCGGCAGGGGTGTGTTCTGGCACCCACGCTGTTTTCATTATACATCAACGGCATAGTGGATCATCTTAGCCGTTCCCCCACTGATGCTCTCATTTTAGCTGGGGTCGCGTGCCTGTTCTCATGTTCGCGGACGACACGTTGATTGTTTCCTGGACCCCGAGTGGGCTCCAGAAGGCTGTGAATGCGTTTGGAGAATTTTGTCAACTGCGTGGACTTGAGATAAACACCTCAAAAACCAAGTTCATGTCCCTGAATCAGCGGAAAACATTAAAAGGTACAATTAATTTTAATGGAACCCCACTAGAGCAGGTAGAGGCATTTACGTATTTAGGAATATCTCTCCAGAGTAACATGAGCTGGAAAAGTCATATTGACATGGCTGTTCTAAAATTCCATCAGCTTGCGGGTGCCTTAGCCATCAAGCATAAAGCTTCTTTTACCAAGCCAATTACACCTGCCTTAGAGATCTACAATATGAAGGTTATAAGCGCCTCTTTGTATGGTTCAGAACTATGGGGATTTAATTATTTGAACCAACTAATAAAGGCGGAGAATAAATTTCTACGCTGTTTAGTTGGGGTCCCCCAAAGTACTCCCACTGTTCCGCTTTTATATGATCTTGGCAGGAAAAAAATTGAGCATATAGCATGGTTACGGCCTCTATTATATTGGAGACGTATCTGGACAACCCCAGAACTAGCTCACTATGCCCTTGCATTAAAGGATATTATCAGGGCAAATCTTTTCATTCTATCCCATGGCTTAAAGAGATAAGGGGTTTATTATCAAAGCTGGAACTTGACCACCTATGGGAAGACTCAGACGTCTAAGGTTCCCATCAAAAATAAATCTGAAAAAAAAGTATTGGGAAATGATTTAGCTGTCCGCCCATAGTACCTGTGTAAACACTAATTTAACTGGACGTTTCCTTGAATGTAAACCTCGTCCACTCTGTGAGGCTTATTGGGATAATATAGAGGGTCCGTTTGACCGAAAACTGTATTTCCAGTTTAGAACTGGGACTCTTCCTTTAAAAGCTTTCAGCTATAAATGGTCAGCAACCCGGGATGATAAATGTCACAACTGTAAAGATCTGACTGAGAACATAGCCCATATGTTGTTTGTATGTCCCCTTTATACAAGTCCTCGTCGTAAGTGGCTAAAACCAACGTGTATTAACTTGGGCACCCGGAGGTATATTGAGGCTCTAAGGATATTAGAGTCAGATTGTTCACCCTGTATAGCGATTGCTGTTGCTAAATTTTTAAGGTGGGCTTGGATTATACACACTTGCACTTTACAGTCCCTAGAAGCTAGCTAAAGAACTCTAAGACATCCAAAAACGCAAGAACGATCTTCAAAAGCTAAGAAGTTAGACATCTACCACCTTTGCCTCTGCTTCCCAGCAATGTTCCACAAGAGCAATTTCTACCACAGTAGTTTTAGGTCTGTAAACCGCAGTACAAGTACAAGTGCTGATCCTAGAACCTTACTCTTAGGGTAGTCTTTTCACTGTTCAGTTTGTCAATAAAATACAGTGCAGATAATGTTTCTGCCAAATATGGTGCAATTGGTTTTACGGTCATCTTAGGCTACTGCCGAGCACAGGCTAGGGGGGGGCAGGAGAGTAAAATGTATTGCCCAAACGTGGGACGTCAGTTAATTTAATGATCCAGAAAAATACAATGTACTTGTTAAAGCTTCAGAATATCTTAAGCGTTCTGCAAAAAATGCCTCGTCCCAGGCCCAATCAGAAAGGCAGACACTGCTAGCAAGGACTGGCAAAGACAATAGGTCTGCCTGTTTTAATTTATGCATATGTTTTAGTTATGTGATACGTCTAGATACAACAGACATCTCAAAGGAGCATTCAAATACAGCGCAAGTGGCACGTTTGATGCACAAGATTTTAGTTAACAGGTTTAAAGCTATGCCCCAAATTACATAGCAAAACCAAAGGAAATGATGGACGGAGCATTGACAATACAAGCACTCACCCCCAGTCATCTGATCTGGCTTTAATCCATCACCGTTCTTCAGCCCACTCTGCCACCCCAGTTCAGACATGGCCATATGCAAATCAGTCTGACCCTGTGCCTCATGGGAACAGTCCAGCCCGAACTGCCAAGCCATGCCTTCCCTGGACCGTAAACAAGCTACCGATGACCGGTTTCTGGCGTTTCAGCCTTCTTCAGCACAGTTTTCTCGAATCCAGCAGCAAAGTGAGCAAGGGACTCACGTCTGAGCATACCCTGCCAACTTATGGCAAACAAAGAAAAACCAAAGGAAATTGATGGACGGAGCGTTGACAATATAAGCATTCACCCCCAGTCAACTGATCTGGGTTTAATCCATCACCGTTCTTTAGCCCACTCTGCCACCCCAGTTCAGACATGGCCATATACAGATCAGTCTGACCCTGTGCCTCATGGGAACAGTCCAGCCCGAACTGCCAAGCCATGCCTTCCCTGGACCGGAAACAAGCTACAGAGGACTGGTTTCTGGCATTCCAGCCGTCTTCAGCCCGGCTTGCTTGAATCCAGTGGCAAAGTGAGCAAGGGACTCACGTCTGAGCATACCCTGCCAACTTATGGCGAACAAAGAAAAACCAAAGGAAATGATGGACGGAGCGTTGACAATACAAGCACTCACCCCCAGTGAACTGATCTGGGTTTAATCCATCACCGTTCTTTAACCCACTCTGCCACCTACAGAGGACTGGTTTCTGGCATTCCAGCCGTCTTCAGCCCGGCTTGCTTGAATCCAGTGGCAAAGTGAGCAAGGGACTCATGTCTGCAGCCTATTGATCCACCTGTGCCGGAAGTCCCAGCCCATTGAGCCTAATTGATGGGCCCACTTGCGTGAAATTTCTGCCCCCCTTGGTCCATTTCAGATCTGACCCCACTCCACCCTCTCTTCCCTTGACCTCCCCAAACACACCCCCCTTTTTCATATGGGGTTTTTGTAATTGACTTGATGAAGAAACACAGCACGAAGATAGAATAGGGTTAATAGGGATGGACAAGGATCAAGAATAGGGTGCGGTTCCCTGTCTAAGGTACCTATGACAGATTAGCCAGGAAACAGGACAAAAAGGACCGTAGTCCGAGAGCAAGAATGACCTCGCCCTGCAACGTGGAATCTGGATCAGAGCTAGACGCCTAGCTCCACCGCCGGTGCTCAACAGCGCCAACAAAAGAAGAAAACAATGGGAGCCTACCAGTGATGGCTCACTGTAAAAGACACTGGACTGAAGAGAACAATGGGAGCCTACCAGTGATGGCTCGCTGTAAAAGACACTGGAAAGAAGAGAACAATGGGAGCCTACCAGTGATGGCTCGCTGTAAAAGACACTGGAAAGAAGAGAACAATGGGAGCCTACCAGCGTTGGCTCGCTGTCAAAGACACTGAAAGAAGAGAACAATGGGAGCCTACCAGCGATGGCTCGCTGTAAAAGACACTGGAAAGAAGAGAACAATGGGAGCATACCAGCGATGGCTCGCTGTAAAAGACACTGGAAAGAAGAGAACAATGGGAGCCTACCAGTGATGGCTCGCTGTAAAAGACACTGGAAAGAAGAGAACAATGGGAGCCTACCAGTGATGGCTCGCTGTAAAAGACACTGGAAAGAAGAGAACAATGGGAGCCTACCAGCGATGGCTCGCTGTAAAAGGCACTGGAAAGAAGAGAACAATGGGAGCCTACCAGTGATGGCTCGCTGTCAAAGACACTGGAAAGAAGAGAACAATGGGAGCCTACCAGTGATGGCTCGCTGTAAAAGACACTGGAAAGAAGAGAACAATGGGAGCCTACCAGTGATGGCTCGCTGTAAAAGACACTGGAAAGAAGAGAACAATGGGAGCCTACCAGCGATGGCTCGCTGTAAAAGACACTGGAAAGAAGAGAACAATGGGAGCCTACCAGTGATGGCTTGCTGTCAAAGACACTGGAAAGAAGAGAACAATGGGAGCCTACCAGTGATGGCTCGCTGTCAAAGACACTGGAAAGAAGAGAACAATGGGAGCCTACCAGTGATGGCTCGCTGTAAAAGACACTGGAAAGAAGAGCCTTTGAACATTATCACTCCCTGACCATCACTTATATTAGGTTGAATTTCTCTCCCAATCACCTCGTATAGATTATGCCCCAATTGGACAAGAAAAAGATTTTCTTTTGAAACCTTACATCGGTCGCTTTCACTGTGTATGAATAAGTAACAAAGAAATATGGAAGAAAGAGTAAACTGTGTATAATGATAATTGTAGAACACCAGTTGTCCTCATGAACATGCTTATTAGTTTAGATCCTCATGGAGTCTAGACCTCAAATAATGCACTTAATTGTCCTTATCCTATCAGAACAAATTGTAGGATAACATTTTTGTATTAGAACGAAATTACTGCATCTTCTAAGACTTATGTTCATCCCCAGGTCTAAACGTATGGTACGACAAATGTCATTTTGTATGCACTGTCTCCCCGTTGGTTACATTGACTACATAGGTTATTGACGATACTGTTTGTACTGATAGCAGAATTGTTTTCATCTGCCCATAAAACAAATAGGCCACCAAAGACCGAAATGGACAGCCCAACTGCATACTTAGCTTTTGTGTATAATAATGTCAACCTGTACATCATCACAACAGATATGATCAGAAATGAACTAACTTAGTATAAAAACTGGGGACTGTGGAAATCGATAAACCTTAAGTATACATAAGCGGCGTTCATTTATGTTCGCCACAGTCACTGTTGAGAGCAGAGTGAAGATCGTAAAACATTGTCTGCATCATCTTGCGTAACAAGGGCCTCTACGTGCGCGTAAGCAACAACCATTTTAGATATCACAGCCATTTTCATTCCCTGCTAGTCACCCATGATTCACCCTGACCTCACAATCATCCCCAGCACCCTGACTAAGCCTGAACACACGTACTAGGGTCGTAAAAACCTTGTCAGCCTGACAATGCCCCGGAGTCACTTCCCGCGCCAAACCCACTTGTCCTTTCATCCTCCATGCACAGGCAAGCCCCCTTTTATAACCTCCTTCCCTGCACCTGGCCACTCGGTCCGGTCCCAGGCACTAACCGAGCCCTGTGGACATTGTTTACTGCCTACACACGGCAGGGCTTGTTTCACCAACAAAGGGGCCTGACTTAATCAATAACCCAAAACCCTTAGATCTGCTCGATCCCACGTGTTTTAAGATACTGTCGGAATGTCCAGCTGCGAGATAGCGATCATCTGTTACATCTAAGTGGGGGGACATTTGTTGCTGGATTTGTGTGGGAACTAGCTTGAGGCGGGGACTCCAAGGATGTTTGACCATGCAATAAAGTGACAAAAGAAATGTATAAAAGGCCATGCCACAGAGATGCAGTTAGAGCACCTCCTGACGATAGCCCCGGTGTCTGATGTGATGTGTTCGCCTCCTGGAGTAATAAACCTGTTCTTCGCTTTTCCGCTTGCCAGTGCCTGCCTCGCTATTTTGATAGCTAATATTAAGGTAAATTAGAGGTGTCTTGGGAGTCACAGCTGATTTTTACACAACCACTCACACACACAGTCACACATCCATACAAACACTCTGCCACTCAGCCCCCCTCCAGGGCCGATTTTGGCCCTAGGGGACCCCATCCTCCAGGGCCCAGCCTTAACTGAATGGGGATGGAGGCCACGTGGCCCCCTTCCCAGGTCAATTTCGGCATTCCCATCCAACCGAGCCCAGGCATAAATATACACATTTTTAATGGGGGCGGGGTCTTCACGGCCCCCCTCCCTGGGCCAATTTAGGCCCTGGGGACCCCATTCCCCAGCCATAAACAAATGGGGAAGGTGGGCTGCAGGACCCTTTCCCCGGACCAATTATTGACACGATCTCCCCATCCCCCTGGGCCTGGCCATTTCACCTGGGTGCCCTGGCCTCACAGTGTGCCTAATGGGGATCGCCTCAAGGCCCCCGCGTTCCAGGCTGGCTCGTGGATTCCTGCTGTATGAACAAGCGCTGGAGCCCCCACTTTGTTTGCCATATTTGCTATAAATTCGCAACACATTTACAAAAAATGCTTTTTTACCCTGCAGGGTCCCTCTGGGACCCCAAGACCAAGGCTTGGAGGTCAGGGTATCCCTACCCAGCCCCCTTTTCTTTTTCTTTTTTTTACTTTTTTGGGGGGACACTCGGCAGAAGCAGAGTCCCAAGATGGCTGTTAGCACTTCCTGGTTGAAGTGTTGGCAGCCCCAATCAGTTATGCCGTTCTCTGCACAAGCTCGTTATTATTCGTGAATTAGCCAGCAATCAGAGATATCTAAATTTGGTTTCCTTAAATTTCTCAACAACAACTGAATGGATTTACAACAAATAATAGCAGTTCGGGCTGCGGCCCTGTCTAAAGAGTTCAGGGGAATTAGCATGGAAAAGGCACCTTTGTTGACCCCCTTATTTCTCAGCCCCTACTTGACCGATCTCCCTGAAACTTTCCATGCACAAAAAGACTCACCGTGACCCTTCGTTGGAAAGTCTTGTGATGAGTCGTCAAACAGCGCCAAAGATACAGGCAACTTTAGCGAATCACATGTACCCAGTAGTCCAGTGCAGACGCGTTTCGGGCCTCGAGCTCTTTGTCAGAGGCATCCTGCATGAAAACTGCAACATTACCACAGGATATATCCCCTCTTTTATGTCAATCATATCCGATGTATATATATAGTCACTCAATGATCGATATGTAAAAATGCGGGCTTGTTAGTGTGGCCAGTGGCGATGAGGAGGGGTGAAGATGGTTCTAGTGGGACGTCCCCTAGACTTCTAGATCGAAGTAAATTGATCTAGAGTTCCTTATGTACCGGCATGTATCCAAATTCATGCTTAAAATGAGACCAGCCTCCTCGTTACATATTTCTCAAGCTGGAATCATCAAGATGTGTTGAAAATCAAATGTGGTACTCTTATCCAAATGTATTGATACATTTTTATTTTACTTTTGTAGAAAAAGAATACAAAAAGACATTCGCACTTTTGACTGTAAATCTGTCTTCCAGCTGTATGTTTAGCTCAATAAATAAACATTAATAAAATAAAATTTACATATACTCAGGCAGCTGAGATTCCAAAACAGGATGCAGGCGTGTGTTTTCTAATGAAAGTGCAGTGCAGTGCAAAAAGGAATTCACATTATCAATTTCTGAATCCGCAATTGTTTGTTTTACGGTAACAGTTGCAGCACCTTTTGGCCTACCATCCGAACATTATTGTAGACAATATTGAGGCTCACTGCAAGATGTTAAAAAAGAGGAAATACATATTTGAACCTATAGGGCTCCATCTGAGATCAGGAATGAACCTGCACCATGCCGCAGCATGTTACTGGCAGTTATGAATTACATGAAGAGAGGAAGGTGTCTCCTGATGATGCTCTGCAGAGGTGTCAGAAGGTCTTGGAGAAAAAGTTGGGTGCATGATCTGTAAAGTGCTGGAATTCATCTGTTCCTGCAACAAGCACGGTGGCGGGGAAGGATCGGGGGCGCTCGGGGTCCTGGAATCAGAGAGGAGAGAAGTGCATTAGAATGAGGGCACTCAGACGTGGGAGAATACAAGACCTTATCATAGAGGACCTACACTGGTGTCATGTAGTGAGGGAGAGAAGGGCATGATAAACCGAATCTCTAAAGCGTGTACTCTACAACAATAACTAACCATAACCCTTCCCTCTCTTTCAAAACAGCCTAAGAACCAACGCTAGCTAAATCCCCAAACTATCTAGCATTCAAACCTGCCTCTCTTATAGAACAACCTAACTACCCAAACTATCTAAATCCCCAAACTATTGAACCTTCAAACCTGCCTCTCTTATAGAACAACCTAACTACCCAAACTAACTAAATCCCCAAACTATTGAACCTTCAAACCTGCCTCTCTTATATAACTAACGACCATACCTATCTAAATCCCCAAACTATTGAACCTTCAAACCTGCCTCTCTTATATAACTAACGACCATAACTATCTAAATCCCCAAACTATTGAACTTTCAAACCTGCCTCTCTTATGTAACTAACGACCAAAACTATCTAAATCCCAAACTATTAAACCTTCAAACCTGCCTCTCTTATAGAACAACCTAACTACCCAAACTAACTAAATCCCCAAACTATTGAACCTTCAAACCTGCCTCTCTTATATAACTAACGACCATAACTATCTAAATCCCCAAACTATTAAACCTTCAAACCTGCCTCTCTTATATAACTAACAACCATAACTATCTAAATCCCCAAACTATTGAACCTTCAAACGTGCCTCTCTTATATAACTAACAACCAAAGCGATCTAAATCCCCAAACTATTGAACCTTCAAACCTGCCTGTCTTATATAACTAACAACCAAAACTATCTAACTCCCCAAACTATTGAACCTTCAAACCTACCTCTCTTATATAACTAACAACCAAAACTATCTAACATCCCAAACTATTGAACCTTCAAACCTGCCTCTCTTATATAACTAACTACCAAAACTATTTAAATCCCACAACTGACCTTCAAACCTGCCTCTCTTATATAACTAACAACCAAAACTATCTAAATCCCCAAACTATTGAACCTTCAAACCTGCCTCTCTTACATAATTAACAACCAAATCTATCTAAATCCCCAAACACACACAGTTACGTGTAGAAATGCACGCACACAAACACACGTGCGTGGATGCACACACACAAACACATACAGTCCACACTGTCACTCTTGTCGTCTAATAATCCCACTGACACACATTCATACTCAGACAGTATGAAGGAGAGGATTGTACTCACCTCCACGGGGTAGGCTGTGGTGGGGACGTAGCGAATAACGAAGCCACATCTGCGTCTGTGGGACGTGTTGGGTTCACTGGCGTGGACTGTCAGCCCGTCGTGGATCTGACGAGAGAAATGTAGGATATGAGCTGTGCTTATCTGCCAAAAATGTAAGTGCCAGGGCCCAATGTGTTACTCACTGGTCCACTGCAGCTGGCACTGCCCGCGTCACTTTTTTACCTTTAAGTTTTGTCATTTTTTTAAAGCTATATTAAATCATTTAGGGGCATATTATCAAGGACAGGCAATACATTATTGCCGCTTTTATCGGCAGGAAACTGCCGATAAAGCGGCGATAATGGCCTTGATAATATGCTCTATGAATTCCAATCCAAGCCCATGTTAGATGTGAACACATTTAACATGGGCTTCAATTGGAATTCATAGAGCATATTATCAAGGCCATTATCGCAGCTTTATCGGCAGTTTCCTGCCGATAAAAGCGGCGATAATGTATCGCCTGTGCTTGATAATATGCCCCATAGTTCTCTACTAATGAAAGTTAGTTAAAAATACACACACACTGCCACCATATGGTGGTTTCTCAGACATATGTGCCTTTGTTTACAGAAAAGCACCGGAAAACACAGGCACAAATTAAGCACTGGATATGGGACAGAGAAAAGACAGGCAGCGCCTTGAGGTGCACCTCAAGGGGAAACTGAGTACCTAGTCCTGAGGCACCCCAAGGAAAGCTGTGAGTGCACAGCGCTGGTGCACCCCAGGGGGAGCTGTGAGTACACACTGCTGGTGCACCTCCGGGGGAACTGTGAGTAGACAGTGCTGGTGCACCTCGGGGGAGCTGTGAGTACACAGTGCGGGTGCACCCCGGGGAACCGTAAGCAGACTCCTGAGGCGGAAGCCCGGAGTAAGGCAGACCGTTTATTTTAAAATTGTATGTCACTGATTACTTGTTTTCAAGCACAGACCACTTGTGTCTTTACTGCACTTACCTGAAAAAACAGTTGTGTACACAGCGGAGCTAGCGCTGACGACACACGCACTCTCCCCCCTCGCCCTCCCACCACGAGCGGAGGCCACGCCCCTTTCAGGCCACGCCCCCACAACACTCGTGCATAAAACGCACCGAGACTGGGCATCAAGCAGAACCGTAAGCAGACTTCTGAGGCGGAAGCCGGGAGTAAGGCAGACCGTTTATTTTAAAATTGTATGTCACTGATTACTTGTTTTAAAGCACAGACCACTTGTGTCTTTACTGCACTTACCTGAAAAAACAGTTGTGTACACAGCGGAGCTAGCGCTGACGACACACGCACTCTCCCCCTCGCGCCCTCCCACCACGAGTGGAGGCCACGCCCCTTTCAGGCCACGCCCCCACAACACTCGCGCATAAAAGGCGCCGAGTCTGGACATCAAGCAGAACCGTAAGCAGACTCCTGAGGCGGAAGCCGGGAGTAAGGCAGACCGTTTATTTTAAAATTGTATGTCACTGATTACTTGTTTTAAAGCACAGACCACTTGTGTCTTTACTGCACTTACCTGAAAAAACAGTTGTGTACACAGCGGAGCTTGTGCTGACGACACACGCACTCTCCCCCTCCCGCCCTCCCACCACGAGCGGAGGCCACGCCCCTTTCAGGCCACGCCCCCACAACACTCGCGCATAAAAGGCGCCGAGTCTGGGCATCAAGCAGAACCGTAAGCAGACTCCTGAGGCGGAAGCCGGGAGTAAGGCAGACCGTTTATTTTAAAATTGTATGTCACTGATTACTTGTTTTAAAGCACAGACCACTTGTGTCTTTACTGCACTTACCTGAAAAAACAGTTGTGTACACAGCGGAGCTAGCGCTGACGACACACGCACTCTCCCCCTCGCGCCCTCCCACCACGAGCGGAGGCCACGCCCCTTTCAGGCCACGCCCCCACAACACTCGCGCATAAAAGGCGCCGAGTCTGGGCATCAAGCAGAACCGTAAGCAGACTCCTGAGGCGGAAGCCGGGAGTAAGGCAGACCGTTTATTTTAAAATCGTATGTCACTGATTACTTGTTTTAAAGCACAGACCACTTGTGTCTTCACTGCATTTACCTGAAAAAACTGTTGTGTACACAGCGGAGCTAGCGCTGACGACACACGCACTCTCCCCCTCGCGCCCTCCCACCACGAGCGGAGGCCACGCCCCTTTCAGGCCACGCCCCCACAACACTCGCGCATAAAAGGCGCCGAGTCTGGGCATCAAGCAGAACCGTAAGCAGACTCCTGAGGCGGAAGCCGGGAGTAAGGCAGACCAGACCGTTTATTTTAAAATTGTATGTCACTGATTACTTGTTTTAAAGCACAGAACACTTGTGTCTTTACTGCACTTACCTGAAAAAACAGTTGTGTACACAGCGGAGCTAGCGCTGACGACACACGCACTCTCCCCCTCGCGCCCTCCCACCACGAGCGGAGGACACGCCCCTTTCAGGCCACGCCCCCCAATCCACAATCCACATTTCCAAAGCAACATAAATTATGTGCAATCCTCGGTCGCGCAGCGGGCGAGCGCAGCGGGCGCGACGTTTGAGCGCCTAAGGCAAGCCCGTCTGCGCCCGTCTGCGCCCGTCCGCGACCGACCGGGACCAGGGGCCATACCCCCTGTAGGTTCGATTTCATCCATACACAAACCAATCTGTTATACACGAAGCAAACTACTTGCCCTCAACAAAGCCACCACGGAAGTGAGACCTCATCAATGTATCCAAACCGGCCCCGGCCTATCCTATGGACCCTTCTCCTGTCTCTCTTGTCGATGGTCAAGTATGGGCCAACTTCCAACTGACCTCCACATAATCCCCACCAATAATCAGATGGAACTGAAATGCCTATACCTTAACGCCAGATCTCTACCTAAACATGCACTGGACATCTGGGACACGCTGGCATCCAGGACCCCGGACCTGGTTTTTATTACCGAAACCTGGCTATCCGACACCAGCGCACCAGATCTTGCCAACGCCCTTCCCCCTGAATACAAAATAATTACACAAAATAGACAAAGCAAAAAAAAAGGAGGTGGAGTCGCTGTAATTTTCAGAGACCACCTAACATGTCTTACGGAAACGACAACTGCCGACCCTGAACATGAAATACTTCCATTCCGAATCCTGCTCGAGGGCCATATTATACTAGCCGGCGCAGTTGTCTACAATCCCCCAGGGCAGCAAGCTAACATCAGTGCTAAGTTACTGAATCAATTGCTACCATTTTGCTTAAAACACAAAAACTACATGGTCATCGGCGATTTCAATGTCTACTATGAAAAAATAACTGCCCCCGGCTCCTCCCAACTGAAATATGACATGGAAATCTTACAACTCAAACAGTGGGTTGAGGGCCCCACGCACTTAGCAGGGCATACTCTAGATCTCCTTTTCACCAACATCGAGTCAACTACCATAAAGGAAATCCTCCCCCTGCCCTGGTCGGACCACTCCATGCTATCCTTCTCATTTAAGCTCCCTGGTAAACGCCTGAAGCAGAGACTCACCCCCTTTACTGCCAACAGAGCCTGGAGACTAATTAATGACTCCAACTTTCAAGACCACTTCCTCGAGACAGACGTCGCCTTGCAGGATGACTCTCCCATTTGCAGCAATGTCACTCTTCTAGACACTAGAATTCGACAAACGCTGGATAAAATAGCCCCTATGCGGGAATCAAAGAATAAAACAACTACTAGGGAAAAATGGTACACCCCCCTCCTCAAGGGACTTAAAAAGGAATGCCAAAAGGACGAACACCGATGGAGACAGACAAAAGACCCAGAAACCAGAGCAATCTATGTCACTAAATGAAAACAGTACATATCAGCAATCCGAGACGCGAAAAAAGCATACTTCACCCAGCGAATCTATGACAGCAACAATTCCGCAAAAGAATTGTTCAAAATAGTGAAGGAACTCAACAATCCGTCCAGCACATCACAAACCCTCACCCCCTCAACCGAGGCCTGTGAGCGCATCAGCACCTTTTTTGCGGAAAAAATTGACAAAATCTACTCCACTTTCGCCCTCCCCAATACCCCCACCTTACCAGACAACCCCGACAAGCATCCCCCAACAACGGATAAATGCAATGCCCAACCAGACGACGGCAACTCTCCGCGTCTAACTAGTTTTCAACCCTTTACCGACGATGAAGTACTATCGGCATTGAAGACAATCAAATCTGGCTCTCCCGCGGATCCGTGCCCCCATTTTGTGTTCTCAAAAACTGCACCAACGCTCTGCCCTTTTATTACCAAGCTTTTTAATCAATCACTCACCACCGCGTCCTTTCCGGAAGCCTGGAAACACGCATCTGTAACTCCCCTCCTGAAAAAAGCCGGATCCGACATCTCCAATCCGGAGAACTACAGGCCAATTTCCCAACTCCCCTACCTTTCCAAGGCTCTGGATAAATTGGTTAACACACAATTGTCCCGATACTTGGAAGACAATTCACTCCTGGACCCCTCCCAGACCGGCTTTAGAGCCAACAATAGCACCGAGGCAACGTTGCTGGCAGTATCGGACAGTGTCAGATGCATCACAGATCAAGGGGGATCTGTGGCTCCGATACTGCTTGACCTGTCAGCGGCGTTTGACACGGTAGCACACGAGTGCCTGCTAAACACCCTCCGGAGCAAAGGAGTGCAATCCACAGCCCTGAGATGGATTAAATCATTCCTCAGCAAGCGCACCCAAGCAGTGCACATGGGCCAATACCACTACAAGCCCTATCCCACCAGCTGTGGAGTCCCACAGGGGGCCTCACTGAGCCCCACTCTCTTTAATGTCTATGTCTCATCTCTGGCTGACATTGGAAGAAAGTGGGGCATCGGCATATGTCCTTATGCCGACGACACACAGCTGATGGTGACAATGGGCGAAGAGGCGGAGACAACAAAGAAAAAACTACATAGCTGTCTCTCCGAAATGGCAGATCGGATGCGAAACCACTGCTTAGAATTAAACGCTGGAAAGTCGGAGATCCTACTATTCGGAGGAGCCAAACTCACATGGAATGTCACTTGGTGGCCACCATCATTGGGGTCAGCCCCCACCCCAAAACAGCATGCCAGAAATCTGGGTACCATTATGGATGATACACTATCCATGAAGGACCACATCCGATCACTTTGGGGCAAAGGTTTTGCAATTCTCAAACTCCTGGCAAAAATCTTTCCCTGGATACCTCTGGACTGCCGACGCACAGTCACCCAGGCCCTACTGGTCAGCCGCCTGGATTATGGCAATGCCCTGTTCGAAGGGATGAACGAACAACTGTTCTCCCGACTACAGGTCTTACAAAACCAGGCAGCTAAACTGGTTTGCAACAAAGGCAAGCGAGACTCAGCATCCGCATGCCTCATGAAACTCCACTGGTTACTAATACGCCAGAGGGCTACCTTCAAAATACTCTGCCACGCGCACAGAGCTCTTAACAAAACTGGCCCCACTATCCTCCAAGGAAAAATTGAATTCTATACCCCCAACAGGAATTTAAGATCGAACCAATTGGCCCTGGCTAAACCCAAGCGCATTTACAAAGCAAGGACCGGCAGACGCGCCTTCTCTTATCTAGCCGCAAAAAGGTGGAATGAGTTACCTGTAGAACTCAGACACACCACAAACTACCTTCAATTCAGGAAACAATTAAAAACTCACCTGTTCCCTAAAAAATAACTCTCAGCACAGTCCTCAGCAGTCTCTTCTGTTTACAGCGCCGTGATATCCCCTGGGATGAGTGTCGCGCTTTATAAATACCAGAAAAAAAAATAAATAAATAAAAAAACTGTGAGTACACAGTGCTGGTGCACCCCAGGGGGAGCTGTGAGTACACAGTGCGGGTGCATGCCCAGGGGGAGCTGTGAGTACACAGTGTGGGCGCTTCTCTATGGTAATCTGTGAGTACACAGTGTGAGTGCACCCGGGGGAGCTGTGAGGACAGAGTACACAGAGTTGCCGCACCCTCATAGAAAGCTGTGAGTACACAGGTTGGTGCACCGTCATGGGGAGCTGTGAGTCCACAGTGCTGGTGCACCTTGGGGGAGCTGTGAGTACACAGTGCGGGTGCACCCCGGGGAGCTGTGAGTACACAGTGCTGGTGCACCCCAGGGGGAGCTGTGAGTACACAGTGCTGGTGCACCCCAGGGGGAGCTGTGAGTACACAGTGCGGGTGCATGCCCAGGGGGAGCTGTGAGTACACAGTGTGGGCGCTTCTCTGTGGTAAGCTGTGAGTACACAGTGTGAGTGCACCCGGGGGAGCTGTGAGTACAGAGTACACAGAGTTGACGCACCCTCATAGAAAGCTGTGAGTACACAGGTTGGTGCACCGTCATGGGGAGCTGTGAGTCCACAGTGCTGGCGCACCCTCAAAGAAAGCTGCAAGTACAGGGAGGTACAGTACCTGGGCACCCTTAAGGGGGGGTAGTGAGTACACAGTACATGGGCACCCTTAAGGTGGGGTAGTGAGTACACAGTACATGGGCACCCTTAAGGGGGGGGTAGTGAGTACACAGTTCTGGGGACCTTTAAGGGGGGGTAGTGAGTACACAGTTCTGGGGCACCTTTAAGGGGGGCTGTGAGTACACAATTCTGGGACACCTCTAAGGGGGGTTGTGAGTACACAGTAATGGAGACAAAAGGCTCATTATGGGAAGGGCGGTGCCATAAATTGATGGATGTCTTGGCCCCGGCCACTTCCCGACTGCCTCATTTATAAGTGGGAGAATCACTGGTCTGCCTGACACCCACAATGCACCGGGCTCAAGTATCATGGCTTTTCATGTTACTTCGTAACGTTGCAGTAATCCCTTGCTTGTTTGCCTGTGGGAATAACCACAACAGTGAGACATGAGTCCAGGAAACGACAGAGCGCTGTGAACTCACCGACATCTGCCCAGCCTGAAGAGGACACTCCACCGCCTTCTCTGCATCAACCAAGTGCCGCGGAATCTCCTGATTGGTGGACAGCATGTTTCCGGGGGTCATTGCTGTGCGGTGCTCCAGGACACCTTGTTTGTGACTTCCTGCAGAAGAAAAGAGGGTTGGAGTAAGGGGGGCACTGATTCCTGGCCTGGGTACTCATGCAGTCCCCGCCTCTGTCTAAAATGAGGTGTCAGCACGGGCCACACCCACAATAATTATACACACATTTACCTTTAATTATCATGCATGGTAAAGGCATCTGCGTGGTAAAGGAAGCGTGGTAAAGGCATGCGTGGAAAAGACTGTGTGTTAAAGGCATCTGGGTTGTAAATGAAGCGTGGTAAAGGTTGCGTGGAAAAGACTGCGTGGTAAAGGCATGCATGGAAAAGACTGCGTGGTAAAGGCATTTACGTGGTAAAGGAAGCATGGTAAACTTATGCATGGAAAATACGCGTGGTAAAGGCATTTGCGTGGTAAAGGCATGCATGGAAAAGACGCGTGGTAAAGGATGTTTTTCATCTAACAGAGGACTGCGGCTTCTAAATAAAGAGAGAGCCATCTCTGAACACTAGAACCCCGCGAGGACCCCGGGGATCTTTCATCCAGGCCTCCACAGCCCCCAGGAGTCTAGCCTCTGACACTAATCGGGGTGAAGATTGTAGGCTCCTACTAGAGCCCTGTCTGGCCAACCCTGTCCAATATCACTCTTTCAAGGCAGTGGTGCCCGTGTTTACAGGCAAAGACATCTCTGCCTGTAGAACCATAAGCAGCGTCCCTCTGTTAGGACCTCGTGTCCCCCCGCTCCAGCTGTACAGTAAAGCACGGGTCAGGGTTTGACTGGCTTTGAAAAAAGTTGGCCAGAGCACCCTGAAAAAAGAGCCCCACATTTGCGGATTGCGGGGAAGATTACAAGGACTGGCGCATCCTTGCAGATTAGCAGTGATGCACCAGTAACAATGCGATTCGCAATTCTCCTTGCGCCACCACGGATGCGTCGCATTTACAATGCAGCACACAGTGGCACAGGGATAGACAGATGCGTGTCGCATCTGATGGTGAAAGGTCTGTGCATGGCTGGAGTCATGTCGCAGGCGCAACGCTACTCCAGCAATGTTCAGGGACCGCCCATACCTAACGTGCTGGCCCACTCCTTACGCCTGCTTGAAGCAGGCGTAAGGTTTCGTCGCAGCAGCCTCTGAACAATGACTGTGAAATCTTGTAGATTTCACACCGTCACTTTTACGAGGTTTTTTCCGACGGAACTCCCACCCTGCATACATTAAACCTGACGCAGGTTTAATGTGGTGCAGGGCTTCACAACGTGACGCATCTCCCTAGATGCGTCAGGTTGTAAATAAGTAGCAACGTGGTGCATGGTTTACGCCACCGCTGAGTCACAGAAGTGACGCAACAACGGCGTAAATGTGACGCAATTGACTTGTACATCTGCACCCGTCTTTTTTTTAAAACATTGCTTCAGTGTTTTAAGTGTTATAAAAAGAAGTTGGGGGATTTCTATAAGAGAGGTGTATTTTATCTTAACTTTACTAAGATTTAAAAAATGCGATGATTGTTGCTAGGACTCTGTGTTGTTGGAATAGTTTACACTGGTGAACCACACCTGAATATAAGTGAGGCCACTTAAGCTCAGCCCCCCTGCCCCTGCTCAATCTGCATACATTAATGGGCGGGGCCAGCCGGAGACTGGGAATGATACCTCCGCCCCCTTGGTAAAAGGGGGGTAACGGAGGTCCATCTGCCTCCGCAAAGGCTGCTCAGGCCCCCACTGGGTGGAGCAGCATAGTCATCCCATATCGGCCACCACGCTGCCCAAAAAAGCGGCCCACAGCTGCAACTCAGATACTAGCCCATCGCCCATGGCCCAAGAGCCCCCTTACCAATCCGACCCTGGCACGGATCCCTCTGATCACACTGGGGCGCTCATAGCAGCATGGGCTTGCTCCATCCAGAGATATAGTTGTGACCCACATGGTGCTGAGGGCGCCAGGACCTGTGTGGAGCCCGCGTTCTATCTCCAGACTTTCTGTACAAAGACAACATCCCTGTGTCAGGACAGCAGTGGACTCCGATAGAGAAGTAGACAATTTGTCAACACCACTGAGTCAAGGCCCAAGGGCTTCAACAATATTAGCCTGCTGCACCCCTGCTTGTCTGGATTCTGACTCATTGTGAATGAATGCACCGTCTTCCATTCTGTGTAACTCTCTCCCACATCCCTATGTCGCGACATTTAGGCTCCTTGGTTAACAGATGGCCTCCCCTGCTGTATAGTCCTGTCCCAGATCCCTATGTCACGACACTGGGGCTCAAGGTAAAGAGATGGCCTGTCTATCGCCCATGCTGTGGAGCCCTGTCCTAGATTCCTATGTGATTACATTGGGGCTCACCAGTAGAGTATTAGCCCATCCCCCATTCTCAGCCAATCAGTGTTACAGCTCCAGGCTGTTGTGATGCATGCATTGACTATGGGAGTTTATCCATACCTGGAATAACCTGCAGGACCCCATTCTCTGCGTCTACGTCATCCAGGGCAAGCCACACTGAGGCCACCGGGCCCCCCTCGAAGCCCCAATACCTGGAAGTAAAAGGAGGAGGACACTGTCAGCCAAACAACGGCAGATCCCGGGGCAAGAGGATGGCACATGAGGGCACAGGATGGCACATGACAGGATGGCACATGAGGGCATAGAATGGCACATGAGGGCACAGGATGGCACATGAGGTCACAGCATAGCAAATGAGGGCTCATGATGACACATGAGGGCACAGGATGGCACATGAGGGCACAGGATGGCACATAAATGTATAGGATGGCACAGGATGGCACATGATGATACAGAATAACCCATGAGAGCACAGTATGGCACATGAGGGCACAGGATAGCACATGAGGGTACGGGATGGTACATGAGGGAACAGGATGGAACATGAAGGTACAGGATAATACATGAGAGTACGGTATGGCCCATGATGGCACAGGATGGCACACGAGGGCACAGGATGGCTATTGATGACACAGGATGGCACATCAAGGCATGGATGGCCCATTTTGACACATGAGGGCACAGGATGGCATATGATGGCACAGAATGGCACAAGAGGACACACAATAGCACATGAGGGCAGAGGGTGACACATGAGGGCACAGGATAGCATACAAAGGGCATAGGATAACACATGGAGGGAAAGGATGGCAGATGATGGCACAGGATGGTGCATGAGGGCATAATAAGCCACATGATGGCACACAAGGGCACAGGATGACACAGGGTGATGTGTGTCTGGTAGTGCAGCCAGCCTTATGCCGTCATGTACTGCCTAGATGAAAGATGCTGTAATCTATGCTGTGTGTGCACCCCGCACCGCCCTGTGTATTTAACACCACATGGTGCCCACCAGGTAGCCTGATAATCAGACCTCGCCAGGCTGAGGGGGCAGGAATGCCATCCTTTGGCCTTACCCTTGAAGTACAAACAGACACATCACCCCTGCTGAGCCCTCCCCTCCCCCACCCTGGAGCCAGCACCCCGCAGTCTGACTTACTTGATGTCCTGGTGCCAGGCCACGTAGGGGGCGCTGTTCCCTCGGTGGGGCACGTCGGAGGCCGGGTATTTACAGATGAACCTGGAGTCCAGCAGGACCACGTGGGGCCCCAGCACGGCGGTGATGGCCTGGAGGGTGTGCGGGTGGGTGGCGAGGCCTAGCACCCACGGCAGGCGCAGGTGGGCGTTGTGGAGGCTGTACTGGGCGTGCTCCTTCCCTGTAGGGTGAGAAAGGAAAAGACACACAGATGATGGACGGAATACAAAGCAAATCAAACATTCACCCCCAGTCAAGAGGTCTGGGTTCAATCCATCGTTCTTTTGCTCACCTTGCCACCCCAGTTTAGACCCAGCCTACAGGGGACACAAGGAGGGGGTTAGTCTCTACCCCGAGAGGCCTCTAAACGGAGGGGCTTATATATGGGAATGGTGGAACCGAGCAGCGCAGCAAAAAAAATTCCTGCGCCGTCCTGCGCCACTGGAAAAGGGCAGGAACGCCCGCATTTATCCAATACGGTGCATTGTTTTCCTTTCTCCCTGCGCTGGCGCCGTTTCTGCAGCCTAGTGTCAACGCTGGCACCCTTGCACCATGGTGCAGCACTGCCTGTGTTACAGCAGGATAGTTTTAGCGCAGTAGGGGCACCTTCCAGCATTTAAACAATCCATAGAGGCATTCTCCTCTTTCTAGGTGTGCTGCAGAATGCAGCACACATGGAAAGTTAAAAACAAGTAGAAATAAAGATATTGCTCCTCTTTACAGCCACCATACACAAGACAAAAGCAACATAAAGCAGATACAGCTGCCATACACAAGATACAACCAACATAAATCAGATACAGCCACCAGACACAAGATACAAGCAACATAAATCAGATACTGCCACCAGACACAAGATACAAGCAACATAAAGCAGATACAGCCACCAGACACAAGATGCAAGCAACATAAAGCAGAAACAGCCACCATAGACAAGATACAAGCAACATAAAGCAGATACAGCCACCAGACACAAGATACAAGCAACATAAAGCAGATACAGGCACCAGACACAAGATATAAGCAACATAAAGAAGATACAGCCACCATACACAAGATTCAACCAACATAAATTAGATACAGCAATTATACTCTTGATACAGCCACCATACACAAGATGCAACCAACATAATGCAGATACAGCCACCAGACACCAGGTACAAGCAACATAAAGCAGATACAGCCACCAGACACAAGATACAAAAACATAAAGCAGATACAGCCACCATACACAAGATACAAGCAACATAAAGCAGATACAGCCACCAGACACAAGATACAAGCAACATAAATCAGATACAGCCACCAGACACAAGATACAAGCAACATAAAGCAGATACAGCCACCAGACACAAGATACAAGCAACATAAAGCAGATACAGCCACCAGACACAAGATACAAGCAACATAAAGCAGATACAGCCACCAGACACAAGATGCAAGCAACATAAAGCAGAAACAGCCACCATACACAAGATACAAGCAACATAAAGCAGATACAGCCACCAGACACAAGCAACATAAAGCAGATACAGCCACCAGACACAAGATACAAGCAACATAAAGCAGATACAGGCACCAGACACAAGATACAAGCAACATAAAGCAGATACAGCCACCACACACAAGATACAACCAACATAAATTCGATACAGCAATTATACTCTTGATACAGCCACCATACACAAGATGCAACCAACATAATGCAGATAAAGCCACCAGACACCGGATACAAGCAACATAAAGCAGATACAGCCACCAGACACAAGATACAAACAACATAAAGCAGATACAGCCACCATACACAAGATACAAGCAACATAAAGGAGATACAGCCACTAGACACAAGATACAAGCAACATAAAGCAAATAAAGCAATCATACTCTTGACACAGCCACCAGACACAAGATACAAGCAACATAAAGCAGATACAGCCACCAGACACAAGATACAAGCAACATAAAGCAGATACAGCCACCAGACACAAGATACAAGCAACATAAAGCAGATACAGCCACCAGACACAAGACGCAAGCAACATAAAGCTGAAACAGCCACCATACACAAGATACAAGCAACATAAAGCAGATACAGCCACCAGACACAAGCAACATAAAGCAGATACAGCCACCAGACACAAGATACAAGCAACATAAAGCAGATACAGGCACCAGACACAAGATACAAGCAACATAAAGCAGATACAGCCACCATACACAAGATACAACCAACATAAAATAGATACAGCAATTATACTCTTGATACAGCCACCATACGTTATGTTATGTTATGTTATGTTATCCTGATTTATTGAGCGCACAGCTGCCCCAGCAAAGGGGCGTCCTGGCGCTAGTGCAGAACAAAACCGGACAGGAGGTGGGAAACACAACACGACAGCAACAAGAACTAAGGGGCTAAGGGGAAAAGAAAAGTTTTAACCGCCTTCCTAAAAGCCAGGAGCTCATCGATGGCACGGATGTGGACGGGCAAGGAATTCCACAGTTTGGCGGCAAGGACTCGGAAGGAGCGGCCGCCAATCCTGGATCTCTTGAAACGGGGAACAGTGGCAAGGTGGAGAACAGAAGACCGCAGAGAACGAGCTGGAACATAAGGAGAAATGAGTTGCTGCAGAATCTGAGGAGAGGAAAGCTTAAGGATTTTGAATGTCAAAATCAAAGATTTAAACTTTATTCTCTGTGCCACCGGGAGCCAATGGAGATTAAAGATGGTTCTCCTAGCTGAACAAAACTTAGGCAAACCAACCAGAGCCCTGGCGGCAGCGTTCTGGACGCGTTGGAGATGGGAGAGCTCAGCCTGATTGACTCCAAGAAAAAGAGAGCTGGCATAGTCTAATTTAGACAGAATCAAAGCTTGCACAATGAGTTGACGTGTAGGAGCGTCAAAGTATTTGAAGGTGGACCGAAGCTGACGCAAGATTCCAAAGCAAGATGCCGCGGTCTTTTTAGTGTGAGTGGAAAAGCTCAGTTGGGAGTCAAACCATACCCCGAGGTTTTTGACTTCAGTGACAGGGGTAGGGGTAGGACCGAGCTCGCGTGGCCACCAGCTGTCACCCCACAGATGAATTTGTTTCCCCACAATGAGCACCTCGGTTTTTTTAGCATTCAATTGTAGGAAATTATCATTCATCCAGTGGGCCACAGATATGAGTCCCTCACGGAACTTGGCTGCCTCGAGATCGGAAGCCCCACTAATCGCAACCGCAAGCTGCGTGTCGTCTGCGTAGGACACGATGGAGAGGTTCCCACGCATGGCGACATCAGCCAGCGGCTGGACATAAAGATTAAAAAGAGTGGGGCTTAAGGCCGATCCCTGGGGGACGCCCTGGGCAATCGCATGAGGTTTGGATTCAAAGGGGGGAGTGATGACCCTGAAGGAGCGATCAGATAGAAAAGATCTGAACCATTCAAGGGCCAGCTTATCCACCCCTGCCTCAACCAGACGTTGGAGTAGAATGTCATGGAAGACAGTGTCGAAGGCGGCACTTAGATCGAGGAGCACAAGTGCCGCCGTGTGACCTGAATCCTCTAACATGCGAAGATGTTCAGCCATATACAGGAGCGCCGTCTCGGTGCTATGGCCGGGCCTGAACCCATTCTGCGAGGGATTTAAAATATTCGCAGAATGGAGATGTTTTGCTAGAATAGTATTAACATGGGCCTCAGTCAGCTTAGCAGCCCACGGGAGGAGAGAGATGGGGCGATAGTGTTCAGCTTTTTTAGGGTCCAAAGCAGGTTTTTTCAGGATAGGAATTACCTGCGCCTGTTTCCAGGCAACTGGTACAGAGCCAGAGGACAGTGATAGATTAATAAGTTTACAGAGCGGAGGAAGGCAGACGGAGGATTCTCTAAATTGTGAGGGCCGCAAGGGATCTTTCGGGGAACCCGATTTCACCCTAATCGCGAGTTTGTCAAACTCCTCCGTAGAAAGCTCCGGAAGATAAGATAGCGAGAGAGTAGTTTTGGAAGTGGCTGTAATACGCTTCCACCATACACAAGACAAAAGCAACATAAAGCAGATACAGCCGCCAGACACAAGATACAAACAACATAAAGCAGATACAGCCACCATACACAAGATACAAGCAACATAAAGCAGATACAGCCACCAGACACAAGATACAACCAAATAAAGATATTTCTCCTCGTTGGGCCTCACCTTGGGAGCCATAATATTTTAACACATTCCTAGATTTACAAGACCTTGTAAATCTGCGTCAAAAACGATGAGTTGCGACACCCACGCAACGCCCATGGAACGCCTTCCGGGCGCAGAGTAACGCAATGCAGCGATTTGCGCTGCGTTGCCTTTCTCCATATTTGTGAAGCCGCTCAGGGCCACGCAGGGTGGCTTTGCGGAGCTTCATAAATTTGGCTTGGGGCTTTGCCTCGTGCATGTACCACTTAGCATGATGCAAGCATGACGCAAGGCCCGCATAAATAAGCTCTAGAGATAAGGCTGCCCTCCCTGCACCTACCAAACTCCTGCTCCAGCTCCTCGAAGGCCCTCCTGGCGCCCTCCAGCTCCTCCGGGTCCAGCAATGGCACCGCCATCAGGAAGCCCCGGGCATCATAAAGGGTCTTCATGTGCTGAGGGTCCGCCTCCATGATGAGGGCGAGGATTCGGACCCCGCTTCTTGTGCAAGGGATGGGGTCTGCCGCCGGGCTCCTGAGAGCTGAGCCCCAGATGTGGATATGTTCCTCTGGCACCGGACTCCAGATGTTGCCCTTCACCTCCAGAGGTGCTGATTCTCCAGGCGTTTTCTTCTGGCTCCCAAGACGCAGGTGCTCCAGATGTGGCCCTGTGGCTCCACAGGTGCTGGAGATTCTGTACCCTGGTATTCAAGAGCTCCAGATGTGAGTGTTTCCTCCTGCCCCTTGCAGTGCTGGAGCTCCAGGTGTTGCTGGGGTCACTGCCGCTGCTGTCCACCCTCCTCTGCCTCGGCATCTTATGTAGGGCCGCTCAGACCCGCCCCCGCTCCGGGGGCAGCACTCCCATGACGTCACCACAGCCGGGGGCTGATTTCGGTTTTTCCCATTAATCCCAGCTCATGACCCCAGGCTACCTGGCATTGTGTAATCCTGGGCATGTCCGCAGCGGAGTCAGGGGGGAGGCACTGCAGACGCCAGCTCGGACGTTTCCTGGTGGTCCAAGGGGGCTGCCACAATGGGGTTCACGCGGGAGTCGTACAGTGATACCCCCAAATTATGGGACTTTGAAGTATGTATGAATAAATAAACATTCCTTATTTACACTGAAGCCAGTATCGGGGTGTTACCGGTCCGAGGGGCTCCCGAGAGCAAAAGACGGGTCTAGGCCAGACCTGAAAAGAACAGGTCAGTAAAAGCAGCAGTGAAAGGCCGGAAAGTATCAGACCTCACGGGAACTGACGTCAATTCTTCTCCAGATAAGGATGTGAAGTCACAAACGCTTTGCCACAACGACGTCACAAGAGGTGAAGCCATGACGTTAAAGGGGTATGCTGACCCCAGCATAAGTGCAGCGCCCACACCCCAAATACAGACACCAGACACAGACACCACGGCTGACAGGCCAGACATCACACACACGAGGCAGAGCCTCACATGTGGGATACACACGTCAAAGGCTACATACGTGTATGCACAGAACGGATTCTTCATATGAAGGATGCTGCCTTTATACATGGAATCCAGCCATCACACCGAAAAACAGCCATAATACACCAAGCATATCCGGATACACCATGGTGCAGCCCTCTGACGTATGAAGCAGGCCTCATATGCCAAATACAGCCACCAGACACAATATACAAGCAACATAATTCAGATACAGCCACCAGACACAAGATACAAGCAACATAAAGCAGATACAGCCACCAGACACAAGATACAACAACATAAATCAGATACAGCCACCAGACACAAGATACAAGCAACATAAAGCAGATACAGCCACCAAACACAAGATACAACAACATAAATCAGATACAGCCACCAGACACAAGATACAACAACATAAAGCAGATACAGCCACCAGACACAAGATACAACAACATAAATCAGATACAGCCACCAGACACAAGATACAAGCAACATAAATCAGATACAGCCACCAGACACAAGATACAAGCAACATAAAGCAGATACAGCGACCAGACACCAAAGATCCAAGCAACATAAATCAGATACAGCCACCAGACACAAGATACAAGCAACATAAAGCAGATACAGCCACCAGACACAAGATACAACAACATAAATCAGATATAGCCACCAGACACAAGATACAAGCAACATAAAGCAGATACAGCCACCAAACACAAGATACAACAACATAAATCAGATACAGCCACCAGACACAAGATACAACAACATAAAGCAGATACAGCCACCAGACACAAGATACAACAACATAAATCAGATACAGCCACCAGACACAAGATACAACAACATAAAGCAGATACTGCCACCAGACACAAGATACAACAACATCAATCAGATACTGCCACCAGACACAAGTTATAAGCAACATAAATCAGATACAGCCACCAGACAAAAGACACAAGCAACATAAATCAGATACAGCCACCAGACACAAGATACAAGCAACATAAAGCAGATACAGCCACCAGACACAAGATACAAGCAACATAAATCAGATACAGCAATTCTGGGGATACACGAAAGTAGGTTGCTTGGAGGTGCAGAGGGAACCTCGTGCACATGAGGTGTGAGACACGTGGAAAGTGTTGTGTGGAGTGACCAGTCATTACATCTAGGCGCCTGACCTTGTTTGTTGCAGTTTGATATAGCGCGAACTCGACCCAAGATATTGGAGCCTTTCACATAAGCACCAGATACCTTACCGGAGGACGCATTCATTTTTGGTAGGCACAGTGAGGTTCAGTGATTTGCCCAGAATCACAGGATGCCGAGCCAACGCCGAGACTCGAGCCTGGTTCCCCAGCTCCGTAGTCGGCAACTGTGGCCGTTACGCCTCATCCATGTCATGAATACACAAACATTCCAAGAACAGGAACACAGCGTCCATCAAGTAACCCTTCAACCGATGGAGGAACACGAGACACGCATCTCCCCAGCCAGTAGGGGCTGTAAACTTGACCCCAGTGCCAGTAAGGCCTGGCCCAGGGAAGGGCAGAGTCGAGGCATTCATTGCTCGAGACAGATGTGCTGTGAACCGCCTGGGGGCACTCTCCACTGTCCGGGTTCAAGGCTGGGTGTTGTTTCCTGCTGTTAATGTCCATTGTGATAGCAACAGAGTGAAACAATTAGCCACCTCTGCCTGCTATTAACAGGGGAGGGGTCCCCCCAGAGTAGAGCCCCGGGGTGCACTGGCCACAGTGGCGAGTGGGACTTCCCCGTGGCTGCTGCAGTGTGGGGGGTTTACACCTGCAGGGAAGTGACACTTCCTCTCTGGGGTACAGTGGAAACCCCCCAGGCTGCCTTGGGGCGTATTCCCTCCAAACTTGTTTAAGAAAGGTTCTCACTCCACAACCCAACCCCCCTGCAGAGGGCGCTTCTTGCTTTTTATTGGTTGTAAAATGGATCTGGTATAACACCTATTGATGCCGTGACGTCAGTCCCGAAGAGGCTGAGCTGGGTGATCGATCGAGTGGCTATGAACTGCGACCCCTGCTTTCTTTTTAAGGAAATGTTTCAGTTGAAAGGCGTGCAAAATGCTGCTGCTGGGCGGGGGTGTTACTGTTACCACTCTATACCGTAAGCCAGTAGCAATCGGAAAGGGACTGCTGTTGCCATGATAAAACAAGCATTGAAAATAAATGCAATAGGGAGAGGATATGGCCTTATGGCTAAAGCTGCCGACGTTGGAGCTGGGGAACTGGGTTTGAGCCTCGGCGGCGGCATCCCGTGATTCTGGGTAAATCATCGAGTCTACCCGTGCCTGCCAAAAACAAGATGGCCGTCTAAAAGTGAAAGCGGGCATAGTGCGCTGCAAATACAAAACAAGCTGTGGCCAGGGTTTAAGTGGGCCAGGTCTGATTGGTACTGAGCACCGGCAGTTTTTAGGTCTCGCTGAGCCAATGCGCTTGTGCATTGCTGGCGGGATTATAGTAAGGGGAAAAGTAAAGTCTACCAAAGACCTTTGGATTGCGGTTTATGTCCAGTGCATGTGAGGCATTTAAGCGCGAAGCTGGAATCTGGCATTGACTTGAAAGCAGCAGACTGCTTACGCCGGCGCGTGCTCGGCCTCACTTCCTGCTTCCCCTCTTACTTGCGTTATCGCTCACACCCCATATGCTCGTTTCCTCCCACCCTTGATGTATGCGCGTGCACGCCATCGCCAGCCACATAACACACCACCATTTGTCTGTGGCTCGGCATCAGACTTCAAAGGCTGCCGCTCCCCCGCCCCCCACGTGCACATAGCACACCACCATTTGTCTGTGCCTCGGCATCAGACTTCAAAGACTGCCACTCCCTTATACCACTATTTCAGTATATGGTTTAGTGTCTGTCCCCTCTGCTTTCAGGTCCTCTTCATCTTCGATCCACCCTTGGATCCACCCGGACACTTCTCTCCTGGTTGCCTGCAGCATCTTTCTTCCAGGCTCCATAGGATTCGTTGACGAAACCCGACACACTTTGACACCTATGCACCCGCTTCCTGTGGGTGAGATAACGCGAGTACTTCGGTGCTCCTGTGGGTATTGACTATCCAACTGTCTAGGTTTTAAGTAACTTTCACCGAGTCCAGTTAGAAGTACCCTAAAAGAACTAGTTTTCTTCTTTTACGTTCCCATTCATTCTCTATGGTAACGTGCGTGTGTGTTTAGACACTGCACGCGCATCCCGTGGGTCTCCTGCTTCCTAACTCTTGGTAGCTCAGCATAGCCCCAGCGATTCCCTAGGCCTATTCACTTTCCGTGTAGTTGTCCTTATACCACTACTTTAGTATATGGTTTAGCGTGCCCCTAGGGCCCTACTGTATTTTGTGCAACTTATTGTATTTTAATTAAATATCTTGCATTGTGCTTGTGCCTCTGACCTCATAAAGAGTTCAGAGGGTTGGTCTAGTAATAAATAACATATATGTTTTATATATATCCTGTGTGGTGTCCTTTCATTTGGTATTAAAGGGGTTACATATGGTAAAACAGCTGGCTTCACATGCCCTCTTGAGTTTAGCCTCAGACCTAAGACTGCTTTGTCCATGCTACCACTAGGATAGCTGGTCTATAAGGTTGACTTTACAACCATCACCATAAGGGTTGTTTGGACTGGTGCAAGGTGCTCACTAGAATAGTGAACATCATATACCAGGCCACCTTCTCACATACTGTTCATTCATCCCCTTTCTATGCTCATCCTTTCGCGCGCCATTGCCTGTGTATGCTCAACAGGTTGTTGCACTTAAACACCCCGCACCTGCCTCGGTGGTCTGTGTTTTCTTTCACTACTGTGTGACTCTTGATTCCTTCTGTCTGCTTGTTCAGCCCTCCACACTCTTATCCACCCATCTGTGTCTGGCTCCCCACGGTCACTCCTTTTGCTTTTTCTCTGGACATGCTCTGAGAGTGAGGCTCCGTTTGCTCACTTGATCTTCGGCTGCGCACAGTATGAACTCTGCTATGCGCCACATTTGAAAATATATAGACTTACCTTTTGAGGGTATTAGCAGTAAAAATGCAAAAATTGATTTGTACTGTGTGAAATACATCTCCTACATTGTAGCAACTCGCAATGTGTCTTGACATCTGCACAACTAAGATTTTCTTTCTAGGTTAGCCAATCAGACTTGTCAGGACACCGAAGTACAGAAACTTGCAGTGTTAGGTGTGTGCACAAACTAGTATGGGTTATGAAGAGTGGAACTCTCATACTTTGTGCTAGCCCAGGATGCTTGTTTCCAGTCCAGGGAAGACATGGCTTGGCAGTTCGCCCTCACTCTATCTATCTATCTCCCACACTCTATCTATTGCCCTCACTCTATCGGCCTCACTCTATCTATCTATCGGCCTCACTCTATCTATCGCCCTCACTCTATCTATCTATCTATCTATCTATCTATCTATCTATCTATCGCCCTCTAGCTATCTATCACCCTCACTCTATCTATCTATTGCCCTCACTCTATCTATCGCCCTCACTCTATCTATCTATCGCCCTCACTCTATCTATTGCCCTCACTCAATCTATCTATTGCCATCACTCTATCTATCTATTGCCCTCATTTTATCTAGGCATCACTATCAGAGGCATCACAGAGCTGCTTGCCTTTAGGAAGGCCCTGAAAACATGGCAATTTAACCCTGTGATTAGGCCTTAGGAGGATATCTGACATAGTGCCAGGAAGCCCTTGGGCAGCAGTGCGCTCTATAAATATCACTAGCATAACATAACATAACATAACATAACATCCATCTATTGCTCTCACTCTAGCGCCCTCTATCTATCGCCCTCACTCTATCTATCGCCCTCACTCTATCTATCGTCCTTATTCTATCTATCGCCCTCATTCTATCTATCTATCACCCTCACTCTATCTATCGCCCTCACTCTATTTATCTATCGCCCTCACTCTATCTATCACCCTCACTCTATCTATCGCCCTCACACTATCTATCTATCTATCGCCCTCACTCTACCTATCTATCCCACTCACTATATCTATCGCCCTCACTATATCTATCGCCCTCACTCTATTTATCGCCCTCACTCTTTCTATCTATCGCCCTCACTCTATCTATCTATCCCCCTCACTCTATCGCCTTCACTCTATCTATCGCCCTCACTCTATCTATCGCCCTCACTCTATCTATCGCCCCTCACTCTGTCTATCTATCGCCCTCACTCTTTCTATCTATCGCCCTCACTCTTTCTATCTATCGCCCTCACTCTATCTATATATCGCATTCACTCTATAGCATCACTCAGGGGCACCACAACATCAGTATGCGCTTCCACAGCATCACTGAACACGACAGCATCACTCGTCGCAACCACAACATTACTCAGCGCCACCACAACATCACTCAGTGCCACCACAGCATCAATCTGTGCAACCATTCAACAACAACTGGTTCAAATATGTTCTCTCAAAGTTTCAATCTTTATTACAAATGTCACAAAAAGATGTAAATATTTCACTTCTGTTCTTGGATTTTTGTCACAATAAAATACACTCAACATAATCTTCACAAACGTTATTTACAAAAGTTTAGGCTATTGCCATTGTAAATTACAATAACTTTTATTTAAGTAAAAAAAAAAAATTAGAAGCCATTGTTATTTGTAATACCAATACATCTAAGTCACGTAAATAGAACACATTTATTTATTTAGAAAGTTTTATATACCGTGAACAAGACCCTTGCGGGTATCAGAGCGCTATACAAGTTAAGTGTCTTAGATACACAAGTACAAGGTAAATAATATAAAGCTCAATGCTAGTCAATGTTAGTGTAAACCCCCTATCGTAGATACGTAGGTATATGGTGCAAAACAAAACGTTCCATGAAGAACTTTTCCCTAGGCTCCAGATATTGCAAAATACTGCCGCAAGATTGGCTCTGAAGGGTCCGGGCGGAGGCTCCGACGATTGTTCCGCGGGGAGGAACCGACATTAAAAGACCTCATGGCGGCTATCACTGGGGTCCGGACGTCCCTGGGCCAGAAGATGGAGACTCTTAATAACAAGCTGGACACTGTTTCAATAGAAATGGGGCTGATCAGGGCAGACCTTTCGAAGGCGAATGAGAAAGTTAAATCGCTGGAAGTCAAAACAACAAGCCTTTTTGATGATGTGAACCAGCTGCAGCAGGAGGTGCGTGATCTTAGGTCCTCTAGGGAGTCTACTGATCGTCGGCTTGATGAATACAAAGGGTGGGCTCGACGCAACAATGTTCGCATCCTGGGAGTGCCGGAGAAGGCGGAGGGGCAGGCAACGGATCTGTTTATGGAGAACCTCATCCTCAATCATCTTAAACCTAAGGGCCTCAGTAAGTTTTTTATGGTGGAACGTGCCCACAGGGTACTGGGTGGCAGGCCCCGGGTTGGGGCGAACCCAAGACCGATCATTGCTTGAGTCCTTAACTTTCATGACCTGGATGCTATCCTGCAAGCGGCTCATGCAGCGGATCCCCTGGAATTCGAGAATGCGACGCTTCTGTTCTTTCCAGACTTTAATCAGGCAGTGCAAAAGCAATGGCAGAGGTTCTTATCGATCAAGAAGAAACTGAGAGACAAAGTCATGAGGTACGCCATGATGTTTCCTGCCCGCCTTCGAGTGGAACTTGATGGGAAGGCCTAGTTCTCTGATAATCTTGATGTGGCTGCGAACTGGTTGGATAGTGTTCAGTGGCCGGACCGGGAGTCCCGCGATCAGGGGGAAGCTGATGAACAATGACTTGGTTTAGCGTGAGGTCATCTGGGGGCTGTAGATAGTTGTTTCGGGGGACGTTTCAGCGGGAGCTAGCGATAGGAGTTCCTGCAGATCTGTGCTTATATTGTTCTGGGGATGCTTTATGGTGCGGGTTCTTCCACAAAGAGTTTGGGGAGGGGGAGATTGTGGGCCCGCTCGTAATCCCTCCTCTGTTTTCTACTTTTAGATTTTTGTAGATTAGCTGGGGGCGACAGGCACACTGCTAGTTGGGGATGAGCGTAAGCTGTATGCAGGGGTGCAGGGAGGGGGGATGGGGGGTTTTCGGGGTTTGTTTTTGTTTTATTGTATGGTTTTTCTTTTTTACACTGGGTGTATGTATGTATGTATGTATTTGAGCTTATATAGCGCACAGCTACCCACAAAGGGTTTCCCGGCGCTTGCTTAGGGAACCCGTCCTGGTATTCTCCTGTGAGATAACCCCAGCAGGGTATCCACAAGGTGAAAGCCAGGCATCCCGCCGCGAGGGGCCGTTGTGGAGATTAAGGAAGCTATTGCCCAGAGTCGCAGAGTGTGAACCCGTGAGTCGAGAAGGCACCGGAGCGAGAATTATCGAGTCCGTGGAATTTTTTAGCCCAAGACCCGCCGAGGCGGGGAATTGAACCCTGGTCCAGGGCCGATCTCAGCTTCCGGGTCTGCCGCCTCTAACCCCTGAGCCACACTTCTCCACACTGGGTGCCGTCAGTCGATTCTGTAACGTCTTGGTATTGTGATGTCTTCCGTTAAAAGGGTGGTTGGGATTTCTGCACCGAGTTGGAATGTGAATGGGCTTGGGGATGAGATCAAGAGAGGTATGGTTGGCCAGTTGATCCGGAGGCACTCCCCAGATGTGGTGTTATTGCAGGAGACTCACCTCATGGGAAAGCGATGCATGGCACTACACAGAGGGGGATACAAATTGGTCGCTCATGCTAGTTTCACAACTGGGTCGAGAGGGGTTGGGATTTTGGTCAAGAACTCCTTCCCGCTGGCCCTCCAGGCCACATGGACCGATAATAGGGGTAGATATGCTGGGATTTCGGGGCTATGGGAAGGGAGGACTGTGACCTTTTTGTCTGTTTATGTCCCACTGGCCCTTCAGACCAATACTTTTCAGGACCTGTGCAAGATGTTTTTTGACGTTGCCTGTTGGGGTGTTGGTTGTTGGCGGTGATTTCAATGCAGTTATGAATGGTGAAGCTGATAGGTGTCCGGCTCTGGCTTTGTTGCCGTCCCGGAGATGGTTGACCGACTTTGTGGAAACTACTGGTCTGATTGATGGGTGGAGGCTTAAAAATCCCGATGAATCTCAATATACACACGTTTTGACAGCACACAAGTCCCTTTCCAGGATAGATTATGTCTTGGTGCCGGCGGCACAGGCGGTTTGGATCTGGGAGATGTGGCACTTGGCTACGGGGGTCTCGGATCACTCGCCGGTCTGGATTGGTTTGGACCTCAGCGGGCGTGACGTGGCTAGAACTGCACCTATTAGCGCTTGGCGGTTGCTGGACCCTGCAGCTAAAAAGGAGATTGTGCGTGTTGCTGATAGTTATTTTCAAGAAAACGTCGGTACGGTGGACTCAAAATGTTCCCTGTGGGAAGCCTACAAAACTGTCCTCAGAGGGAAATTACTATCGGGAAGAAGAGGGAGGGCCGTGCTGAGGTTGACAGAGTGGAAGCACATCTGTTAGCGCTAGAACGGGAGGTGTCGCTTGACTCCACCCCGGAGGGGTTGCACCGCTTGCGCCTCCTTAGAAATGAGTATAGGAGCTTGGCTCGTGATAGGGCGAAGACACAACTGGCGGACACCCAGAGCAGGGTGTACGAGCATGGAGATGTGGCCGGGAAGTTGATAGCCTGGCTGGAAAAGGGGGAATGGGCGTCGCGGTTGGTACCGGTACTGCAGCCCGTCGGCTCGGATAAAATAACGGACCCGCAGGAGATTGTGTGTTTTTTTTTTTTAAAACATTTTTATTTAAAGGTGACACAAGCATTTTAAACACATACAGACTATTTCGTTTAACAGAAATTCCAGAGTCTGCGTAAATATTACAAGAAGCAGTAAAAGAAGAAAGAAAAAGAAAGAATAGAATGAGTAAATGAAATTACAAAATAGTAAGAAGAGACAGGGCTCAATTTCACATTAATTCAATTCACAAATAGGAAACAAGCAGCCCCAAATTCTATCTATTTTAACCAGTGCTTTAGCACCTCTTTTCCTAGCTAACAGTAGTTCCATATGATGTATCTCTGTCACCAAGCACCACCATTCGTTTGCATGAGGTGATTGTTCCACTATCCATGCTCGAGCTATGACCAGCCTTGCACATGCTAATAGAATAAAAATTAAGTCTTGAAATGGAGAAGAGTTAAGTTGCAAGCTTAAAAGGATCATGTCTGATGATAATGGTACCTCGATTAGTTGTTTTGATCTCAGAATATTTTCTATGCTGTCCCAGAATGGAGTGAGAACAGAGCAGAGAACCAGCATATGTTCTAAATCAGTAGCCTGAGTATGACATTTTGGGCATTTGGTACGATCATTGAAAACGTTGTTGGGGGCCCATTTACTTATTTGTAAAGGGGTATAGTAAAGTTGACATATCGTTTTATATGCTTGGAGTTTTAAGCTTGAAGAGTGGACTAATGTATCAATTTTGTTTAAAAAAGAGGAAATGTCATTTGAACAAATACCGGTCGTAAACCGTAGAGCCCATTTCTGTGCTAATTTGGGACAATCATCTATCTTGCCTTCAATAAAGCATTTCTATCCTTGACTAATGGTATTTTTCTTGTTCCCCACTCCTTTATACATGCACAGCCATAAGTCTGAGTAAACAATCTCTTTAAGGTTTAATTTCCCTATAAGGAAATCGCGTATTTGTATATACTTAAAATAAGTATTTGCAGGTAATTTATATAATAGCCTAAGTGAATCAAAGTCCAAGAAACCTGATGACCCATATAGGTCCCCCAATCTTACTATGCCTCGGTTCACCCATATTTTACATCCTGAATCACTAAAGATACTTGGTAATCCCGGATTATTCCAAAGGGTTAAAAGGGAATGATAGAATGATGCTTTATTCTGAGTCATTACCATCTTCCATATGCTGATTATATCTTTCGCAGTCTTGAACTTAACTCTTTTAAAATAGTTCGGGTCATTATTTCTGGCCAAAAATTGTAAGGAATCTAATCCTAACATAAATTGGTAGAAGAAATATGGGTTACTAGAATTAAACAAGCTCTGTAACCATCCCAAAAATGATGCAAAATAGTACATTCTGAAATCCGGAAAGTTAAGCCCTCCTTTAATGAAAGGTAGTTTCAGGGAAGAAAGTGCTCTATGATTCTTTTTAAAGCCCCATATAAAACTGCCCAATAAGCCGTCAAGTTTCCTAAAAAATATTTTATTTATCTTCAAAGGAATGCATCTAAATAAGTATAAAAATTTTGGCAAAATATTCATTTTAATAAGATTAATTCGCCCAATAAGGTTTAAAGGCACCTTATGCCATTTTTTAAGAAGAGCCTGAGTGTCTTTTAGTAAAACATCATAGTTCAATGCCATTATATCCTTGATATTAGATGTTATTTTGATACCTAGATAGGTAGCAGCGTGGCATATTCCCGTTATTGGTATCTGTGGTTTATAATTGGCTATAATTTGAGTCGTGCCTAGATTTAACTTGTATCCTGAAACTTCACCAAATGCATCTGCTTCTTTGATAATTCCTGCCATAGCTTCCATCACATCAGTTGTATAAACTGCCAAATCATCCGCGTAAGCAGTAATTTTAAGCGATCTTGTCCCAGATATAAATGGTTTTATCAACACCTGCTCTTGTATAGCATTAATAAAAGGTTCCATGGCAAGAGCAAATAATAAAGGTGAAAGCGGGCATCCCTGCCGGGTCCCTCTCAAAATTGAAAATTTAGAAGAAAGTAAACAATCGTACCCAATTACAGCATTAGGGCAGTCATAAAGTGCTTGAATTTTCGTTAAAAATTTAGTTTTAAACCCAATTTCTTTAAGAATTACCCAGAGATAATTTCACCCCACTTGGTCGAAAGCTTTTTCAGCGTCGAGTAGTATCATTCCGAGTGGGGAGGGATTAGTGGCTGCTATGTCAAACAGAGTAATAGCCGTGTTTACGTGTTGAGTTGTATCTCTGCCTACTACAAAGCCATGCTGATGTTCACTAACCAGCTTAGGCATGAGGGGGGAAAGTCTTGTGGCGATTAGTTTAGCGAATACCTTGGCATCAGCATTAATCAAGGAGATTGGGCGGTAAGACTCGCATTCCGTAGGTGGTTTGTTCTTTTTAAAAAAAAAAATTATTTTAGCAGTGTTCCAAGAGGTCGGGCCCTATCTGTTGTACTTATCTGATTAATAACTGAGCAAAATGTTGGAAGTAATTCCTCGCAACATATTTTATAAATTTCAATCGGCAAGGTGTCATCCCCCTCAGCCTTCCCAGAGGGAAGAGAGAAGATAGCTGATTTTAGTTCTTCCTTAGTAAAATCTTTTTCCAGTTCTTCCATATCTACTATATCCTTCTCTAGCCGCCAATTGTTTCTAATGTAATTTTCCACTATCGCCGTAGGGGGGACGCCCTCTGGGGTGTATAATTTAGTATAGTATTCTACAAATTGCTGCAATATCTGCTCTGGACTAGTATGATTAATACCATTTGCGCCTTCTATGCTCTTGATTAAAGAAGTAGATCTATCGTCAGCAATTTTATAAGCGAGGATTTTACCTATTCTATCGCCGCTCTCGTATTGTGAGAATTTATATTTATGTAGTTTAGTCGTGGCTTTGTCTCTTAAAAATGTCTTTGTCTTGCATCGTAACGTTATCAGCTTAGGTTCTAGTTTAGCTTTGTTTAGGTTATGAGAAGCCCCCGCATCTTCTTTTCTGATAAATTCAGCCAAATGTTCTTCTAGCCCCCTTATCCTTGATGTATTACAACGGATCTCTTCCTTACGATTGGCATTCTGTTGGATAATAAACTGTTGGGCGAAACCTCTGATGCTAGCTTTAAACAGTCCCAAACTGAGCTGACTTTAGCCGCATCAATATTAAACTCTAGAAATTCTTTTATGTGTTCTTTCAAAAGAGAAATAAACCTAGGATTAGATATCAGATGTCTGGGAAAGGAGAATAACCTAGGTTCTGTCTTTTTAGATACGATCTTGAAGATTACCACTATAGGCTTGTGAACAGATGTTACCTTTGGGCAGATCTCTATTTTACAGCCCTCCAAAATATGGGTCGTTGCCCAAGCCATATCTATGCGCGAGTACATTTTATGTGGTATTGAGTGGTAAGTATATCCTGCAAGCATAGGGTGAAGGTGCCTCCAAACGTCTTTCAGTTTATGTATGCGGGCTAGTTCTAGAATAGATGCCCTAGTCTTACGCATTCTTTGTGATGAAATGCCCTTGGTCGTATCTTTTGCGTAATTAATAACACAATTAAAATCCCCCATAAGTAATAGCTCCCCTTCCCAACCTAGTAGCTCAATATTTAATCGGTCAAAAATTTCTGCATCATCATGATTAGACCCATACACTGCACAGAGGGTATATTTGAGATTGGACAGCGTAATTTGAGCAATTACCCATCTTCCGGCTTTGTCCGATGCAACCCTTTTAACTTCAACCTTAAATAGCTTTCTCTTGAGTATAGCCACCCCACGGATAGAGGCATTCAATGGTGTGCATATTATAAGCTCATACCCCCCCTGCTCCAACATTTTCCTATCCTGGTATCGTATAGGTGTTTCATTTAATAGTGCAAAGTGAGGGTTATACATTTTTAATTCTTCAAAGACAAGTTGTCTTTTGCTTTTATTATTAAGCCCTGAAACATTCCAAGCAAGGCAACTAACTTGACACATGTCTTAATTCAGATATGTCTTGAACAACTGCTTCAAGGAAGAAAAACCCTTCTAAAATTATAAATTTGTACCTCATATTGTGTCTGCTTGTGTCACCTTTTTCAGTTTCCCCTAAGTCCCCCCCACCCCTCCCCCAAACTCCCCCTAGCCTCAACCTACGTCCCTCCCCACACCCTGTACCTACAGGGAAGCCTACCCCTATCTTCTGCTGCCGTTGAATGGGCAGCCAGTCAGTGGGAGCTCCCCAAGGACCCCCCTCCCTCCGTATTAAATCATACGTGAGTATCCTATTACCCTATTAGAAGAGTAGAGAAAAGTGTAAGGAAAAATAGTAAGGTATGAAAAGCGCTCATAGAAAAACAAAAAGGAGAAAAAAAAGAGAGCCAACCCTCTATGATCTATCTGAGATCAGTGTTTTTTTGGAGGCTAATGATCATTAACCAATGAAGCAAGAAATTGCTCAGCCTCTTTAAAGTCATCAAATATGTGGGTGTGGCCTGCTTTTATAACTTTAAGCCTGGCGGGCTCCAGGAGATAGACCACTGCCCCCTTAGATTTTAAAGGGTCTATCAACTTTCGCAGCTCCCATCGTTTATCCATTGTAGTTTTGCTAAGGTCAGACTTCGTGAAGAAAGTAACACCATCCACCGTCACCGGTGTATTGGGCCTGGCTTTGATTGATATTGCCTGTCTTAATAAAAAGTTTCAAAGATAAATCAGTATGGGTCTAGGAAATCGGCCATCTTTTTTCTTCGTAAACATAGGTAGTCTGTGAGCTCTTTGTATTTGGGAGTCCCAATCCCAATCGGATAGATCTAGGAAGGCTTTATGCAGAAACTTGACCATATATGCCCGGGCGTCTGCCCCTTCAGACCCCTCGGGAATTCCAAAAATCGCAGATTCTGGCGCCTTTGGCGATTTTCCAAATCCTCAACCTTATTCTTGAGTGTCAAAATATCTCTATCCTGACAATCTGAAGATATAACAGTAGTAGCAAGAGTTTCTTCAATAGTAACAATCCTCTGCTGGATTTCAACAATCTCCTCAGTAACATTGTGTAGTTTACCTCTAACCTCCTGCAAACAACTCTGCATTTTACAGTTGTCTTCTCTTAATTGAGAAAAGCTATGCTGAACTTCTTGGTGATGTTCTAATAGCGCCTTCAAAATGAAATCCAATGAGGTTCCCATGGGGGAGGCTGCAGGTGCTTGAGGTGGTTGTTGTTGTTGTTGGGGTGAAGTTGGTATCAGTGCTGGGTCCAATGCAGTAAGAGGAACCTGAGTGGGTTCACTGCAAGCGTGAAAAGAAGACAAGGAGTCAGCATTTTCACCCAATATAGTAGTGGAGCTGGAGCCATTACCTATTACCTTCTGAGAGACTATTTGCAGAGGATCTGGAGATATATTTTTACTGGCGGATGTAGTCTTAAAGTTATTTATGCTATTATTGCCAGAGAGGCGCTTGGTTATAGTTTTTACTCCTCCTTTTGCCTGTATCCACTTACGCAGTGGGCTCTGATCTTTCAAAAGTTTTTCCCGGGCGCTGGCAGATGTCAATGTCGATGGCAAAATGTTAAAGTTCAAGCCTCTGCCCTTCTTAACCTTGATCTTAGCTTTCCCTTTCCTTTTTAAAAGACCAGTGTGTTTACCGTTGATCGTTATCACAGCGTCATCTTCAGTCTCTTCAGTCTCTTCACCCTCGGGGCCCTCTCCAGCCCCTAGGTCCTCATACTCATCCTCGTTGGATTCTACTGCTGAAAAGTCAGTTGCAGTTTCATTAGATGCGCTTGCTATGTTTGTGTTTATATGATTAGTAATCTCAATATCAATGACTGAGTTGGCCGGTGAGTTAGGTTGATTAGATACCTCATTAGATACATCATCGGTGATCAGCCTCACACTCCCCGTATCAGATCCTGGGGTCTGTACCCCCCTGTTTGCCCCCTCAAGACCTTGACAGTTTTCAACAGAGCGCTGCACCGTATTTGCCTCAGACTGGCATGCGTTAACAGAAACTGTATTGGTGTCATCTGGCACAATAGGCGCGTCATTAGTGGTGGTAGTGCCAGCGTCTGATTGATTATTGGCCATGGGGCTAGTAGAAGAAGAAGCCAGAGGGTTATCTAGTCCCTTATTTATAGCAGTTACTGTTACATTCTTTCCAACATTTAATGCTGTATCTTTCCCCCCTGAGGCCAGTAATACCGATGGGCGGATTACTACTTGTTTACTAACTTGTTTACCTTGCATGCTGGGGGAGAGAGCGTTCAGGGTAGGGGCAGATTTGGTAACAGCTTTTGGTGTTAATGGTGTTGATGTTGCTGTTACTGGCACTGTTGTTACATGTTTAACCATCGCCGCCGGCACCACAGTCTCTTTACCCTCATTAGTCTCCTTCTGTAATTTATTCAGGCGAGGGGGGTTTTTGGGTGCGTTTTTAGGGGCCATCACTGCACCGTTCTCCTGCCTCTTCTTACTCCTGGTCCTCGGCACAGCGGGGCTTTCGTTTAACCCCTCTCTGCCACCCGACCTCTTAGCTGGGAGACTGCTGTTTTTTGCTCCTACCTGGCACTTTTTTCCCCCTCCGCTCCGCTCTGCCGTGGCTCCGCTTTCCCGTAGTTTCACTTGCCGGGTTGCTCTCGGTCGCTCCGCTCACTCCGCCTCCCCCGCCTCTCTCTGCAGCTGCAACTGCCACCGCCTCAAGGATTCCACAGCTACTGGCTCCGCGTAGTTTAGTGATTATACGGCGTTCCTCTCTCCCTTTCTCAGACAAACACAGCGGGTAAGCAGGTAGGGAATTTTCTTTTCTTTAACGGGTTTGCCGCGTTTCTGAAGAGCAGTTTTAGAGCTAATTAGAGTTCCGGCTCGTCAGTCATCTCAATCATCTGCTCGTCAGCATGTATCTCTACTTCATTCTCCTAGCTCCGTGCAGTTCAGCGCAGCCAAGCACGAAGGTCGGAAGGTCCTGTACAAGCGTCCTCAATGTGGCGGCTTCAGTCCGCCATCTTGAAGAAGAGTGAGGGCCGTGCTGAGGTTGACAGAGTGGAAGCACATCTGTTAGCGCTAGAACGGGAGGTGTCGCTTGACTCCACCCCGGAGGGATTGCACCGCCTGCGCCTCCTTAGAGATGAGTAAAGGAGTTTGGCTCGTGATAGGGCGAGGACACAACTGGCGGACACCCAGAGCAGGGTGTACGAGCATGGAGATATGGCCGGTAAGTTGATAGCCTGGCTGGAAAAAGGGGAATGGGCGTCGCAGTTGGTACCGGTACTGCAGCCTGTCGGCTCGGATAAAATAACGGACCCGCAGGAGATTGTGGACGAATTTGCTGGCTACTACACCGAGGTGTACGTGGCCGATTGTAAGTACACGGAGTCCAAAAATGCAGAAATGATTCGAGATATTCCAATGCCCACTCTCTCCGATGAGGACAGGGATTACCTAGACTCTCAATTTCTGAATGACGAAGTGGCGCAGGCCATTAGAGGGGTTCGCTTTTGAAAGGTCTCTGGCCCCAATGGGCTCCCCATAGCGCTTTATAAAGTAAATGCAAACAAACGGGCTCCCTTTCTTAAGGATATGTTTAGCGAGAGCAGGGAGAGGGGCCAGCTTCCTTACGATCAGCGTGTCGCGAATATCGTAGTCCTGCACAAGGAGGGCAAACCGAAGACGGAATGTTCTTCATACCGGCCGATCTTCTTATTGAATGCTGAGCCGAAGGTCTTCGCAAAGCTGCTTGCGACTCGGCTGGTTAAGGTCATCACGACACTGATCCATCTGGATCAGTCAGGTTTTATGCCCCACGGCATTATGGCCCTTAACTTGCGCAGACTGCATGGGCTCCTGGGCGGTGCTTCACAAATACACGAGCCGACGGTCTTGTTGTCCCTGGATGCCACCATGGCATTTGATAGAGTGGAGTGGCCCTATCTCTTTGCCATCTTGAACAAGTTGGGCATTGTTCCGGAGTTTGCTTCCTGGGTCCGTCTTTTGTATTCCGACCCCCTAGCTCGGGTCGTAGTAAATAATCATAGATCTGATGATTTTGCCTTGGGGAGGGGCACCAGGCAGGGATGTCCTCTCTCCCCGCTGTTATTTGCCTTAGCGCTGGAGCCGCTTGTGGCGTGGGTTCGTTGGGACAGATCGATTAGGGGGCTTAGGTGGACATCCGAGTGGGAGGATAAGATATCACTCTACGCTGATGACATTTTACTATATTTGTCCACCCCTCGGACTTCGCTGATAGTGTTTTTGGACGTCCTGGTGGTGTTTGGAAGATATTCCGGTTTCGCCATTAATTGGGCGAAGTCGGTCCTTTTTGTCTTAAGTGGTGATGCCCCAGATATCCCTGCCGGCTGCACGGTTAGATTGGAAACGGCAGGGTTCAAGTATCTTGGCATTTTTGTTTCCTTAGATCCCCAGAGTAGGTATACCAATAACCTGTTGCCGCCACTGGCCAGACTCCGGAGGGATGTAGTGTGGTGTAAATCGCTTCCGCTCTCCCTGCTGGGACGCGCTGTCCTGTTTAAGATGATGGCTCTTCCCCTTTTCTTGTACGCGCTCCAGAACTCTATGGACCAGAAGTATTATTGGGCGTCTCAGCTGGCGGCAGTTAATCATGCCATTTATGGATCGCCGCTGGATCCCGGCTATGCTATGGATCGCAGCCAGATACCCGGTGGAGAGTTCTCCAGGGCATTGTATGCCAGACGGGGGCGCTTTCCCCTGGTCGGGTCTACAGCGGTTGCTGTTCAGGTCTGGCATGAGGCTACTCGTTCCCTTAAATGGGATGGGAAGATAACTTTGGCTACGCCACTATGGAATGCAGAATGCCTGGGTAGTTTATGGAAGTCTAAAGGTTTTGATTAATGGGACCTCATTGGGATTTCCCGGGTAGGAGATATGTGGGGCAAAGAGGGGATCCTTACGTTTGAGACTCTGCAGGAACCGTATCAACTGCAGGGGAGTGACTGGTTTCGTTACTTGCAGGTTAGACACGCACTGCTAGCTGGTATTCCCAGGGGAGTAACACCCCCGGAGGCTTCCCCGTTGGAGGATCGGGTGTTGGACATTCATATTCTGACAAAAACGATCTCCTTGATTTATAGAAAGCTAGTTAATCACATGGAGGATCCCCTTGGGGCTCTTAGAGACCAATGGACTGCAGACAGGCTGATCCTTGACGATGAAGTTGGAGGGAGGCGGTGGCTTCTCCAAGGGTCATTGCTGTCCAAATGAGACTCCGGTTGGTGCAATTGAAGGTCCTCCACCGCTGCTATGTTACCGGCCCACGATTGGTGCGTATGGGTTTGGTGCAAGTGGTGAGTGCAGAAGGGGATGTGGTGAGGCTGGAACGTTCATGCATATGTTATGGGACTGAACCCTCATCCGGGGGTATTGGGCCGCAGTTCATGGTAAGGTGCGCAAGGTGTGGGGAGAGGGCTTTGAGTTGGAGGCACGTCATTGTCTCTTGAATGTCTGGGAACCAACTGATCTTACGTCTCACGGAAAAGTGTGGGTCACGCTGGCATGTGCTATCGCCAAGCGTAATATCGCTCAATTATGGGGGGCGAATCAGCCGCCTACTATGGTAGTGTGACCAGATTCTCAAAACAAAAAACAGGGACATGTCATAGACATAGAAGTAGGACTACGGTTTGCAGTAACCATCGACATAAAAGTAGGACTATTTGATAGCTGTCATAGACATAGAAAGGGGACTACAATGTCAGGTCCCTCCACAGACCGAGTGGGCACTAGCTATGCAGAACCTGTAGGTTGTGAAGGAAACTCACACTGTCACAGGCTGCTTGAGCAGGAGCCTGGGTGTACATACATCTGTGAAGGAAGCTTACGGTGCCACTGTCTGTGCTGAGCCTGTACTGTATAAGAGAAACGCGCACTGCCACGGCACATGCTGCCAGGCAAGTGTGCGTGTGTGTGACGCTTGCATAGGTGCTGCGTGCATTATACCTGCTCTCTACAAGACAGGATTTTGCCCTATCACTGCCTGTGCTCTTTCGCTGGTGTGTGTATGTGGTGTGTTGCAGCCTGAGGGGGGGGTATCAGCGTAGTTCTCACAAATGCACCTCAGGTGATGGGATTTACTGGATATGTCACCTGTAGGATTAAGAAGACCTGTGTTGTTATCCTGGCTGTCCTCACGGGACCGGATTGTGGGATCCTACACATGACTTGCTCTTACGCACTTTTCAAGAAAAGGGCAGGATGTGATCAGGCACAGCGTTTGAAAATAAGCGTGATGGAAATTATACAAGACGCAATCTAATTCCTCCCGCATACTTTGGAAGCAGAAGACTGGCGCTGACAAATGTAACTTAATTTCCTTTTCTGTGCCTCAGTTCACAATGTGGGCTACTCGAGAACATTAATTAATTAATTCAAGAGGTTTACACTGCATGTCACATAGGGAATGCATGGGTGTCCCGTATACAGCATATGTAAGAAAGAAAGCCAGTTTGTCTCGGTGTCACAGAAGGTGCACTCATGAACTTGCAGGGTGTTCTCCATACAGGTGTATGCCTCGGCTCAAGAGTGTCCCCACTGGTGAATCCCTCATGCATTATATTAATGTGCAGATACATTCCTCAGGTGGTAACCATGTTTAGGTTGAATTCGTAAAAGACGATTTTGGTAAATGTCCAAAGGAAGATGCCCAAAACTTTAAAAGGAGCATCAGTTTGCAGCACTTTTTTTTAAAGCACTTCAAATCATCACTTTATTCAGTTCGACCAGATGAAAGTCATTTGTGGGGCTGCAGAATACCTCCCCGAACATCCCTTTAAGCTGAGCAAGTATACGTTTCAAAGGGGAACATTAGTGTACTCAGTAGGGCCTGCTGTTTGAAAGACTATATTCCAAAAAATGCAACACCTACTCGCTCCAGTAAATTAAATCTGACTTTTTTCTCCTAAAAACGGAGAATGGCTGAGCAGTGTATTTACAGGTTTGACTAGACATTTGTCGATTTCCTCCTCCTCTAATGTGCACATGAGGCCTGATTAACATCCTTGCAACACGCCTGTGCGGGCACCTCTTGGAAGTCAGCAAAAGTGTAGGTGGCGCTGCTGGACAAAGAAGGGAAATCCCCAGAGAAAACGTCTCTTCAAAGGATTTCCCTTCCTGCGACAGCGCTCATCTCAGTGACGTCACACGCAATGAACAACCGGGACATTTGTGTGTTTAACTCGGACACCTTTCGAAAACGGGGACATTTGACTCATTTGGAGAAAAGTGTCGGGACACTTCTCCAAACAAGCATTTGCAATGCAATAGGCATTAGGAAAGTTTGAGCTATTGGTATTGTAAATTACACATTTTTTATTTATGTGTTGGTTTTGAAAATAGCGAAATTAGTAGCTTTGTCATTTACAATGCCAATAGTTTTAACTTTTGCAAATGTGACACCTGTAGCATTTGTAATGCAATATGTGTTGTATTTACGTGACTTACATGTATTGATATTACAAATAACAATGGCTTTTAATTGTTTTTAATAATTAATACTTAAATAAAAGTTATTGTAATTTATAATGGCAATAGCTTAAACTTTTGTAAATAACTTTTGTGAAGATTATGTTCAGTGTATTATACTGTGACGAAAATCCAAGAACAGAAGTGAAATATTAACATTTTTTGTGACATTTGTAATAAAGCTTGAAACATTGAGAGGACATATTTGAACCAATTGTTGTTGAATGGTTGCACAGATTGATGCAGTGGTGGCGGTGAGTGATGTTGTGGTGGCGACGAGTGATGCGGTGGCGTTCAGTGATGCTGTAGTAGCGCAGAGTGATGTGTGGTGCCCCTGAGTGGTGATGCTGTGGTGGGGCTGACTGATGCTGTGGTGATGCGATAGATAGAGTGAGGGCGATCGATAGATAGAATGAGTGCGATAGATAGATAGAGGGAGGGCGATAGATAGATAGAATGAGTGCGATAGATAGAGTGAGGACGATAGAGTGAGGGCGACAGATAGAGTGAGGGCGATAGATAGATCGATAGACAGATAGATAGATAGAGTGAGGGCGACAGATAGACAGATAGAGTGAGGGCGATCAATAGATAGACAGATAGATAGAGTGAGTGCGATAGACAGATAGAGTGAGGGCGATAGATAGATAGAGGGCGATAGATAGATTGAGTATGGGCGATATATAGATAGAAAGATAGAGTGAGGGAGATAGATAGATAGATAGATAGGTAGAGTGAGGGCGATAGATAGATAGAGGGCGATAGATAGATTGAGTATGGGCGATATATAGATAGAAAGATAGAGTGAGGGAGATAGATAGATAGATAGTTGATAGAGTGAGGGTGATAGATAGAGAGAGGGCGATAGATAGATGGAGATAGAGTGAGGGCGATAGATAGATAGAGTGAGGGCGATAGATAGACAGAGTGAGGGCGATAGAGTGAGGGAAGTAGAGTGAGGGCGAAAGATAGATAGAGCGAGGGCGATAGATAGAGAGAGTGAGGGCGATAGATAGAGTGAGGGCGATAGATGGATAGATAGATAGATAGATAGAGTGAGGGAGATAGATAGATAGAGTGAGGGCGATAGAGTAAGGGAAGTAGAGTGATGGTGAAAGATAGATAGAGCGAGGGCGATAGATAGAGAGAGTGAGGGCGATAGATAGAGTGAGGGCGATAGATAGAGTGAGGGCGATAGATGGATAGATAGATAGATAGAGTGAGGGCGATAGATAGATAGACTGAGGGCAATAGATAGAGTGAGGGCGATAGATGGATAGATAGATAGATAGATAGATAGATAGATAGATAGATAGATAGATAGATAGATAGAGTGAGGGTGATAGATAGATAGAGTGAGGGCGATAGATAGATAGATAGAGTGAGGGCGATAGATAGAGTGAGGGCGATAGATAGAGTGAGGGCGATAGATAGAGAGAGTGAGGGCGATAGATAGAGTGAGGGCGATAGATAGAGTGAGGGCGATAGATAGATAGAGTGAGGGCAATAGATGGATAGATAGATAGATAGATAGATAGATAGATAGATAGATAGATAGATAGATAGATAGATAGATAGATAGATAGATAGATAGATAGATAGATAGATAGATAGATAGATAGATAGATAGATAGATAGATAGCGACAGTAAACAACCCGTATTCGAGGAATTTACTGTGTGTAATTTTAATTTTGATTCAACGTTTCAATGCGTCCCCTCGAGCACCTGTGTTGTGCTACTAATATAAATGAATTTGCAGATGTTAATCACTGTAACCAAACAAAAGGAGGCGGACATAAGGCCTCTGGCTTCAAAGGCACAAAACCTGAGTTCTGATCTTAGTTCCTGCACATAGGCAAAGTGTCTTATCTGCCAGTTTTGTGCTATCCGAGCGGGCGGGCACAGTGAGTGCTGAGAACCCGGACTACCAGTGTGCTCATTGTTTTGACTGCCTCTTTACAGTTTTTTTTCTATCCAGCCATGAAGTGAAGGCACCTCAGCAAGTTAACTACACCACATATTTCTGCGTGCAACAAGAGGTATCTGGGGTCTGATTCCAGTCGGGGCAAGTTAGACGTTTATCCTTTTTTGACCAACAAAGTCAGTTTGAAATGGACAGTAAAATAAATAAAACACACTGCACGCCTTCTGCTATGGGCTCAGAGACGAGAATGTACAGGGAAGGAAGGCCCGGCAGAAGAGCTGTTATGTCTGAGGCTTGTGGATGGCTCACGCTTGTGGATGTCTGATGCTTGTGGATGTCTGACACTTGTGGATGCCTGACGCTTGTGGATGTCTGATGCTTCAGGATGTTTGTGGATGTCTGATGCTTCTGGATGTCTGATGCTTCTGGATGTCTGATGCCTGATGCTTTTGGATATCTGATGCTTGTGGATGTCTGATGCTTGTGGATGTCTGTTGCTTGTGGATGTCTGTTGCTTGCGGATGTGTGACACTTGTGGATGTCTGACGCTTGTGGATGTCTTATGTTTGTGAATGCTTGACGCTTGTGCATGCCTGATGCTTGTGGATGCCTGACGCTTGTGGACGCCTGACGCCTTCGGATGTCTGATGCTTGTGGATTCCTGACGTTTGTGGATGTCTGATGCCTGATGTTTGTGGATGTCTGACGCTTGTGGATGTCTGACGCTTATAGATGGCTGATGCTTCTGGATGTTTGTGGATGTCTGATGCTTCTGGATGTCTGATGCTTCTGGATGTCTGATGCCTGATGCTTGTTGATGTCTGATGCTTGTGGATGTCTGATGCTTTTGGATGTCTGTTGCTTGTGGATGTCTGTTGCTTGCGGATGTGTGACACTTGTGGATGTCTGACGCTTGTGGATGTCTGATGTTTGTGAATGCTTGACGCTTGTGCATGCCTGATGCTTGTGGATGCCTGACGCTTGAGGATGCCTGATGCCTTTGGATGTCTGATGCTTCTGGATGCCTGACGTTTGTGGATGTCTGATGCCTGATGTTTGTGGATTGGAGAACCGGGTTTTAGAACCCAGCGGCGCCAGGGGCACGCCCAAAGTCTTCGGGTTCACCTGTCTTAGAATACAGAGACACAGGATACTTCTCGGTGACGTCAAAGATCAAATTTATTGGCTGCAACCAGGAACAGAAGTCTACGAAGTACGACACAAGTAGGTTCGTCAGAGACTGCTAAATCTTCGTAGAGCAAGACATCGTTTTTTATGCTAAAAATCACATTCCGGACAAACACCCACTAGTTACAATTTGTCCAATCATAGGAAAGATTGCAAAAGGTATCGCATGACGACAAACCCACTTTTCTGTTGTCCAGCCCACCATCAATTACACGGGAAAGCCCAACATTCTTTCTCGAACAGACCGGACAAACCCATATTAAAAGACCACAACCCATACCATAAATAGGCCATAAAAGAAGGAACAGAAACAGATGAGAAGTAGGATAAGGGGTGTGTGCATGTGCAATAAACTCAACAATGTCCTGTTCTTTGATCCTTAATCTCGATCAGCTACCGGGCAAGGAACTGGCTTAACAAGGTCAGCTTCAGGCAACGAGGTCAGTTCGCTCAGGTCATTCAGAAGTCAGCTGAAGTGTATGTGTACTAAATACTCGTTCGGCCGTAGTCATCGGCCTATGTGAGGGCAACCACAAAATGGCTGCCATGCACAAAATGGAACTCAGGGGTTCAGAACGAAATCCCTAAATACGTAGTGAATCCATCGGTATAACATGGCGAAATCACTTGTACTTGCGGCACTCACTAGTTACGGATCGCTACTGTCAAATTCGTAACGAAACCATGACCTTTATGAAACGGGTTCAGAATCCACGGAACCTTAGACCCTCCTTTTGCCCTTACATAGGCAATAACCTAAACTCACGTCAATCTGAATCCAGGTCTATATTCATCAGATCTTCAAGATGTTGCTGGAGCATAAGCCTATTACTTAGTAACTCTCTCGAGTCAGGTCTCCTTGCACACGTAGTAGCACAAAGGCCACATATAGCAGGAGCACACTGTACACAAAGACAGAACAGGAAAAGAATAGCTAAAGCCATCCCAATGATCATCAGAATCTTCCACCCCCAGGTGGTTAACAATTCCCAAAGCCATCCCATCAACGACCAATCTCCTTTGTCCACATGTACAGACTCGAAGATCTTATGTAGCTTGGAAATGGCCTGGTACACTGTCGGAGCATTGTCTGGAATGAAAACGCAGCAGCTCGATTGATTCATTTTACATACCCCTCCTCTATCTGCAAGTATGACGTCTAACGCAACTCATTTCTGCAACGTCATAAGACGATCCGATTGGAGCTCAGCAGTCAAATCACTAAGGGCACCAGCAGTCTCAACTATGGTGGACTCAACCACTCTCATCAATTGCCATATGTTCCTACTGTTAGCATAGGTCCCCAAACCGGAGGAAACCCTTAAGAAAATCTCCCAATTCTTGTCCCACAGTATCTTCCTTACTGAAGACACCTCTAGCCACTCTCGTTCTGTGATAATCTGCGGCTGCAGTATACGTAGGGGGCAACAGAAACGAAACATAACATGTTCCCGAAAAATCAGGGGGCAACCATGTATATGCTCTATCATAGCAGACAAAATACGTACCCTTAGCTGCTAAAAACGGTGGGGAAGTCTGGGACGCAAAAACATACGTCTCAGTACAAACACTCTTCTCTAACTGAGCTCTCGGATTCTTGCCATTACCTTGCAGACAAAAATGACCACGATGGCGTACGATTCAAATCGGGGATGACCTTTTCCCTCGCTGCTTTTCACTCAGACTAACACCATATCCAGTCACGTTCCATCCAATATAAGCTAGTGACTCATCTTTTGGAATAGTCTCATAGGAATCAATACCTCTAATCATATCCACTATTCCCTTCACTAGAGCACTATTACTCTTGCTATCTTTCATAGAACGCAGGGGATAGACTTCATGGGCATAAATGAACATCGTCCTATACGCCCACACAGATCCATTATAGCTAAATGACAGGACCAAATAAGGAATACCTTTAGTCGTAGTATGAGGCATAAGCCCACACACCCAGCAATTAGTGGTGTTCACTACTAACTGATGCTGATGCAGACGTTGCACAAAGGAAATATTAATGAACTCTGATCTTCTAATAGATTCATGTTCAGACAAAGGATGAAAAGAATGCAAAGAAATAGTACTAGGTAAAGACATAGGTTGTGTGTTGGGTGCAAACGTCACTTGAAAAGAGAAAACAACATATCCCACCAAAAACATCGTCATGCTAAGTAACATTAAAAGACACGTTATCCAAAAACATTTGCCACTCATTAATTTACACATTTTTCTTTTAAAGTTCATTTCTACAACAGTTCTCTCAATCTCAAAAAACTCCATCCTCTAACCGTGCTGTTTGCGGCAGGTGGCTCTCTTCACTCGGATGTACGTCTGTAAGTCCCAGGGAACGCCCTAGAACAAACCAGATCCGTTGACCTTGTGTCTACATGGCTGAACACTCCAAGGCTTTATACCGCGACCCTACAGCTGAACCTGGATGGCGGTTCGAAAAAGAAAAATAGGTCAAAACAGCTTTTTGGTGGGAGAACGCAGTTTTCAAAAGCAAAAAGGAATTACTTCTTTATTAGTCCATTATTTCTCTGTCGTAGATTATAGCGGCCTTTACCAGGCAATGTCTGATCACGAAACAACAACTCAGGCTCAGTGGTGTCTAGTCTCAGAGAAGGAGGAACAGCTGCTTGCAAAATATCGTTGTCCTCACGCTCAGAACTTGTCCCAACCAAACGCGCGTCACTGAATGGAACGAACTTTGGCACAGTCTCAGTCTCGGAATCGCCAACACCCTCCTGGACCCACTGGTCATACGGCAGAGGCAAAGAAACCACCTTACAATGTACGTGGTGTATCCAGTTCTTCTTGCCGTGCACTCTCACTGCGGTACGCGTCGATAAAAGGATCTGGAATGGTCCAGTCCAGCGGGGCTGATCGTTCTTTGTCCGCTGAAAGTTGCGCACCAACACCCACGAGCGAGGGTCAATGGCGTGTCCTGGATCTTCAGATGCTTGTAGAAGTGTATCGTAAACCTCTTGGTGTAAGACACGCAATTTAGCCATCAAATCATACAAATAGTCACTCAGCACAGGATGTTCAATCTCGCTAAACTTTGTCGGCCTCGGCGCTCCCCATACATTAGCCGGGTGACCACAAATAATTTCATACGGGCTAAGGCCCACTCGAGAATGCAATGTAGTTCTAGTTGACAAAAGTGCCAATGGCAAAGCATCGGGCCATTGGAGACCAGAACTCGCCTGAATCTTGGCTAACTTCAGCTTCAGAGTGCCATTGTAGCATTCAACTAAACCAGCTGAATGGGGGTGATTCGCAGCATGAAATTTCTGCTTAATGCCCAAACCTTCACACACTCTCTTCATGACTTGGCCCACAAATTCACTTCCATTATCACTCCACACTATCCTTGGCAATCCATATCTAGGGAAGAATTCCTTGAGTAGGGCTTTGGCTGTGGACAAGCCAGTATTATCTTTCAGAGGGTATGCTTCTACCCATCTCGAAAAGGCACAAACAACTACAAGGACATATTTTAAGTTGTTACATCTTTCCATGTGTATAAAATCCACTTGCAGCACCGCGAACGGATACGTCGGAGGTGCAAAGTGACCAGCTGGAGTTGGGGTTCCCTTGCCAGGATTATACATCAGACAAACCATGCAATTTTTGACCAGATTCTCCGCACACTTAGGAATTCCAGCATTCTGCCATACTGGAGCCAACAACTAACAAATCCCTTTCACACTGATGTGAGCCATTCCATGCGCCATCGTAACCACTGCAAGCACATACGCATCAGGTAACAACCATCGCTGATGTTCCGACAACTCAACCCAGCAACCAGTCGAATCCAATTTTCCCGTACTCTCTCTCCACACATTCAATTCTTTCGCCGTAGCTTCAGCCTGAATTGACTTCACATTCTCTATCGTATCCTCACACATTCCTCTATCCGGAACCCATCTTGCTGGACCCGCAACATACATTCGACTCGTCACATCTTTCGCCGCTTCTTTCGCTACTTCATCCGCAAACGCATTACCACGACCAACGTCATCGGTAACCTTCTTATGTGCACTACGTTTCACGATCGCAACTTGCGTCGGTGTGAGAAGTTGGCCTGGTATATAATGCTCACTAGTTCTAGTGATCACTTTGTACCATGCCAAGCAACCCTTATGATGATGGTTGTAATTCAACCTTGTAGACCAGTTATCCTAGTGGTAACGTGGACAAAGCAGTCTTAGGCTAAACTCTGAAAGGCATGTGAAGCCAGCTGTTATACCATACACAACCCCCTTGAATACCAAATGAAAGGGACACCACACAGATATATATTGAAAATATATATTGATTTATTAACTATTAAAATCCCCTGGACTCTTTATGAGCACAGAAGCACAAGCGTTAAATCACAAGACAGTTTAAAATACACAAAAGTTGCACAATATGGATGAGCCCTAGGGGCCACCTAAACCATATACTAAATAAGTGGTATAAGGGATACCAGGAGGAAAGTGAAGAGGCCTAGGGCCTTGGGAATCGCTGGAGCTATTCGAGACTGGAGTTAGCTAAGTCGGGAAAGGCCCACGGGACTCGGGTGCAGTGTCCAAAGTGCACGCACTTCTCAATACAAAGTCTATGGTGCGTAAAAAGCACAAAGTTAGAAAGTTAGGAACCTTCCGAGTGACCTACGGAGCTGAAACTTAAAACACAGGCCCTTGGGATGTGTACCAGTACAGGAGCACCGGCGGAGCTGAGTTACCTCACCCACAGGAAGCGGGTGCACAGGGTCGAAGATGTGTCGGGTTTCGTCACGCTGGTCGATGGTGCTTGGAGCAGGAGATGCTGCAGGCGGCTCGATGAGAAGAGTTCCGGTGGATCCAAGGGTGGATCTGTAGATGTGAAGACCTGAAAGCAGAGGGGACAGTGTTCAAAGTCACTAGCCAGTGACTGCCGTGGAACCAGAGTGGAGCCAGGTGATGTCGGGTGCAAACAGGCGTTGTCGGGTAGCTTCTTTCTGCAGCCACGTGGATACCCGGGGTCGAGGACGTCCAGGAGTCGGTCACGAGCTGTCCCACGTAGGCTTCTCGCTGTTGGCGGTGTCGGCGACCTGATCGGAGCAAACAGGCCTTGGCAAATGCAAGCCACGCAGAAGTTGAAAGATGCTGTTCACTCGGACCAGCAAGGTCAGAGCGGGTGCTCCTTTTCACAGGAGCTTGGGTAGGTCTGGAGCAACCAGACCTGCTGTTTAAATCTTCGGGTTCGTCGCCAAGATGGCCGCTGGCCGCGTGGCTAGTGGCCGGGATGGCGCGTCGAGTGGCACAATGCAAAAGGGCCCCACGCAGATCGTGGAGATGCTGGAGGGCTGATCTTCGGTGCAAGGGCTGCTCGGTGGTGGGGGTTCTCAATCCCCAAAGCACAACGTCGAGGATGCCTCAGAAGCTGCGCAGTCAGCTTTTCGGGTGTCTTTCAAGAGGTCCACGTCACTCGGTGCCTCCACGGGTCCCTTCTTTGCAGGGACTGTGGATCGGGCTCTGAGAGGTCTGGGAATCTGGTTCTTGTCGGGCTCTGGGCTCGGGCTCCGGCGGGAGGCGGCGGCAAAGCAGATGTCGAGTTGCTGGTTGGTACCTGTGTTCACAGGGTGGTCACTCCTTGGCCACAAGGGAGATTCTTCTTCAGTCTTCTGTGCAGCAGAATGTCGAAGTCCAGTCTTCTTCTTAGTTTTAAGTTGATTTCGGGATGATCTGCTGTGCAATGGCACTGCTCCCCCTCTTATTCCAATCTAGGGGGTGGATCACCTACTAGGTCCCTCCTCTGGGAGGAACCAGGAAGGGGGGCGGTTACACCCCCTTTCCTTTGTCCAGCTCCGCGCCAGGACTGGGGCTGGAAGGCCCCAGAACCGGTTTGGGCTGGCCTATGCACGGGGACACCTTGTGTGCCCCGGGCATGTCTGATTCTATTCAGCCCTGTCCTACCCAATACACAAAATCCTGTCTGGGGTGGTGCTCGCACCTCCCAAGGCAGGAAACCCTTTGTCCAGGCCACCATCTGCCGAGTTTCGGTCAGCAGCAGGAGGCCAGACTTGTGTCTGTGGTGGCAGCGTCCATTTTGTGAAGCTGAGGCTCTGTTTAACTTTAACCGGGGTTAAGGCTACACACATGTCGTGTCCCTCTAGAAGGGTGGAATGCTATCCCCGTCGCCAGAATTGGCGAGGGGATAGTATTCCAATTCGTATGACACCTTACTCGACATGTTTTGATAAAGCCAAACCAAAGATAGCATTTAACCGCGAGGATTATAATGCACTTAAGAGTATATGGTATGGCAATATCCCGGAACAGCTTAGGGAGTTGTTCCCGACAGCTGCAGACAGGCTCAGCTCATGCTAGAGCACCATCTCACATATTTCCAAGCACTCTGCCTCCAGGATTGATGAGGCCTTCCATAGGAGTGGCTGATAGGAACATATGTGTCCAGTTTAGGGTTAGGCACAGACATACTGTACCTAAGTAAGAGGTGGTTACACCGACTTACCCCAGCTGAGTGATCAGCCAGTTGTGTCAAATATGGAGGCCAGGCCAGGGGTGGCATAATACATGCTGCAGCCCCTGGTAGGCCTTGGATACACCTATGCCCTGGGTACCTAGGGTACACTACTACAGGGGCTCATAAGGTGAACCATTTCCAATTGTGTTATGCACCTAAGGTACATGGAGTCCATTTTAAGGAGAGAGCAATCAGCCTGGGGCCCTGAATAGCAGGATCCCAGGCCAACTAAGTCAAAAACCAGCTAAACACCAGGCAAAAAGTTTGGGGGTAACCATAGTCAGATATCCACCTTCCTACATAACCCCCCCCCAAACGAAAGGAGATAAGGCTATCCTTGACCAGGTAAGCCTTTATTACCTAAGTGGCCATATAAGGAAGTACCAGCTCTGGCTTGGTAACCCCCTGTCTCATGGTCCACTAAGCAATCCCTCACCCTAAGGGTATCTGAGGGTCTCCACCATAGGGAATCTCTACCTGTGGTGTGTCTTTGCAAAGTCAAAGGCTGGTGTTGAGATGGAGTACTGAAGTGAGTCTCCTCTGTAGGGCTCAGCTTCCTCCAATCATTCTCCACCATGTGTGCCTTTCTTTCTCTGACTGAGTTGCACTGTGCTCTCAGGGTCAACCTCTGGCTACCTAAAGCTGGAGGCTGGGTCCCTCTGTTTGGCTTACTGGAGGGACAGGTCAGGTGTGGGGCCTTTTGGTCCCAGGTTTGGCTGTGCCCAACAATATCCATCTGGGGGAGGTCCCTAACTACTTTTAAGGGGGATCCCTCAGGAGTTTTTAAAGTTTTCACCTCACTAGGGCTACTAGTTTCGGTGCCCCTAATCTGTTGATGGGGGTGCTTTATTTGACAGGGGGCCCTTTGGGTCTCACTGTCCTTCTTGTCCTCTGCAGCCCTGGGCTGAGTAAGGCAAGGTAGAGAGGGGCAGGTTACCTGCTCCAGACTGGGTCCCTCCTGAGAAGGGTCCACTGCCATCAGAGGCTCTGTTAGGCCAGGCCTAACAACCTCTGGGACAGTTCCTTCATCAGGGGTAAGATCAGCTCCCTGAGGAGGCTGATCCTTTCCTAAAGTCTGGTGGGAGGGAGATTTCTCTTCCTCCTCAATGCTCTCTGTTTGGGTGGAGTGATCCATCATTTCAGGCTTCACTACCCATGTATCAGTTTGAGTTTGGGCTGTGGCCATCACAGCCCCGCCAACCTTTTCAGGAGGAGACTCAGTTTGGGTATGGGCTGTTACTAGTACAGCCCTGCTACTCTTTCCAGGAGGGAAGTTATCTAAAGATGGGGCTGAGGTTTGCTCAGCCCTCCTAACCTTTTCAGGAAGGACATCTTGAATTGGGGCTGTAGCCATTACAGCCCCACTAACCTTTCCATGGAGATTTACCATTCTAGAATGGGTTTGCTGTTCAACCTCAGCCCAGGCTGAGATTTCCAAATCATTACCCAGTAGGCAATCTACAGGCAAGTTTGATGACACTGCCACTCGTTTTGGGCCAGTGACACCTCCCCAGCTAAGATTGACTACTGCCATGGGATGATTGGTTTCTATGCCATCAATGTTTGTCACCTGATATCTGGCATCAGGTAAAAGTTGCCTTGAGGGGACTAGACATTCAGCCACCATGGTGATGCTAGCCCCTGTGTCTCTGAAGGCCTCAACTTTCAAGCCATTGATGAGGGGCTCCTGTCTATACTTGCTCAAAGTGTTTGGGCAAGCAGTGAAATTGGCAAACCCCATGCCAGTCTCATAGACAAGAGTATCTGAGTTAGGGGACCTGGATAGGCCAGAGTCCACCTGTCCTCCAAAAGTAAACCCACCCAAATTCTTGGGGGTGTTCCCACCACCTGGGGGACCACTGCTAACAGTGACAGGAGGTGTTGGAGCCTTACCTGGAGGTATATTCTCCTTATTGCCATTCTTGGGACAACAGCTATCTGTTTTGTAATGCCCCACCTGTTTACAGGTATGACAATAAGGCTTTTTCTGGGTTGTAGAAGTGTCTTGGGACCCACCCCCATTCTTGGAGTTTTGGGGCCCTGGGGAAGTCTTTTCCTTACTTTTATCCCCACCCTTCTCTTGAGGTTTGGTAGTCTCTTTCTTTTGGTCACCACCCGGGTTCTTAGGCCTGATCCTGGTTCTGACCCATTTGTCTGCCCTCCTACCCAATTCTTGTGGGGAGGTCAGATCAGAGTCAACCAAGTGCTGATGTAGAAGCTGATTTTGACAATTACTTAAGATTTGCTCTCTCATAATTAAATTATACAATCCTGTATAGTCAGTAACCTTACTTCCCAGCAACCAGCCCTCCAGAGCCTTAGTGGCACATTCAACAAATTCAGACCAGTCCTGAGTCTGTGTCTTCTGGGTATCTCTGAACATTAACCTGTACTGTTCAGTGGTTAAGCCTAACCCATCAATCAGAGCACTCTTCAGGACCATGTAGTTTCTAGAATCCTCATCACTAACTGTGAGGAGTCTGTCTCTGCCTCTACCTTCAAAGGAGAGCCACAAGATTGCTGCCCACTGCTCCTGAGGGATCTGCTGTACCATGCAGGCTCTCTCAAGTGCAGTCATCCATTTGTGGATATCATCCCCAGCTTTGTAGGGGGGAACAATCTTACTCAGGTTTCTTGTATCAAAGGACCTGTCTTTATCCTTCTGGATATTGCTGCCACCAGTGGATCCTAATCCACTCTCTCTAGGCTGTCTTGCTCTAGCAAGTTTCTCTTGGGCCAGGGCAACCTCTAACTCTTGTCTCTGGATCCTCAATTCAGCCTCTCTCATTTTGGCCTCATGTTCCCTTCTCTGAGGGCTAGTCATCTCCCTTCTGGAGTGACCATGAGAGCCTCTAGAGACATGGGAGGTATTGGATTCACCTGAGTGATTCCTCCTCCTCCTATGTCCCTGGTTAAGTCCACCTGGGGGTCTGAATGGGTTGTTACCTGATTCATTCCCAAGTAAGCTTAAGTTAGCCTGGTTCAGTCTACTGACCAGCACCTGACTATCTCTGTCATCATCTGACTCACTGCTTTCCACCTCCTCCTCCTCTTCTTCTTCCTCTACATCTACCTGAGGAGCTCCAGTGGTGGAGGCTTCCTCATCTACCAGGATGATAGGGACAGGGGTGTCTACAGTGTCATCCTCTGAAGGATGGCCTCCTTCAGCATTCCCTGTGGGGTTTGCCTTAGAGGGCTTTAGAGTCTCAGACTGGTCTAAGAGCTCTCTTAGGTGGTCTGTAGTAGGGGAAGGCCCTGTCTTCAGACCCCTTAAGACACAAAGCTGTCTTAATTCCTTAAAGGAAAAAATAGCAAATTTGGATGGTGCCCTTGGAGGGTCACTCTCAACAGGAGTAAGTCCACTGGACCCCTCTGCTCCAGACATTGCTCTAGTGTGGGTGGATGTGTTGCAATCTACCTACACTGGTGTTTACCTACTAAACCTATGTAGTAGTTGTAGCTAGGGTGTGCTACTCCCTTTGCTCTACAACAACTAAGTTCAGTAGAACTTAAGTATACTAGTCTTGTTTTATATGTACCTAGCAGGTACCTGTATGATCTTTCAAATGATAATCTCAAAGATTGTAATGGTAAAACAACAGCAAGCTCAGATCCCAATCCGCTGCTCACCAATGTGAGAAGTTGGCCTGGTATATAATGCTCACTAGTTCTAGTGATCACTTTGTACCATGCCAAGCAACCCTTATGATGATGGTTGTAATTCAACCTTGTAGACCAGTTATCCTAGTGGTAACGTGGACAAAGCAGTCTTAGGCTAAACTCTGAAAGGCATGTGAAGCCAGCTGTTATACCATACACAACCCCCTTGAATACCAAATGAAAGGGACACCACACAGATATATATTGAAAATATATATTGATTTATTAACTATTAAAATCCCCTGGACTCTTTATGAGCACAGAAGCACAAGCGTTAAATCACAAGACAGTTTAAAATACACAAAAGTTGCACAATATGGATGAGCCCTAGGGGCCACCTAAACCATATACTAAATAAGTGGTATAAGGGATACCAGGAGGAAAGTGAAGAGGCCTAGGGCCTTGGGAATCGCTGGAGCTATTCGAGACTGGAGTTAGCTAAGTCGGGAAAGGCCCACGGGACTCGGGTGCAGTGTCCAAAGTGCACGCACTTCTCAATACAAAGTCTATGGTGCGTAAAAAGCACAAAGTTAGAAAGTTAGGAACCTTCCGAGTGACCTACGGAGCTGAAACTTAAAACACAGGCCCTTGGGATGTGTACCAGTACAGGAGCACCGGCGGAGCTGAGTTACCTCACCCACAGGAAGCGGGTGCACAGGGTCGAAGATGTGTCGGGTTTCGTCACGCTGGTCGATGGTGCTTGGAGCAGGAGATGCTGCAGGCGGCTCGATGAGAAGAGTTCCGGTGGATCCAAGGGTGGATCTGTAGATGTGAAGACCTGAAAGCAGAGGGGACAGTGTTCAAAGTCACTAGCCAGTGACTGCCGTGGAACCAGAGTGGAGCCAGGTGATGTCGGGTGCAAACAGGCGTTGTCGGGTAGCTTCTTTCTGCAGCCACGTGGATACCCGGGGTCGAGGACGTCCAGGAGTCGGTCACGAGCTGTCCCACGTAGGCTTCTCGCTGTTGGCGGTGTCGGCGACCTGATCGGAGCAAACAGGCCTTGGCAAATGCAAGCCACGCAGAAGTTGAAAGATGCTGTTCACTCGGACCAGCAAGGTCAGAGCGGGTGCTCCTTTTCACAGGAGCTTGGGTAGGTCTGGAGCAACCAGACCTGCTGTTTAAATCTTCGGGTTCGTCGCCAAGATGGCCGCTGGCCGCGTGGCTAGTGGCCGGGATGGCGCGTCGAGTGGCACAATGCAAAAGGGCCCCACGCAGATCGTGGAGATGCTGGAGGGCTGATCTTCGGTGCAAGGGCTGCTCGGTGGTGGGGGTTCTCAATCCCCAAAGCACAACGTCGAGGATGCCTCAGAAGCTGCGCAGTCAGCTTTTCGGGTGTCTTTCAAGAGGTCCGGTCCCACATCACTCGGTGCCTCCACGGGTCCCTTCTTTGCAGGGACTGTGGATCGGGCTCTGAGAGGTCTGGGAATCTGGTTCTTGTCGGGCTCTGGGCTCGGGCTCCGGCGGGAGGCGGCGGCAAAGCAGACGTCGAGTTGCTGGTTGGTACCTGTGTTCACAGGGTGGTCACTCCTTGGCCACAAGGGAGATTCTTCTTCAGTCTTCTGTGCAGCAGAATGTCGAAGTCCAGTCTTCTTCTTAGTTTTAAGTTGATTTCGGGATGATCTGCTGTGCAATGGCACTGCTCCCCCTCTTATTCCAATCTAGGGGGTGGATCACCTACTAGGTCCCTCCTCTGGGAGGAACCAGGAAGGGGGGCGGTTACACCCCCTTTCCTTTGTCCAGCTCCGCGCCAGGACTGGGGCTGGAAGGCCCCAGAACCGGTTTGGGCTGGCCTATGCACGGGGACACCTTGTGTGCCCCGGGCATGTCTGATTCTATTCAGCCCTGTCCTACCCAATACACAAAATCCTGTCTGGGGTGGTGCTCGCACCTCCCAAGGCAGGAAACCCTTTGTCCAGGCCACCATCTGCCGAGTTTCGGTCAGCAGCAGGAGGCCAGACTTGTGTCTGTGGTGGCAGCGTCCATTTTGTGAAGCTGAGGCTCTGTTTAACTTTAACCGGGGTTAAGGCTACACACATGTCGTGTCCCTCTAGAAGGGTGGAATGCTATCCCCGTCGCCAGAATTGGCGAGGGGATAGTATTCCAATTCGTATGACACCTTACTCGACATGTTTTGATAAAGCCAAACCAAAGATAGCATTTAACCGCGAGGATTATAATGCACTTAAGAGTATATGGTATGGCAATATCCCGGAACAGCTTAGGGAGTTGTTCCCGACAGCTGCAGACAGGCTCAGCTCATGCTAGAGCACCATCTCACATATTTCCAAGCACTCTGCCTCCAGGATTGATGAGGCCTTCCATAGGAGTGGCTGATAGGAACATATGTGTCCAGTTTAGGGTTAGGCACAGACATACTGTACCTAAGTAAGAGGTGGTTACACCGACTTACCCCAGCTGAGTGATCAGCCAGTTGTGTCAAATATGGAGGCCAGGCCAGGGGTGGCATAATACATGCTGCAGCCCCTGGTAGGCCTTGGATACACCTATGCCCTGGGTACCTAGGGTACACTACTACAGGGGCTCATAAGGTGAACCATTTCCAATTGTGTTATGCACCTAAGGTACATGGAGTCCATTTTAAGGAGAGAGCAATCAGCCTGGGGCCCTGAATAGCAGGATCCCAGGCCAACTAAGTCAAAAACCAGCTAAACACCAGGCAAAAAGTTTGGGGGTAACCATAGTCAGATATCCACCTTCCTACAGTCGGCAACGTAAGTGACTCAAAAAGCTCATTCACCAACTGACCATGCTGGATCTTTGTACCATGAGAAGTAAGAAATCCACATTCTTTCCACAAGCGTCCGAAGCTATGAGCGACACCAAACGCGTACTGGCTATCGTTATACACAGTCACTCGATTTCCTTTCGACAACACACACGCTCTCGTCAGTGCAATCAACTCTGCTGCTTGAGCTGAATTCTGCTGTATACGTGAAGCTTCAACAATTGTATGCAAAGTCGTAACAGCATAGTCTGCAGTCGTATCGCCATTCGGAAGCTTAAAGCATGAACCATCTACCCATAAGGTACCATCAGACTTCGCAAGAGGAGTATCTTTCAGATCAATTCTACCCTTTGTTTCTTCCTCTATCCTAAGAAAGCAATCATGCTGTTCCTGAACATCCGTCTCTACAGAAATCGGCAACAACGTAGCTGAATTCAACGTGTTGCATCGCTTTATATGCACACGACTCGCCAAAAGCGTCAACTCGTAACCTGACAATCAAGCACTAGTCAAGTGCCTTGTTATAGTCCTGTTTAACAAAGTATCCACTGCATGTGGAACCATCACAATCAACATATTATCCATTACCAAACCAGCAGACTGTCGAATAGAAACAGCTGCTGCCGTTGTAGCTCTCAAACAATTCGGCAACGCTCTAGCTACCGGATCCAAAGTCGATGAGAAATATCTCTACTCTCCTCGGCAATCGGGATACTGAAGAAAGCATTCTTCAGATCTATCACCGAAAACCAGGTAGCTGAGGCAGGATTCATAGTCAGCAAAGCAGTAATATCTGGAACAACCGGAAGCTGTGGCACAACAATTTTGTTTACTTCTCGAAGATCGATCACAAACCTATACACAGCCAGTTGAGAAGAATCTGTACACTTCAGAACAGGCAAAACCGGACTATTGAACACATTACCTCTCGTCTCTTCTATCACACCTTTCTCAATCAGATCATAGATGATCGCTAAAAGTGCTCTTTCACCGTCACTAGAAATCCTGTATTGGGGAATACCTGGCAATCTAGCATTTGCTTTCAGCGTCACAACATATGGTGGAATCTCCAAAAGACCCACGTCATTAGGACCATTAGCCCAAAGAGTACCAGGGAGAGAACACAATTCCAATGGAAGCCGATCTTTAGACAAATACATCAGAGAGACCACTCTCTTACCCAATGTAAGCTGTACTCCCGATGGAGAACAATGCAATGTCGCATACAATCTCTTCAACAAATCCAATCCCAACAAATTCTCGCCACAACTAAGCATGAGCGGATTTTGCGGATTGGCAATCCGCGAATTTTGCGGATTTGCGGATTCGCAATCCGCAAAATCCGCGAATTCCCGCGAATTTGCGGATTTTTTTTTTTTTTGTGTTCGCCCGTGTTTCTGCCAGTTCGCGAGGGTTTTTACAATTTCGCAATTTGCGAACTTACCTGTCGGGTCGCAAGTTTTGCGAACTTGTTGTTTCTACGTGTCCAGCCTGTTTGGGACACTCTTCTTCATCACTGCCACTCTCTGTCACCACTGCCACTCTCTGACTACTCATGCCACCCTCTGGCCCACCCATGCCACCCTCTGTTTCATCACTACACCCTCTGGTTGTCCAGTGTACATTATTTTCGGCAAAGCAAAGCACACCTTCCCTGCCTCAAGTGACCTGAATTAATTTGGGGCTGATTAATGTGTCACAGAATATTTTTTTAGCTGGCACCTGCTTCCTTAGTGCGCCCTGATTAGTGATCTTTTGCACTTGCTAAGTGCTTTCATTGTTGCAAAATTAGTTACAACACCTGCCCTGCCCCAACTGACAATAATGAATTAGGGGCTGATTAATGGATTTTAACTTCCAGCCTGGCTCCTGCTTGTCTCCCTTAGCTGTAATTCAGGACCTTTGTGGCATATGTGTAACTATTCTGAGGTTCAGAGCAGGGTCACATAATAGTTTCAACTGGCAACTGAACTCTGGAGGGGCCCCTCAGGAAGCCCTACAGGAAATGGCTACTAATGATGTGCCTGAACTTTTGAACCTGGTAAGTAGTTACTTTCAGTTTTGCCAAGATCGTATTTCTGCAATTTCGCACTTATTCGCGGGGCGCGAACTCACGCTAACAGTGCGAGCAGTGCGAGCAAAATCCGCTGCTCGCGGATTTGCGGATTTTGCGGGAAATTCGCAAATCTCGCGGATTGCGGATTTCCCGAAAATCCGCAAAATCCGCGAGCGGAACGGATTTTCCGCCCACGCCTAGCCACAACCTGTCGTCAGAATGAGGGGTGCTTCTAATTCACAAGGTCCAACAGAAAGAGACAAAGGACTAGAAACTGGATTACGAACCGGGGCGCCAGAAAAACCTACCGAAACATTTGTCAAGCCAGACAAAGGTGCGCCAGGGAGTTTAGAGTGCATGATAGAACTCTTCGCCGCACCAGTATCCAACAGAAAAGGCTCTGACACACCTGATGTAATCATTTCAACATAAGGTCCACTCTGATCTACTGGAACTGACACTACTCCCTCTCTTTGTCTATGGCTGTCCTAGCAATCGTTACCGTCAGCATTCTCACTCTCAACATAGTAATCATCAGCATAATATTGAGTCGACTGACCAGACGCAACATTCTGTTGATCAAAACAATTCATTGTATTCTGTGGTGGAAAGGATCGTGCATTCTGGGGGAACACACCACGTCCTCTACCTCTTGGAGCTTGCTGAACACCTCGACCTCTCACACCAGAAGCACCATTCGTACCCTGCAACAGAACCGGACAACTACTCTTGAAGTGCCCTTCTTCTTTACAATACGCACACTGATTAGGGCCTACAGAAACACGCTGCTGAAAAGACTCGGACCTTTGTGATCCTCTCTGAAATTGCTGAGGTTGCTGAAACTCACGCTGATTATAACGAGGCGGAAACGCCTGTTGCAAAGGAACCCTCGTCTTTAAATCTTTAGTCTTTTTCTCTGCTTTCTCTTTCTCATCCTTATCTCTATTCTCGTAATATTGTGCAGTAGCCAATATCTGGGCCGACGAAGAAACAGCCCATGAACTCTCGGAATCCTTCAACTTGTTACGCAACTCGGGAAGCAAATTATGAACAAACTTATCCACGAACAACCTTTGGCCACCTTCCGTACTCATATCTTGGCCACTGTGATCTATAAACGTCTCTTCAAACCTAGTGAAGAAATCAGACACAGTTTCATCTTTCTTCTGCTTTCATGCAGACAACTTATACCAATTTACTCGCATAGCAGGCATTAAAGTCTTCATATAATTAATATACCTACCAGGGAGTTCCGCAACTAAAGCCTCACGTTTAGCTCCTCCACCTTGAAGACCATCCGCAACAGTAATATTAGCCCATGTGTCACCTAACTCTTGCGCATGATCCACATGACGAATCTTTCCCCACAAAGGTTGAGGAACCACATTACCAATCAACATGTCTATATCAGCTAAATTCATGATGCATGCGTCAGCTGTCTGTGACAATTCCTTGTAGTACCCTGCAGGATTCTGGAAACTGGCTACGTAACTGCTTACGCACCGAAACAGGGGTCACATTCAATGACCCAAAGAAAGGAGACAAAAGACCAGTAACAGTATCAGTCATTCTCTGCCCAACAGAAGGAGAAGTTGTCAGAAGGACAGGAGACAAAGCAGACTGAGATGAAACAAACGTAGGAGTAGTAACAAAAGAAGTAGCAAGTACAGGAGAAAAACTCATAGGAATTTGAGGCGGAACTGATAGCAAAGTCGGCGGCCCTGGAGAATGCTGCACCAGAGGAGAAGGAACCCACTGAAGAGGAGCTGGCGGCTGAGCAACAACAGGAGGCTGAACAGCTGGATGTTGCAGAGGTGCCGTAGCACTCTGCACATAAGGGGGTGGTGAACTCAACAAATGTGACATCAAAGGATCCTTTTCAGGGTCCTTCGTTGCACCTTGTAGAAGAGATGACAAAGCTGGATAGCATTTATTGATGGCCATTTTATGTTGCCTGTGCAACTCTTCACTCACATCATTATCTTTAAACTGCCTAGCTGCTTGCATTATCGATATACCCTTCTCTCTTTTATCTTTTTTCGCTTGTTTAATTGCTTTCTGTTTGGCTTCCTTACACCAGAGGCAGAAAGAGTCAAACATTGCTGGCCGGGCTTTCTTCTTAAATATTTTAACTTCCAAATTATCTAAAATCTCGTTGTCATAGCTACCATGTTGGAGCCATTTTAAGACACTGTCTTTCCTAGTGTATCGGACCCACAATTCATTATACTTAATGGGGCCCACGCCATGTTTAGAATAGAGCTCATAAGTCGGAGTTCCAACCGGAGGTATCGGACAAGAGTCCTCCAATCGGGAATCCCTGTTTCAACTACAACAAAATATATTTCCAAGTTTGCTAAGACCAGGCATCTTCGCTCACTAATCTAGCTTCAAACTTCAAGGGATTACCAAAAACGATAGTCTCGCAAATATACGAGTCCCTCGGCTTTGGCACTTGCAAGTACCAAATCAAAACTAAGGAACCGAGACCAAGGACTGGGAGCGACCCACTTATACTTAACTGAAGTATTGATCACGTCACCCAGTAGACCCGTCTATCGTCTCGCTGTACAAATCGTCATGAAGGGTCCAAGACAGGGCGACAGTCAGGGCAGCAGTCCTTCGTAGCCGTCGGAAAGCGGGAAGCCTTGCAGCAAAAACCTTCAGTCCACGTTCGACATGCAGGGGTCGATGGAGTGGGGGCCCTCTTCCAGAATTTCCTCACGAAGCTCCTCACGATCTTCAGGCTTGGACCGGTACCACTGAAGTCGCCCCACGTTCGGCGCCAACTGAAGAACCGGGTTTTAGAACCCAGCGGCACCAGGGGCACGCCCAAAGTCTTCGGGTTTAACTGTCTTAGAATACAGAGACACGGGATACTTCTCGGTGACGTCAAAGATCAAATTTATTGGCTGCAACCAGGAACAGAAGTCTACGAAGTACGACACAAGTAGGTTCGTCAGAGCTAGACATCATCTTTTATGCTAACAATCACATTCCGGACAAACACCCACTAGTTACAATTTGTCCAATCATAGGTAACATTGCGAAAGGTATCACATGACGACAAACCCACTTCTCAGTTGTCCAGCCCACCATCAATTACACGGGAAAGCCCAACATTCTTTCTCGAACAGGCCGGACAAACCCATAATAAAAGACCACAACCCATACCATAAATAGGCAATAAAAGAAAGAACAGAAACAGATGAGAAGTAGGATAAGGGGTGTGTGCGTGTGCAATAAACTCAACAATGTCCTGTTCTTTGATCCTTAATCTTGATCAGCTACTGGGCAAGGAACTAGCCTAACAAGGTCAGCTTCAGGCAAAGAGGTCAGTTCGCTCAAGTCATTCAGAAGTCAGCTAAAGTGTACGTGTACTAAAGACTTGTTCGGCCGTAGTCATCGGCCTATGTGAGGGCAACCACAAAATGGCTGCCATGCATAAAATGGAACTCAGGGGTTCAGAACAACATCCCTAAATATGTAGTGAATCCATCGGTCTAACATGGCGAAATCACTCGTACCTGCCGCACTCACTAGTTACGGTTCGCTACTATCAAATTCGTAACAAAACCATGACCTTTATGAAACGGGTTCAGAATTCACGGAACCTCAGGATGTCTGACGCTTGTGGATGTCTGACACTTGTGGATGTCTGATGCTTGTGGATGCCTGATGCTGGTGGATGTCTGATGTTTGTGGATGTCTAATGTTTGTGGATGTCTGATGCTCGTGGATGTCTGATGCTTGTGGATGTCTGATGCTTGTGGATGTCTGATGCTTGTGGATGTCTGTTGCTGCCTGATGCTTGTGGATGTCTGACACTTGTGGATGTCTGACGCTTGTGGATGTCTGTTGTTTGTGAATGCTTGAAGCTTTTGCATGCCTGACGCTTGTGCATACCTGACGCTTGAGGATGCCTGGCGCTTGTGGATGTTTGACGCTTGTGGATGTCTGATGCTTGTGGATGTCTGATGCTTGTGGATGTCTGATGCTTGTGGACGTCTGTTGCTTGTGGATGTTTGATGCTTGTGGATGCTTGATGCTTTTGGATGCCTGACGCTTGTCGGTGTCTGATGCTTGTGGATGTCTGTTGCTTGTGGAAGTCTGATGCTTGTCGATGTCTGATGCTTGTGGATGCCTGATGCTTGTGGACGCCTGATGCTTGTGGATGTCTGATGCTCCTGGTTGTCTGATGCTCCTGGTTGTCTGATGTCTGATGCTTGTGGATGCCTGATGCTTGTGTATGTCTGATGCTTGAGGACGTCTGATGCTTGTGGATGTCTGTTGCTTGTGGATGTGTGACACTTGTGGATATCTGACGCTTGTGGATGTCTGACTTTTGTGAATGCTTGATGCCTTTGGATGTCTAATGCTTGTGGATGCCTGATGTTTGTGGATGTCTGATGCCTGATGTTTGTGGATGTCTGATGCTTTTGGATGTCTGACGCTTGTGGATGCCTGACGCTTGTGGATGTCTGATGCCTGACGCTTGTGGATGTCTGACGCTTGTGGATGTCTGATGCTGGTGGATGTCTGATGCTTGTGGATGTCTGATGCTTGTGGATGTCTGTTGCTTGTGGATGTCTGTTGCTTGTTGATGCCTGATGCTTGTGGATGCTTGTGGATGTCTGACACTTGTGGATGTCTGACGCTTGTGGATGTCTGATGCTTGTGGATGTCTGTTACTTGTGGATGTCTGTTGCTTGTTGATGCCTGACGCTTGTGGATGCTTGTGGATGACTGATGCTTGTGGATGTCTGACGCTTGTGGATGTCTGACGCTTGTGGATGTCTGATGCCTGATGCTTGTGGATGTCTGATGTTTGTGGATGTCTGATGCTGGTGGATGTCTGATGCTTGTGGATGTCTGATGCTTGTGTATGTCTGTTGCTTGTGGATTTCTGTTGCTTGTGGATGTTTGATGCTTGTGGATGCTTGATGCTTTTGGATGTCTGTCGCTTGTGGGTGTCTGACGCTTGTGGATGTGTATTGCTGGTGGATGTCTGATGCTTGTGGATGTCTGATGCTTGTGGATATCTGATGCTTATGGATGCCTGATGCTTGTGGACGCCTGATGCTTGTGGATGTCTGATGCTCCTGGTGGTCTGATGCTTGTGGATGCCTGATGCTTGTGTATTTCTGATGCTTGTGGATGCCTGATGCTTGTGTATGTCTGATGCTTCTGGATGTTTGTAGATGTCTGATGCTTCTGGATGTCTGATGCTTCTGGATGTCTGATGCCTGATGCTTGTGGATGTCTGTTGCTTGTGGATGTCTGTTGCTTGTTGATGCCTGATGCTTGTGGGTGCTTGTGGATGTCTGACGCTTGTGGATGTCTGATGTTTGCGAATGCTTGAAGCTTGTGCATGACTGACACTTGTGCATGCCTTATGCTTGTGCATACCTGACGCTTGTGGATGCCTGACGCTTGTGGATGCCTGTTGCTTGTGGATGCCTATGCTTGTGGATGCCTGATGCCTTTGGATGTCTGATGCTTGTGGATGGCTGACGCTTGTGGATGTCTGATGTCTGATGTTTCGGGATGTCTGACGCTTGTGGATGTCTGAAGTTTGTGGGTGTCTGATGCTTGTGGATGTCTGTTTTCTTGTGGATGTTTGATGCTTGTGGATGCTTGATGCTTTTGGATGTCTGACGCTTGTGGTTGCCTGATGCTTTTGGATGGCTGACGCCTGTGGATGGCTGACGCCTGTGGATGGCTGACGCTTGTGGATGCTTGTAGCTTGTGAATGCCTGATGCTTGTGCATGCCAGACCCTTTTTGGATGCCTGACGCTTGTGGATGTCTGATGGGTGATGCTTGTGGATGCCTAGTCCTTGGACACTACTATGCTGTGTTCCAGTAGCCCATGTTTAGTGAACTCTGTCATTGGTGGCTATTTACAATATATATGCAAGGGGAACGGCAGGGGGACAAACATCAAAGGTAATCTTTGCTCTTGACCATCAGCTTGAGGCCCTCCCAACACAGTTGTCTATTATAGTAGGTGGAGATTTCAATACTACTTTTGAACCTTTTGGACAAGAGGATCAATTTCTTGCTGCTGAGGAGGACAGTAAATGGGGCGTCCCTCAGCTTGAATTACCAGCTGTAAGAAGATGGTCAGCTGTAGCCATACAGTTCAAGGCCTTATGCTTAGTGAGAGGGTTTAGAGCAGCAAATGGGCGCACCCTGTCTGACCGCCTGGGAGAAAATACATTTGATAATAGCAGGTATTCCAGCCAAATAGATTACTTGCTGGTGGATATAAGAGGATGGCACTGTCTGATAGATATGACTATTAAAAATAGGATGGAAAGTGACCATAATCCACTTTGTAGGGAATTTCTAGCACAAAAGGGGACTAGAAAATCGGGGCGTGGGAAGGTCACCCTAGATATCAATGCCTCTAATAACATGCGTCACATTAAATGGGGTAGATTCATTGAGAGCCCTGAGAAGTTGGAGGTCCTTAAAAATATGGTCGTTGAAGAAGTGGCTAATTTAAACAATCACATTAGTAAGCAAGACTTTCCCCAAATAATGCTTGAGGCACTTACCCACTTTTCCCCAAAACTCCAATTGATCTTCAGGAAGATTATAAAACCAGATATGGGAAACAAAAAACAACCCAAGGTGGGGTGGTATAACAATGCTTGTAAATTAGCCCGTCAAAACCTGAGCACAGAAATAAGATGTAGGAATCCCTTAGGTGCGAGAAAGGCAAGGGAGACATATAGGCAAGCTCAGAAAGTAGCAAAAAAACTGTGGTATGAGGATCAGTGGCGTGATCTGAAATCAGCCTGTGAAGCAAAGGACTCAAAACAATTTTGGGCCATTGTTAAGTGGGATAGAGGAGGTGTAGCTGAACCCCCCCAAAACAATGTTGCCAAACAACAATGGGTAGAATTTTTCAGACCCCAATATAATCGTAACCCAGCTGAAGAAGAGTGTCGTCTACCCCCAACTATTTTTTATCAAAGTCAGCTTTTCACAACTAAAGATATCAGTTTAGAGTTAGACTGTGTGACTGGGGAAGAGCTCCAGGCATGGATGGCATCCCAGCTGCCGTGTTTTTAAGTGATAGATCGTCTTGGTGCCAGTACTTTGAGTGTTTAGCTAACTCTGTGGCTAGGGGTGCGCCAATCCCATCTTCATGGAAAGGCGCTGAAATAATTCCGGTTTTTAAAAAGGGTGACAAATCTCTACCCAGTAATTATAGACCTATCAGTCTTATAGACTCAGCCCAAAAACTTATAGGTCGTTTAGTGCAAAATAAATTGCAAATATGGATAGAAGAACACAATATTTTGACCCCATATCAAGCTGGCTTTTGACCATGTACTAGTTCAATTGACCAGGTCTTTTACTTCATAGCACTTTTCTGGAGGAATGTGGCCTTAACCAATGGGACACTTTACGCGGTCTTTGTAGACCTGAAATCGGCTTTCGATTTAGTCCCCCGTTCCAAACTTTGAAGGGTTCTCGCTGAAGCAGGGATGTCCCCGGAACTATTGACTCTTCTCGTCCGCCTGCATGAGAACAACTATGCCAGAATCAGATGGGGGGCACAGGGTGAGGTGACCGACTCATTCCCTGTCGAGCGTTGTGTTCGGCAGGGGTGTGTTCTGGCACCCACGCTGTTTTCATTATACATCAACGGCATAGTGGATCATCTTAGCCGTTCCCCCACTGATGCTCCCGTTTTAGCTAGGGCCCGTGTGCCTGTTCTCATGTTCGCGGACGACACGTTGATTGTTTCCCGGACCCCGAGTGGGCTCCAGAAGGCTGTGAATGCGTTTGGAGAATTTTGTCAACTGCGTGGACTTGAGATAAACACCTCAAAAACCAAGTTCATGTCCCTGAATCAGCGGAAAACATTAAAAGGTACAATTCATTTTAATGGAACTCCACTCGAGCAGGTAGAGGCATTTACGTATTTAGGAATATCTCTCCAGAGTAACATGAGCTGGAAAAGTCATATTGACATGGCTGTTCTAAAATTCCACCAGCTTGCGGGTGCCTTAGCCATCAAGCATAAAGCTTCTTTTACCAAGCCAATTACACCTGCCTTAGAGATCTACAATATGAAGGTTATAAGCGCCTCTTTGTATGGTTCAGAACTATGGGGATTTAATTATTTGAACCAACTAACAAAGGCGGAGAATAAATTTCTACGCTGTTTAGTCGGGGTCCCCCAAAGTACTCCCACTGTTCCGTTTTTATATGATCTTGGCATGAAAAAAATTGAGGATATAGCATGGTTACTGCCTCTATTATGTTGGAGACGTATCTGGACAACCCCAGAACTAGCTCACTATGCCCTTGCATTAAAGGATATTATCAGGGCAAATGGTTTTCATTCTATCCCATGGCTTGAAGAGATAAGGGGTTTATTATCAAAGCTGGAACTTGACCACCTATGGGAAGACTCAGACGTCTAAGGTTCCCATCAAAAATAAATCTGAAAAAAAAGTATTGGGAAATGATTTGGATGTCCGCCCATAGTACCTGTGTAAACACTAATTTAACTGGACCTTTCCTTGAATTTAAACCTTGTCCACTCTGTGAGGCTTATTGGGATAATATAGAGGGTCCGTTTGACCGAAAACTGTATTTCCAGTTTAGAACTGGGACTCTTCCTGTAAAAGCTTTTAGCTATAAATGGTCAGCAACCCGGGATGATAAATGTCACAACTGTAAAGATCTGACTGAGAACATAGCCCATATGTGGTTTGTATGTCCCCTTTATACAAGCCCTCGTCGTAAGTGGCTAAAACCAACGTGTATTAACTTGGGCACCCGGAGGTATATTGAGGCTCTGAGGATATTAGAGTCAGATTGTTCACCCTGTATAGCGATTGCTGTTGCTAAACTTTTAAGGTGGGCTTGGATTATACGCACTTGCACTTTACAGTCCCTAGAAGCTAGCTAAAGAACTCTAAGACATCTAAAAACGCAGAACGATCTTCATTTTATGCATAATTTTAGTTGTTTAAAATACTCTTTTAAAATTTTTAATTCTGTAAATGACAGCAATTAAGATTTAATATACTTTTTAACATTGAATTTTGCTATGTAATATTTATAGTGTTTGTGATGAGATGTATACCATGCTTTTATGACATGCTGTCGAATAAAGCTTTGGAAATTGAATTGAACTCTGTCATTAGGCCACCTTTTACACTTCCTCTGCAAAATCTTTGAAAGCTCAAAATTCATTAAGTTGTAAAGGTTTCCTGCAAACAAATTAAATTGCAAAAGCTAAGAAGTGAGAAATCTACCACCTTTGCCTCTGCTTCCCAGCAATGTTCCACAAGAGCAATTTCTACCACAGTAGTTTTATGTCTGTAAACCACAGTACAAGTACAAGTGCTGATCCTAGAACCTTACTCTTAGGGTAGTCTTTTCACTGTTCATTTTATCAATAAAATACAGTGCAGATAATGTTTCTGCCAAATATGGCGCAATTGGTTTTACGGTCATCTTAGGCTACTGCCGAGCACAGGCTAGGGGGGACAGGAGAGTAAAATGAATTGCCCAAACGTGGGACGTCAGTTAATTTAATGATCCAGAAAAATACAATGTACTTGTTAAAGCTTCAGAATATCTTAAGCGTTCAGCAAAAAATGCCTCATCCCAGGCCCAATCAGAAAGGCAGACACTGCTTGCAAGGACTGGCAAAGACAATAGGTCTGCCTGTTTTAATTTACGCATATGTTTTAGTTATGTGAAACGTCTAGATACAACAGACAGCTCAAAGGAGCCTCAAATACAGCGCAAGTGGCACGTTTGATGCACAAGATTTTAGTTAACAGGTTTAAAGCTATGCACCAAATTACATAGCAAAACCAAAGGAAATGATGGACGGAGCGTTGACAATACAAGCACTCACCCCCAGTCAACTGATCTGGCTTTAATCCATCACCGTTCTTTAGCCCACTCTGCCACCCCAGTTCAGACATGGCCATATGCAAATCAGTCTGACCCTGTGCCTCATGGGAACAGTCCTGCCCGAACTGCCAAGCCATGCCTTCCCTGGACCGGAAACAAGCTACCGATGACCGGTTTCTGGCATTTCAGCCTTCTTCAGCCCGGCTTGCTTGAATCCAGCGGCAAAGTAAGCAAGGGACTCACGTCTGAGCATACCCTGCCAACTTATGGCAAACAAAGAAAAACCAAAGGAAATGGTGGACGGAGCGTTGACAATACAAGCACTCACCCCCAGTGAACTGATCTGGGTTTAATCCATCACAGTTCTGTAGCCCACTCTGCCACCCCAGTTTAGACATGGCCATATGCAAATCAGTCTGACCCTGTGCCTCATGGGAACAGTACAGCCCGAACTGCCAAGCCATGCCTTCCCTGGACCGGAAACAAGCTGCCGAGGACCGGTTTCTGGCATTTCAGCTTTTTCAGCCCGGCTTGCTTGAATCCAGTGGCAAAGTGAGCAAGGGACTCACGTCTGAACATGCCCTGCCAACTTATGGCGAACAAAGAAAAACCAAAGGAAATGATGGACGGAGCGTTGATAATATAAGCACTCACACCCAGTCAACTGATCTGGGTTTAATCCATCACCGTTCTTTAGCCCACTCTACCACCCCAGTTCAGACATGGCCATATACAGATCAGTCTGACCCTGTGCCTCATGGGAACAGTCCAGCCCGAACTGCCAAGCCATGCATTCCCTGGACCGGAAACAAGCTACCGAGGACCGGGTTCTGGCATCTCAGCATTCTTCAGCCCGGCTTGCTTGAATCCAGTGGCAAAGTGAGCAAGGGACTCACGTCTGAGCATAACCTGCCAACTTATGGCGAACAAAGAAAAACCAAAGGAAATGATGGACGGAGCGTTGACAATACAAGCACTCACCCCCGGTGAACTGATCTGGGTTTAATCCATCACCGTTCTTCAGCCCACTCTGCCACCCCAATTCAGACATGGCAATATGCAAATCAGTCTGACCCTGTGCCTCATGGGAACAGTCCAGCCCGAACTGCCAAGCCATGTCGTCCCTGGACCGGAAACAAGCTACAGAGGACTGGTTTCTGGCATTCCAGTCGTCTTCAGCCCGGCTTGCTTGAATCCAGTTGCAAAGTGAGCAAGGGACTCATATCTGCAGCCTATTGATCCATCTGTGCCGGAAGTCCCAGCCCATTGAGCCTAATTTATGGGCCCACTTGCGTGAAATTTCTGCCCCCCTTGGTCCATTTCAGATCTGACCGCACTCCACCCTCTCTTCCCTTGACCTCCCCAAACACACCCCCCTTTTTCATATGGGGTTTTTGTAATTGACTTGATGAAGAAACACAGCACAAAGATAGAATAGGGTTAGTAGGGATGGACAAGGATCAAGAATAGGGTGCGGTTCCCTGTCTAAGGTACCTATGACAGATTAGACAGGGAACAGGACAAAAAGGACCGTGGTCCGAGAGCAAGAACGACCTCGCCCTGCAACGTGGAATCTGGATCAGAGCTAGACGCCTAGCTCCACCGCCGGTGCTCAACAGCGCCAACAAAAGAAGAAAACAATGGGAGCCTACCAGTGATGGCTCGCTGTAAAAGACACTGGAAAGAAGAGAACAATGGGAGCCTACCAGTGATGGCTCGCTGTAAAAGACACTGGAAAGAAGAGAACAATGGGAGCCTACCAGTGATGGCTCGCTGTAAAAGACACTGGAAAGAAGAGAACAATGGGAGCCTACCAGTGATGGCTCGCTGTAAAAGACACTGGAAAGAAGAGAACAATAGGAGCCTACCAGTGATGGCTCGCTGTCAAAGACACTGGAAAGAAGAGAACAATGGGAGCCTACCAGTGATGGCTCGCTGTCAAAGACACTGGAAAGAAGAGAAAAATGGGAGCCTACCAGTGACGGCTCACTGTAAAAGACACTGGAAAGAAGAGAACAATGGGAGCCCACCAGTGACGGCTCACTGTAAAAGACACTGGAAAGAAGAGAACAATGGGAGCCTACCAGCGACGGCTCGCTGTAAAAGACACTGGAAAGAAGAGAACAATGGGAGCCTACCAGCGGTGGCTCGCTGTCAAAGGCACTGGAAAGAAGAGAACAATGGGAGCCTACCAGCGATGGCTCGCTGTAAAAGGCACTGGAAAGAAGAGAACAATGGGAGCCTACCAGCGATGGCTCGCTGTAAAAGCACTGGAAAGAAGAGAACAATGGGAGCCTACCAGCGATGGCTTGCTGTAAAAGACACTGGAAAGAAGAGAACAATGGGAGCCTACCAGCGATGGCTCGCTGTCAAAGACACTGGAAAGAAGAGAACAATGGGAGCCTACCAGCGATGGTTCACTGTCAAAGACACTGGAAAGAAGAGAACAATGGGAGCCTACCAGCGATGGCTTGCTGTAAAAGACACTGGAAAGAAGAGAACAATGGGAGCCTACCAGCGATGGCTCGCTGTAAAAGACACTGGAAAGAATAGAACAATGGGAGCCTACCAGCGATGGCTCGCTGTTAAAGACACTGGAAAGAAGAGAACAATGGGAGCCTACCAGCGATGGCTCGCTGTAAAAGACACTGGAAAGAAGAGAACAATGGGAGCCTACCAGCGACGACTCGCTGTCAAAGACACTGGAAAGAAGAGAACAATGGGAGCCTACCAGTGGTGGCTCGCTGTAAAAGACACTGGAAAGAAGAGAACATTGGGAGCCTACCAGCGGTGGCTGGCTGTAAAAGACACTGAAAAGAAGAGAACAATGGGAGCCTACCTATGATGGCTCGCTGTAAAAGACACTGGAAAGAAGAGAACAATGGGAGCCTACCAGTGATGGCTCGCTGTAAAAGACACTGGAAAGAAGAGAACAATGGGAGCCTACCAGCGATGGCTCGCTGTAAAAGACACTGGTAAGAATAGAACAATGGGAGCCTACCAGCGATGGCTCGCTGTAAAAGACACTGGAAAGAAGAGAACAATGGGAGCCTACCAGCGATGGCTCGCTGTAAAAGACACTGGAAAGAAGAAAACAATGGGAGCCTACCAGCGATGGCTCGCTGTAAAAGACACTGGAAAGAAGAGAACAATGGGAGCCTACCAGTGATGACTCGCTGTCAAAGACACTGGAAAGAAGAGAACAATGGGAGCCTACCAGTGGTGGCTCGCTGTAAAAGACACTGAAAAGAAGAGAACAATGGGAGCCTACCAGCGATGGCTCGCTGTAAAAGATACTGGAAAGAAGAGAACAATGGGAGCCTACCAGTGATGGCTCGCTGTAAAAGACACTGGAAAGAAGAGAACAATGGGAGCCTACCAGTGATGGCTCGCTGTCAAAGACACTGGAAAGAAGAGAACAATGGGAGCCTACCAGCGATGGCTCGCTGTAAAAGACACTGGAAAGAAGAGAACAATGGGAGCCTACCAGCGATGGCTCGCTGTAAAAGACACTGGAAAGAATAGAACAATGGGAGCCTACCAGCGATGGCTCGCTGTTAAAGACACTGGAAAGAAGAGAACAATGGGAGCCTACCAGCGATGGCTCGCTGTAAAAGACACTAGAAAGAAGAGAACAATGGGAGCCTACCAGCGATGACTCGCTGTCAAAGACACTGGAAAGAAGAGAACAATGGGAGCCTACCAGCGATGGCTCGCTGTAAAAGACACTGGAAAGAAGAGAACATTGGGAGCCTACCAGTGGTGGCTCGCTGTAAAAGACACTGAAAAGAAGAGAACAATGGGAGCCTACCAGTGATGGCTCGCTGTAAAAGACACTGGAAAGAAGAGAACAATGGGAGCCTACCAGTGATGGCTCGCTGTAAAAGACACTGGAAAGAAGAGAACAATGGGAGCCTACCAGCGATGGCTCGCTGTAAAAGACACTGGTAAGAATAGAACAATGGGAGCCTACCAGCGATGGCTCGCTGTAAAAGACACTGGAAAGAAGAGAACAATGGGAGCCTACCAGCGATGGCTCGCTGTAAAAGACACTGGAAAGAAGAAAACAATGGGAGCCTACCAGCGATGGCTCGCTGTAAAAGACACTGGAAAGAAGAGAACAATGGGAGTCTACCAGCGATGACTCGCTGTCAAAGACACTGGAAAGAAGAGAACAATGGGAGCCTACCAGTGATGGCTCGCTGTAAAAGACACTGGAAAGAAGAGAACAATGGGAGCCTACCAGTGGTGGCTCGCTGTAAAAGACACTGAAAAGAAGAGAACAATGGGATCCTACCAGTGATGGCTCGCTGTAAAAGACACTGGAAAGAAGAGAACAATGGGAGCCTACCAGTGATGGCTAGCTGTAAAAGACACTGGAAAGAAGAGAACAATGGGAGCCTACCAGTGATGGCTCGCTGTAAAAGACACTGGAAAGAAGAGCCTTTGAACATTATCACTCCCTGACCATCACTTATATTAGGTTGAATTTCTCTCCCAATCGCCTCGTATAGATTATGCCCCAATTGGACAAGAAAAAGATTTTCTTTTGAAACCTTACATCGGTCGCTTTCACTGTGTATGAATAAGTAACGAAGAAATATGGAAGAAAGAGTAAACTGAGTATAATGATAATTGTAGAACACCAGTTGTCCTCATGAACATGCTTATTAGTTTAGATCCTCATGGAGTCTAAACCTCAAATAATGCACTTAATGGTCCTTATCTTATCAGAACAAATTGTATGATAACATTTTTGTATTAGAACTAACCCTGGGCGTAGTGGGCATAGTGGGGCTTCGCGGAGCTACGTGAAGTGGGCGAGAAACTACGCCCACCTCCGCACTCCGCGTAGCCCCACTACGCACCACAGGCCTCCCTCCCGCGCTCCCTAAATACTTTAAATTAGGAGTGTAAAAGAATTAAAAAGCACTTACCTTGCCCGCCGCTGCCCGCCGCTGCCCGCCGCGTCCCTGGGGCTCGCAATCTTCATTGCTGCCGTCTTCTGTACTAATGCGCATGCGCGGGCGGCCGCGCATGTGCATTTTTTCGTGAGAAATGCGCATGCGCGGCCGCCCGCGCATGCGCATTAGTACACAAGACGGAAGAATGGAGATAGCGCGAGCCCCGGGGACGCGGCGGGCAGCGGCGGGCAAGGTAAGTGCCTTTTAATTATTTTACACTCCTAATTTAAAGTATTTAGGGAGGGCGGGAGGGAGGCGGGTGGCGGCCAGCTACACTCCGTCTGCGGAGCGTGCGTAGTGCCGGATTCTACGCCTGCTACGCAAAATGCGTAGAAGCCGGCACTACGCACACTCCGTGCACGGAGCGTAGCCGCCCGCCCACCCTTAATTAGAACGAAGTTACTGCATCTTCTAAGACTTATGCTCATCTCCACGTCTAAACGTATGGTACGACAAATGTCATTTTGTATGCACTGTCTCCCCGTTTGTTACATTGACTACATAGGTTATTGACGATACTGTTTGTAATGATAGCAGAATTGTTTTCATCTGCCCATAAAACAAATAGGCCACCAAAGACCGCAATGGACAGCCCAACTGCATACTTAGCTTTTGTGTATAATAATGTCAACCTGTACATCATCACAACAGATATGAACAGAAATGAACTAACTTAGTATAAAAACTGGGGACTGTGGAAATCAATAAACCTTAAGTATACATAAGCGGCGTTCATTTATGTTCGCCACAGTCACTGTTGAGAGCAGAGTGAAGATCGTAAAACATTGTCTGCATCATCTTGCGTAACAAGGGCCTCTACGTGCGCGTAAGCAACAACCATTTTAGATATCACAGCCATTTTCATTCCCTGCTAGTCACCCATGATTCACCCTGACCTCGCAATCATCTCCAGCACCCTGACTAAGCCTGAACACACGTACTAGGGTCGTAAAAACCTTGTCAGCCTGACAATGCCCCGGAGTCACTTCCCGCGCCAAACCCACTTGTCCTTTCATCCTCCATGCACAGGCAAGCCCCCTTTTATAACCTCCTTCCCTGCACCTGGCCACTCAGTCCGGTCCCAGGCCCTAAAAGAGCCCCGTGGACATTGTTTATTGCCTACACACGGCAGGGCTTGCTTCACCAACAAAGGGGCCTGACTTAATCAATAACCCAAAACCCTTAGATCTGACCGATCCCGCGTGTTTTAAGATACTGTCGGAATGTCCAGCTGCGAGATAGCGATCATCTGTTACATCTAAGTGGGGGGACATTTGTTGCTGGATTTGTGTGGGAACTAGCTTGAGGCGGGGACTCCAAGGATGTTTGACCATGCAATAAACTGACGAAAGAAATGTATAAAAGGCCATGCCACAGAGATGCAGTTAGAGCACCTCCTGACGATAGCCCCGGTGTCTGATGTGATGTGTTCTCCTCCTGGAGTAATAAACCTGTTCTTCGCTTTTCCACTTGCCAGTGCCTGCCTCGCTATTTTGATAGCTAATATTAAGGTAAATTAGAGGTGGTTTGCACCAAGCGGCATCAAAAGTCTTGGGAGTCACAGCTGCTTTTTACACAACCACTCACAAACACAGTCACATATCCATACAAACACTCTGCCACTCAGCCCCCCTCCAGGGCCGATTTTGGCCCTAGGGGACTGTCATATGGTTATTACGTTTCCATAGGTTGTGTTAAGTTAGCATGTGCTTGTTAAAAGTTTAAACGCCATCTTTTCTTTCTGCTTCGGTTTGCACACGACACCTAATTGTTATTACAGCTTTTAACCTAGAAGAAAGATGTGATTTACTTCAGAATAATATATTATTGTACTGGTATCAGTCGTGCCTGGGACACTTGGTACAACTGTCTGCACACTGAGAGCTGCACACTCTAACACAAGGTTATTGTAGGCCTGATCCTCGCACTACGTTAGTCATAACACAAATAATGTTTGTGCCAACTTTGGGCTTTACGTGAGTTCAAGATACAGTTACAGGGAATTGAAAAACACACTTGATGCTGGACATGCTGAGAGCTGGTAGCTGTTGATGTGATCTCCTACTACTCAGAATTTGAGGTATGGGTTCGCCCAGCTAAAGCCCAAATGAGACCTTCTTAGATATAATATAATATGCTAATTAGGGTGCGCGAAATATAGGTGATACAGAATTCTATAGATTTTGCATCATAATATGTTATCACAGTTTGCTTACTATGGATTAGTGACTATGCTGCTGACTTTGATTTTTATAATATGTATGTTGGTATTATACAAGATACTGCGTTTGAGAATGTTGCATTGAAAAAATAAACATTTCAAACTTGCACGTGTTCTCATTGCCTCCCAGTTTCGGTTTGGAATGATAATATAACGAAAGAGTGTTCATGTGTTCCACGATACCTGAGGTATTCTAAGTTCATGTTCTGGATTGTCTAAGACATCGGAAAGTATTCACTGCCGATGAGATACTGTAGCTAGCCTGGTAAGGGGATTTCTGAAACATAGGTGAGTTTTGGGTCACCCTGACTCACCCAGGTTCTAGGTCTCTGAGCACAGTTCTGTGAGAGAACGGAAACCCTGCGACATGGCGCCCATACGTTGGTTGGCCCTATAACATGACACTCGAGTAGTATATCATTCAAACCTTAACGCCTACATTCCCGTTTCCGGAAAACGGCAGTGTCGGAAAAACCTACCTATTTTTGAAATAGGTAATTTTCAAGCTTGAATCTATCTAAAACGGTTTCTTCGAATTACTACCCAGTTGTGCTACAAAGTATAATTTGTTTTTTCTAATTCCTGTGCTGACATGGCTCAAGCCGTGGACATCCCGCAGCATAGTCGCATTGCGGTGCGTGACCATTTGCGGATGTATGATGTTCCTTTGGATGGCTTGGCTGTGGTTCTGGTGGTGAGCGCGGAACATGCTTACCCGTACGAACTGTTTTATTCGTGGGTGACATTTCCGGCGGTGGACGCCAATTCTGGTGTGTTCCACACATACACTGCTTCAGATGTACCGGCTGCGTACGCTCCGTACAGAGCACTGGAGGTTCCTATTGACGCTTGGCAGCATGGAGTTTGGTTTGGTGGCACCCTACCGCACGCTATGACCGCTCCGAGGTTAGGTCCTTTGTCCATTGCGGGCACTAGTTGGCCTGCTTTGGGTGGATTTACTCCTCACCCTAGACGTAACGCTTGTAACGTGGGCGACCTGCGGCAGCTTCATGAAGTCGCGGTGGGAGTGATTAGAGCGCTTGTTCATTACATTGGCCGCAATGTTCAGGAAGCGGCCCCTAGAGGCGGACAGCTTCGAGCAGAACATGCTGGTCTGAAAATCAACCCGGTCATGGTTAATTCCGTGATGGGTAAAAAGCCATTAGAAAGGGACGATTTTCCGTTCTGGCTTGCTGAGAAATTCGGCCAGCTGGAGGCTGTGTTTCCTAATACGAGTCTGGGTGATAAGCACCGGATTCTTACACTGAGTTTACCGAAGGATCTGGCTCCTGACCTTGCTGACTGTGAAACCTGGGGAAAAACTTTTGCAGCGGTCTATTCGAGGTGCTATGGCTCCCCGTCTGTGACCAACCTAGGTGGGGTCCTTAAACGTGTTCAGGATGAACATGGACCGGAGGCGGCTGTTGAATTGGGCATGCGCCTGTGTGGCTCTTTTGAAGTGGTTTGCGGTGTGATCCTTGAGAATGTCAAGGGTGATGCAGTGAACTTTCAAGTTGCTAACGCGTTAGCGTTGGTTCCCGAGCCCGATCGACCCCGACAGTTAGCAAAGATTATTGTGCATGCTTACGCAATGGTGGGCCGCAATTCCAAAGGGGTTAAAACTTTTCCTGATAAAGAGAAGAAAAAGCCCCAGGGACAGACATCGGAAACTGGTGGTCATCAAAAGTCCAAGAAACAAAATTGGCCTAAAAAACAGAATCAGGGTAAGCAACAACAACAACAAACACAGGTTTCTACTCCTGCGTCTCCATTGCCTGCGCAGTCGGATCGTGTTTATGATTTGCGCGACCGCGCGATGATTAAGTCGCCTGAGAGGTTTCAGGCTTCTGAACAACGCTCTCCTCGTTCCATTCAGGACTCATCGGCTCCGTCAACCGGTGGTGGAGGGGGCGGCAGAGGCCGGGGTGGCCAACAAGGACGTGGTCAGCCCCGCCCGCGTTCCAGTGGAGATCAGCAGGAAGGCTCTACGCCCAAGAGACCTCAGTTTACTACGAAGAAAGTCGCTGCCCTGACCGCGCATCGTTATGCCCCAGATAGTGAGAACGCGGCTTCGGAATCTGACGTGGGCTCTGACCTTGCTGGACAGCGCTGCAGAGATTACCATAGTGAGAGAGGCCCTCCGTCCACTGTTGAAGGTGACAGCGACTGAAACTTTTGTTGTGATTGAAACTGCAGACACGCATGTTGCTCCCCCTGAAAGACTTTTTGAAATTGTCCTGTTAATTGAAGGTGACATGCAGCGAACTGTAAAAGGGGTATTTTGGGAAAATCTATCGTCTACGTATGACATTTTGCTTTCGGAGGCTGACTGGCCCCCACCTTTTGTTCTCGCAGCTCCGCGAGGGGAGGAGGTAATCCTGCCCAGCTTCGCGCACACTGTGCCGAGGGTGGAGGCGCTGCATTTTGCAGAAGAGTGGGCTCTGGCGCTTGCGCCGGCTGTGTACCGCAATCAGTGTGGCTGGGATAAATTGTCGCCAAGCCATGAGATTCCTTTACGGTCACAGCCACAGCCTCAACCACAATATCCCATACGGCGTGAAGCGAAAGCTTCAGTCGCGGCTATCCTTGAACAATTGGAATATCAAGGTGTAATTGAAACGTGTGTGTCACCGATGAATAACCCCCTTTTTACTGTAAACAAACCGGACGGGTCATATCGTTTGGTTTTGGATTGTAGGCATTTGAACTCGCATTGCCGTAACTGTGCAGTACAGAATACGCACGGCTCTGCGTTAGTGAATAGTCTTGAGCGTAAACGGTTCAAAACCACGCTTGACATTTCCAATGGTTTTTATGCACATAGATTAGATGGTCTAAGTTCCCAATGGACAAGTTTTACGTGCGGCGGAGTGCAAAAAATGTTTAAACGACTCCCAATGGGCTACAAGAACAGTCCAGGAGTTTTTTCCACGCGCATTGTCTCTCTTTTGGAGAGCTTTGACCCAGTTGCTTGTTCGTATGTGGATGACATTTATCTCACAGACGACGATCTTTGGGAGCATCTGTGTCGAGTACATAGCATAATTTGTAACTTTGCTGACGTAGGTTACAAATTTAACTTTGCAAAGTCGCACATTGCAGAGTACACAGTGTTGTTTCTAGGTTACGAGCTTAACCATGAAGGGAAGGGTTTAGCACCCCATTTCCTGGAGAAATGTGCACAGTTGTGCTCTCCGACAACACTGAAAAAATTACAATCTCTTCTGGGTTTTCTGAATTTCGGGAGGACTTACATTCCGGAATATGCCCAGCGTATCAAGCCTTTGTATGCTTTGATACAACCATCTTTTTCCAAATCATGCTGGCTGCCTGAGCATTCGGCCATTCTGCAGTCTTTGCAGGCTGATTTGCTAGCTTCTGAATACTTACGGACTCGTGATAACCAGACCAACCTGGTGATAAGAATTATCCCTGGGGCGGTGGGTTTCACGTACCTGACTTTTAATGAAGGAGATACAGTACCTATTGCTTACAAGTCACACTTGTACACGTCGGCTGAATTGCGTTTTTCCACTGTGGAGAAAGTTTTAACAGCTGTGCAGATGGCAATTCTTAAGGAACGTGCCCTGTCACAAGGAAAGCGCATGTTGGTTGTTACCCCGTGCCCTGCCTTAGAGGCGGTTACGAAAGCCAGTGTACCTAATTCTAAAGCTTTGCACCCTCGGTGGATTCAATGGGCTGCATCCTTGGCGTCCCAGGATGTCACGTTTATTTTTGACGCCACGTTACGGTCGCAGGAGTATTTGCAGTATGAATTTGTTCATCCTGCTCCTTTAGCAATGCGGCCGTTGGAGGATTTCCATTGCATCATTTACACTGATGGTTCGGCGCAGGTTGCGCATGGCTCTAAACATGCCTACGTTTCCGCTTGCGCCATTGTGGTCGGTGCCATGGTGAACGATGAGTTCAAGTCCAGTGTCGTGCACACGCAGACGCTTGGAGACTGCACCGCACAATTGGCAGAGCTTCGTGCTCTGATGCTTGCATTGGAGTACGCAGATCCTAGTGTGACGACTTTAATAGTGAGTGATTCTTACTACTGTGTCCAGTCTTACAATGAAAACTTGTTCTTTTGGATTCAGAATGATTTTCGTGACTCCAAAGGTAGCACAATAAAACATAAAACAATCTGGGTCCGAGTGGCGGAACTTAAAGAGAAGCTGCCACTCGTGTTTGTGATTCATACTCTCGGTCATCAGCGCGTGGGGGTCCACGCTGTTGGCAACTCGCTTGCTGATGAAGCAGCGAAGTCAGCGGTATCAAAATACTTAGTTGCAGCAGTCACGAGGTCCAAAAGCAAAATCGATGATGACATCTTGGCAGCTGTAGCTGCAACGGAGAAGGGAGGTAAATATCCTGCGGGATTCCCTTCTAAATACACATACCACTTAAGTCCCGATAAGGTTCCTTATGTGAAAATCCCTGATGTTGGCGAACGTTTAGTTCCCAACTCGAATCGCAGGGCTGCTTTGATTACAGCGGCACATCAAGGTGTGGCGTCTGCGCATGCGGGCGTCTCGGCCACTGTTACTCAGCTACAACAAAGATTCTGGTGACGGGGTCTGTACAAACAGACGCGTGAATATGTTCTTCAATGTGACATTTGCCAGCAGATTAAGCCTTCTACTGCTGCGCGTCCGCCTCAGACACAGTTGTACATCTCTAATAAACCGCTTGGTTGCGTTTATTTGGATCACTGCGGTCCTTTTTCTTCTGATACTGCGTTTAAGTACATCTTAGTAGCAGTTGATTCATGCACACGCTTTGTATGGGTATGGCCGCATCGAAGCGCTGATTCACGGACTGTCATTAAGGATTTGCGTGTCTTTGTGGGAATTTTTGCCTGTGGTACTTTCCATTCGGACCAGGGTCCGGCTTTCGCCTCTAAGGCATATAAGGCTGCTATGGTTTCGTTGGGAGTCCAAGTCAAGTTTTCAAGCCCCTACAGACCCGAGGGTAATAGTGTAGTAGAACGAATGAACCGCGACTTAAAGCAATCTTTGACAGCCCGAGTTATAGGCACTGGTAGAAACTGGCTAGCCCACCTCATAGGCGTGCAGTGTGCGCTTAATAATCTCCCTAGAAGGTCTCTGGGTGGGCGGACCCCATACGAAATGCTCTTTGGTATCAAGATGTATGTACCTGACCTTGATGGGCCGGACTACAATGCCCAGGCCGGGGCCTTTGACGTAGATGAACATTGCAATGTTTTACAGAATCTACAAAAGACCAGAGACAGTCTTGCAAAGGAACATTTGCCCTCCACATCGGATGATGCGTTGCAGATCCCGGTAGTTGGCTGGCTACCCCAAGTTGGAGAACTGGTTCGAGAGAAGATCGATAACAAGAAAGAGTTTGGTCCCTCATATCGAGCACCAGTTCGAGTACTTGGAGTGAAGGGCACAAGAACAGTCATTTTACCACCACTTCCAGGTCGTAAGGAAAACAGATTTATTTCTATTGACAATGTCAAGGCACACAGGGTGGCCGATTCTTCATAGCATGACACCGGCTGTATCCTGTCCTTCCATGGTGAGGCACTCTGTGCTGGCTATTACATCTGGTGCAGAACAGGAGGTGTCCCTCGAGATGCCTGCCATATCCAGTCCTTTATTAAATACTATTCCTGATACTAACATTGATGAGCTAACCTACACTTATCCTGCTGATTTATCGATGCCTGATTTGCAGACCCGTTTGGCAGGCCAGTCCAGATTCTCTTTTGACTCTGTTTCGGAAACATCAAAGAAACCCACAAACATTGCAAGATATGCCACGTTGTTCAAAAAACATTTTTTAATTCCTCCTTGGACATACATTTGGTTGATCCTATTTTCATTCTATCTTTTTATGTCAATTGGTTTTGTGTTTTATTTTTTCCGCCTGATCGATGGTCACTGCGTTAAAGAAAGAACAGGAATTCGGTACCTTAATGGAACATTGAACCCTCTCTCCTCTTCACATTCTGCGCTCAGACAGAAACGAAACTTAAAAGCAGTTAACATTACAGCATGGCCTGTCCTTGACGGGATTGTGTGGGATGCGGTTAGGTTTCAGATACATGGGCCTACTGAAGTGATTAATGTTCCAAATGTGCTTAGAGTAAACATGGGAGATGTGATTAAACAAAATGTACGTTCTGATGATTGGGATATTCAGGCCGTAGAAGCATTATTCTCTGATTTAAAGTATTATGCTGCCTTCGATGCTGAGGATCTGTATACTGATTCTATTAATTATGGTGATTTGTTTTGTTTTCAACACTATGGTAATCATTTTTTACATAAGACAAATTCCAGGAGGGTTGCTGTGAATTATACACAATGGGAACATTGCCCTACTCCATTCAGAGGCAGTTCCAATACATTTCTGAAAAAATATACATATTTTACAGACTTTGATCAGTCTAATCCCGAGTCATTTTATTTTAAAATGACACAAAAGCCCATTTCCAAAGTTAGACTTACCGATACAAAATTGCTGTATTCGAAGTCCTTTTTAGACAGGTTGGCTGTAGATGGCTACGAGTTCTGGAAAGGAACAATTGACCTTAAATCGGTTTGGGGTACCAAAGATTGGCAGGTACAAGGCACTGAGGCTTTGCACCGTGCATGTCTCATCCCGAATCACATGTTGTTTTTAAATTCTACCATTTTCCAGACAACATGCTTTGGATTGGCTACTTCTAAAAAATTAAATACACCAACCATCCCAGATTTAAATGAATATACAGGTTGGGGTAATTTCACTGATTCCTCCATTCAAGAGTTGCAAACTCTTTTACAAAATTCATCCTTTGACATTTCCAGTTTGGATTCCAAGGGTTGGCTGGTATGGCAAAAAAGTGCTGATTCTTGCCAGCGCCGTTTTATGGGTTTGGCTGAGGGATTCACAAAACTCAGGCCCGATCCACGTTTTGAGGGAGACTATTCTGTCACGACTTATTCTGTGGGTAAGCTGTGTCAAAATTGGTTACAGCATTCTACTTTAGTTGCAGTTAAACTACATTTGTCTCAATTACATGATAAAGTGGATTTAAACGATTTTATAAAAGGCCCTGCTAAAGGTAGATCTAAGCGATTCCTGTATGCAATTTACAATGAAATTTGGAAAGTTAACCAGGTTGAGGCTGCAAAACGCCTAAGGGCTATTGATCAAGCTAATTTGGAAAAAGTGCTTGCAGTGGTTGATAACAGCATTAACACGCTTTCTTCCCGAATTTACACTTTAAATAATATTGTGTCTTCTGTTGTCGACATAGTACATGATGAAGTATCCGTGTTGTATCATGGTCAAAATCAATTGCGTTCTGTGATGCAGTTTGCGTGGACACTACAGACTCTTAAGTCTGGTCGAGTGCCATGGACTTTTTTGAACATATCATCAATATTTGCCCCGTTTAATTTGACTGAAAAACAGCGCATGTTGTCAATGAGAGATGCTACATTTTCTATGTTACATATTGAAAAATTAGAATCCCTGCCATTTTCGGTGGCTGAAGTAACTGCAGCAACATGGCTTATTCATGGTGTTATAACGTTACCTTTTGCTTTGTATAAATTTACAAATTGTATGAAATATATTGCCATTGGGCGATATGAACCATTAGGCAGTGCTTTCCTCCATGAGACATGGTCTTTACCATATACTTACAGATGTCTTAAGGATGGGAATGAAGTGAATCTGAATGGTGAAGAATGTACACAGTCCCCAGACCGCTCACTTATTTGCAGACACATCCAGTTGCATGGTTCTTGCAATCAGGACAAACCGAATTTGGCCTGTGTTTTGAAAGGGACCCCAGTTCCTGCAATAGTTCCCACGTTCACGTTGTTGTCCAACGGTAGTTATTTACTTTTAAATAACGAGTTTTGTTGTGGGTTAGAGGCTGGAATCGGATATGTGGTTACAGTGTCTGAAAGGGTCGTTTGCTGTAAGAATGTGTTGTATCCACCCACGCATGGGAATTCAGAAGTTTTAATTTGGCCGAGAATACCAACCTTGAGAGCTGAATTCAATGGTTTAGGCCGTATAAGAGCCCTTTTGTCTCAAAAACAGGTGGCCCTGAGCTCTGCCCGTGAAACTTATGTCCTTCACATAGCAAACACACGCACAGAAGTACAAGCTCTTTTAAGTACTGATTTGCCGTTTCATTTTTGCGAGCTAGTTCATCAAATCTTTAATGCCTCCTCCACATCCAACCTCGCTCATTTTTTTAAAATGGTTAGCAGTGGTCTTGTGACTACATTTGAAAAAGTATTTGGTATAATCCCTGCGTTCTTTCATTCTATATTCGCTAGTCTGTTTGGCGGATTTCCTGTTTTGCTGGCTTTGGCTGCAGGCGTTCTGGTGATATTTTATTTCATAAAACATGGATGCCCATCCTGCGCAAGGAAACGCACAGCACCTACTGATGCAGTTTCGCAACCGGATGCTTGATTATTATGGATCCCTGCCGCTTGCGACTTTAAGCACGGCTTTTGGATTATCTTTCAGATTTTCCTATTTCACCTGTGTCCAGCCTGTGTTTCATTGCCTGAGCTGTGATTTCGACTGGGCCATTGATATGTGTCTCTGTTTACCGACTTCTCCTGACGTCGACTTTGATCAGCTGATGTCCCCCGTAGTGGCTCATGAGTTGGTCTGTTCTGGCGAAAGGGTTATGGCTGTGGCAGCGATGCATGGACTAATAGGTCAGTGGGACATATTCGCAGCAGCGCATGACTTTCTGGCACAAAGCGTTCTCGAGAACCCACTGAGTTGTCCTCTGATGATGCTAGAGGATTCAGTACTGGAGGAGCACGTATGTTCTTTCCCATTGCTTAATTGGATGGCAGAACTGTTTTCGGATGATGACAGTGATTTCATGTTGGAAGCTGTTGCTACATATTTTGCATATTCATTCAACGAGGAAAGACTTTGAATACTTCCATCTATATGGCACGTGACTTTTTAGTAATTCTGAATGGTGCCAATTTCAGTACGAACATTCGAATTTTTTCATATGTTCAAGGCCTGTTTAATGTATTTAGGCCTCAAGTTCGACTTTTTATATTTTGTGTGGCCACTATAGGCATTCATACATAGTTTTTGTATTTTTTAAATTTTACATACATTACATACATTTAGCTTGGCTCAATATCATTGAACTCTGCTTTCAAGTCTTGCCTCTCATAGAGTATTGGGTTATATATTTGTCTTTTGACCGTCCTCGGACCATTGGGGGGGTGTCATATGGTTATTACGTTTCCATAGGTTGTGTTAAGTTAGCATGTGCTTGTTAAAAGTTTAAACGCCATCTTTTCTTTCTGCTTCGGTTTGCACACGACACCTAATTGTTATTACAGCTTTTAACCTAGAAGAAAGATGTGATTTACTTCAGAATAATATATTATTGTACTGGTATCAGTCGTGCCTGGGACACTTGGTACAACTGTCTGCACACTGAGAGCTGCACACTCTAACACAAGGTTATTGTAGGCCTGATCCTCGCACTACGTTAGTCATAACACAAATAATGTTTGTGCCAACTTTGGGCTTTACGTGAGTTCAAGATACAGTTACAGGGAATTGAAAAACACACTTGATGCTGGACATGCTGAGAGCTGGTAGCTGTTGATGTGATCTCCTGCTACTGAGAATTTGAGGTATGGGTTCGCCCAGCTAAAGCCCAAATGAGACCTTCTTAGATATAATATAATATGCTAATTAGGGTGCGCGAAATATAGGTGATACAGAATTCTATAGATTTTGCATCATAATATGTTATCACAGTTTGCTTACTATGGATTAGTGACTATGCTGCTGACTTTGATTTTTATAATATGTATGTTGGTATTATACAAGATACTGCGTTTGAGAATGTTGCATTGAAAAAATAAACATTTCAAACTTGCACGTGTTCTCATTGCCTCCCAGTTTCGGTTTGGAATGATAATATAACGAAAGAGTGTTCATGTGTTCCACGATACCTGAGGTATTCTAAGTTCATGTTCTGGATTGTCTAAGACATCGGAAAGTATTCACTGCCGATGAGATACTGTAGCTAGCCTGGTAAGGGGATTTCTGAAACATAGGTGAGTTTTGGGTCACCCTGACTCACCCAGGTTCTAGGTCTCTGAGCACAGTTCTGTGAGAGAACGGAAACCCTGCGACAGGACCCCATCCTCCAGGGCCCAGCCTTAACTGAATGGGGATGGAGGTCACGTGGCCCCCTCTCCAGGTCAATTTCGGCATTCCCATCCAACCGAGCCCAGGCATAAATATATACATTTTTAATGGGGGCGGGGGTCTTCACGGCCCGCCTCCCTGGGCCAATTTAGGCCCCGGGGACCCCATTCCCCAGCCATAAACAAATGGGGAAGGTGGGCTGCAGGACCCTTTCCCCGGACCAATTATTGGCACGAGCTCCCCATCCCCCTGGGCCTGGCCATTTCACCTGGGTGCCCTGGGCACACAGTGTGCCTAATGGGGATCGCGAGGGGTACCTCAAGGCCCCCGCGTTCCAGGCTGGCTCGTGGCTTCCTGCTGTATGAACAAGCACTGGAGCCCCCACTTTTTTTGCCATATTTGCTATAAATTCGCAACACATTTAAAAAAAATGCTTTTTACCCTGCAGGGTCCCTCTGGGACCCCAAGACCAAGGCTTGGAGGTCAGGGTATCCCTACCCAGCCCCCTTTTCTTTTTCTTTTTTTTACTTTTTTGGGGGGACACTCGGCAGAAGCAGAGTCCCAAGATGGCTGTTAACACTTCCTGGTTGAAGTGTTGGCAGCCCCAATCAGTTATGCCGTTCTCTGCACAAGCTCGTTATTATTCGTGAATTAGCCAGCAATCAGAGATATCTAAATTTGGTTTCCTTAAATTTCTCAACAACAACTGAATAGATTTACAACAAATAATAGCAGTTCGGGCCGCAGCTCTGTCTAAAGAGTTCAGGTGAATTAACATGGAAAAGGCACCTTTGTTGACCCCTTATTTCTCAGCCCCTACTTGACCGATCTCCCTGAAACTTTCCATGCACAACAAGACTCACCGTGACCCTTCGTTGGAAAGTCTTGTGACGAGTCGTCAAACAACGCCAAAGATACAGGCAACTTTAGTGAATCACATGTACCCAGTAGTCCAGTGCAGACGCGTTTCGGGCCTCGAGCTCTTTGTCAGAGGCATCCTGCATGAAAACTGCAACATTACCACAGGATATATCCTCTCTTTTATGTCAATCATATCATATGTATATATATAGTCACTCAATGATCGATATGTAAAAATGCGGGCTTGTTAGTGAGGCCAGTGGCGATGAGGAAGGGTGAAGATGGTCCTAGTGGGACGTCCCCTAGACTTCTAGATCGAAGTAAATTGATTTAGAGTTCCTCATGTACCGGCATGTATCCAAATTCATGCTTAAAATGAGACCAGCCTCCTCGTTACATATTTCTCAAGCTGGAATCATCAAGATGTGTTGAAAATCAAAAGTGGTACTCTTATCCAAAATGTATTGATACATTTTTATTTTACTTTTGTAGAAAAAGAATACAAAAAGACATTCGCACTTTTGACTGTAAATCTGTCTTCCAGCTGTATGTTTAGCTCAATAAATAAACATCAATAAAATAAAATTTACATATAGTCAGGCAGCTGAGATTCCAAGAGGATGCAGGCGTGTGTTTTCTAATGAAAGTGCAGTGCAGTGCAAAAAGGAATTCACATTATCAATTTCTGAAACCGCAATTGTTTGTTTTACGGTAACAGTTGCAGCACCTTTTGGCCTACCATCCGAACATTATTGTAGACAATATTGAGGCTCACTGCAAGATGTTAAAAAAGAGGAAATACATATTTGAACCTATAGGGCTCCATCTGAGATCAGGAATGAACCTGCACCATGCAGCAGCATGTTACTGGCAGTTATGAACTACATGAAGAGAGGATGGTGTCTCCTGATGATGCTCTGCAGAGGTGTCAGAAGGTCTTGGAGAAAAAGTTGGGTGCATGATCTGTAAAGTGCTGGAATTCATCTGTTCCTGCAACAAGCACGGTGGCGGGGAAGGATCGGGGGCGCTCGGGGTCCTGGAATCAGAGAGCAGAGAAGTGCATTAGAATGAGGGCATTCAGACGTGGGAGAATACAAGACCTTATCATAGAGGACCTACACTGGTGTCATGTAGAGAGGGAGAAAAGGGCATGATCAACCGAATCTCTAAAACGTGTACTCTACAACAATAACTAACCATAAACCTTCCCTCTCTTTCAAAACTGTCTAAGAACCAACGCTAGCTAAATCCCCAAACTATCTAGCATTCAAACCTGCCCCTCTTATAGAACAACCTAACTACCCAAACTATCTAAATCCCCAAACTATTGAACCTTCAAACCTGCCTCTCTTATAGAACAACCTAACTACCCAAACTAACTAAATCCCCAAACTATTGAACCTTCAAACCTGCCTCTCTTATATAACTAACAACCATAACTATCTAAATCCCCAAACTATTGAACCTTCAAACCTGCCTCTCTTATATAACTAACGACCATAACTATCTAAATCCCCAAACTATTGAACCTTCAAACCTGCCTCTCTTATGTAACTAACGACCAAAACTATCTAAATCCCCAAACTATTAAACCTTCAAACCTGCCTCTCTTATAGAACAACCTAACTACCCAAACTATCTAAATCCCCAAACTATTGAACCTTCAAACCTGCCTCTCTTATAGAACAACCTAACTACCCAAACTAACTAAATCCCCAAACTATTGAACCTTCAAACCTGCCTCTCTTATATAACTAACGACCATAACTATCTAAATCCCCAAACTATTAAACCTTCAAACCTGCCTCTCTTATATAACTAACAACCATAACTATCTAAATCCCCAAACTATTGAACCTTCAAACCTGCCTCTCTTACATAACTAACAACCAAAACTATCTAAATCCCCAAACACACACAGTTACGAGTAGAAATGCACGCACACAAACACACGTGCGTGGATGCACACACACAAACACATACAGTCCACACTGTCACTCTTGTCGTCTAATAATCCCACTGACACACATTCATACTCAGACAGTATGAAGGAGAGGATTGTACTCACCTCCACGGGGTAGGCTGTGGTGGGGACGTAGCGAATAACGAAGCCACATCTGCGTCTGTGGGACGTGTTGGGTTCACTGGCGTGGACTGTCAGCCCGTCGTGGATCTGACGAGAGAAATGTAGGATATGAGCCGTGCTTATCTGCCAAAAATGTAAGTGCCAGGGCCCAATGTGTTACTCACTGGTCCACTGCAGCTGGCAAGGCCCGCGTCACTTTTTTACCTTTAAGTTTTGTCATTTTTTTAAAGCTATATTAAATCATTTAGTTCTCTACTAATGAAAGTTAGTTAAAAATACACACACACTGCCACCTATATGGTGGTTTCTCAGACATATGTGCCTTTGTTTACAGAAAAGCACCGGAAAACACTGGCACAAATTAAGCACTGGATATGGGACAGAGAAAAGACAGGCAGCGCCTTGGGGAAACTGAGTACATAGTCCTGAGGCACCCCAAGGAAAGCTGTGAGTGCAGAGCGCTGGTGCACCCCAGGGGGAGCTGTGAGTACACAGTGCTGGTGCACCTCCGGGGGAACTGTGAGTACACAGTGCTGGTGCACCCGGGGGAGCTGTGAGTACACAGTGCGGGTGCACCCCGGGGAGCTGTGAGTACACAGTGCTGGTGCACCCCAGGGAGAGCTGTGAGTACACAGTGCTGGTGCACCCCAGGGGGAGCTGTGAGTACACAGTGCGGGTGCATGCCCAGGGGGAGCTGTGAGTACACAGTGTGGGCGCTTCTCTATGGTAAGCTGTAAGTACACAGTGTGAGTGCACCCGGGGGAGCTGTGAGTACAGAGTACACAGAGTTGACGCACCCTCATAGAAAGCTGTGAGTACACAGGTTGGTGCACCGTCATCGGGAGCTGTGAGTCCACAGTGCTGGCGCACCCTCAAAGAAAGCTGTAAGTACAGGGAGGTACAGTACATGGGCACCCTTAAGGTGGGGTAGTGAGTACACAGTACATGGGCACCCTTAAGGTGGGGTAGTGAGTACACAGTACATGGGCACCCTTAAGGGGGGGGGGGGGTATTGAGTACACAGTTCTGGGGACCTTTAAGGAGGGGGTAGTGAGTACACAGTTCTGGGGCACCTTTAAGGGGGGCTGTGAGTACACAGTTCTGGGACACCTTTAAGGGGGGTTGTGAGTACACAGTAATGGAGACAAAAGGCTCATTATGGGAAGGGCGGTGCCATAAATTGATGGATGTCTTGGCCCCGGCCACGTCCCGACTGCCTCATTTATAAGTGGGGGAATCACTGGTCTGCCTGACACCCACAATGCACCGGGCTCAAGTATCATGGCTTTTCATGTTACTTCGTAACGTTGCAGTAACCCCTTGCTTGTTTGCCTGTGGGAATAACGACAACTGTGAGACATGAGTCCAGGAAACGACAGAGCGCTGTGAACTCACCGACATCTGCCCAGCCTGAAGAGGACACTCCACCGCCTTCTCTGCATCAACCAGGTGCCGCGGAATCTCCTGATTGGTGGACAGCATGTTTCCGGGGGTCATTGCTGTGCCGTGCTCCAGGACACCTTGTTTGTGACTTCCTGCAGAAGAAAAGAGGGTTGGAGTAAGGGGGGCACTGATTCCTGGCCTGGGTACTCATGCAGTCCCCGCCTCTGTCTAAAATGAGGTGTCAGCACGGGCCACACCCACAATAATTATACACACATTTACCTTTAATTATCATGAGTGGTAAAGGCATCTGCGTGGTAAAGGAAGCGTGGTAAAGGCATGCGTGGAAAAGACTGTGTGGTAAAGGCATCTGGGTTGTAAAGGAAGCGTGGTAAAGGTTGCGTGGAAAAGACTGCGTGGTAAAGGCATCTGCAGGGTAAAGGCATGCATGGAAAAGACTGCGTGGTAAAGGCATTTGCGTGGTAAAGGTAGCGTGGTAAAGGCATGCATGGAAAAGACGCCTGGTAAAGGATGTTTTTCATCTAACAGAGGACTGCGGCTTCTAAATAAAGAGAGAGCCATCTCTGAACACTAGAACCCCGCGAGGACCCAGGGGATCTTTCATCCAGGCCTCCACAGCCCCCACGAGTCTAGCCTCTGACACTAATCTGGGTGAAGATTGTAGGCTCCTACTAGAGCCCTGTCTGGCCAACCCTGTCCAATATCACTCTTTCAAGGCAGTGGTGCCCGTGTTTACAGGCAAAGACATCTCTGCCTGTAGAACCATAAGCAGCGTCCCTCTGTTAGGACCTCGTGTCCCCCCGCTCCAGCTGTACAGTAAAGCACGGGTCAGGGTTTGATTGGCTTTGAAAAAAGTTGGCCCGGGCACCCTGAAAAAAGTGCCCCTTATTTGCGGATTGCGGGCAAGATTTACAAGGACTGGCGCATCCTTGCAGATTAGCAGTGATGCGCCAGTAACGATGCGATTCACAATTCTCCTTGCGCCACCACGGATGCGTCGCATTTACAATGCAGAACACCGTGGCGCAGGGATAGACAGATGTGTGTCACATCTGATGGTGTAAGGTCGGTGCATGGCTGGAGTCATGTCGCAGGTGCAACGCTACTCCAGCAATGTTCAGGGACCGCCCATACCTAACGTGCTGGCCCACTCCTTACGCCTGCTTGAAGCAGGCGTAAGGTTTCGTCGCAGCAGCCTCTGAAAAATGACTGTGAAATCTTGTAGATTTCACACCGTCACTTTTACGGGGTTTTTTCCGATGGAACGCCCACCCTGCATACCTTAAACCTGACGCAGGTTTAATGTGGTGCAGGGCTTCACAACGTGACGCATCTCCCTAGATGCGTCAGGTTGTAAATAAGTCGCAACGTGGTGCATGGTTTACGCCGCCGCTGAGTCACAGAAGTGACGCAACAACGGCGTAAATGTGACGCAATTGACTTGTAAATCTGCACCCGTCTTTTTTTAAAACATTGCTTCAGTGTTTTAAGTGTTATAAAAAGAAGTTGGGGGATTTCTATAAGAGAGGTGTGTTTTATCTTAACTTTACTAAGATTTAAAAAATGCGATGATTGTTGCTAGGACTCTGTGTTGTTGGAATAGTTTACACTGGTGAACCACACCTGAATATAAGTGAGGCCACTTAATCTCAGCCCCCCTGCCCCTGCTCAATCTGCATACATTAATGGGCGGGGCCAGCCGGAGACTGGGAATGATACCTCCGCCCCCTTGGTAAAAGGGGGGTAACGGAGGTCCATCTGCCTCCGCAAAGGCTGCTCAGGCCCCCACTGGGTGGAGCAGCACAGACAGCCCATATCGGCCACCACGCTGCCCAAAAAAGCGGCCCACAGCTGCAACTCAGATACCAGCCCATCGCCCATTGCCCGAGAGCCCCCTTACCAATCCGACCCTGGCACGGTTCCCTCCGATCACACTGGGGCGCTCGTACATAGCAGCATGGACTTGCTCCATCCTGAGATATAGTTGTGACCCACATGGTGCTGAGGGCGCCAGAACGTGTGTGGAGCCCGCGTTCTATCTCCAGACTTTCTGTACAAAGACAACATCCCTGTGTCAGGACAGCAGTGGACTCCGATAGAGAAGTAGACAATTTGTCAACACCACTGAGTCAAGGCCCAAGGGCTTCAACAATATTAGCCTGCTGTACCCCTGCTTGTCTGGACTCTGACTCATTGTGAATGAATGCACCGTCTTCCTTTCATATAACTCTCTCCCACATCCCTATGTCGCGACATTGAGGCTCCTTGGTTAACTGATGGCCTCCCCTGCTGTATAGTCCTGTCCCAGATCCCTATGTCACAACACTGGGGCTCAAGGTAAAGAGATGGCCTATCTATCTCCCATGCTGTGGAGCCCTGTCCTAGATTCTTATGTGATTACATTGGGGCTCACCAGTAGAGTATTAGCCCATCCCCCATTCTCAGCCAATCAGTGTTACAGCTCCAGGCTGTTGCGATGCATGCATTGACTATGGGAGCTTATCCATACCTGGAATAACCTGCAGGACACCATTCTCTGCGTCTACGTCATCCAGGGCAAGCCACACTGAGGCCACTGGGCCCCCCTCGAAGCCCCAATACCTGGAAGTAAAAGGAGGAGAACACTGTCAGCCAAACATCGGCAGACCCCGGGGCAAGAGGATGGCACACGAGGGCACAGGATGGCACGTGACAGGATGGCACATGAGGGCATAGAATGGCACATGAGGGCACAGGATGGCACATGAGGTCACATCATAGCACATGAGGGCTCAGGATGACACATGAGGGCACAGGATGGCACATGAGGGCACAGGATGGCACATAAATGGATAGGATGGCACAGGATGGCACATGATGATACAGAATAACCCATGAGAGCACAGTATGGCACATGAGGGCACAGGATAGCACATGAGGGTACGGGATGGTACATGAGGGCACAGGATGGAACATGATGGTACAGGATAATACATGAGAGCACAGTATGGCCCATGAGGGCACAGGATGGCACACGAGGGCACAGGATGGCTATTGATGACACAGGATGGCACATCAAGGCATGGATGGCACATTTTGACACATGAGGGCACAGGATGGCATATGATGGCACAGAATGGCACAAGAGGACACACAATAGCACATGAGGGCAGAGGGTGACACATGAGGGCACAGGATATTATACAAAGGGCATAGGATAACACATGGAGGGACAGGATGGCACAGGATGGTGCATGAGGGCATAAAAAGCCACATGATGGCACACAAGGGCACAGGATGACACAGGGTGATGTGTGTCTGGTAGTGCAGCCAGCCTTATGCCGTCATGTACTGCCTAGATGAAAGATGCTGTAATCTATGCTGTGTGTGCACCCCGCACCGCCCTGTGTATTTAACACCACATGGTGCCCACCAGGTAGCCTGTTATTCAGACCTCACCAGGCTGAGGGGGCAGGAATGCCATCCTTTGGCCTTACCCTTGAAGTACAAACAGACACATCACCCCTGCTGAGCCCTCCCCTCCCCCACCCTGGAGCCAGCACCGCGCAGTCTGACTTACTTGATGTCCTGGTGCCAGGCCACGTAGGGGGCGCTGATCCCTCGGTGGGGCACGTCGGAGGCCGGGTATTTACAGATGAACCTGGAGTCCAGCAGGACCACATGGGGCCCCAGCACAGCGGTGATGGCCTGGAGGGTGTGCGGGTGAGTGGCGAGGCCCAGTACCCAGGGCAGGCGCAGGTGGGCGTTGTGCAGGCTGTACTGGGCGTGCTCCTTCCCTGTAGGGTGAGAAAGCAAAAGACACACAGATGATGGACGGAATGCAAAGCAAATCAAACATTCACCCCCAGTCAAGAGGTCTGGGTTCAATCCATCGTTCTTTTACTCACCTTGCCACCCCAGTTTAGACCCAGCCTGCAGGGGACACAAGGAGGGGGGTTAGTCTCTACCCCAAGAGGCCTCTAAACGGAGGGGCTTATATATGGGAATGGTGGCACTGAGCAGCGCAGCAAAAAACATTCCTGCGCCGTCCTGGTCCACTGGAAAAGGGCAGGAACGCGCCGCATTTATCCAATACGGTGCATTGTTTTCCTTTCTCCCTGCGCTGGCGCCGTTTCTGCAGCCTAGTGCCAACGCTGGCACCCTTGCACCATGGTGCAGCACTGCCTGTGTTACTGGCGGGATTGTATTAGCGCAGGAAGGGGCTCCTTCCAGCATATAAACAATCCATAGAGGCATTCTCCTCTGTCTAGGTGTGCTGCAGAATGCAGCACACATGGAAAGTTAAAAACAAGTAGAAATAAAGATATTTCTCCTCTTTACAGCCACCATACACAAGACACAAGCAACATAAAGCAGATACAGCCGCCATACACAAGATACAACCAACATAAATCAGATACAGCCACCAGACACAAGATACAAGCAACATAAAGCAGATACAGCAATCACACTCTTGACACAGCCACCAGACACAAGATACAAGCAACATAAAGCAGATACAGCCACCAGACACAAGATACAAGCAACATAAAGCAGATACGGCCGCCAGACACAAGCAACATAAAGCAGATACAGCCACCAGACACAAGATACAAGCAACATAAAGCAGATACAGCCACCAGACACAAGATACAAGCAACATAAAGCAGATACAGCCACCAGACACAAGATACAAGCAACATAAAGCAGATACAGCAATCATACTCTTGACACAGCCACCAGACACAAGATACAAGCAACATAAAGCAGATACAGCCACCAGACACAAGATACAAGCAACATAAAGCAGATACAGCAATCACACTCTTGACACAGCCACCAGACACAAGATACAAGCAACATAAAGCAGATACAGCCACCAGACACAAGATACAAGCAGCATAAAGCAGATACAGCCACCAGACACAAGATACAAGCAACATAAAGCAGATACAGCAATCACACTCTTGACACAGCCACCAGACACAAGATACAAGCAACATAAAGCAGATACAGCCACCAGACACAAGATACAAGCCGCATAAAGCAGATACAGCCACCAGACACAAGATACAAGCAACATAAAGCAGATACAGCAATCACACTCTTGACACAGCCACCAGACACAAGATACAAGCAACATAAAGCAGATACAGCCACCATACACAAGATACAACCAACATAAATCAGATACATCCACCAGACACAAGATACAAGCAACATAAAGCAGATACAGCAATCATACTCTTGATACAGCCACCAGACACAAGATACAAGCAACATAAAGCAGATACAGCCACCATACACAAGATACAACCAACATAAATCAGATACATCCACCAGACACAAGATACAAGCAACATAAAGCAGATACAGCAATCATACTCTTGACACAGCCACCAGACACAAGATACAAGCAACATAAAGCAGATACAGCCACCATACACAAGATACAACCAACATAAATCAGATACATCCACCAGACACAAGATACAAGCAACATAAAGCAGATACAGCCACCAGACACAAGATACAAGCAACATAAAGCAGATACAGCAATCATACTCTTGATACAGCCACCAGACACAAGATACAACCAAATAAAGATATTTCTCCTCGTTAGGCCTCACCTTGGGAGCCATAATTTTTTAACACATTCCTAGATTTACAAGACCTTGTAAATCTGCGTCAAAAACGATGAGTTGCGACACCCACGCAACGCCCATGGAACGCCTTCCGGGCACAGTGTAACGCAACGCAGTGATTTGCGCTGCGTTGCCTTTCTCCATATTTGTGAAGCCGCTCAGGGCCACGCAGGGTGGCTTTGCGGGGCTTCATAAATTTGGCTTGGGGCTTTGCCTCGTGCATGTACCACTTAGCATGATGCAAGCATGACGCAAGGCCCTCATAAAAAAGCCCCGAGAGATAAGGCTGCCCTCCCTGCACCTACCAAACTCCTGCTCCAGCTCCTCGAAGGCCCTCCTGGCGCCCTCCAGCTCCTCCGGGTCCAGCACTGGCACTGACGTCAGGAAGCCCCGGGCATCATAAAGGGTCTTCATGTGCTGAGGGTCCGCCTCCATGATGAGGGCGAGGACTCGGACCCCGCTTCTTGTGCAAGGGATGGGGTCTGCCGCCGGGCTCCTGAGAGCTGAGCCCCAGATGTGGATATGTTCCTCTGGGACCGGACTCCAGATGTTGCCCTTCACCTCCAGAGGTGCTGATTCTCCAGGCGTTTTCTTCTGGCTCCCAAGACGCAGGTGCTCCAGATGTGGCCCTTAGGCTTCCCAGGTGCTGGAGATTCTGTACCCTGGTATTCAAGAGCTCCAGATGTGAGTGTTTCCTCCTGCCCCTTGCAGTGCTGGAGCTCCAGGTGTTGCTGGGGGTCACTGCCGCTGCTGTCCACCCTCCTCTGCCTCGGCATCTTATGTAGGGCCGCTCAGACCCGCCCCCGCCCCCGCCCCGGGGCAGCACTCCCATGACGTCACCACAGCCGGGGGCTGCTTTCGGTTTTTCCCATTAATCCCAGCTCATGACCCCAGGCTGCCTGGCATTGTGTAATCCTGGGCATGTCCGCAGCGGAGTCAGGGGGGAGGCACTGCAGACGCCAGCTCGGACGTTTCCTGGTGGTCCAAGGGGGCTGCCACAATGGGGTTCACGCGGGAGTCGTACAGTGATACCCCCAAATTATGGGACTTTGAAGTATGTATGAATAAAGAAACATTCCTTATTTACACTGAAGCCAGTATCGGGGTGTTACCGGTCCGAGGGGCTCCCGAGAGCAAAAGACGGGTCTAGGCCAGACCTGAAAAGAACAGGTCAGTAAAAGCAGCAGTGAAAGGCCGGAAAGTATCTGACCTCACGGGAACTGACGTCAATTCTTCTCCAGATAAGGATGTGAAGTCACAAACGCTTTGCCACAACGACGTCACAAGAGGTGAAGCCATGACGTTAAAGGGGTATGCTGACCCCAGCATAAGTGCAGCGCCCACACCCCAAATACAGACACCAGACACAGACACCACGGCTGACAGGCCAGATACAGACATCACACACACGAGGCAGAGCCTCACACGTGGGATACACGCGTCAAAGGCTACAGAATGGATTCTTCATATGAAGGATGCTGCCTTTATACATGGAATCCAGCCATCACACCGAAAAAAGCTATAATACACCAAGCATATCCGGATACACCATGGTTCAGCCCTCTGACGTATGAAGCAGGCCTCATATGCCAAATACAGCCACCAGACACAATATACAAGCAACATAAATCAGATACAGCCACCAGACACAAGATACAAGCAACATAAAGCAGATACAGCCACCAGACACAAGATACAACAACATAAAGCAGATACAGCCACCACACACAAGATACAAGCAACATAAATCAGATACAGCCACCAGACACAAGATACAAGCAACATAAAGCAGATACAGCCACCAGACACAAGATACAAGCAACATAAATCAGATACAGCCACCAGACACAAGATACAACAACATAAATCAGATACTGCCACCAGACACAAGATACAAGCAACATAAATCAGATACAGCCACCAGACACAAGATACAAGCAACATAAAGCAGATACAGCCACCAGACACAAGATACAACAAGCAACATAAATCAGATACTGCCACCAGACACAAGATACAACAACATAAATCAGATACAGCCACCAGACACAAGATACAAGCAACATAAAGCAGATACAGCCACCAGACACAAGATCCAAGCAACATAAATCAGATACAGCCACCAGACACAAGATACAACAACATAAATCAGATACTGCCACCAGACACAAGATACAAGCAACATAAATCAGATACAGCCACCAGACACAAGATACAAGCAACATAAATCAGACACAGCCACCAGACACAAGATACAAGCAACATAAAGCAGATACAGCCACCAGACACAAGATCCAAGCAACATAAATCAGATACAGCCACCAGACACAAGATACAAGCAACATAAATCAGATACAGCCACCAGACACAAGATACAACAACATAAATCAGATACTGCCACCAGACACAAGATACAAGCAACATAAATCAGATACAGCCACCAGACACAAGATACAAGCAACATAAATCAGATACATCCACCAGACACAAGATACAGGCAACATAAAGCAGATACAGCCACCAGACACAAGATACAAGCAACATAAATCAGACACAGCCACCAGACACAAGATACAAGCAACATAAAGCAGATACAGCCACCAGACACAAGATCTAAGCAACATAAATCAGATACAGCCACCAGACACAAGATACAAGCAACATAAATCAGATACAGCCACCAGACACAAGATACAACAACATAAATCAGATACTGCCACCAGACACAAGATACAAGCAACATAAATCAGATACAGCCACCAGACACAAGATACAAGCAACATAAATCAGATACATCCACCAGACACAAGATACAGGCAACATAAAGCAGATACAGCCACCAGACACAAGATACAAGCAACATACATCAGATACAGCAATTCTGGGGATACACGAAAGTAGGTTGCTTGGAGGTGCAGAGGGAACCTCGTGCACATGAGGTGTGAGACACGTGGAAAGTGTTGTGTGAAGTGACCAGTCATTACATCTAGGCGCCTGACCGTGTTTGTTGCAGTTTGATATAGCGCGAACTCGACCCAAGATATTGGAGCCTTTCACATGAGCACCAGATACCTTACCGGAGGACGCATTCATTTTTGGTAGGCACAGTGAGGTTCAGTGATTTGCCCAGAATCACAGGATGCCGAGCCAACGCCGAGACTCGAGCCTGGTTCCCCAGCTCCGTAGTCGGCAACTGTGGCCGTTACGCCTCATCCTTGTCATGAATACACAAACATTCCAAGAACAGGAACACAGCGTCCATCAAGTAACCCGTTAACTGATGGAGGAACACGAGACACGCATCTCCCCAGCCAGTGGGGGCTGTAAACTTGACCCCAGTGCCAGTAAGGCCTGACCCAGGGAAGGGCAGAGTCGAGGCATCCATTGCTCGAGACAGATGTGCTGTGAACCGCCTGGGGGCACTCGCCACTGTCCGGGTTCAAGGCTGGGTGTTGTTTCCTGCTGTTAATGTCCATTGTGATAACAACAGAGTGAAACAATTAGCCACCTCTGCCTGCTATTAACAGGGGAGGGGTCCCCCCAGAATAGAGCCCCGGGGTGCACTGGCCACAGTGGCGAGTGGGACTTCCCCGTGGCTGCTGCAGTGTGGGGGGTTTACACCTGCAGGGAAGTGACACTTCCTCTCTGGGGTACAGTGGAAACCCCCCCGGCTGCCTTGGGGCGTATTCCCTCCAAACTTGTTTAAGAAAGGTTCTCACTCCACAACCCAAACCCCCTGCAGAGGGCGCTTCTTGCTTTTTATTGGTGTAACATGGATCTGGTATAACACGCTATTGATGCCGTGACGTCAGTCCCGAAGAGGCTGATCTGGGTGATCGATCGAGTGGCTATGAACGGCGACCCCCGCTTTCTTTTTAAGGAAATGTTTCAGTTGAAAGGCGTGCAAAATGCTGCTGCTGGGCGGCGGTGTTACTGTTACCACTCTATACCATAAGCCAGTAGAAATCGGAAAGGGACTGCTGTTGCCATGATAGAACAAGCATTGAAAATGCAATAGGGAGAGGATATGGCCTTATGGCTAAAGCTGCCGACGTTGGAGCTGGGGAACTGGGTTTGAGCCTCGGCTGCGGCATCCCGTGATTCTGGGTAAATCATTGAGTCCACCCGTGCCTGCCAAAAACAAGATGGCCGTCTAAAAGTGAAAGCGGGCATAGTGCGCTGCAAATACAAAACAAGCTGTGGCCAGGGTTTAAGTGGGCCGGGTCTGATTGGTACTGAGCACCGGCAGTTTTTAGGTCTCGCTGAGCCAATGCGCTTGTGCATTGCTGGCGAGATTATAGTAAGGGGAAAAGTAAAGTCTACCAAAGACCTTTGGATTGCGGTTTATGGCCAGTGCATGTGAGGCATTTAAGCGCGAAGCTGGAATCTGGCATCGACTTGAAAGCAGCAGACTGCTTACGCCGGCGCGTGCTCGGCCTCACTTCCTGCTTCCCCTCTTACTTGCGTTATCGCTCACACCCCATATGCTCGTTCCCTCCCACCCTTGATGTATGCGTGTGCACGCCATCGCCAGCCACATAACAAACCACCATTTGTCTGTGCCTCGGCATCAGACTTCAAAGGCTGCCGCTCCACCGCCCCCCACGTGCACATAGCACACCACCATTTGTCTGTGCCTCAGCATCAGACTTCAAAGGCTGCCGCTCCCTTATACCACTATTTTAGTATTTGGTTTAGTGTCTGTCGCCTCTGCTTTCAGGTCCTCTTCATCTTCGATCCACCCGGAAACTTCTCTCCTGGTTGCCTGCAGCATCTTTCTTCCAGGCTCCATAGGAATCATCGACGAAACCCGACACACTTTGACACCTATGCACCCGCTTCCTGTGGGTGAGATAACGTGAGTACTTCGGTGCTCCTGTGGGTATTGACTATCCAACTGTCTAGGTTTTAAGTAACTTTCACCGAGTCCAGTTAGAAGTACCCTAAAATAACTAGTTTTCTTCTTTTACGTTCCCATTCATTCTCTATGGTAACGTGCGTGTGTGTTTAGACACTGCACGCGCATCCCGTGGGTCTCCTGCTTCCTAACTCTTGGTAGCTCAGCATAGCCCCAGCGATTCCCTAGGCTTATTCACTTTCCGTGTAGTGGTCCTTATACCACTACTTTAGAATATGGTTTAGCGTGCCCCTAGGGCCCTACTGTATTTTGTGCAACTTACTGTATTTTAATTGAATATCTTGTATTGTGCTTGTGCCTCTGACCTCATAAAGAGTTCAGAGGGTTGGTCTAGTAATAAATAACATATATGTTTTATATATATCCTGTGTGGTGTCCTTTCATTTGGTATTAAAGGGGTTACATATGGTAAAACAGCTGGCTTCACATGCCCTCTTGAGTTTAGCCTAAGACCTAAGACTGCTTTGTCCATGCTACCACTAGGATAGCTGGTCTATAAGGCTGACTTTACAACCATCACCATAAGGGTTGTTTGGACCGGTGCAAGGTGCTCACTAGAATAGTGAACATCATATACCAGGCCAACTTCTCACATACTGGTCATTCATCCCCTTTCTATGCTCATCCTTTCGCGCGCCATTGCCTGTGTATGCTCAACAGGTTGTTGCACTTAAACACCCCGCACCCACCTCGGTGGTCTGTGTTTTCTTTCACTTCTGTGTGACTCTTGATTCCTTCTGTCTGCTTGTTCAGCCCTCCACACTCTTATCCACCCATCTGTGTCTGGCTCCCCACGGTCACTCCTTTTGCTTTTTCTCTGGACATGCTCTGAGAGTGAGGCTCTGTTTGCTCACTTGATCTACGGCTGCGCACAGTATGAACTCTGCTATGCGCCATATTTGAAAATATATTGACTTACCTTTTGAGGCTATTAGCAGTAAAAATGCAAAACTTGATTTGTACTGTGTGAAATACATCTCCTACAGTGTAGCAACTCGCAATGTGTCTTGACATCTGCACAACTAAGATTTTCTTTCTAGGTTAGCCAATCAGACTTGTCAGGACACCGAAGTACAGAAACTTGCAGTGTTAGGTGTGTGCACAAACTAGTATGGGTTATGAAGAGTGGAACTCTCATACTTTGTGCTAGCCCAGGATGCTTGTTTCCATTCCAGGGAAGTCATGGCTTGGCAGTTCGCCCTCACTTTATCTATCTATCTCCCACACTCTATCTATTGCCCTCACTCTATCGGCCTCACTCTATCTATCTATCGGCCTCACTCTATCTATCGGCCTCTCTCTATCTATCGCCCTCACTCTATCTATCTATCGCCCTCTAGCTATCTATCACCCTAACTCTATCTATCTATTGCCCTCACTCTATCTATCGCCCTCACTCTATCTATCTATCTCCAACACTCTATCTATTGCCCTTACTCTATCGGCCTCACTCTATCTATCTATCGGCCTCACTCTATCTATCGGCCTCACTCTATCTATCGCCCTCACTCTATCTATCGCCCTCTAGCTATCTATCACCCTCACTCTATCTATCTATTGCCCTCACTCTATCTACTGCCCTCACTCTATCTATCTATCGCCCTCACTCTATCTATTGCACTCACTCAATCTATCTATTGCCCTCACTCTATCTATCTATTGCCCTCATTTTATCTAGGCATCACTATCAGAGGCATCACAGAGCTGCTTGCCTTTAGGAAGGCCCTGAAAACGTGGCTATTTAACCCTGTGATTAGGCCTTAGGACGATATCTGACATAGTGCCAGGAAGCCCTTAGGCAGCAGTGCGCTCTATAAATATCACTAGCATAACATAACATAACATAACATCCATCTATTGCTCTCACTCTAGCGCCCTCTGTCTATCTCCCTCACTCTATCTATCGCCCTCACTCTATCTATCGTCCTTATTCTATCTATCGCCCTCATTCTATCTATCTATCACCCTCACTCTATCTATCGCCCTCACTCTATCTATCTATCGCCCTCACTCTATCTATCACCCTCACTCTATCTATCGCCCTCACACTATCTGTCCATCTATCGCCCTCACTCTATCTATCTATCCCACTCACTCTATCTATCGCCCTCATTATATCTATCACCCTCACTCTATCTATTGCCCTCACTCTTTCTATCTATTGCCCTCACTCTATCTATCTATCCCCCTCACTCTATCGCCTTCACTCTATCTATCGCCCTCACTCTATCCATCGCCCTCTCTCTATCTATCGCCCTCACTCTGTCTATCTATCGCCCTCACTCTATCTATATATCGCACTCACTCTATAGCATCACTCAGGGGCACCACAACATCAGTATGCGCTTCCACAGCATCACTGAACACGACAGCATCACTCGTCGCAACCACAACATCACTCAGCGCCACCACAACATCACTCAGTGCCACCACAGCATCAATCTGTGCAACCATTCAACAACAACTGGTTCAAATATGTTCTCTCAAAGTTTCAATCTTTATTACAAATGTCACAAAAAGATGTAAATATTTCACTTCTGTTCTTGGATTTTCGTCACAATAAAATACACTCAACATAATCTTCACAAAAGTTATTTACAAAAGTTTAAGCTATTGCCATTGTAAATTACAATAACTTTTATTTAAGTTAAAAAAAAACATAGAAGCCATTGTTATTTGTAATACCAATACATCTAAGTCACGTAAATAGAACATATTTATTTATTTAGAAAGTTTTATATACCGTGAACAAGACCCTTGCGGGTATCAGAGCGCTTTACAAGGTAAGTGTCTTAGATACATAAGTACAAGGTAAATAATATAAAGCTCAATGCTAGTCAATGATGGTGTAAACACCCTATCATAGATACGTAGGTATATGGTGCAAAACAAAACGTTCCATGAAGAACTTTTCTCTAGGCTCCAGATATTGCAAAATACTGCCGCAAGATTGGCTCTGAAGGGTCCGGGCGGAGGCTCCGACGATTGTTCCGCGGGGGAGGAACCGACATTAAAAGACCTCATGGCGGCTATCACTGGGGTCCGGACGTCCCTGGGGCAGAAGATGGAGACTCTTAATAACAAGCTGGACACTGTTTCAATAGAAATGGGGCTGATCAGGGCAGACCTTTCGAAGGCGAACGAGAAAGTCAAATCCCTGGAAGTTAAAACAACAAGCCTTATTGATGATGTGAACCAGCTGCAGCAGGAGGTGCGTGATCTTAGGTCCTCTAGGGAGTCTACTGATCGTCGGCTTGATGAATACAAAGGGCAGGCTCGACGCAACAATGTTCGCATCCTGGGAGTGCCGGAGAAGGCGGAGGGGCAGGCAACGGATCTGTTTATGGAGAACCTCATCCTCAATCATCTTAAACCTAAGGGCCTCAGTAAGTTTTTTATGGTGGAACGTGCCCACAGGATACTGGGTGGCAGGCCTCGGGTTGGGGCGAACCCAAGACCGATCATTGCTTGAGTCCTTAACTTTCGTGACCTGGATGCTATCCTGCAAGCGGCTCGTGCAGCGGATCCCCTGGAATTCAAGAATGCGACGCTTCAGTTCTTTCCGGACTTTACTCAGGCGGTGCAGAAGCAAAGGCAGAGGTTCTTATCGATCAAGAAGAAACTGAGAGACAAAGGCATGAGGTACGCCATGATGTTTCCTGCCCGCCTTCGAGTGGAACTTGATGGGAAGGCCTGGTTCTTTGATAATCTTGATGTGGCTGCGGACTGGTTGGATAGTGTTCAGTGGCCGGACAGGGAGTCCCGCGATCAGGGGGAAGCCGATGAACAATGACTTGGTTTAGCATGAGGTCATCTGGGGGCTGTAGATAGTTGTTTCGGGGGACGTTTCAGCGGGGGCTAGCGATAGGAGTTCCTGCAGATCTGTGCTTAGATTGTTTTGGGGATGCTTTATGGTGCGGGTATATCCACAAAGAGTTTGGGGAGGGGTAGATGGTGGGCACGCTCGTAATCCCTCCTCTGTTTTCTACTTTTAGATTTTTGTAGATTAGCTGGGGGCGACAGGCACACTGCTAGTTGTGGATGAGCGTAAGCTGTATGCAGGGGTGCAGGGAGGGGGGATGGGGGGGGTTTCGGGGTTTGTTTTTGTTTTATTGTATGTTTTTTTTTTTTACACTGGGTGCCGTCAGTCGATTCTGTAACGTCTTGGTATTGTGATGGCCTCCGTTAAAAGGGTGGTTGGGATTTCTGCACCGAGTTGGAATGTGAATGGGATTGGGGATGAGATCAAGAGAGGTATGGTTGGCCAGTTGATCCGGAGGCACTCCCCAGATGTGGTGTTATTGCAGGAGACTCACCTCATGGGAAAGCGATGCATGGCACTACACAGAGGGGGATACAAATTGGTCGCTCATGCTGGTTTCACAACTTTGTCGAGAGGGGTTGGGATTTTGGTCAAGAACTCCTTCCCGCTGGCCATCCAGGCCACATGGACCGATAATAGGGGTAGATATGCTGGGATTTCGGGGCTATGGGAAGGGAGGACTGTGACCTTTTTGTCTGTTTATGTCCCACCGGCCCTTCAGACCGATACTTTTCAGGACCTGTGCAAGATGTTTTTTGACGTTGCCTGTTGGGGTGTTGGTTGTTGGCGGTGATTTCAATGCAGTTATGAATGGTGAAGCTGATAGGTGTCCGGCTCTGGCTTTGTTGCCGTCCCGGAGATGGTTGACCGACTCTGTGGAAACTACTGGTCTGATTGATGGGTGGAGGCTTAAAAATCCCGGTGAATCTCAATATACACATGTTTCGACAGCACACAAGTCCCTTTCCAGGATAGATTATGTCTTGGTGCCGGCGGCACAGGCGGGTTGGATCCGGGAGGTGTGGCACTTGGCTACTGGGTTCTCGGATCACTCGCCGGTCTGGATTGGTTTGGACCTCAGCGGGCATGACGTGGCTAGAACTGCACCTATTAGCGCTTGGCGGTTGCGGGACCCTGCAGCTAAAAAGGAGATTGTGCGTGTTGCTGATAGTTATTTTCAAGAAAACGTCGGTACGGTGGACTCAAAATGTTCCCTGTGGGAAGCCTACAAAACTGTCCTCAGAGGGAAATTACTATCGTTTATTTCCGGGAAGAAGAGGGAGGGCCGTGCTGAGGTTGACAGAGTGGAAGCACATCTGTTAGCGCTAGAACCGGAGGTGTCGCTTGACTCCACCCCGGAGGGATGGCACCGCCTGCGCCTCCTTAAAGATGAGTATAGGAGCTTGGCTCGTGATAGGGCGAAGACACAACTGGCGGAGACCCAGAGCAGGGTGTACGAGCATGGAGATGTGGCCGGGAAGTTGATAGCCTGGCTGGAAAAGGGGGAATGGGCGTCGCGGTTGGTACCGGTACTGCAGCCCGTCGGCTCAGATAAAATAACGGACCCGCAGGAGATTGTGTGTGTTTTTTTTTTTTTAAACATTTTTATTTAAAGGTGACACAAGCATTTTAAACACATACAGACTATTTTGTTTAACAGAAATTCCAGAGTCTGCGTAAATATTACGAGAAGCAGTAAAAGAAGAAAGAAAAAGAAAGAATAGAAAGAGTAAAAGAAATTACAAAATAGTAAGAAGAGACAGGGCTCAATTTCACATTAATTCAATTCACAAATAGGAAACAAGCAGCCCCAAATTCTATCTATTTTAACCAGTGCTTTAGCACCTCTTTTCCTAGCTAACAGTAGTTCCATATGATGTATCTCTGTCACCAAGCACCACCATTCGTTTGCATGAGGTGATTGTTCCACTATCCATGCTCGAGCTATGACCAGCCTTGCACATGCTAATAGAATAAAAATTAAGTCTTGAAATGAAGAAGAGTTAAGTTGCAAGCCTAAAAGGATCATGTCTGATGATAATGGTACCTCGATTAGTTGTTTTGATCTCAGAATATTTTCTATGCTGTCCCAGAATGGAGTGAGAACAGGGCAGAGAACCAGCATATGTTCTAAATCAGTAGCCTGAGTATGACATTTTGGGCATTTGGTACGATCATTGAAAACGTTGTTGGGGCCCATTTACTTATTTGTAAAGGGGTATAGTAAAGTTGACATATCGTTTTATATGCTTGGAGTTTTAAGCTTGAAGAGTGGACTAATGTATCAATTTTGTTTAAAAAGAGGAAATGTCATTTGAACAAATACCGGTCGTAAACCGTAGAGCCCATTTCTGTGCTAATTTGGGACAATCTTCTATCTTGCCTTCAATAAAGCATTTGTATCCTTGACTAATGGTATTTTTCTTGTTCCCCACTCCTTTATACATGCACAGCCATAAGTCTGAGTCAACAATCTCTTTAAGGTTTAATTTCCCTATAAGGAAATCGCGTATTTGTATATACTTAAAATAAGTATTTGCAGGTAATTTATATAATAGCCTAAGTGAATCAAAGTCCAAGAAACCTGATGGCCCATATAGGTCCCCCAATATTACTATGCCTCAGTTCGCCCATATTTTACATCCTGAATAACTAAAGATACTTGGTAATCCCGGATTATTCCAAAGGGTTAAAAGGGAATGATAGAATGATGCTTTATTCTGAGTCATTACCATCTTCCATATGCTGATTATATCTTTTGCAGTCTTGAACTTAACTCTTTTAAAATAGTTCGGGTCATTATTTGTGGCCAAAAATTGTAAGGAATCTAATCCTAACATAAATTGGTGGAAGAAATATGGGTTACTAGAATTAAACAAGCTCTGTAACCGTCCCAAAAATGATGCAAAATAGTACATTCTGAAATCCGGAAAGTTAAGCCCTCCTTTAATGAAAGGTAGTTTCAGGGAAGAAAGTGCTCTATTATTCTTTTTAAAGCCCCATATAAAACTGCCCAATAAGCCGTCAAGTTTCCTAAAAAATATTTTATTTATCTTCAAAGGAATGCATCTAAATAAGTAAAAAAATGTATTTTGGCAAAATATTCATTTTAATAAGATTAATTCGCCCAATAAGGTTTAAAGGCACCTTATGCCATTTTTTAAGAAGAGCCTGAGTGTCTTTTAGTAAAACATCATAGTTCAATGCCATTATATCCTTGATATTAGATGTTATTTTGATACCTAGATAGGTAGCAGCGTGGCATATTCCCGTTATTGGTATCTGTGGTTTATAATTGGCTATAATTTGAGTCTTGCCTAGATTTAACTTGTATCCTGAAACTTCACAAAATGCATCTGCTTCTTTGATAATTCCTGCCATAGCTTCCATCCCATCAGTTGTATAAACTGCCAAATCATCCGCGTAAGCAGTAATTTTAAGCGATCTTGTCCCAGATGTAAATGGTTTTATCAACACCTGCTCTTGTATAGCATTAATAAAAGGTTCCATGGCAAGAGCAAATAATAAAGGTGAAAAGCGGGCATCCCTGCCGGGTCCCTCTCAAAATTGAAAATTTAGAAGAAAGTAAACAATCGTACCCAATTACAGCATTAGGGCAGTCATAAAGTGCTTGAATTTTCGTTAAAAATTTAGTTTTAAACCCAATTTCTTTAAGAATTACCCAGAGATAATCCCACCCCACTCGGTCAAAAGCTTTTTCAGCATCGTGTAGTATCATTCCGAGTGGGGAGGGATTAGTGGCTGCTATGTCAAACAGAGTAATAGCCGTGTTTACGTGTTGAGTTGTATCTCTGCCTACTACAAAGCCATGCTGATGTTCACTAACCAGCTTAGGCATGAGGGGGGAAAGTCTTGTGGCGATTAGTTTAGCGAATACCATGGCATCGGCATTAATCAAGGAGATTGGGCGGTAAGACCCGCATTCCGTAGGTGGTTTGTTCTTTTTTTAAAAAAAAATTATTTTAGCAGTGTTCCAAGAAGTCGGGGCCCTATCTGTTGTACTTATCTGATTAATAACTGCGCAAAATATTGGAAGTAATTCCTCGCAACATATTTTATAAATTTCAATCGGCAAGGTGTCATCCCCCGCAGCCTTCCCAGAGGGAAGAGAGAAGATAGCTGATTTTAGTTCTTCCTTAGTAAAATCTTTTTCCAGTTCTTCCATATCTACTATATCCTTCTCTAGCCGCCAATTGTTTCTAATGTAATTTTCCACTATCGCCGTAGGGGGGACACCCTCTGGGGTGTATAATTTAGTATAGTATTCTACAAATTGTTGCAATATCTGCTCTGGACTAGTATGATTAATACCATTTGCGCCTTCTATGCTCTTGATTAAAGAAGTAGATCTATCGTCATCAATTTTATAAGCGAGGATTTTACCTATTTTATCGCCGCTCTCGTATTGCGAGAATTTATATTTATGTAGTTTAGTCGTGGCTTTGTCTCTTAAAAATTACTTGGTCTCGCATCGTAATGTTATCAGCTTAGGTTCTAGTTTAGCTTTGTTTAGGTTATGAGAAGCCCCCGCATCTTCTTTTCTGATAATTTCAGCCAAATGTTCTTCTAGCCCCCTTATCCTTGATGTAATACAACGGATCTCTTCCTTACGATTGGCATTCTGTTGGATAATAAACTGTTGGGCGAAACCTCTGATGCTAGCTTTACAACAGTCCCAAACTGAGGTGACTTTAGCAGCATCAATATTAAACTCTAGAAATTCTTTTATGTGTTCTTTCAAAAGAGAAATAAACCTAGGATAAGATATCAGATGTCTGGGAAAGGAGAATAACCTAGGTTCTGTCTTTTTAGATACGATCTTGAAGATTACCACTATAGGGTTGTGATCAGATGTTACCTTTGGGCAGATCTCCATTTTACAGCCCTCCAAAATATGGGTCGTTGCCCAAGCCATATCTATGCGCGAGTACATTTTATGTGGTATTGAGTGGTAAGTATATCCTGCAAGCATAGGGTGAAGGTGCCTCCAAACGTCTTTCAGTTTATGTATGCGGGCTAGTTCTAGAATAGATGCCCTAGTCTTACTCATTCTTTGTGATGAAATGCCCTTGGTCGTATCTTTTGCGTAATTAATAACACAATTAAAATCCCCCATAAATAATAACTCCCCTTCCCAACCTAGTAGCTCAATATTTAATCGGTCAAAAATTGCTGCATCATCATGATTAGACCCATACACTGCACAGAGGGTATATTTGAGATTAGACAGCGTAATTTGAACAATTGCCCATCTTCCGGCTTTGTCTGATGCAACCCTATTAACTTCAACCTTAAATAGCCTTCAGTTCAAGAAGTCTTTATTCGATTAGTTCATCATAAAAGACATAAAATACAGTATAAACACATAAAACATTTAAAACAAGTATTAAATCATTGACATCTAATCAGCTTCTTATGGAACTATACAAAAGTTTAAAAGGGGGTCGAGCACGACCATACATCCATAGAATACACGATATTTAGACAATCACCACTAGGTTATTTTTAATAAACCTGCTTCTAAGCACCCAGGCCCACCCGGGAAACTTAGCAACCACCACAACAATAAGCGGATCCAGGTTAGTTTTTAACAATCTCATTGCTTCCACAGCCGATCTGGTGCCTAGGTGTCTACATACCGGTTTTAGCCATTTGGCTCTGGGGGCTGAGTATAGTGGGCACACGTACAAAAAATGATTCAGGCTTTCCCCAGTGCCATGACACTTAGGACAAAACCCCGATCTATCTATTCCCCACTTTTTAGTGAAGTCCCCTATGGGAAGTGAACCGCATCTAAATTGAAAATATAGTTTGCGGTCCAAAGGTTTTGTAATAGTGTCCCAGTACCCTTCTAACATGGGAGTGTCCTTATGTACAATAAACAATCCAAAGAGACTGCTCAAGCTCATTTTTGAGTACATGTTATGAGTCACCCATTCCCAATAACATTTTTTAAGTTCATTTTTTGATGGGAAATTGGCTGACTCGGGCGAGGACCACAAATCGCCAAAACCCAAAGAAAGTAAGGTGGCCTTAAGATCTCTAAACCATCCAATTTTTGTGGCACCAGAGCTATTTTTTACCTCCAGGCAGGCTTCTGCATAATGATGGAGTTCTGGCGTCGTCCACAGGCGGCGCCAGAATGTTAATGGGCGAAGTCTTGCTTGATCCTCCACCGTGTGGCACCCCAGGTCGTAAAGAAGGGGGATTAATGGTGTCGACTGAGGCAAACCTGTAGCCATTCTTAAAAACTTGTTTTGGGCATGTTTTAGCGAATCCAAATTACTTCCACCCCAGAGCTCCGCACCATATAGGACTGCTGATAAAACCTTTCCTCCATAGATCTTAATGAGCGGCAACATAGGCCTCGTGAATGACCCTTTGTGTTCCTTGATCAGAGCCCCGCCCAACTGTTGGTGTTTCATGGTCATAAGCTCAATCTGATGGGTCCAACTCAAGGTGTCACTAAAGGTAACTCCCAGATAGGTGAAGTACTTTGTCTGCTCCAGGGGGGTGTCCCCCATGGAAACCCTAGCCTTAACCTGTTTGTGCCCCCTTAAAACCATAAATTTGGTTTTGGACACGTTCACCTCCAACTCATGTTCGCTGCAGAAACTCTCGAACCTTGACAGTGCGTTCTGCAAGTCCTGTCTGGTTCGTGAAATCAAGAGAGTATCGTCAGCGAACATGAGCAGGGGGATTTTCATGCCAGCCAAACTAGGAGCATCCGTGGAAAAGTTGTCATAGTACTTGGTAACTCTATTGATATATAGAGAAAACAAGGTAGGTGCCAAAACACAACCTTGTCTGACACCTTTAGCCACTGGAAAGTTCTCTGTCACCTCACCGGGCTTGCCCCATCTTACAAATGCGTATGTCTGTGCATGGAGGTTCACTATAAGGCGGACCAAAATGGGAGGCATGCCCATATCTAATAGGCAGTTCCAAAGCCCGGCCCTCGGGACAAGGTCAAACGCAGACCTAAGGTCTACGAAGGCCGCGAATAAGTTTCCTTTACCCAAGGTGACCGTCTTCCAGTGCAGTAGCATAAAGCGAAATGCCTGGTCCAGGGTACTTACATGAGGTCTAAACCCAGCTTGAAGGGGGGTAAGAATGTTGTGATCCTCTATCCAGGCCTGAACCCTTGATAGAACAAGACGGGTTATGATCTTCTGGACCGCGTCAATAAGACTGATTGGCCGGTAGTTCGATGGAACCGACCGGTCACCCTTTTTGAAGATGGGCAGGATCTCAGCACCAGCCCAAGAGTCAGGTACCCGGGCGCCCCTGGCCAGCGCATTTACCAATTGCAATAGATACGGTGCCCATAGATCTTGGTCCTGCTGGAAAATGTCTGCTGGGATACAATCCGGACCAGGCACTTTACCCCTAGGGATGGCATTCAGGACTGTTTCAACCTCTTTGGCTGAAAACACAAGAGTGTCAAAAGTTAATGGCCAACTAATGGGATCTTGCCTGGCACTATGACATCTAAACTGTTCCTCAAAATGGGACACCCATTTCAGTTGATCAACAGATGCGGGGCTTGGGCGATCGTCCTGTGACTGACCCCACCTGAGGAGATGCCAAAACTGCTGGAGGTTCCTGGAGCCACAGGCCTCAGCTAAAAGAGTCCAGCGCTCATCATCCCATGCGGCTTTAGCCCGCCGTTTAACTTCATTATATGCCTTCCTACTGGTTTAATTAGGGCTGGGTTCTTTGATTTTAATGCCTTAAACAAAAGTGAATGGGACTCTCGGCAGGCTTCGTTATACCAATTAGCAGGTTTCCTCGCCTTCCCTATACCCTTGTTAGCTACAAATTTAACAAACAGTGACTTTAGGGACAGAAACAGGCTGGCATGAATATCAGAAATTTTAGAGATTGTCAGATCCAGGTTATCACACTTTTCAATTTCCCTTAAAGAGTTTGAAACCAGAGTTCTGATCTTTGTGCGTGTATTCACATCAACAGATACCTTTGGCCATCGAACCCCCCTCATATCATTAGTTAGTACCATGGCCTCTTGTACGGGATTGAGCTGTCGCACAATCGGCCCAGCAAAACTAAAGTCCTTCAATTCTGCTATGAGTGGTTCGTGATCACTTTCTGGTCGTGGCTTAACTATCATGTCTAATACTGTGGGCCACAGATTGATGTCAACTAGGATATAATCAATGCGACTGCTATGTCTGCCATTGAAGAATGTGGGGTTGCCCATCCTATCCGAGCTTACGCGACCGTTTACGGCACGCAGCCCCCAGTTCAGGCAGAGACCTTTGATGAATGTAGCGGCTTGAGACCACTTAGTGATCGGGGGTAGCTCAAGTTGTGGAATCCCCCACATCATGTCCTCTGCCTCAGTTAATAACCCATCCTCCCTGCTTAAGGGTTCAAAACAAGTATTGAGATCACCCATTACAACCACATGACCTGTTAATTGAGTAGAGCCTAGGAAATCATCCAAACATGTTAGAGTGGTTGAAACTCGACCACCCGAAATTCCTCTAGCATATACATTGAACAACAGAATGTCCAGCCCACTATTAGTTTTCATACTGATTATCAATATATCAGGGCAGTCGATATGAATTTCCTTCACAGAAACACCTGCAACTTGACGAACCCAAGTAGTAAGGCCCCCCATGGCCCTGCCTCTTTGGCCTCTAACTGCAGGTTTGTTAAAGCTCAGGAAGCCTGGAAGATACACTGGAAGGGTTGCCCAAGTCTCCTGAAAAGACCAAACATCACCTTGTCGTATGAAATCAGCCCAGTCAGGAGTACATATACAGGATTCAATTCCAGCCACATTCCAACATCCCATAGTGGTACCCTTTTCACAAACTTGGTCATACAGTACTGTTGCGTCTATTGGGAGGGGTTCTCTGGGCTGGAAAGAGGATTCTACAGGCAGAGGTACATCTGTAATCAATCTAACACAACAAATAATATCTGGGGGTCAAAAAATAAAGAAGAGAGTTTGACAGTAAGACCCACTATACCAGACAGTAACAGTGAGGGATAATAATTAGAGAGTGGTCGAGTCAAGACTCAAGGGTACCAGGAGGGAAATATTATTCCCATCAGAAGCCACACTGTACCGCCCTTGTTATCATCATATGGGATCTCCTTACCCAGGAGGCAAGACGGCCGGTAAACATTACCGTGACCGAGATGTAATATGAGGTATGAGAGCAGAACAGAGAAGTGTGGTGGTGGCTAATGAAAAAAGCAGCGTATAGTGATTTGGAGTGGAAAAGTGAAGGGTACTAAAATTAGGTGAATGGGTGGTAAAAGAATTTTAATGATAACCCCCAAACCCTAAGGTTAAAAGGCAGGTGTGGGTGCAGGTTTTAAATAATAACCGCACTTGTTAGTGGTCGACATGTTTCAGCATATGGTAAGATGTTCTTAATGCATTCCTCAGGACCTATATATAATACACTACTGCTTGCGAAAAAATAAATTAAAAGGTGTCACCTGAAATCCAGGGGTGCTCAACCGTATACTGTCAATGAAATGGTACGGGATCCAACATGTAAAACAAATCAACAAACAAACACACAAATAACACAACACACGTTATTATTTGTATTCATTGTGACATTGCACACTGTTCAATCATACCTGGTCGTTATTCCGAGTATGCACTCACCCTTACGTGTAGGCTGAGGAGCTTCACCCCACCTGGCTGCAGCGCAGGTAAAAGGAGCACCGCTCTGTGAGAGATCACATAACGTTTAATCGAGCGGTTGGTATTAAAACAATAAACTATTTGAGTAGCAAAACATACTTTGAGATGGCAGGTTATCTGAGACAATTATAACCAGGCTGGGCGTAGGCGCCGTATTCTGTCATAACTCAGGAGCAATGACCACACATAGGGGAGCAAAAGAGCCGATCCGCGTCAGTTGCAGTCGGAAGACACTGACGGAAAATGTTTCTTACTTAAGACGCTTAATAGCATCCTGTCAGTTACAGTAAACGCACACGGCTAAACCGCTACGTGTTATAAAGCAGCGTACAGAGTGGAGAGAAGCGCTGCATTAGCTCAATATCAGGCTGGCCTCTAGCGGCAAATATGAGCAGGGCGAGGCAATCGAATTTTACGCATAATGCGTGGCATCATGCATTCACTCACCTAACCGTCGGCGTCTCCAGGCAGTCTTCAGTACTGCTCGGGGGGGCGCCGACCGCCGAGTGAGCTAGCGTTTTGTGTGATTCACGGACCCAGAGGATTCTACAGGCAGAGGTACATCTGTAATCAACCCTTCCCTTGTCAAGCATATTGACCCAGCCTGTGTAGTTGGCTCGGGGTGTACGCCCGTGAAAGAAACATCCATGGGGTGCAGTGAGGTGGATAGCAGAGCTGATATGTCAAGCTCTCTTGAATGAACTATACATCCCTCCTCACCACACTGGGGTCTGTCTTTAGGACTTTCAACATTACATAGAGGGATACTCGAGTGTAAGGGTCGTCATCCCTTTTCTCAAGTGCTGGTCAGTCATTAGTCGACAACCCTGATAATGGGTCGTATAAGTTTCTCAAGGGTATGTTCCAAAGCTCTTTGGGATGGGTAGGCCTATTGGGATAGGGATTTGCTGGGTAGAAGCTTGGGGGCTGCTGTAACTGTATGAAGGCAGGTGTTGTAGGAACCATAGGATACGGGGGCTTGTTTGAGAATGGCAGATCCAATAAAGCTGGGGGACCTATGGGCTGGGTATAAAACTTAGCCCAGCCCGGCGTTTGTACTGGGCAGTTGTAACTAGATTGAATGTAGGAGCGATACTGCGCCTCTGGGTTAAACTGGGGTCCATGAAAACTTGGTGTAAAATTGGACCATTTTAGGAGGCTTTTGGTGTTTTTATTATTTCTACCGGGGGTTGATCTGTGTGATTGATCAGGGCCTCAGGATAGAAATAACTTAAGTTCCTTGTGGAGATCCCTCCCTCATTGTTTCCCACATACCAATCTGTAGGATGAGATACAACTCTATGGTCCCTAAAGTTAATGATCACTATATCCCCCTCTATATCCTTAGGGCGCACCCCAACCCACTGACATCTTCTGACCGTAACAATATCCCCATTAAGATTAGGAGGAAGGGGTCTATTTGTTTTCAGCCAAAAGATGACTTTGTTTTTTAAGCTTTTGTTGTTTTCTCTATCCCCTTCCGCAAAAGGTGGCACACCTGTCATAACAATAACAAAGTTCAGGGAGTCAGGGGGCAGGTCTACATTTTTCTTCAGTGGTAGGGGCTTATTGGTTTTACCATTGGAAACAGCAGGTTTACCCACCCCTTTCTTTGACTGCGGTGCTACTCCCTTAACAAGTGGTTTGTTGACTACCACACTAGGGTTTGCTTTAACAGAAGTATTTGTTGTAGAAGGTTTAGCAACCACAGACAACACTTTATTTGAAATAGTAACTTCTTTGGTAGCATTAATAGTTTGTTGGCTGGTAGTACTAGTTATTTTGCCAGCAACAGGGTAAGATCCGGGGGGTTTGTTGGATGAGCCCTTGTTCTTATCCAGGCTAGAGGAATGTATAGGCTCAATGGTTGCCAATAGGCGATCCAATTTTTCACCCATTGTCCTAACACGCTCCAGCAGGGGTAGCATATATGATTTAATGAGCTTCTCTATAATACCATAGGACACCTCATTTACCCCTACGGTAGCTAACTCGTGGGATACCAGATCGTGTGTGTCTGATTGTAATGGCTCTACAATATGTGGGGGGCCTAACTCAATGATTGATTTGGGTAGGGGTGGTGGTGGTGTCTGGCAGCTACATCCTTTCCTTTTTACCCCGCCCTTTCTCCTTTTTTTCCTCGGTGGAGAATGCCCAACCCTCTTGGCCTTTTCGGGCGTGGTTCTAGATTTACATGCACTCGTTTCGGGTATGCTCTCGCCTGGGTCGATACAAACCAGTGACAGGTTGGGCAACATGGGGCTTGGTTCTGTTTCCCTGATAAGGGTCTCGGGGATGTTTGTTTTGACGAAGCTTGAGTGATCAATAGGGGGACAAACTAGGTGACCTCCACTGGTGGCACTGCTACAGGGCGGGGAGATAGCAGGGAACCTAAATATACTAGGGGTTTGGTTAAGATCAGTAGCATCGACCTCAATAGAGCTCAAACCTTGGACGGCTAATTCTTGGGTATTGTTTGAAACTGACAATGCTGGCAGTGGATTTTTCTTTAGCTGCTCGATTGAGCGTCGGGGCTCAGCTCTTCTCTCTGCAAGGAGTAAGTCCATATCTACCTCCTTGGTAGATTTCTTAAAAAATGTATCTAAAGGGCCAAGAACAGAGACACTCACACCGGGCGGGGCAGAGTGACTCATGTCAAGGGAGGATAGTTTATGCTATTAACACTTGGTGAAACAAACTAAAAACACAACTGGCTATACACAGTGAGAGGATGCAAAGACACAGCATACGACAACAAGATGAAAAAGACCTGGCCCAGCCCGGCCTCCTGCGGCCCCGGACGGCCACAGACGGTCCCGCCCTTGTCCCGGGCTTCTCCCGGCGCCCTCCCGCACGCTCCCGCGCAGCGGGGAATGTACCTGCTTAATGAGGCCATTCTAAGAGTCAGCGGGTGGGGGGGGGGCGGCAGGGAGAGCAGCCCAGCTGGTCCTAGGGCACGCAGGGACTCCTGGTCCACGGAGTCCCCGCGAATGCTCGCAGCCCTGCCGGTCAGGAAAATGCCCCTTCAACAGAGAAAGTCACGCAGAAGCTCGGAGCCGCGCTGCGGGACCCGCGAAGCGGGTCCGGCGAGGCGTGGGCTACAACGAGTTCTGCAGCAGCTGGCTCCCTTCAGACAAAGCAACAGGCTCCTCGCGGGTTCAGCAATGAGTTGCCAGGAAATCCTTCAATATGCCGGTGAGAAAGGCTTATCAGCAGACAGCGGGTGGGCGGGGCCGGCAGGGAGAGCAGCCCAGCTGGTCCTAGGGCACGCAGGGACTCCTGGTCCACGGAGTCCCCGCGAATGCTCGCAGCCCTGCCGGTCAGGAAAATGCCCCTTCAACAGAGAAAGTCACGCAGAAGCTCGGAGCCGCTCTGCGGGACCCGCGAAGCGGGTCCGGTGAGGCGTGGGCTACAACGAGTTCTGCAGCAGCTGGCTCCCTTCAGCCAAAGCAACAGGCTCCTCGCGGGTTCAGCAATGAGTTGCCAGGAAATCCTCCGATGTGCCGGTGAGAAAGGCTTATCAGCAGACAGCGGGTGGGCGGGGCCGGCAGGGAGAGCAGCCCAGCTGGTCCTAGGGCACGCAGGGACTCCTGGTCCACGGAGTCCCCGCGAATGCTCGCAGCCCTGCCGGTCAGGAAAATGCCCCTTCAACAGAGAAAGTCACGCAGAAGCTCGGAGCCGCGCTGCGGGACCCGCGAAGCGGGTCCGGCGAGGCGTGGGCTACAACGAGTTCTGCAGCTGGCTCCCTTCAGCCAAAGCAACAGGCTCCTCGCGGGTTCAGCAATGAGTTGCCAGGAAATCCCTTAAATAGCTTTCTCTTGAGTATAGCCACCCCACGGATAGAGGCATTCAATGGTGTGCATATTATAAGCTCATACCCCCCCTGCTCCAACATTTTCCTATCCTGGTATCTTATATGTGTTTCATTTAATATTGTATTGTATTGTATATTGGATTTATATAGCGCTTATCACCCAGGGGTCTCTAAGCACTTGCCTTGGGATCCCGTCCTGGCTTTTCCCTGTGAGATAGCCCCTACAGGGCATCCCCAAGGTGAAAGCCAGGCATCCCGCCGCGGGGGGGTTGTGGAGATTAAGCAAGCTTAATGCCCAGAGTTGCAGAGTGTGAACCCATGATTAGGTCAGGCACCGAAGCGAGAATTATCGAGTCCGTGGACATTTGAGCTCAAGACCCTGCCGCGTCGGGAATTGAACCCTGGTCCCGGGTCTGACCTCTGCTTCACGGTCTGCCTGCTCTAACCAGTGAGCCACACTTCTCCACAGTTTAATAGTGCAAAGTGAGGGTGTAGTAAAGTAGTCCACACGTGGTTTGTTTCCAGAACGTTTATTAGGTTCAATTCACCGAAGTGCTCCCAGCTTGACAGGACCGTAACTCATCAACATTCTAATGCTGCCTCAAGTGACAGCACGGGCCATACCAAGAGGGAAGGAAATGGGAGGGGGAAACAGAGGAGGGTGGGAGATACCAAGTGCAAAGTTACAACACATCATCCTCCCTAGGGAGACAAAGGGGAAAAAGGCATAGGACAGCTGAGAGGGCGAGGGGGCGAAGTGGAGAGGAGGGTGAAGTGGGGAAGTGAGAGAGTGAAAGAGAAAAATAAGAGAGAGATGGACAGATGAGCAAGGTGGGAAGGGAAGACTGCTGGGGGGCTGACAGGAAAGGCTGAGGGTCCCACACAGAGGACCTAAGCCCCGGTGAGAACCAGGGACGTCTAGAGGGATGAACCCCCAAGGCCTCTACCAAGGCTGGCAGGTGACCACTTTACACGAGATAAACAGTTTCTGAAAGGGCGGGGTGGAGGAATCCCGGGACGGGGGGTGGTTACCTGAAACCGGATCTAATCTTCACCCCCGTTCCTACCAACCGTAAAGAGACTTAAAATCCCCTTAATCTCCCGGTTAAATCTGATAGGGAGGGGTAAAATGTGGGCTGGACACCCCCCACATCCCGTCCACCCTGACCCCCTAAATTCTTAACAAGAGACCGTGAGACATCATGCTCTAAATAATACGGGTGACTGTGCTCAAGGAAATAATGTAAACACTGGTTGGATATCACAACCCCATAATCATGGCCCTAGGGGCCAACTATTCAGACTTATAGTTATTCTCAGTCAAATGTCACATGGGGTATACTGTAAACCAAGGTTGCTAGTTCTGTGATGGCCAACCCGATGTCAAATTTCTAGAAATCATCAGTTCAAAGTTACACAGGAGGTATTACTGTCAAAGAGAGTTTTAGTTCTGTGATGGCCAACCGAATGTCTTGGCCTTAATCCAACGTGGAAACCCGGACTGCCAGGCGGATGCTGCCGGGTATAGGTTTCCTAGGACTCCTGCTTTTCCGCTATGCCAGTCAGCCACCAGTCAATTCCTAAGTTTAGTTCGAGGAGTGAGCTTTGCACCTGATAGTGTGCCTCTTTGCCCTGCTCCACTGTCTCCACTAAATCTTCCCGGATACTAGGGAACTCTTTCACTATTGTGCTCCAGACTTCTCTCCCTCGTATCATCGCCTCCTCCTGGTGAGTGATAATAACTTTAAGGTCTTTCCTTTGGGTAGTTTCCTGGACCAGACCGCACTGCGTCTGCACCTTGTAACACCACGGACCTCATACACCTTTTCATCCTCGTTGTCTGGTCAAGGCCATCCTCCCACTTCGAATCTCTTTCCATACTCAGCACCTGAACCTCTTGACATGGGTTCATTCCATGAAACTTCTAGCCACTCTCTCCAAACATTGTGGCGAATAGGACTACACTTTTCCTCCTTTACTCCTTTGGTTGGTGTTGCCTTACATTTTCCTTTACTAACAACTTCTATTTCTTTTTTCCTACCTTCTTCACTTTTTTCCTTCACAGATTCCTTGCTCATATTCTTTCTCCTTTCTAGTCCTTTAAACGTACCACATTTTACTTTGAGATTGTCCATAACAAAAAAAAAATTCCATTCCCCTCTCCAAGCAGATCCTTTCCATGCCATCTCACCCTTATATGGTGGTTTCCTTTCTTTAAACCACTCGAACCTGGCTATTTGTGTACTGTTGATTCTCTCCAGATTACTCTTGTGTTCATTACTTTCTAGGTATATCATCAATCTTGATTTCCTTTGTTCCACCCCTCTCAGATCGAAGGGTTCAATTTCTGTGACGTAAATAGTATTACTTGTACCACTTTTCTTGTATCTCCATTCCAGCTCTTTGCTCCCTATTATGTCATTGTCATCGCTTATATACGTATTAAGATGTATGTTGGTCTCTTTGAGTTCAAATCCAAAAGCTCCAGCTAACTTACTTTTCCACCAACTCGTGCTCACCGTAGAATAATGTGACCTAGCATCAACGTTTTTATCAATTTCACTACCTCTTGAGTTGATAGTACACACCGGGTTAACTTTACTCATGTTCATCCCCAGTTTGTCATCTCCGATAACTTCATTCCTTTGTACATCACGGGACTTAACTTGCATATAATGATCCACTATATCTTCCATAACTACTACACCTACATTACTCTCAGCTCCCTCTTGGTTCTTCTTTTCAATGTCAATGTAGACTTCTTCCCCTCCTGCACCTAATCTATTAAACAACGTTTTCACCTTATCATTGGGAAGTAATGGTTTTTTTCATTCTCTTTTATAGCTTCAAAATTACGAAGATACTCCTTCCACTCTTCCCTAGTATTAGTATCATTGCCATCCCTTTCAAAAAATGGCTGTTTTGGAGATAAGTTATTCCTTTTTTTTATTTCCATGCTAATATTGCTATAAGACCGGGTTAATGGAACACAACCTGTAGGTTTCTCTCGGTACAGTTACTAGCGTTGCACGCAAAGGGTGAAAAGAGTAGGAATTTATACTCTTGACTGGTGAAATTTGAGATCAGCTCTCCTCATTAGCTTCAGCTGCTCAACTCACGTACTTTCTCCTATTTCAAAGCTCATCAACTCGGGTCTTACTCCTCTTTACAATCTCAATCTCACAAGAACGCCCGAAGTAGGTTATCATTTCATATCTTCATATCTTCTTTTTCCTTGTCCAAGCTCGCGGTGAGAACAATTTAAAAGAAAATTCTTTCCTCCTCCGCTCAGCTTTCCTCATTAGCTGCAGCTGCTCAACTCACGAACTTCCGCTTATTTCAAAGCTCATCAACTCGGGTCTTACTCCTCTTCACAATCTCAATCTCATAAGAACGCCCGAAGTAGATCATCAAATCATTTCTTCATCTTCTTTTTCCTTGTCCAAGCTCAACTTATTCCAGGGGAGAGCACCCCACTGACCCTGGCTCAGCTCCGTTTCCCTCGTCGCCACAAATGTAGTAAAGTAGTCCACACGTGGTTTGTTTCCAGAACGTTTATTAAGTTCAATTCACCAAAGTGCTCCCACCTTGACAGGACCGTAACTCATCAACATTCTAATGCTGCCTCAAGTGACAGCACGGGCCATACCAAGAGGGAAGGAAATGGGAGGGGGGAACAGAGGAAGGTGGGAGATACCAAGTGCAAAGTTACAACAGAGGGTTATACATTTTTAATTCTTCAAAGACAAGTTGTCTTTTGCTTTTATTATTAAGCCCTGAAACATTCCAAGCAAGTCAACTAACTTGACACATGTCTTAATTCAGATATGTCTTGAACAACTGTTTCAAGGAAGAAAAACCCTTCTAAAATTATAAATTTGTACCTCATATTGTGTCTGCTTGTGTCACCTTTTTCAGTTTCCCCTAAGTGAATGGGCAGCCAGTCAGTGGGAGCTCCCCAAGGACCCCCTCCCTCCGTATTAAATCATACATGAGTATCCTATTACCCTATTAGAAGAGTAGAGAAAAATGTAGAGAAAAATAGTAAGGTATGAAAAGCACCAATAGAAAAAGAAAATGAGAAAAAAAAGAGAGCCAACCCTCTATGATCTATCTGAGATCAGTGTTTTTTTGGAGGCTAATGATCATTAACCAATGAAGCAAGAAATTGCTCAGCCTCTTTAAAGTCATCAAATATGTGGGTGTGGCCTGCTTTTATAACTTTAAGCCTGGCGGGCTCCTGGAGATAGACCACTGCCCCCTTAGATTTTAAAGGGTCTATCAACTTTCACAGCTCCCATCGTTTATCCATTGTAGTTTTGCTAAGGTCAGACTTTGTGAAGAATGTAACATCATCCACCATCACCGGTGTATTGGGCCTGGCTTTGATGGATATTGCCTGTCTTAATAAAAAGTTTCCCAGATAAATCAGTATGGGTCTAGGAAATCGGCCATCTTTTTTCTTCGTAAACATAGGCAGTCTGTGAGCTCTTTGTATTTGGGAGTCCCAATCCCAATCGGATAGATCTGGGAAGGCTTTATGCAGAAACTTGATCATACATGCCTGGGCGTCTGTTCCTTCAGACCCCTCGGGAATTCCCAAAAATCGCAGATTCTGGCGCCTTTGGCGATTTTCCAAATCCTCAACCTTATTCTTGAGTGTCAAAATATCTCTATCCTGACAATCTGAAGATATAACAGTAGTAGCAAGAGTTTCTTCAACAGTAACAATCCTCTGCTGGATTTCAACAATCTCCTCAGTAACATTGTGTAGTTTACCTCTAACCTCCTGCAAACAACTCTGCATTTTACAGTTGTCTTCTCTTAATTGAGAAAAGCTATGCTGAACTTCTTGGCGATGTTCTAATATCGTCTTCAAAATTAAATCCAATGAGGTTCCCATGGGGGAGGCTGCAGGTGCTTGAGGTGGTTGTTGTTGTTGTTGGGGTGAAGTTGGTATCAGTGCTGGGTCTAATGCAGTAAGAGGAACCTGAGTGGGTTCACTGCAAGCGTGAAAAGAAGACAAGAAGTCAGCATTTTCACCCAATATAGTAGTGGAGCTGGAGCCATTACCTATTACCTTCTGAGAGGCGATTTGCAGAGGATCTGGAGATATATTTTTACTGGCGGATGTAGTCTTAAAGTTATTTATGCTATTATTGCCAGAGAGGCGCTTGGCTATAGTTTTTACTCCTCCTTTTGCCTGTATCCACTTACGCAGTGGGCTCTGATCTTTCAAAAGTTTTTCCCGGGCGCTGGCAGATGTCAATGTCGATGGCAAAATGTTAAAGCTCAAGCCTCTGCCCTTCTTAACCTTGATCTTAGCTTTCCCTTTCCTTTTTAAAAGACCAGTGTGTTTACCGTTGATCGTTATCACGGCGTCATCTTCAGTCTCTTCAGTCTCTTCACCCTCGGGCCCTCTCCAGCCCCTAGGTCCTCATACTCATCCTCGTTGGATTCTACTGCTGAAAAGTCGGTTGCAGTTTCATTAGATGCACTTGCTATGTTTGTGTTTATATGATTAGTAATCTCAATATCAATGGCTGAGTTGGCCGGTGAGTCAGGTTGATTAGATACCTCATTAGATACATCATCGGTGATCAGCCTCACACTCCCCGTATCAGATCCTGGGGTCTGTACCCCCCTGTTTGCCCCCTCAAGACCTTGACAGTTTTCAACAGAGCGCTGCACCGTATCTGCCTCAGACTGGCATGCGTTAACAGAAACTGTATTGGTGTCATCTGGCACTATAGGCGCGTCATTAGTGGTGGTAGTGCCAGCGTCTGATTGATTATTGGCCATGGGGCTAGTAGAAGAAGAAGCCAGAGGGTTAGCTAGTCCCTTATTGCTAGCAGTTACTGTTACATTCTTTCCAACACTTAATGATGTATCTTTCCCCCCTGAGGCCAGTAATACCGATGGGCGGATTACTACTTGTTTACTAACTTGTTTACCTTGCATGCTGGGGAAGAGAGCGTTCAGGGTAGTGGCAGATTTGGTAACAGCTTTTGGTGTTAATGGTGTTGCTGTTGACTCTACTAAGTACCTAATTCGCTCCGACGTGGGTAGAGGGACAGCACAGAGGCAGTGGGAGTTGGGGACCCGGATGCAGGAAATCAGAGAGTTGGGGGCACAGGTCATGATGAAGTTCCCTGCTGCCTTACGAGTTGTATGGACGAATAAAACTTACAACTTTACCTCCCCTCTAGAAGTGGATAGTTTCATCATTTCTTTGAAAGAAGCTCAGCACATGGAATAAGTATCAGGACAAGGATAAGGATAAGGTCACAGAATTTGGGTTAGACGAAGGGCCAAACATATAATTCCTATTTTTGCTTACTATATTTCTAGATCGTTGATGAAAAAAAAAAAAATATATATATATATATATATATATATATATATATATATATACTACAATAAAACTAGTAAGAGTGAAAAGGGAAGGTAAGAAGAAAAGGAAAAAAAATGCTCATATATAACCTATAAACAAAAAAACAAAAAAAAACCAAAATATATATATATATATATATATATATATATATATATATATATATATATATATATATATATATATATATATTTTCATCACGTATGATTAGTGTTAGTGTTGGTTTAGGTGCACCACGTTAGTTACATTTTTTTTGGAGGCCACAATCCAGGTTAGGGGTAGAGCTGTCGTATGGCGATACAATCGCCAAGGTTGAAATGGGGGGGTTCCTCATGGGGGGTGGAGGGAGGTGGTGGGAGGTGGATGGATAAAAAGAAAAGATATTTTCCTCATATACTTGTATTAGATGAAACTGACTTGTTAAGCAGAGTGAAATGGAGGCAAAAGACTCTTTCTTTGGTCATAACAAAATTGGATGACGGAGAATAAGACAAAGATAATTAGCTGGAATGTCAACGGATTAAGGGAAAATAGGAAATTCAATAGGATTTGTGAATTTTTGAACAAGTCTGGAGCTAACATTATATTCCTAGAAGAAACCCACCTAGAGCAGCAGGAATGCAAGGCAGCTTTTAAAAATCAAAAGTGGGTTCAGGATCTTCTCTGCTCTGAACAGACTGGTAGTACCAAAGGTGTGGCTTTGATTATTAGCTCCAACAGTGGGATAAGTGTGGATAAACATCAAACCGATTATACGGGTAGATGGTTAACAGCATCCTTATTTATAAAAAACACACGGGTGACATGTGCTATATACTATGGACCGAATCAGGACTGTCCAGAAGCACTGGTTAATCTAAAAACTAGTTTTCAGAATTTAAATGCTCCTATTATATTAGGGGGCGATTTTAATTTAGTATTTGATCCTAAATTGGATCGTACGTCTCGAGCTATATCTGCCAAATCATATAAATCCAAAAGAGAGCTTAGAAACATGATGAGGGATTTTAACTTACTAGACATCTGGAGAGAAAAGAATCCAAATAATAGAGACTATTCGTTCTATAGCCATAGACACAGACACCACTCACGTATAGACTTTTTCCTTATTGATCAAGGGTTACTTCCAAAGACTGTGTCTACCACCTACATTCCTGCTATTTTATCTGACCATTCTATGGTAGAATTAACAGTGGTATTCTCTCAATGTGTCCAGGTAAGACGTTGGACCCTAGATAGGTCCCTCCTATTACAGGAAGGTTTAGAAAATGACCTACTAAAGCGTATAGAGGAGCATTTTGAAATCAATAATACCACTGCGTCAGAACAAACTGTATGGGAAGCATTTAAGTCTTACTTAAGGGGGGTACTTTCTACCAAAATGATACAGAGATATATAAGTAGGAAGAAGACAGAGGAAGACTCGCTGTATAAAATCAAACAAAAGGAGCAAGAGCTTCAGAGAGCCGCACTAGAGCAACAAATCAACTTGCCTTCCATTCAGAAGGAGCTAGAGGACTTAAAAGTCAAATACCAGGCAAATCTTGATAAGACTATCAAAGAGAGGTGGGAGGCTAGTAGATTGCAGAACTTTTCCTATGGCGAAAAATGTGGTCGTATTCTGGCTTGGAAGGCCAGGTCCGATCGAACTAGAAATCAGATAACCAGGCTTAAGATACAGAGCTCTGGCGAAATAACATTTAATAATGAGGAGCTATTGGAAGAAGTTAAGCTATATATGCAGAACCTATATACAGGTACAGACAATAAAACTTCCACTGAAGAAGCAGCTCACTGGCTGGAGGAGCTCAACCTCCCATACTTAACTAACGAGGATAGTTTGATGCTAGGCTCTTTGATTAAAGAGGGGGAGGTCAACGATCAGCTCAAAAGAATGGCCAGAGGAAAATCAGCCGGCCCAGATGGGCTTCCAGTTGATGTCTACCAAATGGGGGCTGCCATAATAGTTCCAATTCTTACGTCTCTATTTAATAAGATACATTTCGAGGGACAGCCTATCCCACCGACCTGGCTGGAAGCCACAGTAACGTTAGTTCCTAAGCCTAATAAGGACCCGCTGACAGTTGAGTCATATAGGCCAATCTCGCTGCTAAATATAGATTATAAGATCTTTGCTGGGGTTTTGGCGGCGAGATTGGCCAAAGTAATTAAGTCCTTAATACATGAGGATCAGAGGGGCTTTATGCCAGGCAGGCAGTTAAATGAACTGACATATCAAGCCATTGCTGCAATAGATTATGCTTCAGAGCAAAAAAAAACCTTGACTATTGTGGCAATTGATGCCGCTAAGGCCTTTGACCAGGTCCACTGGTTATATTTATGGGAGGCTCTATCTAAGTTTGGCATTCCAGTTAATTTTATAGCATCCATAAAAGCGCTATATCACAGTCCTGAGGCCAAGTTCCTTGTAAATAATCTGCTAACAGATTGGGTTCATATAACACGGGGTACCAGACAGGGATGCCCCCTGTCTCCTTTATTGTTTAATCTTTATATAGAGCCTTTGGTAAACCAGTTAAGATCTGATACTCTGATTAAACCCTTCCAGATTAATGAGTTAGACCTGAGATTTGCACTATATGCTGATGACCTCCTAATGTATACATCTAACCCTGAGATATCCATCCACCGCCTATTTCGTCATGCTGAAAGTTTTGGGGTGATCTCAAGATATAGAATTAATAAAGAAAAAACGGAGGTCATGCAATGGAACTATGTGGATAAACTTCCGGAATCAAAACCCCGGATGAGATACCTTGGAATTCACTTAGTTCAGAACATCGTAGAAACATCCAAGGTGAACATGGACAGAGTTTACAAGGAAATCTGCGGGACTTTACAACGTTGGTCTGGCCTACCACTAAACATTTTTGGAAGGGTTAATTTAATTAAGATGGTTATTTTGCCAAAGGTTACTTTCCTATTTAATTCATTACCCTTATCATTTGATCCTAAAGATATCGCCAAACTACAGGGAAGAATCGGATCCTTCATCTGGAATTGTAAATCACCCAGAATTTCTTTAAAAAAATTGCGACGGAAATTGAAAGCTGGAGGACTAGCTATGCCAGATATTTTGTATTATTGTCATTCTTTTCACTTTAAAAACTTTAGGTGTATGGCAGACAAAGCCGATACATCCTCTTTAGGACGGCTATTTCAGGCGCTACTACATGGTATCCCTTTAGGGCAAGAATTCTTTTTGTTTAAATTTGGAGATCCAAGATTCTACAAGAAGGTTAGATTAAAGGTGCTAGGAACTGCCCTGAGAAACTGGGTGTTTGTGAGAAAGAAACTGGGTATTCCCTATTACACCCCCCAGGCCCCTATATGGGATTCGCCTGGGACGCCAGAATGTCTCAGAGACCAATTATCAATTCCTCTTAAAACAGCCGGTTTTATGCAATGGCAGGATCTTATGGATAATTCCCAGCTACTGGGGTGGGACTCACTCTCCAGGTTGACAAATGGAACTCTCACCAGATTCAAATTCTATCAGTTATCAAGCTGGTGGTCTACCATTCCATGGGAGTTCACAACCAACCCAAAATTTTAATATGTGATGAGAAAGGGTAGATGGAAAAAGGAGATCTCCTTTTGGTACGAGGCCTTAAATGAGAAGGATGAAATCTCAGAGAGCGAACTTAACAAACTCTGGGGGGAGATAGACGACCTGCAATGTGATAACTTGTTAGCATTATGGGGAGACTCTTTTAAATTGTTAAATATAGTGGTGAAATCTGCCCCCTTAAAGCGCAATCATCTGTTCACCCTAAATAGAGTCTACATAAGTCCAAAAAACTGGTTCAAATTACAAAGCTGGAATATAGCTGTCCACGTTGTAAGGCCCCTGCAGCAGACGATATACACATGTTCGCAGAATGTCCAAGTTTGTCACCTTATTGGACTAAAATTGGAGAGTTCATATCTGACGTACTCGGCATAAATTTTGAGATCTCTTCTAGGATAATTTTTTTTGGGTTAGGGGCAGAATACCAGCTTCAGGATTTGATGACTAAATTCATCTTTTATATAATTATTCTATCAAGGCGTGAAATTTGTAAGGCCTGGAAGTCAGAGAATGCCCCTACATTCACGGAATGCCTGAAATATATTATTTATGTAGTGAGTCCGATATGGCTTGTGATAGTTCTAGTCAAGATAAGATCTGGGCGGCCCTTGTGGCTTGGCGGAACCGATGACAGTGTTCCTATGATTTCACCTGGGTACTGTTGGTGCTTGTTCTCCTGCCGAAGAAAGGGTCTTCAAGGTCGAAATGGTATGGAGCGGACATAGAAAACAGCCAAGTCTAGAGCGGGGTCTTCGTCCTCCCTCCCTACTAAGGATATAATCCTCAAAGTTTCGTGCATCGCAATGTAGGGAGGAGGAGATGCCCTAACTAGAATACCCAATCTGGTATATGAGGAATACAAAAAAAAAAAAAAATGGTGTTGCTGTTGCTGTTACTGGCACTGTTGTTACATGTTTAACCATCGCCGCCGGCACCACAGTCTCTTTACCCTCATTAGTCTCCTTCTGTAATTTATTCAGGCGAGGGGGGTTTTTGGGTGCGTTTTTAGGGTCCATCACTGCACCGTTCTCCTGCCTCTTCTTACTCCTGGTCCTCGCCACAGCGGGGCTTTCGTTTAACCCCTCTCTGCCGCCCAACCTCTTAGCTGGGAGACTGCTGGTTTTTGCTCCTACCTGGCACTTTTTCCCCCCTCCGCTCCGCTCTGCCGTGGCTCCGCTTTCCCGTAGTTTCACTTGCCGGGTTGCTCTCGGTCGCTCCGCTCACTCCGCCTCCCCCGCCTCTCTCTGCAGCTGCAACTGCCGCCGCCTCAAGGATTCCACAGCTACCGGCTCCGCGTAGTTTAGTGATTATACGGCGTTCCTCTCTCCCTTTCTCAGACAAACACAGCGGGTAAGCAGGTTAGGGAATTTTCTTTTCTTTAACGGGTTTGCCGCGTTTCTGAAGAGCAGTTTAAGAGCTAATTAGAGTTTCGGCTCGTCAGTCATCTCAATTGTCTGCTCGTCAGCATGTATCTCTACTCCATTCTCCTAGCTCCGTGCAGTTCAGCGCAGCCAAGCACGAAGGTCGGGAGGTCCTGTAGAAGCGTCCTCACTGTGGCAGCTTCAGTCCGCCATCTTGAAGAAGAGGGAGGGCCGTGCTGAGGTTGACAGAGTGGAAGCACATCTGTTAGCGCTAGAACGGGAGGTGTCGCTTGACTCCACCCCGGAGGGATTGCACCGCCTGCGCCTCCTTAGAGATGAGTATAGGAGCTTGGCTCGTGATAGGGCGAAGACACACCTGGCGGACTCCCAGAGCAGGGTGTACGAGCATGGAGATATGGCCGGGAAGTTGATAGCCTGGCTGGAAAAAGGGGAATGGGCGCCGCGGTTGGTACCGGTACTGCAGCCCGTCGGCTCGGATAAAATAACGGACCCGCAGGAGATTGTGGACGAATTTGCTGGCTACTACACCGAGGTGTACGTGGCCGATTGTAAGTACACGGAGTCCGAAAATGCAGAAATGATTCGAGATATTCCAATGCCCACTCTCCCCGATGAGGACAGGGATTACCTAGACTCTCAATTTACGAATGACGAAGTGGCGCAGGCCATTAGAGGGGTTCGCTCTTGAAAGGTCTCTGGCCCCAATGGGCTCCCCATAGCGCTTTATAAAGTAAATGCAAACAAACTGGCTCCCTTTGTTAAGGATATGTTTAGCGAGAGCAGGGAGAGGGGCCAGCTTCCTTACGATCAGCGTGTCGCGAATATCGTAGTCCTGCACAAGGAGGGCAAACCGAAGACGGAATGTTCTTCATACCGGCCGATCTCCTTATTGAATGCTGAGCCGAAGGTCTTAGCAAAGCTGCTTGCGACTCGGATGGTTAAGGTAATCTCGACACTGATCCATCCGGATCAGTCAGGTTTTATGCCCCACGGCAATATGGCCCTTAACTTGCGCAGACTGCATGGATTCCTGGGCGGTGCTTCACAAATACACGAGCCGACGGTCTTGTTGTCCCTGGATGCCACCATGGCATTTGATAGAGTGGAGTGGCCCTATCTCTTTGCCGTCTTGAACAAGTTGGGCATTGGTCCGGAGTTTGCTTCCTGGGTCCGTCTTTTGTATTCCGACCCCCTAGCTCGGGCCGTAGTAAATAATCATAGATCTGATGATTTTGCCTTGGGGAGGGGCACCAGGCAGGGATGTCCTCTCTCCCCGCTGTTATTTGCCTTAGCGCTGGAGCCGATTGTGTCGTGGGTTCGTTGGGACAGATCGATTAGGGGGCTTAGGTGGACATCCGAGTGGGAGGATAAGATATCACTCTACGCTGATGACATTTTACTATATTTATCCACCCCTCGGACTTCGCTGATAGTGTTTTTGGACGTCCTGGTGGTGTTTGGAAGATATTCCGGTTTCGCCATTAATTGGGCGAAGTCGGTCCTTTTTGTCTTAAGTGGTGATCCCCCAGATATCCCTGCCGGCTGCACGGTTAGATTGGAAACGGCAGGGTTCAAGTATCTTGGTATTTTTGTTTCCTTAGATCCCCAGAGTAGGTATACTATTAACTTGTTGCCGCCACTAGCCAGACTCCGGAGGGATGTGGTGTGGTGTAAATCGCTTCCGCTCTCCCTGCTGGGACGCGCTGTCCTGTTTAAAATGATGGCTCTTCCCCTTTTCTTGTACGCGCTCCAGAACTCTATGGACCCGGTTCCCCCGTCGTACTTCAAGGAGATTGAGTCTCTCCAGAGGCAACTCTTTTGGGATGGTAGGCCGCGAATCGTGTTTACTAAACTGACGTTGCCGTGGTATGACGGGGGGATCAGCTTACCAAATATCCGGAAGTATTATTGGGCGTCTCAGCTGGCAGCAGTTAATCATGCCATTTATGGATCGCTGCTGGATCCCGGCTATGCTATGGAATGCAGCCAGATACCCGGTGGAGAGTTCTCCAGGGCATTGTATGCCAGACGGGGGCGCTTTCCCCTGGTCGGGTCTACGGCGGTTGCTGTTCAGGTCTAGCATGAGGCTACTCGTTCCCTTAAATGGGATGGGAAGATAACTTTGGCTACGCTACTATGGAATGCTGAATGCCTGGGTAGTTTATGGAAGACTAAAGGTTTTGATTAATGGGACCTCATTGGGATTTCCCGGGTAGGAGATATGTGGGGCAAAGACGGGATCCTTACGTTTGAGACTCTGCAGGAACCGTATCAACTGCAGGGGAGTGACTGGTTTCGTTACTTGCAGATTAGACACGCACTGCTAGCTGGTATTCCCAGGGGAGTGACACCCCCGGAGGCTTCCCCGTTGGAGGATCGGGTGTTGGACGGTCATATTCTGACAAAAACGATCTCCTTGATTTATAGAAAGCTAGTTAATCACATGGAGGATCCCCTTGGGGCTTTTAGAGACCAATGGACTGCAGACGGGCTGATCCTTGACGATGAAGTTGGAGGGAGGCGGTGGCTTCTCCAAGGGTCATTGCTGTCCAAATGAGACTCCGGTTGGTGCAATTGAAGGTCCTCCACCGCTGCTATGTTACCGGTCCACGATTGGTGCGTATGGGTTTGGTGCAAGTGGTGAGTGCAGAAGGGGATGTGGTGAGGCTGGAACGTTCATGCATATGTTATGGGACTGAACCCTCATCCGGGGGTATTGGGCCGCAGTTCATGGTAAGGTGCGCAAGGTGTGGGGAGTGGGCTTTGAGTTGGAGGCACGTCGTTGTCTCTTGAATGTCTGGGAACCAACTGATCTTACGTCTCACGGAAAAGTGTGGGTCACGCTGGCATGTGCTATCGCCAAGCGTAATATCGCTCAATTATGGGGGGGCGAATCAGCCGCCTACTATTGTAGTGTGACCAGATTCTCAAAACAAAAAACAGGGACAGGTCATAGACATAGAAGTAGGACTACGGTTTGCAGTAACCATCGACATAAAAGTAGGACTATTTGACAGCTGTCATAGACATAGAAAGGGGACTACAATGTCAGGTCCCTCCACAGACCGAGTGGGCACTAGCTATGCAGAACCTGTAGGTTGTGAAGGAAACTCACACTGTCACAGGCTGCTTGAGCAGGAGCCTGGGTGTACATACATCTGTGAAGGAAGCTTACGGTGCCACTGTCTGTGCTGAGCCTGTACTGTATAAGAGAAACGCGCACTGCCACAGCACATGCTGCCAGGCAAGTGTGCGTGTGTGTGACGCTTGCATTGGTGCTGCGTGCATTATACCTGCTCTCTACAAGACAGGATTTTGCCCTATCACTGCCTGTGCTCTTTCGCTGGTGTGTGTGTGTATGTGGTGTGTCGCAGCCTGAGGGGGGGTATCAGCGTAGTTCTCACAAATGCACCTCAGGTGATGGGGTTTACTAGATATGTCACCTGTAGGATTAAGAAGACCTGTGTTGTTATCCTGGCTGTCCTCACGGGACCGGATTGTGGGATCCTACACAGGACTTGCTCTTACGCACTTTTCAAGAAAAGGGCAGGATGTGAGCAGGCACAGCGTTTAAAAATAAGCGTGATGGAAATTATACAAGACGCAATCTAATTCCTCCCGCATACTTTGGAAGCAGAAGACTGGCGCTGACAAATGTAACTTAATTTCCTTTTCTGTGCCTCAGTTCACAATGTGGGCTACTCGAGAACATTAATTAATTAATTCAAGAGGTTTACACTGCATGTCACATAGGGAATTCATGGGTGTCCCGTATACAGGATATGTAAGAAAGAAAGCCAGTTTGTCTCGGTGTCACAGAAGGTGCACTCATGAACTTGCAGGGTGTTCTCCGTACAGGTGTATGCCTCGGCTCAAGAGTGTCCCCACTGGTGAATCCCTCATGCATTATATTAATGTGCAGATACATTCCTCAGGTGGTAACCATGTTTAGGTTGAATTCGTAAAAGACGATTTTGGTAAAAGTCCAAAGGAAGATGCCCAAAACTTTAAAAGGAGCATCGGTTTGCAGCACTTTTTTTTAAAGCACTTCAAATTATCACTTTATTCAGTTCGACCAGATGAAAGTCATTTGTGGGGCTGCAGAATACCTCCCCGAACATCCCTTAAGCTGAGCAAGTATACGTTTTAAAGGGGAACATTAGTGTACTCAGAAGCGGCCTGCTGTTTGAAAGACTATATTCCAAAAAAGGCAACACCTACTCGCTCCAGTAAATTAAATCTGACTTTTTTCTCCTAAAAACGGAGAATGGCTGGATTTACAGGTTTGACTAGACATTTGTCGATTTCCCACTCCTCTAATGTGCACATGAGGCCTGATTAACATCCTTGCAACACGCCTGTGCGGCGGGCACCTCTTGGAAGTCAGCAAAAGTGTAGGTGGCGCTGCTGGACAAAGAAGGGAAATCCCCAGAGAAAACGTCTCTTCAAAGGATTTCCCTTCCTGCGACAGCGCTCATCACAGTGACGTCACAGGCAATGAACAACCGGGACATTTGTGTGTTTAACTCGGACACCTTTCGAAAACGGGGACATTTGACTCATTTGGAGAAAAGTGTCGGGACACTTCTCCAAACAAGCATTTGCAATGCAATAGGCATTAGGAAAGTTTGAGCTATTGGTATTGTAAATTACACATTTTTTATTTATGTGTTGGTTTTGAAAATAGCGAAATTAGTAGCTTTGTCAGTTACAATGCCAATAGTTTTAACTTTTGCAAATGTGACACCTGTAGCATTTGTAATGCAATATGTGTTGTATTTACGTGACTTACATGTATTGATATTACAAATAACAATGGCTTTTAATTGTTTTTAATAATTAATACTTAAATAAAAGTTATTGTAATTTATAATGGCAATAGCTTAAACTTTTGTAAATAACTTTTGTGAAGAATATGTTCAGTGTATTTTATTGTGACGAAAATCCAAGAACAGAAGTGAAATATTAACATTTTTTTGTGACATTTGTAATAGAGCTTGAAACATTGAGAGGACATATTTGAACTAGTTGTTGTTGAATGGTTGCACAGATTGATGCTGTGGTGGCGGTGAGTGATGTTGTGGTGGCGACGAGTGATGCTGTGGCGTTCAGTGATGCTGTGGTAGCGCATAGTGATGCGATAGATAGAGTGAGGGCGACAGATAGAGTGAGGGCGATAGATAGATAGATAGACAGATAGATAGATAGAGTGAGGGCGACAGATAGACAGATAGACTGAGGGCGATCGATAGATAGACAGATAGATAGAGTGAGTGCGATAGACAGATAGAGTGAGGGCGATAGATAGATTGAGTATAGGCGATATATAGATAGAAAGATAGAGTGAGGGAGATAGATAGATAGATAGATAGATAGATAGATAGATAGATAGATAGATAGATAGATAGATAGATAGATAGATAGATAGATAGATAGATAGATAGATAGATAGATAGATAGAGTGAGGGCGATAGATAGATAGAGGGCGATAGATAGATTGAGTATGGGCGATATATAGATAGAAAGATAGAGTGAGGGAGATAGATAGATAGATAGATAGTTGATAGAGTGAGGGTGATAGATAGAGTGAGGGCGATAGATAGATAGAGATAGAGTGAGGGCGATAGATAGATAGATAGAGTGAGGGCGATAGAGTGAGGGAAGTAGAGTGAGGGCGAAAGATAGATAGAGCGAGGGCGATAGATAGAGAGAGTGAGGGCGATAGATAGAGTGAGGGCAATAGATGGATAGATAGATAGATAGAGTGAGGGCGATAGATAGAGTGAGGGCGATAGATAGATAGATAGATAGATAGATAGAGTGAGGGAGATAGATAGATAGATAGAGTGAGGGCGATAGAGTAAGGGAAGTAGAGTGAGGGTGAAAGATAGATAGAGCGAGGGCGATAGATAGAGAGAGTGAGGGCGATAGATAGAGTGAGGGCGATAGATAGAGTGAGGGCGATAGATGGATAGATAGAGTGAGGGCGATAGATAGATAGAGCGAGGGCGATAGATAGATAGAGTGAGGGCAATAGATAGAGTGAGGGCGATAGATAGAGTGACGGCGATAGATGGATAGATAGATAGAGTGAGGGCGATAGATAGATAGAGTGAGAGCGATAGATAGAGTGAGGGCGATAGATAGAGTGAGGGCGATAGATGGATAGATAGATAGATAGAGTGAGGGCGATAGATAGATAGAGTGAGGGCTATTGATAGATAGAGTGAGGGCGATAGATAGAGTGAGGGCGATAGATAGAGTGAGGGCGATAGATGGATAGATAGATAGATAGATAGAGTGAGGGCGATAGATAGATAGATAGAGTGAGGGCGATAGATAAATAGAGTGAGGGCAATAGATAGAGTGAGGGCGATAGATAGATTGAGGGCGATAGATAGAGAGAGTGAGGGCGATAGATAGAGTGAGGGCGATAGATAGAGTGAGGGCGATAGATAGATAGAGTGAGGGCGATAGAGTGAGGGAAGTAGAGTGAGGGCGAAAGATTTTAATTTTGATTCAACGTTTCAATGCGTCCCCTCGAGCACCTGTGTTGTGCTACTAATATAAATGAATTTGCAGATGTTAATCACTGTAACCTAACAAAAGGAGGCGGACATGAGGCCTCTGGCTTCAAAGGCACAAAACCTGAGTTCTGACCTTAGTTCCTGCACATAGGCAAAGTGTCTTATCTGACAGTTTTCTGCTATCCGAGCGGGTGGGCACAGTGAGTGCTGAGAACCCGGACTACCAGTGTGCTCATTGTTTTGACTGCCTCTTTACAGTTTTTTTTCTATCCAGCCATGAAGTGAAGGCACCTCAGCAAGTTAACTAAACCACATATTTCTGCGTACAACAAGAAGTATCTGGGGTCTGATTCCAATCGGGGCAAGTTAGACGTTTATCCTTTTTTGACCAACAAAGTCAGTTTGAAATGGACAGTAAAATAAATAAAACATACTGCACGCCTTCTGCTATGGGCTCAGAGACGAGAATGTACAGGGAAGGAAGGCCCGGCAGAAGAGCTGTTATGTCTGAGCCTTGTGGATGGCTGACTCTTGTGGATGTCTGATGCCTGATGTTTGTGGATGTCTGATGCTTGTGGATGTCTGACGCTTGTGGATGCCTGACGCTTGTGGATGGCTGATGCTTCAGGGTGTTTGTGGATGTCTGATGCTTCAAGATGTCTGATGCTTCTGGATGTCTGATGCCTGATGCTTTTGGATATCTGATGCTTCTGGATGTCTGATGCTTGTGGATGTCTGTTGCTTGTTGATGTCTGTTGCTTGCGGATGTGTGACACTTGTGGATGTCTGACGCTTGTGGATGTCTTATGTTTGTGAATGCTTGACGCTTGTGCATGCCTGATGCTTGTGGATGCCTGACGCTTGAGGACGCCTGATGCCTTTGGATGTCTGATGCTTGTGGATGCCTGACATTTGTGGATGTCTGATGCCTGATGTTTGTGGATGTCTGACGCTTTTGGATGTCTGACGCTTGTGGATGGCTGATGCTTCTGGATGTTTGTGGATGTCTGATGCTTCTGGATGTCTGATGCTTCTGGATGTCTGATGCCTGATGTTTGTTGATGTCTGATGCTTGCGGATGTCTGATGCTTGTGGATGTCTGTTGCTTGTGGATGTCTGTTGCTTGCGGATGCGTGACACTTGTGGATGTCTGACACTTGTGGATGTCTGATGTTTGTGAATGCTTGACGCTTGTGCATGCCTGATGCTTGTGGATGCCTGACGCTTGAGGATGCCTGATGCCTTTGGATGTCTGATGCTTGTGGATGCCTGACGTTTGTGGATGTCTGATGCCTAATGTTTGTGGATTTAAGAACCGGGTTTTAGAACCCAGCGGCGCCAGGGGCACGCCCAAAGTCTTCGGGTTCACCTGTCTTAGAATACAGAGACACAGGATACTTCTCGGTGACGTCAAAGATCAAATTTATTGGCTGCAACCAGGAACAGAAGTCTACGAAGTACGACACAAGTAGGTTCGTCAGAGACTGCTCAATCTTCGTAGAGCGAGACATCGTCTTTTATGCTAAAAATCACATTCCGGACAAACACCCACTAGTTACAATTTGTCCAATCATAGGAAAGATTGCAAAAGGTATCGCATGACGACAAACCCACTTTCCAGTTGTCCAGCCCACCATCAATTACACAGGAAAGGCCAACATTCTTTCTCGAACAGACCGGACAAACCCATATTAAAAGACCACAACCCATACCATAAATAGGCCATAAAAGAAGGAACAGAAACAGATGAGAAGTAGGATAAGCGGTGTGTGCGTGTGCAATCAACTCAACAATGTCCTGTTCTTTGATCCTTAATCTCGATCAGCTAACGGGCAAGGAACTGGCTTAACAAGGTCAGCTTCAGGCAAAGGAGTCAGTTCGCTCAGGTCATTCAGAAGTCAGCCGAAGTGTATGTGTACTAAAGACTCGTTCGGCCGTAGTCATCGGCCTATGTGAGGGCAACCATAAAATGGCTGCCATGCACAAAATGGAACTCAGGGGTTCAGAACGAAATCCCTAAATACGTAGTGAATCCATCGGTCTAACATGGCAAAATCACTCGTACTTGCCGCACTCACTAGTTACGGTTCGCTACTGTCAAATTCGTAACAAAACCATGACCTTTATGAAACGGGTTCAGAATTCACGGAACCTTAGACCCTCCTTTTGCCCTTACATAGGCAATAACCTAAACTCAGGTCAATCTGAATCCAGGTCTATATTCATCAGATCTTCAAGATGTTGCTGGAGCATAATCCTATTACTTAGTAACTCTCTCGTGACAGGTCTCCTTGCACACGTAGTAGCACAAAGGCCACAAAGTCGCCGGAATCTGCTTCGGGCTTCTCAAATCCATCAGGAAGATTTTGCCACTACTCCCTCCTGTTTCCCAGAAACTGTTAATCCAAGGCCTTATTATATCAAGGCTGGATTACAGTAACACCATCTATCTGGGTGCCCCCGAAGCTACTCTTAACAAACTTCAAAGGATTCAGAACGCGGCTGCCCGGATCCTCACCAACACTCCGACGAGATCCTCGGCCAAACCAGCACGGAAATACTTACATTGGCTCCCAGTGAGAGAACGAGTGAAGTTTAAAGCTCTCTGTCTAGCACACAAACTTCTACTGGACAAAGGCCCCTCCATCCTAAAAAAATTCATAGAGCCCTATAAAGCCGCAAGATCCCTCCGATCGGACCATGAACACCTCATCACTATTCCCAGAGTGATGAAGGTCCGTACGGGTGGACGGCACTTTTCTGTTAACACAGCCCGCCTATTGAATTCCCTTCCTCTTGTTCTCAGGACTGAACCAGACTATCTCCGATTCAGGAAACGGTTAAAATCTCATCTGTTTCCCTGAGCCCTTCCCCTCCTCTTTCCTGTCACTTCTCCCGTTACCCTCTGGTCGGTGAGGATCTTAGCGCTGGGATACTTACGGGTGACTACGCGCTCTACAAAACCCAATAATAATAATCATAATAATAATAACATATAGCAGGAGCACACTGTACACAAAGACAGAACAGGAAAAGAATAGCTAAAGCCATCCCAATGATCATCAGAATCTTCCACCCCCAGGTGGATAACAATTCCCAAAACCATCCCATCAACGACCAATCTCCTTTGTCCACATGTACAGACTCGGAGATCTTATGTAGCTTGGAAATGGCCTGGTACACTGTCGGAGCATTGTCTGGAATGAAAACGCAGCAGCTCGATTGATTCATTTTACATACCCCTCATCTATCTGCAAGTATGACGTCTAACACAACTCGATTCTGCAACGTCATAAGACGATCCGATTGGAGCTCAGCAGTCAAATTACTAAGGACACCAGCAGTCTCAACCATGGTGGACTCAACCACTCTCGTCAATTGCTGTATGTTCCTACTGTTAGCCATAGGTCCCCAAACTGGAGGAAACTCTTAAGAAAATCTACCAATTCTTGTCCCACAGTATCTTCCTTACTGAAGACACCTCTAGCCACTCTCGTTCTGTGATAATCTGCGGCTGCAGTATACATAGAGGGCAACAGAAACTAAACATAACATGTTCCCGAAAAATCAGGGGGCAACCATGTATATGCTCTATCATAGCAGACAAAATATGTACCCTTAGCTGCTAAAAACGGTGGGGAAGTCTGGGACGCTAAAACATACGTCTCAGTACAAACACTCTTCTCTAACTGAGCTCTTGGATTCTTGTTATTACCTTGCAGACAAAAATGACCACGATGGGGTACGATTCAAATCGTACCACCTTTTCCCTCGCTGCTTTTCACTCAGAGTAACACCATATCCAGTTACGTTCCATCCAATATAAGCTAGTGACTCATCTTTTGGAATAGTCTCATAGGAATCAATACCTCTAATCATATCCACTATTCCCTTCACTAGAGCACGTTTACTCTAGCTATCTTTCATAGAACGCAGGGGATAGACTTCATGGGCATAAACGAACATCGTCCTATACGCCCACACAGATCCATTATAGCTAAATGACAGGACCAAATAAGGAATACCTTTATTCCTAGTATGAGGCATAAGCCCACACACCCAGCAATTAGTGGTGTTCACTACTAACTGATGCTGATGCAGAAGTTGCACAAAGGAAATATTAATGAACTCTGATCTTCTAATAGATTCATGTTCAGACAAAGGATAAAAAGAATGCGAAGAAATAGTAGTAGGTAAAGACATAGGTTGTGTGTTGGGTGCAAACGTCACTTAAAAAGAGAAAACAACATATCCCACCAAAAACATCGTCATGCTAAGTAACATTAAAAGACACGTTATCCAAAAACATTTGCCACTCATTAATTGACACATTTTTCTTTTAAAGTTCATTTCTACAACAGTTCTCTCAATCTCAAATAAAACCATCCTCTAACCGTGCTGTTCGCAGCAGGTGGTTCTCTTCACTCGGATGTACGTCTGTAAGTCCCAGGGAACGCTCTAGAACAAACCAGAACCATCGACCTTGAGTCTACATGGCTGAACACTCCAAGGCTTTATACCGCGACCCTACAGCTGAACCTGGATGGCGGTTCGAAAAAGAAAAATAGGTCAAAACATCTTTTTGGTGGGAGAACGCAGTTTTCAAAAGCAAAAAGGAATTACTTCTTTATTAGTCCATTATTTCTCTGTCGTAGATTATAGCGGCCTTTACCAGGCAATGTCTGATCACGAAACAACAACTCAGGCTCAGTGGTGTCTAGTCTCAGAGAAGGAGGAACAGCTGCTTGCAAAATATCGTTGTCCTCACGCTCAGAACTTGTCCCAACCAAACGTGCGTCACTGAATGGAACGAACTTTGGCACAGTCTCAGTCTCTGAATCGCCAACACCCTCCTGGACCCACTGGTCATACGGCAGAGGCAAAGAAACCCTCTTACAATGTACGCGGTGGATCCAGTTCTTCTTGCCGTGCACTTTCACTGCGGTACGCGTCGATAGAAGGACCTGGAATGGTCCAGTCCAGCGGGGCTGATCGTTCTTTGGCCGCTGAAAGTTGCGCACCAACACACACGAGCCAGGGTCAATGGCGTGTCCTGGATCGTCAGATGCTTGTAGAAGTGTATCGTAAACCTCTTGGTGTAAGACACGCAATTTAGCCATCAAATCATACAAATAGTCAATCAGCACAGGATGTTCAATCTCGCTAAACTTTGTCGGCCTCGGCACTCCCCATACATTAGCCGGGTGACCAAAAATATTTTCATAAGGGCTAAGGCCCACTCGAGAATGCAATGTAGTTCTAGTTGACAAAAGTGCCAATGGCAAAGCATCGGGCCATTGGAGACCAGAACTCGCCTGAATCTTGGCTAACTTCAGCTTCAGAGTGCCATTGTAGCATTCGACTAAACCAGCTGAATGGGGGTGATTCGCAGCATGAAATTTCTGCTTAATGCCCAAACCTTCACACACTCTCTTCATGACTTGGTTACAAATTCACTTTCATTATCACTCCACACCATCCTTGGCAATCCATATCTAGGGAAGAATTCCTTGAGTAGGGCTTTGGCTGTGGACAAGGCAGTATTATCTTTCAGGGGGTATGCTTCTACCCATATCGAAAAGGCACAAACAACTACAAGGACATATTTTAAGTTGTTACATCTTTCCTTGTGTATAAAATCCACTTGCAGCACCGTGAACGGATACGTCGGAGGCGCAAAGTGACCAGCTGGAGTTGGGGTTCCCTTGCCAGGATTATACATCAGACAAACCATGCAACTTTTGACCAGATTCTCCGCACACTTAGGAATTCCAGCATTCTGCCATACTGGAGCCAACAACTTACAAATCCCTTTCACACTGATGTGAGCCATTCCATGCGCCATCGTAACCACTGCAAGCACATACGCATCAGGTAACAACCATCGCTGATGTTCCGACAACTCAACCCAGCAACCAGTCGAATCCAATTTTCCCGTACTCTCTCTCCACACATTCAATTCTTTCGCCGTAGCTTCAGCCTAAATTGACTTCACACTCTCTATCGTATCCTCACACATTCCTCTATCCGGAACCCATCTTGCTGGACCCGCAACATACATTCGACTCGTCACATCTTTCGCCACTTCTTTCGCTACTTCATCCGCAAACGCATTACCACGACCAACGTCATCGGTAACCTTCTTATGTGCACTACATTTCACGATCGCAACTTGCGTCGGCAACGTAAGTGACTCAAAAAGCTCATTCACCAACTGACCATGCTGGATCTTCGTACCATGAGAAGTAAGAAACCCACGTTCTTTCCACAAGCGTCCAAAGCTATGAGCGACCCCAAACACGTACTGGCTATCGGTATACACAGTCACTCGCTTTCCTTTCGACAACACACACGCTCTCGTCAGTGCAATCAACTCTGCTGCTTGAGCTGAATTCTGCGGTATACGTGAAGCTTCAACAATTGTATGCAAAGTCGTAACCGCATAGTCTGCAGTCGTATCGCCATTCGGAAGCTTAAAGCATGAACCATCTACCCATAAGGTACCATCAGACTTCGCAAGAGGAGTATCTTTCAGTCAATTCTACCCTTTGTTTCTTTCTCTATCCTAAGAAAGCAATCATGCTGTTCCTGAACATCCGTCTCTACAGAAATCGGCAACAACGTAGCTGGATTCAACGTGTTGCATCGCTTTATATGCACATGACTCGCCAAAAGCGTCAACTCGTAACCTGACAATCGAGCACTAGTCAAGTGCTGTGTTATAGTCCTGTTTAACAAAGTATCCACTGCATGTGGAACCATCACAATCAACATATTATCCATTACCAAACCAGCAGACTGTCGAATAGAAAAAGCTGCTGCCATTGTAGCTCTCAAACAACTCGGCAACGCTCTAGCTACCGGATCCAAAGTCGATGAGAAATACGCACATGGACGCTGCTTATCGCCAAACTGCTGTGTCAGGACTGACAATGCACATCCCTCTCTCTCATGGACATAGAGTGTAAAAGGCTTACTGTAGTTGGGGGTACCCAACACCGGAGCCGAACACAATGCATTACGTAATTCAGAAAAACTTTTCTGGCATTCGTCAGACCAAGGAAGAGGATTCTGAGTATCCTTAAGAGTAAGTGCTAACAAAGGTTTCGCAAGTAGAGAAAAGTTCGGAATCCATTGCCTACAGTACGAGGTAATACCCAAGAAAGCACGCACTTCTCTCTGTGTGGTTGGACGCATTTATTTTCGCAAATGCTTGAATTCGTTATGGGGTCAACCTTCTTCCCTCCTTTGACAAGAGATGACCTACTTGTGGGACACCCCCGCGCCGCACGGCCACCAGCTGCTGCGTGTGCCCCATTGCCTTGCCCTCTGCCTCGCTGCCTGCCTCGCTGCCGGCTGACGCCGCTGTCGTCTGTTTTGTTTTGTTTTGCCAATCATTTGTGCTTGTTTAACCAGCATTTTTTCCCCGTGTTAGCGCTTTTGCTTTCCATTTGTGCCTGTTATTTTTTCTTGTCAATTTCTGCCCGTCTTAGCGCTCTCCTTCCTGTCTGCCCGCCTACCTCACCGCCCTCCGCCTTCCCTCCCTGCTCCCTGCTTCCCGCCACCACCGCTGACCCCGCCCCTTTTTCCCTTCTGTTCCCTCCCCGCTCCCGCCTCCCAGCTGCCCCGCCCACCCGCGCACTTAGCCTTATATGGCGACCGTGCAAACGCGCAGCGGTCACGCGCAGCGGGCGCGCCGATTGTGCGCCGAAGGCGCGCCAAAGGTAAGCCCGTCTACGCCCGTCCGCGCCTGGACCGCGCCCAGTGCCAGGACCCCTGGACCTCGAAGACCCCGACCGACCCACCGGACGTACTCAGCCGCCACCCTCAGCGCACTCAACACCGGCCGACGCCCAGAGTCCCACCAAGCCACACCACGACGCACCCACGGACCCTTCAGCTGCCACGCCTGCAAATTCACCTGCAACCGGACCTGCCTCGCACCAACACCCGCCAAGTCGAACACCAGCAGCACCCACCTCAAGTGCATCCTGCTCAACACCCGCTCCGTCCACAGACACGCCATCGAACTCTGGAACCTCCTAGACACCACTGCCCCTGACGTTGCCTTCCTCACAGAGACCTGGATGAACGCCTCTTCAGCGCCCGACATCGCCATCGCTATCCCAGAGGGCTACAAGATCGTCCGGAGGGACCGCAACGCCAACCAGATGGGAGGAGGCATCGCCATCATCCACAAGAATACCATCCGCATCACGACCAGCACCGACAACACCCTGACCACCGCCAAACACCTGCATTTCCAGATCCACACCGACCCGAACACCACCCTCAGAGGCACCCTGATCTACCGACCTCCGGGACCACGCACCCAATTCAGCAAGGACATCGCCGACTTCGTCAGCCCGCATGCCCTCCCCTCCGCCGACTACATCCTCCTGGGGGACCTCAACTTCCACCTGGAAAACAACAACGACCGCAACACCAGCACCCTGCTCGACAACCTCGCCAATCTTGGACTCAAGCAGCTGGTGTCCACCCCCACCCACCTCGCCGGACACACACTCGACGCAGTCTTCTCTTCCAGCACAGACATCGACTTCAGCCACGCCACAGAGCTTCAATGGACGGACCACAGCTGCGTCCACTTCACCTTCAAGAGAACGACGACCCACCACCACCAGCAACAGGCTGCCTGCAGAAGCTGGAACAAGATCACAGCAGACCAGCTCGCCACCTCCCTGAGCCAGCACCCTCCTGCCAGCTCAGCGAACCCCAGCCAGGCCGCCGACAACCTCACGAAGTGGATCAGCAACTGCGCGGACGAGCTCGCCCCGCTGAGGACCCCGCCCAGCAGACCCGGCAGCAAGAAAGCCCCATGGTTCACCGACGAACTCAAGAGCTCCAAGAAGAACTGCCGAGCCCTCGAGAAAGTCTGGAGAAGGGAACCTACACCGGACAACAGGACCACCTTCAAGCTGGCCACCCGGAAGCACCACCAGCTGATCCGCGCCGCCAAGAAAACTGCATTCAAGGACCGGCTGGACAACAACGCACACAACTGCAAGGAACTCTTCAACATCGTGAAAGAGCTATCCAACCCCAGCGCAGGAAACAACGACATCACCCCATCACAAGACCTCTGCAACTCCCTCGCTTCATACTTCCACAACAAGATCGCGGACATACACAACAGCAACAACCAACCAACGCACACCAAGACCGAACAACCACCCCCCACCACCACCCTCCACGCCTGGACCCCGATCAGCACCGAAGACACCATCCGCACGATGAACTCCATCCACTCCGGATCACCGACCGACCCCTGCCCTCACCACGTCTTCAACAAGGCTGACGCTGTCATCGCACCCCACCTGCGAGACATCATCAACACATCCTTCGACACCGCCACCTTCCCTGAGAGCTGGAAGCACGCCGAACTCAGCGCTCTACTCAAGAAACCCAAAGCGGACCCCACCGAACTCAAGAATTACCGCCCCATCTCGCTCCTCCCGTTTCCAGCCAAAGTCATCGAGAAGACCGTCAACAAGCAGATGGCCGCCTTCCTCGAGACGAATGGATCCCTCGACCCCTCACAGTCCGGCTTCCGAGCCAATCACAGCACCGAGACCGCCCTCATCGCCGCCACCGATGACATCCGAGCCCTGATGGACAACGGAGAAACTGTCTGCCACCGCACCCTAGTACAGCGCCTCAGCAACGTCGGAATCCAGGACAAGGCGCTGGAATGGATCATCTCCTTCCTCGACGGAAGAACACAGAGAGTCCGCCTACCACCGTACAAGTCAGAGGCCACCGAAGTCATCTGCGGCGTCCCTCAAGGATCCTCTCTGAGCACCACCCTCTTCAACGTCTACATGAGCCCCCTCGCGGCCATCGCACGCCAGCACAACCTCAACATAATCTCCTACGCCGACGACACCCAGCTGATCCTCTCCCTGACCAACGACCCCGCCGCCGCCAGAGCCAACCTGCACGAAGGGATGAAAGAGGTAGCCGAGTGGATGACGACCAGCCGCCTGAAACTGAACTCGGACAAGACGGAGGTCCTCATCCTGGGCTCCTCACCCTCCGCCTGGGACGACTCCTGGTGGCCTCCCGCCCTAGGCATCGCACCCAAACCGACAGACCATGCACACAACCTGGGCTTCATCCTGGACTCCTCCCTCTCCATGACCAGGCAAGTCAACAACGTCTCCTCGGCGTGCTTCAACATCCTACGCATGCTACGGAAGATCTTCTGGTGGATCCCCACCGAGACCAGGAAGACCGTCACCCAGGCCCTCGTCACCAGCCGACTGGACTACGGCAACGCCCTCTACGCCGGTACCACCGCCAAGCTCCAGAAGAGACTCCAGCGGATCCAGAACGCCTCAGCCAGACTCATCCTCGACATCCCACGAACCAGCCACATCTCCGGACATCTGAGAGACCTTCACTGGCTCCCCGTCAGCAAAAGAATCACCTTCCGCCTCCTCACCCACGCACACAAAGCCCTACACGACCAAGGCCCGAGCTACCTCAACAGCCGGGTCAACTTCTACGCTCCCAAAAGCCACCACCGATCAGCCAACCACGCCCTCGCCGCCGTCCCCCGCATCCGAAGAGCGACGACAGGAGGAAGGTCCTTCTCCTACCTGGCCGCCAAGACCTGGAACTCCCTCCCGACCGACCTGCGCCTGACCCAAGACCACCTCTCCTTCAGGAAGAAGCTGAAGACCTGGCTGTTCGAGCAGTAGCGGCACCCCCACCCCACCCCCAGCGCCTTGAGACCCTACGGGTATGTAGCGCGCTCTATAAATGTCAGTGATTGATTGATTGATTGATTGATTGATTGATTGATTGATTGATTGACCTAAGTAGGTCACTTCTTGGCAACAATACTGCAACTTCGAAAGAGACACTTTATGATGGAGGTCAGACAAATGCTGCAACAAAGAAAGAGTAGCTTCTTTACAAGTCTCCTCATCATCAGCAGCAACTAACAAATCATCTACATACTGAATAGGAGTAGCACCATCAGGTAAGACAATCGCATCAAGCTGTGTTTTCAAAGCTTGACTATAGATGGACGGACTTTCACAATAACCTTTAGGAGCGCGCTTAAACCGAAAGCTTCGGCCTCCTAAAGAGAAGCCAAAAATATCTCTACTCTCCTCGGCAATCGGGATACTGAAGAAAACATTCTTCTGATCTATCACCGAAAACCAGGTAGCTGAGGCAGGATTCATAGTCAGCAAAGCAGTAATATCTGGAACAACCGGAAGCAGTGGCACAACAATTTTGTTTACTTCTCGAAGATCGATCACAAACTAATACACAGCCAGTTGAGAAGAATCCGTACGCTTCAGATCAGACAAAACCGGACTATTGCACACATTACCTCTCGTCTCTTCTATCACACCTTTCTCAATCAGATCATAGATGATCGCTAAAAGTGCTCTTTCACCGTCACTAGAAATCCTGTATTGGGGAATACGTGGCTATCTAGCATTTGCTTTCAGTGTCACAACGTATGGTGGAATCTCCAAAAGACCCACTTCATTAGGACCAGTAGCCCAAAGAGTATCAGGGAGAGAACACAATTCCAATGGAAGCCGATCTTTAGACAAATACATCGGAGAGACCACTCTCTTACCCAATGTAAGCTGTACTCCCAACAGAGAACAATGCAATGTTGCATACAAACTCTTCAACAAATCCAATCCCAACAAATTCTCGCCACAACCTGTCATCAGAATGAGGGGTGCTTCTAATTCACAAGGTCCAACAGAAAGAGACAAAGGACAGAAACTGGATTACGAACCGGGGCGCCAGAAAAACCTACCAAAACATTCGTCAAGCCAGACAAAGGTGCGCCAGGGAGTTTAGAGTGCATGATAGAACTCTTCGCTGCAGCAGTATCCAACAGAAAAGGCTCTGACACACCTGATGTAATCACTTCAACATAAGGTCCACTCTGATCTACTGGAACTGACACTACTCCCTCTCTTTGTCTATGGCTGTCCTAGCAATCGTTACCGTCAGCATTCTCACTCTCAACATAGTAATCATCAGCATAATATTGAGCCGACTGACCAGACGCAACATTCTGTTGATCAAAACAATTCATCGTATTCTGTGGAGGAATGGATGTGCTTTAGGAGCTTGCTGAACACCTCGACCTCTCACACCAGAAGCACCATTCGTACGCTGCAACAGAACCGGACAACTACTCTTGAAGGGCCCTTCTTCTTTACAATACGCACACTGATTAGGGCCTACAGGAACACACTGCTGAAAAGACTCGGACCTTTGTGATCCTCTCTGATATTGCTGAGGTTGCTGAAACTCACGCTGATTATAACGAGGCGGAAACGCCTGTTGCAAAAGAACCTTCGTCTTTAAATCTTTAGTCTTTTTCTCTGCTTTCTCTTTCTCATCCTTATCTCTATTCTCGTAATATTGTGCAGTAGCCAATATCTGGGCCGACGAAGAAACAGCCCATGAACTCTCTGAATCCTTCAACTTGTTACGCAACTCAGGAAGCAACTTATGAACAAACTTATCCACGAACAACCTTTGGCCACCTTCCGTACTCATATCTTGGCCACTGTGATCTATAAACGTCTCTTCAAACCTAGTGAAGAAATCAGACACAGTTTCATCTTTCTTCTGCTTGCATGCAGACAACTTATCCCAATGTACTCGCATAGCAGGCATTAAAGTCTTCATATAATTAATATTCCTACCGGGGAGGTCCGCAACTAAAGCCTCAGGTTTAGCTCCTCCACCTTGAAGACCATCCGCAACAGTAATATTAGCCCATGTGTCACCTAACTCTTGCGCATGATCCACATGACGAATCTTTCCCCACAAAGGTTGAGGAACCACATTACCAAACAACATGTCTATATCAGCTAAATTCATGATGCATGCGTCAGCTGTCTGTGACAATTCCTTGTAGTACCCTGCAGGATTCTGGAAACTGGCTACGTAACTGCTTACGCACTGAAACAGGGGTCACATTCAATGACCCAAAGAAAGGAAACAAAAGATCAGTAACAGTATCAGTCATTCTCTGCCCAACAGAAGGAGAAGTTGTCAGAAGGACCGGAGACAAAGCAGACTGAGATGAAACAAACGTAGGAGTAGTGACAAAAGAAGTAGCAAGTACAGGAGAAAAACTCATAGGAATTTGAGGCGGAACTGATAGCAAAGTCGGCTGCCCTAGAGAATGCTGCGCCAGAGGAGAAGGAACCCGCTGAAGAGGAGCTGGCGGCTGAGCAACAACAGGAGGCTGAACAGCTGGATGTTGTGGAGGTGCCGTAGCACTCTGCACATAAGGGGGTGGTGAACTCAACAAATGTGACATCAAAGGATCCTTTTCAGGGTCCTTCGTTGCACCTTGTAGAAGAGGTGACAAAGCTGGATAGCATTTATTGATGGCCATTTTATTTTGCCTCTGCAACTCTTCACTCACTTCATTATCTTTAAACTGCCTAGCTGCTTGCATTATCGATATACCCTTCTCTCTTTTGTCTTTTTTCGCTTGTTTAATTGCTTTCTGTTTGGCTTCCTTACGCCAGAGGCGGAAAGAGTCAAACATTGCTGGCCGGGCTTTCTTCTTAAATAGTTTAACTTCCAAATTATCTAAAATCTCGGTGTCATAGCTTCCATGTTGGAGCCATTTTAAGACACCTTCTTTCCTAGTGTATCGGACCCACAATTCACTATACGTAATGTGGCCAACGCCATGTTTAGAATAGAGCTCATAAGTCGGAGTTCCAACCGGAGGTATCGGACAAGAGTCCTCCATCGGGAATCCCTGTTACAACTACAACAAAATATCTTTCCAAGTTTGCTAAAACTAGGCATCTTCGCTCACTAATCTAGCTTCAAACTTCAAGGGATTACCAAAAACGATAGTCTCTCAAATATACGAGTCCCTCGGCTTTGGCACTTGCAAGTACCAAATCAAAACTAAGGAACCAAGACCAATGACTGGGAGCGACCCACTTATACTTAACTGAAGTATTGATCACGTCACCCAGAAGACCCGTCTATCGTCTCGCTGTACAAATCGTCATGAAGGGTCCAAGACAGGGCGACAGTCAGGGCAGCAGTCCTTCGTAGCCGTCGGAAAGCGGGAAGCCTCGCAGCAAAAACCTTCAGTCCACGTTCGACATGCAGGGGTCGATGGAGTGGGGGCCCTCTTCCAGAATTTCCTCACGAAGCTCCTAACGATCTTCAGGCTAGGACCGGTACCACTGAAGTCGCCCCACGTTGGGCGCCAACTGAAGAACTGGGTTTTAGAACCCAGCAGCACCAGGGGCACGCCCAAAGTCTTCGGGTTCACCTGTCTTAGAATACAGAGACACAGGATACTTCTCGGTGACGTCAAAGATCAAATTTATTGGCTGCAACCAGGAACAGAAGTCTAAGCATGGGCAAATTTTGCAAATCTGGCGTTTGCAAATTTTGCGAATTTGCGAACTCGCAATCCGCAAAATCCGCGAATTCTCGCGAATTTGCAGATTTTTTTTTTGTGTTCGCAAGGATTTCTGCCAGTTCGCAAGGATTTCTGCCAGTTAGCGAGGGTTTTGTACCAGTTTGCAATTGCGAACTTACATGTCGGCTCGCAACGGTCGCGATTATGTTGTTTCTACGTCTGGTTCATCATCACAGGTTCCCAGCACCCTCTGTTTCACCCCTGCCACCCTCTGTTTCACCCATGCTACCCTCTGGTACATCAATGCCACCCTCTGGTTCATCATCACTGTAGATTATGGGGGGAAAAAGCAAGCACACCTGCCTGCTTCAACTGACATGAATGGGGTTGATTTATTAATGTGTCACTGTTTTAAAATTCCAGTCTGGCACCTGCTTCCTTATTTGTAATTTGCTTTCTGTTGCAGTGCAATTTTTTTTTCCAGGACCTTTGTGGCCTACTTGTAGCTATTCTATGAGCCTGCTGTGAGGGTCAGAGCAGGGTCATACAATTGTTGCAACTAGCAACTGAACTCTGGAGGGGCCCTTGTCAGGAAGCACTACAGGGAATGGTTACTAATGATGAGTTTGAACTTTTGAACCTGCTGAATGCTTTCACTTTTGCAAAACTCGTTTTTCTGCAGAACAGCATTACAGCAACTGTAATGCCCCAAACAAGCTTAAATGAGAAAGTTGATTTCTAATCCAAAAGTTATCCAAAGAAAATCAAAAGGCCTCAAATCCAAAAAAGTGCAGGCAAATGTCAACCTGAGGAGTTATTCTGATAAAAATCATCATTTTCAGAAGGTCTATGCTGCTTGCTAGTAGATTTCTTGTGCAGAATTGCAATTTTTGTAATTTCGCGAGTGCAAGATAGTTGCTGCCCGCCGCACCTACATGTTCGCAATTGCGAACTTACACCGCACGCCGCAAAATTGTATCACCAAGAAAAAAAAATCCGCTGCGTGTGAATTTGCGGATTTTTGGTAAATTCGCGAGCGTTCGCGGATTGCGAATTTACCGAAAATCCGCGAGCGGAACGGATTTCCGCCCATGCTTACAGAAGTCTACGAAGTACGACACAAGTAGGTTCGTAAGAGACTGCTCAATCTTTGTAGAGCGAGACATCATCTTTTATGCTAAAAATCACATTCCGGACAAACACCCACTAGTTACAATTTGTCCAATCATAGGTAACATTGCAAAAGGTATCGCTTGACGACAAACCCACTTCTCAGTTGTCCAGCCCACCATCAATTACACGGGGAAGCCCAACATTCTTTCTCGAACAGGCCGGACAAACCCATAATAAAAGACCACAACCCATACCATAAATAGGCCATAAAAGAAGGAACAGAAACAGATGAGAAGTAGGATAAGGGGTGTGTGCATGTGCAATAAACTCAACAATGTCCTGTTCTTTGATCCTTAATCTCGATCAGCTACAGGGCAAGGAACTGGCTTAACAAGGTCAGCTTCAGGCAACGAGGTCAGTTCGCTCAGGTCATTCAGAAGTCAGCTAAAGTGTACGTGTACTAAAGACTCGTTCGGCCGTAGTCATCGGCCTATGTGAGGGCAACCACAAAATGGCTGCCATGCATAAAATGGAACTCAGGGGTTCAGAACAATATCCCTAAATACATAGTGAATCCATCGGTCTAACATGGCAAAATCACTCGTACTTGCCGCACTCACTAGTTACGGTTCGCTACTATCAAATTCGTAACGAAACCATGACCTTTATGAAACGGGTTCAGAATTCACGGAACCTCAGGATGTCTGACGCTTGTGGATGTCTGACACTTGTGGATGTCTGATGCTTGTGGATGCCTGATGCCTGATGCTGGTGGATGTCTGATGTTTGTGGATGTCTAATGTTTGTGGATGTCTGATGCTTGTGGATGTCTGATGCTTGTGGATGTCTGATGCTTGTGGATGTCTGTTGCTAGTTGATGCCTGATGCTTGTGGATGTCTGATACTTGTGGATGTCTGACGCTTGTGGATGTCTGATGTTTGTGAATGCTTGAAGCTTTTGCATGCCTGACGCTTGTGCATACCTGACGCTTGAGGATGCCTGACGCTTGTGGATGCCTGACGCTTGTGGATGTCTGATGCTTGTGGATGTCTGATGCTTGTGGACGTCTGTTGCTTGTGGATGTTTGATGCTTGTGGATGCTTGATGCTTTTGGATGCCTGACGCTTGTCGGTGTCTGATGCTTGTGGATGTCTGTTGCTTGTGGATGTCTGATGCTTGTCGATGTCTGATGCTTGTGGACGCCTGATGCTTGTGGACGCCTGATGCTTGTGGATGTCTGATGCTCCTGGTTGTCTGATGCTCCTGGTTGTCTGATGTCTGATGCTTGTGGATGCCTGATGCTTGTGGATGTGTGACACTTGTGGATATCTGACACTTGTGGATGTCTGAATTTTGTGAAAGCTTGATGCCTTTGGATGTCTAATGATTGTGGATGCCTGATGTTTGTGGATGTCTGATGCCTGATGTTTGTGGATGTCTGACGCTTGTGGATGTCTGACGCCTGTGGATGCCTGACGCTTGTGGTTGTCTGATGCCTCACGCTTGAGGATGTCTGACGCTTGTGGATGTCTGATGCTGGTGGATGTCTGATGCTTGTGGATGTCTGATGCTTGTGGATGTCTGTTGCTTGTGGATGCCTGTTGCTTGTTGATGTCTGATGCTTGTGGATGCTTGTGGATGTCTGACACTTGTGGATGTCTGACGCTTGTGGATGTCTGATGCTTGTGGATGTCTGTTACTTGTGGATGTCTGTTGCTTGTTGATGCCTGATGCTTGTGGATGCTTGTGGATGACTGATGTTTGTGGATGTCTGACGCTTGTGGATGTCTGACGCTTGTGGATGTCTGATGCCTGATGCTTGTGGATGTCTGATGTTTGTGGATGTCTGATGCTGGTGGATGTCTGATGCTTGTGGATGTCTGATGCTTGTGTATGTCTGTTGCTTGTGGATGTCTGTTGCTTGTTGATGTTTGATGCTTGTGGATGTCTGATGTTTGTGGATGTCTGATGCTTGTGGATGTCTGTTACTTGTGGATGTATGTTGCTTGTTGATGCCTGATGCTTGTGGATGCTTGTGGATGTCTGACACTTGTGGATGCTAGACGCTTGTGGATGTCTGATGTTTGTGAATGCTTGAAGCTTGTGCATGCCTTACGCTTGTGCATGCCTTACGCTTGTGCATACCTGACGCTTGTGGATGCCTGATGCTTGTGGATGCCTGTTGCTTGTGGATGCCTATGCTTGTGGATGCCTGATGCCTTTGGATGTCTGATGCTTGTGGATGGCTGACGCTTGTGGATGTCTGATGCCTGATGTTTGTGGATGTCTGACGCTTGTGGTTGCCTGATGCTTGTGGATGTCTGACACTTGTGGATGCTAGACGCTTGTGGATGTCTGATGTTTGTGAATGCTTGAAGCTTGTGCATGCCTTACGCTTGTGCATGCCTTACGCTTGTGCATACCTGACGCTTGTGGATGCCTGATGCTTGTGGATGCCTGTTGCTTGTGGATGCCTATGCTTGTGGATGCCTGATGCCTTTGGATGTCTGATGCTTGTGGATGGCTGACGCTTGTGGATGTCTGATGCCTGATGTTTGTGGATGTCTGACGCTTGTGGTTGCCTGATGCTTGTGGATGGCTGACGCTTGTGGATGGCTGACGCCTGTGGATGGCTGACGCCTGTGGATGGCTGACGCTTGTGGATGCTTGTAGCTTGTGAATGCCTGATGCTTGTGCATCCCAGACCCTTTTTGGATGCCTGATGCTTGTGGATGTCTGATGGGTGATGCTTGTGGATGCCTAGTCCTTGGACACTACTATGCTGTGTTCCAGTAGCCCATGTTTAGTGAACTCTGTCATTGGTGGCTATTTACAATATTTATGCAAGGGGGACGGCAGGGGGACAAACATCTGAGGTAATCTCTGCTCTTGACCATCAGCTTGAGGCCCTCCCAACACAGTTGTCTATTATAGTAGGTCGAGATTTCAATACTACTTTTGAACCTTTTGGACAAGAGGATCAATTTCTTGCTGCTGAGGAGGACAGTAAATGGGGCATCCCTCAGCTTGAATTACCAGCCGTAAGAAGATGGTCAGCTGTAGCCATACAGTTCAAGGCCTTATGCTTAGTGAGAGGGCTTAGAGCAGCAAATGGGCGCACCCTGTCTGACCGCCTGGGAGAAAATACATTTGATAATGGCAGGTATTCCAGTCGCATAGATTACTTACTGGTGGATATAAGAAGATGGCACTGTCTGATAGATATGACTGTTAAAAATAGGATGGAAAGTGACCATAATCCACTTTGTATGGAATTTCTAGCACAAAAGGGGACTAGAGAACCGAAACCGGGGCGTGGGAAAGTCACCCTAGATATCGTTGCCTCTAATAACATGCGTCACATTAAATGGGGCAGATTCATTGAGAACCCTGAGAAGTTGGAGGTCCTTAAAAATATGGTCGTTGAAGAAGTGGCTAATTTAAACACTCACATTAGTAAGCAAGACTTTCCCCAAATAATGCTTGAGGCACATACCCACTTTTTCACAAAACTCCAATTGATCTTCAGGAAGATTATAAAACCAGATAAGGGAAACAAAAGACAACCCAAGGTGGGGTGGTATAACAATGCTTGTAAATTAGCCCGTCAAAACCTGAGCACAGAAATAAGATGTAGGAATCCCTTAGGTGTGAGAAAGGCAAGACAGACATATAGGCAAGCTCAGAAAGTAGCAAAGAAACTGTGGGATGAGGATCAGTGGCGTGATCTGAAATCAACCTGTGAAGCAAAGGACTCAAAACAATTTTGGGCCATTGTTAAGTGGAATAGAGGAGGTGTAGCTGAACCCCCCCCAAAATAATGTTGCCAAACAACAATGGGTAGAATTTTTCAGACCCCAATACGCTCGTAACCCAGCTGAAGAAGAGTGTCGTCTACCCCCAACTATTTTTTATCAAAGTCAGCTTTTCACAACTAAAGATATCAGTTTAGCGTTAGACTGTGTGACTGGGGAAGAGCTCCAGGCAGGGATGGCATCTCAGCTGCCGTGTTTTTAAGTGATAGATTGTCTTGGTGCCAGTACTTTGAGTGTTTAGCTAACTCTGTGGCTAGGGGTGCGCCAATCCCATCTTCAAGAAAAGGCGCTGAAATAATTCCGGTTTTTAAAAAGGGTGACAAATCTCTACCCAGTAATTATAGACCTATCAGTCTTATAGACTCAGCCCAAAAACGCATAGGTCGTTTAGTGCAAAATAAATTGGAAATATGGATAGAAGAACACAATATTTTGTCCCCATATCAAGCTGGCTTTTGACCATGTATTAGTTCAATTGACCAGGTCTTTTACTTCATATCACTTTACTGGAGGAATGTGGCCTTAACCAATGGGACACTTTACGCGGTCTTTGTAGAACTGAAATCGGTTTTCGATTTAGTTCCGGTTTAGACCGGTTTCTGGCATTTCAGCCTTCTTCAGCCCGGCTTGCTTGAATCCAGTGGCAAAGTGAGCAAGGGACTCACGTCTGAGCATACCCTGCCAACTTATGGTAAACAAAGAAAAACCAAAGGAAATGATGGACGGAGCGTTGACAATACAAGCACTCACCCCCAGTCAACTGATCTGGGTTTAATCCATCACCGTTCTTTAGCCCACTCTGCCACCCCAGTTCAGACATGGCCATATGCAAATCAGTCTGACCCTGTGCCTCATGGGAACAGTCCAGCCCGAACTGCCAAGCCATGCCGTCCCTGGACCGGAAACAAGCTTCAAAGGACCGGTTTCTGGCATTCCAGCCGTCTTCAGCCCGGCTTGCTTGAATCCACTGGCAAAGTGAGCAAGGGACTCATGTCTGCAGCCTGTTGATCCACCTGTGCCGGAAGTCCCAGCCCATTGAGCCTAATTGATGGTCCCACTTGCGTGAAATTTCTGCCCCCCTTTGTCCATTTCAGATCTGACCCCACTCCACCCTCTCTTCCCTTGACCTCCCCAAACACACCCTCCTTTTTCATGTGGCGTTTTTGTAATTGACTTGATGAAGAAACACAGCACGAAGATAGAATAGTGTTAGTAGGGATGGACAAGGATCAAGAATAGGGTGCGGTTCCCTGTCTAAGGTACCTATGACAGATTAAACAGGGAACAGGACAAAAAGGACCGTGGTCTGAGAGCAAGAACGACCTCGCCCTGCAACGTGGAATCTGGATCAGAGCTGGACGCCTAGCTCCACCGCCGGTGCTCAACAGCGCCAACAAAAGAAGAAAACAATGGGAGACTACTAGTGATGGCTCACTGTAAAAGACACTGGAAAGAAGAGAACAATGGGAGCCTACCAGTGATGGCTCGCTGTAAAAGACACTTGAAAGAAGAGAACAATGGGAGCCTACCAGTGATGGCTCGCTGTAAAAGACACTGGAAAGAAGAGAACAATGTAAGCCTACCAGTGATGGTTCGCTGTAAAAGACACTGGAAAGAAGAGAACAATGGGAGCCTACCAGTGATGGCTCGCTGTAAAAGACACTGGAAAGAAGAGAACAATGGGAGCCTACCAGTGATGGCTCGCTGTAAAAGACACTGGATAGAAGAGAACAATGGGAGCCTACCAGTGATGGCTCGCTGTAAAAGACACTGGAAAGAAGAGAACAATGGGAGCCTACTAGTTATGGCTCGCTGTAAAAGACACTGGAAAGAAGAGAACAATGGGAGCCTACCAGTGATGGCTCACTGTAAAAGACACTGGAAAGAAGAGAACAATGGGAGCCTACCAGTGATGGCTCACTGTAAAAGACACTGGAAAGAAGAGAACAATGGGAGCCCACCAGTGATGGCTCACTGTATAAGACACTGGAAAGAAGAGAACAATGGGAGCCTACCAGTGATGGCTCACTGTAAAAGACACTGGAAAGAAGAGAACAATGGGAGCCTACCAGTGATGGCTCGCTGTAAAAGATGGCTCACTGTAAAAGACACTGGAAAGAAGAGAACAATGGGAGCCTACCAGTGATGGCTCACTGAAAAAGACACTGGAAAAAAGAGAAAATGGGAGCCTACCAGTGATGGCTCGCTGTAAAAGACACTGGAAAGAAGAGAACAATGGGAGCCTACCAGTGATGGCTCGCTGTAAAAGACACTGGAAAGAAGAGAACAATGGGAGCCTACCAGTGATGGCTCGCTGTAAAAGATACTAGAAAGAAGAGAACAATGGGAGCCTACCAGTGATGGCTCGCTGTAAAAGACACTGGAAAGAAGAGAACAATGGGAGCCTACCAGTGATGGCTCGCTGTAAAAGACACTGGAAAGAAGAGAACAATGGGAGCCTACCAGTGATGGCTCGCTGTAAAAGACACTGGAAAGAAGAGAACAATGGGAGCCTACCAGTGATGGCTCGCTGTAAAAGACACTGGAAAGAAGAGAACAATGGGAGCCTACCAGTGATGGCTCACTGTAAAAGACACTGGAAAGAATAGAACAATGGGAGCCTACCAGTGATGGCTCGCTGTAAAAGACACGGGAAAGAAGAGAACAATGGGAGCCTACCAGTGATGGCTCGCTGTAAAAGACACTGGAAAGAAGAGAACAATGGGAGCCTACCAGTGATGGCTCTCTGTAAAAGACACTGGAAAGAAGAGAACAATGGGAGCCTACCAGTGATGGCTCACTGTAAAAGACACTGGAAAGAAGAGAACAATGAGAGCCTGCCAGTGATGGCTCGCTGTCAAAGACACTGGAAAGAAGAGAACAATGGGAGCCTACCAGTGATGGCTCGCTGTAAAAGACACTGGAAAGAAGAGCCTTTGAACATTATCACTCCCTGCCCATCACTTATATTAGGTTGAATTTCTCTTCCAATCACCTCGTATAGATTATGCCCCAATTGGACAAAAAAACGATTTTCTTTTTAAACCTTACATCGGTCGCTTTCACTGTGTATAAATAAGTAATGAAGAAATATGGAAGAAAGAGTAAACTGTGTATAATGATAATTGTAGAACACCAGTTGTCCTCATGAACATGCTTATTAGTTTAGATCCTCATGGAGTCTAGACCTCGAATAATGCACTTAATGGTCCTTATCCTATCACAACAAATTGTATGATAACATTTTTGTATTAGAACGAAATGACTGCATCTTCTACGACTTATGCTCATCTCCAGGTCTAAACGTATGGTACGACAAATGTCATTTTGTATGCACTGTCTCCCCGTTTGTTACATTGACTCCATAGGTTATTGACGATACTGTTTGTACTGATAGCAGAATTGTTTTCATCTGCCCATAAAACATATAGGCCACCAAAGACCGCAATAGACAGCCCAACTGCATACTTAGATTTTGTGTATAATAATGTCAACCTGTACATCATCACAACAGATATGAACAGAAATGAACTAACTTAGTATAAAAACTGGGAACTGTGGAAATCGATAAACCTTAAGTATACATAAGCGGCATTCATTTATGTTCGCCACAGTCACTGTTGAGAGCAGAGTGAAGATCGTGAAACATTGTCTGCATCATCTTGCGTAGCAAGGGCCTCTACGTGCACGTAAGTCACCCATGATTCACCCTGACCTCGCAATCATCCCCAGCACCCTGAATAAGCCTGAACACACGTACTAGGGTTGTAAAAACCTTGTCAGCCTGACAATGCCCCGGAGTCACTTCCTGCGCCAAACCCACTTGTCCTTTCATCCTCCATGCACAGGCAAGCCCCCTTTTATAACCTCCTTCCCTGCACCTGGCCACTCAGTCCCGTCCCAGGCACTAACCGAGCCCTGTGGACATTGTTTATTGCCTACACACAGCAGGGCTTGTTTCACCAACAAAGGGGCCTGAATAAATCAATAACCCAAAACCCTTAGATATGACCGATCCCACATGTTTTTAGATCCTGTCGGAATGTCCAGCTGCGAGATAGCGATCATGTGTTACATCTAGGTGGGGGACGATTGCTGCTGGGTTTATGTGGGAACTAGCTTAAGGCTGAGATTCCAAGGATGTTTGACCATGCAATAAACTGACGAAAGAAATGTATAAATGGCCATGCCACAAAGATGCAGTTAGAGCACCTCCTGATGATAGCCCCGGTGTCTGATGTGATGTGTTCTTCTCCTGGAGTAATAAAACTGTTCTTCGCTTTTCCACTCCCAGCGCCTGCCTCGCTATTTTGATAGCTAATATTAAGGTAAATTAGAGGTGGTTTGCACCAAGCGGCATCGAAAGTCTTGGGAGTCACAGCTGCTTTTTACACAACCACTCACACACACAGTCACACACCCATACAAACACTCTGCCACTAAGCCCCCCTCCCGGGCCGATTTTGGCCCTGGGTACCCCATCCTCCAGGGCCCAGCCTTAACTGAATGGGGATGGAGGCCACGTGGCCCCCTGCCCAGGTCAATTTTGGCATTCCCATCCAACCGAGCCCAGGCATAAATATATACATTTTTAATGGGGGCGGGGGTCTTCATGGCCCCCCTCCCTGGGCCAATTTAGGCCCTGGGGACCCCATTCCCCAGCCATAAACAAATGGGGAAGGTGGGCTGCAGGGCCCTTTCCCCGGACCAATTATTGGCACGAGCTCCCCATCCCCCTGGGCCTGGCCATTTCACCTGGGAGCCCTGGGCACACAGTGTGCCTAATGGGGATCGCGAGGGGTACCTCAAGGCCCCCGCGTTCCAGGCTGGCTCGTGGATTCCTGCTGTATGAACAAGACCTGGAGCCCCCACTTTTTTTTGCCATATTTGCTATAAATTCGCAACACATTTAAAAAAAATGCTTTTCTACCCTGCAGGGTCCCTCTGGGACCCCAAGATCAAGGCTTGGAGGTCAGGGTATCCCTACCCAGTCCCCTTTTCTTTTCTTTTTTTAAATTTTTTTGGGGGGGACTCGGCAGAAGGAGAGTCCCAAGATGGCTGTTAACACTTCCTGGTTGAAGTGTTGGCAGCCCCAATCAGTTATGCCGTTCTCTGCACAAGCTCGTTAATATTCGTGAATTAGCCAGCAATCGGAGATATCTAAATTTGGTTTCCTTAAATTTCTCAACAACAACTGAATGGATTTACACCAAATAATAGCAGTTCGGGCTGCAGCTCTGTCTAAAGAGTTCAGGGGAATTAGCATGGAAAAGGCACCTTTGTTGACCCCCTTATTTCTCAGCCCCTACTTGACCGATCTCCCTGAAACTTTCCATGCACAACAAGACTCACCGTGACCCTTCGTTGGAAAGTCTTGTGAAGATTCGTCAAACAGCGCCAAAGTTACAGGCAACACTTATCTTATGGAAAATATATATATACATATGGCGGACAAGCTGGGCGTTTGAATGCACGAATAAAAGCACCAAATATCTGGCACCAGAATGGGTTTTTGCTCATCGTCATTTTCTCAACCGGAGAAGGGTTGCAAACGTGTTGGCATGTGGCGAGAAATTGTTTCATATATATATATATATCGAAGTCCACATTCCTGCAGTACACGGATCCAAACGAACACCAGCACAAACAGGTACAGACCACAGGGAAGGATGAAAAAATGTGCTTTATTCCAAAATGGGCAGCATCATGACGCGTTTCGTCCGGGGAACCCGGACTTGATCACATCAATAAAAGCACCAAATATCTGGCACCAGAACAGGTTTTTGCTCATCGTCATTTTCTCAACCGGAGAAGGGTTGCAAACGTGTTGGCGTGTGGCGAGAAATTGTTTCATTTATATATATATGTATATATATATATATATATATATATATATATATATATATATATATATATATATATATATATATATATATATATATATATATATATATATATATATATTATATATGTATATATGCAAAGGAGAGAGGTTGTCCCCAGACGAAGTGCGCTCGCAGCAGATTTATTTCTAAAAAGAAAAACTTTAGTGAATCACATGTATATGAGAAGTGTGGCTCAATGATTAGAGCGGCAGACCCTGATGCAGAGGTCTGACCCGGGACCAGGGTTCAATTCTCTGCCTCGGCGGGTCTTGGGCTCAAAAATTCCACAGACCTGATAATTCACGCCTCGGTGCCTAATCCAATCATGGAGTCCCACTCTGCAACTCTGGGCAATAGCTTGCTTAATCTCCATAACGGTCCCCACAACGCTAAGGATGCCTGGCCTCCACCTTGGGGGTGCCCAGGAGTGGACGCCTCACAGGGAAAACCAGGATGGGTTCCACAGCGGTATTTGTACAAGCGCCTTGAGACCCTTGTGGGTGAGTAGTGCGCTATACAAGTATCAATTTAAATTTACATGTACCCAGTAGTCCAGTGCAGACTAAGCATGAGCGGATTTTGCGGATTGGCAATCCGCGAATTTTGCGGATTTGCGGATTCGCAATCCGCAAAATCCGCGAATTCCCGCGAATTTGCGGATTTTTTTTTTTTTTGTGTTCGCCCGTGTTTCTGCCAGTTCGCGAGGGTTTTTACAATTTCGCAATTTGCGAACTTACCTGTCGGGTCGCAAGTTTTGCGAACTTGTTGTTTCTACGTGTCCAGCCTGTTTGGGACACTCTTCTTCATCACTGCCACTCTCTGTCACCACTGCCACTCTCTGACTACTCATGCCACCCTCTGGCCCACCCATGCCACCCTCTGTTTCATCACTACACCCTCTGGTTGTCCAGTGTACATTATTTTCGGCAAAGCAAAGCACACCTTCCCTGCCTCAAGTGACCTGAATTAATTTGGGGCTGATTAATGTGTCACAGAATATTTTTTTAGCTGGCACCTGCTTCCTTAGTGCGCCCTGATTAGTGATCTTTTGCACTTGCTAAGTGCTTTCATTGTTGCAAAATTAGTTACAACACCTGCCCTGCCCCAACTGACAATAATGAATTAGGGGCTGATTAATGGATTTTAACTTCCAGCCTGGCTCCTGCTTGTCTCCCTTAGCTGTAATTCAGGACCTTTGTGGCATATGTGTAACTATTCTGAGGTTCAGAGCAGGGTCACATAATAGTTTCAACTGGCAACTGAACTCTGGAGGGGCCCCTCAGGAAGCCCTACAGGAAATGGCTACTAATGATGTGCCTGAACTTTTGAACCTGGTAAGTAGTTACTTTCAGTTTTGCCAAGATCGTATTTCTGCAATTTCGCACTTATTCGCGGGGCGCGAACTCACGCTAACAGTGCGAGCAGTGCGAGCAAAATCCGCTGCTCGCGGATTTGCGGATTTTGCGGGAAATTCGCAAATCTCGCGGATTGCGGATTTCCCGAAAATCCGCAAAATCCGCGAGCGGAACGGATTTTCCGCCCACGCCTAGTGCAGACGCGTTTCGGGCCTCGAGCTCTTTGTCAGAGGCATCCTGCATGAAAACTGCAACATTACCACAGGATATATCCCCTCTTTTATGTCAATCATATCATATGTATATATATAGTCACTCAATGATCGATATGTAACAATGCGGGCTTGTTAGTGAGGCCAGTGGCGATGAGGAAGGCTGAAGATGGTCCGAATGGGACATCCCCTAGACTTCTAGATCGAAGTAAATTGATCTAGAGTTCCTTATGTACCGGCATGTGTCAAAATTCATGCTTAAAATGAGACCAGCCTCCTCGTTACATATTTCTCAAGCTGGAATCATCAAGATGTGTTGAAAATCAAAAGTGGTACTCTTATCCAAAATGTATTGATACATTTTTATTTTACTTTTGTAGAAAAAGAATACAAAAAGACATTCGCACTTTTGACTGTAAATCTGTCTTCCAGCTGTATGTTTAGCTCAATAAATAAACATCAATAAAATAAAATTTACATATAGTCAGGCAGCTGAGATTCCAAGAGGATGCAGGAGTGTGTTTTCTAATGAAAGTGCAGTGCAGTGCAAAAAGGAATTCACATTATCAATTTCTGAAACCGCAATTGTTTGTTTTACGGTAACAGTTGCAGCACCTTTTGGCCTACCATCCGAACATTATTGTAGACAATATTGTGGCTCACTGCAAGATGTTAAAAAAGAGGAAATACATATTTGAACCTATAGGGCTCCATCTGAGATCAGGAATGAACCTGCACCATGCAGCAGCATGTTACTGGCAGTTATGAACTACATGAAGAGAGGAAGGTGTCTCCTGATGATGCTCTGCAGAGGTGTCAGAAGGTCTTGGAGAAAAAGTTGGGTGCATGGTCTGTAAAGTGCTGGAATTCATCTGTTCCTGCAACAAGCACGGTGGCGGGGAAGGATCGGGGGCGCTCGGGGTCCTGGAATCAGAGAGGAGAGAAGTGCATTAGAATTAGGGCATTCAGACGTGGGAGAATACAAGACCTTATCATGAAGGACCTACACTGGTGTCATGTAGAAAAGGAGAAAAGGGCATGATCAACCGAATTTCTAAAGTGTGTACTCTACAACAATAACTAACTATAAACCTTCCCTCTCTTTCAAAACAGCCTAAGAACCATCGCTAGCTAAATCCCCAAACTATCTAGCATTCAAACCTGCCTCTCTTATAGAACAACCTAACTACCCAAACTATCTAAATCCCCAAACTATTGAACCTTCAAACCTGCCTCTCTTATATAACTAACGACCATAACTATCTAAATCCCCAAACTATTGAACATTCAAACCTGCCTCTCTTATATAACTAACAACCAAAGCGATCTAAATCCCCAAACTATTGAACCTTCAAACTTGCCTCTCTTATATAACTAACAACCAAAACTATCTAAATCCCCAAACTATTGAACCTTCAAACCTGCCTCTCTTATATAACTAACAACCATAACTATCTAAATCCCCAAACTATTGAACCTTCAAACCTGCCTCTCTTATATAACTAACAACCAAAGCGATCTAAATCCCCAAACTAATGAACCTTCAAACCTGCCTCTCTTATATAACTTACAACCAAAACTATCTAAAACCCCAAACACACACAGTTACGAGTAGAAATGCACGCACACAAAAACACGTGCGTGGATGCACACACACAAACACATACAGTCCACACTGTCACTCTTGTCGTCTAATAATCCCACTGACACACATTCATACTCAGACAGTATGAAGGAGAGGATTGTACTCACCTCCACGGGGTAGGCTGTGGTGGGGACGTAGCGAATAACGAAGCCACATCTGCGTCTGTGGGACGTGTTGGGTTCACTGGCGTGGACTGTCAGTCCGTCGTGGATCTGACGAGAGAAATGTAGGATATGAGCCGTGCTTATCTGCCAAAAATGTAAGTGCCAGGGCCCAATGTGTTACTCACTGGTCTACTGCAGCTGGCACTGCCCGCGTCACTTTTTTACCTTTAAGTTTTGTCATTTTTTTAAAGCTATATTAAATCATTTAGTTCTCTACTAATGAACGTTAGTTAAAAATACACACACACTGCCACCATATGGTGGTTTCTCAGACATATGTGCCTTTGTTTACAGAAAAGCACCGGAAAACACAGGCACACATTAAGCACTGGATATAGGACAGAGAAAAGACAGGCAGCGCCCTGAGGTGCACCTCAAGGGGAAACTGAGTACATAGTCCTGAGGCACCCCAAGGAAAGCTGTGGGTGCACAGCGCTGGTGCACTCCAGGGGGAGCTGTGAGTACACAGTGCTGGTGCACCTCTTGGGGAACTGTGAGTGCACAGTGCTGGTGCACCCCAGGGGGAGCTGTGAGTACACAGTGCTGGTGCATGCCCAGGGGGAACTGTGTGTTCACAGCGCTGGTGCACCCCAGGGGGAGCTGTGAGTACACAGTGCTGGTGCATGCCCCGGGGAGCTGTGAGTACACAGTGCTGGTGCACCTCGGGGAGCTGTGAGTACACAGTGCGGGTGCACCCCGGGGAGCTGTGAGTACACAGTGCTGGTGCACCCCAGGGGGAGCTGTGAGTACACAGTGCTGGTGCACCCCAGGGGGAGCTGTGAGTACACAGTGCAGGTGCATGCCCAGGGGGGGCTGTGAGTACACAGTGTGGGCGCTTCTCTATGGTAAGCTGTGAGTACACAGTGTGAGTGCACCTGGGGGAGCTGTGAGGACAGAGTACACAGAGTTGACGCACCCTCATAGAAAGCTGTGAGTACACAGGTTGGTGCACCGTCATGGAGAGCTGTGAGTCCACAGTGCTGGCGCACCCTCAAAGAAAGCTGTAGGTACAGGGAGGTACAGTACATGGGCACCCTTAAGGTGGGGTAGTGAGTACACAGTACATGGGCACCCTTAAGGTGGGGTAGTGAGTACACAGTACATGGGCACCCTTAAGGGAGGGGGGTAGTGAGTACACAGTTCTGAGGACCTTTAAGGGGGGGTACTGAGTACACAGTTCTGGGGACCTTTAAGGGGGGGTAGTGAGTACACAGTTCTGGGGCACCTTTAAGGGGGGCTGTGAGTACACAGTTCTGGGGCTCCTTTAAGGGGGTTTGAGTACACAGTAATGGAGACAAAAGGCTCATTATGGGAAGGGCGGTGCCATAAATTGATGGATGTCTTGGCCCCGACCACTTCCCGGCTGCCTCATTTATAAGTGGGGGAATCACTGGTCTGCCTGACACCCACAATGCACCGGGGTCCAGTATCATTGCTTTTCATGTTACTTCGTAACGTTGCAGTAACCCCTTGCTTGTTTGCCTGTGGGAATAACCACAACTGTGAGACATGAGTACAGGAAACGACAGAGCTCTGTGAACTCACCGACATCTGCCCAGCCTGAAGAGGACACTCCACCGCCTTCTCTTCATCCACCAGGTGCCGCGGAATCTCCTGATTGGTGGACAGCATGTTTCCGGGGGTCATTGCTGTGCGGTGCTCCAGGACACCTTGTTTGTGACTTCCTGCAGAAGAAAAGAGGGTTGGAGTAAGGGGGGCACTGATTCCTGGCCTGGGTACTCATGCAGTCCCCGCCTCTGTCTAAAATGAGGTGTCAGCACGGGCCACACCCACAATAATTATACACACATTTACCTTTAATTATCATGCGTGGTAAAGGCATCTGCGTGGTAAAGGAAGCGTGGTAAAGGCATGCGTGGAAAAGACTGTGTGGTAAAGGCATCTGGGTTGTAAAGGAAGCGTGGTAAAGGATGCGTGGAAAAGACTGCGTGGTAAAGGCATCTGCATGGTAAAGGCATGCATGGAAAAGACTGCGTGGTAAAGGCATTTGCGTGGTAAAGGAAGCGTGGTAAACGCATGCATGGAAAAGACTGCGTGGTAAAGGCATTTGCGTGGCAAAGGAAGCGTGGTAAAGGCATGCATGGAAAAGACGCGTGGTAAAGGATGTTTTTCATCTAACAGAGGACTGCGGCTTCTAAATAAAGAGAGAGCCATCTCTGAACACTAGAACCCCCGCGAGGACCCTGGGGATCTTTCATCGAGGCCTCCCCAGCCCCCAGGAGTCTAGCCTCTGACACTAATCTGGGTGAAGATTGTAGGCTCCTACTAGAGCCCTGTCTGGCCAACCCTGTCCAATATCACTCTTTCAAGGCAGTGGTGCCCGTGTTTACAGGCAAAGACATCTCTGCCTGTAGAACCATAAGCAGCGTCCCTCTGTTAGGACCTCGTGTCCCCCCGCTCCAGCTGTACAGTAAAGCACGGGTCAGGGTTTGATTGGCTTTGAAAAAAGTTGGCCAGGGCACCCTGAAAAAAGAGCCCCACATTTGCGGATTGCGGGGAAGATTTACAAGGACTGGCGCATCCTTGCAGATTAGCAGTGATGCGCCAGTAACGATGCGATTCGCAATTCTCCTTGCGCCACCACGGATGCGTCGCATTTACAATGCAGCACACCGTGGCGCAGGGATAGACAGATGCGTGTCGCATCTGATGGTCTAAGGTCGGTGCATGGCTGGAGTCATGTCGCAGGCGCAACGCTACTCCAGCAATGTTCAGGGACCGCCCATACCTAACGTGCTGCCCCACTCCTTACGCCTGCTTGAAGCAGGCGTAAGGTTTCCTCGCAGCAGCCTCGGAAAAATGACTCTGTGAAATCTTGTAGATTTCACACCGTCACTTTTACGAGGTTTTTTCCGACGGAACGCCCACCCTGCATACCTTAAACCTGATGCAGTTTTAATGTGGTGCAGGGCTTCACAACATGACGCATCTCCCTAGATGCGTCAGGTTGTAAATAAGTCGCAACGTGGTGCATGGTTTACGCCGCCGCTGAGTCACAGAAGTGACGCAACAACGGCATAAATGTGATGCAATTGACTTGTAACTCCGCACCCGTCTTTTTTTAAAACATTGCTTCAGTGTTTTAAGTGTTATAAAAAGAAGTTGGGCGATTTCTATAAGAGAGGTGTGTTTTATCTTAACTTTACTAATATTTAAAAAATGCGATGATTGTTGCTAGGACTTTGTGTTGTTGGAATAGTTTACACTGGTGAACCACACCTGAATATAAGTGAGGCCACTTCTGCTCAGCCCCCCTGCCCCCTGCTCAATCTGCATACATTAATGGGCGGGGCCAGCCGGAGACTGGGAATGATACCTCCGCCCCCTTGGTAAAAGGGGGGTAACGGAGGTCCATCTGCCTCCGCAAAGGCTGCTCAGGCCCCCACTGGGTGGAGCAGCATAGTCATCCCATATCGGCCACCACGCTGCCCAAAAAAGCGGCCCACAGCTGCAACTCAGATACCAGCCCATCGCCCATTGCCCGAGAGCCCCCTTACCAATATGACCATGGCACGGATCCCTCCGATCACACTGGGGCGCTCGTACATAGCAGCATGGACTTGCTCCATCCTGAGATATAGTTGTGACCCACATGGTGCTGAGGGCGCCAGGACCTGTGTCGAGCCCGCGTTCTATCTCCAGACTTTCTGTACAAAGACAACATCCCTGTGTCAGGACAGCAGTGGACTCCGATAGAGAAGTAGACAATTTGTCAACACCACTGAGTCAAGGCCCAAGGGCTTCTACAATATTAGCCTGCTGCACCCCTGCTTGTCTGGACTCTGATGCATTGTGAATGAATGCACCGTCTTCCATTCTGTGTAACTCTCTCCCACATCCCTATGTCGCGACATTGAGGCTTCTTGGTTAACTGATGGCCTCCCCTGCTGTATAGTCCTGTCCCAGATCCCTATGTCACAACACTGGGGCTCAAGGTAAAGAGATGGCCTTTTTATTTCCCATGCTGTGGAGCCCTGTCCTAGCTTCTTATGTGATTACATTGGGGCTCACCAGTAGAGTATTAGCCCATCCCCCATTCTCAGCCAATCAGTGTTACAGCTCCAGGCTGTTGTGATGCATGCATTGACTATGGGAGTTGATCCATACCTGGAATAACCTGCAGGACACCATTCTCTGCGTCTACATCATCCAGGGCAAGCCACACTGAGGCCACCGGGCCCCCCTCGAAGCCCCAATACCTGGAAGTAAAAGTAGGAGGACACTGTCAGCCAAATATCGGCAGACCCCGGGGCAAGAGGATGGCACATGAGGGCACAGGATGGCACATGACAGGATGGCACATGAGGGCATAGAATGGCATATGAGGGCACAGGATGGCACATGAGGTCACATCATAGCACATGAGGGCTCAGGATGACACATGAGGGCACAGGATGGCACATAAATGTATAGGATGGCACGGGATGGCACATGATGATACAGAATAACCTATGAGAGCACAGTATGGCACATGAGGGCAGAGGATAGCACATGAGGGTACGGGATGGTACATGAGGGCACAGGATGGAACATGATGGTACAGGATAATACATGAGAGCACAGTATGGCCCATGAGGGCACAGGATGGCACACGAGGGCACAGGATGGCTATTGATGACACAGGATGGCACATCAAGGCATGGATGGCACATTTTGACACATGAGGGCACAGGATGGCATATGATGGCACAGAATGGCACAAGAGGACACACAATAGCACATGAGGGCAGAGGGTGACACATGAGGGCACAGGATAGCACATGATGGCACAGGATGGCATACAACGGGCATAGGATAACACATGGAGGGACAGGATGGCAGATGATGGCACAGGATGGTGCATGACGGCATAATAAGCCACATGATGGCACATGAGGGCACAGGATGACACAGGGTGATGTGTGTCTGGTAGTGCAGCCAGCCTTATGCCGTCATGTACTGCCTAGATGAAAGATGCTGTAATCTATGCTGTGTGTGCACCCTGCACCGCCCTGTGTATTTAACACCACATGGTGCCCACCAGGTAGCCTGATAATCAGACCTCACCAGGCTGAGGGGGCAGGAATGCCATCCTTTGGCCTTACCCTTGAAGTACAATCAGACACATCACCCCTGCTGAGCCCTCCCCTCCCCCACCCTGGAGCCAGCACCCCGCAGTCTGACTTACTTGATGTCCTGGTGCCAGGCCACGTAGGGGGTGCTGTTCCCTCGGTGGGGCACGTCGGAGGCCGGGTATTTACAGATGAACCTGGAGTCCAGCAGGACCACGTGGGGCCCCAGCACAGCGGTGATGGCCTGGAGGGTGTGCGGGTGAGTGGCGAGGCCCAGTACCCAGGGCAGGCGCAGGTGGGCGTTGTGCAGGCTGTACTGGGCGTGCTCCTTCCCTGCAGGGTGAGAAAGCAAATGACACACAGATGATGGACGGAATGCAAAGCAAATCAAACATTCACCCCCAGTCAAGAGGTCTGGGTTCAATCCATTGTTCTTTTGCTCACCTTGCGACCCCATTTTAGACCCAGCCTGCAGGGGACACAAGGAGGGGGTTAGTCTCTACCCCGAGAGGCCTCTAAACGGAGGGGCTTATATATGGGAATGGTGGCACCGAGCAGCGCAGCAAAAAACATTCCTGCGCCGTCCTGCGCCACTGGAAAAGGCAGGAACGCACCGCATTTATCCAATACGGTGCATTGTTTTCCTTTCTCCCTGCGCTGGCGCTGTTTCTGCAGCCTAGTGTCAACGCTGGCACCCTTGCACCACGGTGCAGCACTGCCTGTGTTACAGCAGGATTGTATTAGCGCAGGAAGGGGCACCTTCCAGCATATAAACAATCCATAGAGGCATTTTACTCTTTCTAGGTGTGCTGCAGAATGCAGCGCACATGGAAAGTTAAAAACAAGTAGAAATAATGATATTTCTCCTCTTTACAGCCACCATACACAAGACACAAGCAACATAAAGCAGATACAGCCACCAGACACAAGATACAACCAACATAAAGCAGATACAGCAATCATACTCTTGACACAGCCACCAGATACAAGATACAAGCAACATAAAGCAGATACAGACACCAAACACAAGATACAAGCAACATAACAGCAGATACAGCCACCAGACACAAGATACAAGCAACATAAAGCAGATACAGCCACCAGACACATGATACAAGCAACATAAAGCAGATACAGCTACCATACACAGGATACAACCAACATAAATTAGATACAGCAATTATACTCTTGATACAGCCACCATACACAAGATGCAACCAACATAATGCAGATAAAGCCACCAGACACCAGATACAAGCAACATAAAGCAGATACAGCCACCATACACAAGATACAACCAACATAAAGCAGATACAGCCACCAGACACAAGACACAAGCAACATAAAGCAGATACAGCCACCATACACAAGATACAACCAACATAAAGCAGATACAGCCACCAGACACAAGATACAAGCAACATAAATCAGATACTGCCACCAGACACAAGATACAAGCAACAGAAAGTAGATACAGCCACCAGACACAAGATGCAAGCAACATAAAGCAGAAACAGCCACCATAGACAAGATACAAGCAACATAAAGCAGATACAGCCACCAGACACAAGATATAAGCAACATAAAGAAGATACAGCCACCATACACAAGATTCAACCAACATAAATTAGATACAGCAAGGACTGAAACAAGGATGCGTGCTAGCTCCCAGCCTCTTCAATTTGTTTCTTTCAGATATCGCACAGCACTTTGAAAAAGCCGATTGTCACCCTCCAAACTTGGCCAATGAGTCAGTCGCCATCCTACAATATGCAGACGACATTGTCTTGCTGAGCCAGACTCCCATTGGCTTGCAGAGAGCAATAAATCATTTAGCATCCTACTTGGATCAGGTGCACTGGAGCTAAACAAAGAAAAAACAAAAATTGTTCGCTTAGTGGATTCTAAAAAGACAAAGTTTAAATGGTCGGTAAAAGGGGCAATCGTGGAAGAGCAGCGTTCATATAAATATCTTGGCATAATAATTGAGCAGGGCATATCTCACAAGGAACAAAAACTGGCTCTAAAAGCTAAAGCCCAATCACTAATCTACGCTTACAGACTCCTACGTAAAAAACTAGACTGCCCGAACTACACTCATCTGCTGAAAGTCATGGCCGCACAAATCCAGCCCAGCCTATCGTATGGCTTAGTCACCTGGTGTGGAAAAGAAGCAAATCTACTGAACGAGCTCCAGACCAGGATCTACAAGACCGTTTTTGAGCTGCCAAAATCTGCCTCTCCTTCTCAGGTTCGACTGGAATTCGGCCTACAGCACCAGAAACTCCGGGCAATGAGTAGCTTTGTCAAACTCTGTCATACATTCCGCTGTTCTAACCCGGACACCCTGAACAAATTATGCTGGGACGAAATTAAGCTCCAGATGAACTTAGAAATACCGAGCTCATGGGGTAGCTTTTTGAGAACAGCTTTGACCGAGCTGGAATTACAAACAGCGTGGGAAAACGGGGAAGATAGAGCAAGCTTCGGCAAAGTCGTAAACGCCGCAGCTAAAAAGAAATCCTTGCTGGCTGACAAAAAATCAATCTCTAAGCGCCGGCACGGGTGGACAGTCATCAACTCATACAGAACCCTAAAGCCTCAAAATTATCTATCCGCTCATTTCAGCTTGCATTTAAAAAAGAGCTTTACAAACTACCGCATGGGCTTGCACGACTCAAAAGACCTGTATCCAACTTGGAAAAAGCCCTATCTCTCCGCAAACTGTCGATTATGTGGTTTTAAATCAGAATCTGTAACTCACTTATTATGTGCTTGTCCAGCAGTTCTGGAACAGAGGAGACAGTATTTAAAATTAATTTTTAATGAGTTGAACATCCGTTCATGCAGACATGCAGTGATAAGCTGGCTGGAAGGCGCTTCCATTATCCTGGTCTGCAGGGGCGTCAAATTCATGACAACGGTCAGAAACCTCCTACGGCAAGCAGATGGAGAGTAAACAAAACAAGCAGGACTAAAGTCACCTTCAGTAGCCGACCAACAACATTAACGAATGGACAGCATGCTTACCAGCAATTAGCTGCAGGTCGCAAATAGTGGTGCATGAACATTAAAATTTGGAACACTGGGGTATACACTATGCAATTATCTTTTCTAAAAGGTCCCCAAATTTTTAAAAAGAAATATACACCCTTTTTACATAATTATGGAACCATGTCAAAATTCAGGTGCACTTATAAATGTAATGAAATTTTTTACTACGTTTTTATGGATACGGGGGGGGTTTGTAATGATTTTAATTAATCAAACAATAAACTTATACAATACAATACAATAGATACAGCAATTATACTCTTGATACAGCCACCATACACCTCTGGCACCGGACTCCAGATGTTGCCCTTCACCTCCAGAGGTGTTGATGCTCCAGGCGTTTTCTTCTGGCTCCCAAGACGCAGGTGCTCCAGATGTGGCCCTGTGGCTCCCCAGGTGCTGGAGATTCTGTACCCTGGTATTCAAGAGCTCCAGATGTGAGTGTTTCCTCCTGCTCCGTGCAGTGCTGGAGCTCCAGGTGTTGCTGGGGGTCACTGCCACTGCTGTCCACCCTCCTCTGCCTTGGCATCTTATGTAGGGCCGCTCAGACCCGCCCCCGCCCCGGGACTGCACTCCCATGACGTCACCACAGCCGGGGGCTGCTTTAGGTTTTTCCCATTAATCCCAGCTCATGACCCCAGGCTGCCTGGCATTGTGTAATCCTGGGCATGTCCGCAGCGGATGGGGGAGGCACTGCAGACGCCAGCTCGGACGTTTCCTGGTGGTCCAAGGGGGCTGCCACAATGGGGTTCACGCGGGAGTCGTACAGTGATACCCCCAAATTATGGGACTTTGAAGTATGTATGAATAAAGAAACATTCCTTATTTACACTGAAGCCAGTATCGGGGTGATACCGGTCCGAGGGGCTCCCGAGAGCAAAAGACGGGTCTAGGCCAGACCTGAAAAGAACAGGTCAGTAAAAGCAGCAGTGAAAGGCCGGAAAGTATCTGACCTCACGGGAACTGACGTCAATTCTTCTCCAGATAAGGATGTGAAGTCACAAACGCTTTGCCACAACGACGTCAAAAGAGGTGAAGCCATGACGTTAAAGGGGTATACTGACCCCAGCATAAGTGCAGCGCCCACACCCCATTTACAGACACCAGACACAGACACCACGGCTGACAGGCCAGACATCACACACACGAGGCAGAGCCTCACACGTGGGATACACGCGTCAAAGGCTAAGTACGTGTATGCACAGAATGGATTCTTCATATGAAGGATGCTGCCTTTATACATGGAATCCAGGAATCACACCGAAAAACAGCCATAATACACCAAGCGTATCCGGATACACCATGGTGCAGCCCTCTGACGTATGAAGCAGGCCTCATATGCCAAATACAGCCACCAGACACAAGATACAAGAAACATAAAGCAGATACAGCCACCAGACACAAGATACAAGCAACATAAAGCAGATACAGCCACCAGACACAAGATACAAGCAACATAAAGCAGATACAGCCACCAGACACAAGATACAAGCAACATAAATCAGATACTGCCACCAGACACAAGATACAAGCAACATAAAGCAGATACAGCCACCAGACACAAGATACAAGCAACATAAAGCAGATACAGCCACCAGACACAAGATACAAGCAACATAAAGCAGATACTGCCACCAGACACAAGATACAAGCAACATAAAGCAGATACAGCCACCAGACACAAGATACAACAACATAAAGCAAATACAGCCACCAGACACAAGATACAAGCAACATAAATCAGATACAGCCACCAGACACAAGATTCAACAACACAAATCAGATACTGCCACCAGACACAAGATACAAGCAACATAAAGCAGATACAGCCACCAGACACAAGATACAAGCAACATAAAGCAGATACAGCCACCAGACACAAGATACAAGCAACATAAAGCAGATACTGCCACCAGACACAAGATACAAGCAACATAAAGCAGATACAGCCACCAGACACAAGATACAACAACATAAAGCAAATACAGCCACCAGACACAAGATACAAGCAACATAAATCAGATACAGCCACCAGACACAAGATTCAACAACACAAATCAGATACTGCCACCAGACACAAGATACAAGCAACATAAAGCAGATACAGCCACCAGACACAAGATACAAGCAACATAAATCAGATACAGCCACCAGACACAAGATACAAGCAACATAAATCAGATACTGCCACCAGACACAAGATACAAGCAACATAAAGCAAATACAGCCACCAGACACAAGATACAAGCAACATAAATCAGATACAGCCACCAGACACAAGATACAAGCAACATAAAGCAGATACAGCCACCAGACACCAGATACAAGCAACATAAATCAGATACTGCCACCAGACACAAGATACAAGCAACATAAAGCAGATACAGCCACCAGACACAAGATACAAGCAACATAAATCAGATACAGCCACCAGACACAAGATACAAGCAACATAAATCAGATACAGCCACCAGACACAAGATACAAGCAACATAAATCAGATACTGCCACCAGACACAAGATACAAGAAACATAAAGCAGATACAGCCACCAGACATAAGATACAACAACATAAATCAGATACAGCCACCAGACACAAGATTCAAGCAACATAAATCAGATACAGCCACCAGACACAAGATACAACAACATAAAGCAGATACAGCCACCATACACAAGATACAAGCAACATAAAGCAGATACAGCCACCAGACACAAGATACAACAACATAAATCAGATACAGCAATTCTGGGGATACATGAAAGTAGGTTGCTAGGAGGTACAGAGGGAACCTCGTGCACATGAGGTGTGAGACACGTGGAAAGTGTTGTGTGGAGTGACCAGTTATTACATCTAGGCGCCTGACCTTGTTTGTTGCAGTTTGATATAGCGCGAACTCGACACAAGATATTGGAGCCTTTTACATGAGCACCAGATACCTCACCGGAGGACGCATTCATTTTTGGGAGGCACAGTGAGGTTCAGTGATCTGCCCAGAATCACAGGATGCCGAGCCAACGCCGAGACTCGAGCCTTGTTCCCCAGCTCCGTAGTCGGCAACTCTGGCCGTTACGCCTCATCCTTGTCATAAATACACAAACATTCCAAGATCAGGAACACAGCGTCCATCAAGTAACCCTTCAACCGATGGATGAACACGAGACACGCATCTCCCCAGCCAGTGGGGGCTGTAAACTTGACCCCAGTGCCAGTAAGGCCTGGCCCAGGGGAAGGGCAGAGTCGAGGCATCCATTGCTCGAGACAGATGTGCTGTGAACCGCGTGGGGGCACTCGCCACTGTCCGGGTTCAAGGCTGGGTGCTGTTTCCTGCTGTTAATGTCCATTGTGATAGCAACAGAGTGAAACAATTAGCCACCTCTGCCTGCTATTAACAGGGGAGGGGTCCCCCCAGAATAGAGCCCCGGGGTGCACTGGCCACAGTGGCGAGTGGGACTTCCCCGTGGCTGCTGCAGTGTGGGGGGTTTACACCTGCAGGGAAGTGACACTTCCTCTCTGGGGTACAGTGGAAACCCCCCAGGCTGCCTTGGGGCGTATTCCCTCCAAACTTGTTTAAGAAAGGTTCTCACTCCACAACCCAAACCCCCTGCAGAGGGCGCTTCTTGCTTTTTATTGGTTGTAACATGGATCTGGTATAACACGCTATTGATGCCGTGACGTCAGTCCCGAAGAGGCTGATCTGGGTGATCGTTCGAGTCGCTATGAACGGCGACCCCTGCTTTCTTTTTAAGGAAATGTTTCAGTAGAAAGGCGTGCAAAATGCTGCTGCTGGGCGGGGGTGTTACTGTTACCACTCTATACCATAAGCCAGTAGCAATCGGAAAGGGACTGCTGTTGCCATGATAAAACAAGCATTGAAAATGCAATATGGAGAGGATATGGCCTTATGGCTAAAGCTGCCGACGTTGGAGCTGGGGAACTGGGTTTGAGCCTCGGCGGCGGCATCCCGTGATTCTGGGTAAATCATTGAGTCTACCCGTGCCTGCCAAAAACAAGATGGCCGTCTAAAAGTGAAAGCGGGCATAGTGCGCTGCAAAAACAAAACAAGCTGTGGCCAGGGTTTAAGTGGGCCGGGTCTGATTGGTACTGAGCACCGGCAGTTTTTAGGTCTCGCTGAGCCAATGCGATTGTGCATTGCTGGCGAGATTATAGTAAGGGGAAAAGTAAAGTCGACGAAAGACCTTGGAATGCGGTTTATGGCCAGTGCATGTGAGGCATTTAAGCGCGAAGCTGGCATCGACTTGAAAGCAGCAGACTGCTTACGCCGGCGCGTGCTCGGCCTCACTTCCTGCTTCCCCTCTTACTTGTGTTATCGCTCACACCCCATATGCTCGTTCCCTCCCACCCTTGATCTATGCGCATGCACGCCATCGCCAGCAACATAACAAACCACCATTTGTCTGTGCCTCGGCATCAGACTTCAAAGGCTGCCGCTCCCCCGCCCCCCACGTGCACATAGCACACCACCATTTGTCTGTGCCTCGGCATCAGACTTCAAAGACTGCCACTCCCTTATACCACTATTTCAGTATATGGTTTAGTGTCTGTCCCCTCTGCTTTCAGGTCCTCTTCATCTTCGATCCACCCTTTTATCCACCCGGACACTTCTCTCCTAGTCGCCTGCAGCATCTTTCTTCCAGGCTCCATAGGATTCGTTGACGAAACCTGACACACTTTGACACCTACGCACCCGCTTCCTGTGGGTGAGGTAACGCGAGTACTTCGGTGCTCCTGTGGGTATTGACTATCCAACTGTCTAGGTTTTAAGTAACTTTCACCGAGTCCAGTTAGAAGTGCCCTAAAATAACTAGTTTTCTTCTTTTACGTTCCCATTCATTCTCTATGGTAACGTGCGTGTGTGTTTAGACACTGCACATGCATCCCGTGGGTCTCCTGCTTCCTAACTCTTGGTAGCTCAGCATAGCCCCAGCGATTCCCTAGGCCTATTCACTTTCCGTGTAGTTGTCCTTATACCACTACTTTAGTATATGGTTTAGCGTGCCCCTAGGGCCCTACTGTATTTTGTGCAACTTATTGTATTTTAATTGAATATCTTGTATTGTGCTTGTGCCTCTTACCTCATAAAGAGTTCAGAGGGTTGGTCTAGTAATAAATAACATATATGTTTTATATATATCCTGTGTGGTGTCCTTTCATTTGGTATTAAAGGGGTTACATATGGTAAAACAGCTGGCTTCACATGCCCTCTTGAGTTTAGCCTAAGACCTAAGACTGCTTTGTCCATGCTACCACTAGGATAGCTGGTCTATAAGGTTGACTTTACAACCATCACCATAAGGGTTGTTTGGACTGGTGCAAGGTGCTCACTAGAATAGTGAACATCATATACCAGGCCAACTTCTCACATACTGTTTATTCATCCCCTTTCTATGCTCATCCTTTCGCTCGCCATTGCCTGTGTATGCTCAACAGGTTATTGCACTTAAACACCCCCCACCCGCCTCGGTGGTCTGTGTTTTCTTTCACTACTGTGTGACTCTTGATTTCTTCTGTCTGCGTGTTCAGCCCTCCACACTCTTCTCCTCCCATCTGTGCCTGGCTCCCCACGGTCACTCCTTTTGCTTTTTCTCTGGACATGCTCTGAGAGTGAGGCTCTGTTTGCTCACTTGATCTTCGGCTGCGCACAGTATGAACTCTGCTATGCGCCACATTTGAAAATATATTGACTTACCTTTTTAGGCTATTAGCAGTAAAAATGCAAAACTTGATTTGTACTGTGTGAAATACATCTCCTACAGTGTAGCAACTCGCAATGTGTCTTGACATCTGCACAACTAAGATTTTCTTTCTAGGTTAGCCAATCAGACTTGTCAGGATACCGAAGTACAGAAACTTGCAGTGTTAGGTGTGTGCACAAACTAGTATGGGTTATGAAGAGTGGAACTCTCATACTTTGTGCTAGCCCAGGATGCTTGTTTCCAGTCCAGGGAAGACATGGCTTGGCAGTTCGCCCTCACTCTATCTATCTATCTCCCACACTCTAGCTATTGCCCTCACTCTATCGGCCTTACTCTATCTATCTATCGGCCTCACTCTATCTATCAGCCTCACTCTATCTATCGCCCTCACTCTATCTATCGCCCTCTAGCTATCTATCACCCTTACTCTATCTATCTATTGCCCTCACTCTATCTATCGCCCTCACTCTATCTATCTATCGCCCTCACTCTATCTATTGCCCTCACTCAATCTATCTATTGCCCTCACTCTATCTATCTATTGCCCTCATTTTATCTAGGCATCACTATCTGAGGCATCACAGAGCTGCTTGCCTTTAGGAAGGCCCTGAAAACGTGGCTATGTAACCCTGTGATTAGGCCTTAGGAGGATATCTTACTTAGTGCCAGGAAGCCCTTGGGCAGCAGTGCGCTCTCTAAATATCACTAGCATAACATAACATAACATAACATCCATCTATTGCCCTCATTCTAGCGCCCTCTATCTATCGCCCTCACTCTATCTATCGCCCTCACTCTATCTATCGTCCTTATACTATCTATCGCCCTCATTCTATCTATCTATCACCCTCACTCTATCTATCGCCCTCACTCTATCTATCTATCGCCCTCACTCTATCTATCTATCACCCTCACTCTATCTATCGCCCTCACGCTATCTATCCATCTATCGCCCTCACTCTATCTATCTATCCTACTCACTCTATCTATCACCCTCACTATATCTATCGCCCTCACTCTTTCTATCTATCGCCCTCACTCTATCTATCTATCCCCTCACTCTATCGCCTTCACTCTATCTATCGCCCTCACTGTATCTATCGCCCTCACTCTATCTATCGCCCTCACTCTGTCTATCTATCGCCCTCACTCTTTCTATCTATCGCCCTCACTCTTTCTATCTATCGCCCTCACTCTATCTATATATCACACTCACTCTATAGCATCACTGAGGGGCACCACAACATCAGTATGCGCTTCCACAGCATCACTGAACACGACAGCATCACTCGTCGCAACCACAACATCACTCAGCACCACCACAACATCACTCAGTGCCACCACAGCATCAATCTGTGCAACCATTCAACAACAACTGGTTAAAATATGTTCTCTCAAAGTTTCAATCTTTATTACAAATGTCACAAAAAGATGTAAATATTTCACTTCTGTTCTGGGATTTTCATCACAATAAAATACACTCAACATAATCTTCGCAAAAGTTATTTACAAAAGTTTAAGCTATTGCCATTGTAAATTACAATAACTTTTATTTAAGTATTAAGTGTTAAAAAAAATTAGAAGCCATTGTTATTTGTAATAGCAATACATCTAAGTCACGTAAATAGAACACATTTATTTATTTAGAAAGTTTTATATACAGTGAACAAGACCCTTGCCGGTATCAGAGCGCTTTACAAGGTAAGTGTCTTAGATACACAGGTACAAGTTAAATAACATAAAGCTCAATGCTAGTCAATGATGGTGTAAACACCCTATCGTAGATACGTAGGTATATGGTGCAAAACAAAACGTTCCATGAAGAACTTTTCTCTAGGCTCCAGATATTGCAAAATACTGCCGCAAGATTGGCTCTGAAGGGTCCGGGTGGAGGCTCCGACGATCGTTCCGCGGGGGAGGAACCAACATTAAAAGACCTCATGGCGGCTATCACTGGGGTCCGGACGTCCCTGGGCCAGAAGATGGAGACTCTTAATAACAAGCTGGACACTGTTTCAATAGAAATGGGGCTGATCAGGGCAGACCTTTCGAAGGCGAACGAGAAAGTTAAATCGTTGGAAGTCAAAACAACAAGCCTTATTGATGATGTGAACCAGCTGCAGCAGGAGGTGCGTGATCTTAGGTCCTCTAGGGAGTCTACTTATCGTCGGCTTGATGAATACAAAGGGCGGGCTCGACGCAACAATGTTCGCATCCTGGGAGTGCCGGAGAAGGCGGAGGGGCAGGCAACGGATCTGTTTATGGAGAACCTCATCCTCAATCATCTTAAACCTAAGGGCCTCAGTAAGTTTTTTATGGTGGAACTTGCCCACAGGGTACTGGGTGGCAGGCCTCGGGTTGGGGCGAACCCAAGACCGATCATTGCTTGAGTCCTTAACTTTCGTGACCTGAATGCTATCCTGCAAGCGGCTCGTGCAGTGGATCCCTTGGAATTCGAGAATGCGGCGCTTCTGTTCTTTCCGGACTTTACTCAGGCGGTGCAAAAGCAAAGGCAGAGGTTCTTATCGATCAAGAAGAAACTGAGAGACAAAGGCATGAGGTACCCCATGATGTTTCCCGCCCGCCTTCGAGTGGAACTTGATGCGAAGGCCTGGTTCTCTGATAATCTTGATGTGGCTGCGGACTGGTTGGATAGTGGTCAGTGGCCGGACCTTGAGTCCCGCGATCAGGGGGAAGCCGATGAACAATGACGTAGTTTAGCGTGAGGTTATCTGGGGGCTGTAGATAGTTGTTTCGGGGGACGTTTCAGCGGGGGCTAGCGATAGGAGTTCCTGCAGATCTGTGCTTATATTGTTTTGGGGATGCTTTATGGTGCGGGTATATCCACAAAGAGTTTGGGGAGGGGGAGATGGTGGGCCCGCTCGTAATCCCTCCTATGTTTTCTACTTTTAGAATTTTGTAGATTAGCTGGGGGCGACAGGCACACTGCTAGTTGGGGATGAGCGTAAGCTGTATGCAGGGGTGCAGGGATAATTATGGGGGGGTTCGGGGTTTGTTTTAGTTTTACTGTATGTTGTTTTTTTTTACACTGGTTGCCGTCAATCTGTAACGTCTTGGTATTGTGATGTCCTCCGTTAAAAGGGTGGTTGGGATTTCTGCACTAAGTTGGAATGTGAATGGGCTTGGGGATGAGATCAAGAGAGGTATGGTTGGCCAGTTGATCCGGAGGCACTCCCCAGATGTGGTGTTATTGCAGGAGACTCACCTCATGGGAAAGCGATGCATGGCACTACACAGGGGGGGATACAAATTGATCACTCATGCTCGTTTCACAACTGGGTCGAGAGGGGTTGGGATTTTGGTCAAGAACTACTTCCCGCTGGCCATCCAGGCCACATGGACCGATAATAAGGGTAGATATGCTGGGATTTCGGGGCTATGGGAAGGGAGGACTGTGACCTTTTTGTCTGTTTATGTCCCACCGGCCCTTCAGACCGATACTTTTCAGGACCTGTGCAAGATGTTTTTTGACGTTGCCTGTTGGGGTGTTGGTTGTTGGCGGTAATTTCAATGCAGTTATGAATGGTAAAGCTGATAGGTGTCCGGCTCTGGCTTTGTTGCCGTCCCGGAGATGGTTGACCGACTTTGTGGAAACTACTGGTCTGATTGATAGGTGGAGGCTTAAAAATCCAGGTGAATCTCAATATACACACATTTCGACAGCACACAAGTCCCTTTCCAGGATAGATTATGTCTTGGTGCCGGGGGCACAGGTGTTTTGGATCCGGGAGGTGTGGCACTTGGCTACGGGGGTCTCGGATCACTCGCCGGTCTGGATTGGTTTGGACCTCGGCGGGCGTGACGTGGCTAGAGTTGCACCTATTAGCGCTTGGCGGTTGCGGGACCCTGCACCTAAAAAGGAGATTGTGCGTGTTGCTGATAGTTATTTTCAAGAAAACGTCGGTACGGTGGACTCAAAATGTTCCCTCTGGGAAGCCTACAAAACTGTCCTCAGAGGGAAATTACTATCGTTTTTTTCCGGGAAGAAGAGTGAGGGCCGTGCTGAGGTTGACAGAGTGGAAGCACATCTGTTAGCGCTAGAACGGGAGGTGTCGCTTGACTCCACCCCGGAGGGATTGCACCGCCTGCGCCTCCTTAGATATGAGTATAGCAGCTTGGCTCGTGATAGGGCGCAGACACAACTGGCGGACACCCAGAGCAGGGTGTACGAGCATGGAGATATGGCCGGGAAGTTGATAGCCTGTCTGGAAAAATGGGAATGGGCGTCGCGGTTGGTACCGGTACTGCAGCCCGTCGGCTCGGATAAAATAACGGACCCGCAGGAGATTGCGGACGAATTTGCTGGCTACTACACCGAGGTGTACGCGGCCGATTGTAAGTACACGGAGTCCCAAAATGCAGAAATGATTCGAGATATTCCAATGCCCACTCTCTCCGATGAGGACAGGGATTACCTAGACCCTCAATTTACGAATGACGAAGTGGCGCAGGCCATTAGAGGGGTTCACTCTTGAAAGGTCTCTGGCCCCAATGGGCTCCCCATAGCGCTTTATAAAGTAAATGCAAACAAACTGGCTCTCTTTGTTAAGGATATGTTCAGCGAGAGCAGGGAGAGGGGCCAGCTTCCTTACGATCAGCGTGTCGCGAATATCGTAGTCCTGCACAAGGAGGGCAAACCGAAGACGGAATGTTCTTCATACCGGCCGATCTCTTTATTGAATGCTGAGCCGAAGGTCTTAGCAAAGCTGCTTGCGACTCGGCTGGTTATGGTCATCACGACACTGATCCATCCGGATCAGTCAGGTTTTATGCCCCACGGCAATTTGGCCCTTAACTTGCGCAGACTGCATGGGGTCCTGGGCGGTGCTTCACAAATACACGAGCCGACGGTCTTGTTGTCCCTGGATGCCACCATGGCATTTGATAGAGTGGAGTGGCCCTATCTCTGTGCCGTCTTGAACAAGTTGGGCATTGGTCCGGAGTTTGCTTCCTGGGTCCGTCTTTTGTATTCCGACCCCCTAGCTCGGGTCGTAGTAAATAATCATAGATCTGATGATTTTGCCTTGGGGAGGGGCACCAGGCAGGGATGTCCTCTCTCCCCGCTGTTATTTGCCTTAGCGCTGGAGCCGCTTGTGGCGTGGGTTCGTTGGGACAGATCGATTAGGGGGCTTAGGTGGACATCCGAGTAGGAGGATAAGATATCACTCTACGCTGATGACATTTTACTATATTTGTCCACCCCTCGGACTTCGCTGATAGTGTTTTTGGACGTCCTGGTGGTGTTTTGAAGATATTCCGGTTTCGCCATTAATTGGGCGAAGTCGGTCCTTTTTGTCTTAAGTGGTGATCCCCCAGATATCCCTGCGGGCTGCACGGTTAGATTGGAAACGGCAGGGTTCAAGTATCTTGGCATTTTTGTGTCCTTAGATCCCCAGAGTAGGTATACCAATAACCTGTTGCTGCCACTGGCCAGACTCCGGAGGGATGTGGTGCGGTGGAAGTCGCTTCCGCTCTCCCTGCTGGGACGCGCTGTCCTGTTGAAGATGATGGCTCTTTCCCTTTTCTTGTACGCGCTTCAGAACTCTATGGACCCGGTTCCCCCGTCGTACTTCAAGGAGATTGAGTCTCTCCAGAGGCAACTCTTTTGGGATGGTAGGCCGCGAATCGTGTTTACTAAACTGACATTGCCGTGGTATGATGGGGGGATCGGCTTACCAAATATCCGGAAGTATTATTGGGCGTCTCAGCTGGTGGCAGTTAATCATGCCATTTATGGATCGCCACTGGATCCCGGCTATGCTATGGATCGCAGCCAGATACCCGGTGGAGAGTTCTCCAGGGCATTGTATGCCAGACGGGGGCCCTTTCCCCTGGTCGGGTCTACGACGGTTGCTGTTCAGGTCTGGCATGAGGCTACTCGTTCCCTTAAATGGGATGGGAAGATAACTTTGGCTACGCCACTATGGAATGCTGAATGCCTGGGTAGTTTATGGAAGTCTATAGGTTTTGATTAATGGGACCTCATTGGGATTTCCCAGGTAGGAGATATGTGGGGGAAAGACGGGATCCTTACGTTTGAGACTCTGCAGGATCCGTATCAACTGCAGGGGAGTGACTGGTTTCGTTACTTGCAGATTAGACATGCACTGCTAGCTGGTATTCCCTGGGTAGTGACACCCCCGGAGGCTTCCCCATTGGAGGATCGGGTGTTGGACGGTCATATTCTGACAAAAACGATCTCCTTGATTTATAGAAATCTAGTTAATCACATGGAGGATCCCCTTGGGGCTCTTAGAGACCAATGGACTGCAGACGGGCTTATCCTTGACGATGAAGATTGGAGGGAGGCAGTGGCTTCTCCAAGGGACATTGCTGTCCAAATGAGACTCCGGTTGGTGCAATTGAAGGTCCTCCACCGCTGCTATGTTACCGGCCCACGATTGGTGCGTATGGGTTTGGTGCAAGTGGTGAGTGCAGAAGGGGATGTGGTGAGGCTGGAACGTTCATGCATATGTTATGGGACTGTACCCTCATCCGGGGGTATTGGGCCGCAGTTCATGGTAAGGTGCGCAAGGTGTGGGGAGTGGGCATTGAGTTGGAGGCACGTCGTTGTCTCTTGAATGTCTGGGAACCAACTGATCTTACGTCTCACGGAAAGGTGTGGGTCACGCTGGCATGTGCTATCGCCAAGCGTAATATCGCTCAATTATGGGGGGCGAATCAGCCGCCTACTATTGTAGTGTGACCAGATTCTCAAAACAAGGGACTACGGTTTGCAGTGACCATCGACATAAAAGTAGGACTATTTGACAGCTGTCATAGACATAGAAAGGGGACTACAATGTCAGGTCCCTCCACAGACCGAGTGGGCACTAGCTATGCAGAACCTGTAGGTTGTGAAGGAAACTCACACTGTCACAGGCTGCTTCAGCAGGAGCCTGGGTGTACATACATCTGTGAAGGAAGCTTACGGTGCCACTGTCTGTGCTGAGCCTGTACTGTATAAGAGAAACGCGCACTGCCACAGCACATGCTGCCAGGCAAGTGTGCGTGTGTGTGATGCTTGCATTGGTGCTGCGTGCATTATACCTGCTCTCTACAAGACAGGATTTTGCCCTATCACTGCCTGTGCTCTTTCGCTGGTGTGTGTATGTGGTGTGTTGCAGCCTGAGGTGGGGGTATCAGCGTAGTTCTCACAAATGCACCTCAGGTGACGGGGTTTACTGGATATGTCACCTGTAGGATTAAGAAGACCTGTGTTGTTATCCTGGCTGTCCTCACGGGACCGGATTGTGGGATCCTACACATGACTTGCTCTTACAAGAAAAGGGCAGGATGTGATCAGGCACAGCGTTTGAAAATAAGCGTGATGGAAATTATACAAGACGCAATCTAATTCCTCCCGCATACTTTGGAAGCAGAAGACTGGCGCTGACAAATGTAACTTAATTTCCTTTTCTGTGCCTCAGTTCACAATGTGGGCTACTCGAGAACATTAATTAATTAATTCAAGAGGTTTACACTGCATGTCACATAGGGAATTCATGGGTGTCCTGTATACAGGATATGTAAGAAAGAAAGCCAGTTTGTCTCGGTGTCACAGAAGGTGCACTCATGAACTTGCAGGGTGTTCTCCGTACAGGTGTATGCCTCGGCTCAAGAGTGTCCCCACTGGTGAATCCCTCATGCATTATAATAATGTGCAGATACATTCCTCAGGTGGTAACCATGTTTAGGTTGAATTCGTAAAAGACGATTTTGGTAAATGTCCAAAGGAAGATGCCCAAAACTTTAAAAGGAGCATCAGTTTGCAGCACTTTTTTTTAAAGCACTTCAAATCATCACTTTATTCAGTTCGACCAGATGAAAGTCATTTGTGGGGCTGCAGAATACCTCCCCGAACATCCCTTAAGCTGAGCAACTATACGTTTAAAAGGGGAACATTAGTGTACTCAGAAGCGGCCTGCTGTTTGAAAAACGGAGAATGGCTGAGCAGTGGATTTACAGGTTTGACTAGACATTTGTCGATTTCCCCCTCCTCTAATGTGCACATGAGGCCTGATTAACATCCTTGCAACACGCCTGTGCGGGCACCTCTTGGAAGTCAGCAAAAGTGTAGGTGGCGCTGCTGGACAAAGAAGGGAAATCCCCAGAGAAAACGTCTCTTCAAAGGATTTCCCTTCCTGCTACAGCGCTCATCTCAGTGACGTCACAGGCAATGAACAACCGGGACATTTGTGTGTTTAACTCGGACACCTTTCGAAAACGGGGACATTTGACTCATTTGGAGAAAATTGTCGGGACACTTCTCCAAACAAGCATTTGCAATGCAATAGGCATTAGGAAAGTTTGAGGTATTGGTATTGTAAATTACACATTTTTTATTTATGTGTTGGTTTTGAAAATAGCGAAATTAGTAGCTTTGTCATTTACAATGCCAATAGTTTTAACTTTTGCAAATGTGACACCTGTAGCATTTGTAATGCAATATGTGTTGTATTTACGTGACTTACATGTATTGATATTACAAATAACAATGGCTTTTAATTGTTTTTAATAATTAATACTTAAATAAAAGTTATTGTAATTTATAGTGGCAATAGCTTAAACTTTTGTAAATAACTTTTGTGAAGATTATGTTTAGTGTATTTTATTGTGACGAAAATCCAAGAACAGAAGTGAAATATTAACATTTTTTTGTGACATTTGTAATAAAGCTTGAAACATTGAGAGGACATATTTGAACCAGTTGTTGTTGAATGGTTGCACAGATTGATGCTGTGGTGGCGGTGAGTGATGTTGTGGTGGCGACGAGTGATGTTGTGGCGTTCAGTGATGCTGTGGTAGCGCATAGGGATGTGTGGTGCCCCTGAGTGGTGATGCTGTGGTGGGGCTGAGTGATGCTGTGGTGATGCGATAGATAGAGTGAGGGCGATCGATAGATAGAATGAGTGCGATAGATAGAGGGAGGGCGATAGATAGATAGAATGAGTGCGATAGAGTGAGGACGATAGAGTGAGGGCGACAGATAGAGTGAGGGTGATAGATAGATAGATAGATAGATAGATAGATAGATAGATAGATAGATAGATAGATAGATAGATAGATAGATAGACAGATAGATAGATAGAGTGAGGGCGACAGATAGACAGATAGAGTGAGGGTGATCGATAGATAGACAGATAGATAGAGTGAGTGCGATAGACAGATAGAGTGAGGGCAATAGATAGATAGAGGGCGATAGATAGATTGAGTATGGGCGATATATAGATAGAAAGATAGAGTGAGGGAGATAGATAGATAGATAGATAGAGTGAGGGCGATAGATAGATAGAGGGCGATAGATTGAGTATGGGCGATATATAGATAGAAAGATAGAGTGAGGGAGATAGATAGATAGATAGATAGATAGTTGATAGAGTGAGGGTGATAGATAGAGTGAGGGCGATAGATAGATAGAGATAGAGTGAGGGAGATAGATAGATAGAGTGAGGGCGATAGAGTGGGGGAAGTAGAGTGAGGGCGAAAGATAGATAGAGCGAGGTCGATAGATAGAGAGAGTGAGGGCGATAGATAGAGTGAGGGCGATAGATGGATAGATAGATCGATAGATAGAGTGAGGGAGATAGATAGATAGAGTGAGGGCGATAGAGTAAGGGAAGTAGAGTGAGGGTGAAAGATAGATAGAGCGAGGGCGATAGATAGAGAGAGTGAGGGCGATAGATAGAGTGAGGGCGATAGATAGAGTGAGGGCGATAGATGGATAGATAGATAGAGTGAGGGCGATAGATAGAGTGAGGGCGATAGATAGATAGAGTGAGGGCAATAGATAGAGTGAGGGCATGGGCAATAGATAGAGTGAGGGCGATAGATGGATAGATAGATAGATAGATAGAGTGAGGGCGATAGATAGATAGAGTGAGGGCGATAGATAGAGTGAGCGCGATAGATAGAGTGAGGGCGATAGATGTATGTATGTATGTATGTATGTATGTATGTATAAACCATTTTATAGCGCGCTCCGTTACTTGAGAGTATCCTGGCGCGGGTACAGGAGAGGCAGACAGCAAAACAAAAAGAAGGCATCTTAGCTTACACTCTTGAACAAATGTGTTTTCAGGTGTTTTTTGAATTCAGCCACTGAAGGCATAGAGCGCAGATGGAGAGGGAGAGCGTTCCAGGCCCGAGCCCCGATCACGGAGATCGGTTGGCCACCGAGTCTTGCTCGTTTGAAACGGGGAAGGTGCAATTTGAACAGAGAGTAAGATCTGAGGGTGCGTGCAGGGACATAGCTGGTAAATGTCTTTCTCAGATACAGGGGGCCCTGATCATGAGTAGCACGAAACGCAAGCACCAGGGATTTAAACAAAATGCGGTGTGCAACAGGAAGCCAATGGAGCGTGCGTATCTCTGCACGGACGCTCTTCCATCTAGGGATGTTAAATAATAGACGGACAGCCGCATTCTGGATAATTTGCAGGCGTTTCACCAGATAGGCCGGAATGCCACTGAACAGTGCATTCGCGTAGTCCAGCCTTGCCAGTATAAGTGCCTGAGCAACCGTCTCCTTAGCATCCCTAGGGAGCAAGGGGAAAAATTTGCGGAGCATTCTCAGAGTGGCAAAGCAGGTGCCTGTAAGTTTTTTAATATGGTCCTCGAATCTGAGATCCTCTGTAAACCAGATGCCAAGGTTTTTGGCAGGTCTCCCCATCTCTTTTGGGCTGGGAATGTTTGGAGGCCACAGTGTGTTTTTGAACGAGGGGGGGAAGGAACCATAGAAAAGCACCTCAGATTTTTCCTCGTTGCATTTCAACTGGGCCTGCGTTAGCCAGCGAAATACAGAGGACAAACACAGATGAACTGCCGACGTATCCAAATTATCGTCTGGCCAGGTGAACAGCAGTTGGGTATCATCTGCATACCCTATGATCTTAGCCCCAAACTGTTCTGCCAAATAAACCAGGGGGGTAATATAGACATTGAACAGTAAGGGGCTAAGAGTGGACCCCTGCGGGACCCCTGTAAGCAGTGGTTTAGGCTCAGAGGCGTGAGGAGGCATCCAGACCTGCTGGGTCCTATCAGATAGAAAAGAGGACAGCCAGTCTAAAACAACCCCCCCAATGCCAATGGCCGACAGCCGGCGAAGGAGGAGCTCATACGGGACGGTATCGAACGCGGCAGAGAGGTCCAGTAAAATTAGGACCGCTCTGCCGCCTCTGTCTAGGCAGTCCTGAATTGCCTCGGTCATCTCCACCAGCGCCGTCTCAGTGCTGTATGCGGCCCTGAAGCCTGATTGAGCAGGGTGGAGGGCATTGGAGGCTTCAACAAAGCTCTCCAGTTGTTGAAGAACTACCTTCTCACAAATTTTCGTGAGTGCCGGTAAAAGGGAAATGGGCCGGTAGTTTCCGGGAACCGACGCATCCAGTCCTGGTTTTTTCAGAAGTGGCAGCAGTTTGGCCTGTTTCCAAACTGAGGGCACCTCGCCGGCGGCCAGGGAAAGATTAACTATCTGCGTGATTTCAGCGCAGACTGTTTCCGCCACTTCCGAAAGCACCAGGGCCGGGCACGGATCGGCTGGAGAGCCAGACTTCAGAGACTGGAGGAGAGGGAGAACAGTACACTCCGCAATTTGCGCGAAGTTGTTAAGCTGCTGTCCCGGACATGGACATAGTGAAGGACCCAAGTCAGCTGCTAGGCAGTTGGCGGGAAGAGCCGCTAGAAGGTCCTGCTGAATCCTCGCTATTTTAGTAATAAAAAAGGTGGACAACTCCTCGCACCATCGCGCAGAAGACGGGAGGGAAACAGCATCAGCAACAGGTGACACAAAGCTTTTAACAATAGCAAAGATCTCTCTGCTATTGTTATCTGCCCTGGCGATGCGCCCTGCATAGTAGTTCCCCTTAGCTACCTTAATGGCTGCATAATAGTCTTTCTGGGCGAGCCGTAGAGCGGATTTAGCCTCAGAGCTATATCCACATCTCCACGCTCGTTCTAGTTTTTTGCACCCCAGTTTCATCTCTCTCAGTTCAGGGGAGAACCAGGGTTGGGAGGGAGAGCGCCTGGCTCTAGTCAGCATGGTTTGCTTAGTGGAGGCAGTAGCCGCCTGCCGAACCCACTCGTTAAACTCGCGAGCCGCAATGTCCAGAAGCGTCTTAAGTTTTGGGCGGGTTCTGGACAAAGCCTGTCTAAACGTGGGCAAGTTAATCTTTTGAGGATGACAGATGGGAGGTGGGAGGCTGGGTTCTGCCATTTCCCACGTAAACCTGACCAGATCGTGGTCGGACCAGGTTGTTTTTTCAACAATCACAGACTGAATGGGGAAGTTGGAGCAAACCAAATCGAGCAGATGACCACCCGCATGCGCCGGGGCAGTCACCCATTGTTTGAGCTGAGCAAGCTCGAGGATTTCACCAAGTCTGCGGGCTTCAGGGGAATCAGGAACATCCATATGAATATTTAGGTCGCCGACCAGAAAAAACTTGGGGAAGCCTAAGGCCCGCGGCACTATATATTCTTCTAGGGAGTCCAGAAAATGATTAGCCTGGCCCGGGGGCGTATAGATCAGAGATCCACCTAAGGTGAAATGGGGGGAAGTTTTTATAGAAAAGTGAAGAACCTCACCCCCTACATCCGCAATCGGAGGCTCAGAGGCGAAGCTCCACCCATCCCTAAAAACAACTGCTAATCCACCCCCTCTGCCCAGGGGTCGGTCTACCCTAGCTATCTTAAAACCCCTGGGGAAAGCAAGTTCCACACTGGGAGCAGAAGTACTGGTCATCCACGTCTCCGTGAGGAACAGTACCTCCAACTGGCCGTCCACCAGTAGTTCATAAACATCAGCGGCATGCCTCACTGCAGATCAAGCATTAATCAATCCCGCCCTAATGTTGGTGACCGTAGCGTTATTGACTAAAGGTGGGGGGAGGGAGGGTTGGGGGTGAAAACCACAGTTGGGGCATTTGGCCAGAGCACAGTCTGGAACCGCACGTGGGCAAGGCAAACCCTTGACAGGGGGAGCAAGTCTCCAAAGATCGTTGCGTGAGTACTTGCGTTTCTCTAACATGGCCATCCCCAAAGGTCGCCGAGCAGAGTGGCTGGCCCTGGGCCCGTCCGGGGCATGGACGGGCACAGACGGGCCCTCCTTTGGCGCTCCTTCGGCGCGCAGACGGCGCGCCCGCTGCGCGCCCTGTGGGGGACCATTATTTAACACCCAAGCCCCTCCCCGAGCTGGACCGCTACCTCCCGACCAGCCAGGGACCGGGCCTCACTCAAGATGGCGCTTCCCGACCTGGCCCTCCACTACAATCGACACAGAGCAGCCGCGGTGGAACAGGGCACAGGGGAACCGGGAAAACAGTGCAGGAATTAAAAGCGGGTGCAATTTAATTAAAAATACATACAACACAATTAGTAAATTCAATTGAGTGTAAAAGAGCAAATTAAGTTTTTTAAAATAGCGCTACAGCTACAGTGCAGAAAAGCGAGTGGGCAGAAGAGTCAATCTCGCAGTCTGCCCGTCTTTCTCCAGCAGCGTTTCAAAGTGCTGCCACCACAATGATCAGCCACGAGGGTCAGGAGAGCAAAGGATCTATTTAGCACCCAAGCCCCTCCCCGAGCTGGACCGCTACCTCCCGACCAGCCAGGGACCGGGCCTCACTCAAGATGGCGCCGCCCGACCTGGCCCTCCACTACAATCGGCACAGAGCAGCCGCGGTGGAACAGGGCACAGGGGAACCGGGAAAACAGTGCAGGAATTAAAAGCGGGTGCAATTTAATTAAAAATACATGCAACACAATTAGTAAATTCAATTGATGGATGGATGGATAGATAGAGTGAGGGCGATAGATAGATAGAGTGAGGGCGATAGACAGATAGAGTGAGGGCGATAGATAGATTGAGGGCCATAGATAGAGAGAGTGAGGGCGATAGATAGAGTGAGGGCGATAGATAGAGTGAGGGCGATAGATAGATAGAGTGAGGGCGATAGAGTGATGGAAGTAGAGTGAGGGCGAAAGATAGATAGAGCGAGGGCGATAGATAGAGAGAGTGAGGGCGATAGATAGAGTGAGGGCGATAGATGGATAGATAGATAGATAGATAGATAGATAGATAGATAGATAGATAGATAGATAGATAGATAGATAGATAGATAGAGAGCGACAGTAAACAACCAGTATTCGAGGAATTTACTGTGTGTAATTTTAATTTTGATTCAATGTTTCAATGCGTGCCCTCGAGCACCTGTGTTGTGCTACTAATATAAATGAATTTGCAGATGTTAATCACTGTAACCAAACAAAAGGAGGCGGACATGAGGCCTCTGGCTTCAAAGGCACAAAACCTGAGTTCTGATCTTAGTTCCTGCACATAGGCAAAGTGTCTTATCTGACAGTTTTGTGCTATCCGAGCGGGTGGGCACAGTGAGTGCTGAGAACCCGGACTACCAGTGTGCTCATTGTTTTGACTGCCTCTTTACAGTTTTTTTCCTATCCAGCCATGAAGTGAAGGCACCTCAGCAAGTTAACTACACCACATATTTCTGCGTGCAACAAGAAGTATCTGGGGTCTGATTCCAGTTGGGGCAAGTTAGACGTTTATCCTTTTTTGACCAACAAAGTCAGTTTGAAATGGACAGTAAAATAAATAAAACACACTGCATGCCTTCTTCTATGGGCTCAGAGACGAGAATGGACAGGGAAGGAAGGCCCGGCAGAAGAGCTGTTATGTCTGAGGCTTGTGGATGGCTGACGCTTGTGGATGTCTGATGCCTGATGTTTGTGGATGTCTGATGCTTGTAGATGTCTGACGTTTGTGGATGCCTGACGCTTGTGGATGGCTGATGCTTCTGGATTTTTGTGGATGTCTGATGCTTCTGGATGTCTGATGCTTCTGGATGTCTGATGCCTGATGCTTTTGGATATCTAATGCTTGTGGATGTCTGTTGCTTGTGGATGTCTGTTGCTTGCAGATGTGTGACACTTGTGGATGTCTGACGCTTGTGGATGTCTTATGTTTGTGAATGCTTGACGCTTGTGCATGCCTGATGCTTGTGAATGCCTGACGCTTGAGGACTCCTGATGCCTTTGGATGTCTGATGCTTGTGGATGCCTGACGTTTGTGGATGTCTGATGCCTGATGTTTGTGGATGTCTGACGCTTGTGGATGTCTGACGCTGTGGATGTCTGACGCTTGTGGATGGCTGATGCTTCTGGATGTTTGTGGATGTCTGATGCTTCTGGGTGTCTGATGCTTGTGGATGTCTGATGCCTGATGCTTGTTGATGTCTGATGCTTGTGGATGTCTGATGCTTGTGGATGTCTGTTGCTTGTGGATGTCTGGTGCTTGCGGATGTGTGACACTTGTGGATGTCTGACGCTTGTGGATGTCTGATGTTTGTGAATGCTTGACGCTTGTGCATGCCTGATGCTTGTGGATGCCTGGCGCTTGAGGATGCCTGATGCCTTTGGATGTCTGATGCTTGTGGATGCCTGACGTTTGTGGATGTCTGATACCTGATGTTTGTGGATTGAAGAACCGGGTTTTAGAACCCAGCGGCGCCAGTGGCACGCCCAAAGTCTTCGGCTTCACCTGTCTTAGAATACAGAGACACGGGATACTTCTCGGTGAAGTCAAAGATCAAATTTATTGGCTGCAACCAGGAACAGAAGTCTACGAAGTACGACACAAGTAGGTTCGTCAGAGACTGCTCAATCTTCGTAGAGCGAGACATCGTCTTTTATGCTAAAAATCACATTCCGGACAAACACCCACTAGTTACAATTTGTCCAATCATAGGAAAGATTGCAAAAGGTATCGCATGACGACAAACCCACTTTTCAGTTGTCCAGCCCACCATCAATTACACGGGAAAGCCCAGCATTCTTTCTCGAACAGACCGGACAAACCCATAATAAAAGACCACAACCCATACCATAAATAGGCCATAAAAGAAGGAACAGAAACAGATGAGAAGTAGGATAAGGGGTGTGTGCGTGTGCAATAAACTCAACAATGTACTGTTCTTTGATCCTTAATCTCGATCAGCTACCGGGCAAGGAACTGGCTTAACAAGGTCAGCTTCAGGCAACGCGGTCAGTTCGCTCAGGTCATTCAGAAGTCAGCTGAAGTGTATGTTTACTAAAGACTCGTTCGGCCGTAGTCATCGGCCTATGTGAGGGCAACCGCAAAATGGCTGCCATGCACAAAATGGTACTCAGGGGTTCAGAACGAAATCCCTAAATACGTAGTGAATCCATCGGTCTAACATGGCGAAATCACTCGTACTTGCCGCACTCACTAGTTACGGTTCGCTACTGTCAAATTCGTAACAAAACCATGACCTTTATGAAACGGGTTCAGAATTCACGGAAACTCAGACCCTCCTTTTGCCCTTACATAGGCAATAACCTAAACTCACGTCAATCTGAATCCAGGTCTATATTCATCAGATCTTCAAGATGTTGCTGGAGCATAATCCTATTACTTAGTAACTCTCTCGAGACAGGTCTCCTTGCACACGTAGTAGCACAAAGGCCACAATGTCGCCGGAATCTGCTTCGGGCTTCTCAAATCCATCAGGAAGATTTTGCCACTACTCCCTCCTGTTTCCCAGTAACTGTTAATCCAAGGCCTTATTATATCAAGGCTGGATTACAGTAACACCATCTATCTGGGTGCCCCCGAAGCTACTCTTAATAAACTTCAAAGGATTCAGAACGCGGCTGCCCAGATCCTCACCAACACTCCGACGAGATCCTCGGCCAAACCAGCACTGAAATACTTACATTGGCTCAAAGTGAGAGAACGAGTGAAGTTTAAAGCTCCCTGTCTAGCACACAAACTTCTACTGGACAAAGGCCCCTCCATCCTAAAAATATTCATAAAGCCCTATAAAGCCGCAAGATCCCTCCTATCGGACCATGAACACCTCATCACTATTCCCAGAGTGAAGAAGGTCCGTACGGGTGGACGGCGCTTTTCTGTTAACACAGCCCGCCTATGGAATTCCCTTCCTCTTGTTCTCAGGACTGAACCAGACTATCTCCGATTCAGGAAATGGTTAAAATCTCATCTGTTTCCCTGAGCCCTTCCCCTCCTCTTTCCTGTCACTTTTCCCGTTACCCTCCGGTCGGTGAGGATCTTAGCGCTGGGATACTTACGGGTGACTACGCGCTCTACAAAACCCAATAATAATAATAATAACATATAGCAGGAGCACACTGTACACAAAGACAGAACAGGAAAAGAATAGCTAAAGCCATCCCAATGATCATCAGAATCTTCCACGCCCAGGTGGATAACAATTCCCAAAACTATCCCATCAACGACCAATCTCCTTTGTCCACATGTTCAGACTCGGAGATCTTATGTAGCTTGGAAATGGCCTGGTACACTGTCGGAGCATTGCCTGGAATGAAAACGCAGCAGCTCGATTGACTCATTTTACATACCCCTCCTCTATCTGCAAGTATGATGTCTAACGCAACTCGATTCTGCAACGTCATAAGACGATCCGATTGGAGCTCAGCAGTCAAATTACTAAGGACACCAGCAGTCTCAACTATGGTGGACTCAACCACTCTCGTCAATTGCCGTATGTTCCTACTGTTAGCCATAGGTCCCCAAACCGGAGGAAACCCTTAAGAAAATCTCCCAATTCTTGTCCCACGGTATCTTCCTTACTGAAGACACCTCTAGCCACTCTCGTTCTGTGATAATCTGCGGCTGCAGTATACGTAGGGGGCAACAGAAATGAAACATAACATGTTCCCGAAAAATCAGGGGGCAACCATGTATATGCTCTATCATAGCTGACAAAATACGTACCCTTAGCTACTAAAAACGGTGGGGAAGCCTGGGACGCAAAAACATACGTCTCAGTACAAACACTCTTCTCTAACTGAGCTCTCGGATTCTTGCCATTACCTTGCAGACAAAAATGACCACAATGGGGTACGATTCAAATCGGGGATGACCTTTTCACTCGCTGCTTTTCACTCAGACTAACACCATATCCAGTCACGTTCCATCCAATATAAGCTAGTGACTCATCTTTTGGAATAGTCTTATAGGAATCAATACCTCTAATCATATCCCCTATTCCCTTCACTGGAGCACTATTACTCTAGCTATCTTTCATAGAACGCAGGGGATAGACTTCATGGGCATAAATGAACATCGTCCTATACGCCCACACAGATCCATTATAGCTAAATGACAGGACCAAATAAGGAATACCTTTATTCGTAGGATGAGGCATAAGCCCACACACCCAGCAATTAGTGGTGTTCACTACTAACTGATGCTGATGCAGAAGTTGCACAAAGGAAATATTAATGAACTCTGATCTTCTAATAGATTCATGTTCAGACAAAGGATGAAAAGAATGCGAAGAAATAGTAGTAGGTAAAGACATAGGTTGTGTGTTGGGTGCAAACGTCACTTGAAAAGAGAAAACAACATATCCCAACAAAAACATCGTCATGCTAAGTAACATTAAAAGGCACGTTATCCAAAAACATTTGCCACTCATTAATTTACACATTTTTCTTTTAAAGTTCATTTCTACAACAGTTCTCTCAATCTCAAAAAACTCCATCCTCTAACCGTGCTGTTCGCGGCAGGTGGCACTCTTCACTCGGATGTACGTCTGTAAGTCCCAGGGAACGCCCTAGAACAAACCAGAACCGTCGACCTTGTGTCTACATGGCTGAACACTCCAAGGCTTTATACCCCGACCCTACAGCTGAACCTGGATGGCGGTTCGAAAAAGAAAAATAGGTCAAAACAGCTTTTTGGTGGGAGAACGCAGTTTTCAAAAGCAAAAAGGAATTACTTCTTTATTAGTCCATTATTTCTCTGTCGTAGATTATAGCGGCCTTTACCAGGCAATGTCTGATCACGAAACAACAACTCAGGCTCAGTGGTGTCTAGTCTCAGAAAAGGAGGAACAGCTGCTTGCAAAATATTGTTGTCCTCACGCTCAGAACTTGTCCCAACCAAACGTGCGTCACTGAATGGAACGAACTTTGGCACAGTCTCAGTCTCTTAATCGCCAACACCCTCCTGGACCCACTGGTCATACGGCAGAGGCAAAGAAACCCTCTTACAATGTACGCGGTGGATCCAGTTCTTCTTGCCGTGCACTCTCACTGTGGTACGCATCGATAGAAGGACCTGGAATGGTCCAGTCCAGCGGGGCTGATCGTTCTTTGTCCGCTGAAAGTTGCGCACCAACACCCACGAGCCAGGGTCAATGGGCCACTCGAGAATGCAATGTAGTTCTAGTTGACAAAAGTGCCAATGGCAAAGCATCGGGCCATTGGAGACCAGAACTCGCCTGAATCTTGGCTAACTTCAGCTTCAGAGTGCCATTGTAGCATTCGACTAAAGCAGCTGAATGGGGGTGATTTGCAGCATGAAATTTCTGCTTAATGCCCAAACCTTCACACACTCTCTTCATGACTTGGCCCACAAATTCACTTCCATTATCACTCCACACCATCCTTGGCAATCCATATCTAGGGAAGAATTCCTTGAGTAGGGCTTTGGCTGTGGACAAGGCAGTATTATCTTTCAGGGGGTATGCTTCTACCCATCTCGAAAAGGCACAAACAACTACAAGGACATATTTTAAGTTGTTACATCTTTCCATGTGTATAAAATCCACTTGCAGCACCACAAACGGATACGTCGGAGGCGCAAAGTGACCAGCTGGAGTTGGGGTTCCCTTGCCAGGATTATACATCAGACAAACCATGCAATTTTCGACCAGATTCTCCGCACACTTAGGAATTCTAGCATTCTGCCATACTGGAGCCAACAACTTACAAATCCCTTTCACACTGATGTGAGCCATTCCATGCGCCATCGTAACCACTGCAAGCACATACGCATCAGGTAACAACCATCGCTGATGTTCCGACAACTCAACCCAGCAACCAGTCGAATCCAATTTTCCCGTACTCTCTCTCCACACATTCAATTCTTTTGCCGTAGCTTCAGCCTGAATTGACTTCACACTCTCTATCGTATCCTCACACATTCCTCTATCCAGAACCCATCTTGCTGGACCCGCAACATACATTTGACTCATCACAGCTTTCAGCGATTCTTTCGCTACTTCATTCGCAAACGCATTACCATGACCAACGTCATCGGTAACCTTCTTATGTGCACTACATTTCACGATCGCAACTTGCGTCGGCAACGTAAGTGACTCAAAAAGCTCATTCACCAACTGACCATGCTGGATCTTCGTACCATGAGAAGTAAGAAATCCACGTTCTTTCCACAAGCGTCCGAAGCTATGAGCGACACCAAACGCGTACTGGCTATCGGTATACACAGTCACTCGCTTTCCTTTCGACAACACACACGCTCTCGTCAGTGCAATCAACTCTGCTGCTTGAGCTGAATTCTGTGGTATACGTGAAGCTTCAACAATTGTATGCAAAGTCGTAACCGCATAGTCCAGTCGTATCGCCATTCGGAAGCTTAAAGCATGAACCATCTACCCATAAGGTACCATCAGACTTCGCAAGAGGAGTATCTTTCAGATCAATTCCCTTTGTTTCTTCCTCTATCCTAAGAAAGCAATCATGCTGTTCCTGAACATCCGTCTCTACAGAAATCGGCAACAACGTAGCTGGATTCAACGTGTTGCATCGCTTTATATGCACATGACTCGCCAAAAGCGTCAACTCGTAACCTGACAATCGAGCACTAGTCAAGTGCTGTGTTATAGTCCTGTTTAACAAAGTATCCACTGCATGTGGAACCATCACAATCAACATATTATCCATTACCAAACCAGCAGACTGTTGAATAGAAACAGCTGCTGCCGTTGTAGCTCTCAAACAACTCGGCAACGCTCTAGCTACCGGATCCAAAGTCGATGAGAAATACGCACATGGACGCTGCTTATCGCCAAACTGCTGTGTCAGGACTGACAATGCACATCCCTCACTCTCATGGACATAGAGTGTGAAAGGCTTACTGTAGTCGGGGGTACCCAACACCCGAGCCGAACACAATGTATTACGTAATTCAGAAAAACTTTTCTGGCATTCGTCAGACCAAGGAAGAGGATTCTGAGTATCCTTAAGAGTAAGTGCTAACAAAGGTTTCGCAAGTAGAGAAAAGTTCGGAATCCATTGCCTACAGTACGAGGTAATACCCAAGAAAGCACGCACTTCTCTCTGTGTGGTTGGCACATTCATTTTCGCAAACGCTTGAATTCGTTCTGGGGTCAACCTTCTTCCCTTCTTTGACAAGAGATGACCTAAGTAGGTCACTTCTTGGCAACAATACTGCAACTTCGAAAGAGACACTTTATGATGGAGGTCAGACAAATGCTGCAACAAAGAAAGAGTAGCTTCTTTACAAGTCTCGTCATCATCAGCAGCAACTAACAAATCATCTACATACTGAATAAGAGCAGCACCATCAGGTAAGACAATCGCATCAAGCTGTGTTTTCAAAGCTTGACTATAGATGGACGGACTTTCACAATAACCTTGAGGAGCGCGTTAAACCGAAAGCTTCGGCCTCCTAAAGAGAAGCCAAAAATATCTCTACTCTCCTCGGCAATCGGGATACTGAAGAAAGCATTCTTCTGATCTATCACCGAAAACCAGGTAGCTGAGGCAGTATTCATAGTCAGCAAAGCAGTAATATCTGGAACAACCGGAAGCTGTGGCACAACAATTTTGTTTACTTCTCGAAGATCAATCACAAACCTATACACAGCCAGTTGAGAAGAATCCGTACGCTTCAGAACAGGCAAAACCGGACTATTGCACACATTACCTCTCGTCTCTTCTATCACACCTTTCTCAATCAGATCATAGATGATCGCTAAAAGTGCTCTTTCACCGTCACTAGAAATCCTGTATTGGGGAATACGTGGCAATCTAGCATTTGCTTTCAGCGTCACAACGTATGGTGGAATCTCCAAAAGACCCACGTCATTAGGACCAGTAGCCCAAAGAGTATCAGGGAGAGAACACAATTCCAATGGAAGCCGATCTTTAGACAAATACATCGGAGAGACCACTCTCTTACCCAATGTAAGCTGTACTCCCGACGAGAACAATGCAATGTTGCATACAATGTCTTCAACAAATCCAATCCCAACAAATTCTCGCCACAACCCGTCGTCAGAATGAGGGTTGCTTCTAATTCACAAGGTCCAACAGAAAGAGACAAAGGACTAGAAACTGGATTACGAACCGGGGCGCCAGAAAAACCTATCGAAACATTCGTCAAGCCAGACAAAGGTGCGCCAGGGAGTTTAGAGTGCATGATAGAACTCTTCGCAGCACCAGTATCCAACAGAAAAGGCTCTGACACACCTGATGTAATCACTTCAACATAAGGTCCACTCTGATCTACTGGAACTGACACTACTCCCTCTCTTTGTCTATGGCTGCCCTAGCAATCATTACCATCAGCATTCTCACTCTCAACATAGTAGTCATCAGCATAATATTGAGCCGACTGACCAGACGCAACATTCTGTTGATCAAAACAATTCATTGTATTCTGTGGAGGAAAGGATCGTGCATTCTGGGGGAACACACCACGTCCTCTACCTCTAGGAGCTTTCTGAACACCTCAACCTCTCACACCAGAAGCACCATTCGTACGCTGCAACAGAACCGGACAACTACTCTTGAAGTGCCCTTCTTCTTTACAATACGCACACTGATTAGGGCCTACAGGAACACGCTGCTGAAAAGACTTGGACCTTTGTGATCCTCTCTGAAATTGCTGAGGTTGCTGAAACTCACGCTGATTATAACGAGGCGGATACGCCTGTTGCAAAAGAACCTTCGTCTTTAAATCTTTAGTCTTTTTCTCTGCTTTCTCTTTCTCATCCTTATCTCTATTCTCGTAATATTGTGCAGTAGCCAATATCTGGGCCGACGAAGAAACAGCACATGAACTCTCTGAATCCTTCAACTTGTTACGCAACTCGGGAAGGAAATTATGAACAAACTTATCCACGAACAACCTTTGGACACCTTCCGTACTCATATCTTGGCCACTGTGATCTATAAACGTCTCTTCAAACCTAGTGAAGAAATCAGACACAGTTTCATCTTTCTTCTGCTTGCATGCAGACAACTTATCCCAATTTACTCGCATAGCAGGCATTAAAGTCTTCATATAATTAATATTCCTACCGGGGAGTTCCGCAACTAAAGCCTCAGGTTTAGCTCCTCCACCTTGAAGACCATCCGCAACAGTAATATTAGCCCATGTGTCACCTAACTCTTGCGCATGATCCACATGACGAATCTTTCCCCACAAAGGTTGAGGAACCACATTACCAAACAACATGTCTATATCAGCTAAATTCATGATGCAAGCGTCAGCTGTCTGTGACAATTCCTTGTAGTACCCTGCAGGATTCTGGAAACTGGCCACGTAACTGCTTACGCACCGAAACAGGGGTCACATTCAATCACCCAAAGAAAGAGACAAAAGACCAGTAACAGTATCAGTCATTCTCTGCCCAACAGAAGGAGAAGTTGTCAGAAGGACAGGAGACAAAGCAGACTGAGATGAAACAAACGTAGGAGTAGTAACAAAAGAAGTAGCAAGTACAGGAGAAAAACTCATAGGAATTTGAGGCGGAACTGATAGCAAAGTCGGCTGCCCTAGAGAATGCTGCGCCAGAGGAGAAGAAACCCGCTGAAGAGGAGCTGGCGGCTGAGCAACAACAGGAGGCTGAACAGCTGGATGTTGCGGAGGTGCCGTAGCACTCTGCACATAAGGGGGTGGTGAACTCAACAAATGTGACATCAAAGGATCCTTTTCAGGGTCCTTCGTTGCACCTTGTAGAAGAGGTGACAAAGCTGGATAGCATTTATTGATGGCCATTTTATGTTGCCTGTGCAACTCTTCACTCACTTCATTATCTTTAAACTGCCTAGCTGCTTGCATTATCGATATACCCTTCTCTCTTTTATCTTTTTTTGCTTTCTGTTTGGCTTCCTTACGCCAGAGGCGGAAAGAGTCAAACATTGCTGGCCGGGCTTTCTTCTTAAATAGTTTAACTTCCAAATTATCTAAAATCTCGGTGTCATAGCTACCATGTTGGAGCCATTTTAAGACACCGTCTTTCCTAGTGTATCGGACCCACAATTCATTATACGTAATGGGGCCCACGCCATGTTTAGAATAGAGCTCATAAGTCGGAATTCCAACCGGAGGTATCGGACAAGAGTCCTCCAATCGGGAATCCCTGTTACAACTACAACAAAATATCTTTCCAAGTTTGCTAAGACCAGGCATCTTCGCTCACTAATCTAGCTTCAAACTTCAAGGGATTACCAAAAACAATAGTCTCGCAAATATACGAGTCCCTCGGCTTTGGCACTTGCAAGTACCAAATCAAAACTAAGGAACCAAGACCAAGGACTGGGAGCGACCCACTTATACTTAACTGAAGTATTGATCACGTCACCCAGAAGACCCGTCTATCGTCTCGCTGCACAAATCGTCATGAAGGGTCCAAGACATGGCGACAGTCAGGGCAGCAGTCCTTCGTAGCCGTCGGAAAGCGGGAAGCCTCGCAGCAAAAACCTTCAGTCCATGTTCGACATGCAGGGGTCGATGGAGTGGGGTCCCTCTTCCAGAATTTCCTCACGAAGCTCCTCACGATCTTCAGGCTTGGACCGGTACCACTAAAGTCGCCCCACTTTGGGCGCCAACTGAAGAACCGGGTTTTAGAACCCAGCGGCACGCCCAAAGTCTTCGGGTTCACCTGTCTTAGAATACAGATACTTCTCGGTGACGTCAAAGATCAAATTTATTGGCTGCAACCAGGAACAGAAGTCTAAGCATGGGCGAATTTTGCGAATCTGGCATTCACGAATTCTGCGAATTTGCGAACTCGCAATCCACAAAATCCTTGAATTTTCGCGAATGTGCGGATTTTTTTTTGTGTTCGCAAGGATTTCTGCCAGTTTGCAAGGATTTCTGCCAGTTCGCGAGGGTTTTGTTCCAGTATGCAATTGCGAACTTACATGTCGGCTCGCAACGGTCGCGATTATGCTGTTTCTACATCTGGTTCATCATCACAGGTTCCCAGCACCCTCTGTTTCACCCCTGCCACCCTCTGTTTCACCCATGCCACCCTCTGGTACATCAATGCCACCCTCTGGTTCATCATCACTGTAGATTATGGGGGGAAAAAGTAAGCACACCTGCCTGCTTCAACTGACATGAATTAATTTGGGGTTGATTTATTAATGTGTCACTGTTTTAAAATTCCAGTCTGGCACCTCCTTCCTTATCTGTAATTTGCTTTCTGTTGCAGTGCAAAAAAATTTTCCAGGACCTTTGTGGCCTTCCTGTAGCTATTCTATGAGCCTGCTGTGAGGGTCAGAGCAGGGTCATACAATTGTTGCAACTAGCAACTGAACTCTGGAGGGGCCCTTGTCAGGAAGCACTACAGGGAATGGTTACTAATGATGAGTTTGAACGTTTGAACCTGCTGAATGCTTTCACTTTTGCAAAACTCGTTTTTCTGCAGAACAGCATTACAGCAACTGTAATGCCCCAAACAAGCTTATATGAGAAAGTTGATTTCTAATCCAAAAGTTATCCAAAGAAAATCAAAAGGCCTCAAATCCAAAAAAGTGCAGGCAAATGTCAACCTGAGGAGTTATTCTGATAAAAATCATAATTTTCAGAAGGTCTATGCTGCTTGCTAGTAGATTTCTTGTGCAGAATTGCAATTTTTGTAATTTTGCGAGTGCGAGATTGTTGCTGCCCGCCGCACCTACATGTTCGCAATTGCGAACTTACACCGCACGCCGCAAAATTGTATCACCAAGAAAAAAAAATCCGCTGCGTGTGAATTTGCGGATTTTCCGAAAATCCGCGAGCGGAACGGATTTCCGCTCATGCTTACAGAAGTCTACGAAGTACGACACAAGTAGGTGCGTCATAGACTGCTCAATCTTGGTAGAGCGAGACATCATCTTTTTTGCTAAAAATCACATTCCGGACAAACACCCACTAGTTACAATTTGTCCAATCATAGGTAACATTGCAAAAGGTATCGCATGACGACAAACCAACTTCTCAGTTGTCCATCCCACCATCAATTACACGGGAAAGCCGAACATTCTTTCTCAGACAGGCCGGACAAACATAATAAAAGACCACAACCCATACCATAAGTAGGCCATAAAAGAAAGAACAGAAACAGATGAGAAGTAGGATAAGGGGTGTGCGCATGTGCAATAAACTCAACAATGTCCTGTTCTTTGATCCTTAATCTCGATCAGCTACCGGGCAAGGAACTGGCTTAACAAGTTCAGCTTCAAGCAACGAGGTCAGTTCGCTCAGGTCATTCAGAAGTCAGCTAAAGTGTACGTGTACTAAAGACTCGTTCGGCCGTAGTCATCGGCCTATGTGAGGGCAACCACAAAATGGCTGCCGTGCATAAAATGGAACTCAGGGGTTCAGAACAACATCCCTAAATACGTAGTGAATCCATCGGTCTAACATGGCGAAATCATTCGTTCTTGCCGCACTCACTAGTTACAGTTCGCTACTATCAAATTCGTAACGAAACCATGACCTTTATGAAACGGGTTCAGAATTCACGGAACCTCAGGATGTCTGACGCTTGTGGATGTCTGACACTTGTGGATGTCTGATGCTTGTGGATGCCTGATGCCTGATGCTGGTGGATGTCTGATGTTTGTGGATGTCTAATGTTTGTGGATGTCTGATGCTTGTGGATGTCTGATGCTTGTGGATGTCTGATGCTTGTGGATGTCTGTTTGCTAGTTGATGCCTGATGCTTGTGGATGTCTGATACTTGTGGATGTCTGACGCTTGTGGATGTCTGATGTTTGTGAATGCTTGAAGCTTTTGCATTCCTGACGCTTGTGCATACTTGACGCTTGAGGATGCCTGACGCTTGTGAATGCCTGACGCGTGTGGATGTCTGATGCTTGTGGATGTCTGATGCTTGTGGATGTCTGATGCTTGTGGACGTCTGTTGCTTGTGGATGTTTGATGCTTGTGGATGCTTGATGCTTTTGGATGCCTGACCCTTGTCGGTGTCTGATGATTGTGGATGTCTGTTGCTTGTGGATGTCTGATGCTTGTTGATGTCTGATGCTTGTCGGTGTCTGATGCTTGTGGATGTCTGTTGCATGTGGATGTCTGATGCTTGTGGATGTCTGTTGCTAGTTGATGCCTGATGCTTTTGGATGTCTGATACTTGTGGATGTCTGACGCTTGTGGATGTCTGATGTTTGTGAATGCTTGAAGCTTTTGCCTGCCTGACGCTTGTGCATACCTGACGCTTGAGGATGCCTGACGCTTGTGAATGCCTGACGCTTGTGGATGTCTGATGCTTGTGGATGTCTGATGCTTTTGGATGTCTGATGCTTGAGGACGTCTGTTGCTTGTGGATGTTTGATGCTTGTGGATGCTTGATGCTTTTGGATGCCTGACGCTTGTCCGTGTCTGATGCTTGTGGATGTCTGTTGCTTGTGGATGTCTGATGCTTGTCGATGTCTGATGCTTGTGGATGCCTGATGCTTGTGGACGCCTGATGCTTGTGTATGTCTGATGCTTGAGGACGTCTGATGCTTGTGAATGTCTGTTGCTTGTGGATGTGTGACACTTGTGGATATCTGACACTTGTGGATGTCTGACTTTTGTGAATGCTTGATGCCTTTGGATGTCTAAAGCTTGTGGATGCCTGATGTTTGTGGATGTCTGATGCCTGATGTTTGTGGATGTCTGACGCTTGTGGATGTCTGACGCTTGTGGATGCCTGACGCTTGTGGGTGTCTGATGCCTGGCGCTTGTGGATGTCTGCCGCTTGTGGATGTCTGATGCTGGTGGATGTCTGATGCTTGTGGATGTCTGATGCTTGTGGATGTCTGTTGCTTGTGGATGTCTGTTGCTTGTTGATGTCTGATGCTTGTGGATGCTTGTGGATGTCTGACACTTGTGGATGTCTGACGCTTGTGGATGTCTGATGCTTGTGGATGTCTGTTACTTGTGGATGTCTGTTGCTTGTTGATGCCTGATGCTTGTGGATGCTTGTGGATGACTGATGTTTGTGGATGTCTGACGCTTGTGGATGTCTGACGCTTGTGGATGTCTGATGCCTGATGCTTGTGGATGTCTGATGTTTGTGGATGTCTGATGCTGGTGGATGTCTGATGCTTGTGGATGTCTGATGCTTGTGTATGTCTGTTGCTTGTGGATGTTTGTTGCTTGTTGATGTTTGATGCTTGTGGATGTCTGATGCTTGTGGATGTCTGATGCTTGTGGATGTCTGTTACTTGTGGATGTCTGTTGCTTGTTGATGCCTTTGTGAATGCTTGAAGCTTGTGCATGCCTTACGCTTGTGCATGCCTTACACTAGTGCATACCTGACGCTTGTGGATGCCTGACGCTTGTGGATGCCTGACGCTTGTGGATGCCTGATGCCTTTGGATGTCTGATGCCTTTGGATGTCTGATGCGCGTGGATGGCTGATGCTTCTGGATGTCTGATGCCTGATGTTTGTGGATGTCTGACGCTTGTGGATGTCTGACGTTCGTGGGTGTCTGATGCTTGTGGATGTCTGTTGCTTGTGGATGTTTGATGCTTGTGGATGATTGATGCTTTTGGATGTCTGTTGCTTGTGGGTGTCTGACGCTTGTGTATGTCTGTTGCTGGTGGATGTCTTATGCTTGTGGATATCTGATGCTTGTGGATGCCTGATGCTTGTGGACGCCTGATGCTTGTGGATGTCTGATGCTCCTGGTGGTCTGATGCTTGTGGATGTCTGATGCTTGTGTATTTCTGATGCTTGTGGATGCCTGATGCTTGTGTATGTCTGATGCTTCTGGATGTTTGTGGATGTCTGATGCTTCTGGATGTCTGATGCTTCTGGATGTCTGATGCCTGATGCTTGTGGATATCTGATGCTTGTGTATGTCTGATTCTTGTGGACGTGCGATGCTTCTGGATGTTTGTGGATGTCTGATGCTTCTGGATGTCTTATGCTTCTGGATGTCTGATGCCTGATGCTTGTGGATGTCTGTTGCTTGTGGATGTCTGTTGCTTGTTGATGCCTGATGCTTGTGGGTGCTTGTGGATGTCTGACGCTTGTGGATGTCTGATGTTTGTGAATGCTTGAAGCTTGTGCATGCCTGACACTTGTGCATGCCTTACGCATGTGCATACCTGACGCTTGTGGATGCCTATGCTTGTGGATGCCTGTTGCTTGTGGATGTCTGATGCTTGTGGATGGCTGACGCTTGTGGATGTCTGATGCCTGATGTTTGTGGATGTCTGACGCTTGTGGTTGCCTGACGCTTGTGGATGGCTGACACTTGTGGATGGCTGACGCCTGTGGATGGCTGACGCCTGTGGATGGCTGACGCTTGTGGATGCTTGTAGCTTGTGAATGCCTGATGCTTGTGCATGCCAGACCCTTTTTGGATGCCTGACCCTTGTGGATGTCTGATGGGTGATGCTTGTGGATGCCTAGTCCTTGGACACTACTATGCTGTGTTCCAGTAGCCCATGTTTAGTGAACTCTGTCATTGGTGGCTATTTACAATATTTATGCAAGCGGGACGGCAGGGGGACAAACATCTGAGGTAATCTCCGCTCTTGACCATCAGCTTGAGGCCCTCCCAACACAGGTATCTATTATAGTAGGTGGAGATTTCAATACTACTGTTGAACCTTTTGGACAAGAGGATCAATTTCTTGCTGCTGAGGAGGACAGTAAATGGGGCGTCCCTCAGCTTGAATTACCAGCCGTAAGAAGATGGTCAGCTGTAGCCATACAGTTCAAGGCCTTATGCTTAGTGAGAGGGCTTAGAGCAGCAAATGGGCGCACCCTCTCTGACCGCCTGGGAGAAAATACATTTGATAATGGCAGGTATTCCAGCCGCATAGATTACTTACTGGTGGATATAAGAGGATGGCACTGTCTGATAGATATGACTGTTAAAAATAGGATGGAAAGTGACCACAATCCACTTTGTATGGAATTTCTAGCACAAAAGGGGACTAGAGAACCGAAACCGGGGCATGGGAAAGTCACCCTAGATATCATTGCCTCTAATAACATGCGTCACATTAAATGGGGTAGATTAATTGAGAACCCTGAGAAGCTGGAGGTCCTTAAAAATATGGTCGTTGAAGAAGTGGCTAATTTAAACTCTCACATTAGGAAGCAAGACTTTCCCCAAATAATGCTTGAGGCACATACCCACTTTTTCACAAAACTCCAATTGATCTTCAGGAAGATTATAAAACCAGATAAGGGAAACAAAAGACAACCCAAGGTGGGGTGGTATAACAATGCTTGTAAATTAGCCCGTCAAAACCTGAGCACAGAAATAAGATGTAGGAATCCCTTAGGTGTGAGAAAGGCAAGGGAGACATATAGGCAAGCTCAGAAAGTAGCAAAAAAACAGTGGGATGAGGATCAGTGGCGTGATCTGAAATCAGCCTGTGAAGCAAAGGACTCAAAACTATTTTAGGCCATTGTTAAGTGGGATAGATGAGGTGTAGCTGAACCCCCCCAAAACAATGTTGCCAAACAACAATGGTTAGAATTTTTCAGACCCCAATACGCTCGTAACCCAGCTGAAGAAGAGTGTCCTCTACCCCCAACTATTTTTTATCAAAGTCAGCTTTTCACAAATAAAGATATCAGTTTAGCGTTAGACTGTGTGACTGGGGAAGAGCTCCGGCATGGATGGAATCCCAGCGGCCGTGTTTTTAAATGATAGATTGTCTTAGTGCCAGTACTTTGAGTGTTTAGCTAACTCTGTGGCTAGGGGTGCGTCAATCCCATCTTCATGGAAGGGCGCTGAAATAATTCTGGTTTTTAAAAAGGGTGACAAATCTCTACCCAGTAATTATAGACCTATCAGTCTTATAGACTCAGCCCAAAAACGCATAGGTCGTTTAGTGCAAAATAAATTGCAAATATGGATAGAAGAACACAATATTTTGTCCCCATATCAAACTGGCTTTTGACCATGTATTAGTTCAATTGACCAGGTCTTTTACTTCATAGCACTTTACTGGAGGAATGTGGCCTTAACCAATGGGACACTTTACGCGGTCTTTGTAGACCTGAAATCGGCTTTCGATTTAGTTTCGGTTTAGACCGGTTTCTGGCATTTCAGCCTTCTTCAGCCCGGCTTGCTTGAATCCAGTGGCAAAGTGAGCAAGGGACTCACGTCGAGCATACCCTGCCAACTTATGGCAAACAAAGAAAAACCAAAGGAAATGTTGGACGGAGCGTTGTCAATACAAGCACTCACCCCCAGTCAACTGATCTCGGTTTAATCCATCACCGTTCTTTAGCCCACTCTGCCACCCCAGTTCAGACATGGCCATATGCAAATCAGTCTGACCCTGTGCCTCATGAGAACAGTCCAGCCCGAACTGCCAAGCCATGCCGTCCCTGGACCGGAAACAAGCTTCCGAGGACCGGTTTCTGGCATTCCAGCCGTCTTCAGCCCGGCTTGCTTGAATCCACTGGTAAAGTGAGCAAGGGACTCATGTCTGCAGCTTGTTGATCCACCTGTGCCGGAAGTCCCAGCCCATTGAGCCTAATTGATGGTCCCACTTGTGTGAAATTTCTGCCCCCCTTGGTCCATTTCAGATCTGACCCCACTCCACCCTCTCTTTCCTTGACCTCCCCAAACACACCCTCCTTTTTCATATGGCGTTTTTGCAATTGACTTGATGAAGAAACACAGCACGAAGATAGAATAGGGTTAGTAGGGACGGACAAGGATCAAGAATAGGGTGCGGTTCCCTGTCTAAGGTACCTATGACAGATTAGACAGGGAACAGGACAAAAAGGACTGTGGTCCGAGAGCAAGAACGACCTCGCCCTGCAACGTGGAATCTGGATCAGAGCTGGACGCCTAGCTCCACCGCAGGTGCTCAACAGCGCTAACAAAAGAAGAAAACAATGGGAGTCTACCAGTGATGGCTCACTGTAAAAGACACTGGAAAGAAGAGAACAATGGGAGCCTACCAGTGATGGCTCGCTGTAAAAGACACTGGAAAGAAGAGAACAATGGGAGCCTACCAGTGATGGCTCGTTGTAAAAGACACTGGAAAGAAGAGAACAATGGAAGCCTACCAGCGATGACTCGCTGTCAAAGACACTGGAAAGAAGAGAGCAATGGGAGCCTACCAGCGATGGCTCACTGTAAAAGACACTGGAAAGAAGAGAACAATGGGAGCCTACCAGCGATGGCTCGCGGTAAAAGACACTTGAAAGAATAGAACAATGGGAGCCTACCAGCGATGGCTCGCTGTAAAAGACACTGGAAAGAAGAGAACAATGGGAGCCTACCAGCGATGGCTCGCTGTAAAAGACACTGGAAAGAAGAGAACAATGGGAGCCTACCAGCGATGGCTCGCTGTCAAAGACACTGGAAAGAAGAGAACAATGGGAGCCTACCAGTGGTGGCTGGTTGTAAAAGACACTGGAAAGAAGAGAACAATGGGAGCCTACCAGTGATGGCTCGCTGTAAAAGACACTGGAAAGAAGAGAACAATGGGAGCCTACCAGTGATGGCTCGCTGTAAAAGACACTGGAAAGAAGAGAACAATGGGAGCCTACCAGTGATGGCTCGCTGTAAAAGACACTGGAAAGAAGAGAACAATGGGAGCCTACCAGTGATGGCTCGCTGTAAAAGACACTGGAAAGAAGAGAACAATGGGAGCCTACCAGTGATGGCTCGCTGTAAAAGACACTGGAAAGAAGAGAACAATGGGAGCCTACCAGTGATGGCTCGCTGTAAAAGACACTGGAAAGAAGAGAACAATGGGAGCCTACCAGTGATGGCTCCCTGTAAAAGACACTGGAAAGAAGAGCCTTTGAACATTATCACTCCCTGACCATCACTTATATTAGGTTGAATTTCTCTCCCAATCACCTCGTATAGATTATGCCCCAATTGGACAAGAAAAAGATTTTCTTTTGAAACCTTACATCGGTAGCTTTCACTGTGTATGAATAAGTAACTAAGAAATATGGAAGAAAGAGTAAACTGTGTATAATGATAATTGTAGAACACCAGTTGTCCTCATGAACATGCTTATTAGTTTAGATCCTCATGGAGTCTATACCTCAAATAAAGCACTTAAAGGTCCTTATCCTATCAGAACAAATTGTATGATAACATTTTTGTATTAGAACGAAATTACTGCATCTTCTAAGACTTATGCTCATCTCCAGGTCTAATCGTATGATACGACAAATGTCATTTTATATGCACTGTCTCCCCGTTGGTTACATTGACTACATAGGTTATTGACTATACTGTTTGTACTGATAGCAGAATTGTTTTCATCTGCCCATAAAACAAATAGGCCACCAAAGACCGCAATGGACAGCCCAACTGCATACTTAGATTTTGTGTATAATAATGTCAACCTGTACATCATCACAACAGATATGAACAGAAATGAACTAACTTAGTATAAAAACTGGGGACTGTGGAAATCGATAAACCTTAAGTATACATAAGCGGCGTTCATTTATGTTCGCCACAGTCACTGTTGAGAGCAGAGTGAAGATCGTAAAACATTGTCTGCATCATCTTGAGTAACAAGGGCCTCTACGTGCTCGTAAGCAACAACAATTTTAGATATCACAACGTGCTAGTCACCCATGAATCACCCTGACCTCGCAATCATCCCCAGCACCCTGACTAAGCCTGAACACACGTACTAGGGTCGTAAAAACCTTGTCAGCCTGACAATGCCCCGGAGTCACTTCCCGCGCCAAACCCACTTGTCCTTTCATCCTCCATGCACAGGCAAGCCCCCTTTTATAACCTTCCCTGCACCTGGCCACTCAGTCCCGTCCCAGGCACTAACCGAGCCCTGTGGACATTGTTTATTGCCTACAAACGGCAGGGCTTGTTTCACCAACAAAGGGGCCTGACTTAATCAATAACCCAAAACCCTTAGATCTGACCGATCCCACGTGTTTTAAGATACTGTCGGAATGTCCAGCTGCGAGATAGCGATCATCTGTTACATCTAAGTGGGGGGACATTTGTTGCTGGATTTGTGTGGGAGCTAGCTTGAGGTGGGGACTCCAAGGATGTTTTACCATGCAATAAACTGATGAAAGAAATGTATAAAAGGCCATGCCACAGAGATGCAGTTAGAGCACCTCCTGACGATAGCCCCGGTGTCTGATGTGATGTGTTCTCCTCCTGGAGTAATAAACCTGTTCTTCGCTTTTCCACTTGCCAGTGCCTGCCTCGCTATTTTGATAGCTAATATTAAGGTAAATTGGAGGTGGTTTGCACCAAGCGGCATCAAAAGTCTTGGGAGTCACAGCTGCTTTTTACACAACCACTCACAAACACAGTCACACATCCATACAAACACTCTGCCACTCAGCCCCCTCCAGGGCCGATTTTGGCCCTAGGGGACCCCATCCTCCAGGGCCCAGCCTTAACTGAATGGGGATGGAGGCCACGTGGCCCCCTCCCCAGGTCAATTTCGGCATTCCCATCCAACCGAGCCCAGGCATAAATATATACATTTTTAATGGGGGCGGGGGTCTTCACGGCCCCCCTCCCTGGGCCTATTTAGGCCCCGGAGACCCCATTCCCCAGCCATAAACAAATAGGGAAGGTGGGCTGCAGGACCCTTTCTCCGGACCAATTATTGGCACGATCTCCCCATCCCCCTGGGCCTGGCCATTTCACCTGGGTGCCCTGGGCACACAGTGTGCCTAATGGGGATCGCGAGGGGTACCTCAAGGCCCCCGCATTCCAGGCTGGCTCGTGGCTTCCTGCTGTATGAACAAGCGCTGGAGCCCCCACTTTTTTTGCCATATTTGCTATAAATTCGCAACACATTTAAAAAAATGCTTTTTTACCCTGCAGGGTCCCTCTGGGACCCCAAGACCAAGGCTTGGAGGTCAGGGTATCCCTACCCAGCCCCCTTTTCTTTTTTTTTTTTTTACTTTTTTGGGGGGACACTCGGCAGAAGCAGAGTCCCAAGATGGCTGTTAACACTTCCTGGTTGAAGTGTTGGCAGCCCCAACCAGTTATGACGTTCTCTGCACAAGCTCGTTATTATTCGTGAATTAGCCAGCAATCGGAGATATCTAAATTTGGTTTCCTTAAATTTCTCAACAACAACTGAATGGATTTACACCAAATAATAGCAGTTCGGGCTGCAGCTCTGTCTAAAGAGTTCAGGGCAATTAGCATGGAAAAAGCACCTTTGTTGACCCCCTTATTTCTCAGCCCCTACTTGACCGATCTCCCTGAAACTTTCCATGCACAACAAGACTCACCGTGACCCTTCGTTGGAAAGTCTTGTGACGGTCTTGTGACGAGTCGTCAAACAGCGCCAAAGATACAGGCAACTTTAGTGAATCACATGTACCCAGTAGTCCAGTGCAGGCGCGTTTCGGGCCTCGAGCTCTTTGTCAGAGGCATCCTGCATGAAAACTGCAACATTACCACAGGATATATCCCCTCTTTTATGTCAATCATATCATATGTATATATATAGTCACTCAATGATCGATATGTAAAAATGCGGGCTTGTTAGTGAGGCCAGTGGCGATGAGGAAGGGTGAAGATGGTCCTAGTGGGACGTCCCCTAGACTTCTAGATCAAAGTAAATTGGTCTAGAGTTCCTCATGTACCGGCATGTATCCAAATTCATGCTTAAAATGAGACCAGTCCCCTCGTTACATATTTCTCAAGCTGGAATCATCAAGATGTGTTGAAAATCAAAAGTGGTACTCTTATCCAAAATGTATTTATACATTTTTATTTTACTTTTGTAGAAAAAGAATACAAAAAGACATTCACACTTTTGACTGTAAATCTGCCTTCCAGCTGTATGTTTAGCTCAATAAATAAACATTAATAAAATAAAATTTACATATAGTCAGGCAGCTGAGATTCCAAAACAGGATGCAGGCGTGTGTTTTTTAATGAAAGTGCATTGCAGTGCAAAAAGGAATTCACATTATAAATTTCTGAAACCGCAATTGTTTGTTTTACGGTAACAGTTGCAGCACCTTTTGGCCTACCATCCGAACATTATTGTAGACAATATTGAGGCTCACTGCAAGATGTTAAAAAAGAGGAAATAGGGGCGTGGCTAGCAGCCAAGCATGGCGGCCGCATAGCGTGAGAGCTCCCGAGGGCACTGCAGCCTCACAATAAATCTGACACATCTATCCGCTACCCCGCCCGCCTGAAGCGGCGGCGTTCGGATCCAGGGCCGAAGCGGTGTCACCGGTCCGACTTTCGGGAAAATCGGAGGACCGGAGCCTGAAGTAATCCGAGTGGCAAGTCTGGGCCTACCACCGGGGGTGCAGCACCGGCCTTGCATAACGCCCAGGCCCCGGCGGAAGTGCACCCGAGCCGGCCAAGAGTAGCGGACACACCCCGGTTCCCGCCGACCAGAGCGCAACCAGCCTGAATCACCGGGCGGCATCATCCAGCGAAGCACAAGCGGACAATTCTTCCCCACGGGACGGGCGCGGAACATCAAAAAAAAGCAAGTACAGCCTTGACCGCGCTGAACAGCGCTGACGTCTCGACACTCTCCCCCCCCGCCCCCCCCCTTGGGGCCTGGCGGGCGGTAAAGCTCAATTAAGGCGATTTTAAGCCCCGCTTGTCCGTGGGGCCACAACGGACGGACGTACCGGCGACAAACAGAGGTGAAGGAGATCGGTGCCCCCGGGGGACGGCGCCATACCGTGGATGAACGCGGGAGCCCGCGTGAGAGTCTCAGAGCCCGCACACTAGCTGGTAACATCAGCAGCCCCGACCTGATAAGGACATAGACCCGATTCACTGAGGCTTCCCTGGCCTGTGGGAGGGCAGTGGCCCGAGAACGGAACCTGCGTCGTTCGGTGTGCCTGGGGGTGGTAGACCGGCACGAAAGAACATAATTGCAGGCCGCGGTCCCAGCCGGAGGTGGAATATCGAGGAGCGGGAACACGGACCCCGCGGCGCGGAATGCAGTGACTCAACAGAAACACACACAGCCACCACCGAGACTGCCCACCATCACCGCTACAACCACTGAGACATACACAGGAAACAGGGGACATCACCTTCTACGACGCCCTTCGACCTACTGCTCTCTGGCTGGTGCCTATAGACGGCGGACGAAGAAGTGGCGCAGACCGCGAATACGCTGAGCAGGACCCCGGAATTCACGTGCCCCAACACCATGGCGGGCAAAGGCCTCAGAAGTGGGTCCACACAGGCCAAATTGGACAAATTTGCCTACGGGCATCAAGGTCAGCAGCAAAACGCAGGGCGATCCTCCGCCGGACATGCCCATACTCAGGAAACGGAGGGAACAACAAAAATAACGCTGGAGGACATCATGAAAACACTCACAGAGGTAAAAACTATAGTGGGCGCCATCCCCTCTGAGGTCTCCTTGCTGCGAGCGGACTTTCACAAAATGGCGGAGAGGGTGTCGCAAGTAGAGGTGGTCACAAAGTCACTTGTGGAAGACACCTCGGAACTCCAACTGGCCATGGAAAAAATGCAAAAGGTAACCAAGCTCCTACACGACAAGCTGGACGACCAGGAAGGGCGTTCACGACGCAATAACGTGCGCATCCTTGGGCTTCCGGAGACGGAGGGGAAGGGGGCCATGGACCTCTATGTTGAAGACCTCATCAAGAACAAGCTGCAGCCCAAAGGCCTATCCCACTTCTTCTCGGTAGAGAGGGCACACAGAGTCCCGGGAGGCCCGCCCAAGACGGGAGCGGCACCAAGACCTGTGCTGGCCCGGCTCTTCAACTTTAGAGACAGGGATGCGATCCTACAGGCAGCAAGAGCCTCACCACCAGTGCGGATCCAAAATGCAACTTTGGCCTTCTTCCCGGACTACACGGCTGAGGTGGCCAGGCGACGTAAGTCCTTCACGGAGGTTAAAAAAACACTACGAGACAGGGAGCTGCCGTACTCTATGCTATTCCCCGCTAAGCTAAGGGTTGTAGCCGAGGGAAAAACTTGGTTTTTTGACACACCAGAGGTGGCGCAGGAATGGCTGGAGGGCTGGAGACCTGCGGGACAGCGACACCGCCCGCACCGGGACCGGCCGCAACACCGGGCCGAACAGACGATGCACAATCAGACCTCCCAATCGCCCCGTCAGGTGGGCGCAGAAGACACGGAATCAGATTTGGAGAGGGACCCGCTAGACTCTGGTCAATTGGCTCCGGTTTGACGCCGGAACATACTATTATAGGATTGAGTGTGCCGCAAAAGGCATGGATCTGACGCGGCTGAGTAAGGTGGGCACAGGCAGTGCCCGTGGGGGACTCACCAACCCCACAAGAAAGTAAGATGACTGGGGAAGGATTAAAGCACTCTGCACAGTTGGGGAAACGGGCGGGGGTTGATCCGTGGAGCAGGGTAGCAGGGAGGGGGGATGGGATTGAAGTTCTACTGTTAGAATTCATGTTTTTGTTCACAGTCATCATTCAACACTTACGCTACTTGACATTTGTAGGTCTCCTACACAGCATGACGCGTAACATCGTATGCGTTATTCCAGAGGGCACGTTATGTGCACTGCTCTCTCACCGACTTAATGGCCAGGCCACTTAATCACGCACCCGCTGAGGGCTCCCCAGTGACTAGGGAGGTGCCCCCACTGCGCATGCTAACATGGAATGTCAGGGGCCTGGGTGATAAAATCAAAAGAGGCTTGGTCCTACAGGCCATAAAACGACACAGTCCGGACCTGGTACTCCTACAAGAAACCCACCTCACAGGGTCCACCTGCAGAGCACTGGATAGGCGTGGTTATACAATGGCGATACACGCAGACTTCACTGCGGGCTCAAGGGGAACGGGTATACTAGTGAAAAAGTCATCCCCCTTTATGTTAAATCACTGTGTGGCGGATGACCAGGGTCGTTTTGCCGCAGTCCATGGGCAATGGGAGGGCAGATCTCTGAATGTGATATCGGTCTATATCCCCCCGGCTCTGCACTCTGTGGCCCTGCCTGCATTAGGCAAGTTCCTCCTTGACCTCCCTGATGGCGACATGATTGTTGGGGGGGACTTTAATGCAATCATGGATCCACTTAAGGACACCTTTCCCTCTCGGACCCGACCACGGGGTACTGCACCACTATCAGATTTTGTAGAAGCCCTAGGACTTGTAGATGTCCGGCGACAAGTACATACCGAGGCCACTCAGTACACTTACTACTCTGCTGTCCATAATAGCTTATCCCGTATAGACTATTTCATGACACTGGGATTGGGACTAGGCATGGTAGATAAAGTGGACATACTGCCCAGAGGAATCTCCGATCATTCTCCAGTTGTCCTGTCGCTTACCACTGGGGGGAAGAGAAGTGCGCGACTCTACCCAATCTACCCCAACTTTTTGAAAATCCCCAAGATTCGAAAAAAAACTCAAACTTGTTACTACGCAGTATTTTGCTGAAAATACAGGCACAGTGCTATCACCATCCACCCTCTGGGAGGCATAAAAACAGTCCTCAGGGGGGAGGCCATTGCAACAATAACGGGACACAAACGGGATTCCCGAAAGGAACTCACAAACTTGGAACTTGCGCTCGACACGGCTAACAATGCACACATGGCGGACCCCTCCCCATCCACGGCACACACCCTCATGGTCCGGCAACAACAATACCTAGCTCACCTTAGAACGACGGAGAAGGGGTACATCGCGAACACTAAATATAGAATATACGATGTGGGAGACAAAGCAGGTCGCATGCTAGCATGGTTAGATAAGAGAGGGAATGGAGCGAAGGGTATTCAAAGACTACACACGGAAGACGGGCGGACACTAACTCACCCAGAGGACATAGTCTGCGCATTAGCACACCATTATCAATCCATATACACACCAGACCGGAGGGTCACACAACAGATGGCAGCAGCAACACTAGCGAATATTGCCGTCCCCAGCATTACACCGGAAGATAGGGATACCCTAGAAGTAGACCCAACAGAGGAGGAAATCCAGCTGGCGATCCAAGCGCTACAGTCGGGTAAAGCACTAGGCCCGAATGGGATACCGATAGAATGGTACAAATCCATGGCTCCAGAACTCGGTGCCCCATTACTGGCCATGTATTTGGACAGCAGGGATAGAGCGGAACTGCCGCTGGATCAACGCACGGCCACGATTGTGGCGATACCCAAACCGGGGAAACCCCCGACTGAGTGTACCTCATATCGACCGATATCGTTACTAAATGTTGAGGCCAAGATATTAGCTAAACTTCTAGCCACCCGATTGATGCCCCACCTCGGCACCTTGATCCACCCTGACCAGTCGGGCTTTATGCCTCACCGGAGCACTGCGATGAATCTCCGGAGAGTACATGGTGTGATGGCCCGAGCGCACCTCCTCACAGAGCAGGCAGCGATTCTCTCTCTCGACGCTAAAATGGCGTTCGACCTTGTAGAGTGGGAGTATCTCTTCATAGTATTAGAACGTATGGGGTTTGGGCCGAAATACATAGCGTGGATACGGCTGCTCTATACGAAGCCTGTCGCGCAGGTGGTGGCCAATGGCCACATATCGCCAAGGTTCCTGTTAGGCAGGGGAACTAGACAGGGTTGCCCCTTGTCCCCCCTGCTCTACGCATTGGTGCTTGAGCCCCTGGCAGTTCAGATCAGGTCTACGCCCTTGTTCGCAGGCATTAAGTGGGAGGAGGGTTGGGAGGACAAGGTCTCATTATATGCAGACGACATGCTCATCTACATGACTGCACCTGATGCCGGCATCCCGGCCCTGCTAGACCTCTGTAACACTCACGGGCACACATCGGGCTACACCATAAATTGGTCGAAATCTACTATATATACATTAAAGGGCCCGGCGCCGAGATTACAGGAGGCTTGTCCACTACTTACGATGACTGCCTCTTTCAAGTACTTAGGTATTATTATCACAAGTGAGGAAGCAGACTTTTTTGCCAGTAACTTGAAACCACCCATAGACCGCCTGCGAGCGGATGTTAAGCACTGGGCGGCCCTGCCTCTGACCCTACTGGGTAGGGCAGCATTGTACAAGATGATGACCCTCCCGAGGCTCCTCTATGTTCTAGAAAATACCCCACACTTGGTGCCGCCTCGGTACTTTAAGCAGATCGTAGAGCTGGTCAATACCTTGCTCTGGAATGCTGGCCCGGCACGTATTGCTTACGACAAGCTGGTTAAAAGCTGGTACGAGGGAGGAATAGCGCTCCCCAACATTCAACTATATTACTGGGCGGCCCAACTGAAAATTATAAACTATTGGATCCACGCCCGAAAGAGGACCCTGCCTATCGAGCAGACTGGTCGCAACTCGGAACGGACTGTATGCTGTCTGTACTCTATAATAAGTCACAACTTAAGACCCTACTTGGTCCGACCAAACATACGGCGGCTCTATGGCATATAGCACAGGCTCGACTGGGATGGGTGGGTCGAATCACCAAAATGACACCATTATGGGACACGAAGGCATGGGGGTACCTCAGAGGCTGTAAGGGATTTGAGCGGTGGGACTCCATAGGCATTTCTACAGTAGGGGACCTCTGGGATCATGACACAGTAGTGCCATTTACACACCTACAACAGCAATATGACCTTGGGCCCACGGAAACGTTCAGATATGTTCAAATCAGACACGCATTACTGCAGGCGATCCCGGCAGGCACCGCCCTACCTGAATCCTCCCCGTTAGAAGATGGACTGCTAACGGAATTCATGGTCCAAAGCGCTACCTCCCTTACATATAAAAAATTGATCAACAATCTCAAAGACCCAACGCTGAAACTTAAAGAAAAATGGGATGGGGAACTAGGCGAGACAGATGAGTTTGAATGGAACGAAGCGCTGGCCTCCCCGAGGGAGGTTGGAATATCCAGTAAACTCAGACTGGTGCAACTTAAAATCCTGCACCGCATTTACTATACCAGGACGCTACTGCATAAAATTCTGAGAGCACCACATCCCTTTTGTTTGAGAGGCTGCGGGGAGGAGGGGACACTGCTGCACACGCTATGGGAATGTCCGCGAATACGTGAATTCTGGAAACAAATACTGCGCTCGATCTCCCAAGCCCTTAAACACTCTGTACTACCTGAACCACGCAAGTGCCTTTTGAACATCTGGGACCCCAATGACCTGGGTAGATACGAATTGATTTGGGCAACTCTGGCTATGACAGTGGCTAAGCGGGACATAGCGCAGAAGTGGGGCGCACCAGAACTACCCACCGCCAGTAGATGGGCTAAAAACATGGACATCCTAATGGTAACTGAAAGGGCAGTATACGTATTACGAGCAGCGCCCCGCAAATGGAACAAAGTCTGGGCGGCGTGGAATGTCTACAGAGGGGAAATCTGTGACCCCTTACCAGAGGGAGACGACCTTGACTCGGAGGGGGAAGAGGAGTAATGGAACGACTACGGGGTGCTCACCTCAGCGACAATGCAATATGACATTATTGGCTCGGACCTGGCTATGTACCGACGTGCCAACTAAGGCAAATGCTGATGTGGGAGGAAGGTGGAGACACAATGGCTATGATGACACATGGTTGGGGGGGGGCTGGGAAGTTTACCGTTTTTGTATTATAGAAAAGTGAATTGTAATTGCATCGTATAAGAAGGAAAGGGGTTTAGAGGAACACAGTGCTAGCACACAGACCGTCGATTGCTGTACTGGCTAGTCGCCTAAGGTTTAATGTGACACGGTCCTTGCTACAATGTAGTCTCTTGTCGTATACCAAAGTTGGAAAGTACGGACTGTAAAACACACCAAAACAAAAAAAAAAAATGTATGTAACTGATTAACCACTATTCCTTCCTATTAATAAAGATTTATAAAAAATAAAAAAAATGAGGAAATACATATTTGAACCTATAGGGCTCCATCTGAGATCAGGAATGAACCTGCACCTTGCAGCAGCATGTTACTGGCAGTTATGAACTACATGAAGAGAGGAAGGTGTCTCCTGATGATGCTCTGCAGAGTTGTCAGAAGGTCTTGGAGAAAAAGTTGGGTGCATGATCTGTAAAGTGCTGGAATTCATCTGTTCCTGCAACAAGCACGGTGGCGGGGAAGGATCGGGGGCGCTCGGGGTCCTGGAATCAGAGAGGAGAGAAGTGCATTAGATTGAGGGCATTCAGACGTGGGAGAATACAAGACCTTATCATAGAGGACCTACACTGGTGTCATGTAGAGAGGGAGAACAGGGCATGATCAACCAAATCTCTAAAACGTGTACTCTGCAACAATAACTAACCATAAACCTTCCCTCTCTTTCAAAACAGCCTAAGAACCAATGCTAGCTAAATCCCCAAACTATCTAGCATTCAAACCTGCCTCTCTTATAGAACAACCTAACTACCCAAACTATCTAAATCCCCAAATTATTGAACCTTCAAACCTGCCTCTCTTATAGAACAACCTAACTACCCAAACTAACTAAATCCCCAAACTATTGAACCTTCAAACCTGCCTCTCTTATATAACTAACGACCATAACTATCTAAATCCCCAAACTATTGAACCTTCAAACCTGCCTGTCTTATATAACTAATAACCAAAACTATCTAAATCCCCAAACTATTGAACATTCAAACCTGCCTCTCTTATACAACTAACAACCAAAACTAACTAAATCCCCAAACTATTGAACCTTCAAACCTGCCTCTCTTATATAACTAACGACCATAACTATCTAAATCCCCAAACTATTAAACCTTCAAACCTGCCTCTCTTATATAACTAACAACCATAAGTATCTAAATCCCCAAACTATTGAACCTTCAAACCTGCCTCTCTTACATAACTAACAACCAAAACTATCTAAATCCCCAAACACACACAGTTACGAGTAGAAATGCACGCACACAAACACACGTGCGTGGATGCACACACACAAACACATACAGTCCACACTGTCGCTCTTGTCGTCTAATAATCCCACTGACCCACATTCATACTCAGACAGTATGAAGGAGAGGATTGTACTCACCTCCACGGGGTAGGCTGTGGTGGGGACGTAGCGAATAACGAAGCCACATCTGCATCTGTGGGACGTGTTGGGTTCACTGGCGTGGACTGTAAGCCCGTCGTGGATCTGACGAGAGAAATGTAGGATATGAGCCGTGCTTATCTGCCAAAAATGTAAGTGCCAAGGCCCAATGTGTTACTCACTGGTCCACTGCAGCTGGCACTGCCTGCGTCACTTTTTTACCTTTAAGTTTTGTCATTTTTTTAAACCTATATTAAATCATTTAGTTCTCTACTAATGAAAGTTAGTTAAAAATACACACACACTGCCACCATATGGTGGTTTCTCAGACATATGTGCCTTTGTTTACAGAAAAGCACCGGAAAACACAGGCACAAATTAAGCACTGGATATGGGACAGAGAAAAGACAGGCAGCGCCCTGAGGTGCACCTCAAGGGGAAACTGAGTGCATAGTCCTGAGGCACCCCAAGGAAAGCTGTGATTGCACAGCGCTGGTGCACCCCAGGGGGAGCTGTGAGTACACAGTGCTGGTGCACCTCTTGGGGAACTGTGAGTACACAGTGCTGGTGCACCCCAGGGGGAGCTGTGAGTACACAGTGCGGGTGCACCCCGGGGAGCTGTGAGTACACAGTGCTGGTGCACCCCAGGGGGAGCTGTGAGTACACAGTGCGGGTGCACCTCCGGGGGAACTGTGAGTACACAGTGCTGGTGCACCTCGGGGGAGCTGTGAGTACACAGTGCGGGTGCACCCCGGGGAGCTGTGAGTACACAGTGCTGGTGCACTCCAGGGGGAGCTGTGAGTACACAGTGCTGGTGCACCCCAGGGGAAGCTGTGAGTACACAGTGCGGGTGCATGCCCAGGGGGAGCTGTGAGTACACAGTGCGGGTGCACCTCCGGGGGAACTGTGAGTACACAGTGCGGGTGCACCGCCGGGGGAGCTGTGAGTACACAGTGCGGGTGCACCCCGGGGAGCTGTGAGTACACAGTGCGGGTGCACCCCGGGGAGCTGTGAGTACACAGTGCGGGTGAACCCCAGGGGGAGCTGTGAGTACACAGTGCGGGTGCATGCCCAGGGGGAGCTGTGAGTACACAGTGCTGGTGCACCCCAGGGGGAGCTGTGAGTACACAGTGCGGGTGCATGCCCAGGGGGAGCTGTGAGTACACAGTGCTGGTGCACCCCAGGGGGAGCTGTGAGTACACAGTGCTGGTGCACCCCAGGGGGAGCTGTGAGTTCACAGTGCTGGTGCACCCCAGGGGGAGCTGTGAGTACACAGTGCTGGTGCACCTTGGGGGAGCTGTGAGTACACAGTGCGGGTGCACCCCGGGGAGCTGTGAGTACACAGTGTGGGCGCTTCTCTATGGTAAGCTGTGAGTACACAGTGTGGGCGCTTCTCTATGGTAAGCTGTGAGTACAGAGTACACAGAGTTGACGCACCCTCATAGAAAGCTGTGAGTACACAGGTTGGTGCACCGTCATGGGGAGCTGTGAGTCCACAGTGCTGGCGCACTCTCAAAGAAAGCTGTAAGTACAGGGAGGTACAGTACATGGGCACCGGGGGGGTAGTGAGTACACAGTACATGGGCACCCTTAAGGTGGGGGGGGGTAGTGAGTACACAGTTCTGGGGACCTTTAAGGGGGGGTAGTGAGTACACAGTTCTGGGACACCTTTAAGGGTGGCTGTGAGTACACAGTTCTGGGACACCTTTAAGGGGGGTTGTGAGTACACAGTACATGGGCACCCTTAAGGTGGGGTAGTGAGTTCACAGTACATGGGCACCCTTAAGGGGGGGGGGGTTAGTGAGTACACAGTTCTGGGGACCTTTAAGGGGGGGTAGTGAGTACACAGTTCTGGGACACCTTTAAGGGTGGCTGTGAGTACACAGTTCTGGGACACCTTTAAGGGGGGTTGTGAGTACACAGTAATGGAGACAAAAGGCTCATTATGGGAAGGGCGGTGCCATAAATTGATGGATGTCTTGGCCCCGGCCACTTCCCGACTGCCTCATTTATTAGTGGGAGAATCACTGGTCTGCCTGACACCCACAATGCACCGGGCTCAAGTATCATGGCTTTTCATGTTACTTCGTAACGTTGCAGTAACCCCTTGCTTGTTTGCCTGTGGGAATAACCACAACTGTGAGACATGAGTCCAGGAAACGACAGAGCGCTGTGAACTCACCGACATCTGCCCAGCCTGAAGAGGACACTCCACCGCCTTCTCTGCATCAACCAGGTGCAGCGGAATTTCCTGATTGGTGGACAGCATGTTTCCGGGGGTCATTGCTGTGCGGTGCTCCAGGACACCTTGTTTGTGACTTCCTGCAGAAGAAAAGAGGGTTGGAGTAAGGGGGCACTGATTCCTGGCCTGGGTACTCATGCAGTCCCCGCCTCTGTCTAAAACGAGGTGTCAGCACGGGCCACACCCACAATAATTATACACACATTTACCTTTAATTATCATGCGTGGTAAAGGCATCTGCGTGGTAAAGGAAGCGTGGTGAAGGCATGCGTGGAAAAGACTGTGTGGTAAAGGCATCTGGGTTGTAAATGAAGCGTGGTAAAGGTTGCGTGGAAAAGACTGCGTGGTAAAGGCATCTGCATGGTAAAGGCATGCATGGAAAAAACTGCGTGGGAAAGGCATTTGCGTGGTAAAGGAAGCGTGGCAAACGCATGCATGGAAAAGACTGCGTGGTAAAGGCATTTGCGTGGTAAAGGAAGCGTGGTAAAGGTTGCATGGAAAAGACTGCGTGGTAAAGGCATCTGCGTGGTAAAGGCATTCATGGAAAAGACTGCGTGGTAAAGGCATTTGCGTGGTAAATGAAGCGTGGTAAACTTATGCATGGAAAATACGCGTGGTAAAGGCATTTGTGTGGTAAAGGAAGCGTGGTAAAGCCATGCATGGAAAAGACGCGTGGTAAAGGATGTTTTTCATCTAACAGAGGACTGCGGCTTCTAAATAAAGAGAGAGCCATCTCTGAACACTAGAACCCCGCGAGGACCCCGGGGATCTTTCATCCAGGCCTCCACAGCCCCCAGGAGTCTAGCCTCTGACACTAATCTGAGTGAAGATTGTAGGCTCCTACTAGAGCCCTGTCTGGCCAACCCTGTCCAATATCACTCTTTCAAGGCAGTGGTGCCCGTGTTTACAGGCAAAGACATCTCTGCCTGTAGAACCATAAGCAGCGTCCCTCTGTTAGGACCTCGTGTCCCCCCGCTCCAGCTGTACAGTAAAGCACGGGTCAGGGTTTGATTGGCTTTGAAAAAAGTTGGCCCGAGCACCCTGAAAAAAGAGCCCCACATTTGCGGATTGCGGGGAAGATTACAAGGACTGGCACATCCCTGCAGATTAGCAGTGATGCGCCAGTAACAATGCGATTCGCAATTCTCCTTGCGCCACCACGGATGCGTCGCATTTACAATGCAGCACACCGTGGCGCAGGGATAGACAGATGCATGTCGCATCTGATGGTGTAAGGTCGGTGCATGGCTGGAGTCATGTCGCAGGCGCAACGCTACTCCAGCAATGTTCAGGGACCGCCCATACCTAACGTGCTGCCCCACTCCTTACGCCTGCTTCAAGCAGGCGTAAGGTTTCGTCGCAGCAGCCTCTGAAAAATGACACCGTCACTTTTACGAGGTTTGTTCCGACGGAACGCCCACCCTGACGCAGGTTTAATGTGGTGCAGGGCTTCACAACGTGACACATCTCCCTAGATGCGTCAGGTTGTAAATAAGTCGCAACGTGGTGCATGGTTTACGCCGCCGCTGAGTCACAGAAGTGACGCAACAACGGCGTAAATGTGACGCAATTGACTTGTAAATCTGCACCCGTCTTTTTTTAAAACATTGCTTCAGTGTTTTAAGTGTTATAAAAAGAAGTTGGGGGATTTCTATAAGAGAGGTGTGTTTTATCTTAACTTTACTAAGATTTAAAAAATGCGATGATTGTTGCTAGGACTCTGTGTTGTTGGAATAGTTTACACTGGTGAACCACACCTGAATATAAGTGAGGCCACTTAAGCTCAGCCCCCCTGCCCCTGCTCAATCTGAATACATTAATGGGCGGGGCCAGCCGGAGACTGGGAATGATACCTCCGCCCCCTTGGTAAAAGGGGGGTAACGGAGGTCCATCTGCCTCCGCAAAGGCTGCTCAGGTCCCCACTGGGTGGAGCAGCATAGTCATCCCATATCGGCCACCACGCTGCCCACAAAAGCGGCCCACAGCTGCAACTCAGATACCAGCCCATCGCCCATGGCCCGAGAGCCCCCTTACCAATCCGACCCTGGCACGGATCCCTCTGATCACACTGGGGCGCTCGTACATAGCAGCATGGACTTGCTCCATCCTGAGATATAGTTGTGACCCACATGGTGCTGAGGGCGCCAGGACCTGTGTGGAGCCCGCGTTCTATCTCCAGACTTTCTGTGCAAAGACAACATCCCTGTGTCAGGACAGCAGTGGACTCCGATAGAGAAGTAGACAATTTGTCAACACCACTGAGTCAAGGCCCAAGGGCTTCAACAATATTAGCCTGCTGCACCCCTGCTTGTCTGGACTCTGACTCATTGTGAATGAATGCACCGTCTTCCATTCTGCATAACTCTCCCACATCCCTATGTCGCGACATTGAGGCTCCTTGGTTAACAGATGGCCTCCCCTGCTGTATAGTCCTGTCCCAGATCCCTATGTCACGACACTGGGGCTCAAGGTAAAGAGATGGCCTGTCTATCTCCCATGCTGTGGAGCCCTGTCCTAGATTCTTATGTGATTACATTGGAGCTCACCAGTAGAGTATTAGCCCATCCCCCATTCTCAGCCAATCAGTGTTACAGCTCCAGGCTGTTGTGATGCATGCATTGACTATGGGAATTTATCCATACCTGGAATAACCTGCAGGACACCATTCTCTGCGTCTACGTCATCCAGGGCAAGCCACACTGAGGCCACCGGGCCCCCCTCGAAGCCCCAATACCTGGAAGTAAAAGGAGGAGGACACTGTCAGCCAAACATCGGCAGACCCCGGGGCAAAAGGATGGCACATGAGGGCACAGGATGGCACATGACAGGATGGCACATGAGGGCATAGAATGGCACATGAGGGCATAGGATGGCACATGAGGGCACAGGATGGCACATGAGGTCACATCATAGCACATGAGGGCTCAGGATGACACATGAGGGCACAGGATGGCACATGAGGGCACAGGATGGCACATAAATGTATAGGATGGCACAGGATGGCACATGAGGATACAGAATAACCCATGAGAGCACTGTATGGCACATGAGGGCAGAGGATAGCACATGAGGGTACGGGATGGTACATGAGGGCACAGGATGGAACATGATGGTACAGGATAAAACATGAGAGCACAGTATGGCCCATGAGGGCACAGGATGGCACACGAGGGCACAGGATGGCTATTGATGACACAGGATGGCACATCAAGGCATGGATGGCACATTTTGACACATGAGGGCACAGGATGGCATATGATGGCACAGAATGGCACAAGAGGACACACAATAGCACATGAGGGCAGAGGGTGACACATGAGGGCACAGGATATTATACAAAGGGCATAGGATAACACATGGAGGGACAGGATAGCAGATGATGGCACAGGATGGTGCATGAGGGCATAATAAGCCACATGATGGCACACGAGAGCACAGGATGACACAGGGTGATGTGTGTCTGGTAGTGCAGCCAGCCTTATGCCGTCATGTACTGCCTAGATGAAAGATGCTGTAATCTATGCTGTGTGTGCACCCCGTATCGCCCTGTGTATTTAACACCACATGGTGCCCACCAGGTAGCCTGTTATTCAGACCTCACCAGGCTGAGGGGGCAGGAATGCCATCCTTTGGCCTTACCCTTGAAGTACAAACAGACACATCACCCCTGCTGATCCCTCCCCTCCCCCACCCTGGAGCCAGCACCCCGCAGTCTGACTTACTTGATGTCCTGGTGCCAGGCCACGTAGGGGGCGCTGTTCCCTCGGTGGGGCACGTCGGAGGCCGGGTATTTACAGATGAACCTGGAGTCCAGCAGGACCTCGTGGGGCCCCAGCACAGCGGTGATGGCCTGGAGGGTGTGCGGGTGGGTGGCGAGGCCCAGTACCCAGGGCAGGCGCAGGTGGGCGTTGTGCAGGCTGTACTGGGCGTGCTCCTTCCCTGTAGGGTGAGAAAGGAAAAGACACACAGATGATGGACGGAATGCAAAGCAAATCAAACATTCACCCCCAGTCAAGAGGTCTGGGTTCAATCCATCGTTCTTTTGCTCACCTTGCCACCCCAGTTTAGACCCAGCCTACAGGGGACACAAGGAGGGGGGTTAGTCTCTACCCCGAGAGGCCTCTAAATGGAGGGGCTTATATATGGGAATGGTGGCACCGAGCAGCACAGCAAAAAACATTCCTGCGCCGTCCTGCGCCACTGGAAAAGGCAGGAACGCACCGCATTTATCCAATACGGTGCATTGTTTTCCTTTCTCCCTGCGCTGGCGCAGTTTCTGCAGCCTAGTGTCAACGCTGGCACCCTTGCAGCATGGTGCAGCACTGCCTGTGTTACAGCAGGATTGTTTCAGTGCAGGAGGGGACACCTTCCAGCATATAAACAATCCATAGAGGCAGTGATTTGCGCTGCGTTGCCTTTCTCCATATTTGTGAAGCCGCTCAGGGCCACGCAGAGTGGCTTTGCGGGGCTTCATAAATTTGGCTTGGGGCTTTGCCTCGTGCATGTACCACTTAGCATGATGCAAGCATGACGCAAGGACCGCATAAATAAGCTCGAGAGATAAGGCTGCCCTCCCTGCACCTACCAAACTCCTGCTCCAGCTCCTCGAAGGCCCTCCAGCTCCTCCGGGTCCAGCACTGGCACCGCCGTCAGGAAGCCCCGGGCGTCATAAAGGGTCTTCATGTGCTGAGGGTCCGCCTCCATGATGAGGGCGAGGATTCGGACCCCGCTTCTTGTGCAAGGGATGGGGTCTGCCGCCGGGCTCCTGAGAGCTGAGCCCCAGATGTGGATATGTTCCTCTGGCACCGGACTTCAGATGTTGCCCTTCACCTCCAGAGGTGCTGATTCTCCAGGCGTTTTCTTCTGGCTCCCAAGACGCAGGTGCCCCAGATGTGGCCCTGTGGCTCCCCAGGTGCTGGAGATTCTGCACCCTGGGAATCAAGAGCTCCAGATGTGAGTGTTTCCTCCTGCCCCTTGCAGTGCTGGAGCTTCAGGTGTTGCTGGGGGTCACTGCCGCTGCTGTCCACCCTCGCTCTGTGTCTTGTCTTCTCCTGTCAGATCCCTTCTGACAGTGATGAGTTTTTGGATACCGAGGTAGTCACCTCATTAGTCCACATTCATTTAGAATTTTTTAGTCGCTGTTTCGGTTGTCTTATCGAAGTGTGACTCTTTGTCACAGTTGGGGTTTTATCTCATGGTCAGCTCAGTGATGGGCCGCGGGTAGCGGTCAATATAGTTTGCAGAATTGTCAGCAAGTTTCCTCAGAGTGTCGTCTTTGTCTATCTAGTGCCTTCTGATATTGTCGAGTTTTGGGTGCCTGCCGCGGCGATTATGCCAGCTGGCAGCGTGAGTTTTTGGATGCTTGCCGAGGCGATTATGCCATCTGTCAGCGGTGAATTTTTGTTTGCTTGCCGAGGCGATTATGCCATCAGGGTAGCGATGAGTTTTGTACCTGCCGGCGTTTGCCTTCAAGCAGTGATGAGTTTTTGGATGCTGCGTTGCTGTTTCAGTTTCGCAAGGGGCAGCACTCCCATGACGTCACCACAGCCGGGGGCTGCTTTCGGTTTTTCCCATTAATCCCAGCTCATGACCCCAGGCTGCCTGGCATTGTGTAATCCTGGGCATGTCCGCAGCGGAGTCAGGGGGGAGGCACTGCAGACGCCAGCTCGGACGTTTCCTGGTGGTCCAAGGGGGCTGTCACAATGGGGTTCACGCGGGAGTCGTACAGTGATACCCCCAAATTATGGGACTTTGAAGTATGTATGAATAAATAAACATTCCTTATTTACACTAAAGCCAGTATCGGGGTGTTACCGGTCCGAGGGGCTCCCGAGAGCAAAAGACGGGTCTAGGCCAGACCTGAAAAGAACAGGTCAGTAAAAGCAGCAGTGAAAGGCCACAACGACGTCACAAGAGGTGAAGCCATGACGTTAAAGGGGTATACTGACCCCAGCATAAGTGCAGCGCCCACACCCCAAATACAGACACCAGACACAGACACCACGGCTGACAGGCCAGATACAGACATCACACACAGGAGGCAGAGCCTCACATGTGGGATACACGCGTCAAAGGCTAAGTACGTGTATGCACAGAATGGATTCTTCATATGAAGGATGCTGCCTTTATACATGAAATCCAGGCATCACACCGAAAAACAGCCATAATACACCAAGCATATCCGGATACACCATGGTGCAAGCCCTCTGACGTATGAAGCAGGCCTCATATGCCAAATACAGCCACCAGACACAAGATACAAGCAACATAAAGCAGATACAGCCACCAGACACAAGATAGAAGCAACAAAAAGCAGATACAGCCACCAGACACAAGATACAAGCAACATAAATCAGATACTGCCACCAGACACAAGATACAAGCAACATAAAGCAGATACAGCCACCAGACACAAGATACAACAACATAAAGCAAATACAGCCACCGGACACAAGATACAAGCAACATAAATCAGATACAGCCACCAGACACAAGATACAACAACATAAATCAGATACTGCCACCAGACACAAGATACAAGCAACATAAATCAGATACAGCCACCAGACACAAGATACAAGCAACATAAAGCAGATACAGCCACCAGACACAAGATACAAGCAACATAAAGCAGATACAGCCACCAGACACAAGATACAAGCAACATAAATCAGATACAGCCACCAGACACAAGATACAAGCAACATAAAGCAGATACAGCCACCAGACACAAGATACAAGCAACATAAAGCAGATACAGCCACCAGACACAAGATACAAGCAACATAAATCAGATACAGCCACCAGACACAAGATACAAGCAACATAAAGCAGATACAGCCACCAGACACAAGATACAAGCAACATAAAGCAGATACTGCCACCAGACACAAGATACAACAACATAAATCAGATACTGCCACCAGATACAAGATACAAGCAACATAACGCAGATACAGCCACCAGACACAAGATACAAGCAACATAAATCAGATACAGCCACCAGACACAAGATACAAGCAACATAAAGCAGATACAGCCACCAGACACAAGATACAAGCAACATAAAGCAGATACAGCCACCAGACACTAGATACAACAACATAAATCAGATACTGCCACCAGACACAAGATACAAGCAACATAAGCAGATACAGCCACCAGACACAAGATACAAGCAACATAAAGCAGATACAGCCACCAGACACAAGATACAAGCAACATAAATCAGATACAGCCACCAGACACAAGATACAAGCAACATAAATCAGATACAGCCACCAGACACAAGATACAACAACATAAATCAGATACAGCAATTCTGGGGATACATGAAAGTAGGTTGCTAGGAGGTGCTGAGGGAACCTCGTGCACATGAGGTGTGAGACACGTGGAAAGTGTTGTGTGGAGTGACCAGTCATTACATCTAGGCGCCTGACCTTGTTTGTTGCAGTTTGATATAGCGCGAACTCGACCCAAGATATTGGAGCCTTTTACATGAGCACCAGATACCTCACCGGAGGACGCATGCATTTTTGGGAGGCACAGTGAGGTTCAGTGATCTGCCCAGAATCACAGGATGCCGAGCCAACGCCGACACTCGAGCCTGGTTCCCCAGCTCCGTAGTCGCAACTCTGGCCGTTACGCCTCACCCTTGTCATAAATACACAAACATTCCAAGAACAGGAACACAGCGTCCATCAAGTAACCCTTCAACCGATGGAGGAACACGAGACACGCATCTCCCCAGCCAGTGGGGGCTGTAAACTTGACCCCAGTGCCAGTAAGGCCTGGCCCAGGGGAAGGGCAGAGTCGAGGCATCCATTGCTCGAGACAGATGTGCTGTGAACAGCCTGGGTGCACTCGCCACTGTCCGGGTTCAAGGCTGGGTGTTGTTTCCTGCTGTTAATGTCCATTGTGATAGCAACAGAGTGAAACAATTAGCCACCTCTGCCTGCTATTAACAGGGGAGGGGTCCCCCCAGAATAGGGGTGCACTGGCCACAGTGGCGAGTGGGACTTCCCCTTGGCTGCTGCAGTGTGGGGGGTTTACACCTGCAGGGAAGTGACACTTCCTCTCTGGGGTACAGTGGAAACCCCCCAAGGCTGCCTTGGGGCGTATTCCCTCCAAACTTGTTTAAGAAAGGTTCTCACTCCACAACCCAAACCCCCTGCAGAGGGCGCTTCTTGCTTTTTATTGGTTGAAACATGGATCTGGTATAACACGCTATTGATGCCGTGACGTCAGTCCCGAAGAGGCTGATCTGGGTGATCAATCGAGTGGCTATGAACGGCGACCCCTGCTTTCTTTTTAAGGAAATGTTTCAGATGAAAGGCGAGCAAAATGCTGCTGCTGGGCGGGGGGTTACTGTTACCACTCTATACCATAAGCCAGTAGCAATCGGAAAGGGACTGCTGTTGCCATGATAAAACAAGCATTGAAAATGCAATAGGGAGAGGATATGGCCTTATGGCTAAAGCTGCCGACGTTGGAGCTGTGGAACTGGGTTTGAGCCTCGGCGGCGGCATCCCGTGATTCTGGGTAAATCAGTGAGTCTACTCGTGCCTGACAAAAACAAGATGGCCGTCTAAAAGTGAAAGCGGGCATAGTGAGCTGCAAATACAAAACAAGCTGTGGCCAGGGTTTAAGTGGGCCGGGTCTGATTGGTACTGAGCACCGGCAGTTTTTAGGTCTCACTGAGCCAATGCGCTTGTGCATTGCTGGCGCGATTATAGTAAGGGGAAAAGTAAAGTCTACCAAAGACCTTGGAATGCGGTTTATGGCCATTGCATGTGAGGCATTTAAGGGCGAAGCTGGAATCTGGCATCAACTTGAAAGCAGCAGACTGCTTACGCCGGCGCGTGCTCGGCCTCACTTCCTGCTTCCCCTCTTACTTGCGGTATCGCTCACACCCCATATGCTCATTCCCTCCCACCCTTGATCTATGCGCATGCATGCCATCGGCAGCCAAATAACAAACCACCATTTGTTTGTGCCTCGGCATCAGACTTCAAAGGCTGCCGCTCCCCTGCCCCCCATGTGCACATAGCACACCACCATTTGTCTGTGCCTCGGCATCAGACTTCAAAGGCTGCCCCTCCCTTATACCACTATTTTAGTATATGGTTTAGTGTCTGTCCCCTCTGCTTTCATGTCCTCTTCATCTTCGATCCACCCTTCGATCCACCCGGACACTTCTCTCCTGGTCGCCTGCAGCATCTTTCTTCCAGGCTCCATAGGATTCGTTGACGAAACCCGACACACTTTGACACCTATACACCCGCTTCCTGTGGGTGAGGTAACGCGAGTACTTCGGTGCTCCTGTGGGTATTGACTATCCAACTGTCTAGGTTTTAAGTAACTTTCACCGAGTCCAGTTAGAAGTACCCTAAAATAACTAGTTTTCTTCTCTTACGTTCCCATTCATTCTCTATGGTAACGTGCGTGTGTGTTTAGACACTGCACACGCATCCTGTGGGTCTCCTGCTTCCTAACTCTTGGTAGCTCAGCATAGCCCCAGCGATTCCCTAGGCCTATTCACTTTCCGTGTAGTGGTCCTTATACCACTACTTTAGTATATGGTTTAGCGTGCCCCTTGGGCCCTACTGTATTTTGTGCAACTTATTGTATTTTAATTGAATATCTTGTATTGTGCTTGTGCCTCTGACCTCATAAAGAGTTCAGAGGGTTGGTCTAGTAATAAATAACATATATGTTTTATATATATCCTGTGTGGTGTCCTTTCATTTGGTATTAAAGGGGTTACATATGGTAAAACAGCTGGCTTCACATGCCCTCTTGAGTTTAGCCTCAGACCTAAGACTGCTTTGTCCATGCTTCCACTAGGATAGCTGGTCTATAAGGTTGACTTTACAACCATCACCATAAGGGTTGTTTGGACTGGCGCAAGGTGCTCACTAGAATAGTGAACATCATATACCAGGCCAACTTCTCACATACTGTTCATTCATCCCCTTTCTATGCTCATCCTTTCGCTCGCCATTGCCTGTGTATGCTCAACAGGTTGTTGCACTTAAACACCCTTCACCCGCCTCGGTGGTCTGTGTTTTCTTTCACTACTGTGTGACTCTTGATTCCTTCTGTCTGCGTGTTCAGCCCTCCACACTCTTCTCCTCCCATCTGTGCCTGGCTCCCCACGGTCACTCCTTTTGCTTTTTTTCTGGACATGCTCTGAGAGTGAGGCTGTTTGCTCACTTGATCTTCGGCTGCGCACAGTATGAACTCTGCTATGCGCCACATTTGAAAATATATTGACTTACCTTTTGAGGCTATTAGCAGTAAAAATGCAAAACTTGATTTGTACTGTGTGAAATACATCTCCTACAGTGTAGCAACTCGCAATGTGTCTTGACATCTGCACAACTAAGATTTTCTTTCTAGGTTAGCCAATCAGACTTGTCAGGATACCGAAGTACAGAAACTTGCAGTGTTAGGTGTGTGCACAAACTAGTATGGGTTATGAAGAGTGGAACTCTCATACTTTGTGCTAGCCCAGGATGCTTGTCTCCAGTCCAGGGAAGACATGGCTTGGCAGTTCGCCCTCACTCTATCTATCTATCTCCCACACTCTATCTATTGCCCTCACTCTATCGGCCTCACTCTATCTATCTATCGGCCTCACTCTATCTATCGGCCTCACTCTATCTATCGCCCTCACTCTATCTATCGCCCTCTAGCTATCTATCACCCTCACTCTATCTATCTATGAATGTCTGACAAAATATCGAAAACAAAAATATCGATATTCAAAAATATCGGAACAAAAATATCGAAGTCAAAAATATAGGAATCCTATCCCTAACATAAGTACAAATATATCGAAAATAAAATATAGAATGACAAAAATATCGTTTTTTTGTAAAATATCGTTTTTTTAAATATAATAAAAATGTAATATTTTCAAAATAATACTTATAAATGTAATAAACATATTTAAAAATGCACTATAATATTTAACAATAATACATAATGTAATACAAATTAATATTAATAAATATATAATACATAACATATTTTTCATTAATAATAACTCTAAATTAATTATTGTCATAACCTAAAAACAAATAAAAATGTAATAAATTACTAATACATTTATTTACATAAAATATTCACATAAATAACAATTAATAACAACATAATACTAATAAAAAAGCTAAATACATTTTAGATAGCGTATGAGTAAAAATTACTATTCCCACTCCAGAGAGTGCGACAGTAGGGAAAGTGTTGGATTGCGTAGCAGTAACAATTACTATTCCCACTCCAGAGAGTGCAACAGTAGGGAAAGTGTTGGATAGCGTAGGGTTAAAAATTGCTATTCCCACTCCAGAGAGTGCGACAGTAGGGAAAGTGTTGGATAGCGTAGCAGTAACAATTACTATTCCCACTCCAGAGAGTGCAACAGTAGGGAAAGTGTTGGATAGCGTAGGGTTAAAATCGCTATTCCAACTCCAGAGAGTGCAACAGTAGGGAAAGTGTTGGATAGCGTAGGGGTAACTATTACTATTTCTACTCCAGAGAGTGCAACAGTAGGGAAAGTTTGGGATAGCGTAGGGGTAAAAATTACTATTCCCACTCCAGAGAGTGCAACAGTAGGGAAAGTGTTGGATAGCGTCAGGGTAACAATTACTATTCCAACTCCAGAGAGTGCAACAGTAGGGAAAGTGTTGGATAGCGTAGGATTAAAAATTACTATTCCAACTCCAGAGAGTGCAACAGTAGGGAAAGTGTTGGATAGCGTAGGGTTAAAAATTACTATTCCAACTCCAGAGAGTGCAACAGTAGGGAAAGTGTTGGATAGCGTAGGGGTAACAAACACTATTCCAACTCCAGAGAGTGCAAAAGTAGGGAAAGTGTTGGATAGCGTAGGGGTAAACATTACTATTTCCACTCCAGAGAGTGCAACAGTGGGGAAAGTGTTGGATAGCGTCGGGATAACAATTACTATTCCAACTCCAGAGAGTGCAACAGGTGGGAAAATGTGTTGGATAGCATAGGATTAAAAATTACTATAAACCTGCACGGTCCTTCGTATATGTGATCTTGGGAGCACTTGACCCGCAGCTGTCAAATGATCAAGACCGCCTGCTCCTGGACTTAATGCTTACATTGGCCTGTAAGGTGGTTCTGTGCAAGTGGAAAAGTGCGCATGAGGTGCACTTCAAAATCTGGCAGGAGTGGTTATCATTCCTGAGGGGTGCTAGCAATCCGGCACTTCAGGCATCTACATGGAGGCCGTCAAATAAGAAGCTGTGGAAATCATTGGACGCCTCCTCTTTTCACTATAAGCCTCCCTGAGGCAGTCGCTGTTGTACTGTCACGTTCCCCCTGTAGTATTTGAGAAATGCTCTACTTGTTCTCCTAAGGGCCCTTGCCTCTGTATCCATGCACTGAGCGTTATATATGTACTTGTACCTCAACTTAGCAAGCAATGTCTTTCTTTATTTTCATATTCTTTGCTTTTGTGTAATTGTACATCGCTAAATGTATCAGTCATCTCTGTAACGGAAGAATTATTGTACTGTGTTTCTTTTGCTTTCTTCTACTTCAATAAAAATGATTTGAAATAAAAAAAAATTACTATTCTAATTCCAGAGAGTGCAACAGTAGGGAAAGTGTTGGATAGGGTAGGTGTAACAAATACTATTCCCACTCAAGAGAGTGCAACAGTAGGGAAAGTGTTGGATAGCGTAGGGGTAACAATTACTATTCCAATTCCAGAGAGTGCAACAGTAGGGAAAGTGTTGGATAGCGTAGGGGTTTAAATTACATACTTATAAATTACATCTATCAATTAATTAATTATTTAAAATTAATTACCAATTAATTAAATCTACTTACCAATTAATAAAAATAAATGTATGCTTCCTACTAAATAATAATTAATTCTACATAATGAAATTACTTCCCACCCTATTCCCCTATAAACCCATAACCAGCTACAGAACATATTTATCAATTAATCAATTAATTAAAATTAATTAAAAATTAATTCTCAATTAATTAATTAATAATTCCTACTAATTAATAATTAATTTAACATAATTAAATTACTTCCCACCCTATTCCCCTATAAACCCACAACCCGCTACAGTACTAAAAGACAATATTGAATTAAATTACATTAAAAATAAATAATAAAACATAATAAATACAATATAATATCCAAACATTTATTTAAAAATCGATATTAGTAACATCGAAATTATTTATTTCGATATTATTGACATCGATATTCAAAACTTCGAAATTACTAATATCATACTAATATCGATATTAAGACTGTCGATATTACTTACCTTCTATATTATGTCCCATCGATATTTAAACTTCGATATAATTGTATATCAAAATTTAAAACTCGATATTTTGTGTGTGTACCCTATCTATTGTCCTCACTCTATCTATCGCCCTCACTCTATCTATTGCCCTCACTCAATCTATCTATTGCCCTCACTCTATCTATCTATTGCCCTCATTTTATCTAGGCATCACTATCAGAGGCATCACAGAGTTGCTTGCCTTTAGGAAGGCCCTGAAAACATGGCTATGTAACCCTGTGATTAGGCCTTAGGAGGATATCTTACATAGTGCCAGGAAGCCCTTGGGCAGCAGTGCGCTCTATAAATATCACTAGCATAACATAACATAACATAACATCCATCTATTGCCCTCACTCTAGCGCCCTCTATCTATTGCCCTCACTCTATCTATCGCCCTCACTCTATCTATCGTCCTTATACTATCTATCGCCCTCATTCTATATATCACCCTCACTCTATCTATCGCCCTCACTCTATCTATCGCCCTCACTCTATCTATCTATCACCCTCACTCTATCTATCTATCCCACTCACTCTATCTATCGCCCTCACTATATCTATCGCCCTCACTCTATCTATCACCCTCACTCTTTCTATCTATCGCCCTCACTCTATCTATCTATCCCCGTCACTCTATCGCCTTCAGTCTATCTATCACCCTCACTATATCGCCCTCACTCTATCTATCGCCCTCACTCTGTCTATCTATCGCCCTCACTCTTTCTATCTATCGCCCTCACTCTTTCTATCTATCGCCCTCACTCTCTCTATATATCGCACTCACTCTATAGCATCACTCAAGGGCACCAGAACATCAGTATGCGCTTCCACAGCATCATTGAACACGACAGCATCACTCGTCGCAACCACAACATCACTCAGCGCCACCACAACATCACTCAGTGCCACCACAGCATCAATCTGTGCAACCATTCAACAACAACTGGTTCAAATATGTTCTCTCAAAGTTTCAATCTTTATTACAAATGTCACAAAAAGATGTAAATATTTTACTTCTGTTCTTGGATTTTCGTCACAATAAAATACACTCAACATAATCTTCACAAATGTTATTTACAAAAGTTTAAGCTATTGCCATTGTAAATTAGAATAACTTTTATTTAAGTATTAAGTGTTAAAAAAAATTAGAAGCCATTCTTATTTGTAATAGCAATACATCTAAGTCACGTAAATAGAACACATTTATTTATTTATTTATTTAGAAAGTTTTATATACAGTGAACAAGACCCTTGCAGGTATCAGAGCGCTGTACAAGGTAAGTGTCTTAGATACACAGGTACAAGGTAAATAACATAAAGCTCAATGCTAGTCAATTATGGTGTAAACACCCTATCGTAGATACGTAGGTATATGGTGCAAAACAAAACGTTCCATGAAGAACTTTTCTCTAGGCTCCAGATATTGCAAAATACTGAAGCAAGATTAGCTCTTAAGGGTCCGGGCGGAGGCTCCGACGATCGTTCCGCGGGGGAGGAACCGACATTAAAAGACCTCATGGCGGCTATCACTGGGGTCCGGATGTCCCTGGGCCAGAAGATGGAGACTCTTAATAACAAGCTGGACACTGTTTCAATAGAAATGGGGCTGATCAGGGCAGACCTTTCGAAGGCGAACGAGAAAGTTAAATCGCTGGAAGTCAAAACAACAAGCCTTATTGATGATGTGAACCAGCTGCAGCAGGAGGTGCGTGATCTTAGGTCCTCTAGGGAGTCTACTGATCGTCGGCTTGATGAATACAAAGGGTGGGCTCGACGCAACGATGTTCGCATCTTGGGAATGCCGGAGAAGGCGGAGGGGCAGGCAACGGATCTGTTTATGGAGAACCTCATCCTCAATCATCTTAAACCTAAGGGCCTCAGTAAGTTTTTTATGGTGGAACGTGCCCACAGGGTACTGGGTGGCAGGCCTCGGGTTGGGGCGAACCCAATACTGATCATTGCTTGAGTCCTTAACTTTTGTGACCTGGATGCTATCCTGCAAGCGGCTCGTGCAGCGGATCCCCTGGAATTCGAAAATGCAACGCTTCTGTTCTTTCCGGACTTTACTCAGGCGGTGCAGAAGCAAAGGCAGAGGTTCTTATCGATCAAGAAGAAACTGAGAGACAAAGGCATGAGGTACGCCATGATGTTTCCTGCCCGCCTTCGAGTGGAACTTGATGGGAAGGCCTGGTTCTCTGATAATCTTGATGTGGCTGCGGACTGGTTGGATAGTGTTCAGTGGCCGGACCGGGAGTCCCACGATCAGGGGGAAGCCGATGAACAATGACTTGGTTTAGCGTGAGGTCATCTGGGGGCTGTAGATAGTTGTTTCGGGCGACGTTTCAGCGGGGGCTAGCGATAGGAGTTCCTGCAGATCTGTGCTTATATTGTTTTGGGGATGCTTTATGCTGCGGGTATATCCACACAGAGTTTGGGGAGCGTGAGATGGTGGGCCCGCTCGTAATCCCTCCTATGTTTTCTACTTTTAGAATGTTGTAGATTAGCTGGGGGCGACAGGCACACTGCTAGTTGGGGATGAGCGTAAGCTGTATGCAGGGGTGCAGGGAGGGGGTATGGGGGGGTTCGGGGTTTGTTTTAGTTTTACTGTATGTTGGGTTTTTTTACACTGGTTGCCGTCAGTCGATTCTGTAACGTCTTGGTATTGTGATGTCCTCCGTTAAAAGGGTGGTTGGGATTTCTGCACTGAGTTGGAATGTGAATGGGCTTGGGGATAAGATCAAGAGAGGTATGGTTGGACAGTTGATCCGGAGGCACTCCCCAGATGTGGTGTTATTGCAGGAGACTCACCTCATGGGAAAGCGATGCATGGCACTACACAGAGGGGGATACAAATTGGTCGCTCATGCTGGTTTCACAACTGGGTCGAGAGGGGTTGGGATTTTGGTCAAGAACTCCTTCCTGCTGGCCATCCAGGCCACATGAAACGATAATAGGGGTAGATATGCTGGGATTTCGGGGCTATGGGAAGGGAGGACTGTGACCTTTTTGTCTGTTTATGTCCCACCGGCCCTTCAGACCGATACTTTTCAGGACCTGTGCAAGATGTTTTTTGACGTTGCCTGTTGGGGTGTTGGTTGTTGGCGGTGATTTCAATGCAGTTATGAATGGTGAACCTGATAGGTGTCCGGCTCTGGTTTTGTTGCCGTCCCGGAGATGGTTGACCGACTTTGTGGAAACTACTGGTCTGATTGATGGGTGGAGGCTTAAAAATCCAGGTGAATCTCAATATACACACGTTTCGACAGAACACAAGTCCCTTTCCAGGATAGATTATGTCTTGGTGCCGGCAGCACAGGCGGTTTGGATCCGGGAGGTGTGGCACTTGGCTACGGGGGTCTCGGATCACTCGCCCGTCTGGATTGGTTTGGACCTCGGCGGGCGTGACGTGGCTAGAGTTGCACCTATTAGCGCTTGGCGGTTGCGGGACCCTGCACATAAAAAGGAGATTGTGCGTGTTGCTGATAGTTATTTTCAAGAAAACGTCGGTACGGTGGACTCAAAATGTTCCCTGTGGGAAGCCTACAAAACTGTCCTCAGAGGGAAATTACTATTGTTTATTTCCGGGAAGAAGAGTGAGGGCCGTGCTGAGGTTGACAGAGTGGAAGCACATCTGTTAGCGCTAGAACGGGAGGTGTTGCTTGACTCCAACCCGGAGGGATTGCACCGCCTGCGCCTCCTTAGATATGAGTATAGCAGCTTGGCTCGTGATAGGGCGCAGACACAACTGGCGGACACCCAGAGCAGGGTGTACGAGCATGGTGATATGGCCGGGAAATTGATAGCCTGGCTGGAAAAAGGGGAATGGGCGTCGCGGTTGGTACCGGTACTGCAGCCCGTCAGCTCGGATAAAATAACGGACCGGCAGGAGATTGTGGACGAATTTGCTGGCTACTACACCGAGGTGTAAGAGGCCGATTGTAAGTACACGGAGTCCGAAAATGCAGAAATGATTCGAGATATTCCAATGCCCACTCTCTCCGATGAGGACAGGGATTACCTAGACTCTCAATTTACGAATGACGAAGTGGCGCAGGCCATTAGAGGGGTTCGCTCTTGAAAGGTCTCTGGCCCCAATGGGCTCCCCATAGCGCTTTATAAAGTAAATGCAAACAAACAGGCTCCCTTTGTTAAGGATATGTTTAGCGAGAGCAGGGAGAGGGGCCAGCTTCCTTACGATCAGCGTGTCGCGAATATCGTAGTCCTGCACAAGGAGGGCTAACTGAAGACGGAATGTTCTTCATACCGGCCGATATCCTTATTGAATGCTGAGCCGAAGGTCTTAGCAAAGCTGCTTGCGACTCGGCTGGTTATGGTCATCACGACACTGATCCATCCGGATCAGTCAGGTTTTATGCCCCACGGCAATATGGCCCTTAACTTGCGCAGACTGCATGGGGTCCTGGGCGGTGCTTCACAAATACATGAACCGACGGTCTTGTTGTCCCTGGATGCCACCATGGCATTTGATAGAGTGGAGTGGCCCTATCTCTGTGCCGTCTTGAACAAGTTGGGCATTGGTCCGGAGTTTGCTTCCTGGGTCCGTCTTTTGTATTCCGACCCCCTAGCTCGGGTCGTAGTAAATAATCATAGATCTGATGATTTTGCCTTGGGGAGGGGCACAAGGAAGGGATGTCCTCTCTCCCCTCTGTTATTTGCCGTAGCGCTGGAGCCGCTTGTGGCGTGGGTTCGTTGGGACAGATCGATTAGGGGGCTTAGGTGGACATCCGAGTGGGAGGATAAGATATCACTCTACGCTGATGACATTTTACTTTATTTGTCCACCCCTCGGACTTCGCTGATAGTGTTTTTGGACGTCCTGGTGGTGTTTGGAAGATATTCCGGTTTTGCCATTAATTGGGCGAAGTCGGTCCTTTTTGTCTTAAGTGGTGATCCCCCAGATATCCCTGCGGGCTGCACGGTTAGATTGGAAACGGCAGGGTTCAAGTATCTTGGCATTTTTGTGTCCTTAGATCCCCAGAGTAGGTATACCAACAACCTGTTGCTGCCACTGGCCAGACTCCGGAGGGATGTGGTGCGGTGGAAGTCGCTTCTGCTCTCCCTGCTGGGACGCGCTGTCCTGTTTAAGATGATGGCTCTTCCCCTTTTCTTGTACGTGCTCCAGAACTCTATGGACCCGGTTTCCCCGTCGTACTTCAAGGAGATTGAGACTCTCCAGAGGCAACTCTTTTGGGATGGTAGGCCGCGAATCGTGTTTACTAAACTGACGTTGCCACGGTATGACGGGGGGATTGGCTTACCAAATATCCGGAAGTATTATTGGGCGTCTCAGCTGGCGGAAGTTAATCATGCCATTTATGGATCGCCGCTGGATCCGGGCTATGCTATGGATCGCAGCCAAATACCCGGTGGAGAGTTCTCCAGGGCATTGTATGCCAGACGGGGGCGCTTTCCCCTGTTCTGGTCTACGGCGGTTGCTGTTCAGGTCTGGCATGAGGCTACTCGTTCCCTTAAATGGGATGGGAAGATAACTTTGGCTACGCCACTATGGAATGCTGAATGCCTGGGTAGTTTATGGAAGTCTAAAGGTTTTGATTAATGGGACCTCATTGGGATTTCCCGGGTAGGAGATATGTGGGGCAAAGACGGGATCCTTACGTTTGAGACTCTGCAGGAACCGTATCAACTGCAGGGGAGTGACTGGTTTCGTTACTTGCAGATTAGACACGCACTGCTAGCTGGTATTCCCAGGGGAGTGACACCCCCGGAGGCTTCCCCGCTGGAGGATCCGGTGTTGGATGGTCATATTCTGACAAAAACGATCTCCTTGATTTATAGAAAGCTAGTTAATCACATGGAGGATCCCCTTGGGGCTCTTAGAGACCAATGGACTGCAGACGGGCTGATCCTTAACAATGAAGTTGGAGGGAGGCGGTGGCTTCTCCAAGGGTCATTGCTGTCCAAATGAGACTCTGGTTGGTGCAATTGAAGGTCCTCCACCGCTGCTATGTTACCGGTCCACGATTGGTGCGTATGGGTTTGGTGCAAGTGGTGAGTGCAGAAGGGGATGTGGTGAGGCTGGAACGTTCATGCATATGTTATGGGACTGAACCCTCATCCGGGGGTATTGGGCCGCAGTTCATGGTAAAGTGCGCAAGGTGTGGGGAGTGGGCTTTGAGTTGGAGGCATGTCGTTGTCTCTTGAATGTCTGGGAACCAACTGATCTTACGTCTCACGGAAAGGTGTGGGTCACGCTGGCATGTGCTATCGCCAAGCGTAATATCGCTCAATTATGGGGGGCGAATCAGCCGCCTACTATGGTAGTGTGACCAGATTCTCAAAATAAAAAACAGGGAGAGGTCATAGACATAGAAGGAGGACTACGGTTTACAGTAACCATCAACATAAAAGTAGGACTATTTGACAGCTGTCATAGACATAGAAAGGGGACTACAATGTCAGGTCCCTCCACAGACCGAGTGGGAACTAGCTATGCAGAACCTGTAGGTTGTGAAGCAAACTCACACTGTCACAGGCTGCTTGAGCAGGACCCTGGGTGTACATACATCTGTGAAGGAAGCTTATGGTGCCACTGTCTGTGCTGAGCCTGTACTGTATAAGAGAAACGCGCACTGCCACAGCACATGCTGCCAGGCAAGTGTGCATGTGTGTGACGCTTGGATTGGTGCTGCGTGCATTATACCTGCTCTCTACAAGACAGGATTTTGCCCTATCACTGCCTGTGCTCTTTCGCTGGTGTGTGTATGTGGTGTGTTGCAGCCTGAGGTGGGGGTATCAGCGTAGTTCTCACAAATGCACCTCAGGTGATGGGGTTTACTGGATATGTCACCTGTAGGATTAGGAAGACCTGTGTTGTTATCCTGGCTGTCCTCACGGGACCGGATTGTGGGATCCTACACATGACTTGCTCTTACGCACTTTTCAAGAAAAGGGCAGGATGTGAGCAGGCACAGCGTTTGAAAATAAGCGTGATGGAAATTATACAAGACGCAATCTAATTCCTCCCGCATACTTTGGAAGCAGAAGACTGGCGCTGACAAATGTAACTTAATTTCCTTTTCTGTGCCTCAGTTCACAATGTGGGCTACTCGAGAACATTAATTAATTAATTCAAGAGGTTTACACTGCATGTCACATAGGGAATTCATGGGTGTCCCGTATACAGGATATGTAAGAAAGAAAGCCAGTTTGTCTCGGTTTCACAGAAGGTGCACTCATGAACTTGCAGGGTGTTCTCCATACAGGTGTATGCCTCGGCTCAAGAGTGTCCCCACTGGTGAATCCCTCATGCATTATATTAATTTGCAGATACATTCCTCAGGTGGTAACCATGTTTAGGTTGAATTCGTAAAAGACGATTTTGGTAAATGTCCAAAGGAAGATGCACAAAACTTTAAAAGGAGCATCAGTTTGCAGCACTTTTTTTAAAGCACTTCAAATCATCACTTTATTCAGTTCGACCAGATGAAAGTCATTTGAGGGGCTGCAGAATACCTCCCCGAACATCCCTTTAAGCTGAGCAAGTATACGTTTTAAAGGGGAACATTAGTGTACTCAGTAGGGCCTGCTGTTTGAAAGACTATATTCCAAAAAATGCAACATCTACTCGCTCCAGTAAATTAAATCTGACTTTTTTCTCCTAAAAACGGAGAATGACTGAGCAGTGGATTTACAGGTTTGACTAGACATTTGTCGATTTCCCCCTCCTCTAATGTGCACATGAGGCCTGATTAACATCCTTGCAACAAGCCTGTGCGGGCACCTCTTGGAAGTCAGCAAAAGTGTAGGTGGCGCTGCTGGACAAAGAAGGGAAATCCCCAGAGAAAACGTCTCTTCAAAGGATTTCCCTTCCTGCGACAGCGCTCATCTCAGTGACGTCACAGGCAATGAACAACCGGGACATTTGTGTGTTTAACTCGGACACCTTTCGAAAACGGGGACATTTGACTCATTTGGAGAAAAGTGTCGGGACACTTCTCCAAACAAGCATTTGCAATGCAATAGGCATTAGGAAAGTTTGAGCTATTGGTATTGTAAATTACACATTTTTTATTTATGTGTTGGTTTTGAAAATAGCGAAATTAGTAGCTTTGTCATTTACAATGCCAATAGTTTTAACTTTTGCAAATGTGACACCTGTAGCATTTGTAATGCAATATGTGTTGTATTTACATGACTTACATGTATTGATATTACAAATAACAATGGCTTTTAATTGTTTTTAATAATTAATACTTAAATAAAAGTTATTGTAATTTATAATGGCAATAGCTTAAACTTTTGTAAATAACTTTTGTGAAGATTATGTTCAGTGTATTATACTGTGACGAAAATCCAAGAACAGAAGTGAAATATTAACATTTTTTTGTGACATTTGTAATAAAGCTTGAAACATTGAGAGGACATATTTGAACCAGTTGTTGTTGAATGGTTGCACAGATTGATGCTGTGGTGGCGGTGAGTGATGGTGTGGTGGGGACGAGTGATGCTGTGGCGTTCAGTGATGCTGTGGTAGCGCACAGTGATGTGTGGTGCCCCTGAGTGGTGATACTTTGGTGGGGTGAGTGATGCTGTGGTGATGCGATAGATAGAGTGAGGGCGATCGATAGATAGAATGAGTGCGATAGATAGAGGGAGGGCGATAGATAGATAGAATGAGTGCGATAGATAGAGTGAGGACGATAGAGTGAGGGTGACAGATAGAGTGAGGGCGATAGATAGATAGAGTGAGGGCGATAGATAGATAGAGGGCGATAGATAGATTGAGTATGGGCGATATATAGATAGAAAGATAGAGTGAGGGAGATAGATAGATAGCTAGATAGATAGATAGCTAGATAGATAGATAGATAGATAGATAGATAGATAGATAGATAGATAGATAGATAGATAGATAGATAGATAGATAGATAGATAGATAGATAGATAGATAGATAGATAGAGTGAGGGCGATAGAAAGATAGAGTGAGGGCGATAGATAGATAGAGGGCGATAGATAGATTGAGTATGGGCGATATATAGATAGAAAGATAGAGTGAGGGAGATAGATAGATAGTTGATAGAGTGAGGGTGATAGATAGAGTGAGGGCGATAGATAGATAGGGATAGAGTGAGGGCGATAGATAAAGTGAAGGCGATAGATAGATAGAGTGAGGGCGATAGAGTGAGGGAAGTAGAGTGAGGGCGAAAGATAGATAGAGCGAGGGCGATAGAGAGAGTGAGGGCGATAGATAGAGTGAGGGCGATAGATAGAGTGAGGGCGACAGATGGATAGATAGATAGATAGAGTGAGGGCGATAGATAGATAGAGTGAGGGCGATAGATAGATAGATAGATAGATAGATAGATAGATAGATAGATAGATAGATAGATAGATATATAGATAGATAGATAGATAGATAGATAGATAGATAGATAGATAGCGACAGTAAACAACCCGTATTCGAGGAATTTACTGTGTGTAATTTTAATTTTGATTCAACGTTTCAATGCGTCCCCTCGAGCACCTGTGTTGTGCTACTAATATAAATGAATTTGCAGATGTTAATCACTGTAACCAAACAAAAGGAGGCGGACATGAGGCCTCTGGCTTCAAAGGCACAAAACCTTAGTTCTGATCCTAGTTCCTGCACATAGGCAAAGCGTCTTATCTGACAGTTTTGTGCTATCTGAGCGGGCGGGCACAGTGAGTGCTGAGAACCCGGACTACCAGTGTGCTCATTGTTTTGACTGCCTCTTTACAGTTTCTTTTCTATCCAGCCATGAAGTGAAGGCACCTCAGCAAGTTAACTACACCACATATTTCTGCGTGCAACAAGAAGTATCTGGGGTCTGATTCCAGTCGGGGCAAGTTAGACGTTTATCCTTTTTTGACCAACAAAGTCAGTTTGAAATGGACAGTAAAATAAATAAAACACACTGCACGCCTTCTGCTATGGGCTCAGAGAAGAGAATGGACAGGGAAGAAAGGCCCGGCAGAAGAGCTGTTATGTCTGAGGCTTGTGGATGGCTAACGCTTGTGGATGTCTGATGCTTGATGTTTGTGGATGTCTGATGCTTGTGGATGTCTGACGCTTGTGGATGGCTGATGCTTCTGGATGTTTGTGGATGTCTGATGCTTCTGGATGTCTGATGCTTCTGGATGTCTGATGCCTGATGCTTTTGGATATCTGATGCTTGTGGATGTCTGATGCTTGTGGATGTCTGTTGCTTGTGGATGTCTGTTGCTTGCGGATGTGTGACAACTGTGGTCTGACGCTTGTGGATGTCTTACGTTTGTGAATGCTTTTTGCTTGTGTATGCCTGATGCTTGTGGGTGCCTGACGCTTGAGGACGCCTGATGCTTTTGGATGTCTGATGCTTGTGGATGCCTGACGTTTGTGGATGTCTGATGCCTGATGTTTGTGGATGTCTGACGCTTGTGGATGTCAGACGCTTGTGGATGGCTGATGCTTCTGGATGTTTGTGGATGTCTGATGCTTCTGGATGTCTGATGCCTGATGCTTGTGGATGTCTGATGCTTGTGGATGTCTGTTGCTTGTGGATGTCTGTTGTTTGCGGATGTGTGACACTTGTGGATGTCTGACGCTTGTGGATGTCTGATGTTTGTGAATGCTTGACGCTTGTGCATGCCTGATGCTTGTGGATGCCTGACGCTTGAGGATGCCTGATGCCTTTGGATGTCTGATGCTTGTGGATGCCTGACGTTTGTGGATGTCTGATGCCTGATGTTTGTGGATTGAAGAACCGGGTTTTAGAACCCAGCGGCGCCAGGGGCACGCCCAAAGTCTTCGTGTTCACCTGTCTTAGAATACAGAGACACGGGATACTTCTCGGTGACGTCAAAGATCACATTTATTGGCTGCAACCAGGAACAGAGGTCTACGAAGTATGACACAAGTAGGTTTGTCAGAGACTGCTCAATCTTCGTAGAGCGAGACATCATCTTTTATGCTAAAAATCACATTCCGGACAAACACCCACTAGTTACAATTTGTCCAATCATAGGTAACATTGCAAAAGGTATCGCATGACGACAAACCCACTTCTCAGTTGTCCAGCCCACCATCAATTACATGGGAAAGCCCAACATTCTTTCTCGAACAGGCCGGACAAACCCATAATAAAAGACCACAACCCATACCATAAATAGGCCATAAAAGAAAGAACAGAAACAGATGAGAAGTAGGATAAGGGGTGTGTGCGTGTGCAATAAACTCAAAAATGTCCTGTTCTTTGATCCTTAATCTCGATCAGCTACCAGGCAAGGAACTGGCTCAACAAGGTCAGCTTCAGGCAACGAGGTCAGTTCGCTCAGGTCATTCAGAAGTCAGCTAAAGTGTACGTGTACTAAAGACTCATTCGGCCGTAGTCATCGGCCTATGTGAGGGCAACCACAAAATGGCTGCCATGCATAAAATGGAACTCAGGGGTTCAGAACGAAATCCCTAAATACGTAGTGAATCCATCGGTCTAACATGGCGAAATCACTCGTACTTGCCGCACTCACTAGTTACGGTTCCCTATTATCAAATTCGTAACGAAACCTTGACCTTTATGAAACGCGTTCAGAATTCACGGAACCTCAGGATGTCTGACGCTTGTGGATGTCTGATACTTGTGGATGCCTGACGCTTTTGGATGCCTGATGCCTGATGCTGGTGGATATCTGATGTTTGTGGATGTCTAATGTTTGTGGATGTCTGATGCTTGTGGATGTCTGATGCTTGTGGATGTCTGATGCTTGTGGATGTCTGTTGCTAATTGATGCATGATGCTTGTGGATGTCTGACACTTGTGGATGTGTGACGCTTGTGGATGTCTGATGTTTGTGAATGCTTGAAGCTTTTGCATGCCTGACACTTGTGCATACCTGACGCTTGAGGATGCCTGACGCTTGTGGATGCCTGACGCTTGTGGATGTCTGATGCTTGTGGATGTCTGATGCTTGTGGATGTCTGATGCTTGTGGATGTCTGATGCTTGTGGATGTCTGTTGCTTGTGGATGTTTGATGCTTGTGGATGCTTGATGCTTTTGGATTCCTGATGCTTGTGGATGTCTGATGCTCCTGGTTGTCTGATGCTCCTGGTTCTCTGATGTCTGATGCTTGTGGATGTCTGTTGCTTGTGGATGTTTGATGCTTGTGGATGCTTGATGCTTTTGGATGCCTGACGCTTGTGGGTGTCTGATGCTTTTGGATGTCTGTTGCTTGTGGATGTGTGACACTTGTGGATATCTGACGCTTGTGGATGTCTGACTTTTGTGAATGCTTGATGCTTTTGGATGTCTAATGCTTGTGGATGCCTGATGTTTGTGGATGTTTGATGCCTGATGTTTGTGGATGTCTGACGCTTGTGGATGTCTGACGCTTGTGGATGTCTGACGCTTGTGGATGCCTGATGCTTGTGGATGCCTGACGATTATGGATGTCTGATGCTGGTGGATGTCTGATGCTTGTGGATGTCTGATGCTTGTGGATGTCTGTTGCTTGTGGATGTCTGTTGCTTGTTGATGCCTGATGCTTGTGGAGGCTTGTGGATGTCTGACGCTTGTGGATGTCTGATGCTTGTGGATGTCTGATGCTTGTCAATGTCTGATGCTTGTGGATGTCTGTTACTTGTGGCTGTCTGTTGCTTGTTGATGCCTGATGCTTGTGGATGTCTGATGCTTGTGGATGTCTGATGCTTGTGGATGTCTGACGCTTGTGGATGTCTGATGCCTGATGCTTGTGGATGTCTGATGCTTGTGGATGTCTGATGCTGGTGGATGTCTGATGCTTGTGGATGTCTGATGCTTGTGTATGTCTGTTGCTTGTGAATGTCTGTTGCTTGTTGATGTCTGATGCTTGTGGATGTCTGATGCTTGTGGATGTCTGATGCTTGTGGATGTCTGTTACTTGTGGATGTCTGTTGCTTGTTGATGCCTGATGCTTGTGGATGTCTGACGCTTGTGGATGTCTGACGCTTGTGGATGTCTGATGTTTGTGAATGCTTGAAGCTTGTGCATGCCTTACGCTTGTGCATGCTTTACGCTAGTGCATACCTGATGCTTGTGAATGCCTGACGCTTGTGGATGCCTGACGCTTGTGGATGCCTGATGCCTTTGGATGTCTGATGCCTTTGGATGTCTGATGCGTGTGGATGGCTGACGCTTGTGGATGTCTGATGCCTGATGTTTGTGGATGTCTGACGCTTGTGGATGTCTGAAGTTCGTGGGTGTCTGATGCTTGTGGATGTCTGTTGCTTGTGGATGTTTGATGCTTGTGGTTGCTTGATGCTTTTGGATGTCTGTTGCTTTTGGATGTCTGACGCTTGTGGATGTCAGTTGCTTGTGGATGTCTGATGCTTGTGGATGTCTGATGCTTGTGGATATCTTATGCTTGTGGATGCCTGATGCTTGTGGACGCCTGATGCTTGTGGATGTTTGATGCTCCTGGTGGTCTGATGCTTGTGGATGCCTGATGCTTGTGTATTTCTGATGCTTGTGGATGCCTGATGCTTGTGTATGTCTGATGCTTGTGGACGTCTGATGCTTCTGGATGTTTGTGGATGTCTGATGCTTCTGGATGTCTGATGCTTCTGGATGTCTGATGCCTGATGCTTGTGGATATCTGTTGCTTGTGGATGTGTGACACTCTTGGATATCTGACGCTTGTGGATGTCTGACTTTTGTGAATGCTTGATGCCTTTGGATGTCTAATGCTTGTGGATGCCTGATGTTTGTGGATGTCTGATGCCTGATGTTTGTGGATGTCTGACGCTTGTGGATGTCTCATGCTTGTGGATGCCTGACGCTTGTGGATGCCTGATGCTTGTGGATGTCTGATGCCTGACGCTTGTGGATGTCTGACGCTTGTGGATGTCTGATGCTGGTGGATGTCTGATGCTTGTGGATGTCTGATGCTTGTGGATGTCTGTTGCTTGTGGATGTCTGTTGCTTGTTGATGCCTGATGCTTGTGGAGGCTTGTGGATGTCTGACGCTTGTGGATGTCTGATGCTTGTGGATGTCTGATGCTTGTGAATGTCTGATGCTTGTGGATGTCTGTTACTTGTGGATGTCTGTTGCTTGTTGATGCCTGATGCTTGTGGATGCTCGTGGATGTCTGATGCTTATGTATGTCTGATGCTTGTGGATGTCTGACGCTTGTGGATGTCTGATGCCTGATGCTTTTGGATGTCTGATGTTTGTGGATGTCTGATGCTGGTGGATGTCTGATTCTTGTGGATGTCTGATGCTTGTGTATGTCTGTTGCTTGTGGATGTCTGTTGCTTGTTGATGTCTGATGCTTGTGGATGACTGATGCTTGTGGATGTCTGATGCTTGTAGTTGTCTGTTACTTGTGGATGTCTGTTGCTTGTTGATGCCTGATGCTTGTGGATGTCTGACGCTTGTGGATGTCTGACGCTTGTGGATGTCTGATGTTTGTGAATGCTTGAAGCTTGTGCATGCCTTACGCTTGTGCATGCCTTACGCTAGTGCATACCTGACGCTTGTGGATGCCTGACGCTTGTGGATGCCTGACGCTTGTGGATGCCTGATGCCTTTGGATGTCTGATGCCATTGGATGTCTGATGCGTGTGGATGGCTGACGCTTGTGGATGTCTGATGCCTGATGTTTGTGGATGTCTGACGCTTGTGGATGTCTGAAGTTCGTGGGTGTCTGATGCTTGTGGATGTCTGTTGCTTGTGGATGTTTGATGCTTGTGGATGCTTGATGCTTTTGGATGTCTGTTGCCTGTGGATGTCTGACGCTTGTGGATGTCTGTTGCTTGTGGATGTCTGATGCTTGTGGATGTCTGATGCTTGTGGATATCTGATGCTTGTGGATGCCTGATGCTTGTGGACGCCTGATGCTTGTGGATGGCTGATGCTCCTGGTGGTCTGATGCTTGTGGATGCCTGATGCTTGTGTATTTCTGATGCTTATGGATGCCTGATGCTTGTGTATGTCTGATGCTTGTGGACGTCTGATGCTTCTGGATGTCTGATGCTTCTGGATGTCTGATGCCTGATGCTTGTGGATGTCTGTTGCTTGTGGATGTCTGTTGCTTGTGGATGTATGTTGCTTGTTGATGCCTGATGCTTGTGGGTGCTTGTGGATGTCTGACGCTTGTGGATGTCTGATATTTGTGAATGCTTGAAGCTTGTGCATGCCTGACACTTGTGCATGCCTTACGCTTGTGCATACCTGATGCTTGTGGATGCCTGACGCTTGTGGATGCCTGACGCTTGTGGATGCCTAACGCTTGTGGGTGCCTGATGCCTTTGGATGTCTGATGCTTGTGGATGGCTGACGCTTGTGGATGTCTGGTGCCTGATGTTTGTGGATGTCTGATGCTTGTGGTTGCCTGACGCTTGTGGATGGCTGACGCTTGTGGATGGCTGACGCTTGTGGATGGCTGACGCCTGTGGATGGCTGACGCTTGTGGATGCTTGTAGCTTGTGAATGCCTGATGCTTGTGCATCCCAGACCCTTTTTGGATGCCTGACGCTTGTGGATGTCTGATGGGTGATGCTTGTGGATGCCTAGTACTTGGACACTACGATGCTGTGTTCCAGTAGCCCATGTTTAGTGAACTGTCATTGGTGGGTATTTACAACATTTATGCAAGGGGGGCGGCAGGGGGACAAACATCAGAGGTAATCTCTGCTCTTGACCATCAGCTTGAGGCCCTCCCAACACAGTTGTCTATTATAGTAGGTGGAGATTTCAATACTACTTTTGAACCTTTTGGACAAGAGGATCAATTTCTTGCTGCTGAGGAGGACAGTAAATGGAGCGTCCCTGAGCTTGAATTACCAGCCGTAAGAAGATGGTCAGCTGTAGCCATACAGTTCAAGGCCTTATGCTTAGTGAGAGGGCTTAGAGCAGCAAATGGGCGCACCCTGTCTGACCGCCTGGGAGAAAATACATTTGATAATGGCAGGTATTCCAGCCGCATAGATTACTTACTGGTGGATATAAGAGGATGGCACTGTCTGATAGATATGACTGTTAAAAATAGGATGGAAAGTGACCATAATCCACTTTGTATGGAATTTCTAGCACTAAAGGGGACTAGAAAACCGGGGCGTGGGAAAGTCACCCTAGATATCGTTGCCTCTAATAACATGCGTCACATTAAATGGGATAGATTCATTGAGAACCCTGGGAAGTTGGAGGTCCTTAAAAATATGGTCGTTGAAGAAGTGGCTAATTTAAACACTCATATTAGTAAGCAAGACTGTCCCCAAATAATGCTTGAGGCACATACCCACTTTTTCACAAAACTCCAATTGATCTTCAGGAAGATTATAAAACCAGATAAGGGAAACAAAAGACAACCCAAGGTGGGGTGGTATAACAATGCTTGTAAATTAGCCCGTCAAAACCTGAGCACAGAAATAAGATGTAGGAATCCCTTAGGTGTGAGAAAGGCAAGGGAGACATATAGGCAAGCTCAGAAAGTAGCAAAAAAACAGTGGTATGAGGATCAGTGGCGTGATCTGAAATCAGCCTGAGAAGCAAAGGACTCAAAACTATTTTGGGCCATTGTTAAGTGGAATAGAGGAGGTGTAGCTGAACCCCCCCAACACAATGTTGCCAAACAACAATGGGTAGGTTTTTTCAGACCCCAATACGCTCGTAACCCAGCTGAAGAAGAGTGTCCTCTACCCCCAACTATTTTTTATCAAAGTCAGCTTTTCACAACTAAAGATGTCACTTTAGTGTTAGACTGTGTGACTGGGGGAAGAGCTCCAGGCATGGATGGCATCCCAGCTGCCGTGTTTTTAAGTGATAGATCGTCTTGGTGCCAGTACTTTGAGTGTTTAGCTTAATCTCTGGCTAGGGGTGCGCCAATCCCATCTTCATGGAAAGGCGCTGAAATAATTCTGGTTTTTAAAAAGGGTGACAAATCTCTACCCAGTAATTACAGACCTATCAGTCTTATAGACTCAGCCCAAAAACTTATAGGTCGTTTAGTGCAAAATAAATTGCAAATATGGATAGAAGAACACAATATTTTGTCCCCATATCAAGCTGGCTTTTGACCATATATTAGTTCAATTGACCAGGTCTTTTACTTCATAGCACTTTACTGGAGGAATGTGGCCTTAACCAATGGGACACTTTACGCGGTCTTTGTAGACCTGAAATCGGCTTTCGATTTAGTCCCCCGTTCCAAACTTTGAAGGGTTCTCACTGAAGCAGGGATGTCCCCGGAACTATTGACTCTACTTGTCCGCCTGTATGAGAACAACTACGCCAGAATCAGACGGGGGGCACAGGGTGAGGTGACCAACTCATTCCCTGTCGAGCGTGGTGTTCGGCAGGGGTGTGTTCTGGCACCCACGCTGTTTTCATTATACATCAACGGCATAGTGGATCATCTTAGCCGTTCCCCCACTGATGCTCTCGTTTTAGCTGGGGCCCGCGTGCCTGTTCTCATGTTCGCGGACGACACGTTGATTGTTTCCCGTACCCCGAGTGGGCTCCAGAAGGCTGTGAATGCGTTTGGAGAATTTTGTCAACTGCGTGGACTTGAGATAAACACCTCAAAAACCAAGTTCATGTCCCTGAATCAGCGGAAAACATTCAAAGGTACAATTAATTTTAATGGAACTCCACTAGAGCAGGTAGAGGCATTTACGTATTTAGGAATATCTCTCCAGAGAAACATGAGCTGGTAAAGTCATATTGACATGGCTGTTCTAAAATTCCATCAGCTTGCGGGTGCCTTAGCCATCAAGCATAAAGCTTCTTTTACCAAGCCAATTACACCTGCCTTAGAGATCTATAATATGAAGGTTATGGTTCAGAACTATGGGGATTTAATTATTTGAACCAACTAACAAAGGCGGAGAATAAATTTCTACGCTGTTTAGTCGGGGTCCCCCAAAGTACTCCCACTTTTCCGCTTTTATATGATCTTGGCAGGAACAAAATTGAGGATATAGCATGGTTACAGCCTCTATTATATTGGAGACGTATCTGGACAACCCCAGAACTAGCTCACTATGCCCTTGCAATAAAGGATATTATCAGGGCAGATCGTTTTCTTTCTATCCCATGGCTTGAAGAGATAAGGGGTTTATTATCAAAGCTGGAACTTGACCACCTATGGGAAGACTCAGACGTCTAAGGTTCCCATCAAAAATAAATCTGAAAAAAAAAGTATTGGGAAATGATTTGGATGTCTGCCCATAGTACCTGTGTAAACACTAATTTAACTGGACGTTTCCTTGAATGTAAACCTCGTCCACTCTGTGAGGCTTATTGGGATAATATAGAGGGTCCGTTTGACCGAAAACTGTATTTCCAGTTTAGAACTGGGACTCTTCCTGTAAAAGCTTTTAGCTATAAATGGTCAGCAACCCGGGATGATAAATGTCACAATTGTAAAGAGCTGACTGAGAACATAGCCAATATGTTGTTTGTGTGTCTCCTTTATACAAGCCCTCGACGTAAGTGGCTAAAACCAACGTGTATTAACTTGGGCACCCGGAGGTATATTGAGGCTCTAAGGATATTAGAGTCAGATTGTTCACCCTGTATAGCGATTGCTGTTGCTAAATTTTTAAGGTGGGCTTGGATTATACGCACTTGCACTTTACAGTCCCTAGAAGCTAGCTAAAGAACTCTAAGATATCCAAAAACGCAAGAACGATCTTCATTTTATGCATAATTTTAGTTGTTTAAAATACTCTTTTAAAATGTTTAATTCTGTAAATGACAGCAATTAAGATTTAATATACTTTTTAACATTGAATTTTGCTATGTAATATTTGTAGTGTTTGTGATGGGATGTATACCCTGCTTTTATGACATGCTGTCGAATAAAGCTTTGAAAATTGAATTGAACTCTGTCATTATGCCAGCTTTTACACTTCCTTTGCAAAATCTTTGAAAGCTCAAAATTCATTAAGTTGTAAAGGTTTCCTGCAAACAATTTAAATTGCAAAAGCTAAGAAGTGAGACATCTACCACCTTTGCCTCTGCTTCCCAGCAATGTTCCACAAGAGCAATTTCTACCACAGTAGTTTTAGGTCTGTAAATCGCAGTACAAGTACAAGTGCTGATCCTAGAACCTTACTCTTAGGGTAGTCTTTTCACTGTTCAATTTGTCAATAAAATACAGTGCAGATAATGTTTCTGCCAAATATGGCGCAATTGGTTTTACGGTCATCTTAGGCTACTGCCGAGCACAGGCTAGGGGGGACAGGAGAGTAAAATGAATTGCCCAAACGTGGGACGTCAGTTAATTTAATGATCCAGAAAAATACAATGTACTTGTTAAAGCTGCAGAATATCTTAAGCGTTCAGCAAAAAATGCCTCATCCCAGGCCCAATCAGAAAGGCAGACACTGCTAGCAGGGACTGGAAAAGACAATAGGTCTGCCTGTTTTAATTTATGCATATGTTTTAGTTATGTGATAGGTCTAGATACAACAGACAGCTCAAAGCAGCATTCAAATACAGCGCAAGTGGCACGTTTGATGCACAAGATTTTAGTTAACAGGTTTAAAGCTATGCACCAAATTAAATAGCAAAACCAAAGGAAATGATGGACGGAGCGTTGACAATACAAGCACTCACCCCCAGTCAACTGATCTGGCTTTAATCCATCACCGTTCTTTAGCCCACTCTGCCACCCCAGTTCAGACATGGCCATATGCAAATCAGTCTGACCCTGTGCCTCATGGGAACAGTCCAGCCCGAACTGCCAAGCCATGCCTTCCCTGGACCGGAAACAAGCTACCGATGACCGGTTTCTGGCATTTCAGCCTTCTTCAGCCCGGCTTGCTTGAATCCAGCGGCAAAGTGAGCAAGGGACTCACGTCTGAGCATACCCTGCCAACTTATGGCAAACAAAGAAAAACCAAAGGAAATGATGGACGGAGCGTTGACAATACAAGCACTCACCCCCAGTGAACTGATCTGGGTTTAATCCATCACAGTTCTTTAGCCCACTCTGCCACCCCAGTTTAGACATGGCCATATGCAAATCAGTGTAACCCTGTGCCTCATGCGAACAGTCCAGCCCGAACTGCCAAGCCATGCCTTCCCTGGACCGGAAACAAGCTGCTGAGGACCAGTTTCTGGCATTTCAGCTTCTTCAGCCCGGCTCGCTTGAATCCAGTGGCAAAGTGAGCAAGGGACTCACGTCTGAACATGCCCTGCCAACTTATGGCGAACAAAGAAAAACCAAAGGAAATGATGGACGGAGCGTTGACAATATAAGCACTCACCCCCAGTCAACTGATCTGGGTTTAATCCATCACCGTTCTTTAGCCCACTCTGCCACCCCAGTTCAGATATGGCCATATACAGATCAGTCTGACCCTGTGCCTCATGGGAACAGTCCAGCCCGAACTGCCAAGCCATGCCTTCCCTGGACCGGAAACAAGCTACCGAGGACAGGTTTCTTGCATTTCAGCCTTCTTCAGCCCGGCTTGCTTGAATCCAGTGGCAAAGTGAGCAAGGGACTCACGTCTGAGCATACCCTGCTAACTTATGGCGGACAAAGAAAAACCAAAGGAAATGATGGACGGAGCGTTGACAATACAAGCACTCACCCCAGTGAACTGCTCTGTGTTTAATCCATCACCGTTCTTTAGCCCACTCTGCCACCCCAGTTCAGACATGGCAATATGCAAATCAGTCTGACCCTGTGCCTCATGGGAACAGTCCAGCCCGAAATGCCAAGCCATGCCGTCCCTGGACCGGAAACATGGGGTTTTTGTAATTGACTTGATGAAGAAACACAGCACGAAGATAGAATAGGATTAGTAGGAATGGACAAGGATCAAGAATAGGGTGTGGTTCCCTGTCTAAGGTACCTATGACAGATTAGACAGGGAACAGGACAAAAAGGACCGTGGTCTGAGAGCAAGAACGACCTCGCCCTGCAACGTGGAATCTGGATCAGAGCTAGACGCCTAGCTCCTCCGCCGGTGCTCAACAGCGCCAACAAAAGAAGAAAACAATGGGAGCCTACCAGTGATGGCTCGCTGTAAAAGACACTGGAAAGAAGAGAACAATAGGAGCCTACCAGTGATAGTTTGCTGTCAAAGACACTGGAAAGAAGAGAACAATGGGAGCCTACCAGCGATGGCTCGCTGTAAAAGACACTGGAAAGAAGAGAACAATGGGAGCCTACCAGTGATGGCTCGCTGTCAAAGACACTGGAAAGAAGAGAACAATGGGAGCCTACCAGTGATGGCTCGCTGTCAAAGACACTGGAAAGAAGAGAACAATGGGAGCCTACCAGTGATGGCTCGCTGTAAAAGACACTGGAAAGAAGAGAACAATGGGAGCCTACCAGTGATGGCTCGCTGTAAAAGACACTGGAAAGAAGAGAACAATGGGAGCCTACCAGTGATGGCTCGCTGTAAAAGACACTGGAAAGAAGAGAACAATGGGAGCCTACCAGCGATGGCTCGCTGTCAAAGACACTGGAAAGAAGAGAACAATGGGAGCCTACCAGCGATGGCTCGCTGTCAAAGACACTGGAAAGAAGAGAACAATGGGAGCCTACCAGCGATGGCTCGCTGTAAAAGACACTGGAAAGAAGAGAACAATGGGAGCCTACCAGTGATGGCTCACTGTAAAAGAGACTGGAAAGAAGAGAACAATGGGAGCCTACCAGTGATGGCTCGCTGTAAAAGACACTGGAAAGAAGAGAACAATGGGAGCCTACCAGTGATGGCTCGCTGTAAAAGACACTGGAAAGAAGAGCCTTTGAACATTATCACTCCCTGACCATCACTTATATTAGGTTGAATTTCTCTCCCAATCACCTCGTATAGATTATGCCCCAATTGGACAAGAAAAAGATTTTCTTTTGAAACCTTACATCGGTTGCTTTCACTGTGTATGAATAAGTAACGAAGAAATATGGAAGAAAGAGTAAACTGTGTATAATGATAATTGTAGAACACCAGTTGTCCTCATGAACATGCTTATTAGTTTAGATCCTCATGGAGTCTATACCTCAAATAATGCACTTAAAGGTCCTTATCCTATCAGAACAAATTGTATGATAACATTTTTGTATTAGAATGAAATTACTGCATCTTCTAAGACTTATGCTCATCTCCAGGTCTAAACGTGTGGTACGACAAATGTCATTTTGCATGCACTGTCTCCCCGTTTGTTACATTGACTACATAGGTTATTGATGATACGGTTTGTTCTGATAGCAGAATTGTTTTCATCTGCCCATAAAACAAATAGGCCACCAAAGACCGCAATGGACAGCCCAACTGCATACTTAGATTTTGTGTATAATAATGTCAACCTGTACATCATCACAACAGATATGAACAGAAATGAACTAACTTAGTATAAAAACTGGGGACTGTGGAAATCGATAAACCTTAAGTATACATAAGCGGCGTTCATTTATGTTCGCCACAGTCACTGTTGAGAGCAGAGTGAAGATCGTAAAACATTGTCTGCATCATCTTGCGTAACAAGGGCCTCTACGTGCTCGTAAGCAACAACCATTTTAGATATCACAGCCATTTTCATTGCCTGCTAGTCACCCATGATTCACCCTGACCTCGCAATCATCCCCAGCTCCCTGACTAAGCCTGAATACACGTACTAGGGTCGTAAAAACCTTGTCAGCCTGACCCAGAGTCACTTCACGCGCCAAACCCACTTGTCCTTTCATCCTCCATGCACAGGCAAGCCCCCTTTTATAACCTCCTTCCCTGCACCTGGCCACTCAGCCCCGTCCCAGGCACTAACCGAGCCCTGTGGACATTGTTTATTGCCTACACACGGCAGGGCTTGTTTCACCAACAAAGGGGCCTGACTTAATCAATAACCCAAAACCCTTAGATCTGACCGATCCCACGTGTTTTAAGATACTGTCGGAATGTCCAGCTGTGAGATAGCGATCATCTGTTACATCTAAGTGGGGGGACATTTGTTGCTGGATTTGTGTGGGAACTAGCTTGAGGCGGGGACTCCAAGGATGTTTGACCATGCAATAAACTGACAGAAGAAATGTATAAAAGGCCATGCCACAGAGATGCAGTTAGAGCACCTCCTGACGATAGCCTCGGTGTCTGATGTGATGTGTTCTCCTCCTGGAGTAATAAACCTGTTCTTCGCTTTTCCACTTGCCAGTGCCTGCCTCGCTATTTTGATAGCTAATATTAAGGTAAATTAGAGGTGGTTTGCACCAAGCGGCATCAAAAGTCTTGGGAGTCACAGCTGCTTTTTACACAACCACTCACACACAAAGTCACACATCCATACAAACACTCTGCCACTCAGCCCCCTTCCAGGGCCGATATTGGCCCTAGGGGACCCCATCCTCCAGGGCCCAGCCTTAACTGAATGGGGATGGAGGCCAGGTGGCCCCCTCCCCGGGTCAATTTCGGCATTCCCATCCAACCGAGCCCAGGCATAAATATATACATTTTTAATGGGGGCGGGGGTCTTCACGGCCCCCCTCCCTGGGCCAATTTATGCCCCGGGGACCCCATTCCCCAGCCATAAACAAATGGGGAAGGTGGGCTGCAGGACCCTTTCCCCGGACCAATTATTGGCACGATCTCCCCATCCCCCTGGGCCTGGCCATTTCACCTGGGTGCCCTGGGCACACAGTGTGCCTAATGGGGATCGCGAGGGGTACCTCAAGGCCCCCGCGTTCCAGGCTGGCTCGTGGCTTCCTGCTGTATGAACAAGCGCTGGAGCCCCCACTTTTTTTGCCATATTTGCTATAAATTCGCAACACATTTAAAAAAAAAAAATTTTTTACCCTGCAGGGTCCCTCTGGGACCCCAAGACCAAGGCTTGGAGGTCAGGGTATCCCTACCCAGCCCCCTTTTCTTTTTCTTTTTTTTACTTTTTTGGGGGGACACTCGGCAGAAGCAGAGTCCCAAGATAGCTGTTAACACTTCCTGGTTGAAGTGTTGGCAGCCACAATCAGTTATGCCGTTCTCTGCACAAGCTCGTTATTATTCGTGAATTAGCCAGCAATCGGAGATATCTAAATTTGGTTTCCTTAAATTTCTCAACAACAACTGAATGGATTTACAACAAATAATAGCAGTTCGGGCTGCAGCTCTGTCTAAAGAGTTCAGGGGAATTAGCATGGAAAAGGCACCTTTGTTGACCCCCTTATTTCTCAGCCCCTACTTGACCGATCTCCCTGAAACTTTCCATTCACAACAAGACTCACCGTGACCCTTCGTTGGAAAGTCTTGTGACGAGTCGTCAAACAGCGCCAAAGATACAGGCAACTTTAGTGAATCACATGTACCCAGTAGTCCAGTGCAGACGCGTTTCGGGCTTCGAGCTCTTTGTCAGAGGCATCCTGCATGAAAACTGCAACATTACCACAGGATATATCCCCTCTTTTATGTCAATCATATCATATGTATATATATAGTCACTCAATGATCGATATGTAAAAATGCGGGCTTGTTAGTGAGGCCAGTGGCGATGAGGAAGGCTGAAGATGGTCCTAGTGGGACGTCCCCTAGACTTCTAGATCGAAGTAAATTGATCTAGAGTTCCTCATGTACCGGCATGTATCCAAATTCATGCCTAAAAGGAGACCAGCCTCCTCGTTACATATTTCTCAAGCTGTAATCATCAAGATGTGTTGAAAATCAAAAGTGGTACTCTTATCCAAAATGTATTTATACATTTTTATTTTACTTTTGTAGAAAAAGAATACAAAAAGACATTCCCACTTTTGACTGTAAATCTGCCTTCCAGCTGTATGTTTAGCTCAATAAATAAACATTAATAAAATACAATTTACATATAGTCAGGCAGCTGAGATTCCAAAACAGGATGCAGGCATGTGTTTTCTAATGAAAGTGCATTGCAGTGCAAAAAGGAATTCACATTATAAATTTCTGAAACCGCAATTGTTTGTTTTACGGTAACAGTTGCAGCACCTTTTGGCCTACCATCCGAACATTATTGTAGACAATATTGAGGCTCACTGCAAGATGTTAAAAAAGAGGAAATACATATTTGAACCTATGGGGCTCCATCTGAGATCAGGAATGAACCTGCACCTTGCAGCAGCATGTTACTGGCAGTTATGAACTACATGAAGAGAGGAAGGAGTCTCCTGCTGATGCTCTGCAGAGTTGTCAGAAGGTCTTGGAGAAAAAGTTGGGTGCATGATCTGTAAAGTGCTGGAATTCATCTGTTCCTGCAACAAGCACGGTGGCGGGGAAGGATCGGGGGCGCTCGGGGTCCTGGAATCAGAGAGGAGAGAAGTGCATTAGAATGAGGGCACTCAGACGTGGGAGAATACAAGACCTTATCATAGAGGACCTACACTGGTGTCATGTAGAGAGGGAGAAAAGGGCATGATCAACCGAATCTCTAAAACGTGTACTCTGCAACAATAACTAACCATAAACCTTCCCTCTCTTTCAAAACTGTCTAAGAACCAACGCTAGCTAAATCCCCAAACTATCTAGCATTCAAACCTGCCTCTCTTATAGAACAACCTAACTACCCAAACTATCTAAATCCCCAAACTATTGAACCTTCAAACCTGCCTCTCTTATAGAACAACCTAACTACCCAAACTAACTAAATCCCCAAACTATCTAGCATTCAAACCTGCCACTCTTATAGATAAACCTAACTACCCAAACTAACTAAATCCCCAAATTATTGAACCTTCAAACCTGCCTCTCTTATATAACTAACAACCAAAGCGATCTAAATCCCCAAACTATTGAACCTTCAAACCTGCCTGTCTTATATAAACTAACAACCAAAACTATCTAACTCCCCAAACTATTGAACCTTCAAACCTACCTCTCTTATATAACTAATAACCAAAACTATCTAAATCCCCAAACTATTGAACCTTCAAACCTGCCTCTCTTATATAACTAACAACCAAAACTATCTAACATCCCAAACTATTGAACCTTCAAACCTGCCTCTCTTATATAACTAATAACCAAAACTATCTAAATCCCCAAACTATTGAACCTTCAAACCTGCCTCTCTTATATAACTAACAACTAAAACTAACTAAATCCCCAAACTATTGTACCTTCAAACCTGCCTTTCTTATATAGCTAATGACCATAACTATCTAAATCCCCAAACTATTAAACCTTCAAACCTGCCTCTCTTATATAACTAACAACCATAAGTATCTAAATCCCCAAACTATTGAACCTTCAAACCTGCCTCTCTTATATAACTAAGAACCAAAGCGATCTAAATCCCCAAACTATTGAACCTTCAAACGTGCCTGTCTTATATAACTAACAACCAAAACTATCTAACTCCCCAAACTATTGAACCTTCAATCCTACCTCTCTTATATAACTAATAACCAAAACTATCTAAATCCCCAAACTATTGAACCTTCAAACCTGCCTCTCTTATATAACTAACAACCAAAACTATCTAACATCCCAAACTATTGAACCTTCAAACCTGCCTCTCTTATATAACTAATAACCAAAACTATCTAAATCCCCAAACTATTGAACCTTCAAACCTGCCTCTCTCATATAACTAACAACCAAAACTATCTAAAACCCTAAACTATTGAACCTTCAAACCTGCCTCTCTTACGTAACTAACAACCAAAACTATCTAAATCCCCAAACTATTGAACCTTCAAACCTGCCTCTCTTATAGAACAACCTAACTACCCCAACTAACTAAATCCCCAAACTATTGAACCTTCAAACCTGCCTCTCTTATATAACTAACGACCATAACTATCTAAATCCCCAAACTATTGAACCTTCAAACCTGCCTCTCTTATATAACTAACGACCATAACTATCTAAATCCCCAAACTATTGAACCTTCAAACCTGCCTCTCTTATGTATCTAACGACCAAAACTATCTAAATCCCCAAACTATTAAACCTTAAACCTGCCTCTCTTATAGAACAACCTAACTACCCAAACTATCTAAATCCCCAAACTATTGAACCTTCAAACCTGCCTCTCTTATAGAACAACCTAACTACCCAAACTATCTAAATCCCCAAACTATTGAACCTTCAAACCTGCCTCTCTTATAGAACAACCTAACTACCCAAACTAACTAAATCCCCAAACTATTGAACCTTCAAACCTGCCTCTCTTATATAACTAACAACCATAACTATCTAAATCCCCAAACTATTAAACCTTCAAACCTGCCTCTCTTATATAACTAACAACCATAACTAATACTATCTAAATCCCCAAACTATTGAACTTCAAACCTGCCTCTCTTATAGAACAACCTAACTACCCAAACTAACTAAATCCCCAAATTAGTGAACCTTCAAACCTGCCTCTCTTATATAACTAACAACCAAAGCGATCTAAATCCCCAAACTATTGAACCTTCAAACCTGCCTGTCTTATATAACTAACAACCAAAACTATCTAACTCCCCAAACTATTGAACCTTCAAACCTACCTCTCTTATATAACTAATAACCAAAACTATCTAAATCCCCAAACTATTGAACCTTCAAACCTGCCTCTCTTATATAACTAACAACCAAAACTATCTAACATCCCAAACTATTGAACCTTCAAACCTGCCTCTCTTATATAACTAATATCCAAAACTATCTAAATCCCCAAACTATTGAACCTTCAAACCTGCCTCTCTTATATAACTAACTAAAACTAACTAAATCCCCAAACTATTGAACCTTCAAACCTGCCTTTCTTATATAGCTAATGACCATAACTATCTAAATCCCCAAACTATTAAACCTTCAAACCTGCCTCTCTTATATAACTAACAACCATAAGTATCTAAATCCCCAAACTATTGAACCTTCAAACCTGCCTCTCTTATATAACTAAGAACCAAAGCGATCTAAATCCCCAAACTATTGAACCTTCAAACCTGCCTGTCTTATATAACTAACAACCAAAACTATCTAACTCCCCAAACTATTGAACCTTCAATCCTACCTCTCTTATATAACTAATAACCAAAACTATCTAAATCCCCAAACTATTGAACCTTCAATCCTGCCTCTCTTATATAACTAACAACCAAAACTATCTAACATCCCAAACTATTGAACCTTCAAACCTGCCTCTCTTATAGAACTAATAACCAAAACTATCTAAATCCCCAAACTATTGAACCTTCAAACCTGCCTCTCTTATAGAACAACCTAACTACCCCAACTAACTAAATCCCCAAACTATTGAACCTTCAAACCTGCCTCTCTTACGTAACTAACAACCAAAACTATCTAAATCCCCAAACTATTGAACCTTCAAACCTGCCTCTCTTATAGAACAACCTAACTACCCCAACTAACTAAATCCCCAAACTATTGAACCTTCAAACCTGCCTCTCTTATATAACTAACGACCATAACTATCTAAATCCCCAAACTATTGAACCTTCAAACCTGCCTCTCTTATATAACTAACAACCATAACTATCTAAATCCTCAAACTATTGAACCTTCAAACCTGCCTCTCTTATGTATCTAACGACCAAAACTATCTAAATCCCCAAACTATTAAACCTTCAAACCTGCCTCTCTTATAGAACAACCTAACTACCCAAACTATCTAAATCCCCAAACTATTGAACCTTCAAACCTGCCTCTCTTATAGAACAACCTAACTAACCAACCTATCCAAATCCCCAAACTATTGAACCTTGAAACCTGCCTCTCTTATAGAACAACCTAACTACCCAAACTAACTAAATCCCCGAACTATTGAACCTTCAAACCTGCCTCTCTTATATAACTAACAACCATAACTATCTAAATCCCCAAACTATTGAACCTTCAAACCTGCCTCTCTTATATAACTAACAACCAAAGCGATCTAAATCCCCAAACTATTGAACCTTCAAACCTGCCTGTCTTATATAACTAACAACCAAAACTATCTAACTCCCCAAACTATTGAACCTTCAAACCTACCTCTCTTATATAACTAATAACCAAAACTATCTAAATCCCCAAACTATTGAACCTTCAAACCTGCCTGTCTTATATAACTAACAACCAAAACTATCTAACTCCCCAAACTATTGAACCTTCAAACCTACCTCTCTTATATAACTAATAACCAAAACTATCTAAATCCCCAAACTATTGAACCTTCAAACCTGCCTCTCTTATATAACTAACAACCAAAACTATCTAACATCCCAAACTATTGAACCTTCAAACCTGCCTCTCTTATATAACTAATAACCAAAACTATCTAAATCCCCAAACTATTGAACCTTCAAACATGCCTCTCTTATATAACTAACAACCAAAACTATCCAAATCCCCAAACTATTGAACCTTCAAACCTGCCTCTCTTATATAACTAACAACCAAAACTATCTAACATCCCAAACTATTGAACCTTCAAACCTGCCTCTCTTATATAACTAATAACCAAAACTATCTAAATCCCCAAACTATTGAACCTTCAAACCTGCCTCTCTTATATACACACACAGTTACGAGTAGAAATGCACGCACACAAACACACGTGCGTGGATGCACACACACAAACACATACAGTCCACACTGTTACTCTTGTCGTCTAATAATCCCACTGACACACATTCATACTCAGACAGTATGAAGGAGAGGATTGTACTCACCTCCACGGGGTAGGCTGTGGTGGGGACGTAGCGAATAACAAAGCCACATCTGCGTCTGTGGGACGTGTTGGGTTCACTGGCGTGGACTGTCAGCCCGTCGTGGATCTGACGAGAGAAATGTAGGATATGAGCCGTGCTTATCTGCCAAAAATGTAAGTGCCAGGGCCCAATGTATTACTCACTGGTCCACTGCAGCTGGCACTGCCCGCGTCACTTTTTTACCTTTAAGTTTTGTCATTTTTTTAAAGCTATGTTAAATCATTTAGTTCTCTACTAATGAAAGTTAGTTAAAAATACACACACACTGCCACCATATGGTGGTTTCTCAGACATATGTGGCTTTGTTTACAGAATTTTTTATTTGGGGGGGGGGGACAAGGGGAACCCATTAAATGGCCTGGGACCTTGGGTATCAAGTATTTTGAGGAAAACAAATGGTTCCCAGCATATACAAATAAAATTAAAGATAATATATAGACCACAATGGGCTGCTATATAATGCAAAAAACTCCCTTGCCCAGCCGGGCAGGGAATGTTTATTCAAGGAATAGTTTGTCTCAATGGATAGGTAAAACAAGTAACCAAAAACATAGAGGTTACTGTAAGGCACAGTCCTGTGCCGTACGTGAGAAAGGAAGTGAAAAGAACAGTGAGTGTAAACAATATCAGGCAAACAAAAGTGAGCTAACAGGCCACTGATACACATTCAAATCAACAGTGTGTCCTGGAGTGAATCTGCCATACAATAATAATACAAATTCTAAGTATGGGACACTCTAAATGCAGTCGACGGACGTTTCGATCCCTAGCTCAATCAAAGGGGGATCATCTTCAGGACTTTTGAAATAAAAAACATTTGCCTGAATGTAACCTTTAAGCATAAAACCGCCAGACTTGTGTCTTTTAGTGGGGTTTTTCTTTTTAGGATGTCTTCACTGGTTAAGGTAATAGCCCGACATCCATTTTAGATATTGAGTTCTGAGCCCAACTTCAGTGTTATGCAGCCGGGATGAGCTTCAAGTTGTGCATTGTTTTATCAATTCACATCAGACTTAGAATAAATTCCTTGGGAAATAAAATAATTGTCCCCGTTTCATGCGTTTATGAGAAATATGAGAAATTTCCTGCACCGAAAATGTTTCTATAAAAAGGTCTGAGTTGAGGACTATTTGGTAATATAAACTGTGCCCATTCGTTGGGATCAGCAGGATCGCTTCCCAACGCACCGCCGGCTCATCTACAGCCACCGGGACCTCGAGCGGACCTTTACATTTTTGGCCGCTTCAGAAGCCATCAGCCGTAACGGCCCAAATGTGATAGGAGCAGCACCGACTGCAGCTAAACTAGGAGCCTACAATTGAAATGGAAACCTGCATTGACCGAATGGGCACAGTTTATATTACCAAATAGTCCTCAACTCAGACCTTTTTATAGAAACATTTTCGGTGCAGGAAATTTCTCACATTTCTCATAAACGCATGAAACTGGGACAATTATTTTATTTCCCAGGGAATTTATTCTAAGTCTGATGTGAATTGATAAAACAATGCACAACTTGAAGCTCATCCCGGCTGCATAACACTGAAGTTGGGCTCAGAACTCAATATCTAAAATTGATGTCGGGCTATTACCTTAACCAGTGAAGACGTCCTAAAAAGAAAAACCCCAGTAAAAGACACAAGTCTGGTGGTTTTATGCTTAAAAGTTACATTCAGGCAAATGTTTTTTATTTCAAAAGTCCTGAGGATGATCCCCCTTTGATTGAGCTAGGGATCGAAACGTCCGTCGACTGCATTTAGAGTGTCCCATACTCAGAATTTGTATTATTATTGTATGGCAGATTCACTCCAGGACACACTGTTGATTTGAATGTGTATCAGTGGCCTGTTAGCTCACTTTTGTTTGCCTGATATTGTTTACACTCACTGTTCTTTTCACTTCCTTTCTCACGTACGGCACAGGACTGTGCCTTACAGTAACCTCTATGTCTTTGGTTACTTGTTTTACCTATGCATTGAGACAAACTATTCCTTGAATAAACATTCCCTGCCCGGCTGGGCAAGGGAGTTTTTTGCATTATATAGCAGCCCATTGTGGTCTATATATTATCTTTAATTTTATTTGTATATGTTGGGAACCATTTGTTTTCCTCAAAATATTTGTTTACAGAAAAGCACCGGAAAACACAGGCACAAATTAAGCACTGGATATGGGACAGAGAAAAGACAGGCAGCGCCTTGAGCTGCACCTCAAGGGGAAACTGAGTACATAGTCCTGAGGCACCCCAAGGAAATCTGTGAGTGCACAGCGCTGGTGCATCCCAGGGGGAGCTGTGAGTACACTGTGCTGGTGCACCTCCGGGGGAACTGTGAGTACACAGTGCTGGTGCACCTCGGGGGAGCTGTGAGTACACAGTGCGGGTGCACCCCGGGGAGCTGTGAGTACACAGTGCTGGTGCACCCCAGGGGGAGCTGTGAGTACACAGTGCTGGTACACCTCAGGGGGAGCTGTGAGTACACAGTGCTGGTGCACCCCAGGGGGAGCTGTGAGTACACAGTGCTGGTGCACCCCAGGGGGAGCTGTGAGTACACAGTGTGGGCGCTTCTCTATGGTAAGCTGTGAGTACACAGTGTGAGTGCACCCGGGGGAGCTGTGAGTACAGAGTACACAGAGTTGATGCACCCTCATAGAAAGCTGTGAGTACACAGGTTGGTGCACCGTCATGGGGAGCTGTGAGTCCACAGTGCTGGCGCACCCTCAAAGAAAGCTGTAAGTACAGGGAGGTACAGTACATGGGCACCCTTAAGGGGAGGTAGTGAGTACACAGTACATGGGCACCCTTAAGGTGGGGTAGTGGGTACACAGTACATGGGCACCCTTAAGGTGGGGTAGTGAGTACACAGTATATGGGCACCCTTAAGGTGGGGTAGTGAGTACACAGTATATGGGCACCCTTAAGGGGGGGGGGGTAGTGAGTACACAGTTCTGGGGACCTTTAAGGGGGGGTAGTGAGTACACAGTTCTGGGGCACCTTTAAGGGGGCTGTGAGTACACAATTCTGGGACACCTTTAAGGGGGGTAGTGAGTGCACAGTGATGGAGACAAAAGGCTCATTATGGGAAGGGCGGTGCCATAAATTGATGGATGTCTTGGCCCCGCCCACTTCCCGGCTGCCTCATTTATAAGTGGGGGAATCACTGGTCTGCCTGACACCCACAATGCACCGGGCTCAAGTATCATGGCTTTTCATGTTACTTCATAACGTTGCAGTAACCCCTTGCTTGTTTGCCTGTGGGAATAACCACAACTGTGAGACATGAGTCCAGGAAACGACAGAGCGCTGTGAACTCACCGACATCTGCCCAGCCTCAAGAGGACACTCCACCGCCTTCTCTACATCAACCAGGTGCCGCGGAATCTCCTGATTGGTGGACAGCATGTTTCCGGGGGTCATTGCTGTGCGGTGCTCCAGGACACCTTGTTTGTGACTTCCTGCAGAAGAAAAGAGGGTTGGAGTAAGGGGGGCACTGATTCCTGGCCTGGGTACTCATGCAGTCCCCGCCTCTGTCTAAAATGAGGTGTCAGCACGGGCCACACCCACAATAATTATACACACATTTACCTTTAATTATCATGCGTGGTAAAGGCATCTGCGTGGTAAAGGAAGCGTGGTGAAGGCATGCGTGGAAAAGACTGTGTGGTAAAGGCATCTGGGTTGTAAAGGAAGCGTGGTAAAGGTTGCATGGAAAAGACTGCGTGGTAAAGGCATCTGCGTGGTAAAGGCATGCATGGAAAAAACTGCGTGGTAAAGGCATTTGCGTGGTAAAGGAAGCGTGGTAAAGTTATGCATGGAAAATACGCGTGGTAAAGGCATTTGCGTGGTAAAGGAAGCGTGGTAAAGGCATGCATGGAAAAGACGCGTGGTAAAGGATGTTTTTCATCTAACAGAGGACTGCGGCTTCTAAATAAAGAGAGAGCCATCTCTGAACACTAGAACCCCGCGAGGACCCCGGGGATCTTTCATCCACGCCTCCACAGCCCGCAGGAGTCTAGCCTCTGACACTAATCTGGGTGAAGATTGAAGGCTCCTACTAGAGCCCTGTCTGGCCAACCCTGTCCAATATCACTCTTTCAAGGCAGTGGTGCCCGTGTTTACAGGCAAAGACATCTCTGCCTGTAGAACCATAAGCAGCGTCCCTCTGTTAGGACCTCGTGTCCCCCCGCTCCAGCTGTACAGTAAAGCACGGGTCAGGGTTTGATTGGCTTTGAAAAAAGTTGGCCCGAGCACCCTGAAAAAAGAGCCCCACATTTGCGGATTGCGGGGAAGATTACAAGGACTGGCGCATCCCTGCAGATTAGCAGTGATGCGCCAGTAACAATGCGATTCGCAATTCTCCTTGCGCCACCACGGATGCGTCGCATTTACAATGCAGCACACCGTGGCGCAGGGATAGACAGATGCGTGTCGCATCTGATGGTGTAAGGTCGGTGCATGGCTGGAGTCATGTCGCAGGCGCAACGCTACTCCAGCAATGTTCAGGGACCGCCCATACCTAACGTGCTGGTCCACTCCTTACGCCTGCTTCAAGCAGGCGTAAGGTTTCGTCGCAGCAGCCTCTGAAAAATGACACCGTCACTTTTACGAGGTTTTTTCCGACGGAACGCCCACCCTGACGCAGGTTTAATGTGGTGCAGGGCTTCACAACGTGACACATCTCCCTAGATGCGTCAGGTTGTAAATAGGTCGCAACGTGGTGCATGGTTTACGCCGCCGCTGAGTCACAGAAGTGACGCAACAACGGCGTAAATGTGACGCAATTGACTTGTAAATCTGCACCCGTCTTTTTTTAAAACATTGCTTCAGTGTTTTAAGTGTTATAAAAAGAAGTTGGGGGATTTCTATAAGAGAGGTGTGTTTTATCTTAACTTTACTAAGATTTAAAAAATGCGATGATTGTTGCTAGGACTCTGTGTTGTTGGAATAGTTTACACTGGTGAACCACACCTGAATATAAGTGAGGCCACTTAAGCTCAGCCCCCTGACCCTGCTCAATCTGCATACATTAATGGGCGGGGCCAGCCGGAGACTGGGAATGATACCTCCGCCCCCTTGGTAAAAGGGGGGTAACGGAGGTCCATCTGCCTCCGCAAAGGCTGCTCAGGCCCCCACTGGGTGGAGCAGCATAGTCATCCCATATCGGCCACCACGCTGCCCAAAAAAGCGGCCCACAGCTGCAACTCAGATACCAGCCCATCGCCCATGGCCCGAGAGCCCCCTTACCAATCCGACCCTGGCACGGATCCCTCTGATCACACTGGGGCGCTCGTACATAGCAGCATGAACTTGCTTCATCCTGAGATATAGTTGTGACCCACATGGTGCTGAGGGCGCCAGGACCTGTGTGGAGCCCGCGTTCTATCTCCAGACTTTCTGTACAAAGACAACATCCCTGTGTCAGGACAGCAGTGGACTCCGATAGAGAAGTAGACAATTTGTCAACACCACTGAGTCAAGGCCCAAGGGCTTCAACAATATTAGCCTGCTGCACCCCTGCTTGTCTGGACTCTGACTCATTGTGAATGAATGCACCGTCTTCCATTCTGTGTAACTCTCTCCCACATCCCTATGTCGCGACATGGAGGCTCCTTGGTTAACAGATGGCCTCCCCTGCTGTATAGTCCTGTCCCAGATCCCTATGTCACGACATTGGGGCTCAAGGTAAAGAGATGGCCTGTCTATCTCCCATGCTGTGGAGCCCTGTCCTAGATTTCTTATTTGATTACATTGGGGCTCACCAGTAGAGTATTAGCCCATCCCCCATTCTCAGCCAATCAGTGTTACAGCTCCAGGCTGTTGTGATGCATGCATTGACTATGGGAATTTATCCATACCTGGAATAACCTGCAGGACACCATTCTCTGCGTCTACGTCATCCAGGGCAAGCCACACTGAGGCCACCGGGCCCCCCTCGAAGCCCCAATACCTGGAAGTAAAAGGAGGAGGACACTGTCAGCCAAACATCGGCAGACCCCGGGGCAAGAGGATGGCGCATGAGGGCACAGGATGGCACATGACAGGATGGCACATGAGGGCATAGAATGGCACATGCGGGCATAGGGTGGCACATGAGGGCACAGGATGGCACATGAGGTCACATCATAGCACATGAGGGCTCAGGATGACACATGAGGGCACAGGATGGCACATGAGGGCACAGGATGGCACATAAATGTATAGGATGGCACAGGATGGCACATGAGGATACAGAATAACCCATGAGAGCACTGTATGGCACATGAGGGCAGAGGATAGCACATGAGAGTACGGGATGGTACATGAGGGCACAGGATGGAACATGATGGTACAGGATAATACATGAGAGCACAGTATGGCCCATGAGGGCACAGGATGGCACACGAGGGCACAGGATGGCACACGAGGGCACAGGATGGCTATTGATGACACAGGATGGCACATCAAGGCATGGATTGCACATTTTGATACATGAGGGCACAGGATGGCATATGATGGCACAGAATGGCACAAGAGGACACACAATAGCACATGAGGGCAGAGGGTGACACATGAGGGCACAGGATATTATACAAAGGGCATAGGATAACACATGGAGGGACAGGATGGCAGATGATGGCACAGGATGGTGCATGAGGGCATAATAAGCCACATGATGGCACACGAGGGCACAGGATGACACAGGGTGATGTGTGTCTGGTAGTGCAGCCAGCCTTATGCTGTCATGTACTGCCTAGATGAAAGATGCTGTAATCTATGCTGTGTGTACACCCCGCACCGCCCTGTGTATTTAACACCACATGGTGCCCACCAGGTAGCCTGTTATTCAGACCTCACCAGGCTGAGGGGGCAGGAATGCCATCCTTTGACCTTACCCATGAAGTACAAACAGACACATCACCCCTGCTGAGCCCTCCCCTCCCCCACCCTGGAGCCAGCACCCCGCAGTCTGACTTACTTGATGTCCTGGTGCCAGGCCACGTAGGGGGCGCTGTTCCCTCGGTGGGGCACGTCGGAGGCCGGGTATTTACAGATGAACCTGGAGTCCAGCAGGACCACGTGGGGCCCCAGCACGGCGGTGATGGCCTGGAGGGTGTGCGGGTGGGTGGCGAGGCCCAGCACCCACGGCAGGCGCAGGTGGGCGTTGTGCAGACTGTACTGGGCGTGCTCCTTCCCTGTAGGGTGAGAAAGGAAAAGACACACAGATGATGGACGGAATGCAAAGCAAATCAAACATTCACCCCCAGTCAAGAGGTCTGGGTTCAATCCATCGTTCTTTTGCTCACCTTGCCACCCCAGTTTAGACCCAGCCTACAGGGGACACAAGGAGGGGGGTTAGTCTCTACCCCGAGAGGCCTCTAAACGGAGGGGCTTATATATGGGAATGGTGGCACCGAGCAGCACAGCAAAAAACATTCCTGCGCCGTCCTGCGCCACTGGAAAAGGCAGGAACGCACCGCATTTATCCAATACGGTGCATTGTTTTCCTTTCTCCCTACGCTGGCGCCGCTTCTGCAGCCTAGTGTCAATGCTGGCACCCTTGCACCATGGTGCAGCACTGCCTGTGTTACAGGCAGGATTGTTTCAGCGCAGGAGGGGACACCTTACAGCATATAAACAATCCATAGAGGCATTTTCATCATTCTAAGTGAGCTGCAGAATGCACACACATGGAAAGTTAAAAACAAGTAGAAATAAAGATATTTCTCCTCTTTACAGCCACCATACACAAGACACCAGCAACATAAAGCAGATACAGCCACCATACACAAGATACAACCAACATAAATCAGATACAGCCACCAGACACAAGATACAACCAACATAAATCAGATACAGCCACCAGACACACGATGCAAGCAACATAAAGCAGATACAGCCACCATACACAAGATACAACCAACATAAATCAGATACAGCCACAAGATACAACCAACATAAATCAGATACAGCCACCAGACACACGATGCAAGCAACATAAAGCAGAAACAGCCACCAGACACAAGATACAAGCAACATAAAGCAGATACAGCAATCATACTCTTGACACAGCCACCAGACACAAGCAACATAAAGCAGATACAGCCACCAGACACAAGATACAAGCAACATAAAGCAGATAAAGCCACCAGACACAAGATATAAGCAACATAAAGCAGATACAGCAATCATACTCTTGATACAGCCACCAGACACAAGATACAACCAAATAAAGATATTTCTCCTCGTTAGGCCTCACCTTGGGAGCCATAATATTTTAACACATTCCTAGATTTACAAGACCTTGTAAATCTGCGTCAAAAACGATGAGTTGCGACACCCTTCGCAACGCCCATGGAACGCCTTCCGGGCGCAGAGTAACGCAATGCAGCGATTTGCGCTGCGTTGCCTTTCTCCATATTTGTGAAGCTGCGCAGGGCCACGCAGGGTGGCTTTGCGGAGCTTCATAAATTTGGCTTGGGGCTTTGCCTCGTGCATGTACCACTTAGCATGACGCAAGCATGACGCAAGGCCCTCATAAATAAGCTCTAGAGATAAGGCTGCCCTCCCTGCACCTACCAAACTCCTGCTCCAGCTCCTCGAAGGCCCTCCTGGCGCCCTCCAGCTCCTCCGGGTCCAGCACTGGCACCGCCGTCAGGAAGCCCCGGGCGTCATAAAGGGTCTTCATGTGCTGAGGGTCCGCCTCCATGATGAGGGCGAGGACTCGGACCCCGCTTCTTGTGCAAGGGATGGGGTCTGCCGCCGGGCTCCTGAGAGCTGAGCCCCAGATGTGGATATGTTCCTCTGGGACCGGACTCCAGATGTTGCCCTTCACCTCCAGAGGTGCTGATTCTCCAGGCGTTTTCTTCTGGCTCCCAAGACGCAGGTGCTCCAGATGTGGCCCTGTGGCTCCCCAGGTGCTGGAGATTCTGTACCCTGGTATTCAAGAGCTCCAGATGTGAGTGTTTCCTCCTGCCCCTTGCAGTGCTGGAGCTCCACGTGTTGCTGGGGGTCACTGCCGCTGCTGTCCACCCTCCTCTGCCTCGGCATCTTATGTAGGGCCGCTCAGACCTCCCATGACGTCACCACAGCCGGGGGCTGCTTTCGGTTTTTCCCATTAATCCCAGCTCATGACCCCAGGCTACCTGGCATTGTGTAATCCTGGGCATGTCCGCAGCGGAGTCAGGGGGGAGGCACTGCAGACGCCAGCTCGGACGTTTCGTGGTGGTCCAAGGGGGCTGCCACAATGGGGTTCACGCGGGAGTCGTACAGTGATACCCCCAAATTATGGGACTTTGAAGTATGTATGAATAAATAAACATTCCTTATTTACACTGAAGCCAGTATCGGGGTGTTACCGGTCCGAGGGGCTCCCGAGAGCAAAAGACGGGTCTAGGCCAGACCTGAAAAGAACAGGTCAGTAAAAGCAGCAGTGAAAGGCCACAACGACGTCACGAGAGGTGAAGCCATGACGTTAAAGGGGTATACTGACCCCAGCATAAGTGCAGCGCCCACAGCCCAAATACAGACACCAGACACAGACACCACGGCTGACAGGCCAGATACAGACATCACACACTGGAGGCAGAGCCTCACATGTGGGATACACGCGTCAAAGGCTAAGTACGTGTATGCACAGAATGGATTCTTCATATGAAGGATGCTGCCTTTATACATGGAATCCAGGCATCACACCGAAAAACAGCCATAATACACCAAGCATATCCGGATACACCATGGTGCAGCCCTCTGACGTATGAAGCAGGTCTCATATGCCAAATACAGCCACCAGACACAAGATACAAGCAACATAAATCAGATACAGCCACCAGACACAAGATACAAGCAACATAAAGCAGATACAGCCACCAGACACAAGATACAAGCAACATAAAGCAGATACAGCCACCAGACACAAGATACAAGCAACATAAATCAGATACAGCCACCAGACACAAGATACAAGCAACATAAATCAGATACAGCCACCAAACACAAGATACAACAACATAAATCAGATACAACCACCAGACACAAGATACAAGCAACATACATCAGATTCAGCCACCAGACAAAAGATACAAGCAACATAAATCAGATACAGCCACCAGACACAAGATACAAGCAACATAAAGCAGATACAGCCACCAGACACAAGATACAAGCAACATAAAGCAGATACAGCCACCAGACACAAGATACAAGCAACATAAATCAGATACAGCCACCAGACACAAGATACAAGCAACATAAATCAGATACAGCCACCAAACACAAGATACAACAACATAAATCAGATACAACCACCAGACACAAGATACAAGCAACATACATCAGATACAGCCACCAGACAAAAGATACAAGCAACATAAATCAGATACAGCCACCAGACACAAGATACAACAACATAAATCAGATACAGCAATTCTGGGGATACATGAAAGTAGGTTGCTAGGAGGTGCAGAGGGAACCTCGTGCACATGAGGTGTGAGACACGTGGAAAGTGTTGTGTGGAGTGACCAGTCATTACATCTAGGCGCCTGACCTTGTTTGTTGCAGTTTGATATAGCGCGAACTCGACCCAAGATATTGGAGCCTTTCACATGAGCACCAGATACCTTACCGGAGGACGCATTCATTTTTGGGAGGCACCATGAGGTTCAGTGATCTGCCCAGAATCACAGGATGCCGAGCCAACGCCGAGACTCGAGCCTGGTTCCCCAGCTCCGTAGTCGCAACTCTGGCCGTTACGCCTCATCCTTGTCATAAATACACAAACATTCCAAGAACAGGAACACAGCGTCCATCAAGTAACCCTTCAACCGATGGAGGAACACGAGACACGCATCTCCCCAGCCAGTGGGGGCTGTAAACTTGACCCCAGTGCCAGTAAGGCCTGGCCCAGGGGAGGGGCAGAGTCGAGGCATCCATTGTTCAAGACAGATGTGCTGTGAACAGCCTGGGGGCACTCGCCACTGTCCGGGTTCAAGGCTGGGTGTTGTTTCCTGCTGTTAATGTCCATTGTGATAGCAACAGAGTGAAACAATTAGCCACCTCTGCCTGCTATTAACAGGGGAGGGGTCCCCCCAGAATAGAGCCCCGGGTGCACTGGCCACAGTGGCGAGTGGGACTTCCCCGTGGCTGCTGCAGTGTGGGGGGTTTACACCTGCAGGGAAGTGACACTTCCTCTCTGGGGTACAGTGGAAACCCCCCAGGCTGCCTTGGGGCGTATTCCCTCCAAACTTGTTTAAGAAAGGTTCTCACTCCACAACCCAAACCCCCTGCAGAGGGCGCTTCTTGCTTTTTATTGGTTGTAACATGGATCTGGTATAACACGCTATTGATGCCGTGACGTCAGTCCCGAAGAGGCTGATCTGGGTGATCGATCGAGTGGCTATGAACGGCGACCCCTGCTTTCTTTTAAAGGAAATGTTTCATATGAAAGGCGTGCAAAATGCTGCTGCTGGGCGGGGGTGTTACTGTTACCACTCTATACCATAAGCCAGTAGCAATCGGAAAGGGACTGCTGTTGCCATGATAAAACAAGCATTGAAAATGCAATAGGGAGAGGATATGGCCTTATGGCTAAAGCTGCCGACGTTGGAGCTGGGGAACTGGGTTTGAGCCTCGGCGGCGGCATCCCGTGATTCTGGGTAAATCATTGAGTCTACTCGTGCCTGACAAAAACAAGATGGCCGTCTAAAAGTGAAAGCGGGCATAGTGCGCTGCAAATACAAAACAAGCTGTGGCTAGGGTATAAGTGGGCCGGGTCTGATTGGTACTGAGCACCGGCAGCTTTTAGGTCTCACTGAGCCAATGCGCTTGTGCATTGCTGGCGAGATTATAGTAAGGGGAAAAGTAAAGTCTACCAAAGACCTTGGAATGCAGTTTATGGCCAGTGCATGTGAGGCATTTAAGCGCGAAGCTGGAATCTGGCATCGACTTGAAAGCAGCAGACTGCTTACGCCGGCGCGTGCTCGGCCTCACTTCCTGCTCCCCCTCTTACTTGCGTTATCGCTCACACCCCATATGCTCGTTCCCTCCCACCCTTGATGTATGCACGTGCACGCCATCGCCAGCCACATAACACACCACCATTTGTCTGTGCCTCGGCATCAGACTTCAAAGGCTGCCGCTCCCCCGCCCCCCATGTGCACATAGCACACCACCATTTGTCTGTGCCTCAGCATCAGACTTCAAAGGCTGCCCCTTCCTTATACCACTATTTTAGTATATGGTTTAGTGTCTGTCCCCTCTGCTTTCAGGTCCTCTTCATCTTCGATCCACCCTTCGATCCACCCGGACAATTCTCTCCTGGTCGCCTGCAGCATCTTTCTTCCAGGCTCCATAGGATTCGTTGACGAAACCCGACACACTTTGACACCTACGCACCCGCTTCCTGTGGGTGAGATAACGCGAGTACTTCGGTGCTCCTGTGGGTATTGACTATCCAACTGTCTAGGTTTTAAGTAACTTTCACCGAGTCCAGTTAGAAGTGCCCTAAAATAACTAGTTTTCTTCTTTTACGTTCCCATTCATTCTCTATGGTAACGTGCGTGTGTGTTTAGACACTGCACACGCATCCCGTGGGTCTCCTGCTTCCTAACTCTTGGTAGCTCAGCATAGCCCCAGCGATTCCCCAGGCCTATTCACTTTCCGTGTAGTGGTCCTTATACCACTACTTTAGTATATGGTTCAGCGTGCCCTTAGGGCCCTACTGTATTTTGTGCAACTTATTGTATTTTAATTGAATATCTTGCATTGTGCTTGTGCCTCTGACCTCATAAAGAGTTCAGAGGGTTGGTCTAGTAATAAATAACATATATGTTTTATATATATCCTGTGTGGTGTCCTTTCATTTGGTATTAAAGGGGTTACATATGGTAAAACAGCTGGCTTCACATGCCCTCTTGAGTTTAGCCTCAGACCTAAGACTGCTTTGTCCATGCTACCACTAGGATAGCTGGTCTATAAGGTTGACTTTACAACCATCACCATAAGGGTTGTTTGGACTGGTGCAAGGTGCTCACTAGAATAGTGAACATCATATACCAGGCCAACTTCTCACATACTGTTCATTCATCCCCTTTCTATGCTCATCCTTTCGCGCGCCATTGCCTGTGTATGCTCAACAGGTTGTGGCACTTAAACACCCCGCACCCGCCTCGGTGGTCTGTGTTTTCTTTCACTACTGTGTGACTCTTGATTCCTTCTGTCTGCAGTTTCAGCCCTCCACACTCTTCTCCTTCCCTCTGTGCCTGGCTCCCCACGGTCAGTCCTTTTGCTTTTTCTCTGGACATGCTCTGAGAGTGAGGCTCTGTTTGCTCACTTGATCTTCGGCTGCGCACAGTATGAACTCTGCTATGCGCCACATTTGAAAATATATTGACTTACCTTTTGAGGGTATTAGCAGTAAAAATACAAAACTTGATTTGTACTGTGTGAAATACATCTCCTACAGTGTAGCAACTCGCAATGTGTCTTGACATCTGCACAACTAAGATTTTCTTTCTAGGTTAGCCAATCAGACTAGTCAGGATACCGAAGTACAGAAACTTGCAGTGTTAGGTGTGTGCACAAACTAGTATGGGTTATGAAGAGTGGAACTCTTATACTTTGTGCTAGCCCAGGATGCTTGTTTCCAGTCCAGGGACGACATGGCTTGGCAGTTCGCCCTCACTCTATCTATCTATCTCCCAGACTCTATCTATTGCCCTCACTCTATCGGCCTCACTCTATCTATCCATCGGCCTCACTCTATCTATCGGCCTCACTCTATCTATCGCCCTCACTCTATCTATCTATCGCCCTCTAGCTATCTATCACCCTCACTCTATCTATCTATGAATGTCTGACAAAATATCGAAAACAAAAATATCGATATTCAAAAATATCGGAACAAAAATATCGAAGTCAAAAATATAGGAATCCTATCCCTAACAAGGTAAGTACAAATATATCGAAAATAAAATATAGAATGACAAAAATATCGTTGTTTTGTAAAATATTGTTTTTTTAAATATAATAAAAATGTAATATTAACAAAATAATATTGATAAAAATGTAATAAACATATTTAAAAATGTACTATAATATTTAAAATTAATACATAATGTAATACAAATTAATATTAATAAACATATAATACATAATATATTTTTCATTAATAATAACTCTAAATTAATTATTGTCATAACCTAAAAACAAATACAAATGTAATAAATTAATAATACATTTATTTACATAAAATATTCACATAAATAACAATTAATAACAACATAATACTAATAAAAAAGCTACATACATTTTAGATAGCGTATGAGTAAAAATTACTATTCCCACTCCAGAGAGTGCGACAGTAGGGAAAGTGTTGGATAGCGTAGCAGTAACAATTACTATTCCCACTCCAGAGAGTGCAACAGTAGGGAAAGTGTTGGATAGCGTAGGGTTAAAAATCGCTATTCCAACTCCAGAGAGTGCAACAGTAGGGAAAGTGTTGGATAGCGTAGGGGTAACTATTACTATTTCTACTCCAGAGAGTGCAACAGTAGGGAAAGTTTTGGATAGCGTAGGGGTAAAAATTACTATTCCCACTCCAGAGAGTGCAACAGTAGGGAAAGTGTTGGATAGCGTCAGGGTAACAATTACTATTCCAACTCCAGAGAGTGCAACAGTAGGGAAAGTGTTGGATAGCGTAGGATTAAAAATTACTATTCCAACTCCAGAGAGTGCAACAGTAGGGAAAGTGTTGGATAGCGTAGGGTTAAAAATTACTATTCCAACTCCAGAGAGTGCAACAGTAGGGAAAGTTTTGGATAGCGTAGGGGTAACAATTACTATTCCAACTCCAGAGAGTGCAACAGTAGGGAAAGTGTTGGATAGCGTTGGGCTAAACATTACTATTTCCACTCCAGAGAGTGCATCAGTAGGGAAAGTGTTGGATAGCGTAGGGATAACAATTACTATTCCAACTCCAGAGAGTGCAACAGTAGGGAAAGTGTTGGATAGCGTAGGATTAAAAATTACTATTCTAATTCCAGAGAGTGCAACAGTAGGGAAAGTGTTGGATAGCGTAGGGGTAACAAATGCTATTCCCACTGAAGAGAGTGCAACGGTAGGGAAAGTGTTGGATAGCGTAGGGGTAACAATTACTATTCCAACTGCAGAGAGGGCAACAGTAGGGAAAGTGTTGGATAGCATAGCGGTAAAAATTACTATTCCCACTCCAGAGAGTGCAACAGTAGGGAAAGTGTTGGATAGCGTAGGGGTAACAATTACTATTCCAATTCCAGAGAGTGCAACAGTAGGGAAAGTGTTGGATAGCGTAGGGGTTTAAATTACATACTTATAAATTACATCTATCAATTAATTAATTATTTAAAATTAATTACCAATTAATTAAATCTACTTACCAATTAATAAAAATAAATGTATGCTTCCTACTAAATAATAATTAATTCTACATAATGAAATTACTTCCCACCCTATTCCCCTATAAACCCATAACCCGCTACAGAACATGTTTATCAATTAATCAATTAATTAAACTTAATTAAAAATTAATTCTCAATTAATTAATTAATAATTCCTATTAATTAATAATTAATTTAACATAATTAAATTACTTCCCACTCTATTCCCCTATAAACCCACAACCCACTACAGTACTAAAAGACAATATTTAATTAAATTACATTAAAAATAAATAATAAAACATAATAAATACAATATAATATACAAAAATGTATTTAAAAATCGATATTAGTAACATCGAAATTATTTATTTCGATATTATTGACATCGATATTTAAAACTTCGAAATTACTAATATCATACTAATATCGATATTAAGACTGTCGATATTACTTACCTTCTATATTATGTCCCATCGATATTTAAACTTCGATATAATTGTATATCGAAATTTAAAACTCAATATTTTGTGTGTGTACCCTATCTATTGTCCTCACTCTATCTATCGCCCTCACTCTATCTATCACCCTCACTCTATCTATTGCCCTCACTCAATCTATCTATTGCCCTCACTCTATCTATCTATTGCCCTCATTTTATCTAGGCATCACTATCAGAGGCATCACAGAGCTGCTTGCCTTTAGGAAGGCCCTGAAAACATGGCTATGTAACCCTGTGATTAGGCCTTAGGAGGATATCTTACACAGTGCCAGGAAGCCCTTGGGCAGCAGTGCGCTCTATAAATATCACTAGCATACCATAACATAACATAACATCCATCTATTGCCCTCACTCTAGCGCCCTCTATCTTTTGCCCTCACTCTATCTATCGCCCTCACTCTATCTATCTATCGCCCTCACTCTATCTATCTATCACCCTCAGTCTATCTTTCGCCCTCACGCTATCTATCCATCTATCGGCCTCACTCTATCTATCTATCCCACTCACTCTATCTATCGCCCTCACTATATCTATCGCCCTCACTCTATCTATCGCCCTCACTCTTTCTATCTATCGCCCTCACTCTATCTATCTATCCCCCTCACTCTAGCGCCTTCACTCTATCTATCGCCCTCACTCTATCTATCGCCCTCACTCTATCTATCGCCCTCACTCTGTCTATCTATCGCCCTCACTCTTGCTATCTATCGCCCTCACTCTTTCTATCTATCGCCCTCACTCTCTCTATATATCGCACTCACTCTATAGCATCACTCAGGGGCACAACAACATCAGTATGCGCTTCCACAGCATCACTGAACACGACAGCATCACTCGTCGCAACCACAACATCACTCAGCGCCACCACAACATCACTCAGTGCCACCACAGCATCGATCTGTGCAACCATTCAACAACAACTGCTTCAAATATGTTCTCTCAAAGTTTCAATCTTTATTACAAATGTCACAAAAAGATGTAAATATTTCACTTCTGTTCTTGGAATTTCGTCACAATAAAATACACTCAACATAATCTTCACAAAAGTTATTTACAAAAGTTTAAGCTATTGCCATTGTAAATTACAATAACTTTTATTTAAGTATTCAGTGTTAAAAAAATTAGAAGCCATTGTTATTTGTAATAGCAATACATCTAAGTCACGTAAATAGAACTCATTTATTTTCTTGATTTATTTAGAAAGTTTTATATACCGTGAACAAGACCCTTGCAGGTATCAGAGCGCTATACAAGGTAAGTGTCTTAGATACACAGGTACAAGGTAAATAACATAAAGCTCAATGCTAGTCAATGATGGTGTAAACACCCTATCGTAGATACGTAGGTATATGGTGCAAAACAAAACGTTCCATGAAGAACTTTTCTCTAGGCTCCAGATATTGCAAAATACTGAAGCAAGATTGGCTCTGAAGGGTCCGGGCAGAGGCTCCGACGATCGTTCCGCGGGGGAGGAACCAACATTAAAAGACCTCATGCCGGCTATCACTGAGGTCCGGATGTCCCTGGGCCAGAAGATGGAGACTCTTAATAACAAGCTGGACACTGTTTCAATAGAAATGGGGCTGATCAGGGCAGACCTTTCGAAGGCGAACGAGAAAGTTAAATCGCTGGAAGTCAAAACAACAAGCCTTATTGATGATGTGAACCAGCTGCAGCAGGAGGTGCGTGATCTTAGGTCCTCTAGGGTGTCTACTGATCGTCGGCTTGATGAATACAAAGGGCGGGCTCGACGCAACAATGTTCGCATCCTGGGAGTGCCGGAGAAGGCGGAGGGGCAGGCAACGGATCTGTTTATGGAGAACCTCATCCTCAATCATCTTGAACATAAGGGCCTCAGTAGGTTTTTTATGGTGGAACGTGCCCACAGGGTACTGGGTGGCAGGCCTCCGGTTGGGGCGAACCCAAGACTGATCATTGCTTGAGTCCTTAACTTTCGTGACCTGGATGCTATCCTGCAAGCGGCTCGTGCAGCGGATCCCCTGGAATTCGAGAATGCAACGCTTCTGTTCTTTCCAGACTTTACTCAGGCGGTGCAGAAGCAAAGGCAGAGGTTCTTATCGATCAAGAAGAAACTGAGAGACAAAGGCATGAGGTACGCCATGATGTTTCCTGCCCGCCTTCGAGTGGAACTTGATGGGAAGGCCTGGTTCTCTGATAATCTTGATGTGGCTGCGGACTGGTTGGATAGTGTTCAGTGGCCGGACCGGGAGTCCCGCGATCAGGGGGAAGCCGATGAACAATGACTTGGTTTAGCGTGAGGTCATCTGGGGGCTGTAGATAGTTGTTTCGGGGACGTTTCAGCGGGGGCTAGCGATAGGAGTTCCTGCAGATCTGTGCTTATATTGTTTTGGGGATGCTTTATGGTGCGGGTATATCCACAAAGAGTTTGGGGAGGGGGAGATGGTGGGCCCGCTCGTAATCCCTCCTATGTTTTCTACTTTTAGAATTTTGTAGATTAGCTGGGGGCGACAGGCACACTGCTAGTTGGGGATGAGCGTAAGCTGTATGCAGAGGTGCAGGGAGGGGGGATGGGGAGGGGTTCGGGGTTTGTTTTAGTTTTACTGTATGTTGTTTTTTTTTACACTGGTTGCCGTCAGTCGATTCTGTAACGTCTTGGTATTGTGATGTCCTCCGTTAAAAGGGTGGTTGGGATTTCTGCACTGAGTTGGAATGTGAATGGGCTTGGGGATGAGATCAAGAGAGGTATGGTTGGCCAGTTGATCCGGAGGCACTCCCCAGATGTGGTGTTATTGCAGGAGACTCACCTCATGGGAAAGCGATGCATGGAACTACACAGAGGGGGATACAAATTGGTCGCTCATGCTGGTTTCACAACTGGGTCGAGAGGGGTTGGGATTTTGGTCAAGAACTCCTTCCCGCTGGCCATCCAGGCCACATGGACCGATAATAGGGGTAGATATGCTGGGATTTCGGGGCTATGGGAAGGGAGGACTGTGACCTTTTTGTCTGTTTATGTCCCACCGGCCCTTCAGACCAATACTTTTCAGGACCTGTGCAAGATGTTTTTTGACGTTGCCTGTTGGGGTGTTGGTTGTTGGCGGTGATTTCAATGCAGTTATGAATGGTGAAGCTGATAGGTGTCCGGCTCTGTTTTTGTTGCCGTCCCGGAGATGGTTGACCGACTTTGTGGAAACTACTGGTCTGATTGATGGGTGGAGGCTTAAAAATCCAGGTGAATCTCAATATACACACGTTTCGACAGAACACAAGTCCCTTTCCAGGATAGATTATGTCTTGGTGCCGGCGGCACAGCTTTTGGATGTCTGATGCTTGTGGATGTCTGACGCTTGTGGATGTCTGATGCCTGATGCTTGTGGATGTCTGATGTTTGTGGATGTCTGATGCTGGTAGATGTCTGATGCTTGTGGATGTCTGATGCTTGTGTATGTCTGTTGCTTGTGGATGTCTGTTGCTTGTTGATGTCTGATGCTTGTGGATGTCTGATGCTTGTGGATGTCTGATGCTTGTGGATGTCTGTTACTCGTGGATGTCTGTTCCTTGTTGATGCCTGATGCTTGTGGATGCTTGTGGATGTCTGACGCTTGTGGATGTCTGACGCTTGTGGATGTCTGATGTTTGTGAATGCTTGAAGCTTGTGCATGCCTTCCGCTTGTGCATGCCTTACGCTAGTGCATACCTGACGCTTGTGGATGCCTGACGCATGTGGATGCCTGACGCTTGTGGATGCCTGATGCCTTTGGATGTCTGATGCCTTTGGATGTCTGATGCGTGTGGATGGCTGACGCTTGTGGATGTCTGATGCCTGATGTTTATGGATGTCTGACGCTTGTGGATGTCTGAAGTTCGTGGGTGTCTGATGCTTGTGGATGTCTGTTGCTTGTGGATGTTTGATGCTTGTGGATGCTTGATGCTTTTGGATGTCTGTTGCTTGTGGATGTCTGACGCTTGTGGATGTCTGTTGCTTGTGGATGTCTGATGCTTGTGGATGTCTGATGCTTGTCGATATCTGATGCTTGTGGATGCCTGATGCTTGTGGACGCCTGATGCTTGTGGATGTCTGATGCTCCTGGTGGTCTGATGCTTGTGGATGCCTGATGCTTGTGTATTTCTGATGCTTGTGGATGCCTGATGCTTGTGTATGTCTGATGCTTGTGGACGTCTGATGCTTCTGGATGTTTGTGGATGTCTGATGCTTCTGGATGTCTGATGCTTCTGGATGTCTGATGCCTGATGCTTGTGGATATCTGATGCTTGTGAATGCCTGATGCTTGTGGACGTCTGATGCTTCTGGATGTTTATGGATGTCTGATGCTTCTGGATGTCTGATGCTTGTGGATGTCTGATGCCTCATGCTTGTGGATGTCTGTTGCTTGTGGATGTCTGTTGCTTGTGGATGTCTGTTGCTTGTTGATGCCTGATGCTTGTGGGTGCTTGTGGATGTCTGACGCTTGTGGATGTCTGATATTTGTGAATGCTTGAAGCTTGTGCATGCCTGACACTTGTGCCTGCCTTACGCTTGTGCATACCTGACACTTGTGGATGCCTGACGTTTGTGGATGCCTGACGCTTGTGGATGCCTGACGCTTGTGGGTGCCTGATGCCTTTGGATGTCTGATGCTTGTGGATGGCTGACGCTTGTGGATGGCTGGTGCCTGATGTTTGTGGATGTCTGACGCTTGTGGTTGCCTGACGCTTGTGGATGGCTGACGCTTGTGGATGGCTGACGCTTGTGGATGGCTGACGCCTGTTGATGGCTGACGCTTGTGGATGCTTGTAGCTTGTGAATGCCTGATGCTTGTGCATCCCAGACCCTTTTTGGATGCCTGACGCTTGTGGATGTCTGATGGGTGATGCTTGTGGATGCCTAGTACTTGGACACTACTATGCTGTGTTCCAGTAGCCCATGTTTAGTGAACTCTGTCATTCGTGGCTATTTACAACATTTATGCAAGGGGGACGGCAGGGGGACAAACATCAGAGGTAATCTCTGCTCTTGACCATCAGCTTGAGGCCCTCCCAACACAGTTGTCTATTATAGTAGGTGGAGAGTTCAATACTACTTTTGAACCTTTTGGACAAGAGGATCAATTTCTTGCTGCTGAGGAGGACTGTAAATGGAGCGTCCCTCAGCTTGAATTACCAGCCGCAAGAAGATGGTCAGCTGTAGCCATACAGTTCAAGGCCTTATGCTTAGTGAGAGGGCTTAGAGCAGCAAATGGGCGCACCCTGTCTGACCGCCTGGGAGAAAATACATTTGATAATGGCAGGTATTCCAGCCGCATAGATTACTTACTGGTGGATATAAGAGGATGGCACTGTCTGATAGATATGACAGTTAAAAATAGGATGGAAAGTGACCATAATCCACTTTGTATGGAATTTCTAGCACAAAAGGGGACTAGAAAACCGGGGCGTGGGAAAGTCACCCTAGATATTGTTGCCTCTAATAACATGCGTCACATTAAATGGGGTAGATTCATTGAGAACCCTGAGAAGTTGGAGGTCCTTAAAAATATGGTCGTTGAAGAAGTGGCAAATTTAAACACTCACATTAGTAAGCAAGACTTTCCCCAAATAATGCTTGAGGCACATACCCACTTTTTCACAAATCTCCAATTGATCTTCAGGAAGATTATAAAACCAGATAAGGGGAACAAAAGACAACCCAAGGCGGGGTGGTATAACAATGCTTGTAAATTAGCCCGTCAAAACCTGAGCACAGAAATAAGATGTAGGAATCCCTTAGGTGTGAGAAAGGCAAGGGAGACATATAGGCAAGCTCAGAAAGTAGCAAAAAAACAGTGGTATGAGGATCAGTGGCGTGATCTGAAATCAGCCTGTGAAGCAAAGGACTCAAAACAATTTTGGGCCATTGTTAAATGGGATAGAGGAGGTGTAGCTGAACCCCCCCACAACAATGTTGCCAAACAACAATGGGTAGATTTTTTCAGACCCCAATACGCTCGTAACCCAGCTGAAGAAGAGTGTCCTCTACCCCCAACTATTTTTTATCAAAGTCAGCTTTTCACAACTAAAGATGTCACTTTAGTGTTAGACTGTGTGACTGGGGGAAGAGCTCCAGGCATTGATGGCATCCCAGCTGCCCTGTTTTTAAGTGATAGATCGTCTTGGTGCCAGTACTTTTAGTGTTTAGCTAACTCTCTGGCTAGGGGTGCGCAAAATCCATCTTCATGGAAAGGCGCTGAAATAATTCCGTTTTTTAAAAAGGGTGACAAATCTCTACCCAGTAATTATAGACCTATCAGTCTTATAGACTCAGCCCAAAAACTTATAGGTTGTTTAGTGCAAAATAAATTGCAAACATGGATAGATGAACACAATATTTTGTCCCCATATCAAGCTGGCTTTTGACCATGTGTTAGTTCAATTGACCAGGTCTTTTACTTCATAGCACTTTACTGGAGGAATGTGGCCTTAACCAATGGGACACTTTACGCGGTCTTTGTAGACCTGAAATCGGCTTTCGATTTAGTCCCCCGTTCCAAACTTTGAAGGGTTCTCGCTGAAGCAGGGATGTCCCCGGAACTATTGACTCTACTTGTCCGCCTGTATGAGAACAACTACCCCAGAATCAGATGGGGGGCACAGGGTGAGGTGACCAACTCATTCCCTGTCGAGCGTGGTGTTCGGCAGGGGTGTGTTCTGGCACCCACGCTGTTTTCATTATACATCAACGGCATAGTGGATCATCTTAGCCGTTCCCCCACTGATGCTCTCGTTTTAGCTGGGGCCCGCGTGCCTGTTCTCATGTTCGCGGACGACACGTTGATTGTTTCCCGGACCCCGAGTGGGCTCCAGAAGGCTGTGAATGCTTTTGGAGAATTTTGTCAACTACGTGGACTTGAGATAAACACCTCAAAAACCAAGTTCATGTCCCTGAATCAGCGGAAAACATTCAAAGGTACAATTAATTTTAATGGAACCCCACTAGAGCAGGTAGAGGCATTTACGTATTTAGGAATATCTCTCCAGAGTAACATGAGCTGGAAAAGTCATATTGACATGGCTGTTCTAAAATTCCATCAGCTTGCGGGTGCCTTAGCCATCAAGCATAAAGCTTCTTTTACCAAGCCAATTACACCTGCCTTAGAGATCTACAATATGAAGGTTATAAGCGCCTCTTTGCATGGTTCAGAACTATGGGGATTTAATTATTTGAACCAACTAACTCGAGAATAAATTTCTACGCTGTTTAGTCGGGGTCCCCCAAAGTACTCCCACTGTTCCGCTTTTATATGATCTTAGCAGGAAAAAAATTGAGGATATAGCATGGTTACGGCCTCTATTATATTGGAGACGTATCTGGACAACCCCAGAACTAGCTCACTATGCCCTTGCAATAAAGGATATTATCAGGGCAGATCGTTTTCATTCTATCGCATGGCTTAAAGAGATAAGGGGTTTATTATCAAAGCTGGAACTTGACCACCTATGGGAAGACTCAGACGTCTAAGGTTCCCATCAAAAATAAATCTGAAAAAAAAAGTATTGGGAAATGATTTGGATGTCCGCCCATAGTACCTGTGTAAACACTAATTTAACTGGACGTTTCCTTGAATGTAAACCTCGTCCACTCTGTGAGGCTTATTGGGATAATATAAAGGGTCTGTTTGACCGAAAACTGTATTTCCAGTTTAGAACTGGGACTCTTCCTGTAAAAGCTTTTAGCTATAAATGGTCAGCAACCCGGGATGATAAATGTCACAACTGTAAAGATCTGACTGAGAACATAGCCCATATGTTGTTTGCATGTCCCCTTTATAGAAGCCCTTGTCGTAAGTGGCTAAAACCAACGTGTATTAACTTGGGCACCCGGAGGTATATTGAGGCTCTAAGGATATTAGAGTCTGATTGTTCACCCTGTATAGCGATTGCTGTTGCTAAATTTTTAAGGTGGGCTTGGATTATACGCACTTGCACTTTACAGTCCCTAGAAGCTAGCTAAAGAACTCTAAGACATCCAAAAACGCAAGAACGATCTTCATTTTATGCATAATTGTAGTTGTTTAAAATACTCTTTTAAAATGTTTAATTCTGTAAATGACAGCAATTAAGATTTAATATACTTTTTAACATTGAATTTTGCTATGTAATATTTATAGTGTTTGTGATGGGATGTATACCCTGCTTTTATGACTTGCTGTCGAATAAAGCTTTGAAAATTGAATTGAACTCTGTCATTATGCCAGCTTTTACACTTCCTTTGCAAAATCTTTGAAAGCTCAAAATTCATTAAGTTGTAAAGGTTTCCTGAAAACAAATTACATTGCAAAAGCTAAGAAGTGAGACATCTACCACCTTTGCCTCTGCTTCCCAGCAATGTTCCACAAGAGCAATTTCTACCACAGTAGTTTTAGGTCTGTAAACCACAGTGCAAGTACAAGTGCTGATCCTAGAACCTTACTCTTAGGGTAGTCTTTTCACTGTTCAGTTTGTCAATAAAATACAGTGCAGATAATGTTTCTGCCAAATATGGCGCAATTGGTTTTACGGGCATCTTAGGCTACTGCCGAGCACAGGCTAGGGGGGACAGGAGAGTAAAATGAATTGCCCAAACGTGGGACGGCAGTTAATTTAATGATCCAGAAAAATACAATGTACTTGTTAAAGCTGCAGAATATCTTAAGCATTCAGCAAAAAATGCCTCATCCCAGGCCCAATCAGAAAGGCAGACACTGCTAGCAGGGACTGGAAAAGACAATAGGTCTGCCTGTTTTAATTTACGCATATGTTTTAGTTATGTGATAGGTCTAGATACAACAGACAGCTCAAAGGAGCATTCAAATACAGCGCAAGTGGCACGTTTGATGCACAAGATTTTAGTTAACAGGTTTAAAGCTATGCACCAAATTAAATAGCAAAACCAAAGGAAATGATGGACGTAGCATTGACAATACAAGCACTCACATTCAGTCAACTGATCTGGCTTTAATCCATCACCGTTCTTTAGCCCACTCTGCCACCCAAGTTCAGACATGGCCATATGCAAATCAGTCTGACCCTGTGCCTCATGGGAACAGTCCAGCCCGAACTGCCAAGCCATGCCTTCCCTGGACCGGAAACAAGCTACAGATGACCGGTTTCTGGAATTTCAGCCTTCTTCAGCCCGGCTTGCTTGAATCCAGCGGCAAAGTGAGCAAGGGACTCACGTCTGAGCATACCCTGCCATCTTATGGCAAACAAAGAAAAACCAAAGGAAATGATGGCCGGAGCGTTGACAATACAGGCACTCACCCCCAGTGAACTGATCTGGGTTTAATCCATCACAGTTCTTTAGCCCACTCTGCCACCCCAGTTTAGACATGGCCTTATGCAAATCAGTCTGACCCTGTGCCTCATGGGAACAGTCCAGCCCGAACTGCCAAGCCATGCCTTCCCTGGACCGGAAACAAGCTGCTGAGGACCAGTTTCTGGCATTTCAGCTTCTTCAGCCCGGCTTGCTTGAATCCAGTGGCAAAGTGAGCAAGGGACTCACGTCTGAACATGCCCTGCCAACTTATGGCGAACAAAGAAAAACCAAAGGAAATGATGGACGGAGCGTTGACAATATAAGCACTCACCCCCAGTCAACTGATCTGGGTTTAATCCATCACCGTTCTTTAGCCCACTCTGCCACCTCAGTTCAGACATGGCCATATACAGATCAGTCTGACCCTGTGCCTCATGGGAACAGTCTAGCCGGAACTGCCAAGCCATGCCTTCCCTGGACCGGAAACAAGCTACTGAGGACCGGTTTCTTGCATTTCAGCCTTCTTCAGCCCGGCTTGCTTGAATCCAGTGGCAACGTGTGCAAGGGACTCACGTCTGAGCATACCCTGCTAACTTATGTCGAACAAAGAAAAAACAAAGGAAATGATGGACGGAGCGTTGACAATACAAGCACTCACCCCCAGTGAACTGATCTGGGTTTAATCCATCACCGTTCTTTAGCCCACTCTGCCACCCCAGTTCAGACATGGCAATATGCAAATCAGTCTGACCCTGTGCCTCATGGGAACAGTCCAGCCCGAACTGCCAAGCCATGCCGTCCCTGGACCGGAAACAAGCTACAGAGGACTGGTTTCTGGCATTCCAGTCGTCTTCAGCCCGGCTTGCTTGAATCCAGTGGCAAAGTGAGCAAGGGACTCATGTCTGCAGCCTATTGATCCACCTGTGCCGGAAGTCCCAGCCCATTTAGCCTAATTGATGGGCCCACTTGCGTGAAGTTTCTGCCCCCCTTGGTCCATTTCAGATCTGACCCCACTCCACCGTCTCTTCCCTTGACCTCCCCAAACACACCCCCCTTTTTCATATGGGGTTTTTGTAATTGACATGATGAAGAAACACAGCACGAAGATAGAATAGGGTTAGTAGGAATGGACAAGGATCAAGAATAGTGTGCGGTTCCCTTTCTAAGGTACCTATGACAGATTAGACAGGGAACAGGACAAAAAGGACTGTGGTCCGAGAGCAATAACGACCTCGCCCTGCAACGTGGAATCTGGATCAGAGCTAGACGCCTAGCTCCACCGCCGGTGCTCAACAGCGCCAACAAAGGAAGAAAACAATGGGAGCCTACCAGTGATGGCTCGCTGTAAAAGACACTGGAAAGAAGAGAACAATGGGAGCCTACCAGTGATGGCTCGCTGTAAAAGACACTGGAAAGAAGAGAAAAATGGGAGCCTACCAGTGATGGCTCGCTGTAAAAGACACTGGAAAGAAGAGAACAATGGGAGCCTACCAGTGATGGCTCGCTGTCAAAGACACTGGAAAGAAGAGAACAATGGGAGCCTACCAGTGATGGCTCGCTGTCAAGGACACTGGAAAGAAGAGAACAATGGGAGCCTACCAGCGATGGCTCGCTGTAAAAGACACTGGAAAGAAGAGAACAATGGGAGCCTACCAGTGATGGCTCGCTGTAAAAGACTCTGGAAAGAAGAGAACAATGGGAGCCCACCAGTGATGGCTCGCTGTAAAAGACACTGGAAAGAAGAGAACAATGGGAGCCTACCAGTGATGGCTCGCTGTAAAAGACACTGGAAAGAAGAGCCTTTGAACATTATCACTCCCTGACCATCACTTATATTAGGTTGAATTTATCTCCCAATCACCTCGTATAGATTATGCCCCAATTGGACAAGAAAAAGATTTTCTTTTGAAACCTTACATCGGTAGCTTTCACTGTGTATGAATAAGTAACAAAGAAATATGGAAGAAAGAGTAAACTGTGTATAATGATAATTGTAGAACACCTGTTGTCCTCATGAACATGCTTATTAGTTTAGATCCTCATGGAGTCTATTCCTCAAATAATGCACTTAAAGGTCCTTATCCTATCAGAACAAATTGTATGATAACATTTTTGTATTAGAACGAAATTACTGCATCTTCTAAGACTTATGCTCATCTCCAGGTCTAAACGTATGGTACGACAAATGTCATTTTGTATGCACTGTCTCCCCGTTTGTTACATTGACTACATAGGTTATTGACGATACTGTTTGTACTGATAGCAGGATTGTTTTTATCTGCCCATAAAACAAATAGGCCACCAAAGACCGCAATGGACAGCCCAACTGCATACTTAGATTTTGTGTATAATAATGTCAACCTGTACATCATCACAACAGATATGAACAGAAATGAACTAACTTAGTATAAAAACTGGGGACTGTGGAAATCGATAAACCTTAAGTATACATAAGCGGCGTTCATTTATGTTCGCCACAGTCACTGTTGAGAGCAGAGTGAAGATCGTAAAACATTGTCTGCATCATCTTGCGTAACAAGGGCCTCTACGTGCTCGTAAGCAACAACCATTTTAGATATCACAGCCATTTTCATTGCCTGCTAGTCACCCATGATTCACCCTGACCTCGCAATCATCCCCAGCACCCTGACTAAGCCTGAACACACGTACTAGGGTCGTAAAAACCTTGTCAGCCTGACAATGCCCCAGAGTCACTTCCCGCGCCAAACCCACTTGTCCTTTCATCCTCCATGCACAGGCAAGCCCCCTTTTATAACCTCCTTCCCTGCACCTGGCCACTCAGTCCCGTCCCAGGCACTAACCGAGCCCTGTGGACATTGTTTATTGCCTACACACGGCAGGGCTTGTTTCACCAACAAAGGGGCCTGACTTAATCAATAACCCAAAACCCTTAGATCTGACCGATCCCACGTGTTTTAAGATACTGTCGGAATGTCCAGCTGCGAGATAGCGATCATCTGTTACATCTAAGTGGGGGGACATTTGTTGCTGGATTTGTGTGGGAACTAGCTTGAGGCAGGGACTCCAAGGATGTTTGACCATGCAATAAACTGACGAAAGAAATGTATAAAAGGCCATGCCAAAGAGATGCAGTTAGAGCACCTCCTGACGATAGCCCCGGTGTCTGATGTGATGTGTTCTCCTCCTGGAGTAATAAACCTGTTCTTCGCTTTTCCACTTGCCAGTGCCTGCCTCGCTATTTTGATAGCTAATATTAAGGTAAATTAGAGGTGGTTAGCACCAAGCGGCATCAAAAGTCTTGGGAGTCACAGCTGCTTTTTACACAACCACTCACACACAAAGTCACACATCCATACAAACACTCTGCCACTCAGCCCCCCTCCAGGGCCGATTTTGGCCCTAGGGGACCCCATCCTCCAGGGCCCAGCCTTAACTGAAGGGGGATGGAGGCCACGTGGCCCCCTCCCCAGGTCAATTTCCCTACCCAGCCCCCTTTTCTTTTTCTTTTTTTTACTTTTTTGGGGGGACACTCGGCAGAAGCAGAGTCCCAAGATGGCTGTTAACACTTCCTGGTTGAAGTGTTGGCAGCCCCAATCAGTTATGCCGTTCTCTGCACAAGCTCGGTATTATTCGTGAATTAGCCAGCAATCAGAGATAACTAAATTTGGTTTCCTTAAATTTCTCAACAACAACTGAATGGATTTACAACAAATAATAGCAGTTCGGGCTGCAGCTCTGTCTAAAGAGTTCAGGGGAATTAGCATGGAAAAGGCACCTTTGTTGACCCCCTTATTTCTCAGCCCCTACTTGACCGATCTCCCTGAAAGTTTCCATGCACAACAAGACTCACCGTGACCCTTCGTTGGAAAGTCTTGTGACGAGTCGTCAAACAGCGCCAAAGATACAGGCAACTTTAGTGAATCACATGTACCCAGTAGTCCAGTGCAGACGCGTTTCAGGCCTCGAGCTCTTTGTCAGAGGCATCCTGCATGAAAACTGCAACATTACCACAGGATATATCCCCTCTTTTATGTCAATAATATCATATGTATATATATAGTCACTCAATGATCTATATGTAAAAATGCGGGCTTGTTAGTGAGGCCAGTGGCGATGAGGAAGGGTGAAGATGGTCCTAGGTGGACGTCCCCTAGACTTCTAGATCGAAGTAAATTGGTCTAGAGTTCCTCATGTACCGGCATGTATCCAAATTCATGCTTAAAATGAGACCAGCCTCCTCATTACATATTTCTTAAGCTGGAATCATCAAGATGTGTTGAAAATCAAAAGTGGTACTCTTATCCAAAATGTATTTATACATTTTTATTTTACTTTTGTAGAAAAAGAATACAAAAAGACATTCGCACTTTTGACTGTAAATCTGCCTTCCAGCTGTATGTTTAGCTCAATAAATAAACATTAATAAAATAAAATTTACATATAGTCAGGCAGCTGAGATTCCAAAACAGGATGCAGGCATGTGTTTTCTAATGAAAGTGCATTGCAGTGCAAAAAGGAATTCACATTATAAATTTCTGAAACCGCAATTGTTTGTTTTACGGTAACAGTTGCAGCACCTTTTGGCCTACCATCCGAACATTATTGTAGACAATATTGAGGCTCACTGCAAGACGTTAAAAAAGAGGAAATACATATTTGAACCTATGGGGCTCCATCTGAGATCAGGAATGAACCTGCACCATGCAGCAGCATGTTACTGGCAGTTATGAACTACATGAAGAGAGGAAGGTGTCTCCTGATGATGCTCTGCAGAGTTGTCAGAAGGTCTTGGAGAAAAAGTTGGGTGCATGATCTGTAAAGTGCTGGAATTCATCTGTTCCTGCAACAAGCACGGTGGCGGGGAAGGATCGGGGGCGCTCGGGGTCCTGGAATCAGAGAGGAGAGAAGTGCATTAGAATGAGGGCATTCAGACGTGGGAGAATACAAGAACTTATCATAGAGGACCTACACTGGTGTCATGTAGAGAGGGAGAAAAGGGCATGATCAACCGAATCTCTAAAACGTGTACTCTGCAACAATAACTAACCATAAACCTTCCCTCTCTTTCAAAACTGTCTAAGAACCATCGCTAGCTAAATCCCCAAACTATCTAGCATTCAAACCTGCCTCTCTTATAGAACAACCTAACTACCCAAACTAACTAAATCCCCAAACTATTGAACCTTCAAACCTGCCTCTCTTATATAACTAACGACCATAACTATCTAAATCCCCAAACTATTGAACCTTCAAACCTGCCTCTCCTATATAACTAACGACCATAACTATCTAAATCCCCAAACTATTAAACCTTCAAACCTGCCTCTCTTATATAACTAACAACAAAAGCGATCTAAATCCCCAAACTATTGAAACTTCAAACCTGCCTGTCTTATATAACTAACAACCAAAATTATCTAACTCCCCAAACTATTGAACCTTCAAGCCTACCTCTCTTTTATAACTAATAACCAAAACTATCTAAATCCCCAAACTATTGAACCTTCAAACCTGCCTCTCTTATATAACTAACAACCAAAACTATCTAACATCCCAAACTATTGAACCTTCAAACCTGCCTCTCTTATATAACTAACTACCAAAACTATTTAAATCCCACAACTGACCTTCAAACCTGCCTCTCTTATATAACTAACAACCAAAACTATCTAAATCCCCAAACTATTGAACCTTCAAACCTGCCTCTCTTACGTAACTAACAACCAAAACTATCTAAATCCCCAAACACACACAGTTACGAGTAGAAATGCACGCACACAAACACACGTGCGTGGATGCACACACACAAACACATACAGTCCACACTGTTACTCTTGTCGTCTAATAATCCCACTGACACACATTCATACTCAGACAGTATGAAGGAGAGGATTGTACTCACCTCCACGGGGTAGGCTGTGGTGGGGACGTAGCGAATAACGAAGCCACATCTGCGTCTGTGGGACGTGTTGGGTTCACTGGCGTGGACTGTCAGCCCGTCGTGGATCTGACGAGAGAAATGTAGGATATGAGCCGTGCTTATCTGCCAAAAATGTAAGTGCCAGGGCCCAATGTGTTACTCACTGGTCCACTGCAGCTGGCACTGCCCGCGTCACTTTTTTACCTTTAAGTTTTGTCATTTTTTTAAAGCTATATTAAACCATTTAGTTCTCTACTAATGAAAGTTAGTTAAAAATACACACACACTGCCACCATATGGTGGTTTCTCAGACATATGTGCCTTTGTTTACAGAAAAGCACCGGAAAACACAGGCACAAATTAAGCACTGGATATGGGACAGAGAAAAGACAGGCAGCGCCTTGAGGTGCACCTCAAGGGGAAACTGAGTACATAGTCCTGAGGCACCCCAAGGAAAGCTGTGAGTGCACAGCGCTGGTGCACCCCAGGGGGAGCTGTGAGTACACAGTGCTGGTGCACCTCCGGGGGAACTGTGAGTACACAGTGCTGGTGCACCTCGGGGGAGCTGTGAGTACACCGTGCGGGTGCACCCCGGGGAGCTGTGAGTACACAGTGCTGGTGCACCTCGGGGGAGCTGTGAGTACACAGTGCGGGTGCACCCCAGGGGGAGCTGTGAGTACACAGCGCTGGTGCACCCCAGGGGGAGCTGTGAGTACACAGTGCTGGTGCACCTCCTGAGGAACTGTGAGTACACAGTACTGGTGCACCTTTGGGGGAGCTGTGAGTACACAGTGCGGGTGCACCCCGGGGAGCTGTGAGTACACAGTGCTGGTGCACCTCCGGGGGAACTGTGAGTAGACAGTGCTGGTGCACCTTGGGGGAGCTCTGAGTACACAGTGCTGGTGCACCCCAGGGGGAGCTGTGAGTACACAGTGCTGGTGCACCCCAGGGGGAGCTGTGAATACACAGTGCTGGTGCACCTCCGGGGGAACTGTGAGTAGACAGTGCTGGTGCACCTTGGGGGAGCTCTGAGTACACAGTGCTGGTGCACCCCAGGGGGAGCTGTGAGTACACAGTGCTGGTGCACCCCAGGGGGAGCTGTGAATACACAGTGCGGGTGCATGCCCAGGGGGAGCTGTGAGTACATAGTGTGGGCGCTTCTCTATGGTAAGCTGTGAGTACACAGTGTGAGTGCACCCGGGGGAGCTGTGAGTACAGAGTACACAGAGTTGACGCACCCTCACAGAAAGCTGTGAGTACACAGGTTGGTGCACCGTCATGGGGAGCTGTGAGTCCACAGTGCTGGCGCACCCTCAAAGAAAGCTGTAAGTACAGGGAGGTACAGTACATGGGCACCCTTAAGGTGGGGTAGTGAGTACACAGTACATGGGCACCCTTAAGGTGGGGTAGTGAGTACACAGTACATGGGCACCCTTAAGGGGGGTAGTGAGTACACAGTTCTGGGGCACCTTTAAGGGGGGCTGTGAGTACAAAGTTCTGGGGCACCTTTAAGGGGGGTTGTGAGTACACAGTAATGGAGACAAAAAGCTCATTATGGGAAGGGCGGTGCCATAAATTGATGGATGTCTTGGCCCCGGCCACTTCCCGACTGCCTCATTTATAAGTGGGGGAATCACTGGTCTGCCTGACACCCACAATGCACCGGGCTCCAGTATCATGGCTTTTCATGTTACTTCGTAACGTTGCAGTAACCCCTTGCTTGTTTGCCTGTGGGAATAACCACAACTGTGAGACATGAGTCCAGGAAACGACAGAGCGATGTGAACTCACCGACATCTGCCCAGCCTGAAGAGGACACTCCACCGCCTTCTCTGCATCAAACAGGTGCCGCGGAATCTCCTGATTGGTGGACAGCATGTTTCCAGGGGTCATTGCTGTGCGGTGCTCCAGGACACCTTGTTTGTGACTTCCTGCAGAAGAAAAGAGGGTTGGAGTAAGGGGGGCACTGATTCCTGGCCTGGGTACTCATGCAGTCCCCGCCTCTGTCTAAAATAAGGTGTCAGCACAGGCCACACCCACAATAATTATACACACATTTACCTTTAATTATCATGCGTGGTAAAGGCATCTGCGTGGTAAAGGAAGCGTGGTAAAGGCATGCGTGGAAAAGACTGTGGTAAAGGCATCTGGGTTGTAAAGGAAGCGTGGTAAAGGTTGCGTGGAAAAGACTGCGTGGTAAAGGCATCTGCATGGTAAAGGCATGCATGGAAAAGACTGCGTGGTAAAGGAAGCGTGGTAAAGTTATGTATGGAAAAAAACGTGTGGTAAAGGCATTTGCGTGGTAAAGGAAGCGTGGTAAAGGCATGCATGGAAAAGACGCGTGGTAAAGGATGCTTTTCATCTAACAGAGGACTGCGGCTTCTAAATAAAGAGAGAGCCATCTCTGAACACTAGAACCCCGCGAGGACCCTGGGGATCTTTCATCCAGGCCTCCACAGCCCCCAGGAGTCTAGCCTCTGACACTAATCTGGGTGAAGATTGTAGGCTCCTACTAGAGCCCTGTCTGGCCAACCCTGTCCAATATGACTCTTTCAAGGCAGTGGTGCCCGTGTTTACAGGCAAAGACATCTCAGCCTGTAGAACCATAAACAGCGTCCCTCTGTTAGGACCTCGTGTCCCCCCGCTCCAGCTGTACAGTAAAGCACGGGTCAGGGTTTGATTGGCTTTGAAAAAAGTTGGCCCGAGCACCCTGAAAAAAGAGCCCCACATTTGCGGATTGCGGGGAAGATTTACAAGGACTGGCGCATCCTTGCAGATTAGCAGTGATGCTCCAGTAACGATGCGATTCGCAATTCTCCTTGCGCCGCCACGGATGCGTTGCATTTACAATGCAGCACACCGTGGCGCAGGGATAGACAGATGCATGTCGCATCTGATGGTGTAAGGTCGCTGCATGGCTGGAGTCATGTCGCAGGCGCAACGCTACTCCAGCAATGTTCAGGGACCGCCCATACCTAACGTGCTGGCCCACTTCTTATGCCTGCTTCAAGCAGGCGTAAGGTTTCGTCGCAGCAGCCTCTGAAAAATGACTGTGAATTCTTGTAGATTTCACACTGTCACTTTTACGAGGTTTTTTCCGACGGAACGCCCACCCTGCATACCTTAAACCTGACGCAGGTTTAATGTGGTGCAGGGCTTCACAATGTGACGCATCTCCCTAGATACGTCAGGTTGTAAATAAGTCGCAACGTGGAGCATGGTTTACGCCGCCGCTGAGTCACAGAAGTGACGCAACAAGGGCGTAAATGTGACGCAATTGACTTGTAAATCTGCACCCGTCTTTTTTTAAAACATTGCTTCAGTGTTTTAAGTGTTATAAAAAGAAGTTGGGGGATTTCTATAAGAGAGGTGTGTTTTATCTTAACTTTACTAAGATTTAAAAAATGCGATGATTGTTGCTAGGACTCTGTGTTGTTGGAATAGTCTACACTGGTGAACCATACCTGAATATAAGTGAGGCCACCTAAGCTCAGCACCCCTGCCCCTGCTCAATCTGCATACATTAATGGGCGGGGCCAGCCGGAGACTGGGAATGATACCTCCGCCCCCTTGGTAAAAGGGGGGTAACGGAGGTCCATCTGCCTCCGCAAAGGCTGCTCAGGCCCCCACTGGGTGGAGCAGCATAGTCATCCCAAATCGGCCACCACGCTGCCCAAAAAAGCGGCCCACAGCTGCAACTCAGATACCAGCCCATCGCCCATGGCCCAAGAGCCCCCTTACCAATCCGACCCTGGCACGGATCCCTCTGATCACACTGGGGCGCTCGTACATAGCAGCATGAACTTGCTCCATCCAGAGATATAGTTGTGACCCACATGGTGCTGAGGGCGTCAGGACCTGTGTGGAGCCCGCGTTCTATCTCCAGACTTTCTGTACAAAGACAACATCCCTGTGTCAGGACAGCAGTGGACTCCGATAGAGAAGTAGACAATTTGTCAACACCACTGAGTCAAGGCCCAAGGGCTTCAACAATATTAGCCTGCTGCACCCCTGCTTGTCTGGACTCTGACTCATTGTGAATGAATGCACCGTCTTCCATTCTGTGTAACTCTCTCCCACATCCCTATGTCACGACATTTAGGCTCCTTGGTTAACAGATGGCCTCCCCTGCTGTAAAGTCCTGTCCCAGATCCCTATGTCACGACACTGGGGCTCAAGGTAAAGAGATGGCCTATCTATCTCCCATGCTGTGGAGCCCTGTCCTAGCTTATTATGTGATTACATTGGGGCTCACCAGTAGAGTATTAGCCCATCCCCCATTCTCAGCCAATCAGTGTTACAGCTCCAGGCTGTTGTGATGCATGCATTGACTATGGGAGTTTATCCATACCTGGAATAACCTGCAGGACACCATTCTCTGCGTCTACGTCATCCAGGGCAAGCCACACTGAGGCCACAGGGCCTCCCTCGAAGCCCCAATACCTGGAAGTAAAAAGAGGAGGACACTGTCAGCCAAACATCCGCAAACCCCAGGGCATGAGGGCACAGGATGGCACATGAGGGCACAGGATGGCACATGAGGGCATAGAATGGCACATGAGGGCACAGGATGGCACATGAGGGCACAGGATGGCACATGAGGTCACATCATAGCACATGAGGGCTCAGGATGACACATGAGGGCACAGGATGGCACACGAGGGCACAGGATGGCACATAAATGTATAGGATGGCACAGGATGGCACATGATGATACAGAACAACCCATGAGATCACAGTATGGCACATGAGGGCACAGGATAGCACATGAGGGTACGGGATGGTACATGAGGGCACAGGATGGAACATGAAGGTACAGGATAATACATGAGAGCACAGTATGGCCCATGAGGGCACAGGATGGCACACAAGGGCACAGGATGGCTATTGATGACACAGGATGGCACATCAAGGCATGGATGGCACATTTTGGTTGGTTGATAGCTTTATTTCGATATGCGTATATCATAAAAGCAGTACAAAAGATAAAAACAGCATGTCGAAAAAGTATGACTGAACATTAAGACAAAGAGTAAAATACATATAGTGAGCATAAATTAGTTAAAAAAAGGATTACATTGAAAAGGACAGTCTTCTAAGTCTAATCAACCAGGCCCATTTTAAAAACTTGGAAACAGCACATACAATGGGAGGGGCTGTGTTGGTTAAAAGAATCCGAAGGGCAACAGCATACTGACGAGTACCCAATTCTCTGCAGATAGGTCCAAGCCAACGTGATCTGGGGCGTCCATAATCCGGGCATTCGAAGAGAAAGTGTGGCACAGTCTCAGGTTTGTCAAGACAAAGGGCACAGTAGCGTGTTGACGGCTAGGATTTATTCCACCTGGAGCAAAGATCGGCCAAGGGTAGGGTTCCTAACCGGAATTTAATGTACAAGGACCGGTCCATGGGAATTGTTATAATGTCCATGTACGGCTCGTAGGCGACGACATCTTTTATCAGCAGGAAGGCTGCGGTGGTTTTGCAGTGCTGCTGATTGCTGATGCGCTTCGCACGAACCCACTCCCAATAAAGTTTTTTTAGGGACTCCTTTGAAGGGGCGGAGTGGCTAATCCAGCAGGAGTCCAGGCCAAGGTCCCCTAAAAGATGTTTGATTTCCTTCAGCCATTTGATGCGGTGCCATCCGTCGGAGTGCATCACCTCTGCTAGGCCATCAGCATAAGGTTTTAGCTCCGGTACCCTCCACAGGCGAGCCCAAAGCAGGAGGGGTCGAAGGCGGGCCTGATCCCCTATTGCTTTACAGCCAGCATCCATGAGGACTGGAATAGTCGGACTGCTCAATGGAATGGCAAGGAGATCTTTAATGAATTTGTTTTCAGCCTTGCTCAGTAGATCCACTTTGCCTAGGCCCCACAGTTCAGCTCCATAGAGTGACGCAGAAACCGCACGTGCTTTGTATATATCTAGTAGAGGGGCGACACAATGTTTTGTTGAGTTGTTAAACTCCTTGAGGAGGGCCCCCCCCACCCTTTTGTGAGCCATTGTCATTTTATTGATGTGGGCGGTCCAGCTCATTGCATCGTTTAAACGGATTCCCAAGTAATCAAATTCTGCCACTCTTTCAAGGGGTGTGGAGTTCAGGATGGGAGGACGGCCAAGTTTGCGAGGTGGATGCATAACTAAGTACTTGGTTTTTTCCACGTTGATGACAAGTCCCCTGGTGGTGCAAAAGTCCTGGAAGCGGTTCAGTAGTGTCTGGAGACCTTGGGGGGTTTTAGAGATGAGGAGGGTGTCGTCGGCGAACAGCAAAGTTGGAATTTTTACACCTCCCAGAATGGGAGCGTCTGCTGGTTCGCCGAGTAGGTGATCTACCACCCCATTGATATAGAGGGAAAATAAGGTGGGGGCCAGGACACAACCCTGCCTTACTCCCCTCTCGACCCTGATCTTGTCGGTCTTTTCCCCGTTCAACCCCCATCTAACCTGGGCATAGGTGTTGTTATGCAGTTTGATAAGGATGTTTAGTATATAAGGGGGCATCCCTAGTCCATGTAACACCCTCCAAAGCTCCTCCCTAGGAACCAGGTCAAAGGCAGTCTTCAGGTCAATAAAGGCCAAGTAAAGACTGCCTTTGCCTAGCTCCACCACCTTCCAGTATAATAGTAGGAGCCTAAAAACCTGTTCGATAGTTCCGGTGCCTGAGCGGAACCCGGCTTGCATGTCGGACAGGATGTGGTTTTCATCCACCCATTGAGAGATCCTCCCCAAAATGGCTTTCCCCGCCAGTTTCTAGCTCGAGTCTATTAGGCTTATGGGCCTATAGTTCCCAGGTAGATCCCGGCTGCCCTTTTTGTATATGGGGACTACCTCGGCACCTCTCCAGGAATCTGGCACAAGACCTCCCTCAATGATTGCATTAAGAAGTGCAGAAATTAATACCCCCCATTCTTCAGGATAAGCTCGGAGGATATCGCCTGGCAGGCCATCCGGACCAGCTGCTTTTAGTGGTACCAAGGTTTTGATCTGCTTTGTGACATCCAAAACAGAAAAAAGTTCCAGGTCTCGAGCTAGGGTGTAGGGAGGGAGAGTGAAGGGGTCATTTAGTGGGCCTTCAACGGCAGAATAAAGATTTTGGAAGTGGGAGAACCATGTCTGGGCATTGATAGTGCAGGTCCTCAGTGTGTCGTCAGGACGGTTCCTGTTACCCACCAAATCCCAAAAACCTTTGGCGTCTTTCCCGCGACTGGCGGCCAGGAGGTCCTGCCAGAAATTGTCCTCCCACTCCAACTTAGCGTTTTTTTGGCAGAGTGCATAGTGCCGCTTGGCCACCCTAGTCCTAGATGGAATTTTGGACTTAACTGCTTCAATAAGAAGCAACTTCGCCTCCCTGCACTTCTGGTTGAACCAGCCCTGTCTAGCCCGTGAACACGGTTTCCTACTGTTAGTATTAGTCGGAGCTACAAAGAGGTCGCTGATGGCCTGAGTTATAATGCAGAACCTAGAGGCCACCTCCGATACCCCATCCTCTTGGAGGTCAAGATTATCTAGGGCTGAGGCAAGAAGCTGCCTAATGGCAGAAGTTTTCTCCTCTGAAAGTGCCAGCTTCGCCCACTTTAACCGCCGTCCACAGTTAGAAACCACTGACAGGTCCGGGGCGGGGTTGCGAGTAGTTCTGGTCACAGAGCTAGTTAGCCACCTGTGAGACAAGGTGAGAGAGAGGAGATTGTGGTCACTCTCTACGGATGGTAAAATCACCATGTCCTCAACCATACTCCACAGGTGTACGTCAAGAAGGAAGTAATCGATTCGTGATGTGTGCCCTGGCCTGTTATAGGTATGAGCCCCTACTTTATCAGACCCAGTCCTGCCATTAGCTGCCCTCAGGCCAAACTCCATACATATGGAGTTGATTTGAAGGGCCACTTCAGTCCACTTTTTGATAGGGCTAAGTTCAAGGGACGGAATCCCCCACCTGGTATCGTGTTCCTCTTGATCTTTTAGGATGTCGAGGTCCAGGGGCTCGAAGGTGCAATTGAAATCGCCCGACACCAAGGTACAGAACCTGTAGGGTGACGAGCGAAGCTGAGCTTCTAGGCAAGTTATTACTGGGGATTCTCTACCCCCCTTTGTACCTCGGGCGTAAATGTTAAAGATGTTTAAGATTACTCGGCCCTGGGGGTTTTTCAGCAGTATGTTAAGGAGGTCCGGGCATTTGGTATCCCGCTCCACCACCCTGCAATTAAGTTCAGAGGCCACCCAAATGAGGAGGCCACCAGAAGGACGACCCCTGCCAGTTCCACTAAGGACTGCTGGCGAAAAGTGGGTGGAATATCCTGCCTTGTGCAGAGGCTCCCTGCTCCAGGTTTCCTGGAACAGGCATATGGAGTGTTGCTCCACTAGCGAATTCCAGTCCGGCAACGCTAGCTTCCCCTCGAGGCCTGCCGCATTCCAGCTGAAAACCCTAAGCGGTGGGTCCGTCACAGCCGTAATGCTACAGTTCCCGACGGGAGGCAGCGTGTCCACAACACCCACAGCAGGGAAGCTAGCCAGTGGATCGGGAGATGCCCTCACCTCCCCTTGGCCTTTTGCAATCTCAACAGTGACCTGACTTTGTGGTGCGATCGAAGGGCTACTGAGTTTAGAGAAGAGGGTGGGCTCAACAACAGGACTCCAGGCCACAGGGGCCTCCCCAGAGACATCACAGTGTCAACAACCCCAGGCACCCCAATTCCGCACTAGTGGAACTGGATGTGACTGCTGTGACAAAAGTCCCGGGGTAAGGTGACCATGGGCGATGTTTTGGGGCGGTGGCCCAGCAGGGCAGAACGGGGTGGTCAGGGCCGGCCTCGGGTAGAAGAAAGTTAGGTCAACAGCATCAACTCCCAGACCGGCCGTTCGTCCTTGGGAGCATATTGAGTGGGCAGCTCTTATATCTTGGAAGTTGACCACCACGCAGTCTCCCTCGAAGGATTTTTCCCCATGACCAATCCAACCCACCCTGCGCACCCCCAGAATCAGGCCATCTACACCCAGTGGAAGGGGTCTATTGGTTTTCATCCAGTGGATGACTTTATTTTTTAGAGCCTGATGGGTTTCCTGCTGTGTTTCTTTTAAAGGGGGGACTTTAGTGAGAACAACAACATACGGGTGGCATTCGGGTGGGAGATTTACCGGGGGACACTTGCGTGGCGGAATCTGCTGAGTGGCCACTGGGGGAGGTTTTTTGGACAAGGAGGGATTTTTGGACAGAGGGGGGTTTTTAGGCAAAGAGGTGGAGGGAATAGCCTTGGAGGTTGATGCTACTCCGTTGGTTTTAGCCAACGCAGCGGAAACCGAATGCACAATGGGACCAGCCCCTGTCTTCTGGGAATTCTTTTGAGCAGGCTTCGGCGCAGATGCCGACACTGCTGAGGAAGAAGTGCCGTGCACCTGGGCTACATGAGTGGAATCACTCGGCCTTACCTGCTTTGCACTGGCCACAGGGGCAGTTATTGAGGCTTTCCCTGTAGCCAGTGTTTTGGCCGGCAGTGTCGACTGGTCCCCAGATGTTTGGCTCGCTGGGACCTCTTTAGCAACATTCCTGTCCGGGTTGATCTCACTAGGCTTAGGTTGCAATTTCAACAGAGTTTTCAGGGAGAAAAAGTTGTCCCTGGTTGCCTGTTCGAAATTGTCCAGTCTGTCCCCCAGGCTCTTGACTTGGTCAAGTAGAGGATTGAGCAGAGACTTTACCAGTTTCTCGAGAGACTCGAGAGAGGTACCCTGTTTTTGCGGGACTGGTGCTGCTGTAGCCAAGGGGGGAGGTGTCAGGGACTCAGCAGCGTGCTGGGGGGAGCTAGAATTCCTGGGGAGTTCCAGCTCTCCAGCATCTGAGTATGAGGTACCCCTATGAAGCTGTGTCCTAGAGCGCTTGTAGAGCATGGAGTGGCTTCCCTTCTGAATATTATTCCCCCTTTTCCTTTTCCTATGTACCCGTGAGGGTCTAGTCTGGGGCAGAGGTTGTCGGTCAGGTGTGGGAACAGTGGAAACAGTTTGAGACCTGTTGTCAGGAACGCTGGCTATAGGGTGAGAAGGACCAGGAACTATAACCTCGTTACAGCGACTGCTTGGGGAAGGGATAGATATAAGGCTTTCTATCCTATCTATTCCTGCCTCTAGCGCTACAATGTGTTGCTCGTCGGATGGGGGCCCAGGCGGAGATGCTGTAGGAATGAAAGTAGGTAGGGACAAGGCGTGTGCCGCAGCTCCCAAGGATGAACGCTTAGATGGAAGGAGGTCAAGTGAGAGGCGGCGTTCTGTCATAGCGATCTCCTTTTCAATGACGTTGGCCACCCTGGTGATGAATTTATCCATAGTGCCAATCATCGTGGAGCCCCCTAATGCACTTACACCACCACCCCTCAGGGCTTTGCCGGATCGAGTAGACATAATGAGAGTAGTGCCTGCAGTTGAGGTTCAAGGGCTTGGAACCGTGGCGGCAGATGAAAGTGGGGTGGCCCAGCCCAGCCTCTGCCGGCCACAGACGGCCCGCCCTCTGCCCGGGCTCCGCCCAGCGTCGCCCGCGCGCGTCCCGCGACGCGGAGGTCAAGGCTCCGCTTTGTAGCGCCTCCGGGCACGAAGACAGCGGGGACAGGAAGTCAGCGCAAAGCCCACTGGGAGCTGTAGTCTCCAGCCGCTCCTGGATGTCGATGGCGGCGAGACCTACAGCGTTGGCATCCCAGGGGCAGAAGCAGAGTGCTGGTGTCTGTTCAGGTAAGGTGCGGCACTTGAAATGACCTCCGCTCCACCGAGGTCAAGGCTCCGCTTTGTAGCGCCTCCGGGCGCGAAGACAGCAGGGACAGGAAGTCAGCGCAAAGCCCACTGGGAGCTGTAGTCTCCAGCCACTCCTGGATGTCGATGGCGGCGAGACCTACAGCGTTGGCAACCCAGGGGCAGAAGCAGAGTGCTGGCGTCTGTTCAGGTAAGGTGCGGCACTTGGAATGACCCCCTGTAGGCTTGTAGGGCTCCTGGGACATCAAGTCCTTCTGGATACCTTCAGCGTTACTCCGCCAACAAAGTTCAGGCAAAAGGTCCTTTGCACGCTGCGGCAGCCACGTGAGAAGCAGCAGCGCTTTTGAGCACTGATTGGCTCTTCCCCCAGGCGGCCGATTAGAGGCAGCGAGCACCCTGGGACATGGAGTCCCACCAGGGGTCGACGTTACTCCCCCAACAAAGTTCAGGCAAAAGGTCCTTTGCACGCTGAAGCAGCGCTTTTGAGCACTGATTGGCTCTTCCCCCACACCTGAGGCAGCTGATTAGAGGCAGATTAGAGGCAGAGAGCACCCTGGGACATGGAGTCCCACCAGGGTCGGGTGTGGCTGTTGGGATATCAAAACGAAGATTTATGGTGGGGTGAGCGGTGAGCGCAGATGTTGTGGCCCCCTGTGTCAAAGTTCCCACCAAGGTTTTAAAGATACCGCAGGCTGGACCCCCAAAAGCAGCTTCTGTCGTCCGGCATCAAAGCGCCGTCTGGCCTCTCTTGCCTTCCTCTCCTTACCTCCAGCAGGCTCCGTCCACACCTGGCAGGGAAAGCGGGGATGGCACATTTTGACACATGAGGGCACAGGATGGCATATGATGGCACAGAATGGCACAAGAGGACACACAATAGCACATGAGGGCAGAGGGTGGCACATGAGGGCACAGGATAGCATACAAAGGGCATAGGATAACACATGGAGGGACAGGATGGCAGATGATGGCACAGGATGGTGCATGAGGGCATAATAAGCCACATGATGGCACACGAGGGCACAGGATGACACAGGGTGATGTGTGTCTGGTAGTGCAGCCAGCCTTATGCCGTCATGTACTGCCTAGATGAAAGATGCTGTAATCTATGCTGTGTGTGCACCCCGCACCACCCTGTGTATTTAACACCACATGGTGCCCACCAGGTAGCCTGTTATTCAGACCTCACCAGGCTGAGGGGGCAGGAATGCCATCCTTTGGCCTTACCCTCGAAGTACAAACAGACACATCATCCCTGCTGAGCCCTCCCCTCCCCCACCCTGGAGCCAGCACCCCGCAGTCTGACTTACTTGATGTCCTGGTGCCAGGCCACGTAGGGGGCGCTGTTCCCTCGGCGGGGCACGTCGGAGGCCGGGTATTTACAGATGAACCTGGAGTCCAGCAGGACCACGTGGGGCCCCAGCACAGCTGTGATGGCCTGGAGGGTGTGGGGGTGGGTGGCGAGGCCCAGCACCCACGGCAGGCGCAGGTGGGCGTTGTGCAGGCTGTACTGGGCGTGCTCCTTCCCTGCAGGGTGAGAAAGGAAAAGACACACAGATGATGGACGGAATGCAAAGCAAATCAAACATTCACCCCCAGTCAAGAGGTCTGGGTTCAATCCATGTTTTTTTTGCTCACCTTGCCACCCCAGTTTAGACCCAGCCTACAGGGGACACAAGGAGGGGGGTTAGTCTCTACCCCGAGAGGCCTCTAAACGGAGGGGCTTATATATGGGAATGGTGGCACCGAGCAGCGCAGCAAAAAACATTCCTGCGCCGTCCTGCGCCACTGGAAAAGGCAGGAACGCACCGCATTTATCCAATACGGTGCATTGTTTTCCTTTCTCCCTGCGCTGGCGCCGTTTCTGCAGCCTAGTGTCAATGCTGGCACCCTTGCACCATGGTGCAGCACTGCCTGTGTTACAGCAGGATTGTTTCAGTGCAGGAGGGGACACCTTCCAGCATATAAGCAATCCATAGAGGCATTTTACTCTTTCTAGGTGAGCCGCAGAATGCAGCGCCGATGGAAAGTTAAAAACAAGTAGAAATAAAGATATTTCTCCTTTTTACAGCCACTGAAAATGCAAGCGGAGCCTACATGCAGGATGCACTGTTCCTAGGAGAAAATTATTCTCAAAAAGTAAACATATACTAAGACTCTATTGAATCAAAAAGTCTATACATTAGTATTGCCAACATAAATTTTATTTTACACAGTGATTATTCAGAAATTATACTGTGTTATTAACTCATCTTATGAATCATGCAATAAAGACTTTGCATAAATCTGTGTTACCATAGTTTATTAGTTAGTTTGTATAACATTCTACCAGTTTTGAAAATCTCTTCATTCATGTACGTGTACTTTGACATGTTTGTCACTTTTGTTTCCACTCTTACTATTGTGTTACTTATCCGATATAAATCCAACATCCGCTTCAACACGCGAGGGTTTATTTTTAGTAGCAACCCTTTCATGAGCTTCTCTTCGTTACCAGGCGTCAGTTATCACTACATTTCCCATCATCCCCGTTAGACTAACACACGTGTTCCATTTGAGAACTATTTTTATAACCCGTATGGTATCCCTCCGCAAAAATTTCTGCATTTGGATTCCACCTTCGCTTGATACGTCGCGTCTATACACCTTGCCGGTAAGACATAGTGCAGCGCTCGTTATCCGTAGTTACCATTTACCCTGTTCATCTTCTTAGCATGGTCTCTTTATTTATTTTCTTTGTAGAAGTCCACCATTAATATAGCCAGGAGCATTGCACGTTCACTTAAGAACCGGTAAGACTAAGTTCAGCGCTAATGTCTACTATAGTTACCTTGCACTCGGTGTAGCTCCTTAGCACTGTTTTGTATTTCTTTGTAGAATCCAACCTCAAATACTGCGAAGAGCATTCAACGCACATTGCATAATGTTTCTGTTCAAAGCATGAGTTACTGTTTCTAATCCGCCTATTGTCCTTTACGACACCAGGTATATATTTCCACATTTACAAATCGGAATTTGGTATTTCGCTTGCCAGTTATAACTCAGGGGACGTTCGCGTCCAGTGACTAACAGAACCTCTGTGATAGACCCTTTAGCATATAAAAGGCTTACAAATCGGTACGTTTTTGGTAACGCTGGCAGTTTTAGTGTTATTCCTATCAAACTAGTTTAGATATTCTTTAAAGCAAACCCTTCTTTTTGAGTATCGTATAGCTTATACTGTGTCCATTTATATCATTTTCTTCACAGTTTTTTAACGTGATAGATACCAGTGAAGACTCGGATATCGCATTATTTACCACCCTCCGACTGGTAGGTTCATTATTTCCCCTCATAGACTCTAACATGTATATCACAGCGATGTCATATGGATATATGTTGATTCATTCCCTTTGACCTTGACTGGAGGTTATGTTATAGACTGACAAGTTAAACATAGCATGTGCTCTGGTTTCAATTTTCTTTCACAGACCATGTATATACACATATGTTTTCCTTTGTGTTACTGTCCTTGAACAACGTGTGGTGTTTTATAACCAAGTACATTTTTATTGGATCATTTATTATTTGTATTTTCATTGATGTGGGCAACACATTAACATAGGATGATCGTCTTGTTGTTCCAAGCAGGGGTTATGTACAGTGATTCTTCTGTGAAATATAATTGATATGTTCTTACGTTTGTATGTTCACTAAATGTCAAATCATGAGAGCTATTTCTTTGTTCCTTCCTGTGTATAATGACTATTCATTCGCTGTTGAATTATTTTGATACATACATTTCTTTGTATTATATCTGTCCAGGTATTCGCCCCTGAAGAAGGGAACAGGGCTTCCCGAAATGCATCGGGCGACAACAAGAAACTACACACAATGTTATTGCTCCAAATGCACAACCTTGTAACATAGTGGTTTATAAGGACACACATATATTTGTATATTTGTATTTTTTTCATGCTATGAACCACACAGATTTATGCAAAGTCTTTATTGCATGATTCATAAGATGAGTTAATAACACAGTATAATTTCTGAATAATCACTGTGTAAAATAAAATTTATGTTGGCAATACTAATGTATAGACTTTTTGATTCAATAGAGTCTTAGTATATGTTTACTTTTTGAGAATAATTTTCTCCTAGGAACAGTGCATCCTGCATGTAGGCTCCGCTTGCATTTTCAGTTTCTGTGTTTGTACTATGTAGCCAACATAGTCTAGCAGTTTGCACCCTTGGTTTACTTTGCTAAATTGTTATAAATTTGAGTGCTCCTCTTTACTTTGTAATTGTATATCCTTTTTACAGCCACCATACACAAGACACAAGCAACATAAAGCAGATACAGCCACCATACACAAGACACAAGCAACATAAAGCAGATACAGCCACCAGACGCAAGATACAAGCAACATAAAGCAGATACAGCAATCATACTCTTGACACAGCCACCAGACACAAAATACAAGCAACATAAACAGATACACCACCAGACACAAGATACAAGCAACATTAAGCAGATACAGCCACCAGACACAAGATACAAGCAACATAAATCAGATACAGCCACCAGACACAAGATACAAGCAACATAAATCAGATACAGCCACCAGACACAAGATACAACAACATAAATCAGATACTGCCACCAGACACAAGATACAAGCAACATAAATCAGATACAGCCACCCGACACAAGATACAAGCAACATAAATCAGATACAGCCACCAGACACAAGATACAACATAAATCAGATACTGCCACCAGACACAAGATACAAGCAACATAAATCCGATACAGCCACCCGACACAAGATACAAGCAACATAAAGCAGATACAGCCACCAGACACAAGATACAAGCAACATAAATCAGATACTGCCACCAGACACAAGATACAACAACATAAAGCAGATACAGCCACCAGACACAAGATACAACAACATAAAGCAGATACAGCCACCCGACACAAGATACAAGCAACATAAATCAGATACTGCCACCAGATACAAGATACAAGCAACATAAATCAGATACAGCCACCAGACACAAGATACAAGCAACATAAAGCAGATACAGCCACCAGACACAAGATCCAAGCAACATAAATCAGATACAGCCACCAGACACAAGATACAAGCAACATAAATCAGATACAGCCACCAGACACAAGATACAACAACATAAATCAGATACAACCACCAGACACAAGATACAGGCAACATAAATCAGATACAGCCACCAGACACAAGATACAAGCAACATAAATCAGATACAGCAATTCTGGGGATACACGAAAGTAGGTTGCTTGGAGGTGCAGAGGGAACCTCGTGCACATGAGGTGTGAGACACGTGGAAAGTGTTGTGTGGAGTGACCAGTTATTACATCTAGGCGCCTGACCTTGTTTGTTGCAGTTTGATATAGCGCAAACTCGACCCAAGATATTGGAGCCTTTCACATGAGCACCAGATACCTTACCGGAGGACGCATTCATTTTTGGGAGGCACAGTGAGGTTCAGTGATTTGCCCAGAATCACAGGATGCCGAGCCAACGCCGACACTCGAGCCTTGTTCCCCAGCTCCGTAGTCGGCAACTGTGGCCGTTACGCCTCATCCTTGTCATAAATACACAAACATTCCAAGGACAGGAACACAGCGTCCATCAAGTAACCCTTCAACCGATGGAGGAACACGACACACGCATCTCCCCAGCCAGTGGGGGCTGTAAACTTGACCTCAGTGCCAGTAAGGCCTGGCCCAGGGGAAGGGCAGAGTCGAGGCATCCATTGCTCGAGACAGATGTGCTGTGAACCGCCTGGGGGCACTCGCCACTGTCCGGGTTCAAGGCTGGGTGTTGTTTCCTGCTGTTAATGTCCATTGTGATAGCAACAGAGTGAAACAATTAGCCACCTCTGCCTGCTATTAACAGGGGAGGGGTCCCCCCAGAATAGAGCCCAGGGGTGCACTGGCCACAGTGGCGAGTGGGACTTCCCCGTGGCTGCTGCAGTGTGGGGGGTTTACACCTGCAGGGAAGTGACACTTCCTCTCTGGGGTACAGTGGAAACCCCCCAGGCTGCCTTGGGGCGTATTCCCTCCAAACTTGTTTAAGAAAGGTTCTCACTCCACAACCCAAACCCCCTGCAGAGGGCGCTTCTTGCTTTTTATTGGCTGTAACATGGATCTGGTATAACACGCTATTGATGCCGTGACGTCAGTCCCGAAGGCTGATCTGGGTGATCGATCGAGTGGCTATGAACGGCGACCCCTGCTTTCTTTTTAAGGAAATGTTTCAGTTGAAAGGCGAGCAAAATGCTGCTGCTGGGCGGGGGGTTACTGTTACGACTCTATATCATAAGCCAGTAGCAATCGGAAAGGGACTGCTGTTGCCATGATAAAACAAGCATTGAAAATGCAATAGGGAGAGGATATGGCCTTATGGCTAAAGTTGCCGACGTTGGAGCTGGGGAACTGGGTTTGAGCCTCGGCAGCGGCATCCCGTGATTCTGGGTAAATTATTGAGTCTACCCGTGCCTGCCGAAAACAAGATGTCCGTCTAAAAGTGAAAGCGGGCATAGTGCGCTGCAAATACAAAACAAGCTGTGGCCAGGGTTTAAGTGAGCCGGGTCTGATTGGTACTGAGCACCGGCAGTTTTTAGGTCTCGCTGAGCCAATGCGCTTGTGCATTGCTGGCGAGATTATAGTAAGGGGAAAAGTAAAGTCTACCAAAGACCTTTGGATTGCGGTTTATGGCCAGTGCATGTGAGGCATTTAAGCGCAAAGCTGGAATCTGGCATCGACTTGAAAGCAGCAGACTGCTTACGCCGGCGCGTGCTCGGCCTCACTTCCTGCTTCCCCTCTTACTTGCGTTATCGCTCACACCCCATATGCTCGTTCCCTCCCACCCTTGATGTATGCACGTGCACGCCATCGCCAGCCACATAACACACCAGCATTTGTCTGTGGCTCGGCATCAGACTTCAAAGGCTGCCGCTCCCCCGCCCCCCACGTGCACATAGCAGACCACCATTTGTCTGTGCCTCGGCATCAGACTTCAAAGGCTGCCGCTCCCTTATACCACTATTTTAGTATATGGTTTAGTGTCTGTCCCCTCTGCTTTCAGGTCCTCGTCATCTTCAATCCACCCTTGGATCCACCCAGAAACTTCTCTCCTAGTCGCCTGCAGCATCTTTCTTCCAGGCTACATAGGATTCGTCAACGAAACGCGACACACTTTGACACCTTTGCACCCGCTTCCTGTGGGTGAGATAACGCGAGTACTTCGGTGCTCCTGTGGGTATTGACTATCCAACTGTCTAGGTTTTAAGTAACTTTCACCGAGTCCAGTTAGAAGTTCCCTAAAATAACTAGTTTTCTTCTTTTACGTTCCCATTCATTCTCTATGGTAACGTGCGTGTGTGTTTAGATACTGCACACACATCTCGTGGGTCTCCTGCTTCCTAACTCTTGGTAGCTCAGCATAGCCCCAGCGATTCCCTAGGCCTATTCACTTTCCGTGTAGTGGTCCTTATACCACGACTTTAGTATATGGTTTAGCGTGCCCCTAGGGCCCTACTGTATTTTGTGCAACTTATTGTATTTTAATCAAATATCTTGTATTTTGCTTGTGCCTCTGACCTCATAAAGAGTTCAGAGGGTTGGTCTAGTAATAAATAACATATATGTTTTATATATATCCTGTGTGGTGTCCTTTCATTTGGTATTAAAGGGGTTACATATGGTAAAACAGCTGGCTTCACATGCTCTCTTGAGTTCAGCCTCAGACCTAAGACTGCTTTGTCCATGCTACCACTAGGAAAGCTGGTCTATAAGGTTGACTTTACAACCATCACCATAAGGGTTGTTTGGACTGGTGCAAGGTGCTCACTAGAATAGTGAACATCATATACCAGGCCAACTTCTCACATACTGTTCATTCATCCCCTTTCTATGCTCATCCTTTCGCGCGCCATTGCCTGTGTATGCTCAACAGGTTGTTGCACTTAAACACCCCGCACCCGCCTCAGTGGTCTGTGTTTTCTTTCACTACTATGTGACTCTTGATTCCTTCTGTCTGCTTGTTCAGCCCTCCACACTCTTCTCCTCCCATCTGTGTCTGGCTCCCCACGGTCACTCCTTTTGCTTTTTCTCTGGACATGCTCTGAGAGTGAGGCTCTGTTTGCTCACTTGATCTTCGGCTGCGCACAGTATGAACTCTGCTATGCGCCACATTTGAAAATATATTGACTTACCTTTTGAGGCTATTAGCAGTAAAAATGCAAAACTTGATTTGTACTGTGTGAAATACATATCCTACAGTGTAGCAACTCGCAATGTGTCTTGACATCTGCACAACTAAGAATTTCTTTCTAGGTTAGCCAATCAGACTTGTCAGGACACCGAAGTACAGAATCTTGCAGTGTTAGGTGTGTGCACAAACTAGTATGGGTTATGAAGAGTGGAACTCTCATACTTTGTGCTAGCCCAGGATGCTTGTTTCCAGTCCAGGGAAGACATGGTTTGGCAGTTCGCCCTCACTCTATCTATCTCCCACACTCTATCTTTTGCCCTCACTCTATCGGCCTCACCCTATCTATCTATCGGCCTCACTCTATCTATCGGCCGCACTCTATATATCGCCCTCACTCTATCTATCTATCGCCCTCTAGCTATCTATCACCCTCACTCTATCTATTGCCCTCACTCTATCTATCGCCCTCACTCTATCTATCTATCGCCCTCACTCTATCTATTGCCCTTACTCAATCTATCTATTGCCCTCACTCTATCTATCTATTGCCCTCATTTTATCTAGGCATCACTATCAGAGGCATCACAGAGCTGCTTGCCTTTAGGAAGGCCCTGAAAACGTGGCTATTTAACCCTGTGATTAGGCCTTAGGAGGATATCTGACATAGTGCCAGGAAGCCCTTGGGCAGCAGTGCGCTCTATAAATATCACTAGCATAACATAACATAACATAACATAACATCCATCTATTGCTCTCACTCCAGCGCCCTCTATCCATCGCCCTCACTCTATCTATCGCCTTCACTCTAGCTATTGTCCTTATTCTATCTATCACCCTCATTCTATCTATCACCCTCACTCTATCTATCGCCCTCACTCTATCTATCTATCGCCCTCACTCTATCACCCTCACTCTATCTATCGCCCTCACACTATCTATCCATCTATCGCCCTCACTCTACCTATCTATCCCACTCACTCTATCTATCGCCCTCACTATATCTATCACCCTCACTCTATCTATCGCCCTCACTCTTTCTATCTATCGCCCTCACTCTATCTATCTATCCCCCTCACTCTATCGCCTTCACTCTATCTATCGCCCTCACTCTATCTATCGCCCTCACTCTATCTATCGCCCTCACTCTTTCTATCTATCGCCCTCACTCTTTCTATCTATCGCCCTCACTCTTTCTATCTATCGCCCTCACTCTATCTATATATCGCACTCACTCTATAGCATCACTCAGGGGCACCACAACATCAGTATGCGCCACCACAACATCACTCAGTGCCACCACAGCATCAATCTGTGCAACCATTCAACAACAACTGGTTCAAATATGTTCTCTCAAAGTTTTAATCTTTATTACAAATGTCACAAAAAGATGTAAATATTTCACTTCTGTCCTTGGATTTTCGTCACAATAAAATACACACAACATAATCTTCACAAAAGTTATTTACAAAAGTTTAAGCTATTGCCGTTGTAAATTACAATAACTTTTATTTAAGTTAAAAAAAAATTAGAAGCCATTGTTATTTGTAATACCAATACATCGAAGTCACGTAAACAGAACACATTTATTTATTTAGAAAGTTTTATATACTGTGAACAAGACCCTTGCGGGTATCAGAGCGCTTTACAAGGTAAGTGTCTTAGATACACAAGTACAAGGTAAATAATATAAAGCTCAATACTAGTCAATGATGGTGTAAACACCCTATCGTAGATACATAGGTATATGGTGCAAAACAAAACGTTCCATGAAGAACTTTTCTCTAGGCTCCAGATATTGCAAAATACTGCCGCAAGATTGGCTCTGAAGGGTCCGGGAAGAGGCTCCGACGATTGTTCCGCGGGGGAGGAACCGACATTAAAAGACCTCATGGCGGCTATCACTGGGGTCCGGACGTCCCTGGGCCAGAAGATGGAGACTCTTAATAACAAGCTGGACACTGTTTCAATAGAAATGGGGCTGATCAGGGCAGACCATTCGAAGGCGAACGAGAAAGTTAAATCGCTGGAAGTCAAAACAACAAGCCTTATTGATGATGTGAACCAGCTGCAGCAGGAGGTGCGTGATCTTAGGTCCTCTAGGGAGTCTACTGATCGTCGGCTTGATGAATACAAAGGGCGGGCTCGACGCAACAATGTTCGCATCCTGGAAGTGCCGGAGAAGGCGGAGGGGCAGACAACGGATCTGTTTATGGAGAACCTCATCCTCAATCATCTTAAATCTAAGGGCCTCAGTAAGCTTTTTATGGTGGAACGTGCCCACAGGGTACTGGGTGGCAGGCCTCGGGTTGGGGCGAACCCAAGACCGATCATTGCTTGAGTCCTTAACTTTCATGACCTGGATGCTATCCTGCAAGCGGCTCGTGCAGCGGATCCCCTGGAATTCGAGAATGCAACTCTTCTGTTCTTTCCGGACTTTAATCAGGCGGCGCAGAAGCAAAGACAGAGGTTCTTATCGATCAAGAAGAAACTGAGAGACAAAGGCATAAGGTACACCATGATGTTTCCTGCCCGCCTTCGAGTGGAACTTGATGGGAAGGCCTAGTTCTCTGATAATCTTGATGTGGCTGCGGACTGGTTGGATAGTGTTCAGTGGCCGGACCGGGAGTCCTGCGATCAGGGGGAAGCCGATGAACAATGACTTGGTTTAGCGTGAGGTCATCTGGGGGCTGTAGATAGTTGTTTCGGGGGACGTTTCAGCGGGGGCTAGCGATAGGAGTTCCTGCAGATCTGTGCTTATATTGTTTTGGGGATGCTTTATGGTGCGGGTATATCCACAAAGCGTTTGGGGAGGGGGAGATGGTGGGCCCGCTCGTAATCCCTCCTCTGTTTTCTACTTTTAGATTTTTGTAGATTAGCTGGGGGTGACAGGCACACTGCTAGTTGGGGATGAGCGTAAGCTGTATGCAAGGGTGCAGGGAGGGGGATGGGTGGGTTTTCGGGGTTTGTTTTTGTTTTATTGTATGGTTTTTTTTTTACACTGGGTGCCGTCAGTCGATTCTGTAACGTCTTGGTATTGTGATGTCCTCCGTTAAAAGGGTGGTTGGGATTTCTGCACCGAGTTGGAATGTGAATGGGCTTGGGGATAAGATCAAGAGAGGTATGGTTGGCCAGTTGATCCGGAGGCACTCCCCAGATGTGGTGTTATTGCAGGAGACTCACCTCATGGGAAAGCGATGCATGGCACTACAAATAGGGGGATACAAATTGGTCGCTCATGCTGGTTTCACAACTGGGTCGAGAGGGGTTGGGATTTTGGTCAAGAACTCCTTCCCGCTGGCCATCCAGGCCACATGGACCGATAATAGGGGTAGATATGCTGGGATTTCGGGACCATGGGAAGGGAGGACTGTGACCTTTTTGTCTGTTTATGTCCCACTGGCCCTTCAGACCGATACTTTTCAGGACCTGTGCAAGATGTTTTTTGACGTTGCCTGTTGGGGTGTTGGTTGTTGGCGGTGATTTCAATGCAGTTATGAATGGTGAAGCTGATAGGTGTCCGGCTCTGGCTTTGTTGCCGTCCCGGAGATGGTTGACCGACTTTGTGGAAACTACTGGTCTGATTGATGAGTGGAGGCTTATAAATCCCGGTGAATCTCAATATACACACGTTTCGACAGCACACAAGTCCCTTTCCAGGATAGATTATGTCTTGGTGCCTGCGGCACAGGCGGTTTGGATCCGGGAGGTGAGGCACTTGGCTACGGGGTCTCGGATCACTCGCCGGTCTGGATTTGTTTGGACCTCAGCGGGCGTGACGTGGCTAGAACTGCACCTATTAGCGCTTGGCGGTTGCGGGACCCTGCAGCTAAAAAGGAGATTGTGCGTGTTGCTGATAGTTATTTTCAAGAAAACGTCGGTACGGTGGACTCAAAATGTTCCCTGTGGGAAGCCTACAAAACGGTCCTCAGAGGGAAATTACTCTTGTTTATTTCCGTGAAGAAGAGGGAGGGCCGTGCTGAGGTTGACAGAGTGGAAGCACACCTGTTAGCGCTAGAACGGGAGGTGTCGCTTGACTCCACCCCGGAGGGATTGCACCGCCTGCGCCTCCTTAGAGATGAGTATAGGAGCTTGGCTCGTGATAGGGCGAAGACACAACTGGCGGACACCCAGAGCAGGGTGTACGAGCATGGAGATGTGGCCGGGAAGTTGATAGCCTGGCTGGAAAAGGGGGAATGGGCGTCGCGGTTGGTACCGGTACTGCAGCCCGTCGGCTCGGATAAAATAACAGACCCGCAGGAGATTGTGTGTTTTTTTTTTTAAACATTTTTATTTAAAGGTGACACAAGCATTTTAAACACATACAGACTACTTCGTTTAACAGAAATTCCAGAGTCTGCGTAAATATTACAAGAAGCAGTAAAAGAAGAAAGAAAAAGAAAGAATAGAATGAGTAAATGAAATTACAAAATAGTAAGAAGAGACAGGGCTCAATTTCACATTAATTCAATTCACAAATAGGAAACAAGCAGCCCCAAATTCTATCTATTTTAACCAGTGCTTTAGCACCTCTTTTCCTAGCTAACAGTAGTTCCATATGATGTATCTCTGACACCAAGCACCACCATTCGTTTGCATGAGGTGATTGTTCCACTATCCATGCTCGAGCTATGACCAGCCTTGCACATGCTAATAGAATAAAAATTAAGTCTTGAAATGGAGAAGAGTTAAGTTACAAGCCTAAAAGGATCATGTCTGATGATAATGGTACCTCGATTAGTTGTTTTGATCTCAGAATATTTTCTATGCTGTCCCAGAATGGAGTGAGAACAGGGCAGAGAACCAGCATATGTTCTAAATCAGTAGCCTGAGTATGACATTTTGGGGATTTGGTACGATCATTGAAAACGTTGTTGGGGGCCCATTTACTTATTTGTAAAGGGGTATAGTAAAGTTGACATATCGTTTTATATGCTTGGAGTTTTAAGCTTGAAGAGAGGACTAATGTATCAATTTTGTTTAAAAAAGAGGAAATGTCATTTGAACAAATACCGGTCGTAAACCGTAGAGCCCATTTCTGTGCTAATTTGGGACAATCATCTATCTTGCCTTCAATAAAGCATTTGTATCCTTGACTAATGGTATTTTTCTTGTTCCCCACTCCTTTCTACATGCACAGCCATAAGTCTGAGTCAACAATCTCTTTAAGGTTTATTTTCCCTATAAGGAAATCGCGTATTTGTATATACTTAAAATAAGTATTTGCAGGTAATTTATATAATAGCCTAAGTGAATCAAAGTCCAAGAAACCTGATGACCCATATAGGTCCCCCAATCTTACTATGCCTCGGTTCGCCCATATTTTACATCCTGAATCACTAAAGATACTTGGTAATCCCGGATTATTCAAAAGGGAATGATAGAATGATGCTTTCTTCTGAGTCATTACCATCTTCCATATGCTGATTATATCTTTCGCAGTCTTGAACTTAACTCTTTTAAAATAGTTCGGGTCATTATTTCTGGCCAAAAATTGTAAGGAATCTAATCCTAACATAAATTGGTGGAAGAAATATGGGTTACTAGAATTAAACAAGCTCTGTAACCGTCCCAAAAATGATGCAAATAGTAAATTCAGATGTCTGATGCTTGTGGATGTCTGATGCTTGTGTATGTCTGTTGCTAGTTGATGCCTGATGCTTGTGGATGTCTGACGCTTGTGGATTTTCTGATGTTTGTGAATGCTTGAAGCTTTTGCATGCCTGACACTTGTGCATACCTGACGCTTGAGGATGCCTGACGCTTGTGGATGCCTGACGCTTGTGGATGTCTGATGCTTGTGGATGTCTGATGCTTGTGGATGTCTGATGTTTTTGGATGTCTGATGCTTGTGGATGTCTGTTGCTTGTGGATGTTTGATGCTTGTGGATGCTTGATGCTTTTGGATGCCTGACGCTTGTGGGTGTCTGATGCTTTTGGATGTCTGTTGCTTGTGGATGTCTGATGCTTGTGGATGTCTGATGCTTATGGATGCCTGATGCTTGTGGACGCCTGATGCTTGTGGATGTCTGATGCTCCTGGCTGTCTGATGCTCCTGGTTGTCTGATGTTTGATGCTTGTGGATGCCTGATGCTTGTGTATGTCTGATACTTGAGGACGTCTGATGCTTGTGGATGTCTGTTGCTTGTGGATGTGTGACACTTGTGGATATCTGACGCTTGTGGAGGTCTGACTTTTGTGAATGCTTGATGCCTTTGAATGTCTAATGCTTGTGGATGCCTGATGTTTGTGGATGTCTGATGCCTGATGTTTGTGGATGTCTGACGCTTGTGGATGTCTGACGCTTGTGGATGCCTGACGCTTGTGGATGCCTGATGCTTGTAGATGTCTGATGCCTGACGCTTGTGGATGTCTGACGCTTGTGGATGTCTGATGCTGGTGGATGTCTGATGCTTGTGGATGTCTGATGCTTGTGGATGTCTGTTGCTTGTGGATGTCTGTTGCTTGTTGATGCCTGATGCTTGTGGAGGCGTGTGGATGTCTGACGCTTGTGGATGTCTGACGCTTGTGGAGGTCTGATGCTTGTGGATTTCTGATGCTTGTGAATGTCTGATTCTTGTGGATGTCTGTTACTTGTGGATGTCTCTTGCTTTTTGATGCCTGATGCTTGTGGATGCTTGTGGATGTCTGATGCTTGTGGATGTCTGATGCTTGTGGATGTCTGATGCTTGTGGATGTCTGATGCCTGATGCTTGTGGATGTCTGATGTTTGTGGATGTCTGATGCTGGTGGATGTCTGATGCTTGTGGATGTCTGATGCTTGTGGATGTCTGATGCTTGTGGATGTCTGACGCTTGTGGATGTCTGATGCCTGATGCTTGTGGATGTCTGATGTTTGTGGATGTCTGATGCTGGTGGATGTCTGATGCTTGTGGATGTCTGATGCTTGTGTATGTCTGTTGCTTGTGGATGTCTGTTGCTTGTTGATGTCTGATGCTTGTGGATGTCTGATGCTGGTGGATGTCTGATGCTTGTGGATGTCTGATGCTTGTGTATGTCTGTTGCTTGTGGATGTCTGATGCTTGTGGATGTCTGATGCTTGTGGATGTTTAATGCTTGTGGATGTATGTTACTTGTGGATGTCTTTTGCTTGTTGATGCCTGATGCTTGTGGATGCTTGTGGATGTCTGACGCTTGTGGATGTCGAACGCTTGTGGATGTCTAATGTTTGTGAATGCTTGAAGCTTGTGCATACCTGACGCTTGTGGATGCCTGACGCTTGTGGATGCCTGATGCCTTTGGATGTCTGATGCCTTTGGATGTCTGATGCGTATGGATGGCTGACGCTTGTGGATGTCTGATGCCATATGTTTGTGGATGTCTGAAGCTTGTGGATGTCTGAAGTTCGTGGGTGTCTGATGCTTGTGGATGTCTGTTGCTTGTGGATGTTTGATGCTTGTGGATGCTTAATGCTTTTGGATATCTGTTGCTTGTGGATGTATGATGCTTGTGGATGTCTGATGCTTGTGGATATCTGATGCGTGTGGATGCCTGATGCTTGTGGACGCCTGATGCTTGTGGATGTCCTATGCTCCTGGTGGTCTGATGCTTGTGGATGCCTGATGCTTGTTTATTTTTGATGCTTGTGGATGCCTGATGCTTGTGTATGTCTGATGCTTGTGGACGTCTGATGCTTCTGGATGTTTGTGGATGTCTGATGCTTCTGGATGTCTGATGCTTCTGGGTGTCTGATGCCTGATGCTTGTGGATATCTGATGCTTGCGTATGTCTGATGCTTGTGGACGTCTGATGTTTCTGGGTGTCTGATGCTTCTGGATGTCTGATGCCTGATGCTTGTGGATGTCTGTTGCTTGTGGATGTCTGTTGCTTGTGGATGTCTGTTTCTTGTTGATGCCTGATGCTTGTGGGTGCTCGTGGATGTCTGACGCTTGTGGATGTCTGATATTTGTGAATGCTTGAAGCTTGTGCATGCCTGACTCTTGTGCATGCCTTACGCTTGTGCATACCTGATGCTTGTGGGTGCCTGACGCTTGTGGATGCCTGACGCTTGTGGATGCCTGACGCTTGTGGATGCCTGATGCCTTTGGATGTCTGATGCTTGTGGATGGCTGACGGTTGTGGATGTCTGGTGCCTGATGTTTGTGGATGTCTGACGCTTGTGGTTGCCTGACGCTTGTGGATGGCTGACGCTTGTGGATGGCTGACGCTTGTAGATGGCTGACGCCTGTGGATAGTTGACGCTTATGGATGCTTGTAGCTTGTGAATGCCTGATGCTTGTGCATCCCAGACCCTTTTTGGATGCCTGACGCTTGTGGATGTCTGATGGGTGATGCTTGTGGATGCCTAGTACTTGGACACTACTATGCTGTGTTCCAGTAGCCCATGTTTAGTGAACTCTGTCATTGGTGGCTATTTACAACATTTATTCAAGGGGGACGGCAGGGGGATAAACATCAGAGGTAATCTCTGCTCTTGACCATCAGCTTGAGGCCCTCCCAACACAGTTGTCTATTATAGTAGGTGGAGATTTCAATACTACTTTTGAACCTTTTGGACAAGAGGATCAATTTCTTGCTGCTGAGGAGGACAGTAAATGGATCGTCCCTCAGCTTGAATTACCAGCCGTAATTAGATGGTCAGCTGTAGCCATACAGTTCAAGGCCTTATGCTTAGTGAGAGGGCTTAGAGCAGCAAATGGGTGCACCCTGTCTGACCGCCTGGGAGAAAATACATTTGATAATGGCAGGTATTCCAGCCGCATAGATTACTTTCTGGTGGATATAAGAGGATGGCACTGTCTGATAGATATGACTGTTAAAAATAGGATGGAAAGTGACCATAATCCACTTTGTATGGAATTTCTAGCACAAAAGGGACTAGAAAACCGGGGCGTGGGAAAGTCACCCTAGATATCGTTGCCTCTAATAACATGCGTCACATTAAATGGGGTATATTCATTGAGAACCCTGAGAAGTTGGAGGTCCTTAAAAATATGGTCGTTGAAGAAGTGGCTAATTTAAACACTCACATGAGTAAGCAAGACTTTCCCCAAATAATGCTTGAGGCACATACCCACTTTTTCACAAAACTCCAATTGATCTTCAGGAAGATTATAAAACCAGATAAGGGAAACAAAAGACAACCCAAGGTGGGGTGGTATAACAATGCTTGTAAATTAGCCCGTCAAAACCTGAGCACAGAAATAAGATGTAGGAATCCCTTAGGTGTGAGAAAGGCAAGGGAGACATATAGGCAAGCTCAGAAAGTAGCAAAGAAACAGTGGGATGAGGATCAGTGGCGTGATCTGAAATCAGCCTGTGAAGCAAAGGACTCAAAACAATGTTGGGCCATTGTTAAGTGGGATAGAGGAGGTGAAGCTGAACCCCCTCAAAACAATGTTGCCAAACAACAATGGGTAGATTTTTTCAGACCCCAATACGCTTGTAGCCCAGCTGAAGAAGAGTGTCCTCTACCCTCAACTATTTTTTATCAAAGTCAGCTTTTCACAACTAAAGATGTCAATTTAGCGTTAGACTGTGTGACTGGGGGAAGAGCTCCAGGCATGGATGGCATCCCAGCTGCCGTGTTTTTAAGTGATAGATCGTCTTGGTGCCAGTACTTTGAGTGTTTAGCTAACTCTGTGGCTAGGGGTGCGCCAATCCCATCTTCATGGAAAGGCGCTGAAATAATTCCGGTTTTTAAAAAGGGTGACAAATCTCTACCCAGTAATTATAGACCTATCAGTCTTATAGACTCAGCCCAAAAACTTATAGTTCGTTTAGTGCAAAATAAATTGCAAATATGGATAGAAGAACACAATATTTTGTCCCCATATCAAGCTGGCTTTTGACCATGTATTAGTTCAATTGACCAGGTCTTTTACTTCATAGCACTTTACTGGAGGAATGTGGCCTTAACCAATGGGACACTTTACGAGGTCTTTGTAGACCTGAAATCGGCTTTCGATTTAGTCCCCGTTCCAAACTTTGAAGGGTTCTCGCTGAAGCAGGGATGTCCCCGGAACTATTGACTCTACTTGTCCGCCTGTAGGAGAACAACTACACCAGAATCAGATGGGGGGCACAGGGTGAGGTGACCAACTCATTCCCTGTCGAGCGTGGTGTTCGGCAGGGGTGTGTTCTGGCACCCACGCTGTTTTCATTATACATCAACGGCATAGTGGATCATCTTAGCCGTTCCCCCACTGATGCTCTCGTTTTAGCTGGGGCCCGCGTGCCTGTTCTCATGTTCGCGGACGACACGTTGATTGTTTCCCGGACCCCGAGTGGGCTCCAGAAGGCTGTGAATGCTTTTGGAGAATTTTGTCAACTGTGTGGACTTGAGATAAACACCTCAAAAACCAAGTTCATGTTCCTGAATCAGCGGAAAACATTCAAAGGTACAATTAATTTTAATGGAACTCCACTAGAGCAGGTAGAGGCATTTACGTATTTAGGAATATCTCTCCAGAGTAACATGAGCTGGAAAAGTCATGTTGACATGGCTGTTCTAAAATTCCATCAGCTTGCGGGTGCCTTAGCCATCAAGCATAAAGCTTCTTTTACCAAGCCAATTACACCTGCCTTAGAGATCTACAATATGAAGGTTATAAGCGCCTCTTTGCATGGTTCAGAACTATGGGGATTTAATTATTTGAACCAACTAACAAAGGCGGAGAATACATTTCTACGCTGTTTAGTCGGGGTCCCCCAAAGTACTCCCACTGTTCCGCTTTTATATGATCTTAGCAGGAAAAAAATTGAGGATATAGCATGGTTACGGCCTCTATTATATTGGAGACGTATCTGGTCAACCCCAGAACTAGCTCACTATGCCCTTGCATTAAAGGATATTATCAGGGCAGATCGTTTTCATTCTATACCATGGCTTAAAGAGATAAGGGGTTTATTATCAAAGCTGGAACTTGACCACCTATGGGAAGACTCAGACGTCTAAGGTTCCCATCAAAAATAAATCTGAAAAAAAAAGTATTGGGAAATGATTTGGATGTCCGCCCATAGTACCTGTGTAAACACTAATTTAACTGGACGTTTCCTTGAATGTAAACCTCGTCCACTCTGTGAGACTTATTGGGATAATATAGAGGGTCCGTTTGACCGAAAACTGTATTTCCAGTTTAGAACTGGGACTCTTCCTGTAAAAGCTTTTAGCTATAAATGGTCAGCAACCCGGGATGATAAATGTCACAACTGTAAAGATCTGACTGAGAACATAGCCCATATGTTGTTTGTATGTCCCCTTTATACAAGCCCTCGTCGTAAGTGGCTAAAACCAACGTGTATTAACTTGGGCACCCGGAGGTATATTGAGGCTCTAAGGATATTAGAGTCAGATTGTTCACCCTGTATAGCGATTGCTGTTGCGAAATTTTTAAGGTGGGCTTGGATTATACGCACTTGCACTTTACAGTCCCTAGAAGCTAGCTAAAGAACTCTAAGACATCCAAAAAAACAAGAACGATCTTCATTTTATGCATAATTTTAGTTGTTTAAAATACTCTTTTAAAATGTTTAATTCTGTAAATGACAGCAATTAAGATTTAATATACTTTTTAACATTGAATTTTGCTATGTAATATTTATAGTGTTTGTGATGGGATGTATACCCTGCTTTTATGACATGCTGTCGAATAAAGCTTTGAAAATTGAATTGAACTCTGTCATTATGCCACCTTTTACACTTCCTTTGCAAAATCTTTGAAAGCTCAAAATTCATTAAGTTGTAAAGGTTTCCTGCAAACAAATTAAATTGCAAAAGCTAAGAAGTGAGACATCTACCACCTTTGCCTCTGCTTCCCAGCAATGTTCCACAAGAGCAATTTCTACCACAGTAGTTTTAGGTCTGTAAACCACAGTACAAGTACAAGTGCTGATCCTAGAACCTTACTCTTAGAGTAGTCTTTTCACTGTTCAGTTTGTCAATAAAATACAGTGCAGATAATGTTTCTGCCAAATATGGCGCAATTGGTTTTATGGTCATCTTAGGCTACTGCCGAGCACAGGCTAGGGGGTACAGGAGAGTAAAATGTATTGCCCAAACGTGGGACGTCAGTTAATTTAATGATCCAGAAAAATACAATGTACTTGTTAAATCTGCAGAATATCTTAAGCGTTCAGCAAAAAATGCCTCATCCCAGGCCCAATCAGAAAGGCAGACACTGCTAGCAGGGACTGGCAAAGACAATAGGTCTGCCTGTTTTCATTTACGCATATGTTTTAGTTATGTGATACGTCTAGATACAACAGACAGCTCAAAGGAGCATTCAAATACAGCGCAAGTGGCACGTTTGATGCACAAGATTTTAGTTAACAGGTTTAAAGCTATGCACCAAATTACATAGCAAAACCAAAGGAAATGATGGACGGAGCATTGACAATACAAGCACTCACCCCCAGTCAACTGATCTGGCTTTAATCCATCACCGTTCTTTAGCCCACTCTGCCACCCCAGTTCAGACATGGCCACATGCAAATCAGTCTGACCCTGTGCCTCATAGGAACAGTCCAGCCCGAACTGCCAAGCCTTGCCTTCCCTGGACCGGAAACAAGCTACCGATGACCGGTTTCTGGCATTTCAGCCTTCTTCAGCCCGGCTTGCTTGAATCCAGCGGCAAAGTGAGCAAGGGACTCACGTCTGAGCATACCCTGCCAACTTTTGGCAAACAAAGAAAAACCAAAGAAAATGATGGACGGAGTATTGACAATGCAAGCACTCACCCCCAGTGAACTGATCTGGGTTTAATTCATCACAGTTCTTTAGCCCACTCTGCCACCCCATTTTAGACGTGGCCCTATACAGATCAGTCTGACCCTGTGCCTCATGGGAACAGTCCAGCCCGAACTGCCAAGCCATGCCTTCCCTGGACCGGAAACAAGCTGCCGAGGACCGGTTTCTGGCATTTCAGCTTCTTCAGCCCGGCTTGCTTGAATCCAGTGGCAAAGTGAGCAAGGGACTCATGTCTGAACATGCCCTGCCAACTTATGGCGAACAAAGAAAAACCAAAGGAAATGATGGACAGAGCGTTGACAATATAAGCACTCACCCCCAGTCAACTGATCTGGGTTTAATCCATCACCGTTCTTTAGCCCACTCTGCCACCCCAGTTCAGACATGGCCATATACAGATCAGTCTGACCCTGTGCCTCATGGGAACAGTCCAGCCCGTACTGCCAAGCCATGCCTTCCCTGGACCGGAAACAAGCTACCGAGGACCGGTTTCTGGCATTTCAGCCTTCTTCAGCCGGGCTTGCTTGAATCCAGCGGCAAAGTGAGCAAGGGACTCACGTCTGAGCATACCCTGCCAACTTTTGGCAAACAAAGAAAAACCAAAGAAAATGATGGACGGAGCGTTGACAATGCAAGCACTCACCCCCAGTGAACTGATCTGGGTTTAATCCATCACAGTTCTTTAGCCCACTCTGCCACCCCATTTTAGACGTGGCCCTATACAGATCAGTCTGACCCTGTGCCTCATGGGAACAGTCCAGCCCGAACTGCCAAGCCATGCCTTCCCTGGACCGGAAACAAGCTGCCGAGGACCGGTTTCTGGCATTTCAGCTTCTTCAGCCCGGCTTGCTTGAATCCAGTGGCAAAGTGAGCAAGGGACTCATGTCTGAACATGCCCTGCCAACTTATGGCGAACAAAGAAAAACCAAAGGAAATGATGGACAGAGCGTTGACAATATAAGCACTCACCCCCAGTCAACTGATCTGGGTTTAATCCATCACCGTTCTTTAGCCCACTCTGCCACCCCAGTTCAGACATGGCCATATGCAAATCAGTCTGACCCTGTGCCTCATGGGAACAGTCCAGCCCGAACTGCCAAGCCTTGCCTTCCCTGGACCAGAAACAAGCTACCGATGACCGGTTTCTGGCATTTCAGCCTTCTTCAGCCCGGCTTGCTTGAATCCAGCGGCAAAGTGAGCAAGGGACTCACGTCTGAGCATACCCTGCCAACTTTTGGCAAACAAAGAAAAACCAAAGAAAATGATGGACGGAGCGTTGACAATGCAAGCACTCACCCCCAGTGAACTGATCTGGGTTTAATCCATCACAGTTCTTTAGCCCACTCTGCCACCCCATTTTAGACGTGGCCCAATACAGATCAGTCTGACCCTGTGCCTCCTGGGAACAGTCCAGCCCGAACTGCCAAGCCATGCCTTCCCTGGACCGGAAACAAGCTGCCGAGGACCGGTTTCTGGCATTTCAGCTTCTTCAGCCCGGCTTGCTTGAATCCAGTGGCAAAGTGAGCAAGGGACTCATGTCTGAACATGCCCTGCCAACTTATGGCGAACAAAGAAAAACCAAAGGAAATGATGGACAGAGCGTTGACAATATAAGCACTCACCCCCATTCAACTGATCTGGGTTTAATCCATCACCGTTCTTTAGCCCACTCTGCCACCCCAGTTCAGACATGGCCATATACAGATCAGTCTGACCCTGTGCCTCATGGGAACAGTCCAGCCCGAACTGCCAAGCCATGCCTTCCCTGGACCGGAAACAAGCTACCGAGGACCGGTTTCTGGCATTTCAGCCTTCTTCAGCCCGAATTGCTTGAATCCAGAGGCAAAGTGAGCAAGGGACTCAAGTCTGAGCATACCCTGCCAACTTATGGCGAACAAAGAAAAACCAAAGGAAATGATGGACGGAGCGTTGACAATACAAGCACTCACCCTGAGTGAATAGATCTGGGTTTAATCCATCACCGTTCTTTAGCCCACTCTGCCACCCCAGTTCAGACATGGCAATATGCAAATCAGTCTGACCCTGTGCCTCATGGGAAGAGTCCAGCCCGAACTGCCAAGCCATGCCGTCCCTGGACCGGAAACAAGCTGCCGAGGACTGGTTTCTGGCATTTCAGCCATCTTCAGCCCGGCTTGCTTCAATCCAGTGGCAAAGTGAGCAAGGGACTCATGTCTGAAGCCTATTGATCCACCTGTGCCGGAAGTCCCAGCCCATTGAGCCTAATTGATGGGCCCACTTGCGTGAAATTTCTGCCCCCCTTGGTCCATTTCAGATCTGACCCCACTCCACCCTCTCTTCCCTTGACCTCCCCAAACACACCCCCCTTTTTCATATGTGGTTTTTGTTATTGACTTGATGAAGAAACACAGCACGAAGAAAGAATAGGGTTAGTAGGGTTGGACAAGGATCAAGAATAGGGTGCGGTTCCCTGTCTAAGGTACCTATGACAGATTAGACAGGGAACAGGACAAAAAGGACAGTGGTCCGAGAGCAAGAACGACCTCGCCCTGCAAAGTGGAATCTGGATCAGAGCTAGACGCCTAGCTCCACCGCCGGTGCTCAACAGCGCCAACAAAAGAAGAAAACAATGGGAGCCTACCAGTGATGGCTCACTGTAAAAGACACTGGACAGAAGAGAACAATGGGAGCCTACCAGCGATGGCTCGCTGTAAAAGACACAGGAAAGAAGAGAACAATGGGAGCCTACCAGCGATGGCTCACTGTAAAAGACACTGGAAAGAAGAGAACAATGGGAGCCTACCAGTGATGGCTCACTGTAAAAGACACTGGACTGAAGAGAACAATGGGAGCCTACCAGTGATGGCTCACTGTAAAAGACACTGGAAAGAAGAGAACAATGGGAGCCTACCAGTGATGGCTCGCTGTCAAAGACACTGGAAAGAAGAGAACAATGGGAGCCTACCAGTGATGGCTCGCTGTAAAAGACACTGGAAAGAAGAGAACAATGGGAGCCTACCAGTGATGGCTCGCTGAAAAAGACACTGGAAAGAAGAGAACAATGGGAGCCTACCAGTGATGGCTCGCTGTCAAAGAAACAGGAAAGAAGAGAACAATGGGAGCCTACCAGTGATGGGTCGCTGTCAAAGACACTGGAAAGAAGAGAACAATGGGAGCCTACCAGTGATGGCTCGCTGTCAAAGACACTGGAAAGAAGAGAACAATGGGAGCCTACCAGTGATAGCTCGCTGTAAAAGACACTGGAAAGAAGAGAACAATGGGAGCATACCAGTGATGGCTCGCTGTAAAAGACACTGGAAAGAAGAGAACAATGGGAGCCTACCAGTGATGGCTCGCTGTAAAAGACATTGGAAAGAAGAGAACAATGGGAGCATACCAGTGATGGTTTGCTGTCAAAGACACTGGAAAGAAGAGAACAATGGGAGCCTACGAGTGATGGCTCGCTGTAAAAGACACTGGAAAGAAGAGAATAATGGGAGACTACCAGTGATGGCTCGCTGTAAAAGACACTGGAAAGAAGAGAACAATGGGAGCCTACCAGTGATGGCTCGCTGTAAAAGACACTGGAAAGAAGAGAACAATGGGAGCCTACCAGTGATGGCTCGCTGTAAAAGACACTGGAAAGAAGAGAACAATGGGAGCCTACCAGTGATGGCTCGCTGTCAAAGACACTGGAAAGAAGAGAACAAAGGGAGCCTACCAGTGATGGCTCGCTGTAAAAGACACTGGAAAGAAGAGAACAATGGGAGCCTACCAGTGATGGCTCGCTGTAAAAGACACTGGAAAGAAGAGAACAATGGGAGCCTACCAGTGATGGCTCGCTGTAAAAGACACTGGAAAGAAGAGAACAATGGGAGCCTACCAGCGGTGGCTCGCTGTCAAAGACACTGGAAAGAAGAGAACAATGGGAGCCTACCAGCGATGGCTCGCTGTAAAAGACACTGGAAAGAAGAGAACAATGGGAGCCTACCAGCGATGGCTCGCTGTAAAAGACACTTGAAAGAATAGAACAATGGAAGCCTACCAGCGATGGCTCGCTGTAAAAGACACTGGAAAGAAGAGAACATATTAGGTTGAATTTCTCTCCCAATCACCTCGTATAGATTATGCCCCAATTGGACAAGAAAAAGATTTTCTTTTGAAAACTTACATCGGTCGCTTTCACTGTGTATGAATAAGTAACGAAGAAATATGGAAGAAAGAGTAAACTGTGTATAATGATAATTGTAGAACACCAGTTGTCCTCATGAACATGCTTATTAGTTTAGATCCTCATGGAGTCTAGACCTCAAATAATGCACTTAATGGTCCTTATCCTATCAGAACAAATTGTATGATAACATTTTTGTATTAGAACGAAATTACTGCATCTTCTAAGACTTATGCTCATCTCCAGGTCTAAACGTATGGTACGACAAATGTCATTTTGTATGCACTGTCTCCCCGTTTGTTACATTGACTACATAAGTTATTGACAATACTGTTTGTACTGATAGCAGAATTGTTTTCATCTGCCCATAAAACAAATAGGCCACCAAAGACCGCAATGGACAGCCAAACTGCATACTTAGCTTTTGTGTATAATAATGTCAACCTGTACATCATCACAACAGATATGAACAGAAATGAACTAACTTAATATAAAAACTGGGGACTGTGGAAATCGATAAACCTTAAGTATACATAAGCGGCGTTCATTTATGTTCGCCACAGTCACTGTTGAGAGCAGAGTGAAGATCGTAAAACATTGTCTGCATCATCTTGCGTAACAAGGGCCTCTACGTGCGCGTAAGCAACAACCATTTTAGATATCACAGCCATTTTCATTCCCTGCTAGTCACCCATGATTCACCCTGACCTCGCAATCATCCCCAGCACCCTGACTAAGCCTGAACACACGTACTAGGGTCGTAAAAACGTTGTCAGCCTGACAATGCCCCGGAGTCACTTCCCGCTCCAAACCCACTTGTCCTTTCATCCTCCATGCACAGGCAAGCCCTCTTTTATAACCTCCTTCCCTGCACCTGGCCACTCAGTCCAGTCCCAGGCACTAACCGAGCCCTGCAGACATTGTTTATTGCCTACACACGGCAGGGCTTGTTTCACCAACAAAGGGGCCTGACTTAATCAATAACCCAAAACCCTTAGATCTGACCGATCCTTACATCTAAGTGGGGGGACATTTGTTGCTGGATTTGTGTGGGAACTAGCTTGAGGCGGGCACTCCAAGGATGTTTGACCATGCAATAAACTGACGAAAGAAATGTATAAAAGGCCATGCCACAGAGATGCAGTTAGATCACCTCCTGACGATAGCCCCGGTGTCTGATGTGATGTGTTCTCCTCCTGGAGTAATAAACCTGTTCTTCGCTTTTCCACTTGCCAGTGCCTGCCTCGCTATTTTGATAGCTAATATTAAGGTAAATTAGAGGTGGTTTGCACCAAGCAGCATCAAAAGTCTTGGGAGTCACAGCTGCTTTTTACACAACCACTCACACACACACAGTCACACATCCATACAAACACTCTGCCATTCAGCCCCCCTCCAGGGCCGATTTTGGCCCTAGGGGACCCCATCCTCCAGGGCCCAGCCTTAACTGAATGGGGATGGAGGCCACGTGGCCCCCTCCCCAGGTCAATTTCGGCATTCCCATCCAACCGAGCCCAGGCATAAATATATACATTTTTAATGGGGGCAAGGTCTTCACGGCCCCCCTCCCTTGGCCAATTTAGGCCCCGGGTACCCCATTCCCCAGCCATAAACAAATGGGGAAGGTGGGCTGCAGGACCCTTTCCCCGGACCAATTATTGGCACGAGCTCCCCATCCCCCTGGGCCTGGCCATTTCACCCGGGATGCCCTGGGCACACAGTGTGCTTAATGGGGATCGCAAGGGGTACCTCAAGGCCCTCGCGTTCCAGGCTGGCTCGTGGCTTCCTGCTGTATGAACAAGCGCTGGAGCCCCCACTTTTTTTGCCATATTTGCTATAAATTCGCAACACATTTACAAAAAATGCTTTTTTACCCTGCAGGGTCCCTCTGGGACCCCAAGACCAAGGCTTGGAGGTCAGGGTATCCCTACCCAGCCCCCTTTTCTTTTTCTTTTTTTTACTTTTTTGGGGGGACACTCGGCAGAAGCAGAGTCCCAAGATGGCTGTTTACACTTCCTGGTTGAAGTGTTGGCAGCCCCAATCAGTTATGCCGTTCTCTGCACAAGCTCGTTATTATTCGTGAATTAGCCAGCAATCGGAGATATCTAAATTTGGTTTCCTTAAATTTCTCAACAACAACTGAATGGATTTACAACAAATAATAGCAGTTCGGGCTGCAGCTCTGTCTAAAGAGTTCAGGGGAATTAGCATGGAAAAGGCACCTTTGTTGACCCCCTTATTTCTCAGCCCCTACTTGACCGATCTCCCTGAAACTTTCCATGCACAACAAGACTCACCGTGACCCTTCGTTGGAAAGTCTTGTGACGAGTCATCAAACAGCGCCAAAGATACAGGCAACTTTAGTGAATCACATGTACCCAGTAGCCCAGTGCAGACGCGTTTCGGGCCTCGAGCTCTTTGTCAGAGGCATCCTGCATGAAAACTGCAACATTACCACAGGATATATCCCCTCTTTTATGTCAATCATATCATATGTATATATATAGTCACTCAATGATCGATATGTAAAAATGCAGGCTTGTTAGTGAGGCCAGTGGCGATGAGGAGGGGTGAAGATGGTCCTAGTGGGACGTCCCCTAGACTTCTAGATCGAAGTAAATTGATCTAGAGTTCCTCATGTACCGGCATGCATCCAAATTCATGCTTAAAATGAGACCAGCCTCCTCGTTACATATTTCTCAAGCTGGAATCATCAAGATGTGTTGAAAATCAAAAGTGGTACTCTTATCCAAAATGTATTGATACATTTTTATTTTACTTTTGTAGAAAAAGAATACAAAAAGACATTCGCACTTTTGACTGTAAATCTGCCTTCCAGCTGTATGTTTAGCTCAATAAATAAACATTAATAAAATAAAATTTACATATACTCAGGCAGCTGAGATTCCAAAACAGGATGCAGGCGTGTGTTTTCTAATGAAAGTGCAGTGCAGTGCAAAAAGGAATTCACATTATCAATTTCTGAATCCGCAATTGTTTGTTTTACGGTAACAGTTGCAGCACCTTTTGGCCTACCATCCGAACATTATTGTAGACAATATTGAGGCTCACTGCAAGATGTTAAAAAAGAGGAAATACATATTTGAACCTATAGGGCTCCATCTGAGATCAGGAATGAACCTGCACCATGCAGCAGCATGTTACTGGCAGTTATGAATTACATGAAGAGAGGAAGGTGTCTCCTGATGATGCTCTGCAGAGGTGTCAGAAGGTCTTGGAGAAAAAGTTGGGTGCATGATCTGTAAAGTGCTGGAATTCATCTGTTCCTGCAACAAGCACGGTGGCGGGGAAGGATCGGGGGCACTCGGGGTCCTGGAATCAGAGAGGAGAGAAGTGCATTAGAATGAGGGCACTCAGACGTGGGAGAATACAAGACCTTATCATAGAGGACCTACACTGGTGTCATGTAGTGAGGGAGAGAAGGGCATGATCAACCGAATCTCTAAAGCGTGTACTCTACAACAATAACTAACCATAAACCTTCCCTCTCTTTCAAAACAGCCTAAGAACCAACGCTAGCTAAATCCCCAAACTATCTAGCATTCAAACCTGCCTCTCTTATAGAACAACCTAACTACCCAAACTATCTAAATCCCCAAACTATTGAACCTTCAAACCTGCCTCTCTTATAGAACAACCTGACTACCCAAACTAACTAAATCCCCAAACTATTGAACCTTCAAACCTGCCTCTCTTATATAACTAACGACCATACCTATCTAAATAGGTAGGTTTGCCACCCTAAAAACCCTACGTAGGTTCTTCCCTCTTCTACCACAAGAAGCAAAAGAGACAGTCATCCGTGCCTTAATTCTCTCTAGGCTAGACTACTCGAACGGACTGTTCTGTGCATTGCCGGCATACCTGATTCACCGCCTTCAGGTCATTCAGAACGCCGCCGCCAGACTCCTGTTTAATGCACCTAGGCGCTCCAGTGCCCGTCCCCTGCTTCGTGCTCTCCACTGGCTCCCGGTCGCCCACAGGATTTTGTTCAAAATTCTAGTGCTGGCCTTCCGAGCCATCTATCAAACTGGCCCTGTCTATCTGAGAAAAAGGTTCTGTTTGTATGTACCTAACCGCCCTCTACGATCGGCCAACTTATGCCAGACGTCTGTCCCCAAATTTAAATACTGCAGACTTGGCGGCCAATCAATCTCGGAAAAAGCAGCAAAATCCTGGAATGCCCTTCCCTTCCACTTAAAAACTGCACTGTCTCTTAATATTTTTAAGAAAGGACTGAAAACTCACCTTTTTAATATTAAAGTCTAATTCTTTCTGCTATGTTTCTTAATATTTGTCCTTTCCCAGTCTGCTCCGCCTTTACCGCGCCAGGATACTATTTTTTAGTAATAGAGCGCGTTATAAAAGCCTTTAATAATAATAATAATAATAATAAATCCCCAAACTATTGAACCTTCAAACCTGCCTCTCTTATATAACTAACGACCATAACTATCTAAATCCCCAAACTATTGAACTTTCAAACCTGCCTCTCTTATGTAACTAATGACCAAAACTATCTAAATCCCAAACTATTAAACCTTCAAACCTGCCTCTCTTATAGAACAACCTAACTACCCAAACTAACTAAATCCCCAAACTATTGAACCTTCAAACCTGCCTCTCTTATATAACTAACGACCATAACTATCTAAATCCCCAAACTATTCAACCTTCAAACCTGCCTCTCTTATATAACTAACAACCATAACTATCTAAATCCCCAAACTATTGAACCTTCAAACCTGCCTCTCTTATATAACTAACAACCAAAGCGATCTAAATCTCCAAACTATTGAACCTTCAAACCTGCCTGTCTTATATAACTAACAACCAAAACTATCTAACTCCCCAAACTATTGAACCTTCAAACCTACCTCTCTTATATAACTAATAACCAAAACTATCTAAATCCCCAAACTATTGAACCTTCAAACCTGCCTCTCTTATATAACTAACAACCAAAACTATCTAACATCCCAAACTATTGAACCTTCAAACCTGCCTCTCTTATATAACTAACTACCAAAACTATTTAAATCCCACAACTGACCTTCAAACCTGCCTCTCTTATATAACTAACAACCAAAACTATCTAAATCCCCAAACTATTTGAACCTTCAAACCTGCCTCTCTTACATAATTAACAACCAAAACTATCTAAATCCCCAAACACACACAGTTACGAGTAGAAATGCAGGCACACAGACACACATGCGTGGATGCACACACACAAACACATACAGTCCACACTGTCACTCTTGTCGTCTAATAATCCCATTGACACACATTCATACTCAGACAGTATGAAGGAGAGGATTGTACTCACCTCCACGGGGTAGGCTGTGGTGGGGACGTAGCGAATAACGAAGCCACATCTGCGTCTGTGGGACGTGTTGGGTTCACTGGCGTGGACTGTCAGCCCATCGTGGATCTGACGAGAGAAATGTAGGATATGAGCCGTGCTTATCTGCCAAAAATGTAAGTGCCAGGGCCCAATGTGTTACTCACTGGTCCACTGCAGCTGGCACTGCCCACGTCACTTTTTTACCTTTAAGTTTTGTCATTTTTTTAAAGCTATATTAAATCATTTAGTTCTCTACTAATGAAAGTTAGTTAAAAATACACACACACTGCCACCATATGGTGGTTTCTCAGACATATGTGCCTTTGTTTACAGAAAAGCACCGGAAAACACAGGCACAAATTAAGCACTGGATATGGGACAGAGAAAAGACAGGCAGCGCCTTGAGGTGTAACATGGATCTGGTATAACACGCTATTGATGCCGTGACGTCAGTCCCGAAGGCTGATCTGGGTGATCGATCGAGTGGCTATGAACGGCGACCCCTGCTTTCTTTTTAAGGAAATGTTTCAGTTGAAAGGCAAGCAAAATGCTGCTGCTGGGCGGGGGTGTTACTGTTACCACTCTATACCATGAGCCAGTAGAAATTGGAAAGGGACTGCTGTTGCTATGATAAAACAAGCATTGAAAATGCAATAGGGAGAGGATATGGCCTTATGGCTAAAGCTGCCGACATTGGAGCTGGGGAACTGGGTTTGAGCCTCGGCGGCGGCATCCCGTGCTTCTGGGTAAATCATTGAGTCTACCCGTGCCTGCCAAAAACAAGATGGCCGTCTAAAAGTGAAAGCGGGCATAGTGCGCTGCAAATACAAAACAAGCTGTGGCCAGGGTTTAAGTGGGCCGGGTCTGATTGGTACTGAGCACCAGCAGTTTTTAGGTCTCGCTGAGCCAATGCGCTTGTGCATTGCTGGCGAGATTATAGTAAGGGGAAAAGTAAAGTCTACCAAAGACCTTTGGATTGCGGTTTATGGCCAGTGCATGTGAGGCATTTAAGCGCGAAGCTGGAATCTGGCATCGACTTGAAAGCAGCAGACTGCTTACGCCGGCGCGTGCTCGGCCTCACTTCCTGCTTCCCCTCTTACTTGCGTTATCGCTCACACCCCATATGCTCGTTCCCTCCCACCCTTGATGTATGCGCGTGCACGCCATCGGCAGCCACATAACACACCACCATTTGTCTGTGGCTCGGCATCAGACTTCAAAGGCTGCCGCTCCACCGCCCCCCACGTGCACATAGCACACCACCATTTGTCTGTGCCTCGGCATCAGACTTCAAAGGCTGCCGCTCCCTTATACCACTATTTTAGTATATGGTTTAGTGTCTGTCCCCTCTGCTTTCAGGTTCTCTTCATCTTCGATCCACCCTTGGATCCACCCGGACACTTCTCTCCTGGTTGCCTGCAGCATCTTTCTTCCAGGCTCCATAGGATTCGTCGACGAAACCCGACACACTTTGACACCTATGCACCCGCTTCCTGTGGGTGAAATAACGCGAGTACTTCGGTGCTCCTGTGCGTATTGACTATCCAACTGTCTAGGTTTTAAGTAACTTTCACGGAGTCCAGTTAGAAGTGCCCTAAAATAACTAGTTTTCTTCTTTTACGTTCCCATTCATTCTCTATGGTAACGTGCGTGTGTGTTTAGATACTGCACACGCATCCCGTGAGTCTCCTGCTTCCTAACTCTTGGTAGCTCAGCATAGCCCCAGCGATTCCCTAGGCCTATTCACTTTCTGTGTAGTGGTCCTTATACCACTACTTTAGTATATGGTTTAGCGTGCCCCTAGGGCCCTACTGTATTTTGTGCAACTTATTGTATTTTAATCGAATATCTTGTATTGTGCTTGTGCCTCTGACCTCATAAAGAGTTCAGAGGGTTGGTCTAGTAATAAATAACATATATGTTTTATATATATCCTGTGTGGTGTCCTTTCATTTGGTATTAAAGGGGTTACATATGGTAAAACAGCTGGCTTCACATGCCCTCTTGAGTTTAGCCTCAGACCTAAGACTGCTTTGTCCATGCTACCACTAGGATAGCTGGTCTATAAGGTTGACTTTACAACCATCACCATAAGGGTTGTTTGGACTGGTGCAAGGTGCTCACTAGAATAGTGAACATCATATACCAGGCCAACTTCTCACATACTGTTCATTCATCCCCTTTCTATGCTCATCCTTTCGCGCGAAATTACCTGTGTATGCTCAACAGGTTGTTGCACTTAAACACCCCGCACCCGCCTCAGTGGTCTGTGTTTTCTTTCACTACTGTGTGACTCTTGATTCCTTCTGTCTGCTTGTTCAGCCCTCCACACTCTTCTCCTCCCATCTGTGTCTGGCTCCCCACGGTCACTCCTTTTGCTTTTTCTCTGGACATGCTCTGAGAGTGAGGCTCTGTTTGCTCACTTGATCTTCGGCTGCGCACAGTATGAACTCTGCTATGCGCCACATTTGAAAATATATTGACTTACCTTTTGAGGCTATTAGCAGTAAAAATGCAAAACTTGATTTGTACTGTGTGAAATACATCTCCTACAGTGTAGCAACTCGCAATGTGTCTTGACATCTGCACAACTAAGATTTTCTTTCTAGGTTAGCCAATCAGACTTGTCAGGACACCGAAGTACAGAAACTTGCAGTGTTAGGTGTGTGCACAAACTAGTATGGGTTATGAAGAGTGGAACTCTCATACTTTGTGCTAGCCCAGGATGCTTGTTTCCAGTCCAGGGAAGACATGGCTTGGCAGTTCGCCCTCACTCTATCTATCTATCTCCCACACTCTATCTATTGTCCTCACTCTATCGGCCTCACTCTATCTATCTATCGGCCTCACTCTATCTATCGGCCTCACTCTATCTATCGGCCTCACTCTATCTATCTATCGCCCTCTAGCTATCTATCACCCTCACTCTATCTATCTATTGCCCTCACTCTATCTATCGCCCTCACTCTATCTATCTATCTCCCACACTATATCTATTGCCCTCACTCTATCGGCCTCACTCTATCTATCTATCGGCCTCACTCTATCTATCGGCCTCACTCTATCGCCCTCACTCTTTCTATCTATCGCCCTCTAGCTATCTATCACCCTCACTCTATCTATCTATTGCCCTCACTCTATCTATCGCCCTCACTCTATCTATCTATTGCCCTCACTCTATCTATTGCCCTCACTCAATCTATCTATTGCCCTCACTCTATCTATCTATTGCCCTAATTTTATCTAGGCATCACTATCAGAGGCATCACAGAGCTGCTTGCCTTTAGGAAGGCCCTAAAAACGTGGCTATTTAACCCTGTGATTAGGCCTTAGGAGGATATCTGACATAGTGCCAGGAAGCCCTTGGGCAGCAGTGCGCTCTATAAATATCACTAGTATAACATAACATAACATAACATAACATCCATCTATTGCTCTCACTCTAGCGCCCTCTATCTATCGCCCTCACTCTATCTATCGCCCTCACTCTATCTATCGTCCTTATTCTATCTATCGCCCTCATTCTATCTATCTATCACCCTCACTCTATCTATCACCCTCACTCTATCAATCGCCCTCACTTTATCTATCACCCTCACTCTATCTATCACCCTCACACTATCTATCCATCTATCGCCCTCACTCTATCTATCTATCCCACTCACTCTATCTATCGCCCTCACTATATCTATCGCCCTCACTCTATCTATCGCCCTCACTCTTTCTATCTATCGCCCTCACTCTATCTATCTATCCCCCTCACTCTATCGCCTTCACTCTATCTATCGTCCTCACTCTATCTATCGCCCTCACTCTATCTATCGCCCTCACTCTGTCTATCTATCGCCCTCACTCTTTCTATCCATCGCCCTCACTCTTTCTATCTATCGCCCTCACTCTATCTATATATCGCACTCACTCTATAGCATAACTCAGGGGCACCACAACATCAGTATGCGCTTCCACAGCATCACTGAACAGGACAGCATCACTCGTCGCAACCACAACATCACTCAGCGCCACCACAACATCACTCAGTGCCACCACAGCATCAATCTGTGCAACCATTCAACAATAAATGGTTCAAATATGTTCTCTCAAAGTTTCAATCTTTATTACAAATGTCACAAAAAGATGTAAATATTTCACTTCTGTTCTTGGATTTTCGTCACAATAAAATACACTCAACATAATCTTCACAAAAGTTATTTACAAAAGTTTAAGCTATTGCCATTGTAAATTACAATAACTTTTATTTAAGTTAAAAAAATTAGAAGCCATTGTTATTTGTAATACCAATACATCTAAGTCACGTAAATAGAACACATTTATTTATTTAGAAAGTTTTATATACCGTGAACAAGACCCTTGCGGGTATCAGAGCGCTTTACAAGGTAAGTGTCTTAGATACACAAGTACAAGGTAATTAATATAAAGCTCAATGCTAGTCAATGATGGTGTAAACACCCTATCATAGATACGTAGGTATATGGTACAAAACAAAACGTTCCATGAAGAACTTTTCTCTAGGCTCCAGATATTGCAAAATACTGCCGCAAGATTGTCTCTGAAGGGTCCGGGCGGAGGCTCCGACGATTGTTCCGCAGGGGAGGAACCGACATTAAAAGACCTCATGGCGGCTATCACTGGGGTCCGGACGTCCCTGGGCCAGAAGATGGAGACTCTTAATAACAAGCTGGACACTGTTTCAATAGAAATGAGGCTGATCAGGGCAGACCTTTCGAAGGCGAACGAGAAAGTTAAATCGCTGGAAGTCAAAACAACAAGCCTTATTGATGATGTGAACCAGCTGCAGCAGGAGGTGCGTGATCTTAGGTCCTCTAGGGAGTCTACTGATCGTCGGCTTGATGAATACAAAGGGCGGGCTCGACGCAACAATGTTCGCATCCTGGGAGTGCCGGAGAAGGCGGAGGGGCAGGCAACGGATCTGTTTATGGAGAACCTCATCCTCAATCATCTTAAACCTAAGGGCCTCAGTAAGTTTTTTATGGTGGAACATGCCCACAGGGTACTGGGTGTCAGGCCTCGGGTTGGGGCGAACCCAAGACCGATCATTGCTTGAGTCCTTAACTTTCGTGACCGGGATGCTATCCTGCAAGCGGCTCGTGCAGCGGATCCCCTGGAATTCGAGAATGCGACGCTTCTGTTCTTTCCGGAGTTTACTCAGGTGGTGCAGAAGCAAAGGCAGAGGTTCTTATCGATCAAGAAGACACTGAGAGACAAAGGCATGAGGTACGCCATGATGTTTCCTGCCCGCCTTCGAGTGGAACTTGATGGGAAGGCCTGGTTCTCAGATAATCTTGATGTGGCTGCGGACTGGTTGGATAGTGTTCAGTTGCCGGACCGGGAGTCCCGCGATCATGGGTAAGCCGATAAACAATGACTTGGTTTAGCGTGAGGTCATCTGGGGGCTGTAGATAGTTGTTTCGGGGGACGTTTCAGCGGGGGCTAGCGATAGGAGTTCCTGCAGATCTGTGCTTATATTGTTTTGGGGATGCTTTATGGTGCGGGTATATCCACAAAGAGTTTGGGGAGGGGGAGATGGTGGGCCCGCTCGTAATCCCTCCTATGTTTTCTACTTTTAGAATTTTGTAGTATAGCTGGGGGCGACAGGCACACTGCTAGTTGGGGATGAGCGTAAGCTGTATGCAGGGGGTGCAGGGAGGGGTGGTTTTCGAGGTTTGTTTTTGTTTTATTGTATGTATTTTTTTTTACACTGGGTGCCGTCAGTCGATTCTGTAACGTCTTGGTATTGTGATGTCCTCCGTTAAAAGGGTGGTTGGGATTTCTGCACCGAGTTGGAATGTGAATGGGCTTGGGGATGAGATCAAGAGAGGTATGGTTGGCCAGTTGATCCGGAGGCACTCCCCAGATGTGGTGTTATTGCAGGAGACTCACCTCATGGGAAAGCGATGCATGGCACTACACAGAGGGGGATACAAATTGGTCGCTCATGCTGGTTTCACAACTGGGTCGAGAGGGGTTGGGATTTTGGTCAAGAACTCCTTCCCGCTGGCCATCCAGGCCACATGGACCGATAATAGGGGTAGATATGCTGGGATTTCGGGGCTATGGGAAGGGAGGACTGTGATCTTTTTGTCTGTTTATGTCCCACCGGCCCTTCAGACCGATACTTTTCAGGACCTGTGCAAGATGTTTTTTGACGTTGCCTGTTGGGGTGTTGGTTGTTGGCGGTGATTTCAATGCAGTTATGAATGGTGAAGCTGATAGGTGTCCGGCTCTGGCTTTGTTGCTGTCCCGGAGATGGTTGACTGACTTTGTGGAAACTACTGGTCTGATTGATGGGTGGAGGCTTAAAAATCCTGGTGAATCTCAATATACACACGTTTCGACAGCACACAAGTCCCTTTCCAGGATAGATTATGTCTTGGTGCCGGCCGCACAGGCGGTTTGGATCCGGGAGGTGTGGCACTTGGCTACGGGGGTCTCGGATCATTCACCGTTCTGGATTGGTTTGGACCTGGGTGACGTGGCTAGAACTGCACCTATTAGCGCTTGGCGGTTGCGGGACCCTGCAGCTAAAAAGGAGATTGTGCGTGTTGCTGATAGTTATTTTCAAGAAAACGTCGGTACGGTGGACTCAAAATGTTCCCTGTGGGAAGCCTACAAAACTGTCCTCAGAGGGAAATTACTATCGTTTATTTCCGGGAAGAAGAGGGAGGGCCGTGCTGAGGTTGACAGAGTGGAAGCACATCTGTTAGCGTTAGAACGGGAGGTGTCGCTTGACTCCACCCCGGAGGGATTGCACCGCCTGCGCCTCCTTAGAGATGAGTATAGGAGCTTGGCTCGTGATAGGGCGAAGACACAACTGGCGGACACCCAGAGCAGGGTGTACGAGCATGGAGATGTGGCCGGGAAGTTGATAGCCTGGCTGGAAAAGGGGGAATGGGCGCCGGTACTGCAGCCCGTCGGCTCGGATAAAATAACGGACGCGCAGGAGATTGTGTGTGTTTTTTTTTTTAAACATTTTTATTTAAAGGTGACACAAGCATTTTAAACACATACAGACTATTTCGTTTAACAGAAATTCCAGAGTCTGCGTAAATATTACAAGAAGCAGTAAAAGAAGAAAGAAAAAGAAAGAATAGAATGAGTAAATGAAATTACAAAATAGTAAGAAGAGACAGGGCTCAATTTCACATTAATTCAATTCACAAATAGGAAACAAGCAGCCCCAAATTCTATCTATTTTAACCAGTGCTTTAGCACCTCTTTTCCTAGCTAACAGTAGTTCCATATGATGTATCTCTGTCACCAAGCACCACCATTCGTTTGCATGAGGTGATTGTTCCACTATCCATGCTCGAGCTATGACCAGCCTTGCACATGCTAATAGAATAAAAATTAAGTCTTGAAATGGAGAAGAGTTAAGTTGCAAGCCTAAAAGGATCATGTCTGATGATAATGGTACCTCGATTAGTTGTTTTGATCTCAGAATATTTTCTATGCTGTCCCAGAATGGAGTGAGAACAGGGCAGAGAACCAGCATATGTTCTAAATCAGTAGCCTGAGTATGATATTTTGGGCATTTGGTACGATCATTAAAAACGTTGTTGGGGGCCCATTTACTTATTTGTAAAGGGGTATAGTAAAGTTGACATATCGTTTTATATGCTTGGAGTTTTAAGCTTGAAGAGAGGACTAATGTATCAATTTTGTTTAAAAAAGAGGAAATGTCATTTGAACAAATACCGGTCGTAAACCGTAGAGCCCATTTCTGTGCTAATTTGGGACAATCATCTATCTTGCCTTCAATAAAGCATTTGTATCCTTGACTAATGGTATTTTTCTTGTTCCCCACTCCTTTATACATGCACAGCCATAAGTCTGAGTCAACAATCTCTTTAAGGTTTAATTTCCCTATAAGGAAATCGCGTATTTGTATATACTTAAATAAGTATTTGCAGGTAATTTATATAATAGCCTAAGTGAATCAAAGTCCAAGAAACCTGATGATTCATATTGGTCCCCCAATCTTACTATACCTCAGTTCGCCCATATTTTACATCCTGAATCACTAAAGATACTTGGTAATCCCGGATTATTCCAAAGGGTTAAAAGGGAATGATAGAATGATGCTTTCTTCTGAGTCATTACCATCTTCCATATGCTGATTATATCTTTCGCAGTCTTGAACTTAACTCTTTTAAAATAGTTCGGGTCATTATTTCTGGCCAAAAATTGTAAGGAATCTAATCCTAACATAAATTGGTGGAAGAAATATGGGTTACTAGAATTAAACAAGCTCTGTAACCGTCCCAAAAATGATGCAAAATAGTAAATTCAGAAATCCGTAAAGTTAAGCCCTCCTTTAATGAAAGGTAGTTTCAGGGAAGAAAGTGCTCTATGATTCTTTTTAAAGCCCCATATAAAACTGCCCAATAAGCCGTCAAGTTTCCTAAATAATATTTTATTTATCTTCAAAGGAATGCATCTAAATAAAAATAAAAATTTTGGCAAAATATTCATTTTAATAAGATTAATTTGCCCAATAAGGTTTAAAGGCACCTTATGCCATTTTTTAAGAAGAGCCTGAGTGTCTTTTAGTAAAACATCACAGTTCAATGCCATTATATCCTTGATATTAGATGTTATTTTGATACCTAGATAGGTAGCAGCGTGGCATATTCCCGTTATTGGTATCAGTGGTTTATAATTGGCTATAATTTGAGTCGTGCCTAGATTTAACTTGTATCCTGAAACTTCACCAAATGCATCTGCTTCTTTGATAATTCCTGCCATAGCTTCCATCACATCAGTTGTATAAACTGCCAAATCATCCGCGTAAGCAGTAATTTTAAGCGATCTTGTCCCAGATGTAAATGGTTTTATCAACACCTGCTCTTGTATAGCATTAATAAAAGGTTCCATGGCAAGAGCAAATAATAAAGGTGAATGCGGGCATCCCTGCCGGGTCCCTCTCAAAATTGAAAATTTAGAAGAAAGTAAACAATCGTACCCAATTACAGCATTAGGGCAGTCATAAAGTGCTTGAATTTTCGTTAAAAATCTAGTTTTAAACCCAATTTCTTTAAGAATTACCCAGAGATAATCCCACCCCACTCGGTCGAAAGCTTTTTCAGCGTCGAGTAGTATCATTTCGAGTGGGGAGGGATTAGTGACTGCTATGTCAAACAGAGTAATAGCCGTGTTTACGTGTTGAGTTGTATCTCTGCCTACTACAAAGCCATGCTGATGTTCACTAACCAATTTAGGCATGAGGGGGGAAAGTCTTGTGGCGATTAGTTTAGCGAATACCTTGGCATCGGCATTAATCAAGGAGATTGGGCTGTAAGACCCGCATTCCGTAGGTGGTTTGTTCTTTTAAAAAAATATATATATTTTAGCAGTGTTCCAAGAGGTCGGGCCCTATCTGTTGTACTTATCTGATTAATAACTGAGCAAAATATTGGAAGTAATTCCTCGCAACATATTTTATAAATTTCAATCGGCAAGGTGTCATCCCCCGCAGCCTTCCCAGAGGGAAGAGAGAAGATAGCTGATTTTAGTTCTTCCTTAGTAAAATCTTTTTCCAGTTCTTCCATATCTACTATATCATTCTCTAGCCGCCAATTGTTTCTAATGTAATTTTCCACTATCGCCATAGGGGGGACGCCCTCTGGGGTGTATAATTTAGTATAGTATTCTACAAATTGTTGCAATATCTGCTCTGGACTAGTATGATTAATACCATTTGCGCCTTCTATGCTCTTGATTAAAGAAGTAGATCTATCGTCAGCAATTTTATAAGCGAGGATTTTACCTATTCTATCGCCGCTCTCGTATTGCGAGAATTTATATTTATGTAGTTTAGTCGTGGCTTTGTCTCTTAAAAATTTCTTTGTCTCGCATCGTAACGTTATCAGCTTAGAATCTAGTTTAGCTTTGTTTAGGTTATGAGAAGCCCCGCATCTTCTTTTCTGATAAATTCAGCCAAATGTTCTTCTAGCCCCCTCATCCTTGATGTAATACAACGGATCTCTATCTTACGATTGGCATTCTGTTGGATAATAAACTGTTGGGCGAAACCTCTGATGCTAGCTTTACAACAGTCCCAAACTGAGGTGACTTTAGCCGCATCAATATTAAACTCTAGAAATTCTTTTATGTGTTCTTTCAAAAGAGAAATAAACCTAGGATTAGATATCAGATGTCTGGGAAAGGAGAATAACCTAGGTTCTGTCTTTTTAGATACGATCTTGAAGATTACGACTATAGGGTTGTGATCAGATGTTACCTTTGGGCAGATCTCCATTTTACAGCCCTCCAAAATATGGGTCGTTGCCCAAGCCATATCTATGTGCGAGTACATTTTATGTGGTATTGAGTGGTAAGTATATCCTGCAAGCATAGGGTGATGGTGCCTCCAAATGTCTTTCAGTTTATGTATGCGGGCTAGTTCTAGAATAGGTGCCCTAGTCTTACGCATTCTTTGTGATGAAATGCCCTTGGTCGTATCTTTTGCGTAATTAATAACACAATTAAAATCCCCCATAAGTAATAACTCCCCTTCCCAACCTAGTAGCTCAATATGTAATCGGTCAAAAATTGCTGCATCATCATGATTAGACCCATACACTGCACAGAGGGTATATTTGAGATTAGACAGCGTAATTTGAGCAATTACCCATCTTCCGGCTTTGTCCGATGCAACCCTATTAACTTCAACCTTAAATAGCTTTCTCTTGAGTATAGCCACCCCACGGATAGAGGCATTCAATGGTGTGCATATTATAAGCTCATACCCCCCCTGCTCCAACATTTTCCTATCCTGGTATCGTATAGGTGTTTCATTTAATAGTGCAAAGTGAGGGTTATACATTTTTAATTCTTCAAAGACAAGTTGTCTTTTGCTTTTATTATTAAGCCCTGAAACATTCCAAGCAAGGCAACTAACTTGACACATGCCTTAATTCAGATATGTCTTGAACAACTGCTTCAAGGAAGAAAAACCCTTCTAAAATTATAAATTTGTACCTCATATTGTGTCTGCTTGTGTCACCTTTTTCAGTTTCCCCTAAGTCCCCCCACCCCTCCCCCAAACTCCCCCTAGCCTCAACCTACGTCCCTCCCCACACCCTGTACCTACCCGGAAGCCTACCCCTATCTTCTGCTGCGGTTGAATGGGCAGCCAGTCAGAGGGAGCTCCCCAAGGACCCCCCTCCCTCCGTATTAAATCATACGTGAGTATCCTATTACCCTATTAGAAGAGTAGAGAAAAGTGTAGAGAAAAATAGTAAGGTATGAAAAGCACCCATAGAAAAAGAAAATGAGAAAAAAAAGAGAGCCAACCCTCTATGATCTATCTGAGATCAGTGTTTTTTTGGAGGCTAATGATCATTAACCAATGAAGCAAGAAATTGCTCAGCCTCTTTAAAGTCATCAAATATGTGGGTGTGGCCTGCTTTTATAACTTTAAGCCTGGCGGGCTCCTGGAGATGGACCACTGCCCCCTTAGATTTTAAAGGGTCTATCAACTTTCGCAGCTCCCATCGTTTATCCATTGTAGTTTTGCTAAGGTCAGACTTCGTGAAGAATGTAACATCATCCACCGTCACCGGTATATTGGGCCTGGCTTTGATGGATATTGCCTGTCTTAATAAAAAGTTTCCCAGATAAATCAGTATGGGTCTAGGAAATCTGCCATCTTTTTTCTTCGTAAACATAGGTAGTCTGTGAGCTCTTTGTATTTGGGAGTCCCAATCCCAATCGGATAGATCTGGGAAGGCTTTATGCAGAAACTTGACCATATATGCCCGGGCGTCTGCCCCTTCAGACCCCTCGGGAATTCCAAAAATCGCAGATTCTGGCGCCTTTGGCGATTTTCCAAATCCTCAACCTTATTCTTGAGTGTCAAAATATCTCTATCCTGACAATCTAAAGATATAACAGTAGTAGCAAGAGTTTCTTCAACAGTAACAATCCTCTGCTGGATTTCAACAATCTCCTCAGTAACATTGTGTAGTTTACCTCTACCCTCCTGCAAACAACTCTGCATTTTACAGTTGTCTTCTCTTAATTGAGAAAAGCTATGCTGAACTTCTTGGCGATGTTCTAATAGCGTCTTCAAAATTAAATCCAATGAGGTTCCCATGGGGGAGGCTGCAGGTGCTTGAGGTGGTTGTTGTTGTTGTTGGGGTGAAGTTGGTATCAGTGCTGGGTCTAATGCAGCAAGAGGAACCTGAGTGGGTTCACTGCAAGCGTGAAAAGAAGACAAGGAGTCAGCATTTTCACCCAATATAGTAGTGGAGCTGGAGCCATTAACTATTACCTTCTGAGAGGCTATTTGCAGAGGATCTGGAGATATATTTTTACAGGCGGATGTAGTCTTAAAGTTATTTATGCTATTATTGCCAGAGAGGCGCTTGGCTATAGTTTATACTCCTCCTTTTGCCTGTATCCACTTACGCAGTGGGCTCTGACCTTTCAAAGTTTTTCCCGGGCGCTGGCAGATGTCAATGTCGATGGCAAAATGTTAAAGTTCAAGCCTCTGCCCTTCTTAACCTTGATCTTAGCTTTCCCTTTCCTTTTTAAAAGACCATTGTGTTTACCGTTGTTCGTTATCACGGCGTCATCTTCAGTCTCTTCAGTCTCTTCACCCTCGGGCCCTCTCCAGCCCCTAGGTCCTCATACTCATCCTCGTTGGATTCTACTGCTGAAAAGTCGGTTGCAGTTTCATTAGAGGCGCTTGCTATGTTTGTGTTTATATGATTAGTAATCTCAATATCAATGACTGAGTTGGCCGGTGAGTCAGGTTGATTAGATACCTCATTAGATACATCATCGGTGATCAGCCTCACACTCCCCGTATCAGATCCTGGGGTCTGTACCCCCCTGTTTGCCCCCTCAAGACCTTGACAGTTTTCAACAGAGCGCTGCACCGTATCTGCCTCAGACTGGCATGCGTTAACAGAAACTGTATTGGTGTCATCTGGCACTATAGGCGCGTCATTAGTGGTGGTAGTGCCAGCGTCTGATTGATTATTGGCCATTGGGCTAGTAGAAGAAGAAGCCAGAGGGTTAGCTAGTCCCTTATTGCTAGCAGTTACTGTTACATTCTTTCCAACATTTAATGCTGTATCTTTCCCCCCTGAGGCCAGTAATACAGATGGGCGGATTACTACTTGTTTACTAACTTGTTTCCCTTGCATGCTGGGGGAGAGAGCGTTCAGGGTAGGGGCAGATTTGGTAACAGCTTTTAGTGTTAATGGTGTTGCTGTTGCTGTTACTGGCACTGTTGTTACATGTTTAACCATCGCCGCCGGCACCACAGTCTCTTTACCCTCATTAGTCTCCTTCTGTAATTTATTCAGGCGAGGGGGGTTTTTGGGTGCGTTTTTAGGGGCCATCACTGCACCGTTCTCCTGCCTCTTCTTACTCCTGGTCCTCGCCACAGCGGGGCTTTCGTTTAACCCCTCTCTGCCACCCGACCTCTTAGCTGGGAGACTGCTGGTTTTTGCTCCTACCTGGCACTTTTTCCCCCCTCGCATTCGCTCCGCTCTGCCGTGGATCCGCTTTCCTGTAGTTTCACTTGCCGGGTTTCTCTCGGTCGCTCCGCTAACTCCGCCTCCCCCGCCACTCTCTGCAGCTGCAACTGCCGCCGCCTCAAGGATTCCACAGCTACCGGCTCCGCGTAGTTTAGTGATTATACGGCGTTCCTCTCTCCCTTTCTCAGACAAACACAGCGGGTAAGCAGGTTAGGGAATTTTCTTTTCTTTAACGGGTTTGCCGCGTTTCTGAAGAGCAGTTTTAGAGCTAATTAGAGTTTCGGCTCGTCAGTCATCTAAATCGTCTGCTCGTCATTATGTATCTCTACTCCATTCTCCTAGCTCCGTGCAGTTCAGCGCAGCCAAGCACGAAGGTCGGGAGGTCCTGTAGAAGCGTCCTCACTGTGGCGGCTTCAGTCTGCCATCTTGAAGAAGAGGGAGGGCCGTGCTGAGGTTGACAGAGTGGAAGCACATCTGTTAGTGCTAGAACGGGAGGTGTCGCTTGACTCCACCCCGGAGGGATTGCACCGCCTGCGCCTCCTTAGAGATGAGTATAGGAGTTTGGCTCATGATAGGGCGAGGACACAACTGGCGGACACCCAGAGCAGGATGTACGAGCATGGAGATATGGCCGGGAAGTTGATAGCCTGGCTGGAAAAAGGGGAATGGGCGTCGCGGTTGGTACCGGTACTGCAGCCTGTCGGCTCGGATAAAATAACGGACCCGCAGGAGATTGTGGACGAATTTGCTGGCTACTACACCGCGGTGTACGTGGCTGATTGTAAGTACACGGAGTCTGAAAATGCAGAAATGATTCGAGATATTCCAATGCCCACTCTCTCCGAGGACAGGGATTACCTAGACTCTCAATTTATGAATGACGAAGTGGCGCAGGCCATTAGAGGGGTTCGCTCTTGAAAGGTCTCTGGCCCCAATGGGCTCCCCATAGCGCTTTATAAAGTAAATGCAAACAAACTGGCTTCCTTTGTTAAGGATATGTTTAGCGAGAGCAGGGAGAGGGGCCAGCTTCCTTACGATCAGCGTGTCGCGAATATCGTAGTCCTGCACAAGGAGGGCAAACCGAAGACGGAATGTTCTTCATACCCGCCGATCTCTTTATTGAATGCTGAGCCGAAGGTCTTAGCAAAGCTGCTTGCGACTCGGCTGGTTAAGGTCATCACGACACTGATCCATCTGGATCAGTCAGATTTTATGCCCCACGGCAATATGGCCCTTAACTTGCGCAGACTGCATGGGGTCCTGGGCGGTGCTTCACAAATACACGAGCCGACGGTCTTGTTGTCCCTGGATGCCACTATGGCATTTGATAGAGTGGAGTGGCCCTATCTCTTTGCCGTCTTGAACAAGTTGGGCATTGGTCCGGAGTTTGCTTCCTGGGTCCGTCTTTTGTATTCCGACCCCCTAGCTCGGGTCGTAGTAAATAATCATAGATCTGATGATTTTGCCTTGGGGAGGGGCACCAGGCAGGGATGTCCTCTCTCCCCGATGTTATTTGCCTTAGCGCTGGAGCCTCTTGTGGCGTGGGTTCGTTGGGACAGATCGATTAGGGGGCTTAGATGGACATCCGAGTGGGAGGATAAGATATCTCTCTACGCTGATGTCATTTTACTATATTTGTCCACCCCTCGGACTTCACTGATAGTGTTTTTGGACGTCCTGGTTGTGTTTGGAAGATATTCCGGTTTCGCCATTAATTGGGCGAAGTCGGTCCTTTTTGTCTTAAGTGGTGATCCCCCAGATATCCCTGCGGGCTGCACGGTTAGATTAGAAACGGCAGGGTTCAAGTATCTTGGCATTTTTGTTTCCTTAGATCCCCAGAGTAGGTATACCAATAACCTGTTGCCGCCACTGGCCAGACTCCGGAGGGATGTGGTGTGGTGTAAATCGCTACCGCTCTCCCTGCTGGGACGCGCTGTCCTGTTTAAGATGATGGCTCTTCCCCTTTTCTTGTACGCGCTCCAGAACTCTATGGACCCGGTTTCCCCGTCGTACTTCAAGGAGATTGAGACTCTCCAGAGGCAACTCTTTTGGGATGGTAGGCCGCGAATCGTGTTTACTAAACTGACGTTGCCACGGTATGATGGGGGGATTGGCTTACCAAATATCCGGAAGTATTATTGGGCGTCTCAGCTGGTGGAAGTTAATCATGCCATTTATGGATCGCCGCTGGATCTCGGCTATGCTATGGATCGCAGCCAGATACCCGGTGGAGAGTTCTCCAGGGCATTGTATGCCAGACGGGGGCGCTTTCCCCTGGTCGGGTCTACGGCGGTTGCTGTTCAGGTCTGGCATGAGGCTACTCGTTCCCTTAAATGGGATTGGAAGATAGCTTTGGCTACGCCACTATGGAATGCTGAATGCCTGGGTAGTTTATGGAAGTCTAAAGGTTTTGATTAATGGGACCTCATTGGGATTTCCCGGGTAGGAGATATGTGGGGCAAAGACGGGATCCTTACGTTTGAGACTCTGCAGGAACCGTATCAACTGCAGGGGAGTGACTGGTTTCGTTATTGCAGATTAGACACGCACTGCTAGCTGGTATTCCCAGGGGAGTAGCACCCCCGGAGGCTTCCCCGTTGGAGGATCGGGTGTTGGACGGTCATATTCTTACAAAAACGATCTCCTTGATTTATAGAAAGCTAGTTAATCACATGGAGGATCCCCTTGGGGCTCTTAGAGACCAATGGACTGCAGACGGGCTGATCCTTGACGATGAAGTCGGAGGGAGGCGGTGGCTTCTCCAAGGGTCATTGCTGTCCAAATGAGACTCCGGTTGGTGCAATTGAAGGTCCTCCACCGCTGCTATGTTACCGGTCCACGATTGGTGCGTATGGGTTTGGTGCAAGTGGTGAGTGCAGAAGGGGATGTGGTGAGGCTGGAACGTTCATGCATATGTTATGGGACTGAACTCTCATCCGGGGGTATTGGGCCGCAGTTCATGGTAAGGTGCGCAAGGTGTGGGGAGTGGGCTTTGAGTTGGAGGCACGTCGTTGTCTCTTGAATGTCTGGGAACCAACTGATCTTACGTCTCACGGAAAGGTGTGGGTCACGCTGGCATGTGCTATCGCCAAGCGTAATATCGCTCAATTATGGGGGGCGAATCAGCCGCCTACTATGGTAGTGTGACCAGATTCTCAAAACAAAAAACAGGGACAGGTCATAGACATAGAAGTAGGACTACGGTTTGCAGTAACCATCAACATAAAAGTAGGACTATTTGGCAGCTGTCATAGACATAGAAAGGGGACTACAATGTCAGGTCCCTCCACAGACCGAGTGGGCACTAGCTATGCAGAACCTGTAGGTTGTGAAGGAAACTCACACTGTCACAGGCTGCTTGAGCAGGAGCCTGGGTGTACATACATCTGTGAAGGAAGCTTACGGTGCCACTGTCTGTGCTGAGCCTGTACTGTATAAGAGAAACGTGCACTGCCACAGCACATGCTGCCAGGCAAGTGTGCGTGTGTGTGACGCTTGCATTGGTGCTGAGTGCATTATACCTGCTCTCTACAAGACAGGATTTTGCCCTATCACTGCCTGTGCTCTTTCGCTGGTGTGTGTATGTGGTGTGTTGCAGCCTGAGGTGGGGGTATCAGCGTAGTTCTCACAAATGCACCTCAGGTGATGGGGTTTACTGGATATGTCACCTGTAGGATTAAGAAGACCTGTGTTGTTATCCTGGCTGTCCTCACGGGAACGGATTGTGGGATCCTACGCATGTCTTGCTCTTACGCACTTTTCAAGAAAAGGGCAGGATGTGATCAGGCACAGCGTTTGAAAATAAGCGTGAAGGTAATTATACAAGACGCAATCTAATTCCTCCTGCATACTTTGGAAGCAGAAGACTGGCGCTGACAAATGTAACTTAATTTCCTTTTCTGTGCCTCAGTTCACAATGTGGGCTACTCGAGAACATTAATTAATTAATTCAAGAGGTTTACACTGCATGTCACATAGGGAATTCATGGGTGTCCCGTATACAAGATATGTAAGAAAGAAAGCCAGTTTGTCTCGGTGTCACAGAAGGTGCACTCATGAACTTGCAGGGTGTTCTCCATACAGGTGTATGCCTCGGCTCAAGAGTGTCCCCACTGGTGAATCCCTCATGCATTATATTAATGTGCAGATACATTCCTCAGGTGGTAACCATGTTTAGGTTGAATTCGTAAAAGACGATTTTGGTAAATGTCCAAAGGAAGATGCCCAAAACTTTAAAAGGAGCATCGGTTTGCAGCACTTTTTTTTAAAGCACTTCAAATCATCACTTTATTCAGTTCGACCAGATGAAAGTCATTTGTGGGGCTGCAGAATACCTCCCCGAACATCCCTTAAGCTGAGCAAGTATACGTTTAAAAGGGGAACATTAGTGTACTCAGTAGGGCCTGCTGTTTGAAAGACTATATTCCAAAAAATGCAACACCTACTCGCTCCAGTAAATTAAATCTGACTTTTTCTCCTAAAAACGGAGAATGGCTGAGCAGTGGATTTACAGGTTTGACTAGACATTTGTCGATTTCCCCCTCCTCTAATGTGCACATGAGGCCTGATTAACATCCTTGCAACACGCCTGTGCGGGCACCTCTTGGAAGTCTGCAAAAGTGTAGGTGGCGCTGCTGGACAAAGAAGGGAAATCCCCAGAGAAAACGTCTCTTCAAAGGATTTCCCTTCCTGCGACAGCGCTCATCTCAGTGACGTCACAGGCAATGAAAAACCGGGACATTTGAGCAGTGGCGTAACGAAACCTGAGGGGGCCCCCCTGCAAAGTACATGGAGGGGGCCCCTCATTCTCCGCGCCAGTCAAGAGCTCTCCAGCCAGCGACCCGCCATATTGCAGGGACTCACCCCAGCCATAAAAAAGGATTCTGGTTCCTCCATTGGTCACATCCGCCCTTTTATCAGGTGATTTACATACATCAGTAAATTTTGCTGCGCCCTCCAACCAGCAAAGTTACATTTCACTGTCTCCAGCCACCCACCAAACACATCCATCTATGTAATGTTAATGATCCACCTTCAAGCGAAGCCTGCTCAGTTAACCACCTCCAAACACAGACCACTGCCTTCGTGCCTGCTACTAACGCATCCATCAACTCTACTCTCGCCCCTATGAAACCCGCAGTTATGCTTTTCTGCCCGCCTTTTCAAACCACCCCTCGGATGTCACTGCAAACCTGTGACTGCCGACCACTGGTCCCCTGTCCACCACCGACAGAAAGACTGATGGCCGGTCCCCATGTAACCGCTGCCTACCAGTAAAGACAGATCCTTTCAGCTGCTGCCCTCCCCCAATGCCACTGTGGTAGTTTAAAACATGTTAAACAATCTCTTCAACTGACCACCCCAAAACAGTTCTTGCTGCTAGCCTCTACAGCATCAAAGCCATTCCTGCTACTTTTCATCTTCCGAATGATGCACACAATAATATTAAATGTACAAAGGGTCCTATATTTGTTTCCTCACACCAACATTAATTTACACTATGTTCCCCACTAAACCATACTTCCTGTCAGAGGCAAATCTGATCCCATGTGTAGCACCAGTCAGCAAGTACCCCAAGGACAAACACCAGAGAGAATGTGCGATTCATGTAATTAAACCTATAGTGACAACGTAGCATTTCCCCACACACTGTCAGCCCAGCGAAGTCTGCAACCACATAGTAGCCATCAATACCAGCAACATCTAAAGCGCATCTCCACTTTCTTTCAATGGCAGCTCCGGATAAATATACCTATGACTTCTGGGCGGCATCTACCACAGACCACAGCATTCTTTGTCTCCCTAAGACTAACCGAATGCTGTCGGTGAACGCTCCTTCTTTACTAATAACTAAGGGAGGATAACAAAATAAAATATAGTATTTTCTTATGCAAATAGCGTATCAAGCACTTGCTGCCCGCAGTCCTCACCAGATCCACATGTTTCAATATTCTGCTATCGCACCATCCAGTCAACCCTATTATTATCTGGACATGTTTTTATCCCTTTCATGAACTGAGAAAGGCAATACCTTGCACGAAAACAAGTCCTGTTAAAACCTTTGCTACTTATACAAGCACTTACTTGTTTTACTAACTTTCATTTTAAAGCAAACAGGTAACTCATTCTCGGATTGGAATTACTGCTTAGAAGTGTGGAAGTTAATACTGAGACGTAGGATGATTTTGTGCATGTCTGGCAGACCTGCATGCGCACACAATGCAACAATGCAATTTAGCTTAACAAATTGTTCATAAATGTACCGGAAGGTAAAGAAACAGACCATATTATTTTTACAAAGAAAAATAGACAAACGTCCACTTTAAACCCCATGACATAAAAGCCTTAGCATGCCCAGCTTGTCCAAATCCACGCCACCTAATTCAGTCCTGCCAAGTACCACGCATCTGGTGTTAAACTAACACATTTCAGTGTGGTGATCCGCATCACCGCACTGGAATGCAAAATCACGCATAACAGGCATCGTGCCTCCTCGGGTACCAGCGCTGCTAATCAAAGCTGGTGTAGTATTTCCATGTGGCCACCGTCTTTTTTCTGGTGCTTTCCCTGTCTCCTACACATGATGCAGAAATTTTCGTTATGCAGTACAGCTGCCTGCGTGGTAGTCCTGTAATGAGTGTCCCTTTACAATGCCCGCAACATTTTGCCGTATTTCCATAGTGTGTTCATAAAGTTTGGTCCCTCGAGGATTTGTTGCAGGCGCGTGTGCCATGCCCCAGCAGCCCTACGATGTCAGCCGCTTTGAGTGCGACATCTGCAAGGACTGGTTCCTGACAGGAGCTAGGGGCTTGAGAAGGGCACCAGAGCTCTGGAGTGGGTGATGTTGTGACCCAGGATAACCTCCGCCTCCCTGCGGGGAGCGATTTGCAAAAACGGCAGCTCTGCATGGAGGAGCGGGATCTAAGATTCCAACACAATGACACCACAGCGCTGAAGTGCCCAATTTAGCATCACACTGGACCGCCCACCGGCGTCATGCTGACTGACATGCATTGTCAGACCAGTGGGTGGTGCGGAGCACACAGCAGCACAAATGCACATGTTGGGTTTAGGTCAGAGAATCTTTCCGACCAGCCCAGTCATGCGCACTAGTGTTAGCTGTGGCTGGTGGCTGCGCATTAGGAGAGCGAGGGTTGATCAACGCTGCAACCCTCAGTCTCCTAATGGGCGGCAGGGCAGCGAGTATCCCTGCTAAGCCAATTCTGGTGCTGCTGGGGCAGCATCGGTATTGGCTGAGAGGGGTTGCCAGTGACGCAGCTGTACCTGTTGAAGAGCACCAACGCTGGACCCTGGTCAAGGAGCAGAGGCGGTGCAGTACCGGCAAGGTAAGTTTTTATTTTAATTTTCAACTCCCCCAGCCTCCACCCCCGTAAGTATTGTGAACCACAACTGTGTTAATTCTTTTTTAAAGTTAAAAGATTTCAGAGTGTCCATACCAGCTCTTTTTCCAATAAAATATTTTTGTATTGATGTTTAAAAGGCCAAAATAAATGGATGGAATACTATTTAGATAATGTCCAATCCACTGGAATGTATTCAGGGCACGCTGTGCCAACTGTGATTCTGTGACTCATCTGGCAGATTCATCACACTGTTTTTTATTTCATTTAGTCAGAGTTTTTATAGAGTTCAAACCTACATGCCAGGGCACCAGTGTGCGGCATAATTAGTACAGTCACAAAGGCACACTTCACGATTGGTTCCATCTTTAGGCACTAATAGTATTATTATTGTTCACTAACTCTGAATGGACCTTGGAAGGATGCAACGTTTAGTTGGCACTGCAAGATGTGAAGCTGTAGTCTTCAGTTTTCACACAGATCTCTATAGTGGGTGCCATTAGTCCACTAAGGCATTTTACAGACAGTAGGCGAAGACATAGGCGAAAACTAATGATCAGCCGGCCTAAGAACTATGCTGAATTCAAATAGATGCAGGACATAGATTGAAGGTGAAAGTTACTCATGGGTGAAATGGTTGCCAAATGGAAACTGTTGAGAAGTGATTCTTCATATGATCTTTTTTAAAAGCTTATAGATTTGTTGTCGACCGCACCTAGCCATCGTGGCTGTGAGTATAGTGTTAGGGTCATTTATCCAAGCACAGCACCTCCTTTATCCCCCCCCCCATCACTCCAAACAGTAACTCTCTCTGCTCTTCCCAGCAGTGAACTGTCCAATTATGAAAATGTGCCTGTTACATACAGTACGTCACTGCCAGAAGCATACCGTAGGCCAATCACTTTTTTGATGTGTGATCCTTACAGTGCTCAAAATAAAAGGGTTTTGGTGATCGAAATACAATATATTGTTATCACTTGTGTTTAATGCAAAATGACTTTATTCCCCACCATGATAAAGTGACACCGTTTTTGCGGTACCCTTTCAACTTCAGCACATTCAGGGATACACACACAGACACTTATGAGCTTTGTAACTTGGTACAGATATTAACTAACTCAGAGGCACTATTTTTTACAAAGGTTCACTGTGTGCACAAAGCTGCATAGAGGCTGATCATGTGCACAGTGCTGTACCAGAGTTGGCAGGGCGCACAGTGCCAGACAAGGGCAGTTAATATTTAGTAATGCACAGAGGTTCAATAAGAGGGGCCGCTCATCTGCATCTTGACTAACCGCCAATCGCGCTGTACCAGGAAGTGCTGATCCCATCCCACTCTGCCTCCACTCTCTCCAGTTTGTACTCCTGCTCATCCCTACTCTCTACCGCTACACCCTCACTCATGCTCTCCAAGCTTTCACTCACTCTCCACTGCTCCTTCACTTGCCTATAACTCCTCTTTTTTCTGACACATTTTTCCTATCTTCTCTCCATCTCTCTGCTTCTTCTCGCTGTCTATTCCCCTATCTCTCTGACTGGTCATTAGACCCGCCTGTCTCTCTCTCAACCAAGTCTTCCATACATCTTGCGCATTTGCTTTCCCCCTCCTTCCTCACCCTTTTACAATGTCCCACTCTCCCAGATCTTTCTATTACATACTTCAACCTTTTTACACTACTCCCTCCTTCTTGCTCACCCCTCTCCTAATTACACTTGCGTTTCTCCCATCTTTATCTCCCCTTTATATTCCCCTCCTTCTAACACCTCCTCCTCCCTGTGCCTGCACCTTCTCTCGGCAGAATGCCCCCTTCACACACTATCCTTTCCTCCCATTTACTGTTCATCATCTCAAAAAATTCTTGGGGTGGAACCCCCCTCATCCCAAATGTTCTCAGTTGGGCTTGTTTGTTTGCTCACTCGCGATATAACACTCATCCCGCAACTTTTACGCCCTCCCACTTTCAAAACTCACCAGCCGCCACTGTTCACACAACATATTTACACTTAACTACAAAAGACCTATTTACCCTCCACAAAAAGCAAATCTGTAACATGCTGCATAATTCCACTTCGCACAATTATACACCACACCATGCCACATAATTCCACACGCCACACAATTCCACAGTTAAACCTCACACAATTCATCACACTACATAATTACTCTCCATATACCACTCAGCAACACATAATGTACCTCCACATAATTATTCTCTACTCCATATTGCATAAATACATTCCACACAAATCCAGTCTATGCCACGTAGCAACATTCCACATAATTATACTGCACACCATGCCACATTATTTCACTACACAGATCTAATCTACACAACACAAATCCATAACTTACAATTGTATCCCAAACCATATATGACTTGCATATATGCAAATGCATATATTGCAAAACCATATATTGCAAATGTGTGTTTACCTTCCAATGGGTCCCAGCAGATCCTGTTCCTGGAGGGAGCTGCAATCCTTCTCCTGCGTCAGCTCTCCTCTCTGTGCTGCCTCCTGCTTTAACTGGGCCCCCACCCCCATCCTCTTTCCGAGCCTCCTGCGCTCTGACAGAAGAGAAACAATGTCACTTGAAACATTGTTTCGCTTCAGTCCTGGGTCAGAGCGTGCAGGCTGCTTTAGGCTGCTTAAAAGACAGAGCAAGGCTCTCTCTCACCTAGGCTAGCGAGGGGGCCCCCTTCATTTAGTCCCCTTCCTGGGGGGGGGGGGGGGGGGGGGGCTCCTGAGAGCGAGGCCTCACAGAACAATCGCAATAACATTGCAAGGATTTTTATGCTTTTAGCTCGGTGGAAAACAGGCTGCCTTCCACGAGCTGTTCTTTTTTGAAGCATTGGGGGCACGAGGGGCCCCCCTTGGATAGTGAAGCCTGGGGGCCCCCCCCGCACTGCTTGGGCTGCGGGGGCCTGTGTTACGCCCCTGCATTTGAGTGTTTAACTCGGACACCTTTCGAAAACGGGGACATTTGACTCATTTGGAGAAAAGTGTCGGGACACTTCTCCAAACAAGCATTTGCAATGCAATAGGCATTAGGAAAGTTTGAGCTATTGGTATTGTAAAATACACATTTTTTATTTATGTGTTGGTTTTGAAAATAGAGAAATTAGTAGCTTTGTCATTTACAATGCCAATAGTTTTACCTTTTGCAAATGTGACACCTGTAGCATTTGTAATTTATTTATTTATTTATTTATTTTAGCGATTTATAGAGCGCCGTGTGACCCGGAGGCATCCCCGCGTTATGAAATCAATGGAGACCTGAGGGGAGGGGGGAGGGATACTATTTGGGAAAAAGGAGGGTTTTCAATCTTTTACGAAAGAGGAGGTGGCAGGATTCCAGACGCAGGCTGCGGGGAAGTGAATTCCATCCTCAGGACGCTTTGACCGCAAAGCGTCGCCCACCGGTGCGTACCTTCCTGAATCTAGGGACGGTGGCCAGGCGTTCGCTGTCCGAGTGCAGGAGTCTGGGAGCTTTGTAGGGGGTGACCATGTCTTTCAGGACAGCTGGGCCTACACCGTTAATGAGTTTGTGGGCAGTGCACAGGGCCTTGAATTCTACCCTCAGGCACACTGAAAGCCAGTGTAGGGCCTTGAGGGCAGGCCTGGCCGAAGCTCTGGGGGGGAGTTCATAATGAGCCGCGCCGCCGCATTTTGAGTGCGTTGGAGTTTCGCCAAGGTGGATTCGGGGGCACCGAGGTAGACGGCGTTGCTGTAGTCCAGGCGGGCAAGAATGAGACCTTGAACCAGTAGTTTCCTGGATAGTGGAGGAAGGAGTGGAAGGATCTTGCGGATGGATCGCATGAGTCCAAAACAGATTCCTGCTGTTTTGGCTGCCTGGGTCTTCATGGTCAGCTCAGGTTCAAGCCAGACTCCCAGTGTCTTAATTTCTTTTTTCGGGGTTGGCACCTCACCGAAAACGTCTGGCCAGACCGACGGGGGAATGGATGTCCATTTCTTGCCCATGAGCATGATTTCAGTTTTCGCTCCATTGAGCTTAAGAGAGGACTCGCTCATCCAGATGTAAATGTCCTGGAAGCAGTTCAATAGGTTGTCTGGGTGGTTGTCAAGGTGGGATAATGAGACGACCAGTTGCGTGTCGTCCACATAGCTCACTATTTTTATCCCGTAAGGGGTAACGACATCCTCGAGGGGGGCCATGTAAACATTAAACAGGGTGGGACTAAGCGAAGACCCCTGCTGGACTCTGCTAGAGAGTGGTAGAGGGGCAGAGTGTGAGTTGCCGTCCCAAACCTGGAATGAGCGGCCTGATAGAAAAGAGCCAATCCAGGCGAGCGCAGCGCCCGCGATTCCTGCCCTGGCCAGACGATGGAGAAGGACACGGTGGTCCACCGTATCAAAGGCTGCACTGAGGTCCAGGAGGATCACTGCCACCGATCCTCCTGAATCCAGAATGCACCTTGCTTCCTCGATGACAGCGAGGAGTGCGGTGTCCGTGCCATGGCCGGGGCGGAATCCAGTTTGAGACTGACGCAGGAGTTTGTTGGCCTCGAGGTACTGGGATAGTTGCACATTAACCAATTTCTCAGCCATCTTGCTAATGCAGGGGAGAAGCGAGATCGGTCTGTAGTTGGCCATGTCATCAGGGTCCAGTTGTGGTTTTTTAAGAAGAGCCTTGACAACAGCGCTCTTCCAGTTCGGAGGAACGGAGCCTTGCGAAAGAGAGATGTTGATTAGTTCCATGATAGTGGGAGCTATGCTAGGGGACACAGTTTTTAAGAATCTTACAGGGGCTGGGTCGAGGGGAGAGCCGCTTTTCATCGTGGCCAGTGTAGAGGCTACTTCGGTCAGAGATACTGCTCTGAATGTGGACAGCTGAGGGTGTAGGCTGTTACCCATTGGGTTAGTGGCCGACTCTTTGTCCGTGTGGTTGGATGGACTGGTAGGTGGGAGGGAGGCTAGTATCCGGCAATTTTGGAATCGAAGTAGGTAGCCAGTTCCTTACTTCTGTCCGGAGGAGGTGTGTGCGATGAGGGTGGCACTGGTATTTTAAGTAGTTCTTTGGCTATGAGGTAGGATTCCCTCGCCGAGTTGGTGGAATTTTTTATTCTGGCGTCATAGTAGGCGGCTTTGGCAAGTTTCAAGGTGGATTTATAGATTCTTACCGAGCTGCGGTAGGCGTCCTTACTGGCATGGAGCCAGTCCTTTCTCCACAATCTCTCTGCTTTTTTGCACTCTTTGCGGAGAGATCTGAGTTCAGGGGTGTACCAGGGGGCAGAGCCCATTTTCCCGTTTTTTTCCTCACGAGTTTTTATGGGGAGGATGGAGTCAAGGGAGGTGGAAATCCACTCCCTGAACTGATTGTCCGCAGTGGTCGGGTCATCCGGGAGACTGGGGGTTGTTGAGTTTACGGCTCTGGACCAGTCCTCCGCCGAGAGTCTGCCCCATGCCCTATCCCTGGTAAAGGTGGCTGGTTTGTGGGGTTTCCTGAATGCCCCTGGTAAGTGGATAGTGACCAAAAAATGGTCCGTCCACGGGAGTGGAAGAGACTCTTTAATTTGAAGGGGATGGATGTTAGTGAACACTGGATCTAACAAATGCCCCTTATTGTGTGTGGCTTCGGAGTTGGCAAGATGGAGGCCGTAGGCTGCAAGGTCATTGATCAGGTCGGATGCCCCTGTGTCAAGCGGGTCGTTGAAGTGTATGTTTAGGTCTCCTAAAATCGAGAAATTGGAAGTAAGATGGGCAAAGGATGATACGGATTCCAGGAGAGCGACCACAAAGGGGCCAAAATGGCCAGGGGGGGCCATATACCAGTAGGCCAGACAGGGTACTAGTCTGGGCTAACTGGATGGTAAAGAGACAGCTTTCGGAGTCAAGGATTTGAGCATCGCTAACTCTACAAGAGAGGTGATCCCGGTAGATGATAGCTAATCCACCTCCTCTGCCGGTGGTGCGTGGTTGAGACTGGATAAGGAAGCCCGGGGGTAGAGCCATGACTACATCCGAATTCAAATGGTCAGTAATCCACATTTCTGTAAGGAACAGTATATCCAGGTCGTGTTCGGCTATGAGGTGATTGATGAGCAGGGCATGCATGGGTAGCGACCTGCAGTTTAGTGTGGATATTTTAAGGCCCGGGGGTGGGACTGGAGGTTTGGGGAGTTGTAACTGGACTAAGTTGCAGACAATGCAGCTAGTAAAGGGTCCGTTTAGATCGTGTACATAGTTGCAAGTGCTGTCTTTGGTGGGTCTGAGACTAAGAAGGTCTCAACGGGAATAGCTCACCCTTGTGGGAGCTGGGTCCGGCATAGGTTCTGGCCCTAAGCCCGGTCGTGCGCGGACGGGCGCAGACGGGCTTGCCTTAGGCGCGCCTTCGGCGCGCAAACGGCGCTCCCGCTGTGCTCGTAATGCAATATGTGTTGTATTTACGTGACTTACATGTATTGATATTACAAATAACAATGGCTTTTAATTGTTTTTAATAATTAATACTTAAATAAAAGTTATTGTAATTTATAATGGCAATAGCTTAAACTTTTGTAAATAACTTTTGTGAAGATTATGTTCAGTGTATTTTATTGTGACGAAAATCCAAGAACAGAAGTGAAATATTAACATGTTTTTGTGACATTTGTAATAAAGCTTGAAACATTGAGAGGACATATTTGAACCAGTTGTTGTTGAATGGTTGCACAGATTGATGCTGTAGTGGCGGTGAGTGATGTTGTGGTGGCGACGAGTGACGCTGTGGCGTTCAGTGATGCTGTGGTAGCGCACAGTGATGTGTGGTGCCCCTGAGTGGTGATGCTGTGGTAGGGCTGAGTGATGCTGTAGTGATGCGATAGATAGAGTGAGGGCGATCGATAGATAGAATGAGTGCGATAGATAGATAGAGGGAGGGCGATAGATAGATAGAATGAGTGCGATAGATAGAGTGAGGACGATAGAGTGAGGGCGACAGATAGAGTGAGGGTGATAGATAGATAGACAGATAGATAGATAGAGTGAGGGCGACAGATAGACAGATAGAGTGAGGGCGATCGATAGATAGATAGATAGATAGAGTGAGGGCGATAGATAGATAGATAGAGTGAGGGCGATAGATAGATAGAGGGCGATAGATAGATTGAGTATGGGCGATATATAGATAGAAATATAGAGTGAGGGAGATAGATCGATAGATAGTTGATAGAGTGAGGGTGATAGATAGAGTGAGGGCGATAGATAGATAGAGATAGAGTGAGGGCGACAGATAGATAGAGTGAGGGCGATAGAGTGAGGGAAGTAGAGTGAGGGCGAAAGATAGATAGAGCGAGGGCGATAGATAGAGAGAGTGAGGGCGATAGATAGAGTGAGGGCGATAGATAGAGTGAGGGCGACAGATGGATAGATAGATAGATAGAGTGAGGGCGATAGATAGATAGAGTGAGGGCGATAGATAGATAGATAGATAGATAGATAGATAGATAGATAGATAGATAGATAGATAGATAGATAGATAGATAGATAGATAGATAGATAGATAGATAGATAGAGGGCGACAGTAATCAACCCGTATTCGAGGAATTTACTGTGTGTAATTTTAATTTTGATTCAACGTTTCAATGCGTCCCCTCGAGCACCTGTGTTGTGCTACTAATATAAATGAATTTGCAGATGTTAATCACTGTAACCAAACAAAAGGAGGCGGACATGAGGCCTCTGGCTTCAAAGGCACAAAACCTGAGTTCTGATCTTAGTTCCTGCACATAGGCAAAGCGTCTTATCTGACAGTTTTGTGCTATCTGAGCGGGCGGGCACAGTGAGTGCTGAGAACCCGGACTACCAGTGTGCTCATTGTTTTGACTGCCTCTTTACAGTTTTTTTTCTATCCAGCCATGAAGTGAAGGCACCTCAGCAAGTTAACTACACCACATATTTCTGCGTGCAACAAGAAGTATCTGGGGTCTGATTCCAGTCGGGGCAAGTTAGACGTTTATCCTTTTTCGACCAACAAAGTCAGTTTGAAATGGACAGTAAAATAAATAAAACACACTGCACACCTTCTGCTATGGGCTCAGAGAAGAGAATGGACAGGGATGGAAGGCCCGGCAAAAGAGATGTTATGTCTGAGGCTTGTGGATGGCTGACGCTTGTGGATGTCTGATGCCTGATGTTTGTGGATGTCTGATGCTTGTGGATGTCTGACGCTTGTGGATGCCTGACGCTTGTGGATGGCTGATGCTTCTGGATGTTTGTGGATGTCTGATGCTTCTGGATGTCTGATGCTTCTGGATGTCTGATGCCTGATGCTTTTGGATATCTGATGCTTGTGGATGTCTGATGCTTGTGGATGTCTGTTGCTTGTGGATGTCTGTTGCTTGCGGATGTGTGACACTTGTGGATGTCTGACGCTTGTGGATGTCTGATATTTGTGAATGCTTGACGCTTGTGCATGCCTGATGCTTGTGGATGCCTGACGCTTGAGGATGCCTGATGCCTTTGGATGTCTGATGCTTGTGGATGCCTGACGTTTGTGGATGTCTGATGCCTGATGTTTGTGGATTGAAGAACTGGGTTTTAGAACCCAGCGGCGCCATTGGCATGCCCAAAGTCTTCGGGTTCACCTGTCTCAGAATACAGAAACACGGGATACTTCTCGGTGACGTCAAAGATCAAATTTATTGGCTGCAACCAGGAACAGAAGTCTACGAAGTACGACACAAGTAGGTTCGTCAGAGACTGCTCAATCTTCGTAGAGCGAGACATCGTCTTTTATGCTAAAAATCACATTCCTGACAAACACCCACTAGTTACAATTTGTCCAATCATAGGAAAGATTGCAAAAGGTATCGCATTACGACAAACCCACTTTTCAGTTATCCAGCCCACCATCAATTACACGGGAAAGCCCAACATTCTTTCTCGAACAGGCCGGACAAACCCATAATAAAAGATCACAACCCATACCATAAATAGGCCATAAAAGAAGAAACAGAAACAGATGAGAAGTAGGATAAGGGGTGTGTGCGTGTGCAATAAACTCAACAATGTCCTGTTCTTTGATCCTTAATCTCGATCAGCTACCGGGCAAGGTACTGGCTTAACAAGGTCAGCTTCAGGCAAAGAGGTCAGTTCTCTCAGGTCATTCAGAAGTCAGCTAAAGTGTATGTGTACTAAAGACTCGTTCGGCCGTAGTCATCGGCCTATGTGAGGGCAACCACAAAATGGCTGCCATGCAAAAATGGAACTGAGGGGTTCAGAACGAAATCCCTAAATACGTAGTGAATCCATCGGTCTAACATGGCGGGCCACACTCACTAGTTACGGTTCGCTACTGTCAAATTTGTAACAAAACCATGACCTTTATGAAATGGGTTCAGAATTCACGGAACTTCAGACCCGCCTTACATAGGCAATAACGTAAACTCACGTCAATCTGAATCCAGGTCTATATTCATCAGATCTTCAAGATGTTGCTGGAGCATAATCCTATTACTAAGTAACTCTCTCGAGACAGGTCTCCTTGCACATGTAGTAGCACAAAGGCCACATATAGCAGGAGCACAATGTACACAAAGACAGAACAGGAAAAGAATAGCTAAAGCCATCCCAAGGATCATCAGAATCTTCCATCCCCAGGTGGATAACAATTCCCAAAACCATCCCATCCACGACCAATCTCCTTTGTCCACATGTACAGACTCGGAGATCTTATGTAGCTTGGAAATGGCCTGGTACACTGTCGGAGCATTGTCTGGAATGAAAACGCAGCAGCTCGATTGATTCATTTTACATACCCCTCCTCTATCTGCAAGTATGACGTCTAATGCAACTCGATTCTGCAACGTCATAAGACGATCCGATTGGAGCTCAGCAGTCAAATTACTAAGGGTACCAGCAGTCTCAACTATGGTGGACTCGACCACTCTCGTCAATTGCCGTATGTTCCTACTGTTAGCCATAGGTCTCCAAAACGGCAGGAAACCCTCAAGAAAATCTCCCAATTCTTGTCCCACAGTATCTTCCTTACTGAAGACACCTCTAGCCACTCTCGTTCTGTGATAATCTGCGGCTGCAGTATACGTAGGGGGCAACAGAAATGAAACATGACATGTTCCCGAAAAATCAGGGGGCAACCATGTATATGCTCTATCATAGCAGACAAAATACGTACCCTTAGCTGCTAAAAACGGTGGGGAAGTCTGGGACGCAAAAACATACGTCTCAGTACAAACACTCTTCTCTAACTGAGCTCTCGGATTCTTGCCATTACCTTGCAGACAAAAATGACCACGATGGGGTACGATTCAAATTGGGGATGGCCTTTTCCCTCGCTGCTTTTCTCTCAGACTAACACCATATCCAGTCACGTTCCATCCAATATAAGCTAGTGACTCATCTTTTGGAATAGTCTCATAGGAATCAATACCTCTAATCATATCCACTATTCCCTTCACTAGAGCACTATTACTCGGACTATCTTTCATAGAACGCAGGGGATAGACTTCATGGGCATAAATGAACATCGTCCTATACGCCCACACAGATCTGTTATGGCTAAATGGCAGGACCAAATAAGGAATACCTTTATTCGTATTATGAGGCATAAGCCCACACACCCAGCAATTAGTGGTGTTCACTACTAACTGATGCTGATGCAGAAGTTGCACAAAGGAATTATTAATTAACTCTGATCTTCTAATAGATTCATGTTCAGGCAAAGGATGAAAAGAATGCGAAGAAATAGTAGTAGGAAAAGACATAGGTTGTGTGGTGGGTGCAAACATCACTTGAAAAGAGAAAACAACATATCCCACCAAAAACATTGTCATGTTAAGTAACATTAAAAGACACGTTATCCAAAAACATTTGCCACTCATTAATTTACACATTTTTCTTTTAAAGTTCATTTCTACAACAGTTCTCTCAATCTCAAAAAACTCCATCCTCTAACCGTGCTGTTAGCGGCAGGTGGTTCTCTACACACGGATGTACATCTGTAAGTCCCAGGGAACGCCCTAGAACAAACTAGAAACGTCAACCTTGTGTCTACATGGCTGAACACTCCAAGGCTTTATACCGCGACCCTACAGCTGAACCCGGATGGCGGTTCGAAAAAGAAAAATAGGTCAAAACAGCTTTTTGGTGGGAGAACGCAGTTTTCAAAAGCAGAAAGGAATTACTTCTTTATCAGTCCATTATTTCTATGTCGTAGATTATAGCGGCCTTTACCAGGCAATGTCTGATCACGAAACAACAACTCAGGCTCAGTGGTGTCTAGTCTTAGAAAAGGAGGAACAGCTGCTTGCAAAATATCGTTGTCCTCATGCTCAGAACTTGTCCCAACCAAACGCGCATCACTGAATGGAACGAACTTTGGCACAGTCTCAGTCTCTGAATCGCCAACACCCTCCTGGACCCACTGGTCATACGGCAGAGGCAAAGAAACCCTCTTACAATGTACGCGGTGGATCCAGTTCTTCTTGCCGTGCACTCACTGCGGTACGCGTCGATAGAAGGACCTGGAATGGTCCAGTCCAGCGGGGCTGATCGTTCTTTCTCCGCTGAAAGTTGCGCACCAACACCCACGAGCCAGGGTCAATGGCGTGTCCTGGATCTTCAGATGCTTATGGAAGTGTATCGTAAACCTCTTGGTGTAAGACACGCAATTTCGCCGTCAAATCATACAAATAGTCAATCAGCACAGGATGTTCAATCTCGCTAAACTTTGTCGGCCTCGGCACTCCCCATACATTAGCCGGGTGACCAAAAATAATTTCATAAGGGCTAAGGCCCACTCGAGAATGCACTGTAGTTCTAGTTGACAAAAGTGCCAATGTCAAAGCATCGGGCCATTGGAGACCAGAACTCGCCTGAATCTTGGCTAACTTCAGCTTCAGAGTGCCATTGTAGCATTTGACTAAACCACCGGATTGGGGGTGATTCTCAGCATGACATTTCTGCTTAATGCCCAAACCTTCACACACTCTCTTCATGATTTGGCCCACAAATTCACTTCCATTATCACTCCACACCATCCTTGGCAATCCATATCTATGGAAGAATTCCTTGAGTAGGGCTTTGGCTGTGGACAAAGCAGTATTATCTTTCAGGGGGTATGCTTCTATCCATCTCGAAAAGGCACAAACAACTACAAGGAAATATTTTAAGTTGTTACATCTTTCCATGTGCATAAAATCCAATTGCAGCACCTCGAACGGATACGTCAGAGGCGCAAAGTGACCAGCTGGAGTTGGGGTTCCCTTGCCAGGATTATACATCAGACAAACCATGCAATTTTTGACCAGATTCTCCGCACACTTAGGAATTCCAGCATTATGCCATACTGGAGCCAACAACTTACAAATCCCTTTCACACTGATGTGAGCCATTCCATGGGCCATCGTAACCACTGCAAGCACATACGCATCAGGTAACAACCATCGCTGATGTTCCGACAACTCAACCCAGCAACCAGTCGAATCCAATTTTCCCATACTCTCTCTCCACACATTCAATTCTTTCGCTGTAGCTTCAGCCTGAATTGACTTCACACTCTCTATCGTATCTTCACACATTCCTCTATCCGGAACCCATCTTGCTGGACCCGCAACATACATTCGACTCGTCACATCTTTCGCCGCTTCTTTCGCTACTTCATCCGCAAACCCATTACCACGACCAACGTCATCGGTAACCTTCTTATGTGCACTACATTTCACGATCGCAACTTGCGTCGGCAACATAAGTGACTCAAAAAGCTCATTTACCAACTGACCATGCTGGATCTTCGTACCATGAGAAGTAACAAATCCACGTTCTTTCCACAAGCGTCCAAAACTATGAGCAACACCAAACGCATACTGGCTATCGGTATACATAGTCACTCGCTTTCCTTTCGACAACACACACGCTCTCGTCAGTGCAATCAACTCTGCTGCTTGAGCCGAATTCTGCGGTATACGTGAAGCTTCAACAATCGTATGCAAAGTCGTAACCGCATAGGCTGCAGTCGTATCGCCATTCGGAAGCTTAAAGCATGAACCATCTACCCATAAGGTACCATCAGACTTCGCAAGAGGAGTATCTTTCAGATCAATTCTACCCTTTGTTTCTTCCTTTATCCTAAGAAAGCAATCATGCTGTTCCGGAACATCCGTCTCTACAGAAATCGGCAACAACATAGCTGGATTCAACGTGTTGCATCGCTTTATATGCACATGACTCGCCAAAAGCGTCAACTCGTAACCTGACAATCGAGCACTAGTCAAGTGCTGTGTTTTAGTCCTGTTTAACAACGTTTCCACTGCATGTGGAACCATCACAATCAACATATTATCCATTACCAAACCAGCAGACTGTCGAATAGAAACAGCTGCTGCCGCTGTAGCTCTCAAACAACTCGGCAACGCTCTAGCTACCAGATCCAAAGTCGATGAGAAATACGCACATGGACGCTGCTTATCGCCAAGCTGCTGTGTCAGGACTGACAATGCACATCCCTCTCTCTCATGGACATAGAGTGTAAAAGGCTTACTGTAGTCGGGGGTACCCAACACCGGAGCTGAACACAATGCATTACGTAATTCAGAAAAACTTTTCTGGCATTCGTCAGACCAAGGTAGAGGATTTGGAGTATCTTTAAGAGTAAGTGCTAACAAAGGTTTCGCAAGTAGAGAAAAGTTCGGAATACATTGCCTACAGTACGAGGTAATACCCAAGAAAGCACGCACTTCTCTCTGTGTGGTTGGCACATTCATTTTCGCAATCGCTTGAATTCGTTCTGGGGTCAACCTTCTTCCCTCCTTTGACAAGACATGACCTAAGTAGGTCACTTCTTGGTAACAATACTGCAACTTCGAAAGTGACACTTTATGATGGAGGTCAGACAAATGCCGCAACAAAGAAAGAGTAGCTTCTTTACAAGTCTCCTCATCATCAGCAGCAACTAACAAATCATCTACATACTGAATAAGAGCAGCACCATCAGGTAAGACAATCGCATCTAGCTGTGTTTTCAAAGCTTGACTATAGATGGACGGACTTTCACAATAACCTTGAGGAGCGCGCTTAAACCGAAAGCTTCGGCCTCCTAAAGAGAAGTCAAAAATATCTCTACTCTCCTCGGCAATCGGGATACTGAAGAAAGCATTCTTCAGATCTAACACCGAAACCAGGTATCTGAGGTAGGAATCATAGTCAGCAAAGCAGTAATATCTATCACAACCGGAAACTGTGGCACAACAATTTTGTTTACTTCTCGAAGATCGATCAAAAACCTATACACAGCCAGTTGAGAAGAATCTGTACGCTTCAGAACAGGCAAAACCGGACTATTGCACACATTACCTCTCGTCTCTTCTATCACACCTTTCTCAATCAGATCATAGACGATCGCTAAAAGTGCTCTTTCACCGTCACTAGAAATCCTGTATTGGGAATACGTGGCAATCTAGCATTCACTTTCAGCGTCACAACGTATGGTGGAATCTCCAAAAGACCCACGTCATTAGGACCAGTAGCCCAAAGAGTATCAGGGAGAGAACGCAATTCCAATGGAAGCCGATCTTTAGACAAATACATCGGAGAGACCACTCCCTTACACAATGTAAGCTGTACTCCCGAAGGAGAACAATGCAATGTCGCATACAATCTCTTCAACAAATCCAATCCCAACAAATTCTCGCCACAACCTGTCGTCAGAATGAGGGGTGCTTCTAATTCACAAGGTCCAACAGAAAGAGACAAAGGAATAGAAACTGGATTACGAACCGGGGCGCCAGAAAAACCTACTGAAACATTTGTCAAGCCAGACAAAGGTGTGCCAGGGAGTTTAGAGTGTATGATAGAACTCTTCGCCGCACCAGTATCCAACAGAAAAGGCTCTGACACACCTGATGTAATCACTTCAACATAAGGTCCACTCTGATCTACTGGAACTGACACTACTCCCTCTCTTTGTCTATGGCTGTCCTAGCAATCGTTACCGTCAGCATTCTCACTCTCAACATAGTAATCATCAGCATAATATTGAGTCGACTGACCAGACGCAACATTCTGTTGATCAAAACAATTAATCGTATTCTGTGGAGGAAAGGATCGTGCATTCTGGGGGAACACACCACGTCCTCTACCTCTAGGATCTTGCTGAACAGCTCGGCCTCTCACACCAGAAGAACCATTCGTATGCTGCAACAGAACCGGACAACTACTCTTGAAGTGTCCTTCTTCTTTACAATATGCACACTGATTAGGGCCTACAGGAACACGCTGCTGAAAAGACTCAGACCTTTGTGATCCTCTCTGAAATTGCTGAGGTTGCTGAAACTCACGCTGATTATAACGAGGCGGGTACACCTGTTGCAAAAGAACCTTCGTCTTTAAATCTTTAGTCTTTTTCTCTGCTTTCTCTTTCTCATCCTTATCTCTATTCTCGTAATATTGTGCAGTAGCCAATATCTGGGCCGACGAAGAAACAGCCTATGAACTCTCTGAATCCTTCAACTTATTACCCAACTCGGGAAGCAAATTATGAACAAACTTATCCACGAACAACCTTTGGCCACCTTCCGTACTCATATCTTGGCCACTGTGATCTATAAAAGTCTCTTCAAACCTAGTGAAGAAATCAGACACAGTTTCATCTTTCTTCTGCTTGCATGCAGACAACTTATCCCAATTCACTAGCATAGCAGGCATTAAAGTCTTCATATAATTAATAATCCTACCGGGGAGTTCCGCAACTAAAGCCTCAGGTTTAGCTCCTCCACCTTGAAGACCATCCGCAACAGTAATATTAGCCCATGTGTCACCTAACTCTTGCGCATGAACCACATGACGAATCTTTCCCCACAAAGGTTGAGGAACCACATTACCAAACAACATGTCTATATCATTCCTTGTAGTACCCTGCAGGATTCTTGCGGGGGTCAAGTAGAGTCTGCTTAAGGGCCAAAACTTCAGCTCTCTTCCACGGAACATGTACCCACACATGCTGAAAATGAGCAGGTACACCAGCAATACCCGCATTAGCATTAGCCTGAACTGCCTCTTTCCATACAGGAGGAACTTCTATCATAGGGTACTGTCTCGCTTTTCTCCTAACAGAAGGATCAGGCTCAAACAACGACTGGGAAGGAAACTCGCCCCTAAACGCAAGCAACGTTGCGACTGCTTTCTCATCATCGGAACCCACTATCGTTCCTTTCGCAAACTCGGACTGTACATCAAGCAATTCCAATGGGGTCTGACCCAACTCACTATCTTCCCAATCCTTGCGGAGGAAAGTACACATTATATCGAAGACATACCTTTGCTTCGGTGCTTCCCATTGACGGAAGACATCCATAACCAAACCCAAATCATATCTCAAAGAATTAGTAACCCATTTTTGAGCCAAATGATCCAACACTGCCCGCTCTTCGGGACCAGGAAACTGGCTACGTAATGGCTTACGCACCGAAACAGGGGTCACATTCAATGACCTAAAGAAAGGAGACAAAAGACCAGTAACAGTATCAGTCATTCTCTGCCGAACAGAAGGAGAAGTTGTCAGAAGGACAGGAGACAAAGAAGACTGAGATGAAACAAATGTAGGAGTAGTAACAAAAGAAGTAGCAAGTACAGGAAAAAAAGTCATAGGAATTTGAGGCGGAACTGATAGCAAAGTCGGCGGCCCTAGAGAATGCTGCGCCAGAGGAGAAGGAACCAGCTGAAGAGGAGCTGGCGGCTGAGCGACAACAGGAGGCTGAACAGCTTGATGTTGCGGAGGTGCCGTAGCACTCTGCACATAAGGGGGTGGTGAACTCAACAAATGTGACATCATAGGATCCTTTTCAGGGTCCTTCGTTGCACCTTGTAAAAGAGGTGACAAAGCTGGATAGCATTTATCGATGGCCATTTTATGTTGCCTGTGCAACTCTTCACTCACTCGATCTTCTTCATTATCTTTAAACTGCCTAGCTGCTTGCATTTTCGATATACCCTTCTCTCTTTTATCTTTTTTCGCTTGTTTAATTGCTTTCTGTTTGGCTTCCTTACGCCAGAGGCGGAAAGAGTCTAACATTGCTGGCCGGGCTTTCTTCTTAAATAGTTTAACTTCCAAATTATCTAAAATCTCGGTGTCATAGCTACCGTGTTGGGGCCATTTTAAGACACCGTCTTTCCTAGTGTATCGGACCTACAGTTCATTATACGTGATGGGGCCCACGCCATGTTTAGAATAGAGCTCATAAGTCGGAGTGCCAACCGGAGGTATCGGACACGAGTCCTCCAATCGGGAATCCCTGTTACAACTACAACAAAATATCTTTCCAAGTTTGCTAAGACCAGGCATCTTCGCTCACTAATCTAGCTTCAAATATATGAGTCCCTCGGCTTTGGGACTTGCAAGTACCAAATCAAAACTAAGGAACCAAGACTAAGGACTGGGAGCGACCCACTTATACTTAACTGAAGTATAGATCACGTCACCCAGAAGACCCGGCTATCGTCTCGCTGTACAAATCGTCATGAAGGGTCCAAGACAGGGTGACAGTCAGGGCAGCAGTCCTTCGTAGCCGTCGGAAAGCGGGAAGCCTCGCAGCAAAAACCTTCAGTCCACGTTCGACATGCAGGGGTCGATGGAGTGGGGGCCCTCTTCCAGAATTTCCTCACAAAGCTCCTCACGATCTTCAGGCTTGGACCGGTACCACTGAAGTCGCCCCACGTTGGGCGCCAACTGAAGAACCGGGTTTTAGAACCCAGCGGCACCAGGGGCACGCACAAAGTCTTCGGGTTCACCAGTCTTAGAATACAGAGACACAGGATACTTCTCGGTGACGTCAAAGATCAAATTTATTGGCTGCATCCAGGAACAGAGGTCTACGAAGTACGACACAAGTAGGTTCGTCAGAGACTGCTCAATCTTCGTAGAGCGAGACATCATCTTTTATGCTAAAAATCACATTCCGGACAAACACCCACTAGTTACAATTTGTCCAATCATAGGTAACATTGCAAAAGGTATCGCATGACGACAAACCCACTTCTCAGTTGTCTAGCCCACCATCAATTACACGGGAAAGCCCAACATTCTTTCTCAAACAGGCCGGACAAACCCATAATAAAAGACCACAACCCATACCATAAATAGGCCATAAAAGAAAGAACAGAAACAGATGAGAAGTAGGATAAGGGGTGTGTGCGTGTGTGCAATAAACTCAACAATGTCCTCTTCTTTGATCCTTAATCTCGATCAGCTACCGGGCAAGGAACTGGCTTAACAAGGTCAGCTTCAGGCAAAGAGGTCAGTTCGCTCAGGTCATTCAGAAGTCAGCTAAAGTGTATGTGTACTAAAGACTCATTCGGCCGTAGACATCGGCCTATGTGAGGGCAACCACAAAATGGCTGCCATGCATAAAATGGAACTCAGGGGTTCAGAACGAAATCCATAAATACGTAGTGAATCCATCGGTTTAACATGGCGAAATCACTCGTACTTGCCGCACTCACTAGTTACGGTTCGCTACTATCAAATTCGTAACGAAACCATGACCTTTATGAAACGCGTTCAGAATTCACGGAACCTCAGGATGTCTGACGCTTGTGGATGTCTGACACTTGTCGATGCCTGACGCTTGTGGATGCCTGATGCCTGATGCTGGTGGATATCTGATGTTTGTGGATGTCTAATGTTTGTGGATGTCTGATGCTTGTGCATGCCTGATGCTTGTGGATGTCTGTTGCTAGTTGATGCCTGATGCTTGTGGATGTCTGACACTTGTGGATGTCTGACGCTTGTGGATGTCTGATGTTTGTGTATGCTTGAAGCTTCTGCATGACTGACGCTTGTGCATACCTGACGCTTGAGGATGCCTGACGCTTGTGGATGCCTGATGCTTGTGGATGTCTGATGCTGGTGGATGTCTGATGCTTGTGGATGTCTGATGCTTGTGGATGTCTGTTGCTTGTGGATGTTTGATGCTTGTGGATGCTGGATGCTTTTGGATGCCTGACGCTTGTGGGTGTCTGGTGCTTGTGGATGTCTGTTGCTTTTGGATGTCTGATGCTTGTGGATGTCTGATGCTTGTGGATGCCTTATGCTTTTGGACGCCTGATGCTTGTGGATGTCTGATGCTCCTGGTTGTCTGATGCTCCTGGTTGTCTGATGTCTGATGCTTGTGGATGTCTGTTGCTTGTGTTACACTTGTGGATATCTGACGCTTGTGGATGTCCGACTTTTGTGAATGCTTGATGCCTTTGGATGTCTAATGCTTGTGGATGCCTGATGTTTGTGGATGTCTGATGCCTGATGTTTGTGGATGTCTGACGCTTGTGGATGTCTGACGCTTGTGGATGCCTGACGCTTGTGGATGCCTGATGCTTGTGGATGTCTGATGCCTGACGCTTGTGGATGTCTGACGCTTGTGGATGTCTGATGCTTGTGGATGTCTGACGCTTGTGGATGTCTGATGCCTGATGCTTGTGGATGTCTGATGTTTGTGGATGTCTGATGCTGGTGGATGTCTGATGCTTGTGGATGTCTGATGCTTGTGGATGTCTGTTGCCAGTTGATGCCTGATGCTTGTGGATGTCTGACACTTGTGGATGTCTGACGCTTGTGGATGTCTGATGTTTGTGAATGCTTGAAGCTTTTGCATGCCTGACGCTTGTGCATACCTGACGCTTGAGGATGCCTGATGCTTGTGGATGTCTGATGCTTGTGGATGTCTGATTCTTGTGGATGTCTGATGCTTTTGGATGTCTGTTTCTTGTGGATGTTTGATGCTTGTGGATGCTTGATGCTTTTGAATGCCTGACGCTTGTGGGTGTCTGATGCTTGTGGATGTCTGTTGCTAGTGGATGTCGGATGCTTGTGGATGTCTGATGCTTGTGGATGCCTGATGCTTGTGGACCCCTGATGCTCCTGGTTGTCTGATGCTCCTGGTTGTCTGATGTCTGATGCTTGTGGATGCCGGATGCTTGTGTATGTCTGATGCTTGAGGACGTCTGATGCTTGTGGATGTCTGTTGCTTGTGGATGTGTGACACTTGTGGATATCTGACGCTTGTGGATGTCTGACTTTTGTGAATGCTTGATGCCTTTGGATGTCTAATGCTTGTGGATGCCTGATGTTTGTGGATGTCTGATGCCTGATGTTTGTGGATGTCTGACGCTTGTGGATGTCTGACACTTGAGGATGTCTGACGCTTGTGGATGCCTGATGGTTGTGGATGCCTGACGCTTGTGGATGTCTGATGCCTGACGCTTGTGGATGTCTGATGCTTGTGGATGTCTGATGTTTGTGAATGCTTGAAGCTTTTGCATGCCTGACGCTTGTGCATACCTGACGCTTGAGGATGCCTGACGCTTGTGGATGCCTGATGCTTGTGGATGTCTGATGCTTGTGGATGTCTGATGCTTGTGGATGTCTGATGCTTGTGGATGTCTGTTGCTTGTGGATGTTTGATGCTTGTGGATGCTTGATGCGTTTGGATGCCTGGCGCTTGTGGGTGTCTGATGCTTGTGGATGTCTGTTGCTTTTGGATGTCTGATGCTTGTGGATGTCTGATGCTTGTGGATGCCTGATGCTTTTGGACGCCTGATACTTGTGGATGTCTGATGCTCCTGGTTGTCTGATGCTCCTGGTTGTCTGATGTCTGATGCTTGTGGATGCCTGATGCTTGTGTATGTCTGATGCTTGAGGACGTCTGATGCTTGTGGATGTCTGTTGCTTGTGGATGTGTGACACTTGTGGATATCTGACGCTTGTGGATGTCTGACTTTTGTGAATGCTTGATGCCTTTGAATGTCTAATGCTTGTGGATGCCTGATGTTTGTGGATGTCTGATGCCTGATGTTTGTGGATGTCTGATGCTTGTGGATGTCTGACGCTTGTGGATGCCTGACGCTTGTGGATGCCTGATGCTTGTGGATGTCTGATGCCTGACGCTTGTGGATGTCTGACGCTTGTGGATGTCTGATGCTGGTGGATGTCTGATGCTTGTGGGTGTCTGATGCTTGTGGATGTCTGTTGCTTGTGGATGTCTGTTGCTTGTTGATGTCTGATGCTTGTGGAGGCTTGTGGATGTCTGACGCTTGTGGATGTCTGACGCTTGTGGATGTCTGATGCTTGTGGATGTCTGATGCTTGTGGATGTCTGATGCATGTGGATGTCTGTTACTTGTGGATGTCTGTTGCTTGTTGATGCCTGATGCTTGTGGATGTCTGATGCTTGTGGATGTCTGATGCTTGTGGATGTCTGACGCTTGTGGATGTCTGATGCCTGATGCTTGTGGATGTCTGATGTTTGTGGATGTCTGATGCTGGTGGATTCTGATGCTTTTGGATGTCTGTTGCTTGTGGATGTCTGTTGCTTGTTGATGTCTGATGCTTGTGGATGTCTGATGCTTGTGGATGTCTGATGCTTGTGGATGTCTGGTACTTGTGGATGTCTGTTGCTTGTTGATGCCTGATGCTTGTGGATGCTTGTGGATGTCTGACGCTTGTGGATGTCTGACGCTTGTGGACGTCTGATGTTTGTGAATGCTTGAAGCTTGTGCATGCCTTACGCTTGTTTATGCCTTACGCTAGTGCATACCTGACGCTTGTGGATGCCTGACACTTGTGGATGCCTGACGCTTGTGGATGCCTGATGCCTTTGGATGTCTGATGCCTTTGGATGTCTGATGCGTGTGGATGTCTGACGCTTGTGGATGTCTGATGCCTGATGTTTGTGGATGTCTGACGCTTGTGGATGTCTGACCCTTGTGGATGTCTGACGCTTGTGGATGTCTGAAGTTCGTGGGTGTCTGATGCTTGTGGATGTCTGTTGCTTGTGGATGTTTGATGCTTGTGGATGCTTGATGCTTTTGGATGTCTGTTGCGTGTGGATGTCTGACGCTTGTGGATGTCTGTTGCTTGTGGATGTCTGATGCTTGTGGATGTCTGATGCTTGTGGATATCTGATGCTTGTGGATGCCTGATGCTTGTGGACGCCTGATGCTTGTGGATGTCTGACGCTCCTGGTGGTCTGATGCTTGTGGAGGCCTGATGCTTGTGTATTTCTGATGCTTGTGGATGCCTGATGCTTGTGTATGTCTGATGCTTGTGGACGTCTGATGCTTCCGGATGTTTGTGGATGCCTGATGCTTCTGGATGTCTGATGCTTCTGGATGTCTGATGCCTGATGCTTGCGGATATCTGATGCTTGTGTATGTCTGATGCTTGTGTATGTCTGATGCTTGTGGACGTCTGATGCTTCTGGATGTTTGTGGATGTCTGATGCTTCTGGATGTCTGATGATTCTGGATGTCTGATGCCTGATGCTTGTGGACGTCTGTTGCTTGTGGATGTCTGCTGCTTGTGGATGTCTGTTGCTTGTTGATGCCTGATACTTGTGGGTGCTTGTGGATGTCTGACGCTTGTGGATGTCTGATGTTTGTGAATGCTTGAAGCTTGTGCATGCCTGACACTTGACACAAAAGGGGACTAGAGAACCGAAACCGGGGCGTGGGAAAGTCACCCTAGATATTGTTGCCTCTAATAACATGCGTCACATTAAATGGGGTAGATTCATTGAGAACCCTGAGAAGTTGGAGGTCCTTATAAATATGGTTGTTGAAGAAGTGGCTAATTTAAACAATTGATCTTCAGGAAGATTATAAAACCAGATAAGGGAAACAAAAGACAACCCAAAGTGGGGTATTATAACAATGCTTGTAAATTATCCTGTCAAAACCTGAGCACAGAAATAAGATGTAGGAATCCCTTAGGTGTGAGAAAGGCAAGACAGACATATAGGCAAGCTCAGAAAGTTGCAAAAAAACAGTGGGATGAGGATCAGTGGCGTGATCTGAAATCAGCCTGTGAAGCAAAGGACTCAAAACAATTTTGGGCCATTGTTAAGTGGGATAGAGGAGGTGTAGCTGAACCCCCCCAACACAATGTTGCCAAACAACAATGGGTAGATTTTTTCAGACCCCAATACGCTCGTAACCCAGCTGAAGAAGAGTGTCCTCTACCCCCAACTATTTTTTATCAAAGTCAGTTTTTCACAACTAAAGATGTCAGTTTAGCGTTAGACTGTGTGACTGGGGGAAGTGCTCCAGGCATGGATGGCATCCCAGCTGCTGTGTTTTTAAGTGATAGATCGTCTTGGTGCCAGTACTTTGAGTGTTTAGCTAACTCTCTGGCTAGGGGTGCGCCAATCCCATCTTCATGGAAAGGCGCTGAAATAATTCCGGTTTTTAAGAAGGGTGACAAATCTCTACCCAGTAATTATAGACCTATCAGTCTTATAGACTCAGCCCAAAAACGCATAGGTCGTTTAGTGCAAAATAAATTGCAAATATGGATAGAAGAACACAATATTTTGTCCCCATATCAAGCTGGCTTTTGACCATGTGTTAGTTCAATTGACCAGGTCTTTTACTTCATAGCACTTTACTGGAGGAATGTGGCCTTAACCAATGGGACACTTTACGAGGTCTTTGTAGACCTGAAATCGGCTTTCGATTTAGTCCCCCGTTCCAAACTTTGAAGGGTTCTCGCTGAAGCAGGGATGTCCCCGGAACTATTGACTCTACTTGTCCGCCTGTATGAGAACAACTACACCAGAATCAGATGGGGGGCACAGGGTGAGGTGACCAACTCATTCCCTGTCGAGCGTGGTGTTCGGCAGGGGTGTGTTCTGGCACCCACGCTGTTTTCATTATACATCAACGGCATAGTGGATCATCTTAGCCGTTCCCCCACTGATGCTCTCGTTTTAGCTGGGGCCTGTGTGCCTGTTCTCATGTTCGCGGACGACACGTTGATTGTTTCCCGGACCCCGAGTGGGCTCCAGAAGGCTGTGAATGCCTTTGGAGAATTTTGTCAACTGCGTGGACTTGAGATAAACACCTCAAAAACCAAGTTCATGTCCCTGAATCAGCGGAAAACATTCAAAGGTACAATTATTTTAATAGAACTCCACTAGAGCAGGTAGAGGCATTTACGTATTTAGGAATATCTCTCCAGAGTAACATGAGCTGGAAAAGTCATATTAACATGGCTGTTCTAAAACTGCACCAGCTTGCGGGTGCCTTAGCCATCAAGCATAAAGCTTCTTTTACCAAGCCAATTACACCTGCCTTAGAGATCTACAATATGAAGGTTATAAGCGCCTCTTTGTATGGTTCAGAACTATGGGGATTTAATTAATTGAACCAACTAACAAAGGCGGAGAATACATTTCTACGCTGTTTAGTCGGGGTCCCCCAAAGTACTCCCACTGTTCCGCTTTTATATGATCTTGGCAGGAAAAAAATTGAGGATATAGCATGGTTATGGCCTCTATTATATTGGAGACGTATCTGGACAACCCCAGAACTAGCTCACTATGCCCTTGCATTAAAGGATATTATCAGGGCAGATCGTTTTCATTCTATCCCATGGCTTAAAGAGATAAGGGGTTTATTATCAAAGCTGGAACTTGACCACCTATGGGAAGACTCAGACGTCTAAGGTTCCCATCAAAAATAAATCTAAAAAAAAAAGTATTGGGAAATGATTTGGATGTCCGCCCATAGTACCTGTGTAAACACTAATTTAACTGGACGTTTCCTTGAATTTAAATCTCGTCCACTCTGTGAGGCTTATTGGGATAATATAGAGGGTCCGTTTGACCGAAAACTGTATTTCCAGTTTAGAACTGGGACTCTTCCTGTAAAAGCTTTTAGCTATAAATGGTCAGCAACCCGGGATGATAAATGTCACAACTGTAAAGATCTGACTGAGAACATAGCCCATATGTTGTTTGTATGTCCCCTTTATACAAGCCCTTGTCGTAAGTGGCTAAAACCAACGTGTATTAACTTGGGCACCCGGAGGTATATTGAGGCTCTAAGGATATTAGAGTCAGATTGTTCACCCTGTATAGCGATTGCTGTTGCTAAACTTTTAAGGTGGGCTTGGATTATACGCACTTGCACTTTACAGTCCCTAGAAGCTAGCTAAAGAACTCTAAGACATCTAAAAACGCAGAACGATCTTCATTTTAGGCATAATTTTAGTTGTTTAAAATACTCTTTTAAAATGTTTAATTCTGTAAATGACAGCAATTAAGATTTAATATACTTTTTAACATTGAATTTTGCTATGTAATATTTATAGTGTTTGTGATGGGATGTATACCCTACTTTTATGACATGCTGTCGAATAAAGCTTTGAAAATTGAATTGAACTCTGTCATTATGCCACCTTTTACACTTCCTTTGCAAAATCTTTGAAAGCTCAAAATTCATTAAGTTGTAAAGGTTTCCTGCAAACAAATTAAATTGCAAAAGCTAAGAAGTGAGACATCTACCACCTTTGCCTCTGCTTCCCAGCAATGTTCCACAAGAGCAATTTCTACCACAGTAGTTTTAGGTCTGTAAACCGCAGTACAAGTACAAGTGCTGATCCTAGAACCTTACTCTTAGGGTAGTCTTTTCACTGTTCAGTTTGTCAATAAAATACAGTGCAGATAATGTTTCTGCCAAATATGGCGCAATTGGTTTTACGGTCATCTTAGGCTACTGCCGAGCACAGGCTAGGGGGGACAGGAGAGTAAAATGAATTGCCCAAACGTGGGACGTCAGTTAATTTAATGATCCAGAAAAATACAATGTACTTGTTAAAGCTGCAGAATATCTTAAGCGTTCAGCAAAAAATGCCTCATCCCAGGCCCAATCAGAAAGGCAGAGACTGCTAGCAGGGACTGGCAAAGACAATAGGTCTGCCTGTTTTAATTTACGCATATGTTTTAGTTATGTGATACGTCTAGATACAACAGACAGCTCAAAGGAGCATTCAAATACAGCGCAAGTGGCACGTTTGATGCACAAGATTTTAGTTAACAGGTTTAAAGCTATGCACCAAATTACATAGCAAAACCAAAGGAAATGATGGACGGAGCGTTAACAATACAAGCACTCACCCCCAGTCAACTGATCTGGCTTTAATCCATCACCGTTCTTTAGCCCACTCTGCCACCCCAGTTTAGACATGGCCATATGCAAATCAGTCTGAACCTGTGCCTCATGGGAACAGTCCAGCCCGAACTGCCAAGCCATGCCTTCCCTGGACCGGAAACAAGCTGCAGAGGACCGGTTTCTGGAATTTCAGCTTCTTCAGCCCGGCTTGCTTGTATCCAGTTGCAAAGTGAGCAAGGGACTCACGTCTGAACATGCCCTGCCAACTTATGGCGAACAAAGAAAAACCAAAGGAAATGATGGACGGAGCGTTGACAATATAAGCACTCACCCCCAGTCAACTGATCTGGGTTTAATCCATCACCGTTCTTTAGCCCACTCTGCCACCCCAGTTCAGACATGGCCATATACAGATCAGTCTGACCCTGTGCCTCATGGGAACAGTCCAGCCCGAACTGCCAAGCCATGCCTTCCCTGGACCGGAAACAAGCTACCGAGGACTGGTTTCTGGCATTTCAGCCTTCTTCAGCCCGGCTTGCTTGAATCCAGTGGCAAAGTGAGCAAGGGACTCACGTCTGAGCATACCCTGCCAACTTATGGCGAACAACGAAAAACCAAAGGAAATGATGGACGGAGCGTTGACAATACAAGCACTCACCCCAGTGAACTGATCTGGGTTTAATCCATCACAGTTCTTTAGCCCACTCTGCCACCCCAGTTCAGACAAGGCAATATGCAAATCAGTCTGACCCTGTGCCTCATGGGAACAGTCCAGCCCGAACTGCCAAGCCATGCTGTCCCTGGACCGGAAACAAGCTACAGAGGACTGGTTTCTGGCATTCCAGCCGTCTTCAGCCCGGCTTGCTTGAATCCAGTGGCAAAGTGAGCAAGGGACTCATGTCTGCAGCCTATTGATCCACCTGTGCCGGAAGTCCCAGCCCATTGAGCCTAATTGATGGGCCCACTTGCGTGAAATTTCTGCCGCCCTTGGTCCATTTCAGATCTGACCCCACTCCACCCTCTCTTCCCTTGACCTCCCCAAACACCCCCCCCTTTTTCATATGGGGTTTTTGTAATTGACTTGATGAAGAAACACAGCACGAAGATAGAATACGGTTAGTAGGGATGGACAAGGATCAAGAATAGGGTGCGGTTCCCTGTCTAAGGTACCTATGACAGATTAGACAGGGAACAGGACAAAAAGGACCGTGGTCCGAGAGCAAGAACGACCTCGCCCTGCAACGTGGAATCTGGATCAGAGCTAGACGCCTAGCTCCACCGCCGGTGCTCAACAGCGCCAACAAAAGAAGAGAACAATGGGAGCCTACCAGTGATGGCTCGCTTTAAAAGACACTGGAAAGAAGAAAACAATGGGAGCATACCAGTGATGGCTCGCTGTAAAAGACACTGGAAAGAAGAGAACAATGGGAGCCTACCAGTGATGGCTTGCTGTAAAAGACACTGGAAAGAAGAGAACAATGGGAGCCTACCAGTGATGGCTTGCTGTAAAAGACACTGGAAAGAAGAGAACAATGGGAGCCTACCAGCGATGGCTCGCTGTAAAAGACACTGGAAAGAAGAGAACAATGGGAGCCTACCAGTGCTGGCTCGCTGTAAAAGACACTGGAAAGAAGAGAACAATGGGAGCCTACCAGTGATGGCTCGCTGTAAAAGACACTGGAAAGAAGAGCCTTTGAACATTATCACTCCCTGACCATCACTTTTATCAGGTTGAATTTCTCTCCCAATCACCTCGTATAGATTATGCCCTAATTGGACAAGAAAAAGATTTTCTTTTGAAACCTTACATCGGTCGCTTTCACTGTGTATAAATAAGTAACGAAGAAATATGGAAGAAAGCGTAAACTGTGTATAATGATAATTGTAGAACACCAGTTGTCCTCATGAACATGCTTATTAGTTTAGATCCTCATGGAGTCTAGACCTCAAATAATGCACTTAATGGTCCTTATCCTATCAGAACAAATTGTATGATAACATTTTTGTATTAGAACGAAATGACTGCATCTTCTAAGACTTATGCTCATCTCCAGGTCTAAACGTATGGTACGACAAATGTCATTTTGTATGCACTGTCTCCCCGTTTGTTACATTGACTACATAGGTCATTGACGATACTGTTTGTACTGATAGCAGAATTGTTTTCATCTGCCCATAAAACAAATAGGCCACCAAAGACCGCAATGGACAGCCCAACTGCATACTTAGCTTTTGTGTATAATAATGTCAACCTGTACATCATCACAACAGATATGAACAGAAATGAACTAACTTAGTATAAAAACTGGGGATTGTGGAAATTGATAAACCTTAAGTATACATAAGCGGCGTTCATTTATGTTCGCCACAGTCACTGTTGAGAGCAGAGTGAAGATCGTAAAACATTGTCTGCATCATCTTGCGTAACAAGGGCCTCTACGTGCGCGTAAGCAACAACCATTTTAGATATCACAGCCATTTTCATTCCCTGCTAGTCACCCGTGATTCACCCTGACCTCACAATCATCCCTAGCACCCTGACTAAGCCTGAACACACGTACTAGGGTCGTAAAAACCTTGTCAGCCTGACAATGCCCCGGAGTCACTTCCCGTGCCAAACCCACTTGTCCTTTCATCCTCCATGCACAGGCAAGCCCCCTTTAATAACCCCCTTCCCTGCACCTGGCCACTCAGTCCGGTCCCAGGCACTAACCGAGCCCTGTGGACATTGTTTATTGCCTACACACGGCAGGGCTTGTTTCACCAAGAAAGGGGCCTGACTTAATCAATAACCAAAAAACCCTTAGATCTGACCGATCCCACGTGTTTTAAGATACTGTCGGAATGTCCAGGTGCGAGATAGCGATCATCTGTTACATCTAAGTGGGGGGACATTTGTTGCTGGATTTGTGTGGGAACTAGCTTGAGGCGGGGACTCCAAGGATGTTTGACCATGCAATAAACTGACGAAAGAAATGTATAAAAGGCCATGCCACAGAGATGCAGTTAGAGCACCTCCTGACGATAGCCCTGGTGTCTGATGTGATGTGTTCTCCTCCTGGAGTAATAAACCTGTTCTTCGCTTTTCCACTTGCCAGTGCCTGCCTCGCTATTTTGATAGCTAATATTAAGGTAAATTAGAGGTGGTTTGCACCAAGTGGCATCAAAAGTCTTGGGAGTCACAGCTGCTTTTTACACAACCACTCACACACACAGTCACACATCCATACAAACACTCTGCCACTCAGCCCCCCTCCTGGGCCGATTTTGGCCCTAGGGGACCCCATCCTCTAGGGCCCAGCCTTAACTGAATGGGGATGGAGGCCACGTGGCCCCCTCCCCAGGTCAATTTCGGCATTCCCATCCCACCGAGCCCAGGCATAAATATATACATTTTTAATGGGGGCGAGGGTCTTCACGGCCCCCCTCCCTGGGCCAATTTAGGCCCCGGGGACCCCATTCCCCAGCCATAAACAAATGGGGAAGGTGGGCTGCAGGACCCTTTCCCCGGACCAATTATTGGCACGATCTCCCCATCCCCCTGGGCCTGGCCATTTCACCTGGGTGCCCTGGGCACACAGTGTGCCTAATGGGGATCGCGAGGGGTACCTCAAGGCCCCCGCGTTCCAGGCTGGCTCGTGGCTTCCTGCTGTATGAACAAGCGCTGGAGCCCCCACTTTTTTTGCCATATTTGCTATAAATTCGCAACACATTTAAAATAAATGCTTTTTTACCCCTTTTCTTTTTCTTTTTTTTACTTTTTTGGGGGGACACTTGGCAGAAGCAGAGTCCCAAGATGGCTGTTAACACTTCCTGGTTGAAGTGTTGGCAGCCCCAATCAGTTATGCCGTTCTCTGCACAAGCTCGTTATTATTCGTGAATTAGCCAGCAATCAGAGATATCTAAATTTGGTTTCCTTAAATTTCTCAACAACAACTGAATGGATTTACAACAAATAATAGCAGTTCGGGCTGCGGCCCTGTCTAAAGAGTTCAGGGGAATTAGCATGTTATGTTATGTTATGTTATGTTATAATGCGTTTATATAGCACACGGCTACTCGAAAAGAGTGTCCCGGCGCTTTCCACATGCAGCTCAGAGTAAAAATAACACAACAGAGCAGAAACAGAATCAGAAACAAAGAAGAGAACAGAAAAAAAGGCCTAAAGGTTAAAAAGCCAGGTCTTCAGGCTCTTCCTGAACTGGAGCAGATTGGCGGTGCTGCGGAGCGTCAGCGGAAGCGAATTCCACAGCTGGGGAGCTTTACAGCTGAAAGAGCGCCCCCCAGCGCGGGCCTTCCTCACCCGCGGCACCACCGCAGTAAAAAGGGATTCAGACCGCAGGGAACGGGCTGGACGATAGAAGGCCAATCTCCGCCGCAGATATCCGGCACCTGAGCCAAACATGGAAGCATGGAAAAGGCACCTTTGTTGACCTCCTTATTTCTCAGCCCCTACTTGACCGATCTCCCTGAAACTTTCCATGCACAACAAGACTCACCGTGACCCTTCGTTGGAAAGTCTTGTGACGAGTCGTCAAACAGCGCCAAAGATACAGGCAACTTTAGTGAATCACATGTACCCAGTAGTCCAGTGCAGACGCGTTTCGGGCCTCGAGCTCTTTGTCAGAGGCATCCTGCATGAAAACTGCAACATTACCACAGGAATAATCCCCTCTTTTATGTCAATCATATCATATGTATATATATATAGTCACTCAATGATCGATATGTAAAAATGCGGGCTTGTTAGTGAGGCCAGTGGCGATGAGGAAGGGTGAAGATGGTCCTAGTGGGACGTCCCCTAGACTTCTAGATCGAAGTAAATTGATCTAGAGTTCCTCATGTACCGGCATGTGTCCAAATTCATGCTTAAAATGAGACCAGCCTCCTCGTTACATATTTCTCAAGCTGGAATCATCAAGATGTTTTGAAAATCAAAAGTGGTACTCTTATCCAAAATGTATTGATACATTTTTATTTTAATTTTGTAGAAAAAGAATACAAAAAGACATTAGCACTTTTGACTGTAAATCTGCCTTCCAGCTGTATGTTTAGCTCAATAAATAAACATTAATAAAATAAAATGTACATATAGTCAGGCAGCTGAGATTCCAAGAGGATGCAGGCGTGTGTTTTGTAATGAAAGTGCAGTGCAGTGCAAAAAGGAATTCACATTATCAATTTCTGAAACCGCAATTGTTTGTTTTACGGTAACAGTTGCAGCACCTTTTGGCCTACCATCGGAACATTGTTGTAGACAATATTGAGGCTCTGCAAGATGTTAAAAAAGAGGAAATACATATTTGAACCTATAGGGCTCCATCTGAGATCAGGAATGAACCTGCACCATGCAGCAGCATGTTACTGGCAGTTATGAACTACATGAAGAGAGGAAGGTGTCTCCTGATGATGCTCTGCAGAGGTGTCAGAAGGTCTTGGAGAAAAAGTTGGGTGCATGATCTGTAAAGTGCTGGAATTCATCTGTTCCTGCAACAAGCACGGTGGCGGGGAAGGATCGGGGGCGCTCGAGGTCCTGGAATCAGAGAGAAGAGAAGTGCATTAGAATGAGGGCATTCAGACGTGGGAGAATACAAGACCTTATCATAGAGGACCTACACTGGTGTCATGTAGAGAGGGAGAAAAGGGCATGATCAACCGAATCTCTAAAGCGTGTACTCTACAACAATAACTAACCATAAACCTTCCCTCTCTTTCAAAACTGTCTAAGAACCAACGCTAGCTAAATCCCCAAACTATCTAGCATTCAAACCTGCCTCTCTTATAGAACAACCTAACTACCCAAACTATCTAAATCCCCAAACTATTAAACCTTCAAACCTGCCTCTCTTATAGAACAACCTAACTACCCAAACTAACTAAATCCCCAAACTATTGAACCTTCAAACCTGCCTCTCTTATATAACTAACGACCATAACTATCTAAATCCCCAAACGATTGAACCTTCAAACCTGCCTCTCTTATATAACTAACGACCAAAACTATCTAAATCCCCAAACTATTAAACCTTCAAACCTGCCTCTCTTATAGAACAACCTAACTACCCAAACTATCTAAATCCCAAAACTATTGAACCTTCAAACCTGCCTCTCTTATAGAACAACCTAACTACCCAAACTAACTAAATCCCCAAACTATTGAACCTTCAAACCTGCCTCTCTTATATAACTAACAACCATAACTATCTAAATCCCCAAACTATTAAACCTTCAAACCTGCCTCTCTTATATAACTAACAACCATAACTATCTAAATACCCAAACTATTGAACCTTCAAACCTGCCTCTCTTATATAACTAACAACCAAAACTGTCTAACTCCCCAAACTATTGAACCTTCAAACCTACCTCTCTTATATAACTAATAACCAAAACTATCTAAATCCCCAAACTATTGAACCTTCAAACCTGCCTCTCTTATATAACTAACAACCAAAACTATCTAAATCCCCAAACTATTGAACCTTCAAACCTGCCTCTCTTATATAACTAACAACCAAAACTATCTAAATCCCCAAACTATTGAACCTTCAAACCTGCCTCTCTTATATAACTAACAACCATAACTATCTACATCCCCAAACTATTGAACCTTCAAACCTGCCTCTCTTATATAACTAACAACCAAAACTATCTAAATCCCCAAACTATTGAACCTTCAAACCTTCCTCTCTTACATAACTAACAATTAAACTATCTAAATCCCCAAACACACATAGTTACGAGTAGAAATGCACGCACACAAACACAAGTGAGTGGATGCACACACACAAACACATACAGTCCACACTGTCACTCTTGTCGTCTAATAATCCCACTGACACACATTCATACTCAGACAGTATGAAGGAGAGGATTGTACTCACCTCCACGGGGTAGGCTGTGGTGGGGACGTAGCGAATAACGAAGCCACATCTGCGTCTGTGGGACGTGTTGGGTTCACTGGCGTGGACTGTCAGCCCGTCGTGGATCTGACGAGAGAAATGTAGGATATGAGCCGTGCTTATCTGCCAAAAATGTAAGTGCCAGGGCCCAATGTGTTACTCACTGGTCCCCTGCAGCTGGCACTGCCCGCGTCACTTTTTTACCTTTAAGTTTTGTCATATTTTTAAAGCTATATTAAATCATTTAGTTCTCTACTAATGAAAGTTAGTTAAAAATGCACACACACTGCCACCATATGGTGGTTTCTCAGACACATGTGCCTTTGTTTACAGAAAAGCACCGGAAAACACAGGCACACATTAAGCACTGGATATGAGACAGAGAAAAGACAGGCAGCGCCTTGAGGTGCACCTCAAGGGGAAACTGAGTACATAGTCCTGAGGCACCCCAAGGAAAGCTGTGAGTGCACAGCGCTGGTGCACCCCAGGGGGAGCTGTGAGTACACAGTGCTGGTGCACCTCCGGGGGAACTGTGAGTACACAGTGCTGGTGACCCCGGGGGAGCTGTGAGTACACAGTGCGGGTGCATCCCGGGGAGCTGTGAGTACACAGTGCTGGTGCACCCCAGGGGGAACTGTGAGTACACAGTGCTGGTGCACCTCGGGGGAGCTGTGAGTACACAGTGCGGGTGCACCCCGGGGAGCTGTGAGTACACAGTGCAGGTGCACCCCAGGGGGAGCTGTGAGTACCAGTGCTGGTGCACCCCGGGGAGCTGTGAGTACACAATGCTGGTGCACCCCAGGGGGAGCTGTGAGTTCACAGCGCTGGTGCACCCCAGGGGGAGCTGTGAGTACACAGTGCTGGTGCACCTCCAGGGGGAACTGTGAGTACACAGTGCTGGTGCACCTCGGGGGAGCTGTGAGTACACAGTGCTGGTGCACCTCGGGGGAGCTGTGAGTACACAGTGCTGGTGCATCCCAGGGGGAGCTGTGAGTACACAGTGCTGGTGCACCCCAGGGGGAGCTGTGAGTACACAGTGCGGGTGCACCCCAGGGGGAGCTGTGAGTACACAGTGCAGGTGCACCTCCGGGGGAACTGTGAATACACAGTGCTGGTGCACCTCGGGGGAGCTGTGAGTACACAGTGCGGGTGCATGCCCAGGGGGAGCTGTGAGTACACAAAGTGGGCGCTTCTCTATGGTAAGTTGTGAGTTCACAGTGTGAGTGCACCCGGGGGGGCTGTGAGTACAGAGTACACAGAGTTGACGCACCCTCATAGAAAGCTGTGAGTACACAGGTTGGTGCACCGTCATGGGGAGCTGTGAGTCCACAGTGCTGGCGCACCCTCAAAGAAAGCTGTAAGTACAGGGAGGCACAGTACATGGGCACCCTTAAGGTGGGGTAGTGAGTACACAGTACATGGGCACCCTTAAGGGGGGGGTAGTGAGTACACAGTTCTGGGGCACCTTTAAGGGGGGTTGTGAGTACACAGTTCTGGGGCACCTTTAAGGGGGGGTTGTGAGTACACAGTACATGGGCACCCTTAAGGTGGGGTAGTGAGTACACAGTACATGGGCACCCTTAAGGGGGGGGTAGTGAGTACACAGTTTTGGGGACCTTTAAGGGGGGGTAGTGAGTACACAGTTCTGGGGCACCTTTAAGGGGGGCTGTGAGTACACAGTTCTGGGGCACCTTTAAGGGGGGGTTGTGAGTACACAGTAATGGAGACAAAAGGCTCATTATGGGAAGGGCGGTGCCATAAATTGATGGATGTCTTGGCCCTGGCCACTTCCCGACTGCCTCATTTATAATTGGGGGAATCACTGGTCTGCCTGACACCCACAATGCACCGGGCTCCAGTATCATGGCTTTTCATGTTACTTCGTAACGTTGCAGTAACCTCTTGCTTGTTTGCCTGTGGGAATAACCACAACTGTGAGACATGAGTCCAGGAAACGACAGAGCGCTGTGAACTCACCGACATCTGCCCAGCCTGAAGAGGACACTCCACCGCCTTCTCTGCATCAACCAGGTGCCGAGGAATCTCCTGATTGGTGGACAGCATGTTTCCGGGGGTCATTGCTGTGCGGTGCTCCAGGACACCTTGTTTGTGACTTCCTGCAGAAGAAAAGAGGGTTGGAGTAAGGGGGGCACTGATTCCTGGCCTGGGTACTCATGCAGTCCCCGCCTCTGTCTAAAATGAGGTGTCAGCACCAGCCACACCCACAATAATTATACACACATTTACCTTTAATTATCATGCGTGGTAAAGGCATCTGCGTGGTAAAGGAAGCGTGGTAAAGGCATGCGTGGAAAAGACTGTGTGGTAAAGGCATCTGGGTTGTAAAGGAAGCGTGGTAAAGGTTGCGTGGAAAAGACTGCGTGGTAAAGGCATCTGCATGGTAAAGGCATGCATGGAAAAAACTGCGTGGGAAAGGCATTTGCGTGGTAAAGGAAGCGTGGTAAACTTATGCATGGAAAATACGCGTGGTAAAGGCATTTGCGTGGTAAAGGAAGCGTGGTAAAGGCATGCATGGAAAAGACGCGTGGTAAAGGATGTTTTTCATCTAACAGAGGACTGCGGCTTCTAAATAAAGAGAGAGCCATCTCTGAACACTAGAACCCCGCGAGGACCCCGGGGATCTTTCATCCAGGCCTCCACAGCCCCCAGGAGTCTAGCCTCTGACACTAATCTGGGTGAAGATTGTAGGCTCCTACTAGAGCCCTGTCTGGCCAACCCTGTCCAATATCACTCTTTCAAGGCAGTGGGGTCCGTGTTTACAGGCAAAGACATCTCTGCCTGTAGAACCATAAGCAGCGTCCCTCTGTTAGGACCTCGTGTCCCCCCGCTCCAGCTGTACAGTAAAGCACGGGTCAGGGTTTGATTGGCTTTGAAAAAAGTTGGGCAGGGCACCCTGAAAAAAGAGCCCCACATTTGCGGATTGCGGGGAAGATTACAAGGACTGGCGCATCCTTGCAGATTAGCAGTGATGCGCCAGTAACGATGCGATTCGCAATTCTCCTAGCGCCACCACGGATGCGTCGCATTTACAATGCAGCACATCGTGGCGCAGGGATAGACAGATGCGTGTCGCATCTGATGGTGTAAGGTCGGTGCATGGCTGGAGGCATGTCGCAGGCGCAACGCTATTCCAGCAATGTTCAGGGACCACCCATACCTAACGTGCTGGCCCACTCCTTACGCCTGCTTCAAGCAGGCGTAAGGTTTCGTCGCAGCAGCCTCTGAAAAATGACTGTGAAATCTTGTAGATTTCACACCGTCACTTTTACGAGGTTTTTTCCGACGGAACGCCCACCCTGCATACCTTAAACCTGACGCAGGTTTAATGTGGTGCAGGGCTTCACAACGTGACGCATCTCCCTAGATGCGTCCGGTTGTAAATAAGTCGCAAACTGGTGCATGGTTTATGCCGCCGCTGAGTCACAGAAGTGACGCAACAACGGCGTAAATGTGACGCAATTGACTTGTAAATCTGCACCCGTCTTTTTTTAAAACATTGCTTCAGTGTTTTAAGTGTTATAAAAAGAAGTTGGGGGATTTCTATAAGAGAGGTGTGTTTTATCTTAACTTTACTAAGATTTAAAAAATGCGATGATTGTTGCTAGGACTCTGTGTTGTTGGAATAGTTTACACTGGTGAACCACACCTGAATATAAGTGAGGCCACTTAAGCTCAGCCCCCCTGCCCCTGCTCAATCTGCATACATTAATGGGCGGGGCCAGCCGGAGACTGGGAATGATACCTCCGCCCCCTTGGTAAAAGGGGGGTAACGGAGGTCCATCTGCCTCCGCAAAGGCTGCTCAGGCCCCCACTGGGTGGAGCAGCATAGTCATCCCATATCGGCCACCACGCTGCCCAAAAAAGCGGCCCACAGCTGCAACTCAGATACCAGCCCATCGCCCATTGCCCGAGAGCCCCCTTACCAATCCGACCCTGGCACGGATCCCTCTGATCACACTGGGGCGTTCGTACATAGCAGCATGGACTTGCTCCATCCAGAGATTTAGGCTCCTTGGTTAACAGATGGCCTCCCCTGCTGTATAGTCCTGTCCCAGATCCCATGTCACGACATTGGGGCTCAAGGTAAAGAGATGGCCTATCTATCTCCCATGCTGTGGAGCCCTGTCCTAGATTCTTATGTGATTACATTGGGGCTCACCAGTAGAGTATTAGCCCATCCCCCATTCTCAGCCAATCAGTGTTACAGCTCCAGGCTGTTGTGATGCATGCATTGACTATGGGAGCTTATCCATACCTGGAATAACCTGCAGGACACCATTCTCTGCGTCTACGTCATCCAGGGCAAGCCACACTGAGGCCACCGGGCCCCCCTCGAAGCCCCAATACCTGGAAGTAAAAGGAGGAGGACACTGTCAGCCAAACATCGGCAGACCCCGGGGCAAGAGGATGGCACATGAGGGCACAGGATGGCACATGACAGGATGGCACATGAGGGCATAGAATGGCACATGAGGGCACAGGATGGCACATGAGGGCACAGGATGGCACATGAGGTCACATCATAGCACATGAGGGCTCAGGATGACACATGAGGGCACAGGATGGCACATGAGGGCACAGGATGGAACATAAATGTATAGGATGGCACAGGATGGCACATGATGATACAGAACAACCCATGAGAGCACAGTATGGCACATTAGGGCACAGGATAGCACATGAGGGTACGGGATGGTACATGAGGGCACAGGATGGAACATGAAGGTACAGGATAATACATGAGAGCACAGTATGGCCCATGAGGGCACAGAATGGCACACAAGGGCACAGGATGGCTATTGATGACACAGGATGGCACATCAAGGCATGGATGGCACATTTTGACACATGAGGGCACAGGATGGCATATGATGGCACAGAATGGCACAAGAGGACACACAATAGCACATGAGGGCAGAGGGTGGCACATGAGGGCACAGGATAGCATACAAAGGGCATAGGATAACACATGGAGGGACAGGATGGCAGATGATGGCACAGGATGGTGCATGAGGGCATAATAAGCCACATGATGGCACATGAGGGCACAGGATGACACAGGGTGATGTGTGTCTGGTAGTGCAGCCAGCCTCATGCCGTCATGTACTGCCTAGATGAAAGATGCTGTAATCTATGCTGTCTGTGCACCCCGCACCGCCCTGTGTATTTAACACTACATGGTGCCCAACAGGTAGCCTGTTATTCAGACCTCACCAGGCTGAGGGGGCAGGAATGCCATCCTTTGGCCTTACCCTTGAAGTATACACAGACACATCACCCCTGCTGAGCCCTCCCCTCCCCCACCCTGGAGCCAGCACCCCGCAGTCTGACTTACTTGATGTCCTGGTGCCAGGCCACGTAGGGGGCGCTGTTCCCTCGGTGGGGCACGTCGGAGGCCGGGTATTTACAGATGAACCTGGAGTCCAGCAGGACCACGTGGGGCCCCAGCACGGCGGTGATGGCCTAGAGGGTGAGCGGGTGGGTGGCGAGGCCCAGCACCCACGGCAGGCGCAGGTGGGCGTTGTGCAGGCTGTACTGGGCGTGCTCCTTCCCTGCAGGGTGAGAAAGGAAAAGACACACAGATGATGGACGGAATGCAAAGCAAATCAAACATTCACCCCCAGTCAAGAGGTCTGGGTTCAATCCATCTTTCTTTTTGCTCACCTTGCCACCCCAGTTTAGACCCAGCCTACAGGGGACACAAGGAGGGGGGTTAGTCTCTACCCCGAGAGGCCTCTAAACGGAGGGGCTTATATATGGGAATGGTGGCACCGAGCAGCGCAGCAAAAAACATTCCTGCGCCGTCCTGCACCACTGGAAAAGGGCAGGAACGCGCCGCATTTATCCAATACGGTGCATTGTTTTCCTTTCTCCCTGCGCTGGCACCGTTTCTGCAGCCTAGTGTCAACGCTGGCACCCTTGCACCATGGTGCAGCACTGCCTGTGTTACAGCAGGATTGTATTAGCGCAGTAGGGGCACCTTCCAGCATATAAACAATCCATAGAGGCATTTTACTCTTTCTAGGTGTGCTGCAGAATGCAGCGCCGATGGAAAGTTAAAAACAAGCAGAAATAAAGATATTTCTCCTCTTTACAGCCACCATACACAAGACACAAGCAACATAAAGCAGATACAGCCACCATACACAAGATACAACCAACATAAATCAGATACAGCCACCAGACACAAGATACAAGCAACATAAAGCAGATACAGCAATCATACTCTTGACACAGCCACCAGACACAAGATACAAGCAACATAAACAGATACACCACCAGACACAAGATACAAGCAACATAAAGCAAGATACAGCCACCATACACAAGATACAAGCAACATAAAGCAGATACAGCCACCAGACACAAGATACAAGCAACATAAAGCAGATACAGCCACCAGACACAAGATGCAAGCAACATAAAGCAGATACAGCCACCAGACACAAGATACAAGCAACATAAAGGAGATACAGCCACCAGACACAAGATACAAGCAACATAAAGCAGATACAGCCACCAGACACAAGATACAAGCAACATAAAGGAGATACAGCCACCAGACACAAGATACAAGCAACATAAAGCAAATAAAGCAATCAGACTCTTGACACAGCCACCAGACACCCAGGCAACGCCCATGGAACACCTTCCGGGCACAGTGTAACGCAATGCAGCTATTTGCGCTGCGTTGCCTTTCTCCATATTTGTGAAGCCGCGCAGGGCCACGCAAAGTGGCTTTGCGGGGCTTCATAAATTTGGCTTGGGGCTTTGCCTCGTGCATGTACCACTTAGCATGACGCAAGCATGACGCAAGGCCCTCATAAATAAGCTCTAGAGATAAGGCTGCCCTCCCTGCACCTACCAAACTCCTGCTCCAGCTCCTCGAAGGCCCTCCTGGCGCCCTCCAGCTCCTCCGGGTCCAGCACTGGCACCGCCGTCAGGAAGCCCCGGGCGTCATAAAGGGTCTTCATGTGCTGAGGGTCCGCCTCCATGATGAGGGCGAGGACTCGGACCCCGCTTCTTGTGCAAGGGATGGGGTCTGCCGCCGGGCTCCTGAGAGCTGAGCCCCAGATGTGGATATGTTCCTCTGGCACCGGACTCCAGATGTTGCCCTTCACCTCCAGAGGTGTTGATGCTCCAGGCGTTTTCTTCTGTCTCCTAAGACGCAGGTGCTCCAGATGTGACCCTGTGGCTCCCCAGGTGCTGGAGATTCTGTACCCTGGGAATCAAGAGCTCCAGATGTGAGTGTTTCCTCCTGCCCCTTGCAGTGCTGGAGCTCCAGGTGTTGCTGGGGGTCACTGCCGCTGCTGTCCACCCTCCTCTGCATTGGCATCTTATGTAGGGCCGCTCAGACCCACCCGCGCCCCGGGGCTGCACTCCCATGACGTCACCACAGCCGGGGGGGGAGCTGCTTTCGGTTTTTCCCATTAATCCCAGCTCATGGCCCCAGGCTGCCTGGCATTGTGTAATCCTGGGCATGTCCGCAGCGGAGGGGGGAGGCACTGCAGACGCCAGCTCGGACGTTTCCTGGTGGTCCAAGGGGGCTGCCACAATGGGGTTCACGCGGGAGTCGTACAGTGATACCCCCAAATTATGGGACTTTGAAGTATGTATGTATAAAGAAACATTCCTTATTTACACTGAAGCCAGTATCGGGGTGTTACCGGTCCGAGGGGCTCCCGAGAGCAAAAGACGGGTCTAGGCCAGACCTGAAAAGAACAGGTCAGTAAAAGCAGCAGTGAAAGGCCGGAAAGTATCTGACCTCACGGGAACTGACGTCAATTCTTCTCCAGATAAGGATGTGAAGTCACAAACGCTTTGCCACAACGACGTCACAAGAGGTGAAGCCATGACGTTAAAGGGGTATGCTGACCCCAGCATAAGTGCAGCGCCCACACCCCAAATACAGACACCAGACACAGACACCACGGCTGACAGGCCAGATACAGACTAAGCGTGGGCGGAAAATCCGTTCCGCTCGCGGATTTTGCGGATTTTCGGGAAATCCGCAATCCGCGAGATTTGCGGATTTCCCGCAAAATCCGCAAATTCGCACGCAGCGGATTTTTTTGGCGGCGCGCGGCGTTGGTGATACAATTTTTGCGGCGCGCGGCGTTTATCATCGTTTGCCGAGTTGTTTTTTTCGATAGTTTGCGAGTGCTGCGCCATTTTGGATCTTGCTGTGTGATCCCGCGGGAATTGGCGAGCGCGATTACGTCATCGCGGCTTGCCAGCGATAGTTTGTCAACGCGAGTACGACGAGATCACGTCTCGCGGTACTTCGCAATTGCGAGATTTGAGATGCGGCGCGCGAAAATATAAATTTGCAATTCTGCACAAGAAATCCACCAGCAAGCAGCATAAACCTTCTAGAAATGATGATTTTTATGTGAATAACTCCTTAGTTTGACATTTGCCTGCACTTTTTTAGCGAGGAGTCCATTTTGGGGAGGGGGGCAGGGGGGTGGGAGGAAGGAAGTGCCCCATAGTCTTCAACTTCCTGTTCCTGTTCAGCAGGCTCCTCCCAGTGCTTTGTCCATCTCCTGGTCACTTTTCATTCGGATGTGGACCTGGAAGGATTACCTTTTGTGGATGCTGCTGGATCTTTGGATTTGAGGCCTTTTTGACTTTCTTTGGATCACTGTTGGATTAGAAATTTTACAAGTAAGTTTGTTTGGGGCATTACAGTTGCTGCAACTAAAATTTTGGGATTTTCGATTTTTGGGCTGTTTTGGGGCCTTTTCCCAGGGGTACTCAGTGGTGGGTGGACTGATTCTTTCTGTGGGTTGTCTTGAACTTAAACATCATGGAGGCCATAGATGAATTGGGATTGTGCTGATTTTTCTGTGTTTTTCGATTTTTTTTTTTTGTAAAATTTTGTGTTTTTCGATTTTTGACCTGTTGTTGGGGCCTTGACCAGGGGTATTTGAGTCTAGCATGGGCCTAGTCTTTCTGTGGGCTGTCTTGAATTTAAACATCATGGAGGCCATGGATGGAATGGGATTGTGCTGATTTTGCAGTGTTTTTCGATTTTTGGGGGTGTTCATGGGGAGGGACATGCCATGTGGCTGGTGGCCATTTTGAGTGCAGCTACAGGCACTGGCCATGTGCTGGCAGGCAAGTGGCCATTTTGAATGCAGGCTTTGTTGTTAGGCCTCCAACCATTTTGCCTACTTTTCAACCTTTATTTATGCCAGGGGTAGTGAGTCTTGCATGGGCCTAGTATTTCTGTGGGTTGTCTTGAATTTAAACATCATGGAGGCCATGGATTGAATGGGATTGTGATGATTTTGCAGTGTTTTTCGATTTTTGGGCCTGTACTTGTGGCCTTTTCACCAGGGGTATTTGAGTCTAGCATGGGCCTAGTCTTTCTGTGGGCTGTCTTGAATTTAAACATCATGGAGAGGCCATGGATGGAATGGGATTGTGCTGATTTTGCAGTGTTTTTCGATTTTTGGGCCTGTACTTGTGGCCTTTTCACCAGGGGTATTTGAGTCTAGCATGGGCCTAGTCTTTCTGTGGGCTGTCTTGAATTTAAACATCATGGAGGCCATGGATGGAATGGGATTGTGCTGATTTTGCAGTGTTTTTCGATTTTTGGGCCTGTACTTGTGGCCTTTTCACCAGGGGTATTTGAGTCTAGCATGGGCCTAGTCTTTCTGTGGGCTGTCTTGAATTTAAACATCATGGAGAGGCCATGGATGGAATGGGATTGTGCTGATTTTGCAGTGTTTTTCGATTTTTGGGCCTGTACTTGTGGCCTTTTCACCAGGGGTATTTGAGTCTAGCATGGGCCTAGTCTTTCTGTGGGCTGTCTTGAATTTAAACATCATGGAGGCCATGGATGGAATGGGATTGTGCTGATTTTGCAGTGTTTTTCGATTTTTGGGCCTGTACTTGTGGCCTTTTCACCAGGGGTATTTGAGTCTAGCATGGGCCTAGTCTTTCTGTGGGCTGTCTTGAATTTAAACATCATGGAGGCCATGGATGGAATGGGATTGTGCTGATTTTGCAGTGTTTTTCGATTTTTGGGGGTGTTCATGGGGAGGGACATGCCATGTGGCTGGTGGCCATTTTGAGTGCAGCTACAGGCACTGGCCATGTGCTGGCAGGCAAGTGGCCATTTTGAATGCAGGCTTTGTTGTTAGGCCTCCAACCATTTTGCCTACTTTTCAACCTTTATTTATGCCAGGGGTAGTGAGTCTTGCATGGGCCTAGTATTTCTGTGGGTTGTCTTGAATTTAAACATCATGGAGGCCATGGATTGAATGGGATTGTGCTGATTTTGCAGTGTTTTTCGATTTTTGGGCCTGTACTTGTGGCCTTTTCACCAGGGGTATTTGAGTCTAGCATGGGCCTAGTCTTTCTGTGGGCTGTCTTGAATTTAAACATCATGGAGAGGCCATGGATGGAATGGGATTGTGCTGATTTTGCAGTGTTTTTCGATTTTTGGGCCTGTACTTGTGGCCTTTTCACCAGGGGTATTTGAGTCTAGCATGGGCCTAGTCTTTCTGTGGGCTGTCTTGAATTTAACATCACGGAGGCCATGGATGGAATGGGATTGTGCTGATTTTGCAGTGTTTTTCGATTTTTGGGCCTGTACTTGTGGCCTTTTCACCAGGGGTATTTGAGTCTAGCATGGGCCTAGTCTTTCTGTGGGCTGTCTTGAATTTAAACATCATGGAGAGGCCATGGATGGAATGGGATTGTGCTGATTTTGCAGTGTTTTTCGATTTTTGGGCCTGTACTTGTGGCCTTTTCACCAGGGGTATTTGAGTCTAGCATGGGCCTAGTCTTTCTGTGGGCTGTCTTGAATTTAAACATCATGGAGGCCATGGATGGAATGGGATTGTGCTGATTTTGCAGTGTTTTTCGATTTTTGGGGGTGTTCATGGGGAGGGACATGCCATGTGGCTGGTGGCCATTTTGAGTGCAGCTACAGGCACTGGCCATGTGCTGGCAGGCAAGTGGCCATTTTGAATGCAGGCTTTGTTGTTAGGCCTCCAACCATTTTGCCTACTTTTCAACCTTTATTTATGCCAGGGGTAGTGAGTCTTGCATGGGCCTAGTATTTCTGTGGGTTGTCTTGAATTTAAACATCATGGAGGCCATGGATTGAATGGGATTGTGATGATTTTGCAGTGTTTTTCGATTTTTGGGCCTGTACTTGTGGCCTTTTCACCAGGGGTATTTGAGTCTAGCATGGGCCTAGTCTTTCTGTGGGCTGTCTTGAATTTAAACATCATGGAGAGGCCATGGATGGAATGGGATTGTGCTGATTTTGCAGTGTTTTTCGATTTTTGGGCCTGTACTTGTGGCCTTTTCACCAGGGGTATTTGAGTCTAGCATGGGCCTAGTCTTTCTGTGGGCTGTCTTGAATTTAAACATCATGGAGGCCATGGATGGAATGGGATTGTGCTGATTTTGCAGTGTTTTTCGATTTTTGGGCCTGTACTTGTGGCCTTTTCACCAGGGGTATTTGAGTCTAGCATGGGCCTAGTCTTTCTGTGGGCTGTCTTGAATTTAAACATCATGGAGAGGCCATGGATGGAATGGGATTGTGCTGATTTTGCAGTGTTTTTCGATTTTTGGGCCTGTACTTGTGGCCTTTTCACCAGGGGTATTTGAGTCTAGCATGGGCCTAGTCTTTCTGTGGGCTGTCTTGAATTTAAACATCATGGAGGCCATGGATGGAATGGGATTGTGCTGATTTTGCAGTGTTTTTCGATTTTTGGGGGTGTTCATGGGGAGGGACATGCCATGTGGCTGGTGGCCATTTTGAGTGCAGCTACAGGCACTGGCCATGTGCTGGCAGGCAAGTGGCCATTTTGAATGCAGGCTTTGTTGTTAGGCCTCCAACCATTTTGCCTACTTTTCAACCTTTATTTATGCCCAGGGGTAGTGAGTCTTGCATGGGCCTAGTCTTTCTGTGGGTTGTCTTGAATTTAAACATTATGGAGGGCATGGATGGATTGGGATTGTGCTGATTTTGCAGTGTTTTTCGATTTTTTTGTGCTCTATAACTGAACTGATGTTCCTCTGTCTTCCATTTTTTTTAGGTGCACAAGACTCAAGAGAACCACCAGTGCCAGGAAGAAGTCCTGCAGCGGTGTGTGTGTGCAGCATAACGTCACGCGACGTCACGTCTGGCCTCAGACAACTCTACAATTCGTGCAACTGCGGCCTGCTGTCTGACCTGCTCTGAAGAAGATGGCCCCAAAGAAAGTTCTCCGTAGCTCCTCTAGCAAGAAAGTTGCTAGTAAGGAGCAGAAGAAGCAAGTTACCAAGGAGGCTGGTGTGCCACCCGCCACTTTTTTTGGGAGCAAAAAAAAAAGTACGCCTGCAGCAGCAGGATCTGCTGGGGACCAAGCTGAGAGCAGCACCCCTGCTCCATTGGGTTCAGTGCCTCCACCACCACGCCAACTTAAGTCAAAGCCCTTGAGTGCTTCAGAGGCAGTCAGTGTACTTCTCCAATCACCATCGACCAGTGATGTTGGCTCATCGCAAGAAAGTAGCAGCAATGTCCCTGAATCAACACAGGTTGTTGTAACTCATCTGACAAGTGTTGAACAACCACAGCCGCAACAACACCATGTGCAAGTACACGCCCAAGTACATGTGGAAGGAGAGGCAGCAAAAGGAGATGCGCAAGCAAAGGTGCATGGAGGTTCACAAGTGCCCACAATAGTTGTTCCTCCCGAAGTAGGGGCACATTTGGAAATCGACATTGAAGCTGAGGTATCATTGGAAGCCACTCCTCCTGATGATCATTCATTGTCTTCCACATCCCTAGCAAGGAAAAGATCAAGGGGGGTGTCTACATCTTCTTCAAGCCCACCTCGTTCTGGTGCAAGTGATCTGTCTTGGGAACCACAACTGCGGTCTGACAGTGAGGCAGAGGCACACCATGATCTGACACCGGCACCTAAGCGTAAAAGGAAGGTCGTCCAAAAACTCAAACCTATGGAGTGTGATGAGGCTCAACAAGAAGTGACAGATACTGCTGGTGATGAAGCCTCTCACGATGACGACGAGCCAGTCATCACAAAGGTCACTGCAGCCCCACCGGGCATGCAGCAAAGAGACATTTTGACCCTATCCCGAGAAGCTGCTGAGCGTGATGATGATGTCGGCGAGGAGGCAATGGAAATGGAATCATTAGATTTGGAGTTAAGTAGTACACCAAAACCTACCGCTTCCATATTTCTTCGCAAGAAGGTACCCACCTCGTCCTCGACCTCAATTCGTGGTGGTGAAAGTGCAAAACGTACTGAAGTTCGGCAATCCACATCCTCCACTTCATCTGTCATTAGCAGCAGGACCACCACCACCAGTATCGCCGCCTCCTCCGGCCCCCGAAGACATTTCAAGTCTCCAGTTTGGGACTTCTTTAGTGTTTGCCCAAAAAAGGAAAACGTAGCCATTTGTAGCCTTTGTAAGCTTCGATTTAGTCGTGGTAAGCTTGGTTCTAACTATGGTACCGGAGGCCAGAGAGGTCATCTTGAGAGAAGGCACCCTGTCCAATGGTTTCCGCACCTAGAGGCGATCAAGAAAGCCGGAATTGCACGTAATGAAAACGTTGATTTGTCATCTGCAGATGACGAGGAGGTAGAAGAAGACGATTCAAACACTTCACTTACACCCAGTTCCCATGTCAGCAGCACACCCCATGGGAGCCACACTAAGAGTGTGGGAGAGAGTGAGACATCAATGCCGAAAAGTTCATCAGCGAGCGTAACTGGGTCGAAGAGATCATCATCATCCCGTAAATCATTGGTCCAGGGCAACATTAAAAAGATGTTGTTTACAGAAGCGCAATATGAACGCAACCACCCAATGACCCGTCTGTATAACACTAAGCTGGCTAAAATGCTAGCTCTGGACCTTCTCCCTTTTTCTTTTGTAGAAGGGGTTGGTTTTCTAGAATTAGTGACAGCGCTCTGCCCTAAATGGAAGGTTCCTAGCCGGTTCTATTTTGCCCGAGCTGCGGTTCCAGCACTACATGAAGATGTTCTGAAGGTGATTGGGGCAGCTTTGCAGAAGAGTGCTGTTCACACTATACATCTGACAACAGACATGTGGACCAGTGGCGCAGGTGCTGATTACATGTGCATCACTGCACACTGGGTCTCTTTTTCAGGGGCTAAAGCAAAGCTAAACTCAGGTGTTGACACTAACATTGTTTTTAAAGGTGCTCGGAAACATGCAACACTAGCCATGTTTGGTTTGGAGAAACGTCACACAGCAGAAAACATTTTGGATGTCTTTAACACAAAGGTCCTTAACTGTCTGTCCCCACTAAAACGCAAGGTTGGTTATGTTTCCACGGACAATGGCTCCAATATAGTTAAGGCCATGAGGGACGGTTACTATTTCAGAGTGCCGTGTTTGGCGCACTGTATAAACCTGGTTGTCCAAAAATTCTTGGGTAATAAAAGCAGTGCAGCGTACAGTGTATTGGAGAACTGCCGAAAAATTTGCAAGCATTTCAGGCATTCTTTTAAGGCCCGCAAGCAGCTGAGGAGCATGCTATATCAATGTCAAATGCCAGTGAAAGCACTCATCCAGGAGGTGGTAACACGTTGGAACTCAACCTTCTACATGCTTGAGCGTCTGTATGAGCAGTATACGCAACTCGATCAATATTTCTTGAAAGAGGGTATAGAGGAGCTGAGGATGGGTGGGCCGCAATGGAACATAGTTGAAAGCCTAACACGCATGCTTCGTCCTTTTGAGGTCTTCACGCGTGCAGTCAGCAAGGAGGACTCTAATTTGGGAAAAGCTATCCCATTGTTGTACATGCTGGAGGACCAACTGAAGGAGGTGTGTTCTGTGTTTCGAAAAGATGACAAAAAGAAAGACTCTTTGCTTCTGGCTGAGCAATTATTAGAGCTCCTACAAGGTGATGAACGTCTTCAAAAGATCCACTCAGAACAGCATTACATTTGTGCTACTATTCTGGATCCACGCTACAAAAAGGCGCTGGCAGGCAGAGCATTCTTTCCTTTTGGTGATGAAGATGTTACAAAGTACAAACGTTGGCTAGCCTTGTCAGCCAAGAAGTTTGAAACAGAACGGCTGGAAATTGAAGGAAATGGCAGTACATCAGCAGGCCATCCCCAGTCAAAACAATCCACTTCTGCACCTGTGGCTGTGGCACAAGTGACCTCTCAGCCGTTAAAGACACCGGCAACCGGATCATCTGCACGAAAGACAACAGAAACATTGGAGGCTGAAGAGGATTGGCTAGCTCTGCGTGGGTTTGGTTCTCAAAAGGTCAGAGGCACAGCAAGAGCTACGCAAAGTGGAGGAACCTTGGAGGAGGACCTTGAGTCGATGGTGAAGGACTATCTGAATGACTCCACAGAGGTCTATGTTAATTCTGACCCATTGGCGTATTGGCATGGGAAAAAAGAATTGTGGCCACAGCTCACCAACCTGGCTATAAACTACTTGTCTTGCCCACTCGCAAGTGTGTCTTCTGAACGGGTTTTCAGTGCGGCTGGTGGGATTGTAACTCCCAAACGGAGCCGCCTCTCGCCCAAAAATGTGGAGAGGTTAACAATGATCAAGATGAATCAGCACCTCATACCACCAGATATAAGAGTACGAGAGAGCGTGCCGGATGAAGAGGTGGCCAGCACCATAGATGAGGGAATTTCTACTCTGTCAGGTGGCACTGACCTCACCCTGGCTGAATTCGCAGAGTATGATGACGAAGCCTTATTCTTATTCCTGGACCGTGATACCGACTTCGAGCCCTGAAAATGAGACAACGAATCAATAACTTTCTTTTTCATCCTTATTCACTTTTATTCCTGTGTGTCTGTCTTTCTTTGTTGTGCACAGTTAATATAATTCAAACTTTAATCAGATAATCACAAAGACAAGGCCATCAGCAGAACTGTCTTCACTTGTTTGCTAATTTATTTGAAGGTGCCGCAGTCTGCATTCCTCAGGTTCACAAGTTCAGAAGAACATGCTCCTCTATCCTCCTCCACCAGACTCCTATTTCCATCAAAGCAGAGGGCTGGTTTACGCCCAATGAAGAAAGACTCAGCACTTGTGGGGGTGTTGTTCTACCTCTTTGCAGGTGAGTTGACGGGTCTGGGGCCATTGCTGGGAAGCACTAAAAGTGGTTTGTGCCAAATCCGAGGCGGAAAATTTTTTGTGTTTTTGATGACTTGCTTGCCTTTGAGGTGCTCTTAGGGGGGGTTCCGTCTGTTTGTGGGTGAGTTTCGTGGTCTGAGAGCATTGCTGGGACACTCTAATCTTGATTGCATTTGCTTTTCAGGAAATCCGTCGTGCCAACCCCGACTTATGGCCTAGCTACGCAGCGCGTTTGGGCCGAAGGCCCAGAAATATTGCAAGTATGAGATTTTGCTTTTGGCCTGTTTGGGGGTGTTATGCTTCTTGGCGGGTGGGTTGCCGGGTCTTGGGGCATTCCTGGGAAGGTCTAATACCGGGTAGAAGTGGTTGGGACAAAATCCAGGCCGATTTTTTTTTTGGGCTATTTCTGACATTTTGCTCTATGTAGCGTTTTCGGGGGCCTGTTTGGGGGGCTTCCTGGTGTTTGTGGGTGAGTTTCGTGGTCTGGGAGCACTGCTGGGACACTCTAATCTTGATTGCATTTGCTTTTCAGGAAATCCGTCGTGCCAACCCCGACTTATGGCCTAGCTACGCAGCGCGTTTGGGCCGAAGGCCCAGAAATATTGCAAGTATGAGATTTTGCTTTTGGCCTGTTTGGGGGTGTTATGCTTCTTGGCGGGTGGGTTGCCGGGTCTTGGGGCATTCCTGGGAAGGTCTAATACCGGGTAGAAGTGGTTGGGACAAAATCCAGGCCGATTTTTTTTTTGGGCTATTTCTGACATTTTGCTCTATGTAGCGTTTTCGGGGGCCTGTTTGGGGGGCTTCCTGGTGTTTGTGGGTGAGTTTCGTGGTCTGGGAGCACTGCTGGGACACTCTAATCTTGATTGCATTTGCTTTTCAGGAAATCCGTCGTGCCAACCCCGACTTATGGCCTAGCTACGCAGCGCGTTTGGACCGAAGGCCCAGAAATATTGCAAGTATGAGATTTTGCTTTTGGCCTGTTTGGGGGTGTTATGCTTCTTGGCGGGTGGGTTGCCGGGTCTTGGGGCATTCCTGGGAAGGTCTAATACCGGGTAGAAGTGGTTGGGACAAAATCCAGGCCGATTTTTTTTTTGGGCTATTTCTGACATTTTGCTCTATGTAGCGTTTTCGGGGGCCTGTTTGGGGGGCTTCCTGGTGTTTGTGGGTGAGTTTCGTGGTCTGGGAGCACTGCTGGGACACTCTAATCTTGATTGCATTTGCTTTTCAGGAAATCCGTCGTGCCAACCCCGACTTATGGCCTAGCTACGCAGCGCGTTTGGACCGAAGGCCCAGAAATATTGCAAGTATGAGATTTTGCTTTTGGCCTGTTTGGGGGTGTTATGCTTCTTGGCGGGTGGGTTGCCGGGTCTTGGGGCATTCCTGGGAAGGTCTAATACCGGGTAGAAGTGGTTGGGACAAAATCCAGGCCGATTTTTTTTTTGGGCTATTTCTGACATTTTGCTCTATGTAGCGTTTTCGGGGGCCTGTTTGGGGGGCTTCCTGGTGTTTGTGGGTGAGTTTCGTGGTCTGGGAGCACTGCTGGGACACTCTAATCTTGATTGCATTTGCTTTTCAGGAAATCCGTCGTGCCAACCCCGACTTATGGCCTAGCTACGCAGCGCGTTTGGGCCGAAGGCCCAGAAATATTGCAAGTATGAGATTTTGCTTTTGGCCTGTTTGGGGGTGTTATGCTTCTTGGCGGGTGGGTTGCCGGGTCTTGGGGCATTCCTGGGAAGGTCTAATACCGGGTAGAAGTGGTTGGGACAAAATCCAGGCCGATTTTTTTTTTGGGCTATTTCTGACATTTTGCTCTATGTAGCGTTTTCGGGGGCCTGTTTGGGGGGCTTCCTGGTGTTTGTGGGTGAGTTTCGTGGTCTGGGAGCACTGCTGGGACACTCTAATCTTGATTGCATTTGCTTTTCAGGAAATCCGTCGTGCCAACCCCGACTTATGGCCTAGCTACGCAGCGCGTTTGGACCGAAGGCCCAGAAATATTGCAAGTATGAGATTTTGCTTTTGGCCTGTTTGGGGGTGTTATGCTTCTTGGCGGGTGGGTTGCCGGGTCTTGGGGCATTCCTGGGAAGGTCTAATACCGGGTAGAAGTGGTTGGGACAAAATCCAGGCCGATTTTTTTTTTGGGCTATTTCTGACATTTTGCTCTATGTAGCGTTTTCGGGGGCCTGTTTGGGGGGCTTCCTGGTGTTTGTGGGTGAGTTTCGTGGTCTGGGAGCACTGCTGGGACACTCTAATCTTGATTGCATTTGCTTTTCAGGAAATCCGTCGTGCCAACCCCGACTTATGGCCTAGCTACGCAGCGCGTTTGGACCGAAGGCCCAGAAATATTGCAAGTATGAGATTTTGCTTTTGGCCTGTTTGGGGGTGTTATGCTTCTTGGCGGGTGGGTTGCCGGGTCTTGGGGCATTCCTGGGAAGGTCTAATACCGGGTAGAAGTGGTTGGGACAAAATCCAGGCCGATTTTTTTTTTGGGCTATTTCTGACATTTTGCTCTATGTAGCGTTTTCGGGGGCCTGTTTGGGGGGCTTCCTGGTGTTTGTGGGTGAGTTTCGTGGTCTGGGAGCACTGCTGGGACACTCTAATCTTGATTGCATTTGCTTTTCAGGAAATCCGTCGTGCCAACCCCGACTTATGGCCTAGCTACGCAGCGCGTTTGGACCGAAGGCCCAGAAATATTGCAAGTATGAGATTTTGCTTTTGGCCTGTTTGGGGGTGTTATGCTTCTTGGCGGGTGGGTTGCCGGGTCTTGGGGCATTCCTGGGAAGGTCTAATACCGGGTAGAAGTGGTTGGGACAAAATCCGCGCGGAAAAGCCTTTAGTTTTGGCACTTTTTGTAACTTAGGGTTCGTTAGGGTTAGCCCTAGCAGCAGGATTGCATGTGTATCGGGGTGTTCTAGATTTTTCAAACTGAGTTCTGGGGTCTTAGAGCACTCGTGAGAATGTGTAATTTTGGTTGCAAGTCATTTGAAGAAAATCCATGGTGGGAAAGGGGGGATTTGGCATAGTTAAAGAAAGCCTTTGCCACTATTCTTAACTTAGGGTTCGTTAGGGTTAGCAGTATTTCTATTGCATGTGTTTGAGTGGGGGGGATTTCGAGTCTTGGAGCGATGCTGGCTATGGCTACTTTTGCTTGGTTGCTTGCAAGTGGTTTGAATACAATCCACGGGGGGTAATGGGTAATTAGGGTACTTCGGCCTACTTTTACTTTCAAAGTAAGTTTTGTCTCCAGTTTTCTGCTAGGCCTCGTTTTTTGGGTGGGAGCACTGCTAGGAAGATCTATTTTTGTTCTAAAACACAGTTTACAGTACACCTAGCTTGAGGGGCAAGATCCGCTACATTAATTTGCCCATACTTACTTATCCTTCAAAAGGTGACTCAGAGTACGCACTTTCAAAAACATTGTACTGTCTGTCTACTAGGAAAAACAAATTGTGACTTTTTGCACTCCACAGCCTACATACCTTATATTTATTTATCAGTGGTGTTGTAATATTATATCACTTCCTGTTTTTCGTTGAATAATTACAGGCCGGGTTTCAGTCTCTGCAATGGGGAAAAAAGGATGGAGTCAGGCTTCACAGTAGCGAGCCACAATTCAGCATCAGGCAGGCAGTGGACAGGGTGTCTTCTGGTGACCAACATCGGTGGACGAAGCGTCGGCTGCAATGGAGGAGTGCCGCTAATAGGAGGATTTTTTTTCTGCGGGCAACTTACTTACCACTTCCAACAGGACCACTACAACCACATAGATACAGTATCCCTTGCCTTTTTCTCTGACTGTGACTGCATTTCTTTGCTCTCTCTCGGCTTCTACATTGATCCCTTAACACATCACTTAGTCCACTCCACTATCTGCACCACACATAGTCATTTGTAAGTGCTCCTACGTAATTCGCAAGTCGCAGCACGCCCCAGGCCGTAGAGGACTGGGATGGCCCCAATGATGAAGCATGTCACCAAGGGGCAACCCTGGTGAGTGAGGGGACACCTAGAAAAAAAGCAATTTCTCCTTTTCTATCTACTATACCTTCTGTCAGGTTACGCAGCCCCTAAGCGCCTACCGTACTATGAAACTACATTTCCCATGAGTAGGCGGGAGACTTGCAGACTATTTAGTGAGACTATATGAGAGTACCCTTGTATGTTAGGACATCACTTCACTGATGCCTGTCTTGTCTTCTCTTACAGGTATCCTTTCCCTGCTGACCCTACCTTTACCCATCCCACATTTTTTATTTTAGTTTGTTATTTTTCTCCCTCGCCTAATGCCTCGAACACCCTGTGTTTACACTTCTGGGTGTTGGTGACATTTGGAGGTGGAACCATATTTGCATCGACTGGATCACGGGGAGTAAACGGGACACCTTCCAGACCAACCCCATTGAGTGTTGTTGTGAATGGATTTATAGTGACCAGCAAGGCTCTCGGGTATCTGGCTACAGAGACCTTATGTTGAATATAGTTATCAATAATTCCACACAGGCCCTGTACTGTCGCATTCTTTCTTTCCACAGTTGTCGATGATATATTCTTACTCTGCTTGACAAAGAACCATTGCTAATGTGAAAGAACTTCAACCGAATTAGTAGTTATACTTTACCATTTGTTAGGCTACAATGTGGCACTGCTCTACTGTACTTCTGTCACCTGCTATATTCTCAGTTGTACCGTTGAATTGCTCAGGAGGACAAACCAGATTTCATTTTCTTTTTTTTCATAGGCATGCAACTGCCACTGTGTCACACCACTACTACCACCGCTATGAGGAAATTTTATCCGACCAAGATTGCCAACGTTATTCGGTGTTTCCCGTGGAGCCAGCCCTGGGCCTAGCCCTACTTTCAAACACAAATTACAGGTAAGATAAGCGTTTGGTGGTTTGGGGGTATAATGGAGTATTAGTACGAGAGACGAGAGACTGAAGGTAGTACTACTAAAGTCCTAGGACTCTTGGATTCACTTCACTTAGTCTGTGAGAGGCACTTAGTGTTGAAAACATTTGGGCATTTACACTTAAAGGAAGAAAATGGAACTAAACTTTCAGGAAAACAGTCAACGTTAAACCCCCACCCACCAGGCAAGCAGTAAAAAACAGGTATGCTCAGATAAAGTTTGAAAAAGTATATTTATATCCCTAACAAAATAATCTCCCGCAAGACCCTCCCTAACCCCAACGATTGTCCTTCAAAAGTCCCCAAAAACCCAACTCCCAATTCCCACCCCCCAAAAGTCTCTAAAAAAGGGGCAAGGGACACTATGGGTGGATGCTGTTAACTTTTTGGGCCAGGGCATCATGCTCCTCGCGGAGCAAGGCGAGCTCCTGCTGAAGGCGGGACACCATCAGGGTAGTGCGGCGCAGGCGTGCCTTCACTGCCTTGCAGGTGCAAGGCCTGTGAGAAGCAGCTGTTGGCCTTGCTGCTCGGCGGTGGCGTTTGCCTTTGGCAGCCCGGCTCAGTCTCGGTGGACCACTGTGCTGGGTCACGGTGGCAGCCGGTGAGGCCACGGAGGACGACGTTGTCGTTGTTGTCGACCGCACACTTTCCTCGTCCTCCAGGGCCACCAGCCGCCGATATTCCGCAACAGTGGCCTCGATTCTCCGTTGCCGGGCCGCTCTAGCCAGCTCCTTCCTCCTTGTTCGTTTGGAAGGAGAACCTATATGAAGAAAGAAAGACATAGTCTGTAACCAATGCTCTTTAAGATTAACTCAATCATTCAGCAGAAATGTGTGCTGCAGTACAACTAGCAACTTGCAAGCGCATTACATAACTATTGAGGCCAGTATCTATCTAACCTCACACTTCTTCATCCTTGCTCTAACATTAGTGGGAGTTTAAGGAACAAATTCTATGAGCACTGTGGACTTCCATTGGAGTCGACTATGAAAGTACACCAGTCTTATTCTTCTTCTTGTCTCTTGTTTTGGAAAATTGGTACGTTATTTTCTGCAAGCCGGCATAATGCCAGCGCGGTAAACTTGCACCCGAGAAAAAGAGACGCACGCCATGAGGAGTGACCTAGACTTGCGTTGCCGTTGCGTTACTGTACCCGTCCAGTACATGCAGGTGGTGAATCTCTTACTTTTCTATTACGGGTGGCACTGAGAATACTCTGTTACAACTCAAGGGCTACTGCTTAATTAATTTAACTTTCACCCTACAGTGGAAATGAGTACTAGAAATGGAAAATTGAAGAAGATAAATAATCTGATTATCTATCACTTCACATGGGATGTTTTTGCTTATATATGGGATGACTTTAGGTGCTTTGCTTTTTATTGAGTGACAGGCAGTGATACATCCACACATGAATGACTGAGTACTACTAAACTTATTAAGAGAGGTAGGGAGTGGCCACCATAATAACCGGATCTATGCAGTGCTTGCAATACAAACTACTGCTACTACTTATGGTAGTATTTGGACAAAATTAAAAGTTCTTTTCCTTGCCTTTCCTACACTGGAACGGACGTGCGGGTGCAGTGTTACATGCTCTTCAAAGTTACACTTAGTTCATCCACTGACCATCTACTCTCTCTAGATCATGGGTACTCACAAACTTTCTCTCAGGGGCTACATTTACAGTGTAGTTTGTGGCCGAGGGCCGCACTGGTGGGGGCGGAGTCAGAGGGGGCGGGGCTAAAGCAAAACGATAACTTGTGACCATGAGGTTGCACACAGGTCCCTGCAGCAGATGCCCTCATCCACTGAGCCACCAGACCCAGCATTTACATACATCTCTCTCCCTCCTGCTGTCCCTCCTGCCCTCCCTCCATCTCTCTCTCCCTCCTGCCCTCCCTCTCCCTCTGTCATCTCACTGTGTGTGTGTCTATCTGTGTCAGCCTTCAGCCCGGGTTGAGACCGCTTCCTCAACGCGCACACACAGACAACAACACCAAAGTACTTAACAGGTCTTTAAAAGACCATTAACATATTATTGAGGCTTTGTTTGTTTTAGCGCCCCTGCTTCTCCACCCTGACAATCACTGCTTGCCCGGCCCCACAGAGCAGAGGCTTTGTTCTATTTCACCTCTTTGTGGCCTTGCATCTCCACTCTGCTCTGTGGGGGCCGGGGGAGCAGTGATTGTCAGAGTGGAGATGCAGGGGCGCTAACAGGTGAAATACAAAAAAGCCTCTGCTCTGTGGGGGCCGGGGGAGCAGTGATTGTCTGCAAGGTCTGCGCACCGCCAAGGAAGGCTTGCCGGGCCACCACCGGCCCGCGGGCCGTACTATGAGTACCCCTGCTCTAGATACACATATGCTATCTAAGAGTCAGATAGTAGCATGATCCAGGTATATGGACACATACAGTTTCTGTGTCACCCACCCAGGCTGTTGTCCTTCCACCCATCATTGCTTCATCATTCACCCAGCCATGCATCTCATATTCTTGCCTTCCCAGCTAGTCTTCAATCTCAATAAGTAAGGAATATATAAGAGCTTACCTCTGGCCGCCACCACCGTCTCAACTCTCACAGCCGCCGCCGCCGCCTCCTCCCCTGATGATGAATTGCCCTCCGCCTCCGTGTCGAGCACCACCACCACACTGGCCCCGCCACCAGATGTTCCACCTACAAAGTACATTTAAGAATCTTAGAATAAAGCACTCACTAGTCACTAGTATTTGGTCTAGGAATGAAGACATGTGAAAACAATGTAATTTGTGACTGTCTACGTTAAAGTTAAAAAAAATGTCCCTTTTTCCAGGGAAGGTTGTCTTGCTGCACTTTTTGGCACAACTGATGAAGGCTGATTTTTTAACACGCACCATTTTTCTCCACACAGACAGAAGATGGACTTCTAACAACAAGATCAAGTTGAAACCAGGTGAGAGCTCGGCTCGACCACAAGAAATGTCTTCAATTAATCGTCAGCACTAACCACTTTTCCATTATCAGTTAAACGTTTAGTTTTATTATGACTTCATTTTAATAAATGTGTTTACTTTTAATAAAGCTTTTAAATTTAAATACAATCTGTGTTTTTTGGTCCTCCAGACTAGAGTGACTGAACGAAAGGTTTTGCAATTTTTGCAAGCATGAGTCCAGATAGAACACTTCAAAAGACATTATGGACAATCCCAGAGGACTGCACTAAGTTGATAGAGCTATTGCTGACTAGAATCATGGGAGTTTCGCCAACCGTGCAATCTTAGTTAGCTACACAGACAGACTAATAAGAATAATCTAGTAATACCACAGGGAGTCATAGTAGAGGCAGGATAAGAATTTAGATACAGTCTACAAGAAGAGCAAAGACAATTTTGAAAAAATTCAAATGAGGAACGCTAGGAAAAATAGGTACTAGTCTAAAATGAAAACTTACTGGGGCCAGCAGAGGAGCCCTCGCCTGCCCGATCCTGGCCCTGTTGATGAACAGCATCCGCCGCCTGCTGCTCCTGTGTCCTCCTCTCGCCCCTGGGGGGAGCTGACGTACAACATGAAAGAAAGAACAGAAAACATGGATGATTGTTGCTTGTCAATGTCAACCAAATCAAACATTTCAAAAGAACAATAACAAAATATTTCCGCGAAATTATATTGATTATGGTTACTTTTTATTTATTTGCGGACCTGTGACTTCGAAAGTCACGTAACTCACTAAACAAAGTACTGAAACGTTCACCTAGGACTGGCAGGCAGCAGTCCGCAGGCAAGACGCAAAGTGACAGACAAACTCCATTGTGATTTCAGTCAGATCAGTGACAACACTAACAGTTGCCTGCTACATTACCAGTCATTTAAATAGTCAAACTATCAATCCACCGCCACTATTTTTCTTATTGTCAGGGTTACAAAGGAAGGGGCAGATTTAAGCCCTTGCGGCTCTTTTGCGCCGTTCTTGCGTGACTTTTGTGACGCAGCAGCTAAACAAAAAAGGGCGCCATGGTGCGGCGTATAATATTATAACAACGTGACGCATTTGGGAGATGCATCCCGTTATAAAGCCCTGCGCCATCAGGGGGCGTTCCGGCGCAAGGGAGGGCATTCCTGCGCTGGAACACATCCTAATAGTGGCTGAGGGAAATCTACAAAATATCAATCAGTCACCTTTAGGACAATGATGCGTCACACAAACCCTGCACCTGCTTGAAGCAGACGTACGGCTTGACCCAGCATTGGGGAGATAGGGTACCCCAGAGCATTGATGGAGCTGCGCCATCGTTGCGACGCAACTCCAGCAGTAAAGCTTCGGTGACGTTTTGGGCCCATGGGGCGCCGCATTGCAAATACGGCGCACCATGTTTGGTGGTGGTAGCGGGCCGCACAATTAATGGCGCATCCCTGCTACTTTGCAGGGATGCGACGGTAATTGCAATTCTGCCCCTTAGGGGCATACTTACTTACGCGTTCTGGCGCATCTCCAGAGATGCGCCAGATCAAATGCGTCACGCAAAACTACCCTTGCGACACGGCAGATGTGCCTCATTTACAATGCGGCGCGCCCTGGCGCAAGGGTAGGCACTTGCGTGACGCATCTCGTCACGTAAGAGCGGCGCATCGCTGGAGTCACGTCGCCAACGCAATGCAACTCCAGTAATGCTCAGGGCCACCCAATACTTTACATGCTGTGTCAGTCCTTTCGCCTGCTTCGAGCAGACATAAGGAATTGAATTGACGTAGCAGCGTCGCAGAAGTGCCTGCGTTAAATCTTGTAGATTTCACGCAGGCAATTTTGCGAGGCGCACAGCCGCTGGACCGCCCACCCTGCGTACTAGGAACGCACCCATTGTGGTGCAGGCCCATGGCTTTATAACGTGACGCATCTCCCTAGATGCGTCATGCTGTAAATGACTTGCAGGGATGCGGCACGTTTACGCCGCTGTTGCGTCACGCAAGGCAACGTAAACGTGGCGCAAGGGGCTTGTAAATGTAATCTGCCCCCTAGTGTCTAGCATTACGCAGTTCTGTTAAGTACACTCATACATAATAGTTACTCAGGCCAATGAGACCACGAAATAGAAAACAAATAAGCATAGTAGCAACCCCACTGAGAAGGAGAGCAGTGCACCTGAAATGCACAGAAGATTTTGAAATATAATTTAACTACAATGTAATCGTCATCAGCGGCATTATTGGCTTGCTCCACGTAAAAAACAAATATTTGCAATACAACAACACAGAGCAGGAGAAAACATCATAGTAGTGAGTGATTAAATGCCAATGGCTACTACTACTCACCAAGCCCGGGGATCTCCAAGCCGAGCTGGTCCAGCAGGTCGCGCTCGCGGTCCAGGAGGTCCGTCCAGCGATGGGTGACCTGGCTGTAGGTGCGCTGGACCCCGTAGAGGTGGGATATGGCCCAGCACACCTTCTCCCACCGCTTCCGGCGCTCCCGCATGTTATAGCCGCCGGCCGCGATCCTGCCGCCTCCCGCGATGGTCCTGGGCAGGCGGCGCTGGACGAAGTAGACCAGCGCGCCCACTTCCTCCGGGCTGAATATCTCCCGGCGCGTCACCTGCTCCCCCCTCGATCTCACGCCTGCTGTCCTGCCACTGGGTCCAGCACTACTCCCCGCCGCCGCTGCGGCCCTCAAGTGCCTGGGCAGCTTCACGGCGCCTGGCTTGACCATGGTCTGGGCAGGTAAGGTAGGAAGAAGTAGAAAATTAAGAAAGAATAGGATAGGGAAGAAGAAAAGAAAAGAGTTTACAAAAGTAGTTTAAAAGTAAAGAAAAATAGCAGAAAAGACAAAAATATACAGCTAGGAAAAGAGAGGGATAGATAAGAAGCAAAATCGTAAAAAAAAAACTGAAAACAAGCAAAGGATGGGAAAGATATCAAGAGGATTAAACACCATGCCCAGACACAGGAAATGAATGAAAAACAAGATGGCCGGCGCCCGTTTCCGAGCGCGAAAGTCAGTTCGCGCGAGATTTTCCTCGCGATCTCGTGCGAACCTCTAGATTTCCCGCGCGATCTCGTGCGAACCTCTACTCGCAATGCGCTTACTGCGCGAGATTATACATAGCGGGCGGAAACGGAAATACGTCACGCAAACAAAATGGCCGCGCCCGTACTCGACCTTGGGGTAAATTCGCGTGTTGCGCTGCAAGCGGCTCGCGAATACTGCAAAAAAACTCGCGAAACAACAAGCCGCAAAAAAATAAAATGCTCATTCGCACGAATTGGCGGCTTCCGCGGTCGGTTTCGCACGACGCCGCGCCCCGCGAATAGCGCGAAAAAAACCGCAAAACGATTTCAGCAAAAGCAAAAGCAATGAGCAGGTGCAAAAGGTCAACCTCATGATTTGTAACGATTCTTTGTATTGCTTCCTGAGGGGGCCCTCCAGAATTCGGTTGCCTGCTTGCAACTATTGTGTGACCCTGCTCTGACCTTAACTGTATGCCACAAAGGTCCTGATTTACAGCTAAAGGAGCAGACAAGCAGGTGCCAGGCTGGAACTTTAAATTCTTTCAGTGACACATTAATTAGCCCCTAATTCATTATTGTCAGTTGGGGCAGGGCAGGTGTTGTAACTAATTTTGCAACAATGAAAGCACTTAGCAAGTGCAAAAGATCACTAATCAGGGCGCACTAAGGAAGCAGGTGCCAGCTAAAAAAATATTCTGTGACACATTAATCAGCCCCAAATTAATTCAGGTCACTTGAGGCAGGGAAGGTGTGCTTTGCTTTGCCGAAAATAATGTACACTGGACAACCAGAGGGTGTGGTGATGAAACAGAGGGTGGCATGGGTGGGCCAGAGGGTGGCATGAGTAGTCAGAGAGTGGCAGTGGTGACAGAGAGTGGCAGTGATGAAGAAGAGTGTCCCAAACAGGCTGGACATGTAGAAACAACAAGTTCGCAAAACTTGCGACCCGACAGGTAAGTTCGCAAATTGCGAAATTGTAAAAACCCTCGCGAACTGGCAGAAACACGGGCGAACACAAAAAAAAAAAAAAATCCGCAAATTCGCGGGAATTCGCGGATTTTGCGGATTGCGAATCCGCAAATCCGCAAAATTCGCGAACGCGAGATCCGCAAAATTCGCCCATGCTTAATACAGACATCACACACACGAGGGAGAGCCTCACATGTGGGATACACGCCTCAAAGGCTACATACGTGTATGCACAGAATGGATTCTTCATATGAAGGATACTGCCTTTATACATGGAATCCAGCCATCACACCGAAAAACAGCCATAATACACCAAGCATATCCGGATACACCATGGTGCAGCCCTCTGACGTATGAAGCAGGCCTCATATGCCAAATACAGCCACCAAACACAATATACAAGCAACATAAATCACATACAGCCACCAGACACAAGATACAAGCAACATAAAGCAGATACAGCCACCAGACACAAAATACAACAACATAAATCAGATACAGCCACCAGACACAAGATACAAGCAACATAAAGCATATACAGCCACCAAACACAAGATACAACAACATAAATCAGATACAGCCACCAGACACAAGATACAACAACATAAAGCAGATACAGCCACCAGACACAAGATACAACAACCTAAATCAGATACAGCCACCAGACACAAGATACAAGCAACATTAAGCAGATACAGCCACCAGACACAAGATACAAGCAACATAAATCAGATACAGCCACCAGACACAAGATACAAGCAACATAAATCAGATACAGCCACCAGACACAAGATACAACAACATAAATCAGATACTGCCACCAGACACAAGATACAAGCAACATAAATCAGATACAGCCACCAGACACAAGATACAAGCAAAATAAAGCAGATACAGCCACCAGACACAAGATACAAGCAACATAAATCAGATACTGCCACCAGACACAAGATACAACAACATAAAGCAGATACAGCCACCAGACACAAGATACAACAACATAAATCTGATACAGCCACCAGACACAAGATACAAGCAACATAAAGCAGATACAGCCACCAGACACAAGATCCAAGCAACATAAATCAGATACAGCCACCAGACAAAAGATACAAGCAACATAAATCAGATACAGCCACCAGACACAAGATACAACAACATAAATCAGATACTGCCACCAGACACAAGATACAAGCAACATAAATCAGATACAACCACCAGACACAAGATACAGGCAACATAAAGCAGATACAGCCACCAGACACAAGATACAAGCAACATAAATCAGATACAGCAATTCTGGGGATACACGAAAGTAGGTTGCTTGGAGGTGCAGAGGGAACCTCGTGCACATGAGGTGTGAGACACGTGGAAAGTGTTGTGTGGAGTGACCAGTTATTACATCTAGGCGCTTGACCTTGTTTGTTGCAGTTTGATATAGCGCGAACTCGACCCAAGATATTGGAGCCTTTCACATGAGCACCAGATACCTCACCGGAGGACGCATTCATTTTTGGGAGGCACAGTGAGGTTCAGTGATTTGCCCAGAATCACAGGATGCCGAGCCAACGCCGAGACTCGAGCCTGGTTCCCCAGCTCCGTAGTCGGCAACTCTGGCCGTTACGCCTCATCCTTATCAAAAATACACAAACATTCCAAGAACAGGAACACAGCGTCCATCAAGTAACCCTTCAACCGATGGAGGAACACGAGACACGCATCTCCCCAGCCAGTGGGGGCTGTAAACTTGACCCCAGTGCCAGTAAGGCCTGGCCCAGGGAAGGGCAGAGTCGAGGCATTCATTGCTCGAGACAGATGTGCTGTGAACCGCCTGGGGGCACTCGCCACTGTCCGGGTTCAAGGCTGGGTGTTGTTTCCTGCTGTTAATGTCCATTGTGATAGCAACAGAGTGAAACAATTAGCCACCTCTGCCTGCTATTAACAGGGGAGGGGTCCCCCCAGAATAGAGCCCCGGGGTGCACTGGCCACAGTGGCGAGTGGGACTTCCCCGTGGCTGCTGCAGTGTGGGGGGTTTACACCTGCAGGGAAGTGACACTTCCTCGATGGGGTACAGTGGAAACCCCCCAGGCTGCCTTGGGGCGTATTCCCTCCAAACTTGTTTAAGAAAGGTTCTCACTCCACAACCCAAACCCCCTGCAGAGGGCGCTTCTTGCTTTTTATTGGTTGTAACATGGATCTGGTATAACACGCTATTGATGCCGTGACGAAAGTCCCGAAGAGGCTGATCTGGGTGATCGATCGAGTCGCTATGAACGGCGACCCCTGCTTTCTTTTTAAGGAAATGTTTCAGATGAAAGGCGAGCAAAATGCTGCTGCTGGGCGGGGGTGTTACTGTTACCACTCTATACCATAAGCAAGTAGCAATCGGAAAGGGACTGCTGTTGCCATGATAAAACAAGCATTGAAAATGCAATAGGGAGAGGATATGGCCTTATGGCTCAAGCTGCCGACGTTGGAGCTGGGGAACTGGGTTTGAGCCTCGGCGGCGGCATCCCGTGATTCTGGGTAAATCATTGAGTCTACCCGTGCCTGCCAAAAACAAGATGTCCGTCTAAAAGTGAAAGCGGGCATAGTGCGCTGCAAATACAAAACAAGCTGTGGCCAGGGTTTAAGTGGGCTGGGTCTGATTGGTACTGAGCACCGGCAGTTTTTAGGTCTCGCTGAGCCAATGCGCTTGTGCATTGCTGGCGAGATTATAGTAAGGGGAAAAGTAAAGTCTACCAAAGACCTTTGGATTGCGGTTTATGGCCAGTGCATGTGAGGCATTTAAGCGCGAAGCTGGAATCTGGCATCGACTTGAAAGCAGCAGACTGCTTACGCCGGCGCGTGCTCGGCCTCACTTCCTGCTTCCCCTCTTACTTGCGTTATCGCTCACACCCCATATGCTCGTTCCCTCCCACCCTTGATGTATGCGCGTGCACGCCATCGGCAGCCACATAACACACCAGCATTTGTCTGTGCCTCGGCATCAGACTTCAAAGGCTGCCGCTCCACCGCCCCCCACGTGCACATAGCACACCACCATTTGTCTGTGCCTCGGCATCAGACTTCAAAGGCTGCCGCTCCCTTATACCACTATTTTAGTATATGGTTTAGTGTCTGTCCCCTCTGCTTTCAGGTCCTCTTCATCTTCAATCCACCCTTGGATCCACCCAGAAACTTCTCTCCTGGTTGCCTGCAGCATCTTTCTTCCAGGCTCCATAGGATTCGTCGACGAAACCCGGCACCTATGCACCCGCTTCCTGTGGGTGAGATAACGCGAGTACTTCGGTGCTCCTGTGGGTATTGACTATCCAACTGTCTAGGTTTTAAGTAACTTTCACCGAGTCCAGTTAGAAGTACCCTAAAATAACTAGTTTTCTTCTTTTACGTTCCCATTCATTCTCTATGGTAACGTGCGTGTGTGTTTAGATACTGCACACGCATCCCGTGAGTCTCCTGCTTCCTAACTCTTGGTAGCTCAGCATAGCCCCAGCGATTCCCCAGGCCTATTCACTTTCTGTGTAGTGGTCCTTATACCACTACTTTAGTATATGGTTTAGCGTGCCCCTAGGGCCCTACTGTATTTTGTGCAACTTATTGTATTTTAATCGAATATCTTGTATTGTGCTTGTGCCTCTGACCTCATAAAGAGTTCAGGGGGTTTGTCTAGTAATAAATAACATATATGTTTTATATATATCCTGTGTGGTGTCCTTTCATTTGGTGTTAAAGGGGTTACATATGGTAAAACAGCTGGCTTCACATGCCCTCTTGAGTTTAGCCTAAGACCTAAGACTGCTTTGTCCATGCTACCACTAGGATAGCTGGTCTATAAGGTTGACTTTACAACCATCACCATAAGGGTTGTTTGGACTGGTGCAAGGTGCTCACTAGAATAGTGAACATCATATACCAGGCCAACTTCTCACATACTGTTCATTCATCCCCTTTCTATGCTCATCCTTTCGCGCGAAATTGCCTGTGTATGCTCAACAGGTTGTTGCACTCAAACACCCCGCACCCGCCTCGGTGGTCTGTGTTTTCTTTCACTACTGTTTGACTCTTGATTCCTTCTGTCTGCTTGTTCAGCCCTCCACACTCTTCTCCTCCCATCTGTGTCTGGCTCCCCACGGTCACTCCTTTTGCTTTTTCTCTGGACATGCTCTGAGAGTGAGGCTCTGTTTGCTCTCTTGATCTTCGGCTGCGCACAGTATGAACTCTGCTATGCGCCACATTTGAAAATATATTGGCTTACCTTTTGAGGCTATTAGCAGTAAAAATGCAAAACTTGATTTGTACTGTGTGAAATACATCTCCTACAGTGTAGCAACTCGCAATGTGTCTTGACATCTGCACAACTAAGATTTTCTTTCTAGGTTAGCCAATCAGACTTGTCAGGACACCGAAGTACAGAAACTTGCAGTGTTAGGTGTGTGCACAAACTAGTATGGGTTATGAAGAGTGGAACTCTCATACTTTGTGCTAGCCCAGGATGCTTGTTTCCAGTCCAGGGAAGACATGGCTTGGCAGTTCGCCCTCACTCTATCTATCTATCTCCCACACTCTATCTATTGTCCTCACTCTATCGGCCTCACTCTATCTATCTATCGGCCTCACTCTATCTATCGGCCTCACTCTATCTATCGGCCTCACTCTATCTATCTATCGCCCTCTAGCTATCTATCACCCTCACTCTATCTATCTATTGCCCTCACTCTATCTATCGCCCTCACTCTATCTATCTATCTCCCACACTATATATCTATTGCCCTCACTCTATCGGCCTCACTCTATCTATCTATCGGCCTCACTCTATCTATCGGCCTCACTCTATCTATCGCCCTCACTCTGTCTATCTATCGCCCTCTAGCTATCTATCACCCTCACTCTATCTATCTATTGCCCTCACTCTATCTATCGCCCTCACTCTATCTATCTATTGCCCTCACTCTATCTATTGCCCTCACTCAATATATCTATTGCCCTCACTCTATCTATCTATTGCCCTCATTTTATCTAGGCATCACTATCAGAGGCATCACAGAGCTGCTTGCCTTTAGGAAGGCCCTAAAAACGTGGCTATTTAACCCTGTGATTAGGCCTTAGGAGGATATCTGACATTGTGCCAGGAAGCCCTTGGGCAGCAGTGCGCTCTATAAATATCACTAGCATAACATAACATAACATAACATAACATAATATCCATCTATTGCTCTCACTCTAGCGCCCTCTATCTATCGCCCTCACTCTATCTATCGCCCTCACTCTATCTATCGTCCTTATTCTATCTATCGCCCTCATTCTATCTATCTATCACCCTCACTCTATCTATCGCCCTCACTCTATCAATCGCCCTCACTTTATCTATCACCCTCACTCTATCTATCACCCTCCCACTATCTATCCATCTATCGCCCTCACTCTATCTATCTATCCCACTCACTCTATCTATCGCCCTCACTATATCTATCGCCCTCACTCTATCTATCGCCCTCACTCTTTCTATCTATCGCCCTCACTCTATCTATCTATCTATCCCCCTCACTCTATCGCCTTCACTCTATCTATCGCTCTCACTCTATCTATCGCCCTCACTCTATCTATCGCCCTCACTCTGTCTATCTATCGCCCTCACCCTTTCTATCTATCGCCCTCACTCTTTCTATCTATCGCCCTCACTCTATCTATATATCACACTCACTCTATAGCATAACTCAGGGGCACCACAACATCAGTATGCGCTTCCACAGCATCACTGAACACGACAGCATCACTCGTCGCAACCACAACATCACTCAGCGCTACCACAACATCACTCAGTGCCACCACAGCATCAATCTGTGCAACCATTCAACAATAAATGGTTCAAATATGTTCTCTCAAAGTTTCAATCTTTATTACAAATGTCACAAAAAGATGTAAATATTTCACTTCTGTTCTTGGATTTTCGTCACAATAAAATACACTCAACATAATCTTCACAAAAGTTATTTACAAAAGTTTAAGCTATTGCCATTGTAAATTACAATAACTTTTATTTAAGTTAAAAAAAATTAGAAGCCATTGTTATTTGTAATACCAATACATCTAAGTCACGTAAATAGAACACATTTATTTATTTAGAAAGTTTTATATACCGTGAACAAGACCCTTGCGGGTATCAGAGCGCTTTACAAGGTAAGTGTCTTAGATACACAAGTACAAGGTAATTAATATAAAGCTCAATGCTAGTCAATGATGGTGTAAACACCCTATCATAGATACGTAGGTATATGGTACAAAACAAAACGTTCCATGAAGAACTTTTCTCTAGGCTCCAGATATTGCAAAATACTGCCGCAAGATTGTCTCTGAAGGGTCCGGGCGGAGGCTCCGACGATTGCTCCGCGGGGGAGGAACCGACATTAAAAGACCTCATGGCGGCTATCACTGGGGTCCGGACGTCCCTGGGCCAGAAGATGGAGACTCTTAATAACAAGCTGGACACTGTTTCAATAGAAATGAGGCTGATCAGGGCAGACCTTTCGAAGGCGAACGAGAAAGTTAAATCGCTGGAAGTCAAAACAACAAGCCTTATTGATGATGTGAACCAGCTGCAGCAGGAGGTGCGTGATCTTAGGTCCTCTAGGGAGTCTACTGATCGTCGGCTTGATGAATACAAAGGGCGGGCTCGACGCAACAATGTTCGCATCCTGGGAGTGCCGGAGAAGGCGGAGGGGCAGGCAACGGATCTGTTTATGGAGAACCTCATCCTCAATCATCTTAAACCTAAGGGCCTCAGTAAGTTTTTTATGGTGGAACGTGCCCACAGGGTACTGGGTGTCAGGCCTCGGGTTGGGGCGAACCCAAGACCGATCATTGCTTGAGTCCTTAACTTTCGTGACCGGGATGCTATCCTGCAAGCGGCTCGTGCAGCGGATCCCCTGGAATTAGAGAATGCGACGCTTCTGTTCTTTCCGGACTTTACTCAGGTGGTGCAGAAGCAAAGGCAGAGGTTCTTATCGATCAAGAAGAAACTGAGAGACAAAGGCATGAGGTACGCCATGATGTTTCCTGCCCGCCTTCGAGTGGAACTTGATGGGAAGGCCTGGTTCTCAGATAATCTTGATGTGGCTGCGGACTGGTTGGATAGTGTTCAGTTGCCGGACCGGGAGTCCCGCGATCATGGGGAAGCCGATAAACAATGACTTGGTTTAGCGTGAGGTCATCTGGGGGCTGTAGATAGTTGTTTCGGGGGACGTTTCAGCGGGGGCTAGCGATAGGAGTTCCTGCAGATCTGTGCTTATATTGTTTTGGGGATGCTTTATGGTGCGGGTATATCCACAAAGAGTTTGGGGAGGGGGAGATGGTGGGCCCACTCGTAATCCCTCCTATGTTTTCTACTTTTAGAATTTTGTAGTATAGCTGGGGGCGACAGACACACTGCTAGTTGGGGATGAGCGTAAGCTGTATGCAGGGGTGCAGGGAGGGGTGGTTTTCGAGGTTTGTTTTTGTTTTATTGTATGTATTCTTTTTTACACTGGGTGCCGTCAGTCGATTCTGTAACGTCTTGGTATTGTGATGTCCTCCGTTAAAAGGGTGGTTGGGATTTCTGCACCGAGTTGGAATGTGAATGGGCTTGGGGATGAGATCAAGAGAGGTATGGTTGGCCAGTTGATCCGGAGGCACTCCCCAGATGTGGTGTTATTGCAGGAGACTCACCTCACGGGAAAGCGATGCATGGCACTACACAGAGGGGGATACAAATTGGTCGCTCATGCTGGTTTCACAACTGGGTCGAGAGGGGTTGGGATTTTGGTAAAGAACTCCTTCCGCTGGCCATCCAGGCCACATGGACCGATAATAGGGGTAGATATGCTGGGATTTCGGGGCTATGGGAAGGGAGGACTGTGACCTTTTTGTCTGTTTATGTCCCACCGGCCCTTCAGACCGATACTTTTCAGGACCTGTGCAAGATGTTTTTTGACGTTGCCTGTTGGGGTGTTGGTTGTTGGCGGTGATTTCAATGCAGTTATGAATGGTGAAGCTGATAGGTGTCCGGCTCTGGCTTTGTTGCCGTCCCGGAGATGGTTGACTGACTTTGTGGAAACTACTGGTCTGATTGATGGGTGGAGGCTTAAAAATCCCGGTGAATCTCAATATACACACGTTTCGACAGCACACAAGTCCCTTTCCAGGATAGATTATGTCTTGGTGCCGGCCGCACAGGCGGTTTGGATCCGGGAGGTGTGGCACTTGGCTACGGGGGTCTCGGATCACTCGCCGTTCTGGATTGGTTTGGACCTGGGTGACGTGGCTAGAACTGCACCTATTAGCGCTTGGCGGTTGCGGGACCCTGCAGCTAAAAAGGAGATTGTGCGTGTTGCTGATACTTATTTTCAAGAAAACGTCGGTACGGTGGACTCAAAATGTTCCCTGTGGGAAGCCTACAAAACTGTCCTCAGAGGGAAATTACTATCGTTTATTTCCGGGAAGAAGAGGGAGGGCCGTGCTGAGGTTGACAGAGTGGAAGCACATCTGTTAGCGTTAGAACGGGAGGTGTCGCTTGACTCCACCCCGGAGGGGTTGCACCGCCTGCGCCTCCTTAGAGATGAGTATAGGAGTTTGGCTCGTGATAGGGCGAAGACACAACTGGCAGACACCCAGAGCAGGGTGTACGAGCATGGAGATGTGGCCGGGAAGTTGATAGCCTGGCTGGAAAAGGGGGAATGGGCGCCGGTACTGCAGCCCGTCGGCTCGGATAAAATAACGGACCCGCAGGAGATTGTGTGTTTTTTTTTTTTTAAACATTTTTATTTAAAGGTGACACAAGCATTTTAAACACATACAGACTATTTCGTTTAACAGAAATTCCAGAGTCTGCGTAAATATTACAAGAAGCAGTAAAAGAAGAAAGAAAAAGAAAGAATAGAATGAGTAAATGAAATTACAAAATAGTAAGAAGAGACAGGGCTCAATTTCACATTAATTCAATTCACAAATAGGAAACAAGCAGCCCCAAATTCTATCTATTTTAACCAGTGCTTTAGCACCTCTTTTCCTAGCTAACAGTAGTTCCATATGATGTATCTCTGTCACCAAGCACCACCATTCGTTTGCATGAGGTGATTGTTCCACTATCCATGCTCGAGCTATGACCAGCCTTGCACATGCTAATAGAATAAAAATTAAGTCTTGAAATGGAGAAGAGTTAAGTTGCAAGCTTAAAAGGATCATGTCTGATGATAATGGTACCTCAATTAGTTGTTTTGATCTCAGAATATTTTCTATGCTGTCCCAGAATGGAGTGAGAACAGGGCAGAGAACCAGCATATGTTCTAAATCAGTAGCCTGAGTATGACATTTTCGGCATTTGGTACGATCATTGAAAACGTTGTTGGGGGCCCATTTACTTATTTGTAAAGGGGTATAGTAAAGTTGACATTTCGTTTTATATGCTTGGAGTTTTAAGCTTGAAGAGTGGACTAATGTATCAATTTTGTTTAAAAAGAGGAAATGTCATTTGAACAAATACCGGTCGTAAACCGTAGAGCCCATTTCTGTGCTAATTTGGGACAATCTTCTATCTTGCCTTCAATAAAGCATTTGTATCCTTGACTAATGGTATTTTTCTTGTTCCCCACTCCTTTCTACATGCACAGCCATAAGTCTGAGTCAACAATCTCTTTAAGGTTTAATTTCCCTATAAGGAAATCGCGTATTTGTATATACTTAAAATAAGTATTTGCAGGTAATTTATATAATAGCCTAAGTGAATCAAAGTCCAAGAAACCTGATGACCCATATAGGTCCCCCAATCTTACTATGCCTCGGTTCGCCCATATTTTACATCCTGAATCACTAAAGATACTTGGTAATCCCGGATTATTCAAAAGGGAATGATAGAATGATGCTTTCTTCTGAGTCATTACCATCTTCCATATGCTGATTATATCTTTCGCAGTCTTGAACTTAACTCTTTTAAAATAGTTCGGGTCATTATTTCTGGCCAAAAATTGTAAGGAATCTAATCCTAACATAAATTGGTGGAAGAAATATGGGTTACTAGAATTAAACAAGCTCTGTAACCGTCCCAAAAATGATGCAAATAGTAAATTCAGATGTCTGATGCTTGTGGATGTCTGATGCTTGTGTATGTCTGTTGCTAGTTGATGCCTGATGTTTGTGGATGTCTGACGCTTGTGGATTTTCTGATGTTTGTGAATGCTTGAAGCTTTTGCATGCCTGACACTTGTGCATACCTGACGCTTGAGGATGCCTGACGCTTGTGGATGCCTGACGCTTGTGGATGTCTGATGTTTTTGGATGTCTGATGCTTGTGGATGTCTGTTGCTTGTGGATGTTTGATGCTTGTGGATGCTTGATGCTTTTGGATGCCTGACGCTTGTGGGTGTCTGATGCTTTTGGATGTCTGTTGCTTGTGGATGTCTGATGCTTGTGGATGTCTGATGCTTATGGATGCCTGATGCTTGTGGACGCCTGATGCTTGTGGATGTCTGATGCTCCTGGCTGTCTGATGCTCCTGGTTGTCTGATGTTTGATACTTGTGGATGCCTGATGCTTGTGTATGTCTGATGCTTGAGGACGTCTGATGCTTGTGGATGTCTGTTGCTTGTGGATGTGTGACACTTGTGGATATCTGACGCTTGTGGAGGTCTGACTTTTGTGAATGCTTGATGCCTTTGAATGTCTAATGCTTGTGGATGCCTGATGTTTGTGGATGTCTGATGCCTGATGTTTGTGGATGTCTGACGCTTGTGGATGTCTGACGCTTGTGGATGCCTGACGCTTGTGGATGCCTGATGCTTGTAGATGTCTGATGCCTGACGCTTGTGGATGTCTGACGCTTGTGGATGTCTGATGCTGGTGGATGTCTGATGCTTGTGGATGTCTGATGCTTGTGGATGTCTGTTGCTTGTGGATGTCTGTTGCTTGTTGATGCCTGATGCTTGTGGAGGCGTGTGGATGTCTGACGCTTGTGGATGTCTGACGCTTGTGGAGGTCTGATGCTTGTGGATTTCTGATGCTTGTGAATGTCTGATTCTTGTCGATGTCTGTTACTTGTGGATGTCTCTTGCTTTTTGATGCCTGATGCTTGTGGATGCTTGTGGATGTCTGATGCTTGTGGATGTCTGATGCTTGTGGATGTCTGATGCTTGTGGATGTCTGATGTTTGTGGATGTCTGATGCTGGTGGATGTCTGATGCTTGTGGATGTCTGATGCTTGTGGATGTCTGATGCTTGTGGATGTCTGACGCTTGTGGATGTCTGATGCCTGATGCTTGTGGATGTCTGATGTTTGTGGATGTCTGATGCTGGTGGATGTCTGATGCTTGTGGATGTCTGATGCTTGTGTATGTCTGTTGCTTGTGGATGTCTGTTGCTTGTTGATGTCTGATGCTTGTGGATGTCTGATGCTGGTGGATGTCTGATGCTTGAGGATGTCTGATGCTTGTGTATGTCTGTTGCTTGTGGATGTCTGATGTTTGTGGATGTCTGATGCTTGTGGATGTCTGATGCTTGTGGATGTTTAATGCTTGTGGATGTATGTTACTTGTGGATGTCTTTTGCTTGTTGATGCCTGATGATTGTGGATGCTTGTGGATGTCTGACGCTTGTGGATGTCGAACGCTTGTGGATGTCTAATGTTTGTGAATGCTTGAAGCTTGTGCATACCTGACGCTTGTGGATGCCTGACGCTTGTGGATGCCTGATGCCTTTGGATGTCTGATGCCTTTGGATGTCTGATGCGTATGGATGGCTGACACTTGTGGATGTCTGATGCCATATGTTTGTGGATGTCTGAAGCTTGTGGATGTCTGAAGTTCGTGGGTGTCTGATGCTTGTGGATGTCTGTTGCTTGTGGATGTTTGATGCTTGTGGATGCTTGATGCTTTTGGATATCTGTTGCTTGTGGATGTATGATGCTTGTGGATGTCTGATGCTTGTGGATATCTGATGCGTGTGGATGCCTGATGCTTGTGGACGCCTGATGCTTGTGGATGTCCGATGCTCCTGGTGGTCTGATGCTTGTGGATGCCTGATGCTTGTTTATTTTTGATGCTTGTGGATGCCTGATGCTTGTGTATGTCTGATGCTTGTGGACGTCTGATGCTTCTGGATGTTTGTGGATGTCTGATGCTTCTGGATGTCTGATGCTTCTGGGTGTCTGATGCCTGATGCTTGTGGATATCTGATGCTTGCGTATGTCTGATGCTTGTGGACGTCTGATGTTTCTGGGTGTCTGATGCTTCTGGATGTCTGATGCCTGATGCTTGTGGATGTCTGTTGCTTGTGGATGTCTGTTGCTTGTGGATGTCTGTTTCTTGTTGATGCCTGATGCTTGTGGGTGCTCGTGGATGTCTGACGCTTGTGGATGTCTGATATTTGTGAATGCTTGAAGCTTGTGCATGCCTGACTCTTGTGCATGCCTTACGCTTGTGCATACCTGATGCTTGTGGGTGCCTGACGCTTGTGGATGCCTGACGCTTGTGGATGCCTGACGCTTGTGGATGCCTGATGCCTTTGGATGTCTGATGCTTGTGGATGGCTGACGCTTGTGGATGTCTGGTGCCTGATGTTTGTGGATGTCTGACGCTTGTGGTTGCCTGACGCTTGTGGATGGCTGACGCTTGTGGATGGCTGACGCTTGTAGATGGCTGACGCCTGTGGATAGTTGACGCTTATGGATGCTTGTAGCTTGTGAATGCCTGATGCTTGTGCATCCCAGACCCTTTTTGGATGCCTGACGCTTGTGGATGTCTGATGGGTGATGCTTGTGGATGCCTAGTACTTGGACACTACTATGCTGTGTTCCAGTAGCCCATGTTTAGTGAACTCTGTCATTGGTGGCTATTTACAACATTTATTCAAGGGGGACGGCAGGGGGATAAACATCAGAGGTAATCTCTGCTCTTGACCATCAGCTTGAGGCCCTCCCAACACAGTTGTCTATTATAGTAGGTGGAGATTTCAATACTACTTTTGAACCTTTTGGACAAGAGGATCAATTTCTTGCTGCTGAGGAGGACAGTAAATGGATCGACCCTCAGCTTGAATTACCAGCCGTAATTAGATGGTCAGCTGTAGCCATACAGTTCAAGGCCTTATGCTTAGTGAGAGGGCTTAGAGCAGCAAATGGGTGCACCCTGTCTGACCGCCTGGGAGAAAATACATTTGATAATGGCAGGTATTCCAGCCGCATAGATTACTTTCTGGTGGATATAAGAGGATGGCACTGTCTGATAGAAATGACTGTTAAAAATAGGATGGAAAGTGACCATAATCCACGTTGTATGGAATTTCTAGCACAAAAGGGACTAGAAAACCGGGGCGTGGGAAAGTCACCCTAGATATCGTTGCCTCTAATAACATGCGTCACATTAAATGGGGTATATTCATTGAGAACCCTGAGAAGTTGGAGGTCCTTAAAAATATGGTCGTTGAAGAAGTGGCTAATTTAAACACTCACATGAGTAAGCAAGACTTTCCCCAAATAATGCTTGAGGCACATACCCACTTTTTCACAAAACTCCAATTGATCTTCAGGAAGATTATAAAACCAGATAAGGGAAACAAAAGACAACCCAAGGTGGGGTGGTATAACAATGCTTGTAAATTAGCCCGTCAAAACCTGAGCACAGAAATAAGATGTAGGAATCCCTTAGGTGTGAGAAAGGCAAGACAGACATATAGGCAAGCTCAGAAAGTAGCAAAGAAACTGTGGGATGAGGATCAGTGGCGTGATCTGAAATCAGCCTGTGAAGCAAAGGACTCAAAACAATGTTGGGCCATTGTTAAGTGGGATAGAGGAGGTGAAGCTGAACCCCCCCAAAACAATGTTGCCAAACAACAATGGGTAGATTTTTTCAGACCCCAATACGCTTGTAGCCCAGCTGAAGAAGAGTGTCCTCTACCCTCAACTATTTTTTATCAAAGTCAGCTTTTCACAACTAAAGATGTCAATTTAGCGTTAGACTGTGTGACTGGGAAGAGCTCCACGCATAGATGGCATCCCAGCTGCCGTGTTTTTAAGTGATAGATCGTCTTGGTGCCAGTACTTTGAGTGTTTAGCTAACTCTGTGGCTAGGGGTGCGCCAATCCCATCTTCATGGAAAGGCGCTGAAATAATTCCGGTTTTTAAAAAGGGTGACAAATCTCTACCCAGTAATTATAGACCTATCAGTCTTATAGACTCAGCCCAAAAACTTATAGTTCGTTTAGTGCAAAATAAATTGCAAATATGGATAGAAGAACACAATATTTTGTCCCCATATCAAGCTGGCTTTTGACCATGTATTAGTTCAATTGACCAGGTCTTTTACTTCATAGCACTTTACTGGAGGAATGTGGCCTTAACCAATGGGACACTTTACGCGGTCTTTGTAGACCTGAAATCGGCTTTCGATTTAGTCCCCCGTTCCAAACTTTGAAGGGTTCTCGCTGATGCAGGGATGTCCCCGGAACTATTGACTCTACTTGTCCGCCTGTATGAGAACAACTACACCAGAATCAGATGGGGGGCACAGGGTGAGGTGACCAACTCATTCCCTGTCGAGCGTGGTGTTCGGCAGGGGTGTGTTCTGGCACCCACGCTGTTTTCATTATACATCAACGGCATAGTGGATCATCTTAGCCGTTCCCCCACTGATGCTCTCGTTTTAGCTGGGGCCCGCGTGCCTGTTCTCATGTTCGCGGACGACACGTTGATTGTTTCCCGGACCCCGAGTGGGCTCCAGAAGGCTGTGAATGCTTTTGGAGAATTTTGTCAACTGTGTGGACTTGAGATAAACACCTCAAAAACCAAGTTCATGTTCCTGAATCAGCGGAAAACATTCAAAGGTACAATTAATTTTAATGGAACTCCACTAGAGCAGGTAGAGGCATTTACGTATTTAGGAATATCTCTCCAGAGTAACATGAGCTGGAAAAGTCATGTTGACATGGCTGTTCTAAAATTCCATCAGCTTGCGGGTGCCTTAGCCATCAAGCATAAAGCTTCTTTTACCAAGCCAATTACACCTGCCTTAGAGATCTACAATATGAAGGTTATAAGCGCCTCTTTGCATGGTTCAGAACTATGGGGATTTAATTATTTGAACCAACTAACAAAGGCGGAGAATACATTTCTACGCTGTTTAGTCGGGGTCCCCCAAAGTACTCCCACTGTTCCGCTTTTATATGATCTTAGCAGGAAAAAAATTGAGGATATAGCATGGTTACGGCCTCTATTATATTGGAGACGTATCTGGTCAACCCCAGAACTAGCTCACTATGCCCTTGCATTAAAGGATATTATCAGGGCAGATCGTTTTCATTCTATACCATGGCTTAAAGAGATAAGGGGTTTATTATCAAAGCTGGAACTTGACCACCTATGGGAAGACTCAGACGTCTAAGGTTCCCATCAAAAATAAATCTGAAAAAAAAAGTATTGGGAAATGATTTGGATGTCCGCCCATAGTACCTGTGTAAACACTAATTTAACTGGACGTTTCCTTGAATGTAAACCTCGTCCACTCTGTGAGACTTATTGGGATAATATAGAGGGTCCGTTTGACCGAAAACTGTATTTCCAGTTTAGAACTGGGACTCTTCCTGTAAAAGCTTTTAGCTATAAATGGTCAGCAACCCGGGATGATAAATGTCACAACTGTAAAGATCTGACTGAGAACATAGCCCATATGTTGTTTGTATGTCCCCTTTATACAAGCCCTCGTCGTAAGTGGCTAAAACCAACGTGTATTAACTTGGGCACCCGGAGGTATATTGAGGCTCTAAGGATATTAGAGTCAGATTGTTCACCCTGTATAGCGATTGCTGTTGCGAAATTTTTAAGGTGGGCTTGGATTATACGCACTTGCACTTTACAGTCCCTAGAAGCTAGCTAAAGAACTCTAAGACATCCAAAAAAACAAGAACGATCTTCATTTTATGCATAATTTTAGTTGTTTAAAATACTCTTTTAAAATGTTTAATTCTGTAAATGACAGCAATTAAGATTTAATATACTTTTTAACATTGAATTTTGCTATGTAATATTTATAGTGTTTGTGATGGGATGTATACCCTGCTTTTATGACATGCTGTTGAATAAAGCTTTGAAAATTGAATTGAACTCTGTCATTATGCCAGCTTTTACACTTCCTTTGCAAAATCTTTGAAAGCTCAAAATTCATTAAGTTGTAAAGGTTTCCTGCAAACAAATTAAATTGCAAAAGCTAAGAAGTGAGACATCTACCACCTTTGCCTCTGCTTCCCAGCAATGTTCCACAAGAGCAATTTCTACCACAGTAGTTTTAGGTCTGTAAACCACAGTACAAGTACAAGTGCTGATCCTAGAACCTTACTCTTAGAGTAGTCTTTTCACTGTTCAGTTTGTCAATAAAATACAGTGCAGATAATGTTTCTGCCAAATATGGCGCAATTGGTTTTATGGTCATCTTAGGCTACTGCCGAGCACAGGCTAGGGGGTACAGGAGAGTAAAATGTATTGCCCAAACGTGGGACGTCAGTTAATTTAATGATCCAGAAAAATACAATGTACTTGTTAAATCTGCAGAATATCTTAAGCGTTCAGCAAAAAATGCCTCATCCCAGGCCCAATCAGAAAGGCAGACACTGCTAGCAGGGACTGGCAAAGACAATAGGTCTGCCTGTTTTCATTTACGCATATGTTTTAGTTATGTGATACGTCTAGATACAACAGACAGCTCAAAGGAGCATTCAAATACAGCGCAAGTGGCACGTTTGATGCACAAGATTTTAGTTAACAGGTTTAAAGCTATGCACCAAATTACATAGCAAAACCAAAGGAAATGATGGACGGAGCATTGACAATACAAGCACTCACCCCCAGTCAACTGATCTGGCTTTAATCCATCACCGTTCTTTAGCCCACTCTGCCACCCCAGTTCAGACATGGCCACATGCAAATCAGTCTGACCCTGTGCCTCATAGGAACAGTCCAGCCCAAACTGCCAAGCCTTGCCTTCCCTGGACCGGAAACAAGCTACCGATGACCGGTTTCTGGCATTTCAGCCTTCTTCAGCCCGGATTGCTTGAATCCAGCGGCAAAGTGAGCAAGGGACTCACGTCTGAGCATACCCTGCAAACTTTTGGCAAACAAAGAAAAACCAAAGAAAATGATGGACGGAGTATTGACAATGCAAGCACTCACCCCCAGTGAACTGATCTGGGTTTAATCCATCACCGTTCTTTAGCCCACTCTGCCACCCCAGTTCAGACATGGCCATATACAGATCAGTCTGACCCTGTGCCTCATGGGAACAGTCCAGCCCGAACTGCCAAGCCTTGCCTTCCCCGGACCGGAAACAAGCTACCGATGACCGGTTTCTGGCATTTCAGCCTTCTTCAGCCCGGCTTGCTTGAATCCAGCGGCAAAGTGAGCAAGGGACTCACGTCTGAGCATACCCTGCCAACTTTTGGCAAACAAAGAAAAACCAAAGAAAATGATGGACGGAGCGTTGACAATGCAAGCACTCACCCCCAGTGAACTGATCTGGGTTTAATCCATCACAGTTCTTTAGCCCACTCTGCCACCCCATTTTAGACGTGGCCCAATACAGATCAGTCTGACCCTGTGCCTCCTGGGAACAGTCCAGCCCGAACTGCCAAGCCATGCCTTCCCTGGACCGGAAACAAGCTGCCGAGGACCGGTTTCTGGCATTTCAGCTTCTTCAGCCCGGCTTGCTTGAATCCAGTGGCAAAGTGAGCAAGGGACTCATGTCTGAACATGCCCTGCCAACTTATGGCGAACAAAGAAAAACCAAAGGAAATGATGGACAGAGCGTTGACAATATAAGCACTCACCCCCATTCAACTGATCTGGGTTTAATCCATCACCGTTCTTTAGCCCACTCTGCCACCCCAGTTCAGACATGGCCATATACAGATCAGTCTGACCCTGTGCCTCATGGGAACAGTCCAGCCCGAACTGCCAAGCCATGCCTTCCCTGGACCGGAAACAAGCTACCGAGGACCGGTTTCTGGCATTTAAGCCTTCTTCAGCCCGACTTGCTTGAATCCAGTGGCAAAGTGAGCAAGGGACTCAAGTCTGAGCATACCCTGCCAACTTATGGCGAACAAAGAAAAACCAAAGGAAATGATGGACGGAGCGTTGACAATACAAGCACTCACCCTGAGTGAATAGATCTGGGTTTAATCCATCACCGTTCTTTAGCCCACTCTGCCACCCCAGTTCAGACATGGCAATATGCAAATCAGTCTGACCCTGTGCCTCATGGGAACAGTCCAGCCCGAACTGCCAAGCCATGCCGTCCCTGGACCGGAAACAAGCTGCCGAGGACTGGTTTCTGGCATTCCAGCCGTCTTCAGCCCGGCTTGCTTCAATCCAGTGGCAAAGTGAGCAAGGGACTCATGTCTGAAGCCTATTGATCCACCTGTGCCAGAAGTCCCAGCCCATTGAGCCTAATTGATGGGCCCACTTGCGTGAAATTTCTGCCCCCCTTGGTCCATTTCAGATCTGACCCCACTCCACCCTCTCTTCCCTTGACCTCCCCAAACACACCCCCCTTTTTCATATGTGGTTTTTGTTATTGACTTGATGACGAAACACAGCACGAAGAAAGAATAGGGTTAGTAGGGTTGGACAAGGATCAAGAATAGGGTGCGGTTCCCTGTCTAAGGTACCGTTGACAGATTAGACAGGGAACAGGACAAAAAGGACAGTGGTCCGAGAGCAAGAACGACCTCGCCCTGCAAAGTGGAATCTGGATCAGAGCTAGACGCCTAGCTCCACCGCCGGTGCTCAACAGCGCCAACAAAAGAAGAAAACAATGGGAGCCTACCAGTGATGGCTCACTGTAAAAGACACTGGACAGAAGAGAACAATGGGAGCCTACCAGCGATGGCTCGCTGTAAAAGACACAGGAAAGAAGAGAACAATGGGAGCCTACCAGCGATGGCTCACTGTAAAAGACACTGGAAAGAAGAGAACAATGGGAGCCTACCAGTGATGGCTCACTGTAAAAGACACTGGACTGAAGAGAACAATGGGAGCCTACCAGTGATGGCTCACTGTAAAAGACACTGGAAAGAAGAGAACAATGGGAGCCTACCAGTGATGGCTCGCTGTCAAAGACACTGGAAAGAAGAGAACAATGGGAGCCTACCAGTGATGGCTCGCTGTAAAAGACACTGGAAAGAAGAGAACAATGGGAGCCTACCAGTGATGGCTCGCTGAAAAAGACACTGGAAAGAAGAGAACAATGGGAGCCTACCAGTGATGGCTCGCTGTAAAAGACACTGGAAAGAAGAGAACAATGGGAGCCTACCAGTGATGGCTCGCTGTCAAAGACACTGGAAAGAAGAGAACAATGGGAGCCTACCAGTGATGGCTCGCTGTCAAAGACACTGGAAAGAAGAGAACAATGGGAGCCTACCAGTGATAGCTCGCTGTAAAAGACACTGGAAAGAAGAGAACAATGGGAGCATACCAGTGATGGCTCGCTGTAAAAGACACTGGAAAGAAGAGAACAATGGGAGCCTACCAGTGATGGCTCGCTGTAAAAGACATTGGAAAGAAGAGAACAATGGGAGCATACCAGTGATGGTTTGCTGTCAAAGACACTGGAAAGAAGAGAACAATGGGAGCCTACCAGTGATGGCTCGCTGTAAAAGACACTGGAAAGAAGAGAACAATGGGAGACTACCAGTGATGGCTCGCTGTAAAAGACACTGGAAAGAAGAGAACAATGGGAGCCTACCAGTGATGGCTCGCTGTAAAAGACACTGGAAAGAAGAGAACAATGGGAGCCTACCAGTGATGGCTCGCTGTAAAAGACACTGGAAAGAAGAGAACAATGGGAGCCTACCAGTGATGGCTCGCTGTCAAAGACACTGGAAAGAAGAGAACAAAGGGAGCCTACCAGTGATGGCTCGCTGTAAAAGACACTGGAAAGAAGAGAACAATGGGAGCCTACCAGTGATGGCTCGCTGTAAAAGACACTGGAAAGAAGAGAACAATGGGAGCCTACCAGTGATGGCTCGCTGTAAAAGACACTGGAAAGAAGAGAACAATGGGAGCCTACCAGCGGTGGCTCGCTGTCAAAGACACTGGAAAGAAGAGAACAATGGGAGCCTACCAGCGATGGCTCGCTGTAAAAGACACTGGAAAGAAGAGAACAATGGGAGCCTACCAGCGATGGCTCGCTGTAAAAGACACTTGAAAGAATAGAACAATGGAAGCCTACCAGCGATGGCTCGCTGTAAAAGACACTGGAAAGAAGAGAACATATTAGGTTGAATTTCTCTCCCAATCACCTCGTATAGATTATGCCCCAATTGGACAAGAAAAAGATTTTCTTTTGAAAACTTACATCGGTCGCTTTCACTGTGTATGAATAAGTAACGAAGAAAAATGGAAGAAAGAGTAAACTGTGTATAATGATAATTGTAGAACACCAGTTGTCCTCATGAACATGCTTATTAGTTTAGATCCTCATGGAGTCTAGACCTCAAATAATGCACTTAATGGTCCTTATCCTATCAGAACAAATTGTATGATAACATTTTTGTATTAGAACGAAATTACTGCATCTTCTAAGACTTATGCTCATCTCCAGGTCTAAACGTATGGTACGACAAATGTAATTTTGTATGCACTGTCTCCCCGTTTGTTACATTGACTACATAGGTCATTGACGATACTGTTTGTACTGATAGCAGAATTGTTTTCATCTGCCCATAAAACAAATAGGCCACCAAAGACCGCAATGGACAGCCCAACTGCATACTTAGCTTTTGTGTATAATAATGTCAACCTGTACATCATCACAACAGATATGAACAGAAATAAACTAACTTAGTATAAAAACTGGGGACTCTGGAAATCGATAAACCTTAAGTATACATAAGCGGCGTTCATTTATGTTCGCCACAGTCACTGTTGAGAGCAGAGTGAAGATCGTAAAACATTGTCTGCATCATCTTGCGTAACAAGGGCCTCTACGTGCGCGTAAGCAACAACCATTTTAGATAATTTTAGATATCACAGCCATTTTCATTCCCTGCTAGTCACCCATGATTCACCCTGACCTCGCAATCATCCCCAGCACCCTGACTAAGCCTGAACACACGTACTAGGGTCGTAAAAACGTTGTCAGCCTGACAATGCCCCAGAGTCACTTCCCGCTCCAAACCCACTTGTCCTTTCATCCTCCATGCACAGGCAAGCCCTCTTTTACAACCTCCTTCCCTGCACCTGGCCACTCAGTCCAGTCCCAGGCACTAACCGAGCCCTGCAGACATTGTTTATTGCCTACACACGGCAGGGCTTGTTTCACCAACAAAGGGGCCTGACTTAATCAATAACCCAAAACCCTTAGATCTGACCGATCCTTACATCTAAGTGGGGGGACATTTGTTGCTGGATTTGTGTGGGAACTAGCTTGAGGCGGGCACTCCAAGGATGTTTGACCATGCAATAAACTGACGAAAGAAATGTATAAAAGGCCATGCCACAGAGATGCAGTTAGATCACCTCCTGACGATAGCCCCGGTGTCTGATGTGATGTGTTCTCCTCCTGGAGTAATAAACCTGTTCTTCGCTTTTCCACTTGCCAGTGCCTGCCTCGCTATTTTGATAGCTAATATTAAGGTAAATTAGAGGTGGTTTGCACCAAGCAGCATCAAAAGTCTTGGGAGTCACAGCTGCTTTTTACACAACCACTCACACACACACAGTCACACATCCATACAAACACTCTGCCATTCAGCCCTCCTCCAGGGCCGATTTTGGCCCTAGGGGACCCCATCCTCCAGGGCCCAGCCTTAACTGAATGGGGATGGAGGCCACGTGGCCCCCTCCCCAGGTCAATTTCGGCATTCCCATCCAACCGAGCCCAGGCATAAATATATACATTTTTAATGGGGGCAAGGTCTTCACGGCCCCCCTCCCTGGGCAAATTTAGGCCCCGGGTACCCCATTCCCCAGCCATAAACAAATGGGGAAGGTGGGCTGCAGGACCCTTTCCCCGGACCAATTATTGGCACGAGCTCCCCATCCCCCTGGGCCTGGCCATTTCACCCGGGATGCCCTGGGCACACAGTGTGCTTAATGGGGATCGCGAGGGGTACCTCAAGGCCCTCGCGTTCCAGGCTGGCTCGTGGCTTCCTGCTGTATGAACAAGCGCTGGAGCCCCCACTTTTTTTGCCATATTTGCTATAAATTCGCAACACATTTACAAAAAATGCTTTTTTACCCTGCAGGGTCCCTCTGGGACCCCAAGACCAAGGCTTGGAGGTCAGGGTATCCCTACCCAGCCCCCTTTTCTTTTTCTTTTTTTTACTTTTTTGGGGGGACACTCGGCAGAAGCAGAGTCCCAAGATGGCTGTTTACACTTCCTGGTTGAAGTGTTGGCAGCCCCAATCAGTTATGCAGTTCTCTGCACAAGCTCGTTATTATTCGTGAATTAGCCAGCAATCGGAGATATCTAAATTTGGTTTCCTTAAATTTCTCAACAACAACTGAATGGATTTACAACAAATAATAGCAGTTCGGGCTGCAGCTCTGTCTAAAGAGTTCAGGGGAATTAGCATGGAAAAGGCACCTTTGTTGACCCCCTTATTTCTCAGCCCCTACTTGACCGATCTCCCTGAAACTTTCCATGCACAACAAGACTCACCGTGACCCTTCGTTGGAAAGTCTTGTGACGAGTCATCAAACAGCGCCAAAGATACAGGCAACTTTAGTGAATCACATGTACCCAGTAGCCCAGTGCAGACGCGTTTCGGGCCTCGAGCTCTTTGTCAGAGGCATCCTGCATGAAAACTGCAACATTATCACAGGATATATCCCCTCTTTTATGTCAATCATATCATATGTATATATATAGTCACTCAATGATCGATATGTAAAAATGCGGGCTTGTTAGTGAGGCCAGTGGCGATGAGGAGGGGTGAAGATGGTCCTAGTGGGACGTCCCCTAGACTTCTAGATCGAAGTAAATTGATCTAGAGTTCCTCATGTACCGGCATGCATCCAAATTCATGCTTAAAATGAGACCAGCCTCCTCGTTACATATTTCTCAAGCTGGAATCATCAAGATGTGTTGAAAATCAAAAGTGGTACTCTTATCCAAAATGTATTGATACATTTTTATTTTACTTTTGTAGAAAAAGAATACAAAAAGACATTCGCACTTTTGACTGTAAATCTGCCTTCCAGCTGTATGTTTAGCTCAATAAATAAACATTAATAAAATAAAATTTACATATACTCAGGCAGCTGAGATTCCAAAACAGGATGCAGGCGTGTGTTTTCTAATGAAAGTGCAGTGCAGTGCAAAAAGGAATTCACATTATCAATTTCTGAATCCGCAATTGTTTGTTTTACGGTAACAGTTGCAGCACCTTTTGGCCTACCATCCGAACATTATTGTAGACAATATTGAGGCTCACTGCAAGATGTTAAAAAAGAGGAAATACATATTTGAACCTATAGGGCTCCATCTGAGATCAGGAATGAACCTGCACCATGCAGCAGCATGTTACTGGCAGTTATGAATTACATGAAGAGAGGAAGGTGTCTCCTGATGATGCTCTGCAGAGGTGTCAGAAGGTCTTGGAGAAAAAGTTGGGTGCATGATCTGTAAAGTGCTGGAATTCATCTGTTCCTGCAACAAGCACGGTGGCGGGGAAGGATCGGGGGCACTCGGGGTCCTGGAATCAGAGAGGAGAGAAGTGCATTAGAATGAGGGCACTCAGACGTGGGAGAATACAAGACCTTATCATAGAGGACCTACACTGGTGTCATGTAGTGAGGGAGAGAAGGGCATGATCAACCGAATCTCTAAAGCGTGTACTCTACAACAATAACTAACCATAAACCTTCCCTCTCTTTCAAAACAGCCTAAGAACCAACGCTAGCTAAATCCCCAAACTATCTAGCATTCAAACCTGCCTCTCTTATAGAACAACCTAACTACCCAAACTATCTAAATCCCCAAACTATTGAACCTTCAAACCTGCCTCTCTTATAGAACAACCTAACTACCCAACCTAACTAAATCCCCAAACTATTGAACCTTCAAACCTGCCTCTCTTATATAACTAACGACCATACCTATCTAAATAGGTAGGTTTGCCACCCTAAAAACCCTACGTAGGTTCTTCCCTCTTCTACCACAAGAAGCAAAAGAGACAGTCATCCATGCCTTAATTCTCTCTAGGCTAGACTACTCGAACGGACTGTTCTGTGGATTGCCGGCATACCTGATTCACCGCCTTCAGGTCATTCAGAACGCCGCCGCCAGACTCCTGTTTAATGCACCTAGGCGCTCCAGTGCCCGTCCCCTGCTTCGTGCTCTCCACTGGCTCCCGGTCGCCCACAGGATTTTGTTCAAAATTCTAGTGCTGGCCTTCCGAGCCATCTATCAAACTGGCCCTGTCTATCTGAGAAAAAGGTTCTGTTTGTATGTACCTAACCGCCCTCTACGATCGGCCAACTTGTGCCAGATGTCTGTCCCCAAATTTAAATACTGCAGACTTGGCGGCCAATCAATCTCGGAAAAAGCAGCAAAATCCTGGAATGCCCTTCCCTTCCACTTAAAAACTGCACCGTCTCTTAATATTTTTAAGAAAGGACTGAAAACTCACCTTTTTAATATTAAAGTCTAATTCTTTCTGCTATGTTTCTTAATATTTGTCCTTTCCCAGTCTGCTCCGCCTTTACCGCGCCAGGATACTATTTTTTAGTAATAGAGCGCGTTATAAAAGCCTTTAATAATAATAATAATAATAATAAATCCCCAAACTATTGAACCTTCAAACCTGCCTCTCTTATATAACTAACGACCATAACTATCTAAATCCCCAAACTATTGAACTTTCAAACCTGCCTCTCTTATGTAACTAATGACCAAAACTATCTAAATCCCAAACTATTAAACCTTCAAACCTGCCTCTCTTATAGAACAACCTAACTACCCAAACTAACTAAATCCCCAAACTATTGAACCTTCAAACCTGCCTCTCTTATATAACTAACGACCATAACTATCTAAATCCCCAAACTATTAAACCTTCAAACCTGCCTCTCTTATATAACTAACAACCAAAACTATCTAACTCCCCAAACTATTGAACCTTCAAACCTACCTCTCTTATATAACTAATAACCAAAACTATCTAAATCCCCAAACTATTGAACCTTCAAACCTGCCTCTCTTATATAACTAACAACCAAAACTATCTAACATCCCAAACTATTGAACCTTCAAACCTGCCTCTCTTATATAACTAACTACCAAAACTATTTAAATCCCACAACTGACCTTCAAACCTGCCTCTCTTATATAACTAACAACCAAAACTATCTAAATCCCCAAACTATTTGAACCTTCAAACCTGCCTCTCTTACATAATTAACAACCAAAACTATCTAAATCCCCAAACACACACAGTTACGAGTAGAAATGCACGCACACAAACACACATGCGTGGATGCACACACACAAACACATACAGTCCACACTGTCACTCTTGTCGTCTAATAATCCCATTGACACAAATTCATACTCAGACAGTATGAAGGAGAGGATTGTACTCACCTCCATTATAGGAGCTCACACCCCAGGAATCTCCGGGCAAATGTTCCGTATGGGCAACTACTTCGCATCAGAAGAAATTGCTCAGACATTAAACATTATGACCAACATGGACAGACCTTCTGTGAAGAAATGTGCCAAAGGGGATATCCCAGTAAGTTGTTAAAACATTCTTACAAAAGGGCACGATACACCCCGAGAGAGTGTCTTTTTGAGACTAAAGTCAAACGAGACTTAGAGAATTTGGTTTGCGTCACTACCTTCTGCGCAGAGACACATAAGATACGACAAATGGTGCTTAAGCATTGGCATCTTTTGGAAGAACTAGAAGTACCCTTTCCACGCCCAATCTTTGCGTATAAGAAAAACCAAAGCATTGGACAACAGATAGTCCGTGCGGACATACGGTTAAATAAACCCAAAAGTGATTTACTATCACAATGGGGTTTAAAACCAATCGAAGGTCATCATAGATGTGGAAATTGTGTGGCTTGCGATTCCACCATTGAAGGTAACACCTTCCACCATGCAAATCTAAATTGGCCACACACTGCTTTCTCAAACTGCAGAACAAAAAATGTAGTGTACGCCATCGTTTGTCCCTGCCCTAAAGTGTATATAGGGAAAACGACCCAACAAGTAAATGCTCGAATGACGCAACACCGATCACGTCTTAAAAAGAAAATCCAGACTGCACCCCTTGTCCAACACTACATTGATAGCAATCATGTAGACAATGACTTTCAATGGACTGTCTTATACAGCCTGAACCAAATGAAACCTGGAATAAACGTCGAACAAGTGTTGCTTAAAAAGGAGGCTTATTTAATTTTAAAATTTAACAGTGCCCAAACAGGCCTTAATTCACTGTCTGAGGTTGCAAGGCTTTAAGCACTTGGAATCCACAAAAGACGTGTTGCCAAACTACATATACCACAATGCCTAGCGGTGATTTAACCTAGTGGAAGAGCCAACATGCTGTCACGCAATTGGAGGGAGGTTTAGAACGCTGTATATCCAGACTGTGAGGAAGGTGAGCGGGGGAGAGGGGTGAAAACAGCCTGACTACTCTAGACATCTGCTCCCTATCTAAAACTGCAATACCTTGTTGCAGAATTAAAGCGCGAATTGAAACGCTGCCGGGCGGCTCGTTTTAGGACACCGAGTGAATGCCCTGATCGGCAGAATTATTGCGCGAGCAACACGAGGCCCGTGAAGAATACCAGCCTGTGTACAGCGACCAAACAGCACAGGTACGCCGGGCCCCGGTTGGAAATATCTTTTAGTAATGTAACAAGCAATATATCCTGACAACTGCTGCCCTCCATGTTTTACAGGAATATTAATCCCTGTGTGAACACAGAGGACATCTCCCACACCTTCGGAATTTCTAACTAATACACCTCCACGTGATAAACAGCAACAGAGGTAGGAAACCTCAGCTTTTCTGTCTGTATAACAGACTGTCTTTTGAGTGGCTATGATTAGTAAACACTCCCCATGTCATACAATAGGTCTACAGTCACAGAAACAGGACCCTGGAAGCTATTAGCTCCGTTACACATATTGGACCCGCGGGACCGCGTAGCCCATAGATCAAGGTAATAGAGGCTATGACATCAGTCTGGTATAAGGGGAACAGTAAGGTTACAGATATAGTTACTGAATGTTCTTCTTTCACATTTTTCTACTCAGATTACCCCCAATGAAAGAGCCCTGATGAGAATCTGTCACTGACCTTCAGATTCGAAACGCGTCGGCACTTAAAGACAAATTATAAATTTATTGTTGACTGCATTATCAATTGTTTTTTGAATTAATTCTCCCTTGCAATGAATGGGTTGCTTTCTTTTGTTTTTTGGTAATCAAAAAGTGAGAAATATTTCATAAAGGCAACGAAATATCTCACAACGAGTAAATATTTGTGAATACGTAGCTTTTTGTTAAAGAAGATTGTTTAATATTTGTATATATGTTTGTAGTTTAAATGTTGTAAATATGTATAATTATGGTTCAGAAGTATCTTTCCCTTCCATGAAAAGTTAAATTTGATAGAAAAATTGCAACAGGTTTAAATAAAATACCTGCACAAACTGAAGAGTTTCTTTGTTTGTGCTTTGTTGATTGAATTCCTTATAATAATCATTATCGTGGGGGCTAGCAAACTTCTTTATGTCCACATTTAATTGGTCCAGCTTCCCCTGCATCCCAGGACCATACTCCTTTTCTTTACAAAGTACTGAGCGGGTATTTACCCGCGAGAGTCTGAAGGGCACCAGGATTTACTCAATGTTGTGTAATCTCTCTTTGCAATAATAGCAAGGAGTGACTTCCTGTCCCTCCTAAGTAATGGGAGAGAAAGATACTTTATCCTTTTCCGAGAGCCATATTAAAAACTTGTTGGCTACCTCCCCCTTCTCTGATGTCACACTAAGCTCCTCAGCCCAACAGCAGAACGAAACTGACAAGCTCACCAGACTCCGCAAAAAACACATCCGCACTGAACTTCACGGGCATTTCCTCCTGAAGCACCTCAGGGGTGGGACCATCCCATGGGGGCTTCAGGTTAAGAATGTCCCAGTGATATTCACGGAGGATGCTGACTATAAAAAGGGCTTTAGTTGCATTAACACCAAGTGCAGCCGAGACCTGATGGTCCATACCATCGAAACTGCCCAGAGACTTTGTGCGAAAGAACTACAGGAAATTGAGGAATTAACTCAAGCCATAAAAGACAGCGAGGTAATTACAGACTCCAAGGCTCTATTGGAGAAGCTAGACAAAGAAATTCAGGTTTTTAAAGATAATACCATCAATAGCAAAACTGCCCAGTACGAACGGGACTCCAAATCTTTCACGTTAGAAAGGGCCTATCCATTTCTAAAAGACGACTACTACTCCCAGACGGACTCTCGTGGAGCGCTCTCGAACTTTCAAGGGAGGTCACGTAATAGGTTTAAAACCTTTTCAGAAACTTCCTCTTCAGGATCATCAGGGTCAGACTCAAGAGGGAATAAGAAACAAACTCCTTTTTTAGACAAGGGCCAAGAGCCAAAAGTACGATTCAAGCAGCCATGGGAGATGAGAACGCGGCGGAACTTTTACAAGTCGTAGGAGGCTCTTCCACTATAGTTAACCTCTCCACTCGAGCTTTAACAAAAGACGAAGAATCAGTCCTTAATTTAGGCCTCAAATTTGTTCCATCTAGGCAAACGGACTTTACAAAAATAAAGTTGGAAACCATTGAATTCTGCCGTAAAATCAGATTAAGAGCATTCTTTGCCAACCAACCACCTAATATAACCACCGAAACCACCGGCCTCAGGAACAAATCTTCTTTTGTTCCTAGTCACAACATCCCTAAACAAATATACGCCTTTGAGCAAATTCTGTTATCATCCATAAATAAACTTGAAAGTAAAAAACAGTATGTAAAATATAACATCACCAAAGGCCAACAGGTCGCGCTTAAGACTTTAAAAGAGGACCCTACAGTGGTCATTAAGCAGGCCGACAAAGGCGGTGCAGTTGTGGTTTGGCCTAGAGAAAAATACCTGGCAGAAGGGTTTTCCCAAGTAAATAACCTAGAATGGTACAGAAAGTTGACAGAAGACCCATTACAACAAATTCAGGCCTCTATTTCGAGCATTGTCGAAATAGGAAAGGAAAGTGGGTTTCTAGGACCCAAAGAGGGAGACTTTCTACTTAAAAAATTCCCAAGAACCCCAGTGGCATACTTTTTGCCCAAAATTCATAAAGATCTGTCTAACCCCCCGGGACGTCCAATAGTCTCGGGTTGTGACTCATGCCTTGAGCCCCTATCAAAATACGTGGACTTCTTTTTGAAGCCATTTGTGACACAAGTTAAAGCGTATTTGAGAGATACATCAGATTTCCTAAAAAAAGTAGAGGGAACCTCATTTGATCAAACTACTCAACTGATGGTGACCATGGACGTCACTTCACTTTATACGCAGATCCCACAGGACGAGGCGTTGGAAGTGATAGAGCTCTATCTGGACTCTAGAGAAAGACCTCATAGAGTCCCCACGTCCTTCATCCTCAAGCTAGCGGAAATCACATTGAAAAGGAATTATTTCCGGTTTAATGATGATTTCTTCATGCAAATTAAGGGCACCGCGATGGGGTGCCCTTATGCACCGGAGATGGCCGTATTATTCATGGCAGAGTATGAGAAAAAGTACGTGGAAGAGAACAATCCCTTCAAACACCATATAATCCAATGGTACAGATACATTGACGACGTGTGGCTCCTGTGGCAGGGGAGCCACACTGAGTTGATAGATTTTCATAATTGGCTCAACGCTAGACATAAAGACATCAAGTTCTCATGTGATTCGAGCAACCAAAAAATGACATTTTTGGATGTGGTAATAACAAACACTGATGACAGATTAAGTTCCTCCTTGCATAAGAAAGCAACAGACAAAAATGCTATCCTCCATTATAGGAGCTCACACCCCAGGAATCTCCGGGCAAATGTTCCGTATGGGCAACTACTTCGCATCAGAAGAAATTGCTCAGACATTAAACATTATGACCAACATGGACAGACCTTCTGTGAAGAAATGTGCCAAAGGGGATATCCCAGTAAGTTGTTAAAACATTCTTACAAAAGGGCACGATACACCCCGAGAGAGTGTCTTTTTGAGACTAAAGTCAAACGAGACTTAGAGAATTTGGTTTGCGTCACTACCTTCTGCGCAGAGACACATAAGATACGACAAATGGTGCTTAAGCATTGGCATCTTTTGGAAGAACTAGAAGTACCCTTTCCACGCCCAATCTTTGCGTATAAGAAAAACCAAAGCATTGGACAACAGATAGTCCGTGCGGACATACGGTTAAATAAACCCAAAAGTGATTTACTATCACAATGGGGTTTAAAACCAATCGAAGGTCATCATAGATGTGGAAATTGTGTGGCTTGCGATTCCACCATTGAAGGTAACACCTTCCACCATGCAAATCTAAATTGGCCACACACTGCTTTCTCAAACTGCAGAACAAAAAATGTAGTGTACGCCATCGTTTGTCCCTGCCCTAAAGTGTATATAGGGAAAACGACCCAACAAGTAAATGCTCGAATGACGCAACACCGATCACGTCTTAAAAAGAAAATCCAGACTGCACCCCTTGTCCAACACTACATTGATAGCAATCATGTAGACAATGACTTTCAATGGACTGTCTTATACAGCCTGAACCAAATGAAACCTGGAATAAACGTCGAACAAGTGTTGCTTAAAAAGGAGGCTTATTTAATTTTAAAATTTAACAGTGCCCAAACAGGCCTTAATTCACTGTCTGAGGTTGCAAGGCTTTAAGCACTTGGAATCCACAAAAGACGTGTTGCCAAACTACATATACCACAATGCCTAGCGGTGATTTAACCTAGTGGAAGAGCCAACATGCTGTCACGCAATTGGAGGGAGGTTTAGAACGCTGTATATCCAGACTGTGAGGAAGGTGAGCGGGGGAGAGGGGTGAAAACAGCCTGACTACTCTAGACATCTGCTCCCTATCTAAAACTGCAATACCTTGTTGCAGAATTAAAGCGCGAATTGAAACGCTGCCGGGCGGCTCGTTTTAGGACACCGAGTGAATGCCCTGATCGGAAGAATTATTGCGCGAGCAACACGAGGCCCGTGAAGAATACCAGCCTGTGTACAGCGACCAAACAGCACAGGTACGCCGGGCCCCGGTTGGAAATATCTTTTAGTAATGTAACAAGCAATATATCCTGACAACTGCTGCCCTCCATGTTTTACAGGAATATTAATCCCTGTGTGAACACGGAGGACATCTCCCACACCTTCGGAATTTCTAACTAATACACCTCCACGTGATAAACAGCAACAGAGGTAGGAAACCTCAGCTTTTCTGTCTGTATAACAGACTGTCTTTTGAGTGGCTATGATTAGTAAACACTCCCCATTTCATACAATAGGTCTACAGTCACAGAAACAGGACCCTGGAAGCTATTAGCTCCGTTACACATATTGGACCCGCGGGACCGCGTAGCCCATAGATCAAGGTAATAGAGGCTATGACATCAGTCTGGTATAAGGGGAACAGTAAGGTTACAGATATAGTTACTGAATGTTCTTCTTTCACATTTTTCTACTCAGATTACCCCCAATGAAAGAGCCCTGATGAGAATCTGTCACTGACCTTCAGATTCGAAACGCGTCGGCACTTAAAGACAAATTATAAATTTATTGTTGACTGCATTATCAATTGTTTTTTGAATTAATTCTCCCTTGCAATGAATGGGTTGCTTTCTTTTGTTTTTTGGTAATCAAAAAGTGAGAAATATTTCATAAAGGCAACGAAATATCTCACAACGAGTAAATATTTGTGAATACGTAGCTTTTTGTTAAAGAAGATTGTTTAATATTTGTATATATGTTTGTAGTTTAAATGTTGTAAATATGTATAATTATGGTTCAGAAGTATCTTTCCCTTCCATGAAAAGTTAAATTTGATAGAAAAATTGCAACAGGTTTAAATAAAATACCTGCACAAACTGAAGAGTTTCTTTGTTTGTGCTTTGTTGATTGAATTCCTTATAATAATCATTATCGTGGGGGCTAGCAAACTTCTTTATGTCCACATTTAATTGGTCCAGCTTCCCCTGCATCCCAGGACCATACTCCTTTTCTTTACAAAATTAATTCTCTCTAGGCTAGACTACTCGAACGGACTGTTCTGTGGATTGCCGGCATACCTGATTCACCGCCTTCAGGTCATTCAGAACGCCGCCGCCAGACTCCTGTTTAATGCACCTAGGCGCTCCAGTGCCCGTCCCCTGCTTCGTGCTCTCCACTGGCTCCCGGTCGCCCACAGGATTTTGTTCAAAATTCTAGTGCTGGCCTTCCGAGCCATCTATCAAACTGGCCCTGTCTATCTGAGAAAAAGGTTCTGTTTGTATGTACCTAACCGCCCTCTACGATCGGCCAACTTGTGCCAGATGTCTGTCCCCAAATTTAAATACTGCAGACTTGGCGGCCAATCAATCTCGGAAAAAGCAGCAAAATCCTGGAATGCCCTTCCCTTCCACTTAAAAACTGCACCGTCTCTTAATATTTTTAAGAAAGGACTGAAAACTCACCTTTTTAATATTAAAGTCTAATTCTTTCTGCTATGTTTCTTAATATTTGTCCTTTCCCAGTCTGCTCCGCCTTTACCGCGCCAGGATACTATTTTTTAGTAATAGAGCGCGTTATAAAAGCCTTTAATAATAATAATAATAATAATAAATCCCCAAACTATTGAACCTTCAAACCTGCCTCTCTTATATAACTAACGACCATAACTATCTAAATCCCCAAACTATTGAACTTTCAAACCTGCCTCTCTTATGTAACTAATGACCAAAACTATCTAAATCCCAAACTATTAAACCTTCAAACCTGCCTCTCTTATAGAACAACCTAACTACCCAAACTAACTAAATCCCCAAACTATTGAACCTTCAAACCTGCCTCTCTTATATAACTAACGACCATAACTATCTAAATCCCCAAACTATTAAACCTTCAAACCTGCCTCTCTTATATAACTAACAACCATAACTATCTAAATCCCCAAACTATTGAACCTTCAAACCTGCCTCTCTTATATAACTAACAACCAAAGCGATCTAAATCCCCAAACTATTGAACCTTCAAACCTGCCTGTCTTATATAACTAACAACCAAAACTATCTAACTCCCCAAACTATTGAACCTTCAAACCTACCTCTCTTATATAACTAATAACCAAAACTATCTAAATCCCCAAACTATTGAACCTTCAAACCTGCCTCTCTTATATAACTAACAACCAAAACTATCTAACATCCCAAACTATTGAACCTTCAAACCTGCCTCTCTTATATAACTAACTACCAAAACTATTTAAATCCCACAACTGACCTTCAAACCTGCCTCTCTTATATAACTAACAACCAAAACTATCTAAATCCCCAAACTATTTGAACCTTCAAACCTGCCTCTCTTACATAATTAACAACCAAAACTATCTAAATCCCCAAACACACACAGTTACGAGTAGAAATGCACGCACACAAACACACATGCGTGGATGCACACACACAAACACATACAGTCCACACTGTCACTCTTGTCGTCTAATAATCCCATTGACACACATTCATACTCAGACAGTATGAAGGAGAGGATTGTACTCACCTCCACGGGGTAGGCTGTGGTGGGGACGTAGCGAATAACGAAGCCACATCTGCGTCTGTGGGACGTGTTGGGTTCACTGGCGTGGACTGTCAGCCCATCGTGGATCTGACGAGAGAAATGTAGGATATGAGCCGTGCTTATCTGCCAAAAATGTAAGTGCCAGGGCCCAATGTGTTACTCACTGGTCCACTGCAGCTGGCACTGCCCACGTCACTTTTTTACCTTTAAGTTTTGTCATTTTTTTAAAGCTATATTAAATCATTTAGTTCTCTACTAATGAAAGTTAGTTAAAAATACACACACACTGCCACCATATGGTGGTTTCTCAGACATATGTGCCTTTGTTTACAGAAAAGCACCGGAAAACACAGGCACAAATTAAGCACTGGATATGGGACAGAGAAAAGACAGGCAGCGCCTTGAGGTGTAACATGGATCTGGTATAACACGCTATTGATGCCGTGACGTCAGTCCCGAAGGCTGATCTGGGTGATCGATCGAGTGGCTATGAACGGCGACCCCTGCTTTCTTTTTAAGGAAATGTTTCAGTTGAAAGGCAAGCAAAATGCTGCTGCTGGGTGGGGGTGTTACTGTTACCACTCTATACCATGAGCCAGTAGAAATTGGAAAGGGACTGCTGTTGCTATGATAAAACAAGCATTGAAAATGCAATAGGGAGAGGATATGGCCTTATGGCTAAAGCTGCCGACATTGGAGCTGGGGAACTGGGTTTGAGCCTCGGCGGCGGCATCCCGTGCTTCTGGGTAAATCATTGAGTCTACCCGTGCCTGCCAAAAACAAGATGGCCGTCTAAAAGTGAAAGCGGGCATAGTGCGCTGCAAATACAAAACAAGCTGTGGCCAGGGTTTAAGTGGGCCGGGTCTGATTGGTACTGAGCACCAGCAGTTTTTAGGTCTCGCTGAGCCAATGCGCTTGTGCATTGCTGGCGAGATTATAGTAAGGGGAAAAGTAAAGTCTACCAAAGACCTTTGGATTGCGGTTTATGGCCAGTGCATGTGAGGCATTTAAGCGCGAAGCTGGAATCTGGCATCGACTTGAAAGCAGCAGACTGCTTACGCCGGCGCGTGCTCGGCCTCACTTCCTGCTTCCCCTCTTACTTGCGTTATCGCTCACACCCCATATGCTCGTTCCCTCCCACCCTTGAGTTATGCGCGTGCACGCCATCGGCAGCCACATAACACACCACCATTTGTCTGTGGCTCGGCATCAGACTTCAAAGGCTGCCGCTCCACCGCCCCCCACGTGCACATAGCACACCACCATTTGTCTGTGCCTCGGCATCAGACTTCAAAGGCTGCCGCTCCCTTATACCACTATTTTAGTATATGGTTTAGTGTCTGTCCCCTCTGCTTTCAGGTCCTCTTCATCTTCGATCCACCCTTGGATCCACCCGGACACTTCTCTCCTGGTTGCCTGCAGCATCTTTCTTCCAGGCTCCATAGGATTCGTCGACGAAACCCGACACACTTTGACACCTATGCACCCGCTTCCTGTGGGTGAAATAACGCGAGTACTTCGGTGCTCCTGTGCGTATTGACTATCCAACTGTCTAGGTTTTAAGTAACTTTCACCGAGTCCAGTTAGAAGTGCCCTAAAATAACTAGTTTTCTTCTTTTACGTTCCCATTCATTCTCTATGGTAACGTGCGTGTGTGTTTAGACACTGCACACGCATCCCGTGGGTCTCCTGCTTCCTAACTCTTGGTAGCTCAGCATAGCCCCAGCGATTCCCTAGGCCTATTCACTTTCTGTGTAGTGGTCCTTATACCACTACTTTAGTATATGGTTTAGCGTGCCCCTAGGGCCCTACTGTATTTTGTGCAACTTATTGTATTTTAATTGAATATCTTGTATTGTGCTTGTGCCTCTGACCTCATAAAGAGTTCAGAGGGTTGGTCTAGTAATAAATAACATATATGTTTTATATATATCCTGTGTGGTGTCCTTTCATTTGGTATTAAAGGGGTTACATATGGTAAAACAGCTGGCTTCACATGCCCTCTTGAGTTTAGCCTCAGACCTAAGACTGCTTTGTCCATGCTACCACTAGGATAGCTGGTCTATAAGGTTGACTTTACAACCATCACCATAAGGGTTGTTTGGACTGGTGCAAGGTGCTCACTAGAATAGTGAACATCATATACCAGGCCAACTTCTCACATACTGTTCATTCATCCCCTTTCTATGCTCATCCTTTCGCGTGAAATTGCCTGTGTATGCTCAACAGGTTGTTGCACTTAAACACCCCGCACCCGCCTCAGTGGTCTGTGTTTTCTTTCACTACTGTGTGACTCTTGATTCCTTCTGTCTGCTTGTTCAGCCCTCCACACTCTTCTCCTCCCATCTGTGTCTGGCTCCCCACGGTCACTCCTTTTGCTTTTTCTCTGGACATGCTCTGAGAGTGAGGCTCTGTTTGCTCACTTGATCTTCGGCTGCGCACAGTATGAACTCTGCTATGCGCCACATTTGAAAATATAGTGACTTACCTTTTGAGGCTATTAGCAGTAAAAATGCAAAACTTGATTTGTACTGTGTGAAATACATCTCCTACAGTGTAGCAACTCGCAATGTGTCTTGACATCTGCACAACTAAGATTTTCTTTCTAGGTTAGCCAATCAGACTTGTCAGGACACCGAAGTACAGAAACTTGCAGTGTTAGGTGTGTGCACAAACTAGTATGGGTTATGAAGAGTGGAACTCTCATACTTTGTGCTAGCCCAGGATGCTTGTTTCCAGTCCAGGGAAGACATGGCTTGGCAGTTCGCCCTCACTCTATCTATCTATCTCCCACACTCTATCTATTGTCCTCACTCTATCGGCCTCACTCAATCTATCTATCGGCCTCACTCTATCTATCGGCCTCACTCTATCTATCGGCCTCACTCTATCTATCTATCGCCCTCTAGCTATCTATCACCCTCACTCTATCTATCTATTGCCCTCACTCTATCTATCGCCCTCACTCTATCTATCTATCTCCCACACTATATCTATTGCCCTCACTCTATCGGCCTCACTCTATCTATCTATCGGCCTCACTCTATCTATCGGCCTCACTCTATCGCCCTCACTCTTTCTATCTATCGCCCTCTAGCTATCTATCACCCTCACTCTATCTATCTATTGCCCTCACTCTATCTATCGCCCTCACTCTATCTATCTATTGCCCTCACTCTATCTATTGCCCTCACTCAATCTATCTATTGCCCTCACTCTATCTATCTATTGCCCTCATTTTATCTAGGCATCACTATCAGAGGCATCACAGAGCTGCTTGCCTTTAGGAAGGCCCTAAAAACGTGGCTATTTAACCCTGTGATTAGGCCTTAGGAGGATATCTGACATAGTGCCAGGAAGCCCTTGGGCAGCAGTGCGCTCTATAAATATCACTAGTATAACATAACATAACATAACATAACATCCATCTATTGCTCTCACTCTAGCGCCCTCTATCTATCGCCCTCACTCTATCTATCGCCCTCACTCTATCTATCGTCCTTATTCTATCTATCGCCCTCATTCTATCGATCTATCACCCTCACTCTATCTATCACCCTCACTCTATCAATCGCCCTCACTTTATCTATCACCCTCACTCTATCTATCACCCTCACACTATCTATCCATCTATCGCCCTCACTCTATCTATCTATCCCACTCACTCTATCTATCGCCCTCACTATATCTATCGCCCTCACTCTATCTATCGCCCTCACTCTTTCTATCTATCGCCCTCACTCTATCTATCTATCCCCCTCACTCTATCGCCTTCACTCTATCTATCGTCCTCACTCTATCTATCGCCCTCACTCTATCTATCGCCCTCACTCTGTCTATCTATCGCCCTCACTCTTTCTATCCATCGCCCTCACTCTTTCTATCTATCGCCCTCACTCTATCTATATATCGCACTCACTCTATAGCATAACTCAGGGGCACCACAACATCAGTATGCGCTTCCACAGCATCACTGAACACGACAGCATCACTCGTCGCAACCACAACATCACTCAGCGCCACCACAACATCACTCAGTGCCACCACAGCATCAATCTGTGCAACCATTCAACAATAAATGGTTCAAATATGTTCTCTCAAAGTTTCAATCTTTATTACAAATGTCACAAAAAGATGTAAATATTTCACTTCTGTTCTTGGATTTTCGTCACAATAAAATACACTCAACATAATCTTCACAAAAGTTATTTACAAAAGTTTAAGCTATTGCCATTGTAAATTACAATAACTTTTATTTAAGTTAAAAAAAATTAGAAGCCATTGTTATTTGTAATACCAATACATCTAAGTCACGTAAATAGAACACATTTATTTATTTAGAAAGTTTTATATACCGTGAACAAGACCCTTGCGGGTATCAGAGCGCTTTACAAGGTAAGTGTCTTAGATACACAAGTACAAGGTAATTAATATAAAGCTCAATGCTAGTCAATGATGGTGTAAACACCCTATCATAGATACGGAGGTATATGGTACAAAACAAAACGTTCCATGAAGAACTTTTCTCTAGGCTCCAGATATTGCAAAATACTGCCGCAAGATTGTCTCTGAAGGGTCCGGGCGGAGGCTCCGACGATTGTTCCGCAGGGGAGGAACCGACATTAAAAGACCTCATGGCGGCTATCACTGGGGTCCGGACGTCCCTGGGCCAGAAGATGGAGACTCTTAATAACAAGCTGGACACTGTTTCAATAGAAATGAGGCTGATCAGGGCAGACCTTTCGAAGGCGAACGAGAAAGTTAAATCGCTGGAAGTCAAAACAACAAGCCTTATTGATGATGTGAACCAGCTGCAGCAGGAGGTGCGTGATCTTAGGTCCTCTAGGGAGTCTACTGATCGTCGGCTTGATGAATACAAAGGGCGGGCTCGACGCAACAATGTTCGCATCCTGGGAGTGCCGGAGAAGGCGGAGGGGCAGGCAACAGATCTGTTTATGGAGAACCTCATCCTCAATCATCTTAAACCTAAGGGCCTCAGTAAGTTTTTTATGGTGGAACATGCCCACAGGGTACTGGGTGTCAGGCCTCGGGTTGGGGCGAACCCAAGACCGATCATTGCTTGAGTCCTTAACTTTCGTGACCGGGATGCTATCCTGCAAGCGGCTCGTGCAGCGGATCCCCTGGAATTCGAGAATGCGAAGCTTCTGTTCTTTCCGGACTTTACTCAGGTGGTGCAGAAGCAAAGGCAGAGGTTCTTATCGATCAAGAAGAAACTGAGAGACAAAGGCATGAGGTACGCCATGATGTTTCCTGCCCGCCTTCGAGTGGAACTTGATGGGAAGGCCTGGTTCTCAGATAATCTTGATGTGGCTGCGGACTGGTTGGATAGTGTTCAGTTGCCGGACCGGGAGTCCCGCGATCATGGGGAAGCCGATAAACAATGACTTGGTTTAGCGTGAGGTCATCTGGGGGCTGTAGATAGTTGTTTCGGGGGACGTTTCAGCGGGGGCTAGCGATAGGAGTTCCTGCAGATCTGTGCTTATATTGTTTTGGGGATGCTTTATGGTGCGGGTATATCCACAAAGAGTTTGGGGAGGGGGAGATGGTGGGCCCGCTCGTAATCCCTCCTATGTTTTCTACTTTTAGAATTTTGTAGTATAGCTGGGGGCGACAGGCACACTGCTAGTTGGGGATGAGCGTAAGCTGTATGCAGGGGGTGCAGGGAGGGGTGGTTTTCGAGGTTTGTTTTTGTTTTATTGTATGTATTTTTTTTTACACTGGGTGCCGTCAGTCGATTCTGTAACGTCTTGGTATTGTGATGTCCTCCGTTAAAAGGGTGGTTGGGATTTCTGCACCGAGTTGGAATGTGAATGGGCTTGGGGATGAGATCAAGAGAGGTATGGTTGGCCAGTTGATCCGGAGGCACTCCCCAGATGTGGTGTTATTGCAGGAGACTCACCTCATGGGAAAGCGATGCATGGCACTACACAGAGGGGGATACAAATTGGTCGCTCATGCTGGTTTCACAACTGGGTCGAGAGGGGTTGGGATTTTGGTCAAGAACTCCTTCCCGCTGGCCATCCAGGCCACATGGACCGATAATAGGGGTAGATATGCTGGGATTTCGGGGCTATGGGAAGGGAGGACTGTGACCTTTTTGTCTGTTTATGTCCCACCGGCCCTTCAGACCGATACTTTTCAGGACCTGTGCAAGATGTTTTTTGACGTTGCCTGTTGGGGTGTTGGTTGTTGGCGGTGATTTCAATGCAGTTATGAATGGTGAAGCTGATAGGTGTCCGGCTCTGGCTTTGTTGCTGTCCCGGAGATGGTTGACTGACTTTGTGGAAACTACTGGTCTGATTGATGGGTGGAGGCTTAAAAATCCTGGTGAATCTCAATATACACACGTTTCGACAGCACACAAGTCCCTTTCCAGGATAGATTATGTCTTGGTGCCGGCCGCACAGGCGGTTTGGATCCGGGAGGTGTGGCACTTGGCTACGGGGGTCTCGGATCACTCGCCGTTCTGGATTGGTTTGGACCTGGGTGACGTGGCTAGAACTGCACCTATTAGCGCTTGGCGGTTGCGGGACCCTGCAGCTAAAAAGGAGATTGTGCGTGTTGCTGATAGTTATTTTCAAGAAAACGTCGATACGGTGGACTCAAAATGTTCCCTGTGGGAAGCCTACAAAACTGTCCTCAGAGGGAAATTACTATCGTTTATTTCCGGGAAGAAGAGGGAGGGCCGTGCTGAGGTTGACAGAGTGGAAGCACATCTGTTAGCGTTAGAACGGGAGGTGTCGCTTGACTCCACCCCGGAGGGATTGCACCGCCTGCGCCTCCTTAGAGATGAGTATAGGAGTTTGGCTCGTGATAGGGCGAAGACACAACTGGCAGACACCCAGAGCAGGGTGTACGAGCATGGAGATGTGGCCGGGAAGTTGATAGCCTGGCTGGAAAAGGGGGAATGGGCGCCGGTACTGCAGCCCGTCGCCTCGGATAAAATAACGGACCCGCAGGAGATTGTGTGTTTTTTTTTTTTTAAACATTTTTATTTAAAGGTGACACAAGCATTTTAAACACATACAGACTACTTCGTTTAACAGAAATTCCAGAGTCTGCGTAAATATTACAAGAAGCAGTAAAAGAAGAAAGAAAAAGAAAGAATAGAATGAGTAAATGAAATTACAAAATAGTAAGAAGAGACAGGGCTCAATTTCACATTAATTCAATTCACAAATAGGAAACAAGCAGCCCCAAATTCTATCTATTTTAACCAGTGCTTTTGCACCTCTTTTCCTAGCTAACAGTAGTTCCATATGATGTATCTCTGTCACCAAGCACCACCATTCGTTTGCATGAGGTGATTGTTCCACTATCCATGCTCGAGCTATGACCAGCCTTGCACATGCTAATAGAATAAAAATTAAGTCTTGAAATGGAGAAGAGTTAAGTTGCAAGCCTAAAAGGATCATGTCTGATGATAATGGTACCTCGATTAGTTGTTTTGATCTCAGAATATTTTCTATGCTGTCCCAGAATGGAGTGAGAACAGGGCAGAGAACCAGCATATGTTCTAAATCAGTAGCCTGAGTATGACATTTTCGGCATTTGGTACGATCATTGAAAACGTTGTTGGGGGCCCATTTACTTATTTGTAAAGGGGTATAGTAAAGTTGACATATCGTTTTATATGCTTGGAGTTTTAAGCTTGAAGAGTGGACTAATGTATCAATTTTGTTTAAAAAAGAGGAAATGTCATTTGAACAAATACCGGTCGTAAACCGTAGAGCCCATTTCTGTGCTAATTTGGGACAATCATCTATCTTGCCTTCAATAAAGCATTTGTATCCTTGACTAATGGTATTTTTCTTGTTCCCCACTCCTTTATACATGCACAGCCATAAGTCTGAGTCAACAATCTCTTTAAGGTTTAATTTCCCTATAAGGAAATCGCGTATTTGTATATACTTAAAATAAGTATTTGCAGGTAATTTATATAATAGCCTAAGTGAATCAAAGTCCAAGAAACCTGATGACCCATATAGGTCCCCCAATCTTACTATGCCTCGGTTTGCCCATATTTTACATCCTGAATCACTAAAGATACTTTGTAATCCCGGATTATTTCAAAGGGTTAAAAGGGAATGATAGAATGATGCTTTATTCTGAGTCATTACCATCTTCCATATGCTGATTATATCTTTCGCAGTCTTGAACTTAACTCTTTTAAAATAGTTCGGGTCATTATTTCTGGCAAAAAATTGTAAGGAATCTAATCCTAACATAAATTGGTGGAAGAAATATGGGTTACTAGAATTAAACAAGCTCTGTAACCGTCCCAAAACTGATGCAAAATAGTACATTCTGAAATCCGGAAAGTTAAGCCCTCCTTTAATGAAAGGTAGTTTCAGGGAAGAAAGTGCTCTATGATTCTTTTTAAAGCCCCATATAAAACTGCCCAATAAGCCGTCAAGTTTCCTAAAAAATATTTCATTTATCTTCAAAGGAATGCCTCTAAATAAGTATAAAAATTTTGGCAAAATATTCATTTTAATAAGATTAATTCGCCCAATAAGGTTTAAAGGCACCTTATGTCATTTTTTAAGAAGAGCCTGAGTGTCTTTTAGTAAAACATCATAGTTTAATGCCATTATATCCTTGATATTAGATATTATTTTGATACCTAGATAGGTAGCAGCGTGGCATATTCCCGTTATTGGTATCTGTGGTTTATAATTGGCTATCATTTGAGTCGTGCCTAGATTTAACTTGTATCCTGAAACTTCACCAAATGCATCTGCTTCTTTGATAATTCCTGCCATAGCTTCCATCACATCAGTTGTATAAACTGCCAAATCATCCGCGTAAGCAGTAATTTTAAGCGATCTTGTCCCAGATGTAAATGGTTTTATCAACACCTGCTCTTGTATAGCATTAATAAAAAGTTCCATGGCAAGAGCAAATAATAAAGGTGAAAGCGGGCATCCCTGCCGGGTCCCTCTCAAAATTGAAAATTTAGAAGAAAGTAAACAATCGTGCCCAATTACAGCATTAGGGCAGTCATAAAGTGCTTGAATTTTCGTTAAAAATTTAGTTTTAAACCCAATATATTTAAGAATTACCCAGAGATAATCCCACCCCACTCGGTCGATAGCTTTTTCAGCGTCGAGTAGTATCATTCCGAGTGGGGAGGGATTAGTGGCTGCTATGTCAAACAAAGTAATAGCCGTGTTTATGAGTTGAGTTGTATCTCTGCCTACTACAAAGCCATGCTGATGTTCACTAACCAAATTAGGCATGAGGGGGAAAGTCTTGTGGCGATTAGTTTAGCGAATACCTTGGCATCGGCATTAATCAAGGAGATTGGGCGGTAAGACCCGCATTCCGTAGGTGGTTTGTTCTTTTTAAAAAATATATATATTTTAGCAGCGTTCCAAGAGGTCTCGGGGCCCTATCTGTTGTACTTATCTGATTAATAACTGAGCAAAATATTGGAAGTAATTCCTCGCAACATATTTTATAAATTTCAATCGGCAAGGTGTCATTCCCCGTAGGCTTCCCAGAGGGAAGAGAGAAGATAGCTGATTTTAGTTCTTCCTTAGTAAAATCTTTTTCCAGTTCTTCCATTTCTACTATATCCTTCTCTAGCCGCCAATTGTTTCTAATGTAATTTTCCACTATCTCCGTAGGGGGGACGCCCTCTGGGGTGTATCATTTAGTATGGTATTCTACAAATTGTTGCAATATCTGCTCTGGACTAGTATGATTAGTACCATTTGCGCCTTCTATGCTCTTGATTAAAGAAGTAGATCAATCGTCAGCAATTTTATAAGCGAGGATTTTACCTATTCTATCGCCGCTCGCGTATTGCGAGAATTTATATTTATGTAGTTTAGTCGTGGCTTTGTCTCTTAAAAATTTCTTGGTCTCACATCGTAACGTCATCAGCTTATTTTCTAGTTTAGCTTTGTTTAGGTTATGAGAAGCCCCCGCATCTTCTTTTCTGATAATTTCAGCCAAATGTTCTTAAAGCCCCCTTATCCTTGATGTAATACAACGGATCTCTTCCTTACGATTGGCATTCTGTTGGATAATAAACTGTTGGGCGAAACCTCTGATGCTAGCTTTACAACAGTCCCAAACTGAGGTGACTTTAGCCGTATCAATACTAAACTCTAGAAATTCTTTTATGTGTTCTTTCAAAAGAGAAATAAACCTAGGATTAGATATCAGATGCCTGGGAAAGGAGAATAACCTCGGTTCTGTCTTTTTAGATACGATCTTGAAGATTACCACTATAGGGTTATGATCAGATGTTACCTTTGGGCAGATCTCCATTTTACAGCCCTCCAAAATATGGGTCGTTGCCCAAGCCATATCTATGCGCGAGTACATTATATGTGGTATTGAGTGGTAAGTATATCCTGCAAGCATAGGGTGAAGGTGCCTCCAAACGTCTTTCAGTTTATGTATGCGGGCTAGTTCTAGAATAGATGCCCTAGTCTTACGCTTTCTTTGTGATGAAATGCCCTTGGTCGTATCTTTTGCGTAATTAATAACACAATTAAAATCCCCCATAAGTAATAACTCCCCTTCCCAACCTAGTAGCTCAATATTTAATCGGTCAAAAATTGCTGCATCATCATGATTAGACCCATACACTGCACAGAGGGTATATTTGAGATTAGACAGCGTAATTTGAGCAATTACCCATCTTCCGGCTTTGTCCGATGCAACCCTATTAACTTCAACCTTAAATAGCTTTCTCTTGAGTATAGCCACCCCACGGATAGAGGCATTCAATGGTGTGCATATTATAAGCTCATACCCCCCCTGCTCCAACATTTTCCTATCCTGGTATCGTATAGGTGTTTCATTTAATAGTGCAAAGTGAGGGTTATACATTTTTAATTCTTCAAAGACAAGTTGTCTTTTGCTTTTATTATTAAGCCCTGAAACATTCCAAGCAAGGCAACTAACTTGACACATGCCTTAATTCAGATATGTCTTGAACAACTGCTTCAAGGAAGAAAACCCCTTCTAAAATTATAAATTTGTACCTCATATTGTGTCTGCTTGTGTCACCTTTTTCAGTTTCCCCTAAGTCCCCCCCACCCCTCCCCCAAACTCCCCCTAGCCTCAATCTACGTCCCTCCCCACACCCTGTACCTACCCGGAAGCCTACCCCTATCTTCTGCTGCGGTTGAATGGGCAGCCAGTCAGAGGGAGCTCCCCAAGGACCCCCCTCCCTCCGTATTAAATCATACGTGAGTATCCTATTACCCTATTAGAAGAGTAGAGAAAAGAGTAGAGAAAAATAGTAAGGTATGAAAAGCACCCATAGAAAAAGAAAATGAGAAAAAAAAGAGAGCCAACCCTCTATGATCTATCTGAGATCAGTGTTTTTTTGGAGGCTAATGATCATTAACCAATGAAGCAAGAAATTGCTCAGCCTCTTTAAAGTCATCAAATATGTGGGTGTGGCCTGCTTTTATAACTTTAAGCCTGGCGGGCTCCTGGAGATGGACCACTGCCCCCTTAGATTTTAAAGGGTCTATCAACTTTCGCAGCTCCCATCGTTTATCCATTGTAGTTTTGCTAAGGTCAGACTTCGTGAAGAATGTAACATCATCCACCGTCACCGGTGTATTGGGCCTGGCTTTGATGGATATTGCCTGTCTTAATAAAAAGTTTCCCAGATAAATCAGTATGGGTCTAGGAAATCTGCCATCTTTTTTCTTCGTAAACATAGGTAGTCTGTGAGCTCTTTGTATTTGGGAGTCCCAATCCCAATCGGATAGATCTGGGAAGGCTTTATGCAGAAACTTGACCATATATGCCCGGGCGTCTGCCCCTTCAGACCCCTCGGGAATTCCAAAAATCGCAGATTCTGGCGCCTTTGGCGATTTTCCAAATCCTCAACCTTATTCTTGAGTGTCAAAATATCTCTATCCTGACAATCTAAAGATATAACAGTAGTTGCAAGAGTTTCTTCAACAGTAACAATCCTCTGCTGGATTTCAACAATCTCCTCAGTAACATTGTGTAGTTTACCTCTACCCTCCTGCAAACAACTCTGCATTTTACAGTTGTCTTCTCTTAATTGAGAAAAGCTATGCTGAACTTCTTGGCGATGTTCTAATAGCGTCTTCAAAATTAAATCCAATGAGGTTCCCATGGGGGAGGCTGCAGGTGCTTGAGGTGGTTGTTGTTGTTGTTGGGGTGAAGTTGGTATCAGTGCTGGGTCTAATGCAGCAAGAGGAACCTGAGTGGGTTCACTGCAAGCGTGAAAAGAAGACAAGGAGTCAGCATTTTCACCCAATATAGTAGTGGAGCTGGAGCCATTACCTATTACCTTCTGAGAGGCGATTTGCAGAGGATCTGGAGATATATTTTTACAGGCGGATGTAGTCTTAAAGTTATTTATGCTATTATTGCCAGAGAGGCGCTTGGCTATAGTTTTTACTCCTCCTTTTTCCTGTATCCACTTACGCAGTGGGCTCTGACCTTTCAAAAGTTTTTCCCGGGCGCTGGCAGATGTCAATGTCGATGGCAAAATGTTAAAGTTCAAGCCTCTGCCCTTCTTAACCTTGATCTTAGCTTTCCCTTTCCTTTTTAAAAGACCATTGTGTTTACCGTTGTTCGTTATCACGGCGTCATCTTCAGTCTCTTCAGTCTCTTCACCCTCGGGCCCTCTCCAGCCCCTAGGTCCTCATACTCATCCTCGTTGGATTCTACTGCTGAAAAGTCGGTTGCAGTTTCATTAGAGGCGCTTGCTATGTTTGTGTTTATATGATTAGTAATCTCAATATCAATGACTGAGTTGGCCGGTGAGTCAGGTTGATTAGATACCTCATTAGATACATCATCGGTGATCAGCCTCACACTCCCCGTATCAGATCCTGGGGTCTGTACCCCCCTGTTTGCCCCCTCAAGACCTTGACAGTTTTCAACAGAGCGCTGCACCGTATCTGCCTCAGACTGGCATGCGTTAACAGAAACTGTATTGGTGTCATCTGGCACTATAGGCGCGTCATTAGTGGTGGTAGTGCCAGCGTCTGATTGATTATTGGCCATTGGGCTAGTAGAAGAAGAAGCCAGAGGGTTAGCTAGTCCCTTATTGCTAGCAGTTACTGTTACATTCTTTCCAACATTTAATGCTGTAACTTTCCCCCCTGAGGCCAGTAATACCGATGGGCGGATTACTACTTGTTTACTAACTTGTTTACCTTGCATGCTGGGGGAGAGAGCGTTCAGGGTAGGGGCAGATTTGGTAACAGCTTTTAGTGTTAATGGTGTTGCTGTTGCTGTTACTGGCACTGTTGTTACATGTTTAACCATCGCCGCCGGCACCACAGTCTCTTTACCCTCATTAGTCTCCTTCTGTAATTTATTCAGGCGAGGGGGGTTTTTGGGTGCGTTTTTAGGGGCCATCACTGCACCGTTCTCCTGCTTCTTCTTACTCCTGGTCCTCGCCACAGCGGGGCTTTCGTTTAACCCCTCTCTGCCACCCGACCTCTTAGCTGGGAGACTGCTGGTTTTTGCTCCTACCTGGCACTTTTTCCCCCCTCGCATCCGCTCCGCTCTGCCGTGGATCCGCTTTCCCGTAGTTTCACTTGCCGGGTTTCTCTCGGTCGCTCCGCTCACTCCGCCTCCCCCGCCACTCTCTGCAGCTGCAACTGCCGCCGCCTCAAGGATTCCACAGCTACCGGCTCCGCGTAGTTTAGTGATTATACGGCGTTCCTCTCTCCCTTTCTCAGACAAACACAGCGGGTAAGCAGGTTAGGGAATTTTCTTTTCTTTAACGGGTTTGCCGCGTTTCTGAAGAGCAGTTTTAGAGCTAATTAGAGTTTCGGCTCGTCAGTCATCTCAATCGTCTGCTCGTCATTATGTATCTCTACTCCATTCTCCTAGCTCCGTGCAGTTCAGCGCAGCCAAGCACGAAGGTCGGGAGGTCCTGTAGAAGCGTCCTCACTGTGGCGGCTTCAGTCTGCCATCTTGAAGAAGAGGGAGGGCCGTGCTGAGGTTGACAGAGTGGAAGCACATCTGTTAGTGCTAGAACGGGAGGTGTCGCTTGACTCCACCCCGGAGGGATTGCACCGCCTGCGCCTCCTTAGAGATGAGTATAGGAGTTTGGCTCATGATAGGGCGAGGACACAACTGGCGGACACCCAGAGCAGGATGTACGAGCATGGAGATATGGCCGGGAAGTTGATAGCCTGGCTGGAAAAAGGGGAATGGGCGTCGCGGTTGGTACCGGTACTGCAGCCTGTCGGCTCGGATAAAATAACGGACCCGCAGGAGATTGTGGACGAATTTGCTGGCTACTACACCGCGGTGTACGTGGCTGATTGTAAGTACACGGAGTCTGAAAATGCAGAAATGATTCGAGATATTCCAATGCCCACTCTCTCCGAGGACAGGGATTACCTAGACTCTCAATTTATGAATGACGAAGTGGCGCAGGCCATTAGAGGGGTTCGCTCTTGAAAGGTCTCTGGCCCCAATGGGCTCCCCATAGCGCTTTATAAAGTAAATGCAAACAAACTGGCTTCCTTTGTTAAGGATATGTTTAGCGAGAGCAGGGAGAGGGGCCAGCTTCCTTACGATCAGCGTGTCGCGAATATCGTAGTCCTGCACAAGGAGGGCAAACCGAAGACGGAATGTTCTTCATACCCGCCGATCTCTTTATTGAATGCTGAGCCGAAGGTCTTAGCAAAGCTGCTTGCGACTCGGCTGGTTAAGGTCATCACGACACTGATCCATCTGGATCAGTCAGATTTTATGCCCCACGGCAATATGGCCCTTAACTTGCGCAGACTGCATGGGGTCCTGGGCGGTGCTTCACAAATACACGAGCCGACGGTCTTGTTGTCCCTGGATGCCACTATGGCATTTGATAGAGTGGAGTGGCCCTATCTCTTTGCCGTCTTGAACAAGTTGGGCATTGGTCCGGAGTTTGCTTCCTGGGTCCGTCTTTTGTATTCCGACCCCCTAGCTCGGGTCGTAGTAAATAATCATAGATCTGATGATTTTGCCTTGGGGAGGGGCACCAGGCAGGGATGTCCTCTCTCCCCGATGTTATTTGCCTTAGCGCTGGAGCCTCTTGTGGCGTGGGTTCGTTGGGACAGATCGATTAGGGGGCTTAGATGGACATCCGAGTGGGAGGATAAGATATCTCTCTACGCTGATGTCATTTTACTATATTTGTCCACCCCTCGGACTTCACTGATAGTGTTTTTGGACGTCCTGGTTGTGTTTGGAAGATATTCCGGTTTCGCCATTAATTGGGCGAAGTCGGTCCTTTTTGTCTTAAGTGGTGATCCCCCAGATATCCCTGCGGGCTGCACGGTTAGATTAGAAACGGCAGGGTTCAAGTATCTTGGCATTTTTGTTTCCTTAGATCCCCAGAGTAGGTATACCAATAACCTGTTGCCGCCACTGGCCAGACTCCGGAGGGATGTGGTGTGGTGTAAATCGCTACCGCTCTCCCTGCTGGGACGCGCTGTCCTGTTTAAGATGATGGCTCTTCCCCTTTTCTTGTACGCGCTCCAGAACTCTATGGACCCGGTTTCCCCGTCGTACTTCAAGGAGATTGAGACTCTCCAGAGGCAACTCTTTTGGGATGGTAGGCCGCGAATCGTGTTTACTAAACTGACGTTGCCACGGTATGATGGGGGGATTGGCTTACCAAATATCCGGAAGTATTATTGGGCGTCTCAGCTGGTGGAAGTTAATCATGCCATTTATGGATCGCCGCTGGATCTCGGCTATGCTATGGATCGCAGCCAGATACCCGGTGGAGAGTTCTCCAGGGCATTGTATGCCAGACGGGGGCGCTTTCCCCTGGTCGGGTCTACGGCGGTTGCTGTTCAGGTCTGGCATGAGGCTACTCGTTCCCTTAAATGGGATTGGAAGATAGCTTTGGCTACGCCACTATGGAATGCTGAATGCCTGGGTAGTTTATGGAAGTCTAAAGGTTTTGATTAATGGGACCTCATTGGGATTTCCCGGGTAGGAGATATGTGGGGCAAAGACGGGATCCTTACGTTTGAGACTCTGCAGGAACCGTATCAACTGCAGGGGAGTGACTGGTTTCGTTATTGCAGATTAGACACGCACTGCTAGCTGGTATTCCCAGGGGAGTAGCACCCCCGGAGGCTTCCCCGTTGGAGGATCGGGTGTTGGACGGTCATATTCTTACAAAAACGATCTCCTTGATTTATAGAAAGCTAGTTAATCACATGGAAGATCCCCTTGGGGCTCTTAGAGACCAATGGACTGCAGACGGGCTGATCCTTGACGATGAAGTCGGAGGGAGGCGGTGGCTTCTCCAAGGGTCATTGCTGTCCAAATGAGACTCCGGTTGGTGCAATTGAAGGTCCTCCACCGCTGCTATGTTACCGGTCCACGATTGGTGCGTATGGGTTTGGTGCAAGTGGTGAGTGCAGAAGGGGATGTGGTGAGGCTGGAACGTTCATGCATATGTTATGGGACTGAACTCTCATCCGGGGGTATTGGGCCGCAGTTCATGGTAAGGTGCGCAAGGTGTGGGGAGTGGGCTTTGAGTTGGAGGCACGTCGTTGTCTCTTGAATGTCTGGGAACCAACTGATCTTACGTCTCACGGAAAGGTGTGGGTCACGCTGGCATGTGCTATCGCCAAGCGTAATATCGCTCAATTATGGGGGGCGAATCAGCCGCCTACTATGGTAGTGTGACCAGATTCTCAAAACAAAAAACAGGGACAGGTCATAGACATAGAAGTAGGACTACGGTTTGCAGTAACCATCAACATAAAAGTAGGACTATTTGACAGCTGTCATAGACATAGAAAGGGGACTACAATGTCAGGTCCCTCCACAGACCGAGTGGGCACTAGCTATGCAGAACCTGTAGGTTGTGAAGGAAACTCACACTGTCACAGGCTGCTTGAGCAGGAGCCTGGGTGTACATACATCTGTGAAGGAAGCTTACGGTGCCACTGTCTGTGCTGAGCCTGTACTGTATAAGAGAAACGTGCACTGCCACAGCACATGCTGCCAGGCAAGTGTGCGTGTGTGCGACGCTTGCATTGGTGCTGAGTGCATTATACCTGCTCTCTACAAGACAGGATTTTGCCCTATCACTGCCTGTGCTCTTTCGCTGGTGTGTGTATGTGGTGTGTTGCAGCCTGAGGTGGGGGTATCAGCGTAGTTCTCACAAATGCACCTCAGGTGATGGGGTTTACTGGATATGTCACCTGTAGGATTAAGAAGACCTGTGTTGTTATCCTGGCTGTCCTCACGGGAACGGATTGTGGGATCCTACGCATGTCTTGCTCTTACGCACTTTTCAAGAAAAGGGCAGGATGTGATCAGGCACAGCGTTTGAAAATAAGCGTGAAGGTAATTATACAAGACGCAATCTAATTCCTCCTGCATACTTTGGAAGCAGAAGACTGGCGCTGACAAATGTAACTTAATTTCCTTTTCTGTGCCTCAGTTCACAATGTGGGCTACTCGAGAACATTAATTAATTAATTCAAGAGGTTTACACTGCATGTCACATAGGGAATTCATGGGTGTCCCGTATACAAGATATGTAAGAAAGAAAGCCAGTTTGTCTCGGTGTCACAGAAGGTGCACTCATGAACTTGCAGGGTGTTCGCCATACAGGTGTATGCCTCGGCGCAAGAGAGTCCCCACTGGTGAATCCCTCATGCATTATATTAATGTGCAGATACATTCCTCAGGTGGTAACCATGTTTAGGTTGAATTCGTAAAAGACGATTTTGGTAAATGTCCAAAGGAAGATGCCCAAAACTTTAAAAGGAGCATCGGTTTGCAGCACTTTTTTTTAAAGCACTTCAAATCATCACTTTATTCAGTTCGACCAGATGAAAGTCATTTGTGGGGCTGCAGAATACCTCCCCGAACATCCCTTAAGCTGAGCAAGTATACGTTTAAAAGGGGAACATTAGTGTACTCAGTAGGGCCTGCTGTTTGAAAGACTATATTCCAAAAAATGCAACACCTACTCGCTCCAGTAAATTAAATCTGACTTTTTCTCCTAAAAACGGAGAATGGCTGAGCAGTGGATTTACAGGTTTGACTAGACATTTGTCGATTTCCCCCTCCTCTAATGTGCACATGAGGCCTGATTAACATCCTTGCAACACGCCTGTGCGGGCACCTCTTGGAAGTCTGCAAAAGTGTAGGTGGCGCTGCTGGACAAAGAAGGGAAATCCCCAGAGAAAACGTCTCTTCAAAGGATTTCCCTTCCTGCGACAGCGCTCATCTCAGTGACGTCACAGGCAATGAAAAACCGGGACATTTGAGTGTTTAACTCGGACACCTTTCGAAAACGGGGACATTTGACTCATTTGGAGAAAAGTGTCGGGACACTTCTCCAAACAAGCATTTGCAATGCAATAGGCATTAGGAAAGTTTGAGCTATTGGTATTGTAAAATACACATTTTTTATTTATGTGTTGGTTTTGAAAATAGAGAAATTAGTAGCTTTGTCATTTACAATGCCAATAGTTTTACCTTTTGCAAATGTGACACCTGTAGCATTTGTAATTTATTTATTTATTTATTTATTTTAGCGATTTATAGAGCGCCTTGTGACCCGGAGGCATCCCCGCGTTATGAAATCAATGGAGACCTGAGGGGAGGGGGGAGGGATACTATTTGGGAAAAAGGAGGGTTTTCAATCTTTTACGAAAGAGGAGGTGGCAGGATTCCAGACGCAGGCTGCGGGGAAGTGAATTCCATCCTCAGGACGCTTTGACCGCAAAGCGTCGCCCACCGGTGCGTACCTTCCTGAATCTAGGGACGGTGGCCAGGCGTTCGCTGTCCGAGTGCAGGAGTCTGGGAGCTTTGTAGGGGGTGACCATGTCTTTCAGGACAGCTGGGCCTACACCGTTAATGAGTTTGTGGGCAGTGCACAGGGCCTTGAATTCTACCCTCAGGCACACTGAAAGCCAGTGTAGGGCCTTGAGGGCAGGCCTGGCCAAAGCTCTAGGGGGGAGATTCATAATGAGCCGCGCCGCCGCATTTTGAGTGCGTTGGAGTTTCGCCAAGGTGGATTCGGGGGCACCGAGGTAGACGGCGTTGCTGTAGTCCAGGCGGGCAAGAATGAGACCTTGAACCAGTAGTTTCCTGGATAGTGGAGGAAGGAGTGGAAGGATCTTGCGGATGGATCGCATGAGTCCAAAACAGATTCCTGCTGTTTTGGCTGCCTGGGTCTTCATGGTCAGCTCAGGTTCAAGCCAGACTCCCAGTGTCTTAATTTCTTTTTTCGGGGTTGGCACCTCACCGAAAACGTCTGGCCAGACCGACGGGGGAATGGATGTCCATTTCTTGCCCATGAGCATGATTTCAGTTTTCGCTCCATTGAGCTTAAGAGAGGACTCGCTCATCCAGATGTAAATGTCCTGGAAGCAGTTCAATAGGTTGTCTGGGTGGTTGTCAAGGTGGGATAATGAGACGACCAGTTGCGTGTCGTCCACATAGCTCACTATTTTTATCCCGTAAGGGGTAACGACATCCTCGAGGGGGGCCATGTAAACATTAAACAGGGTGGGACTAAGCGAAGACCCCTGCTGGACTCTGCTAGAGAGTGGTAGAGGGGCAGAGTGTGAGTTGCCGTCCCAAACCTGGAATGAGCGGCCTGATAGAAAAGAGCCAATCCAGGCGAGCGCAGCGCCCGCGATTCCTGCCCTGGCCAGACGATGGAGAAGGACACGGTGGTCCACCGTATCAAAGGCTGCACTGAGGTCCAGGAGGATCACTGCCACCGATCCTCCTGAATCCAGAATGCACCTTGCTTCCTCGATGACAGCGAGGAGTGCGGTGTCCGTGCCATGGCCGGGGCGGAATCCAGTTTGAGACTGACGCAGGAGTTTGTTGGCCTCGAGGTACGGGGATAGTTGCACATTAACCAATTTCTCAGCCATCTTGCTAATGCAGGGGAGAAGCGAGATCGGTCTGTAGTTGGCCATGTCATCAGGGTCCAGTTGTGGTTTTTTAAGAAGAGCCTTGACAACAGCGCTCTTCCAGTTCGGAGGAACGGAGCCTTGCGAAAGAGAGATGTTGATTAGTTCCATGATAGTGGGAGCTATGCTAGGGGACACAGTTTTTAAGAATCTTACAGGGGCTGGGTCGAGGGGAGAGCCGCTTTTCATCGTGGCCAGTGTAGAGGCTACTTCGGTCAGAGATACTGCTCTGAATGTGGACAGCTGAGGGTGTAGGCTGTTACCCATAGGGTTAGTGGCCGACTCTTTGTCCGTGTGGTTGGATGGACTGGTAGGTGGGAGGGAGGCTAGTATCCGGCAATTTTGGAATCGAAGTAGGTAGCCAGTTCCTTACTTCTGTCCGGAGGAGGTGGGTGCGATGAGGGTGGCACTGGTATTTTAAGTAGTTCTTTGGCTATGAGGTAGGATTCCCTCGCCGAGTTGGTGGAATTTTTTATTCTGGCGTCATAGTAGGCGGCTTTGGCAAGTTTCAAGGTGGATTTATAGATTCTTACCGAGCTGCGGTAGGCGTCCTTACTGGCATGGAGCCAGTCCTTTCTCCACAATCTCTCTGCTTTTTTGCACTCTTTGCGGAGAGATCTGAGTTCAGGGGTGTACCAGGGGGCAGAGCCCATTTTCCCGTTTTTTTCCTCACGAGTTTTTATGGGGAGGATGGAGTCAAGGGAGGTGGAAATCCACTCCCTGAACTGATTGTCCGCAGTGGTCGGGTCATCCGGGAGACTGGGGGTTGTTGAGTTTACGGCTCTGGACCAGTCCTCCGCCGAGAGTCTGCCCCATGCCCTATCCCTGGCAAAGGTGGCTGGTTTGTGGGGTTTCCTGAATGCCCCTGGTAAGTGGATAGTGACCAAAAAATGGTCCGTCCACGGGAGTGGAAGAGACTCTTTAATTTGAAGGGGATGGATGTTAGTGAACACTGGATCTAACAAATGCCCCTTATTGTGTGTGGCTTCGGAGTTGGCAAGATGGAGGCCGTAGGCTGCAAGGTCATTGATCAGGTCGGATGCCCCTGTGTCAAGCGGGTCGTCGAAGTGTATGTTTAGGTCTCCTAAAATCGAGAAATTGGAAGTAAGATGGGCAAAGGATGATACGGATTCCAGGAGAGCGACCACAAAGGGGCCAAAATGGCCAGGGGGGGGCATATACCAGTAGGCCAGACAGGGTACTAGTCTGGGCTAACTGGATGGTAAAGAGACAGCTTTCGGAGTCAAGGATTTGAGCATCGCTAACTCTACAAGAGAGGTGATCCCGGTAGATGATAGCTAATCCACCTCCTCTGCCGGTGGTGCGTGGTTGAGACTGGATAAGGAAGCCCGGGGGTAGAGCCATGACTACATCCGAATTCAAATGGTCAGTAATCCACATTTCTGTAAGGAACAGTATATCCAGGTCGTGTTCGGCTATGAGGTGATTGATGAGCAGGGCATGCATGGGTAGCGACCTGCAGTTTAGTGTGGATATTTTAAGGCCCGGGGGTGGGACTGGAGGTTTGGGGAGTTGTAACTGGACTAAGTTGCAGACAATGCAGCTAGTAAAGGGTCCGTTTAGATCGTGTACATAGTTGCAAGTGCTGTCTTTGGTGGGTCTGAGACTAAGAAGGTCTCAACAGGAATAGCTCACCCTTGTGGGAGCTGGGTCCGGCATAGGTTCTGGCCCTAAGCCCGGTCGTGCGCGGACGGGCGCAGACGGGCTTGCCTTAGGCGCGCCTTCGGCGCGCAAACGGCGCTCCCGCTGTGCTCGTAATGCAATATGTGTTGTATTTACGTGACTTACATGTATTGATATTACAAATAACAATGGCTTTTAATTGTTTTTAATAATTAATACTTAAATAAAAGTTATTGTAATTTATAATGGCAATAGCTTAAACTTTTGTAAATAACTTTTGTGAAGATTATGTTCAGTGTATTTTATTGTGACGAAAATCCAAGAACAGAAGTGAAATATTAACATTTTTTTGTGACATTTGTAATAAAGCTTGAAACATTGAGAGGACATATTTGAACCAGTTGTTGTTGAATGGTTGCACAGATTGATGCTGTAGAGGCGGTGAGTGATGTTGTGGTGGCGACGAGTGACGCTGTGGCGTTCAGTGATGCTGTGGTAGCGCACAGTGATGTGTGGTGCCCCTGAGTGGTGATGCTGTGGTAGGGCTGAGTGATGCTGTAGTGATGCGATAGATAGAGTGAGGGCGATCGATAGATAGAATGAGTGCGATAGATAGATAGAGGGAGGGCGATAGATAGATAGAATGAGTGCGATAGATAGAGTGAGGACGATAGAGTGAGGGCGACAGATAGAGTGAGGGTGATAGATAGATAGACAGATAGATAGATAGAGTGAGGGCGACAGATAGACAGATAGAGTGAGGGCGATCGATAGATAGATAGATAGATAGAGTGAGGGCGATAGATAGATAGATAGAGTGAGGGCGATAGATAGATAGAGGGCGATAGATAGATTGAGTATGGGCGATATATAGATAGAAAGATAGAGTGAGGGAGATAGATCGATAGATAGTTGATAGAGTGAGGGTGATAGATAGAGTGAGGGCGATAGATAGATAGAGATAGAGTGAGGGCGACAGATAGATAGAGTGAGGGCGATAGAGTGAGGGAAGTAGAGTGAGGGCGAAAGATAGATAGAGCGAGGGCGATAGATAGAGAGAGTGAGGGCGATAGATAGAGTGAGGGCGATAGATAGAGTGAGGGCGACAGATGGATAGATAGATAGATAGAGTGAGGGCGATAGATAGATAGAGTGAGGGCGATAGATAGATAGATAGATAGATAGATAGATAGATAGATAGATAGATAGATAGATAGATAGATAGATAGATAGATAGATAGATAGATAGATAGAGGGCGACAGTAAACAACCCGTATTCGAGGAATTTACTGTGTGTAATTTTAATTTTGATTCAACGTTTCAATACGTCCCCTCGAGCACCTGTGTTGTGCTACTAATATAAATGAATTTGCAGATGTTAATCACTGTAACCAAACAAAAGGAGGCGGACATGAGGCCTCTGGCTTCAAAGGCACAAAACCTGAGTTCTGATCTTAGTTCCTGCACATAGGCAAAGCGTCTTATCTGACAGTTTTGTGCTATCTGAGCGGGCGGGCACAGTGAGTGCTGAGAACCCGGACTACCAGTGTGCTCATTGTTTTGACTGCCTCTTTACAGTTTTTTTTCTATCCAGCCATGAAGTGAAGGCACCTCAGCAAGTTAACTACACCAGATATTTCTGCGTGCAACAAGAAGTATCTGGGGTCTGATTCCAGTCGGGGCAAGTTAGACGTTTATCCTTTTTCGACCAACAAAGTCAGTTTGAAATGGACAGTAAAATAAATAAAACACACTGCACGCCTTCTGCTATGGGCTCAGAGAAGAGAATGGACAGGGATGGAAGGCCCGGCAGAAGAGATGTTATGTCTGAGGCTTGTGGATGGCTGACGCTTGTGGATGTCTGATGCCTGATGTTTGTGGATGTCTGATGCTTGTGGATGTCTGACGCTTGTGGATGCCTGACGCTTGTGGATGGCTGATGCTTCTGGATGTTTGTGGATGTCTGATGCTTCTGGATGTCTGATGCTTCTGGATGTCTGATGCCTGATGCTTTTGGATATCTGATGCTTGTGGATGTCTGATGCTTGTGGATGTCTGTTGCTTGTGGATGTCTGTTGCTTGCGGATGTGTGACACTTGTGGATGTCTGACGCTTGTGGATGTCTGATATTTGTGAATGCTTGACGCTTGTGCATGCCTGATGCTTGTGGATGCCTGACGCTTGAGGATGCCTGATGCCTTTGGATGTCTGATGCTTGTGGATGCCTGACGTTTGTGGATGTCTGATGCCTGATGTTTGTGGATTGAAGAACTGGGTTTTAGAACCCAGCGGCGCCAGGGGCACGCCCAAAGTCTTCGGGTTCACCTGTCTTAGAATACAGAAACACGGGATACTTCTCGGTGACGTCAAAGATCAAATTTATTGGCTGCAACCAGGAACAGAAGTCTACGAAGTACGACACAAGTAGGTTCGTCAGAGACTGCTCAATCTTCGTAGAGCGAGACATCGTCTTTTATGCTAAAAATCACATTCCGGACAAACACCCACTAGTTACAATTTGTCCAATCATAGGAAAGATTGCAAAAGGTATCGCATGACGACAAACCCACTTTTCAGTTATCCAGCCCACCATCAATTACACGGGAAAGCCCAACATTCTTTCTCGAACAGGCCGGACAAACCCATAATAAAAGATCACAACCCATACCATAAATAGGCCATAAAAGAAGAAACAGAAACAGATGAGAAGTAGGATAAGGGGTGTGTGCGTGTGCAATAAACTCAACAATGTCCTGTTCTTTGATCCTTAATCTCGATCAGCTACCGGGCAAGGTATTGGCTTAACAAGGTCAGCTTCAGGCAAAGAGGTCAGTTCTCTCAGGTCATTCAGAAGTCAGCTAAAGTGTATGTGTACTAAAGACTCGTTCGGCCGTAGTCATCGGCCTATGTGAGGGCAACCACAAAATGGCTGCCATGCACAAAATGGAACTGAGGGGTTCAGAACGAAATCCCTAAATACGTAGTGAATCCATCGGTCTAACATGGCGGGCCACACTCACTAGTTACGGTTCGCTACTGTCAAATTTGTAACAAAACCATGACCTTTATGAAATGGGTTCAGAATTCACGGAACTTCAGACCCGCCTTACATAGGCAATAACGTAAACTCACGTCAATCTGAATCCAGGTCTATATTCATCAGATCTTCAAGATGTTGCTGGAGCATAATCCTATTACTAAGTAACTCTCTCGAGACAGGTCTCCTTGCACATGTAGTAGCACAAAGGCCACATATAGCAGGAGCACACTGTACACAAAGACAGAACAGGAAAAGAATAGCTAAAGCCATCCCAAGGATCATCAGAATCTTCCATCCCCAGGTGGATAACAATTCCCAAAACCATCCCATCCACGACCAATCTCCTTTGTCCACATGTACAGACTCGGAGATCTTATGTAGCTTGGAAATGGCCTGGTACACTGTCGGAGCATTGTCTGGAATGAAAACGCAGCAGCTCGATTGATTCATTTTACATACCCCTCCTCTATCTGCAAGTATGACGTCTAATGCAACTCGATTCTGCAACGTCATAAGACGATCCGATTGGAGCTCAGCAGTCAAATTACTAAGGGTACCAGCAGTCTCAACTATGGTGGACTCGACCACTCTCGTCAATTGCCGTATGTTCCTACTGTTAGCCATAGGTCTCCAAAACGGCAGGAAACCCTCAAGAAAATCTCCCAATTCTTGTCCCACAGTATCTTCCTTACTGAAGACACCTCTAGCCACTCTCGTTCTGTGATAATCTGCGGCTGCAGTATACGTAGGGGGCAACAGAAATGAAACATGACATGTTCCCGAAAAATCAGGGGGCAACCATGTATATGCTCTATCATAGCAGACAAAATACGTACCCTTAGCTGCTAAAAACGGTGGGGAAGTCTGGGACGCAAAAACATACGTCTCAGTACAAACACTCTTCTCTAACTGAGCTCTCGGATTCTTGCCATTACCTTGCAGACAAAAATGACCACGATGGGGTACGATTCAAATTGGGGATGGCCTTTTCCCTCGCTGCTTTTCACTCAGACTAACACCATATCCAGTCACGTTCCATCCAATATAAGCTAGTGACTCATCTTTTGGAATAGTCTCATAGGAATCAATACCTCTAATCATATACACTATTTCCTTCACTAGAGCACTATTACTCGGACTATCTTTCATAGAACGCAGGGGATAGACTTCATGGGCATAAATGAACATCGTCCTATACGCCCACACAGATCTGTTATGGCTAAATGGCAGGACCAAATAAGGAATACCTTTATTCGTATTATGAGGCATAAGCCCACACACCCAGCAATTAGTGGTGTTCACTACTAACTGATGCTGATGCAGAAGTTGCACAAAGGAATTATTAATTAACTCTGATCTTCTAATAGATTCATGTTCAGGCAAAGGATGAAAAGAATGCGAAGAAATAGTAGTAGGAAAAGACATAGGTTGTGTGGTGGGTGCAAACATCACTTGAAAAGAGAAAACAACATATCCCACCAAAAACATTGTCATGTTAAGTAACATTAAAAGACACGTTATCCAAAAACATTTGCCACTCATTAATTTACACATTTTTCTTTTAAAGTTCATTTCTACAACAGTTCTCTCAATCTCAAAAAACTCCATCCTCTAACCGTGCTGTTAGCGGCAGGTGGTTCTCTACACACGGATGTACGTCTGTAAGTCCCAGGGAACGCCCTAGAACAAACCAGAAACGCCAACCTTGTGTCTACATGGCTGAACACTCCAAGGCTTTATACCGCGACCCTACAGCTGAACCCGGATGGCGGTTCGAAAAAGAAAAATAGGTCAAAACAGCTTTTTGGTGGGAGAACGCAGTTTTCAAAAGCAGAAAGGAATTACTTCTTTATCAGTCCATTATTTCTATGTCGTAGATTATAGCGGCCTTTACCAGGCAATGTCTGATCACGAAACAACAACTCAGGCTCAGTGGTGTCTAGTCTTAGAAAAGGAGGAACAGCTGCTTGCAAAATATCGTTGTCCTCATGCTCAGAACTTGTCCCAACCAAACGCGCATCACTGAATGGAACGAACTTTGGCACAGTCTCAGTCTCTGAATCGCCAACACCCTCCTGGACCCACTGGTCATACGGCAGAGGCAAAGAAACCCTCTTACAATGTACGCGGTGGATCCAGTTCTTCTTGCCGTGCACTCACTGCGGTACGCGTCGATAGAAGGACCTGGAATGGTCCAGTCCAACGGGGCTGATCGTTCTTTGTCCGCTGAAAGTTGCGCACCAACACCCACGAGCCAGGGTCAATGGCGTGTCCTGGATCTTCAGATGCTTGTGGAAGTGTATCGTAAACCTCTTGGTGTAAGACACGCAATTTCGCCGTCAAATCATACAAATAGTCAATCAGCACAGGATGTTCAATCTCGCTAAACTTTGTCGGCCTCGGCACTCCCCATACATTAGCCGGGTGACCAAAAATAATTTCATAAGGGCTAAGGCCCACTCGAGAATGCACTGTAGTTCTAGTTGACAAAAGTGCCAATGTCAAAGCATCGGGCCATTGGAGACCAGAACTCGCCTGAATCTTGGCTAACTTCAGCTTCAGAGTGCCATTGTAGCATTTGACTAAACCACCGGATTGGGGGTGATTCTCAGCATGACATTTCTGCTTAATGCCCAAACCTTCACACACTCTCTTCATGATTTGGCCCACAAATTCACTTCCATTATCACTCCACACCATCCTTGGCAATCCATATCTATGGAAGAATTCCTTGAGTAGGGCTTTGGCTGTGGACAAAGCAGTATTATCTTTCAGGGGGTATGCTTCTATCCATCTCGAAAAGGCACAAACAACTACAAGGAAATATTTTAAGTTGTTACATCTTTCCATGTGCATAAAATCCAATTGCAGCACCTCGAACGGATACGTCAGAGGCGCAAAGTGACCAGCTGGAGTTGGGGTTCCCTTGCCAGGATTATACATCAGACAAACCATGCAATTTTTGACCAGATTCTCCGCACACTTAGGAATTCCAGCATTCTGCCATACTGGAGCCAACAACTTACAAATCCCTTTCACACTGATGTGAGCCATTCCATGGGCCATCGTAACCACTGCAAGCACATACGCATCAGGTAACAACCATCGCTGATGTTCCGACAACTCAACCCAGCAACCAGTCGAATTCAATTTTCCCATACTCTCTCTCCACACATTCAATTCTTTCGCCGTAGCTTCAGCCTAAATTGACTTCACACTCTCTATCGTATCTTCACACATTCCTCTATCCGGAACCCATCTTGCTGGACCCGCAACATACATTCGACTCGTCACATCTTTCGCCGCTTCTTTCGCTACTTCATCCGCAAACCCATTACCACGACCAACGTCATCGGTAACCTTCTTATGTGCACTACATTTCACGATCGCAACTTGCGTCGGCAACATAAGTGACTCAAAAAGCTCATTTACCAACTGACCATGCTGGATCTTCGTACCATGAGAAGTAAGAAATCCACGTTCTTTCCACAAGCGTCCAAAGCTATGAGCAACACCAAACGCATACTGGCTATCGGTATACATAGTCACTCGCTTTCCTTTCGACAACACACACGCTCTCGTCAGTGCAATCAACTCTGCTGCTTGAGCCGAATTCTGCGGTATACGTGAAGCTTCAACAATCGTATGCAAAGTCGTAACCGCATAGGCTGCAGTCGTATCGCCATTCGGAAGCTTAAAGCATGAACCATCTACCCATAAGGTACCATCAGACTTCGCAAGAGGAGTATCTTTCAGATCAATTCTACCCTTTGTTTCTTCCTTTATCCTAAGAAAGCAATCATGCTGTTCCGGAACATCCGTCTCTACAGAAATCGGCAACAACATAGCTGGATTCAACGTGTTGCATCGCTTTATATGCACATGACTCGCCAAAAGCGTCAACTCGTAACCTGACAATCGAGCACTAGTCAAGTGCTGTGTTTTAGTCCTGTTTAACAACGTTTCCACTGCATGTGGAACCATCACAATCAACATATTATCCATTACCAAACCAGCAGACTGTCGAATAGAAACAGCTGCTGCCGCTGTAGCTCTCAAACAACTCGGCAACGCTCTAGCTACCAGATCCAAAGTCGATGAGAAATACGCACATGGACGCTGCTTATCGCCAAGCTGCTGTGTCAGGACTGACAATGCACATCCCTCTCTCTCATGGACATAGAGTGTAAAAGGCTTACTGTAGTCGGGGGTACCCAACACCGGAGCTGAACACAATGCATTACGTAATTCAGAAAAACTTTTCTGGCATTCGTCAGACCAAGGTAGAGGATTTGGAGTATCTTTAAGAGTAAGTGCTAACAAAGGTTTCGCAAGTAGAGAAAAGTTCGGAATACATTGCCTACAGTACGAGGTAATACCCAAGAAAGCACGCACTTCTCTCTGTGTGGTTGGCACATTCATTTTCGCAATCGCTTGAATTCGTTCTGGGGTCAACCTTCTTCCCTCCTTTGACAAGAGATGACCTAAGTAGGTCACTTCTTGGTAACAATACGGCAACTTCGAAAGTGACACTTTATGATGGAGGTCAGACAAATGCCGCAACAAAGAAAGAGTAGCTTCTTTACAAGTCTCCTCATCATCAGCAGCAACTAACAAATCATCTACATACTGAATAAGAGCAGCACCATCAGGTAAGACAATCGCATCTAGCTGTGTTTTCAAAGCTTGACTATAGATGGACGGACTTTCACAATAACCTTGAGGAGCGCGCTTAAACCGAAAGCTTCGGCCTCCTACAGAGAAGTCAAAAATATCTCTACTCTCCTCGGCAATCGGGATACTGAAGAAAGCATTCTTCAGATCTAACACCGAAACCAGGTATCTGAGGTAGGAATCATAGTCAGCAAAGCAGTAATATCTATCACAACCGGAAACTGTGGCACAACAATTTTGTTTACTTCTCGAAGATCGATCAAAAACCTATACACAGCCAGTTGAGAAGAATCTGTACGCTTCAGAACAGGCAAAACCGGACTATTGCACACATTACCTCTCGTCTCTTCTATCACACCTTTCTCAATCAGATCATAGACGATCGCTAAAAGTGCTCTTTCACCGTCACTAGAAATCCTGTATTGGGAATACGTGGCAATCTAGCATTCACTTTCAGCGTCACAACGTATGGTGGAATCTCCAAAAGACCCACGTCATTAGGACCAGTAGCCCAAAGAGTATCAGGGAGAGAACGCAATTCCAATGGAAGCCGATCTTTAGACAAATACATCGGAGAGACCACTCCCTTACACAATGTAAGCTGTACTCCCGAAGGAGAACAATGCAATGTCGCATACAATCTCTTCAACAAATCCAATCCCAACAAATTCTCGCCACAACCTGTCGTCAGAATGAGGGGTGCTTCTAATTCACAAGGTCCAACAGAAAGAGACAAAGGAATAGAAACTGGATTACGAACCGGGGCGCCAGAAAAACCTACTGAAACATTCGTCAAGCCAGACAAAGGTGCGCCAGGGAGTTTAGAGTGTATGATAGAACTCTTCGCCGCACCAGTATCCAACAGAAAAGGCTCTGACACACCTGATGTAATCACTTCAACATAAGGTCCACTCTGATCTACTGGAACTGACACTACTCCCTCTCTTTGTCTTTGGCTGTCCTAGCAATCGTTACCGTCAGCATTCTCACTCTCAACATAGTAATCATCAGCATAATATTGAGTCGACTGACCAGACGCAACATTCTGTTGATCAAAACAATTAATCGTATTCTGTGGAGGAAAGGATCGTGCATTCTGGGGGAACACACCACGTCCTCTACCTCTAGGATCTTGCTGAACAGCTCGGCCTCTCACACCAGAAGAACCATTCGTATGCTGCAACAGAACCGGACAACTACTCTTGAAGTGCCCTTCTTCTTTACAATATGCACACTGATTAGGGCCTACAGGAACACGCTGCTGAAAAGATTCAGACCTTTGTGATCCTCTCTGAAATTGCTGAGGTTGCTGAAACTCACGCTGATTATAACGAGGCGGGTACACCTGTTGCAAAAGAACCTTCGTCTTTAAATCTTTAGTCTTTTTCTCTGCTTTCTCTTTCTCATCCTTATCTCTATTCTCGTAATATTGTGCAGTAGCCAATATCTGGGCCGACGAAGAAACAGCCTATGAACTCTCTGAATCCTTCAACTTATTACCCAACTCGGGAAGCAAATTATGAACAAACTTATCCACGAACAACCTTTGGCCACCTTCCGTACTCATATCTTGGCCACTGTGATCTATAAAAGTCTCTTCAAACCTAGTGAAGAAATCAGACACAGTTTCATCTTTCTTCTGCTTGCATGCAGACAACTTATCCCAATTCACTAGCATAGCAGGCATTAAAGTCTTCATATAATTAATAATCCTACCGGGGAGTTCCGCAACTAAAGCCTCAGGTTTAGCTCCTCCACCTTGAAGACCATCCGCAACAGTAATATTAGCCCATGTGTCACCTAACTCTTGCGCATGAACCACATGACGAATCTTTCCCCACAAAGGTTGAGGAACCACATTACCAAACAACATGTCTATATCATTCCTTGTAGTACCCTGCAGGATTCTTGCGGGGGTCAAGTAGAGTCTGCTTAAGGGCCAAAACTTCAGCTCTCTTCCACGGAACATGTACCCACACATGCTGAAAATGAGCAGGTACACCAGCAATACCCGCATTAGCATTAGCCTGAACTGCCTCTTTCCATACCGGAGGAACTTCTATCATAGGGTACTGTCTCGCTTTTCTCCTAACAGAAGGATCAGGCTCAAACAACGACTGGGAAGGAAACTCGCCCCTAAACGCAAGCAACGTTGCGACTGCTTTCTCATCATCGGAACCCACTATCGTTCCTTTCGCAAACTCGGACTGTACATCAAGCAATTCCAATGGGGTCTGACCCAACTCACTATCTTCCCAATCCTTGCGGAGGAAAGTACACATTATATCGAAGACGTACCTTTGCTTCGGTGCTTCCCATTGACGGAAGACATCCATAACCAAACCCAAATCATATCTCAAAGAATTAGTAACCCATTTTTGAGCCAAATGATCCAACACTGCCCGCTCTTCGGGACCAGGAAACTGGCTACGTAATGGCTTACGCACCGAAACAGGGGTCACATTCAATGACCTAAAGAAAGGAGACAAAAGACCAGTAACAGTATCAGTCATTCTCTGCCGAACAGAAGGAGAAGTTGTCAGAAGGACAGGAGACAAAGAAGACTGAGATGAAACAAATGTAGGAGTAGTAACAAAAGAAGTAGCAAGTACAGGAGAAAAAGTCATAGGAATTTGAGGCGGAACTGATAGCAAAGTCGGCGGCCCTAGAGAATGCTGCGCCAGAGGAGAAGGAACCAGCTGAAGAGGAGCTGGCGGCTGAGCGACAACAGGAGGCTGAACAGCTTGATGTTGCGGAGGTGCCGTAGCACTCTGCACATAAGGGGGTGGTGAACTCAACAAATGTGACATCATAGGATCCTTTTCAGGGTCCTTCGTTGCACCTTGTAAAAGAGGTGACAAAGCTGGATAGCATTTATCGATGGCCATTTTATGTTGCCTGTGCAACTCTTCACTCACTCGATCTTCTTCATTATCTTTAAACTGCCTAGCTGCTTGCATTTTCGATATACCCTTCTCTCTTTTATCTTTTTTCGCTTGTTTAATTGCTTTCTGTTTGGCTTCCTTACGCCAGAGGCGGAAAGAGTCTAACATTGCTGGCCAGGCTTTCTTCTTAAATAGTTTAACTTCCAAATTATCTAAAATCTCGGTGTCATAGCTACCATGTTGGGGCCATTTTAAGACACCGTCTTTCCTAGTGTATCGGACCTACAGTTCATTATACGTAATGGGGCCCACGCCATGTTTAGAATAGAGCTCATAAGTCGGAGTGCCAACCGGAGGTATCGGACACGAGTCCTCCAATCGGGAATCCCTGTTTTAACTACAACAAAATATCTTTCCAAGTTTGCTAAGACCAGGCATCTTCGCTCACTAATCTAGCTTCAAATATATGAGTCCCTCGGCTTTGGCACTTGCAAGTACCAAATCAAAACTAAGGAACCAAGACTAAGGACTGGGAGCGACCCACTTATACTTAACTGAAGTATAGATCACGTCACCCAGAAGACCCGGCTATCGTCTCGCTGTACAAATCGTCATGAAGGGTCCAAGACAGGGTGACAGTCAGGGCAGCAGTCCTTCGTAGCCATCGGAAAGCGGGAAGCCTCGCAGCAAAAACCTTCAGTCCACGTTCGACATGCAGGGGTCGATGGAGTGGGGGCCCTCTTCCAGAATTTCCTCACAAAGCTCCTCACGATCTTCAGGCTTGGACCGGTACCACTGAAGTCGCCCCACGTTGGGCGCCAACTGAAGAACCGGGTTTTAGAACCCAGCGGCACCAGGGGCACGCACAAAGTCTTCGGGTTCACCAGTCTTAGAATACAGAGACACAGGATACTTCTCGGTGACGTCAAAGATCAAATTTATTGGCTGCATCCAGGAACAGAGGTCTACGAAGTACGACACAAGTAGGTTCGTCAGAGACTGCTCAATCTTCGTAGAGCGAGACATCATCTTTTATGCTAAAAATCACATTCCGGACAAACACCCACTAGTTACAATTTGTCCAATCATAGGTAACATTGCAAAAGGTATCGCATGACGACAAACCCACTTCTCAGTTGTCTAGCCCACCATCAATTACACGGGAAAGCCCAACATTCTTTCTCAAACAGGCCGGACAAACCCATAATAAAAGACCACAACCCATACCATAAATAGGCCATAAAAGAAAGAACAGAAACAGATGAGATGTAGGATAAGGGGTGTGTGCGTGTGTGCAATAAACTCAACAATGTCCTCTTCTTTGATCCTTAATCTCGATCAGCTACCGGGCAAGGAACTGGCTTAACAAGGTCAGCTTCAGGCAAAGAGGTCAGTTCGCTCAGGTCATTCAGAAGTCAGCTAAAGTGTATGTGTACTAAAGACTCATTCGGCCGTAGACATCGGCCTATGTGAGGGCAACCACAAAATGGCTGCCATGCATAAAATGGAACTCAGGGGTTCAGAACGAAATCCATAAATACGTAGTGAATCCATCGGTTTAACATGGCGAAATCACTCGTACTTGCCGCACTCACTAGTTACGGTTCGCTACTATCAAATTCGTAACGAAACCATGACCTTTATGAAACGCGTTCAGAATTCACGGAACCTCAGGATGTCTGACGCTTGTGGATGTCTGACACTTGTGGATGCCTGACGCTTGTGGATGCCTGATGCCTGATGCTGGTGGATATCTGATGTTTGTGGATGTCTAATGTTTGTGGATGTCTGATGCTTGTGCATGCCTGATGCTTGTGGATGTCTGTTGCTAGTTGATGCCTGATGCTTGTGGATGTCTGACACTTGTGGATGTCTGACGCTTGTGGATGTCTGATGTTTGTGTATGCTTGAAGCTTCTGCATGCCTGACGCTTGTGCATACCTGACGCTTGAGGATGCCTGACGCTTGTGGATGCCTGATGCTTGTGGATGTCTGATGCTGGTGGATGTCTGATGCTTGTGGATGTCTGATGCTTGTGGATGTCTGTTGCTTGTGGATGTTTGATGCTTGTGGATGCTGGATGCTTTTGGATGCCTGACGCTTGTGGGTGTCTGGTGCTTGTGGATGTCTGTTGCTTTTGGATGTCTGATGCTTGTGGATGTCTGATGCTTGTGGATGCCTTATGCTTTTGGACGCCTGATGCTTGTGGATGTCTGATGCTCCTGGTTGTCTGATGCTCCTAGTTGTCTGATGTCTGATGCTTGTGGATGTCTGTTGCTTGTGTGACACTTGTGGATATCTGACGCTTGTGGATGTCCGACTTTTGTGAATGCTTGATGCCTTTGGATGTCTAATGCTTGTGGATGCCTGATGTTTGTGGATGTCTGATGCCTGATGTTTGTGGATGTCTGACGCTTGTGGATGTCTGACGCTTGTGGATGCCTGACGCTTGTGGATGCCTGATGCTTGTGGATGTCTGATGCCTGACGCTTGTGGATGTCTGACGCTTGTGGATGTCTGATGCTTGTGGATGTCTGACGCTTGTGGATGTCTGATGCCTGATGCTTGTGGATGTCTGATGTTTGTGGATGTCTGATGCTGGTGGATGTCTGATGCTTGTGGATGTCTGATGCTTGTGGATGTCTGTTGCCAGTTGATGCCTGATGCTTGTGGATGTCTGACACTTGTGGATGTCTGACGCTTGTGGATGTCTGATGTTTGTGAATGCTTGAAGCTTTTGCATGCCTGACGCTTGTGCATACCTGACGCTTGAGGATGCCTGATGCTTGTGGATGTCTGATGCTTGTGGATGTCTGATTCTTGTGGATGTCTGATGCTTTTGGATGTCTGTTTCTTGTGGATGTTTGATGCTTGTGGATGCTTGATGCTTTTGAATGCCTGACGCTTGTGGGTGTCTGATGCTTGTGGATGTCTGTTGCTAGTGGATGTCGGATGCTTGTGGATGTCTGATGCTTGTGGATGCCTGATGCTTGTGGACCCCTGATGCTCCTGGTTGTCTGATGCTCCTGGTTGTCTGATGTCTGATGCTTGTGGATGCCGGATGCTTGTGTATTTCTGATGCTTGAGGACGTCTGATGCTTGTGGATGTCTGTTGCTTGTGGATGTGTGACACTTGTGGATATCTGACGCTTGTGGATGTCTGACTTTTGTGAATGCTTGATGCCTTTGGATGTCTAATGCTTGTGGATGCCTGATGTTTGTGGATGTCTGATGCCTGATGTTTGTGGATGTCTGACGCTTGTGGATGTCTGACACTTGAGGATGTCTGACGCTTGTGGATGCCTGATGGTTGTGGATGCCTGACGCTTGTGGATGTCTTATGCCTGACGCTTGTGGATGTCTGATGCTTGTGGATGTCTGATGTTTGTGAATGCTTGAAGCTTTTGCATGCCTGACGCTTGTGCATACCTGACGCTTGAGGATGCCTGACGCTTGTGGATGCCTGATGCTTGTGGATGTCTGATGCTTGTGGATGTCTGATGCTTGTGGATGTCTGATGCTTGTGGATGTCTGTTGCTTGTGGATGTTTGATGCTTGTGGATGCTTGATGCGTTTGGATGCCTGGCGCTTGTGGGTGTCTGATGCTTGTGGATGTCTGTTGCTTTTGGATGTCTGATGCTTGTGGATGTCTGATGCTTGTGGATGCCTGATGCTTTTGGACGCCTGATACTTGTGGATGTCTGATGCTCCTGGTTGTCTGATGCTCCTGGTTGTCTGATGTCTGATGCTTGTGGATGCCTGATGCTTGTGTATGTCTGATGCTTGAGGACATCTGATGCTTGTGGATGTCTGTTGCTTGTGGATGTGTGACACTTGTGGATATCTGACGCTTGTGGATGTCTGACTTTTGTGAATGCTTGATGCCTTTGAATGTCTAATGCTTGTGGATGCCTGATGTTTGTGGATGTCTGATGCCTGATGTTTGTGGATGTCTGATGCTTGTGGATGTCTGACGCTTGTGGATGCCTGACGCTTGTGGATGCCTGATGCTTGTGGATGTCTGATGCCTGACGCTTGTGGATGTCTGACGCTTGTGGATGTCTGATGCTGGTGGATGTCTGATGCTTGTGGGTGTCTGATGCTTGTGGATGTCTGTTGCTTGTGGATGTCTGTTGCTTGTTGATGTCTGACGCTTGTGGATGTCTGACGCTTGTGGATGTCTGACGCTTGTGGATGTCTGATGCTTGTGGATGTCTGATGCTTGTGGATGTCTGATGCTTGTGGATGTCTGTTACTTGTGGATGTCTGTTGCTTGTTGATGCCTGATGCTTGTGGATGTCTGATGCTTGTGGATGTCTGATGCTTGTGGATGTCTGACGCTTGTGGATGTCTGATGCCTGATGCTTGTGGATGTCTGATGTTTGTGGATGTCTGATGCTGGTGGATTCTGATGCTTTTGGATGTCTGTTGCTTGTGGATGTCTGTTGCTTGTTGATGTCTGATGCTTGTGGATGTCTGATGCTTGTGGATGTCTGGTACTTGTGGATGTCTGTTGCTTGTTGATGCCTGATGCTTGTGGATGCTTGTGGATGTCTGACGCTTGTGGATGTCTGACGCTTGTGGACGTCTGATGTTTGTGAATGCTTGAAGCTTGTGCATGCCTTACGCTTGTTCATGCCTTACGCTAGTGCATACCTGACGCTTGTGGATGCCTGACACTTGTGGATGCCTGACGCTTGTGGATGCCTGATGCCTTTGGATGTCTGATGCCTTTGGATGTCTGATGCGTGTGGATGTCTGACGCTTGTGGATGTCTGATGCCTGATGTTTGTGGATGTCTGACGCTTGTGGATGTCTGACCCTTGTGGATGTCTGACGCTTGTGGATGTCTGAAGTTCGTGGGTGTCTGATGCTTGTGGATGTCTGTTGCTTGTGGATGTTTGATGCTTGTGGATGCTTGATGCTTTTGGATGTCTGTTGCGTGTGGATGTCTGACGCTTGTGGATGTCTGTTGCTTGTGGATGTCTGATGCTTGTGGATGTCTGATGCTTGTGGATATCTGATGCTTGTGGATGCCTGATGCTTGTGGACGCCTGATGCTTGTGGATGTCTGATGCTCCTGGTGGTCTGATGCTTGTGGAGGCCTGATGCTTGTGTATTTCTGATGCTTGTGGATGCCTGATGCTTGTGTATGTCTGATGCTTGTGGACGTCTGATGCTTCTGGATGTTTGTGGATGCCTGATGCTTCTGGATGTCTGATGCTTCTGGATGTCTGATGCCTGATGCTTGCGGATATCTGATGCTTGTGTATGTCTGATGCTTGTGTATGTCTGATGCTTGTGGACGTCTGATGCTTCTGGATGTTTGTGGATGTCTGATGCTTCTGGATGTCTGATGCTTCTGGATGTCTGATGCCTGATGCTTGTGGACGTCTGTTGCTTGTGGATGTCTGCTGCTTGTGGATGTCTGTTGCTTGTTGATGCCTGATACTTGTGGGTGCTTGTGGATGTCTGACGCTTGTGGATGTCTGATGTTTGTGAATGCTTGAAGCTTGTGCATGCCTGACACTTGACACAAAAGGGGACTAGAGAACCGAAACCGGGGCGTGGGAAAGTCACCCTAGATATCGTTGCCTCTAATAACATGCGTCACATTAAATGGGGTAGATTCATTGAGAACCCTGAGAAGTTGGAGGTCCTTATAAATATGGTTGTTGAAGAAGTGGCTAATTTAAACAATTGATCTTCAGGAAGATTATAAAACCAGATAAGGGAAACAAAAGACAACGCAAAGTGGGGTGGTATAACAATGCTTGTAAATTATCCTGTCAAAACCTGAGCACAGAAATAAGATGTAGGAATCCCTTAGGTGTGAGAAAGGCAAGACAGACATATAGGCAAGCTCAGAAAGTTGCAAAAAAACAGTGGGATGAGGATCAGTGGCGTGATCTGAAATCAGCCTGTGAAGCAAAGGACTCAAAACAATTTTGGGCCATTGTTAAGTGGGATAGAGGAGGTGTAGCTGAACCCCCCCAACACAATGTTGCCAAACAACAATGGGTAGATTTTTTCAGACCCCAATACGCTCGTAACCCAGCTGAAGAAGAGTGTCCTCTACCCCCAACTATTTTTTATCAAAGTCAGTTTTTCACAACTAAAGATGTCAGTTTAGCGTTAGACTGTGTGACTGGGGGAAGTGCTCCAGGCATGGATGGCATCCCAGCTGCCGTGTTTTTAAGTGATAGATCGTCTTGGTGCCAGTACTTTGAGTGTTTAGCTAACTCTCTGGCTATGGGTGCGCCAATCCCATCTTCATGGAAAGGCGCTGAAAAAATTCCGGTTTTTAAAAAGGGTGACAAATCTCTACCCACTAATTATAGACCTATCAGTCTTATAGACTCAGCCCAAAAACGCATAGGTCGTTTAGTGCAAAATAAATTGCAAATATGGATAGAAGAACACAATATTTTGTCCCCATATCAAGCTGGCTTTTGACCATGTATTAGTTCAATTGACCAGGTCTTTTACTTCATAGCACTTTACTGGAGGAATGTGGCCTTAACCAATGGGACACTTTACGCGGTCTTTGTAGACCTGAAATCGGCTTTCGATTTAGTCCCCCGTTCCAAACTTTGAAGGGTTCTCGCTGAAGCAGGGATGTCCCCGGAACTATTGACTCTACTTGTCCGCCTGTATGAGAACAACTACACCAGAATCAGATGGGGGGCACAGGGTGAGGTGACCAACTCATTCCCTGTCGAGCGTGGTGTTCGGCAGGGGTGTGTTCTGGCACCCACGCTGTTTTCATTATACATCAACGGCATAGTGGATCATCTTAGCAGTTCCCCCACTGATGCTCTCGTTTTAGCTGGGGCCCACGTGCCTGTTCTCATGTTCGCGGACGACACGTTGATTGTTTCCCGGACCCCGAGTGGGCTCTAGAACGCTGTGAATGCCTTTGGAGAATTTTGTCAACTGCGTGGACTTGAGATAAACACCTCAAAAACCAAGTTCATGTCCCTGAATCAGCGGAAAACATTCAAAGGTACAATTATTTTAATAGAACTCCACTAGAGCAGGTAGAGGCATTTACATATTTAGGAATATCTCTCCAGAGTAACATGAGCTGGAAAAGTCATATTGACATGGCTGTTCTAAAATTCCATCAGCTTGCGGGTGCCTTAGCCATCAAGCATAAAGCTTCTTTTACCAAGCCAATTACACCTGCCTTAGAGATCTACAATATGAAGGTTATAAGCGCCTCTTTGTATGGTTCAGAACTATGGGGATTTAATTAATTGAACCAACTAACAAAGGCGGAGAATACATTTCTACGCTGTTTAGTCGGGGTCCCCCAAAGTACTCCCACTGTTCCGCTTTTATATGATCTTGGCAGGAAAAAAATTGAGGATATAGCATGGTTATGGCCTCTATTATATTGGAGACGTATCTGGACAACCCCAGAACTAGCTCACTATGCCCTTGCATTAAAGGATATTATCAGGGCAGATCGTTTTCATTCTATCCCATGGCTTAAAGAGATAAGGGGTTTATTATCAAAGCTGGAACTTGACCACCTCTGGGAAGACTTAGACGTCTAAGGTTCCCATCAAAAATAAATCTAAAAAAAAAAGTATTGGGAAATGATTTGGATGTCCGCCCATAGTACCTGTGTAAACACTAATTTAACTGGACGTTTCCTTGAATTTAAATCTTGTCCACTCTGTGAGGCTTATTGGGATAATATAGAGGGTCCGTTTGACCGAAAACTGTATTTCCAGTTTAGAACTGGGACTCTTCCTGTAAAAGCTTTTAGCTATAAATGGTCAGCAACCCGGGATGATAAATGTCACAACTGTAAAGATCTGACTGAGAACATAGCCCATATGTTGTTTGTATGTCCCCTTTATACAAGCCCTTGTCGTAGGTGGCTAAAACCAACGTGTATTAACTTGGGCACCCGGAGGTATATTGAGGCTCTAAGGATATTAGAGTCAGATTGTTCACCCTGTATAGCGATTGCTGTTGCTAAATTTTTAAGGTGGGCTTGGATTATACGCACTTGCACTTTACAGTCCCTAGAAGCTAGCTAAAGAACTCTAAGACATCTAAAAACGCAAGAATGATCTTCATTTTATGCATAATTTTAGTTGTTTAAAATACTCTTTTAAAATGTTTAATTCTGTAAATGACAGCAATTAAGATTTAATATACTTTTAAACATTGAATTTTGCTATGTAATATTTATAGTGTTTGTGATGGGATGTATACCCTGCTTTTATGACATGCTGTCGAATAAAGCTTTGAAAATTGAATTGAACTCTGTCATTATGCCAGCTTTTACACTTCCTTTGCAAAATCTTTGAAAGCTCAAAATTCATTAAGTTGTAAAGGTTTCCTGCAAACAAATTAAATTGCAAAAGCTAAGAAGTGAGACATCTACCACCTTTGCCTCTGCTTCCCAGCAATGTTCCACAAGAGCAATTTCTACCACAGTAGTTTTAGGTCTGTAAACCGCAGTACAAGTACAAGTGCTGATCCTAGAACCTTACTCTTAGGGTAGTCTTTTCACTGTTCAGTTTGTCAATAAAATACAGTGCAGATAATGTTTCTGCCAAATATGGCGCAATTGGTTTTACGGTCATCTTAGGCTACTGCCGAGCACAGGCTAGTGGGGACAGGAGAGTAAAATGAATTGCACAAACGTGGGACGTCAGTTAATTTAATGATCCAGAAAAATACAATGTACTTGTTAAAGCTGCAGAATATCTTAAGCGTTCAGCAAAAAATGCCTCATCCCAGGCCCAATCAGAAAGGCAGAGACTGCTAGCAGGGACTGGCAAAGACAATAGGTCTGCCTGTTTTAATTTACGCATATGTTTTAGTTATGTGATACGTCTAGATACAACAGACAGCTCAAAGGAGCATTCAAATACAGCGCAAGTGGCACGTTTGATGCACAAGATTTTAGTTAACAGGTTTAAAGCTATGCACCAAATTACATAGCAAAACCAAAGGAAATGATGGACGGAGCGTTAACAATACAAGCACTCACCCCCAGTCAACTGATCTGGCTTTAATCCATCACCGTTCTTTAGCCCACTCTGCCACCCCAGTTTAGACATGGCCATATGCAAATCAGTCTGAACCTGTGCCTCATGGGAACAGTCCAGCCCGAACTGCCAAGCCATGCCTTTCCTGGACCGGAAACAAGCTGCAGAGGACCGGTTTCTGGAATTTCAGCTTCTTCAGCCCGGCTTGCTTGTATCCAGTGGCAAAGTGAGCAAGGGACTCACGTCTGAACATGCCCTGCCAACTTATGGCGAACAAAGAAAAACCAAAGGAAATGATGGACGGAGCGTTGACAATATAAGCACTCACCCCAGTGAACTGATCTGGGTTTAATCCATCACAGTTCTTTAGCCCACTCTGCCACCCCAGTTCAGACAAGGCAATATGTAAATCAGTCTGACCCTGTGCCTCATGGGAACAGTCCAGCCCGAACTGCCAAGCCATGCTGTCCCTGGACCGGAAACAAGCTACAGAGGACTGGTTTCTGGCATTCCAGCCGTCTTCAGCCCGGCTTGCTTGAATCCAGTGGCAAAGTGAGCAAGGGACTCATGTCTGCAGCCTATTGATCCACCTGTGCCGGAAGTCCCAGCCCATTGAGCCTAATTGATGGGCCCACTTGCTCCATTTCAGATCTGACCCCACTCCACCCTCTCTTCCCTTGACCTCCCCAAACACCCCCCCCTTTTTCATATGGGGTTTTTGTAATTGACTTGATGAAGAAACACAGCACGAAGATAGAATAGGGTTAGTAGGGATGGACAAGGATCAAGAATAGGGTGCGGTTCCCTGTCTAAGGTACCTATGACAGATTAGACAGGGAACAGGACAAAAAGGACCGTGGTCCGAGAGCAAGAACGACCTCGCCCTGCAACGTGGAATCTGGATCAGAGCTAGACGCCTAGCTCCACCGCCGGTGCTCAACAGCGCCAACAAAAGAAGAGAACAATGGGAGCCTACCAGTGATGGCTCGCTGTAAAAGACACTGGAAAGAAGAAAACAATGGGAACATACCAGTGATGGCTCGCTGTAAAAGACACTGGAAAGAAGAGAACAATGGGAGCCTACCAGTGATGGCTTGCTGTAAAAGACACTGGAAAGAAGAGAACAATGGGAGCCTACCAGTGATGGCTCGCTGTAAAAGACACTGGAAAGAAGAGAACAATGGGAGCCTACCAGTGATGGCTCGCTGTAAAAGACACTAGAAAGAAGAGAACAATGGGAGCCTACCAGTGATCGCTCGCTGTAAAAGACACTGGAAAGAAGAGAACAATGGGAGCCTATCAGTGATGGCTCGCTGTAAAAGACACTGGAAAGAAGAGCCTTTGAACATTATCACTCCCTGACCATCACTTTTATCAGGTTGAATTTCTCTCCCAATCACCTCGTATAGATTATGCCCTAATTGGACAAGAAAAAGATTTTCTTTTGAAACCTTACATCGGTCGCTTTCACTGTGTATAAATAAGTAACGAAGAAATATGGAAGAAAGCGTAAACTGTGTATAATGATAATTGTAGAACACCAGTTGTCCTCATGAACATGCTTATTAGTTTAGATCCTCATGGAGTCTAGACCTCAAATAATGCACTTAATGGTCCTTATCCTATCAGAACAAATTGTATGATAACATTTTTGTATTAGAACGAAATGACTGCATCTTCTAAGACTTATGCTCATCTCCAGGTCTAAACGTATGGTACGACAAATGTCATTTTGTATGCACTGTCTCCCCGTTTGTTACATTGACTACATAGGTCATTGACGATACTGTTTGTACTGATAGCAGAATTGTTTTCATCTGCCCATAAAACAAATAGGCCACCAAAGACCGCAATGGACAGCCCAACTGCATACTTAGCTTTTGTGTATAATAATGTCAACCTGTACATCATCACAACAGATATGAACAGAAATGAACTAACTTAGTATAAAAACTGGGGACTGTGGAAATCGATAAACCTTAAGTATACATAAGCGGCGTTCATTTATGTTCGCCACAGTCACTGTTGAGAGCAGAGTGAAGATCGTAAAACATTGTCTGCATCATCTTGCGTAACAAGGGCCTCTACGTGCGCGTAAGCAACAACCATTTTAGATATCACAGCCATTTTCATTCCCTGCTAGTCACCTGTGATTCACCCTGACCTCACAATCACCCCTAGCACCCTGACTAAGCCTGAACACACGTACTAGGGTCGTAAAAACCTTGTCAGCCTGACAATGCCCCGGAGTCACTTCCCGTGCCAAACCCACTTGTCCTTTCATCCTCCATGCACAGGCAAGCCCCCTTTAATAACCCCCTTCCCTGCACCTGGCCACTCAGTCCGGTCCCAGGCACTAACCGAGCCCTGTGGACATTGTTTATTGCCTACACACGGCAGGGCTTGTTTCACCAAGAAAGGGGCCTGACTTAATCAATAACCAAAAAACCCTTAGATCTGACCGATCCCACGTGTTTTAAGATACTGTCGGAATGTCCAGGTGCGAGATAGCGATCATCTGTTACATCTAAGTGGGGGGACATTTGTTGCTGGATTTGTGTGGGAACTAGCTTGAGGCGGGGACTCCAAGGATGTTTGACCATGCAATAAACTGACGAAAGAAATGTATAAAAGGCCATGCCACAGAGATGCAGTTAGAGCACCTCCTGACGATAGCCCTGGTGTCTGATGTGATGTGTTCTCCTCCTGGAGTAATAAACCTGTTCTTCGCTTTTCCACTTGCCAGTGCCTGCCTCGCTATTTTGATAGCTAATATTAAGGTAAATTAGAGGTGGTTTGCACCAAGTGGCATCAAAAGTCTTGGGAGTCACAGCTGCTTTTTACACAACCACTCACACACACAGTCACACATCCATACAAACACTCTGCCACTCAGCCCCCCTCCTGGGCCGATTTTGGCCCTAGGGGACCCCATCCTCTAGGGCCCAGCCTTAACTGAATGGGGATGGAGGCCACGTGGCCCCCTCCCCAGGTCAATTTCGGCATTCCCATCCAACCGAGCCCAGGCATAAATATATACATTTTTAATGGGGGCGAGGGTCTTCACGGCCCCCCTCCCTGGGCCAATTTAGGCCCCGGGGACCCCATTCCCCAGCCATAAACAAATGGGGAAGGTGGGCTGCAGGACCCTTTCCCCGGACCAATTATTGGCACGATCTCCCCATCCCCCTGGGCCTGGCCATTTCACCTTGGTGCCCTGGGCACACAGTGTGCCTAATGGGGATCGCGAGGGGTACCTCAAGGCCCCCGCGTTCCAGGCTGGCTCGTGGCTTCCTGCTGTATGAACAAGCGCTGGAGCCCCCACTTTTTTTGCCATATTTGCTATAAATTCGCAACACATTTAAAATAAATGCTTTTTTACCCTGCAGGGTCCCTCTGGGACCCCAAGACCAAGGCTTGGAGGTCAGGGTATCCCTACCCAGACCCCTTTTCTTTTTCTTTTTTTTACTTTTTTGGGGGGACACTTGGCAGAAGCAGAGTCCCAAGATGGCTGTTAACACTTCCTGGTTGAAGTGTTGGCAGCCCCAATCAGTTATGCCGTTCTCTGCACAAGCTCGTTATTATTCGTGAATTAGCCAGCAATCAGAGATATCTAAATTTGGTTTCCTTAAATTTCTCAACAACAACTGAATGGATTTACAACAAATAATAGCAGTTCGGGCTGCGGCCCTGTCTAAAGAGTTCAGGGGAATTAGCATGTTATGTTATGTTATGTTATGTTATAATGCGTTTATATAGCACACGGCTACTCGAAAAGAGTGTCCCGGCGCTTTCCACATGCAGCTCAGAGTAAAAATAACACAACAGAGCAGAAACAGAATCAGAAACAAAGAAGAGAACAGAAAAAAAGGCCTAAAGGTTAAAAAGCCAGGTCTTCAGGCTCTTCCTGAACTGGAGCAGATTGGCGGTGCTGCGGAGCGTCAGCGGAAGCGAATTCCACAGCTGGGGAGCTTTACAGCTGAAAGAGCGCCCCCCAGCGCGGGCCTTCCTCACCCGCGGCACCACCGCAGTAAAAAGGGATTCAGACCGCAGGGAACGGGCTGGACGATAGAAGGCCAATCTCCGCCGCAGATATCCGGCACCTGAGCCAAACATGGAAGCATGGAAAAGGCACCTTTGTTGACCTCCTTATTTCTCAGCCCCTACTTGACCGATCTCCCTGAAACTTTCCATGCACAACAAGACTCACCGTGACCCTTCGTTGGAAAGTCTTGTGACGAGTCGTCAAACAGCGCCAAAGATACAGGCAACTTTAGTGAATCACATGTACCCAGTAGTCCAGTGCAGACGCGTTTCGGGCCTCGAGCTCTTTGTCAGAGGCATCCTGCATGAAAACTGCAACATTACCACAGGAATAATCCCCTCTTTTATGTCAATCATATCATATGTATATATATAGTCACTCAATGATCGATATGTAAAAATGCGGGCTTGTTAGTGAGGCCAGTGGCGATGAGGAAGGGTGAAGATGGTCCTAGTGGGACGTCCCCTAGACTTCTAGATCGAAGTAAATTGATCTAGAGTTCCTCATGTACCGGCATGTGTCCAAATTCATGCTTAAAATGAGACCAGCCTCCTCGTTACATATTTCTCAAGCTGGAATCATCAAGATGTGTTGAAAATCAAAAGTGGTACTCTTATCCAAAATGTATTGATACATTTTTATTTTAATTTTGTAGAAAAAGAATACAAAAAGACATTCGCACTTTTGACTGTAAATCTGCCTTCCAGCTGTATGTTTAGCTCAATAAATAAACATTAATAAAATAAAATTTACATATAGTCAGGCAGCTGAGATTCCAAGAGGATGCAGGCGTGTGTTTTGTAATGAAAGTGCAGTGCAGTGCAAAAAGGAATTCACATTATCAATTTCTGAAACCGCAATTGTTTGTTTTACGGTAACAGTTGCAGCACCTTTTGGCCTACCATCGGAACATTATTGTAGACAATATTGAGGCTCTGCAAGATGTTAAAAAAGAGGAAATACATATTTGAACCTATAGGGCTCCATCTGAGATCAGGAATGAACCTGCACCATGCAGCAGCATGTTACTGGCAGTTATGAACTACATGAAGAGAGGAAGGTGTCTCCTGATGATGCTCTGCAGAGGTGTCAGAAGGTCTTGGAGAAAAAGTTGGGTGCATGATCTGTAAAGTGCTGGAATTCATCTGTTCCTGCAACAAGCACGGTGGCGGGGAAGGATCGGGGGCGCTCGGGGTCCTGGAATCAGAGAGAAGAGAAGTGCATTAGAATGAGGGCATTCAGACGTGGGAGAATACAAGACCTTATCATAGAGGACCTACACTGGTGTCATGTAGAGAGGGAGAAAAGGGCATGATCAACCGAATCTCTAAAGCGTGTACTCTACAACAATAACTAACCATAAACCTTCCCTCTCTTTCAAAACTGTCTAAGAACCAACGCTAGCTAAATCCCCAAACTATCTAGCATTCAAACCTGCCTCTCTTATAGAACAACCTAACTACCCAAACTATCTAAATCCCCAAACTATTAAACCTTCAAACCTGCCTCTCTTATAGAACAACCTAACTACCCAAACTAACTAAATCCCCAAACTATTGAACCTTCAAACCTGCCTCTCTTATATAACTAACGACCATAACTATCTAAATCCCCAAACGATTGAACCTTCAAACCTGCCTCTCTTATATAACTAACGACCAAAACTATCTAAATCCCCAAACTATTAAACCTTCAAACCTGCCTCTCTTATAGACCAACCTAACTACCCAAACTATCTAAATCCCAAAACTATTGAACCTTCAAACCTGCCTCTCTTATAGAACAACCTAACTACCCAAACTAACTAAATCCCCAAACTATTGAACCTTCAAACCTGCCTCTCTTATATAACTAACGACCATAACTATCTAAATCCCCAAACTATTAAACCTTCAAACCTGCCTCTCTTATATAACTAACAACCATAACTATCTAAATACCCAAACTATTGAACCTTCAAACCTGCCTCTCTTATATAACTAACAACCAAAACTGTCTAACTCCCCAAACTATTGAACCTTCAAATCTACCTCTCTTATATAACTAATAACCAAAACTATCTAAATCCCCAAACTATTGAACCTTCAAACCTGCCTCTCTTATATAACTAACAACCAAAACTATCTAAATCCCCAAACTATTGAACCTTCAAACCTGCCTCTCTTATATAACTAACAACCAAAACTATCTAAATCCCCAAACTATTGAACCTTCAAACCTGCCTCTCTTATATAACTAACAACCAAAACTATCTAAATCCCCAAACTATTGAACCTTCAAACCTGCCTCTCTTATATAACTAACAACCATAACTATCTAAATCCCCAAACTATTGAACCTTCAAACCTGCCTCTCTTATATAACTAACAACCAAAACTATCTAAATCCCCAAACTATTGAACCTTCAAACCTTCCTCTCTTACATAACTAACAATTAAACTATCTAAATCCCCAAACACACATAGTTACGAGTAGAAATGCACGCACACAAACACAAGTGAGTGGATGCACACACACAAACACATACAGTCCACACTGTCACTCTTGTCGTCTAATAATCCCACTGACACACATTCATACTCAGACAGTATGAAGGAGAGGATTGTACTCACCTCCACGGGGTAGGCTGTGGTGGGGACGTAGCGAATAACGAAGCCACATCTGCGTCTGTGGGACGTGTTGGGTTCACTGGCGTGGACTGTCAGCCCGTCGTGGATCTGACGAGAGAAATGTAGGATATGAGCCGTGCTTATCTGCCAAAAATGTAAGTGCCAGGGCCCAATGTGTTACTCACTGGTCCCCTGCAGCTGGCACTGCCCGCGTCACTTTTTTACCTTTAAGTTTTGTCATATTTTTAAAGCTATATTAAATCATTTAGTTCTCTACTAATGAAAGTTAGTTAAAAATGCACACACACTGCCACCATATGGTGGTTTCTCAGACACATGTGCCTTTGTTTACAGAAAAGCACCGGAAAACACAGGCACACATTAAGCACTGGATATGAGACAGAGAAAAGACAGGCAGCGCCTTGAGGTGCACCTCAAGGGGAAACTGAGTACATAGTCCTGAGGCACCCCAAGGAAAGCTGTGAGTGCACAGCGCTGGTGCACCCCAGGGGGAGCTGTGAGTACACAGTGCTGGTGCACCTCCGGGGGAACTGTGAGTACACAGTGCTGGTGACCCCGGGGGAGCTGTGAGTACACAGTGCGGGTGCACCCCGGGGAGCTGTGAGTACACAGTGCTGGTGCACCCCAGGGGGAACTGTGAGTACACAGTGCTGGTGCACCTCGGGGGAGCTGTGAGTACACAGTGCGGGTGCACCCCGGGGAGCTGTGAGTACACAGTGCAGGTGCACCCCAGGGGGAGCTGTGAGTACACAGTGCTGGTGCACCCCAGGGGGAGCTATGAGTACACAGTGCTGGTGCACCCCAGGGGGAGCTGTGAGTTCACAGCGCTGGTGCACCCCAGGGGGAGCTGTGAGTACACAGTGCTGGTGCACCTCCAGGGGGAACTGTGAGTACACAGTGCTGGTGCACCTCGGGGGAGCTGTGAGTACACAGTGCTGGTGCATCCCAGGGGGAGCTGTGAGTACACAGTGCTGGTGCACCCCAGGGGGAGCTGTGAGTACACAGTGCGGGTGCATGCCCAGGGGGAGCTGTGAGTACACAAAGTGGGCGCTTCTCTATGGTAAGTTGTGAGTTCACAGTGTGAGTGCACCCGGGGGGGCTGTGAGTACAGAGTACACAGAGTTGACGCACCCTCATAGAAAGCTGTGAGTACACAGGTTGGTGCACCGTCATGGGGAGCTGTGAGTCCACAGTGCTGGCGCACCCTCAAAGAAAGCTGTAAGTACAGGGAGGTACAGTACATGGGCACCCTTAAGGTGGGGTAGTGAGTACACAGTACATGGGCACCCTTAAGGTGGGGTAGTGAGTACACAGTTTTGGGGACCTTTAAGGGGGGGTAGTGAGTACACAGTTCTGGGGCACCTTTAAGGGGGGCTGTGAGTACACAGTTCTGGGGCACCTTTAAGGGGGGGTTGTGAGTACACAGTTATGGAGACAAAAGGCTCATTATGGGAAGGGCGGTGCCATAAATTGATGGATGTCTTGGCCCTGGCCACTTCCCGACTGCCTCATTTATAATTGGGGGAATCACTGGTCTGCCTGACACCCACAATGCACCGGGCTCCAGTATCATGGCTTTTCATGTTACTTCGTAACGTTGCAGTAACCCCTTGCTTGTTTGCCTGTGGGAATAACCACAACTGTGAGACATGAGTCCAGGAAACGACAGAGCGCTGTGAACTCACCGACATCTGCCCAGCCTGAAGAGGACACTCCACCGCCTTCTCTGCATCAACCAGGTGCCGCGGAATCTCCTGATTGGTGGACAGCATGTTTCCGGGGGTCATTGCTGTGCGGTGCTCCAGGACACCTTGTTTGTGACTTCCTGCAGAAGAAAAGAGGGTTGGAGTAAGGGGGGCACTGATTCCTGGCCTGGGTACTCATGCAGTCCCCGCCTCTGTCTAAAATGAGGTGTCAGCACCAGCCACACCCACAATAATTATACACACATTTACCTTTAATTATCATGCGTGGTAAAGGAAGACTGTGTGGTAAAGGCATCTGGGTTGTAAAGGAAGCGTGGTAAAGGCATGCATGGAAAAGACTGCGTGGTAAAGGAAGGGTGGTAAACTTATGCATGGAAAATACGCATGGTAAAGGCATTTGCGTGGTAAAGGAAGCGTGGTAAAGGCATGCATGGAAAAGACGCGTGGTAAAGGATGTTTTTCATCTAACAGAGGACTGCGGCTTCTAAATAAAGAGAGAGCCATCTCTGAACACTAGAACCCCGCGAGGACCCCGGGGATCTTTCATCCAGGCCTCCACAGCCCCCAGGAGTCTAGCCTCTGACACTAATCTGGGTGAAGATTGTAGGCTCCTACTAGAGCCCTGTCTGGCCAACCCTGTCCAATATCACTCTTTCAAGGCAGTGGGGTCCGTGTTTACAGGCAAAGACATCTCTGCCTGTAGAACCATAAGCAGCGTCCCTCTGTTAGGACCTCGTGTCCCCCCGCTCCAGCTGTACAGTAAAGCACGGGTCAGGGTTTGATTGGCTTTGAAAAAAGTTGGGCAGGGCACCCTGAAAAAAGAGCCCCACATTTGCGGATTGCGGGGAAGATTACAAGGACTGGCGCATCCTTGCAGATTAGCAGTGATGCGCCAGTAACGATGCGATTCGCAATTCTCCTAGCGCCACCACGGATGCGTCGCATTTACAATGCAGCACATCGTGGCGCAGGGATAGACAGATGCGTGTCGCATCTGATGGTGTAAGGTCGGTGCATGGCTGGAGGCATGTCGCAGGCGCAACGCTATTCCAGCAATGTTCAGGGACCACCCATACCTAACGTGCTGGCCCACTCCTTACGCCTGCTTCAAGCAGGCGTAAGGTTTCGTCGCAGCAGCCTCTGAAAAATGACTGTGAAATCTTGTAGATTTCACACCGTCACTTTTACGAGGTTTTTTCCGACGGAACGCCCACCCTGCATACCTTAAACCTGACGCAGGTTTAATGTGGTGCAGGGCTTCACAACGTGACGCATCTCCCTAGATGCGTCAGGTTGTAAATAAGTCGCAAACTGGTGCATGGTTTATGCCGCCGCTGAGTCACAGAAGTGACGCAACAACGGCGTAAATGTGACGCAATTGACTTGTAAATCTGCACCCGTCTTTTTTTAAAACATTGCTTCAGTGTTTTAAGTGTTATAAAAAGAAGTTGGGGGATTTCTATAAGAGAGGTGTGTTTTATCTTAACTTTACTAAGATTTAAAAAATGCGATGATTGTTGCTAGGACTCTGTGTTGTTGGAATAGTTTACACTGGTGAACCACACCTGAATATAAGTGAGGCCACTTCTGCTCAGCCCCCCTGCCCCAGCTCAATCTGCATACATTAATGGGCGGGGCCAGCCGGAGACTGGGAATGATACCTCCGCCCCTTTGGTAAAAGGGGGGTAACGGAGGTCCATCTGCCTCCGCAAAGGCTGCTCAGGCCCCCACTGGGTGGAGCAGCATAGTCATCCCATATCGGCCACCACGCTGCCCAAAAAAGCGGCCCACAGCTGCAACTCAGATACCAGCCCATCGCCCATTGCCCGAGAGCCCCCTTACCAATCCGACCCTGGCACGGATCCCTCTGATCACACTGGGGCGTTCGTACATAGCAGCATGGACTTGCTCCATCCAGAGATTTAGGCTCCTTGGTTAACAGATGGCCTCCCCTGCTGTATAGTCCTGTCCCAGATCCCATGTCACGACATTGGGGCTCAAGGTAAAGAGATGGCCTATCTATCTCCCATGCTGTGGAGCCCTGTCCTAGATTCTTATGTGATTACATTGGGGCTCACCAGTAGAGTATTAGCCCATCCCCCATTCTCAGCCAATCAGTGTTACAGCTCCAGGCTGTTGTGATGCATGCATTGACTATGGGAGCTTATCCATACCTGGAATAACCTGCAGGACACCATTCTCTGCGTCTACGTCATCCAGGGCAAGCCACACTGAGGCCACCGGGCCCCCCTCGAAGCCCCAATACCTGGAAGTAAAAGGAGGAGGACACTGTCAGCCAAACATCGGCAGACCCCGGGGCAAGAGGATGGCACATGAGGGCACAGGATGGCACATGACAGGATGGCACATGAGGGCATAGAATGGCACATGAGGGCACAGGATGGCACATGAGGGCACAGGATGGCACATGAGGTCACATCATAGCACATGAGGGCTCAGGATGACACATGAGGGCACAGGATGGCACATGAGGGCACAGGATGGAACATAAATGTATAGGATGGCACAGGATAGCACATGATGATACAGAACAACCCATGAGAGCACAGTATGGCACATGAGGGCACAGGATAGCACATGAGGGTACGGGATGGTACATGAGGGCACAGGATGGAACATGAAGGTACAGGATAATACATGAGAGTACAGTATGGCCCATGAGGGCACAGAATGGCACACAAGGGCACAGGATGGCTATTGATGACACAGGATGGCACATCAAGGCATGGATGGCACATTTTGACACATGAGGGCACAGGATGGCATATGATGGCACAGAATGGCACAAGAGGACACACAATAGCACATGAGGGCAGAGGGTGGCACATGAGGGCACAGGATAGCATACAAAGGGCATAGGATAACACATGGAGGGACAGGATGGCAGATGATGGCACAGGATGGTGCATGAGGGCATAATAAGCCACATGATGGCACATGAGGGCACAGGATGACACAGGGTGATGTGTGTCTGGTAGTGCAGCCAGCCTCATGCCGTCATGTACTGCCTAGATGAAAGATGCTGTAATCTATGCTGTCTGTGCACCCCGCACCGCCCTGTGTATTTAACACTACATGGTGCCCAACAGGTAGCCTGTTATTCAGACCTCACCAGGCTCACGGGGCAGGAATGCCATCCTTGGGCCTTAACCGTGAAGTACAAACAGACACATCACCCCTGCTGAGCCCTCCCCTCCCCCACCCTGGAGCCAGCACCCCGCAGTCTGACTTACTTGATGTCCTGGTGCCAGGCCACGTAGGGGGCGCTGTTCCCTCGGTGGGGCACGTCGGAGGCCGGGTATTTACAGATGAACCTGGAGTCCAGCAGGACCACGTGGGGCCCCAGCACGGCGGTGATGGCCTGGAGGGTGAGCGGGTGGGTGGCGAGGCCCAGCACCCACGGCAGGCGCAGGTGGGCGTTGTGCAGGCTGTACTGGGCGTGCTCCTTCCCTGCAGGGTGAGAAAGGAAAAGACACACAGATGATGGACGGAATGCAAAGCAAATCAAACATTCACCCCCAGTCAAGAGGTCTGGGTTCAATCCATCTTTCTTTTTGCTCACCTTGCCACCCCAGTTTAGACCCAGCCTACAGGGGACACAAGGAGGGGGGTTAGTCTCTACCCCGAGAGGCCTCTAAACGGAGGGGCTTATATATGGGAATGGTGGCACCGAGCAGCGCAGCAAAAAACATTCCTGCGCCGTCCTGCACCACTGGAAAAGGGCAGGAACGCGCCGCATTTATCCAATACGGTGCATTGTTTTCCTTTCTCCCTGCGCTGGCGCCGTTTCTGCAGCCTAGTGTCAACGCTGGCACCCTTGCACCATGGTGCAGCACTGCCTGTGTTACAGCAGGATTGTATTAGCGCAGGAAGGGGCACCTTCCAGCATATAAACAATCCATAGAGGCATTTTACTCTTTCTAGGTGTGCTGCAGAATGCAGCGCCGATGGAAAGTTAAAAACAAGCAGAAATAAAGATATTTCTCCTCTTTACAGCCACCATACACAGGACACAAGCAACATAAAGCAGATACAGCCACCATACACAAGATACAACCAACATAAATCAGATACAGCCACCAGACACAAGATACAAGCAACATAAAGCAGATACAGCAATCATACTCTTGACACAGCCACCAGACACAAGATACAAGCAACATAAACAGATACACCACCAGACACAAGATACAAGCAACATAAAGCAAGATACAGCCACCATACACAAGATACAAGCAACATAAAGCAGATACAGCCACCAGACACAAGATACAAGCAACATAAAGCAGATACAGCCACCAGACACAAGATGCAAGCAACATAAAGCAGATACAGCCACCAGACACAAGATACAAGCAACATAAAGGAGATACAGCCACCAGACACAAGATACAAGTAACATAAAGCAGATACAGCCACCAGACACAAGATACAAGCAACATAAAGCAGATACAGCCACCAGACACAAGATACAAGCAACATAAAGGAGATACAGCCACCAGACACAAGATACAAGCAACATAAAGCAGATACAGCCACCAGACACAAGATACAAGCAACATAAAGGAGATACAGCCACCAGACACAAGATACAACAACATAAATCAGATACAGCCACCAGACACAAGATACAAGCAACATAAAGCAGATAAAGCCACCAGACACAAGATATAAGCAACATAAAGCAGATACAGCAATCATACTCTTGATACAGCCACCAGACACAAGATACAACCAAATAAAGATATTTCTCCTCGTTAGGCCTCACCTTGGGAGCCATAATATTTTAACACATTCCTAGATTTACAAGACCTTGTAAATCTGCGTCAAAAACGATGAGTTGCGACACCCTTCGCAACGCCCATGGAACGCCTTCCGGGCGCAGAGTAACGCAATGCAGCGATTTGCGCTGCGTTGCCTTTCTCCATATTTGTGAAGCCGCGCAGGGCCACGCAGAGTGGCTTTGCGGGGCTTCATAAATTTGGCTTGGGGCTTTGCCTCGTGCATGTACCACTTAGCATGATGCAAGCATGACGCAAGGCCCGCATAAATAAGCTCGAGAGATAAGGCTGCCCTCCCTGCACCTACCAAACTCCTGCTCCAGCTCCTCGAAGGCCCTCCTGGCGCCCTCCAGCTCCTCCGGGTCCAGCACTGGCACCGCCGTCAGGAAGCCCCGGGCGTCATAAAGGGTCTTCATGTGCTGAGGGTCCGCCTCCATGATGAGGGCGAGGACTCGGACCCCGCTTCTTGTGCAAGGGATGGGGTCTGCCGCCGGGCTCCTGAGAGCTGAGCCCCAGATGTGGATATGTTCCTCTGGGACCGGGCTCCAGATGTTGCCCTTCACCTCCAGAGGTGTTGATGCTCCAGGCGTTTTCTTCTGTCTCCTAAGACGCAGGTGCTCCAGATGTGACCCTGTGGCTCCCCAGGTGCTGGAGATTCTGTACCCTGGGAATCAAGAGCTCCAGATGTGAGTGTTTCCTCCTGCTCCGTGCGGTGCTGGAGCTCCAGGTGTTGCTGGGGGTCACTGCCGCTGCTGTCCACCCTCCTCTGCCTCTGCATCTTATGTAGGGCCGCTCAGACCCGCCCCCGCCCCGGGGCAGCACTCCCATGACGTCACCACAGCCGGGGGCTGCTTTCGGTTTTTCCCATTAATCCCAGCTCATGACCCCAGGCTGCCTGGCATTGTGTAATCCTGGGCATGTCCGCAGCGGAGTCAGGGGTGAGGCACTGCAGACGCCAGCTCGGACGTTTCCTGGTGGTCCAAGGGTGCTGCCACAATGGGGTTCACGCGGGAGTCGTACAGTGATACCCCCAAATTATGGGACTTTGAAGTATGTATGTATAAAGAAACATTCCTTATTTACACTGAAGCCAGTATCGAGGTGTTACCGGTCCGAGGGGCTCCCGAGAGCAAAAGACGGGTCTAGGCCAGACCAGAAAAGAACAGGTCAGTAAAAGCAGCAGTGAAAGGCCGGAAAGTATCTGACCTCACGGGAACTGACGTCAATTCTTCTCCAGATAAGGATGTGAAGTCACAAACGCTTTGCCACAACGACGTCACAAGAGGTGAAGCCATGACGTTAAAGGGGTATGCTGACCCCAGCATAAGTGCAGCGCCCACACCCCAAACACAGACACCAGACACAGACACCACGGCTGACAGGCCAGATACAGACATCACACACACGAGGGAGAGCCTCACATGTGGGATACACGCCTCAAAGGCTACATACGTGTATGCACAGAATGGATTCTTCATATGAAGGATACTGCCTTTATACATGGAATCCAGCCATCACACCGAAAAACAGCCATAATACACCAAGCATATCCGGATACACCATGGTGCAGCCCTCTGACGTATGAAGCAGGCCTCATATGCCAAATACAGCCACCAAACACAATATACAAGCAACATAAATCACATACAGCCACCAGACACAAGATACAAGCAACATAAAGCAGATACAGCCACCAGACACAAAATACAACAACATAAATCAGATACAGCCACCAGACACAAGATACAAGCAACATAAAGCATATACAGCCACCAAACACAAGATACAACAACATAAATCAGATACAGCCACCAGACACAAGATACAACAACCTAAATCAGATACAGCCACCAGACACAAGATACAAGCAACATTAAGCAGATACAGCCACCAGACACAAGATACAAGCAACATAAATCAGATACAGCCACCAGACACAAGATACAAGCAACATAAATCGGATACAGCCACCAGACACAAGATACAAGTAACATAAAGCAGATACAGCCACCAGACACAAGATACAAGCAACATAAAGCAGATACAGCCACCAGACACAAGATACAAGCAACATAAAGGAGATACAGCCACCAGACACAAGATACAAGCAACATAAAGCAGATACAGCCACCAGACACAAGATACAAGCAACATAAAGGAGATACAGCCACCAGACACAAGATACAACAACATAAATCAGATACAGCCACCAGACACAAGATACAAGCAACATAAAGCAGATAAAGCCACCAGACACAAGATATAAGCAACATAAAGCAGATACAGCAATCATACTCTTGATACAGCCACCAGACACAAGATACAACCAAATAAAGATATTTCTCCTCGTTAGGCCTCACCTTGGGAGCCATAATATTTTAACACATTCCTAGATTTACAAGACCTTGTAAATCTGCGTCAAAAACGATGAGTTGCGACACCCTTCGCAACGCCCATGGAACGCCTTCCGGGCGCAGAGTAACGCAATGCAGCGATTTGCGCTGCGTTGCCTTTCTCCATATTTGTGAAGCCGCGCAGGGCCACGCAGAGTGGCTTTGCGGGGCTTCATAAATTTGGCTTGGGGCTTTGCCTCGTGCATGTACCACTTAGCATGATGCAAGCATGACGCAAGGCCCGCATAAATAAGCTCGAGAGATAAGGCTGCCCTCCCTGCACCTACCAAACTCCTGCTCCAGCTCCTCGAAGGCCCTCCTGGCGCCCTCCAGCTCCTCCGGGTCCAGCACTGGCACCGCCGTCAGGAAGCCCCGGGCGTCATAAAGGGTCTTCATGTGCTGAGGGTCCGCCTCCATGATGAGGGCGAGGACTCGGACCCCGCTTCTTGTGCAAGGGATGGGGTCTGCCGCCGGGCTCCTGAGAGCTGAGCCCCAGATGTGGATATGTTCCTCTGGGACCGGGCTCCAGATGTTGCCCTTCACCTCCAGAGGTGTTGATGCTCCAGGCGTTTTCTTCTGTCTCCTAAGACGCAGGTGCTCCAGATGTGACCCTGTGGCTCCCCAGGTGCTGGAGATTCTGTACCCTGGGAATCAAGAGCTCCAGATGTGAGTGTTTCCTCCTGCTCCGTGCGGTGCTGGAGCTCCAGGTGTTGCTGGGGGTCACTGCCGCTGCTGTCCACCCTCCTCTGCCTCTGCATCTTATGTAGGGCCGCTCAGACCCGCCCCCGCCCCGGGGCAGCACTCCCATGACGTCACCACAGCCGGGGGCTGCTTTCGGTTTTTCCCATTAATCCCAGCTCATGACCCCAGGCTGCCTGGCATTGTGTAATCCTGGGCATGTCCGCAGCGGAGTCAGGGGTGAGGCACTGCAGACGCCAGCTCGGACGTTTCCTGGTGGTCCAAGGGTGCTGCCACAATGGGGTTCACGCGGGAGTCGTACAGTGATACCCCCAAATTATGGGACTTTGAAGTATGTATGTATAAAGAAACATTCCTTATTTACACTGAAGCCAGTATCGAGGTGTTACCGGTCCGAGGGGCTCCCGAGAGCAAAAGACGGGTCTAGGCCAGACCAGAAAAGAACAGGTCAGTAAAAGCAGCAGTGAAAGGCCGGAAAGTATCTGACCTCACGGGAACTGACGTCAATTCTTCTCCAGATAAGGATGTGAAGTCACAAACGCTTTGCCACAACGACGTCACAAGAGGTGAAGCCATGACGTTAAAGGGGTATGCTGACCCCAGCATAAGTGCAGCGCCCACACCCCAAACACAGACACCAGACACAGACACCACGGCTGACAGGCCAGATACAGACATCACACACACGAGGGAGAGCCTCACATGTGGGATACACGCCTCAAAGGCTACATACGTGTATGCACAGAATGGATTCTTCATATGAAGGATACTGCCTTTATACATGGAATCCAGCCATCACACCGAAAAACAGCCATAATACACCAAGCATATCCGGATACACCATGGTGCAGCCCTCTGACGTATGAAGCAGGCCTCATATGCCAAATACAGCCACCAAACACAATATACAAGCAACATAAATCACATACAGCCACCAGACACAAGATACAAGCAACATAAAGCAGATACAGCCACCAGACACAAAATACAACAACATAAATCAGATACAGCCACCAGACACAAGATACAAGCAACATAAAGCATATACAGCCACCAAACACAAGATACAACAACATAAATCAGATACAGCCACCAGACACAAGATACAACAACCTAAATCAGATACAGCCACCAGACACAAGATACAAGCAACATTAAGCAGATACAGCCACCAGACACAAGATACAAGCAACATAAATCAGATACAGCCACCAGACACAAGATACAAGCAACATAAATCGGATACAGCCACCAGACACAAGATACAACAACATAAATCAGATACTGCCACCAGACACAAGATACAAGCAACATAAATCAGATACAGCCACCAGACACAAGATACAAGCAAAATAAAGCAGATACAGCCACCAGACACAAGATACAAGCAACATAAATCAGATACTGCCACCAGACACAAGATACAACAACATAAAGCAGATACAGCCACCAGACACAAGATACAACAACATAAATCTGATACAGCCACCAGACACAAGATACAAGCAACATAAAGCAGATACAGCCACCAGACACAAGATCCAAGCAACATAAATCAGATACAGCCACCAGACAAAAGATACAAGCAACATAAATCAGATACAGCCACCAGACACAAGATACAACAACATAAATCAGATACTGCCACCAGACACAAGATACAAGCAACATAAATCAGATACAACCACCAGACACAAGATACAGGCAACATAAAGCAGATACAGCCACCAGACACAAGATACAAGCAACATAAATCAGATACAGCAATTCTGGGGATACACGAAAGTAGGTTGCTTGGAGGTGCAGAGGGAACCTCGTGCACATGAGGTGTGAGACACGTGGAAAGTGTTGTGTGGAGTGACCAGTTATTACATCTAGGCGCTTGACCTTGTTTGTTGCAGTTTGATATAGCGCGAACTCGACCCAAGATATTGGAGCCTTTCACATGAGCACCAGATACCTCACCGGAGGACGCATTCATTTTCGGGAGGCACAGTGCGGTTCAGTGATCTGCCCAGAATCACAGGATGCCGAGCCAACGCCGAGACTCGAGCCTGGTTCCCCAGCTCCGTAGTCGGCAACTCTGGCCGTTACGCCTCATCCTTATCATAAATACACAAACATTCCAAGAACAGGAACACAGCGTCCATCAAGTAACCCTTCAACCGATGGATGAACACGAGACACGCCTTTCCCCAGCCAGTGGGGGCTGTAAACTTGACCCCAGTGCCAGTAAGGCCTGGCCCAGGGAAGGGCAGAGTCGAGGCATTCATTGCTCGAGACAGATGTGCTGTGAACCGCCTGGGGGCACTCGCCACTGTCCGGGTTCAAGGCTGGGTGTTGTTTCCTGCTGTTAATGTCCATTGTGATAGCAACAGAGTGAAACAATTAGCCACCTCTGCCTGCTATTAACAGGGGAGGGGTCCCCCCAGAATAGAGCCCCGGGGTGCACTGGCCACAGTGGCGAGTGGGACTTCCCCGTGGCTGCTGCAGTGTGGGGGGTTTACACCTGCAGGGAAGTGACACTTCCTCTCTGGGGTACAGTGGAAACCCCCCAGGCTGCCTTGGGGCGTATTCCCTCCAAACTTGTTTAAGAAAGGTTCTCACTCCACAACCCAAACCCCCTGCAGAGGGCGCTTCTTGCTTTTTATTGGTGTAACATGGATCTGGTATAACACGCTATTGATGCCGTGACGAAAGTCCCGAAGAGGCTGATCTGGGTGATCGATCGAGTGGCTATGAACGGCGACCCCTGCTTTCTTTTAAAGGAAATGTTTCAGATGAAAGGCGAGCAAAATGCTGCTGCTGGGCGGGGGGTTACTGTTACGACTCGTTTCGTTTCAAAATGCTTTATTCGGTTTGTACAAGTACAACCATATAGCAACATACAACAATACTGTATGAAAACATATTTGTGTAGGTTGAAATAATGAAACTTATTTAAAATTGTATCAATAACCATGCCAATCTTGTTAAGCCCATAAGATATATCTCATTGATATACAGAGTTCAATTTGGTCACAGTATATTATTTAGCAGCAGTTAAGGTTTAGTGCGAAACACGCCAGGTATAATAGTGCAAATCAGAAAAGACCTTTGATAGGCATAAAGTGCAGTTGGTATGTGCAAATATGCAAAATTATAAGTAAAGTGCAACGTCTGTATGGTCTCATAGATATTAGAAATCATAGGTATTTTAGCAGCGGTTTGTTTTAAAAGAATTTGAAAAAAGACATTAGTGCAAGAAAAAGTGCAAAGCCGGAAGGTAATCATTATCAAGGATACAATCAACAAGTAAAAATACAGAGTGGATAAAATTCATATAAGAGAAATGCAAAAGTTTAACAGTAACTCACAGTTGTTCATTAGATGTGTTTACCAACGGGGGATAAAGGAAAGAAGGGGGCTCATATAATAATTGATTTCCTGTGCCCAATACATTTAAGAATATAGATGGCTACACGGTAACACACATTCGGGGAGGACAAGTCAAACAACAGTTGCATTGCAGCTCTTATATTGCACGTACTGTATTCCAAAAATAGTTGCTTCAGATAAAACTTTCTAAAACCAGTATAAAAATTACAAAATAGTAGAAAGTGGCAGATACTCTGTTTAGATTTCCCGTCGCATGGGCACGGGCATAACCCGGGTTTTTTTACAATAGGGAAAGCCACCAGATGGTGGACTATACCCAACCTCAGGCGTGCTAAAACAAAGCGGTGGGAGTTAATATTAACAAATGTGAGATAGGATGAAAATCCTATACTTAAATTATACTCCAAATGCAGTTTAAACGTACTTTGCATAGCATACTTCTTCATTCTGGCCCCTTTTGCGTGATCCATAAAGGTGGTTTTAAGGTCACGCTTCGTTAAAACTGATTCTGTTAAAATATCTTTAAAAATGTCCTGATCAAAAAGGATCTTGTACCAAGAGAAAATGTGTTTTAACCAGGGGATTTTCGAATGCTGATCCAGTTTAATACAGTCTACGATTACTTCCTGGGTGAACTTAGTTTCTTCTTTAGCCCATATGGATCGCCAAAGGGAAAGAGGACGCAATGCAATCAGATCTGTGGCATGATTTAAACCTAGCTCTCTATGAGTGATCTCATTTGACGCTGAAGCAGGGAGACATAGTAAGCGTTTCAAGTACCTGTTTTCCTCTTGCTGGATGGATTGGGCAATCTGGGGATTATATCCCCATATCCCTGCTCCATATAGGGCAGACGACATGCACCTTGAGTTGTAGATGGAAATCATCTCTCTTATTCTACGGCCCCCCAATTTAGAAGCGAATCTGAAGATACAATTTGTGTTTCTAGTCATCTTCATGCCTACACAGGATTGCTCGTTTACCCATCTCCCATCTCCTGAAAAGGTAATACCTAAATAGCAAAAATGTTGAACAGATTCAAGTTTATCCCCATCTAAAAAGAATGACTTGCTTTTCTTTAATTTCTTTCCACAGGTCATGGTCATAGTCTTGCCCTTGTTAATTTTAAGCTTTCTGCCCTTAATAAAAATGTGAAATTTATCAATTAGCTTTTGGAGCCCATTCGCGGTCCTGGAAATCAGGACTGCGTCGTCCGCATATAAGAGGACGGGTATTTGTTTACCATTAATAATAGGGGCATCAGCTAAAGATTCTTGTAAGGATTGGTCAACCTGATTTATAAAAAGGGAGAATAACAAGGGGGCTAGCACACACCCTTGTCGGATCCCTCTACCAATTTTAAAAAAGGGGGTGCATTCTCCGTTTGATCCGAATATGACTTTGCTTGAAAGGCTGCTGTACATTCTGGCCAGTAGGTGAATGATCTCTTGGGGTGCGCCCATAGCGAGTAGTGTTGGCCAGAGCAGTGCGTGTTCCACTAGATCGAATGCAGAACTTAGATCGGCAAAGCACATGAACAAATTCCCCTCCTTGGCTCTTGTGTACTTGCCGATGATAAGTTCGAGGTTCACGCACTGCTCCATGGTTCCTATACCTCTTCGGAACCCATACTGAATAGGTGAAAGGACATTTTTATCTTCAACCCAGGATTCTAGTCTTACCAGAAGCACGCGACTCAGTATCTTTAGCGACGAGTCTAAGAGAGAAATTGGGCGGTAGTTCCGTGCTTCAGCCCTTGAACCCTTTTTGAAGAGTGGCACCAAGATGGATTGACCCCATGAGGTTGGCAACTCATCCTCAATAGCAGCATTAAAGTAGCGTGTTAGAATAGGGGCCCATAAATCGATCTCGGATTTGAAGAAGTCCACGGGGACCCCGTCTGGGCCCGGGGCTTTCCCCCCCTTACTCTTCTCAATTGCCTAAATCACCTCATTTAAAGACACCGAAAACAATAATTTCTCCCATTTAAAACAGGTTGGCATATCATTTAAGACATTAAGATTTGGAACAGGAATAAAATCATGAGTAAAATCAGAGTTAAAAATCTCAGTAAAGTGTACAATCCAGGCCTGGCAACTAACATGTGAGGTTAGTTCAGGAATATTGTCGTTCTTCAAGAACGGACTATTTATAGTGTCCCAAAATAGTTTATGATCTTTGGTTTCTGCAGCCTGATCTAATTTTGCCCAGGCCTCGTCCTGTAGTTCTTTCTTCCGGGTGGATAGTGCAATTTTATAGTTATGACGCTCTTCCCTAATCTTGCAAGAGTCTCTTGGTGTGGCATCAAGCGAAATTTTTAACCTTTTTAATGACTGAGCACAATTGTCATCAAACCACGCCGTCTTGACTTTTCTTGGTTTCCGGATATTGCGTGTCAGTGATTTCTCAATAGTTTTTGTTATAGTTAAAAATTTGGATAGCAGGGTTTGTGGGCGTGGTGTCGGGGATAGGCAGTACTCCACCTCTTCGCAGCAGTTTGTAATTACATTGGTAACAAATTTAGCGGGGTCAACTTTTGTCCACTTCACCCTCGTCCCGTTCGGTCTTCCTACAGCGATGACCTGGATTGGTCGACCATAGGAATTCTTTTTGGTCCCCCAACCCAGCAATTCGACAGTTACGCTGTTGTGATCACTGACCATTTGTTCAATCACCCAGACATTAATATAGGTTACAGAGCAAGATACCATGATATGATCAATAAAAGATTGGCTGTTCCTTCCATGGAATGTCGGACATCTGGCGTTGTTTGCATTCTTATTGCATTCGAGAAGTTCCAGATCGTATTTAGCCAATAAGTTATTCAGAGCGCTGCCAAGGTTATTATGAGGGAAGTGATTGTATACACATGTTGTTTCCCTTCCCGAGTACTCCTCCCTATGGCCGCATGCCCCCTTGAGTGCATAAGTACATGATTTGATATTAAAATCTCCTGTCCATAGTATGGCAGCTGGTTTAGGTGTACTAAGTAACATTGCATCAATGGCCTGCTCAATACCAGAAATAAACATTCCCTGTTTGTGCCCTGCAATATTGTTATAAAAATTCACTATTATTAAGTCTCTATAGCCGCTGTGGGCCAAACGCAAAACGGAAGCATGATCTCCTAAGACTACTTGATCACTAACACAGAACTCAGTCAATGCGGTAGATATCAGAGTCACTAGCCCGCCCTTGGCTCGACCAGCCTGGGAAGCCACGGCCAACACATTGAAAGAGGTATATCCCTCGACATGTACTTCAGCCCTATCCCAGGTTTCTTGCAGGCAGATTATGTCATAACCCTGTTTAATAAAATCGGCCCATATGGGGGTGTTTACCTTAGAAGCTAACCCAGCTATGTTCCACGTAATAGCCCTCAAGGTCTCCTCCAAGGCTACTTGAGATGGATCAGGAACAGTTGTGGCTGATGGTATTATTGGGTTTCCCAGGTGATTTTCAACAGTACATGTGATATTTTCTATCACGGTTAAATCATTTGGGCTTATTACAGGGATGTCTGTTGGAGGTTCTCCTGCTGTATTACCGGTCATTAACCTAGGGGCCTCAATTTCCGGAAGTTCTTCAACCGGGGTATTCTCGAGTCAATAATTTTCGTCTAAAGAATTAAATATCTGGAATCTATTTGCTGTTGGGACTGCAAATTGACCATAAATAGGCCCAGACCCAGACCCAATGGCATTGTGGTTGTTAAAATAGTTAGGGTTTAGCATACTATATAGATTCATAGGATGTTGTGGAACATACTGATTGTTTGGGTCATGAAAGGTCAGGGGGTACCCAACTGATTGCGCTGGGGCCTGCTGTGCTAGAGGATAAGGCGTGTTAATTGCTCTGGGGTGTTTAAAATTCTGCACCGGAATCTTGAAGCCCACCAGGTTTCTATAAAAGTAGTCCAGTGGGAACAGGGTGGTATTGTAATCGTTGTGTGAGGGGATGGGCGCGTTCAAGATGGAATCTCTTGCCCATTCGGTGGTTTTGTAGTTTATGATTATGCAGTCCCCGTTAATTTCCTTTTTGCTGGGGCCCACCCACCCTACCCTTTGAGTTGAAATAATCTGGCCTGCCCCACTTAGGGGGAATCCACAATTGTGGACAAGCCAGTGTAAAATTTTGTTTTTAAGTGTTTCACTATTTTCAAATTGGGAGGGTTTAAGTTTTGGGACGTTGGCAAGAATAGCCACGTATGGCCTACTTTCTGGTGGGAGGTTGATCACAGCAGGGATAATATTGTTATAGTAACTGCGCGCTGGTGGGTTCCCACTTGCTGAAGAGTGACCCGTGTGCATCTCTCCTCTTACCCTAGAGGAGGAGGAGGATGTTGAAGGCCCATTAGAGGTATTGGCTAGAGTGTTATGTGAATTTGCAGGCTTTCCAGGAGCTGCCATAGGGTTCACAATTCTGTCGAGTGGAACATGAGGTTTAGATGTGTTGTTGACAGTCGTATTAGCCTTATTCACAGTCGGTACATTCAATATGGTTTCGGTAACTTGTGGGCCCAGATGTCCGAGGATGTCTAATTTGGCTAAGCTCAATTTCTCCAGGTTTTCCACCTTTTTACACATTTGCTCAAGCTTGTCATTGAGGGGAGCAATAAGGAGCTTCATAGCATTCATGATGTGACACATTAAAGACTCCCCGTTGACTGTGGTTCCCAAATTTGGCTGTGGTGGTTCGCTTTCATTGGTCTGTTCTGATAATACTGGTGGTAGGGTTGCCTTCTTTCTTCTACCCCTTTGTTTGGCACACCCCCTAGCAATGGCAGGTAGTTTTCTATTATACATGCGTCTGGATCTACGATGGACAGTGCCGTGATTAGTCGTACTATCAAAACTGCTGTTATTAGGAAGGTCAGTTGTGTGGATGGGATCTTCATTGTCGCAGGGAATCAAGATTGCACTAGGCGCCTTGCTAGGCCCCGGTTCCTCAGATGATGTTACATTAATCTGTAAATTAGGAGTTAGGGACAGCCGGCTATCCCTATCTTGAAATACTGCTGGAAGTGTAGGAGGATCTTCCATCGGGGGTGGCGCAGCCCCGGGGAGACCAGTATAAGATTGCATCAAGATGGATTCATTTGATAATGCTGTCACATTTATGTTATGAACATTACTGTCGGCAGGTTGTGCTATCTGCTGAATTAGGCAAGTGCTGGGTGGTAGGGACAATCGTCTCTCAGTATTTTCAATGGCATTCGCTACCACCACGATTGTCTGTTGGAGCATGCGATCAATTGCAGTTAATGTTGGTAACAGTGTTTTAGTTTGAGTGGTGTTCCTTGTGACGGAACGTGTATTAATGGGCGTTTTTTTTGCCGTGCTCTTGGCGGAGGGTTTGGACTCCATGGGGGCCATTTATAGTATGCTTTAAACAACAGATATATAATACCTTGGTGATCGGTGCTGATTTGAACAGGGGGTAGTGCCCAGCCCAGACTCCTCAGGCCTCTGAGGGCCACAGAGGGCCCGCCCTTTGCCCGGGCTTAGCGGGGGGAGGAGACAGCAGGCGCGGCGGTGGAGGCTCTGGACCCCTTTCAGGCGAGGCTGGTGGCAGATCTGGGTCCCAGGATGCGGACAGGCGAGCAGGAAGGTGGACAGGCGAGCAGGTAGGCTCGCGCGCTGGAACACAGTTAGGCGCCAACACCCGCTCCCCAGCAAGGCCAGCCCCTTAAACAGCGCCTCCGGGCGCCAAGCCTCGACGCGACTTCCGCTCGTGTCGCGGAGGCTTCTGGGAGTTGTAGTCTCAACTCCCCCGCTCTGCGGCAGACCCGGTGTTGGAGGGCTGCGGCGGGGGGAGGAGACAGCAGGCGCGGCGGTGGAGGCTCTGGACCCCTTTCAGGCGAGGCTGGTGGCAGATCTGGGTCCCAGGATGCGGACAGGCGAGCAGGAAGGTGGACAGGCGAGCAGGTAGGCTCGCGCGCTGGAACACAGTTAGGTGCCAACACCCGCTCCCCAGCAAGGCCAGCCCCTTAAACAGCGCCTCCGGGCGCCAAGCCTCGACGCGACTTCCGCTCGTGTCGCGGAGGCTTCTGGGAGTTGTAGTCTCAACTCCCCCGCTCTGCGGCAGACCCGGTGTTGGAGGGCTGCGGCGGGGGGAGGAGACAGCAGGCCCGGCGGTGGAGGTTCTGGACCCCTTTCAGGCGAGGCTGGTGGCAGATCTGGGTCCCAGGATGCGGACAGGCGAGCAGGAAGGTGGACAGGCGAGCAGGTAGGCTCGCGCGCTGGAACACAGTTAGGCGCCAACACCCGCTCCCCAGCAAGGCCAGCCCCTTAAACAGCGCCTCCGGGCGCCAAGCCTCGACGCGACTTCCGCTCGTGTCGCGGAGGCTTCTGGGAGTTGTAGTCTCAACTCCCCCGCTCTACGGCAGACCCGGTGTTGGAGGGCTGCGGCGGGGGGAGGAGACAGCAGGCGCAGCGGTGGAGGCTCTGGACCCCTTTCAGGCGAGGCTGGTGGCAGATCTGGGTCCCAGGATGCGGACAGGCGAGCAGGTAGGCTCGCGCGCTGGATCACAGTTAGGCGACAGTGTATTTATTGAGGCTCCTTATTTAAATTCCTTATTCCTTGTTTAGATTCAAGTCCTTAACTCGGACTGTCTCTCCTCTCCACGCTGCACACCACCTCTCCTGCCCCTCCTCACCTCTCTCAGCTCTTCAGCATTTCAGAGCGTTTCAGAGCGTTTCGAAGCACCCATTAGCCAGACCTCTGACCTCGATGAAAAAAAATCACTCCTCCACTCCTCCGTCCCTTCGCTCTCAAAAAGGACACAAAGCAGGCAAAATACCGAACTTCCACTCAGCCGCGGCAGCATTGGCAGAATGGGCTTTTTTCCGCGGCTTTTCACGTTTTTTTTTCTTTTTCGCGATGTCTGCAGCGCTAACACATGCTGCTGTCGGAGCACGCCAGATCAGGAGCAAACCGTCGCCATTACCATCTGGGGGCGTGGTCAAGTCGGGAATCTAGGACTAGAACCTCGAGTTCAACAATCGGACGAAGTGTTACGACTCTATACCATAAGCCAGTAGCAATCGGAAAGGGACTGCTGTTGCCATGATAAAACAAGCATTGAAAATGCAATAGGGAGAGGATATGGCCTTATGGCTCAAGCTGCCGACGTTGGAGCTGGGGAACTGAGTTTGAGCCTCGGCGGCGGCATCCCGTGATTCTGGGTAAATCATTGAGTCTACCCGTGCCTGCCAAAAACAAGATGTCCGTCTAAAAGTGAAAGCGGGCATAGTGCGCTGCAAATACAAAACAAGCTGTGGCCAGGGTTTTAGTGGGCCGGGTCTGATTGGTACTGAGCACCGGCAGTTTTTAGGTCTCGCTGAGCCAATGCGCTTGTGCATTGCTGGCGAGATTATAGTAAGGGGAAAAGTAAAGTCTACCAAAGACCTTTGGATTGCGGTTTATGGCCAGTGCATGTGAGGCATTTAAGCGCGAAGCTGGAATCTGGCATCGACTTGAAAGCAGCAGACTGCTTACGCCGGCGCGTGCTCGGCCTCACTTCCTGCTTCCCCTCTTACTTGCGTTATCGCTCACACCCCATATGCTCGTTCCCTCCCACCCTTGATGTATGCGCGTGCACGCCATCGCCAGCCACATAACACACCAGCATTTGTCTGTGGCTCGGCATCAGACTTCAAAGGCTGCCGCTCCACCGCCCCCCACGTGCACATAGCACACCACCATTTGTCTGTGCCTCGGCATCAGACTTCAAAGGCTGCCGCTCCCCTATACCACTATTTTAGTATATGGTTTAGTGTCTGTCCCCTCTGCTTTCAGGTCCTCTTCATCTTCAATCCACCCTTGGATCCACCCAGAAACTTCTCTCCTGGTTGCCTGCAGCATCTTTCTTCCAGGCTCCATAGGAATCATCGACGAAACCCGACACACTTTGACACCTATGCACCCGCTTCCTGTGGGTGAGATAACGCGAGTACTTCGATGCTCCTGTGGGTATTGACTATCCAACTGTCTAGGTTTTAAGTAACTTTCACCGAGTCCAGTTAGAAGTGCCCTAAAATAACTAGTTTTCTTCTTTTACGTTCCCATTCATTCTCCATGGTAACGTGCGTGTGTGTTTAGACACTGCACACGCATCCCGTGAGTCTCCTGCTTCCTAACTCTTGGTAGCTCAGCATAGCCCCAGCGATTCCCTAGGCCTATTCACTTTCCGTGTAGTGGTCCTTATACCACTACTTTAGTATATGGTTTAGCGTGCCCCTAGGGCCCTACTGTATTTTGTGCAACTTATTGTATTTTAATCGAATATCTTGTATTGTGCTTGTGCCTCTGACCTCATAAAGAGTTCAGAGGGTTGGTCTAGTAATAAATAACATATATGTTTTATATATATCCTGTGTGGTGTCCTTTCATTTAGTATTAAAGGGGTTACATATGGTAAAACAGCTGGCTTCACATGCCCTCTTGAGTTTAGCCTCAGACCTAAGACTGCTTTGTCCATGCTACCACTAGGATAGCTGGTCTATAAGGTTGACTTTACAACCATCACCATAAGGGTTGTTTGGACTGGTGCAAGGTGCTCACTAGAATAGTGAACATCATATACCAGGCCGACTTCTCACATACTGTTCATTCATCCCCTTTCTATGCTCATCCTTTCGCGCGCCATTGCCTGTGTATGCTCAACAGGTTGTTACACTTAAACACCCCGCACCCGCCTCAGTGGTCTGTGTTTTCTTTCACTACTGTGTGACTCTTGATTCCTTCTGTCTGCTTGTTCAGCCCTCCACACTCTTCTCCTCCCATCTGTGTCTGGCTCCCCACGGTCACTCCTTTTGCTTTTTCTCTGGACATGCTCTGAGAGTGAGGCTCTGTTTGCTCACTTGATCTTCGGCTGCGCACAGTATGAACTCTGCTATGCGCCACATTAAAAAATATATTGACTTACCTTTTGAGGCTATTAGCAGTAAAAATGCAAAACTTGATTTGTACTGTGTGAAATACATCTCCTACAGTGTAGCAACTCGCAATGTGTCTTGACATCTGCACAACTAAGAATTTCTTTCTAGGTTAGCCAATCAGACTTGTCAGGACACCGAAGTACAGAATCTTGCAGTGTTAGGTGTGTGCACAAACTAGTATGGGTTATGAAGAGTGGAACTCTCATACTTTGTGCTAGCCCAGGATGCTGGTTTCCAGTCCAGGGAAGACATGGTTTGGCAGTTCGCCCTCACTCTATCTATCTATCTCCCACACTCTATCTATTGCCCTCACTCTATCGGCCTCACTCTATCTATCTATCGGCCTCACTCTATCTATCGGCCGCACTCTATCTATCGCCCTCACTCTATCTATCTATCGCCCTCTAGCTATCTATCACCATCACTCTATCTATCTATTGCCCTCACTCTATCTATCGCCCTCACTCTATCTATCTATCGCCCTCACTCTATCTATTGCCCTTACTCAATCTATCTATTGCCCTCACTCTATCTATCTATTGCCCTCATTTTATCTAGGCATCACTATCAGAGGCATCACAGAGCTGCTTGCCTTTAGGAAGACCCTGAAAACGTGGCTATTTAACCCTGTGAATAGGCCTTAGGAGGATATCTGACATAGTGCCAGGAAGCCCTTGGGCAGCAGTGTGCTCTATAAATATCACTAGCATAACATAACATAACATAACATCCATCTATTGCTCTCACTCCAGTGCCCTCTATCTACCGCCCTCACTCTATCTATCGCCTTCACTCTAGCTATGGTCCTTATTCTATCTATCGCCCTCATTCTATCTATCTATCACCCTCACTCTATCTATCGCCCTCACTCTATCTATCTATCGCCCTCACTCTATCACCCTCACTCTATCTATCGCCCTCACACTATCTATCCATCTATCGCCCTCACTCTACCTATCTATCCCACTCACTCTATCTATCGCCCACACTATATCTATCGCCCTCACTCTATCTATCGCCCTCACTCTTTCTATCTATCGCCCTCACTCTATCTATCTATCCCCCTCACTCTATCGCCTTCACTCTATCTATCGCCCTCACTCTATCTATCGCCCTCACTCTATCTATCGCCCTCACTCTTTCTATCTATCGCCCTCACTCTATCTATATATCGCACTCACTCTATAGCATCACTCAGGGGCACCACAACATCAGTATGCGCCACCACAACATCACTCAGTGCCACCACAGCATCAATCTGTGCAACCATTCAACAACAACTGGTTCAAATATGTTCTCTCAAAGTTTTAATCTTTATTACAAATGTCACAAAAAGATGTAAATATTTCACTTCTGTTCTTGGATTTTCGTCACAATAAAATACACACAACATAATCTTCACAAAAGTTATTTACAAAAGTTTAAGCTATTGCCGTTGTAAATTACAATAACTTTTATTTAAGTTAAAAAAAAATTAGAAGCCATTGTTATTTGTAATACCAATACATCGAAGTCACGTAAATAGAACACATTTATTTATTTAGAAAGTTTTATATACCGTGAACAAGACCCTTGCGGGTATCAGAGCGCTTTACAAGGTAAGTGTCTTAGATACACAAGTACAAGGTAAATAATATAAAGCTCAATGCTAGTCAATGATGGTGTAAACACCCTATCATAGATACATAGGTATATGGTGCAAAACAAAACGTTCCATGAAGAACTTTTCTCTAGGCTCCAGATATTGCAAAATACTGCCGCAAGATTGGCTCTGAAGGGTCCGGGCGGAGGCTCCGACGATTGTTCCGCGGGGGAGGAACCGACATTAAAAGACCTCATGGCGGCTATCACTGGGGTCCGGACGTCCCTGGGCCAGAAGATGGAGACTCTTAATAACAAGCGGGACACTGTTTCAATAGAAATGGGGCTGATCAGGGCAGACCTTTCGAAGGCGAACGAGAAAGTTAAATCGCTGGAAGTCAAAACAACAAGCCTTATTGATGATGTGAACCAGTTGCAGCAGGAGGTGCGTGATCTTAGGTCCTCTAGGGAGTCTACTGATCGTCGGCTTGATGAATACAAAGGGCGGGCTCGACGCAACAATGTTCGCATCCTAGGAGTGCCGGAGAAGGCGGAGGGGCAGACAACGGATATGTTTATGGAGAACCTCATCCTCAATCATCTTAAACCTAAGGGCCTCAGTAAGCTTTTTATGGTAGAACGTGCCCACAGGGTACTGGGTGGCAGGCCTCGGGTTGGGGCGAACCCAAGACCGATCATTGCTTGAGTCCTTAACTTTCGTGACCTGGATGCTATCCTGCAAGCGGCTCGTGCAGCGGATCCCCTGGAATTCGAGAATGCGACGCTTCTGTTCTTTCCGGACTTTAATCAGGCGGTGCAGAAGCAAAGACAGAGGTTCTTATCGATCAAGAAGAAACTGAGAGACAAAGGCATGAGGTACGCCATGATGTTTCCTGCCCGCCTTCGAGTGGAACTTGATGGGAAGGCCTAGTTCTCTGATAATCTTGATGTGGCTGCGGACTGGTTGGATAGTGTTCAGTGGCCGGACCGGGAGTCCTGCGATCAGGGGGAAGCCGATGAACAATGACTTGGTTTAGCGTGAGGTCATCTGGGGGCTGTAGATAGTTGTTTCGGGGGACATTTCAGCGGGGGCTAGCGATAGGAGTTCCTGCAGATCTGTGCTTATATTGTTTTGGGGATGCTTTATGGTGCGGGTATATCCACAAAGCGTTTGGGGAGGGGGAGATGGTGGGCCCGCTCGTAATCCCTCCTCTGTTTTCTACTTTTAGATTTTTGTAGATTAGCTGGGGGCGACAGGCACACTGCTAGTTGGGGATGAGCGTTAGCTGTATGCAGGGGTGCAGGGAGGGGGATGGGTGGGTTTTCGGGGTTTGTTTTTGTTTTATTGTATGTTTTTTTTTTTTACACTGGGTGCCGTCAGTCGATTCTGTAACGTCTTGGTATTGTGATGTCCTCCGTTAAAAGGGTGGTTGGGATTTCTGCACCGAGTTGGAATGTGAATGGGCTTGGGGCTGAGATCAAGAGAGGTATGGTTGGCCAGTTGATCCGGAGGCACTCCCCAGATGTGGTGTTATTGCAGGAGACTCACCTCATGGGAAAGCGATGCATGGCACTACAAAGAGGGGGATACAAATTGGTCGCTCATGCTGGTTTCACAACTGGGTCGAGAGGGGTTGGGATTTTGGTCAAGAACTCCTTCCCGCTGGCCATCCAGGCCACATGGACCGATAATAGGGGTAGATATGCTGGGATTTCGGGGCCATGGGAAGGGAGGACTGTGACCTTTTTGTCTGTTTATGTCCCACTGGCCCTTCAGACCGATACTTTTCAGGACCTGTGCAAGATGTTTTTTGACGTTGCCTGTTGGGGTGTTGGTTGTTGGCGGTGATTTCAATGCAGTTATGAATGGTGAAGCTGATAGGTGTCCGGCTCTGGCTTTGTTGCCGTCCCGGAGATGGTTGACCGACTTTGTGGAAACTACTGGTCTGATTGATGGGTGGAGGCTTATAAATCCCGGTGAATCTCAATATACACACGTTTCGACAGCACACAAGTCCCTTCCCAGGATAGATTATGTCTTGGTGCCGGCGGCGCAGGCGGTTTGGATCCGGGAGGTGTGGCACTTGGCTACGGGGGTCTCGGATCACTCGCCTGTCTGGATTTGTTTGGACCTCAGCGGGCGTGACGTGGCTAGAACTGCACCTATTAGCGCTTGGCGGTTGCGGGACCCTGCAGCTAAAAAGGAGATTGTGCGTGTTGCTGATAGTTATTTTCAAGAAAACGTCGGTACGGTGGACTCAAAATGTTCCCTGTGGGAAGCCTACAAAACTGTCCTCAGAGGGAAATTACTATTGTTTATTTCCGTGAAGAAGAGGAAGGGCCGTGCTGAGGTTGACAGAGTGGAAGCACATCTGTTAGCGCTAGAACGGGAGGTGTCGCTTGACTCCACCCCGGAGGGATTGCACCACCTGCGCCTCCTTAGAGATGAGTATAGGAGCTTGGCTCGTGATAGGGCGAAGACACAACTGGCGGACACCCAGAGCAGGGTGTACGAGCATGGAGATGTGGCCGGGAAGTTGATAGCCTGGCTGGAAAAGGGGGAATGGGCGTCGCGGTTGGTACCGGTACTGCAGCCCGTCGGCTCGGATAAAATAACGGACCCGCAGGAGATTGTGTGTTTTTTTTTTTTAAACATTTTTATTTAAAGGTGACACAAGCATTTTAAACACATACAGACTATTTCGTTTAACAGAAATTCCAGAGTCTGCGTAAATATTACAAGAAGCAGTAAAAGAAGAAAGAAAAAGAAAGAATAGAATGAGTAAATGAAATTACAAAATAGTAAGAAGAGACAGGGCTCAATTTCACATTAATTCAATTCACAAATAGGAAACAAGCAGCCCCAAATTATATCTATTTAAACCAGCGCTTTAGCACCTCTTTTCCTAGCTAACAGTAGTTCCATATGATGTATCTCTGTCACCAAGCACCACCATTCGTTTGCATGAGGTGATTGTTCCACTATCCATGCTCGAGCTATGACCAGCCTTGCACATGCTAATAGAATAAAAATTAAGTCTTGAAATGGAGAAGAGTTAAGTTGCAAGCCTAAAAGGATCATGTCTGATGATAATGGTACCTCGATTAGTTGTTTTGATCTCAGAATATTTTCTATGCTGTCCCAGAATGGAGTGAGAACAGGGCAGAGAACCAGCATATGTTCTAAATCAGTAGCCTGAGTATGACATTTTCGGCATTTGGTACGATCATTGAAAACGTTGTTGGGGGCCCATTTACTTATTTGTAAAGGGGTATAGTAAAGTTGACATATCGTTTTATATGCTTGGAGTTTTAAGCTTGAAGAGTGGACTAATGTATCAATTTTGTTTAAAAAAGAGGAAATGTCATTTGAACAAATACCGGTCGTAAACCGTAGAGCCCATTTCTGTGCTAATTTGGGACAATCATCTATCTTGCCTTCAATAAAGCATTTGTATCCTTGACTAATGGTATTTTTCTTGTTCCCCACTCCTTTATACATGCACAGCCATAAGTCTGAGTCAACAATCTCTTTAAGGTTTAATTTCCCTATAAGGAAATCGCGTATTTGTATATACTTAAAATAAGTATTTGCAGGTAATTTATATAATAGCCTAAGTGAATCAAAGTCCAAGAAACCTGATGACCCATATAGGTCCCCCAATCTTACTATGCCTCGGTTTGCCCATATTTTACATCCTGAATCACTAAAGATACTTTGTAATCCCGGATTATTTCAAAGGGTTAAAAGGGAATGATAGAATGATGCTTTATTCTGAGTCATTACCATCTTCCATATGCTGATTATATCTTTCGCAGTCTTGAACTTAACTCTTTTAAAATAGTTCGGGTCATTATTTCTGGCAAAAAATTGTAAGGAATCTAATCCTAACATAAATTGGTGGAAGAAATATGGGTTACTAGAATTAAACAAGCTCTGTAACCGTCCCAAAACTGATGCAAAATAGTACATTCTGAAATCCGGAAAGTTAAGCCCTCCTTTAATGAAAGGTAGTTTCAGGGAAGAAAGTGCTCTATGATTCTTTTTAAAGCCCCATATAAAACTGCCCAATAAGCCGTCAAGTTTCCTAAAAAATATTTTATTTATCTTCAAAGGAATGCCTCTAAATAAGTATAAAAATTTTGGCAAAATATTCATTTTAATAAGATTAATTCGCCCAATAAGGTTTAAAGGCACCTTATGTCATTTTTTAAGAAGAGCCTGAGTGTCTTTTAGTAAAACATCATAGTTTAATGCCATTATATCCTTGATATTAGATATTATTTTGATACCTAGATAGGTAGCAGCGTGGCATATTCCCGTTATTGGTATCTGTGGTTTATAATTGGCTATCATTTGAGTCGTGCCTAGATTTAACTTGTATCCTGAAACTTCACCAAATGCATCTGCTTCTTTGATAATTCCTGCCATAGCTTCCATCACATCAGTTGTATAAACTGCCAAATCATCCGCGTAAGCAGTAATTTTAAGCGATCTTGTCCCAGATGTAAATGGTTTTATCAACACCTGCTCTTGTATAGCATTAATAAAAAGTTCCATGGCAAGAGCAAATAATAAAGGTGAAAGCGGGCATCCCTGCCGGGTCCCTCTCAAAATTGAAAATTTAGAAGAAAGTAAACAATCGTGCCCAATTACAGCATTAGGGCAGTCATAAAGTGCTTGAATTTTCGTTAAAAATTTAGTTTTAAACCCAATATATTTAAGAATTACCCAGAGATAATCCCACCCCACTCGGTCGATAGCTTTTTCAGCGTCGAGTAGTATCATTCCGAGTGGGGAGGGATTAGTGGCTGCTATGTCAAACAAAGTAATAGCCGTGTTTACGAGTTGAGTTGTATCTCTGCCTACTACAAAGCCATGCTGATGTTCACTAACCAAATTAGGCATGAGGGGGAAAGTCTTGTGGCGATTAGTTTAGCGAATACCTTGGCATCGGCATTAATCAAGGAGATTGGGCGGTAAGACCCGCATTCCGTAGGTGGTTTGTTCTTTTTAAAAAATATATATATTTTAGCAGCGTTCCAAGAGGTCTCGGGGCCCTATCTGTTGTACTTATCTGATTAATAACTGAGCAAAATATTGGAAGTAATTCCTCGCAACATATTTTATAAATTTCAATCGGCAAGGTGTCATTCCCCGTAGGCTTCCCAGAGGGAAGAGAGAAGATAGCTGATTTTAGTTCTTCCTTAGTAAAATCTTTTTCCAGTTCTTCCATTTCTACTATATCCTTCTCTAGCCGCCAATTGTTTCTAATGTAATTTTCCACTATCTCCGTAGGGGGGACGCCCTCTGGGGTGTATCATTTAGTATGGTATTCTACAAATTGTTGCAATATCTGCTCTGGACTAGTATGATTAGTACCATTTGCGCCTTCTATGCTCTTGATTAAAGAAGTAGATCAATCGTCAGCAATTTTATAAGCGAGGATTTTACCTATTCTATCGCCGCTCGCGTATTGCGAGAATTTATATTTATGTAGTTTAGTCGTGGCTTTGTCTCTTAAAAATTTCTTGGTCTCACATCGTAACGTCATCAGCTTATTTTCTAGTTTAGCTTTGTTTAGGTTATGAGAAGCCCCCGCATCTTCTTTTCTGATAATTTCAGCCAAATGTTCTTAAAGCCCCCTTATCCTTGATGTAATACAACGGATCTCTTCCTTACGATTGGCATTCTGTTGGATAATAAACTGTTGGGCGAAACCTCTGATGCTAGCTTTACAACAGTCCCAAACTGAGGTGACTTTAGCCGTATCAATACTAAACTCTAGAAATTCTTTTATGTGTTCTTTCAAAAGAGAAATAAACCTAGGATTAGATATCAGATGCCTGGGAAAGGAGAATAACCTCGGTTCTGTCTTTTTAGATACGATCTTGAAGATTACCACTATAGGGTTATGATCAGATGTTACCTTTGGGCAGATCTCCATTTTACAGCCCTCCAAAATATGGGGCGTTGCCCAAGCCATATCTATGCGCGAGTACATTTTATGTGGTATTGAGTGGTAAGTATATCCTGCAAGCATAGGGTGAAGGTGCCTCCAAACGTCTTTCAGTTTATGTATGCGGGCTAGTTCTAGAATAGATGCCCTAGTCTTACGCTTTCTTTGTGATGAAATGCCCTTGGTCGTATCTTTTGCGTAATTAATAACACAATTAAAATCCCCCATAAGTAATAACTCCCCTTCCCAACCTAGTAGCTCAATATTTAATCGGTCAAAAATTGCTGCATCATCATGATTAGACCCATACACTGCACAGAGGGTATATTTGAGATTAGACAGCGTAATTTGAGCAATTACCCATCTTCCGGCTTTGTCCGATGCAACCCTATTAACTTCAACCTTAAATAGCTTTCTCTTGAGTATAGCCACCCCACGGATAGAGGCATTCAATGGTGTGCATATTATAAGCTCATACCCCCCCTGCTCCAACATTTTCCTATCCTGGTATCGTATATGTGTTTCATTTAATAGTGCAAAGTGAGGGTTATACATTTTTAATTCTTCAAAGACAAGTTGTCTTTTGCTTTTATTATTAAGCACTGAAACATTCCAAGCAAGGCAACTAACTTGACACATGTCTTATTTCAGATATGTCTTGAACAACTGCTTCAAGGAAGAAAAACCCTTCTAAAATTATAAATTTGTACCTCATATTTTGTCTGCTTGTGTCACCTTTTTCAGTTTCCCCTAAGTACCCCCCAAACCTCCCCCAAACTTCCCCTAGCCTCAACCTACGTCCCTCCCCACACCCTGTACCTACCCGGAAGCCTACCCCTATCTTCTGCTGCCGTTGAATGAGCAGCCAGTCAGTGGGAGCTCCCCACGGACCCCCCTCCCTCCGTATTAAATCATCTGTGAGTATCCTATTACCCTATTAGAAGAGTAGAGAAAAGTATAGAGAAAAATAGTAAGGTTTGAAAAGCACCCATTGAAAAAGAAAAGGAGAAAAAAAAGAGAGCCAACCCTATATGATCTATCTGAGATCAGTGTTTTTTGGAGGCTAATGATCATTAACCAATGAAGCAAGAAATTGCTCAGCCTCTTTAAAGTCATCAAATATGTGGGTTTGGCCTGCTTCTTATAACTTTAAGCCTGGCGGGCTCCTGGAGATAGACCACTGCCCCCTTAGATTTTAAAGGGTCTATCAACTTTCGCAGCTCCCATCGTTTATCCATTGTAGTTTTGCTAAGGTCAGACTTCGTGAAGAATGTAACATCATCCACCGTCACCGGTGTATTGGGCCTGGCTTTGATGGATATTGCCTGTCTTAATAAAAAGTTTCCCAGATAAATCAGTATGGGTCTAGGAAATCGGCCATCTTTTTTCTTCGTAAACATAGGTAGTCTGTGAGCTCTTTGTATTTGGGAGTCCCAATCCCAATCAGATAGATCTGGGAAGGCGTTATGCAGAAACTTGACCATATATGCCCGGGCATCTGCCCCTTCAGACCCCTCGGGAATTCCAAAAAATCGCAGATTCTGGTGCCTTTGGCGATTTTCCAAATCCTCAACCTTATTCTTGAGTGTCAAAATATCTCTATCCTGACAATCTGAAGACATAACAGTAGTAGCAAGAGTTTCTTCAACAGTAACAATCCTCTGCTGGATTTCAACAATCTCCTCAGTAACATTGTGTAGTTTACCTCTAACCTCCTGCAAACAACTCTGCATTTTACAGTTGTCTTCTCTTAATTGAGAAAAGCTATGCTGAACTTCTTGGTGATGTTCTAATAGCGTCTTCAAAATTAAATCCAATGAGGTTCCCATGGGGGAGACTGCAGGTGCTTGAGGTGGTTGTTGTTGTTGTTGGGGTGAAGTTGGTATCAGTGCTGGGTCTAATGCAGCAAGAGGAACCTGAGTGGGTTCACTGCAAGCGTGAAAAGAAGACAAGGAGTCAGCATTTTCACCCAATATAGTAGTGGAGCTGGAGCCATTACCTATTACCTTCTGAGAGGCTATTTGCAGAGGATCTGGAGATATATTTTTACTGGCGGATGTAGTCTTAAAGTTATTTATGCTATTATTGCCAGAGCGGCGCTTGGCTATAGTTTTTACTCCTCCTTTTGCCTGTATCCACTTACACAGTGGGCTCTGATCTTTCAAAAGTTTTTCCCGGGCGCTGGCAGATGTCAATGTCGATGGCAAAATGTTAAAGTTCAAGCCTCTGTCCTTCTTAACCTTGATCTTAGCTTTCCCTTTCCTTTTTAAAAGACCAGTGTTTTTACCGTTGATCGTTATCACGGCGTCATCTTCAGTCTCTTCAGTCTCTTCACCCTCGGGCCCTCTCCAGCCCCTAGGTCCTCATACTCATCCTCGTTGGATTCTACTGCTGAAAAGTCGGTTGCAGTTTCATTAGAGGCGCTTGCTATGTTTGTGTTCTCAATATCAATGACTGAGTTGGCCGGTGAGTCAGGTTGATTAGATACCTCATTAGATACATCATCAATGATCAGCCTCACACTCCCCGTATCAGATCTTGGGGTCTGTACCCCCCTGTTTGCCCCCTCAAGACCTTGACAGTTTTCAACAGAGCGCTGCACCGTATCTGCCTCAGACTGGCATGCGTTAACAGAAACTGTATTGGTGTCATCTGGCACTATAGGCGCGTCATTAGTGGTGGTAGTGCCAGCGTCTGATTGATTATTGGCCATGGGGCTAGTAGAAGAAGAAGCCAGAGGGTTAGCTAGTACCTTATTGCTAGCAGTCACTGTTACATTCTTTCCAACATTTAATGCTGTATCTTTCCCCCCTGAGGCCAGTAATACAGATGGGCGGATTACTACTTATTTACTAACTTGTTTACCTTGCATGCTGGGGGAGAGAGCGTTCAGGGTAGTGGCAGATTTGGTAACAGCTTTTGGTGTTAATGGTGTTGCTGTTGCTGTTACTGGCACTGTTGTTACATGTTTAACCATCGCCGCCGGCACCACAGTCTCTTTACCCTCATTAGTCTCCTTCTGTAATTTATTCAGGCGAGGGGGGGTTTTGGGGTGCGTTTTTAGGGGCCATCACTGCACCGTTCTCCTGCCTCTTCTTACTCCTGGTCCTCGCCAAAGCGGGGCTTTCGTTTAACACCTCTCTGCCGCCCGACCTCTTAGCTGGGAGACTGCTGGTTTTTGCTCCTACCCGGCACTTTTTCCCCCCTCCGCTCCGCTCTGCCGTGGCTCCGCTTTCCCGTAGTTTCACTTGCCGGGTTGCTCTCGCTCGCTCCGCTCACTCCGCCTCCCCCGCCTCTCTCTGCAGCTGCAACTGCCACCGCCTCAAGCATTCCACAGCTACCGTCTCCGCGTAGTTTAGTGATTATACGGCGTTCCTCTCTCCCTTTCTCAGACAAACACAGCGGGTAAGCAGGTTAGGGAATTTTCTTTTCTTTAACGGGTTTGCCGCGTTTCTGAAGAGCAGTTTTAGAGCTAATTAGAGTTCCGGCTCGTCAGTCATCTCAATTATCTGCTCGTCAGCATGTATCTCTACTCCATTCTCCTAGCTCTGTGCAGTTCAGCGCAGCCAAGCATCAAGCTGGGTATCGTTTGCGCAGATCCGCTGCTAACCACAGAAATTATCATTTGCTGCATTATTTGTGTATTTTTTACCTGTATTTTCCTGCCTTGAGATCGTGTGCCCGTGTTTGTTGTTAATTGCTGCATTATTTATCTGTTTGTTTATACCCCTGCATTAGCTGCCTTGAGATCGTGTGCCCGTGTTTGTTGTTAATTGCTGCATTATTTATCTGTTTGTTTATACCCCTGCATTAGCTGCCTTGAGATCGCGTGCCGGTGTTTGTTGTTAATTGCTTCATTGTCTGTTTATTTTTGCTCCCTGCATTGGCATTTGTGTGGCTGCCCCGCGTAGTTATTTGGTCGGTTTCACCCGACCCGGTCGGCGCTTCCGCCCCAGCCGCCATTGCTGTTGTTGTTGTTGTTGCCCAGAGCCCGCCCCCTCCACCACGCACCCGCCTCCCAGCTGCTCCTCCCTCGCCCCTACCCCCTCCCACTTATGACAGATGCTCTTGCGTGCAGCGTTCACGCGCAGCGGTCGCACCCCATGCGCGCCGAAGGTGCGCCAAAGGTAAGCCCGTCTACGCCCGTCTACGCCTGGACCGCGCCCAGCGCCAGACCCCCTGGCCCTTGTACCACCTACCCCACCCGGATTACATACGACGCCACCACCCTCTTAGCCCTAAACCCCGGCCGTCTCCCCAACTGCGTCCAAGCCGCTCCTAGACACACCCATGGACCCTTCTCCTGCAACTCCTGCAAGTATGATAGCACCAAGACCAACTCCTCACCCACTAACACCAAACAGAGATCTGACACCAACCACCTAAAATGCATCCTGCTCAACACCCGCTCGGTCCACAGAAACGCCATCGACCTTTGGAATCTACTGGACACCATCTCTCCGGACGTCGCCTTCCTAACAGAAACATGGATGAACGCCTCTTCTGCCCCAGACATCACCATTGCCATCCCGGAAGGCTACAAGATCATCCGTAAGGACCGCACTGACCAAACAGGAGGAGGCATCGCTATCGTCCATAAGAACTCCATCTGCATCTCAACCAGCTCAGACGTCAACCTTACCAGCGCCGAACACCTTCACTTCCAGATCCACACCGATCCCAAGACCACACTCAGAGGCACCCTCCTCTACCGACCACCAGGATCCCGTGCACAATTCACTGAAGACATCACTGATTTTATCACCCCACACGCCCTCCCCTCCGAGGAATACATTCTACTGGGAGACCTCAACTTTCACCTGGAAAAAAGCAATGACAGCAACGCCACCACCCTTCTGGATAATCTCGCCAACCTCGGACTCAAACAACTTGTCACTAACCCCACCCACATCGCAGGTCACATACTCGACCCTATCTTCACCTCCAGCAAACATGTCTCCTTCCGTCACACCACAACTCTACATTGGACGGACCACAGCTGCGTTCACTTTAGCTACAATAAGACCACAACTCACAACCATCCTCAACCTACTCTGCAAAGAAACTGGAACAAAATCACCATCGACCAGATCTCCTCATCACTTCTTCAAAACCCCCCTGTCCACTCCTCAAACCCTGACCAAGCAGCCATTAACCTCACCCAATGGCTATCCAACAGCGCCTAATCGTGCACTGTTCACTTGGCGCTCCGCGCTTTAATTATTTATCGCACACTTTTTCATGTACTATTATGATTGTTTTTATTCTTATTTTCAGATTTTTGATCTTGTGAATTTACTTGTATGTTATTTTCATTTTTTCATAACACAAGCATATAATTCATTTGCTCAATTTTGCTGACATTATTATTCATGCATATTTACATTATCAGTATTTTCGCTTTACATATATATACAATCAACATGAGTTAACAGTGAGCCCAATGCATTTCGGCGCCTCTACGGTGCCTTCATCAGGGGCGGTTCTGAAATGACAAACATGTAAAAAGTTGTGTGAGATTCTTATAAAAAGGAGTTCATGGGGGTGCATAACTAAATTATGTGGCGATGTCATACCTGGTAGCTGTGTTAGCTGATGTATATTTATATTCGCCTCACTCAATGTAACTCAAAGTAGAACTCTAGAAATGATGAAAGATAGCCTATGTTGGTTATAGGTGTATACCTTAATGTATACTTTAAAATGTATCTGGAAGGTCTGTTGAAAACATACCTGAACGTGATGATCGGAACTCTCTGTAGAAACAAGAAATGATCTCTATCAGAACTAAATATATCCCTGTACAAGAAGCGAATATTCAAGCATTGGACCAGTTGGTCCTTACCTTATCTTCACCCATGTAGTTAGTCTGTGAGGTGAAAAGAGACTCTGTTACTAAGTTGTTTTGGGGACGTCATACAGTAGTGATAATGCGCTAAGTTTTGTCAAAAAATGCGTACCTCTAATGCGAAAGTTTTCCCATGTAAAATGTGCCGCAGCCTCTCGGTTGTCTCGATTCTCCGAATGACCAGGAAACGCCATTAAAACTCCGCAAACTCCGCGTGGAAGCGGAGTTAAGAACATCGACGACAGACTCAAAGCTATGTCTAAAGCCGATCTGTTAGAGATGGTGGGCGCCATGTTGGATAGGGGTCTAGCGTAGCGACCTATTCCATTCACTATATCCGTTGATCAAAAACGTATTCTTACTACTGTGAACCAATGATCAACTATCACTGGATTTTAAGAATATAATTTATGATAACGTATAGAGCAGACTCTAACTTTTAAACCGGGGAATGGTCCTCGGCATTATCCCCGGTGTTTTCAACCAATAGATGTTAATAGGAATCGCTGTGCTGAGGCTCTAGTTATAAAGACGGTGCGTATTGGTAGATTGTGAAAAGATGCTCCGTGATCCCGATGTAATAAGAGAAAGACTAGATGTTCTCTGATAAATACAATGTACGGTGTTCTGTAATGTGTACAGTTTACCTGTGTGGCCATAAGTGGGCTTTTTGATGAAATGGACTATTCAACAATCATATGCATCACCCGAGGACCATTCCCCCGTTTAAAAGTTAGAGTCCGCTCTATACGTTATCATAAATTTATATTCTTAAAATCCAGTGATAGTTGATCATTGGTTCACAGTAGTAAGAATACGTTTTTGATCAACGGATATAGTGAATGGAATAGGTCGCTACGCTAGACCCCTATCCAACATGGCGCCCACCATCTCTAACAGATCGGCTTTAGACATAGCTTTGAGTCCGTCGTCGATGTTCTTAACTCCGCTTCCGCGCGGAGTTTGCGGAGTTTTAATGGCGTTTCCTGGTCATTCGGAGAATCGAGACAACCGAGAGGCTGCGGCACATTTTACATGGGAAAACTTTCGCATTAGAGGTACGCATTATTTGACAAAACTTAGCGCATTATCACTACTGTATGACGTCCCCAAAACAACTTAGTAACAGAGTCTCTTTTCACCTCACAGACTAACTACATGGGTGAAGATAAGGTAAGGACCAACTGGTCCAATGCTTGAATATTCGCTTCTTGTACAGGGATATATTAAGTTCTGATAGAGATCATTTCTTGTTTCTACAGAGAGTTCCGATCATCACGTTCAGGTATGTTTTCAACAGACCTTCCAGATACATTTTAAAGTATACATTAAGGTATACACCTATAACCAACATAGGCTATCTTTCATCATTTCTAGAGTTCTACTTTGAGTTACATTGAGTGAGGCGAATATAAATATACATCAGCTAACACAGCTACCAGGTATGACATCGCCACATAATTTAGTTACGCACCCCCATGAACTCCTTTTTATAAGAATCTCACACAACTTTTTATATGTTTGTCATTTCAGAACCGCCCCTGATGAAGGCACCGTAGAGGCGCCGAAATGCATTGGGCTCACTGTTAACTCATGTTGATTGTATATATATGTAAAGCGAAAATACTGATAATGTAAATATGCATGAATAATAATGTCAGCAAAATTGAGCAAATGAATTATATGCTTGTGTTATGAAAAAATGAAAATAACATACAAGTAAATTCACAAGATCAAAAATCTGAAAATAAGAATAAAAACAATCATAATAGTACATGAAAATGTGTGCGATAAATAATTAAAGCGCGGAGCGCCAAGTGAACAGTGCACGATTAGGTGGGTTCGATAACCCATCATAACGATTAGTTCATTGCACAGGAGTAACTACCCTGATTAATCGTTGCACCAGTGGATAACATTGAACAGTTTGGCAAAAAACAACGGAGTGCTCCTCACGCTCTTCAATTCTTCGTTTTCATCACCAAGTCACCCAGTGAGGAGGCACCCATCAACCTAAAATGCAGTTTGATACAATAACAGGAATGACCGACAATAGAGCCAACACATTGGCTTATACAACGGAACAGGCTGATCAAATTTATACTTTAATCAAAGAAGTTAAAAGTATGGATGTCCATGGGGGATCAATAACCCAACAACTAAAACAGCTGGAGTATCTAACACACCGTCAATTAAATCAAAGGATGCACGCCTCCACCCTTATTCAATACCATCGAGCAAAACGCATTCCAAGAGGCTTACGCTTATCAATAAAACCTATGTTATTCCGTTTCAACCTCAATTCCAAATTCATGGAGAAATGGTTTAGTATTTTGAACAAATGCTCCTTGGACCTAATACTGTTGATAATTGAAGAACTGGCTAAAACCATTAGGGAACTGGAGGATGAGATTTATGTGCTAAAAACAGAACTAGAAACCAGGATGGAGACAGATACTTGGAAAATGAATTTGGAAGGAATCAACATCAAATTAGATAAATACGAAAAAGAGTTGCAGGAAGGAAAATTAAGAAAGTACAAGCGCGACACTATAGATTATAAGCTCAACGAGGTCTATACGTGGGCAGAGATCTACGCCCGGCGCCAATACGTCCCAAAGAAAACGCCCACATCAGCACGCTCCTCAGAGGAAAGTCTTGTAACTGACAAAGAAATATCCATACGGAGAGGACCAGTTAAATTCACTCAGGAAGGGACCACACCATCAACTGAAATTACCAACCAAGCAACAACCAGCAGTGAAACGTCTTTTTTGTTACAGGAGCAAGACTCAGGACAACCACCAACAACATTACTAGAGATAGTAACAACAAGCGGAAAACAAGGCGAGGAAGTGGCCGGAAAAGCACTGAGGAGCGGACGAACAGTGATTTAATCATTAATATATCTTCTACCACACTGACTCAACAACAAACATCAACTTTAAATAAAGGTTTATCGTTCGTTCCAACAACAGCCACCAATGAATTGGAAACTGAGGGGGCATTTTTTAAATTTATGAGAACACTTAAGTTGAGACATTATTTTGAAAATGTGATTGAGCCAACAGTGAGCACAACCGAGAACACCAGCAGAAAATGTAAACCTAAAAGTGTGTTCCAAGCACGAGTATCCCACAAGATGCTGGACACGTTTGAAATAATGGTCAGGAAAGACCTACAGGAATTGGATTGCAAGAGAAAACGATACAACAACCTAACCAAACAAGAGCAAAATATAATCAACAATTTGGCAAATAATCCAGCACTAACAATACAACCAGCTGATAAGGGCGGAGCCCTAGTACTAATGGATACGGTCTTCTATGATCATAAAGTAGATGAACACGTGGCTGACAAGCATACGTACCTCAAATTACCAACTGATCCGACAGGTACTTTACAACAGATGCTGAATGACATATTAAAAACAGCCACAGAGAATGAATGGATTGATGAGCAAACATCAGCATACCTCACCCAAAAGAATCCTAGACGCCCTAGTCTCTACATGATCCCAAAGATCCATAAACACCCGACAAATCCTCCATTCAGACCCATAGTGTCAGGGTGCGGGTCGATTTTTGATCCATTAGGTAAATACATTGATCATCATTTGCAACAGTTTGTTAAAGAATGGGGGTCCTACATACGGGACACGACGGATTTTCTCAACAAATTGAAATGGATCGAAGTTGGAGTCCAAGAACACTGGATAATATGCACCATTGACGTGGTGGCACTCTACACTTCCATACCACACCACGCAGGATTGGAATCTATTGAATGGGCACTACTAAAAATGGAGAACCTACACATGAATCAAAAAATCTTTCTGATACAGTTATTACAATTTTGTCTTCATAACAGCTACTTCACATGGAAAAATGAGTACTTTGCCCAATTGAATGGGACTTCCATGGGCTTTGCAGGGGCCCCTGCATATGCGAATACCTTTATGGCTCAGTATGAAGCGAATAATTTAATGTCATTGAGGGAATGGACACATGTCAAAATGTATAGTCGTTTTATTGACGATGTATTCTTGATTTGGGATGATACACAGGAAACACTGGAGCAGCTCATAACCACTTTGAATAAAGTGGACACTAGAATTCAATTCGCCCATAAGATCAGTAATACGGTCATCGACTATCTTGATGTCAGGATTACAAAAACACAACAGGGCTTTGAAACAGCACTATATACGAAACCAACGGATCGAAATAGTGCACTCAATTACAAAAGTTTTCACCCTAAGAGTCTAATCAACAACTTACCAGTATCCCAATTCATCAGGATTAAACGCATATGTTCAAATCCACAAGAATGTCAAATCAATCTGGATAAACAGGTACAGAAATACAAAGACAGAGGCTATCCAGCAGACGTACTTGATAGACAACTTTGCAAAGTACAAACAATGAACAGAGAGGATCTTCTGAAACCAAGTGAGAAAAAAACACATGACAGGATAGTATTTGTGACCAAATACACAACCTTATCCACAAAGATCAGAGACATAATCAACAAGAGATGGGAATTGTTATCAGTAGAACCAGACTTTCATGGGATTTTCAAAGAACTGCCCGTACATGCATATACGAGAGGATCAAATTTGAGGACAAGGTTAAAATATAAACAACCTTCTATATGTCCAGTTACATACAAGGGGACCACAAGATGCTCAAATTGCATTAACTGCAATAATGTGATCACAGGAAGTACTTTCACCCACCCAACCACAGGCAAATCGATGCAGTTGAAACACACCAGTGATTGTAACTCCACCAACGTAGTATATGCAATCAAGTGCCCTTGTGGCAAAATGTACATAGGCAAAACGGAACGTAAAGTAAAAATACGTATTACTGAGCACAAAAGCAGAATCCGCAACCAGAATTTGACGTCACCACTAGTACTACATTGGAGATATGAAAAACATACTATTTCACAATTAAGATTTTTTGTCATTGAAAAAGTACAAATAATGGAAGGGATTGATAACCATTAGAGATTAATGCAACGCGAGCTATTCTGGATAAAACACTTAAAAACTTTAGCCCCAATAGGGCTCAATGATAAATATGATCTCTCATGTTATCTGTAAAAGCTTCAATATAGTGCCAAGAACTTATGCCCTAACAATTGCCAACATAACTCTGTTTCGCGTAAACATCTTTTTAAACCAAAGGGGACAGCCACTAAGAATATCCACCGGTGGATAGACAGTGGGATATAATTATTGACAGTATGCAAAATAATGGTATCTCATGATAAATGACTGTGAATATTGAATTTATTTAAGTTTTTCAATGTCAAGTATATCAGTGATGCATATGATTGTTGAATAGTCCATTTCATCAAAAAGCCCACTTATGGCCACACAGGTAAACTGTACACATTACAGAACACCGTACATTGTATTTATCAGAGAACATCTAGTCTTTCTCTTATTACATCGGGATCACGGAGCATCTTTTCACAATCTACCAATACGCACCGTCTTTATAACTAGAGCCTCAGCACAGCGATTCCTATTAACATCTATTGGTTGAAAACACCGGGGATAATGCCCGAGGACCATTCCCCCGTTTAAAAGTTAGAGTCCGCTCTATACGTTATCATAAATTTATATTCTTAAAATCCAGTGATAGTTGATCATTGGTTCACAGTAGTAAGAATACGTTTTTGATCAACGGATATAGTGAATGGAATAGGTCGCTACGCTAGACCCCTATCCAACATGGCGCCCACCATCTCTAACAGATCGGCTTTAGACATAGCTTTGAGTCCGTCGTCGATGTTCTTAACTCTGCCTCCGCGCGGAGTTTGCGGAGTTTTAATGGCGTTTCCTGGTCATTCGGAGAATCGAGACAACCGAGAGGCTGCGGCACATTTTACATGGGAAAACCTTCGCATTAGAGGTACGCATTATTTGACAAAACTTAGCGCATTATCACTACTGTATGACGTCCCCAAAACAACTTAGTAACAGAGTCTCTTTTCACCTCACAGACTAACTACATGGGTGAAGATAAGGTAAGGACCAACTGGTCCAATGCTTGAATATTCGCTTCTTGTACAGGGATATATTTAGTTCTGATAGAGATCATTTCTTGTTTCTACAGAGAGTTCCGATCATCACGTTCAGGTATGTTTTCAACAGACCTTCCAGATACATTTTAAAGTATACATTAAGGTATACACCTATAACCAACATAGGCTATCTTTCATCATTTCTAGAGTTCTACTTTGAGTTACATTGAGTGAGGCGAATATAAATATACATCAGCTAACACAGCTACCAGGTATGACATCGCCACATAATTTAGTTACGCACCCCCATGAACTCCTTTTTATAAGAATCTCACACAACTTTTTACATGTTTGTCATTTCAGAACCGCCCCTGATGAAGGCACCGTAGAGGCGCCGAAATGCATTGGGCTCACTGTTAACTCATGTTGATTGTAAATATATGTAAAGCGAAAATACTGATAATGTAAATATGCATGAATAATAATGTCAGCAAAATTGAGCAAATGAATTATATGCTTGTGTTATGAAAAAATGAAAATAACATACAAGTAAATTCACAAGATCAAAAATCTGAAAATAAGAATAAAAACAATCATAATAGTACATGAAAATGTGTGCGATAAATAATTAAAGCGCGGAGCGCCAAGTGAACAGTGCACGATTAGGTGGGTTCGATAACCCATCATAACGATTAGTTCATTGCACAGGAGTGACTACCCTGATTAATCGTTGCACCAGCGGATAACATTGAACAGTTTGGCAAAAAACAACGGAGTGCTCCTCACGCTCTTCAATTCTTCGTATCCAACAGCGCCGACATCCTAGCACCGTTGAAAAAATGCCAAATCAAGCTAGGCAGCAAGAACGCCTCCTGGTTCAACGACGATCTTAAGAAATCTAAGAAACTCTGTCGCTCCCTCGAAAAGGCCTGGAAAAAAGACCCAAACACCAGCACCAGGGACGCCTTCAAAAACGCCACCCGCATACACCACCAACTAATCCGGTCTGCCAAGAAAGCCGCACTCAAAGACCGACTAGATAACAACGCCCACAACAGCAAGGAATTATTCAACATCGTCAAAGAGTTTACCAACCCCTCAGCCAACTCCAACGACATCACCCCCTCTCAAGCCCTCTGCAACTCCCTAGCTTCATTTTTCCACAACAAAATCGCAGACATCCACAACAACTTCGACAACCGACCCGGAGACCAACCCACCCAACCCTCTGCAGGACCTTCACCCCCCTTGAACATCCTTAATGACTGGAACCCAATCTCCACTGAGGACACCATCCGCCTGATGAACTCCATCCACTCAGGATCCCCCACAGACCCATGCCCTCACCACATCTTCAACAAAGCAGACTCCATCATAGCACCACACCTCCGAGACGTCATCAACTGCTCCTTCAACTCCGCCACCTTCCCGGAAAGCTGGAAACATGCCGAACTCAGCGCCCTTCTGAAAAAACCCACAGCTGACCCCACCGAACTCAAAAACTACCGCCCCATCTCGCTCCTTCCATTCCCGGCCAAAGTCATTGAGAAAGCTGTCAACAACCAGCTCGCCGCATTCCTCGAAACCAACAAATCCCTCGACTCCTCACAGTCCGGCTTCCGAGCCAAACACAGCACTGAGACCGCCCTCATCGCAGCCACAGACGACATTCGAACTCTACTGGACAATGGAGACACAGTCGCCCTCATCCTCCTCGACCTCTCCGCAGCCTTCGACACAGTCTGTCATAGCACCCTATTACAGCGCCTCAGAAACATCGGAATCCAAGGAAAAGCACTGGATTGGATCACCTCGTTCCTCACCGGAAGAATCCAAAGAGTCCGCCTCCCACCATTCAAGTCTGAAGCCACTGAAGTCATCTGCGGCGTGCCACAAGGATCTTCACTCAGCCCCACCCTCTTCAATGTATACATGAGCCCCCTCGCGGTCATCGCACGCCAACACAACCTCAACATCATCTCATACGCTGATGACACTCAACTGATCCTATCACTCACCAAAGACCCGAACACGGCCAAAACCAACCTACATGAAGGAATGAAAGAAGTAGCCGAGTGGATGAAGCACAGCCGACTAAAACTGAACTCAGACAAAACAGAAGTCCTTATCTTAGGCACCTCCCCCTCCGCCTGGGATGACTCTTGGTGGCCAGAGGCCCTTGGAAAAGCACCCATCCCGACGGACCACGCACGGAACCTGGGCGTCATCCTGGATTCTTCACTCTCCATGTACAGACGCCGTTTCATCATCCTGCTTCAATATTCTTCGCATGCTCAAAAAAACATTTCGCTGGATCCCCACCGAAACTAGAAAAAATGTCACCCACGCTCTGGTCACGAGCCGCTTGGACTACGGAAACACCCTATACGCCGGTACCACCGCAAAACTCCAGAAAAAACTCCAATGCATTCAGAACGCTTCAGCCAGACTCATACTAGACATCCCGGGTAAAGACCACATCTCTGGTCACCTGAAAAACCTCCACTGGCTCCCCGTCAATAAAAGGATTACTTTCCGCCTCCTAACCCACGCTCACAAAGCACTCTACGAACTTGGACCCGATTGCCTTAACACATGACTCTCCTTCTACACCCCCTCCCGCCAGCTACGATCCTCCAACCAAGCCCTTGCTACTGTACCTCGCATCAACAAAACCACCATGGGAGGTAGATCCTTCTCCTACCTGGCAGCTAAAACCTGGAACTCACTTCCCACTCACATTCGCCTCACTCAGAACCACCTAGCATTCAGAAAGCAACTTAAAACTTGGATATTCGACAAGTAATTCCCCCACCCTTCTTCAAGCGCCTTGAGACCCTCTGGGTATGTAGTGCGCTATATAAATCATTTGACTTGACTTGACTTGACTAGAAGCGTCCTCACTGTGGCGGCTTCAGTCCGCCATCTTGAAGAAGAGGTAGGGCCGTGCTGAGGTTGACATGGTGGAAGCACATCTGTTAGCGCTAGAACGGGAGGTGTTGCTTGACTCCACCCCGGAGGGATTGCACCGCCTGCGCCTCCTTAGAGATGAGTATAGGAGCTTGGCTCGTGATAGGGTGAAGACACAACTGGCGGACACCCAGAGCATGGTGTACGAGCATGGAGATATGGCCGGGAAGTTAATAGCCTGGCTGGAAAAAGGGGATTGGGCGTCGCGGTTGGTACCGGTAAAATAACGAACCCGCAGGAGATTGTGGACGAATTTGCTGGCTACTACACCGAGGTGTACGTGGCCGATTGTAAGAACACGGAGTCCGAAAATGCAGAAATGATTCGAGATATTCCAATGCCCACTCTCTCCGATGAGGACAGGGATTACCTAGACTCTCAATTTACGAATGACGAAGTGGCGCAGGCCATTAGAGGGGTTCGCTCTTGAAAGGTCTCTGGCCCCAATGGGCTCCCCATAGCGCTTTATAAAGTAAATGCAAACAAACTGGCTCCCTTTGTTAAGGATATGTTTAGCGAGAGCAGGGAGAGGGGCCAGCTTCCTTACGATCAGCTTGTCGCGAATATCGTAGTCCTGCACAAAGAGGGCAAACCGAAGACGGAATGTTCTTCATACCGGCCGATCTCCTTATTGAATGCTGAGCAGAAGGTCTTAGCAAAGCTGCTTGCGACTCGGCTGGTTAAGGTCATCACGACACTGATCCATCCGGATCAGTCAGGTTTTATGCCCCACGGCAAAATGGCCCTCAACTTGCACAGACTGCATGGGGTCCTGGGCGGTGCTTCACAAATACACGAGCCGACGGTCTTGTTGTCCCTGGATGCCACCATGGCATTTGATAGAGTGGAGTGGCCCTATCTCTTTGCCGTCTTGAACAAGTTGGGCATTGGTCCGGAGTTTGCTTCCTGGGTCCGTCTTTTGTATTCCGACCCCCTAGCTCGGGTCGTAGTAAATAATCATATATCTGATGATTTTGCCTTGGGGAGGGGCACCAGGCAGGGATGTCCTCTCTCTCCGCTGTTATTTGCCTTAGCGCTGGAGCCGCTTGTGGCGTGGGTTCGTTGGGACAGATCGATTAGGGGGCTTAGGTGGACATCCGAGTGGGAGGATAAGATATCACTCTACGCTGATGACATTTTACTATATTTGTCCACCCCTCGGACTTCGCTGATAGTGTTTTTGGACGTCCTGGTGGTGTTTGGAAGATATTCCGGTTTCGCCATTAATTGGGCGAAGTCGGTCCTTTTTGTCTTAAGTGGTGATCCCCCAGATATCCCTGCGGGCTGCACGGTTAGATTGGAAACGGCAGGGTTCAAGTATCTTGGCATTTTTGTTTCCTTAGATCCCCAGAGTAGGTATACCAATAACCTGTTGCCGCCACTGGCCAGACTCCAGAGGGATGTGGTGCGATGGAAGTCGCTTCCGCTCTCCCTGCTGGGACGCGCTGTCCTGTTTAAGATGATGGCTCTTCCCCTTTTCTTGTACGCGCTCCAGAACTCTATGGACCCGGTTCCCCCGTCGTACTTCAAGGAGATTGAGTCTCTCCAGAGGCAACTCTTTTGGGATGGTAGGCCGCGAATCGTGTTTACTAAACTGACGTTGCCGTGGTATGACGGGGGGATCGGCTTACCAAATATCCGGTAGTATTATTGGGCGTCTCAGCTGGCGGCAGTTAATCATGCCATTTATGGATCGCCGCTGGATCCCGGCTATGCTTTGGATCGCAGCCAGATACCCGGTGGAGAGTTCTCCAGGGCATTGTATGCCAGACGGGGGGGCTTTCCCCTGGTCGGGTCTACGGCGGTTGCTGTTCAGGTCTGGCATGAGGCTACTCGTTCCCTTAAATGGGATGGGAAGATAACTTTGGCTACGCCACTATGGAATGCTGAATGCCTGGGTAGTTTATGGAAGTCTAAAGGTTTTGATTAATGGGACCTCATTGGGATTTCCCGGGTAGGAGATATGTGGGGCAAAGACGGGATCCTTACGTTTGAGACTCTGCAGGAACTGTATCAACTGCAGGGGAGTGACTGGTTTCGTTACTTGCAGATAAGACACGCACTGCTAGCTGGTATTCCCAGGGGAGTGACACCCCCGGAGGCTTCCCCGTTGGAGGATCGGGTGTTAGACGGTCATATTCTGACAAAAACGATCTCCTTGATTTATAGAAAGCTAGTTAATCACATGGAGGATCCCCTTGGGGCTCTTAGAGACCAATGGACTGCAGACGGGCTGATCCTTGACGATGAAGTTGGAGGGAGGTGGTGGCTTCTCCAAGGGTCATTGCTGTCCAAATGAGACTCCGGTTGGTGCAATTGAAGGTCCTTCACCGCTGCTATGTTACCGGTCCACGATTGGTGTGTATGGGTTTGGTGCAAGTGGTGAGTGCAGAAGGGGATGTGGTGAGGCTGGAACGTTCATGCATATGTTATGGGACTGAACCCTCATCCGGGGGTATTGGGCCGCAGTTCATGGTAAGGTGCGCAAGGTGTGGGGAGTGGGCTTTGAGTTCGAGGCACGTCGTTGTCTCTTGAATGTCTGGGAACCAACTGATCTTACGTCTCACGGAAAGGTGTGGGTCACGCTGGCATGTGCTATCGCCAAGCGTAATATCGCTCAATTATGGGGGGCGAATCAGCCGCCTACTATTGTAGTGTGACCAGATTCTCAAAACAAAAAGCAGGGACAGGTCATAGACATAGAAGGAGGACTACGGTTTGCAGTAACCATCGACATAAAAGTAGGACTATTTGACAGCTGTCATAGACATAGAAAGGGGACTACAATGTCAGGTCCCTCCACAGACCGAGTGGGCACTAGCTATGCAGAACCTGTAGGTTGTGAAGGAAACTCACACTGTCAAAGGCTGCTTGAGCAGGACCCTGGGTGTACATACATCTGTGAAGGAAGCTTATGGTGCCACTGTCTGTGCTGAGCCTGTACTGTATAAGAGAAACGCGCACTGCCACAGCACATGCTGCCAGGCAAGTGTGCGTGTGTATGACGCTTGCATTGGTGCTGCGTGCATTATACCTGCTCTCTACAAGACAGGATTTTGCCCTATCACTGCCTGTGCTCTTTCGCTGGTGTGTGTATGTGGTGTGTTGCAGCCTGAGGTGGGGGTATCAGCGTCGTTCTCACAAATGCACCTCAGGTGATGGGGTTTCCTGGATATGTCACCTGTAGGATTAAGAAGACCTGTGTTGTTATCCTGGCTGTCCTCACTTGACCGGATTGTGGGATCCTACGCATGACTTGCTCTTACGCACTTTTCAAGAAAAGGGCAGGATGTGATCAGGCACAGCGTTTGAAAATAAGCGTGATGGAAATTATACAAGACGCAATCTAATTCCTCCCGCATACTTTGGAAGCAGAAGACTGGCGCTGACAAATGTAACTTAATTTCCTTTTCTGTGCCTCAGTTCACAATGTGGGCTACTCGAGAACATTAATTAATTAATTCAAGAGGTTTACACTGCATGTCACATAGGGAATTCATGGGTGTCCCGTATACAGGATATGTAAGAAAGAAAGCCAGTTTGTCTCGGTGTCACAGAAGGTGCACTCATGAACTTGCAGGGTGTTCTCCATACAGGTGTATGCCTCGGCGCAAGAGTGTCCCCACTGGTGAATCCCTCATGCATTATATTAATGTGCGGATACATTCCTCAGGTGGTAACCATGTTTAGGTTGAATTCGTAAAAGACGATTTTGGTAAATGTCCAAAGGAAGATGCCCAAAACTTTTAAAGGAGCATCAGTTTGCAGCACTTTTTTTTAAAGCACTTCAAATCATCACTTTATTCAGTTCGACCAGATGAAAGTCATTTGTGGGGCTGCAGAATACCTCCCCGAACATCCCTTTAAGCTGAGCAAGTATACGTTTTAAAGGGGAACATTAGTGTACTTAGTAGGGCCTGCTGTTTGAAAGACTATATTCCAAAAAATGCAACACCTACTCGCTCCAGTAAATTAAATCTGACTTTTTTCTCCTAAAAACGGAGAATGGCTGAGCAGTGTATTTACAGGTTTGACTAGACATTTGTTGATTTCCCCCTCCTCTAATGTGCACATGAGGCCTGATTAACATCATTGCAACACGCTGTAGTGTAGTTCCTATTTTCCCAATAGGCCCTGCGCATTGGAATAACATAAACAGTAGTATCGACGTAGAAGTGCGGATCTTCCAGGCCTCCACTGACTATGCTAAACTTAATTGGGTTTGTTACCAACTAGCTCAGAGGTCACTGGAAACTTTCTTGACTGAATAGGAAGTGATCAGCTTCCCTGGCACAGCCAAGAAGGGATTCAGTTTTCCAACAACCGTGCAACATGACAACTTTGCTCCTCAGATCAAGAGTCAATCTCTAGGGTCGTGCGAAACAATAGACAGTTATTTTACTCAGTCAGTGGTTGTGCAGTTTACTTTCACAATATGTAGAGAATAGAGAGACGGGCGTTGTCAATAAAGGGTAACATTTATTGAACAGTCTTTCTTCTCGTACAAGAGAAATGAATTGCCACAATTGCAAGACTGGTTATTATAAAAAGTACGTACAGTAAGATGAGTATTACGAAATAATACTGTAAAAGCATTGATATGGTTTCTTAGCCATACAATGGTTTAAAATAAATAAAACATATATACATTCATATATACATTAGGCTAAAATACTCAACTGGTGCTTCTAACTACGCCTACCCCAGTGTACCTGACCTAAGCCTAATACTTGGGAGGGGAGTAAGTAAGTAGCTTTAAGTTAAGTTGGTTTTGCCAAGGTTTGCTTCAAGAATTCTCTCTAAGGGTTTAGCCAACACCATACCTCTGGAATAGAATGATGGAGGTCTGGTATCTCCTTCAGGGGGTTGATATCCCAGTCACCCGCAAGGGTAGACTAGAAAAGCCGGAGCTGGATTTCTCTGCAGGAGAAAAGACAGCGTCTCTCTCAGCGCGTCGAGGAGGAGGAGGAGGGGCAGCGTCCGCGGGCAGCTTTCATCTGCTGGGCTCTTTGCTGGGGGACGCCTGTTCAGCTCCTAAGTTCACCACACCATTGTTCGCTCGTTAGCAGCGATAGCAGTAGCGATAGCAGCTATGGTATCATCAGCATAACAGCAGCTTCGTCAGCAGCGATGGCATTGATAGCTTCAGCAAATTACAAAAAGGGGGTGGTGATGAACAGAGTGTCTGAGTTAAACAGACCACTCTTACACAGTCCAAAGATCAGGGCTTGATCCATCACCGTTATTTATCTCACTGCCCCATCCCAGCTCAGAACCTGGCTATATGCAAATCAGTCTGTCCCTGGCCCAGTGCATCATGGGAACAGGGCAGACTAAACTACCTAGCCAATTCTTCACCAGAAAGGAGACAAGCTACCGGGGACCGGTTTCTGGCATTTCAGCCTTCTTCGGCCCGGCTTGCTTGAATCCTGATGGAGCAGTGAGAAAGGGACTCATGTCTGAGTATACCCTGCCACACCTATAGTGGCCAAAAACGATTTACAAAAAGGGGGTGGTGATGAACAGAGTGTCTGAGTTAAACAGACCACTCTTACCCAGTCCAAAGATCAGGGCTTGATCCATCACCGTTATTTATCTCACTGCCCCATCCCAGCTCAGAACCTGGCTATATGCAAATCAGTCTGTCCCTGGCCCAGTGCATCATGGGAACAGGGCAGACTAAACTACCTAGCCAATTCTTCACCAGAAAGGAGACAAGATACCGGGGACCGGTTTCTGGCATTTCAGCCTTCTTCGGCCCGGCTTGCTTGAATCCTGATGGAGCAGTGAGAAATGGACTCATGTCTGAGTATACCCTGCCACACCTATAGTGGCCAAAAACGATTTACAAAAAGGGGGTGGTGATGAACAGAGTGTCTGAGTTAAACAGACCACTCTTACCCAGTCCAAAGATCAGGGCTTGATCCATCACCGTTATTTATCTCACTGCCCCATCCCAGCTCAGAACCTGGCTATATGCAAATCAGTCTGTCCCTGGCCCAGTGCATCATGGGAACAGGGCAGACTAAACTACCTAGCCAATTCTTCACCAGAAAGGAGACAAGCTACCGGCGACCGGTTTCTGGCATTTCAGCCTTCTTCGGCCCGGCTTGCTTGAATCCTGATGGAGCAGTGAGAAAGGGACTCATGTCTGAGTATACCCTGCCACACCTATAGTGGCCAAAAACGATTTACAAAAAGGGGGTGGTGATGAACAGAGTGTCTGAGTTAAACAGACCACTCTTACCCAGTCCAAAGATCAGGGCTTGATCCATCACCGTTATTTATCTCACTGCCCCATCCCAGCTCAGAACCTGGCTATATGCAAATCAGTCTGTCCCTGGCCCAGTGCATCATGGGAACAGGGCAGACTAAACTACCTAGCCAATTCTTCACCAGAAAGGAGACAAGCTACCGGGGACCGGTTTCTGGCATTTCAGCCTTCTTCGGCCCGGCTTGCTTGAATCCTGATGGAGCAGTGAGAAAGGGACTCATGTCTGAGTATACCCTGCCACACCTATAGTGGCCAAAAACGATTTACAAAAAGGGGGGTGGTGATGAACAGAGTGTCTGAGTTAAACAGACCACTCTTACCCAGTCCAAAGATCAGGGCTTGATCCATCACCGTTATTTATCTCACTGCCCCATCCCAGCTCAGAACCTGGCTATATGCAAATCAGTCTGTCCCTAGCCCAGTGCATCATGGGAACAGGGCAGACTAAACTACCTAGCCAATTCTTCACCAGAAAGGAGACAAGCTACCGGGGACCGGTTTCTGGCATTTCAGCCTTCTTCGGCCCGGCTTGCTTGAATCCTGATGGAGCAGTGAGAAAGGGACTCATGTCTGAGTATACCCTGCCACACCTATAGTGGCCAAAAACAATTTACAAAAAGGGGGTGGTGATGAACAGAGTGTCTGAGTTAAACAGACCACTCTTACCCAGTCCAAAGATCAGGGCTTGATCCATCACCGTTATTTATCTCACTGCCCCATCCCAGCTCAGAACCTGGCTATATGCAAATCAGTCTGTCCCTGGCCCAGTGCATCATGGGAACAGGGCAGACTAAACTACCTAGCCAATTCTTTCAGGAGACAAGCTACCGGGGACCGGTTTCTGGCATTTCAGCCTTCTTCGGCCCGGCTTGCTTGAATCCTGATGGAGCAGTGAGAAAGGGACTCATGTCTGAGTATACCCTGCCACACCTATAGTGGCCAAAAACGATTTACAAAAAGGGGGTGGTGATGAACAGAGTGTCTGAGTTAAACAGACCACTCTTACCCAGTCCAAAGATCAGGGCTTGATCCATCACCGTTATTTATCTCACTGCCCCATCCCAGCTCAGAACCTGGCTATATGCAAATCAGTCTGTCCCTGGCCCAGTGCATCATGGGAACAGGGCAGACTAAACTACCTAGCCAATTCTTCACCAGAAAGGAGACAAGCTACCGGGGACCGGTTTCTGGCATTTCAGCCTTCTTCGGCCCGGCTTGCTTGAATCCTGGTGGAGCAGTGAGAAAGGGACTCATGTCTGAGTATACCCTGCCACACCTATAGTGGCCAAAAACGATTTACAAAAAGGGGGTGGTGATGAACAGAGTGTCTGAGTTAAACAGACCACTCTTACCCAGTCCAAAGATCAGGGCTTGATCCATCACCGTTATTTATCTCACTGCCCCATCCCAGCTCAGAACCTGGCTATATGCAAATCAGTCTGTCCCTAGCCCAGTGCATCATGGGAACAGGGCAGACTAAACTACCTAGCCAATTCTTCACCAGAAAGGAGACAAGCTACCGGGGACCGGTTTCTGGCATTTCAGCCTTCTTCGGCCCGGCTTGCTTGAATCCTGATGGAGCAGTGAGAAAGGGACTCATGTCTGAGTATACCCTGCCACACCTATAGTGGCCAAAAACAATTTACAAAAAGGGGGTGGTGATGAACAGAGTGTCTGAGTTAAACAGACCACTCTTACCCAGTCCAAAGATCAGGGCTTGATCCATCACCGTTATTTATCTCACTGCCCCATCCCAGCTCAGAACCTGGCTATATACAAAATTGTAGTTTGGTTTGCCCTGTTCCCATCATGCACTGGGACAGGAACAGACTAATTTGCATACAGCCAGGTTCTGAAACTGGGATGGTGCAGTGAGCTAAAAAACGGTGTTGGATCTAGCCCTGATCTCTTGACTGGGTGAGAGCTTTCTGCTTAATTCAGAGACTCTGTCCCTCACCACCCCTTGTTGTAAATATTGATAGCTTCAGCAGCAGCGAGACAGCGTTTGCTTAAGGCAACGTTGGTAATATTTATACCTGAAAGGTGCCTTGTTTGACGTAAGTTTTTGGACATAAGACGTCAATAAAGATGTCACTAGGAAGTGATCGTCTATCAGTGCTCATTAGAGTTCTATTACTAATTCAAAACACAGCAAGCGGGGATTTCCAGGTTGCTGAGTTTTTATCTTGTTGAAGAACTCGGAGTGTTAATCTAGGAATCTTAGATAGTAACTTCTGCTATGTCATTGCACTAATTGGTTGCAAAGGAAGTGGCAGAGAAAGCGATTCTGAAATGTGGCTCTGTTCGCTTGAGGCCAGAGACGAGTTTCTGAATATTGCACTTGAACGGTTATGCCAATATAGGGAATAAATGGATTTATAGCCGAATAGGGGCATAAGGTCACAGTATCGATCAGGGTCCTAGATTAGAACGCGACAACACCTGTGCGGGCACCTCTTGGAAGTCAGCAAAAGTGTAGGTGGCGCTGCTGGACAAAGAAGGGAAATCCCCAGAGAAAACATCTCTTCAAAGGATTTCCCTTCCTGCGACAGCGCTCATCTCAGTGACGTCACACGCAATGAACAACCGGGACATTTGTGTGTTTAATTCGGACACCTTTCGAAAACGGGGACATTTGACTCATTTGGAGAAAAGTGTCGGGACACTTCTCCAAACAAGCATTTGCAATGCAATAGGTCTCGCATTAGGAAAGTTTGAGCTATTGGTATTGTAAATTACACATTTTTTATTTATGTGTTGGTTTTGAAAATAGCGAAATTAGTAGCTTTGTCATTTACAATGCCAATAGTTTTAACTTTTGCAAATGTGACACCTGTAGCATTTGTAATGCAATATGTGTTGTATTTACATGACTTACATGTATTGATATTACAAATAACAATGGCTTTTAATTGTTTTTAATAATTAATACTTAAATAAAAGTTATTGTAATTTATAATGGCAATAGCTTAAACTTTTGTAAATAACTTTTGTGAAGATTATGTTCAGTGTATTTTATTGTGATGAAAATCCAAGAACAGAAGTGAAATATTAAAAATTTTTTGTGACATTTGTAATAAAGCTTGAAACATTGAGAGGACATATTTGAACCAGTTGTTGTTGAATGGTTGCACAGATTGATGCTGTGGTGGCGGTGAGTGATGTTGTGGTGGCGACGAGTGATGCTGTGGCGTTCAGTGATGCCGTGGTAGCGCACAGTGATGTGTGGTGCCCCTGAGTGGTGATGCTGAGTGATGCTGTGGTGATGCGATAGATAGAGTGAGTGCGATTGATAGATAGAATGAGTGCGATAGATAGATAGAGGGAGGGCGATAGATAGATAGAATGAGTGCGATAGATAGAGTGAGGACGATAGAGTGAGGGCGACAGATAGAGTGAGGGCGATAGATAGATAGACAGATAGATAGATAGAGTGAGGGCGACAGATAGACAGATAGAGTGAGGGCGATCGATAGACAGATAGATAGAGTGAGTGCGATAGACAGAGTGAGGGCGATAGATAGATAGAGGGCGATAGATAGATTGAGTATGGGCGATATATAGATAGAAAGATAGAGTGAGGGAGATAGATAGATAGATAGATAGAGTGAGGGCGATAGATAGATAGAGTGAGGGCGATAGATAGATAGAGGGCGATAGATAGATTGAGTATGGGCGATATATAGATAGAAAGATAGAGTGAGGGAGATAGATAGATAGATAGATAGATAGATAGATAGATAGATAGATAGATAGATAGATAGATAGATAGATAGATAGATAGATAGATAGATAGATAGAGTGAGGGCGATAGAAAGATAGAGTGAGGGCGATAGATAGATAGAGGGCGATAGATAGATTGAGTATGGGCGATATATAGATAGAAAGATAGAGTGAGGGAGATAGATAGATAGATAGTTGATAGAGTGAGGGTGATAGATAGAGTGAGGGCGATAGATAGATAGAGATAGAGTGAGGGCGAAAGATAGATAGAGCGAGGGCGATAGATAGAGAGAGTGAGGGCGATAGATAGAGTGAGGGCGATAGATAGAGTGGGGGCGACAGATGGATAGATAGAAAGATAGAGTGAGGGCGATAGATAGATAGAGTGAGGGCGATAGATAGATAGATAGATAGATAGATAGATAGATAGATAGATAGATAGATAGATAGATAGATAGATAGATAGATAGATAGATAGAGGCGACAGTAGGAATTCACAGTGTGTAATTTTAATTTTGATTCAACGTTTCAATGCGTCCCCTCGAGCACCTGTGTTGTGCAACTAATATAAATGAATTTGCAGATGTTAATCACTGTAACCAAACAAAAGGAGTCGGACATGAGGCCTCTGGCTTCAAAGGCACAAAACCTGAGTTCTGATCTTAGTTCCTGCACATAGGCAAAGCGTCTTATCTGACAGTTTTGTGCTATCTGAGCGGGCGGGCACAGTGAGTGCTGAGAACCCGGACTACCAGTGTGCTCATTGTTTTGACTGCCTCTTTACAGTTTTTTTTCTATCCAGCCATGAAGTGAAGGCACCTCAGCAAGTTAGCTACACCACATATTTCTGCGTGCAACAAGAAATATCTGGGGTCTGATTCCAGTCGGGGCAAGTTAGACGTTTATCCTTTTTTGACCAACAAAGTCAGTTTGAAATGGACAGTAAAATAAATAAAACACACTGCACGCCTTCTGCTATGGGCTCAGAGAAGAGAATGGACAGGGAAGGAAGGCCGGGCAGAAGAGCTGTTATGTCTGAGGCTTGTGGATGGCTGACGCTTGTGGATGTCTGATGCCTGATATTTGTGGATGGCTGATGCTTGTGGATGTCTGACGCTTGTGGATGCCTGACGCTTGTGGATGGCTGATGCTTCTGGATGTTTGTGGATGTCTGATGCTTCTGGATGGCTGATGCTTCTGGATGTCTGATGCCTGATGCTTTTGGATATCTGATGCTTGTGGATGTCTGTTGCTTGTGGATGTCTGTTGCTTGCGGATGTGTGACACTTGTGGATGTCTGACGCTTGTGGATGTCTTATGTTTGTTTGTGAATGCTTGACGGTTGTGCATGCCTGATGCTTGTGGATGCCTGACGCCTGAGGACGCCTGATGCCTTTGGATGTCTGATGCTTGTGGATGCCTGACGTTTGTGGATGTCTGATGCCTGATGTTTGTGGATGTCTGACGCTTGTGGATGTCAGACGCTTGTGGATGGCTGATGCTTCTGGATGTTTGTGGATGTCTGATACTTCTGGAAGTATGTTGCTTCTGGATGTCTGATGCCTGATGCTTGTGTATGTCTGATGCTTGTGGATGTCTGATGCTTGTGGATGTCTGTTGCTTGTGGATGTCTGTTGCTTGCGGATGTGTGACACTTGTGGATGTCTGACGCTTGTGGATGTCTGATGTTTGTTAATGCTTGACGCTTGTGCATGCCTGATGCTTGTGGATGCCTGATGCTTGAGGATGCCTGATGCCTTTGGATGTCTGATGCTTGTGGATGCCTGACGTTTGTGGATGTCTGATGCCTGATGTTTGTGGATTGAAGAACTGGGTTTTAGAACCCAGCGGCGCCAGGGGCACGCCCAAAGTCTTCGGGTTCACCTGTCTTAGAATACAGAGACACGGGATACTTCACGGTGACGTCAAAGATCAAATTTATTGGCTGCAACCAGGAACAGAAGTCTACGAAGTACGACACAAGTAGGTTCGTCAGAGACTGCTCAATCTTCGTAGAGGGAGACATCGTCTTATATGATAACAATCACATTCCGGACAAACACCCACTAGTTACAATTTGTCCAATCATAGGAAAGATTGCAAAAGGTATCGCATGACGACAAACCCACTTTTCAGTTGTCCAGCCCACCATCAATTACACGGGAAAGCCCAACATTCTTTCTCGAACAGGCCGGACAAATCCATAATAAAAGACCACAACCCATACCATAAATAGGCCATAAAAGAAGGAACAGAAACAGATGAGAAGTAGGATAAGGGTGTGTGCGTGTGCAATAAACTCAACAATGTCGGGTTCTTTGATCCTTAATCTCAATCAGCTACCGGGCAAGGAACTGGCTTAACAAGGTCAGCTTAAGGCAACAAGGTCAGTTCGCTCAGGTCATTCAGAAGTCAGCTAAAGTGTATGTGTACTAAAGACTCGTTCGGCCGTAGTCATCGGCCTATGTGAGGGCAACCAGAACATGGCTGTCATGCACAAAATGGAACTCAGGGGTTCAGAACGAAATCCCTAAATACGTAGTGAATCCATCGCTCTAACATGGAGAAATCACTCGTACTTGCCGCACTCAATATTTACGGTTCGCTACTGTCAAATTCGTAACAAAACCATGACCTTTATGAAACGGGTTCAGAATTCACGGATACCTTAGACCCTCCTTTTGCCCTTACATAGGCAGTAACTTAAACTCACGTCAATCTGAATCCAGGTCTATATTCATCAGATCTTCAAGATGTTGCTGGAGCATAATCCTATTACTTAGTAACTCTCTCGAGACAGGTCTCCTTGCACACGTAGTAGCACAAAGGCCACATATAGCAGGCGCACACTGTACACAAAGACAGAACAGGGAAAGAATAGCTAAAGCCATCCCAATGATCATCAGAATCTTCCATCCCCAGGTGGATAACAATTCCCAAAACCATCCCATCAACGACCAATCTCCTTTGTCCGCATGTACAGACTCGGAGATCTTATGTAGCTTGGAAATGGCCTGGTACACTGTCGGAGCATTGTCTGGAATGAAAATGCAGCAGCTCGATTGATTCATTTTACATACCCCTCTTCTATCTGCAAGTATGACGTCTAACGCAACTCGATTCTGCAACGTCATAAGACTATCCGATTGAAGCTCAGCAGTCAAATTACTAAGGGCACCAGCAGTCTCAACTATGGTGGACTCAACGACTCTCGTCAATTGCCGTATGTTCCTACTGTTAGCCATAGGTCCCCAAAATGGCAGGAAACCCTTAAGAAAATCTCCCAATTGTTTCCCACAGTATCTTCCTTACTGAAGACACCTCTAGCCACTCTCGTTCTGTGATAATCTGCGGCTGCAGTATACGTAGGGGGCAACAGAAACGAAACATAACATGTTCCCGAAAAATCAGGGGGCAACCATGTATATGCTCTATCATAGCAGACAAAATACGTACCCTTAGCTGCTAAAAACGGTGGGGAAGTCTGGGACGCAAAAACATACGTCTCAGTACAAACACTCTTCTCTAACTGAGCTCTCGGATTCTTGCCATTACCTTTTAGACAAAAATGACCATGATGGGGTACAATTGAAATCGGGGATGACCTATTCCCTCGCTGCTTTTCACTCAGACTAACACCATATCCAGTCACGTTCCATCCAATATAAGCTAGTGACTCATCTTTTGGAATAGTCTCATAGGAATCAATACCTCTAATCATATCCACTATTCCCTTCACTAGAGCACTATTACTTGGACTATCTTTCATAGAACGCAGGGGATAGACTTCATGGGCATAAATGAACATCGTCCTATACGCCCACACAGATCCGTTATAGATAAATGGCAGGACCAAATAAGGAATACCTTTATTCGTAGTATGAGGCATAAGCCCACACACCCAGCAATTAGTGGTGTTCACTACTAACTGATGCTGATGCAGAAGTTGCACAAAGGAATTATTAATGAACTCTGATCTTCTAATAGATTTATGTTCAGGCAAAGGATGAAAAGATTGCGAAGAAGGAAAAGACATAGGTTGTGTGGTGGGTGCAAACGTCACTTGAAAAGAGAAAACAACATATCCCACCAAAAACATCGTCATGCTAAGTAACATTAAAAGACACGTTATCCAAAAACATTTGCCACTCATTAATTTACACATTTTTCTTTTAAAGTTCATTTCTACAACAGTTCTCTCAATCTCAAAAAACTCCATCCTCTAACCGTGCTGTTCGCGGCAGGTGGTTCTCTTCACTCGGATGTACGTCTGTAAGTCCCAGGGAACGCCCTAGAACAAACCAGAACCGTCAACCTTGTGTCTACATGGCTGAACACTCCAAGGCTTTATACCGCGACCCTACAGCTGAACCTGGATGGCGGTTCAAAAAAGAAAAATAGGTGAAAACAGCTTTTTGGTGGGAGAACGCAGTTTTCAAAAGCAAAAAGGAATTACTTCTTTATTAGTCCATTATTTCTCTCTCGTAGATTATAGCGGCCTTTACCAGGCAATGTCTGATCACGAAACAACAACTCAGGCTCAGTGGTGTCTAGTCTCAGAGAAGGAGGAACAGCTGCTTGCAAAATATCGTTGTCCTCACGCTCAGTACTTGTCCCAACCAAATGCGCGTCACTGAATGGAACGAACTTTGGCACAGTCTCAGTCTCTGAATCGCCAACAGCCTCCTGGACCCACTGGTCATATGGCAGAGGCAAAGAAACCCTCTTACAATGTACGCGGTGGATCCAGTTTTTCTTGCCGTGCACTCTCACTGCAGTACGCGTCAATAGAAGGACCTGGAATGGTCCAGTCCAGCGGGGCTGATCGTTCTTTGTCCCCTGAAAGTTGCGCACCAACACCCACGAGCCAGGGTCAATGGCGTGTCCTGGATCTTCAGATGCTTGTGGAAGTGTATCGTAAACCTCTTGGTGTAAGACACGCAATTTAGCCGTCAAATCATACAAATAGTCAACCAGCACAGGATGTTCAATCTCGCTAAACTTTGTCGGCCTCGGCACTCCCCATACATTAGCCGGGTGACCAAAAATAATTTCATAAGGGCTAAGGCCCACTCGAGAATGCACTGTAGTTCTAGTTGACAAAAGTGCCAATGGCAAAGCATCGGGCCATTGGAGACCAGAACTCGCCTGAATCTTGGCTAACTTCAGCTTCAGAGTGCCATTGTAGCATTCGACTAAACCAGCTGATTGGGGGTGATTCGCAGCATGAAATTTCTGCTTAATGCCCAAACCTTCACACACTCTCTTCATGACTTGGCCCACAAATTCACTTCCATTATCACTCCACACCATCCTTGGCAATCCATATCTAGGGAAGAATTCCTTGAGTAGGGCTTTGGCTGTGGACAAGGCAGTATTATCTTTCAGGGGGTATGCTTCTGCCCATCTCGAAAAGGCACAAACAACTACAAGGACATATTTTAAGTTGTTACATCTTTCCATGTGTATAAAATCCAATTGCAGCACCTAGAACGGATACGTGGGAGGCGCAAAGTGACCAGCTGGAGTTGGGGTTCCCTTGCCAGGATTATACATCAGACAAACCATGCAATTTTCGACCAGATTCTCCGCACACTTATTCCAGCATTCTGCCATTCTGAAGCCAACAACTTACAAATCCCTTTCACACTGATGTGAGCCATTCCATGCGCCATCGTAACCACTGCAAGCACATACGCATCAGGTAATAACCATCGCTGATGTTCCGACAACTCAACCCAGCAACCAGTCGAATCCAATTTTCCCGTACTCTCTCTCCACACATTCAATTATTTCGCCGTAGCTTCAGCCTGAATTGACTTCACACTCTCTATCGTATCCTCACACATTCCTCTATCGGGAACCCATCTTGCTGGACCCGCAACATACATTCGACTCGTCACATCTTTCGCCGCTTCTTTCGCTACTTCATCCGCAAACGCATTACCACGACCAACGTCATCGGTAACCTTCTTATGTGCACTACATTTCACGATCGCAACTTGCGTCGGCAACGGAAGTAACTCAAAAAGCTCACTCACCAACTGACCATGCTGGATCTTCGTACCATGAGAAGTAAGAAATCCACGTTCTTTCCACAAGCGTCCGAAGCTATGAGCAACACCAAACGCATACTGGCTATCTGTATACATAGTCACTCGCTTTCCTTTCGACAACACACACGCTCTCGTCAGTGCAATCAACTCTGCTGCTTGAGCTGAATTCTGCGGTATACGTGAAGCTTCAACAATCGTATGCAAAGTCGTAACCACATAGGCTGCAGTCGTATCCCCATTCGGAAGCTTAAAGCATGATTCATCTACCCATAAGGTACCATCAGACTTCGCAAGAGGAGTATCTTTCAGATCAATTCTACCCTTTGTTTCTTCCTCTGTCCTAAGAAAGCAATCATGCTGTTTCTGAACATCCGTCTCTACAGAAATCGGCAACAACGTAGCTGGATTCAACGTGTTGCATCGCTTTATATGCACATGACTCGCCAAAAGCGTCAACTCGTAACCTGACAATCGAGCACTAGTCAAGTGCTGTGTTTTAGTCCTGTTTAACAAAGTATCCACTGCATGTGGAACCATCACAATCAACATATTATCCATTACCAAACCAGCAGACCGTCGAATAGAAACAGATGCTGCCGCTGTAGCTCTCAAAAAACGCGGCAACGCTCTAGCTACCGGATCCAAAGTCGATGAGAAATACGCACATGGATGCTGCTTATCGCCAAACTGCTGTGTCAGGACTGACAATGCACATCCCTCTCTCTCATGGACATAGAGTGTAAAAGGCTTACTGTAGTCGGGGGTACCCAACACCGGAGCTGAACACAATGCATTACGTAATTCAGAAAAACTTTTCTGGCATTCGTCAGACAAAGGAAGAGGATTCGGAGTATCCTTAAGAGTAAGTGCTAACAAAGGTTTCGCAAGTAGAGAAAAGTTCGGAATACATTGCCTACAGTATGAGGTAATACTCAAGAAAGCACGCACTTCTCTCTGTGTGATTGGCACATTCATTTTCGCAATCGCTTGAATTCGTTCTGGGATCAACCTTCTTCCCTCCTTTGACAAGAGATGACCTAAGTAGGTCACTTCTTGGCAACAATACTGCAACTTCGAAAGTGACACTTTATGATGGAGGTCAGACAAATGCCGCAACAAAGAAAGAGTAGCTTCTTTACAAGTCTCATCATCAGCAGCAGCAACTAACAAATCATCTACATACTGAATAAGAGCAGCACCATCAGGGAAGACAATCGCATCAAGCTGTGTTTTCAAAGCTTGACTATAGATGGACGGACTTTCACAATAACCTTGAGGAGCGCGATTAAACCGAAAGCTTCGGCCTCCTAAAGAGAAGTCAAAAATATCTCTACTCTCCTCGGCAATCGGGATACTGAAGAAAGCATTCTTCAGATCGATCACCGAAAACCAGGTAGCTGAGGCAGGAATCATAGTCAGCAAAGCAGTAATATCTGGAACAACCGGAAACTGTGGCACAACAATTTAGTTTACTTCTCGAAGATCGATCACAAACCTATACACAGTCAGTTGAGAAGAATCCGTACGCTTCAGAACAGGCAAAACCGGACTATTGCACACATTATCTCTCGTCTCTTCTATCACACCTTTCTCAATCAGATCATAGATGATCGCTAAAAGTTCTCTTTCACCGTCACTAGAAATCCTGTATTGGGGAATACGTGGCAATCTAGCATTCACTTTCAGCGTCACAACGTATGGTGGAATCTCCAAAAGACCCACGTCATTAGGACCAGTAGCCCAAAGAGTATCAGGGAGAGAACGCAATTCCAATGGAAGCCGATCTTTAGACAAATACATCGGAGAGACCACTCCCTTACCCAATGTAAGCTGTACTTCCGAAGGAGAACAATGCAATGTCGCATACAATCTCTTCAACAAATCCAATCCCAACAAATTCTCGCCACAATCTGTCGTCAGAATGAGGGGTGCTTCTAATTCACAAGGTCCAACAGAAAGAGACAAATGACTAGAAACTGGATTACGAACCGGGGCGCCAGAAAAACCTACCGAAACATTCGTCAAGCCAGACAAAGGTGCGCCAGGGAGTTTAGAGTGCATGATAGAACTCTTCGCCGCACCAGTATCCAACAGAAAGGCTCTGACACACCTGATGTAATCACTTCAACATAAGGTCCACTCTGATCTACTGGAACTGACACTACTCCCTCTCTTTGTTAAGGCTGTCCTAGAAATCGTTACCGTCAGCATTCTCACTCTCAACATAGTAATCATGAGCATAATATTGAGTCGACTGACCAGACGCAACATTCTGTTGATCAAAACAATTCATCGTATTCTGTGGAGGAAAGGATCGTGCATTCTGGGGGAACACACCACGTCCTCTACCTCTAGGATCTTGCTGAACACCTCGGCCTCTCACACCAGAAGCACCATTCGTACGCTGCAACAGAACCGGTAACTACTCTTGAAGTGCCCTTCTTCTTTACAATAAGCACACTGATTAGGGCCTACAGGAACACGCTGCTGAAAAGACTCGGACCTTTGTGATCCTCTCTGAAATTGCTGAGGTTGCTGAAACTCACGCTGATTATAACAAGGCGGATACACCTGTTGCAAAAGAACCTTAGTCTTTAAATCTTTAGTCTTTTTCTCTGCTTTCTCTTTCTCATCCTCATCTCTATTCTCGTAATATTGTGCAGTAGCCAATATCTGGGCCGACAAAGAAACAGCCCATGAACTCTCTGAATCCTTCAACTTATTACGCAACTCGGGAAGCAAATTATGAACAAACTTATCCACGAACAACCTTTGGCCACCTTCCGTACTCATATCTTGGCCACTGTGATCTATAAACGTCTCTTCAAACCTAGTGAAGAAATCAGACACAGTTTCATCTTTCTTCTGCTTGCATGCAGACAACTTATCCCAATTCACTCGCATAGCAGGCATTAAAGTCGTCATATAATTAATAATCCTACCGGGGAGTTCCGCAACTAAAGCCTCAAGTTTAGCTCCTCCACCTTGAAGACCATCCGCAACAGTAATATTAGCCCATGTGTCACCTAACTCTTGCGCATGATCCACATGACGAATCTTTCCCCACAAAGGTTGAGGAACCACATTACCAAACAACATGTCTATATCAGCTAAATTCATGATGCATGCGTCAGCTGTCTGTGACAATTCCTTGTAGTACCCTGCAGGATTCTTGCGGGGGTCAGGTAGAGTCTGCTTAAGGGCCAAAACTTCAGCTCTCTTCCACGGAACATGAACCCACACATGCTGAAAATGAGTCGGTACACTAGCAATACCCGCATTAGATTAGCCTCAACTGCCTCTTTCCATACCGGAGGAACTTCTCTCATAGGGTACTGTCTCGCTTTTCTCCTAACAGAAGGATCAGGCTCAAACAATGACTGGGAAGGAAACTCCCCCCTAAACGCAAGCAACGTTGCGACTGCTTTCTCAACATCGGAACCCACTATCGTTCCTTTCGCAAACTCGGACTGTACATCAAGCAATTCCAATGGGGTCTGACCCAACTCACTATCTTCCCAATCCTCACAGAAGAAAGTACACATTATATCGAAGACGTACCTTTGCTTCGGTGCTTCCCATTGACGGAAGACATCCATAACCGAACCCAAATCATATCTCAAAGAATTAGTAACCCATTTTTGAGCCAAATGATCCAACACTGCCCGCTCTTCGGGACCAGGAACCTGGCTACGTAACTGCTTACGCACCGAAACAGGGGTCACATTTAATGACCCAAAGAAAGGAGACAAAAGACCAGTAACAGTATCGGTCATTCTCTGCTGAACAGAAGGAGAAGTTGTCAGAAGGACAGGAGACAAAGCAGACTGAGATGAAACAAATGTAGGAGTAGTAACAAAAGAAGTAGCAAGTACAGGAGAAAAAGTCATAGGAATTTGAGGCGGAACTGATAGCAAAGTCGGCGGCCCTAGAGAATGTAAATGTAAATGTATTGGCATTTATATAGCGCACTACTTACCCGTAGGGTCCCAAGGCGCTTCGACCGCTGCGAAACCCTTCCTGGCTTCCCTGAGAGATGGTCCCTTAATGGGTATCTCCAGGGTGAGACCAGGCATCCCCGGCGGTCTGGTGGGGCCGTTAGTGAAGATGAGGCAAGCTAATGCCCAAAGTTGCCGAGTGTGATCGCTGATCAGAGTGGGCACGAGGCGAGAGAATTATCGAGTCCGCTGACCCTGGTCCAGAAACCTGCCGCGCCGGGAATCGAACCCTGGTCCCGGGCCATCCTCTGCTCTCGGGTCTGCCGCCTCTAACCAGTGAGCCACACTACTTCAGAGAAGGAACCAGCTGAAGAGGAGCTGGCGGCTGAGCAACAACAGGAGGCTGAACAGCTGGATGTTGCGGAGGTGCCGTAGCACTCTGCACATGAGGGGGTGGTGAACTCAACAAATGTGAGATCAAAGGATCCTTTTCATGGTCCTTCGTTGCACCTTGTAAAAGAGGTGACAAAGCTGGATAGCATTTATTGATGGCCATTTTATGTTGCCTGTGCAACTCTTCACTCATTCGATCTTCTTCATTATCTTTACACTGCCTAGCTGCTTGCATTATCGATATACCCTTCTCTCTTTTATCTTTTTTCGCTTGTCTAATTGCTTTCTGTTTGGCTTCCTTACGCCAGAGGCGGAAAGAGTCAAACATTGCTGGCCGGGCTTTCTTCTTAAATAGTTTAACTTCCAAATTATCTAAAATCTCGGTGTCATAGCTACCATGTTGGGGCCATTTTAAGACACCGTCTTTCCTAGTGTATTGGACCCACAATTCATTATACGTAATGGGGCCCACGCCATGTTTAGAATAGAGCTCATAAGTCGGAGTTCCAACCGGAGGTAACGGACACGAGTTCTCCAATCGGGAATCCCTGTTACAATTACAACAAAATATCTTTCCAAGTTTGCTAAAACCAGGCATCTTCGCTCACTAATCTAGCTTCAAACTTCAAGGGATTACCAAAAACGATAGTCTCACAAATATACGATGCCCTCAGCTTTGGCACTTGCAAGTACCAAATCAAAACTAAGGAATCAAACTAAGGACTGGGAGCGACCTACTTATACTTAACTGAAGTATCGATCACGTCACCCAGAAGACCTGGCTATCGTCTCACTGTACAAATCATCATGAAGGGTCCAAGACAGGGCGACAGTCAGGGCAGCAGTCCTTCGTAGCCGTCGGAAAGCCTTGCAGCAAAAACCTTCAGTCCACGTTCGACATGCAGGGGTCGATGGAGTGGGGGCCCTCTTCCAGAATTTCCTCACGAAGCTCCTCACGATCTTCAGGCTGGACCGGTACCACTGAAGTCGCCCCACGTTGAGCGCCAACTGAAGAACCGGGTTTTAGAACCCATCGGCACCAGGGGCACGCCCAAAGTTTTCGGGTTCACCTGTCTTAGAATACAGAGACAAGGGATACTTCTCGGTGACGTCAAAGATCACATTTATTGGCTGCAACCAGGAACAGAGGTCTACGAAGTACGACACAAGTAGGTTTGTCAGAGACTGCTCAATCTTCGTAGAGCGAGACATCATCTTTTATGCTAAAAATCACATTCCGGACAAACACCCACTAGTTACAATTTGTCCAATCATAGGTAACATTGCAAAAGGTATCGCATGACGACAAACCCACTTCTCAGTTGTCCAGCCCACCATCAATTACACGGGAAAGCCCAACATTCTTTCTCGAACAGGCCAGACAAACCCATAATAATAGACCACAACCCATACCATAAATAGGCCATAAAAGAAAGTACAGAAACAGATGAAAAGTAGGATAAGGGGTGTGTGCGTGTGCAATAAACTCAACAATGTCCTGTTCTTTGATCCTTAATCTCGATCAGCTACCGGGCAAGGAACTGGCTTAACAAGGTCAGCTTCAGGCAACGAGGTCAGTTCGCTCAGGTCATTCAGAAGTCAGCTAAAGTGTACGTGTACTAAAGACTCATTCGGCCGTAGTCATCGGCCTATGTGAGGGCAACCACAAAATGGCTGCCATGCATAAAATGGAACTCAGGGGTTCAGAACAAAATCCCTAAATACGTAGTGAATCCATCGGTCTAACATGGCGAAATCACTCGTACTTGCCGCACTCACTAGTTACGGTTCGCTACTATCAAATTTGTAACGAAACCATGACCTTTATGAAACACGTTCAGAATTCACGGAACCTCAGGATGTCTGACGCTTGTGGATGTCTGACACTTGTGGATGCCTGACGCTTTTGGATGCCTGATGCCTGATGCTGGTGGATATCTGATGTTTGTGGATGTCTAATGTTTGTGGATGTCTGATGCTTGTGGATGTCTGATGCTTGTGTATGTCTGTTGCTAGTTGATGCCTGATGCTTGTGGATGTCTGACGCTTGTGGATTTTCTGATGTTTGTGAATGCTTGAAGCTTTTGCATGCCTGACACTTGTGCATACCTGACGCTTGAGGATGCCTGACGCTTGTGGATGCCTGACGCTTGTGGATGTCTGATGCTTGTGGATGTCTGATGCTTGTGGATGTCTGATGCTTGTGGATGTCTGTTGCTTGTGGATGTTTGATGCTTGTGGATGCTTGATGCTTTTGGATGCCTGACGCTTGTGGGTGTCTGATGCTTTTGGATGTCTGTTGCTTGTGGATGTCTGATGCTTGTGGATGTCTGATGCTTATGGATGCCTGATGCTTGTGGACGCCTGATGCTTGTGGATGTCTGATGCTCCTGGTTGTCTGATGCTCATGGTTGTCTGATGTCTGATGCTTGTGGATGCCTGATGCTTGTGTATGTTTGATGCTTGAGGACGTCTGATGCTTGTGGATGTCTGTTGCTTGTAGATGTGTGACACTTGTGGATATCTGACGCTTGTGGATGTCTGACTTTTGTGAATGCTTGATGCCTTTGGATGTCTAATGCTTGTGGATGCCTGATGTTTGTGGATGTCTGATGCCTGATGTTTGTGGATGTCTGACGCCTGTGGATGTCTGACGCTTGTGGATGCCTGTCGCTTGTGGATGCCTGATGCTTGTGGATGTCTGATGCCTGACGCTTGTGGATGTCTGACGCTTGTGGATGTCTGATGCTGGTGGATGTCTGATGCTTGTGGATGTCTGATGCTTGTGGATGTCTGTTCTCTTGTGGATGTCTGTTGCTTGTTGATGCCTGATGCTTGTGGAGGCGTGTGAATGTCTGACGCTTGTGGATGTCTGACGCTTGTGGAGGTCTGATGCTTGTGGATTTCTGATGCTTGTGAATGTCTGATTCTTGTGGATGTCTGTTACTTGTGGATGTCTCTTGCTTGTTGATGCCTGATGCTTGTGGATGCTTGTGGATGTCTGATGCTTGTGGATGTCTGATGCTTGTGGATGTCTGACGCTTGTGGATGTCTGATGCCTGATGCTTGTGGATGTCTGATGTTTGTGGATGTCTGATGCTGGTGGATGTCTGATGCTTGTGGATGTCTGATGCTTGTGTATGTCTGTTGCTTGTGGATGTCTGTTGCTTGTTGATGTCTGATGCTTGTGGATGTCTGATGCTTGTGGATGTCTGATGCTTGTGGATGTCTGTTACTTGTGGATGTCTGTTGCTTGTTGATGCCTGATGCTTGTGGATGCTTGTGGATGTCTGACGCTTGTGGATGTCTGACGCTTGTGGATGTCTGATATTTGTGAATGCTTGAAGCTTGTGCATGCCTTACGCTTGTGCATGCCTTACGCTAGTGCATACCTGATGCTTGTGAATGCCTGACGCTTGTGGATGCCTGACGCTTGTGGATTCCTGATGCTTGTGGATGTCTGATGCCTGACGCTTGTGGATGTCTGACGCTTGTGGATGTCTGATGCTGGTGGATGTCTGATGCTTGTGGATGTCTGTTGCTTGTGGATGTCTGTTGCTTGTTGATGCCTGATGCTTGTGGAGGCGTGTGGATGTCTGACGCTTGTGGATGTCTGACGCTTGTGGAGGTCTGATGCTTGTGGATTTCTGATGCTTGTGAATGTCTGATTCTTGTGGATGTCTGTTACTTGTGGATGTCTCTTGCTTGTTGATGCCTGATGCTTGTGGATGCTTGTGGATGTCTGATGCTTGTGGATGTCTGATGCTTGTGGATGTCTGACGCTTGTGGATGTCTGATGCCTGATGCTTGTGGATGTCTGATGTTTGTGGATGTCTGATGCTGGTGGATGTCTGATGCTTGTGGATGTCTGATGCTTGTGTATGTCTGTTGCTTGTGGATGTCTGTTGCTTGTTGATGTCTGATGCTTGTGGATGTCTGATGCTTGTGGATGTCTGATGCTTGTGGATGTCTGTTACTTGTGGATGTCTGTTGCTTGTTGATGCCTGATGCTTGTGGATGCTTGTGGATGTCTGACGCTTGTGGATGTCTGACGCTTGTGGATGTCTGATGTTTGTGAATGCTTGAAGCTTGTGCATGCCTTACGCTTGTGCATGCCTTACGCTAGGGCATACCTGACGCTTGTGAATGCCTGACGCTTGTGGATGCCTGACGCTTGTGGATGCCTGATGTCTTTGGATGTCTGATGCCTTTGGATGTCTGATGCGTGTGGATGGCTGACGCCTCTGGATGTCTGATGCCTGATGTTTGTGGATGTTTGATGCTTGTGGATGTCTGTTGCTTGTGGATGTTTGATGCTTGTGGATGCTTGATGCTTTTGGATGTCTGTTGCTTGTGGATGTCTGATGCTTGTGGATGTCTGATGCTTGCGGATATCTGATGCTTGTGGATGCCTGATGCTTGTGGACGCCTGATGCTTGTGGATGTCTGATGCTCCTGGTAGTCTGATGCTTGTGGATGCCTGATGCTTTTGTATTTCTGACGCTTGTGGATGCCTAATTCTTGTGTATGTCTGATGCTTGTGGACGTCTGATGCTTCTGGATGTTTGTGGATGTCTGATGCTTCTGGATGTCTGATGCTTCTGGATGTCTGATGCTTCTGGATGTCTGATGCCTGATGCTTGTGGATATCTGTTGCTTGTGGATGTGTGACACTTGTGGATATCTGACGCTTGTGGATGTCTGACTTTTGTGAATGCTTGATGCCTTTGGATGTCTAATGCTTGTGGATGCCTGATGTTTGTGGATGTCTGATGCCTGATGTTTGTGGATGTCTGACGCTTGTGGATGCCTGACGCTTGTGGATGCCTGATGCTTGTGGATGCCTGATGCTTGTGGATGTCTGATGCCTGACGCTTGTGGATGTCTGACGCTTGTGGATGTCTGATTCTGGTGGATGTCTGATGCTTGTGGATGTCTGTTGCTTGTGGATGTCTATTGCTTGTTGATGCCTGATACTTGTGGAGGCTTGTGGATGTCTGACGCTTGTGGATGTCTGACGCTTGTGGATGTCTGATGCTTGTGGATGTCTGATGCTTGTGAATGTCTGATGCTTGTGGATGTCTGTTACTTGTGGATGTCTGTTGCTTGTTGATGCCTGATGCTTGTGGATGATTGTGGATGTCTGATGCTTGTGGATGTCTGATGCTTGTGGATGTCTGACGCTTGTGGATGTCTGATGCCTGATGCTTTTGGATGTCTGATGTTTGTGGATGTCTGATGCTGGTGGATGTCTGATGCTTGTGGATGTCTGATGCTTGTGTATGTCTGTTGCTTGTGGATGTCTGTTGCTCGTTGATGTCTGATGCTTGTGGATGTCTGATGCTTGTGGATGTCTGATGCTTGTGGATGTATGTTACTTGTGGATGTCTTTTGCTTGTTGATGCCTGATGCTTGTGGATGCTTGTGGATGTCTGACACTTGTGGATGTCGAACGCTTGTGGATGTCTGATGTTTGTGAATGCTTGAAGCTTGTGCATACCTGACGCTTGTGGATGCCTGACGCTTGTGGATGCCTGATGCCTTTGGATGTCTGATGCCTTTGGATGTCTGATGCGTATGGATGGCTGACACTTGTGGATGTCTGATGCCATATGTTTGTGGATGTCTGACGCTTGTGGATGTCTGAAGTTCGTGAATGTCTGATGCTTGTGGATGTCTGTTGCTTGTGGATGTTTGATGTTTGTGGATGCTTGATGCTTTTGGATATCTGTTGCTTGTGGATGTATGATGCTTGTGGATGTCTGATGCTTGTGGATATCTGATGCGTGTGGATGCCTGATGCTTGTGGACGCCTGATGCTTGTGGATGTCTGATGCTCCTGGTGGTCTGATGCTTGTGGATGCCTGATGCTTGTTTATTTTTGATGCTTGTGGATGCCTGATGCTTGTGTATGTCTGATGCTTGTGGACGTCTGATGCTTCTGGATGTTTGTGGATGTCTGATGCTTCTGGATGTCTGATGCTTCTGGGTGTCTGATGCCTGATGCTTGTGGATATCTGATGCTTGCGTATGTCTGATGCTTCTGGACGTCTGATGTTTCTGGGTGTCTGATGCTTCTGGATGTCTGATGCCTGATGCTTGTGGATGTCTGTTGCTTGTGGATGTCTGTTTCTTGTTGATGCCTGATGCTTGTGGGTGCTCGTGGATGTCTGACGCTTGTGGATGTCTGATATTTGTGAATGCTTGAAGCTTGTGCATGCCTGACACTTGTGCATGCCTTACGCTTGTGCATACCTGATGCTTGTGGATGCCTGACGCTTGTGGATGCCTGACGCTTGTGGATGCCTGATGCCTTTGGATGTCTGATGCTTGTGGATGGCTGACGCTTGTGGATGTCTGATGGGTGATGCTTGTGGATGCCTAGTACTTGGACACCACTATGCTGTGTTCCAGTAGCCCATGTTTAGTGAACTCTGTCATTGGTGGCTATTTACAACATTTATGCAAGGGGGACGGCAGGGGGATAAACATCAGAGGTAATCTCTGCTCTTGACCATCAGCTTGAGGCCCTCCCAACACAGTTGTCTATTATAGTAGGTGGAGATTTCAATACTACTTTTGAACCTTTTGGACAAGAGGATCAATTTCTTGCTGCTGAGGAGGACAGTAAATGGAGTGTCCCTCAGCTTGAATTACCAGCCGTAATTAGATGGTCAGCTGTAGCCATACAGTTCAGGCCTTATGCTTAGTGAGAGGGCTTAGAGCAGCAAGTGGGTGCACCCTGTCTGACCGCCTGGGAGAAAATACATTTGATAATGGCAGGTATTCCAGCCGCATAGATTACTTTCTGGTGGATATAAGAGGATGGCACTGTCTGATAGATATGACTGTTAAAAATAGGATGGAAAGTGACCATAATCCACTTTGTATGGAATTTCTAGCACAAAAGGGGACTAGAAAGCCGGGGCGTGGGAAAGTCACCCTCGATATCGTTGCCTCTAATAATATGCGTCACATTAAATGGGGTAGATTCATTGAGAACCCTGAGAAGTTGGAGGTCCTTAAATATATGGTCGTTGAAGAAGTGGCTGATTTAAACACTCACATTAGTAAGCAAGACTTTCCCCAAATAATGCTTGAGGCACATACCCACTTTTTCACAAAACTCCAATTGATCTTCAGGAAGATTATAAAACCAGATAAGGGAAACAAAAGACAACCCAAGGTGGGGTGGTATAACAATGCTTGTAAATTAGCCCGTCAAAACCTGAGCACAGAAATAAGATGTAGGAATCCCTTAGATGTGAGAAAGGCAAGACAGACATATAGGCAAGCTCAGTAAAGTAGCAAAAAAACAGTGGGATGAGGATCAGTGGCGTGATCTGAAATCAGCCTGTGAAGCAAAGGACTCAAAACAATGTTGGGCCATTGTTAAGTGGGATAGAGGAGGTGAAGCTGAACCCCCCCAAAACAATGTTGCCAAACAACAATGGGTAGATTTTTTCAGACCCCAATACGCTTGTAGCCCAGCTGAAGAAGAGTGTCCTCTACCCTCAACTATTTTTTATCAAAGTCAGCTTTTCACAACTAAAGATGTCAATTTAGCGTTAGACTGTGTGACTGGGGGAAGAGCTCCAGGCATGGATGGCATCCCAGCTGCCGTGTTTTTAAGTGATAGATCGTCTTGGTGCCAGTACTTTGAGTGTTTAGCTAACTCTGTGGCTAGGGGTGCGCCAATCCCATCTTCATGGAAAGGCGCTGAAATAATTCCGTTTTTTAAAAAGGGTGACAAATCTCTACCCAGTAATTATAGACCTATCAGTCTTATAGACTCAGCCCAAAAACTTATAGGTCGTTTAGTGCAAAATAAATTGCAAATATGGATAGAAGAACACAATATTTTGTCCCCATATCAAGCTGGCTTTTGACCATGTATTAGTTCAATTGACCAGGTCTTTTACTTCATAGCACTTTACTGGAGGAATGTGGCCTTAACCAATGGGACACTTTACGCGGTCTTTGTAGACCTGAAATCGGCTTTCGATTTAGTCCCCCGTTCCAAACTTTGAAGGGTTCTCGCTGAAGCAGGGATGTCCCCGGAACTATTGACTCTACTTGTCCGCCTGTAGGAGAACAACTACACCAGAATCAGATGGGGGGCACAGGGTGAGGTGACCAACTCATTCCCTGTCGAGCGTGGTGTTCGGCAGGGGTGTGTTCTGGCACCCATGCTGTTTTCATTATACATCAACTGCATAGTGGATCATCTTAGCCGTTCCCCCACTGATGCTCTCGTTTTAGCTGGGGCCGGCGTGCCTGTTCTCATGTTCGCGGACGACACGTTGATTGTTTCCCGGACCCCGAGTGGGCTCCAGAAGGCTGTGAATGCTTTTGGAGAATTTTGTCAACTGCGTGGACTTGAGATAAACACCTCAAAAACCAAGTTCATGTTCCTGAATCAGCGGAAAACATTCAAAGGTATAATTAATTTTAATGGAACTCCACTAGAGCAGGTAGAGGCATTTACGTATTTAGGAATATCTCTCCAGAGTAACATGAGCTGGAAAAGTCATATTGACATGGCTGTTCTAAAATTCCATCAGCTTGCGGGTGCCTTAGCCATCAAGCATAAAGCTTCTTTTACCAAGCCAATTACACCTGCCTTAGAGATCTACAATATGAAGGTTATAAGCGCCTCTTTGTATGGTTCAGAACTACAGGGATTTAATTATTTGAACCAACTAACTCGAGAATAAATTTCTACGCTGTTTAGTCGGGGTCCCCCAAAGTACTCCCACTGTTCCGCTTTTATATGATCTTAGCAGGAAAAAAATTGAGGATATAGCATGGTTACGGCCTCTATTATATTGGAGACGTATCTGGACAACCCCAGAACTAGCTCACTATGCCCTTGCAATAAAGGATATTATCAGGGCAGATCGTTTTCATTCTATCCCATGGCTTAAAGAGATAAGGGGTTTATTATCAAAGCTGGAACTTGACCACCTATGGGAAGACTCAGACGTCTAAGGTTCCCATCAAAAATAAATCTGAAAAAAAAAGTATTGGGAAATGATTTGGATGTCCGCCCATAGTACCTGTGTAAACACTAATTTAACTGGACGTTTCCTTGAATGTAAACCTCGTCCACTCTGTGAGGCTTATTGGGATAATATAGAGGGTCAGTTTGACCGAAAACTGTATTTCCAGTTTAGAACTGGGACTCTTCCTGTAAAAGCCTTTAGCTATACATGGTCAGCAACCCGGGATGATAAATGTCACAACTGTAAAGATCTGACTGAGAACATAGCCCATATGTTGTTTGTATGTCCCCATTATACAAGCCGTCGTCGTAAGTGGCTAAAACCAACGTGTATTAACTTGGGCACCCGGAGGTATATTGAGGCTCTAAGGATATTAGAGTCAGATTGTTCACCCTGTATAGCGATTGCTGTTGCTAAATTTTTACGGTGGGCTTGGATTATACGCACTTGCACTTTACAGTCCCTAGAAGCCAGCTAAAGCACTCTAAGACATCTAAAAACGCAAGAACGATCTTCATTTTATGCATAATTTTAGTTGTTTAAAATACTCTTTTAAAATGTTTAATTCTGTAAATGACAGCAATTAAGATTTAATATACTTTTTAACATTGAATTTTGCTATGTAATATTTATAGTGTTTGTGATGGGATGTATACCCTGCTTTTATGACATGCTGTCGAATAAAGCTTTGAAAATTGAATTGAACTCTGTCATTATGCCAGCTTTTACACTTCCTTTGCAAAATCTTTGAAAGCTCAAAATTCATTAAGTTGTAAAGGTTTCATGCAAACAAATTAAATTGCAAAAGCTAAGAAGTGAGACCTCTACCACCTTTGCCTCTGCTTCCCAGCAATGTTCCACAAGAGCAATTTCTACCACAGTAGTTTTAGGTCTGTAAACCGCAGTACAAGTACAAGTGCTGATCCTAGAACCTTACTCTTAGGGTAGTCTTTTCACTGTTCAGTTTGTCAATAAAATACAGTGCAGATAATGTTTCTGCCAAATATGGCGCAAATGGTTTTACGGTCATCTTAGGCTACTGCCGAGCACAGGCTAGGGGGGACAGGAGAGTAAAATGTATTGCCCAAACGTGGGACGTCAGTTAATTTAATGATCCAGAAAAATACAATGTACTTGTTAAAGCTGCAGAATATCTTAAGCGTTCAGCAAAAAATGCCTCATCCCGGGCCCAATCAGAAAGGCAGACACTGCTAGCAGGGACTGGCAAAGACAATAGGTCTGCCTGTTTTAATTTACGCATGTGTTTTAGTTATGTGATACGTCTAGATACAACAGACAGCTCATAGGAGCATTCAAATACAGCGCAAGTGGCACGTTTGATGCACAAGATTTTAGTTAACAGGTTTAAAGCTATGCACCAAATTACATAGCAAAACCAAAGGAAATGATGGACGGAGCATTGACAATACAAGCACTCACCCCCAGTCAACTGATCTGGCTTTAATCCATCACCGTTCTTTAGCCCACTCTGCCACCCCAGTTCAGACATGGCCATATGCAAATCAGTCTGACCCTGTGCCTCATGGGAACAGTCCAGACCGAACTGCCAAGCCTTGCCTTCCCTGGACCGGAAACAAGCTACCGATGACCGGTTTCTGGCATTTCAGCCTTCTTCAGCCCGGCTTGCTTGAATCCAGCGGCAAAGTGAGCAAGGGACTCACGTCTGAGCATACCCTGCCAACTTTTGGCAAACAAACAAAAACCAAAGAAAATGATGGACGGAGCGTTGACAATACAAGCACTCACCCCCAGTGAACTGATCTGGGTTTAATCCATCACAGTTCTTTAGCCCACTCTGCCACCCCAGTTTAGACGTGGCCATATACAGATCAGTCTGACCCTGTGCCTCATGGGAACAGTCCAGCCCGAACTGCCAAGCCATGCCTTCCCTGGACCGGAAACAAGCTGCCGAGGACCGGTTTCTGGCATTTCAGCTTCTTCAGCCCGGCTTGCTTGAATCCAGTGGCAAAGTGAGCAAGGGACTCATGTCTGAACATGCCCTGCCAACTTATGGCGAACAAAGAAAAACCAAAGGAAATGATGGACAGAGCGTTGACAATATAAGCACTCACCCCCAGTCAACTGATCTGGGTTTAATCCATCACCGTTCTTTAGCCCACTCTGCCACCCCAGTTCAGACATGGCCATATACAGATCAGTCTGAACCTGTGCCTCATGGGAACAGTCCAGCCCGAACTGCCAAGCCATGCCTTCCCTGGACCGGAAACAAGCTACCGAGGACCGGTTTCTGGCATTTCAGCCTTCTTCAGCCCGACTTGCTTGAATCCAGTGGCAAAGTGAGCAAGGGACTCAAGTCTGAGCATACCCTGCCAACTTATGGCGAACAAAGAAAAACCAAAGGAAATGATGGACGGAGCGTTGACAATACAAGCACTCACCCTGAGTGAATAGATCTGGGTTTAATCCATCACCGTTCTTTAGCCCAGTCTGCCACCCCAGTTCAGACATGGCAATATGCAAATCAGTCTGACCCTGTGCCTCATGGGAACAGTCCAGCCCGAACTGCCAAGCCATGCCGTCCCTGGACCGGAAACAAGCTACAGAGGACTGGTTTCTGGCATTCCAGCCGTCTTCAGCCCGGCTTGCTTCAATCCAGTGGCAAAGTGAGCAAGGGACTCATTTCTGCAGCCTATTGATCCACCTGTGCTGGAAGTCCCAGCCCATTGAGCCTAATTGATGGGCCCACTTGCGTGAAATTTCTGCCCCCCTTGGTCCATATCAGATCTGACCCCACTCCACCCTCTCTTCCCTTGACCTCCCCAAACACACCCCCCTTTTTCATATGGGGTTTTTGTAATTGACTTGATGAAGAAACACAGCACGAAGATAGAATAGGGTTAGTAGGGATGGACAAGGATCAAGAATAGGGTGCGGTTTCCTGTCTAAGGTACCAATGACAGATTAGACAGGGAACAGGACAAAAAGGACCGTGGTCCGAGAGCAAGAACGACCTCGCCCTGCAACGTGGAATCTGGATCAGAGCTGGACGCCTAGCTCTACCGCCGGTGCTCAACAGCGCCAACAAAAGAAGAAAACAATGGGAGCCTACCAGTGATGGCTCGCTGTAAAAGACACTGGAAAGAAGAGAACAATGGGAGCCTACCAGTGATGGCTCGCTGTAAAAGACACTGGAAAGAAGAGAACAATGGGAGCCTACCAGTGATGGCTCGCTGTCAAAGACACTGGAAAGAAGAGAACAAAGGGAGCCTACCAGTGATGGCTCGCTGTAAAAGACACTGGAAAGAAGAGAACAATGGGAGCCTACCAGTGATGGCTCGCTGTAAAAGACACTGGAAAGAAGAGAACAATGGGAGCCTACCAGTGATGGCTCGCTGTAAAAGACACTGAAAAGAAGAGAACAATGGGAGCCTACCAGTGATCGCTCGCTGTCAAAGACACTGGAAAGAAGAGAACAATGGGAGCCTACCAGTGATGGCTCGCTGTCAAAGACACTGGAAAGAAGAGAACAATGGGAGCCTACCAGAGGTGGCTCGCTGTCAAAGACACTGGAAAGAAGAGAACAATGGGAGCCTACCAGCGATGGCTCGCTGTAAAAGACACTGGAAAGAAGAGAACAATGGGAGCCTACCAGCGATGGCTCGCTGTAAAAGACACTTGAAGGAATAGAATAATGGGAGCCTACCAGCGATGGCTCGCTGTAAAAGACACTGGAAAGAAGAGAACAATGGGAGCCTACCAGCGATGGCTCGCTGTAAAAGACACTGGAAAGAAGAGAACAATGGGAGCCTACCAGCGATGGCTCGCTGTAAAAGACACTGGAAAGAAGAGAACAATGGGAGCCTACCAGCGATGGCTCGCTGTCAAAGACACTGGAAAGAAGAGAACAATGGGAGCCTACCAGTGGTGGCTCGCTGTAAAAGTCACTGGAAAGAAGAGAACAATGGGAGCCTACCAGTAATGGCTCGCTGTAAAAGACACTGGAAAGAAGAGAACAATGGGAGCCTACCAGTGATGGCTCGCTGTAAAAGAGACTGGAAAGAAGAGAACAATGGGAGCCTACCAGTGATGGCTCGCTGTCAAAGACACTGGAAAGAAGAGAACAATGGGAGCCTACCAGTGATGGCTCGCTGTAAAAGACACTGGTAAGAAGAGAACAATGGGAGCCTACCAGTGATGGCTCGCTGTAAAAGACGATGGAAAGAAGAGAACAATGGGAGCCTACAAGTGATGGCTCGCTGTAAAAGACACTGGAAAGAAGAGCCTTTGAACATTATCACTCCCTGACCATCACTTATATTAGGTTGAATTTCTCTCCCAATCACCTCGTATAGATTATGCCCCAATTGGACAAGAAAAAGATTTTCTTTTGAAACCTTACATCGGTCGCTTTCACTGTGTATGAATAAGTAACGAAGAAAGATGGAAGAAAGAGTAAACTGTGTATAATGATAATTGTAGAACACCAGTTGTCCTCATGAACATGCTTATTAGTTTAGATCCTCATGGAGTCTAGACCTCAAATAATGCACTTAATGGTCCTTATCCTATCAGAACAAATTGTATGATAACATTTTTGTATTAGAACGAAATTACTGCATCTTCTAAGACTTATGCTGAGGTAATATAAATTTTATGGTCATGTTGTGTTCCCTAGCGAGTACCCCACCGACTCCATGTACGAGTTAAAAGTGCATGTAACTTCCCTCCTGTACCAGCTATGAAGACGCAAATACATTTGCGTCCAACGTTAACTTGTCCTCTTTCAGACCCACCATGAATGGGTTTGATGGTCCGTTCCTAAGTATGCTATGCCAACGTCTTTTTGAAGTGTACTCCTACGTTTTTCAGCCTGGCTGAAAGTAGGCCCTGAATCTCTGCCACCGAGCCTCTTTTCTGGCTTCTGACTGCGAGGGCCTCTGCCCAAGCAGCCCCCGTACCCGTGAACTCTGACTTACTTCTAGCGCGGCCCTCCGTGCTCAGCTCAGCCTGCTGCCTGCCAAGATTGACTATAACCTTCGAGTTATCTGTTTTCCTCCCCGAAGATACATTCCGGCCTGCTAGCTTCAGTAAACATCCTTCCTCAGCTACAGGGCTAAAGGGCCGACCTGTCTTTATGCAAGTAATTCATAGCCTCTGTTGCCATGCTTCCATGGAAGGCCCCATGCCCCCACGCTTCTCATACAGACACTCAGGCGCTTATACACGCACTCACAGCAAGTATAGAATAGCTTCTGCTCTAGAGACCTTTCTGCCCAGATAGCTTAGTTCCTAAACATCAGATATCGGATATGATAGAAGCACAAGTTGATCTGACATGCCAGACTTCTGTCTCTTTCCGCCAGTGTAAATGTCAAGTCCCCTGCACCCCGTCTATCACACGTCATGCAGCTGCGCGCGCATCCAAGCTTCCGATTTCCGCTGACATTGCAACATTCTGTTAGCACCACCCCTTGGTGCCACCCACTTGCGTCACCTATCAGTGACGTTTCTAGCACACACGCCTAGTTTACGCCTCTTGATGATGTACTAGCACCACGTGTATACTGTTATCTTGTCTTCTCTCAGCTGTTACGCCTCTTACATTGAACATTATGATGTAAATCAAGTATATAAGCTATGTATTGTCAATAAACGACGGCGCGCTCATCTATCCCTTCTGACATCCTGTGTGGTGGTCAGAACATGATATCCTGATTCCTTTATGAGGAATAAAACCCTTAGAAACTCTTACACCACGGACTCTGTTTTCCTTCATTTCGATTGAGTTATTATTGATTAAGTACTTACCTGCATAGAAATTAAGAGAGTAAATTAATTATTTACATCATTTTGGCGCCCGAACAGGGACCCCTCCCCCACCTCACGCGCCGGAAGGTGCGTTGCAATCCGTGTCCCCTGCCATCAGTTAGACGGACAACACGTGTACTGGCAGGATTTCCTGCATCCCCCTCTGACACACGGAGGTGACGAAGACTGCGATCAGTGCCCAGACGAGGCGGTGAGGAGTGCGGAGGATCCCGACCAGAGCCCAGCCGAAGGAAGCAAGGTCCGAGGTGTGAAGAGGCCCACCAGTTTTCCGAAGTTTTCCGAAGTTTTCCGAAGTTTTCCGAAGTTTTCCGAAGTTCCGAGTCGAGTCCAGTCGAGTTTTCCGAGGCCTTCTGTTTTCCGTGCTTCCCGGTGAGTACCATTGCTGGGTCGTATCTAGACGGGTTTGGGTACGCAAGTCCGGTCTGCACTGTTTTTAGGCAGTGTATCTGTACTGTTTAGCAGTATATAAAGTATTCCGAATTTCTGCACTGTTACAGCAGTGTATCTGTATCGTTGAGCGGTACATTCAGAGTAGGGGGAAGTTAGCTATGTCTTTAAATGTTTCATGTGATTAATGTCGTGGTATGAATGTGATTGTTCTTGTGTATTATTGTGTTTTTTTGTTTAAATAGTTACAGGCGAAATTAAGTATTAAGGATCAAGCATTTCAGTATCAAGTAGGCACAATGCCGTTTTTTAACAAATTAAAGCAGATAGGAACTAGGAAAGGGATGTTAGAGGAAGAGATTCCAATCCCCCCTAGGGACACTCCAGGTAATTTCATGTATAATAAGCATGGCATAGACGCCATCTTGTATCTAGAGTTATGGACAGATTATACCAAGCACCTAGAGGAAAGATACCGATGGCCAGTTAACGGAACATGGGATGCCGAGTGCATCATAAAGGTAGAAGAAATATTACGGAAAAAGAAAGCTAGACAATCTCAGAAAGACGCCATAGAATTTTGGCGTAAGGAATCACGTAAGCGTGCTGATAGAGCACTCCGTAGAGAAGACAGGCTTAAAGAATCAGAAAAGGCCCAAGAAAACGAATTAGTTACTGAGGGAATTCGAGTAAAAGTAGAACAAATAGATCGTATCCTAAATGGCAAAGTGAACAACATGTATCTTTTGGCCGATGGTACCCCTGACGCCATTTCAGAAATACCGAAAAATTTGCCGTCACCATTAGTTCCAACTAAAGTAATGCATAAGACTACTAAAGACATATTCCTAAATTCATATCTCGAAGATGTAGCGCCAGCTTACACCAATCTGCCTGTTCGTGCCCTGCCTACTGACAGGGCCGGGGGTGGTACTGCCCCCCAAGATCACTCTCAGCCGACACCGAAAAAGACTAGTCCCGTTCCGCCAGCTCCGCCACTTCCCTCACCTAAAACTGATCTGCCGAAACCACTTCAATCAGATCCTACTAAAAGACAAATTCAGATACTGACTACACACAGAGATAATGCCCAAGTTTCCGCTTCAGGAGGTGCGACCGCGGGTCTCCAGACCCCGCCACCGACTCACAGATTAAATCTCAGAGGTATGCAGAGTCCTTTTACGCACAGATCCCCCCGTTCTTCTAATTCATCCCGTCTTGATGCACTAAAAGAAAATATGTCAGTTTGTAGATATGATCCAGAACCTGGACAGGACGACTTAATGATATTAGCGTCTTTACGGTTAAGATCTGCTACTGATAGTTTGTTATGTTATGCAGGAATGAAGGAGCACCTAGATAGAATATATGAGTTCGTTCAAACGGGAAAGGACCCCGACAGTATTAAGGATGCCCTGGAGAAACAGAAAGTTACCATGCAAGCACTGATACTACGATTTTTCATAAATTGTCTAATAAGAGAACGAGACAGGCCCGGAACAGAGCAGAGTGAATTGGATGCATTGAACAAGTGGGGTCAAAATATAGCCGATGGAAAACATGACAGACAAAATTGCATAGAGGCCATGTATAAAAAGATTAAGAAAGCAGTGATAGCAGTACACGAGAAAGAGAAAGAAAAGGCTCCCTCCGAGGAGGAAGAAGAATCTGAAGAACTAGAACCGACTACAAGCACTATAGCATATGTAGGTAAGGGAACTTATCTTAGGAAGGGTATCCGTCCAGAAAGCAAGAGAGTTTTCTTCTCTGCCTTAACGAATCCGAATTCTGCTGAACATCAGTTCCAGGAAACTGATAAACGGCTTCGAGATCGAGTTGGGTACCATGTACTCAATTCTATGGATGAACAAGAATTAGCCCGATCAGCGGTATCATGGGCCGAAAATGCAGACATATATAATGATGACACCGTAGCACAGACATTTCTGAACCTCTCCCCCGACGAACAGAAATTAGCAGGTATATATATGATTCAGCACCTTCTCATTAAGTACAGAAAACATTATTCCGATCCAGGTCCCTTACATGAGACACTAGAAGCACTACTGATGGATAGATGGAGAGGCCTAAGCACTAAATTAGTTCAAATAATTCTAGAACAACGACGCAGATATGACACCTTTGTAAGTCCTGAATATGTTCCCGCCCCACCTCCAGAAAGGAAAATGTACCATATGCAGTGCGGGGGTGGTATTGAAAGTCAGAACCCCTTGCGAGAAGTGCACCCTGTTATGGGTGAGGATAAAATTTTGAAACGCGTGTATGTACACACGCCTCTAACTAAATTAGAACTGTTAGAAATGAAGAAATTAGTACCGTGCCATGATAAAGACCCTGCAGGTTTTCATAGAGAGCTCAAAGACATGTTACTGATGGGGGACTACACATATGATGATATCATGAAAATGTTGAAAGTATTATTGCCTACGGGTATATTCGAGAAATTAAAGGAAAAGGACTGGGAGGTGGGAGACGCAAAGATTGCCTGGGCAGAAATAGAGGATGAAGAAAAGAAACGGGTTCCAGGGTTAGGCCTTGGGGACAAAACTAAAGCATTACCAGGTTTAATAGTACAGGTCCTGCCCAGATTATTGACAACTAGAAAGGAGGATTGGGATGCAATCTCGTCCTGTAAACAGAAACATGATGAAGATACTAGCGACTTTTATTCAAGATTCGAGAAATGTTTTATTATCAATAGTGGCCTCCAGCCAAGTAGCGAGTCGTACCCACATCTTTTTGTATCAAAGTTAGTCGAGAATTCCCTACCGTTAGTTAAAAATAGAGTGTATAAAGTCGAGAGTACATGGCAAGCAAATACGCCATCCCAGATGTTACAAATGTTACAATATCACCAGAATAGAATTAGGGAAGAACAAGATCAGGAACAGAAGCGCATGAAAGACACGAAAATGAAAATGTTAGTAGCCCAGACGGTCCCATCCGACAGTCACAGGAAAGGTACGACCCAGACAAGTCACGCTGCAGCTCCTGTTAAAGGGACATGCAATTATTGCAAGCAGCCAGGTCACTACGTACACGAATGTGCAGTTCTGAAACATAACATAGCGACAGGTAAAACTAAAGAGAGACCGCATCCGCCTAGACAAGACCATAACCAGCATCAGTCTACACAGAATACACAGCCCATGCATGCATCCGCACAGACAGCACAGACCGTAGCAGTACCACAGCCACAGCCCATTGCTGCAACTCAGCAAGTCTCACAACAGATGTACCAGTATGCCCAGTCTGCTTACCCCGAATATTCCCGATATACATGAAACAGCCTAGAGAGGGAAGGTGGCTTGCCTCTTATCGAGATTCCTGTAGATCAAGAAGGTCCTTATGTACACAGTCAAGTATTGGGGAAAGATAGAAAGTTTTTAATTGACACAGGGGCAAGTCGCACTACAATAAGTCATGACGAAGTTCCAGGGGCACCCCTCTCAGGCTCACAAAATGTTTCCCTTGGTTTTTCAGGACAACCTATTGTAAATGAAGTCTCAGAACCAGTTCCCCTGGCTGTGGGTCCATTATCACGCGTTACAGACCTGTTACTAACAAAATCATGTCCGGAAAATCTGTTAGGAATTAAAACACTGAAGGCTCTAGGGGCTATAATATGCTGCTCCCCGGAGGGAGTTAGACTCTTTCTGCGGGATTTCAAGGGTCATTACGTCCTTCGTGAGTTTGACGTCAGATTGAAAAATGTACCTGATTACTTGTGGGCAAAAGGCCCAACTGATGTAGGATGTATGCACATTACACCATACCGCGTTACCCTCAAGGCAGGTGTTGTATTACCCAGAATCAGACAATACAAGTTACCACCCGATGCTGTAGCGGCTTTACTGAAAATCATTGAAGAGCTCATTGCCCAAGGAGTGGTCGTCGAGACCGACTCCAATATCTGTAACTCACCCATCATTCCGATTCTTAAACGTACTGATCCCAATGCACCGCCAGTATATCGGCTGGTGATTGATCTTCGAGAATTGAATAAATGCATTATCCCACAGTATCCTGTGGTCCCCGATATATCATCTCTCTTGACTGCTATTGATTCAGAAGCAACGTTCTTTACTGTAATTGATCTCAAGAACGCCTTCTTCAGCGTGCCTATTGATCCAGAGAGCCAATATCTCTTCGGATTCTGTTTAAATGGACGCAGTTTCAAATTTTCGCGCGCACCTCAAGGATTCACAGAAAGCCCCAGCATCTATAGTCAAGCACTGAAAAGACAACTAGATTGTATTCAAATGCCAGTTAACACCGCTTTACTACAATACGTCGATGATCTGCTGATCACCGCACGAAGTGAGCCCGAATGTGAAAAAGCATCACTGACAGTTTTACATTTCCTGGCCGACAAGGGACACAAGGTGTCTCCTTCGAAGCTACAATTCTGTGTTCAGCAAGTTGTGTACTTGGGTCACTTGCTGTCCAAAGTGGGGAGACAGCTCACTCCCGATCGCATTCAGTTAATTGTGAACATGCCGCAACCCAAGACACAAAAGGAAGTGCGGGCCTTCATAGGCCTCACCTCGTACTGCAGACAATGGATTCCCCAGTATGCATTTCTAGCTAAACCACTCATCCAGTTAACGACACAGGAGGCAGCGACTTCGACTGTCCTCCCTTGGACTCAGGAACACACACAAGCTTTTGAAGAATTAAAGAAAGTTTTATGCCAAGCACCAGTTTTAGCGACACCATGTTACAGCAAACCGTTTACACTTTTTGTTACAGAACGTGATGGCACAGCGTTGTCTGTCCTCACTCAAGACCAAGCAGGTTCACATAAGCCTTGTGCTTATTTTTCTAGTACATTGGATTCAGTAGCTCAAGCACTCCCTGCGTGCTTAAAGTCAGTAGCAGCAACAGCGTTAGCAATAAGACAAAGTGATTCAATTGTTTTAGGTCATCAGTTAACAGTTCAAGTACCACATTCTGTAGAGGTTTTGTTAAACAGAACCCAGACTCAACACTTAACTATAGCACGACTGACAGGTTATGAATTAACACTATTCCAGCCACACATAGAAATCAGACGTTGCAGCATCCTGAACCCCGCAACACTGTTACCTACAGTTATGACAGATCCAGCTCCGCATGATTGTATAGAAATAATTAATGCAGTAACTAAGCCTAGACGAGACTTAACAGATGTCCCATTGACAAATCCAGACCTGACACTTTATGTGGACGGTTCATGCATGAGAACAAGTACAGGAGAATTAGTGGCCGCGTACGCCGTGACCACTGAAACTGAAATTAAAGAAACACATCGTATTGACACCCTGTCTGCTCAAGCAGCAGAGCTCATCGCTCTGACTCGAGCCTGTATTCTAGCCAAGAACAGAAATGTTAACATATACACAGATTCCCGCTATGCCTTCGGAGTTGTACACGACTTCGGAGTCCTCTGGCAAGAACGAGGTTTTCTGACTTCCCATGGGGCCAAGATACAACATGGCCCCCTCATTCAAGCACTGTTAGAAGCAATACATTTGCCCTCGGGCATATCAGTCATGAAGTGTAAGGCACATACTAAAGTCACAGATTCTGTTTCCCAGGGTAACGACCTGGCAGACCAGACAGCAAAACATACAGCATTGACTTACACCCAGACTACTGATGTGACAAAGACAATAGTCCAGACCCAGTGTATGGCAGTTAGAGATCCCGCCCTAGATGTAATTGATATCCAGACACATGCTACTCCAGAGGAGATAAAGAAATGGACTGAACTAGGAGGGATTCAGACAGATCAAGGTTGGGTGACGAAGGGAAAATCTATATGGTTTCTCCCCGACTCAATGGTTCAAGTCATGATAAATACAGCACATAGTCCTGCCCATCTTGGAGAGAAAGCCATGTTAGACAGTTTACAGAATCTCTGGTACAACAAACACTTACGAGCAGCAGCAAAACAGAAAGTGCGTACTTGCATGATCTGTTGTCAGTTCAATCCAGGTAAAAGCGTCCCTGTTGAGCAAGGTGGATTTCATCCTCCCGATCACCCTTTTGAAGTCCTCCAGATGGATTATATCCAGATGAATAGCTGTAGAGGATTTAAGTATGTCCTTGTAATTGTTTGTGCTCTGTCCCGCTGGACCGAAGCATACCCAGTCCCAGACTACACTGCTCCGACCACTGCCAGACAGTTGGTTCGTGAATTCTTCCCACGGTACGGTTTGCCCCGTGTCGTGTATTCAGACAACGGACAGCCGTTCTCGTCCGAGCTGATGAGACAAGTTTCCCTCTTGCTAGGATATCAGTGGAGGTTCCACTGTGTCCGACATCCCGAAGCAGCTGGCCTTGTAGAAAGGCATAATCAGACACTAAAAATCCGTCTTGCCAAGATCTGTCAGGAAAAAGGGGTCGACTGGATAGTCGCCCTGCCCGTGGCACTATTCTACATGAGGATGGTCGCCCACTCGAGATCAGGGCTATCCCCGTACGAAGTGGTCTTTGGCAGACCGCCGAATATGTGGGGGACGCCCGTTCCGAAAAAGATCACTGATATTGATTGTAACATGTTGACAGATTACCTTGCCTCCTTGATGTCTGCACTCCAATCATGTCGTTCACAGGTTGCCGCAGCCTTCCCTGACAACACCGATGTAAAGGCGCATGAGGTCCGCCCAGGTGACCTGGTAGTCGTCCGGAATTTCGACCGGAAAAGTCCGCTGGAGCCCCGCTGGAAGTCTCCAAAGACCGTTCTGCTTACCACTAGGACCGCCGTGAAAATCGAGGGGAGAAAGGGGTGGGTCCACACGAGTCACATCAAACTATGCAATGAACTAAAAAAACGGACTGAAACAGGACTCTGACTCGTCCACCCCCACCAAAGACTGTGTTGAAGCACAAGACGTTACTGTGCCTAAAAGAGAAAAGACTCCTCAAGAACTTTACCGAATGAAGCTTCGATCTAGCAAGTCAGACAGTTTAATTGTTTAAGTCCTCCCTTAGGTGAATCGGTTAAATAGTTTCTGACATGTATCCCCTAGATCGAGTTAGAGAGAGAGAGGAAAAGAGAAGAACATATTGCAAATCACTTCGTAGTCACTGCATAGTGACACTAATAATCATGTTTATTCTGAGTATTCTAATTATTATTGCCAGCATTCTGCTTCCTATGTACTGGCCTATTTTCAGGCGTGAACAATCTGCTTACAATGTCTCTGCTGAACACACTTTTAGTGAACTTCCTGCACATGAACTCTCTTACAGACTTGCGCTGCGCAACAATACATTCATTAGTATGTTACACCATTCCCATCAGACAAATAATGCTACAGACTGTTGGATATGTGGCCGACTCCCTCCCTACCAGAATTACAAGGGAGCTCTGCCTCTCTTTCCGTACCCATTCACTCACAATGGCTCCTGTGGAGCATGGTTTAAAATAATTAATTCTTTAGATCCTGATATTGCTGTTTTCGATGGGGGCTGGGTTTGGGGAAACTTGAACTTAGTCCTGCTCAACGTCTGTTATCCTGATCAAGAAGGACTTCCCACTCGAATAGGAACTGATCTAGAAAATGAAGTATATGGATTAGGTAATTACACAATTAGCCTTATGATCCTCACTGTTGAATCTGAAACTGCTCCAGTTCTGCCCCATATGTTAGTACTACCAGTCACAGGTGAATTATGTGTTAGCAAGAAAGGTTCAGTACACGTAGGTCATAGTAAATGCACTACTGTGGTCGAGTTCAGTGACCATGGTAAATCGTCCTTTAAAGCTATCAGTCATTCCTACTTTGTTTGTGGTCATACCGCATACATACGTTTGCCTCCAGATTGGGATGGTACCTGTTACATTGCCTTCCTTCTGCCACCTGTTTTCCTAGCTCCTCCTGATTACCATAGAAATACGAATCTAGCACCGAATAGACCCAAAAGAGATATTCCCCTTGTCGACTACACAGAAACGGCATGGGAACAGTACACTGATTTCAATAAAGGATTCTTTTTCTTCCTAGGACCTGTCCAAAACAGTAAATTAATACGCAGATTAACGAGAACACTCGAAGCAGTAGTGAACGAAACTGCCTCCGCTCTAGGTAACTTAACAGAGGAGCAGTCTGCTATACGGACTGTTGTCCTTCAAAATCGTCTTGTGATTGACGTCATCTTGGCAGATAGAGGTGGAGCTTGTAAGGTCATCGGGTCAAGTTGCTGTGTTTTCATTCCACAAAACGCACCATCTGTCTATCAAGCTATCACCCGTTTACATAAAATTGCAAATCAGATACATCAGAATCCAGGCACCTGGACTTGGTCCGGTTGGTTCTGGACTACGTTGACAGCTTGGGGATGGAAGATCTTATCGTTCCTAGGCATTGGCCTTGTTATAGTATTCAGTTGTTGCCTGTGCCTGCAGTGTGGGCCAGCGATATGTGGACTGTGTGCCACATCCTGCATTGAGCATTCCAGTTGCCTCTCAAACAGTCAAAGAAAGAAAGACGAACATATAATGTTACAAGAACAAACTGATCGATTTATGAGGATCGATATATCATGAAGGGTCCGTAGGGAACAAGGAGGGAATGAGGTAATATAAATTTTATGGTCATGTTGTGTTCCCTAGCGAGTACCCCACCGACTCCATGTACGAGTTAAAAGTGCATGTAACTTCCCTCCTGTACCAGCTATGAAGACGCAAATACATTTGCGTCCAACGTTAACTTGTCCTCTTTCAGACCCACCATGAATGGGTTTGATGGTCCGTTCCTAAGTATGCTATGCCAACGTCTTTTTGAAGTGTACTCCTACGTTTTTCAGCCTGGCTGAAAGTAGGCCCTGAATCTCTGCCACCGAGCCTCTTTTCTGGCTTCTGACTGCGAGGGCCTCTGCCCAAGCAGCCCCCGTACCCGTGAACTCTGACTTACTTCTAGCGCGGCCCTCCGTGCTCAGCTCAGCCTGCTGCCTGCCAAGATTGACTATAACCTTCGAGTTATCTGTTTTCCTCCCCGAAGATACATTCCGGCCTGCTAGCTTCAGTAAACATCCTTCCTCAGCTACAGGGCTAAAGGGCCGACCTGTCTTTATGCAAGTAATTCATAGCCTCTGTTGCCATGCTTCCATGGAAGGCCCCATGCCCCCACGCTTCTCATACAGACACTCAGGCGCTTATACACGCACTCACAGCAAGTATAGAATAGCTTCTGCTCTAGAGACCTTTCTGCCCAGATAGCTTAGTTCCTAAACATCAGATATCGGATATGATAGAAGCACAAGTTGATCTGACATGCCAGACTTCTGTCTCTTTCCGCCAGTGTAAATGTCAAGTCCCCTGCACCCCGTCTATCACACGTCATGCAGCTGCGCGCGCATCCAAGCTTCCGATTTCCGCTGACATTGCAACATTCTGTTAGCACCACCCCTTGGTGCCACCCACTTGCGTCACCTATCAGTGACGTTTCTAGCACACACGCCTAGTTTACGCCTCTTGATGATGTACTAGCACCACGTGTATACTGTTATCTTGTCTTCTCTCAGCTGTTACGCCTCTTACATTGAACATTATGATGTAAATCAAGTATATAAGCTATGTATTGTCAATAAACGACGGCGCGCTCATCTATCCCTTCTGACATCCTGTGTGGTGGTCAGAACATGATATCCTGATTCCTTTATGAGGAATAAAACCCTTAGAAACTCTTACACCACGGACTCTGTTTTCCTTCATTTCGATTGAGTTATTATTGATTAAGTACTTACCTGCATAGAAATTAAGAGAGTAAATTAATTATTTACATCAATGCTCATCTCCAGGTCTAAACGTATGGTACGACAAATGTCATTTTGTATGCACTGTCTCCCCGTTTGTTACATTGACTACATAAGTTATTGACAATACTGTTTGTACTGATAGCAGAATTGTTTTCATCTGCCCATAAAACAAATAGGCCACCAAAGACCGCAATGGACAGCCCAACTGCATACTTAGCTTTTGTGTATAATAATGTCAACCTGTACATCATCACAACAGATATGAACAGAAATGAACTAACTTAGTATAAAAACTGGGGACTGTGGAAATCGATAAACCTTAAGTATACATAAGCGGCGTTCATTTATGTTCGCCACAGTCACTGTTGAGAGCAGAGTGAAGATTATAAAACATTGTCTGCATCATCTTGCGTAACAAGGGCCTCTACGTGCGCGTAAGCAACAACCATTTTAGATATCACAGCCATTTTCATTCCCTGCTAGTCACCCATGATTCACCCTGACCTCGCAATCATCCCCAGCACCCTGACTAAGCCTGAACACACGTACTAGGGTCGTAAAAACCTTGTCAGCCTGACAATGCCCCGGAGTCACTTCCCGCTCCAAACCCACTTGTCCTTTCATCCTCCATGCACAGGCAAGCCCTCTTTTATAACCTCCTTCCCTGCACCTGGCCACTCAGAACAGTCCCAGGCACTAACCGAGCCCTGTGGACATTGTTTATTGCCTACACACGGCAGGGCTTGTTTCACCAACAAAGGGGCCTGACTTAATCAATAACCCAAAACCCTTAGATCTGACCGATCCTACGTGTTTTAAGATACTGTCAGAATGTCCAGCTGCGAGATAGCGATCATCTGTTACATCTAAGTGGGGGGACATTTGTTGCTGGATTTGTGTGGGAACTAGCTTGAGGCGGGCACTCCAAGGATGTTTGACCATGCAATAAACTGACGAAAGAAATGTATAAAAGGCCATGCCACAGAGATGCAGTTAGATCACCTCCTGACGATAGCCCCGGTGTCTGATGTGATGTGTTCTCCTCCTGGAGTAATAAACCTGTTCTTCGCTTTTCCACTTGCCAGTGCCTGCCTCACTATTTTGATAGCTAATATTAAGGTAAATTAGAGGTGGTTTGCACCAAGCGGCATCAAAAGTCTCGGGAGTCACAGCTGCTTTTTACACAACCACTCACACACAGAGTCACACATCCATACAAACACTCTGCCACTCAGCCCCCCTCCAGGGCCGATTTTGGCCCTAGGGGACCCCATCCTCCAGGGCCCAGCCTTAACTGAATGGGGATGGAGGCCACGTGGCCCCCTCCCCAGGTCAATTTCGGCATTCCCATCCAACCGAGCCCAGGCATAAATATATACATATTTAATGGGGGCAAGGTCTTCACGGCCCCCCTCCCTGGGCCAATTTAGGCCCCGGGTACCCCATTCCCCAGCCATAAACAAATGGGGAAGGTGGGCTGCAGGACCCTTTCCCCGGACCAATTATTGGCACGAGCTCCCCATCCCCCTGGGCCTGGCCATTTCACCCGGGTGCCCTGGGCACACAGTGTGCCTAATGGGGATCGCGAGGGGTACCTCAAGGCCCCCGCGTTCCAGGCTGGCTCGTGGCTTCCTGCTGTATGAACAAGCGCTGGAGCCCCCACTTTTTTTGCCATATTTGCTATAAATTCGCAACACATTTACAAAAAATGCTTTTTTAGCCTGCAGGGTCCCTCTGGGACCCCAAGACCAAGGCTTGGTGGTCAGGGTATCCCTACCCAGCCCCCTTTTCTTTTTCTTTTTTTTACTTTTTTGGGGGGACACTCAGCAGAAGCAGAGTCCCAAGATGGCTGTTAACACTTCCTGGTTGAAGTGTTGGCAGCCCCAATCAGATATGCCGTTCTCTGCACAAGCTCGTTATTATTCGTGAATTAGCCAGCAATCGGAGATATCTAAATTTGGTTTCCTTAAATTTCTCAACAACAACTGAATGGATTTACAACAAATAATAGCAGTTCGGGCTGCAGCTCTGTCTAAAGAGTTCAGGGGAGTTAGCGTGGAAACGGCACCTTTGTTGACCCCCTTATTTCTCAGCCCCTACTTGACCGATCTCCCTGAAACTTTCCATGCACAACAAGACTCACCGTGACCCTTCGTTGGAAAGTCTTGTGACGAGTCGTCAAACAGCGCCAAAGATACAGGCAACTTTAGTGAATCACATGTACCCAGTACCCCAGTGCAGACGCGTTTCGGGCCTCGAGCTCTTTGTCAGAGGCATCCTGCATGAAAACTGCAACATTACCACAGGATATATCCCCTCTTTTATGTCAATCATATCCGATGTATATATATAGTCACTCAATGATCGATATGTAAAAATGCGGGCTTGTTAGTGTGGCCAGTGGCGATGAGGAGGGGTGAAGATGGTCCTAGTGGGACGTCCCCTAGACTTCTAGATCGAAGTAAATTGATCTAGAGTTCCTCATGTACCGGCATGTATCCAAATTCATGCTTAAAATGAGACCAGCCTCCTCGTTACATATTTCTCAAGCTGGGTCCATCAAGATGTGTTGAAAATCAAAAGTGGTACTCTTATCCAAAATGTATTGATACATTTTTATTTTACTTTTGTAGAAAAAGAATACAAAAAGACATTCGCACTTTTGACTGTAAATCTGTCTTCCAGCTGTATGTTTAGCTCAATAAATAAACATTAATAAAATAAAATTTACATATACTCAGGCAGCTGAGATTCCAAAACAGGATGCATACATATTTGAACCTATAGGGCTCCATCTGAGATCAGGAATGAACCTGCACCATGCAGCATGCAGCAGCATGTTACTGGCAGTTATGAATTACATGAAGAGAGGAAGGTGTCTCCTGATGATGCTCTGCAGAGGTGTCAGAAGGTCTTGGAGAAAAAGTTGGGTGCATGATCTGTAAAGTGCTGGAATTCATCTGTTCCTGCAACAAGCATGGTGGCGGGGAAGGATCGGGGGCGCTCGGGGTCCTGGAATCAGAGAGGAGAGAAGTGCATTAGAATGAGGGCACTCAGACGTGGGAGAATACAAGACCTTATCATAGAGGACCTACACTGGTGTCATGTAGTGAGGGAGAGAAGGGCTTGATCAACCGAATCTCTAAAGCGTGTACTCTACAACAATAACTAACCATAAACCTTCCCTCTCTTTCAAAACAGCCTAAGAACCAACGCTAGCTAAATCCCCAAACTATCTAGCATTCAAACTTGCCTCTCTTATAGAACAACCTAACTACCCAAACTATCTAAATCCCCAAACTATTGAACCTTCAAACCTGCCTCTCTTATAGAACAACCTAACTACCCAAACTATCTAAATCCCCAAACCATTGAACTTTCAAACCTGCCTCTCTTATGTAACTAACGACCAAAACTATCTAAATCCCAAACTATTAAACCTTCAAACCTCCCTCTCTTATAGAACAACCTAACTACCCAAACTAACTAAATCCCCAAACTATTGAACCTTCAAACCTGCCTCTCTTATATAACTAACGACCATAACTATCTAAATCCCCAAACTATTAAACCTTCAAACCTGCCTCTCTTATATAACTAACAACCATAACTATCTAAATCTCCAAACTATTGAACCTTCAAACCTGCCTCTCTTATATAACTAACAATCAAAGCGATCTAAATCCCCAAACTATTGAACCTTCAAACCTGCCTCTCTTATAGAACAACCTAACTACCCAAACTATCTAAATGCCCAAACTATTGAACCTTCAAACCTGCCTCTCTTATAGAACAACCTAACTACCCAAACTAATTAAATCCCCAAACTATTGAACCTTCAAACCTGCCTCTCTTATATAACTAACGACCATAAGTATCTAAATCCCCAAACTATTGAACCTTCAAACCTGCCTCTCTTATATAACTAACAACCAAAGCGATCTAAATCCCCAAACTATTGAACCTTCAAACCTACCTCTCTTATATAACTAACAACCAAAACTATCTAACTCCCCAAACTATTGAACCTTCAAACCTACCTCTCTTATATAACTAATAACCAAAACTATCTAAATCCCCAAACTATTGAACCTTCAAACCTGCCTCTCTTATATAACTAACAACCAAAACTATCTAACATCCCAAACTATTGAACCTTCAAACCTGCCTCTCTTATATAACTAACTACTAAAACTATTTAAATCCCACAACTGACCTTCAAACCTGCCTCTCTTATATAACTAACAACCAAAACTATCTAAATCCCCAAACTATTGAACCTTCAAACCTGCCTCTCTTACATAATTAACAACCAAAACTATCTAAATCCCCAAACACACGCAGTTACGAGCAGAAATGCACGCACACAAACACACGTGCGTGGATGCACACACACAAACACATACAGTCCACACTGTCACTCTTGTCGTCTAATAATCCCACTGACACACATTCATACTCAGACAGTATGAAGGAGAGGATTGTACTCACCTCCACGGGGTAGGCTGTGGTGGGGACGTAGCGAATAACGAAGCCACATCTGCGTCTGTGGGACGTGTTGGGTTCACTGGCGTGGACTGTCAGCCCGTCGTAGATCTGGCGAGAGAAATGTAGGATATGAGCCGTGCTTATCTGCCAAAAATGTAAGTGCCAGGGCCCAATGTGTTACTCACTGGTCCACTGCAGCTGGCACTGCCCGCGTCACTTTTTTACCTTTAAGTTTTGTCATTTTTTTAAAGCTATATTAAATCATTTAGTTCTCTACTAATGAAAGTTAGTTAAAAATACACACACACTGCCACCATATGGTGGTTTCTCAGACATATGTGCCTTTGTTTACAGAAAAGCACCGGAAAACACAGGCACAAATTAAGCACTGGATATGGGACAGAGAAAAGACAGGCAGCGCCTTGAGGTGCACCTCAAGGGGAAACTGAGTACCTAGTCCTGAGGCACCCCAAGGAAAGCTGTGAGTGCACAGCGCTGGTGCACCCCAGGGGGAGCTGTGAGTACACAGTGCTGGTGCACCTCGGGGGAGCTGTGAGTACACAGTGCGGGTGCACCCCAGGGAGCTGTGAGTACACAGTGCTGGTGCACCCCAGGGGGAGCTGTGAGTACACAGTGTGGGTGCACCCCGGGGAGCTGTGAGTACACAGTGCTGGTGCACCTCGGGGGAGCTGTGAGTACACAGTGTGGGTGCACCCCGGGGAACTGTGAGTACACAGTGCGGGTGCATGCCCAGGGGGAGCTGTGAGTACACAGTGCTGGTGCACCCCAGGGGGAGCTGTGAGTACACAGTGCGGGTGCATGCCCAGGGGGAGCTGTGAGTACACAGTGCTGGTGCACCCCAGGGGGAACTGTGAGTACACAGTGCTGGTGCACCCCAGGGGGAGCTGTGAGTACACAGTGCGGGTGCATGCCCAGGGGGAGCTGTGAGTACACAGTGCTGGTGCACCCCAGGGGGAGCTGTGAGTACACAGTGTGGGCGCTTCTCTGTGGTAAGCTGTGAGTACACAGTGTGAGTGCACCCGGGGGAGCTGTGAGTACAGAGTACACAGAGTTGACGCACCCTCATAGAAAGCTGTGAGTACACAGGTTGGTGCACCGTCATGGGGAGCTGTGAGTCCACAGTGCTGGCGCACCCTCAAAGAAAGCTGTAAGTACAGGGAGGTACAGTACATGGGCACCCTTAAGGTGGGGTAGTGAGTACACAGTACATGGGCACCCTTAAGGTGGGGTAGTGAGTGCACAGTACATGGGCACCCTTAAGGTGGGGTAGTGAGTACACAGTACATGGGCACCCTTAAGGGGGGGTAGTGAGTACACAGTTCTGGGGACCTTTAAGGGGGGGTAGTGAGTACACAGTTCTGGGGCACCTTTAAGGGGGGCTGTGAGTACACAATTCTGGGACACCTTTAAGGGGGGTTGTGAGTACACATTAATGGAGACAAAAGGCTCATTATGGGAAGGGCAGTGCCATAAATTGATGGATGTCTTGGCCCTGGCCACTTCCCGACTGCCTCATTTATAAGTGGGAGAATCACTGGTCTGCCTGATACCCACAATGCACCGGGCTCCAGTATCATGGCTTTTCATGTTACTTCGTAACGTTGCAGTAACCCCTTGCTTGTTTGCCTGTGAGAATAACCACAACAGTGAGACATGAGTCCAGGAAACGACAGAGCGCTGTGAACTCACCGACATCTGCCCAGCCTGAAGAGGACACTCCACCGCCTTCTCTGCATCAACCAAGTGCCGCGGAATCTCCTGATTGGTGGACAGCATGTTTCCGGGGGTCATTGCTGTGCGGTGCTCCAGGACACCTTGTTTGTGACTTCCTGCAGAAGAAAAGAGGGTTGGAGTAAGGGGGGCACTGATTCCTGGCCTGGGTACTCATGCAGTCCCCGCCTCTGTCTAAAATGAGGTGTCAGCACGGGCCACACCCACAATAATTATACACACATTTACCTTTAATTATCATGCGTGGTAAAGGCATCTGCATGGTAAAGGAAGCGTGGTAAAGGCATGCGTGGAAAAGACTGTGTGTTAAAGGCATCTGGGTTGTAAATGAAGCGTGGTAAAGGTTGCGTGGAAAAGACTGTGTGGTAAAGGCATGCATGGAAAAGACTGCGTGGTAAAGGCATTTGCGTGGTAAAGGAAGCGTGGTAAACTTATGCATGGAAAATACGCGTGGTAAAGGCATTTGCGTGGTAAAGGAAGCGTGGTAAAGGCATGCATGGAAAAGACGCGTGGTAAAGGATGTTTTTCATCTAACAGAAGACTGCGGCTTCTAAATAAAGAGAGAGCCATCTCTGAACACTAGAACTCCCGCGAGGACCCTGGGGATCTTTCATCCAGGCCTCCACAGCCCCCAGGAGTCTAGCCTCTGACACTAATCTGGGTGAAGATTGTAGGCTCCTACTAGAGCCCTGTCTGGCCAACCCTGTCCAATATCACTCTTTCAAGGCAGTGGTGCCCGTGTTTACAGGCAAAGACATCTCTGCCTGTAGAACCATAAGCAGCGTCCCTCTGTTAGGACCTCGTGTCCCCCCGCTCCAGCTGTACAGTAAAGCACGGGTCAGGGTTTGATTGGCTTTGAAAAAAGTTGGCCCGAGCACCCTGAAAAAAGAGCCCCACATTTGCGGATTGCGTGGAAGATTTACAAGGACTGGCGCATCCCTGCAGATTAGCAGTGATGTGCCAGTAACAATGCGATTCGCAATTCTCCTTGCGCCACCACGGATGCGTCGCATTTACAATGCAGCACACTGTGGCGCAGGGATAGACAGATGCGTGTCGCATCTGATGGTGTAAGGTCGGTGCATGGCTGGAGTCATGTCGCAGGCGCAACGCTACTCCAGCAATGTTCAGGGACCGCCCATACCTAACGTGCTGCTCCACTCCTTACGCCTGCTTCAAGCAGGTGTAAGGTTTCGTCGCAGCAGCCTCTGAAAAATGACTGTGAAATCTTGTAGATTTCACACCGTCACTTTTACGAGTTTTTTTTCCGACGGAACGCCCACCCTGCATACCTTAAACCTGACGCAGGTTTAATGTGGTGCAGAGCTTCACAACGTGACGCATCTCCCTAGATGCGTCAGGTTGCAAATAAGTCGCAACGTGGTGCATGGTTTACGCCGCCGCTGAGTCACAGAAGTGACGCAACAACGGCGTAAATGTGACGCAATTGACTTGTACATCTGCACCCGTCTTTTTTAAAAACATTGCTTCAGTGTTTTAAGTGTTACAAAAAGAAGTTGGGGGATTTCTATAAGAGAGGTGCGTTTTATCTTAACTTTACTAAGATTTAAAAAATGTGATGATTGTTGCTAGGACTCTGTGTTGTTGGAATAGTCTACACTGGTGAACCACACCTGAATATAAGAGAGGCCACTTAAGCTCAGCCCCCCTGACCCTGCTCAATCTGCATACATTAATGGGCGGGGCCAGCCGGAGACTGGGAATGATACCGCCGCCCCCTTGGTAAAAGGGGGGTAACGGAGGTCCATCTGCCTCTGCAAAGGCTGCTCCGGCCCCCACTGGGTGGAGCAGCATAGTCATCCCATATCGGCCACCACGCTGCCCAAAAAAGCGGCCCACAGCTGCAACTCAGATACCAGCCCATCGCCCATTGCCCGAGAGCCCCCTTACCAATCCGAACCTGGCACGGATCCCTCTGATCACAAATGGGGGCGCTCGTACATAGCAGCATGGACTTGCTCCATCCAGAGATATAGTTGTGACCCACATGGTGCTGAGGGCGCCAGAACCTGTGTGGAGCCCGCGTTCTATCTCCAGACTTTCTGTACAAAGACAACATCCCTGTGTCAGGACAGCAGTGGACTCCGATAGAGAAGTAGACAATTTGTCAACACCACTGAGTCAAGGCCCAAGGGCTTCAACAATATTAGCCTGCTGCACCCCTGCTTGTCTGGACTCTGACTCATTGTGAATGAATGCACCGTCTTCCATTCTGTGTAACTCTCTCCCACATCCCTATGTCGCGACATTGAGGCTCCTTGGTTAACTGATGGCCTCCCCAGCTGTATAGTCCTGTCCCAGATCCTATGTCACGACACTGGGGCTCAAGGTAAAGAGATGGCCTATCTATCTCCCATGCTGTGGAGCCCTGTCCTAGATTCTTAAGTGATTACATTGGGGCTCACCAGTAGAGTATTAGCCCATCCCCCATTCTCAGCCAATCAGTGTTACAGCTCCAGGCTGTTGTGATGCATGCATTGACTATGGGAGTTTATCCATACCTGGAATAACCTGCAGGACACCATTCTCTGCGTCTACGTCATCCAGGGCAAGCCACACTGAGGCCACCGGGCCCCCCTCGAAGCCCCAATACCTAGAAGTAAAAGGAGGAGGACACTGTCAGCCAAACATCGGCAGACCCTGGGGCAAGAGGATGGCACATGAGGGCACAGGATGGCACATGGCAGGATGGCACATGAGGGCATAGAATGGCACATGAAGGCACAGGATGGCACATGAGGGCACAGGATGGCACATGAGGTCACATCATAGCACATGAGGGCTCAGGATGACACATGAGGGCACAGGATGGCACATGAGGGCACAGGATGGCACATAAATGTATAGGATGGCACAGGATGGCACATGATGATACAGAATAACCCATGAGAGCACAGTATGGCACATGAGGGCACAGGATAGCACATGAGGGTACGGGATGGTACATGAGGGCACAGGATGGAACATGATGGTACAGGATAATACATGAGAGCAGAGAATGGCCCATTTGGGCACAGGATGGCACACGAGGGCACAGGATGGCTATTGATGACACAGGATGGCACATCAAGGCATGGACGGTACATTTTGACACATGAGGGCACAGGATGGCATATGATGGCACAGAATGGCACAAGAGGACACACAATAGCACATGAGGGCAGAGGGTGACACATGAGGGCACAGGATATTATCCAAAGGCCATAGGATAACACATGGAGGGACAGGATGGCAGATGATGGTACAGGATGGTGCATGAGGGCATAATAAGCCACATGATGGCACACAAGGGCACAGGATGACACAGGGTGATGTGTGTCTGGTAGTGCAGCCAGCCTTATGCCGTCATGTACTGCCTAGATGAAAGATGCTGTAATCTATGCTGTGTGTGCACCCCGCACCGCCCTGTGTATTTAACACCACATGGTGCCCACCAGGTAGCCTGATAATCAGACATCACCAGGCTGAGGGGGCAGGAATGCCATCCTTTGGCCTTACCCTTGAAGTACAAACAGACACATCACCCCTGCTGAGCCCTCCCCTCCCCCACCCTGGAGCCAGCACCCCGCAGTCTGACTTACTTGATGTCCTGGTGCCAGGCCACGTAGGGGGCGCTGTTCCCTCGGTGGGGCACGTCGGAGGCCGGGTATTTACAGATGAACCTGGAGTCCAGCAGGACCACGTGGGGCCCCAGCACAGCGGTGATGGCCTGGAGGGTGTGCGGGTGGGTGGCGAGGCCCAGCACCCACGGCAGGCGCAGGTGGGCGTTGTGCAGGCTGTACTGGGCGTGCTCCTTCCCTGCAGGGTGAGAAAGGAAAAGACACACAGATGATGGACGGAATACAAAGCAAATCAAACATTCACCCCCAGTCAAGAGGTCTGGGTTCAATCCATCGTTCTTTTTGCTCACCTTGCCACCCCAGTTTAGACCCAGCCTACAGGGGACACAAGGAGGGGGGTTAGTCTCTACCCCGAGAGGCCTCTAAACGGAGGGGCTTATATATGGGAATGGTGGCACCGAGCAGCGCAGCAAAAAACATTCCTGCGCCGTCCTGCGCCACTGGAAAAGGCAGGAACGCCCGCATTTATCCAATACTGTGCATTGTTTTCCTTTCTCCCTGCGCTGGCGCCGTTTCTGCAGCCTAGTGTCAACGCTGGCACCCTTGCACCATGGTGCAGCACTGCCCGTGTTACAGCAGGATTGTATTAGCGCAGGAAGGGGCACCTTCCAGCATATAAGCAATCCATCGAGGCATTTTACTCTTTTTTTTTTAACACATTCCTAGATTTACAAGACCTTGTAAATCTGCGTCAAAAACGATGAGTTGCGACACCCACGCAACGCCCATGGAACGCCTTTCGGGCACAGTGTAACGCAACGCAGTGATTTGCGCTGCGTTGCCTTTCTCCATATTTGTGAAGCCGCTCAGGGCCACGCAGAGTGGCTTTGCGGAGCTTCATGAATTTGGCTTGGGGCTTTGCCTCGTGCATGTACCACTTAGCATGATGCAAGCATGACGCAAGGCCCGCATAAATAAGCTCGAGAGATAAGGCTGCCCTCCCTGCACCTACCAAACTCCTGCTCCAGCTCCTCGAAGGCCCTCCTGGCGCCCTCCAGCTCCTCCGGGTCCAGCACTGGCACCGCCGTCAGGAAGCCCCGGGCGTCATAAAGGGTCTTCATGTGCTGAGGGTCCGCCTCCATGATGAGGGCGAGGACTCGGACCCCGCTTCTTGTGCAAGGGATGGGGTCTGCCGCCGGGCTCCTGAGAGCTGAGCCCCAGATGTGGATATGTTCCTCTGGGACCGGACTCCAGATGTTGCCCTTCACCTCCAGAGGTGCTGATTCTCCAGGCGTTTTCTTCTGGCTCCCAAGACGCAGGTGCTCCAGATGTGGCCCTGTGGCTCCTCAGGTGCTGGAGATTCTGTACCCTGGTATTCAAGAGCTCCAGATGTGAGTGTTTCCTCCTGCCCCTTGCAGTGCTGGAGCTCCAGGTGTTGCTGGGGGTCACTGCCGCTGCTGTCCACCCTCCTCTGCCTCGGCATCTTATGTAGGGCCGCTCAGACCCGCCCCCGCCCCGGGGCTGCACTCCCATGACGTCACCACAGCCGGGGGCTGCTTTCGGTTTTTCCCATTAATCCCAGCTCATGACCCCAGGCTGCCTGGCATTGTGTAATCCTGGGCATGTCCGCAGCGGAGGAGTCAGGGGGGAGGCACTGCAGTCGTAGTGATACCACCAAATTATGGGACTTTGAAGTATGTATGAATAAAGAAACATTCCTTATTTACACTGAAGCCAGTATCGGGGTGTTACCGGTCCGAGGGGCTCCCGAGAGCAAAAGCCGGGTCTAGGCCAGACCTGAAAAGAACAGGTCAGTAAAAGCAGCAGTGAAAGGCCGGAAAGTATCTGACCTCACGGGAACTGACGTCAATTCTTCTCAAGATAAGGATGTGAAGTCACAAACGCTTTGCCACAACGACGTCACAAGAGGTGAAGCCATGACGTTAAAGGGGTATACTGACCCCAGCATAAGTGCAGCGCCCACACCCCAAACACAGACACCAGACACAGACACCACGGCTGACAGGCCAGATACAGACATCACACACACGAGGCAGAGCCTCACATGTGGGATACACGTGTCAAAGGCTAAGTACGTGTATGCACAGAATGGATTCTTCATATGAAGGATGCTGCCTTTATACATGGAATCCAGCCATCACACCGAAAAACAGCCATAATACACCAGGCATATCCGGATACACCATGGTGCAGCCCTCTGACGTATGAAGCAGGCCTCATATGCCAAATACAGCCACCAGACACAAGATACAAGCAACATAAATCAGATACAGCCACCAGACACAAGATACAAGCAACATAAAGCAGATACAGCCACCAGACACAAGATACAAGCAACATAAAGCAGATACAGCAATCATACTCTTGACACAGCCACCAGACACAAGATACAAGCAACATAAAGCAGATACAGCCACCAGACACAAGATACAAGAAACATAAATGACATACACTCAGCGCTCACAACCGCGTTTACTGCACTGTTCGCGCTGTTTTAATAGCGAAAGCTTTTAAATGTTGTAATTGAATCTGTTTTTTAACACGTTCAGTGTGGGCTAATCGGACACAGTTATTGTGATTTTCTGCATTTACCTGTCAGTTTAGTCTCTCTCCTACTCCCGCCCCGGTCCGCCGCGTCCAATCATGGACGTTTGATGCGGAGGGCGAGGAGGAGCCTTGCACATCCGGGCTCAGGGAGCAGAGGTCAGCGCTCTAGCGATCCCTCCCTCCAGCATAAATGTGCTTGGGCCAGCGACCGCGCAGCCGATGCGTGCAGCGGGCGCGCCGGAAGCGCGCCGAAGTCGAGCCAAAGTCCAGCCCGTCTGCGCCCATCCGCGGCCGGACGGGGCGCGGGGCCATAGACCCTGGTATTTCGACTCAAACCACCATAAGGTATGGCAGACATGCTTTGCTTGCACTACAACCTGACACGCCTGCCGCTTGGAAACATACCATGCTTGCCCAGTCGCTAACAAAATGTATGAGGTGCAGCTTTGAACCCATCCTTCAAGTCCCAGCTACCAGCACGGGCTCTACCATCAAAGCAGCATTATTAAATTGTAGATCTCTACGCAAACACGCTCTAGAAATCTACCATCTACTTGAGGACCAAGATCTTAACGTCCTTTTCCTGACTGAAACCTGGCTAGATGATCACTCGGACCCGGACATTATCCAGGCCATGCCCAACGGCTATTCCCTATCTAGACTGGATAGGAAGGACGGCAGAGGAGGCGGCATTGCCATAGCCACGAAAGCTCCTCTAGTCTGTTCCCTAGCACACATACAGGTTGATCACAGTGAAGCCGGTTCCTTCACAATCAACACTGGTCCCAATCATTCCATTTCAGGCATTTTGATATATCGACCACCTGGTAGATTGTATGATTTTACATCTACCCTTATGGAGGCTATAACTCATCTAGCACTAAGGAAATCCAGACTATTAGTGCTAGGAGATCTCAATGCTCATTTTGAAGATCACTTAGATAAAGACGCTGCTGATATTCGAATGGAACTGCACTCGGTTCAGCTCGATTTAAAAAATAAAGAACCTTCACATCAATTAGGACACTTACTAGATCCCGTCTTTGGAAACTGGCAGGGAGTGTATACCTCTGATCCTATACCCATACCCTGGTCGGATCATTATATTATTCCCATCACAGTCCAACTTGACAGAACGGAGCATTTTCGTCATCAATCCCTGCGATACAACCGCAGAAAATGGAAGAATTTCTCTCTAGATTCTTTCATTCAAATTGCCCAGGACGAAGGCCCTCCTAAAGGGGTCGACTGTGAGGCAGCTAACAAGAATTTAAATAATATCGTCACTAAGGCCCTCGACATCACAGCCCCCAGTCGTACCCTGTCCAATGCCAGGAGGTCAAAAAAAGCTGCTCCTTGGTTTGGCCAAGAACTGCAGACCTTGAAAACGGCATGTAAGAAACTTGAGAGAGCCTGGCGCCAGAACTTCTGTGCAGATACTAAAATGCAATATAAAACAGCACAGAGAGAATACTATAAATCAGTACGTCTGGCCAAAGCAGAACACTATCACACTCGTATCATGGAAGCAGGCAATTCCTCCAGGGAACTGTTTCAGATATATAAAGAAATATCCATAGTGGATGTGACTTCCCCCGCTCAAAATGATTCCGTGGAATCTTGTAATAATATTGCACAATACTTCGCAGGCAAAATTAACAAAATCTATACTAGCTTCTCCAAACAGATAGAGCCGGCCATGGACTTCACTGAAAATGACAACCTTGTAAATACTCCTGAATGTCTTAAATCTTTTGTAGTTCCCTCTTATGAAGTCCTGTCTAAATTGTGCAACAAGATCAAATCGGGATCTCCTCGGGACCCGGCGCCCCCGAAAATCTTAGCTGAAGCCTTTTCTGTATTAGAACCTCACCTCAGGCACTTACTACAAATCTCCTTTACCACCTCTTGCCTACCGGAGGAATGGAAACAGGCAATAGTGTTACCCATCAAGAAAAAACCGAACATAAGCCAAGACATAATGGATAACCTACGACCTATATCCTTGCTACCCTATGTAGCGAAGTAAGCGGAGAAAATCGCTAACAATCAACTTATGGAACATCTTGAGACCCATAATGTCTTCCATAAATCCCAGTCGGGTTTCAGATCTGGCTTCTCTACAGAGACAGCTCTCCTGAGGGCCACTGAATCCTTACGAGAGGGAGCAGATGAGGGAAAGACCATGGCCCTCATCATGCTCGATCTCAGTGCCGCATTTGACACTGTAGCACACTCCATCTTGCTACAGTGTCTAAACAAAGCGGGAGTTACCAACAAGGCACTGGGATGGCTGAAATCCTTCTTGATTAACAGGAGCTTCAAAGTTCAAAGAGGGACTTTCCTCTCAGACAGGGTAATGCTTGAAAAGGCGGTACCTCAGGGCTCGGCCCTGAGTCCCACCCTGTTTAATCTCTACATGGCCCCACTGGCAGAGGTGGTGCAATCGTTCGGCGTGGAGCTTGTCTCCTACGCCGACGACACGCAACTTCTCATATCTCTGACCCAAGCCCCATCTATGGAAGCTGATAACTTTAATGCCTGCATGACCAAACTGGCCACTTGAATGACTGAGCATTGTCTGAAACTTAATGGGACAAAAACGGAGGTCCTCATTATTGGAGGCAATGAGGTTAAATAGACGGCAGAGTGGTGGCCCAGTTGCCTGGGACCTCTGCCCTCTCCCACACGAGAGGCGAAGAATCTAGGCGTATGGGTTGACAATAAGCTGTCCTTTGATAACCACATAAAGAAAACTGTAGGCAAATGTTTTGGGGTGATGAAAACGCTCAATCGCACCCTTGACCTGCTACCTATCAACTCCAGGCGTACCATGACGCAGGCACTGATAACTTCCCGTATAGATTACGGCAATGTGCTGCTCATGGGTACATCGGAGAAAAACATTAAAAAACTACAGGTTTTACAAAATTCGGCAGCACGCCTGGTGTTAAGGCTTCCCCGCCGAGCCCCTTCACGCCCCTCTCTAGCAGCCCTCCACTGGCTACCTATCAGTAAGAGGATTGTCTTTAAAGCTATGCTCTGGTGCCATAAGATAATTCATCACAGAGCACCGGCCTATATGTCGGATCTGGCATCTGTGTATGAACCCAACAGATCTCTCAGATCCAAAGGAATAGGTCTGCTCAGAACTGCCTGCCCCAAAAAAGCTAGAATGGGGGGCAGATCATTCCGCACCTTAGCGGCTAAGCACTGGAACCTCCTGCCTCTGGATATCAGGCTGGAGAGTAATGAATCCTCTTTTAGGAAGAAGCTGAAAACCTGCTTCTTTACTGTGTGAATGGTTTCTTTCTCTACTTTTATTCTCTCTCTCCACAGCGCGGGGACACGCCGGGAGGCGTCACCAGGCGCTCTACAAACTCCTTTAAACTAAACTAAACTAATACAACCACCAGACACAAGATACAAGCAACATAAATCAGATACAGCAATTCTGGGGATACATGAAAGTAGGTTGCTAGGAGGTGCTGAGGGTGTGAGACACGTGGAAAGTGTTGTGTGGAGTGACCAGTCATTACATCTAGGCGCCTGACCTTGTTTGTTGCAGTTTGATATAGCGCGAACTCGACCCAAGATATTGGAGCCTTTTACATGAGCACCAGATACCTCACCGGAGGACGCATTCATATTTGGGAGGCACAGTGAGGTTCAGTGATCTGCCCAGAATCACAGGATGCCGAGCCAACGCAGAGACTCGAGCCTGGTTCCCCAGCTCCGTAGTCGGCAACTGTGGCCGTTACGCCTCATCCTTGTCATAAATACACAAACATTCCAAGAACAGGAACACAGCGTCCATCAAGTAACCCTTCAACCGATGGAGGAACACGAGACACGCATCTCCCCAGGCAGTGGGGGCTGTAAACTTGACCCCAGTGCCAGTAAGGCCTGGCCCAGGGAAGGGCAGAGCCGAGGCATTCATTGCTCGAGACAGATGTGCTGTGAACCGCCAGGGGGCACTCGCCACTGTCCGGGTTCAAGGCTGGGTGTTGTTTCCTGCTGTTAATGTCCATTGTGATAGTAGCAGAGTGAAACAAGTAGCCACCTCTGCCTGCTATTAACAGGGGAGGGGTCCCCCCAGAATAGAGCCCAGGGGTGCACTGGCCACAGTGGCGAGTGGGACTTCCCCGTGGCTGCTGCAGTGCGGGGGGGTTTACACCTGCAGGGAAGTGACACTTCCTCTCTGGGGTACAGTGGAAACCCCCCAGGCTGCCTTGGGGCGTATTCCCTCCAAACTTGTTTAAGAAAGGTTCTCACTCCACTACCCAAACCCCCTGCAGAGGGCGCTTCTTACTTTTTATTGGTTGTAACATGGATCTGGTATAACACGCTATTGATGCCGTGACGTCAGTCCCGAAGAGGCTGATCTGGGTGATCGATCGAGTGGCTATGAACGGCGACCCCTGCTTTCTTTTTAAGGAAATGTTTCAGTTGAAAGGCGTGCAAAATGCTGCTGCTGGGCGGGGGTGTTACTGTTACCACTCTATACCATGAGCCAGTAGAAATCGGAAAGGGACTGCTGTTGCTATGATAAAACAAGCATTGAAAATGCAATAGGGAGAGGATATGGCCTTATGGCTAAAGCTGCCGACGTTGGAGCTGGGGAACTGGGTTTGAGCCTCGGCGGCGGCATCCCGTGCTTCCGGGTAAATCATTGAGTCTACCCGTGCCTGCCAAAAACAAGATGGCCGTCTAAAAGTGAAAGCGGGCATAGTGCGCTGCAAATACAAAACAAGCTGTGTCCAGGGTTTAAGTGGGCCGGGTCTGATTGGTACTGAGCACCGGCAGTTTTTAGGTCTCGCTGAGCCAATGCGCTTGTGCATTGCTGGCGAGATTATAGTAAGGGGAAAAGTAAAGTCTACCAAAGACCTTTGGATTGCGGTTTATGGCCAGTGCATGTGAGGCATTTAAGCGCGAAGCTGGAATCTGGCATCGACTTGAAAGCAGCAGACTGCTTACGCCGGCGCGTGCTCGGCCTCACTTCCTGCTTCCCCTCTTACTTGCGTTATCGCTCACACCCCATATGCTCGTTCCCTCCCACCCTTGATGTATGCGCGTGCACGCCATCGGCAGCCACATAACACACCACCATTTGTCTGTGGCTCGGCATCAGACTTCAAAGGCTGCCGCTCCACCGCCCCCCACGTGCACATAGCACACCACCATTTGTCTGTGCCTCGGCATCAGACTTCAAAGGCTGCCGCTCCCTTATACCACTATTTTAGTATATGATTTAGTGTCTGTCCCCTCTGCTTTCAGGTCCTCTTCATCTTCGATCCACCCTTGGATCCACCCGGACACTTCTCTCCTGGTTGCCTGCAGCATCTTTCTTCCAGGCTCCATAGGATTCGTCGACGAAACCCGACACACTTTGACACCTATGCACCCGCTTCCTGTGGGTGAAATAACGCGAGTACTTCGGTGCTCCTGTGCGTATTGACTATCCAACTGTCTAGGTTTTAAGTTACTTTCACCAAGTCCAGTTAGAAGTGCCCTAAAATAACTAGTTTTCTTCTTTTACGTTCCCATTCATTCTCTATGGTAACGTGCGTGTGTGTTTAGATACTGCACACGCATCCCGTGTGTCTCCTGCTTCCTAACTCTTGGTAGCTCAGCATAGCCCCAGCGATTCCCTAGGCCTATTCACTTTCTGTGTAGTGGTCCTTATACCACTACTTTAGTATATGGTTTAGCGTGCCCCTAGGGCCCTACTGTATTTTGTGCAACTTATTGTATTTTAATCGAATATCTTGTATTGTGCTTGTGCCTCTGACCTCATAAAGAGTTCAGAGGGTTGGTTTAGTAATAAATAACATATATGTTTTATATATATCCTGTGTGGTGCCCTTTCATTTGGTATTAAAGGGGTTACATATGGTAAAACAGCTGGCTTCACATGCCCTCTTGAGTTTAGCCTCAGACCTAAGACTGCTTTGTCCATGCTACCACTAGGATAGCTGGTCTATAAGGTTGACTTTACAACCATCACCATAAGGGTTGTTTGGACTGGTGCAAGGTGCTCACTAGAATAGTGAACATCATATACCAGGCCAACTTCTCACATACTGTTCATTCATCCCCTTTCTATGCTCATCCTTTCGCGCGCCATTGCCTGTGTATGCTCAACAGGTTGTTGCACTTAAACACCCCGCACCCGCCTCGGTGGTCTGTGTTTTCTTTCACTACTGTGTGACCCTTGATTCCTTCTGTCTGCTTGTTCAGCCCTCCACACTCTTCTCCTCCCATCTGTGTCTGGCTCCCCACGGTCACTCCTTTTGCTTTTTCTCTGGACATGCTCTGAGAGTGAGGCTCTGTTTGCTCACTTGATCTTCGGCTGCGCACAGTATGAACTCTGCTATGCGCCACATTTGAAAATATATTGACTTACCTTTTGAGGCTATTAGCAGTAAAAATGCAAAACTTGATTTGTACTGTGTGAAATACATCTCCTACAGTGTAGCAACTCGCAATGTGTCTTGACATCTGCACAACTAAGATTTTCTTTCTAGGTTAGCCAATCAGACTTGTCAGGACACCGAAGTACAGAAACTTGCAGTGTTAGGTGTGTACACAAACTAGTATGGGTTATGAAGAGTGGAACTCTCATACTTTGTGCTAGCCCAGGATGCTTGTTTCCAGTCCAGGGAAGACATGGCTTGGCAGTTCGCCCTCACTCTATCTATCTATCTCCCACACTCTATCTATTGTCCTCACTCTATCGGCCTCACTCTATCTATCTATCGGCCTCACTCTATCTATCGGCCTCACTCTATCTATCGGCCTCACTCTATCTATCTATCGCCCTCTAGCTATCTATTACCCTCACTCTATCTATCTATTGCCCTCACTCTATCTATCGCCCTCACTCTATCTATCTCCCACACTCTATCTATTGCCCTCACTCTATCGGCCTCACTCTATCTATCTATCGGCCTCACTCTATCTATCGGCCTCACTCTATCTATCGCCCTCACTCTATCTATCTATCGCCCTCTAGCTATCTATCACCCTCACTCTATCTATCTATTGCCCTCACTCTATCTATCGCCCTCACTCTATCTATCTATTGCCCTCACTCTATCTATTGCCCTCACTCAATCTATCTATTGCCCTCACTCTATCTATCTATTGCCCTCATTTTATCTAGGCATCACTATCAGAGGCATCACAGAGCTGCTTGCCTTTAGGAAGGCCCTAAAAACGTGGCTATTTAACCCTGTGATTGGGCCTTAGGAGGATATCTGACATAGTGCCAGGAAGCCCTTGGGCAGCAGTGCGCTCTATAAATATCACTAGCATAACATAACATAACATAACATAACATAACATAACATCCATCTATTGCTCTCACTCTAGCGCCTTCTATCTATCGCCCTCACTCTATCTATCGCCCTCACTCTATCTATCGTCCTTATTCTATCTATCGCCCTCATTCTATCACCCTCACTCTATCTATCGCCCTCACTCTATCAATCGCCCTCACTTTATCTATCACCCTCACTCTATCTATCACCTTCACACTATCTATCCATCTATCGCCCTCACTCTATCTATCTATCCCACTCACTCTATCTATCGCCCTCACTATATCTATCGCCCTCACTCTATCTATCGCCCTCACTCTTTCTATCTATTGCCCTCACTCTATCTATCTATCCCCCTCACTCTATCGCCTTCACTCTATCTATCGCTCTCACTCTATCTATCGCCCTCACTCTATCTATCGCCCTCACTCTGTCTATCTATCGCCCTCACTCTTTCTATCTATCGCCCTCACTCTATCTATATATCTCACTCACTCTATAGCATAACTCAGGGGCACCACAACATCAGTATGCGCTTCCACAGCATCACTGAACACGACAGCATCACTCGTCGCAACCACAACATCACTCAGCGCCACCACAACATCACTCAGTGCCACCACAGCATCAATCTGTGCAACCATTCAACAATAAATGGTTCAAATATGTTCTCTCAACGTTTCAATCTTTATTACAAATATCACAAAAAGATGTAAATATTTCACTTCTGTTCTTGGATTTTCGTCACAATAAAATACACTCAACATAATCTTCACAAAAGTTATTTACAAAAGTTTAAGCTATTGCCATTGTAAATTACAATAACTTTTATTTAAGTTAAAAAAAAATAGAAGCCATTGTTATTTGTAATACCAATACATCTAAGTCACGTAAATAGAACACATTTATTTATTTAGAAAGTTTTATATACCGTGAACAAGACCCTTGCGGGTATCAGAGCGCTTTACAAGGTAAGTGTCTTAGATACACAAGTACAAGGTAATTAATATAAAGCTCAATGCTAGTCAATGATGGTGTAAACACCCTATCATAGATACGTAGGTATATGGTACAAAACAAAACGTTCCATGAAGAACTTTTCTCTAGGCTCCAGATATTGCAAAATACTGCCGCAAGATTGTCTCTGAAGGGTCCGGGCGGAGGCTCCGACGATTGTTCCGCGGGGGAGGAACCGACATTAAAAGACCTCATGGCGGCTATCACTGGGGTCCGGACGTCCCTGGGCCAGAAGATGGAGACTCTTAATAACAAGCTGGACACTGTTTCAATAGAAATGAGGCTGATCAGGGCAGACCTTTCGAAGGCGAACGAGAAAGTTAAATCGCTGGAAGTCAAAACAACAAGCCTTATTGATGATGTGAACAAGCTGCAGCAGGAGGTGCGTGATCTTAGGTCCTCTAGGGAGTCTACTGATCGTCGGCTTGATGAATACAAAGGGCGGGCTCGACGCAACAATGTTCGCATCCTGGGAGTGCCGGAGAAGGCGGAGGGGCAGGCAACGGATCTGTTTATGGAGAACCTCATCCTCAATCATCTTAAACCTAAGTGCCTCAGTGAGTTTTTTATGGTGGAACGTGCCCACAGGGTACTGGGTGGCAGGCCTCGGGTTGGGGCGAACCCAAGACCGATCATTGCTTGAGTCCTTAACTTTCGTGACCGGGATGCTATCCTGCAAGCGGCTCGTGCAGCGGATCCCCTGGAATTCGAGAATGCGACGCTTCTGTTCTTTCCGGACTTTACTCAGGTGGTGCAGAAGCAAAGGCAGAGGTTCTTATCGATCAAGAAGAAACTGAGAGACAAAGGTATGAGGTACGCCACGAGGTTTCCTGCCCGCCTTCGAGTGGAACTTGATGGGAAGGCCTGGTTCTCAGAAAATCTTGATGTGGCTGCGGACTGGTTGGATAGTGTTCAGTTGCCGGACCGGGAGTCCCGCGATCATGGGGAAGCCGATAAACAATGACTTGGTTTAGCGTGAGGTCATCTGGGGGCTGTAGATAGTTGTTTCGGGGGACGTTTCAGCGGGGGCTAGCGATAGGAGTTCCTGCAGATCTGTGCTTATATTGTTTTGGGGATGCTTTATGGTGCGGGTATATCCACAAAGAGTTTGGGGAGGGGGAGATGGTGGGCCGACTCATAATCCCTCCTATGTTTTCTACTTTTAGAATTTTGTAGTATAGCTGGGGGCGACAGGCACACTGCTAGTTGGGGATGAGCGTAAGCTGTATGCAGGGGTGCAGGGAGAGGTGGTTTTCGGGGTTTGTTTTTGTTTTATTGTATGTTTTTTTTTTTACACTGGGTGCCGTCAGTCGATTCTGTAACGTCTTGGTATTGTGATGTCCTCCGTTAAAAGGGTGGTTGGGATTTCTGCACCGAGTTGGAATGTGAATGGGCTTGGGGATGAGATCAAGAGAGGTATGGTTGGCCAGAGTATCCGGAGGCACTCCCCAGATGTGGTGTTATTGCAGGAGACTCACCTCATGGGAAAGCGATGCATGGCACTACACAGAGGGGGATACAAATTGGTCGCTCATGCTGGTTTCACAACTGGGTCGAGAGGGGTTGGGATTTTGGTCAAGAACTCCTTCCCGCTGGCCTTCCAGGCCACATGGACCGATAATAGGGGTAGATATGCTGGGATTTCGGGGCTATGGGAAGGGAGGACTGTGACCTTTTTGTCTGTTTATGTCCCACCGGCCCTTCAGACCGATACTTTTCAGGACCTGTGCAAGATGTTTTTTGACGTTGCCTGTTGGGGTGTTGGTTGTTGGCGGTGATTTCAATGCAGTTATGAATGGTGAAGCTGATAGGTGTCCGGCTCTGGCTTTGTTGCCGTCCCGGAGATGGTTGACTGACTTTGTGGAAACTACTGGTCTGATTGATGGGTGGAGGCTTAAAAATCCCGGTGAATCTCAATATACACACGTTTCGACAGCACACAAGTCCCTTTCCAGGATAGATTATGTCTTGGTGCCGGCCGCACAGGCGGTTTAGATCCGGGAGGTGTGGCACTTGGCTACGGGGGTCTCGGATCACTCGCCGTTCTGGATTGGTTTGGACCTGGGTGACGTGGCTAGAACTGCACCTATTAGCGCTTGGCGGTTGTGGGACCCTGCAGCTAAAAAGGAGATTGTGCGTGTTGCTGATAGTTATTTTCAAGAAAACGTCGGTACGGTGGACTCAAAATGTTCTCTGGGGGAAGCCTACAAAACTGTCCTCAGAGGGAAATTACTATCGTTTATTTCTGGGAAGAAGAGGGAGAGCCGTGCTGAGGTTGACAGAGTGGAAGCACATCTGTTAGCGTTAGAACGGGAGGTGTCGCTTGACTCCACCCCGGAGGGATTGCACCGCCTGCACCTCCTTAGAGATGAGTATAGGAGCTTGGCTCATGATAGGGCGAAGACACAACTGGCGTACACCCAGAGCAGGGTGTACGAGCATGGAGATGTGGCCGGGAAGTTGATAGCCTGGCTGGAAAAGGGGGAATGGGCGCCGCGGTTGGTACCGGTACTGCAGCCCGTCGGCTCGGATAAAATAACGGACCCGCAGGAGATTGTGTGTTTTTTTTTTTTTAACATTTTTATTTAAAGGTGACACAAGCATTTTAAACACATACAGACTATTTCGTTTAACAGAAATTCCAGAGTCTGCGTAAATATTACAAGAAGCAGTAAAAGTAGAAAGAAAAAGAAAGAATAGAATGAGTAAATGAAATTACAAAATAGTAAGAAGAGACAGGGCTCAATTTCACATTAATTCAATTCACAAATAGGAAACAAGCAGCCCCAAATTATATCTATTTTAACCAGTGCTTTAGCACCTCTTTCCCTAGCTAACAGTAGTTCCATATGATGTATCTCTGTCACCAAGCACCACCATTCGTTTGCATGAGGTGATTGTTCCACTATCCATGCTCGAGCTATGACCAGCCTTGCACATGCTAATAGAATCAAAATTAAGTCTTGAAATGGAGAAGAGTTAAGTTGCAAGCTTAAAAGGATCATGTCTGATGATAATGGTACCTCAATTAGTTGTTTTGATCTCAGAATATTTTCTATGCTGTCCCAGAATGGAGTGAGAACAGAGCAGAGAACCAGCATATGTTCTAAATCAGTAGCCTGAGTATGACATTTTGGGCATTTGGTACGATCATTGAAAACGTTGTTGGGGGCCCATTTACTTATTTGTAAAGGGGCATAGTAAAGTTGACATATCGTTTTATATGCTTGGAGTTTTAAGCTTGAAGAGAGGACTAATGTATCAATTTTGTTTAAAAAAGAGGAAATGTCATTTGAACAAATACCGGTCGTAAACCGTAGAGCCCATTTCTGTGCTAATTTGGGACAATCATCTATCTTGCCTTCAATAAAGCATTTGTATCCTTGACTAATGGTATTTTTCTTGTTCCCCACTCCTTTATACATGCACAGCCATAAGTCTGAGTCAACAATCTCTTTAAGGTTTAATTTCCCTATAAGGAAATCGCGTATTTGTATATACTTAAAATAAGTATTTGCAGGTAATTTATATAATAGCCTAAGTGAATCAAAGTCCAAGAAACCTGATGACCCATATAGGTCCCCCAATCTTACTATACCTCGGTTCGCCCATATTTTACATCCTGAATCACTAAAGATACTTGGTAATCCCGGATTATTCCAAAGGGTTAAAAGGGAATGATAGAATGATGCTTTATTCTGAGTCATTACCATCTTCCATATGCTGATTATATCTTTCGCAGTCTTGAACTTAACTCTTTTAAAATAGTTCGGGTCATTATTTCTGGCCAAAAATTGTAAGGAATCTAATCCTAACATAAATTGGTGGAAGAAATATGGGTTACTAGAATTAAACAAGCTCTGTAACCGTCCCAAAAAGGATGCAAAATAGTAAATTCAGAAATCCGGAAAGTTAAGCCCTCCTTTAATGAAAGGTAGTTTCAGGGAAGAAAGTGCTCTATGATTCTTTTTAAAGCCACATATAAAACTGCCCAATAAGCCGTCAAGTTTCCTAAAAAATATTTTATTTATCTTCAAAGGAATGCATCTAAATAAGTATAAACATTTTGGCAAAATATTCATTTTAATAAGATTAATTCGCCCAATAAGGTTTAAAGGCACCTTATGCCATTTTTTAAGAAGAGCCTGAGTGTCTTTTAGTAAAACATCATAGTTCAATGCCATTATATCCTTGATATTAGATGTTATTTTGATACCTAGATAGGTAGCAACGTGGCATATTCCCGTTATTGGTATCTGTGGTTTATAATTGGCTATAATTTGAGTCTTGCCTAGATTTAACTTGTATCCTGAAACTTCACAAAATGCATCTGCTTCTTTGATAATTCCTGCCATAGCTTCCATCACATCAGTTGTATAAACTGCCAAATCATCCGCGTAAGCAGTAAATTTAAGCGATCTTGTCCCAGATGTAAATGGTTTTATCAACACCTGCTCTTGTATAGCATTAATAAAAGGTTCCATGGCAAGAGCAAATAATTAAGGTGAATGCGGGCATCCCTGCCGGGTCCCTCTCAAAATTGAAAATTTAGAAGAAAGTAAACAATCGTACCCAATTACAGCATTAGGGCAGTCATAAAGTGCTTGAATTTTTGTTAAAAATTTAGTTTTAAACCCAATTTCTTTAAGAATTACCCAGAGATAATCCCACCCCACTCGGTCAAAGCTTTTTCAGCGTCGAGTAGTATCATTTCGAGTGGGGAGGGATTAGTGGCTGCTATGTCAAACAGAGTAATAGCCGTGTTTACGTGTTGAGTTGTATCTCTGCCTACTACAAAGCCATGCTGGTGTTCACTAACCAATTTAGGCATGAGGGGGGAAAGTCTTGTGGCAATTAGTTTAGCGAATACCTTGGCATCAGCATTAATCAAGGAGATTGGGCGGTAAGACCCGCATTCCGTAGGTGGTTTGTTCTTTTAAAAAATATATATATTTTAGCAGTGTTCCAAGAGGTCGGGCCCTATCTGTTGTACTTATCTGATTAATAACTGAGCAAAATATTGGAAGTAATTCCTCGCAACATATTTTATAAATTTCAATCGGCAAGGTGTCATCCCCCGCAGCCTTCCCAGAGGGAAGAGAGAAGATAGCTGATTTTAGTTCTTCCTTAGTAAAATCTTTTTCCAGTTCTTCCATATCTACTATATCATTCTCTAGCCGCCAATTGTTTCTAATGTAATTTTCCACTATCGCCATAGGGGGGACGCCCTCTGGGGTGTATAATTTAGTATAGTATTCTACAAATTGTTGCAATATCTGCCCCGGACTAGTATGATTAATACCATTTGCGCCTTCTATGCTCTTGATTAAAGAAGTAGATCTATCGTCAGCAATTTTATAAGCGAGGACTTTACCTATTCTATATTCTATCGCCGCTCTCGTATTGCGAGAATTTATATTTATGTAGTTTAGTCGTGGCTTTGTCTCTTAAAGATTTCTTGGTCTCGCATCGTAACGTTATCAGCTTAGAATCTAGTTTAGCTTTGTTTAGGTTATGAGAAGCCCCGCATCTTCTTTTCTGATAAATTCAGCCAAATGTTCTTCTAGCCCCCTTATCCTTGATGTAATACAACGGATCTCTATCTTACGATTGGCATTCTGTTGGATAATAAACTGTTGGGCGAAACCTCTGATGCTAGCTTTACAACAGTCCCAAACTGAGGTGACTTTAGCCGCATCAATATTAAACTCTAGAAATTCTTTTATGTGTTCTTTCAAAAGAGAAATAAACCTAGGATTAGATATCAGATGTCTGGGAAAGGAGAATAACCTAGGTTCTGTCTTTTTAGATACGATCTTGAAGATTACCACTATAGGGTTGTGATCAGATGTTACCTTTGGGCAGATCTCCATTTTACAGCCCTCCAAAATATGGGTCGTTGCCCAAGCCATATCTATGCGCGAGTACATTTTATGTGGTATTGAGTGGTGGTATTGAGTGGTAAGTATATCCTGCAAGCATAGGGTGAAGGTGCCTCCAAACGTCTTTCAGTTTATGTATGCGGGCTAGTTCTAGAATAGGTGCCCTAGTCTTACGCATTCTTTGTGATGAAATGCCCTTGGTCGTATCTTTTGCGTAATTAATAACACAATTAAAATCCCCCATAAGTAATAACTCCCCTTCCCAACCTAGTAGCTCAATATTTAATCGGTCAAAAATTGCTGCATCATCATGATTAGACCCATACACTGCACAGAGGGTATATTTGAGATTAGACAGCGTAATTTGAGCAATTACCCATCTTCCGGCTTTGTCCGATGCAACCCTATTAACTTCAACCTTAAATAGCTTTCTCTTGAGTATAGCCACCCCACGGATAGAGGCATTCAATGGTGTGCATATTATAAGCTCATACCCCCCCTGCTCCAACATTTTCCTATCCTGGTATCGTATAGGTGTTTCATTTAATAGTGCAAAGTGAGGGTTATACATTTTTAATTCTTTAAAGACAAGTTGTCTTTTGCTTTTCTTATTAAGCCCTGAAACATTCCAAGCAAGGCAACTAACTTGACACATGTCTTAATTCAGATATGTCCTGAACAACTTCTTCAAGGAAGAAAAACCCTTCTAAAATTATAAATTTGTACCTCATATTGTGTCTGCTTGTGTCACCTTTTTCAGTTTCCCCTAAGTCCCCCCCACTCCTCCCCCAAACTCCCCCTAGACTCAACCTACGTCCCTCCCCACACCCTGTACCTACCCGGAAGCCTACCCCTATCTTCTGCTGCCGTTGAATGGGCAGCCAGTCAGAGGGAGCTCCCCAAGGACCCCCCTCCCTCCGTATTAAATCATACGTGAGTATCCTATTACCCTATTAGAAGAGTAGAGAAAAGTGTAGAGAAAAATAGTAAGGTATGAAAAGCACCCATAGAAAAAGAAAATGAGAAAAAAAAGAGAGCCAACCCTCTATGATCTATCTGAGATCAGTGTTTTTTTGGAGGCTAATGATCATTAACCAATGAAGCAAGAAATTGCTCAGCCTCTTTAAAGTCATCAAATATGTGGGTGTGGCCTGCTTTTATAACTTTAAGCCTGGCGGGCTCCTGGAGATGGACCACTGCCCCCTCAGATTTTAAAGGGTCTATCAACTTTCGCAGCTCCCATCGTTTATCCATTGTAGTTTTGCTAAGGTCAGACTTCGTGAAGAATGTAACATCATCCACCGTCACCGGTGTATTGGGCCTGGCTTTGATGGATATTGCCTGTCTTAATAAAAAGTTTCCCAGATAAATCAGTATGGGTCTAGGAAATCGGCCATCTTTTTTCTTCGTAAACATAGGTAGTCTGTGAGCTCTTTGTATTTGGGAGTCCCAATCCCAATCAGATAGATATGGGAAGGCTTTATGCAGAAACTTGACCATATATGCCCGGGCGTCTGCCCCTTCAGACCCCTCGGGAATTCCAAAAATCGCAGATTCTGGCGCTTTTGGCGATTTTCCAAATCCTCAACCTTATTCTTGAGTGTCAAAATATCTCTATCCTGACAATCTAAAGATATAACAGTAGTAGCAAGAGTTTCTTCAACAGTAACAATCCTCTGCTGGATTTCAACAATCTCCTCAGTAACATTGTGTAGTTTACCTCTAACCTCCTACAAACAACTCTGCATTTTACAGTTGTCTTCTCTTAATTGAGAAAAGCTATGCTGAACTTCTTGGCGATGTTCTAATAGCGTCTTCAAAATTAAATCCAATGAGGTTCCCATGGGGGAGGCTGCAGGTGCTTGAGGTGGTTGTTGTTGTTGTTGGGGTGAAGTTGGTATCAGTGCTGGGTCTAATGCAGCAAGAGGAACCTGAGTGGGTTCACTGCAAGCGTGAAAAGAAGACAAGGAGTCAGCATTTTCACCCAATATAGTAGTGGAGCTTGAGCCATTACCTATTACCTTATGAGAGGCTATTTGCAGAGGATCTGGAGATATATTTTTACTGGCGGATGTAGTCTTAAAGTTATTTATGCTATTATTGCCAGAGAGGCGCTTGGCTATAGTTTTTACTCCTCCTTTTGCCTGTATCCACTTACGCAGTGGGCTCTGACCTTTCAAAAGTTTTTCCCGGGCGCTGGCAGATGTCAATGTCGATGGCAAAATGTTAAAGTTCAAGCCTCTGCCCTTCTTAACCTTGATCTTAGCTTTCCCTTTCCTTTTTAAAAGACCATTGTGTTTACCGTTGTTCGTTATCACGGCGTCATCTTCAGTCTCTTCACCCTCGGGCCCTCTCCATCCCCTAGGTCCTCATACTCATCCTCGTTGGATTCTACTGCTGAAAAGTCGGTTGCAGTTTCATTAGAGGCACTTGCTATGTTTGTGTTTATATGATTTGTAATCTCAATATCAATGACTGAGTTGGCCGGTGAGTCAGGTTGATTAGATACCTCATTAGATACATCATCGGTGATCAGCCTCACACTCCCCGTATCAGATCCTGGGGTCTGTACCCCCCTGTTTGCCCCCTCAAGACCTTGACAGTTTTCAACAGAGCGCTGCACCGTATCTGCCTCAGACTGGCATGCGTTAACAGAAACTGTATTGGTGTCATCTGGCACTATGGGCGCGTCATTAGTGGTGGTAGTGCCAGCGTCTGATTGATTATTGGCCATGGGGCTAGTAGAAGAAGAAGCCAGAGGGTTAGCTAGTCCCTTATTGCTAGCAGTTACTGTTACATTCTTTCCAACATTTAATGCTGTAACTTTCCCCCCTGAGGCCAGTAATACCGATGGGCGGATTACTACTTGTTTACTAACTTGTTTACCTTGCATGCTGGGGGAGAGAGCGTTCAGGGTAGGGGCAGATTTGGTAACAGCTTTTAGTGTTAATGGTGTTCCTGTTGCTGTTACTGGCACTGTTGTTACATGTTTAACCATCGCCGCCGGCACCACAGTCTCTTTACCCTCATTAGTCTCCTTCTGTAATTTATTCAGGCGAGGGGGGTTTTTGGGTGCGTTTTTAGGGGCCATCACTGCATCGTTCTCCTGCCTCTTTTTACTCCTGGTCCTCGCCACAGCGGGGCTTTCGTTTAACCCCTCTCTGCCACCCGACCTCTTAGCTGGGAGACTGCTGGTTTTTGCTCCTACCTGGCACTTTTTCCCCCCTCGCATCCGCTCCTCTCTGCCGTGGCTCCGCTTTCCCGTAGTTTCACTTGCCGGGTTTCTCTCGGTCGCTCCACTCACTCCGCCTCCACCGCCACTCTCTGCAGCTGTAACTGCCGCCGCCTCAAGGATTCCACAGCTACCGGCTCCGCATAGTTTAGTGATTATACGGCGTTCCTCTCTCCCTTTCTCAGACAAACACAGCGGGTAAGCAGGTTAGGGAATTTTCTTTTCTTTAACGGGTTTGCCGCGTTTCTGAAGAGCAGTTTTAGAGCTAATTAGAGTTTCGGCTCGTCAGTCATCTCAATCGTCTGCTCGTCATTATGTATCTCTACTCCATTCTCCTAGCTCCGTGCAGTTCAGCGCAGCCAAGCACGAAGGTCGGGAGGTCCTGTAGAAGCGTCCTCACTGTGGCGGCTTCAGTCTGCCATCTTGAAGAAGAGGGAGGGCCGTGCTGAGGTTGACAGAGTGGAAGCACATCTGTTAGTGCTAGAACGGGAGGTGTTGCTTGACTCCACCCCGGAGGGATTGCACCGCCTGCGCCTCCTTAGAGATGAGTATAGGAGTCTGGCTCATGATAGGGCGAGGACACAACTGGCGGACACCCAGAGCAGGATGTACGAGCATGGAGATATGGCCGGGAAGTTGATAGCCTGGCTGGAAAAAGGGGAATGGGCGTCGCAGTTGGTACCGGTACTGCAGCCTGTCGGCTCAGATAAAATAACGGACCCGCAGGAGATTGTGGACGAATTTGCTGGCTACTACACCGTGGTGTACGTGGCCGATTGTAAGTACACGGAGTCTGAAAATGCAGAAATGATTCAAGATATTCCAATGCCCACTCTCTCCGATGAGGACAGGGATTACCTAGACTCTCAATTTATAAATGACGAAGTGGCGCAGGCCATTAGAGGGGTTCGCTCTTGAAAGGTCTCTGGCCCCATTGGGCTCCCCATAGCGCTTTATAAAGTAAATGCAAACAAACTGGCTCCCTTTGTTAAGGAGATGTTTAGCGAGAGCAGGGAGAGGGGCCAGCTTCCTTACGATCAGCGTGTCACGAATATCGTAGTCCTGCACAAGGAGGGCAAACCGAAGACGGAATGTTCTTCATACCCGCCGATCTCTTTATTGAATGCTGAGCTGAAGGTCTTAGCAAAGCTGCTTGCGACTCGGCTGGTTAAGGTCATCACGACACTGATCCATCTGGATCAGTCAGATTTTATGCCCCATGGCAATATGGCCCTTAACTTGCGCAGACTGCATGGGGTCCTGGGCGGTGCTTCACAAATACACGAGCCGATGGTCTTGTTGTCCCTGGATGCCACCATGGCATTTGATAGAGTGGAGTGGCCCTATCTCTTTGCCGTCTTGAACAAGTTGGGCATTGGTCCGGAGTTTGCTTCCTGGGTCCGTCTTTTGTATTCCGACCCCCTAGCTCGGGTCGTAGTAAATAATCATAGATCTGATGATTTTGCCTTGGGGAGGGGCACCAGGCAGGGATGTCCTCTCTCCCCGCTGTTATTTGCCTTAGCGCTGGAGCCTCTTGTGGCGTGGGTTCTTTGGGACAGATCGATTAGGGGGGTTAGATGGACATCCGAGTGGGAGGATAAGATATCTCTCTACGCTGATGTCATTTTACTATATTTGTCCACCCCTCGGACTTCACTGATAGTGTTTTTGGACGTCCTGGTTGTGTTTGGAAGATATTTCGGTTTCGCCATTAATTGGGCGAAGTCGGTCCTTTTTGTCTTAAGTGGTGATCCCCCAGATATCCCTGCGGGCTGCACGGTTAGATTGGAAACTGCAGGGTTCAAGTATCTTGGCATTTTTCTTTCCTTAGATCCCCAGAGTAGGTATACCAATAACCTGTTGCCGCCACTGGCCAGACTCCGGAGGGATGTGGTGTGGTGTAAATCGCTACCGCTCTCCCTGCTGGGACGCGCTGTCCTGTTTAAGATTATGGCTCTTCCCCTTTTCTTGTACGTGCTCCAGAACTCTATGGACCCGGTTTCCCCGTCGTACTTCAAGGAGATTTAGTCTCTCCAGAGGCAACTCTTTTGGGATGGTAGGCCGCGAATCGTGTTTACTAAACTGACGTTGCCACGGTATGACGGGGGGATTGGCTTACCAAATATCCGGAAGTATTATTGGGCGTCTCAGCTGGCGGAAGTTAATCATGCCATTTATGGATCGCCGCTGGATCTCGGCTATGCTATGGATCGCAGCCAGATACCCGGTGGAGAGTTCTCCAGGGCATTGTATGCCAGACGGGGGCACTTTCCCCTGGTCGGGTCTACAGCGGTTGCTGTTCAGGTCTGGCATGAGGCTACTCGTTCCCTTAAATGGGATTGGAAGATAGCTTTGGCTACGCCACTATGGAATGCTGAATGCCTGGGTAGTTTATGGAAGTCTAAAGGTTTTGATTAATGGGTCCTCATTGGGATTTCCCGGGTAGGAGATATGTGGGGCAAAGACGGGATCCTTACGTTTGAGACTCTGCAGGAACCGTATCAACTGCAGGGGAGTGACTGGTTTCGTTACTTGCAGATTAGACACGCACTGCTAGCTGGTATTCCCAGGGGAGTAGCACCCCCGGAGGCTTCCCCGTTGGAGGATCGGGTGTTGGACGGTCATATTCTTACAAAAACGATCTCCTTGATTTATAGAAAGCTAGTTAATCACATGGAGGATCCCCTTGGGGCTCTTAGAGACCAATGGACTGCAGACGGGCTGATCCTTGATGATGAAGTTGGAGGGAGGCGGTGGCTTCTCCAAGGGTCATTGCTGTCCAAATGAGACTCCGGTTGGTGCAATTGAAGGTCCTCCACCGCTGCTATGTTACCGGTCCACGATTGGTGCGTATGGGTTTGGTGCAAGTGGTGAGTGCAGAAGGGAATGTGGTGAGGTTGGAACGTTCATGCATATGTTATGGGACTGAACCCTCATCCGGGGGTATTGGGCCGCAGTTCATGGTAAGGTGCGCAAGGTGTGGGGAGTGGGCTTTGAGTTGGAGGCACGTCGTTGTCTCTTGAATGTCTGGGAACCAACTGATCTTATGTCTCACGGAAAGGTGTGGGTCACGCTGGCATGTGCTATCGCCAAGCGTAATATCGCTCAATTATGGGGGGCGAATCAGCCGCCTACTATGGTAGTGTGACCAGATTCTCAAAACAAAAAACAGGGACAGGTCATAGACATAGAAGTAGGACTACGGTTTGCAGTAACCATCGACATAAAAGTAGGACTATTTGACAGCTGTTATAGACATAGAAAGGAGACTACAATGTCAGGTCCCTCCACAGACCGAGTGGGCACTAGCTATGCAGAACCTGTAGGTTGTGAAGGAAACTCACACTGTCACAGGCTGCTTGAGCAGGACCCTGGGTGTACATACATCTGTGAAGGAAGCTTACGGTGCCACTGTCTGTGCTGAGCCTGTACTGTATAAGAGAAACGCGCACTGCCACAGCACATGCTGCCAGGCAAGTGTGCGTGTGTGTGACGCTTGCATTGGTGCTGCGTGCATTATACCTGCTCTCTACAAGACAGGATTTTGCCCTATCACTGCCTGTGCTCTTTCGCTGGTGTGTGTGTGTATGTGGTGTGTTGCAGCCTGAGGTGGGGGTATCAGCGTAGTTCTCACAAATGCACCTCAGGTGATGGGGTTTACTGGATATGTCACCTGTAGGATTAAGAAGACCTGTGTTGTTATCCTGGCTGTCCTCATGGGACCGGATTGTGGGATCCTACGCATGACTTGCTCTTACGCACTTTTCAAGAAAAGGGCAGGATGTGATCAGGCACAGCGTTTGAAAATAAGCGTGATGGAAATTATACAAGACGCAATCTAATTCCTCCCGCATACTTTGGAAGCAGAAGACTGGCGCTGACAAATGTAACTTCATTTCCTTTTCTGTGCCTCAGTTCACAATGTGGGCTACTCGAGAACATTAATTAATTAATTCAAGAGGTTTACACTGCATGTCACATAGGGAATTCATGGGTGTCCCGTATACAGGATATGTAAGAAAGAAAGCCAGTTTGTCTCGGTGTCACAGAAGGTGCACTCATGAACTTGCAGGGTGTTCTCCATACAGGTGTATGCCTCGGCTCAAGAGTGTCCCCACTGGTGAATCCCTCATGCATTATATTAATGTGCAGATACATTCCTCAGGTGGTAACCATGTTTAGGTTGAATTCGTAAAAGACGATTTTGGTAAATGTCCCAAGGAAGATGCCCAAAACTTTAAAAGGAGCATCGGTTTGCAGCACTTTTTTTTAAAGCACTTCAAATCATCACTTTATTCAGTTCGAGCAGATGAAAGTCATTTATGGGGCTGCAGAATACCTCCCTGAACATCCCTTTAAGCTGAGCAAGTATACGTTTTAAAGGGGAACATTAGTGTACTCAGTAGCGGCCTGCTTTTTGAAAGACTATATTCCAAAAAATGCAACACCTACTCCTTCCAGTAAATTAAATCTGACTTTTTTCTCCTAAAAACGGAGAATGGCTGAGCAGTGGATTTACAGGTTTGACTAGACATTTTTCGATTTCCCCCTCCTCTAATGTCCACATGAGGCCTGATTAACATCCTTGCAACACGCCTGTGCGGGCACCTCTTGGAAGTCTGCAAAAGTGTAGGTGGCGCTGCTGGACAAAGAAAGGAAATCCCCAGAGAAAACGTCTCTTCAAAGGATTTCCCTTCCTGCGACAGCGCTCATCTCAGTGACGTCACACGCAATGAACAACCGTGACATTTGTGTGTTTAACTCGGACACCTTTCGAAAACGGGGACATTTGACTCATTTGGAGAAAATTGTCGGGACACTTCTCCAAACAATCATTTGCAATGCAATAGGCATTAGGAAAGTTTGAGCTATTGGTATTGTAAATTACACATTTTTTATTTATGTGTTGGTTTTGAAAATAGCGAAATTAGTAGCTTTGTCATTTACAATGCCAATAGTTTTAACTTTTGCAAATGTGACACCTGTAGCATTTGTAATGCAATATGTGTTGTATTTACATGATTTACATGTATTGATATTACAAATAACAATGGCTTTTAATTGTTTTTAATAATTAATACTTACATAAAAGTTATTGTAATTTATAATGGCAATAGCTTAAACTTTTGTAAATAACTTTTGTGAAGATTATGTTCAGTGTATTTTATTGTAACGAAAATCCAAGAACAGAAGTGAAATATTAATATTTTTTTGTGACATTTGTAATAAAGCTTGAAACATTGAGAGGACATATTTGAACCAGTTGTTGTTGAATGGTTGCACAGATTGATGCTGTGGTGGCGGTGAGTGATGTTGTGGTGGCGACGAGTGATGCTGTGGCGTTCAGTGATGCTGTGGTAGCGCATAGTGATATGTGGTGCCCCTGAGTGGTGATGCTGTGGTGGGGCTGAGTGATGCTGTGGTGATGCGATAGATAGAGTGAGGGCTATCGATAGATAGAATGAGTGCGATAGATAGATAGAGGGAGGGCGATAGATAGATAGAATGAGTGCGATAGATAGAGTGAGGACGATAGAGTGAGGGCGACAGATAGAGTGAGGGCGATAGATAGATAGATAGACAGATAGATAGATAGAGTGAGGGCGACAGACAGACAGATAGAGTGAGGGCGATCGATAGATAGACAGATAGATAGAGTGAGTGCGATAGACAGATAGAGTGAGGGCGATAGATAGATAGAGGGCGAAAGAAAGATTGAGTATGGGCGATATATAGATAGAAAGATAGATAGATAGATAGATAGATAGATAGATAGATAGATAGATAGATAGATAGATAGATAGATAGATAGATAGATAGATAGATAGATAGATAGAGTGAGGGCGATAGATAGATAGAGGGCGATAGATAGATTGAGTATGGGCGATATATAGATAGAAAGATAGAGTGAGGGAGATAGATAGATAGATAGATAGATAGATAGATAGATAGATAGATAGATAGATAGATAGATAGATAGATAGATAGATAGATAGATAGATAAATAGTTGATAGAGTGAGGGTGATAGATAGAGTGAGGGCGATAGATTGATAGAGATAGAGTGAGGGCGATAGATAGATAGAGTGAGGGCGATAGAGTGAGGGAAGTAGAGTGAGGGCGAAAGATAGATAGAGCGAGGGCGATAGATAGAGAGAGTGAGGGCGATAGATAGAGTGAGGGCGATAGATGGATAGATAGATAGATAGAGTGAGGGAGATAGATAGAGTGAGGGCGATAGATGGATAGATAGATAGATAGAGTGAGGGAGATAGATAGATAGAGTGAGGGCGATAGAGTAAGGGAAGTAGAGTGAGGGTGAAAGATAGATAGAGCGAGGGCGATAGATAGAGAGAGTGAGGGCGATAGATAGAGTGAGAGCGATAGATAGAGTGAGGGCGATAGATGGATAGATAGATAGAGTGAGGGCGATAGATAGATAGAGTGAGGGCGATAGATAGATAGAGTGAGGGCAATAGATAGAGTGAGGGCGATAGATAGAGTGAGGGCGATAGATGGATAGATAGATGATAGAGTGAGGGCGATAGATAGATAGAGTGAGGGCGATAGATAGAGTGAGGGCAATAGATAGAGTGAGGGCGATAGATGGATAGGTAGATAGATAGAGTGAGGGTGATAGATAGATAGAGTGAGGGCGATAGATAGATAGAGTGAGGGCGATAGATAGAGTGAGGGCGATAGATAGAGTGAGGGCGATAGATAGAGAGGGTGAGGGCGATAGATAGAGTGAGGGCGATAGATAGAGTGAGGGCGATAGATAGATAGAGTGAGGGCAATAGAGTGAGTGAAGTAGAGTGAGGGCGAAAGATAGATAGAGCGAGGGCGATAGATAGAGAGAGTGAGGGCGATAGATAGAGTGAGGGAGATAGATAGAGTGAGGGCGATAGATGGATAGATAGATAGATAGATAGATAGATAGATAGATAGATAGATAGATAGATAGATAGATAGATAGATAGATAGATAGATAGATAGATAGATAGATAGATAGATAGATAGATAGACAGACAGATAGATAGAGAGCGACAGTAAACAACCCGTATTCGTGGAATTTACTGTGTGTAATTTTAATTTTGATTCAATGTTTCAATGCGTCCCCTCGAGCACCTGTGTTGTGCTACTAATATAAATGAATTTGCAGATGTTAATCACTGTAACCAAACAAAAGGAGGCGGACATGAGGCCTCTGGCTTCAAAGGCACAAAACCTGAGTTCTGATCTTAGATCCTGCACATAGGCAAAGTGTCTTATCTGACAGTTTTGTGCTATCCGAGCGGGCGGGCACAGTGAGTGCTGAGAACCCGGACTACCAGTGTGCTCATTGTTTTGACTTCCTCTTTACAGTTTTTTTTCTATCCAGCCATGAAGTGAAGGCACCCCAGCAAGTTAACTACACCACATATTTCTGCGTGCAACAAGAAGTATCTGGGGTCTGATTCCAGTCGGGGCAAGTTAGACGTTTATCCTTTTTTGATCAACAAAGTCAGTTTGAAATGGACAGTAAAATAAATAAAAAACACTGCACGCCTTCTGCTATGGGCTCAGAGACGAGAATGGACAGGGAAGGAAGGCCCGGTAGAAGAGCTGTTATGTCTGAGGCTTGTGGATGGCTGACGCTTGTGGATGTCTGATGCCTGATGTTTGTGGATGTCTGATGCTTGTGGATGTCTGACGCTTGTGGATGCCTGACGCTTGTGGATCGCTGATGTTTCTGGATGTTTCTGGATGTCTGATGCTTCTGGATGTCTGATGCCTGATGCTTTTGGATATCTGATGCTTGTGGATGTCTGATGCTTGCGGATGTCTGTTGATTGTGGATGTCTGTTGCTTGCGGATGTGTGACACTTGTGGATGTCTGACGCTTGTGGCTGTCTTATGTTTGTGAATGCTTGATGCTTGTGCATGCCTGATGCTTGTGGATGCCTGACGCTTGAGGACGCCTGATGCCTTTGGATGTCTGATGCTTGTGGATGCCTGACGTTTGTGGATGTCTGATGCCTGATGTTTGTGGATGTCTGACGCTTGTGGATGTCTGACGCTAATAGATGGCTGATGCTTCTGGATGTTTGTGGATGTCTGATTCTTCTGGATGTCTGATGCTTCTGGATGTCTGATGCCTGATGCTTGTTGATGTCTGATGCTTGTGGATGTCTGATGCTTGTGGATGTCTGTTGCTTGTGGATGTCTGTGTCTTGCGGATGTGTGACACTTGTGGATGTCTGACGCTTGTGGATGTCTGATGTTTGTGAATGCTTGACGCTTGTGCTTGCCTGATGCTTGTGGATGCCTGACGCTTGAGGATGCCTGATGCCTTTGGATGTCTAATGCTTCTGGATGCCTGACGTTTGTGGATGTCTGATGCCTGATGTTTGTGGATTGAAGAACTGGGTTTTAGAACCCAGCGGCGCCAGGGGCACGCCCAAAGTCTTCGGGTTCACCTGTCTTAGAATACAGAGACACGGGATACTTCTCGGTGACGTCAAAGATCAAATTTATTGGCTGCAACCAGGAAACGAAGTGTACAAAGTACGGCACAAGTAGGTTCGTCAGAGACTGCTCAATCTTCGTAGAGCGAGACATCGTCTTTTATGCTAAAAATCACATTCCGGACAAACACCCACTAGTTACAATTTGTCCAATCATAGGAAAGATTGCAAAAGGTATCGCATGATGACAACCCCACTTTTCTGTTGTCCAGCCCACCATCAATTACACGGGAAAGCCCAACATTCTTTCTCGAAAAGACCAGACAAACCCATATTAAAAGACCACAACCCATACCATAAATAGGCCATAAAAGAAGGAACAGAAACAGATGAGAAGTAGGATAAGGGATGTGTGCGTGTGCAATAAACTCAACAATGTCCTGTTCTTTGATCCTTAATCTCGATCAGCTACCGGGCAAGGAACTGGCTTAACAAGGTCAGCTTCAGGCAACGAGGTCAGTTCGCTCAGGTCATTCAGAAGTCAGCTGAAGTGTATGTGTACTAAAGACTCGTTCGGCCGTAGTCATCGGCCTATGTGAGGGCAACCACAAAATGGCTGCCATGCACAAAATGGAACTCAGGGGTTCAGAACGAAATCCCTAAATACGTAGTGAATCCATCGGTATAACATGGCGAAATCACTCGTACTTGCCGCACTCACTAGTTACGGATCGCTACTGTCAAATTCGTAACAAAACCATGACCTTTATGAAACGGGTTCAGAATTCACGGAACCTCAGGCCCTCCTTTTGCCCTTACATAGGCAATAACCTAAACTCACGTCAATCTGAATCCAGGTCTATATTCATCAGATCTTCAAGATGTTGCTGGAGCATAATCCTATTACTTAGTAACTCTCTCGAGTCAGGTCTCCTTGCACACGTAGTAGCACAAAGGCCACACATAGCAGGAGCACACTGTACACAAAGACAGAACAGGAAAAGAATAGCTAAAGCCATCCCAATGATCATCAGAATCTTCCACCCCCAGGTGGATAACAATTCCCAAAACCATCCCATCAACGACCAATCTCCTTTGTCCACATGTACAGACTCGGAGATCTTATGTAGCTTGGAAATGGCCTGGTACACTGTCGGAGCATTGTCTGGAAAGAAAACGCAGCAGCTCGATTGATTCATTTTACATACCCCTCCTCTATCTGCAAGTATGACGTGTAACGCAACTCGATTCTGCAACGTCATAAGACGATCCGATTGGAGCTCAGCAGTCAAATTACTAAGGGCACCAGCAGTCTCAACTATGGTGGACTCAACCACTCTCGTCAATTGCCATATGTTCCTACTGTTAGCCATAGGTCCCCAAACCGGAGGAAACCCTTAAGAAAATCTCCCAATTCTTGTCCCACAGTATCTTCCTTACTGAAGACACCTCTAGCCACTCTCGTTCTGTGATAATCTGCGGCTGCAGTATACGTAGGGGGCAACAGAAACGAAACATAACATGTTCCCGAAAAATCAGGGGGCAACCATGTATATGCTCTATCATAGCAGACAAAATACGTACTCTTAGCTGCTAAAAACGGTGGGGAAGTCTGGGACGCAAAAACATACGTCTCAGTACAAACACTCTTCTCTAACTGAGCTCTCGGATTCTTGCCATTACCTTGCAGACAAAAATGACCACGATGGCGTACGATTCAAATCGGGGATGCCCTTTTCCCTCGCTGCCTTTCACTCAGACTAACACCATATCCAGTCACAGGGGCGGCTGGTCCACAGGGGCGTCGGGGCAGCGCCCCACTAGGCAGATTCAACAAGCAAAACTGCCCACGGACAGCAGGAAATGTAAACAGACGGCAGACGAAATTCGTCTGTTTACATTTCCTGCCTGTGCTGGCAGCTGCTTCACAGATTCAACTGCGCATGAGCACAGTCAGTCGTTATTTCACTACAAACGTGCACCAGGCGAGAGCAGCAGGAGTCCAGCAGACTCCGACTGCGCAACTGCAAGGGGCGCTCTTAATTTCAGCCCCCCCCCGCTCCATTGACATTACATTAGGCATGCTGCGCATGCCTAATGTGGTACAGGAGCCTGAAGATAGCATCCTGCACGGGCGGTGACGTATGGCTGTGTGCTTAAAGCGAAATATTCTGTATAAAAGACCTGTGCGAAGGCCATGCAGGCAGACTCTCTCATCCAGTTGCTTTAAGCGTGGCTGGGCGACGGAGCCTCACAATTAATGATAATAAAGATGTCTTTTCATATTTCAGATTCTGTGTTGATTTCTTTGCCACTCTTGAATGGACTACTTATTGGTAAGACCCCTGAGAAGGAGTATTGTAAATATTTGGTTCTTCAGTTGGCGCCCAACGTGGGGCATCATCATGGAAGTGAATACCTGGAGGAGAGTTTTTCAGAGAAAAGAATTATGCTGGGGAAGGCAAGACAGGAATCTACTAAAAGAGGTACTCTGTGCACGGAGGTTCTGGGGGATTCTCTGTCTTTGCGGCCTGGCATATTTTTGATTTTTCTGACTTAAAACTCTCCAAAAGATGTCACTCCTGACTGAGCAACCCTTTTTGGCGCAAGTTTTTTTAAAGAGACTGTTAGTGCAGTTAGAAATTGGCAGTTAGAATTTGGACATCTATTTCTTTGATACAGCTGTGATAAGTATTTAAGTGGGTCGCTCCCAGAGTCCTTAGTAGTTGACACTTTGCTGGTGCTTTTGTCGTATGCACCTTTGCGAGTGTTTTTGTTGTTGACGCTTTGCTAGTGTTTTTGTCGGTGACACTTTGCTAGCGTTTTTGTTGTTGTTGTATTATTTGACGCCTGCAGACGCCAAAAACCGAGGGTATTTGTTCTTTGCAGGGACTTGGTAAATCCCGTAACCCTTGAAGTTTGATGCTGGATTAGTGAGCTATAAGATGCCTGATCTTAGCGAATTTGAAGCTTTGTATTGGCCAACTTTGTATGCGCTTGAATTAGCCGGTTTATCTAAATAGGTTAGATTTACAAACATATTTCTTCCTTGGTGATTTTGTATCTGCAGGGAATTAAAATATGTAATAATACATAATAAGGATGCTTTACTCTGTATAATTTTATGAATGGATATGCAGAACGATTTTTGGTGTTCTGCCAGCTGCAGCTAGTGAATTGAGTGTATTTTTGGTTTTTACACTGTTGAGCAGTGTTTCTTGTAAATATGACTTACAGCTACGTATAGTCCGGACTGTCCTGTTTTTGTCCTGAGTGTTGATTTGTGGGTTTTAATGTATGTTTGAATGCGTGGTTAAAATGTGTGTTTACATGTCTATTTTGTTTGTGAGTTTTGTTGTACATTGCGACGACGCGATTTACAAGAAATGGTTGGAGAGCGCTGTATTGTGTGTCCTAAATGTTTTCAACACTTTCTGTTTATGTCTGAAATGTGCTCAATGTGTGTGGTTCACATTTAATGGATTTAAATTAGGCCCCAGCCAAAAACGAAGTGACATGTTTTTGCAGAAATAAATACATTTACAGCGTTTTTCACTTAAATGCACTGTATTAAATGTTCACAGGCAAAACGTTTTAGCTGTAGTATATTTGCATAGGAATGTTTCTTCAGCCAGCAATTTTTTGTAGTTCAACACGGGTGGAATTTTGCATGACGGCCCTTTTACATGACAGAGGCCCCAAAAGTGATGCAGAATTTGACGCTTTTTAAATTAGGCATATGCACTCAGGTTTGTGAGTTAATGCATCTCAATAAGAGGCAAGGGATGTAGCGGGCTCTTATATGTAAAAACAATCACAAAGAGAAATAATTGGGTTTTATTAGAAGACGAAAATTATTAATTATGGAAAAATAATTCATAAAAATTAGTGCTACCAAAATCGTTTTTTAATATTCATAAAGCGTAACACTCATGCTATGACCTCTTAGCATTAAAATGTGATTTGCGTTATGTTGCATCACTTAAATGACAAGAATCCATGTGTATAAATTTGCTTGCCATAGGCGCAAGCAAGCTCATTTTTATAACGTATAAATTATTATTTTCAGATACCTGACTCTTGGATTATGTAATAGACTTTCTAGTAATACATATTCTGCAAGAAAATTGTAAAATATTCATTTTGTAATGCCCAAAATCAGAAAGTCGATTTTGAGTAAATTCACTGTTTAAACTGCATTTTTGCTTTCCTTAAAGTGTCTCAGCCTTAAGCAAATGCATGCATTTAGGTTTTGATATAAGGTTGTGCTTTCTTGTGATTCGGTGGGTTAATGTGCCAGTACACAGGCTTGTTTTCATATCAGGATTGGAGGTTCTACTTTCAAGCTAGGCCTACGGACAGTTTGCTTATTTAACACTGATGAAGTGTGTGCCATAGGATTGCAACAAGTAATTACTCTAAAAAACTGGTCTGTGTGTCTTTAGCTTTTGAGCCAAATTGACAGTGAATGTAGTCTAATAATATGGGAATAGTGATCATTTTAGCGCCTAAAAAGAGAAATTATTTTTTTAAAAATAGCTTGAATTATTGTTGATTAGATCCAGCCTACTGGTTTTGTCAGCTCCACTGTGGCAGAAGCTGGGGGCTGGGAGAATTTGCAACAGCTGGCTCAGCGCGCTCGCTGAGATGTTCTCTTTTAAGTGTTTCCCCATAAATTATGGAGAAGGCCCCTCATGTGTTGCCATTTACAGCCTTTTAATTAGGCCTTTGTTTCCGAGGAATGCAGAATGACCTCTCTGCAAGGGCTGCTAGAAGTGAGGTTTCTGGTTTCACGTGGTAACATGAAGGACTGTGATTTAAACGGGGAGATGAAAAGGGGTTTCTTTAAACATTGTGTTAAATGCTTGGCAGGACTGCTACATTATGTTTCCACGTTATGGAAAATAATGTTTGCTAGCTGTGTTTTATTTTACAGAAAACGAAATGATGCATCCAGTTTTAGATAAAAATAACATGCAGCCTTTTTCACACAATTTTGAAGGTTATAGGTTACAGGCCTACGTTCAATACAGATTTGCTCATTAACAGTTAAGTAATTAACAGTTATTTTTTGTGTATGGTACAATGTTTTTGTGTTGTGTATTTGTTTGTTTTTGCCAACAGATTATTCATGGATTGTTCTTAAGAAGAGAAGACACGTGAGTTTGGCTAATTGACAAAAGATGTGTTTTTGCGTCATTTCTTTAACAAAAAAAATGTACATGTTTCTGTTTGAGGTATTTACAGCTGTCATGACATATTATATTTTGACAATTGATCTACAACTGCGTTGTGCTCAAATGTCAAACGCTGGGTGTAGAGTTTGTATGGAGTTTGGACCTGACAATTTAGACAGGCCCAAATATTGGGTTTTTGACTGCAGGTTTAAAGTGCATAAAATACACATGCCATGGTGCTGTATTTTTGTATGTTTGTTCATGTTGTTACCATCACAAGTTCTCCTGTATTGGATGAATTTGGTATAATGATAAATTTCACAGATATGGTTTGCATACTGTGAGGAAGGATGGCAGCACTTTTACCAGTGCATGCCTACCTTTGGCTATACATTTGGCTGTATTGAAAATAAATAACTAAACAAATATAACAGGTTCAAAGTGTATCACCTGATGTTACGTACTGCACATTCCCTTAAAGGAATAGGCAGCCCTAAATTGTTATGTATCCTTGATTGGACCTAAGGATAGAATTATAGATCTGTGACTCACGGTGACCTAATTTTTATATTGCGTTATTTAATTATGTTTTGTTTCTCAAATAGCATATAGCTTTTGTCCCCTTGAAAGGAAGCCAGGTTTAATTTTTTTCCTCTCCCTGAAGAGAGAACAGGAACATAGAATTAGAATTTGTGTAACTTTGGTCTTTTGTGTATTCCCCGTTCTCTTGGTGCTGTGTTACATGCCTGAGGCACCCAAGCACACTCTTGTTCTTCCTATAGATTTTTCTTTTGTTGTTCCGCCCCTGACCAATGCCCCTGACCAATGTCGCATTATGCTTAGTTATTAGGCATTTTAGTTGTGTCCTAATTCCATTTCCCCTTTTCCCATATTCCTTTCACCAGTCAGCCCATTTATCATTATGGGTGTATTGTTTATGTGTACACTTCTAGACCGTAGTTATGTACTAGGGACTCCCCATGTTATGTAAAATGTTTTTTTCCCCCCATATCAGGTAAAAAAAAAATTTCAGACTGCTTGTCAAGGTAGTGATAGGCTGGTTCCAATGTCTATTTTTAATTTTTCAGTTCTCTTGTGTTCCTGCTGCTTTAATATTTTTGGTGGGATTAGATGTGTTCTAAACATGCAAATACCAGGACTTTCTAGTGTTTGTTCTTTGTCTTCACATTTGATCATTAGCCTTTTGTATTGCATAGTGCACTTAATGCACATTTTTTAAGGGACTTTTCTTCATGTCCTTGATAATATGAATGATGTTATTTTTCTATTCGAGATGTTCTAGATAAGGAATTTAGGAACACCTAGGCTTAGTCATTGAGGGAACACATGTATTTACCCCATTAGACAATGCCACTGTGTGAGGAAATTCATCTTGATAGAATTCCTGTGTAGCTATAGATGACAGAGAATAATGAAAAGAACATACCTGAAGATTCTAAAGATACTGTTTTGCCCTTTTTGCCTTTGCTCTTGTATTTTATGCCCATGACACATTGTCACTCCCTTTCAGATTGCAGGTCACCTGCTTGCCAGTCCTTTTGTTAAAACACATGAATTGCTTTTTGTGCTTGATTTGAAAGAAACTAACAATTGTGTTACACATCCTGCATCACTAGGGTCCTGCTAAGGTCTTCCAGAGTTAAAGGAAGAGTGATTCCCTGCAGACCTGTGATCAACATTAAGCTCACACCCCATCAGTGACCGCTCTAAGATGAACAGATGTCCTGGCTCTACACTTCTTGCAAACAAGGAAGTCGCGAAGCGGGACAACGATCATCAGCACGACATCAGTGGTACCTCCAAAGCAAGGCAGTTGATTTGCGAAAGGCGTTGCAGAAGAAAGGAGGAGCTGATTCGTTTATTTGTTGTTTGGGCTCTGTACCTGTTATGTGCTGGTAAACCTCTGTCAGTGTACATTCCCTTGAGCCATTGGCCCGAGTTTTGGCCACATTCACACTTTTGCTTTGCACCAGTGGAACGGCAGTGCACCCGAGCATCCACGTTTAGAAAAAGGCACTACATTCTGGTGCCCAGGAGAGAGCAGCTTGAGCGTCCTCTGACACTAAATGATGAGTGTTGGAGCCTGAAAGTGCTGCTGATTTTGCTAAATAGTGCTTGGATCTGCACGAGATGCTTTGTGCCCTTGATCAATAAACAGCACATCATTTGTAGTGTCTGCCACAAGAAGAGACACTGGTGCATTGTTTTGAAACACTGAGACTTTCGAGTGAGCTGTGAGTGTTTTCCCCGAGCGGCACTCCAACTAAACAGTATTGTCTCCTCATGAAAGGCCTGACTTGAAGAGGCCCAACGCGAAGAAAAAATTGGAAGCGGATCTGATGGACTTTGGGTATTTTTTGTGAGCTTGTATAGACTTGAAGTTTGGAAACTGATTTTTGCTGCTTTGCTGGCATTGTTTTAAAGTATTTCTGTTTAGTAAGAGCAGAATAAAGTCCACTCTCTGTGGAAGAGTATCCCTTTTTCATCTGAGAGCATTGATCAGGAACACCATTGTTTCACTTAAACATATAATGAATTACTGAAATACGTAGGAAGCAATATAAAACGTTATTAGAAAATTCTAGGATTTGCTGTCTGCTTAGGACTGTGCAAGTATTACGCATTTGACCTTTTGTTGTTCTTTTTCCCTTGCTGAATTGTATTATGTTTTTTGTTAAATTTTTGATTGGTTACCATTTGCCAGTTGCAGGGTCACGTAGGAGTACAAATGGTTCAGTTTGTGACCTGAGTAGTGGCAGTAGGCCTGCAGGACTTGCAGTGTCCCTATGACCTGCTAATGATCACAGCTGATGTACTCTACCAAGATTGCGTGAGCGACATTAGAAAATGGAGATTGTATTGAGGAATGACGATAAAAAGCAGGAGATGAAAAACAGACATTACAGAATATTGTTCTTTAAGTGCAGTATAGCTCTATCTATTTTAATACTTTAATGTATTTTATTGGCTACTATATTTTGGTATGTTTCCCCCTACACTATTGACGTCTGCACCAACTTCCCAACATACTCTTTCTTTTTCTTCACATGAGTTTCATATTTTACCTGAACATGAACTGGTTAGGTCAGAGTTTACTGATAATTCCTTTGGTACAGTATTTACATCAACACCAGCTAGTGATGAGTATAGCCATGTATAGGTTATTGCCTATGTAAGGGCAAAAGGATGCTCTGTGGTTCTTGGCATTCTGAACCTGTGTTTTAAATGTCATGATTCTGTTATGAATTTGGTATCAGTGAACCGCAAATAATGAATGCGTTATTCATGAGTATTTTCGTCATGTTACACCAATGGATTCACTGTGCATTTGAAGGTTTTGCATTGAACACTTGGGTTTCATCTTGTAAATAGCAGCCATGTTATTCGTTGCCCTTACAGTAGGCTCTCCCCATGGCAGAGTAAGCATTTAAAGGACATAACCTTAGCATGGGTTTGTGCTGACTTCTGCATGACCTGACGACAGCTGACCCTGTTGCTTGAGGCTAACCTCCCAAGCCAGTTCCTTGTTCAGCAGCTGGCGCAATAAAGTTCAAAGAGCAGGACATGTCCGACCTTTTATGGCACCATTCCCACAACTCCTACCTCCGTCCCATCTGTTGCTGCCTTTCCTTTAAAGACATGTTCATCGATCTAGTTGAAGGGTTTTATGGTGGGTTTGTCCGGCCTGATGGAACAGGAAACCAAGCATGTGTGCAATTCTTTTCTTAGCCTGGACTCATCCTGAAAGTGGTGCTTTGTATGCACGTCCTGGGAATTTCCAACATAATGCACTTCAAAGCAGGAATGTGTGCTTAAAGCGAAATATTCTGTATAAAAGGCCTGTGCGAAGGCCATGCAGGCAGACTCTCTCATCCAGTTGCTTTAAGCGTGGCTGGGCGACGGAGCCTCACAATTAATGATAATAAAGATGTCTTTTCATATTTCAGATTCTGTGTTGATTTCTTTGCCACTCTTGAATGGACTACTTATTGGTAAGACCCCTGAGAAGGAGTATTGTAAATATTTGGTTCTTCAGCCCCATGCCCTGTCAACAGGCAGGATACAGTTGAGTAGCTGCCCTTGAGTCACATCCAGTCTCATGATTTGCCACTTGCCATGAGAGGACTCGGAGACGGGATGCGCGGCGGGACCGGCAGAGGAGATTCCTCACCCTGGTAAGTTTATTTGTTTGTAAAAACGTAATTAAATACACCCCCCCCCCTCGCGCGTACCACCCGGATTCATGCCGGCCGTGACTCTCTACACATTTGTGGTGACTGAAAGGAACACGTCAGAAACATTTTGAAGTTATCTACTCTGCCACCAGATCCATTACTTTAATCCTGCCATAATGTTTTTAAAAATAACTACTGCAGAAGTAATGTGTGCTGTGTTTACACTTCGTGAAGTTCTTGTATTGGAATCGCCGGAGGGTCTTCCTTATCGTGACAGAATCTCAGTGTGATGGATTCAGCGTCCTAGAGTGTGTTCAGTTGAACAAACGTCTAGATGTTTTTACAATGTTTACAGGAATGTTATTTACGTGCCTGAAAACTAAATCAAGTCCCCCTAAGTCAGTTGTTTAGGGGGACTTGTTGGATGGATGGGTGGATGGATGGATGGATGCCTGAATGATGTATGGATGGATGCTTGCATGATGGGTGGATGCATGATGGATGGATGGATGGATGGATGCATGAATGAATGATGTATGGATGCAGGATGGGTGGGTGGATGGATGGGTGGATGCATGAATGATGTATGGATGGATGCATGCATGATGGGTGGATGCATGATGGATGGGTGGATGGATGGGTGGGTGCATGAATGAATGATGGATGCAGGATGGTTGGGTGGATGGATGGGTGGATGCATGAATGATGTATGGATGCATGCATACATGATGGGCGGATGCATGATGGATGGATGGATGGGTGGGTGCATGAATTAATGATGTATGGATGCAGGATGGTTGGGTGGATGGATGGGTGGATGCATGAATGATGTATGGATGCATGCATACATGATGGGCGGATGCATGATGGATGGATGGGTGGATGCATGAATGAATGATGTATGCAGGGTGGGTGGGTGGATGGATGGGTGGATGCATGAATGATGTATGGATGGATGCAAGGTGGTTTGGGCTCGCTCGCTGCGCTCAATCGCTGCGGTGCAATATGCAAATTAGTTTACGCCCCACCACTTTCAAATGTCACCAGCCTGAGGTTCCGTGACAATTGTAAGTGGTGTTTTCGACTCGCACGAATATGGTCGAGTCTGGTATCTATGAACCGCAAATGACGAGTTTAGTAAGTATGTGCAGTTTCGCTGTGCTAACTTAAACCGTTCGTTTGTTATGTGGGTTTTTCATCTGTACCCACGAGTTCCATCTTAGATACGGCATCCATTTTGTCTCTTGCCCTCAAGTAGTCAGCGAACGGACGCTGTCCGCTTCGCGACCCTGGGACTCCCAAGATATTTGCGGAAGACACATGTTCTTTGTAAGTGTCTTTATGACGAGGGGGATGCTACTGTAAGGCAGGTGGCGCCGCTCAAGGCTCATCTTGCCTCACAGGCTTATTGTCTCAGCCGCGCATCTCATTAGGCACGTCCCTTTGATGCCTGTATCTCGTACTTTCCGATACCTCCCCTTTTACACCCTTTCCGATCTCCCCACTGTCTCCGTCTTCCTTTGCACCTGTCTTCATTCCTATTTCCGATCTACTTTACTGCTGATTGGAATTTGCTAATGGTGGGAAGATGGGTTTTTACAGTTGGGAACCGCCAAATGTTTCCGCACTTATGATCCGGACCTCATGTGTTTGAAAGCGACCAAAGCGACCCCTCTGGGGGATGATGGTGGGAACCGGGTTGTAAACTTTTGTGTACCATGTTGTCTTATGGGTAAAAACTGTATAAAAGGAGCGACTCCACAGAACTAATTTGAAGCAGTCTCCCCGAACTACACTCGATGTACTTCCTGTGACTTCTGTTTTCCCTGCAGCAAATAAACCTTGAATCTTTGACGTCAGAGGAAGTCTCCCGTGTCTCTGTGACTTGTACGCCGGAGCAGGTTACCCACGAAGGTTTCAGGTGTTGTGCCCTGGCACCGCTGGGTCCAAAAGAACCCAGTCCTTCAGTTGGCGCCCAACGTGGGGCTGCATCAGTGGTACCGGTCCAAGCCCGACGATCGTGAGGAACTTCGTGTGAAATCTCCGAGGGAAGGTGCACCCCGCTTCATCGATCCTGTTGTCGAAATAAGTGGCCCGAAGACTTTTCCCGCGAAGATTCCCGCCTCCTGACGGCTGCGACGGACTGCTGCCCTGACTGTAGACCTGTTTTGGCGCCTGGCGTAGACCTTGGTAGAGCGAGACGATAGACGGGCCTTCCTGGTGACGCCATCGATCTTTGAGTTAAGTATTTGTGGGTCGCTCCCATGGTCCTTGGTTGTTGACACTTTAGCGAGTGTCTTTGTTGTGCACGCTGTGTGAGTGTTTTTGTCGGTGACACTTTGCTAGCGTACTTTGTTGTTGTATTATTTGACGACTGCAGCCGCCAAAAACCGAGGGTTTTGTTCTTTGCTGGGACTTGGTAAATCCCGTAACCCTTGAAGTTTGTGAAACTCGGCTAGTGTGCAAGATGCCTGGTCGCAGTACTTTGTTTAGTTGTTTCAGACCTTGTGGTGCGGATTCCCTGCTGGAGGACTCGTGTCCGATACCTCCAGTTGGAACTCCTACTTATGACTTATATAGCAAACATGGGCTAGGCCCGATTGCTTTTAACGATTATTGGATTAAATATACAAAGAAAGACGGCGATCTTCGTTGGCCACCTCACGGTAGCTTCGAGGCGTCGATCTTAGATAACCTAGAGATGAAGTTGTTCGAACGTAAATCAAGGCCGGCCATGTTTGATGCCTTTCGGTTGTGGCGCAAAGAAGCCCGACAGAAAGAAATCAGACAAAATAAACGTAGTCAGCGAGATAATGTTGCTACCATTGTAAAGAAAGCTGAGCAGTTTCAGCGTGATAAGGAGGATAAGGATAAGGAAGTGTTTGAGAGATTACAGCGTATGACCATAGATAAATGTTATCCTGCTTTACCTATGGAGTCGGATAAGAAGGAAGAGGCAGTTGAGGATCCTTTAATGTCCTATCTTATGAAGTCGCCACCTCCGTACGTTCAGGGTACCGCAGCTCCTGTGGTCCCTGCCGTACCTGTTCTTCCACCTATTGTTCCTCCACCAGTTCCTCAACCTGCACCCGTTCCTCCGACTGTTCCTGCTCCTTCGTCTGTTTCTATTCCTACTGCTCCTCCGCTTCCACATACTCCTGCTCCCGCTACTGCTCCTGTTTTGTTAACCCCCGTTGTTGCTACTGTTTCCACTCCTTCTCTTGTTAGTCCTGTGTCTTATCTCTCTCCCTCTACTCGTAGTCGTAATTCTCCTATTGCACCAAGTTTTTTTCAGTCGCTTGGACCTGTTTTTGGGTCTGCTGGTTCTGATGGTCCTCAGAGACGTAGCCAGCTTCCTGGTAACAGGGAACGCGCTGCGCTATATAATATGGCGATGGGTTGGATGGACAATCCGCAGAGAAATCCACCCCGAGTTGTTCTTGAAACGTTTAGTCAATTCAACATACCAACTCAGAGATATGTGTTTGACGAAATGTGTAAGTTACTACATGATCAGATAGCGGCTAATGCGCCTGACGAGGTGCTGACCGCCCTGTCTAACCTCCGGCTTCAGTTCGCAACCGGACTGATAGTAGATACTAATGTCCGACGAGCTATTGAGCAGTTGCTATCCCTTCGTCCCGCTCCCATTCCACATGCACTGTTTGTTGAGGATATTGAAAAACAAGACGAGTCTGGCCAATATCCCATGCGCGAAGTTCCACCGGTTTGGGTACCAGCTGATAATACTAATGCTGGCCACCCAGTACCGGCACATTTTGAGAGAGTATGGATACACCTTCCATGGAAACGATCGGAAGTGCTTCAGGTGAAGCAATCTTTGCCCGATCCTCGTAAAAATCCTACTGGGTATTATAAGGAATTATCGCAGCTCGTAGATGCTACGGTGATGAATCTTGCCGATATCGACATGTTGTTTGGCAACGTCGTACCGCAGCCGGTATGGGCTAAGATCCGTCACCAAGATCACGCAAATGTATTAGGTGGTGATTGGGCTGCCATTACAGCAGCAGATGCTGGACATGTGGCTGCTACTAAGCCCGATCAATTGATTACTGCTCTCCCTCAAAGAATTATTACGTTAATGAAAACGCTTATGCCAGCTACGAGGGTAAATTGGGACAAGTTGTCAGCTTGTAAACAAAAGAAAGATGAGAGTGTTTCCGACTTCTTTACGAGGTTTGAAGAAGCATTCATTGATCATAGTGGACAGGATATGGGTACTGAGGGTGGACAGAGGTTGTTCGTGGATAAATTTGTGTCGAACTTGTTGCCCGATTTGAGCTATAAATTAAAGAATTCAGAAAGTGCATGGGCCGTTTCTACTTCAGCTCAGATATTGGCTACGGCACAATATTACGAAAATAGGGAGAAAGAAGAGAATGACCGTGTTGACAAAAAGACAAAAGAGCTGAAAACTAAAGTGTTGTTGCAACAAGCGTATCCACCGCGTTCCAATCAGAACGCGCCTCAACAGAATAGATCGCAGTCTCAATCGAATAGATCGCAGTCGCGTAACGATTCCTCTTTCCAAAGATCCTCGTTAGGGTATAATCAATGTGCTTATTGTAGACAAGAGGGACACATCAAATTCAATTGTCCTGCTCTGAATGAACGTAATAGTGGTAATTCGTCCAAAGGAGGCCGTGGTGGTGCACAGCAGGCATCACGTGGTAGAGGTCGTGGTGCTCAAAATGATCGCTCAGACAATTCATCTAGTTCTAATAATTGTTTTGATCAACGTGGATCATCGCAAGGACGATCTGCGCAGTACAATGTAGATGACTATTACGTCGATCAGGGAACTGACGACAGTAATTACTAGGACAGCCAAAGACAAAAGGAGGGAGTGGTATCAGTTCCGGTTGATCAGAGAGGGCCTTACGTCGCAGTTGCTACATCGGGCGTCGTTGAGCCTTTTCTGTTGGACACTGGTGCAGCGAAAAGTTCTATTATGCATTCAAAACTCCCTGGCGCACCTTTGTCTGGCTTAACAAATGTTTCCGTTGGATTCTCTGGCGCCCCCGTTAGCAATCCAGTTTCACGCCCTTTGCCCCTTCAAATTGGGCCACGTGAGCTCGAAGCTCCGCTGATTTTGACCACTGGTTGTGGCGAAAATCTTTTGGGTCTGGATTTGCTTAAACGTTTGTATGCAACATTGTATTGTTCTCCTGCGGGTGTAAAGCTTACGTTAGGAGAGAGGGTTGTCTCTCCCATGTACTTGTCTCTCGACAAGCTCCCACCGGAATTGAATTCTCTTCCTGTGTCTTTGTGGGCGACGGGTCCAAATGATGTGGGCCTACTTGATATCTCCCCTTATGTGGTTCAGTTGAAATCTAATGTGCGATTACCACGTATTCCCCAGTATCGTATCTCCCTTGAGGGTGAACGAGCACTGTTAGCGATCATCTATGATTTGATCGAGAAAGATGTTATTGAGGAGACTCGGGGAAACGTGTGCAACAGCCCTGTACTACCCATTCTTAAACGTACTGATCCTACAAAACCGCCTGTTTATCGTTTTGTTATCGATTTACGGGAGGTAAATAAAATTGTGGTTCCTCAATTTCCTGTTGTGCCTGATATCACGGCGCTACTGACTCTGATTCCAGCTACTGCATCATGGTTTTCGGTGATTGATTTGAAAAATGCGTTTTTCAGCATCCCGATTGCCGAGGAGAGCAGGGACCTTTTCGGTTTCTCTCTCGGTGGGCGTAGCTTCCGGTTCAAACGCGCTCCTCAGGGCTACTGTGAAAGTCCGTCTATTTACAGTCAAGCCTTGAAGGGACAACTGGATGCGTTTAGATTGCCGGTTGGTGCGGCTTTAATCCAATACGTCGACGACTTATTGGTGGCTGCTGATACTCAGGACATTTGCAAAATTGCTACGGTGTCGTTGCTGCAACATCTCTGTGAGTTAAATCATAAGGTGTCACCTTCTAAACTCCAATATTGTTGTCAAGAAGTAACCTATCTAGGTCACTTATTGTCAAAGGAGGGAAGGAGATTGACCCCAGAGAGAATTGCAGCGATTGCGCGAATGGCTGTGCCAAAATCCCAAAGAGATGTGCGTGCCTTTCTAGGTATCACGTCGTACTGCAGGCAGTGGATTCCTAATTTTTCATTGTTAGCGAAACCATTGGTGGCTCTTACGTGCAAGGATGTTCCAACTCCTTTACCATGGACGGAAGAATGTCAGAAAAGTTTTTCTGAACTGCGTGATTCATTGTGTTCGGCTCCTGTGTTAGGTACCCCTGACTACAGTAAGCCGTTTACGTTATATGTTCACGAGAGGGAAGGTTGTGCTTTGAGTGTCTTAACGCAACCTTTTGGTGGGAAGCAACGTCCATGTGCATATTTTTCCTCGACCTTAGACCCAGTAGCTAGAGCATTGCCGAGTTGTTTGAGAGCAACTGCGGCAGCTGCGGTCTCCATCCGACAATCAGCAGGATTGGTCATGGATAATATGCTTACGGTGATGGTTCCGCATGCAGTCGATACTCTGTTGAATCGTACGAAAACTCAGCACTTGACGAGTGCGAGGTTATCTGGGTACGAATTGACGCTTCTGGCAAGCCACATTCAGATAAAACGTTGTAATGTCCTAAATCCGGCAACTTTGTTACCAATTAGTGCAGAGTCAGATGAAGTAACAGAACATGACTGTTACTTGCGGACGGAAGAGGAAACAAAGGGTCGAGTGGACCTTAAAAACACCCCATTGGAAAATCCGGACGGCACTTTGTATGTGGATGGGTCATGTTTTAAGTTGCCGAATGGCGATGTGACTACTGCTTATGCTGTTGTAACATTGAACACTGTTGTTGAAACTGCAAGATTGAGTCAGAATTCTGCCCAAGCTGCAGAGCTGATTGCTCTCACTAGAGCATGTGTGTTAGCAAAAGGGAAACGTGTGAATGTGTACACCGATAGCCAGTATGCTTTCGGTGTAGCGCATAGTTTTGGACGATTGTGGCGAGAGCGTGGTTTCTTGACGTCGCATGGCACGAAAATACAGCATGGCCAGCTTGTGAACGATCTTTTGGATGCATTGACGTTGCCTGCACAAGTTGCGATTGTTAAATGTAGTGCGCATCGTAAAGTGACGGATGATGTTGGTCGTGGTAACGCGCTTGCAGATGAGATTGCTAAGGAGACTGCCCGGAACCTTAGTACTCGGATGTATGTGACGAGTTCGGTTAGGTGGCCTACAGAATCAAGTATGTGTGTAGATACTTTTGAGAGTGTGAAAGCAATTCAGAATGAGGCCACTGAGACTGAAAAGATGAAGTGGAAAGAGAGTACGGGAAAGTTGGATGTGAATGGTTGTTGGATTGATTTGTCGGATCAGAAGAGATGGTTGTTGCCTGATGCGTATGTGCTGGCCGTTGTGACAATGGCACATGGGTTAGCACATATTAGCGCGAAAGGCATTTGCAAGTTGCTGGCCGATGTGTGGAAGAATGATGGCATTACAAAGTGTGCTGAACGTCTGGTGAAGAATTGTATGGTGTGTCTAATGTACAATCCTGGCAAAGGAACCCCAACTCCCCCTGGCAGTTTTGCTCCTCCTTCGTATCCCTTTGAGGTGATCCAATTGGACTTCATCCATATGGAGCGATGCAATAACCTGAAATACGTTTTGGTTGTGGTGTGCGCATTCTCCCGATGGATTGAGGCCTATCCCCTCAAGGATAATACTGCTTTTTCTACTGCGAAAATCCTACTGAAGGAATACTTCCCTCGGTATGGAATGCCTAGAGTTGTGTGGTCAGATAATGGAAGTGAGTTCGTTGGAAGTGTGATGAAGAGCGTGTGTAAGGGCCTTGGAATTAATCAGAAATTCCATAGCGCCAATCATCCCCAGTCAGCTGGATTGGTTGAAGGGTACAATGGCACCCTTAAACTAAAGTTAGCGAAGATTCAGGCTACGACTGGTCTTTCGTGGCCTGACGCTTTGCCTCTAGCATTACTGTCAATTAGGGCGACTGTACACTCCCGAATAGGGCTTAGTCCCTATGAGATAGTGTTCGGCCGTCCTGCGAATGTGTGGGGGGTTCCTAGGCCAGGAATATTCTCTGATCTTGAGTACCCGATGTTGATTGATTATTTGCATGACTTGACTGCTAAACTGAGGTTAATTCACCAACAGGTTTACAACGCCTTGCCAACGCAGACGGAGGGTCCAGGCCACCAGCTCCAGCCCGGGGATTGGGTGGTTACCCGCAACTTCTCACGCAAGAATAATCTGGACCCCCGATTCATCGGACCGTACCAGGTACTCCTGGCCACGAGGACTGCCGTTCGTCTCGAGGGGCGGAAAAATTGGGTACATGCTACCCATTGTAAACGAGTCCCTATTCCTTTGCCGGCAGACCCGTGGGTAAGGAAAGGCATTGCGTCAACGGAAACAGAAACATTGCCGGCGTTTGTACCTTTTAGCGACGCACAGCTTGTTGGAGAACACTCAGCGCAGCAGAAAGCCACTGTTGAACATTTGTCAGCAAAAGACTCAAGACCAGAACAACGAACTGATCAGCAGGACGCTGTCTCTTCAACAGATCCTTTGTTCGACGAGCAGACACGTCCCGGGAAACATCGATATTCTTTGCGATCTCACACTAAGGACAAATAAAATTTTCTTGCGTTGCTGTAATTGACAACTGTGATATCCTCGTTTCCCATGATCAATTTTGAACATTCATATCATTGAAATTTTTGTACATATGTCGAGCTTTTTCCTTGTATCTTTTTCCTTCCACAGCTGAGAAATATTGTGCTAATATATATACATATTGTGTATTGAGGGCCGTAGGGCCGCGCGCGTACTTCCTTCTGGACAGTAGGTCTTGACGTTAGGTTAAAGGCCGTCGGTTCCTAGGAACTCCTGGGGATTGACTATTGCTGCACAGAACGAAGTGCGTCAAGAAACGTTGCGGACGGTCGTAGGGAATGGCATTTTCGAAGCTAAATGATTTGGAAGGAGCTCAGGCATACAGATTCAAGCTGCAGCAACTCAGTCGTACTAAATGTTTCATATTTCAATTGTTTATGTTGTTTCTGACTGCTTCTGCATTATTGGCGGGTGGGGTGTATTGCACTATGTCCTACTTCTTATCTGCTACCCCTACTCCTACTCCTCGCCCTAATCTTACTACTACTGCTTCTCCTCATTCCTTTCACATGTTACCGGAACACGAGCAGGCTAGACGTGTAGAATTCCGCAACAATTCCTTTATTCAGCTCCTTCATCAGCATCAGTTAGTGGTTAACACTACTAATTGTTGGGTGTGTGGGTTGATGCCACATACTACGGGTAAGGGAATTCCGTATCTGGTGTTACCGTATAGTTCCCAAGGGTCAGCTCGAGCATTTCAAACAATGTTTCGAAGCGCACTGGGTTTCCACCCCAATCGAGAACCACGTTCCCCCAACTCTGGTCCTGCCTCGTATCAGAAGCTGCTATCAATGGCAATAGAGGATATGGAAGATGAGATCCATGATCCTTTTCTTATCCCTGAAGAAGAGGTACGAGCTTATAGGGTCCTAAGTAGAGGGGAATACAGTATGTTCACTAGTGAAAAGCAGCTTAAAAGCTCGCCTCCAATATGGGTCGTACCCCACACTGGTAATTTGTGTCTCATGGGTCGTGGCCAAAGTCCGCAAGCCCGATTTGGAGACAGTGCTTGCACTGAAACCTATGTTGTGCCAATGACCCCGTCCCCTGTGTTTCTGGCTGCCAAGGGTACATACTTTATCTGTTATGATCGTGCATACACATGGTTGCCCACAGACTTTATGGGTACATGTTTCATTGCAAATTTGTTGCCTCCGACGTTTACTGTAGATGCCGATTATCATAAGACTAGAGTTGTACGAGGCATAATTAGCGAAGAAGATACTGCCGGTCAAGAGGCAGGAGACTTTTTCAAGGGTTTCCTCCCGTTTTGGGGACCTATGGTTAATAGTAGGAACCTGAGACAGTTGACTCGAGTGGTGGAATCGACAGCTAATGTTACTGCCAGTGCCCTTGGTAATATCACCACGGAACTTCAGGCGGAGAGGCTTATGACGTTACAAAACCGTATGGTTTTAGATGTCGTCTTAGCGGATCGCGGTGGGGTATGTAAGGTGATCCATTCGAGCTGCTGCATTTTCATCCCAGATAATGCTCCTACTGTCTATCAAGCCATCTCGAAGTTGCATAAGATCTCCGAATCCATACACGTGGATGTAGGGGATTGGACGCTACTTGGATGGTTTTGGGGCCTGATGTCGACTTGGGGTTGGAAGATTCTGATGATCATCGGAGTTGTGGTAGTGTTCCTGTTCACGTGTTGCCTTTGTGTGCAGTGTGGTCCTGCCTTATGTGGTCTCTGTGCTACAACGTGTATGAGACAACCATCTGTTACCAAGGGGACTCGATTGGACAGAGCTATGCTACAACAACATCTCGATGGTCTGATGAATATCGAATATGATCCCGACTAGTGCTTGCCTACATGAGGGCAAAAGGAGCGTCTGAGGTTCCGTGACAATTGTAAGTGGTGTTTTCGACTCGCACGAATATGGTCGAGTCTGGTATCTATGAACCGCAAATGACGAGTTTAGTAAGTATGTGCAGTTTCGCTGTGCTAACTTAAACCGTTCGTTTGTTATGTGGGTTTTTCATCTGTACCCACGAGTTCCATCTTAGATACGGCATCCATTTTGTCTCTTGCCCTCAAGTAGTCAGCGAACGGACGCTGTCCGCTTCGCGACCCTGGGACTCCCAAGATATTTGCGGAAGACACATGTTCTTTGTAAGTGTCTTTATGACGAGGGGGATGCTACTGTAAGGCAGGTGGCGCCGCTCAAGGCTCATCTTGCCTCACAGGCTTATTGTCTCAGCCGCGCATCTCATTAGGCACGTCCCTTTGATGCCTGTATCTCGTACTTTCCGATACCTCCCCTTTTACACCCTTTCCGATCTCCCCACTGTCTCCGTCTTCCTTTGCACCTGTCTTCATTCCTATTTCCGATCTACTTTACTGCTGATTGGAATTTGCTAATGGTGGGAAGATGGGTTTTTACAGTTGGGAACCGCCAAATGTTTCCGCACTTATGATCCGGACCTCATGTGTTTGAAAGCGACCAAAGCGACCCCTCTGGGGGATGATGGTGGGAACCGGGTTGTAAACTTTTGTGTACCATGTTGTCTTATGGGTAAAAACTGTATAAAAGGAGCGACTCCACAGAACTAATTTGAAGCAGTCTCCCCGAACTACACTCGATGTACTTCCTGTGACTTCTGTTTTCCCTGCAGCAAATAAACCTTGAATCTTTGACGTCAGAGGAAGTCTCCCGTGTCTCTGTGACTTGTACGCCGGAGCAGGTTACCCACGAAGGTTTCAGGTGTTGTGCCCTGGCACCGCTGGGTCCAAAAGAACCCAGTCCTTCAAGCCGCCCCTGTCCAGTCACGTTCCATCCAATATAAGCTAGTGACTCATCTTTTGGAATAGTCTCATAGGGATCAATACCTCTAATCATATCCACTATTCCCTTCACTAGAGCACTATTACTCGGACTATCTTTCATAGAACACAGGGGATAGACTTCATGGGCATAAATGAACATCATCCTATACGCCCACACAGATCCGTTATAGCTAAATGGCAGGACCAAATAAGTAAATGTGTATGTAAATGTAAATGTATAGGCATTTATATAGCGCACTACTTACCCGGAGGGTCCCAAGGCGCTTCGACCGCTGCGAAACCCTTCCTGGCTTCCCTGAGAGATGGTCCCTTAATGGGTATCTCCAGGGTGAGACCAGGCATCCCCGGCGGTCTGGTGGGGCCGTTAGTGAAGATGAGGCAAGCTAATGCCCAGAGTTGCCGAGTGTGATCGCTGATCAGAGTGGGCACCGAGGCGAGAGAATTATCGAGTCCGCTGACCCTGGTCCAGAAACCTGCCGTGCCGGGAATCGAACCCTGGTCCCGGGCCGTCCTCTGCTCTCGGGTCTGCCGCCTCTAACCAGTGAGCCACACTACTTCACTAATAAGGAATACCTTTATTCGTAGTATGAGGCATAAGCCCACACACCCAGCAATTAGTGCTGTTCACTACTAACTGATGCTGATGCAGAAGTTGCACTAAGGAATTATTAATGAACTCTGATCTTCTAATAGATTTATGTTCAGGCAAAGGATGAAAAGAATGCGAAGAAGGAAAAGACATAGGTTGTGTGGTGGGTGCAAACGTCACTTGAAAAGAGAAAACAACATATCCCACCAAAAACATTGTCATGCTAAGTAACATTAAAAGACACGTTATCCAAAAACATTTGCCACCCATTAATTTTCACATTTTTCTTTTAAAGTTCATTTCTACAACAGTTCTCTCAATCTCAAAAAACTCCATCCTCTAACCGTGCTGTTCGCGGCAGGTGGTTCTCTTCACTCGGATGTACGTCTGTAAGTCCCAGGGAACGCCTTAGAACAAACCAGAACCGTCGACCTTGTGTCTACATGGCTGAACACTCCAAGGCTTTATACCGCGACCCTACAGCTGAACCCGGATGGCGGTTCGAAAAAGAAAAATAGGTTAAAACAGCTTTTTGGTGGGAGAATGCAGTTTTCAAAAACAAAAAGGAATTACTTCTTTATTAGTCCATTATTTCTCTGTCGTAGATTATAGCGGCCTTTACCAGGCAATGTCTGATCACGAAACAACAACTCAGGCTCAGTGGTGTCTAGTCTCAGAGAAGGAGGAACAGCTGCTTGCAAAATACTGTTGTCCTCACGCTCAGAACTTGTCCCAACCAAACACGCGTCACTGAATGGAACGAACTTTGGCACAGTCTCAGTCTCTGAATCGCCAACACCCTCCTGGACCCACTGGTCATACGGCAGAGGCAAAGAAACCCTCTTACAATGTACGCGGTGGATCCAGTTCTTCTTGACGTGCACTCTCACTGCGGTACGCGTCGATAGAAGGACCTGGAATGGGCCAGTCCAGCGGGGCTGATCGTTCTTTGTCCGCTGAAAGTTGCGCACCAACACCCACGAGCCAGGGTCAATGGCGTGTCCTGGATCTTCAGATGCTTGTAGAAGTGTATTGTAAACCTCTTGGTGTAAGACACGCAATTTAGCCATCAAATCATACAAATAGTCAATCAGCACAGGATGTTCAATCTCGCTAAACTTTGTCGGCCTCGGCCCTCCCTATACATTAGCCGGGTGCCCAAAAATAATTTCATAAGGGCTAAGGCCCACTCGAGAATGCAATGTAGTTCTAGTTGACAAAAGTGCCAATGGCAAAGCATCGGGCCATTGGAGACCAGAACTCGCCTGAATCTTGGCTAACTTCAGCTTCAGAGTGCCATTGTAGCATTCGACTAAACCAGCTGAATGGGGGTGATTCGCAGCATGAAATTTCTGCTTAATGCCGAAACCTTCGCACACTCTCTTCATGACTTGGCCCACAAATTCACTTCCATTATCACTCCACACCATCCTTGACAATCCATATCTAGGGAAGAATTCCTTGATTAGGGCTTTGGCTGTGGACAAGGCAGTATTATCTTTCAGGGGGTATGCTTCTACCCATCTCGAAAAGGGACAAACAACTACAAGGACATATTTTAAGTTGTTACATCTTTCCATGTGTATAAAATCCACTTGCGGCACCGTGAACGGATACGTCGGAGGCGCAAAGTGACCAGCTGGAGTTGGGGTTCCCTTGCCAGGATTATACATCAGACAAACCATGCAATTTTTGACCAGATTCTCCGCACACTTAGGAATTCCAGCATTCTGCCATACTGGAGCCAACAACTTACAAATCCCTTTCACACTGATGTGAGCCATTCCATGCGCCATCGTAACCACTGCAAGCACATACGCATCAGGTAACAACCATCGCTGATGTTCCGACAACTCAACCCAGCAACCAGTCGAATCCAATTTTCCCGTACTCTCTCTCCACACATTCAATTCTTTCGCCGTAGCTTCAGCCTGAATTGACTTCACACTCTCTATCGTATCCTCACACATTCCTCTATCCGGAACCCATCTTGCTGGACCCGCAACATACATTCGACTCGTCACATCTTTCGCCGCTTCTTTCGCTACTTCATCCGCAAACGCATTAGCACGACCAACGTCATCGGTAACCTTCTTATGTGCACTACATTTCACGATAGCAACTTGCGTCGGCAACGTAAGTGACTCAAAAAGCTCATTCACCAACTGACCATGCTGGATCTTCGTACCATGAGAAGTAAGAAATCCACGTTCTTTCCACAAGCGTCCGAAGCTATGAGCGACACCAAACGCGTACTGGCTATCGGTATACACAGTCACTCGCTTTCCTTTCGACAACACACACGCTCTCGTCAGTGCAATCAACTCTGCTGCTTGAGCTGAATTCTGCGGTATACGTGAAGCTTCAACAATTGTATGCAAAGTCGTAACCGCATAGTCTGCAGTCGTATCGCCATTCGGAAGCTTAAAGCATGAACCATCTACCCATAAGGTACCATCAGACTTCGCAAGAGGAGTATCTTTCAGATCAATTCTACCCTTTGTTTCTTCCTCTATCCTAAGAAAGCAATCATGCTGTTCCTGAACATCCGTCTCTACAGAAATCGGCAACAACGTAGCTGGATTCAACGTGTTGCATCGCTTTATATGCACATGACTCGCCAAAAGCGCCAACTCGTAACCTGACAATCGAGCACTAGTCAAGTGCTGTGTTATAGTCCTGTTTAACAAAGTATCCACTGCATGTGGAACCATCACAATCAACATATTATCCATTACCAAACCAGCAGACTGTTGAATAGAAACAGCTGCTGCCGTTGTAAACTCGGCAACGCTCTAGCTACCGGATCCAAAGTCAATGAGAAATACGCAGATGGACGCTGCTTATCGCCAAACTGCTGTGTCAGGACTGACAATGCACATCCCTCTCTCTCATGGACATAGAGTGTAAAAAGCTTACGGTAGTCGGGGGTACCCAACACCGGAGCCGAACACAATGCATTATGTAATTCAGAAAAACTTTTCTGGCATTCGTCAGACCAAGGAAGAGGATTCTGAGTATCCTTAAGAGTAAGTGCTAACAAAGGTTTCGCAAGTAGAGAAAAGTTCGGAATCCATTGCCTACAGTACGAGGTAATACCCAAGAAAGCACGCACTTCTCTCTGTGTGGTTGGCACATTCATTTTCGCAAACGCTTGAATTCGTTCTGGGGTCAACCTTCTTCCCTCCTTTGACAAGAGATGACCTAAGTAGGTCACTTCTTGGCAACAATACTGCAACTTCGAAAGAGACACTTTATGATGGAGGTCAGACAAATGCTGCAACAAAGAAAGAGTAGCTTCTTTACAAGTCTCCTCATCATCAGCAGCAACTAACAAATCATCTACATACTGAATAAGAGCAGCACCATCAGGTAAGACAATCGCATCAAGCTGTGTTTTCAAAGCTTGACTATAGATGGACGGACTTTCACAATAACCTTGAGGAGCGCGCTTAAACCGAAAACTTCGGCCTCCTAAAGAGAAGCCAAAAATATCTCTACTCTCCTCGGCAATCGGGATACTGAAGAAAGCATTCTTCTGATCTATCACCGAAAACCAGATAGCTGAGGCAGGATTCATAGTCAGCAAAGCAGTAATATCTGGAACAACCGGAAGCTGTGGCACAACAATTTTGTTTACTTCTCGAAGATCTATCACAAACCTATACACAGCCAGTTGAGAAGAATCCGTACGCTTCAGAACAGGCAAAACCGGACTATTGCACACATTACCTCTCGTCTCTTCTATCACACCTTTCTCAATCAGATCATAGATGATCGCTAAAAGTGCTCTTTCACCGTCACTAGAAATCCTGTATTGGGGAATACGTGGCAATCTAGCATTTGCTTTCAGCGTCACAACGTATGGTGGAATCTCCAAAAGACCCACGTCATTAGGACCATTAGCCCAAAGAGTACCAGGGAGAGAACACAACTCCAATGGAAGCCGATCTTTAGACAAATACATCGGAGAGACCACTCTCTTACCCAATGTAAGCTGTACTCCCGACGGAGAACAATGCAATGTCGCATACAATCTCTTCAACAAATCCAATCCCAACAAATTCTCGCCACAACCTGTCGTCAGAATGAGGGGTGCTTCTAGTTCTCAAGGTCCAACAGAAAGAGACAAAGGACTAGAAACTGGATTACGAACCGGGGAGCCAGAAAAACCTACCGAAACATTCGTCAAGCCAGACAAAGGTGCGCCAGGGAGTTTAGAGTGCATGATAGAACTCTTCGCCGCACCAGTATCCAACAGAAAAGGCTCTGACACACCTGATGTAATCACTTCAACATAAGGTCCACTCTGATCTACTGGAACTGACACTACTCCCTCTCTTTGTCTATGGCTGTCCTAGCAATCATTACCGTCAGCATTCTCACTCTCAACATAGTAATCATCAGCATAATATTGAGTCGACTGACCAGAGGCAACATTCTGTTGATCAAAACAATTCATTGTATTCTGTGGAGGAAAGGATCGTGCATTCTGGGGGAACACACCACGTCCTCTACCTCTACAAACCCACTTCTCAGTTGTCCAGCCCACCATCAATTACACGGGAAAGCCCAACTTTCTTTCTCGAACAGGCCAGACAAACCCATAATAAAAGACCACAACCCATACCATAAATAGGCCATAAAAGAAAGAACAGAAACAGATGAGAAGTAGGATAAGGGGTGTGTGTGTGTGCAATAAACTCAACAATGTCCTGTTCTTTGATCCTTAATCTCGATCAGCTACCGGGCAAGGAACTGGCTTAACAAGGTCAGCTTCAGACAACGAGGTCAGTTCGCTCAGGTCATTCAGAAGTCAGCTAAAGTGTACGTGTACTAAAGACTCATTCGGCCGTAGTCATCGGCCTATGTGAGGGCAACCACAAAATGGCTGCCATGCATAAAATGGAACTCAGGGTTTCAGAACGAAATCCCTAAATATGTAGTGAATCCATCGGTCTAACATGGCGAAATCACTCGTACTTTCCGCACTCACTAGTTACTATCAAATTCGTAACGAAACCATGACCTTTATGAAACGCGTTCAGAATTCACGGAACCTCAGGATGTCTGACGCTTGTGGATGTCTGACACTTGTGGATGCCTGACGCTTTTGGATGCCTGATGCCTGATGCTGGTGGATATCTGATGTTTGTGGATGTCTAATGTTTGTGGATGTCTGATGCTTGTGGATGTCTGATGCCTGTGGATGTCTGATGCTTTTGGATGTCTGTTGCTAGTTGATGCCTAATGCTTGTGGATGTCTGACACTTGTGGATGTCTGACGCTTGTGGATGTCTGATGTTTGTGAATGCTTGAAGCTTTTGCATGCCTGACGCTTGTGCATACCTGACGCTTGAGGATGCCTGACGCTTGTGGATGCCTGACGCTTGTGGATGTCTGATGTTTGTGGATGTCTGATGCTTGTGGATGTCTGATGCTTGTGGATGTCTGATGCTTGTGGATGTCTGTTGCTTGTGGATGTTTGATGCTTGTGGATGCTTGATGCTTTTGGATGCCTGACGCTTGTGGGTGTCTGATGCTTTTGGATGTCTGTTGCTTGTGGATGTCTGATGCTTGTGGATGTCTGATGCTTATGGATGCCTGATGCTTGTGGACGCATAATGCTTGTGGATGTCTGATGCTCCTGGTTGTCTGATGCTCCTGGGTGTCTGATGTCTGATGCTTGTGGATGCCTGATGCTTGTGGATGTCTGTTGCTTGTGGATGTGTGACACTTGTGGATATCTGACGCTTGTGGATGTCTGACTTTTGTGAATGCTTGATGCCTTTGGATGTCTAATGCTTGTGGATGCCTGATGTTTGTGGATGTCTGATGCCTGATGTTTGTGGATGTCTGACGCTTGTGGATGTCTGACGCTTGTGGATGCCTGACGCTTGTGGATTCCTGATGCTTGTGGATGTCTGATGCCTGACGCTTGTGGATGTCTGACGCTTGTGGATGTCTGATGCTGGTGGATGTCTAATGCTTGCGGATGTCTGATGCTTGTGGATGTCTGTTGCTTGTGGATGTCTGTTGCTTGTTGATGCCTGATGCTTGTGGGGGCTTGTGGATGTCTGACGCTTGTGGATGTCTGACGCTTGTGGATGTCTGATGATGGTGGATGTCTGATGCTTGTGAATGTCTGATGCTTGTCGATGTCTGTTACTTGTGGATGTCTGTTGCTTGTTGATGCCTGATGCTTGTGGATGCTTGTGGATGTCTGATGCTTGTGGATGTCTGACGCTTTTGGATGTCTGATGCCTGATGCTTGTGGATGTCTGATAATTGTGGATGTCTGATGCTGGTGGATGTCTGATGCTTGTGGATGTCTGATGCTTGTGTATGTCTGTTGCTTGTGGATGTCTGTTGCTTGTTGATGTCTGATGCTTGTGGATGTCTGATGCTTGTGTATGTCTGTTGCTTGTGGATGTCTGTTGCTTGTTGATGTCTGATGCTTGTGGATGTCTGACGCTTGTGGATGTCTGACGCTTGCGGATGTCTGATGTTTGTGAATGCTTGAAGCTTGTGCATGCCTTACGCTTGTGCATGCCTTACGCTAGTGCGTACCTGATGCTTGTGAATGCCTGACGCTTGAGGATGATTGACGCTTGTGGATGCCTGATGCCTTTGGATGTCTGATGCCTTTGGATGTGTGATGCGTATGGATGGCTGACGCTTGTGGATGTTTGATGCCTGATGTTTGTGGATGTCTGACGCTTGTGGATGTCTGAAGTTCGTGGGTGTCTGATGCTTTTGGATGTCTGTTGCTTGTGGATGTCTGACGCTTGTGGATGTTTGTTGCTTGTGGATGTCTGATGCTTGTGGATGCCTGATGCTTGTGGACGCCTGATGCTTGTGGATGTCTGATGCTCCTGGTGGTCTGATGCTTGTGGATGCCTGATGCTTGTGTATTTCTGATGCTTGTGGATGCCTGATGCTTGTGTATGTCTGATGCTTGTGGACGTCTGATGCTTCTGGATGTTTGTGGATGTCTGATGCTTCTGGATGTCTGATGCTTCTGGATGTCTGATGCCTGATGCTTGTGGATATCTGTTGCTTGTGGATGTGTGACACTTGTGGATATCTGACGCTTGTGGATGTCTGACTTTTGTGAATGCTTGATGCCTTTGGATGTCTAATACTTGTGGATGCCTGATGTTTGTGGATGTCTGATGCCTGATGTTTGAGAAAGTCTGACGCTTGTGGATGTCTGACGCTTGTGGATGCCTGACGCTTGTGGATGCCTGATGCTTGTGGATGTCTGATGCCTGACGCTTGTGGATGTCTCACGCTTGTGGATGTCTGATGCTGGTGGATGTCTGATGCTTGTGGATGTCTGATGCTTGTGGATGTCTGTTGCTTGTGGATGTCAGTTGCTTGTTGATGCCTGATGCTTGTGGAGGCTTGTGGATGTCTGACGCTTGTGGATGTCTGACGCTTGTGGATGTCTGATGCTTGTGGATGTCTGATGCTTGTGAATGTCTGATGCTTGTGGATGTCTGTTACTTGTGGATGTCTGTTGCTTGTTGATGCCTGATGCTTTTGGATGCTTGTGGATGTCTGACGCTTGTGGATGTCTGACGCTTGTGGATGTCTGATGTTTGTGAATGCTTGAAGCTTGTGCATGCCTTACGCTTGTGCATGCCTTACGCTAGTGCATACCTGACGCTTGTGAATGCCTGACGCTTGTGGATGCCTGACGCTTGTGGATGCCTGATGCCTTTGGATGTCTGATGCCTTTGGATGTCTGATGCGTGTGGATGGCTGACGCTTGTGGATGTCTGATGCCTGATGTTTGTGGATGTCTGACGCTTGTGGATGTCTGAAGTTCGTGGGTGTCTGATGCTTAGGGATGTCTGTTGCTTGTGGATGTTTGATACTTGTGGATGCTTGATGCTTTTGGATGTCTGTTGCTTGTGGATGTCTGACGCTTGTGGATGTCTGATGCTTGTGGATGTCTGATGCTTGTGGATATCTGATGCTTGTGGATGCCTGATGCTTGTGGACGCCTGATGCTTGTGGATGTCTGATGCTCCTGGTGGTCTGATGCTTGTGGAAGCCTGATGCTTGTGTATTTCTGATGCTTGTGGATGCCTGATGCTTGTGTATTTCTGATGCTTGTGGACGTCTGATGCTTCTGGATGTTTGTGGATGTCTGATGCTTCTGGATGTCTGATGCTTCTGGATGTCTGATGCCTGATGCTTGTGGATATCTGTTGCTTGTGGATGTGTGACACTTGTGGATATCTGACGCTTGTGGATGTCTGACTTTTGTGAATGCTTGATGCCTTTGGATGTCTAATACTTGTGGATGCCTGATGTTTGTGGATGTCTGATGCCTGATGTTTGTGGATGTCTGACGCTTGTGGATGTCTGACGCTTGTGGATGCCTGACGCTTGTGGATGCCTGATGCTTGTGGATGTCTGATGCCTGACGCTTGTGGATATCTGACGCTTGTGGATGTCTGATGCTGGTGGATGTCTGATGCTTGTGGATGTCTGATGCTTGTGGATGTCTGTTGCTTGTGGATGTCTGTTGCTTGTTGATGCCTGATGCTTGTGGATGTCTGACGCTTGTGGATGTCTGACGCTTGTGGATGTCTGATGCTTGTGGATGTCTGATGCTTGTGAATGTCTGATGCTTGTGGATGTCTGTTACTTGTGGATGTCTGTTGCTTGTTGATGCCTGATGCTTGTGGATGCTTGTGGATGTCTGACGCTTGTGGATGTCTGATGTTTGTGAATGCTTGAAGCTTGTGCATGCCTTACGCTTGTGCATGCCTTACGCTAGTGCATACCTTACGCTTGTGGATGCCTGACGCTTGTGGATGCCTGACGCTTGTGGATGCCTGATGCCTTTGGATGTCTGATGCCTTTGGATGTCTGAAGCGTGTGGATGGCTGACGCTTATGGATGTCTGATGCCTGATGTTTGTGGATGTCTGACGCTTGTGGATGTCTGAAGTTCGTGGGTGTCTGATGCTTGTGGATGTCTGTTGCTTGTGGATGTTTGATGCTTGTGGATGCTTGATGCTTTTAGATGTCTGTTGCTTGTGGATGTCTGACGCTTGTGGATGTCTGTTGCTTGTGGATATCTAATGCTTGTGGATGACTGATGCTTGTGGACGCCTGATGCTTGTGGATGTCTGATGCTCCTGGTGGTCTGATGCTTGTGTATTTTTGATGCTTGTGGATGCCTGATGCTTGTGTATGTCTGATGCTTGTGGACGTCTGATGCTTCTGGATGTTTGTGGATGTCTGATGCTTCTGGATGTCTGATGCTTCTGGATGTCTGATGCCTGATGCTTGTGGATATCTGATGCTTGTGTATATCTGATGCTTGTGGATGTCTGATGCTTCTGGATGTTTGTGGATGTCTGATGCTTCTGGATGTCTGATGCCTGATGCTTGTGGATGTTTGTTGCTTGTGGATGTCTGTTGCTTGTGGATGTCTGTTGCTTGTTGATGCCTGATGCTTGTGGGTGCTTGTGGATGTCTGACGCTTGTGGATGTCTGATATTTGTGAATGATTGAAGCTTGTGCATGCCTGACACTTGTGCATGCCTTACGCTTGTTTATACCTGACGCTTGTGGATGCCTGACGCTTGTGGATGCCTGACACTTGTGGATGCCTGATGCCTTTGGATGTCTGATGCTTGTGGATGGCTGATGCTTGTGGATGTCTGGTGCCTGATGTTTGTGGATGTCTGATGCTTGTGGTTGCCTGATGCTTGTGGATGGCTGACGCTTGTGGATGGCTGACGCTTGTGGATGGCTGACGCCTGTGGATGGCTGACGCTTGTGGATGCTTGTAGCTTGTGAATGCCTGATGCTTGTGCATCCCAGACCCTTTTTGGATGCCTGACGCTTGTGGATGTCTGATGGGTGATGCTTGTGGATGCCTAGTCCTTGGATACTACTATGCTGTGTTCCAGTAGCCCATGTTTAGTGAACTCTGTCATTGGTGGCTATTTACAACATTTATGCAAGGTGGGCGGCAGGGGGACAAACATCAGAGGTAATCTCTGCTCTTGACCATCAGCTTGAGGCCCTCCCAACACAGTTGTCTATTATAGTAGGTGGAGATTTCAATACTACTTTTGAACCTTTTGGACAAGAGGATCAATTTCTTGCTGTTGAGGAGGACAGTAAATGGAGCGTCCCCCAGCTTGAATTACCAGCCGTAAGAAGATGGTCAGCTGTAGCCATACAGTTCAAGGCCTTATGCTTAGTGAGAGGGCTTAGAGCAGCAAATGGGCGCACCCTGTCTGACCGCCTGGGAGAAAATACATTTGATAATGGCAGGTATTCCAGCCGCATAGATTACTTACTGGTGGATATAAGAGGATGGCACTGTCTGATAGATATGACTGTTAAAAATAGGATGGAAAGTGACCATAATCTACTTTGTATGAAATTTCTAGCACAAAAGGGGACTAGAAAACCGGGGTGTGGGAAGGTCACCCTAGATATCGTTGCCTCTAATAACATGCGTCACATTAAATGGGGTAGATTCATTGAGAACCCTGAGAAGTTGGAGGTCCTTAAAAATATGGTCGTTGAAGAAGTGGCTAATTTAAACACTCACATTAGTAAGCAAGACTTTTCCCAAATAATGCTTGAGGCACATACCCACTTTTTCACAAAACTCCAATTGATCTTCAGGAAGATTATAAAACCAGATAAGGGAAACAAAAGACAACCCAAGGTGGGGTGGTATAACAATGCTTGTAAATTAGCCCGTCAAAACCTGAGCACAGAAATAAGATGTAGGAATCCCTTAGATGTGAGAAAGGCAAGACAGACATATAGGCAAGCTCAGAAAGTAGCAAAAAAACAGTGGGATGAGGATCAGTGGCGTGATCTGAAATCAGCCTGTGAAGCAAAGGACTCAAAACAATTTTGGGCCATTGTTAAGTGGGATAGAGGAGGTGAAGCTGAACCCCCCCAAAACAATGTTGCCAAACAACAATGGGTAGATTTTTTCAGACCCCAATACGCTCGTAGCCCAGCTGAAGAAGAGTGTCCTCTACCCTCAACTATTTTTTATCAAAGTCAGCTTTTCACAACTAAAGATGTCACTTTAGTGTTAGACTGTGTGACTGGGGGAAGAGCTCCAGGCATGGATGGCATCCCAGCTGCCGTGTTTTTAAGTGATAGATCGTCTTGGTGCCAGTACTTTGAGTGCTTAGCTAACTCTCTGGCTAGGGGTGCGCCAATCCCATCTTCATGGAAAGGCGCTGAAATAATTCCGGTTTTTAAAAAAGGGGTGACAAATCTCTACCCAGTAATTATAGACCTATCAGTCTTATAGACTCAGCCCAAAAACTTATAGGTCATTTAGTGCAAAATAAATTGCAAATATGGATAGAAGAACACAATATTTTGTCCCCATATCAAGCTGGCTTTTGACCATGTATTAGTTCAATTGACCAGGTCTTTTTCTTCATAGCACTTTACTGGAGGAATGTGGCCTTAACCAATGGGACACTTTACGCGGTCTTTGTAGACCTGAAATCGGCTTTCGATTTAGTCCCCTGTTCCAAACTTTGAAGGGTTCTCGCTGAAGCAGGGATGTCCCCGGAACTATTGACTCTACTTGTCCGCCTGTATGAGAACAACTACACCAGAATCAGATGGGGGGCACAGGGTGAGGTGACCAACTCATTCCCTGTCGAGCGTGGTGTTCGGCAGGGGTGTGTTCTGGCACCCACGCTGTTTTCATTATACATCAACGGCATAGTGGATCATCTTAGCAGTTCCCCCACTGATGCTCTCGTTTTAGCTGGGGCCTGTGTGCCTGTTCTCATGTTCGCGGACGACACGTTGATTGTTTCCCAGACCCCGAGTGGGCTCCAGAAGGCTGTGAATGCGTTTGGAGAATTTTGTCAACTGCGTGGACTTGAGATAAACACCTCAAAAACCAAGTTCATGTCCCTGAATCAGTGGAAAACATTCAAAGGTACAATTAATTTTAATGGAACCCCACTAGAGCAGGTAAAGGCATTTACGTATTTAGGAATATCTCTCCAGAGTAACATGAGCTGGAAAAGTCATATTGACATGGCTGTTCTAAAATTCCATCAGCTTGCGGGTGCCTTAGCCATCAAGCATAAAGCTTCTTTTACCAAGCCAATTACACCTGCCTTAGAGATCTACAATATGAAGGTTATAAGCGTCTCTTTGTATGGTTCAGAACTATGGGGATTTAATTATTTGAACCAACTAACAAAGGCGGAGAATACATTTCTACGCTGTTTAGTCGGGGTCCCCCAAAGTACTCCCACTGTTCCGCTTTTATATGATCTTGGCAGGAAAAAAATTGAGGATATAGCATGGTTACGGCCTCTATTATATTGGAGACGTATCTGGACAACCCCAGAACTAGCTCACTATGCCCTTGCATTAAAGGATATTGTCAGGGCAGATCGTTTTCATTCTATACCATGGCTTAAAGAGATAAGGGGTTTATTATCAAAGCTGGAACTTGACCACCTCTGGGAAGACTTAGACGTCTAAGGTTCCCATAAAAAATATATCTGAAAAAAAAAGTATTGGCAAATGATTTGGATGTCCGCCCATAGTACCTGTGTAAACACTAATTTAACCGGACGTTTCCTTGAATGTAAACCTCGTCCACTCTGTGAGGCTTATTGGGATAATATAGAGGGTCCGTTTGACCGAAAACTGTATTTCCAGTTTAGAACTAGGACACTTCCTGTAAAAGCTTTTAGCTATAAATGGTCAGCAACCCGGGATGATAAATGTCACAACTGTAAAGATCTGACTGAGAATATAGCCGATATGATGTTTGTATGTCCCCTTTATACAAGCCCTCGTCGTAAGTGGCTAAAACCAACGTGTATTAACTTGGGCACCCGGAGGTATATTGAGGCTCTAAGGATATTAGAGTCAGATTGTTCACCCTGTATAGCGATTGCTGTTGCTAAATTTTTAAGGTGGGCTTGGATTATACGCACTTGCACTTTACAGTCCCTAGAAGCTAGCTAAAGCACTCTAAGACATCCAAAAACGCAAGAACGATCTTCATTTTATGCATAATTTTAGTTGTTTAAAATACTCTTTTAAAATGTTTAATTCTGTAAATGACAGCAATTAAGATTTAATATACTTTTTAACATTGAATTTTGCTATGTAATATTTATAGTGTTTGTGATGGGATGTATACCCTGCTTTTATGACATGCTGTCGAATAAAGCTTTGAAAATTGAATTGAACTCTGTCATTATGCCACCTTTTACACTTCCTTTGCAAAATCTTTGAAAGCTCAAAATTCATTAAGTTGTAAAGGTTTCCTGCAAACAAATTAAATTGCAAAAGCTAAGAAGTGAGACATCTACCACCTTTGCCTCTGCTTCCCAGCAATGTTCCACAAGAGCAATTTCTACCACAGTAGTTTTAGGTCTGTAAACCGCAGTACAAGTACAAGTGCTGATCCTAGAACCTTACTCTTAGGGTAGTCTTTTCACTGTTCAGTTTGTCAATAAAATACAGTGCAGATAATGTTTCTGCCAAATATGGCGCAAATGGTTTTACGGTCATCTTAGGCTACTGCCGAGCACAGGCTAGGGGGGACAGGAGAGTAAAATGAATTGCCCAAACGTGGGACGTCAGTTAATTTAATGATCCAGAAAAATACAATGTACTTGTTAAAGCTGCAGAATATCTTAAGCGTTCAGCAAAAAATGCCTCATCCCAGGCCCAATCAGAAAGGCAGACACTGCTAGCAGGGACTGGCAAAGACAATAGGTCTGCCTGTTTTAATTTATGCATATGTTTTAGTTATGTGATACGTCTAGATACAACAGACAGCTCAAAGGAGCATTCAAATACAGCGCAAGTGGCACGTTTGATGCACAAGATTTTAGTTAACAGGTTTAAAGCTATGCACCAAATTACATAGCAAAAGCAAAGGAAATGATGGACGGAGCGTTGACAATACAAGCACTCACCCCCAGTCAACTGATCTGGCTTTAATCCATCACCGTTCTTTAGCCCACTCTGCCACCCCAGTTCAGACATGGCCATATGCAAATCAGTCTGACCCTGTGCCTCATGGGAACAGTCCAGCCCGAACTGCCAAGCCATGCCTTCCCTGGACCGGAAACAAGCTACCGATGACCGGTTTCTGGCATTTCAGCCTTCTTCAGCCCGGCTTGCTTGAATCCAGCGGCAAAGTGAGCAAGGGACTCACGTCTGAGCATACCCTGCCAACTTATGGCAAATAAAGAAAAACCAAAGGAAATGATGGACGGAGCGTTGACAATACAAGCACTCACCCCCAGTGAACTGATCTGGGTTTAATCCATCACAGTTCTTTAGCCCACTCTGCCACCCCAGTTTAGACATGGCCATATGCAAATCAGTCTGACCCTGTGCCTCATGGGAACAGTCCAGCCCGAACTGCCAAGCCATGCCTTCCCTGGACCGGAAACAAGCTGCCGAGGACCGGTTTCTGGCATTTCAGCTTCTTCAGCCCGGCTTGCTTGAGTCCAGTGGCAAAGTGAGCAAGGGACTCACGTCTGAACATGCCCTGCCAACATATGGCGAACAACGAAAAACCAAAGGAAATGATGGACGGAGCGTTGACAATATAAGCATTCACCCCCAGTCAACTGATCTGGGTTTAATCCATCACCATTCTTTAGCCCACTCTGCCACCCCAGTTCCGACATGGCCATATACAGATCAGCCTGACCCTTTGCCTCATGGGAACAGTCCAGCCCGAACTGCCAAGCCATGCCTTCCCTGGACCGGAAACAAGCTACCGAGGACCGGTTTCTGGCATTTCAGCCTTCTTCAGCCCGGCTTGCTTGAATCCAGTGGCAAAGTGAGCAAGGGACTCGCGTCTGAGCATACCCTGCCAACTTATTGCGAACAAAGAAAAACCAAAGGAAATGATGGACGGAGCGTTGACAATACAAGCACTCACCCCCAGTGAACTGATCTGGGTTTAATCCATCACCGTTCTTTAGCCCACTCTGCCACCCCAGTTCAGACTTGGCAATATGCAAATCAGTCTGACCCTGTGCCTCATGGGAACAGTCCAGCCCGAACTGCCAAGCCATGCCTTCCCTGGACCGGAAACAAGCTACCGATGACCGGTTTCTGGCATTTCAGCCTTCTTCAGCCCGGCTTGCTTGAATCCAGCGGCAAAGTGAGCAAGGGACTCACGTCTGAGCATACCCTGCCAACTTATGGCAAATAAAGAAAAACCAAAGGAAATGATGGACGGAGCGTTGACAATACAAGCACTCACCCCCAGTGAACTGATCTGGGTTTAATCCATCACAGTTCTTTAGCCCACTCTGCCACCCCAGTTTAGACATTTCCATATGCAAATCAGTCTGACCCTGTGCCTCATGGGAACAGTCCAGCCCGAACTGCCAAGCCATGCCTTCCCTGGACTGGAAACAAGCTGCCGAGGACCGGTTTCTGGCATTTCAGCTTCTTCAGCCCGGCTTGCTTGAATCCAGTGGCAAAGTGAGCAAGGGACTCACGTCTGAACATGCCCTGCCAACATATGGCGAACAAAGAAAAACCAAAGGAAATGATGGACGGAGCGTTGACAATATAAGCACTCACCCCCAGTCAACTGATCTGGGTTTAATCCATCACCATTCTTTAGCCCACTCTGCCACCCCAGTTCAGACATGGCCATATACAGATCAGCCTGACCCTGTGCCTCATGGGAACAGTCCAGCCCGAACTGCCAAGCCATGCCTTCCCTGGACCGGAAACAAGCTACCGAGGACCGGTTTCTGGCATTTCAGCCTTCTTCAGCCCAGCTTGCTTGAATCCAGTGGCAAAGTGAGCAAGGGACTCATGTCTGCAGCCTATTGATCCACCTGTGCTGGAAGTCCCAGCCCATTGAGCCTAATTGATGGGCCCACTTGCGTGAAATTTCTGCCCCCTTTGGTCCATTTCAGATCTGACCCCACTCCACCCTTTCTTCCCTTGACCTCCCCAAACACACCCCCTTTTTCATATGGGGTTTTTGTAATTGACTTGATGAAGAAACACAGCACGAAGATAGAATAGGGTTAGTAGGGATGGACAAGGATCAAGAATAGGGTGCGGTTCCCTGTCTAAGGTACCTATGACAGATTAGACAGGGAAAAGGACAAAAAGGACCGTGGTCCGAGAGCAAGAACTACCTCGCCCTGCAACGTGGAATCTAGATCAGAGCTAGACGCCTATCTCTACCGCCGGTGCTCAACAGCACCAACAAAAGAAGAAAACAATGGGAGCCTACCAGTGATGGCTCGCTGTAAAAGACACTGGAAAGAAGAGAACAATGGGAGCCTACCAGTGATGGCTCGCTGTAAAAGACACTGGAAAGAAGAGAAAAATGGGAGCCTACCAGTGATGGCTCGCTGTAAAAGCCACTGGAAAGAAGAGAACAATGGGAGCCTACCAGTGATCGCTCGCTGTAAAAGACACTGGAAAGAAGAGAACAATGGGAGCCTACCAGTGATGGCTAGCTGTCAAAGACACTGGAAAGAAGAGAACAATGGGAGCCTACCAGTGATGGCTCGCTGTAAAAGACACTGGAAAGAAGAGAACAATGGGAGCCTACCAGTGATGGCTCGCTGTCAAAGACACTGGAAAGAAGAGAACAATGGGAGCCTACCAGTGATGGCTCACTGTAAAAGACACTGGAAAGAAGAGAACAATGGGAGCCTACCAGCGGTGGCTCGCTGTCAAAGACACTGGAAAGAAGAGAACAATGGGAGCCTACCACCGATGGCTCGCTGTAAAAGACACTGGAAAGAAGAGAACAATAGGAGCCTACCCGTGATGGCTCGCTGTAAAAGACACTTGAAAGAATAGAACAATGGGAGCCTACCAGTGATGGCTCGCTGTAAAAGACACTGGAAAGAAGAGAACAATGGGAGCCTACCAGTGATGGCTCGCTGTAAAAGACACTGGAAAGAAGAGAACAATGGGAGCCTACCAGTGATGGCTCGCTGTAAAAGTCACAGGAAAGAAGAGTACAATGGGAGCCTACCAGTGATGGCTCGCTATCAAAGATACTGGAAAGAAGAGAACAATGGGAGCCTACCAGTGATGGCTCACTGTAAAAGACACTGGAAAGAAGAGAACAATGGGAGCCTACCAGTGGTGGCTCGCTGTAAAAGACACTGGAAAGAAGAGAACAATGGGAGCCTACCAGTGATGGCTCACTGTAAAAGACACTGGAAAGAAGAGAACAATGGGAGCCTACCAGTGATGGCTCGCTGTAAAAGACACTGGAAAGAAGAGAATGATGGGAGCCTACCAGTGATGGCTCGCTGTAAAAGACACTGGAAAGAAGAGAACAATGGGAGCCTACCAGTGATGGCTCGCTGTCAAAGACACTTTAAAGAAGAGAACAATGGGAGCCTACCAGTGATGGCTCGCTGTAAAAGACACTGGAAAGAAGAGAACAATGGGAGCCTACCAGTGATGGCTCGCTGTAAAAGACACTGGAAAGAAGAGAACAATGGGAGCCTACCAGTGATGGCTCGCTGTAAAAGACACTGGAAAGAAGAGAACAATGGGAGCCTACCAGTGATGGCTCGCTGTAAAAGACACTGGAAAGAAGAGAACAATGGGAGCCTACCAGTGATGGCTCGCTGTAAAAGACACTGGAAAGAAGAGCCCTTGAACATTATCACTCCCTGTCCATCACTTATATTAGGTTGAATTTCTCTCCCAATCACCTCGTATAGATTATGCCCCAATTGGACAAGAAAAAGATTTTCTTTTGAAAACTTACATTGGTAGCTTTCACTGTGTATGAATAAGTAACAAAGAAATATGGAAGAAAGAGTAAACTGTGTATAATGATAATTGTAGAACACCAGTTGTCCTCATGAACATGCTTATTAGTTTAGATCCTCATGGAGTCTACACCTCAAATAATGCACTTAATGGTCCTTATCCTATCAGAACAAATTCTATGATAACATTTTTGTATTAGAACGAAATTACTGCATCTTCTAAGACTTATGCTCATCTCCAGGTCTAAACTTATGGTACGACAAATGTCATTTTGTATGCACTGTCTCCCCGTTTGTTACATTGACTACATAGGTTATTGACGATACTGTTTGTACTGATAGCAGAATTGTTTTCATCTGCCCATAAACAAATAGGCCACCAAAGACCGCAATGGACAGCCCAACTTCATACTTAGCTTTTGTGTATAATAATGTCAACCTGTACATCATCACAACAGATATGAACAGAAATGAACTAACTTAGTATAAAAACTGGGGACTGTGGAAATCGATAAACCTTAAGTATACATAAGCGGCGTTCATTTATGTTCGCCACAGTCACTGTTGAGAGCAGAGTGAAGATCGTAAAATATTGTCTGCATCATCTTGCGTAACAAGGGCCTCTATGTGCGCGTAAGCAACAACCATTTTAGATATCACAGCCATTTTACTTTCCTGCTAGTCACCCTTGATTCACCCTGACCTCGCAATCATCCCCAGCACCCTGACTAAGCCTGAACACACGTACTAGGGTCGTAAAAACCTTGTCAGCCTGACAATGCCCCGGAGTCACTTCCCGCGCCAAACCCATTTGTCCTTTCATCCTCCATGCACAGGCAAGCCCCCTTTTATAACCTCCTTCCCTGCACCTGACCACTCAGTCCAGTCCCAGGCACTAACCGAGCCCGGTGGACATTGTTTATTGCCTACACACGGCAGGGCTTGTTTCACCAACAAAGGGGCCTGACTTAATCAATAACCCAAAATCCTTAGATCTGACCGATCCCACGTGTTTTAAGATACTGTCGGAATGTCCAGCTGCGAGATAGCGATCATCTGTTACATCTAAGTGGGGGGACATTTGTTGCTGGATTTGTGTGGGAACTAGCTTCAGGCGGGGACTCCAAGGATGTTTGACCATGCAATAAACTGACGAAAGAAATGTATAAAAGGCCATGCCACAGAGATGCAGTTAGAGCACCTCCTGACGATAGCCCCGGTGTCTGATGTGATGGGGTCTCCTCCTGGAGTAATAAACCTGTTCTTCGCTTTTCCACTTGCCAGTGCCTGCCTCGCTATTTTGATAGCTAATATTAAGGTAAATTAGAGGTGGTTTGCACCAAGCGGCATCAAAAGTCTTGGGAGTCACAGCTGCTTTTTACACAACCACTCACACACAGAGTCACACATCCATACAAACACTCTGCCACTCAGCCCCCCTCCAGGGCCGATTTTGGCCCTAGGGGACCCCATCCTCCAGGGCCCAGCCTTAACTGAATGGGGATGGAGGCCACGTGGCCCCCTGCCCAGGTCAATTTTGGCATTCCCATCCAACCGAGCCCAGGCATAAATATATACATTTTTAATGGGGGCGGGGGTCTTCACGGCCCCCCTCCCTGGGCCAATTTAGGCCCCGGGGACCCGATTCCCCAGCCATAAACAAATGGGGAAGGTGGGCTGCAGGACCCTTTCCCCGGATCAATTATTGGCACGATCTCCCCATCTCCCTGGGCCTGGCCATTTCACCTGGGTGCCCTGGGCACACAGTGTGCCTAATGGGGATCGCGAGGGGTACCTCAAGGCCCCCGCGTTCCAGGCTGGCTCGTGGATTCCTGCTGTATGAACAAGCACTGGAGCCCCCACTTTTTTTTCCATATTTGCTATAAATTCTCAACACATTTAAAAAAAAAGCTTTTTTACCCTGCAGGGTCCCTCTGGGACCCCAAGACCATGGCTTGGAGGTCAGGGTATCCCTACCCAGCCCCCTTTTCTTTTTCTTTTGTTTACTTTTTTGGGGGGACACTCGGCAGAAGCAGAGTCCCAAGATGGCTGTTAACACTTCCTGGTTGAAGTGTTGGCAGCCCCAATCAGTTATGCCGTTCTCTGCACAATCTCGTTATTATTCGTGAATTAGCCAGCAATCAGAGATATCTAAATTTGGTTTCCTTAAATTTCTCAACACCAACTGAATGGATTTACAACAAATAATAGCAGTTCGAGCTGCGGCCCTGTCTAAAGAGTTCAGGGGAATTAGCATGGAAAAGGCACCTTTGTTGACCCCCTTATTCCTCAGCCCCTACTTGACCGATCTCCCTGAAACTTTCCATGCACAACAAGACTCACCGTGACCCTTCGTTGGAAAGTATTGTGACGAGTCGTCAAACAGCGCCAAAGATACAGGCAACTTTAGTGAATCACATGTACTCAGTAGTCCAGTGCAGACGCGTTTCGGGCCTCAAGCTCTTTGTCAGAGGCATCCTGCATGAAAACTGCAACATTACCACAGGATATATCCCCTCTTTTATGTCAATCATATCCGATGTACATATATAGTCACTCAATGATCGATATGTAAAAATGCGGGCTTGTTAGTGTGGCCAGTGGCGATAAGGAGGGGTGAAGATGGTCCTAGTGGGACGTCCCCTAGACTTCTAGATCGAAGTAAATTGATCTAGAGTTCCTCATGTACCGGCATGGATCCAAATTCATGCTTAAAATGAGACCAGCCTCCTCGTTACATATTTCTCAAGCTGGAATCATCAAGATGTGTTGAAAATCAAAAGTGGTACTCTTATCCAAAATGTATTGATACATTTTTATTTTACTTTTGTAGAAAAAGAATACAAAAAGACATTCGCACTTTTGACTGTAAATCTGCCTTCCAGCTGTATGTTTAGCTCAATAAATAGACATTAATAAAATAAAATTTACATATAGTCAGGCAGCTGAGATTCCAAAACAGGATGCAGGCGTGTGCTTTCTAATGAAAGTGCAGTGCAGTGCAAAAAGGAATTCACATTATCAATTTCCGAAACCGCAATTCTTTGTTTTCCGGTAACAGTTGCAGCACCTTTTGGCCTACCATCCGAACATTATTGTAGACAATATTAAGGCTCACTGCAAGATGTTAAAAAAGAGGAAATACATATTTGAACCTATAGGGCTCCATCTGAGATCAGGAATGAACCTGCACCATGCAGCAGCATGTTACTGGCAGTTATGAACTACATGAAGAGAGGAAGGTGTCTCCTGATGATGCCCTGCAGAGGTGTCAGAAGGTCTTGGAGAAAAAGTTGGGTGCATGATCTGTAAAGTGCTGGAATTCATCTGTTCCTGCAACAAGCACGGTGGCGGGGAAGGATCGGGGGCGCTCGGGGTCCTGGAATCAGAGAGGAGAGAAGTGCATTAGAATGAGGGCATTCAGACGTGGGAGAATACAAGACCTTATCATAGAGGACCTACACTGGTGTCATGTAGTGAGAGAGAAAAGGGCATGATCAACCGAATCTCTAAAACGTGTACTCTACAACAATAACTAACTATAAACCTTCCCTCTCTTTCAAAACTGTCTAAGAACCATTGCTAGCTAAATCCCCAAACTATCTAGCATTCAAACCTGCCTCTCTTTTAGAACAACCTAACTACCCAAACTATCTAAATCCCCAAACTATTGAACCTTCAAACCTGCCTCTCTTATAGAACAACCTAACTACCCAAACTAACTAAATCCCCAAACTATTGAACCTTCAAACCTGCCTCTCTTATAAAACTAACGACCATAACTATCTAAATCCCCAAACTATTGAACCTTCAAACCTGCCTTTCTTATATAACTAACGACCATAACTATCTAAATCCCCAAACTATTGAACCTTCAAACCTGCCTCTCTTATATAACTAACGACCATAACTATCTAAATCCCCAAACTATTGAACCTTCAAACCTGCCTCTCTTATGTAACTAACGACCAAAACTATCTAAATCCCCAAACTATTAAACCTTCAAACCTGCCGCTCTTATAGAACAACCTAACTACCCAAACTATCTAAATCCCCAAACTATTGAACCTTCAAACCTGCCTCTCTTATAGAACAACCTAATTACCCAAACTAACTAAATCCCCAAACTATTGAACCTTCAAACCTGCCTCTCTTATATAACTAACAACCATAACTATCTAAATCCCCAAACTATTGAACCTTCAAGCCTGCCTCTCTTATATAACTAACAACCAAAGCGATCTAAATCCCCAAACTATTGAACCTTCAAACCTGCCTGTCTTATATAACTAACAACCAAAATTATCTAACTCCCCAAACTATTGAACCTTCAAACCTACCTCTCTTATATAACTAATAACCAAAACTATCTAAATCCCCAAACTATTGAACCTTCAAACCTGCCTCTCTTATATAACTAACAACCAAAACTATCTAACATCCCAAACTATTGAACCTTCAAACCTGCCTCTCTTATATAACTAACTACCAAAACTATTTAAATCCCACAACTGACCTTCAAACTTGCCTCTCTTATATAACTAACAACCAAAACTATCTAAATCCCCAAACTATTGAACCTTCAAACCTGCCTCTCTTACGTAACTAACAACCAAAACTATCTAAATCCCCAAACACACACAGTTACGAGTAGAAATGCACGCACACAAACACAAGTGAGTGGATTCACACACACAAACACATGCAGTCCACACTGTCACTCTTGTCGTCTAATAATCCCACTGACACACATTCATACTCAGACAGTATGAAGGAGAGGATTGTACTCACCTCCACGGGGTAGGCTGTGGTGGGGACGTAGCGAATAACGAAGCCACATCTGCGTCTGTGGGACGTGTTGGATTCACTGGCGTGGACTGTCAGCCCGTCGTGGAACTGGCGAGAGAAATGTAGGATATGAGCCGTGCTTATCTGCCAAAAATGTAAGTGCCAGGGCCCAATGTGTTACTCACTGGTCCACTGCAGCTGGCACTGCCCGCGTCACTTTTTTACCTTTAAGTTTTGTCATTTGTTTTAAGCTATATTAAATCATTTAGTTCTCTACTAATGAAAGTTAGTTAAAAATACACACACACTGCCACCATATGGTGGTTTCTCAGACATATGTGCCTTTGTTTACAGAAAAGCACCGGAAAACACAGGCACAAATTAAGCACTGGATATGGGACAGAGAAAAGACAGGCAGCGCCTTGAGGTGCACCTCAAGGGGAAACTGAGTACATAGTCCTGAGGCACCCCAAGGAAAGCTGTGAGTGCACAGCGCTGGTGCACCCCAGGGGGAGCTGTGAGTACACAGTGCTGGTGCACCTCTGGGGGAACTGTGAGTACACAGTGCTGGTGCACCTCGGGGGAGCTGTGAGTACACAGTGCGGGTGCACCCCAGGGAGCTGTGAGTACACAGTGCGGGTGCACCTCCGGGGGAACTGTGAGTACACAGTGCTGGTGCACCCCGGGAGCTGTGAGTACACAGTGCTGGTGCACCTCCGGGGGAACTGTGAGTACACAGTGCTGGTGCACCCCGGGGAGCTGTGAGTACACAGTGCGGGTGCACCCCGGGGAGCTGTGAGTACACAGTGTGAGTGCACCTCGGGGGAGCTGTGAGTACACAGCGCCGGTGCACCCCAGGGGGAGCTGTGAGTGCACAGCGCTGGTGCACCCCAGGGGGAACTGTGAGTACACAGTGCTGGTGCACCCCGGGGAACTGTGAGTACACAGTGCTGGTGCACCCCAGGGGGAGCTGTGAGTACACAGTGCGGGTGCATGCCCAGGGGGAGCTGTGAGTACACAGTGTGGGCGCTTCTCTATGGTAAGCTGTGAGTACACAGTGTGAGTGCACCCGGGGGAGCTGTGAGTACAGAGTACAGAGTTGACGCACCCTCATAGAAAGCTGTGAGTACACAGGTTGGTGCACCGTCATGGGGAGCTGTGAGTCCACAGTGCTGGCGCACCCTCAAAGAAAGCTGTAAGTACAGGGAGGTACAGTACATGGGCACCCTTAAGGTGGGGTAGTGAGTACACAGTACATGGGCACCCTTAAGGTGGGGTAGTGAGTACACAGTACATGGGCACCCTTAAGGGGGGGGGGTAGTGAGTACACAGTTCTGGGGACCTTTAAGGGGGTAGTGAGTACACAGTTCTGGGGCACCTTTAAGGGGGGCTGTGAGTACAAAGTTCTGGGGCACCTTTAAGGGGGGTTGTGAGTACACAGTAATGGAGACAAAAGGCTCATTATGGGAAGGGCGGTGCCATAAATTGATGGATGTCTTGGCCCCGGCCACTTCCCGACTGCCTCATTTATAAGTGGGGGAATCACTGGTCTGCCTGACACCCACAATGCACCGGGCTCCAGTATCATGGCTTTTCATGTTACTTCGTAACGTTGCAGTAACCCCTTGATTGTTTGCCTGTGAGAATAACCACAACTGTGAGACATGAGTCCAGGAAACGACAGAGCGCTGTGAACTCACCGACATCTGCCCAGCCTGAAGAGGACACTCCACCGCCTTCTCTGCATCAACCAGGTGCCGCGGAATCTCCTGATTGGTGGACAGCATGTTTCCAGGGGTCATTGCTGTGCGGTGCTCCAGGACACCTTGTTTGTGACTTCCTGCAGAAGAAAAGAGGGTTGGAGTAAGGGGGGCACTGATTCCTGGCCTGGGTACTCATGCAGTCCCCGCCTCTGTCTAAAATGAGGTGTCAGCACGGGCCACACCCACACCCACAATAATTATACACACATTTACCTTTAATTATCATGCGTGGTAAAGGCGTCTGCGTGGTAAAGGAAGCGTGGTGAAGGCATGCGTGGAAAAGACTGTGTGGTAAAGGCATCTGGGTTGAAAAGGAAGTGTGGTAAACGTTGCGTGGAAAAGACTGCGTGGTAAAGGCATCTGCATGGTAAAGGCATGCATGGAAAAGACTGCGTGGTAAAGGCATTTGCGTGGTAAAGGAAGCGTGGTAAAGTTATGTATGGAAAAAAACGCGTGGTAAAGGCATTTGCGTGGTAAAGGAAGCGAGGTAAAGGCATGCATGGAAAAGACGCGTGGTAAAGGATGCTTTTCATCTAACAGAGGACTGCGGCTTCTAAATAAAGAGAGAGCCATCTCTGAACACTAGAACCCCCGCGAGGACCCCGGGGATCTTTCATCCAGGCCTCCAAAGCCCCCAGGAGTCTAGCCTCTGACACTAATCTGGGTGAAGATTGTAGGCTCATACTAGAGCCCTGTCTGGCCAACCCTTTCCAATATCACTCTTTCAAGGCAGTGGTGCCTGTGTTTACAGGCAAAGACATCTCTGCCTGTAGAACCATAAGCAGCGTCCCTCTGTTAGGACCTCGTGTCCCCCCGCTCCAGCTGTACAGTAAAGCACGGGTCAGGGTTTGATTGGCTTTGAAAAAAGTTGGCCAGGGCACCCTGAAAAAAGAGCCCCACATTTGCGGATTGCGGGGAAGATTTACAAGGACTGGCGCATCCTTGCAGATTAGCAGTGATGCTCCAGTAACGATGCGATTCGCAATTCTCCTTGCGCCACCACGGATGCGTCGCATTTACAATGCAGCACACCGTGGCGCAGGGATAGACAGATGCGTGTCGCATCTGATGGTGTAAGGTCGGTGCATGGCTGGAGTCATGTCGCAGGCGCAACGCTACTCCAGCAATGTTCAGGGACCGCCCATACCTAACGTGCTGGCCCACTTCTTATGCCTGCTTCAAGCAGGCGTAAGGTTTCGTAGCAGCAGCCTCTGAAAAATGACTGTGAAATCTTGTAGATTTCACACCGTCACTTTTACGAGGTTTTTTCCGACGGAACGCCCACCCTGCATACCTTGTGGTGCAGGGCTTCACAACGTGACGCATCTCCCTAGATACGTCAGGTTGTAAATAAGTCGCAACGTGGAGCATGGTTTACGCCGCCGCTGAGTCACAGAAGTGACGCAACAAGGGCGTAAATGTGACGCAATTGACTTGTAAATCTGCACCCGTCTTTTTTTAAAACATTGCTTCAGTGTTTTAAGTGTTATAAAAAGAAGTTGGGGGATTTCTATAAGAGAGGTGTGTTTTATCTTAACTTTACTAAGATTTAAAAAATGTGATGATTGTTGCTAGGACTCTGTGTTGTTGGAATAGTTTACACTGGTGAACCACACCTGAATATAAGTGAGGCCACTTCTGCTCAGCCCCCCTACCCCTGCTCAATCTGCATACATTAATGGGCGGGGCCAGCCGGAGACTGGGAATGATACCGCCGCCCCCTTGGTAAAAGGGGGGTAACGGAGGTCCATCTGCCTCCGCAAAGGCTGCTCAGGCCCCCACTGGGTGGAGCAGCATAGTCATCCCATATCGGCCACCACGCTGCCCAAAAAAGCGGCCCACAGCTGCAACTCAGATACCAGCCCATCGCCCATTGCCCGAGAGCCCCCTTACCAATCCGACCCTGGCACGGATCCCTCTGATCACAAATGGGGGCGCTCGTACATAGCAGCATGGACTTGCTCCATCCTGAGATATAGTTGTGACCCACATGGTGCTGAGGGCGTCAGGACCTGTGTGGAGCCCGCGTTCTATCTCCAGACTTTCTGTACAAAGACAACATCCCTGTGTCAGGACAGCAGTGGACTCCGATAGAGAAGTAGACAATTTGTCAACACCACTGAGTCAAGGCCCAAGGGCTTCAACAATATTAGCCTGCTGCACCCCTGCTTGTCTGGACTCTGACTCATTGTGAATGAATGCACCGTCTTCCATTCTGTGTAACTCTCTCCCACATCCCTATGTCGCGACAGTGAGGCTCCTTGGTTAACTGATGGCCTCCCCTGCTGTATAGTCCTGTCCCAGATCCCCATGTCACGACACTGGGGCTCAAGGTAAAGAGATGGCCTATCTATCTCCCATGCTGTGGAGCCCTGTCCTAGATTCTTATGTGATTACATTGGGGCTCACCAGTAGAGTATTAGCCCATCCCCCATTCTCAGCCAATCAGTGTTACAGCTCCAGGCTGTTGTGATGCATGCATTGACTATGGGAGTTTATCCATACCTGGAATAACCTGCAGGACACCATTCTCTGCGTCTACGTCATCCAGGGCAAGCCACACTAAGGCCACCGGGCCCCCTCGAAGCCCCAATACCTGGAAGTAAAAGGAGGAGGACACTGTCAGCCAAACATCGGCAGACACCGGGGCAAGAGGATGGCACATGAGGGCACAGGATGGCACATGGCAGGATGGCACATGAGGGCATAGAATGGCACATGAGGGCACAGGGTGGCACATGAGGGCACAGGATGGCACATGAGGTCACATCATAGCACATGAGGGCTCAGGATGACACATGAGGGCACAGGATGGCACATGAGGGCACAGGATGGCACATAAATGTATAGGATGGCACAGGATGGCACATGATGATACAGAACAACCCATGAGATCACAGTATGGCACATGAGGGCACAGGATAGCACATGAGGGTACGGGATGGTACATGAGGGCACAGGATGGAACATGAAGGTACAGGATAATACATGAGAGCACAGTATGGCCCATGAGGGCACAGGATGGCACACAATGGCACAGGATGGCTATTGATGACACAGGATGGCACATCAAGTCATGAATGGCACAGTTTGACACATGAGGGCACAGGATGGCATATGATGGCACAGAATGGCACAAGAGGACACACAATAGCACATGAGGGCAGAGGGTGGCACATGATGGCACAGGATAGCATACAAAGGGCATAGGATAACACATGGAGGGACAGGATGGCAGATGATGGCACAGGATGGTGCATGAGGGCATAATAGGCCACATGATGGCACACGAGGGCACAGGATGACACAGGGTGATGTGTGTCTGGTAGTGCAGCCAGCCTTATGCCGTCATGTACTGCCTAGATGAAAGATGCTGTAATCTATGCTGTGTGTGCACCCCGCACCGCCCTGTGTATTTAACACCACATGGTGCCCAACAGGTAGCCTGTTAATCAGACCTCACCAGGCTGAGGGGGCAGGAATGCCATCCTTTGGCCTTACCCTTGAAGTACAAACAGACACATCACCCCTGCTGAGCCCTCCCCTCCCCCACCCTGGAGCCAGCACCCCGCAGTCTGACTTACTTGATGTCCTGGTGCCAGGCCACGTAGGGGGCGCTGTTCCCTCGGTGGGGCACGTTGGAGGCCGGGTATTTACAGATGAACCTGGAGTCCAGCAGGACCACGTGGGGCCCCAGCACAGCGGTGATGGCCTGGAGGGTCTGCGGGTGGGTGGCGAGGCCCAGCACCCACGGCAGGCGCAGGTGGGCGTTGTGCAGGCTGTACTGGGCGTGCTCCTTCCCTGCAGGGTGAGAAAGGAAAAGACACACAGATGATGGACGGAATGCAAAGCAAATCAAACATTCACCCCAAGTCAAGAGGTCTGGGTTCAATCCATTGTTCTTTTGCTCACCTTGCCACCCCAGTTTAGACCCAGCCTACAGGGGACACAAGGAGGGGGGTTAGTCTCTACCCCGAGAGGCCTCTAAACGGAGGGGCTTATATATGGGAATGGTGGCACCGAGCAGCGCAGCAAAAAACATTCCTGCGCCGTCCTGCGCCACTGGAAAAGGGCAGGAACGGGCAGCATTTAACCAATACGGTGCATTGTTTTCCTTTCTCCCTGCGCTGGCGCCGTTTCTGCAGCCTAGTGTCAACGCTGGCACCCTTGCACCATGGTGCAGCACTGCCTGTGTTACAGCAGGATTGTATTAACACAGGAAGGGGCACCTTCCAGCATATAAACAATCCATCGAGCGCCGATGGAAAGTTAAAAACAAGCAGAAATAAAGATATTTCTCCTCTTTACAGCCACCATACACAAGACACAAGCAACATAAAGCAGATACAGCCACCAGACACAAGATACAACCAACATAAATCAGATACAGCCACCAGACACAAGATACAAGCAACATAAAGCAGATACAGCCACCAGACACAAGATACAAGTAACATAAAGCAAATAAAGCAATCATACTCTTGACACAGCCACCAGACACAAGATACAAGCAACATAAAGCAGATACAGCCACCAGACACAAGATACAAGCAACATAAAGCAAGATACAGCCACCAGACACAAGATGCAAGCAACATAAAGCAGATACAGCCAGCAGACACAAGATGCAAGCAACATAAAGCAGATACAGCCACCAGACACAAGATACAAGCAACATAAAGCAGATACAGCCACCAGACACAAGATACAAGCAACATAAAGCAGATACAGCCACCAGACACAAGCAACATAAAGCAGATACAGCCACCAGACACAAGATACAAGCAACATAAAGCAGATACAGCCACCAGACACAAGATACAAGCAACATAAAGCAGATACAGCCACCATACACAAGATACAAGCAACATAAAGGAGATACAGCCACCAGACACAAGATACAAGCAACATAAAGCAAATAAAGCAATCATACTCTTGACACAGCCACCAGACACCCACGCAACGCCCATGGAACGCCTTCCGGGCGCAGTGTAACGCAACGCAGTGATTTGCGCTGCGTTGCCTTTCTCCATATTTGTGAAGCTGCTCAGGGCCACGCAGAGTGGCTTTGCGGAGCTTCATAAATTTGGCTTGGGGCTTTGCCTCGTGCATGTACCACTTAGCATGATGCAAGCATGACGCAAGGCCCTCATAAATAAGCTCGAGAGATAAGGCTGCCCTCCCTGCACCTACCAAACTCCTGCTCCAGCTCCTTGAAGGCCCTCCTGGCGCCCTCCAGCTCCTCCAGGCCCAGCACTGGCACCGCCATCAGGAAGCCTCGGGCGTCATAAAGGGTCTTCATGTGCTGAGGGTCCGCCTCCATGATGAGGGCGAGGACTCGGACCCCGCTTCTTGTGCAAGGGATGGGGTCTGCCGCCGGGCTCCTGAGAGCTGAGCCCCAGATGTGGATATGTTCCTCTGGCACCGGACTCCAGATGTTGCCCTTCACCTCCAGAGGTGTTGATGCTCCAGGCGTTTTCTTCTGGCTCCTAAGACGCCAACACCTGGTTGACCAACCTCTGAAAGGTGGCAGGGGCATTCTTCATCCCAAATGGCATAACCCGGAACTGGAAATGCCCATCTGGTGTCGAGAATGCCGACCTCTCCTTTGCCCCATAGGTCAAGGCGATCTGCCAGTACCCAGAAGTTAAATCAAACGTGCTGAGGAACCGGGCAGCCCCTAGCCGATCAATGAGCTCATCAGCTCTGGGGATGGGGTGCGCGTCAGTCTTCGTGACTGAATTGAGTCCTCTGTAATCCACACAGAACCGGAGTTCGGGTGTGGCTCCCGGCGCAGCAGCCTTTGGGACCAAGACCACGGGGCTGGACCAAGGACTGCTGGAAGACTCAACCACCCCAAGGGCAAGCATCTTGGAGACCTCCTCCTTGATGCAGGCCCGGACCCTGTCAGTCACTCTGTAAGTCTTATGCTTCACAGGTAAGCTGTCTCCGGTGTCCACATCATGGACGCACCAATCTGTGACACTCGGAACCAGGGAGAACAGATCTGGAAACTGCCCCAGCAACTGGCGGCAGTCTTCCTGTTGTTCGGGGGTCAGGGTGGGTGGGAGGTTAACTCCATCCACTGACCCGTCCTTCTCACAGGCCACTAAGAGGTCAGGAAGAGGCTCCGACTCCTCCTCCGTTCCGTCATCAGTTGCCAACAACATGCCCACTTCGGACCTTCTTAAGTGGGGCTTGAGGCGGTTGACATGTAGGACCCTCAAAGGGTTCCTGGGCGTCTTCATGTCCACCAAGTATGTCACTGGGCTCTTGCGTTCCACAACCTCAAATGGACCTGTCCACTTATCCTGAAGGGCACAGGGCTCCACTGGGGCCAGGACATACACCTCTTGTCCAGGCTGAAGCTCGACCAGAGTGGCATTCTGGTCGTACCACCGCTTCATCTCCTCCTGGCTTGCTTCCAGATTTGCCTCGGCAAGTTGTCTGAAGCGCCTGGTTTGGTTTCTGAAGGCCAGCATGTAGCTATATACATTCTGGGGAGGTTTCCTGGGAGATTGCTCCCAGCCTTCCTTTACCAAACTCAGGGGTCCTCTCACGGGGTGACCGTACAGCAGTTCAAAGGGGCTGAACCCTAGGGACTTCTGTGGTACCTCGCGATATGCAAAGAGCAGGCACGGTAAGAGGACGTCCCACTTACGCCTCATTGGACCTTCTAGGCCCATGATCATGCCTTTCAGGGTTCGGTTGAATCTCTCAACCAACCCGTTACCTTGGGGATGGTAAGGCGTGGTGAACTTGTACGTTACACCACACTCTTGCCAAAGGGACTTCATATACTTGGATATGAAGTTGGTCCCCCTGTCGCTCACCACCTCTAGAGGGAATCCTACTCGTGAGAAAATTCCCATCAGTGCACGTCCCACCACGGGGGCCGTCACTGTCCTCAGAGGGATGGCTTCAGGGTACCGGGTGGCGTGGTCCACCAAGACCAGGATGAACCTGTTGCCCATGGCTGTCTTCGGGTCCAGAGGCCCAACAATGTCAATACCCACTCGCTGGAATGGCGTACCGACCACAGGGAAGGGTTGGAGGGGAGCCTTGTTCTTCCCTCCGCTCTTCCCACTTGCCTGGCAAGTCGGACAGGTTCTACAATGAGCATCTGAGCTCTTGTGCATTTGGGGCCAGTAAAAGTGGGTGACAAGCCTGTCATAGGTCTTGTCCATCCCCAAATGTCCTGCTAAAGGCACATCGTGAGCCAGACCCAGTAGGAAGGCTCTGAACTTCTGGGGTACCACCAGCACACGGGCTGACCCAAGTTCAGCAGCCTTAGGCTCTGAATACAGGAGGTCGTTCTCCCAGTACACATAATGTGTTTTGGCCTGAACACCATTGGCCTGGTCTGCAGCCTGCTGCCGCATACCCACGAGAGAAGGGCATTCTTTCTGCTCCCTGCAGAATTTCTCCCTGGAGGGTCCTCCTTCTTGCTGCCAATGGGTCAGCTCAGGCAGGTCCCCCAGCTCGGCAATCTGTTCCCCTGTAGGCTCCAGGGCATCCCCCTCAAGGTCTGCTTCCTCCTGGACCGTGGGAACTTCAGGGGCCGGTTTCCCGCGCCCCCTGCGCCTTCTCCCTAAGGCCGGTTCCTGGGCCTCTCCGTCAGGCCCCAGGACCTCTTGATCACCCCTACTGGCTGCCATTGACCAGGTGGTCACGCACGCCCAGTCAGGCAGACCCACCATCCGCAGGTGAGTCGTCTTCTCCACCTTTTCCCAAGGGGAGTGCTCCAAGTCATTCCCTAGCAAACAGTCAACAGGCATGGTTTTCCTTACACAGACCTACAGAGTACCAGAGACCCCCCCCCACTCGAAGGGAACTTGAGCCATCGGACACTGACTCTCTGAATTATCAGCATTGATAACCCTACAGTAGGCATGGGGTACAACCTGCTCTTGAGACACCAGGTGCTGCCTCACTGCAGTCACACTGGCTCCTGTATCTCTAAGAGCCTCAGCTTCCTTACCATTTATGATCACCACCTGCCCATATTTCTTAGTGTTAGAGGGCAGGTAGTTTGTAGGGATCATCTCACTGTCTCCTAGTGAGACTAGGGTCATGTGAACGGGATCTCTCCACCCCCCGGGACCATCACTTCTTCTCCTAAGTGAACACTAGTCACTTGATGGGGCGGAGCACCAGTGGGTGCGGGTTTTCCAAACAGGCGACACTTGGGGTCACTGGATATGTGCCCAGGCTTGCCACATTTGAAACAATTGAAGGGCCCCTTCGGAACAGGTTTACCTGTCGGGGCCCCATTCTGCTTCGGGGGTGGGGGAGGCTGAGAACCCTGCTGCGGGTTCCCTTGGGGATTACTTTGGGGGCCTTTTTGGAACCCTTTCTGTTTTCCCTTGTCCCCCCCACTCTTCTGCTGGGGACCCTGCCCACTCTTGGCGGAGTCTCCCACTGGACCCTTGTGGACCCTGGTGCTGAGCCAGCGGTCCGCCTCCTCAGCAAGCTTCCTCGGGTTGGACAGCTTGCTATCAATCAGGTGTTGGCGTAACTCAGGAAAACAGTGATCAGACAAGTGCTCCCATGCAATTAAATCAAAGAGACCTTGAAAATCATTCACTTTGCTACCCTTCACCCAACCATCCAGTGCTCTGCAAAAATAAGTCACATACTCCACATACGTATTCCCAGGCCGCTTAGTACATCCCCTAAACTTCTGTCTATACATTTCAGGGGTAAGCCCGTACCTGTTCATTAAAGCTTCTTTCATGTGGGAATAGGACCTCTGGTTTTCAACGGGCAAATCTAGCAAGGTATCTCGCCCTTCGCTAAGGAACCTCCCCCACAACCCCCCTCCCCAATCCTTGTCAGGGACCCGGTGGGAGGACATTGCTACCTCATATGCCCTAAACCATTGTCCTATGTCATCCCCCTTAAAGAACTCCTTAACTACGTCTATAGGGATGTGCACTCTTGACTCTACCTGCACTGGCGATGTGCTGCCACCAGAGGGAGGATGATCCAAGTTTCTCTCCTTCAGACTCATCTCCCTCATTTTCAATTCGTAATCCATTTGGTGCTTTCGCTCTTCCAGCGCCATTCTTTTTGTTTCAAGCTCCAGTTGGATTTTTAATTCTGCCAGCTTTCTTTCATGATCCCTCTTTTCCTTCCTGTCCGCCAGCTCCTCTGGCGACAGGCCTTTACCAAAGCTGTGCACGCTGTCTTGCCTCTCGAGATCCACCAGATCCCCAGGTGCATTCTGCTCCTCAGTTGCATCTTGCTCCGCGAGGGCATCTTGATCCTCCGGGGCCTTTCTGGACTCTATCCAGGCTTTCAGGGCCTTGTAGAGCTCTGGCTTATTCTTGCAACCAGCGTGCGGAACCTTGAGTTTCTTGCAAAAAAACTTCAGCTCATTCTTTGAGTATTTGTCCAGCTTTGCGGCGTCCCACTCAACCTCCAGCATCTCAGAGGTCGTGGACTCCACTCCATCCAGGCTCTTCGTGCCCAGCATGGTTCTTTCGGTAGGGATCTTTTCTCGGCAAAATTGCAACAAAACCTGTGGCTAAGTAACTGGACTGAAATCACTGTGCAATGGTCAGAAGTTAAGGTATAAACACTGCAAATGTAAATTCGAAAATCCTCACCGCTGCGTCCAATGTAGGAAGGGGGAGTCTCTAGTTGGCGCAGTGCAACACTAGCGACAAGCAGGGACTCTCTCTTCCTCGTCAGGGCTGAGGGCTACCTTCAAGACAACCTCTGCTTACCCTCTAGGTAGTGTGGCTTAATCAGTCTTAGGCTAATCTCTGGGGCACATAGGGTTAAACATTTGCAATATTACACCGTCACAACCAACCCACCACACAATGACACCAAACTGTATTTGTAAAAATATATATCTTTATATAAATTTCAAGCAGGCTTGTAAATACAGTTATCAAACTTTCAATAGCGGTTCCAGGTTACTTAAGTTCAGGTTGCCACAGTTCTCTTTTAGCAATAAGCGATCTTTTGGGCCTTCTGCCCAGGTTCGACAAGGTTCAGTGTCTTGTAGCGCCTCAATGCGCTCTCTGCGTGGGCCTTGAGGGCCAGGAGCTGTGCGAGCCTCGGTTTCAGAGGCGGCTCGCGTTGGGAGCAGAGGGCGCGGTGCGAGCTCGAGTTGCAGGTCGCTCGCACCGGGAGGATACAACACAGTACCTTTCAAATTCTTGTGGAGCGGGCGGCTTCCAGGGGAGCTGTCCCATGTCGCGTTGCTTTTCCGGGGTCGCTGTTCGTTGCGGCTCTCAGCCGGGCAGGTCACGGGTCATCCGGGGCAGCGGTGCTCTGTGGCGGCAGGGTCCTTTCCTCGTCGTTCGCTCCGACCCTGGGGCGGCGGCTGTGTGGTGGCGGCAAGTGGCAGTACGGTCCTCAAGTGCAGGACGTACCCAGCCAAGTGCCGGTTGCAGCTGTGCGCTCACAGCTGAGCTGTCGGGCAGGATACCGACCAGGAGGGATTCTCACAGGGCGACTGTCCGTCTTTGCAATTGGATTGACGGCTCGCAGCGCAGTCAACTCGGGAGCTTGGACCGGACGGGTCCTCCTTCACTTTGCTCTCGGGCTCCCGGTGCAGTTGCGGTCACGGTGTTCGGGCCAGCGGCGGCTGGACCTCACGTTGCTCTCGCTGTTGCTTTGGGCCCCGGTCACGGTGTTCAGGTGGATGTCGTTGCCTTGGAGGAGATTCCTCCGTCGGTACTGCAGCGATAAGCAGCACACACAGTCGCTTTCTTCAGGATGTAGCGCCCACTGGTCCTGGGGCGCTGGTCAGGGGGCAAGTTCACAGCAAGCCCTTGGAGATCTCTCAACAGAGTTTGGCACAAAGTTGCTCAAAGCAAAAGTCTTCTTGTAGTCTTTCCTTCTTCCTCTCCTTCGGCAGCAAGGCACCAGACACAGGCAAGAGCCAGCACTCTTCCTTGTCCTTCCCGGTCCTTCTCGTCGGGCAGAGTTCCTTCTGTAGCACAAACAGGATCTAATTTACAAGGAGCAGGGCTCCTTCTTTTATACGGTATTTCTTTTGTTCTCGCAGGCCAGGGGGGCCTTTGCATAGCCACTTTCAGTCCTTGAGTACTCGGGTGGCGTAATCCGGCCTCTGCTTTCAGTGTGAGGGGCAGGCGCATCAGACGCCCCACAGGAGGTGGAGCCAGCATTGTGCGGACAGGGGCAGCCAGAGTACCTTGTTGATGGGGCTTCGCCCTTCCTGGGCCAGGTGTCGGCTGAGTCATCAGTCGCTCCCCAGGAGGGTGGAGCCAGCATTGTGGTGGCCGAGCACAGCTACAGGTCGAGTCAAGAGGCACTCCTACCTCCCACTAAGGTGTAACCTGTGCATTCACCACCTGTCATCCCTCCCGCCCTGTCACTCACACATCCCAGACAGTCAGATACACATACCAGCAGAGGCGGCTGAAATGGTTAGGCAAGCAAATGCTAACTTTCTAAAAGTAGCATTTGCAAACACAGGATACTAAAATAAACTTTACTAAAAGAAATATTTTATCATCCTGAGTTCAGGCATACTAAACACGACTCGCTACCATGCTCCCTGAGCCTGCTGGGATTATAGGGTGTAATAATTCCAGCAGCTCAGTCTGGCCTAACGGAAGCAGGTAGCCTTCAATAGTGAAATACGATTTTAGTTGTAATTCACTACTAGGACATGCCACACACATCGGGCTTGTCCTACCTTACACCTACAATGCACCCTGCCCGCAGGCCTACCATAGGGGTGACTAATATGCAGTCAAGGGAAGGTTCAGGGGCTGGCAAGTGGGTGCACTTGCCCAGCTAGCGTGACAGTACGAGACTGCACGCGGGTTCTGCGGTGGCAGTCCCCAGACACATCTTACGGCTGCTTCCGTGGGTGGCGCAACCAGCGCTGCAGGCCCACTAGCAGTATCGGCATCTACAAGCCCTGGCACTCCTAGTGCACTTTACTAGGGACTAACAGTAAATCCAATGAACCAATCATGGATACCAATCACATGTATAATTTACAGTAGGGAGCACTTGCACTGCGGCACGGGTCGGCCGTGGCGCAGTGCCCCGAGTATCGGAAAACCAGCAAAACATCGGAGGCACATCAGCAAAAAGTGGAAGGGAAACTCACGCCAAGGTGCCAGGTCTAACATGTGTCCCCTCCAGCTGAAATGTGGGGGGAACTACCCTTCCCCAGGGAGTTCCACATCACTAAGGCGGAAAAATCTGGACAGACCGTCAGCGTTGGCGTGATCGGTGCCAGGGCGGTGTTCCACCGTAAAGTCCATACTCTGTAGAGAAATGGACCACCTCAACAGTTTCGGGTTCTCACCCCTCATTTGCATCAACCATCTGAGGGGCCTGTGGTCCGTCTGAACTCGGAAGTGAGACCCAAACAAGTAGGGTCTTAGCTTCTTCAGCGCCCAGACCACAGCAAATGCTTCACGCTCTATTGCACTCCACCTACTTTCCCGTGGAAGTAACCTCCTACTTATGAAGGCTACGGGTTGGTCAAAGCCCTCCTCAGTCATCTGTGAAAGAACAGCCCCTACACCATGCTCTGAAGCGTCTGTTTGCACTATGAATTCCTTGGAGAAATCAGGAGCCAGGAGCACGGGCGCCGTGCACATGGCAGTCTTCAGGGTGTCAAAAGCCTTCTGACAGGTGTCAGTCCAAATCACATTCCTGGGCTGCTTCTTCGAAGTCAGCTCTGTCAAGGGGGTCACAATCGTGCCATAGCCCTTGACAAACCTCCTGTAATACCCAGTGAGCCCCAGGAAGGCTCTCACTGCAGTCTGGGTCTTGGGGGGTTCCCAAGCCAGTATGATCTCGATTTTGGGTTGCAAGGGTGCTACCTTGCCACTCCCCACTTGGTGTCCCAAGTACACCACTGAACCCTGTCCAATCTGGCACTTGCTTGCCTTGATTGTGAGGCCTGCTCTGCGCAGGGCCATCAACACTTCCCAGAGGTGTCGCAGGTGTTCTGGCCAGGTGCCACTGAACACCGCGATGTCATCCAGGTAGGCGGCACTGAACTCATCCAGCCCAGCCAACACCTGGTTGACCAACCTCTGAAAGGTGGCAGGGGCATTCTTCATCCCAAATGGCATAACCCGGAACTGGAAATGCCCATCTGGTGTCGAGAATGCCGACCTCTCTTTTGCCCCATCGGTCAAGGCGATCTGCCAGTACCCAGACGTTAAATCAAACGTGCTGAGGAACCGGGCAGCCCCTAGCCGATCAATGAGCTCATCAGCTCTGGGGATGGGGTGCGCGTCAGTCTTCGTGACTGAATTGAGTCCTCTGTAATCCACACAGAACCGGAGTTCGGGTGTGGCTCCCGGCACAGCAGCCTTTGGGACCAAGACCACGGGGCTGGACCAAGGACTGCTGGAAGACTCAACCACCCCAAGGGCAAGCATCTTGGAGACCTCCTCCTTGATGCAGGCCCGGACCCTGTCAGTCACTCTGTAAGCCTTATGCTTCACAGGTAAGCTGTCTCCGGTGTCCACATCATGGACGCACCAATCTGTGACACTCGGAACCAGGGAGAACAGATCTGGAAACTGCCCCAGCAACTGGCGGCAGTCTTTCTGTTGTTCGGGGGTCAGGGTGGGTGGGAGGTTAACTCCATCCACTGACCCGTCCTTCTCACATTCCACTAAGAGGTCAGGAAGAGGCTCCGACTCCTCCTCCGTTCCGTCATCAGTTGCCAACAACATGCCCACTTCGGACCTTCTTAAGTGGGGCTTGAGGCGGTTGACATGTAGGACCCTCAAAGGGTTCCTGGGCGTCTTCATGTCCACCAAGTATGTCACTGGGCTCTTGCGCTCCACAACCTCAAATGGACCTGTCCACTTATCCTGAAGGGCACAGGGCTCCACTGGGGCCAGGACATACACCTCTTGTCCAGGCTGAAGCTCGACCAGAGTGGCATTCTGGTCGTACCACCGCTTCATCTCCTCCTGGCTTGCTTCCAGATTTGCCTCAGCAAGTTGTCTGAAGCGCCTGGTTTGGTTTCTGAAGGCCAGCATGTAGCTATATACATTCTGGGGAGGTTTCCTGGGAGATTGCTCCCAGCCTTCCTTTACCAAACTCAGTGGTCCTCTCACGGGGTGACCGTACAGCAGTTCAAAGGGGCTGAACCCTAGGGACTTCTGTGGTACCTCGCGATATGCAAAGAGCAGGCATGGTAAGAGGACGTCCCACTTACGCCTCATTGGACCTTCTAGGCCCATGATCATGCCTTTCAGGGTTCGGTTGAATCTCTCAACCAACCCGTTACCTTGGGGATGGTAAGGCGTGGTGAACTTGTACGTTACACCACACTATTGCCAAAGGGACTTCATATACTTGGATATGAAGTTGGTCCCCCTGTCGCTCACCACCTCTAGAGGGAATCCTACTCGTGAGAAAATTCCCATCAGTGCACGTCCCACCACGGGGGCCGTCACTGTCCTCAGAGGGATGGCTTCAGGGTACCGGGTGGCGTGGTCCACCAAGACCAGGATGAACCTGTTGCCCATGGCTGTCTTCGGGTCCAGAGGCCCAACAATGTCAATACCCACTCGCTGGAATGGCGTACCGACCACAGGGAAGGGTTGGAGGGGAGCCTTGTTCTTCCCTCCGCTCTTCCCACTTGCCTGGCAAGTCGGACAGGTTCTACAATGAGCGTCTGAGCTCTTGTGCATTTGGGGCCAGTAAAAGTGGGTGACAAGCCTGTCATAGGTCTTGTCCATCCCCAAATGTCCTGCTAAAGGCACATCGTGAGCCAGACCCAGTAGGAAGGCTCTGAACTTCTGGGGTACCACCAGCACACGGGCTGACCCAGGTTCAGCAGCCTTAGGCTCTGAATACAGGAGGTTGTTCTCCCAGTACACATAATGTGTTTTGGCCTGAACACCATTGGCCTGGTCTGCAGCCTGCTGCCGCATACCCACGAGAGAAGGGCATTCTTTCTGCTCCCTGCAGAATTCCTCCCTGGAGGGTCCTCCTTCTTGCTGCCAATGGGTCAGCTCAGGCAGGTCCCCCAGCTCGGCAATCTGTTCCCCTGTAGGCTCCAGGGCATCCCCCTCAAGGTCTGCTTCCTCCTGGACCGTGGGAACTTCAGGGGCCGGTTTCCCGCGCCCCCTGCGCCTTCTCCCTAAGGCCGGTTCCTGGGCCTCTCCGTCAGGCCCCAGGACCTCTTGATCACCCCTACTGGCTGCCATTGACCGGGTAGTCATGCACGCCCAGTCAGGCAGACCCACCATCCGCAGGTGAGTCGTCTTCTCCACTTTTTCCCAAGGGGAGTGCTCCAAGTCATTCCCTAGCAAACAGTCAACAGGCATGGTTTTCCTTACACAGACCTTCAGAGTACCAGAGACCCCCCCCCCCACTCGAAGGGAACTTGAGCCATCGGACACTGACTCTCTGAATTATCAGCATTGATAACCCTGCATGGGGTACAACCTGCTCTTGAGACACCAGGTGCTGCCTCACTGCAGTCACACTGGCTCCTGTATCTCTAAGAGCCTCAGCTTCCTTACCATTTATGATCACCACCTGCCCATATTTCTTAGTGTTAGAGGGCAGGTAGTTTGTAGGGATCATCTCACTGTCTCCTAGTGAGACTAGGGTCATGTGAACGGGATCTCCACCCCCCGGGACCATCACTTCTTCTCCTAAGTGAACACTAGTCACTTGATGGGGCGGAGCACCAGTGGGTGCGGGTTTTCCAAACAGGCGACACTTGGGGTCACTGGATATGTGCCCAGGCTTGCCACATTTGAAACAATTGAAGGGCCCCTTCGGAACAGGTTTACCTGTCGGGGCCCCATTCTGCTTCGGGGGTGGGGGAGGCTGAGAACCCTGCTGCGGGTTCCCTTGGGGATTACTTTGGGGGCCTTTTTGGAACCCTTTCTGTTTTCCCTTGTCCCCCCCACTCTTCTGCTGGGGACCCTGCCCACTCTTGGCGGAGTCTCCCACTGGACCCTTGTGGACCCTGGTGCTGAGCCAGCGGTCCGCCTCCTCAGCAAGCTTCCTCGGGTTGGACAGCTTGCTATCAATCAGGTGTTGGCGTAACTCAGGAAAACAGTGATCAGACAAGTGCTCCCATGCAATTAAATCAAAGAGACCTTGAAAATCATTCACTTTGCTACCCTTCACCCAACCATCCAGTGCTCTGCAAAAATAAGTCACATACTCCACATACGTATTCCCAGGCCGCTTAGTACATCCCCTAAACTTCTGTCTATACATTTCAGGGGTAAGCCCGTACCTGTTCATTAAAGCTTCTTTCATGTGGGAATAGGACCTCTGGTTTTCAACGGGCAAATCTAGCAAGGTATCTCGCCCTTCGCTAAGGAACCTCCCCCACAACCCCCCTCCCCAATCCTTGTCAGGGACCCGGTGGGAGGACATTGCTACCTCGTATGCCCTAAACCATTGTCCTATGTCATCCCCCTTAAAGAACTCCTTAACTACGTCTATAGGGATGTGCACTCTTGACTCTACCTGCACTGGCGATGTGCTGCCACCAGAGGGAGGATGATCCAAGTTTCTCTCCTTCAGACTCATCTCCCTCATTTTCAATTCGTAATCCATTTGGTGCTTTCGCTCTTCCAGCGCCATTCTTTTTGTTTCAAGCTCCAGTTGGATTTTTAATTCTGCCAGCTTTCTTTCATGATCCCTCTTTTCCTTCCTGTCCGCCAGCTCCTCTGGCGACAGGCCTTTACCAAAGCTGTGCACGCTGTCTTGCCTCTCGAGATCCACCAGATCCCCAGGTGCATTCTGCTCCTCAGTTGCATCTTGCTCCGCGAGGGCATCTTGATCCTCCGGGGCCTTTCTGGACTCTATCCAGGCTTTCAGGGCCTTGTAGAGCTCTGGCTTATTCTTGCAACCAGCGTGCGGAACCTTGAGTTTCTTGCAAAAAAACTTCAGCTCATTCTTTGAGTATTTGTCCAGCTTTGCGGCGTCCCACTCAACCTCCAGCATCTCAGAGGTCGTGGACTCCACTCCATCCAGGCTCTTCGTGCCCGGCATGGTTCTTTCGGTAGGGATCTTTTCTCGGCAAAATTGCAACAAAACCTGTGGCTAAGTAACTGGACTGAAATCACTGTGCAATGGTCAGAAGTTAAGGTATAAACACTGCAAATGTAAATTCGAAAATCCTCACCGCTGCGTCCAATGTAGGAAGGGGGAGTCTCTAGTTGGCGCAGTGCAACACTAGCGACAAGCAGGGACTCTCTCTTCCTCGTCAGGGCTGAGGGCTACCTTCAAGACAACCTCTGCTTACCCTCTAGGTAGTGTGGCTTAATCAGTCTTAGGCTAATCTCTGGGGCACATAGGGTTAAACATTTGCAATATTACACCGTCACAACCAACCCACCACACAATGACACCAAACTGTATTTGTAAAAATATATATCTTTATATAAATTTCAAGCAGGCTTGTAAATACAGTTATCAAACTTTCAATAGCGGTTCCAGGTTACTTAAGTTCAGGTTGCCACAGTTCTCTTTTAGCAATAAGCGATCTTTTGGGCCTTCTGCCCAGGTTCGACAAGGTTCAGTGTCTTGTAGCGCCTCAATGCGCTCTCTGCGTGGGCCTTGAGGGCCAGGAGCTGTGCGAGCCTCGGTTTCAGAGGCGGCTCGCGTTGGGAGCAGAGGGCGCGGTGCGAGCTCGAGTTGCAGGTCGCTCGCACCGGGAGGATACAACACAGTACCTTTCAAATTCTTGTGGAGCGGGCGGCTTCCAGGGGAGCTGTCCCACGTCGCGTTGCTTTTCCGGGGTCGCTGTTCGTTGCGGCTCTCAGCCGGGCAGGTCACGGGTCATCCGGGGCAGCGGTGCTCTGTGGCGGCAGGGTCCTTTCCTCGTCGTTCGCTCCGACCCTGGGGCGGCGGCTGTGTGGTGGCGGCAAGTGGCAGTACGGTCCTCAAGTGCAGGACGTACCCAGCCAAGTGCCGGTTGCAGCTGTGCGCTCACAGCTGAGCTGTCGGGCAGGATACCGACCAGGAGGGATTCTCACAGGGCGACTGTCCGTCTTTGCAATTGGATTGACGGCTCGCAGCGCAGTCAACTCGGGAGCTTGGACCGGACAGGTCCTCCTTCACTTTGCTCTCGGGCTCCCGGTGCAGTTGCGGTCACGGTGTTCGGGCCAGCGGCGGCTGGACCTCACGTTGCTCTCGCTGTTGCTTTGGGCCCCGGTCACGGTGTTCAGGTGGATGTCGTTGCCTTGGAGGAGATTCCTCCGTCGGTACTGCAGCGATAAGCAGCACACACAGTCGCTTTCTTCAGGATGTAGCGCCCACTGGTCCTGGGGCGCTGGTCAGGGGGCAAGTTCACAGCAAGCCCTTGGAGATCTCTCAACAGAGTTTGGCACAAAGTTGCTCAAAGCAAAAGTCTTCTTGTAGTCTTTCCTTCTTCCTCTCCTTCGGCAGCAAGGCACCAGACACAGGCAAGAGCCAGCACTCTTCCTTGTCCTTCCCGGTCCTTCTCGTCGGGCAGAGTTCCTTCTGTAGCACAAACAGGATCTAATTTACAAGGAGCAGGGCTCCTTCTTTTATACGGTATTTCTTTTGTTCTCGCAGGCCAGGGGGGCCTTTGCATAGCCACTTTCAGTCCTTGAGTACTCGGGTGGCGTAATCCGGCCTCTGCTTTCAGTGTGAGGGGCAGGCGCATCAGACGCCCCACAGGAGGTGGAGCCAGCATTGTGCGGACAGGGGCAGCCAGAGTACCTTGTTGATGGGGCTTCGCCCTTCCTGGGCCAGGTGTCGGCTGAGTCATCAGTCGCTCCCCAGGAGGGTGGAGCCAGCATTGTGGTGGCCGAGCACAGCTACAGGTCGAGTCAAGAGGCACTCCTACCTCCCACTAAGGTGTAACCTGCGCATTCACCACCTGTCATCCCTCCCGCCCTGTCACTCACACATCCCAGACAGTCAGATACACATACCAGCAGAGGCGGCTGAAATGGTTAGGCAAGCAAATGCTAACTTTCTAAAAGTAGCATTTGCAAACACAGGATACTAAAATAAACTTTACTAAAAGAAATATTTTATCATCCTGAGTTCAGGCATACTAAACACGACTCGCTACCATGCTCCCTGAGCCTGCTGGGATTATAGGGTGTAATAATTCCAGCAGCTCAGTCTGGCCTAACGGAAGCAGGTAGCCTTCAATAGTGAAATACGATTTTAGTTGTAATTCACTACTAGGACATGCCACACACATCGGGCTTGTCCTACCTTACACCTACAATGCACCCTGCCCGCAGGCCTACCATAGGGGTGACTAATATGCAGTCAAGGGAAGGTTCAGGGGCTGGCAAGTGGGTGCACTTGCCCAGCTAGCGTGACAGTACGAGACTGCACGCGGGTTCTGCGGTGGCAGTCCCCAGACACATCTTACGGCTGCTTCCGTGGGTGGCGCAACCAGCGCTGCAGGCCCACTAGCAGTATCGGCATCTACAAGCCCTGGCACTCCTAGTGCACTTTACTAGGGACTAACAGTAAATCCAATGAACCAATCATGGATAGCAATCACATGTATAATTTACAGTAGGGAGCACTTGCACTGCGGCACGGGTCGGCCGTGGCGCAGTGCCCCGAGTATCGGAAAACCAGCAAAACATCGGAGGCACATCAGCAAAAAGTGGAAGGGAAACTCACGCCAAGGTGCCAGGTCTAACAAGTTTGATATAGCGTGAACTCGACCCAAGATATTGGAGCCTTTCACATGAGCACCAGATACCTCACCGGAGGACGCATTCATTTTTGGGAGGCACAGTGAGGTTTAGTGATTTGCCCAGAATCAGAGGATGCCGAGCCAACGCCGAGACTCGAGCCTTGCTCCCCAGCTCCGTAGTCGGCAACTGTGGCCGTTACGCCTCATCCTTGTCATAAATACACAAACATTCCAAGGACAGGAACACAGCGTCCATCAAGTAACCCTTCAACCGATGGAGGAACACGAGACACGCATCTCCCCAGCCAGTGGGGGCTGTAAACTTGACCCCAGTGCCAGTAAGGCCTGGCCCAGGGGAGGGGCAGAGTCGAGGCATTCATTGCTCGAGACAGATGTGCTGTGAACCGCCTGGGGGCACTCGCCACTGTCCGGGTTCAAGGCTGGGTGTTGTTTCCTGCTGTTAATGTCCATTGTGATAGCAACAGAGTGAAACAAGTAGCCACCTCTGCCTGCTATTAACAGGGGAGGGGTCCCCCCAGAATAGAGCCCCGGGGTGCACTGGCCACAGTGGCGAGTGGGACTTCCCCGTGGCTGCTGCAGTGTGGGGGGTTTACACCTGCAGGGAAGTGACACTTTCACTCTGGGGTACAGTGGAAACCCCCCATGCTGCCTTGGGGCGTATTCCCTCCAAACTTGTTTAAGAAAGGTTCTCACTCCACAACCCAAACCCCCTGCAGAGGGCGCTTCTTACTTTTTATTGGTTGTAACATGGATCTGGTATAACACGCTATTGATGCCGTGACGTCAGTCCCGAAGAGGCTGATCTGGGTGATCGATCGAGTGGCTATGAACGGCGACCCCTGCTTTCTTTTTAAGGAAATGTTTCAGTTGAAAGGCGAGCAAAATGCTGCTGCTGGGCGGGGGGTTACTGTTACGACTCTATACCATAAGCCAGTAGCAATCGGAAAGGGACTGCTGTTGCCATGATAAAACAAGCATTGAAAATGCAATAGGGAGAGGATATGGCCTTATGGCTAAAGCTGCCGACGTTGGAGCTGGGGAACTGGGTTTGAGCCTCGGCGGCGGCATCCCGTGCTTCTGGGTAAATCATTGAGTCTACCCATGCCTGCCAAAAACAAGATGGCCGTCTAAAAGTGAAAGCGGGCATAGTGTGCTGCAAATACAAAACAAGCTGTGGCCAGGGTTTAAGTGGGCCGGGTCTGATTGGTACTGAGCACCGGCAATTTTTAGGTCTCGCTGAGCCAATGCGCTTGTGCATTGCTGGCGAGATTATAGTAAGGGGAAAAGTAAAGTCTACCAAAGACCTTTGGATTGCGGTTTATGGCCAGTGCATGTGAGGCATTTAAGCGCGAAGCTGAAATCTGGCATCGACTTGAAAGCAGCAGACTGCTTACGCCGGCGCGTGCTCGGCCTCACTTCCTGCTCCCCCTCTTTCTTGCGTTATCGCTCACACCCCATATGCTCGTTCCCTCCCACCCTTGATGTATGCGCGTGCACGCCATCGCCAGCCACATAACACACCAGCATTTGTCTGTGGCTCGGCATCAGACTTCAAAGGCTGCCGCTCCACCGCCCCGCACGTGCACATAGCACACCACCATTTGTCTGTGCCTCGGCATCAGACTTCAAAGGATGCCGCTCCCTTATACCACTATTTTAGTATATTGTTTAGTGTCTGTCCCCTCTGCTTTCAGGTCCTCTTCATCTTCAATCCACCCTTGGATCCACCCAGAAACTTCTCTCCTGGTCGCCTGCAGCATCTTTCTTCCAGGCTTCATAGGATTCGTCGACGAAACCCGACACACTTTGACACCTATGCACCCGCTTCCTGTGGGTGAGATAACGCGAGCACTTCGGTGCTCCTGTGGGTATTGACTATCCAACTGTCTAGGTTTTAAGTAACTTTCACCGAGTCCAGTTAGAAGTGCCCTAAAATAACTAGTTTTCTTCTTTTACGTTCCCATTCATTCTTCATGGTAATGTGCTAGTGTGTTTAGATACTGCACACGCATCCCGTGGGTCTCCTGCTTCCTAACTCTTGGTAGCTCAGCATAGCCCCAGCGATTCCCTAGGGCTATTCACTTTCCGTGTAGTGGTCCTTATACCACTACTTTAGTATATGGTTTAGCGTGCCCCTAGGGCCCTACTGTATTTTGTGCAACTTATTGTATTTTAATCGAATATCTTGTATTGTGCTTGTGCCTCTGACCTCATAAAGAGTTCAGAGGGTTGGTCTAGTAATAAATAACATATATGTTTTATATATATCCTGTGTGGTGTCCTTTCATTTGGTATTAAAGGGGTTACATATGGTAAAACAGCTGGCTTCACATGCCCTCTTGAGTTTAGCCTCAGACCTAAGACTGCTTTGTCCATGCTACCACTAGGATAGCTGGTCTATAAGGTTGACTTTACAACCATCACCATAAGGGTTGTTTGGACTGGTGCAAGGTGCTCACTAGAATAGTGAACATCATATGCCAGGCCAACTTCTCACATACTGTTCATTCATCCCCTTTCTATGCTCATCCTTTCGCGCGCCATTGCCTGTGTATGCTCAACAGGTTGTTGCACTTAAACACCCCGCACCCACCTCAGTGGTCTGTGTTTTCTTTCACTACTATGTGACTCTTGATTCCTTCTGTCTGCTTGTTCAGCCCTCCACACTCTTCTCCTCCCATCTGTGTCTGGCTCCCCACGGTCACTCCTTTTGCTTTTTCTCTGGACATGCTCTGAGAGTGAGGCTCTGTTTGCTCACTTGATCTTCAGCTGCGCACAGTATGAACTCTGCTATGCGCCACATTTGAAAATATATTGACTTACCTTTTGAGGCTATTAGCAGTAAAAATGCAAAACTTGATTTGTACTGTGTGAAATACATCTCCTACAGTGTAGCAACTCGCAATGTGTCTTGACATCTGCACAACTAAGATTTTCTTTCTAGGTTAGCCAATCAGACTTGTCAGGACACCGAAGTACAGAAACTTGCAGTGTTAGGTGTGTGCACAAACTAGTATGGGTTATGAAGAGTGGAACTCTCATACTTTGTGCTAGCCCAGGATGCTTGTTTCCAGTCCAGGGAAGACATGGTTTGGCAGTTCGCCCTCACTCTATCTATCTATCTCCCACACTCTATCTTTTGCCCTCACTCTATCGGCCTCACTCTATCTATCTATCGGCCTCACTCTATCTATCGGCCTCACTCTATCTATCCCCCTCACTCTATCTATCTATCGCCCTCTAGCTATCTATCACCCTCACTCTATCTATCTATTGCCCTCACTCTATCTTTCGCCCTCACTCTATCTATCTATCGCCCTCACTCTATCTATTGCCCTTACTCAATCTATCTATTGCCCTCACTCTATCTATCTATTGCCCTCATTTTATCTAGGCATCACTATCAGAGGCATCACAGAGCTGCTTGCCTTTAGGAAGGCCCTGAAAACGTGGCTATTTAACCCTGTGATTAGGCCTTAGGAGGATATCTGACATAGTGCCAGGAAGCCCTTGGGCAGCAGTGCGCTCTATAAATATCACTAGCATAACATAACATAACATAACATCCATCTATTGCTCTCACTCCAGCGCCCTCTATCTATCGCCCTCACTCTATCTATCGCCTTCACTCTAGCTATTGTCCTTATTCTATCTATCGCCCTCATTCTATCTATCTATCACCCTCACTCTATCTATTGCCCTCACTCTATCTATCTATCGCCCTCACTCTATCACCCTCACTCTATCTATTGCCCTCACACTATCTATCCATCTATCGCCTTCACTCTACCTATCTATCCCACTCACTCTATCTATCGCCCTCACTATATCTATCGCCCTCACTCTATCTATCGCCCTCACTCTTTCTATCTATCGCCCTCACTCTATCTATCTATCCCCCTCACTCTATCGCCTTCACTCTATCTATCGCCCTCACTCTATCTATCTATCGCCCTCACTCTATCTATCGCCCTCACTCTTTCTATCTATCGCCCTCACTCTATCTATATATCGCACTCACTCTATAGCATCACTCAGGGGCACCACAACATCAGTATGCGCTTCCACAGCATCACTGAACACGACAGCATCACTCGTCGCAACCACAACATCACTCAGCGCCACCACAACATCACTCAGTGCCACCACAGCATCAATCTGTGCAACCATTCAACAACAACTGGTTCAAATATGTTCTCTCAAAGTTTCAATCTTTATTACAAATGTCACAAAAAGATGTAAATATTTCACTTCTGTTCTTGGATTTTCGTCACAATAAAATACACACAACATAATCTTCACAAAAGTTATTTACAAAAGTTTAAGCTATTGCCGTTGTAAATTACAATAACTTTTATTTAAGTTAAAAAAAAATTAGAAGCCATTGTTATTTGTAATACCAATACATCGAAGTCACGTAAATAGAACACATTTATTTATTTAGAAAGTTTTATATACCGTGAACAAGACCCTTGCGGGTATCAGAGCGCTTTACAAGGTAAGTGTCTTAGATACACAAGTACAAGGTAAATAATATAAAGCTCAATGCTAGTCAATGATGGTGTAAACACCCTATCGTAGATACATAGGTATATGGTGCAAAACAAAACGTTCCATGAAGAACTTTTCTCTAGGCTCCAGATATTGCAAAATACTGCCGCAAGATTGGCTCTGAAGGGTCCGGGCGGAGGCTCCGACGATTGTTCTGCGGGGGAGGAACCGACATTAAAAGACCTCATGGCGGCTATCACTGGGGTCCGGACGTCCCTGGGCCAGAAGATGGAGACTCTTAATAACAAGCTGGACACTGTTTCAATAGAAATGGGGCTGATCAGGGCAGACCTTTCGAAGGCGAACGAGAAAGTTAAATCGCTGGAAGTCAAAACAACAAGCCTTATTGATGATGTGAACCCGCTGCAGCAGGAGGTGCATGATCTTAGGTCCTCTAGGGAGTCTACTGATCGTCGGCTTGATGAATACAGAGGGCGGGCTCGAAGCAACAATGTTCGCATCCTGGGAGTGCCGGAGAAGGCGGAGGGGCAGGCAACGGATCTGTTTATGGAGAACCTCATCCTCAATCATCTTAAACCTAAGGGCCTCAGTAAGCTTTTTATGGTGGAACGTGCCCACAGGGTACTGGGTGGCAGGCCTCGGGTTGGGGCAAACCCAAGACCGATCATTGCTTGAGTCCTTAACTTTCGTGACCTGGATGCTATCCTGCAAGCGGCTCGTGCAGCGGATCCCCTGGAATTCGAGAATGCGACGCTTCGGTTCTTTCCGGACTTTAATCAGGCGGTGCAGAAGCAAAGACAGAGGTTCTTATCGATCAAGAAGAAACTGAGAGACAAAGGCATGAGGTACGCCATGATGTTTCCTGCCCGCCTTCGAGTGGAACTTGATGGGAAGGCCTAGTTCTCTGATAATCTTGATGTGGCTGCGGACTGGTTGGATAGTGTTCAGTGGCCGGACCGGGAGTCCTGCGATCAGGGGGAAGCCGATGAACAATGACTTGGTTTAGCGTGAGGTCATCTGGGGGCTGTAGATAGTTGTTTCGGGGGACGTTTCAGCGGGGGCTAGCGATAGGAGTTCCTGCAGATCTGTGCTTATATTGTTTTGGGGATGCTTTATGGTGCGGGTATATCCACAAAGAGTTTGGGGAGGGGGAGATGGTGGGCCCGCTCGTAATCCCTCCTCTGTTTTCTACTTTTAGATTTTTGTAGATTAGCTGGGGGCGACAGGCACACTGCTAGTTGGGGATGAGCGTAAGCTGTATGCAGGGGTGCAGGGAGGGGGATGGGTGGGTTTTCGGGGTATGTTTTTGTTTTATTGTATGTTTTTTTTTTTTACACTGGGTGCCGTCAGTCGATTCTGTAACGTCTTGGTATTGTGATGTCCTCCGTTAAAAGGGTGGTTGGGATTTCTGCACCGAGTTGGAATGTGAATGGGCTTGGGGATGAGATCAAGAGAGGTATGGTTGGCCTGTTGATCCGGAGGCACTCCCCAGATGTGGTGTTATTGCAGGAGACTCACCTCATGGGAAAGCGATGCATGGCACTACACAGAGGGGGATACAAATTGGTCGCTCATGCTGGTTTCACAACTGGGTCGAGAGGGGTTGGGATTTTGGTCAAGAACTCCTTCCCGCTGGCCATCCAGGCCACATGGACCAATAATAGGGGTAGATATGCTGGGATTTCGGGGCCATGGGAAGGGAGGACTGTGACCTTTTTGTCTGTTTATGTCCCACTGGCCCTTCAGACCGATACTTTTCAGGACCTGTGCAAGATGTTTTTTGACGTTGCCTGTTGGGGTGTTGGTTGTTGGCGGTGATTTCAATGCAGTTATGAATGGTGAAGCTGATAGGTGTCCGGCTCTGGCTTTGTTGCCGTCCCGGAGATGGTTGACCGACTTTGTGGAAACTACTGGTCTGATTGATGGGTGGAGGCTTATAAATCCCGGTGAATCTCAATATACACACGTTTCGACAGCACACAAGTCCCTTTCCAGGATAGATTATGTCTTGGTGCCGGCGGCACAGGCGGTTTGGATCCGGGAGGTGTGGCACTTGGCTACGGGGGTCTCGGATCACTCGCCGGTCTGGATTTGTTTGGACCTCAGCGGGCGTGACGTGGCTAGAACTGCACCTATTAGCGCTTGGCGGTTGCGGGACCCTGCAGCTAAAAAGGAGATTGTGCGTGTTGCTGATAGTTATTTTCAAGAAAACGTCGGTACGGTGGACTCAAAATGTTCCCTGTGGGAAGCCTACAAAACTGTCCTCAGAGGGAAATTACTATCGTTTATTTCTGTGAAGAAGAGGGAGGGCCGTGCTGAGGTTGACAGAGTGGAAGCACATCTGTTAGCGCTAGAACGGGAGGTGTCGCTTGACTCCACCCCGGAGGGATTGCACCGCCTGCGCCTCCTTAGAGATGAGTATAGGAGCTTGGCTCATGATAGGGCGAAGACACAACTGGCGGACACCCAGAGCAGGGTGTACGAGCATGGAGATGTGGCCGGGAAGTTGATAGCCTGGCTGAAAAAGGGGGAATGGGCGTCGCGGTTGGTACCGGTACTGCAGCCCGTCGGCTCGGATAAAATAACGGACCCGCAGGAGATTGTGTGTTTTTTTTTTAAACATCTTTATTTAAAGGTGACACAAGCATTTTAAACACATACAGACTTCTTCGTTTAACAGAAATTCCAGAGTCTGCGTAAATATTACAAGAAGCAGTAAAAGAAGAAAGAAAAAGAAAGAATAGAGTGAGTAAATGAAATTACAAAATAGTAAGAAGAGACAGGGCTCAATTTCACATTAATTCAATTCACAAATAGGAAACAAGCGGCCCCAATTTCTAGCTATTTTAACCAGTGCTTTAGCACCTCTTTTCCTAGCTAACAGTAGTTCCATATGATGTATCTCTGTCACCAAGCACCACCATTCGTTTGCATGAGGTGATTGTTCCACTATCCATGCTCGAGCTATGACCAGCCTTGCACATGCTAATAGAATAAAAATTAAGTCTTGAAATGGAGAAGAGTTAAGTTGCAAGCCTAAAAGGATAATGTCTGATGATAATGGTACCTCGATTAGTTGTTTTGATCTCAGAATATTTTCTATGCTGTCCCAGAATGGAGTGAGAACAGGGCAGAGAACCAGCATATGTTCTAAATCAGTAGCCTGAGTATGACATTTTGGGCATTTGGTACGATCATTGAAAACGTTGTTGGGGGCCCATTTACTTATATGTAAAGGGGTATAGTAAAGTTGACATATCGTTTTATATGCTTGGAGTTTTAAGCTTGAAGAGTGGACTAATGTATCAATTTTGTTTAAAAAAGAGGAAATGTCATTTGAACAAATACCGGTCGTAAACCGTAGAGCCCATTTCTGTGCTAATTTTGGACAATCATCTATCTTGCCTTCAATAAAGCATTTGTATCCTTGACTAATGGTATTTTTCTTGTTCCCCACTCCTTTATACATGCACAGCCATAAGTCTGAGTCAACAATCTCTTTAAGGTTTATTTTCCCTATAAGGAAATCGCGTATTTGTATATACTTAAAATAAGTATTTGCAGGTAATTTATATAATAGCCTAAGTGAATCAAAGTCCAAGAAACCTGATGACCCATATAGGTCCCCCAATCTTACTATGCCTCGGTTCGCCCATATTTTACATCCTGAATCACTAAAGATACTTGGTAATCCCGGATTATTCCAAAGGGTTAAAAGGGAATGATAGAATGATGCTTTATTCTGAGTCATTACCATCTTTCATATGCTGATTATATCTTTCGCAGTCTTGAACTTAACTCTTTTAAAATAGTTCGGGTCATTATTTCTGGCCAAAAATTGTAAGGAATCTAATCCTAACATAAATTGGTGGAAGAAATATGGGTTACTAGAATTAAACAAGCTCTGTAACCGTCCCAAAACTGATGCAAAATAGTACATTCTGAAATCCGGAAAGTTAAGCCCTCCTTCAAAGAAAGGTAGTTTCAGGGAAGAAAGTGCTCTATGATTCTTTTTAAAGCCCCATATAAAACTGCCCAATAAGCCGTCAAGTTTCCTAAAAAATATTTTATTTATCTTCAAAGGAATGCATATAAATAAGTATAAAAATGTTGGCAAAATATTCATTTTAATAATATTAATTCGCCCAATAAGGTTTAAAGGCACCTTATGCCATTTTTTAAGAAGAGCCTGAGTGTCTTTTAGTAAAACATCATAGTTCAATGCCATTATATCCTTGATATTAGATGTTATTTTGATACCTAGATAGGTAGCAGCGTGGCATATTCCCGTTATTGGTATCTGTGGTTTATAATTGGCTATAATTTGAGTCGTGCCAAGATTTAACTTGTATCCTGAAACTTCACCAAATGCATCTGCTTCTTTGATAATTCCTGCCATAGCTTCCATCACATCAGTTGTATAAACTGCCAAATCATCCGCGTAAGCAGTAATTTTAAGCGATCTTGTCCCAGATGTAAATGGTTTTATCAACACCTGCTCTTGTATAGCATTAATAAAAGGTTCCATGGCAAGAGCAAATAATAAAGGTGAAAGCGGGCATCCCTGCCGGGTCCCTCTCAAAATTGAAAATTTAGAAGAAAGTAAACAATCGTACCCAATTACAGCATTAGGGCAGTCATAAAGTGCTTGAATTTTTGTTAAAAATTTAGTTTTAAACCCAATTTCTTTAGGAATTACCCAGAGATAATCCCACCCCACTCGGTCGAAAGCTTTTTCAGCGTCGAGTAGTATCATTCCGAGTGGGGAGGGATTAGTGGCTGCTATGTCAAACAGAGTAATAGCCATGTTTACGTGTTGAGTTGTATCTCTGCCTACTACAAAGCCATGCGGATGTTCACTAACCAATTTAGGCATGAGGGGGGAAAGTCTTGTGGCGATTAGTTTAGCGAATACCTTGGCATCGGCATTAATCAAGGAGATTGGGCGGTAAGACCAGCATTCCGTAGGTGGTTTGTTCTTTTTTAAAAAAAAAAAAATATTTTAGCAGTGTTCCAAGAGGTCGGGCCCTATCTGTTGTACTTATCTGATTAATAACTGAGCAAAATATTGGAAGTAATTCCTCGCAACATATTTTATAAATTTCAATCGGCAAGGTGTCATCCCCCGCAGCCTTCCCAGAGGGAAGAAAGAAGATAGCTGATTTTAGTTCTTCCTTAGTAAAATCTTTTTCCAGTTCTTCCATATCTACTATATCCTTCTCTAGCCGCCAATTGTTTCTAATGTAATTTTCCACTATCGCCGTAGGGGGGACGCCCTCTGGGGTGTATAATTTAGTATAGTATTCTACAAATTGTTGCAATATCTGCTCTGGACTAGTATGATTATTACCATTTGCGCCTTCTATGCTCTTGATTAAAGAAGTAGATCTATCGTCAGCAATTTTATAAGCGAGGATTTTACCTATTCTATCGCCGCTCTCGTATTGCGAGAATTTATATTTATGTAGTTTAGTCGTGGCTTTGTCTCTTAAAAATTTCTTGGTCTTGCATCGTAACGTTATCAGCTTAGGTTCTAGTTTAGCTTTGTTTAGGTTATGAGAAGCCCCCGCATCTTCGTTTCTGATAATTTCAGCCAAATGTTCTTCTAGCCCCCTTATCCTTGATGTAATACAACGGATCTCTTCCTTACGATTGGCATTCTGTTGGATAATAAACTGTTGGGCGAAACCTCTGATGCTAGCTTTACAACAGTCCCAAACTGAGGTGACTTTAGCCGCATCAATATTAAGCTCTAGAAATTCTTTTATGTGTTCTTTCAAAAGAGAAATAAACCTAGGATTAGATATCAGATGTCTGGGAAAGGAGAATAACCTAGGTTCTGTCTTTTTAGATACAATCTTGAAGATTACCACTATAGGGTTGTGATCAGATGTTACCTTTGGGCAGATCTCCATTTTACAGCCCTCCAAAATATGGGTCGTTGCCCAAGCCATATCTATGCGCGAGTACATTTTATGTGGTATTGAGTGGTAAGTATATCCTGCAAGCATAGGGTGAAGGTGCCTCCAAATGTCTTTCAGTTTATGTATGCGGGCTAGTTCTAGAATAGATGCCCTAGTCTTACGCATTCTTTGTGATGAAATGCCCTTGGTCGTATCTTTTGCGTAATTAATAACACAATTAAAATCCCCCATAAGTAATAACTCCCCTTCCCAATCTAGCAGCTCAATATTTAATCGGTCAAAAATTGCTGCATCATCATGATTAGACCCATACACTGCACAGAGGGTATATTTGAGATTAGACAGCGTAATTTGAGCAATTACCCATCATCCAGCTTTGTCCGATGCAGCCCTATTAACTTGAACCTTAAATAGCTTTCTCTTGAGTATAGCCACCCCACGGATAGAGGCATTCAATGGTGTGCATATTATAAGCTCATACCCCCCCTGCTCCAACATTTTCCTATCCTGGTATCGTATATGTGTTTCATTTAATAGTGCAAAGTGAGGGTTATACATTTTTAATTCTTCAAACACAAGTTGTCTTTTGCTTTTATTATTAAGCCCTGAAACATTCCAAGCAAGGCAACTAACTTGACACATGTCTTAATTCAGATATGTCTTGAACAACTGCTTCAAGGAAGAAAAACCCTTCTAAAATTATAAATTTGTACCTCATATTGTGTCTGCTTGTGTCACCTTTTTCAGTTTCCCCTAAGTCCCCCCACCCCTCCCCCAAACTCCCCCTAGCCTCAACCTACGTCCCTCCCCACACCCTGTACCTACCCGGAAGCCTACCCCTATCTTCTGCTGCTGTTGAATGGGCAGCCAGTCAGTGGGAGCTCCCCGAGGACCCCCCTCCCTCCGTATTAAATCATACGTGAGTATCCTATTACCCTATTAGAAGAGTAGAGAAAAGTGCAGAGAAAAATAGTAAGGTATGAAAAGCACCCATAGAAAAAGAAAATGAGAAAAAAAAGAGAGCCAACCCTCTATGATCTATCTGAGATCAGTGTTTTTTTGGAGGCTAATGATCATTAACCAATGAAGCAAGAAATTGCTCAGCCTCTTTAAAGTCATCAAATATGTGGGTGTGGCCTGCTTTTATAACTTTAAGCCTGGTGGGCTCCTGGAGATAGACCACTGCCCCCTTAGATTTTAAAGGGTCTATCAACTTTCGCAGCTCCCATCGTTTATCCATTGTAGTTTTGCTAAGGTCAGACTTCGTGAAGAATGTAACATCATCCACCGTCACCGGTGTATTGGGCCTGGCTTTGATGTATATTGCCTGTCTTAATAAAAAGTTTCCCAGATAAATCAGTATGGGTCTAGGAAATCGGCCATCTTTTTTCTTCGTAAACATAGGTAGTCTGTGAGCTCTTTGTATTTGGGAGTCCCAATCCCAATCGGATAGATCTGGGAAGGCTTTATGCAGAAACTTGACCATATATGCCCGGGCGTCTGCCCCTTCAGACCCCTCGGGAATTCCAAAAATCGCAGATTCTGGCGCCTTTGGCGATTTTCCAAATCCTCAACCTTATTCTTGAGTGTCAAAATATCTCTATCCTGACAATCTGAAGATATAACAGTAGTAGCAAGAGTTTCTTCAATAGTAACAATCCTCTGCTGGATTTCAACAATCTCCTCAGTAACATTGTGTAGTTTACCTCTAACCTCCTGCAAACAACTCTGCATTTTACAGTTGTCTTCTCTTAATTGAGAAAAGCTATGCTGAACTTCTTGGTGATGTTCTAATAGCGCCTTCAAAATGAAATCCAATGAGGTTCCCATGGGGGAGGCTGCAGGTGCTTGAGGTGGTTGTTGTTGTTGTTGGGGTGAAGTTGGTATCAGTGCTGGGTCCAATGCAGTAAGAGGAACCTGAGTGGGTTCACTGCAAGCGTGAAAAGAAGACAAGGAGTCAGCATTTTCACCCAATATAGTAGTGGAGCTGGAGCCATTACCTATTACCTTCTGAGAGGCGATTTGCAGAGGATCTGGAGATATATTTTTACTGGCGGATGTAGTCTTAAAGTTATTTATGCTATTATTGCCAGAGAGGCGCTTGGCTATAGTTTTTACTCCTCCTTTTGCCTGTATCCACTTACGCAGTGGGCTCTGATCTTTCAAAAGTTTTTCCCGGGCGCTGGCAGATGTCAATGTCGATGTCAAAATGTTAAAGTTCAAGACTCTGCCCTTCTTAACCTTGATCTTAGCTTTCCCTTTCCTTTTTAAAAGACCAGTGTGTTTACCGTTGATCGTTATCACGGCGTCATCTTCAGTCTCTTCAGTCTCTTCACCCTCGGGCCCTCTCCAGCCCCTAGGTCCTCAGACTCATCCTCGTTGGATTCTACTGCTGAAAAGTCGGTTGCAGTTTCATTAGAGGCGCTTGCTATGTTTGTGTTTATATGATTAGTAATCTCAATATCAATGACTGAGTTGGCCGGTGAGTCAGGTTGATTAGATACCTCATTAGATACATCATCGGTGATCAGCCTCACACTCCCCGTATCAGATCCTGGGGTCTGTACCCCCCTGTTTGCCCCCTCAAGACCTTGACAGTTTTCAACAGAGCGCTGCACCGTATCTGCATCAGACTGGCATGCGTTAACAGAAACTGTATTGGTGTCATCTGGCACTATAGGCGCGTCATTAGTGGTGGTAGTGCCAGCGTCTGATTGATTATTGGCCATGGGGCTAGTAGAAGAAGAAGCCAGAGGGTTATCTAGTCCCTTATTTCTAGCAGTTAATGTTACATTCTTTCCAACATTTAATGCTGTATCTTTCCCCCCTGAGGCCAGTAATACCGATGGGCGGATTACTACTTGTTTACTAACTTGTTTACCTTGCATGCTGGGGGAGAGAGCGTTCAGGGTAGGGGCAGATTTGGTAACAGCTTTTGGTGTTAATGGTGTTGATGTTGCTGTTACTGGCACTGTTGTTACATGTTTAACCATCGCCGCCGGCACCACAGTCTCTTTACCCTCATTAGTCTCCTTCTGTAATTTATTCAGGCGAGGGGAGTTTTTGGGTGCGTTTTTAGGGGCCATCACTGCACCGTTCTCCTGCCTCTTCTTACTCCTGGTCCTCGCCACAGCGGGGCTTTCGTTTAACCCCTCTCTGCCACCCGATCTCTTAGCTGGGAGACTGCTGGTTTTTGCTCCTACCTGGCACTTTTTCCCCCCTCCGCTCCGCTCTGCCGTGGCTCCGCTTTCCCGTAGTTTCACTTGCCGGGTTGCTCTCGGTCGCTCCGCTCACTCCGCCTCCCCCGCCTCTCTCTGCAGCTGCAACTGCCGCCGCCTCAAGGATTCCACAGCTACTGGCTCCGCGTAGTTTAGTGATTATACAGCGTTCCTCTCTCCCTTTCTCAGACAAACACAGCGGGTAAGCAGGTAGGGAATTTTCTTTTCTTTAACGGGTTTGCCGCGTTTCTGAAGAGCAGTTTTAGAGCTAATTAGAGTTCCGGCTCGTCAGTCATCTCAATCATCTGCTCGTCAGCATGTATCTCTACTCCATTCTCCTAGCTCCGTGCAGTTCAGCGCAGCCAAGCACGAAGGTCGGGAGGTCCTGTAGAAGCGTCCTCAATGTGGCGGCTTCAGTCCGCCATCTTGAAGAAGAGTGAGGGCCGTGCTGAGGTTGACAGAGTGGAAGCACATCTGTTAGCGCTAGAACGGGAGGTGTCGCTTGACTCCACCCCGGAGGGATTGCACCGCCTGCGCCTCCTTAGAGATGAGTAAAGGAGTTTGGCTCGTGATAGGGCGAGGACACAACTGGCGGACACCCAGAGCAGGGTGTACGAGCATGGAGATATGGCCGGTAAGTTGATAGCCTGGCTGGAAAAAGGGGAATGGGCGTCGCGGTTGGTACCGGTACTGCAGCCTGTCGGCTCGGATAAAATAACGGACCCGCAGGAGATTGTGGACAAATTTGCTGGCTACTACACCGAGGTGTACGTGGCCGATTGTAAGTACAAGGAGTCCAAAAATGCAGAAATGATTCGAGATATTCCAATGCCCACTCTCTCCGATGAGGACAGGGATTACCTAGACTCTCAATTTCTGAATGACGAAGTGGCGCAGGCCATTAGAGGGGTTCGCTCTTGAAAGGTCTCTGGCCCCAATGGGCTCCCCATAGCGCTTTATAAAGTAAATGCAAACAAACTGGCTCCCTTTGTTAAGGATATGTTTAGCGAGAGCAGGGAGAGGGGCCAGCTTCCTTAGGATCAGCGTGTCGCGAATATCGTAGTCCTGCACAAGGAGGGCAAACCGAAGACGGAATGTTCTTCATACCGGCCGATCTTCTTATTGAATGCTGAGCCGAAGGTCTTAGCAAAGCTGCTTGCGACTCGGCTGGTTAAGGTCATCACGACACTGATCCATCTGGATCAGTCAGGTTTTATGCCCCACGGCATTATGGCCCTTAACTTGCGCAGACTGCATGGGCTCCTGGGCGGTGCTTCACAAATACACGAGCCGACGGTCTTGTTGTCCCTGGATGCCACCATGGCATTTGATAGAGTGGAGTGGCCCTATCTCTTTGCCATCTTGAACAAGTTGGGCATTGGTCTGGAGTTTGCTTCCTGGGTCCGTCTTTTGTATTCCGACCCCCTAGCTCGGGTCGTAGTAAATAATCATAGATCTGATGATTTTGCCTTGGGGAGAGGCACCAGGCAGGGATGTCCTCTCTCCCTGCTGTTATTTGCCTTAGGGCTGGAGCCGCTTGTGGCGTGGGTTCGTTGGGACAGATCGATTAGGGGGCTTAGGTGGACATCCGAGTGGGAGGATAAGATATCACTCTACGCTGATGACATTTTACTATATTTGTCCACCCCTCGGACTTCGCTGATAGTGTTTTTGGACGTCCTGGTGGTGTTTGGAAGATATTCCGGTTTCGCCATTATTTGGGCGAAGTCGGTCCTTTTTGTCTTAAGTGGTGATGCCCCAGATATCCCTGCCGGCTGCACGGTTAGATTGGAAACGGCAGGGTTCAAGTATCTTGGCATTTTTGTTTCCTTAGATCCCCAGAGTAGGTATACCAATAACCTGTTGCCGCCACTGGCCAGACTCCGGAGGGATGTGGTGTGGTGTAAATCGCTTCCGCTCTCCCTGCTGGGACGCGCTGTCCTGTTTAAGATGATGGCTCTTCCCCTTTTCTTGTACGCGCTCCAGAACTCTATGGACCCGGTTCCCCCGTCGTACTCCAAGGAGATTGAGTCTCTCCAGAGGCAACTCTTTTGGGATGGTAGGCCGCGAATCGTGTTTACTAAACTGACGTTGCCGTGGTATGACGGGGGGATCGGCTTACCAAATATCCGGAAGTATTATTGGGCGTCTCAGCTGGCGGCAGTTAATCATGCCATTTATGGATCGCCGCTGGATCCCGGCTATGCTATGGATCGCAGCCAGATACCCGGTGGAGAGTTCTCCAGGGCATTGTATGCCAGACGGGGGCGCTTTCCCCTGGTCGGGTCTACGGCGGTTGCTGTTCAGGTCTGGCATGAGGCTACTCGTTCCCTTAAATGGGATGGGAAGATAACTTTGGCTACGCCACTATGGAATGCTGAATGCCTGGGTAGTTTATGGAAGTCTAAAGGTTTTGATTAATGGGACCTCATTGGGATTTCCCGGGTAGGAGATATGTGGGGCAAAGACGGGATCCTTACGTTTGAGACTCTGCAGGAACCGTATCAACTGCAGGGGAGTGACTGGTTTCGTTACTTGCAGGTTAGACACGCACTGCTAGCTGGTATTCCCAGGGGAGTAACACCCCCGGAGGCTTCCCCGTTGGAGGATCGGGTGTTGGACGGTCATATTCTGACAAAAACGATCTCCTTGATTTATAGAAAGCTAGTTAATCACATGGAGGATCCCCTTGGGGCTCTTAGAGACCAATGGACTGCAGACAGGCTGATCCTTGACGATGAAGTTGGAGGGAGGCGGTGGCTTCTCCAAGGGTCATTGCTGTCCAAATGAGACTCCGGTTGGTGCAATTGAAGGTCCTCCACCACTGCTATGTTACCGGCCCACGATTGGTGCGTATGGGTTTGGTGCAAGTGGTGAGTGCAGAAGGGGATGTGGTGAGGCTGGAACGTTCATGCATATGTTATGGGACTGAACCCTCATCCGGGGGTATTGGGCCGCAGTTCATGGTAAGGTGCGCAAGGTGTGGGGAGTGGGCTTTGAGTTGGAGGCACGTCGTTGTCTCTTGAATGTCTGGGAACCAACTGATCTTACGTCTCACGGAAAAGTGTGGGTCACGCTGGCATGTGCTATCGCCAAGCGTAATATCGCTCAATTATGGGGGGCGAATCAGCCGCCTACTATGGTAGTGTGACCAGATTATCAAAACAAAAAACAGGGGCATGTCATAGACATAGAAGTAGGACTACGGTTTGCAGTAACCATCGACATAAAAGTAGGACTATTTGATAGCTGTCATAGACATAGAAAGGGGACTACAATGTCAGGTCCCTCCACAGACCGAGTGGGCACTAGCTATGCAGAACCTGTAGGTTGTGAAGGAAACTCACACTGTCACAGGCTGCTTGAGCAGGAGCCTGGGTGTACATACATCTGTGAAGGAAGCTTACGGTGCCACTGTCTGTGCTGAGCCTGTACTGTATAAGAGAAACGCGCACTGCCACAGCACATGCTGCCAGGCAAGTGTGCGTGTGTGTGACGCTTGCATTGGTGCTGCGTGCATTATACCTGCTCTCTACAAGACAGGATTTCGCCCTATCACTGCCTGTGCTCTTTCGCTGGTGTGTGTATGTGGTGTGTTGCAGCCTGAGGTGGGGGTATCAGCGTAGTTCTCACAAATGCACCTCAGGTGATGGGGTTTACTGGATATGTCACCTGTAGGATTAAGAAGACCTGTGTTGTTATCCTGGCTGTCCTCACGGGACCGGATTGTGGGATCCTACGCATGACTTGCTCTTACGCACTTTTCAAGACAAGGGCAGGATGTGATCAGGCACAGCGTTTGAAAATAAGCGTGATGGAAATTATACAAGACGCAATCTAATTCCTCCCGCATACCTTGGAAGCAGAAGACTGGCGCTGACAAATGTAACTTAATTTCCTTTTCTGTGCCTCAGTTCACAATGTGGGCTACTCGAGAACATTAATTAATTAATTCAAGAGGTTTACACTGCATGTCACATAGGGAATGCATGGGTGTCCCGTATACAGCATATGTAAGAAAGAAAGCCAGTTTGTCTCTGTGTCACAGAAGGTGCACTCATGAACTTGCAGGGTGTTCTCCATACAGGTGTATGCCTCGGCTCAAGAGTGTCCCCACTGGTGAATCCCTCATGCATTATATTAATGTGCAGATACATTCCTCAGGTGGTAACCATGTTTAGGTTGAATTCGTAAAAGACGATTTTGGTAAATGTCCAAAGGAAGATGCCCAAAACTTTAAAAGGAGCATCAGTTTGCAGCACTTTTTTTTAAAGCACTTCAAATCATCACTTTATTCAGTTCGACCAGATGAAAGTCATTTGTGGGGCTGCAGAATACCTCCCCGAACATCCCTTTAAGCTAAGCAAGTATACGTTTCAAAGGGGAACATTAGTGTACTCAGTAGGGCCTGCTGTTTGAAAGACTATATTCCAAAAAATGCAACACCTACTCGCTCCAGTAAATTAAATCTGACTTTTTTCTCCTAAAAACGGAGAATGGCTGAGCAGTGTATTTACAGGTTTGACTAGACATTTGTCGATTTCCTCCTCCTCTAATGTGCACATGAGGCCTGATTAACATCCTTGCAACACGCCTGTGCGGGCACCTCTTGGAAGTCAGCAAAAGTGTAGGTGGCGCTGCTGGACAAAGAAGGGAAATTCCCAGAGAAAACGTCTCTTTAAAGGATTTCCCTTCCTGCGACAGCGCTCATCTCAGTGACGTCACACGCAATGAACAACCGGGACATTTGTGTGTTTAACTCGGACACCTTTCGAAAACGGGGACATTTGACTCATTTGGAGAAAAGTGTCGGGACACTTCTCCAAACAAGCATTTGCAATGCAATAGGCATTAGGAAAGTTTGAGCTATTGGTATTGTAAATTACACATTTTTTATTTATGTGTTGGTTTTAAAAATAGCGAAATTAGTAGCTTTGTCATTTACAATGCATATAGTTTTAACTTTTGCAAATGTGACACCTGCAGCATTTGTAATGCAATATGTGTTGTATTTACATGACTTACATGTATTGATATTACAAATAACAATGGCTTTTAATTGTTTTTAATAATTAATACTAAAATAAAAGTTATTGTAATTTATAATGGCAATAGCTTAAACTTTTGTAAATAACTTTTGTGAAGAGTATGTTCAGTGTATTATACTGTGACGAAAATCCAAGAACCGAAGTGAAATATTAACATTTTTTTGTGACATTTGTAATAAAGCTTGAAACATTGAGAGGACATATTTGAACCAATTGTTGTTGAATGGTTGCACAGATTGATGCTGTGGTGGCGGTGAGTGATGTTGTGGTGGCGACGAGTGATGCTGTGGCGTTCAGTGATGCTGTAGTAGCGCATAGTGATGTGTGGTGCCCCTGAGTGGTGATGCTGTGGTGGGGCTGAGTGATGCTGTGGTGATGCGATAGATAGAGTGAGGGCGATCGATAGATAGAATGAGTGCGATAGATAGATAGAGGGAGGGCGATAGATAGATAGAATGAGTGCGATAGATAGAGTGAGGACGATAGAGTGAGGGCGACAGATAGAGTGAGGGCGATAGATAGATCGATAGACAGATAGATAGATAGAGTGAGGGCGACAGATAGACAGATAGAGTGAGGGCGATCAATAGATAGACAGATAGATAGAGTGAGTGCGATAGACAGATAGAGTGAGGGCGATAGATAGATAGAGGGCGATAGATAGATTGAGTATGGGCGATATATAGATAGAAAGATAGAGTGAGGGAGATAGATAGATAGATAGGTAGAGTGAGGACGATAGATAGATAGAGGGCGATAGATAGATTGAGTATGGGCGATATATAGATAGAAAGATAGAGTGAGGGAGATAGATAGATAGATAGTTGATAGAGTGAGGGTGATAGATAGAGAGAGGGCGATAGATAGATAGAGATAGAGTGAGGGCAATAGATAGATAGAGTGAGGGCGATAGATAGACAGAGTGAGGGCGATAGAGTGAGGGAAGTAGAGTGAGGGCGAAAGATAGATAGAGCGAGGGCAATAGATAGAGAGAGTGAGGGCGATAGATAGAGTGAGGGCGATAGATGGATAGATAGATAGATAGAGTGAGGGAGATAGATAGATAGAGTGAGGGCGATAGAGTAAGGGAAGTAGAGTGAGGGTGAAAGATAGATAGAGCGAGGGCGATAGATAGAGAGAGTGAGGGCGATAGATAGAGTGAGGGCAATAGATAGAGTGAGGGCAATAGATGGATAAATAGATAGAGTGAGGGCGATAGATAGATAGAGTGAGGGCGATAGATAGATAGAGTGAGGGTAATAGATAGAGTGAGGGCGATAGATAGAGTGAGGGCGATAGATGGATAGATAGATAGATAGAGTGAGGGCGATAGATAGATAGACTGAGGGCGATAGATAGAGTGAGGGCGATAGATGGATAGATAGATAGATAGATAGATAGATAGATAGATAGATAGATAGATAGAGTGAGGGTGATAGATAGATAGAGTGAGGGCGATAGATAGATAGATAGAGTGAGGGCGATAGATAGAGTGAGGGCGATAGATAGAGTGAGGGCGATAGATAGAGTGAGGGCGATAGATAGATAGAGTGAGGGCAATAGATGGATAGATAGATAGATAGATAGATAGATAGATAGATAGATAGATAGATAGATAGATAGATAGATAGATAGATAGATAGATAGATAGATAGATAGATAGATAGATAGATAGATAGATAGATAGATAGATAGATAGATAGAGGGCGACAGTAAACAACCCGTATTCGAGGAATTTACTGTGTGTAATTTTAATTTTGATTCAACGTTTCAATGAGTCCCCTCGAGCACCTATGTTGTGCTACTAATATAAATGAATTTGCAGATGTTAATCACTGTAACCAAACAAAAGGAGGCGGACATAAGGCCTCTGGCTTCAAAGGCACAAAACCTGAGTTCTGATCTTAGTTCCTGCACATAGGCAAAGTGTCTTAACTGACAGTTTTGTGCTATCCGAGCGGGCGGGCACAGTGAGTGCTGAGAACCCGGACTACCAGTGTGCTCATTGTTTTGACTGCCCTCTTTACAGTTTTTTTTCTATCCAGCCATGAAGTGAAGGCACCTCAGCAAGTTAACTACACCACATATTTCTGCGTGCAACAAGAGGTATCTGGGGTCTGATTCCAGTCGGGGCAAGTTAGACGTTTATCCTTTTTTGACCAACAAAGTCAGTTTGAAATGGACAGTAAAATAAATAAAACACACTGCACTCCTTCTGCTATGGGCTCAGAGACGAGAATGTACAGGAAAGGAAGGCCCGGCAGAAGAGCTGTTATGTCTGAGGCTTGTGGATGGCTCACGCTTGTGGATGTCTGATGCTTGTGGATGTCTGACACTTGTGGATGCCTGACGCTTGTGGATGGCTGATGCTTCAGGATGTTTGTGGATGTCTGATGCTTCTGGATGTCTGATGCTTCTGGATGTCTGATGCCTGATGCTTTTGGATATCTGATGCTTGTGGATGTCTGATGCTTGTGGATGTCTGTTGCTTGTGGATGTCTGTTGCTTGCGGATGTGTGACACTTGTGGATGTCTGACGCTTGTGGATGTCTTATGTTTGTGAATGCTTGACGCTTGTGAATGCCTGATGCTTGTGGATGCCTGACGCTTGAGGACGCCTGACGCCTTTGGATGTCTGATGCTTGTGGATTCCTGACGTTTGTGGATGTCTGATGCCTGGTGTTTGTGGATGTCTGACGCTTGTGGATGTCTGACGCTTATAGATGGCAGATGCTTCTGGATGTTTGTGGATGTCTGATGCTTCTGGATGTCTGATGCTTCTGGATGTCTGATGCCTGATGCTTGTTGATGTCTGATGCTTGTGGATGTCTGTTGCTTGTGGATGTCTGTTGCTTGCGGATGTGTGACACTTGTGAATGTCTGACGCTTGTGGATGTCTGATGTTTGTGAATGCTTGACGCTTGTGCATGCCTGATGCTTGTGGATGCCTGACGCTTGAGGATGCCTGATGCCTTTGGATGTCTGATGCTTCTGGATGCCTGACGTTTGTGGATGTCTGATGCCTGATGTTTGTGGATTGAAGAACCGGGTTTTAGAACCCAGCGGCGCCAGGGGCACGCCCAAAGTCTTCGGGTTCACCTGTCTTAGAATACAGAGACACAGGATACTTCTCGGTGACGTCAAAGATCAAATTTATTGGCTGCAACCAGGAACAGAAGTCTACGAAGTACGACACAAGTAGGTTCATCAGAGACTGCTAAATCTTCGTAGAGCGAGACATCGTTTTTTATACTAAAAATCACATTCCGGACAAACACCCACTAGTTACAATTTGTCCAATCATAGGAAAGATTGCAAAAGGTATCGCATGACGACAAACCCACTTTTCTGTTGTCCAGCCCACCATCAATTACACGGGAAAGCCCAACATTCTTTCTCGAACAGACCGGACAAACCCATATTAAAAGACCACAACCCATACCATAAATAGGCCATAAAAGAAGGAACAGAAACAGATGAGAAGTACGATAAGTGGTGTGTGCGTGTGCAATAAACTCAACAATGTCCTGTTCTTTGATCCTTAATCTCGATCAGCTACCGGGCAAGGAACTGGCTTAACAAGGTCAGCTTCAGGCAACGAGGTCAGTTCGCTCAGGTCATTCAGAAGTCAGCTGAAGTGTATGTGTACTAAAGACTCGTTCGGCCCTAGTCATCGGCCTATGTGAGGGCAACCACAAAATGGCTGCCATGCACAAAATGGAACTCAGGGGTTCAGAACAAAATCCCTAAATACGTAGTAAATCCATCGGTATAACATGGCGAAATCACTTGTACTTGCGGCACTCACTAGTTACGGATCGCTACTGTCAAATTCGTAACGAAACCATGACCTTTATGAAACGGGTTCAGAATCCACGGAACCTTAGACCCTCCTTTTGCCCTTACATAGGCAATAACCTAAACTCACGTCAATCTGAATCCAGGTCTATATTCATCAGATCTTCAAGATGTTGCTGGAGCATAAGCCTATTACTTAGTAACTCTCTCGAGTCAGGTCTCCTTGCACACGTAGTAGCACAAAGGCCACATATAGCAGGAGCACACTGTACACAAAGACAGAACAGGAAAAGAATAGCTAAAGCCATCCCAATGATCATCAGAATCTTCCACCCCCAGGTGGTTAACAATTCCCAAAGCCATCCCATCAACGACCAATCTCCTTTGTCCACATGTACAGACTCGGAGATCTTATGTAGCTTGGAAATGGCCTGGTACACTGTCGGAGCATTGTCTGGAATGAAAACGCAGCAGCTCGATTGATTCATTTTACATACCCCTCCTCTATCTGCAAGTATGACGTCTAACGCAACTCGATTCTGCAACGTCATAAGACGATCCGATTGGAGCTCAGCAGTCAAATTACTAAGGGCACCAGCAGTCTCAACTATGGTGGACTCAACCACTCTCATCAATTGCCATATGTTCCTACTGTTAGCCATAGGTCCCCAAACCGGAGGAAACCCTTAAGAAAATCTCCCAATTCTTGTCCCACAGTATCTTCCTTACTGAAGACACCTCTAGCCACTCTCGTTCTGTGATAATCTGCGGCTGCAGTATACGTAGGGGGCAACAGAAACGAAACATAACATGTTCCCGAAAAATCAGGGGGCAACCATGTATATGCTCTATCATAGCAGACAAAATACGTACCCTTAGCTGCTAAAAACGGTGGGGAAGTCTGGGACGCAAAAACATACGTCTCAGTACAAACACTCTTCTCTAACTGAGCTCTCGGATTCTTGCCATTACTTTGCAGACAAAAATGACCACGATGGCGTACGATTCAAATCGGGGATGACCTTTTCCCTCGCTGCTTTTCACTCAGACTAACACCATATCCAGTCACGTTCCATCCAATATAAGCTAGTGACTCATCTTTTGGAATAGTCTCATAGGAATCAATACCTCTAATCATATCCACTAGTCCCTTCACTAGAGCACTATTACTCTAGCTATCTTTCATAGAACGCAGGGGATAGACTTCATGGGCATAAATGAACATCGTCCTATACGCCCACACAGATCCATTATAGCTAAATGACAGGACCAAATAAGGAATACCTTTATTCGTAGTATGAGGCATAAGCCCACACACCCAGCAATTAGTGCTGTTCACTACTAACTGATGCTGATGCAGACGTTGCACAAAGGAAATATTAATGAACTCTGATCTTCTAATAGATTCATGTTCAGACAAAGGATGAAAAGAATGCGAAGAAATAGTAGTAGGTAAAGACATAGGTTGTGTGTTGGGTGCAAACGTCACTTGAAAAGAGAAAACAACATATCCCACCAAAAACATCATCATGCTAAGTAACATTAAAAGACACGTTATCCAAAAACATTTGCCACTCATTAATTTACACATTTTTCTTTTAAAGTTCATTTCTACAACAGTTCTCTCAATCTCAAAAAACTCCATTCTCTAACCGTGCTGTTTGCGGCAGGTGGCTCTCTTCACTCGGATGTACGTCTGTAAGTCCCAGGGAACGCCCTAGAACAAACCAGATCTGTTGACCCTGTGTCTACATGGCTGAACACTCCAAGGCTTTATACCGCGACCCTACAGCTGAACCTGGATGGCGGTTAGAAAAAGAAAAATAGGTCAAAACAGCTTTTTGGTGGGAGAACGCAGTTTTCAAAAGCAAAAAGGAATTACTTCTTTATTAGTCCATTATTTCTCTGTCGTAGATTATAGCGGCCTTTACCAGGCAATGTCTGATCACGAAACAACAACTCAGGCTCAGTGGTGTCTAGTCTCAGAGAAGGAAGAACAGCTCACGCTCAGAACTTGTCCCAACCAAACGCGCGTCACTGAATGGAACGAACTTTGGCACAGTCTCAGTCTCGGAATCGCCAACACCCTCCTGGACCCACTGGTCATACGGCAGAGGCAAAGAAACCCTCTTACAATGTACGTGGTGTATCCAGTTCTTCTTGCCGTGCACTCTCACTGCGGTACGCGTCGATAAAAGGATCTGGAATGGTCCAGTCCAGCGGGGCTGATCGTTCTTTGTCCGCTGAAAGTTGCGCAGCAACACCCACGAGCCAGGGTCAATGGCGTGTCCTGGATCTTCAGATGCTTGTAGAAGTGTATCGTAAACCTCTTGGTGTAAGACACGCAATTTAGCCGTCAAATCATACAAATAGTCACTCAGCACAGGATGTTCAATCTCGCTAAACTTTGTCGGCCTCGGCGCTCCCCATACATTAGCCGGGTGACCACAAATAATTTCATACGGGCTAAGGCCCACTCGACAATGCAATGTAGTTCTAGTTGACAAAAGTGCCAATGGCAAAGCATCGGGCCATTGGAGACCAGAACTCGCCTGAATCTTGGCTAACTTCAGCTTCAGAGTGCCATTGTAGCATTCGACTAAACCAGCTGAATGGGGGTGATTCGCAGCATGAAATTTCTGCTTAATGCCCAAACCTTCACACACTCTCTTCATGACTTGGCCCACAAATTCACTTCCATTATCACTCCACACCATCCTTGGCAATCCATATCTAGGGAAGAATTCCTTGAGTAGGGCTTTGGCTGTGGACAAGCCAGTATTATCTTTCAGGGGGTATGCTTCTACCCATCTCGAAAAGGCACAAACAACTACAAGGACATATTTTAAGTTGTTACATCTTTCCATGTGTATAAAATCCACTTGCAGCACCGCGAACGGATACGTCAGAGGTGCAAAGTGACCAGCTGGAGTTGGGGTTCCCTTGCCAGGATTATACATCAGACAAACCATGCAATTTTTGACCAGATTCTCCGCACACTTAGGAATTCCAGCATTCTGCCATACTGGAGCCAACAACTAACAAATCACTTTCACACTGATGTGAGCCATTCCATGCGCCATCGTAACCACTGCAAGCACATACGCATCAGGTAACAACCATCGCTGATGTTCCGACAACTCAACCCAGCAACCAGTCGAATCCAATTTTCCCGTACTCTCTCTCCACACATTCAATTCTTTGCCGTAGCTTCAGCCTGAATTGACTTCACATTCTCTATCGTATCCTCACACATTCCTCTATCCGGAACCCATCTTGCTGGACCCGCAACATACATTCGACTCGTCACATCTTTCGCCGCTTCTTTCGCTACTTCATCCGCAAACGCATTACCACGACCAACGTCATCGGTAACCTTCTTATGTGCACTACATTTCACGATCGCAACTTGCGTCGGCAACGTAAGTGACTCAAAAAGCTCATTCACCAACTGACCATGCTGGATCTTTGTACCATGAGAAGTAAGAAATCCACGTTCTTTCCACAAGCGTCCGAAGCTATGAGCGACACCAAACGCGTACTGGCTATCGTTATACACAGTCACTCGCTTTCCTTTCGACAACAAACACGCTCTCGTCAGTGCAATCAACTCTGCTGCTTGAGCTGAATTCTGCTGTATACGTGAAGCTTCAACAATTGTATGCAAAGTCGTAAAAGCATAGTCTGCAGTCGTATCGCCATTCGGAAGCTTAAAGCATGAACCATCTACCCATAAGGTACCATCAGACTTCGCAAGAGGAGTATCTTTCAGATCAATTCTACCCTTTGTTTCTTCCTCTATCCTAAGAAAGCAATCATGCTGTTCCTGAACATCCGTCTCTACAGAAATCGGCAACAACGTAGCTGAATTCAACGTGTTGCATCGCTTTATATGCACACGACTCGCCAAAAGCGTCAACTCGTAACCTGACAATCGAGCACTAGTCAAGTGCCTTGTTATAGTCCTGTTTAACAAAGTATCCACTGCATGTGGAACCATCACAATCAACATATTATCCATTACCAAACCAGCAGACTGTCGAATAGAAACAGCTGCTGCCGTTGTAGCTCTCAAACAACTCGGCAACGCTCTAGCTACCGGATCCAAAGTCGATGAGAAATATCTCTACTCTCCTCGGCAATCGGGATACTGAAGAAAGCATTCTTCAGATCTATCACCGAAAACCAGGTAGCTGAGGCAGGATTCATAGTCAGCAAAGCAGTAATATCTGGAACAACCGGAAGCTGTGTCACAACAATTTTGTTTACTTCTCGAAGATCGATCACAAACCTATACACAGCCAGTTGAGAAGAATCTGTACGCTTCAGAACAGGCAAAACCGGACTATTGAACACATTACCTCTCGTCTCTTCTATCACACCTTTCTCAATCAGATCATAGATGATCGCTAAAAGTGCTCTTTCACCGTCACTAGAAATCCTGTATTGGGGAATACCTGGCAATCTAGCATTTGCTTTCAGCGTCACAACATATGGTGGAATCTCCAAAAGACCCACGTCATTAGGACCATTAGCCCAAAGAGTACCAGGGAGAGAACACAATTCCAATGGAAGCCGATCTTTAGACAAATACATCGGAGAGACCACTCTCTTACCCAATGTAAGCTGTACTCCCGATGCAGAACAATGCAATGTCGCATACAATCTCTTCAACAAATCCAATCCCAACAAATTCTCGCCACAACCTGTCGTCAGAATGAGGGGTGCTTCTAATTCACAAGGTCCAACAGAAAGAGTCAAAGGACTAGAAACTGGATTACGAACCGGGGCGCCAGAAAAACCTACCGAAACATTTGTCAAGCCAGACAAAGGTGCGCCAGGGAGTTTAGAGTGCATGATAAAACTCTTCGCCGCACCAGTATCCAACAGAAAAGGCTCTGACACACCTGATGTAATCACTTCAACATAAGGTCCACTCTGATCTACTGGAACTGACACTACTCCCTCTCTTTGTCTATGGCTGTCCTAGCAATCGTTACCGTCAGCATTCTCACTCTCAACATAGTAATCATCAGCATAATATTGAGTCGACTGACCAGACGCAACATTCTGTTGAACAAAACAATTCATTGTATTCTGTGGTGGAAAGGATCGTGCATTCTGGGGGAACACACCACGTCCTCTACCTCTTGGAGCTTGCTGAACACCTCGACCTCTCACACCAGAAGCACCATTCGTACCCTGCAACAGAACCGGACAACTACTCTTGAAGTGCCCTTCTTCTTTACAATACGCACACTGATTAGGGCCTACAGAAACACGCTGCTGAAAAGACTCGGACCTTTGTGATCCTCTCTGAAATTGCTGAGGTTGCTGAAACTCAAGCTGATTATAACGAGGCGGAAACGCCTGTTGCAAAGGAACCCTCGTCTTTAAATCTTTAGTCTTTTTCTCTGCTTTCTCTTTCTGATCCTTATCTCTATTCTCGTAATATTGTGCAGTAGCCAATATCTGGGCCGACGAAGAAACAGCCCATGAACTCTCTGAATCCTTCAACTTGTTACGCAACTCGGGAAGCAAATTATGAACAAACTTATCCACGAACAACCTTTGGCCACCTTCCGTACTCATATCTTGGCCACTGTGATCTATAAACGTCTCTTCAAACCTAGTGAAGAAATCAGACACAGTTTCATCTTTCTTCTGCTTTCATGCAGACAACTTATACCAATTTACTCGCATAGCAGGCATTAAAGTCTTCATATAATTAATATACCTACCGGGGAGTTCCGCAACTAAAGCCTCAGGTTTAGCTCCTCCACCTTGAAGACCATCCGCAACAGTAATATTAGCCCATGTGTCACCTAACTCTTGCGCATGATCCACATGACGAATCTTTCCCCACAAAGGTTGAGGAACCACATTACCAATCAACATGTCTATATCAGCTAAATTCATGATGCATGCGTCAGCTGTCTGTGACAATTCCTTGTAGTACCCTGCAGGATTCTGGAAACTGGCTACGTAACTGCTTACGCACCGAAACAGGGGTCACATTCAATGACCCAAAGAAAGGAGACAAAAGACCAGTAACAGTATCAGTCATTCTCTGCCCAACAGAAGGAGAAGTTGTCAGAAGGACAGGAGACAAAGCAGACTGAGATGAAACAAACGTAGGAGTAGTAACAAAAGAAGTAGCAAGTACAGGAGAAAAACTCATAGGAATTTGAGGCGGAGTTGATAGCAAAGTCGGCGGCCCTAGAGAATGCTGCGCCAGAGGAGAAGGAACCCACTGAAGAGGAGCTAACGGCTGAGCAACAACAGGAGCCTGAACAGCTGGATGTTGCAGAGGTGCCGTAGCACTCTGCACATAAGGGGGTGGTGAACTCAACAAATGTGACATCAAAGGATCCTTTTCAGGGTCCTTCGTTGCACCTTGTAGAAGAGATGACAAAGCTGGATAGCATTTATTGATGGCCATTTTATGTTGCCTGTGCAACTTTTCACTCACTCGATCTTCTTCATTATCTTTAAACTGCCTAGCTGCTTGCATTATCGATATACCCTTCTCTCTTTTATCTTTTTTCGCTTGTTTAATTGCTTTCTGTTTGGCTTCCTTACGCCAGAGGCAGAAAGAGTCAAACATTGCTGGCCGGGCTTTCTTCTTAAATAGTTTAACTTCCAAATTATCTAAAATCTCGGTGTCATAGCTACCATGTTGGAGCCATTTTAAGACACTGTCTTTCCTAGTGTATCGGACCCACAATTCATTATACGTAATGGGGCCCACGCCATGTTTAGAATAGAGCTCATAAGTCGGAGTTCCAACCGGAGGTATCGGACAAGAGTCCTCCAATCGGGAATCCCTGTTACAACTACAACAAAATATATTTCCAAGTTTGCTAAGACCAGGCATCTTCGCTCACTAATCTAGCTTCAAACTTCAAGGGATTACCAAAAACTAAGGAACCAAGACCAAGGACTGGGAGCTACCCACTTATACTTAACTGAAGTATTGATCACGTCACCCAGTAGACCCGTCTATCGTCTCGCTGTACAAATCGTCATGAAGGGTCCAAGACAGGGCAACAGTCAGGGCAGCAGTCCTTCGTAGCCGTCGGAAAGCGGGAAGCCTCGCAGCAAAAACCTTCAGTCCACGTTCGACATGCAGGGGTCGATGGAGTGGGGGCCCTCTTCCAGAATTTCCTCACGAAGCTCCTCACGATCTTCAGGCTTGGACCGGTACCACTGAAGTCGCCCCACGTTGGGCGCCAACTGAAGAACCGGGTTTTAGAACCCAGCGGCACCAGGGGCACGCCCAAAGTCTTCGGGTTCAACTGTCTTAGAATACAGAGACACGGGATACTTCTCGGTGACGTCAAAGATCAAATTTATAGGCTGCAACCAGGAACAGAAGTCTACGAAGTACGACACAAGTAGGTTCGTCAGAGCTAGACATCATCTTTTATGCTAAAAATCACATTCCGGACAAACACCCACTAGTTCTCGAGCGCTCACTGGGTTCTTTGCTCCTGAGGCGGAAGCCGGGAGACGCTCTATTTTAAAGTGTGTAATTGTGATTTTTTAATACTTTATCTGCTGCTATCTGCTGTTTTGCACATCGAGGGCTCCGTGCAGCGGATCCATCGCTCACGTGACGCCCTCCTGCCGGCTGGCCACGCCCACCTCCAGGCCACGCCCCCTTCCCGCCCTTCTTAAGCGCCAGTTCTCGAGCGCTCACTGGGTTCTTTGCTCCTGAGGCGGAAGCCGGGAGACGCTCTATTTTAAAGTGTGTAATTGTGATTTTTTAATACTTTATCTGCTGCTATCTGCTGTTTTGCACATCGAGGGCTCCGTGCAGCGGATCCATCGCTCACGTGACGCCCTCCTGCCGGCTGGCCACGCCCACCTCCAGGCCACGCCCCCTTCCCGCCCTTCTTAAGCGCCAGTTCTCGAGCGCTCACTGGGTTCTTTGCTCCTGAGGCGGAAGCCGGGAGACGCTCTATTTTAAAGTGTGTAATTGTGATTTTTTAATACTTTATCTGCTGCTATCTGCTGTTTTGCACATCGAGGGCTCCGTGCAGCGGATCCATCGCTCACGTGACGCCCTCCTGCCGGCTGGCCACGCCCACCTCCAGGCCACGCCCCCTTCCCGCCCTTCTTAAGCGCCAGTTCTCGAGCGCTCACTGGGTTCTTTGCTCCTGAGGCGGAAGCCGGGAGACGCTCTATTTTAAAGTGTGTAATTGTGATTTTTTAATACTTTATCTGCTGCTATCTGCTGTTTTGCACATCGAGGGCTCCGTGCAGCGGATCCATCGCTCACGTGACGCCCTCCTGCCGGCTGGCCACGCCCACCTCCAGGCCACGCCCCCTTCCCGCCCTTCTTAAGCGCCAGTTCTCGAGCGCTCACTGGGTTCTTTGCTCCTGAGGCGGAAGCCGGGAGACGCTCTATTTTAAAGTGTGTAATTGTGATTTTTTAATACTTTATCTGCTGCTATCTGCTGTTTTGCACATCGAGGGCTCCGTGCAGCGGATCCATCGCTCACGTGACGCCCTCCTGCCGGCTGGCCACGCCCACCTCCAGGCCACGCCCCCTTCCCGCCCTTCTTAAGCGCCAGTTCTCGAGCGCTCACTGGGTTCTTTGCTCCTGAGGCGGAAGCCGGGAGACGCTCTATTTTAAAGTGTGTAATTGTGATTTTTTAATACTTTATCTGCTGCTATCTGCTGTTTTGCACATCGAGGGCTCCGTGCAGCGGATCCATCGCTCACGTGACGCCCTCCTGCCGGCTGGCCACGCCCACCTCCAGGCCACGCCCCCTTCCCGCCCTTACGGCCGCCTATATCAATGTGTCAATATAGAACGCGCAGCGGACGAGCGCAGCGGGAGCGCCGACTTCGCGCCGAAGTCGCGCAAAAGTCAAGCCCGTCTGCGCCCGTCCGCGGCCGGACGGGGCAAAGGGCACGACACCATGCTCAAAATCTGTCTTACTCCTCTAAAGACCTTATCGCCCTTCAAGGCACCTGGCCACTCCCGGACCCCGTCCGCAGACTCGTCTACTCACTGGGCCTTGCCCCCACCCACCCTGCACCTCCGCTTCCCCCGCCGCGGTCTCCCCTGTTACCCTGCCTCCCCCTCCCCGACCCACCCCCCACAACCACAGCTCTGTCCGTTATTCTACTCAATACCAGGTCGGCGGTCAAGCATCACCACGAGCTGTTCGTCCTACTCGATACCGAGAAACCGGACCTACTGCTCCTGACCGAAACCTGGTATTGCGATTCCTCTCTCCCCGCTCTCCTGGCCACCCTTCCACCGTCTTACGTGGCCCTACGCGCCGATCGACCGGCAGGCAGGGCGGGCGGTGGGGTGGCTGTAATCACTAGGTCAGATCTGCACTTCCAGTCACTTCCTTCTCCCCCTATGGCCCCTGTCGACTTTCTGGTGGTCCGCTCCCTACTGACCGCCCCTCCCATCACTTGTCTCCTCATGTACCGCCCCCCTCAGTCCTCGCCTTCATTTCTACCTGCCTTCCAGGATCTACTGGCCAATCTGGCGGTCAACTTTGCCTCGGTTTTGGTGCTGGGGGATTTTAATTACTGGCCCTCAGACCCACACGAGTGCTCCGCCTCAAAAGAATTTACCGAATCACTGTCTTCCCTCAACTTCGTCCCACACATCTCTGTCCCCACTCACTCTCACGGGCACACACTTGATCAGGTCTGGGCTCTTAACCTCCCACTGGCCTCGGTGGCTGTCTCTCCCTGCCCCTGGTCCGACCATGCCCTCATCTCTTTCTCCATTCCCCACAACCCATTCCCCAAAACCCCGCTTGCCAAAAACACCTGGGCGCGGAACTGGAACAGGCTGGATCTCCCCTCCCTGACCTCCCTGCTTCACAACTCCATCCCTTCCCTCTCCGGCTTACCATCTGCCGCACAGGCCAAGGCCATTAATACCTGGCTGGCTGGAGCTTGCGACTCAGAGGCCCCCCTGCGACGCATTTCCATCCGCCGACTTAAGGACTCTAATAGATGGTTCAACGACCACCTAAAAGAACTTAAGCTGAGCGTCCGTAGGGCGGAGAGGCAGTGGAGGAAGGATTACAGCCCCTCATTAAAAACCCATTTTCTGACACTGCTGGCTGAATACAAATCAGCAATTCTAGCTGCAAAAACCGACTACTTCTCCACGAAAATAACGTCTGCCGCCAACAAACCCAGGGCTATCTTTGACATCGTGAATGACCTGGCATTCTCAGACCGTACCTCGCCCCAAATCCCTCCCTCCCAGCTTCTCTGCGACCAACTAAACAACTACTTCGTGGACAAAATCACTACTATCAAGGCCAATATCCCTTTACCCTCACCTGCCTTCGTCGATCCTTCCCCCCCCCCAGCTCAAAATCATTTCACTCTCATCCCTCCCCTCACTCAGGAATCCTTTCTGGCGATACTCCCCAAAGTCAAATCAGGGTCCCCGGCGGACGTCTGCCCCGCACGCATCCTACAGCAAATCTATTCTAGCTGCCCTGGTCCCCCTATTGCCTTCCTTAACAGCGCCTTGGCACAGGGTGTGGTGACCCCGGTACTAAAAGCAGCCACCATAGTACCCCTGCTGAAGAAACCCGGCACGGACCTTTCTATCTCGTCCAACTTTCGCCCCATCTCCCTGTTGCCCTTCCTGGGCAAGGTGATGGAACGCCATGTTACCGCGGCACTGAGCGCTCACATCGAGGCAAATGGGGGGCTGGCTTCTCGTCAGGCAGGATTCCGCCCCAGGCACTCAACAGAATCGGTCGTAGTCTCCGTCCTAGACAACCTCAGAAAGGGTAGGGACGACAATAACCACCAGGCACTGGTCCTCCTCGATCTCTCCGCCGCCTTTGACACGGTGGACCATACCATCTTACTCACCCGTGTCAAGGCGGCCGGCATCGGGGGATCAGCCCTGGTCTGGCTTTCCTCCTTTCTGAGGGACCGCACTCAGGCGGTCCGTCTAGGCGACTTCACCTCCACCCCCCTCCCTGTCACCTGCGGTGTCCCCCAGGGCTCTTCTCTCTCCCCTCTTCTCTTCAACCTCTACATCTTTCCTCTCATCTTTGCTCTCCAGCAGCTGGAGGTCACCGTCTTCAACTACGCGGATGACCTCCAGCTCATCTTTGATCTGTCCCCCTCTTCTCTCTCGGTTTCCAATTTCCAGTCTACTATGACATTCATCAGGGACTGGATGAACCACAACCATCTTAAACTGAACCCTGATAAAACTGAGTTGGTTCTCACTGGTGGTTCATCCAGCCCCTGGAACTCTTCTTTCTGGCCCCCCTCTCTTGGCCCCGCACCATCCCCCTCCACCACCGTCAAAACACTGGGTGTCAAAATGAACAATCAGCTCACTCTTCACTCACACATCAGCTCCGTGGTCTCTTCCTGTTTCCTCACTCTTCGTACCATCCGCTCTGTCTCCCGTTTCTTCTCCCCCCAGGCTCTTAAGACCATCATAGCCGCTCTGGTAATCTCGCGTTTGGACTACGCCAACGCCCTTTTCCATGGCATCCCAGCCTACAGCCTGCGTAGACTCCAAACCATCCAGAACCAGGCGGCCAGACTGATATACGGCCTCCCACGATATCACCATTCCACCCCCCTCCTAAAAGAACTCCATTGGCTCCCTGTGAAACATCGTTCCCTTTTTAAGATCGGGTGCATGGTCTTTCAGGCCCGGCAGGGCACTGCCCCTGCTTTCATCACTTCACTAATCAAACCCTACGTCCCCGCAAGAAATCTCCGGTCCTCCTCCCGGCACCTTCTCCAGATCCCCCGCTTCTCGCGCAAAAAGTGGGGCGGGTCCAACTTTTCTACTTTGGCCCCCTCCTTCTGGAACTCTCTCCCTGACAACCTCCGCTCCGCAACTCAGTACCTCTCCTTCCGCAGAGACTTGAAAACCTTTCTCTTTAGCCAGGCTTTCCCCGCCTAATGCTATTTCACTCCTCCCTGGTCTTCTTCCCCCTCAGCTACTGAACCTCCAGCGCCAAGAAACCGCAAGGTGTACGCCGCGCTCTATAAGTGTTTTAAATTAGAAATTAGAAATTAGTTACAATTTGTCCAATCATAGGTAATATTGCGAAAGGTATCGCATGACGACAAACCCACTTCTCAGTTGTCCAGCCCACCATCAATTACACGGGAAAGCCCAACATTCTTTCTCGAACAGGCCGGACAAACCCATAATAAAAGACCACAACCCATACCATAAATAGGCAATAAAAGAAAGAACAGAAACAGATGAGAAGTAGGATAAGGGGTGTGTGCGTGTGCAATAAACTCAACAATGTCCTGTTCTTTGATCCTTAATCTTGATCAGCTACCGGGCAAGGAACTAGCTTAACAAGGTCAGCTTCAGGCAAAGAGGTCAGTTCGCTCAAGTCATTCAGAAGTCAGCTAAAGTGTACGTGTACTAAAGACTTGTTCGGCCGTAGTCATCGGCCTATGTGAGGGCAACCACAAAATGGCTGCCATGCATAAAATAGAACTCAGGGGTTCAGAACAACATCCCTAAATACGTAGTGAATCCATCGGTCTAACATGGCGAAATCACTCGTACTTGCCGCACTCACTAGTTACGGTTCGCTACTATCAAATTCGTAACAAAACCATGACCTTTATGAAACGGGTTCAGAATTCACGGAACCTCAGGATGTCTGACGCTTGTGGATGTCTGACACTTGTGGATGTCTGATGCTTGTGGATGCCTGATGCTGGTGGATGTCTGATGTTTGTGGATGTCTAATGTTTGTGGATGTCTGATGCTCGTGGATGTCTGATGCTTGTGGATGTCTGATGCTTGTGGATGTCTGATGCTTGTGGATGTCTGTTGCTGCCTGATGCTTGTGGATGTCTGACACTTGTGGATGTCTGACGCTTGTGGATGTCTGTTGTTTGTGAATGCTTGAAGCTTTTGCATGCCTGACGCTTGTGCATACCTGACGCTTGAGGATGCCTGACGCTTGTGGATGTTTGACGCTTGTGGATGTCTGATGCTTGTGGATGTCTGATGCTTGTGGATGTCTGATGCTTGTGGACGTCTGTTGCTTGTGGATGTTTGATGCTTGTGGATGCTTGATGCTTTTGGATGCCTGACGCTTGTCGGTGTCTGATGCTTGTGGATGTCTGTTGCTTGTGGATGTCTGATGCTTGTCGATGTCTGATGCTTGTGGATGCCTGATGCTTGTGGACGCCTGATGCTTGTGGATGTCTGATGCTCCTGGTTGTCTGATGCTCCTGGTTGTCTGATGTCTGATGCTTGTGGACGCCTGATGCTTGTGTATGTCTGATGCTTGAGGACGTCTGATGCTTGTGGATGTCTGTTGCTTGTGGATGTGTGACACTTGTGGATATCTGACGCTTGTGGATGTCTGACTTTTGTGAATGCTTGATGCCTTTGGATGTCTAATGCTTGTGGATGCCTGATGTTTGTGGATGTCTGATGCCTGATGTTTGTGGATGTCTGATGCTTCTGGATGTCTGACGCTTGTGGATGCCTGACGCTTGTGGCTGTCTGATGCCTGACACTTGTGGATGTCTGACGCTTGTGGATGTCTGATGCTGGTGGATGTCTGATGCTTGTGGATGTCTGATGCTTGTGGATGTCTGATGCTTGTGGATGTCTGTTGCTTGTGGATGTCTGTTGCTTGTTGATGCCTGATGCTTGTGGATGCTTGTGGATGTCTGACACTTGTGGATGTCTGACACTTGTGGATGTCTGATGCTTGTGGATGTCTGTTACTTGTGGATGTCTGTTGCTTGTTGATGCCTGACGCTTGTGGATGCTTGTGGATGACTGATGCTTGTGGATGTCTGACGCTTGTGGATGTCTGACGCTTGTGGATGTCTGATGCCTGATGCTTGTGGATGTCTGATGCTTGTGGATGTCTGACGCTTGTGGATGTCTGACGCTTGTGGATGTCTGATGCCTGATGCTTGTGGATGTCTGATGTTTGTGGATGTCTGATGCTGGTGGATGTCTGATGCTTGTGGATGTCTGATGCTTGTGTATGTCTGTTGCTTGTGGATTTCTGTTGCTTGTGTATGTTTGATGCTTGTGGATGCTTGATGCTTTTGGATGTCTGTTGCTTGTGGGTGTCTGACGCTTGTGGATGTGTATTGCTGGTGGATGTCTGATGCTTGTGGATGTCTGATGCTTGTGGATATCTGATGCTTGTGGATGCCTGATGCTTGTGGACGCCTGATGCTTGTGGATGTCTGATGCTCCTGGTGGTCTGATGCTTGTGGATGCCTGATGCTTGTGTATTTCTGATGCTTGTGGATGCCTGATGCTTGTGTATGTCTGATGCTTCTGGATGTTTGTGGATGTCTGATGCTTCTGGATGTCTGATGCTTCTGGATGTCTGATGCCTGATGCTTCTGGATGTCTGTTGCTTGTGGATGTCTGTTGCTTGTTGATGCCTGATGCTTGTGGGTACTTGTGGATGTCTGACGCTTGTGGATGTCTGATGTTTGCGAATGCTTGAAGCTTGTGCATGCCTGACACTTGTGCATGCCTTACGCTTGTGCATACCTGACACTTGTGGATGCCTGACGCTTGTGGATGCCTGTTGCTTGTGGATGCCTATGCTTGTGGATGCCTGATGCCTTTGGATGTCTGATGCTTGTGGATGGCTGACGCTTGTGGATGTCTGATGTCTGATGTTTGTGGATGTCTGACACTTGTGGTTGCCTGATGCTTTTGGATGGCTGACGCCTGTGGATGGCTGACGCCTGTGGATGGCTGACGCTTGAGGATGCTTGTAGCTTGTGAATGCCTGATGCTTGTGCATGCCAGACCCTTTTTGGATGCCTGATGCTTGTGGATGTCTGATGGGTGATGCTTGTGGATGCCTAGTCCTTGGACACTACTATGCTGTGTTCCAGTAGCCCATGTTTAGTGAACTCTGTCATTGGTGGCTATTTACAATATTTATTAAAGGGGGACGGCAGGGGGACAAACATCTGAGGTAATCTCTGCTCTTGACCATCAGCTTGAGGCCCTCCCAACACAGTTGTCTATTATAGTAGGTGGAGATTTCAGTACTACTTTTGAACCTTTTGGACAAGAGGATCAATTTCTTGCTGCTGAGGAGGACAGTAAATGGGGCGTCCCTCAGCTTGAATTACCAGCTGTAAGAAGATGGTCAGCTGTAGCCATACAGTTCAAGGCCTTATGCTTAGTGAGAGGGTTTAGAGCAGCAAATGGGCGCACCCTGTCTGACCGCCTGGGAGAAAATACATTTGATAATAGCAGGTATTCCAGCCAAATAGATTACTTACTGGTGGATATAAGAGGATGGCACTGTCTGATAGATATGACTGTTAAAAATAGGATGGAAAGTGACCATAATCCACTTTGTATGGAATTTCTAGCACAAAAAGGGACTAGAGAACCGAAACCGGGGCGTGGGAAAGTCACCCTAGATATCGTTGCCTCTAATAACATGCGTCACATTAAATGGGGTAGATTCATTGAGAACCCTGAGAAGTTGGAGGTCCTTAAATATATGGTCGTTGAAGAAGTGGCTAATTTAAACACTCACATTAGTAAGCAAGACTTTCCCCAAATAATGCTTGAGGCACTTACCCACTCGTTACATTGCTTCCCTTGATCCAACCCTCGAAGGCTCGACTTAAATAGTTCACATACTCCACCCAAGTTGTACCCGGGATCCGGGTGCAGTCTCGGAACCTCTGGCGGTACATTTCGGGTGTGAGTCCATAGCGGGTGAGGAGGGTAGCCTTCATGTGGTCATAGGAGGTCATCAGGTGGTCGGGGAGCTGTAACAGGGCGTCGCGGCCCTCATTGACGAACCTCCCCCATAGCCCGGCTCCCCAGTCACTTCGATCGATCCGGTGGGAGGTCATAGCGATCTCGTAGGCCTTGAACCATTGTTGTATGTCGTCATCTCGGAAATATTCCCGAACGACATCCTTGGGGATGTGTACTTTCTTTTCTGTGGCTCCTGGGGTGCGCGGTTGCTCGGGCACCCCTAATTCTTTGTTCTGCTTACGTAAGTCTATTTCTGCTAGCTTGCGCTCGTGTTCATACGCTAGTCTCTTTTCTTCGAGTTCTCTTTGTCTCTGTTTTTCTTCCCGTTCTTCTCGGAGCCGCAGATGTTCTAGGTTCAGTTTTTGTTCGGCTAGTTTGAGTTCGCCATCCATTTTGAGCCGGGCCATTTCTAACTCATGTAGTCTTTTTTTTCTCTCTCTTGGATCTCTTCCTGCGAGAGACCCGTTCTTCGCTCCTCGGGAGCTGTGGTGTTCCTCTCTGATGCTGCAACATTTTGGTCCGGGGGTCTGACGGCCCCGGTTTCTGCCCACGACTCAATGGTGTGTTTAAAATCATCTTTAGTACTCAGACCGGTGGTAGCAATGCCTAGTTCAATGCAGAATTGTTTCAGCTCACGATGGTTGTATTCTTCCAATTTCTCCATCTGGAATTTTTCGGTGGATCCGCTTTCTTTGGTTGTCATTGTGGTTTCGTCGTGGGGTGAGCTACTCTCTGTACGATTACGCGTCGATTCGGATCGCGCCGCTGGCCACCAATGTTAGACGGACCGGGAGGGTCGGCCGAGGACAAGGGGAGAGGTCTCCGGGGAGAGCCGTCTCCAGCGATCGTACAGACGAGTAACTTCCCCCCCACAGAGGTACACCACACAGAAATAAGGTTTATCGTTCTTTATAAACAATTCGTTAAGTACGGTGGGATGGTACAAGGAGGTCTGGACTCAGGGGTCCCCTCGATTCTAGTCTCTTGGTTTGGGGAGAGGGGGTAGCGGGACAGTCTCGGTACCAATCTGGTAGATGCGATGATAAGATAGATAGCTCACAATCCTCGAGCTCGGAGTTTCTAGAGGATTGGGCTGCGGCGGAGCCAGCAGGTCCCGGTGAAGGTGGTAGTTACAAACGGTCCGCGGCCACACCAGCAGGTCCCGACGAGGATGAAGGCTTCAAAAGGTTGTGGCAGCGCCAGCAGGCAAGATGGTAGTTCGCAAGGCAGGGCTACGGCAGCGCCAGTAGTCCGTCAAGGATGAGTTCTTCACTGCGTCTCTCGACTCCACGATACAACTGCCTTCCTGCTCTGGAGCTACCCCAGTTATAGGTCTGGCGCCCTTTGATGTCCGGACCCTCGCACTTGGAGGTCGGGAGGTCCGGGATGAGGGAGTCCAGACACCCAGCAGGGGGGTGGAGCCAGCGCCTGGGGGAGCTGGGGCGATCGGCACCTGGCGGGGGAGAGCCATCGACACTTTTTTCTCCCATCGACCTGCCAAGTGGTCCGTTCACCTCCTGGGTGGAGGGTGGTGCCCGGATGTCGGGGCCTGGCCAGGCCCAGGGTTAGGGTCGATCGGAGGCCAGGCAGCCTCGTGGTGCAATGTTCAAGATGGCGCCCAGGCCGGGCGAGGGGGCCGATAGTGATTTGGGCCCATGATGCAGGGGTGTCCGGGGGCAGGGGTCCCGTATGAGACGGGGAGCGGGTGGTTACGGTGGGTTACACCTGGAGGGCCGGGCTCGGGCCTTGTCATGCGGGGAGGGAGCAAGCCCTTCACGTGGCCTGTCCAACATCAAAGAATTAGTAACCCATTTTTGAGCCAAATGATCCAACACTGCCCACTCTTCGGGACCAGGAACCTGGCTACGTAACTGCTTACGCACCGAAACAGGGGTCACATTCAATGACCCAAAGAAAGGAGACAAAAGACCAGTAACAGTATCAGTCATTCTCTGCTGAACAGAAGGAGAAGTTGTCAGAAGGACAGGAGACAAAGCAGACTGAGATGAAACAAATGTAGGAGTAGTAACAAAAGAAGTAGCAAGTACAGGAGAAAAAGTCATAGGAATTTGAGGCGGAACTGATAGCAAAGTCGGTGGCCCTAGAGAATGCTGCGCCAGAGGAGAAGGAACCAGCTGAAGAGAAGCTGGCGGCTGAGCAACAACAGGAGGCTGAACAGCTGTATATTGCGGAGGTGCCGTAGCACATCGCACATAAGGGGGTGGTGAACTCAACAAATGTGACATCAAAGGATCCTTTTCAGGGTCCTTCGTTGCACCTTGTAAAAGAGGTGACAAAGCTGGATAGCATTTATTGATGGCCATTTTATGTTGCCTGTGCAACTTTTCACTCACTCGATCTTCTTCATTATCTTTAAACTGCCTAGCTGCTTGCATTATCGATATACCCTTCTCTCTTTTATCTTTTTTCGCTTGTTTAATTGCTTTCTGTTTGGCTTCCTTACGCCAGAGGCGGAAAGAGTCAAACATTGCTGGCCGGGCTTTCTTCTTAAATAGTTTAACTTCCAAATTATCTAAAATCTCGGTGTCATAGCTACCATGTTAGGGCCATTTTAAGACACTGTCTTTCCTAGTGTATCGGACCCACAATTCATTATACGTAATGGGGCCCACGCCATGTTTAGAATAGAGCTCATAAGTCGGAGTTCCAACCGGAGGTAACGGACACGAGTTCTCCAATCGGGAATCCCTGTTACAACTACAGCAAAATATCTTTCCAAGTTTGCTAAGACCAGGCATCTTCGCTCACTAATCTAGCTTCAAACTTCAAGGGATTACCAAAAACGATAGTCTCACAAATATACAATTCCCTCGGCTTTGGCACTTGCAAGTACCAAATCAAAACTAAGGAATCAAGACTAAGGACTGGGAGCGACCCACTTATACTTAACTGAAGTATCGATCACGTCACCCAGAAGACCCGGCTATTGTTTCGCTGTACAAATCATCATGAAGGGTCCAAGACAGGGCGACAGTCAGGGCAGCAGTCCTTCGTAGCCGTCGGAAAGCGGGAAGCCTCGCAGCAAAAACCTTCAGTCCACGTTCGACATGCAGGGGTCGATGGAGTGGGGGCCCTCTTCCAGAATTTCCTCACGAAGCTCCTAACGATCTTCAGGCTTGGACCGGTACCACTGAAGTCGCGGCACCAGGGGCACGCCCAAAGTCTTCGGGTTCACCTGTCTTAGAATACAGAGACACGGGATACTTCTCGGTGACGTCAAAGATCACATTTATTGGCTGCAACCAGGAACAGAGGTCTACGAAGTACGACACAAGAAGGTTTGTCAGAGACTGCTCAATCTTCGTAGAGCGAGACATCATCTTTTATGCTAAAAATCACATTCCGGACAAACACCCACTAGTTACAATTTGTCCAATCATAGGTAACATTGCAAAAGGTATCGCATGACGACAAACCCACTTCTCAGTTGTCCAGCCCACCATCAATTATACGGGGAAGCCCAACATTCTTTCTCGAACAGGCCGGACAAACCCATAATAAAAGACCACAACCCATACCATAAATAGGCCATAAAAGAAGGAACAGAAACAGATGAGAAGTAGGATAAGGGGTGTGTGTGTGTGCAATAAACTCAACAATGTCCTGTTCTTTGATCTTAATCTCGATCAGCTACCGGGCAAGGAACTGGCTTAACAAGGTCAGCTTCAGGGAACAAGGTCAGTTCGCTCAGGTCATTCAGAAGTCAGCTAAAGTGTATGTGTACTAAAGACTTGTTCGGCCGTAGTCATCGGCCTATGTGAGGGCAACCACAAAATGGCTGCCATGCATAAAATGGAACTCAGGGGTTCAGAACGAAATCCCTAAATACGTAGTGAATCCATCGGTCTAACATGGCGAAATCACTCGTACTTGCCGCACTCACTAGTTGCGGTTCGCTACTATCAAATTCGTAACAAAACCTTGACCTTTATGAAACGCGTTCAGAATTCACAGAACCTCAGGATGTCTGTCGCTTGTGGATGTCTGACACTTGTGGATGCCTGACGCTTTTGGATGTCTGATGCCTGATGCTGGTGGATATCTGATGTTTGTGGATGTCTAATGTTTGTGGATGTCTGATGCTTGTGGATGTCTGATGCTTGTGGATGTCTGTTACTAGTTGATGCCTGATGCTTGTGGATGTCTGACACTTGTGGATGTCTGACGCTTGTGGATGTCTGATGTTTGTGAATGCTTGAAGCTTTTCCATGCATGACACTTGTGCATACCTGACGCTTGAGGATGCCTGACGCTTGTGGATGCCTGACGCTTGTGGATGTCTGATGCTTGTGGATGTCTGATGCTTGTGGATGTCTGATGCTTGTGGATGTCTGTAGCTTGTGGATGTTTGATGCTTGTGGATGCTTGATGCTTTTGGATGCCTGACGCTTGTGGGTGTCTGATGCTTTTGGATGTCTGTTGCTTGTGGATGTCTGATGCTTGTGGATGTCTGGTGCTTATGGATGCCTGATGCTTGTGGAGGCCTGATGCTTGTGGATGTCTGATGCTCCTGGTTGTCTGATGCTCCTGGTTGTCTGATGTCTGATGCTTGTGGATGCCTGATGCTTGTGTATGTCTGATGCTTGAGGACGTCTGATGCTTGTGGATGTCTGTTGCTTGTGAATGTGTGACACTTGTGGCTATCTGACGCTTGTGGATGTCTGACTTTTGTGAATGCTTGATGCCTTTGGATGTCTAATGCTTGTGGTTGCCTGATGTTTGTGGATGTCTGACGCTTGTGGATGTCTGACGCTTGTGGATGCCTGACGCTTTTGGATGCCTGATGCTTGTGGATGTCTGATGCCTGACGCTTGTGGATGTCTGACGCTTGGGGATGTCTGATGCTGGTGGATGTCTGATGCTTGTGGATGTCTGATGCTTGTGGATGTCTGTTGCTTGTGGATGTCTGTTGCTTGTTGATGCCTGATGCTTGAGGAGGCTTGTGGATGTCTGACACTTGTGGATGTCTGACGCTTGTGGATGTCTGATGCTTGTGGATGTCTGATGCTTGCGAATGTCTGATGCACGTGGATGTCTGTTACTTGTGGATGTCTGTTGCTTGTTGATGCCTGATGCTTGTGGATGCTTGTGGATGTCTGATGCTTGTGGATGTCTGATGCTTGTGGATGTCTGACGCTTGTGGATGTCTGATGCCTGATGTTTGTGTATGTCTGACGCTTGTGTATGTCTGACGCTTGTGGAAGTCTGATACTTGTGTATGTCTGTTGCTTGTGGATGTCTGTTGATTGTTGATGTCTGATGCTTGTGGATGGCTGATGCTTGTGGATGTCTGATGCTTGTGGATGTCTGTTACTTGTGGATGTCTGTTGCTTGTTGATGCCTGATGCTTGTGGATGCTTGTGGATGTCTGACGCTTGTGGATGTCTGACGCTTGTGGATGTCTGATGTTTGTGAATGCTTGAAGCTATTGCATGCCTTACGCTTGTGCATGCCTTACGCTTGTGTATGCCTTACGCTAGTGCATACCTGACGCTTGTGAATGCCTGACGCTTGTGGATGCCTGACGCTTGTGGATGCCTGATGCCTTTGGATGTCTGATGCGTTTGGATGGCTGACGCTTGTGGATGTCTGATGCCTGATGTTTGTGGATGTCTGACGCTTGTGGATGTCTGAAGTTTGTGGGTGTCTGATGCTTGTGGATGTCTGTTGCTTGTGGATGTTTGATGCTTGTGGATGCTTGATGCTTTTGGATGTCTGTTGCTTGTGGATGTCTGAGGCTTGTGGATGTCTGTTGCTTGTGGATGTTTGATGCTTGTGGATGTCTGATTCTTGTGGATATATGATGCTTGTGGATGCCTGATGCTTGTGGACGCCTGATGCTTGTGGATGTCTGATGCTCCTGGTGGTCTGATGCTTGTGGATGCCTGATGCTTGTGTATTTCTGATGCTTGTGGATGCCTGATGCTTGTGTATGTCTGATGCTTGTGGACGTCTGATGCTTCTGGATGTTTGTGGATGTCTGCTGCTTCTGGATGTCTGATGCTTGTGGATGTCTGATGCCTGATGCTTGTGGATATCTGTTGCTTGTGGATGTGTGACACTTGTGGATTTCTGACGCTTGTGGATGTCTGACTTTTGTGAATGCTTGATGCCTTTGGATGTCTAATGCTTGTGGATGCCTGATGTTTGTGGATATCTGATGCCTGATGTTTGTGGATGTCTGACGCTTGTGGATGTCTGACGCTTGTGGATGCCTGACGCTTGTGGATGCCTGATGCTTGTGGATGTCTGATGCCTGACACTTGTGGATGTCTGACGCTTTTGGATGTCTGATTCTGGTGGATGTCTGACTCTTGTGGATGTCTGATGCTTGTGGATGTCTGTTGCTTGTGGATGTCTGTTGCTTGTTGATGCCTGATGCTTGTGGAGGCTTGTGGATGTCTGACGCTTGTGGATGTCTGATGCTTGTGGATGTCTGATGCTGGTGGATGTCTGATGCTTGTGAATGCTTGTGGATGTCTGATGCTTGTTGATGTCTGATGCTTGTGGATGTCTGACGCTTGTGGATGTCTGATGCCTGATGTTTGTGAATGTCTGACGCTTGTGTATGTCTGACGCTTTTGGATGTCTGATGCTTGTGTATGTCTGTTGCTTGTGGATGTCTGTTGATTGTTGATGTCTGATGCTTGTGGATGTCTGATGCTTGTGGATGTCTGATGCTTGTGGATGTCTGTTACTTGTAGATGTCTGTTGCTTGTTGATGCCTGATGCTTGTGGATGCTTGTGGATGTCTGACGCTTGTGGATGTCTGACGCTTGTGGATGTCTGATGTTTGTGAATGCTTGAAGGTATTGCATGCCTTACGCTTTTGCATGCCTTACGCTTGTGCATGCCTTACGCTAGTGCATACCTGACGCTTGTGAATGGTTGACGCTTGTGGATGCCTGACGCTTGTGGATGCCTGATGCCTTTGGATGTCTGATGCGTGTGGATGGCTGACGCTTGTGGATGTCTGATGCCTGATGTTTGTGGATGTCTGACGCTTGTGGATGTCTGAAGTTTGTGGGTGTCTGATGCTTGTGGATGTCTGTTTTCTTGTGGATGTTTGATGCTTGTGGATGCTTGATGCTTTTGGATGTCTGTTGCCTGATGCTTGTGGATGTCTGTTGCTTGTGGATGTCTGTTGCTTGTGGATGTCTGTTGCTTGTTGATGCCTGATGCGTGTGGGTGCTTGTGGATGTCTGACGCTTGTGGATGTCTGATATTTGTGAATGCTCGAAGCTTGTGCATGCCTGACACTTGTGCATGCCTTACGATTGTGCATACCTGACGCTTGTGGATGCCTGACGCTTGTGGATGCCTGACGCTTGTGGATGCCTGATGCCTTTGGATGTCTGATGCTTGTGGATGGCTGACGCTTGTGGATGTCTGGTGCCTAATGTTTGTGGATGTCTGACGCTTGTGGTTGCCTTACGCTTGTGGATGGCTGACGCTTGTGGATGGCTGACGCCTGTGGATGGCTGACGCCTGTGGATGGCTGACGCTTGTGGATGCTTAAAGCTTGTGAATGCCTGATGCTTGTGCATGCCAGACCCTTTTTGGATGCCTGACGCTTGTGGATGTCTGATGGGTGATGCTTGTGGATGCCTAGTCCTTGGACACTACTATGCTGTGTTCCAGTAGCCCATGTTTAGTGAACTCTGTCATTGGTGGCTATTTACAATATATATGCAAGGGGAACGGCAGGGGGACAAACATCAAAGGTAATCTTTGCTCTTGACCATCAGCTTGAGGCCCTCCCAACACAGTTGTCTATTATAGTAGGTGGAGATTTCAATACTACTTTTGAACCTTTTGGACAAGAGGATCAATTTCTTGCTGCTGACGAAGACAGTAAATGGGGCGTTCCTCAGCTTGAATTACCAGCCGTAAGAAGATGGTCAGCTGTAGCCATACAGTTCAAGGCCTTATGCTTAGTGAGAGGGCTTAGAGCAGCAAATGGGCGCACCCTGTCTGAACGCCTGGGAGAAAATACATTTGATAATGGCAGGTATTCCAGCCGCATAGATTACTTTCTGGTGGATATAAGAGGATGGCACTTTCTGATAGATATGACTGTTAAAAATAGGATGGAAAGTGACCATAATCTACTTTCTATGGAATTTCTAGCACAAAAGGGGACTAGAGAACCGAAACCAGGGCGTGGGAAAGTCACCCTAGATATCGTTGCCTCTAATAACATGCGTCACATTAAATGGGGTAGATTCATTGAGAACCCTGAGAAGTTGGAGGTCCTTAAAAATATGGTCGTTGAAGAAGTGGCTAATTTAAACACTCACATTAGTAAGCAAGACTTTCCCCAAATAATGCTGGAGGCACATACCCACTTTTTCACAAAACTCCAATTGATCTTCAGGAAGATTATAAAACCAGATAAGGGAAACAAAAGACAACCCAAGGTGGGGTGGTATAACAATGCTTGTAAATTAGCCCGTCAAAACCTGAGCACAGAAATAAGATGTAGGAATCCCTTAGGTGTGAGAAAAGCAAGACAGACATATAGGCAAGCTCAGAAAGTAGCAAAAAAACAGTGGCATGAGGATCAGTGGCGTGATCTGAAATCAGCCTGTGAAGCAAAGGACTCAAAACAATTTTGGGCCATTGTTAAGTGGGATAGAGGAGGTGAAGCTGAACCCCCCCCAAAACAATGTTGCCAAACAACAATGAGTAGTATTTTTCAGACCCCAATACGCTCGTAACCCAGCTGAAGAAGAGTGTCCTGTACCCCCAACTATTTTTTATCAAAGTCAGCTTTTCACAACTAAAGATATCAGTTTAGCGTTAGACTGTGTGACTGGGAAGAGCTCCAGGCATGGATGGCATCCCAGCTGCCGTGTTTTTAAGTGATAGATCGTCTTGGTGCCAGTACTTTGAGTGTTTAGCTAACTCTGTGGCTAGGGGTGCGCCAATCCCATCTTCATGGAAAGGCGCTGAAATAATTCCGGTTTTTAAAAAGGGTGACAAATCTCTACCCAGTAATTATAGACCTATCCGTCTTATAGACTCAGCCCAAAAACGCATAAGTCGTTTAGTGCAAAATAAATTTCAAATATGGATAGAAGAACACAATATTTTTTTGTCCCCATATCAAGCTGGCTTTTGACCATGTATTAGTTCAATTGACCAGGTCTTTTACTTCATAGCACTTTACTGGAGGAATGTGGCCTTAACCAATGGGACACTTTACGCGGTCTTTGTAGACCTGAAATCGGCTTGCGATTTAGTTTCGGTTTAGACCGGTTTCTGGCATTTCAGCCTTCTTCAGCCCGGCTTGCTTGAATCCAGTGGCAAAGTGAGCAAGGGACTCACGTCTGAGCATACCCTGCCAACTTATGGCAAACAAAGAAAAACCAAAGGAAATGATGGACGAAGCGTTGACAATACAAGCACTCACCCCCAGTCAACTGATCTGGGTTTAATCCATCACCGTTCTTTAGCCCAATCTGCCACCCCAGTTCAGACATGGCCATATGCAAATCAGTCTGACCCTGTGCCTCATGGGAACAGTCCAGCCCGAACTGCCAAGCTATGCCGTCCCTGGACTGGAAACAAGCTACCGAGGACCGGTTTCTGGCATTCCAACCATCTTCAGCCCGGCTTGCTTGAATCCAGTGGCAAAGTGAGCAAGGGTGTCATGTCTGCAGCCTGTTGATCCATCTGTGCCGGAAGTCCCAGCCCATTGAGCCTAATTGATGGTCCCACTTGCGTGAAATTTCTGCTCCCTTGGTCCATTTCAGATCTGACCCCACTCCACCCTCTCTTCCCTTGACCTCCCCAAACACACACCCCTTTTTCATGTGGCGTTTTTGTAATTGATTTGATGAAGAAACACAGCACGAAGATAGAATAGGGTTAGTAGGGATGGACAAGGATCAAGAATAGGGTGCGGTTCCCTGTCTAAGGTACCTATGACAGATTAGACAGGGAACAGGACAAAAAGGACCGTGGTCCGAGAGTAAGAACGACCTCGCCCTGCAACGTGGAATCTGGATCAGAGCTGGACGCCTAGCTCCACCGCCGGTGCTCAACAGCGCCAACAAAAGAAGAAAACAATGGGAGCCTACCAGTGATGGCTCACTGTAAAAGACACTGGACTGAAGAGAACAATGGGAGCCTACCAGTGATGGCTCGCTGTAAAAGACACTGGAAAGTAGAGAACAATGGGAGCCTACCAGTGATGGCTCGCTGTAAAAGACATTAGGTAGAAGAGAACAATGGGAGCCTACCAGTGATGGCTCGCTGTAAAAGACACTGGAAAGAAGAGAAAAATGGGAGCCTACCAGTGATGGCTCGCTGTAAAAGACACTGGAAAGAAGAGAACAATGGGCGCCTACCAGTGATGGCTCGCTGTAAAAGACACTGGAAAGAAGAGAACAATGGGAGCCTACCAGTGATGGCCCGCTGTAAAAGACACTGGAAAGAAGAGAACAATGGGAGACTACCAGTGATGGCTCGCTGTAAAAGACACTGGAAAGAAGAGAACAATGGGAGCCTACCAGCGATGGCTCGCTGTAAAAGACACTGGAAAGAAGAGAACAATGGGAGCCTACCAGTGATGGCTCACTGTAAAAGACACTGGAAAGAAGAGAACAATGGGAGCCTACCAGTGATGGCTCACTGTAAAAGACACTGGAAAGAAGAGAACAATGGGAGCCTACCAGCGATGGCTCGCTGTAAAAGACACTGGAAAGAAGAGAACAATGGGAGCCTACCAGTGATGGCTCGCTGTAAAAGACACTGGAAAGAAGAGAACAATGGGAGCCTACCAGTGATGGCTCACTGTAAAAGACACTGGAAAGAAGAGAACAATGGGAGCCTACTAGTGATGGCTCGCTGTAAAAGACATTGGAAAGAAGAGAACAATGGGAGCCTACCAGTGATGGCTCGCTGTAAAAGACACTGGAAAGAAGAGAACAATGGGAGCCTACCAGTGATGGCTCGCTGTAAAAGACACTGGAAAGAAGAACCTTTGAACATTATCACTCCCTGACCATCATTTATATTAGGTTGAATTTCTCTCCCAATCACCTCATATAGATTATGCCCCAATTGGACAAGAAAACGATTTTCTTTTGAAACCTTACATCGGTCGCTTTCACTGTGTATGAATAAGTAACGAAGAAATATGGAAGAAAGAGTAAACTGTGTATAATGATAATTGTAGAACACCAGTTGTCCTCATGAACATGCTTATTAGTTTAGATCCTCATGGAGTCTAGACCTCAAATAATGCACTTAATGGTCCTTATCCTATCAGAACAAATTGTATGATAACATTTTTGTATTAGAACGAAATTACTGCATCTTCTAAGACTTATGCTCATCTCCAGGTCTAAACGTATGGTACGACAAATGTCATTTTGTATGCACTGTCTCCCCGTTTTTTACATTGACTACATAGGTTATTGACGATACTGTTTGTACTGATAGCAGAATTGTTTTTATCTGCCCATAAAACAAATAGGCTACCAAAGACCGCAATAGACAGCCCAACTGCATACTTAGCTTTTGTGTATAATAATGTCAACCTGTACATCATCACAACATATATGAACAGAAATGAACTAACTTAGTATAAAAACTGGGGACTGTGGAAATCGATAAACCTTAAGTATACATAAGCAGCGTTCATTTATGTTCGCCACAGTCACTGTTGAGAGCAGAGTGAAGATCGTGAAACATTGTCTGCATCATATTGCGTAACAAGGGCCTCTAGGTGCGCGTAAGCAACAACCATTTTAGATATCACAGCCATTTTCATTCCCTGCTAGTCACCCATGATTCACCCTGACCTCGCAATCATCCCCAGCAACCTGACTAAGCCTGAACACACGTACTAGGGTCGTAAAAACCTTGTCAGCCTGACAATGCCTCGGAGTCACTTCCCGCGCCAAACCCACTTGTCCTTTCATCCTCCATGCACAGGCAAGCCCCCTTTTATAACCTCCTTCCCTGCACCTGGCCACTCAGTCCCGTCCCAGGCACTAACCGAGCCCTGTGGACATTGTTTATTGCCTACACACAGCAGGGCTTGTTTCACCAACAAAGGGGCCTGACTTAATCAATAACCCAAAACCCTTAGATCTGACCGATCCCACGTGTTTTAAGATACTGTCGGAATGTCCAGCTGCGAGATAGCGATCATCTGTTACATCTAAGTGGGGGGACATTTGTTGCCGGATTTGTGTGGGAACAAGCTTGAGGCGGGCACTCCAAGGATGTTTGACCATGCAATAAACTGACGAAAGAAATGTATAAAAGGCCATGCCACAGAGATGCAGTTAGAGCACCTCCTGACGATAGCCCCGGTGTCTGATGTGATGTGTTCTCCTCCTGGAGTAATAAACCTGTTCTTCGCTTTTCCACTTGCCAGTGTCTGCCTCCCTATTTTGATAGCTAATATTAAGGTAAATTAGAGATGGTTTGCACCAAGCGGCATCAAAAGTCTTGGGAGTCACAGCTGCTTTTTACACAACCGCTCACACACACAGTCACACATCCATACAAACACTCTGCCACTCAGCCCCCTCCAGGGCCGATTTTGGCCCTAGGGGACCCCATCCTCCAGGGCCCAGCCTTAACTGAATGGGGATGGAGGCCACGTGGGCCCCTCCCCAGGTCAATTTCGGCATTCCCATCCAACCGAGCCCAGGCATAAATATATACATTTTTAATGGGGGCGGGGGTCTTCACGGCCCCCCTCCCTGGGCCAATTTAGGCCCCGGGGACCCCATTCCCCAGCCATAAACAAATGGGGAAGGTGGGCTGCAGGACCCTTTCCCCGGACCAATTATTGGCACGATCTCCCCATCCCCCTGGGCCTGGCCATTTCACCTGGGTGCCCTGGGTACACAGTGTGCCTAATGGGGATCGCGAGAGGTACCTCAAGGCCCCCGCGTTCCAGGCTGGCTCATGGCTTCCTGCTGTATGAACAAGCGCTGGAGCCCCCACTTTTTTTGCCACATTTGCTATAAATTCGCAACACATTTAAAAAAAATGCTTTTTTACCCTGCAGGGTCCCTCTGGGACCCCAAGACCAAGGCTTGGAGGTCAGGGTATCCCTACCCAGCCCCCTTTTCTTTTTCTTTTTTTTACTTTTTTGGGGGGACACTCGGCAGAAGCAGAGTCCCAAGATGGCTATTAACACTTCCTGGTTGAAGTGTTGGCAGCCCCAGTCAGTTATGCCATTCTCTGCACAAGCTCATTATTATTCGTGAATTAGCCAGCAATCGGAGATATCTAAATTTGGTTTCCTTAAATTTCTTAACAACAACTGAATGGATTTACAACAAATAATAGCAGTTCGAGCTGCGGCCCTGTGTAAAGAGTTCAGGGGAATTAGCCTGGAAAAGGCACCTTTGTTTACCCCCTTATTTCTCAGCCCCTACTTGACCGATCTCCCTGAAACTTTCCATGCACAACAAGACTCACCGTGACCCTTCGTTGGAAAGTCTTGTGACGAGTCGTCAAACAGCGCCAAAGATACAGGCAACTTTAGTGAATCACATGTACCCAGTAGTCCAGTGCAGACGCGTTTCGGGCCTCGAGCTCTTTGTCAGAGGCATCCTGCATGAAAACTGCAACATTACCACAGGATATATCCCCTCTTTTATGTCAATCATATCATATGTATATATATAGTCACTCAATGATCGATATGTAACAATGCGGGCTTGTTAGTGAGGCCAGTGGCGATGAGGAAGGCTGAAGATGGTCCTAGTGGGACGTTCCCTAGACTTCTAGATCGAAGTAAATTGATTTAGAGTTCCTCATGTACCGGCATGTATCCAAATTCATGCTTAAAATGAGACCAGCCTCCTCGTTACATATTTCTCAAGCTGGAATCATCAAGATGTGTTGAAAATCAAAAGTGGTACTCTTATCCAAAATGTTGTTTGTTTTACGGTAACAGTTGCAGCACCTTTTGGCCTACCATCCGAACATTTTTCTTGTCAATATTGAGGCTCACTGCAAGATGTTAAAAAAAAAAGGAAATACATATTTGAACCTATAGGGCTCCATCTGAGATCAGGAATGAACCTGTACCATGCAGCAGCATGTTACTGGCAGTTATGAACTACATGAAGAGAGGAAGGTGTCTCCTGATGATGCTCTGCAGAGGTGTCAGACGGTCTTGGAGAAAAAGTTGGGTGCATGATCTGTAAAGTGCTGGAATTCATCTGTTCCTGCAACAAGCACGGTGGCGGGGAAGGATCGGGGGCGCTCGGGGTCCTGGAATCAGAGAGGAGAGAAGTGCATTAGAATGAGGGCATTCAGACGTGGGAGAATACAAGACCTTATCATAGAGGACCTACACTGGTGTCATGTAGTTAGGGAGAAAAGGGCATGATCAACCAAATCTCTAAAACGTGTACTCTATAACAATAACTAACCATAAACCTTCCCTCTCTTTCAAAACAGCCTAAGAACCAACACTAGCTAAATCCCCAAACTATCTAGCATTCAAACCTGCCTCTCTTATAGAACAACCTAACTACCTAAACTATCTAAATCCCCAAACTATTGAACCTTCAAACCTGCCTCTCTTTTAGAACAACCTAACTACCCAAACTAACTAAATCCCCAAACTATTGAACCTTCAAACCTGCCTCTCTTATAGAGCAACCTAACTACCCAAACTAACTAAATCCCCAAACTATTGAACCTTCAAACCCGCCTCTCTTATATAACTAACGACCATAACTATCTAAATCCCCAAACTATTGAACCTTCAAACCTGCCTCTCTTATATAACTAACAACCATAACTATCTAAATCCCCAAACTATTGAACCTTCAAACCTGCCTCTCTTAAATAACTAACAACCAAAGCGATCTAAATCCCCAAACTATTGAACCTTCAAACCTGTATACAACTTACTACCTAAATTATCTAAATCCGCAAACTATTGAACCTTCAAACCTGCCTCTCTTATATAACTAACAACCATAACTATCAAACTCCCCAAACTATTGAAACTTCAAACCTGCCTCTCTTATATAACTAACAACCATAACTATTTAAATCCCCAAACGATTGAACCTTCAAACCTGCCTCTCTTATATAACTAACAACCATAACTATCAAACTCCCCAAACCATTGAACCTTCAAACCTGTATATAACTAACAACCAAAACCATCAAACTCCCCAAACTATTGAACCTTCAAACCTGCCTCTCTTATATAACTAACAACCATAACTATCTAAATCCCCAAACTATTGAACCTTCAAACCTGCCTCTCTTATATAACCAACAACCATAAGTATCTAAATCCCCAAACTATTGAACCTTCAAACCTGCCTCTCTTATATAACTAACAACCATAACTATCAAACTCCACAAACTATTGAAACTTCAAACCTGCCTCTCTTATATAACTAACAACCATAACTATTTAAATCCCCAAACTATTGAACCTTCAAACCTGTCTTTCTTATATAACTAACAACCATAACTATCAAACTCCCCAAACTATTGAACATTCAAACCTGTATATAACTAACAACCAAAACTATCAAACTCCCCATAATGAGGTAAAATAAATTTTATGGTCAAGTTGTGTTCCCTAGCGAGTACCCCACCGACTCCATGTACGAGTTAAAGTGCATGTAACTTCCCTCCTGTGTCAGCTATGAAGACGCAAATACATTTGCGTCCAACGTTAACATGTCCTCTTTCAGACCCACCATGAATGGGTTGAATGGTCCGTTCCTAAGTATGCTATGCCAACGTATTTTTGTAGTGTACTCCTACGTTTTTTCAGCCCTGGCTGAAGTAGGCCCTGAATCTCTGCCACCGAGCCTCTTTTCTGGCTTCTGACTCCGAGAAATCTCTGCCCAGGCAGCCCCCGTATCCGTGAACTCTGACTTACTTCTAGCGCGGCCCTCCGTGCTCAGCTCAGCCTGCTGCCTGCCAAGATTGACTATAACCTTCGAGTTATCTGTTTCCCTCCCCGAAAATACATTCCTTCCTGCTAGCTTCAGTAAACATCCTTCCTCAGCTACAGGGCTAAATGGCCGACCTGTCTCTATGCAAGTAATTCATAGCTTCTGTTGCCATGCTTCCCCTGGAAGGCCCCATGCCCCCACGCTTCTCATACAGACACTCAGGCGCTTATACACGCACTCCCAGCAAGTATAGAATAGCTTCTGCTCTAGAGACCTTTCTGCCCAGATAGCTTAGTTCCTAAACATCAGATATCAGATATGATAGAAGCACAAGTTGATCTGACATGCCAGACTTCTGTCTCTTTCCGTCAGTGTAAATGTCAAGTCCCCTGCACCCCTCCAATCACACGTCATGCAGCTGCGCGCGCATCCAAGCTTCCGATTTCTGCTGACATTGCCACATTTTCTGTTAGTGCCACCCATTCGTGACACCTATCTGTGACGTTTCCAGAACACACCTCTAGTTCATGCCTCTTGATTACGTACATGTGCCACGTGTATATTGTTATCTTGTCTTCTCTCAGCTGTTACGCCTCTTGCACTGTTACTTATGGAATGACATAAGTATATAAGCTATGTACTGTTAATAAAATGTAGCGCTCTATCCCTTCTGACACCCTGTGTGGTGGTCAGAACATGATATCTTGGCCATGACCATTCCTTTTTAAGGAATAAAACCCCTTAGAACTCTCACACCACGGACTCTGTCTTTTTTCATCCGATCTGAGTTATTATTGATTAAGTACTTACCTGCATAGAAATTAAGAGAGTAAATTAATTATTTACGTCAATACGATTGAACCTTCAAACCTGCCACTCTTATATAACTAACAACCATAACTACCTAAATCCCCAAACTATTGAACCTTCAAACCTGCCTCTCTTATATAACTAACAACCATAACTATCAAACTCCCCAAACTATTGAAACTTCAAACCTGCCTCTCCTATATAACTAACAAATAAAACTATTCTAAATCCCCAAACTATTGAACCTTCAAACCTGCCTGTCTTATATAACTAACAACCAAAACTATCATACATCCCAAATTAATGAACCTTCAAACCTGCCTCTCTTATATAACTAACTACCAAAACTATTTAAATCCCACAACTGACCTTCAAACCTGCCTCTCTAATATAACTAACAAACAAAACTATCTAACTCCCCAAACTATTGAACCTTCAAACCTGCCTCTCTTAAATAACTAGCAACCAAAACTATCTAAATCCCCAAACTATTGAACCTTCAAACCTGCCTCTCTTACATAACTAACAACCAAAACTATCTAAATCCCCAAACACACACAGTTACGAGTAGAAATGCACGCACACAAACACACGTGCGTGGATGCACACACACAAACACATACAGTCCACACTGTTACTCTTGTCGTCTAATAATCCCACTGACACACATTAATACTCAGAAAGTATGAAGGAGAGGATTGTACTCACCTCCACGGGGTAGGCTGTGGTGGGGACGTAGCGAATAACGAAGCCACATCTGCGTCTGTGGGACGTGTTGGGTTCACTGGCGTGGACTGTCAGCCCGTCGTGGATCTGACGAGAGAAATGTAGGATATGAGCCGTGCTTATCTGCCAAAAATGTAAGTGCCAGGGCCCAATGTGTTACTCACTGGTCCTCTGCAGCTGGCACTGCCCGCGTCACTTTTTTACCTTTAAGTTTTGTCATTTTTTTAAAGCTATATTAAATCATTTAGTTCTCTACTAATGAACTTTAGTTAAAAATACACACACACTGCCACCATATGGTGGTTTCTCAGACATATGTGCCTTTGTTTACAGAAAAGCACCGGAAAACACAGGCACAAATTAAGCACTGGATGTGGGACAGAGAAAAGACAGGCAGCGCCTTGAGGTGCACCTCAAGGGGAAACTGAGTACATAGTCCTGAGGCACCCCAAGGAAAGCTGTGAGTGCACAGCGCTGGTGCACCCCAGGGGGAGCTGTGAGTAACACAGTGCTGGTGCACCTCCGGGGCAGCTGTGAGTACACAGTGCTGGTGCACCCCAAGGAAAGCTGCGAGTGCACAGCGCTGGTGCACCCCAGGGGGAGCTGTGAGTACACAGTGCTGGTGCATGCCCAGGGGGAACTGTGAGTACACAGTGCTGGTGCACCTCGGGGGAGCTGTGAGTACACAGTGCGGGTGCACCCCAGGGAGCTGTGAGTACACAGTACTTCGTCCATCATAGTGGCATCTGCGTGGATAACTATGCAGGACAGGATTCATTCTGGCACGAGGCTCCTGTCCCAAAAATTAAACCTCAGCAGGAAGCACTTACAGATAAAATTAAAGCAGGTGTCCGAGTTGAAGCTGAAAGTCAGTAACATTTTAATCAGCCCAAAACATTAGCATGGTCGAGGCTGGGTAAGTGTGCTTTAACCCCATATCTGCCATCGAAAATGAGCTGTAATACTCGAGGGAGGTCTTTGCATCCATGAGTTTCTCAAGCGTGATCCCCGTATAGTTCCTGTGGCCAGGAGGCTGCTTTCTCCTCACCTGCTGCCCTGCTCGCTCTCTGACCCTGTTGGACAGGCCACGTGAAGGGCCTGCCTCCTCCCCACATGACAGGGCCCGGGCCCCGGTCCTCCAGATGTTACCCACAGAAGCAGCCCGCACCCCGTCCCATGCGGGACTCCTGCCCCGGACATCTCTGTATCATGGGGCCGAATCTCTTCCAGCTCCCTCGGCGGGCCCGGCCGCCATCTTGGACACTGCACCACGAGGCCGCGTGGCCTCAGATCGACCCTAACCCTGGGCCTGGCCAGGCCCCGACATCCCGGCACCACCATCCACCCAGGAGGTGAACGGCCCACTTGGCAGGTTAATGGGAGAAAGAAGTATCAATGACTCTCCCCCGCCAAGTGCCGATCGCACCCAGCTCCCCCGGGCGCTGGCTCCACCCCCCTGCTGGGTGTCTGGACTCCCTCATCCCGGACCTCCCGACCTCCAAGTGTGAGGGTCCGGACATCAAAGGGCGCCAGACCTATAACTGGGGCAGCTCCAGAGCAGGAAGGCAGTTGTATCCTGGAGTCGAGAGACACCGCGACGAACTCATCCTTGACGGACTACTGGCGCTGCCGTAGTCAAGCCTTGCGAACTATTATCCTGCCTGCTGGCGCTGCCGCAACCTTCTGAATCCTTCAACCTCGCTGGGACCTGCTGGCACTGCCGCGGACCGTTGTAACTACCATCTTCACCGGGACCTGCTGGCACCGCCGTGGACCGTCGTCTTCTTCGATCATCTCGGGACCTGCTGGCTCTGCCGCGGCCCGACCATCTAGAACGCCGAGCTCGAGGATTGTGAGCTATCCATTGTACCATCACATCTACCAGATTGGTAACAAGACTGTCCCGCTACCCCCTTCCCATCCAAGAGACGAAACTCGAGGGGACCCCTGAGTCCAGACGTCCTTGTACCATTCTACCGTACTTAAAGATTGCATATAAAGAACGTTAAAAGTTATCTTGTGTGGTGCCCATCTGTGGAGGGGGGAGTTACTCGTCTGTACGATCGCTGGAGACGGCTCTCCCCGGAGACCTCTCCTCTTGTCCTCGGCCGACCCTCCCGGTCCGTCTAACATTGGTGGCCAGCGGCGCGATCCGAATTAACGCGTAATCGTACAGAGAGTAGCTCACCCCACGATGAAACCACAATGACAACCAAAGAAAGCGGATCCACCGAAAAATTCCAGATGGAGAAATTGGAAGAATACAACCATCGTGAGCTGAAACAATTCTGCATTGAACTAGGCATTGCTACCACCGGTCTGAGTACTAAAGATGATTTTAAACACACCATTGAGTCGTGGGCAGAAACCGGGGCCGTCAGACCCCCGGACCAAAATGTTGCAGCATCAGAGAGGAACACCACAGCTCCAGAGGAGCGAAGAACGGGTCTCTCGCAGGAAGAGATCCAAGAGAGAGAAAAAAACAGACTACATGAGTTAGAAATGGCCCGGCTAAAAATGGAAGGTGAACTCAAATTAGCCGAACAAAAACTGAACCTAGAACATATGCGGCTCCGAGAAGAACGGGAAGAAAAACAGAGACAAAGAGAACTCGAAGAAAAGAGACTAGCGTATGACCACGAGCGCAAACTAGCAGAAATAGACTTACTGGGGGTGCCCGAGCAACCGCGCACCCCAGGAGCGACAGAAAAGAAAGTACACATCCCCAAGGATGTAGTTCAAGAGTATTTCCGAGATGACGACATACAACAGTGGTTCAAGGCCTACGAGATCGCCATGACCTCCCACCGAATAGATCGAAGTGACTGGGGAGCCGGTCTATGGGGGAGGTTCGTCAATGAAGGCCGCGATGCCCTGTTACAGCTCCCAGACCATCTGATGACCTCCTATGACCACATGAAGGCTGCCCTCCTCACCCGATATGGGCTCACACCCGAAATGTACCGCCAGCGGTTCCGAGACTGCACCCGGATCCCGGGTACCACTTGGGTGGAATATGTAAACTATTTCAGCCGAGCCTTCGAGGGTTGGATCAAGGGAAGCCAGGTAACGACCTATGAGCAACTTTTTAATCTCATGGTGTGGGAACACCTCTCTAACAACTGCTTCGTAGAGCTCAGGCAACACCTCCTCGACAGCAAATTGACAGACCCACGGCAGCTCGCAGCCGAGGCTGACCGGTGGGAGATCACCCGAGTAGGCCGGAGCGGGCCGCACGAACAGCACCGGAACAACCAAGGTCAGCACCGTCCCCGAGGAGGAGGAGGAGGCCAGGGACGAGGAAGAGACACCGCCCCGGCCGCCCCCGCTGCCAACACACCGCCCCCGGCCAACCGGGGCAACACCCCGGTGCGCCCGGGGTACCGAGCCAATGTCACGTGTCACCGATGCCAGCGAGTCGGCCACTACGCAAATGACCCGAACTGTCCACAGAACCAGACTCTGAGACCCCGCCAGGTAGCTGCCGCCGCCTTAGGGGGAGAAAAAATCTCCGAAGAACAGGAGGAATGCGAGCAAGAACAACAAGAATGGGAACCGGCCGCCATGGTTCTAGCGTGCCTAGGGGGAAGAGACATGGTTCTGCGGGCTCCCCTACCCGCCAACACCAGAAAATATAGTCAATGGGTGAACATTAATGGGCGCAGGGCCGAAGCCCTACGTGACACCGGGGCCAGTGTGACGGCCGTCCGCTGTCACCTGTGACCCCAGAACAGATCCTACCGAACATTCTCTGCCCCGTCCGTTCAGCCGACAATTCAGAGAGTCTCTGTCGGATGGCCTGCGTCCCCTTCGAATGGGGAGGAGTCTCCGGCATGTTGAAGGTGACGGTCCGAGATGATGCCCCCGTGGACTGTCTCCTGGGGAATGATCTTGAGAGTTCCCAGTGGGCCGCCGTAGAGAGAAGAGAGCACCTGGGGATGTTGGGTCTCCCGGACTGGGCGTGCGTAACCACCCGGGCCATGGCGGCCCGTACCATCCCCCGAGCCGAAGAACCCGAATGGCCAGCACCTCCACCCCCGGTCGCTCCAGTAGAAGACACCGACCAGACCGACCCCCCAGGGCCAACTCCCGAAGGGCTCGCTCAGCCCCAGGACCTTCCCGGCCTGGCTCAGTGGCGGCAGGAAGGGGGGCCCACCCAGGAACAGTTCCGTCAAGAGCAGAAGACCTGTCCCTCCCTCGAGGGACTCCGCCAGCAAGCCCTCGCCCAGAGCGCAGGGGACACCTCCGGGGCCCATTGGATCTATTGGGACAACGACCTGTTGTACAGTGAACAGAGAATCGCGGAGTTAGGGGCCAGTCAAGTGCTAGTGGTGCCCCTCCGTTTTAGAGACTTCTTGTTAAACTTGGGCCACGATGTCCCCCTGGCTGGACACCTGGGTCAAGACAAAACCTACAGTCGCCTGGTGGCCCAAGATGAGAAACGACGTCCTTAACCACTGCCGTTCCTGCCCCACGTGCCAGGCCAGCGGGAAGAGCGGCCGCAAACTTAAAGCACCTTTGCAACCCTTCCCAGTTGTCACCACCCCATTAGAGAGGGTGGGAATAGACATTGTGGGGCCCCTGGACCCCCGTACAGCCCAAGGACATCGGTTCATCCTGGTACTGGTGGACCACGCCACCCGCTACCCCGAGGCTGTGCCCCTGCGAACTGTGACAGCCCTGGTGGTCGGCCGGGCCTTGATGGGGATTTTCTCCCGGGTGGGCTTCCCCCAAGAAGTCGTCAGCGACCGAGGCACAAACTTTATTTCAAAATATATGAAATCCCTCTGGCAACAGTGCGGGGTCACCTACCGATTCACGACCCCCTATCATCCTCAAGGAAACGGACTAGTCGAGCGGTTCAACCGCACGCTCAAAGGGATGATTGGGGGGTTGGAAGAGCCCCTCCGTCGCCAGTGGGACGTGCTCCTGCCGTGCCTCCTCTTCGCATATCGAGAAGTCCCCCAGAAGTCCCTCGGCTTCAGCCCGTTCGAGCTCTTATACGGACACCCCGTGCGGGGGCCCCTCAGCCTAGTCAAAGAAGGTTGGGAGATGCCCCCCCTAAAAACCCCTCCAGATGTCTTCAAATACCTCCTGACCCTACGCAATCAGAGCAGGCGATTCAGAGAAATGGCGAAAGCGAACCTGGAGGCCAGTCAGGAGGACATGAAAAAGTGGTACGATCAAAATGCCTCCTCCCTCGAATTCGAACCTGGCCAACAAGTATGGGTGATGTCCCCCACTGAACCATGTGCCTTACAGGACAAGTGGACGGGGCCCTTCAAAGTGGTCGTCGCAAGAGCCCCGTCACCTATCTCATCGATATGGAATCTGCACGGAACCCCCTCCGGGTCCTCCACGCCAATAGACTCAAACCCCACTTTGTGCGCTCGGAGCTCAGCCTCCTGATGGCTACAGACAGCGGAACAGAAGAAGACTCCGAGCCTCTCCCTGATCTCCTAAAGACCCAGGAGAAAGACGGTTCCGTAGACGGGGTCCGACTCTCAGAAGCCCTCAACCCGGAACAGCGCCAAGGCTGCCGGGACCTCCTGCTGCAGTTTGCGGCCCTGTTTTCCCTCACCCCAGGGGTCACCCCCTGGTGCTTGCACGACGTGGACACTGGGGACAGTCCCCCTATCCGACATCGGGCGTACCGCGTGCCAGATCGGGTACGGGCCTGCATCCAAGAGGAGGTGTCCAAGATGCTCACGCTCTGGGTCATCGAGCCCTCCGACAGCCCCTGGGCCAGCCCAGTGGTACTGGTCCCCAAAGCTGCCGCCCCCGGCACCACTCCTGAGCTCCGGTTCTGCGTCGACTACCGGGGCCTGAACGCTGTCACCAGAACCGACGCTCATCCCATCACCCGAGCGGATGAACTGATCGACCGCATGGGAGCTGCCCGCTACCTCAGCATCTTCGACCTGACAGCGGGCTACTGGCAGATCGGCCTCACACCCCGGGCTCAAGAACGATCCGCCTTCTCCACCCCTGATGGTCACTACCACTTCAAGGTCATGCCATTCGGCATGAAGAATGCCCCAGCTACGTTTCAGCGACTGGTGAACCAGGTCTTGGCGGGACTCGAGGAGTTCAGCGCCGCCTACCTGGACGATATCGCTGTGTACAGCCGCCACTGGTCCGACCACCTCCACCACCTCCGAGAGGTCCTGCAGGCTCTCCAACGGGCTGGCCTCACGATCAAGGCCAGCAAATGCCAAATTGGTCAGGGGTCCGTGACCTATCTCAGGCACCAGGTGGGAAGCGGTCTGGTAGCCCCTCTTCAACTCAAGATCGCTGCCATCCAGTCCTGGCAGCCCCCCATCACGCAGACCGAGGTCCGCGCCTTCTTGGGGCTCACAGGCTACTACCGGCGGTTCGTGAGGGACTATGGCAGCATTGTGGGGCCCCTCACGGAACTCACCTCCAAAACCCACCCAAAGAAGGTCAACTGGACCCCAGACTGTCAAGCGGCCTTCGAGAAGCTGAAGGCCGCCATGTGCACTGCCCCTGTGCTCCAGGCCCCCGACTACAGTCGGGAATTCATCGTCCAAACGGATGCCTCCGACCATGGCATTGGGGCAGTCCTCTCCCAGTTGAACCCCGAAGGACTTGACCAACCAGTGGCCTTCATCAGCAGACGTCTCCTGGCCCGAGAACAACGCTGGAGCACCATCGAGAGGGAGGCCTTCGCAGTGGTGTGGGCCCTCAAAAAGCTCCGACCTTATCTCTTCGGGACCCACTTCCGGGTGCAGACAGATCATCGGCCCCTGCAGTGGCTAATGCAGATGCGGGGGGAAAACCCAAAACTATTGCGTTGGTCCAGCTCCCTGCAGGGGATGGACTTCACTGTGGAACATCGACCTGGCCAAGACCACGCCAACGCAGATGGCCTGTCACGATTTTTCCGCCTCGACGAGGAGAGTCCCCAAGAGGATGGGTGACTCTCCCCGCCTTCTGCTGGGGGGGACGCATGTTGGACAGGCCACGTGAAGGGCTTGCCTCCTCCCCACATGACAGGGCCCGGGCCCCGGTCCTCCAGATGTTACCCACAGAAGCAACCCGCACCCCGTCCCATGCGGGACTCCTGCCCCGGACATCTCTGTATCATGGGGCCGAATCTCTTCCAGCTTCCTCGGCCGGCCCGGCCGCCATCTTGGACACTGCACCACAAGGCCGCGTGGCCTCAGATCGACCCTAACCCTGGGCCTGGCCAGGCCCCGACATCCCGGCACCACCATCCACCCAGGAGGTGAACACCCCACTTGGCAGGTTAATGGGAGAAAGAAGTATCGATGGCTCTCCCCCGCCAGGTGCCGATCGCACCCAGCTCCCCCGGGCGCTGGCTCCACCCCCCTGCTGGGTGTCTGGACTCCCTCATCCCGGACCTCCCGACCTCCAAGTGTGAGGGTCCGGACATCAAAGGGCGCCAGACCTATAACTGGGGCAGCTCCAGAGCAGGAAGGCAGTTGTATCCTGGAGTCGAGAGACACCGCGACAAACTCATCCTTGACGGACTACTGGCGCTGCCGTAGTCCTGCCTTGCGAACTATTATCCTGCCTGCTGGCGCTGCCGCAACCTTCTGAATCCTTCAACCTCGCCGGGACCTGCTGGCACTGCCGCGGACCGTTGTAACTACCATCTTCACCGGGACCTGCTGGCACCGCCGCGGACCGTCGTCTTCTTCGATCATCTCGGGACCTGCTGGCTCTGCCGCGGCCCGACCATCTAGAACGCCGAGCTCGAGGATTGTGAGCTATCCATCGTACCATCACATCTACCAGATTGGTAACAAGACTGTCCCGCTACCCCCTTCCCATCCAAGAGACGAAACTCGAGGGGACCCCTGAGTCCAGACCTCCTTGTACCATTCTACCGTACTTAAAGATTGCATATAAAGAACGTTAAACCTTATCTTGTGTGGTGCCCATCTGTGGGGGGGGGAAGTTACTCGTCTGTACGATCGCTGGAGACGGCTCTCCCCGGAGACCTCTCCTCTTGTCCTCGGCCGACCCTCCCGGTCCGTCTAACAGACCCTTTATACACAAGAGGCATGTGAACACGCATAGAAGCCCCGCACCACACATTAGCGATATCCAGGGCCGGACTGGCCATAGCGTGCACCGGGCAATCCCCTGGTGCGCCGCAGGGGTAAGGGACGGTTTTGGGGCCCTGGGGGCCGTTTTTGTTACAGGGCCATTTTTGCAGCATAGCTGCAAAATCGGCCCTGTACCAAAATCGGCCGAAAACCGGCCCTGGCAAAGAGCTCGGCGGCACCTCCAACCCCACCGAGTAGGGAGTGGGGGCCGGCTGAGCACTTTGCCAGGGCCGGTTGTGGTTCCCAGTCCGGCCTTGGCGGTATCAAACGTCTTCCCACCCTTTCCCAACTAAGATGGACAGCTCACTCAAGGGACCTCGGCGCATTTTGGCGCGGTGGCAAAGTTACAGGCACACAGGGTCACTGAAGGCAAATCTTCCGGCCCTTTACGCAGCTGCAGTGTTGGAAACGCAATATACATTTACCCAACGAGGTAGCACTTACTGATTAGCCAGTAGAAAGTACTCCAGTTGAGTATAGTGAGATTGCAAAAATATCTGCGATTTCACTGTAAAATCCGCAAATTTGCGGATTTTTTTGTAATTTCGCGTGAATTCGCGGACCATAGATCCGCAAAATTCCCCCTTACTTATTTGAGATGCCATTGGCGCTGATTTTACAGCAGGAGACAAAAACCCAGCACTAAAAATCTGTGAGAACTGCGCAAGGTAAACCACTACGCTGCTCACAGAACTTCACGTAGCTTGCCGTAGTTTTTTTTGTCAGTTCGCAGAGTTCCCACATAATTGAACTTCACGAACTCCGCCGAGGCTTACTTGGAACCCGGATGAGCCCGTAAACTAGCACAATGTATCCACTCAATATCTCACTGAAATGACCAAGGGTACTTGGCACAACAAATTCACACTGTCAGGGGCAAACACCCGGCCAGGAGAAACACCCAAAACCTAACATCAGATTGAACGTGGCCATATAAAGTAGAAAGTAATAGTTCCCAATTATTTTTAGGTCCTGGTGTGATTCGATGGTTGTATGTAAGTATAGACATTATGAATGAGTGTGATTAGTGGATGCTAATAATATGCATTTTTTATTTTGAAAAGACAGTTAGTGTCATGGACAATTGCATGGAGGAGTGTATTACAGTTGTATTTTAATACCACAGGATATTGGGCAGCACATATGGTCTGTAGATCAGTTTCACTCACTGAATATGTCTTAAGATTTTTAATCATTCCCCATCGATGACCATTTTGAACTATGTCACAAAATGGTGTAATCTTTTGCATATGTTAAATGTTTTGCAAGGAAACATATTATATGTTGCTATAGCGATCCAGTTGGGAGGAGTCAACTAATGTAGTTGTCCTGAGGAAGGAGGTACATATTATCTAATACCACAAAAACACATCGACAGAACACACAAAGACGACCCACAGTGCATGGACCATTTCAATATGTCAATGAGTATATCACAATAATACTTTGCAAATGTGGATTTAATACAAAAAGTCGAGAACGCCTTTTTGAGATACTTGCTGGCGTTACCTAAAAGCTGTTCCACCTATGCCTGCCACACAGAATTGGGCATTGATTCTATTACAGACATCATAAAATTACAAGCAGTAATGTTGTGGCGTCGAATATGGGTCACTGAGCAATGCCAACTAACTAGGGCGATCATCCAAGATATCTTGACACTTGATCACTGCAAGAAAATTAAATGGTTATCCTATGTTAAAGCGCTACTAACAGATTTAGGTTACAGGAAGTTTTTTGATCACCCGTTATTGATAAATGAAATCTCAAAAAAGGATTTAAAAAGAGAGTGCCTTGTACACCTACGCCAGTTACGATTACTATCTGAGATTCACAAACCATCTGTTCAACATTCTTTATTAGCGCAGACTGTGTTTACCATTGAACCCTATTTGAACTCTAGTTTAACACAATATGAAAAAATGTTGCTTACCCGCTTTAGATTTGATTTGTTCCATTTACTGGTTGCATTTCCAAAGCAAAATGTCTGGTCATCCACACTTCCTATGTGTCCGTGTGACCTAGTGTCCCCACAAACAACGATACATACAATGTTATTTTGTAAATTTTTTACCGAACCACGCAAACGCTGGATACTGCCCATTTTGAAAATCTGGGGACTTCGACAGTGCCGTCCTGCATATTTGGCACTCCAGTATCTTGAAAATGAAAACTATGCTAAAGCGGTTGTATGTTTTCTCAAATTTTGTATCTGTCATCGTACGAACCTTTGAGTACGAATTATATATTAGCTCTGCACAAATGAAAGAATGCCAGAAATAGGGAAACTGTATGTTATGATAAGGTCGAAAATACATGAACTGAGACGTCTTTTTTAATTGCTTTTTTTAACAAATGTATTTTTATACCGGTTTTTAACCTTTGTAAACTTTGTAATTTGCTTATTGAGTACTTTTATGGTGTTTCTTTTTAAACTACCGAATAAAGTTATTATTGAATTGAATTGAAGTAGGAGTGTACCTTCTAATTGAGAAATTGATTGGAATTTTTTTTGAGAAATTCTCCCCCTTTTACCTAATGTTGTGTTGTTATTTGTTTCTTCTTTTTTTTCCGGAGATTTATATAGCATGAACTTGACACAAAGGTATCAGGTAGCTTTACACCAGCACCAGTTGCGTCACATGAGGAGACATGTATTTTTAGTAGGCACAGGACGATTAAGTGATTTTTCCAAGATCACAGCATGTTGTGCATCCTTGCTGAGACTTGAACCCAGCTCCCCAGATTTGAGGTCGAGCGCCATGGCTGTTAGGCCACTTCCTCTCCACTTTGTTATTCGTTTTCTGCTCTACAGTGCTTCCACTGTGCTTGTGAAATCTATTGTTTTTAATATAAACTTAAAAGGGGCTTAAATCCTGCCCCCTCTCTTTCCGGCTTTTCCTTGGTTTCTGTTCTTGCCACTTACCTTTCCACCTTTTCTGTTGATTTTAGCTTATTTTCCTGCAATTACCAATGTTTGTAACTCGTCTGCTTCTCTTGTCAGTATCCCGTAGGCGAAATACTGGTAATAGCCGCCTTGGTAGAACTATTTTTTGGTTGAGCGTAGCGATGGACCTCCATGTATACTTTAGTATACATATATGGGGACACGAGTCGGAGGCGCGCATTTTCCGACTTGGATTTGGCCTCGTGGGCGCGCTTTTGCTGCTGGCTGTTTGCTGTGAATGTGTGCGAGCGCGACTCTGCCATGCGCCTTGGAAACCGAAACCTAAGAGCCGCGGGACGTGAGCTGTCTATGGTAGAAGCTCACGCGCGCGGCTCTTAGGTTTCGTTTTGACTTGTTAATTTAAGGTGTGCGTTATAAGTAGTTAATTGAAGTTGAAAGACTTAAAAACGTATTTTTGCCACGTCTTTGACCCCCACCACCTCTAGCTCACTGATCCCGCCCCCATTGCTCGCAGCATCACAGCTCACTGTTTGCACGCTGATGCAAAGCTAGACACCAACCAGCCCAAAACGCTGGTGCAGACATATCCTAAATTAGCCCTTCACATGCTCACTTTATGTGCTCGCCATTGCAGCATGAATTTTCAACCGACTGAGACCCTTGTGCATAACGCTTGCTCTAGCGACATCTTGTGGCAAATTGGTTTAATGCACTCAAATGATTATTCACTCCAGCCACTTGCCTTCGGGGCGCGAGCTCGTAAGATCTACTTGCTATAAGCCAGGCTGAAGTTAAACAAGCATATTAATTAGGATTTTGGTTGTAAGCACAGGCCTTAGTTTAAAATGTTTTAGAGATTTTGCAGGAAGATATCAACCTCTGGAGCCTCGCAGTAATCACGGCTTATGGTCCTGAAACCAACAACAAATAATATCAATGATGCAAAATATATTAAAGGGGTCACAGAATTGTGAAATAAATACGTTTTTATGAATATTGAACGGCACAACAGCTTCCCCCTCCACCTGAGAGAAAACACTGACCATACCAGCCCAGGAGATTAATGAAAGGTACAAAGTGCACACACACCGCACCCACACACATACTCTGCACCCTCACACACACACACTCTGCACCCTCACACACTCTGCACCCTCACACACAGCTTATCTGTTATTTTCTTCATTTATTAGAAAGTTTACTCCCTTTAAGATCTGAACACAGCTGCCTGGTCCTGTTTATGGCTAATAGATCATGTCTGTAGCCACACTGCACACTCACACACACCGCACCCTCACACACCGCACACTTACACACCGCAACCTTACACACACTGCACCCTCACACACACTGCACCCTCACAGACCATGCACCCTCACACACCGCACCCTCGCACACACTATTCCCTCACGCACAAACTGCACCCTCACACACACACTGCACCTTTACACACCGCAGCCTCACATACCGCACCCTTACACACCGCACCCTCACACACATTGAACACTCACACACTGCACACTCACACACCACACACACACACCGCACCTACACCCACACACACACTGCACACACACACCGCACCCACACACACACCGCACCCACACACGCACCCACACACACCGCACCCACACACACTGCACACACACACACTCTGCGCCCTCACACACTCTGCGCCCTCACACACTCTGCGCCCTCACACACTATGCACCCTCACACACACACCACCCTCACACACAGCTTATTTGTTATTTTCTTCATTCATTGGAAAGTTTGCTCCCTTTAAGATCTGAGCACAGCTGCCTGGTCCTGTTTATGGCTGATAGATCATGTCTATAGCCACACTGCACCCTCACACACACTGCACCCTCACACACACTGCACCCTCACACCACACCCTCACACACACTGCACCCTCACACACACTGCACCCTCACACACTGCACCCTCACACACTGCACCCTCACACACTGCACCCTCACACACCGCACCCTCACACACCGCCCCCCCCACACACACCGCACCCTCACACACACCGCACCCTCACACACACCGCACCCTCACAGACCGTACCCACACACACCGCACCCACACACACACCGCACCCTCACACAACGCACCCATACACACACACTGCACCCTGACACACACTGCACCCTCACACACACTACCCCCTCACATGCCACACCCTCACACCCCGCACACACCGCACCCTCAGACCCCGCACCCTCACACCCCGCACCCTAACACACCGCACCCTCACACACTGCACCCTCACACACCGCACCCTCACACACCGCACCCGAACACACACACTGCACCCGAACACACACACTGCACCCGAACACACACACTGCACCCGCACACACACTGCACCCGCACACACACTGCACCCTGACACACACTGCACCTGCACACACACTGCACCTGCACACACACTGAACCTGCACACACACTGCACCCTGACACACAATGCACCCTGACACACACTGCACCCTCACACGCCGCACCCTCACACGCCGCACCCTCACACGCTGCACCCTCACACGCCGCACCCTCACACGCCGCACCCACACACACACTGCACCCGCACACACACTGCACACGCACACACACTGCACCTGCACACACACTGCACCCGCACACACTCTGCACCCTCACACACTCTGCACCCTCACACACTCTGCACCCTCACACACTCTGCACCCTCACACACTCTGCAACCTCACACACTCTGCACCCTCACACACTCTGCACCCTCACACACTCTGCACCCTCACACACTCTGCACCCTCACACACTCTGCACCCTCACACACTCTGCAATGGAACATACACTCCAAATACCACTCAGTGCCACATAATTATATGCAACATAATTGCACACCTCATACTTACACTCTACTCAATGCAACATAAATTCACTTTATCTGTCTATCTATCTATCGCCCTCCCTCTATCTATCGCCCTCCCTCTATCTATCTATCGCACTTACTCTATCTATCGCACTCACTCAATCTAGCTAGCGCATCACTACAGCATCACTCAGGGCCACCACAGCATCACTCAGGGCCACCACAACATCACTATGCGCTACCACAGCATCACTGAATGCCACAGCATCACTCGTCACCACCACAACATCACTGAGCGCCACCACAGCATCAATATGTGCAACCATTCAACAACAACTGGTTCAAATATGTTCTCTCAATGTTTCAAGCTTTATTACAAATGTCACAAAAAGATGTTAATATTTCACTTCTGTTCTTGGATTTCCGTCACAATAAAATACAATGAACATAATCGTTAAATATTTACAAAAGCTATTGCCATTATAAATTACAATAACTTTTATTTAAGTATTAATTCTTTAAAAAATTAAAAGCCATTTTTATTTGTAATATCAATACATGTAGGTCACGTAAATACAACACATATTGCATTACAAATGCTATAGGTGTCACATTTGCGAAAGTTAAAACTATTGCCATTGTAAATGACAAAGCTATTAATTTCGCTATTTTCAAAACCAACACATAAATAAAAAATTTGTCATTTACAGTACCAATAGCTCAAACTTTCCTAATGCGAGACCTATTGCATTGCAAATGCTTGTTCATAAAATGTTGCCTCTTTCAGTTTTTTTGTCTTGCAGCAGATTTACATAACACAATTTATCACCCGGAGAGATGAAGTGACCTCACAGAATCACAGAACGCCGCGCCACAGAGACTTGAACCAGGATCTACAGCTCCTGATTCAGCCGCTCTGGTCGCTATGCCACATCCTCACCACTCCCATGAGACTTGTCAGGGAGCTCTTTTCTTGGCCCCGAACAGTGATTGATAAAAACAGCTTATTATTCTTCACGTAGGCGAAACTGATGCATTACCATTCCTTGTTTTTGTTACATTGATTGGGCTATGCAATCATTCGGATTGATGTATTTGTAATACATTTATAATTAAATGATCTATGTGTGTTTTAAAATTCCTGTGGTACTACATTTATTTGATTGTGGTGACTGAATGTGAGTGTATTTGTTGTTTAAATAATTTAGCAAGGGGAATCCTTTAGATTGACTGGTTGCTTAAACACTGTCCCTTGTTTTGAGGGGTGTCTCTCTTTTTTCAAGCAGAAGAAAAGAGACCCTTTAATCAGACACTCTAGAACCCCATACACGGAAGGCTCTGCCCAGGTGAGTCCTCTCTCTCTTTCTTATATAGACCACTCACTGTCACACATTAAATCCGTTTTAATTTATATTCTCTCGGGAGAGATGCATTTCTTTCCTCTTTAAACCGATGTCTTTTCCGGGAAAATCACGAGCACCTTCTCCCTCTCTGCCCCGTCTCTGCCCTCTGGAAAGTTGTCCCTGCCTGTCCTGGACACTGTTCTGTTTGTGAGGTGTGACCACTGCTGCTGTGAAACTCCCCTTCATGCGTCGCACCCAGCAGGGAGGGAGGGGAGGGGGGGGGCAGGAAACAAGGCGCTGCACTTTGGGGAAATCCCATTGCCCCTTGAGTGACAGCGACTAGACACGCCCCCCGGGGACACTGCAGATAAAGAGCTGCTGGGCCGGGTGTGGAGTGAGACACCAGCGGTGACTGACCCGGGCACACTCCAGCTACCCCAGCAGACGGGCTCCAGATTCACCCACGCTCCGGACTCACTCCGGATTCACTCCCGGTTCAACCCCATACTACGGACTCACTCGGATTCGGCCCATACTTCAGACTCAATCCAGATTGACTCCGGCCGCAGGATGCCGGATCCAGGGAAAGCACCAGAGCCCCTTCACTATTCCATTGGGATCTTGTCCATCTCTGCAGGTAGGACCCATACTGCCATTTACGTCAGGTTTGATGCGTTATATAGCGCTAAAATCCGATTGAGGCAGGCAAGCGCTTGGTGAATGGAGAGCCCTGGGCTCTGTTTAGATGAGGTGTAGGGGAATCGAATCATATAAGTGTTGAGTTGTTTTCTGAGGCCTAAGAGAATGGTTTAGGATGGGTTAGGGCCAGGAGCCGGTAGAGCTGGCGAGAGTCAGTGACATGCTATCTTCACATCTCAGTGCGACTGACTGTTTCAGCTCCACCGGCCGTCGGAGCAGAAGCCTCTCAGGAAGTCTTGGGTCCCTTATAGCTCAGTTCATGTCTGAATACAGCCATGTAGGCGCTTTCTCCCAGTACCTCATCTGTGACCAATCATTATTGAATATTGGAATAATAAAGTGAACAGGTGTTTTCTGGGTTAAGGCGCGTGCTGCGGAGATCTGAAAGGAACAGGAGTGTGTTTGTGTCACGGATGTCTTTGCTGTGTATCCGGGCTCCTCCCAAGATGGGAGAGAGGCTGGTTTGAGTGTAAGTTATCATTTCATGCCTGTCTCTGTTCTGTTTCAAGACTCCCTCCTAAAGGGGGACCCTGGCAGGCGTGTGTTTTGTTTATCTTTGCATCATGGCTGTCTTTGCTGTTCTTCCAGGCTCCCTCCTGCTGGCAGTGACGTCATACAGCTCCTCCAGAGCCACGCCCCTCATCCCCAGTACACCCCTGGGGGTCCTGCTGGTCATATTGGCAGCTCTGCTGGGATATACAGGTGAGATCACATTCGTGGGTTTCAGGGGGAGTAGGGAGGGGGGCACACGGCTGAGACTTAGAGCGACACAGTGCCTAAATATATCATGATTGCTTTAATGCGCCTTTTTGACAACTTAATATGGAAATTTAGTGCTTGAAACCAGCCTCGGACTGGTAACACGGGCATTCGGGCCATGCCCGAGGGGCCGGTGTCTGGGTTACTGCTGTGGGCTGCTTTTGAGCACTCTGGGGCCGATTTGGGCGGTGTCTCTATTTTCACAATACAGCCAGCGGCCCATTTGGTGGCTGAGTGGCCTTTCTACAGGCAGATGGGCGCTCATTACCACCCTCCCTCGCCACCAACACCGCCGATCCCCTACCCCCGGTTTAGCAACAGGCAGAGGTATCACTCCCTTTGTCTCGCTGGCCGGCCCCTTAATGTCTGCACATACTGAGCGGAGCAGGGGGCCTCAGTAGAAGTGGCCTCACTTGTTTTCAGGTGTGTTTCCGTAGTGTAAACTAATACGTGCATTTATTGAAGCCCCTTCCTTTTTAATGCAATTACGAAGAAAGGAATTATGCAAATGAGGGCCGATTTTTTGTGTGTGCCCGGGCCGATCTTCAGTCCCAATCCGACCCTGCTTGAAACTAATGCTAGGCGGAGATGCCCAGAGAGGAAGCCTTCCCTCGCCCACCCTGTGGGAGGGCCTCGGGGTTATGAGTGAGAAGAGACCCCTTCTTTCGTATAATGATAGGAAAGTAAACCTGTAGAAAAGCCTGGTGCCGGTTCTGTGGGTCAATGGTGGGTAAATAAAGTGCAGTCCAGGAATGAATAAAGCCTGACCCCGGCTCTGGCTGAGATATTGCTGAATTAGTAAAAACTATCAGCCAGGGAAGACAGGAAGTTAAATTCATGCTGATCTGACGCATTTTCTTTTTCCATTTCTCGATCTTGTTTCCCCCTCTTCTTCCTCCCTCGAATCATCATTTTACTCTTTGTTTTTCTTACTTCCACTACTTTTATCATTCCTTTCTTTCAATGATTTTCTTTTCCCTGTTTAGTCCCTTCTCCCTTCTGTCTCTCTTCCTGTCTCTATCTACTATCTTTATCTCATTCCTCACACTACCCGCTTCCTTACATTTATTTTTCATTTACTCAGTCTCTCTGCTTGTCATTCTCTCTCTCCTTTCTGCCGTGGCTCTTTTTATTCCTTTGCCTCACTTTTCATTGTATAGTTTTCTTTATTTTTACTTTACTTTTCCCTTCTCTCTTTCTCTCCTCTCTTTGTTACTCCTCTTTCTCTTCGTCACTCCTCATTTCTCTTTTCCCATCCTCTCCCTTTTGTTTGTCTAATTTTCTTTCTTCCTATATTTACCTCTCTCTTTTCCTACCTCCTCTTTCTTATTTTCGCCTCTCAACCCTCTTATTAGCACTTTGTCTCTTGTTTCACTGTCTAGTTCCCTTTTTTACTTACATTTATGCCTCCCATCTCTCTTTCTCGGTCTCCTCTCACCCAATCTCTTTCATTCCTCTAATTTTCCCTCCATTCAGCTTTCTTTCTCTTTAATTCCATCTTTCCTATACTAACTTCTTCCTTTCAAATCTTTCACTCTCTTTCCAATCTCTACCTTGTCACATACTTGTGTCTCTAATTTTCTTCCTTCCGATATTTACTTCTCCCTTCTTCTCTCCCGCAGGAGTCCGCAGGAGCCGTGGTCCTGTCCCCTTGTTTGCCTCCTTCTGCCTGACGGTCTCAGCGCTATGGTGCTCTAAGGGAGTGATCCATATCATGGACGGGCAGGGGGTCCTCGGCGGGTCCCTTGATCTTCGTAATGCCATGGTCCCTGGTCTTGCAGCCTTCACCCTGGGACTGCTCATCATCAGTCTGGTGGCCATTCTTCAGAAGGAGGCTGCCCTCGCCATGATGGCGTTGGCCATCTCGCTCTCCGCTGCCCATGAAACCGCCACATACTATGACAGTAGCTTTGGTGCCTCGGCGGTGGCTTCTAACCACCTCATTGTCTGTCTCGTTGGGGCGTACTTTGGTGGAGGGAGGCTCCTCTATATACTAACTGGGAAGTTGGTCACCCTCCCTGGCACAGATCTGGCTACGGCTAAAACCATCCCCCAAGGGTCACCCATGACCGCCAGCAGCAACGACCTGGTCATCATTGGGCTGATCTTGAATATGGTGTCCGCCAGCGTCTTTGGATGCAGGGTCCTGGGAGTGACCACCAGTCTCTTTGTGGGGCAGGTGCCTTGGCTTTGGATGGCGGGGGTCTTCCAGATTGGGGTCTGCATCCTGTCCTATCGATGCTTGGATACCCTGGCGGCCACCTTCTTTGGCTTCACCTCTATCCTGCGGTTCGCTGAAGGGTATTCCTTGCTCTACCAGTTCTGGCAGGCCACTGAACCCATTTTCCCTGTCCCACTACTGGTGGTCTTTCTGCTCCTGTTCATGGTCTTGGCTGTATTCATGGCTGGTAGGAGCCTAGTGGATGGGCTGTATCCGTTGTTTTATGTGACCTATTGCATCGCTTTAGCGTCACGTCCCATTGGTTTCTTCCATGGTGGATCACAAGGAGTGAATGTGGCTATCTACGTGGCTTCAGCACTTATGACACTCATTAAACTTTACAACATGAAAGCGGCCACCAAGATTCCAACAGGGGAGGGGATTGTTAATAGCCTGTTCACACCTATTAGCATTTTCAAGTTACGTCAAGAAAAAGACCTGCATGTTCCTTACCTCGGCTATTCTAAGTATGCGGATGGAGAGGTGCTTGGCCACGCAGGCAGCATTTTGGCCGCCTTTGCAATCACTATGTCTGTGGACCCAACAGACGCACGTGCCACTGTCGTCCTACCGTGGGTGGTGGTAGCTGGAGGGCTTCTGAAGTTTGTTTGTGGCTCTGTAGCCTTCTCGCGTGGTAAGACCCTTGAGAGCAGCACCTTTATTCTTTATGGAGTTATGTGGATCATCTGGGGTCTCACCAGGTACGGTGGCCTCTACGGCCCCACGAGGGGCTTCCACGTGGCTGTGGGCATCATCTGCTTCATGCTCTTGAATGGGTTCATTATTTTCTGCACGCTGTTCCTAAGCAAAGCCTGGTTCCTGTATTGCCTCACCTTTGAACTCATCCTCATCAGTTTTCTATTGGATGCCGTCGCAGCCCTCCCAGTTGGGTATGACATTGCCGTCACCATCATCTTTGGCCTGGTCAGCTTCTACTGCTTCCTGGCTGGGCTGGTCAGTAACACCTTTGAAGAACCCCAGCTGCCCATGGGCCGCCCACTTCTGCAGCTCCAGGGGCTTGGGGGTGGAGCCTCCAAGTGCCCCCACCTTCCTGCCCGGAGGGCCACATCCGTCAAGCAGATCGCAGGTAAGGAGATTCTGAGGGAAAATCCTTTTTTTAAAAAATAAATAAATACATGCAAAAAAATAAATGTTTTCTGTCCGCATTTATCTGCAAAAATCAGTAATAACGGAAAACAGGGAGCCTTACCTATAATCATGGGGTTCTTGCTCTTCTGTTGCAGGAATCATGAAGGATGGAGGAATCTGTGGTGTCCCCACAGACACGGTGTATGCGGTGGTGGGAGCCTGTAACCGGCCTGCGGCCGTGGAGAAGGTGTACAGGTGAGTGTTATCTTCACAGCCCTTAGTTTCAATCAATAGTGAATATTTTAGATTGATGAATTCTTATAACAATGAGAACCACAGAATGAAATAGCCAAACACCAATTACATTGAGGAAACCCAAGAAAGAAACAACAATATACCAAGAGCAGAGAACCCCTGGAAAAGAAGCAACAACAAACAAGTAACCTTAGACACCTCTGTAAAGAAGAAACTAAACGTCCTTATAAAACTGAGAACAGACCAGCAGTACTATCCCTCTTTCTGCACCTTTTGGGGCATGTGGAAAACACCTAAAAACCAGGATTCATTTTGTGACAAGTGAAAAGGACCAGTGTCTTGCTCTATATGACTGTATAAATCGTTCAGTCTTAAGATGGAGAGTAGATCTCATCCTAAATGTTCCTTTTTCCATCATCATGTCCCTGCTGGTGGTCTGAGATTGGCCAGAATCTCAACTCTGGATCCTCCAATCCCAGTGAGACGGATCTCGTCCCTTCACTCAGTTGACCTCTGTCTTGTTTCCTTTCAGGACAAAGCTGAAGCCCAAGGACGCCCCCATGTCCATCTGGATCTCGACCTTGAAGCAGCTGGAGCCGGCTAGACACCTGTTCAGCCCTCTGCTCTGGGACTTCATGCAGGCGGCCTGGCCTTCGCAGATGAGCCTGGTCATACCAAGAGGTGAGCAGGGGGTCTCTATCTGAGAGCACATGAAGACCAGCAGATCCCAGTTCATGACCACAAACAAGGGGGAAAGATGAGAAAAGTAACACCCATCATCTGGATACAAACCTACCACACACATTAATTGTGACTGCAGACTAGGACCCAGTCCCACCCACCCAGCTTCAATGCTTCATGTGTACACACAGACCATACATGCTCTTCAGCTTCCATGTAGGATTGTTTCCATGTTCCCTCATGTACTGTTTCTTTACCGCTCCTGTTGCAAACATTCACCACAAATTCCGAGTGTGATCTGACCCGTTACATTAGAGTTGCCTGTCCTGCCAACACCTGTGCTTTATCCTTCACATGTCTATAGGGAGGAGGCCCCTACATTGCCTGATCCATGTATATAGGACAAGCACCAACATACTGCCTGCTCTGTGAATCTAAGGAGGATCTTTAGTGATTATTTGGATCTTGGGCGCTCCTGTAAATATTCTGGTCCATAACTGCAGAGGAAGAGCACTGCCCGCTCACTGACCTGTATCCTTCTCTACAGGGTCTGACCCTCTCCATTATCTGCCCTCACCCATAGGATGAACCCTGTCCGCTCACTGACCTGTATCCTTCTCTACAGGGTCTGAGCCTCTCCATTATCTGACCCCACCCATAGGATGAGCACTGCCCGCTCGCTGACCTGTATCCTTCTCTACAGGGTCTGAGCCTCTCCATTATCTGACCCCACCCATAGGATGAGCACTGCCCGCTCGCTGACCTGTATCCTTCTCTACAGGGTCTGACCCTCTCCATTATCTGCCCCACTCATAGGATGAGCACTGCTCGCTCACTGACCTGTATCCTTCTCTACAGGGTCTGAGCCTCTCCATTATCTGCCCCCACCCATAGGATGAACACTGTCCGTTCACTGACCTGTATCCTTCTCTACAGGGTCTGACCCTCCTCATTATCTGACCCCACCTATAGGATGAGCACTGTCCTCTCACTGACCTGTATCCTTCTCTACAGGGTCTGACCCTCTCCATTATCTGACCCCACCTATAGGATGAGCACTGTCCTCTCACTGACCTGTATCCTTCTCTACAGGGTCTGAGCCTCTCCATTATCTGCCCCCACTCATAGGATGAGCACTGTCCGTTCACGACCTGTATCTTTCTCTACAGGGTCTGAGCCTCTCCATTGTCTGACCCCACCCATAGGAAGAGCACCGCCCACTCACTGACCTGTATCTTTCTCTACAGGGTCTGAGCCTCTCTCCATTATCTGACCCTACTCATAGGATGAACAGTGTCCACTAGCTGACCTGTATCTTTCTCTACAGGGTCTGAGCCTCTCTCCATTATCTGACCCTACTCATAGGATGAACAGTGTCCACTAGCTGACCTGTATCTTTCTCTACAGGGTCTGAGCCTCTCCATTATCTGCCCCCACTCATAGGATGAGCACTGCCCGCTCACTGACCTGTATCTTTCTCTACAGGGTCTGAGCCTCTCCATTATCTGACCCTACTCATAGGATGAGCACTATCCGTTCACGACCTGTATCTTTCTCTACAGGGTCTGAGCCTCTCCATTGTCTGACCCCACCCATAGGAAGAGCACCGCCCACTCACTGACCTGTATCTTTCTCTACAGGGAGTGAACCTCTCCATTATCTGACCCCATTCATAGGATGAACACTGTCCTCTCACTGACCTGTATCTTTCTCTACAGGGAGTGAACCTTTCCATCACCAGACCCCGCCTGTGTGGATGTGCACACTTTGCTGTTTGTATCTTGTATAGATGGAAGTTTCTCTTCATCATCTGACCCACACCTATAAGGTGACATCTTTACATGGCCTGACATATCCCAATAGGGATCCTCTCCATTATCAGAGCCCCGTCTACAGGGTGAATATTGTCCTTTGCATGCTTTTTGCCTATAAGGAGATGTTAGTTCATCATCTGACCCTTCCTACCTATAGTGCGAGCTCCTGTGTAGTTTGAAAGCTGGTAATATAGAGGCTTTGAGTCATGGCCTCGTTGAATATTGGCTTCCAGGGATGAGCTGAACAGCAGCAGGGCACGTTGTGAGTTTAGTGCACACCATAGGATCCTCCTGTGGCTTGGGAAGTGAGGGCGCTCTTGTGAGCGCGCAGGAGAGGGCCACGTTCGACTGATGCATAGTCACTCACAGTGACTGCATGGTATTGGGGTATTTCCAAGGGTACCCCCTCACTTTACCAGTGTTTTTTGTGTATTTCTCCATCATGCAGGACTCACATCAGTGGTTAGTTTTTAAGTGGAGGGGCCCATAGCTTTCCTGAATGGTGGGGTTTAGCAAATACCAAGGCTGTCTGACCTTGTTCCTCCTCATGCCTCTTCCTCCCACAGCCCTGCACTTCTTGTCTCTTTATCTCATTTTGAACTTTCTTCATCCTTGCTTTCATTGTCGCTGTTTTCCTTTCTTTCACTTCTTCCTTATTTCTCTCTTTTTTGCCTTTGTCCACTTGCTCTGAGGTCCAGGTGTGATGATGAAATAAAAAAACTGTGGTCCCCAAACATGAGTGCTGGTGACTTTCAATGGCAGACACCTGCCCAAAATAAGCCCTGCTCACACCTTTCTGTCTTCTTGAACCCACAGGCGAGTGGCTGCAGTGCTTCGGACTGGAGGACTCCGCTAAGTACATTGGCACCGCAGAGAGCATCGCCATCAGGATCCCGGATTGTTCTGTGACCACATCTCTGATTGACCTGGTGAGTTGTCTGGTGGTAGCAGGATGCCAGCACTGCCCGGGCATGGCTGGCACTGTTCTGCCACCAGTGATGAGCATGGCTGTCAGTCTGCTGCACCCTTTGCGGGGGCATGAGTGGCACTGAACTGCCAGTCCAGCTCGAGCATGGGAGGGTTTCACCAGCACACATGGAAGATATGTAAACACATCTCTCTATATCTGGGGAGGGTGAAGGGGGACACTGCTTTGTGCCCAATGAAAGTGAGTTGAATCTCCTACTCTGTTTCTTTGTGTCTCACCAGGTTGGGCCCATTGTGGTCTCATCAGCCAATCCGAGCGGAGAAGCTGATACCACTCACCACAACCAAGTGTACGCCAAGATGGGAGACAAGGTAAGTACCATTACAAGCACAAGAGGTGTATCTGAGGACACTGTTCAGAGCCCAGAGTCCTGATAGACCAAGGAGTCTTCTGCATGGCCTGCATTGAACAGACAACATTTACCAGGGATAGCCCATGTGCACTGTCAATTATCCTGATGAAAGTAGGTTTTTCTAGATAGATCTGATTTAGTTACTAATATTTGGTAGGTTTTTTTTGCCAAATATACACTGGATAAAGTCTGGATAAAGTTTAAAATTGCTCCATGGGACTAGGTGACCGTTGAGAACTTAGTTTACTGACTGCAAAGCATTTCAAAAAGATGTGATGGTCCCTCTCCTATATCTAGGGAAGATCCCAGAGTAGGATGTTGAAGATGTGCACAACATGTGTGGGGGATTCCAGAGTAGGATGTTGAAGGTGTGCGCAGCATGTGTGGGGGATCCCAGAGTAGGATGTTAAAGGTGTGCGCCGCATGTGTGGGGGATCCCAGAGTAGGATGTTGAAGGTGTGCGCAGCATGTGTGGGGGATCCCAGAGTAGGATGTTGAAGGTGTGCGCTGCATGTGTGGAGGATCCCAGAGTAGGATGTTGAAGGTGTTTGCAGCATGTGTGGGGGATCCCTGGGTAGGATGTTGAAGGTGTGTGCATCATGTGCGGGGGATCCCAGAGTAGTATGTTGAGGGTGTGCGCAGCATGTGTGGGGAATCCCAGAGTAGGATGTTGAACGTATGAACAGCATATTTGGGGGATCCCAGGGTAGGATGTTGAAGGTGTGTGCAGCATTTGTGGGGGATCCCAGAGTAGGATGTTGAAGGTGTGCGCAGCATGTGTGGGGGATCCCAGAGTGGGATGTTGAAGGTGTGCACAGCATGTGTGGGGGATCCCAGAGTAGGATGTTGAAGGTGTGCGCAGCATGTGTGGGGAATCCCAGAGTAGGATGTTGAAGGTGTGTTCAGCATGTGTGGGGAATCCCAGAGTAGGATGTTGAAAGGTGCGCATGTGTGGGGGATCCCAGAGTAGGATGTTGAAGGTGTGCGCAGCATGTGTGGGGAATCCCAGCGTAGGATGTTGAAGGTGTGTGCAGCATGTGTGGGGAATCCCAGAGTAGGATGTTGAAGGGTGCGCATGTGTGGGGGATACCCACAACAGGGTGAGTAGGATGCTCACAGTATCTGAGGGTGGTCCTCTGATTAGGATGATGAAGATGACTGGGATGCGTGGAGGGGAGCCCTAGTGGAGAAGGGTTAAGTGGTGCACTTTGCCCGTAGGTGATCCCCACAACAGGATGATGAATAACCATGCTGTATCCTGAGGGCTCCAGGATTGGCCAATGCTTATTTAAAGTACTGGAGCATCAGTTCTGACCCTGGAGCAGGATGGTGAAGATGCAGGCTGTATCCAGAGAGGATCAGAGTGGATTGTTGTCCATGCAAAGCCTCGGGCAGTTGTGACCAATATTTGTAGGAACGAAAGATGGTGGATATAAGTGAAGGTGTTGTGTGATGTCACTCATACTGCAGTGAAAGTGAGGCCTCTGCAGTGGAGGAATCCTGGTCGATAGGGGAGATGGTGACCTCACATTTAATAATGTTTGTGTTATTCTTAAACACTCCAGAGAGTAATGACTGGATGATGATACAACAGGATTATTCAGTAGAGTAGAGAGCTCCCTGTTGAGGTGCCCACATGGTCTTTGGTGAGAAGGAGGTCCAACCAGACCCTGAAATGAAGATAAGGATGCCATTGTTGTGGAAGAGGTGTGGCGCAGCGGTCAGGGCGACTGGCGCCAGACACTGGGGATCACGGTTCGATCCCCGGCACCGGCGGCAGGGGTCTGCCCTGCACTATGTGACTCTGGGCAATAGCTTGCTTAATCTTCCTGACGGCCTCCAGCACTGGGAATCCTACGGGTAGCTGTGCTCTTTACAAATAGAGGATTATAATTATTTTAGTATCCGTGGAAGCCCCGCAGCTGCCTGTGTGATGGGAGTCTGTGGGCGGTGATCTCACGTGTGGCTTTGCTCCTCAGGTGGACGGAGTCCTCTGCAATGGGCCTTCTCCAGAGAACATCGCCTCCACCATCGTCAACTGCACCAAGATCGACAGTGGGACCATCGGGTTCTTCCGGATAGGAACGGTGCCCAAATCCCACGTAAGTAGAGTGTGTGTGTTTGTGTGTGCTGTGCATCTGTGAGCCTCTGTGTCTGGTTGTGTGTTTGTTTGTCCCTTTGTGAGCATGTGTGTGTGTAGTGTCATCCAGTGGCAAATACAAGGAAGGCAACTGATCACGTGCTCTTGGACATTGGGAATAGAGAGTGGAAAGGAGAGCATTAGATTTCAGAGAAAGAGAGAGAGAGAGCGAGAGAGAAACAGACAGACAGAGTGAGCGAGAGAGAGAGAGAGCAGAGAGAGAGAGAGAGACAGAGACAGAGAGAGAGACACAGAGACACAGAGAGAGAGAGACAGAGAGAGACAAAGAGACATAGAGAGAAAGAGAGAGAGAGAGTGTGTGTGGAGCCTAGGATGTTGGATGTCCAGGGCAGAGGTTTGCATGTGGAGTTACAGGAGTGCCACCACAAGAAGGATGTTTGAATATCTAGGGAGGAAGCAAACCTGAAGATTGGACTCTCAGGGGCCATATTTAAGGACATTTCTCACTTCAGTTTGATGCCACACACAATGCTGCTGATAGAGTAAAATGTGGAAGCCCCAGAGAAGAAATTGTGGGGCATAAACATGTCAGGAGAGGAGTCATGTCATGCCAAGAGTATGTGTTTGAAGTAGGGTCTAGTTGAGCATATCCAAGAAGGTATAAATTCAGAGAGGGGACTAGTGCATAGATGGCCGAGGTGAGCTCGTGAGAAAGTGTTAGTCATAGCATTTAAAAAGTCGTTAAAATGTCACTCATAATTACTCTGACATTATGAAAATGTCACACATAGCAATCTGAAACCTTGGCAGATATGCATTAGTTTCTTAGAAGAACAGACATTGAATGACTGCAGCCCTCACGCCCAGTCACAGCTCTGATTACAGCCTGAACGCACTGTCGGAAGAGTGGAAGATTCCATTCTAGCTCTCTTCGAGGGGGAGACCTGCAGTCAGTCATACTTTGTCCAGACCCCCTGGTGGTGAAGTCATGGCATTGCTTCTTCAGTAACGGCGCCGGTGTCTTTCATTACAGGTGATCCAGCTGTTCAAGCAGGTCCAGATGAAGCACAGCTCCGATCTTGTCTCCAGCGCCTTCGCCGAGGCCCCCATGGAGCCGCCATACTCGTCCAGTTCCATCACAGAGCACACGCTGCCCAAGAGCTCCGAGAACCCCTCCCAGCAGTCCTACGTCAATGGAGGATTCAGCATGGAGGATGAGAAGTTGTGATGGACTTGTGTGGGGAGAGCGCCACCTAGTGGCACAGCAAGGGTGCCTGTGACTCTAGTGGAAGCAAGGAGAAAGGAACCACAACCCATTGACAGGGTTGTACAACACAGAACACAGTCATCCTGGGATGCAGTGGAACCTGAAAAGGCTGGTGCCTTTCGTAAAAATGCAACAAACCTTTACCATCTTGGACGATAATTCCAAAGTCATAGATCACTGCAAAGTCCACGATGGCCGAGACCTCGCCTGGCTCGAGAGAGTTACCCCATCTCTTGAGTTTGATATTGCACACCTGTACTAAAACTCTTTATTTAATATATTCTTCATCGCATTCTTGAAGTTTCAATGTGTACATCATTCTATTAGTAAGGTTTTGAAAATATCTGTATTTATCATTGTATTTATTTATTTATTGTATTTTGTATATGAATAAACTCAAGTTTGAACCTATGTGGTTTACCTCTTTTTTTTCTAATCTGCAGTTGTCCGTGGCTCCCCACCATTTTTTAACCGGTGGGCGGGTGGGGGAGGATGTAAGCCTGACCTCTGGAGTACTTCCTGTTGTCTTCCTCAAAGTAATTGGGACGCAATGATGGTTGGAATGCTTGATTTATTAATATCATCCACTGGCAATCACTTTGGCTGCATCCTAATCCATTGTTTTTTCCCCCAACAGAGTGCCGGGTCCCAAACCCTTATTTATGCCAGCTGCTGCTTTCAGTAGCTTTTGGTACTGAGACCTGCTCTGAGAAAAGGGAACATTGAGTTTTGTCTGTCGTCATCAGTATCACCAGCATTATTTTTACACTAAAAAGGTGGCTTCACTGACCCAGAGTGATGCATGCAGTTGCAGGACTATTCGTCTCAGTACCTGCGCAAAAGCTTCGCGCAGGCCTATGAGGAGAAAGCTATGTGCCTGGCTTCAGAACTCATTCACCGCTAGCAAGAGAGGAGCTGGGGTGAACCGGGGTAGACAGCTACATGAAGTGCAAAAATAATCTATCAAACCATGTTTGCACGCAGATATGAGTGTGCTTGAAAGTGAGAGAGACAAGAGTGGGTGACTGCTATTTTGACTTAGAACGAGTGAGACTGAGAATGAGGGCAAGTGAGTGAAAGTGCATTGCACTGAATCAGTGTGAGTATGGAAGTGAGAAAGAGTGTAAGTGAGTGAGTTTAAAATGAGCATGAGTGAGAGCGTGTTTGTAAGTGTGCTGTATAGGGCTTGCGAGTATGGTGCTGCCCCTGGCATTTGTGGTGTCAACTTAGTTGTGTTTCAAGCCGCTGTTACTATAATGGTGATGTGCAGTGACAGGCTCCATGTAAAGGTTAATAGGTCCTGATCAGACCAATCCAAATCAAAGTCTTCTTCCTACACCCAGAATAACATGGTTCGGAATAAATCACGTTCAGACCCAGAGGATAATTCCAAAAACATAGCGAACTCCGGAGTTATTCTACATCACCCAAACGTAGAAATATTGCAAGCCATCCCGTGTGGGCAGTTCCTTTACCAATCACACTCAGACCTTGGGAAGACTGAGCGTTAGGCTGGCTACTTACTACTTAAACTTTACCTCACTCTACTGCTATGCCAATGCTTGTTGAAATTAGCTTTAGACACTTTCCAAAATATTCCTGCTTCTGTACAGCACGGCTACAAAACGTCGACAAAGCAAATAACTCTCATAGAAAAGAGCTATTGGCTTTGTCAATGCTTGTTACTGATGTCTGCTCCACTTGCAACAATAAATAATTATTGTTCAAGTGTTACTTTCCTTTGGGGCCAGGGGTTGCAAGAACATCTGCGACCCCTGGCCACCCGTAAATGACTTCTGAATCCCTCTCTTGGCTCTTCGCTATTCCTTTCTATGTCTAAGAGCCTGTCTCTCCCTTTATCTGCAACCACCCTCCCTCTGTGACCCTGTACCTCTCCACTGTATTGCCCTGTCTCACTACCCCCTCTCCGTGGACTAGCCTCTTCACGGCTTTCTGCCCTCTGATATTTATGGCTCAATGGAGAGTGCAGGTGCCAGAATGAGTGAGCGGACCTGGAAAGAATCAAGAGATGAAGCCGAACCAAGCCAAGAGCTTCCCTCCAGGTCCCAGGCACCCCACCCCTTTCACACCAGCTTCTCTAGTAGTGACCCCTTTCAGAGACTTCTCACCTTTTCCCTTTCCACACGTTCATAGGACGGGCTCCAGTACTTCTTCACGTCCCTTTCCTTGCCGTTCGCCTATTTGCTTCTTTTTCCATATCCAAACTATCCCTCCCTATCTTCTTCTATTTTCCCTTTCTCTCCTTTATCTTAATTTTTTTCTCCATATAATGTTCTCCTCCTAACTGTCCCGTTCTATCTTGTCCAATTATTTAATTTCCCTGTCTGGTGCTATACCTCTCTGTGTCTCTGTTTGTTACACTCCCTGTTTTTGTCCTCTTCTCTCTGTTTTTTGGTGTCGTTGTCTCTCCCTCTGGCACTCTTATCTGTCTCTTGGTGCCTTTGTTTTTCTATGTTCCATCTCTCTCTCTCCTTCTTATTCGCTCTCTTTCTCTCACAGTCTCATGTTATGTGTGTGTCTCACTCCCACACACTTCTTTTTTTTTGTCTTTTCTCTTCCCACCCTCTTCTTGACTGGGTTCCATTCAGTCTGTGGCTGGCGCGCGCTCCGTTGGCATTTCCTATTATTGCACGGATTGCCAAAGTGTTTTAAGTGTTATGGATTCTCCTCTGCCTCTCTTCTATTTTAGTCTCCTCTATCCCTCCTGCACCCCCTCCCCTTTCTGCCCGTTCCTGGCTCTTAACTTTGCCGCTGGCCGCGCGACACAGAGGGGAGCATGGGCGAGACAGCGTCTTAGTACCACAAGACGCGCGAGAGGAGCCTACAGCGCACCAACCCCCCCTCCTCGTGAACGGCCAAAGTGAGGGCGCTTCTAGGTGGGGGGGCGTTCCCGGGGGGTTTTATAGCGGGCCCAGCACAATGCTCGGTCTTTCCTGCCGCGTCGGTGCCTTGGGCTGCTCTGCGCTGTTCGTTGTGTTACGTCGTCGGTCTGAGGTATGTGGCTTCGACTAGCCTCCCCCCGGCCCGGTCCCTGGATATGACCAGGTTGATGGGGCCCTGTGGTATAGACCACGGGGGGGGGCTGGTCGTTGCTGGTCGCGGGCTATGCGGAGCGGGGTTAGGATCGGCAGGCGGGGGTGGGGAGTAAGACAATTAGGAGTTATTTTGTACAACTTAACAATAGCTCTCTCGTGTCCCCTCGTACCCCGGAAAGCGGGGAGCAGTGTGGCTGTCACTTCTCCCGAGCGCTCGTCAGTGAAGTCTGCGAGGCTGCCCTGGGTTGGTGGGATCCCGCCGCCATCACAGGCCGCGCGTTTGCCTTAGCCGGCCGCCCTTTGTGTACGAGAACAGAATTGCATTTAAAGAAAGAAGGGCCGGTGATATCCTCACACGGGGGTAAGGTGCAGACTTTCCGTATGGCGCCAAAGCAGAGACACTGAGATGAGTCGGGGCAGGGAGTAAGCATAGGTATTGAATGATTTACCGCGATTTCGAGCTGACTCTACCCGAAGGGATCTGAGCGCTCCACAATAGGTACGGAACTGATGCAGGGAACTACAAGTGAGCAGTTAGTACGAATGCAAACGTTAATGTAAATGATTATCACTGGTTTAGTAATCACATTGGGACCAGGGGACGGGAACGTATGAACTCGGCATTATTACATGCAACGCGCACAGATCATCCGAATGCAGTACAAAGGTGTGCATTTAAACCACAAAACTCACATGTGGTTCTTCATATAATTCTATAGATGTGTATTGTTGTAATACTCATTGCTAGCGATATTATCGACCTCAGGAGGGTGAAGGTCCGTGCGAGTCGACTAGGCCACGGGGTGGGCTGGGATCCCACCGCCTTTGCCGGCCACGCGGTGCGCTCATCACTGGAATGGTGATCTCATTGTGACCGGTGGACGGGAACGCATGAACGCAGCATTGGTACATGCAGAGTGCACAGGTCACTCTAATGCAGAACAAAGGTGGGCATTTGCAGCAGCACAGCACGGATTCACATGTGGTCTTAATATAATGTTGTGGACGTTTGGTGTTGTTCAACTTTGTTTGCGACCTCGGGAGGGTGAAGGTCTGAGTGGGTCGACCAGGGCGGCTCTGGGCGGGGTAGGATCCCGATCCTGCCGCTATTGCTGGCGATGCGTTGCGCCCGACAGTGAGGTCCGCGAGGCGGCCCTGGGTTGGGTAGGATCCCACCGCCATTGTTGGCTTGAGCTGGCCGCCATTGCCGGGTCCTTGTCACGTGGGTTGTGTCCTAGCAGATCAGGAGCTGATTAGGACACGATAAGTGTATATAGCGCGAACATTACCCGAAGATGTCTGAGCGCTGTACATAGAACCAGTTGAGTGCTAGCAGACTATGAGCATATTATGACACGATCCGTGTCTCACATTAAGTGATCTAATGTGATTATATAGAGCGAACTATACCCGAAGATGGCAGAGCGCTGTACAAAAGAAAGAGCGCCGTACATAAGAACGAGTTGCGTGCTAGCAGGTTATATAGCGTGTACATTACCTGAAGAGGTCAGAGCGCGCAGAAGAACCAGTTGCTATGAATATGGTTTTAGGATTACATAAGTGCTCACACCGCCAGCACTCAGCCACCTAGAAGCCACGCGCCCTGCCCACTGAAGTTGCGCCCCTGCCCCTTGAAGTCGCGCAATATTGCCATCTACTTCCGTCGTTTGCCGTATCTGTTCTGTTCGTACCTCACTAGGATACCAGGGCTACAGTTTTTCCTGTTATGTTCGTATCTCACTAGGATACCAGGGCTATAGTTTTAGGAGAATTTGGGGTGTCATAGGGTAATACCGTGAATGCACATCTCTAGGCTCAAATTCTTCTAAAGTAACCTACGGTAGTCTCAACGCTCCAATGGGGTTAACTAATACTTCCCCCTCACTTCCTTGTGTGATCCTGGCCACGGGTTGTTTACGATGGTACAGCAGGGCTGGGTAATGTGCGGTTAGGTCCCCCCCCCCCCCGGATATTCAGTCTTCGCGGCTCGGCTGTAAGGTTTCAGATTGCCATGCGGACATTTCTATACATGATGCACGTGCCAGGGTACCCTTTGCGATTCTTAGGTATGGGTAGGATGGGTGTATATGTACCAACGTCTGCTCCTGCCGAACGATTCTCAGTTATGATGCACAAATTAGTGGGGCCAGGCATCCCGCGTTAAGGAGAGGTTGGGGCTACAGGCCCAGGGATCCCGGCACTGTCGTGGCCTGCTGGCATTGGGAAGAGGAGGGGTGGAGCTGCGAAGCAAGTTCACCTCCCGTTCCTGGCGAAGCAGGCCGAAGTCTAATAGGCCCGTGCGTAATTTGATTAGGGGCGATCCACGGACAGCATGTGGGTGAGGAGAATGTTCAGGAATCGTGGTGAAGGAAGTTTACAGAGGAGCCCTTACACCACTGATCGTTCGTGTATACGGGCGCAGCAAAGCATTTAGGCCACTGGATGGCACTGCCCGCGGTTTTGCGAAGGTTCTCTCCTCACTTAGTCGGCCGGATCATTGGCCGCAGCGCCCTTATTGGGGTCCTGGATGCTTTTGTTACGAACCTGTGATTGCTATTCACGTGTCGTTTGTATGTTTTCCCCTAGGTGGATGTAATTCATTTGGGGCACTGAGTTGCGCAGGTTCGGGGTTGGGCAGGATATGCAGTATCACTGGATATGTGTGTGGCCTTTTCACGGACACCCTCTGGATGCCGAATTTCATGGGGCGGAGGGTCCTTGCTAGGTGGAACAGCCCTAGTTACCGCACAACGGTGATGAAGCGTTCAGTTCATGACGGAGAAGTGTGGCTCAATGGTTAGAACGGCAGACCCTGATGAAGAGGTCTGGCCTGGGACCAGGGTTCAATTCCCGCCTTGGCGGTTCTTTCAATTTGTTCACCTGGAGTACTTTTAAGATGAAAAGCTAGCGATTGTGTGGGCAGCACAGGCAAGAAGTGCGCGGGTTCCTACACATGCAACTAGGTACCATCCACCAGGTTTTCAATTGTTCGGTGGGCCTATGATTAATTGGTTTTTCATACGACCCCACAGGCGCCCTTGTCTCCCTGCTGGGAGAAACGGTGCAATTAGCTTGCACGTCTTGCCTCGCCATATTAATCATCCATGCTCTTAGAAGAATAGGCGCCCCTGCCATCGCAATCAATTTTCGCCGTCGTAATAAAGCCATTAGGGTGGGGGCAGGTAAAAGCACGTGTTAATGTTATCGAAGCAATTCACTCCTTACGTCGCCGCTTGTTCATTCCCAGCTATTGCTTGCACGCAAGGAAATGCACTATCAGCAGCGCCCGGATATTGATGCCTTGTAGGAATCTATTTTAAACTATTATCGTATAGATTTTATTTATTCCTTAACTTACCCATTGGATGCCTTTCTCGGCTTTTACCATCTTTCCTTCAGTCCTATACAAATGCACTCGATAGGATCATATTTATGGTCAATTGTTGCCTTGCCGACTTCTAGGAATCTTTAGGCAGTCTGCAAAGCGCCACAGTTTGAGAGTTTTCCCTTGCAACTGACAAACGCAGATATCCTGAAAGGAAACTCCAGTATCGTTTTGTATTAATCATTATTCTAAAGTACCTACGTATAACTTGGTTTAATTTACCACAAAAGGGGTCATTTATCCTACTAGATAGGCACAACTGTGATCTCTATTCAGTCTTTGTTTTCTAACATGCATTGGTAAAAGTGCTAGACATAAGACATTTACATGTCACACGTAAAAAGACCGAATATATGGCTATGTCACACATACCTAGCTCAAACTTCGACAGCTATGCATAGGTATGCTAGTCTTTATTATGTATGTGTCAGTACATATTAACTTACATATAAGTCTCTAGTCTATGGTACAAAGGTGTAACATGGGCACCGCACATTAGGTGTTTACATTATGTAGCTCCGAATTTCCCTCGGGTTGCTGCCATCACGAAGGCACAACTTCATTCAAGCACAGCCTAAAGATTCGAGAGTTGTTTATTTATATGTGCCTAACCTTGCTTATGTTTACAAACTCTGAGCTTACAAACAGTACGTTTTCCTGGGTAACTTGTAATATTACTAAATTATATTGAGTCATATGTAAGTTTCTAAGTGGTATTTGGAAGTATCTTGGGTGCGCACGTCCCGGAAGATACCATTCCAGGTCCGTTCGGTTCCCTGACTTTCTATTCTGCTGCGCCACAATATCCCTGTTTAAAATCCTAGTAGGTGGGGCCTGTAATCCGATACTAAAGTTGCTGAAATTTGAGGTTAACAAGTGGAGCGTGACCAGTCAGCACCCACAACAGGCCCAGCGATGTCATGAAGCGTTAAACTTCACAAGTGCGACACGAGGTCATAATTCGAAATTGAGAGTACCCCCAAAGTAAACATAATTTACCAAACGGGTATTTTGAGTGGCCTTGAGTAATCCACTCAGTGAAGGGACTGGCATCATTGTTTATATGTCACGCATGTTTGCCACAGGGATTAAAAATCTTCCCCTGGCTTGTAAGCTGAGCCACACATCTGTGATACAGCCTTCATCGGCATGATGGAGAGTGAGATATGAAACATTAAACCATCGCAGCGTTTTTTTTACACTTCCCTTCCAATAAAATCTATCTGTTGTGAAGTTCAACTATGCAAAGTAACTTCAAGCAATAAAACTTAATAGATCTGGTGGGTAAGACACGTGGAAAAATATTTTAAAGGGGGAGCAATCCTGCAAGCATAAATCCAAATGTGTCTAACTCACACATGTAATCCTAAAAGGCACTGTAGTATTATGCAGTAAACCACATCACTTCAGGATTGTCCATTTCGGATGTTTTGACATATTAATGCAATATCATCAACTAAACGGGCAGCATTCTGAAATAGCACTCCATCCTTAAAGTATATGTTGCCCTTATTTTAGTCCGGGTCCAATGCCAATGAAAGCATCACAACATCCACCAGGTAACCATTATGACGCAAAGGTGTCTTCGTGTTTTAAAGCGAAGTGTATATGACAATTCAGGCTAGCTTGTGTGTCTTCAATCAATCAATCAAGGCATTTATAGAGCGCACTACTTACCCGGAGGGTCTCAAGGCGCTTGGGGGGGGGGTGGGGTGCCGCTACTGCTCGAACAGCCAGGTCTTGCAGTAGCGGCACCCCACCCCCCCGCCCCCCAAGCGCCTTGAGACCCTCCGGGTAAGTAGTGCGCTCTATAAATGCCTTGATTGATTGATTGAAGACACACAAGCTAGCCTGAATTGTCATATACACTTCGCTTTAAAACATGAAGACACCTTTGCGTCATAATGGTTACCTGGTGGATGTTGTGATGCTTTCATTGGCATTAGACCCGGACTAAAATAAGGGCAACATATACTTTAAGGATGGAGTGCTATTTCAGAATGCTGCCCGTTTAGTTGATGATATTGCATTAATATGTCAAAACATCCGAAATGGACAATCCTGAAGTGATGTGGTTTACTGCATAATACTGCAGTGCCTTTTAGGATTACATGTGTGAGTTAGACACATTTGGATTTATGCTTGCAGGATTGCTCCCCCTTTAAAATATTTTTCCACGTGTCTTACCCACCAGATCTATTAAGTTTTATTGCTTGAAGTTACTTTGCATAGTTCCTTACTGACTACGTCACACATCTACTGTAGTTTTAAATTTAAACAGTTCCATCGTTAGGTCGGAGCGAGTTTATGTATACATTGAGAATGCATCCATTTGTAGGAGCGAGCTCTGGTGGTACATACATGGCAGAGTGTGCGGTAGGTGACATGGAGCGCACAGTGATTGATACGTTATGTAACAGATTATTAGCTAATATATCTGGTTGTACTAGCAGTGCACAGACAGGCTCAAACAAAGTTGGAATTATGGCAGATTAAAACTGTCGTTTAGGGGCGCCAGTCGAAACCGCCCATGAACTTGTTTCATCAAGGAAGCAATACATTCCCGACAAGGCTTCGTGATGAACAACTGTAATAGCTCACTGTCGCCACCTTCTGGCTACCTGGCTATCGTCCCTTACAGAGAAGGAATTTGTTTTATGCACAGATATTCAAATATGATAGTAAAGATTCTGAACACCAAGTGCTCTAGCAGGCGGCACAGCCCCTTTCCTGGCTCTCACGATAAAAATCAAGGGCCTTATTTATGAAGGCCTTGCGCCGCCGGTGCGTCACTTTTAACATGGGAAAAAGTGACGCACCGGTGGCGCAAGGCCTTCATAAATAAGGCCCCAATTATGCAATGCATGGTTGACAAGCACGTCATCCTGAATGAGGCAGTCCTTCATTTGCTCGAGGTCAACTTTTTGTTATTTAATTCATTTATGCGTTTTATGTAGCACGGACGTCACCCGAAGGCGGAGCTCTTCACAATAAGTACAAGAAATGACAGGGATTAATCGTACAAAAGCAGACGTTAAGTTACATGAGGTAAAGCAATGACAATTGTGAAGCAAACAAAATACATGAGGTAGCCAACAGTGCATTGCAGAAGGGATAAGTGATAAGTGTGCAAGTTGCAAGAGAGACAAAGTACAATTGGAGGTAAAATACTGCAATATGTGCTAGACACTCAGGCCTAGAACAAACGTAAGGTAGGCGATGGTGGCACTTGTGCAAGCAGCAAAGGCAAACAACGGTTACAAGGGAAAATACAGTATAATTAGAGGTGAAATACTGCAATACAACAGAGAACTGGGAATGACATTTGGCGGCTACGGCATCTGCTAGTGCGTGCTCTAACCAATCTCAAATAACGATCTTGCAGTAAGTTGCCAGGACATTCACTGTCATGATTATTACAGCACTGGACATGTCTTTCACAAGCCCACCACTTTGCTTGGACAAATATCACTGGTTTGCCATTATCAGCAGATACAATAATGCTAATAGTCACCTGCCGATCCCCCGTATAATATGTCCGGACAAAAACAACTAACCGTCAAGGAATCTCTGTAAGAGGTGTGGCTTTTGTAACTAAGGGCGTGGCCTAAGACCGTATCTAAGCAATCCCCATCAGAGGTGCGGCTTGTGTACCTAAGGGCGTGTCCTAAGAACCGTTCTAAGACATCTCCATAGTGGTGTGGTGAAGGGTACTATGATAGAGGTGCACCTAAAGGCTTAGTAAAGGAGGAGAGACGAAATCACTCACCCAAAATGCAATGGTCAATATCAGGCTTAAGCATCTGAATGATGGGCTTAAATTAAAGGGTTACAGCGGCAATGGTGGGTTCAAGGTGAAGGGTGCCTCTGTAATAGATCCCGAATGTGATGTGCGGGGATAAGTAACGCCACTAGGTAAACAAGTACATGAGGTAGCTAACAGTGGATTCAGAAGGGAAAAGTGACAAGGGGCAGGTTACAAGAGAAACAAAGTACAATTGGAGGCGAAATACAGTGGCAAATGTTCCACAGGGACTTAAGAGATGCTTCCCTGATGGCGCCCTAATTACACGTGCCGCACCACCTGCGGGCTATAAAATTGTTGCCTTGTAAGAACGCTCTTAGGTTGGGTACACTTGTCTGGACTGGGGGTGAACATATCCCTCCTGGATGTACAAGTGGTACGAAACAGCGAGGTGAAGTAGCTAGGTGGGTGGGGGGCTCTGTCATCGACGGGGGCCTCCTCCAGAGCTGTGGCGGAGTCACAGGGCGATCTGGAAGCAGATGGACAGTAGGGGTACCTCTGCGGCAGAAGGATACAGTCTAAATACCTCTGCCTGGCACAGTAAGGGTGCCTGAGCCAAGAACCTGGAGCCGAGGGGGTTCCAGGAAACATCGTCGGCGCCCCGTTTGTCCTTCGGGCGGTCGGGGGGCCTGAACCGACCGGGGGTGTGCCTCATCGCTCCGCCCTGACAGGGGGGGCGGGAGTAGAACGAAATAAAGTGATAATTTACTGCACCGTCAGAGCATCGACTCGCCGTGCAAGATGGCTCCTTAGGCATGCGGGTCAGCGAGGGGCTGCCGCATTGGATCGCCTGTAAGATGACCCACCTTATCAGCTACTTGTTGTACGAAATAAACCTGCACCACTGCTTTCCCACAAATATGTCTCATGAGTTTCCTTGGTATGTAAGTTAACGTGCGCAGCGTGGAGCGAGCGCTGGCGGTGTGGGCACTACTCTTGTTACTTTTATCTGAAGATTGAAAGTTTTGGAAGTTTCTCCCAAGCAGTGGCAGATCCCTCCTGCCGCCTGACCCTGGATGCCTAAGCCTCCGGCCATACCTCCAACAGACGCTCCCTCCGTGTACTCACTCACTTATGCTCCGACGAAAAGTTACACAGCATTGAGTATTACCTCCTCGTCCTGTCTTCCTCGCCACAGTAATTACCCATGAGCCTCCGGCTCCACACAGAACTCCAAGCAAAAAACAGCGCTCTAGTCTCCCTCTCCCTCCTCCAAGATGGCCCCCAGTGGCTCCAGCCAATCCCATAAAGGGACACAGAAGCACCAACAAGACCTGTTCTTTTTTTCTGCACTTCTCCAAGTGCTGTGTTTCCTGCTGGTCAGGTGAGTGGGGCTGCGGTCCTGCTTGTGCAGCCCCTTATGTCCTTGGGTATCAAGTTGGGGGAAGTAGTTTTCGTGCTATTTGTGTTGCTAATTAATGTTTTTCATTAGCGTCTTTCTTTCTGTTTAAAATTTGTGTTTCCCCCTTCTTCTGCCTACACGCCTCTTGTCCTGCTTTAGTGGACTTTCGTGGTGTCTATTTGCGGCTGGAGTCGTTTTTCGACTCGTTGTGCAGGGCGCATGGGTTCCTGCTCTGCCGTTTGTGTGTGTTTTGTTCCGGCCGCGCGTCCTGCTGAGCGGACGTAGCGCGGCCTGGTGCGTTTGCTCAGGGCCCCGGAGTCTCCCATTGTATGTGTATATCTTTCCTGACTTTCACTCTTGCGGGTGCGCTTGGTCTGGGGGCTGGAGGATCCCGGTCGCGTTTGGTTCATTTTCCCGGGGCCGAGTGAGCTTACTATGGGGGCCGGAGGCTCCCATTCTCTAATTACCTGCTGCCGGTTCTGTGCTATGGTGCTGTGTGAGCACCTTCGGGTCTCCGTTGCTCCTGCTGCCGGTGTCTATATGGGGCTGTATTTGCGTATGCGCGCGGATCTTCATGCTGCCTTTATGTTAATCAAAGTCGGGCGGGGACTGGTTTGTAGGGTTGCCTGGCAACCTCAGGACCTTTTTATGCCGGGCATATTGTCCCGTTCCTTGCCTGTATTCTTTCCGCTACTTCACTCGTGGGTGGCTATGGAGCTTGGTTCACCAGAAAGTCCTGTTCCTGGTTCCTTGGTGGTGGCTTCAGGTTCAGGAGAACTAATTCCTTCTTTGGAAAATGTTACAGCGAATGATTTATTCTGCTGTGGCTGCGGCATTGCAGGGTCAGGTTCCTGTCGCTCCTGCTACAAGGGCATGGGTTGATGGCGCTGTTGCTGCTGAATCTGGGAATGAGGTGAAGGTTGATGTCAGGGGTCGCTTTGGACATGGTACCAACCTGAAGGAGGTACTGGGTCGCATTGCATTTACTTGGTGTTTCCTTCTGTTCTACCTGTGGTGGACGCTCTGTTTTCACAGTATCGGCGTCCTGAGCCTGATTCTTTGACTGTCCATTCTTCTATTTAGGGAATTGGATGTTGAATGGTATGTTATGTACAAGGGCTCTTTTCCGCGTTTTTTGTGTATACGCTGTCCTCTGCTGGACTTTGTTGGTGACTTCCTGTCCTCGGTTGGGGTTGAGTCCTTGATGACGGTTCATCCTCTCATGGGGCTGTTTTTTCTGAGGATTCCGCTCCTGTGGATCCTGTAGATCGTAAGGTGGATGGTGCGGTTAGGTGCAATTTTGCGGCTGCTTCTCTCTCTTTCAGGGCTGCTGCCTATTCCTCTTACGCATTCTAATCCTTGCTTCAGTATTTTCGGTCCTTGGCTGGATTGTTGGCCCGAGGGGTGGATGTTTCTGCTGCTTTGTCGTGGATGGTGCAGCGGGTTCGTCTGCTTTCTGATGTCTCTTTTGATTCATTGGGGGCGGCGGCCTCTGCGGCTGGGTCTTCGATTGCTGTGAGACGTCTATTGTGGCTCCGCTCCTGGATGTCTGATGCGGCGCAGTAGGGTCTCCTGATGGTGTTCCCGTTTTCTGGGGTCTAATTGTTTGGGTCCCCTTTGAGGGACATGGTGATGACCTGGACGTGCTGGTCGCTTCCGAGCCTTTGGTGACCAGAGGGCTTTTTTGGTTATTCTCGTGGGGGCCATGCATGTCAGCCCTTTTGTGGGAGGGGGCGTGGCCTGGGTGATCCTTCCTTTGTCTGGTTCCGGTTCTCCGGTGCTTCTACCTCCTCCGCTCCCGCTTCGACATCCTGGCTGGTTCGCTCCTGGAGTTGATCCGGTTGGGGGTCGCCTTGCTTGCTTCGTGGACTCTTGGCACAAGACTGTGTCAGATCATTGGGTGCTACAGGTGGTGTCCGGAGGTGTGCATCTTGGATTTGCCCTGCCTCCCCCTACCTGTTTCAGATTCGCTCCTTGTCCCAGGGACGCTCTGAGGCGGGTGGCTCTTTTGGAGGGTGTCGAGTCCTTTGTTCTGGGGTCTGCCTTGATTCCAGTACCCGTGGATCGGTTGGGGTTGGAGGTTTGTTCCTTCCTCTTCCTGGTGACGCGACGCTCTGAGGATCTCAGTTCTCCTGGGGTTTTTCTGGCCTCCATAGGCTTGTATGATGCTTTTCTGCATTTGCCTGTTCACACGGATTCTCAGAGGTTTCTCCATTTCTGCTTCCTGGGTCGTCGCTATCTGTTCCGGGTTTTGACTTTTGGCCCCTGATCTTCGCCCGGAATTTTTTACTGCGTTTCTGGCTCCTCTTATTGGACGTTTACATGGGGAGGGCGTTTGGGTTTTTCCTTTTCTGGGCGTTATTTGTATTTCTGCTTCTTCTCTTCGGGGCAGAGTTGCATGTCCGGAGGGTGTGCCTTGTCCTGATGCATCACGGCTTCCTGGTGAATGTTCCGAAGTCCTCCCTGGTTCCTGCGCGGCACTTGAATTTTATTGGGGCTCTGTTCATGTCTCCGTTGGGGATGGTGTTCCTGACCCCTGCTCGGATTCTGTCTCTGTTGTCTGCTGTGCAGTCCATGTTGTCGGGGCCTTCTCATCCTGTGAGCTTGTAGTTACGGGTTCAGGGCCTGATGTCTGCGTCCTTGTTGCCCCTTACAAGGGCTCGCCTTCACATGTATTCCTTGGTGTCCCGCGTTTTGTTGCTTGGGTCACCTGTTCCATGGTTATGGGTGTTTTGGTCCCCGTGTCCCCGGCGGTTCGGGTGGTCCTGGAGCGGTGGTTGGTTTGGGTCATCTGTCCGGGGGCTGCCCGTTTCTGGTTGTTCCCTCCCGGGTTCTCTCTGCCGGTGCCTGTCTACTGGGGTGAGGTGCTACTCTGGGGGATTCGCCGTCTCTAGGGTTTTGGCCTCGGTCGGTGTTGTTTTCCACCTACATGGTGCTGTAGCCCGTCCTGTTATGTCTGTTGGATTTTTCGGATCTTCTTCGGGGTCGCCTTGTGCGGGTCCGGACAGACGATCAGGTGGTGATGTCTTATGTGATCCTTCATGGGGGGTGCAGGATTCACTCCCTCGGTTGCCTCTACCGTCGGTTTTGTTGTTGGGCGGTGGTGGACCTGGATTCCCTGTCTACCGTTTACCTGCCTGGTGCGGTGAACACTGTGGCGGATTGTCTGCACCGGGTGTTTTGTTCCATGGGGTCTTTGTCCCTCACGCGGTTGATGTTCGGGTGCTTGCGAGAGATGTTTGGCTGTCTGATTGTGGACCTGTTTGCCTCCCGGTACTATGCCAGGCTCCGCTGCTTTTGCACGATTATACCTTGCCGGGATGCCTGGAGGGTGGACGCCCTGTCGTTCCTTTGGCCGAAGGGCCTGTTATATGCCTTTCCTCCCTTTCCCTGATTCCGTTGGTCTTGCAAGGGATCGAGTGGGTGGGGTCGTTTGTCCTTCTGGTTGCTCCGGGGTGGTGCCGTCGTTCTTGATTTCCCCTGTTGCTGGAATTGGCTGTGTCTCAGGGCTGGACGTTACAGTTCATGCCTTCTCCTCTGTTGGATCCACTTCTACCTCTGCCTTTGTTCCAGTCCCTGGGTCTGCGGGCATGGCTCTTGAGTGGGGTTCGCTAATGCGTGCAGGTTGTTTTTTTGCGGTTGCTGGCGTCGTTCGGCAATCTCGGAGGCCTTCTACTCTTGAGTCCTTTGCTAAGCATTGGGATGACTTTGCCTCTTGGTGTATGGGTCACGGGTCTGTCATTGGATTCTTTGGACCCTACTCGACTTCTGGATTTTTTGGATGATGGTTTCCTTTTGGGCTTGACCATTTCCACTCTCGGGCTCGTTGGGCCGCCATTCGGGCATTTCTTGTCCTGCCTTTGGTTTGAATTTATCCTTGTTGGCTCAACTTTTTAAGTCGCTTTCTTTGCGACGTCCCCATCCTATCTTATGTTCTCCTCCTTGGGACCTTCCTCTGGTGTTGCGTTCCTTGCAGTCGGCTCCTTTCGGGCCTTTGGTGTCGGTGGGCCTGTAGTTCTTGACACTCACAGTGGTGTTTCTTGTGGCTCTTGCCTCTGCCAGGCGTATTGGTGTACTGGGTGCCTTCCTGCGGTCTGCTCCATTTTTGGTCATTTGTCTGATCATGTGATGTTGCACCCTCATCCTACGTTTGTTCCTGGGGTGGATTCCTATTTCACCGTTTTGCTGCAGTGGTTCTTCCGGTTCTTTGTCCTGATCCTTCCTCTGCTGTGGATTGCCTTCTCCGCCTGTTGGATGTGCATCATGCATTGTTGGTTTCTTTATCACGCACCTCTTACTTTTGTGGGGTTGCCAATTTGTTTGTCAATTTTGGTTTGTCTCATCAGGGCCTAATGCCCTCCCTGTCCACTGTCAGTCGTTGGATTAGGGAGGCCATGCTGTTGGCTTATGGTTCTGTTTCTGAACTTCCCCCTCTTCGTGTTCGGGGTCGGTCCACCAGATCTGTTTCTGTATCATGGGCCGCTTTTATGGGGGTGTCCATGATAGATGTTTTCCGGGCTGCCGCTTGGTCGTCCCCACATACTTTCATGTCCCATTATCGCCTTCGGATTGGGGGTGGGGGTTCGGTTTCCTTTGCCTCTTCTGTACTGTCGGCTGGGTTTCCTTGAGGTGTACGTTTCTGTGGAATTTTTTGTACCTCTTGTGATTCTGATATGTTCCTCTGCATTTTTTATGTGGAGTGTTTTCCTTGCATGAAGCTGATTGCTTTGGTATCAGCTCATGGGTAATTACTGTGACGAGGAAGACAGGACAAGGAGGTAATGCCCCAGTTACTTACCGGTAATCTTCATTACTCCGAGTTCATGTCTTCCTCGCCACAGTATAGTTTTCCTTCCCTCCTGGTCCTGTTGGTGGCTTCATGTCTGCGGCTTGGTTTTTCAGGTCATGTTGGTGCTTCTGTGTCCCTTTATGGGATTGGCTGGAGCCACTGAGGGCCATCTTGGAGGAGGGAGAGGGAGACTAGAGCGCTGTTTTTTGCCTGTAGTTCTGTGTGGAGCCGGAGGCTCATGGGTAATTACTGTGGCGAGGAAGACATGGACTCGGAGTAATGAAGAATACCGGTAAGTAACCGGGGCATTAAACTGCATCCAAGCTGTGCCCGCTGAATGAAGGACGGCTGAAGGTCGTTGGTAGCAATTTCCCACATTGTGCGCGTGGCGCCCCTGGCACCTCATTGCGGCGCACCGGGGTGCCGCGGCGCACAGTTTGGGAACCACGGCGCTAAGGGCAGAGTTTGACTCTGGTTCATCACATGACAGATCGCAACCCCCCCTGAGGATTCATTTCACACACGTAGCTCACTGAATCGTACCTTGGCGCTGTAGCTCAGCTGTGGTTGGATTGGTTCTGCCCGCTCACTCTCATTCGGACCGGCGGCCTGAGTTCTTATTTGTGAACACTCTGGGTTCCCTTTGTTGGCATTAAAGTACAGTACGGGCACCATCTGTGGGCCTTTACTGAACAGAAGCAGAGGCAGGGGCGTAACTCAGGCCCCCGCAGCCCCAGCGGTGCGGGGGGGGGGGGACCACAAGCTCCAGGGGCCCTCTCACTCTCAGCGAGCCTCTGCAAGCAAGCCTCTTCAAATATTCTCAAATATTCACAAATACAATGGTGCTCAACTGCGAACGGCCTCCCCAAGTCCCCATAAATTAAAATGTGCGCGCAGGCCAATGTGACAGCCTCTAAGCCTCTCTTCATTAATTATGGTGCCGTGCGCACGCACGCCCTGTCGGCCTCTTAATGAATTAAATGGGGGCCCCGGGGCTTCTTCGGGCATTGGTATGCCCTCTGCTGCTCGCAGGTAGGGTCTTTCGGGGATTGGACAGGAGTGGCAAGGGGCAAGCGACGTAACGTTCATGCTGCGCACTTTGAGGCGGCAGGGAGGAGAGCGGAGACATTTTGGCGGCTCGTCATGCGTTTATTTGAAGTATTTATAACCCCTTGGCTGCAGGGATGGAGCAGACAGCCTCTTCTGTCAGGGAAGCGCTCTGAATGATCGCCGAGGCGGACCGCGAGGATTTACAAGTGAGGTAGTGTGGCTCACTGGTTAGAGGCGGCAGACCCGAGAGCAGAGGACGGCCCGGGACCAGGGTTCGATTCCCGGCGCGGCAGGTTTCTGGACCAGGGTCAGCGGACTCGATAATTCTCTCGCCTCGGTGCCCACTCTGATCAGCGATCACACTCGGCAACTCTGGGCATTAGCTTGCCTCATCTTCACTAACGGCCCCACCAGACCGCCGGGGATGCCTGGTCTCACCCTGGAGATACCCATTAAGGGACCATCTCTCAGGGAAGCCAGGAAGGGTTTTGCAGCGGTCGAAGCGCCTTGGGACCCTCCGGGTAAGTAGTGCGCTATATAAATGCCTATACATTTACACATTTACATTTACATTACAGGTGTGGGTTGGGCTGGAGGGGGGGCGCCAGGCAGCGAGGGGTGTATCCGCCGCTGTAGTCGCTTGCCTGTCTAGCGAGGACTCGCCCGCACCTTCCTCTAAAGACGACTCCCTGTTTAAAAAGTTCTCAAAGAATGAGCAGTCTCCTGCTCCCTCAGTGCTGGGTCCGGCGGTCCTGCCTGTCGAATCCACTCAAAAGCCATCACGAGTGAAAGGCAATAAGGTGCGCACTCGCCCACTGCCCTGTAGCAGGGTTTCCGTTCTCCCACAGAACTGTGCACAGAGATCTAGAACCTGGGTGAGTTAGGGTGACCCAAAACTCACCTTTGTTTCAGAAATCCCCTTACCAAGCTAGCTACAGTGTCTCATCGGTAGTAATAACTTCCCAATGACTTAGACAATCCAGAACATGAACTTAGGGTACCTCAGGAATCGTGGAACACATGAACACTCTTTCGTTATATAATCATTACAAACCGAAACTGGGAGGCAAAGAACACACGTGCAAGTTTGAAATGTTTATTTTTCAATGCAAAGTTCTCAAACGCAGTATCTTGTATAATATCAACATACATATTATAAAAATCAGAGTTAACAGCATAGTCACTAGTCCATAGTAAGCGAATGGTGATAGCATATTATAATGCAAAATCTATAGAAATCTGTATCACCTATATTTCGCGCACCCTATTTAGAATATTATATCATATCTAAGAAGGTCTCATTAGGGTTCTAGCAGGGCGGGCCCATACCTCTAATTCTCAGTAGGAGGAGATCACATCAACAGCTACCAGCTCTCTGCATGCGAAGCATCAAGTGTGTTGATTCATTCCCTGTAACTCTATCTTAAACCTGAGTAGAGCCCAATGTTGGCAGCGACAATATTTGTGTTATGTCTAATGTGGTGCGAGGATCAGGCGTTCAGCAACCTTGTGTTAGGTTATTCTTAGAGGGTGCAGTTCTCAGTGTGCAGACATTTGTACCAAGTGTACCAAGCACAACTGATATCAGGGCAATAACATATTATTCTCAAATAAATCACATCTTTCGTCTAGGTTGAAAGCTACAATAACAATTAGGTGTCGTGCGCAAACTGAAGCCTGAAGGAAAATATGGTGTTTAAACATTTAATAAACTCATGCTAACTTAACACAATATATAGAAACGCAGTAACCATATGACACCCCCCCAATGATCCGAGGACGGTCAAAAAAAAAAGAACAATTAAGCCAATACTACAAGAAAGGCAAAACATGAAAGCAGACTTCAATAATATTGAGCCAAGCTAAATGTATGTAAATGTATATAAAAACCAATAATACAAAATATGTATGAATGCCTATAGTGGCCACACAAAAATAAAAAAACTTGAACTTGAGGCCATTTATATGATCATAGGCCCAGAACATATCAAAGTCCAATGTTCGTAATAAACAAGGCACCATTCAGAATTACTAAAAAGTCACGTGCCATAATAGTGAAAGTCTCCAAAGCCACTCATGGGTGGATAGAATATGCAAAATAGGTAGCCACAGCCTCCAACATGAAATCACTGTCATCATCCGAAAACAGTTCAGCCATCCAATTAAGTAATGGGAAAGAACATACGTGCTCCTCCAGCACTGAATCCTCTAGCAGCATCAGAGGACAACTCAGTGGGTTCTCGAGAACGCTATGTGCCAGAAAGTCATGCGCCGCTGCGAATATGTCCCACTGACCCATTAGTCCATGCCACTGCCATAACCCTTTCGCCAGAACAAACCAACTCGTGAGCAACTACGGGGCTCATCAGCTGATCAAAATCGACGTCAGGAGAAGTCGGTAAGCAGAGACACAAATCAATGGCCAAGTCGAAATCACAGCTCAGGCAATGGAACACAGGCTGGACACATGTGAAAAAGGAAAATCGGAACGATAATCCAAAAGCCGCGCTTAAAGTCGCAAGCGGCAAGGAGCCATAGTAATCAAGCATCCGATTGCGAAACAGCATCAGTAGGTGCTGAGCGTTTTCTTGCGCAGGATGGGCATCCATGTTTAATAAAGCAAAATATCACCAGTACGCCTGCAGCCAAAGCCAGCAAAACAGGAAATCCGCCAAACAAGCTTGCGAATATAGAATGAAAGAATGCAGGGATAATACCAAAAACTTTTTCAAACGTAGTCACGAGACCACTGCTAACTAATTTTAAAAAATGTGCCAGGCCTTTTGTGGTGGAGGCATTGAAGATCTGATGAACCAGCTCGCAGAAATGAAATGGCAAGTCAGTATTTAAAAGTGCCTGCACCTCTGTGCGTGTGTTAGCTATGTGAAGGACATAAGTTTCGCGGGCAGAGCTCAGTGCCACCTGTTTTTGAGACAATAGTGCTCTTATTCGGCTCAACCCATTGAAGTCCGCTCTCAAGGTTGGAATTCTTGGCCAAATGGAAACATCTGAATTCCCATGCGTGGGTGGGTATAACACGTTTTTGCAACACACCACACGTTCTGATACAGTAACCACATATGCGATACCGACCATTAACCCACAACAAAGTTCGTTGTTCAAAAGTAAATAACTACCGTTAGACAACAAAGTGAATGTGGGAACTATTGCAGGAACCGGCGTGCCCTTTAAAACACAGGCTAAATTTAGTCTGTCCTGATTACAAGAACCATGTAATTGGATGTGTCTGCATATCAGTGAACGGTCAGGCGACTGTGTGCATTCTTCACCATTCAGATTCACTTCATTTCCCTCTTTCAGACATCTGTATGTATATGGTAAAGACCATGTCTCATGCAGGAAAGCACTTCCTAGTGGTTCATATCGCCCTATAGCAATATATCTCATACAATTTGTAAATTTATACAAAGCAAATGGCAAAGTTATAATACCATGGATAAGCCATGTAGCAGCAGCCGCCTCAGCCACAGAGAAAGGCAAAGATTCTAACTTCTCAATGTGTAACATAGAAAATGTCGCATCTCGCATGGAAAGCATGCGCTGCTTGTCAGTCAAATTAAACGGGGCAAACAATGATGAAACGTTCATATAACTCCAAGGCACTCGACCAGACTTGAGAGTCTGTAGTGTCCAGGCAAACTGCATAACAGAACGTAATTGATTTTGACCATGATATAAAACGGACACCTCATCATGTACAATGTCAACAACAGAAGAAACAATATTGTTTAACGTGTAAATTCGGGAAGAAAGCGTGTTAATACTGTTATCGACCACTGCAAGTACCTTTTCCAAATTTGCTTGGTCAATTGCCCTTAGGCGCTTAGCAGCCTCAATTTGAGACACTTTCCAAATTTCATTGTAAACAGCATAAATCCACCGTTTAGACCTACCCTTAACTGGGCCTTTTATAAAATCATTCAAATCCACATTTTCAGTCAACTGAGACAGATGTAGTTTAACTGCAGCTAACGTGGAATGTTGTAACCAATTCTGACACAGTTTCCCTACAGAGTAAGTGGTGACAGTATAATCAGTTTCAAAACGGGGATCTGGTCGCACTTGTGTGAACCCTTCAGCCAACCCTAGAAATCGACGTTTGCAAGAATCAGAACTCTTTTGCCATAATAGCCAACCTTTAGGATCCAAGCTGGACACATTAAAGGACAAATTGCATATAAGAGATTGTATCTCATGAATAGTCAATTCGGTAAAATTACCCCAACCTGAATAATCTTTAAAATCGGGGATAGTTGGTGTATTTAATCTTTTAGAAGTAGCCAATCCAAAGCATGTTGTTTGGGAAATGGTCGAATTTAGAAACAACATGTGATTCGGGATGAGACATGCGCGGTGCAAAGCCTCAGTGCCTTGTACCTGCCAATCTTTGGTACCCCAAACCGATTTAAGGTCAATTATTCCCTTCCAGAACTCGTAGCCTTCTACAGCCAACTTGTCTAGAAAGGACTTCGAATACAGCAACTTTGTATCGGTAAGTCTAACTTTGGACATGGATTTTCCTGTCATTCTGAAGTAGAACGACTCTGGATTTGATTGATTGAAATCTGTAAAATAACTGTATTTTTTCAGAAATGTATTGGAGCTTCCTATGAAAGGAGCTGGGCAGTTCTCCCACTGCGTGTAATTCACAGCAACCCTCCTGGAGTTCGTCTTATGGAGAAAATGATTACCATAATGTTGGAAGCAAAACAAATCACCATAATTAATAGAATCTAAATATAAGTCTTCAGCATCAAAAGCCGCATAGTATTTTAAATCAGAAAATAATGCTTCTACGGCCTGAATATCCCAATCATCAGAACGTACATTTTGTTTAATCACATCTCCCATGTTTACTCTAAGCACATTCGGAACATTAATCACTTCAGTAGGCCCATGTATCTGAAATCTAACCGCATCCCACACAATCCCATCAAGGACAGGCCAAGCTGTAATGTTGACTGTATTTAGGTTTCGTTTCAGTCTGTGCGCTGAATGTGAAGAGGAAAGAGGGGCCAATGTTCTATTAAGGTACCGAATTCCTGTTCTTTCTTTAGCGTAGTGACCATCGATCAGGCGGAAAAAATAAAACACAAAACCAATTGACATAAAAAGGTAAAATGAAAATAAGATCAACCAAATGTATGTCCAAGGGGGAATTAAAAAATGTTTTTTAAACAACGTGGCATATTTTGCAATAGTTGAGGGTTTCTTTGAAAGTTCCGAAACAGAGTCAAAAGAGAATCTGGACTGGTCGGCCAAACGAGTCTGTAAATCAGGCATCGATAAATCAGCAGGATAGGTGTAGTTTAGCTCATCAATGTTAGTAACAGGAATAGTATTTAATAAAGGACTGGATATGGCAGGCATCTCGAGGGACACCTCCTGTTCTGCACCAGATGTAATAGCCAGCACAGAGTGCCTCACCATGGAAGGACAGGATACAGCCGGTGTCATGCTATGAAGAATCGGCCACCCTGTGTGTCTTGACATTGTCAATAGAAATAAATCTGTTTTTCTTACGACCTGGAAGTGGTGGTAAAATGACTGTTCTTGTGCCCTTCACTCCAAGAACTCGAACCGGTGTCCGATATGAGGGACCAAACTCTTTCTTGTTATCGATCTTCTCTCAAACCAGTTCTCCAACTAGGGGTAGCCAGCCAACTACCGGGATCTGCAGCGCATCATCCGATGTGGAGGGCAAATGTTCCTTTGCAAGACTGTCTCTGGTCTTTTGTAGATTCTGTAAGACATTGCAATGTTCATCTACGTCAAAGGCCGTGGCCTGGGACTCGCAGTCTAGCCCATCGAGGTCAGGGACATACATCTTGATACCAAAGAGCATTTCGTACGGGGTCCGCTCACCCAGAGACCTTCTAGGGAGAGAATATTAAGCGCACGCTGCACGCCCATGAGGTGGGCTAACCAGTTTCTGCCAGTGCCTATAACTCGAGCTGTCAAAGATTGCTTTAAGTCGCGGTTCATTCGTTCAACTACACTATTGCCCTCGGGCCTGTAGGGACTCGAAAACTTGACTTGGAACCCCATCGAAACCATAGCATCCTTATACGCCTTAGAGGCGAAAGCCGGACCCTGATCCGAATGGAAGGTACCACAGGCAAAAATTCCCACAAAGACTCGCAAATCCTTAATGACAGTACGTGAATCAGCGCTCCGATGTGGCCATACCCACACCAAGCGTGTGCATGAATCAACTGCTACTAAGATGTACTTGTATGCAGTATCAGAGGAAAATGGACCGCAGTGATCCAAATAAACGCATCCAAGTGGTTTATTCGAGATGTACAACTGTGTCTGAGGCGGACGCACAGCAGTTGAAGGTTTAATCTGCTGGCAAATGTCACATTGAAGGACATAATCGCGTGTCTGTTTGTACAGTCCCCGCCACCAGAACCTTTGTTGCAGCTGAGTTACAGTGGCTGAGACGCCCGCATGCGCAGATGCTACACCTTCATGAGCCGCTGTAATCAAAGTAGCCCTGCGATCCGAGTTGGGAACTAGACGTTCGCCAACATCAGGAATTTTCACATAAGGAACCTTATCGGGACTTAAGTGGTATGTGTATTTAGAAGGGAACCCCGCAGGATATTTACTTCCCTTCTCGGTTGCAGCAACAGCTGCCAAGATGTCATCATCTATTTTGCTTTTGGACCTCGTGACTGCTGCAACTAAGTATTTTGATACCGCTGACTTCGCTGCTTCGTCAGCAAGCGAGTTACCAACAGCGTGGACTCCCACGCGCTGATGGCCGAGAGTATGAATCACAAACACGAGTGGCAACTTTTCTTTAAGTTCCGCCACTCGGACCCAGATCATCTTATGTTTTATTGTGCTACCTTTGGAATCACGAAATTCATTCTGAATCCAAAAGAACAAGTTCTCATTGTAAGACTGGACACAGTAGTAAGAATCACTTACGATCAAAGTCGTCACACTAGGATCGGCGTACTCCAATGCAAGCATCAGAGCACGAAGCTCTGCTAATTGTGCGGTGCAGTCCCCGAGCGTCTGCGTGTGCACGACACTGGACTTGAACTCATCGTTCACCATGGCACCGACCACAATGGTGCAAGCGGAAACGTAGGCATGTTTAGAGCCATGCGCACACTGCGCCGAACCATCAGTGTAAATAATACAATGGAAATCCTCCAACGGCCGCATAGCTAAAGGAGCAGGATGAATAAATTCATACTGTAAATACTCCTGCGACCGTAACGTGGCGTCAAAAATAAACGTGACATCCTGGGACGTCAAGGATGCAGCCCACTGAATCCACCGACGGTGCAAAGCTTTGGAATTAGGTACACTGGCTTTCGTGGCTGCCTCCAAGGCAGGACACGGGGTAACAACCAACATGCGTTTTCCCTGTGACAAGGCACGTTCTTTAAGAATTGCCATCTGCACAGCCGTTAAAACATTATCCACAGTGGAAAAACGCAGTTCAGCCGAAGTGTACAAGTGTGACTTGTAAGCAATAGGTACTGTATCTCCTTCATTAAAGGTCAGGTACGTGAAACCCACCGCCCCAGGGATAATTCTTATCACCAGGTTGGTCTGGTTATCACGAGTCTGTAAGTATTCAGAAGCGAGCAAATCAGCCTGCAAAGACTGCAGAATGGCTGAATGCTCAGGCAGCCAGCATGATTTGGAAAAAGATGGTTGTATCAAAGCATACAAAGGCTTGATACGCTGGGCATATTCCGGAATGTAAGTCCTTCCAAAATTCAAGAAACCCAGTAGAGATTGTAATTTTTTCAGCGTTGTCGGAGAGCGCAACTGTGCGCACTTCTCCAGGAAATGGGGTGCTAAACCCTTCCCCTCGTTGTTAAGCTCGTAGCCTAGAAACAACACTGTGTACTCTGCAATGTGCGACTTTGCAAAGTTAAACTTGTAACCTATGTCAGCAAAGTTACAAATTATGCTATTTACTCGACACAGATGCTCCCAAAGATCGTCGTCTGTGAGATAAATATCATCCACATACGAACAAGCAACTGGGTCGATGCCCTCCAAAAGAGAGACAATGCGGGCGGAGAATACTCCAGGACTGTTCTTATAGCCCATTGGGAGACGCCGAAACATTTTTTGCACACCGCCGCATGTAAAACTGGTCCATTGGGAACTTAGACCGTCTAATCTATGGGCACAAAAACCATTGGAAATGTCAAGCGTGGTTTTGAACCGTTTACGCTCAAGACTATTCACTAATGCAGAGCCATGAGTATTCTGTACTGCGCAGTTACGGCAATGCGAGTTCAAATGCCTATAATCTAAAACCAAACGATATGAGCCGTCCGGCTTGTTTACAGTAAAAAGGGGGTTATTCATCGGTGACACACACGTTTCAATTACACCTTGATATTCCAATTGTTCAAGGATAGCTGCGACTGAAGCTTTGGCTTCACGCTGTATGGGATATTGAGGTTGAGGCTGCGGCTGAGACCGTAACGGAATCTCATGGCTTGGAGACAATTTATCCCAGCCACACTGATTGCGGTACACAGCCTGCGCAAGCGCAAGAGCCCACTCTTCTGCAAAATGCAGCGCTTCCACTCTCGGTACAGTGTGTGCGAAACTGGGTAGGATTACCTCCTCCCCTCGCGGAGCTGCGAGAACAAAAGGTGGGGGCCAATCAGCCTCCGAAAGCAAAATGTCATACGTAGACGAAAGATTTTCCCAAAATACCCCTTTTACAGTTCGCTGCATGTCACCTTCTATTAACAGGACAATTTCAAAAAGACATTCAGGGGGAGCAACATGCGTATCAGCAGTTTCAATTACAACATAAGTGTCAGTCGCTGTCAACTTCAACAGTGGACGGAGGGCCTCTCTCACTATGGTAATCTCTGCCGCGCTGTCCAGCAAGGTCAGAGCCCACATCAGATTCCGAAGCCGCGTTCTCACTATCTGGGGCATATCGATGCGCTGTCAGGGCGGCGACTTTCTTCATGGCAAACTGTGGTCTCTTGGGCGTAGTGCCTTCCTGCTGATCTCCACTGTTTCGCGGGCGGGGCTGACCACGTCCTTGCTGGCCACCCCGTCCCCTGCCGCCCCCTCCACCACCGGTTGACGGAGCCGATGAGTCCTGAAAGGAACGAGGAGAGCGTTGGTCAGAAGCCTGAAACCTTTCAGGTGACTTAATCATCGCGCGATCGCGCAAATCATAAACCCGATCTGACTGCGCAGGCAACGGAGACGCAGGAGCAGAAACCTGTGTTTGTTGTTGTTGTTGCTTACCCTGATCCTGCTTTTTTGGCCAATTCTGTTTCTTAGACTTTTGTTAACCACTAGTTTCCGAAGACTGACCCTGGGGCTGCTTTTTCTCTTCATCAGTAAAAGCTTTAAGTCCCTTCGCATTGCGGCCAACCATTTTGTAAGCCGCCACAATTATCCTTGCCAACTGCCGGGGTTTCTCGGCCTCGGGAATTAACGCTAAAGCGTTAGCTACCTGAAAGTTCACTGCATCCCCCTTGACATTCGCAAGGATCAGATCGCAAACTACATCAAAGGTTCCACACAGGCGCATACCCAACTCAACCGCAGACTCCGGTCCGTGTTCATCTTGAACACGTTTAAGGACCGCACCCAGATTGGTCACGGACAGGGAGCCATAGCACCTCGAATAGACCGCTGCAAAAGTCTTACCCCAGGTCTCACAGTCAACAAGTTCAGGAGCCAAATCTTTCGGTAAACTAAGCGTAAGAATCCGGTGCTTATCACCGGGATTCGTATTAGGAAACACAGCTTCTAGCTGGCCGAATTTCTCAGCAAGCCAGAACGGAAAATCATCCTTGTCCTGCGGCTTTTTGCCCATCACGGAATTAACCATGACAGGATTGATTTTCAAACCAGCCTGTTCTGCACGAAGCTGTGCGCCCCTAGGGGCTACATCTTGAACATTACGGCTAGTGTAATGCACAAGCGCCCTAATCACTGTCACTGCGACTTCATGAAGTTGCCGCAGCTCAGCTATGCCACAAGTGGCTGGATTAGGGTGAGGAGTGAATCCAGCCAAAGCGGGCCAAGGAGTGCCCGGAATGGACAAAGGACCCAACCTTGGAGCGGTTAAAGCGTGTGGTAGGGCGCCACCAAACCAAACTCCATGCTGCCAAGCGTCAATAGGAACCTCCAGTGCTCTGTACGGAGCATACGCAGCGGTACAGCCGTAGCAGTGTAGGAATGGAAAACGCCAGAATTAGCGTCCACCGGCGGAAATGTCACCCATGAATAAAATAGTTCGTACGGGCAAGCATGTTCCGCACTCACCACTAGAACAACAGCCAAGCCCTCAACAGGGACTTCATAAGCCCGCAAATGGTCACGCACCGCAATGCGACAATGCTGCGGGATGTCCACGGCTTGTGCCATGTTAGCACAGGAAAGTTAAAAAACAAAGATTACTTTGTAGCACGACTGGGTAGTAATTCAAAGAAACCATTTACAGATAGATTCAAGCTTGAAAAAGACCTATTTCAAAAATAGGTAGGTTTTTCCGACACCTCCGTTTTCCGGAAACAGGAATGAAGGCGTTAAGGTTTGAATGATATACTACTCGAGTGTCATGATTTAAGGCCAACAACGTATGGGCGCCATGTAGCAGGGTTTCCGTTCTCCCACAGAACTGTGCACAGAGATCTAGATCCTGGGTGAGTTAGGGTGACCCAAAACTCACCTTTGTTTCAGAAATCCTCTTACCAAGCTAGCTACAGTGTCTCATCGGTAGTAATAACTTCCCAATGACTTAGACAAATCCAGAACATGAACTTAGGGTACCTCAGGTATCGTGGAACACATGAACACTCTTTCGTTATATAATCATTACAAACCGAAACTGGGAGGCAAAGAACACACGTGCAAGTTTGAAATGTTTATTTTTCAATGCAAAGTTCTCAAACGCAGTATCTTGTATAATATCAACATACATATTATAAAAATCAGAGTTAACAGCATAGTCACTAGTCCATAGTAAGCGAATGGTGATAGCATATTATAATGCAAAATCTATAGAAATCTGTATCACCTATATTTCGCGCACCCTATTTAGAATATTATATTATATCTAAGAAGGTCTCATTAGGGTTCTAGCAGGGCGGGCCCATACCTCTAATTCTCAGTAGGAGGAGATCACATCAACAGCTACCAGCTCTCTGCATGTGAAGCATCAAGTGTGTTGATTCATTCCCTGTAACTCTATCTTAAACCCGAGTAGAGCCCAATGTTGGCAGCAACATTATTTGTGTTATGTCTAATGTGGTGCGAGGATCAGGCCTTCAGCAACATTGTGTTAGGTTATTCTTAGAGGGTGCAGTTCTCAGTGTGCAGACATTTGTACCAAGTGTACCAAGCACGACTGATATCAGGGCAATAACATATTATTCTCAAATAAATCACATCTTTCGTCTAGGTTGAAAGCTACAATAACAATTAGGTGTCGTGCGCAAACTGAAGCCTGAAGGAAAATATGGTGTTTAAACATTTAATAAACTCATGCTAACTTAACACAATATATAGAAACGCAGTAACCATATGACAGCCCACTTTTCATATTAAAAGACGAACAAACTTTAAGAAAGGTCCCATGCTGAAAAGAGTCTCTTTTAGCAAAGCTTCTATTGTAACCAGTCCGCCATCTGGTGACCAGATCGGGGATAGGCCCACATTATTTGCTGAAGTAAATACAGTTGAGAGGGACATTAACATTTTTGGATTGAATAAGGTTGGGAAGAATGTCATTTCACCAACAGTATCAATGGACATGAAGTTTAGCCCCTGTGATATCTCAAGCAAATGGCGATGCTTTTCAGTGTATTACAGTTGACTCATCAAATTCTGATGTTGTGCATACCTTAGCCATGAATAGCTGTTATCTATACTACTATTATAAAGAGAGAACATGCACCTTTGAGCCAGGTAAACTCGGGAACCACAGCGCCAATCCACACACCGATACATTGTAGAAATTGTCAGGGTGTGCAGATGGACAAAGGATATAAAAAAGAAAAATATAACGTACATTTCAAAATATAACTTTTAAAAAAAAGTAGTGCCCTGGAAGTAGCGCCGGCCGCGACGCTGCTCTGGTCACGACGTAGCGCTGGCCGCGATGTGCGTGATGAGGACGTGCGTGATGACGAGGAGGAGAGACATGGAGCTGCGGTGAAGAGAGGAGCGCGGGCGCGTCATGGCGAAGAGGAGCGGCGGGAAGGAGCGGCAGATCAGGTAAAGTAAATGCTCATTAAAATCGCGGCGGGAGGCGGGGGGAGGCGAGAGGGGGCAGGGGCAGCGGGAGGGGGGCGGGAGCGGGTGTGCACAGTGCGCCAGGCGGGAGGAGTGGGGGCGGGAGGGAATCGGGACGGCAGGGGGTCGGGCGGGAACGGGTGTACTGCCCCCAGCCCCTTTCTGCCCCAGGCAATGCTAGTCTATCTATACTACTATTATAAAGAGAGAGCCCAAACCTTTGAGGCGGGTAATCTCAGGAACAACAGCACCAATCACGAACACACCTAAAAGGCTTTGAGTCAGAAAAGGACAATGGGTGCACAACCAGAAGTGAACACACTGGTAATGGAGAAGCAAAATAGATGGTGCACCTGGGTGAGTGGGGAGCCCTTGGACCACTCGATGTTTGGTAGAGGAACTACCAAATACATGAATTGAAAATATACCCAATGCACTCAAAGGTTATTACGTCAGTAAGTAATATTATAGACAGCAAAAAAATAATAATGTACAAGGCGACAGAGAGATGTAGGAATCTCCAGTGGAGGAGTGGTCCGATGGAGTCCTTTATTATGTATAACAGCCAGCCGACACGTGTTTCATCGCTGATTGTGCGAATCCTCAGAGCTAATTGTGGCTGTATTACACCGGGAGGTCGCTTAGCTGGTGATACTTCTGACCCAGCCGGGCCCTTGACCTTCGAAAGTAGAAAACAGTGAAGAGGCTGCAAACCCCTATATGCGGCGCAAATCCGTCGAAAATATATCCTATGCTAATCCAATCAATCGGAACTTGTAAAAACGTTGTATATTCGGGCGTGTACACAAATCAAGTCTTTCAAGTGTTCACGCTGTTGTAGTGCAGACAGAGTCGGGTACGACTCATTTATGTCCGAGAAAGCCCGGTACCTAAGAATATCGTACCGTCGCTGCGTATTAGTCCCGATCGTGTGTCTGGTCAGACACACGAAGGTCAAGGGCCCGGCTGGGTCGGAAGTATCAACAGCTAAGCGACCTCCCGGTGTAATACAGCCACAATTAGCCCTGAGGATTCGCAATCAGCGATGAAACACGTGTCGGCTGGCTGTTATACATAATAAAGGACTCCATCGGACCACTCCTTCACTGGAGATTCCTACATCTCTCTGTCGCCTTGTACATTATTATTTTTTTGCTGTCTATAATATTACTTATTGACGTAATACCCTTTGAGTGCATTGGGTATATTTTCAATTCACAGCACCAATCACAACACCCAATACAGCGTTGGAAAGGCCAGTTACAGCAGAAGGACATAGGCTATGCAGACGCCCACCATATACATTTAAAAGGTAAAAGAACTGTGCCAGCAAAGTAGTCCCTTGTGGGCGTGTCCGCGTTGAGCTGTGGGCGTGACAAACGCTGGGGGCGTGTGGTACGTTCCGCCTTTCATGCCATGTTTCATATTGTGTGCTAATCCCACCCTGCTCCCTTTAAATACCTCTGCACCCCATAATCATAACCCACCCTTACTCCTTAAAATACCCCAACACCCTTAAACACTAACCCATCTTAACCCTATAAATATACCCTGTACATCAAACGCCAAACCTATCCCTAAACCCTAAAAATACCCCTGTACCCAAAAACCCAAACCAAGCCCTGAACCCTATAAATGCCCCTGTACCTCAAAACCCAAACCTACCCCTGAGCCCTAAAAATACCCGTGTACCCCAAAACCCAAACCTAGCCCTGAACCCTAAAAATATCACTGTACCCCAAAACCACCTGTGAACCCTAAAATACCCCTGTACCTCAAAACCCAAACCTAGCCCTGAACCCTTAAAATACCCCTGTACCCAAAAACCCTAACCTACCCCTGAACCCTAAAAATACCCCTGTACCCCAAAACCCAAACCTAGCCCTGAAACCTAAAAATAACCATGTACCCCAAAACCCAAACCTACCCCTGAACCCTAAAATACCCCTGTACCCCAAAACCCAAACCTAGCCCTGAACCCTTAAAATACCCCTGTACCCCAAAACCCAAACCTAGCCCTGAACCCTTAAAATACCCCTGTACCCCAAAACCCAAACCTACCCCATAACCCTAAATACCCCTATACCCCAAAACCCAAACCTAACCCTGAACCCTAAAAATACCCCTGTACCCTAAAACCCATACCTATCCCTAAACCCTAAAACTACCCCTGTACCCCATAACCCAAAACTATATCTGAACCCTTAAAATACCCAAACACCCCAAAACATATACCTCAGTATCCCAAAACATATACCCCTATACCCATACTTACCATATCCAAACATTAAAAAAACATGCTTTTATCATTCATGCATTTACAACATATTTCGTTGTAAATGTATGCGTGGTAAAAGCATATAAAATGTAATGCCATGCGTTATAATGGCATTGCGGAGTCATGGTACTTTCGTAATGAAAGTACGCTGAGTGATGGTATGAGGAAAGAAAGTTGCAGATTAATGGGTGTTTACCCTCCCCCGGTAAGTACATTGGTGGCACGGCGACCCACATCTCCAGCAACATACTCATATTTTTTCACCACCCATTTGAAAAATGCACAGGTCTCTCTCATTGATGGACAGCACCGACATACACTTTTAGACACACCTCCCTCCACAAGTTCTAGAATTGCTAACTTTAGAGCTGGAGAGCTACGTTCGAATCTCGGCATCAGCTCAACATCCTGTGATTCCAGGCAAATCGCTTTGTCTCCCCGTGCCTACCACCAATGCATGTGTTCTTCTGTAATGTAAATTGTGCTCATGCCATGTTGTCGAGTTCGCGCTATATAATATTGCAAGGAAAAATAAAGTAGGGAAACTCGAGTTCACACACTACTGAACGCGCACTCTTGAGTGCATCAGCAGTGCACTGTGAATCGGAGCGTTTCACAGGGCTGTCACAGATAAGAAATGCTATCAAAACGAAATCCTACAAAACAATATACTACTGGCCGGCAGCAATTCATACCTGGACAACGTCGGGACGGGCTGCTAGTACTACTATTATAAAGTAAGAACTGGGAACCTTTGAGGCGTGTAAACTCGGGAACCACAGCGCCAATCCAAACACCCAATACATCATTGGAATTGGCAGGGTCTGCAGAGTGACATAGGCTACATAACCCCCAAAAAGAAATGTTCTTTAAAAAATATACCTTACTAAAAAATAGTCCCTTGGAAGTAGCGCCGGCCGTGTGCACGTACGTGCTGACATCATCAGGAGCGCGAGGAGTACAGCCGTGGGGAGGAAAAGTAAAGACGGCTTTCGGCGGGAGGAGCACCGAAGAGAGGTAAGTGACTTACTGGAGCGCGGAAATGAGCAGACAATTTGTGACGGGTGTCAGTATTGCAGGGGGCCCTGAAGCAGCCTTTACGTCGGGGCGGCCGGGGGCCCAGAAGCAGCCTTTTGCTCCCGGACAACGTCGGGACGGGCTACAAATAAATGAATAAACAGGCAAAAAGAAGGCCCCTCGACAACTCAGAAAATAAATAAAACAGGCCTGTGGTTACTCGGAATCGGTAAAAGTGTGCAGGAATACAGGGACTGAGGCATGGATTAACCCTCCTCCCCCCGGAGCTACGGAGACTCACAAGAGGCAGAGATATTTGATAAAAACACCTGATAACAGAACATGGACGTGGCAGGCGGGGGATGGAGGGCGGGAGGGAGAGAGAATCAGTGGTTTGTGATATTCATCGGGTCAAGTCATTTCATATTTGTTGCTGTTTCCACTTTAACACCACTCACAGTAAATGTCTCTCCTGTTATAACATCACATTTATAAAAAATGGAATTCTACATCGCAAACAATTTGGGTGCTGAGGTTTTATCAGGTCTCGGCCAAAGCGCTGCTTTACAGTGATCAATGAGGCGTTTAATTAGTGCGTGAAGACACCAGCATCACTGCAACAAGAGGCCCCAGTTTACGGGAATTGTGGCATTAGAAATTGTCTGCACATGTTAAGGTTTGTCAGCATTACAGTGAGATTGCAACAGGCGTTTTTACACACCCCCTGGCGAGGGTTGCAGACACCACTGTGACCAGAAGCCCAAGTTTATGAGACTGTGGCGCTATAAATTGTGTGCACTTTTTAGTTTATTCCACAGTGATCAATGAGGCGTTTAATCAGTGCGTGAAGACACCAGCATCACTGCGACCAGAGGCCCCAGTGTACGGGAATTGTGGCATTATAAATTGCAACAAAATAGCAAATTTTCAACTGCAAAATCTGGCATTTTGTGGTCCAGCGAGGGAGAAATACTGCCAGGCACAAAAAAGGGCAGTAAGAGCGAGCGCACCACCCAGGCATCAAACGTCCTGCAACTACAGAAGCAAGAAGACGGGGGAATTTTGGGTGAAATTTCCCACGCCACTTGACAACAAGAAACTGGAACATTTCAACAGAGTTGTAAATTGGAGGGAATTTGATGGTGGTATTGGAGATGAGGAGCAGCCTAGCGGCCATGGCATGATTGGTAGTTTTGATAAGAAACGGGTGGTAGGTAGTTTTCCACAGGAGGGGGACAATGAGTCATTGGAGGAGGGGGAGCTGTCAGAACCTGAGGACATAGATGGTGCTTTACCTCAATTTTCAGGGCTACCGGGGGGGGGGGGGCACACTAAAGAATTGTCCAGCTTATATTTTTTGCAAAACAAAGGAACTGAACCTGGCACTCGCGGAGTGGGTATGAAGAAACAGAGCAAAGGGGTGAAGCATGGCGGATTGGCTGAACTCTACGCACAGCATAAGCCAGGTGAGATTTCAGTGTGGTCTTCAAAATGTGCAAGAGTGGATTAAAGCGCGGGTACTGATGGGACCCATATGACATTAGATACTAAACTAGATTCTGTTGTGGACAGTAAAGAGGGTGGAACAGTGTCTACTCCAGGTCAGGCATCAGTGGTAGAAGAGAGTTCAAACAAAACAGATCTTGAACAAAGACAGTTGACATGTTTAAACGTTTGCCTTATATGGGCGTTTCTATGCCTCTGGGGGCTCATTTAAGCAAGTTCAGGAAGGATAAGATATGGAAAGGGGAATTTATTGACGTTTTTAAACTTCTTCACAGGGACATTCAAGTGAGGTTCTTTAATTTTGCCTCCCTCTTACATTTGTCATCAATTTGTGTTGCCTTTACACAGACTGCTCTATTCATGAAGTGTTTCTGCCCTTTGGACTGCAACGTGTAGAAAACCCCCCTCTGTCCTTGCTTTGAAAGCAATCTCAGACACTAGCTGGCCTAACTGCATACAGACATGTTCTGCCATTACTGATTGACCTATAAGTGCTGTAATTGATTGACTTATGGGTAGGGTAGAAACACGACGTAAGGGGGACATTCTGGTTACATGATGTTTTTCTATTGGCTAATATTTTGCAGATCTTGTATGTCCATATTAGGTATTTTGTATGCTTGCAGAAGCTAGGACTGCCCCTTTCTTTGATGCTGAGTTTGTAACTCTAAGCATATAAAAGGCCTCTGTGTTTTGTACTCTTTAGACTGCCTCATTCGGTTGCTGCGGCTTCTGTGTGACGTGGCCTCACTAATTAAGTTTAATAAAGATGTCTTTTCATATTTCAGCTTCCGTGCCAAGTTCTTTTGTATTAGTGAGACCCCTGTGAATGAAGATTTCAGTTCTTCAGATGGTGCGGCCAACGCGGGCTTCATCAGAGAAGTGGCATTCTGTGGGAGTGATCTTGTCAGGAGACAGAAATCTACTGAGGAGGACAAGACAGGATTCTACTAAGAAGGTGATCTGTGCACAGGGATTCTGGAGATTCTTCGTCTCTGCAGCCCGGTGTTTTTCTGCTCGTCCTGATTTTGATCTTCCACATGATATCACTCCTGACTGAGAACCTTTTTGGCGTGAGTATTAAAAAAAAAACAAAGAGACCGTTAGGTCATTTAGAACTTGGCAGTTAGAATTTGGATAACCTTTTTGATTGGTAAGAGTAAGGTAGTTTAGTAACCCTTACTGTAGCTTTGGAAGAATAAGGTAGTTTAGTAACGCTTACTGTAGCTTTGGAACTTTGGAATTTGTGTTGGCCAACTTTTGGATTTGTGTAGGTTTGTATATGCGAATTGCAATTTGTGTAGACAGGTAATGAGGAGAATTTTCTCTATTTGGTTTAGTTGAACGGTGCACGTACGAGAAGTACATTAATCACTATTTTGATTATAATATTGTATATTTTGCAATATTTTTGGCATGCCTGTTTCAAAGCTCACACAGAGGAATGTGTTGCTTTATTTGGAAGGTACCATAGTGTGATGTGAAGTAAATTAGCCGGCTTCCCTAGAGGGAATATCTAAATAGGTTTAGATTTACAAACATATTTCTTCCTTAGTGATTTTGTATCCCCAGGGAATTAAAATATGGACATAATACATACAAGGATCCTTTGTTCTGCGCAATTTTATGAATGAAGATATGCAGAGCGATTTATGGTGTTCTGCTAGTCAAAGCTAGTGAATTGAGTGTATTTTCGCTTCTTGGACATACATCAGTCTGTTGGGCTGTTTTTGCAGTCTTTTGGAACACAATTGAGAAGCGTTTCTTGTAAATATGACTTACAACTAGTATTTACAAATGGTTTGGTATAAGTACAGTCTGCAGGTTGTCCTTTATTTCTGTCCTGAGTATTGATATGTGGGTTAAATGTGTGTTTAAAAGTCTATGTGGTTTTCCCATTAGTGCAATTTATGTAAGTGAATGGCGATGGCGCTATTCACGAAATGCATGGCATAAGCACGCCGTATTGTGTGTCCTGAGTGTTTGACCCCTTTTCTGTTTATGTCTGAAATGAGCTCAAATGTGTGTTTGTGTTTTTTCTTGATGTTTTCAGTCTATTAAGCAAGATGTCTAAATGTTTAAAAACTAAAATGTAAATTCACATACACTAGGAATAAAAAGCCCCCAAAAATGAAAATGGGTGTTTTGGAAAAAATAAATAAACTTATAGTATTTTTTACTTACATACATTGTGTTAGATATTAACAGGCAAACAGATCAGCTGAAGTAAATTCCTGCTGAACTCAAAATATTATAGAACACGCATTAATATGTTTTAGTTTGAAAAAGACTGCCAGCTGCCCATGTTACAAACATTTAGAGACAAGCTACATAAACAGTAATATTTTTTTAACCAGGATTTTGCCCTCAGTTGCACGGGTGAAATTTTGCATTTCAGAATGTTGTTTTAAAAAGGCTCTAAATCTAAGGTTCATTATTTTGTATAATAGGAAGACATTTCAATTAAGGGTTTTCCTCTCTTTAAGCATTTCTGTAAGTATATTCTTGGCTCAGTTGCTAAATAATAATTAACCCATGTAATGAATAAACATTTAAAAAGAAAGAAACAGTAACAGATGCTGAAACAAGATAAGGCAAGTGCAAGGAAACTAAAAAGTTAATGATGTCTTAAACATTGATTGGCAATCTCAGATAAAGATCAATCAGGGAAATTAGCTTTGCGAGGTCAGTTTCGGGTGAAGAGGTTAGTTTCTTACAGTTTAATCTGGTTAATGTATACATGACCTGGGGAGGCAAGACCACCTTGTTCGTCAGGCTATCTTTGCAGGCCTACATGGCACAGAGAAAATAAAAAAAAAGAAAATGAAGTCAGAGTCGAGGAATTACAGAGCCTTAATATGTGGAATTAAAAAAAATGATTGGGTTATAAAAATAAGTGCTACAAAATTCGTTTTTTACTATTCATGAAGCTTAATACCTATACTGTGACCTACTAGCATTATAATTTAATTTAAGGTATGGTACACTGCATAATGAAGACATTAGCATATAGAATTTCACTTGACGCAGGCATGAAAAACTCATTTTTTTCAGGATTTGCAGGAGATATGTCTAACGTCCTATCTCTGCAATTTGTAGAGAACATTCTGAGGATGATTAATAAGTAATGCAATTGTAGGATCTTTATTTTTAAGTGCCCCAAATATCAAAGTCGAATTTGGGTAAAATTTTGCCATTTTTGCCATTTACAATAGCTTTAAAGTGCTTTAGGATTCAGTAAATGCATACATTTAGGTATAATACAAATTTGCAGGTTGTTGCCATTTGGGTTTCCTTAAATAGGTCAGTGACCCAATGTGCCTGGTGCAGAGGTTTGAGTTTAATATCAGGGTGGAAGGTTTTAACTTTTGCTGGACCTAACTGAGACCTTCATCCTTTTAAGGTTGATGAAATGAGCACCATTGCAAACAAGCATTTGTTCTAAAAACTGGTATGTGTGTTATTATGTTCTGCGAATTAGTCACAGTAACTGTTTTAATAATCTAAGTATAGAAATAAATTGTAGCCCCTAACAGGAGTAATATCTATATCATGTGTTTTTAAATAGGGTTGGTTATTGCAGGTTAGAAATAGTTGGGAAGGTTTTTTTTTTCCTTTTTCAGCCTTAGAGTGAAGAAGAGATAGAGGGCTGAGGAGCCTGCAAGGCAGATTTTGACCTTAAGGTCAGTGAGGATGGATAGGAGTAAGTGTAAAGAGATGGAGAAATTATTGCTTAGAAAAGCAGGGCCTCAAAGGGTGTTGGCGCACGGGACTCGCAGAGTGTCTGTGAAAAAGTTTTTGGAAAGTTAAAAAGGTTTAGCATGTTTTCAAAAGATGGTTGTTACAGTTGATATTTTGTGTGTTATGTGCAGAAATGTTTGTGCGTTTTACATAATTTTGCATTTTGTCCTTTTGTGGATTGTTCCTGCTGGTCCTGTGTGTCAGAAGCGACACAGTTAGTTGTGTTTGACAGCCAAATGTCCACTAACTGGTGATCTGCTGTCAAAAGGAGGGTGAGGATTTTAAGCCTGACAAATTAAGCAGGCCTGAATATTCTGTTTTGGGCTGCAGGTTCACAGTGCATAAAAGTGCATGCAATAGTGTTGTGTGTCACCGCTTATTTACATATGCTATTGTTTTGTCTATGCTTTTTGTGCTTGATATATAGCGCGTATATCTGATGGCTTGGCATATGTGTGTTTTTTGTTTTTTTTTGCGCTGATACTAAATTTCACAGATAAGATTTTTCATGCTGTGAACAAAACAAGACAACACTTCACCAGTGTATGTCAAATTTGGCTTTAATGGTATTTGAAGGAAAATAAAAAAGAGATATACAGAATCAAAGTGTGTCATCTGCAATTAGTCACGATACTGTCCTCTTCCCTTAAAGGAACAGGCAGCCCTAAATTTATGTATCCTGATTGGACGTAAGGATAAATTATAGATTTGCTACTCTTGTACATGGTGACCTAATTTCTATATTACATTAGTCAGTTTTGTTCTGCTTCCTAAGTAGTGTATGGCTTTGTACCATAAAGGAAACAAGGCTTCATTTTTACCTAGTCCCATTTCCCTTTTCCAAATTCCTTTCACCAGTTGGTGTATTGCTCAGGTTCACGATTCCAGACTGCAGTAATGTACCAGAGACCCCATATTATGTATAATTCCCTTTTGTATGACCAGTCTGGTTTTCAAAAATTTTCTTTAGGCCTACTCTGATGTTTTTGAGTCTGACTGTTAGGGTAGTGATGGACTGATTAACTGACTCAATACTATAGTAAGATAAGTTTTCCACCTCAATAGGAGAACACCTTACGTTTTTTTGAATATGACAAATGCAATGCCTATTCTAATTTGGTTTTTAGTTCCTTTTTTCTGCTGCTTTAATTTTTGATGGACCAGATGTATTTTAAATAATGGAAATACCAGGACTCTCTAGTTCTTGTCTTTTGTTTCCACATTTTGATCATTAGCTTTTGTATTGCATAGTCCACCTGATGCACAATTATTAAAGGGAGGTATCTACATGTCCCTGATAATATGTATTATGTGATCTCTCTTTTGAGGTGTTCTAGATAAGGAATTTAGGAACACCTATATGTAATCATTGAAAAAAAAATGTGTTTGCCCCATTAGACAATGCCACCATATGTGAGGACATCCATTCAGATAGAATTCCCATGTAGCTATCTACCCTTAGGTGGTAGAGGATATGCTCTCACGTGGAAACCCAATTAAAGAGGCTAGAGGCACTGTTTTTCCTACTGCCTTTGTTTTTGTATTGTCTTTGAGAATGACAGTGTGTTTTAGACCAGAAATGTCCCATGACGTATGGCCACTCCTTTAAAGATTGCAGGCCACTTGCTTGCAGTCCCCTTGTTATACAATGAACTGTTTTTGTACTTAATTGAAGGAAACAACTGTGTCACATTTCCTACGTCACTAGGTTCTGCGGGATTAAGTAATGATAACCTGCGGAACTCACCCACAATCCCATCAGTGACAGCTAACAGATGAAAAGTCCCAGCACCCAGAAAAGTAGCAAGATTGGACAGCGATCGCCAGCGTGCCATCAGTGGTATCTCCAACGTATTGTAGTTGCTTCATCAGAAGGCGTTGAACATCAGAAAAGAAGGAGGATTTGGTTTTGCCACAGAACAAGAATTTCAGTGCAAAAGAGCGAAAGAGAAGGATTCTTATTTTTGAGGCTTCAGTTTTCCACCTGTCATGTACTGGTTAACCTCTGACAGTATGCAGTCCCTTGAGCCACTTGGCCTGAGTTTTTGGCCACACACCCCCTTTTCCTTTGCTCCAACGGAAGTGCAGTGCCCTGGAGGATTTGAGATTGGCAAAAGGCACTACATTATGATGCCCATGAAAGAGCATCCCCAGCATCCTCTGACACTGAATAGAGAGTGTTGGAGCCTGAAAGTGTTGCTGAGAGTGACAGTCTGTTGCTCTTTCCCGATTAATAGTACTTGGGTCTGCATGAGATGATCTGTGCCCTTGATCAATGAAGAGCACACTATCCATAGTGCCTGCAGCACAGGAAATATTGGTGCACTGCATTGAGACATTGAGACTTTCAAGTGAGCTGTGAGTGTTTGCCAGGAAGGCACTCCAACTGATACTGAGTAACATAATTTTCATGAAAGGCCTGAATGAAGAGGCCCATGCAGAAGAAAACAACAGAAACAGGATTTGATGGACAATAGAAGCCTGCCAGAGAGGCTTCGACGGACTCTGGGTATTTTTCGTGCAATTGCATAGAATGGGTGTTTGGAGACTGATTCTTATTGTTTTATTGGCATTGTCAATAGTCACTGAAATACATAATGTTTGCAAAATAATTTTAGGATTTGCCTGTGTAATGGCAAAAGCAGGGTCTGAGGTTCTTTAATTTTGAGTCCATCTTACATTTGTCATCAATTTGTGTTGACTTTACACAGACTGCTCTATTCATGAAGTGTTTCTGCCCTTTGGACTGCAACGTGTAGAAACCCCCCCTCTGTTCTTGCTTTGAAAGCAATTTCAGACACCAGCTGGCCTAACTGCATACAGACATGTTCTGCCATTACTGATTGACCTATAAGTGCTGTAATTGATTGACTTATGGGTAGGGCAGAAACACGACGTAAGGGGGACATTCTGGTTACATGATGTTTTTCTATTGGCTAATATTTTGCAGATCTTGTATGTCCATATTATGTATTTTGTATGCTTGCAGAAGCTAGGACTGCCCCTTTCTTTGATGCTGAGTTTGTAACTCTAAGCATATAAAAGGCCTCTGTGTTTTGTACTCTTTAGACTGCCTCATTCGGTTGCTGCGGCTTCTGTGTGACGTGGCCTCACTTATTAAGTTTAATAAAGATGTATTTTCATATTTCAGCTTCTGTGCCAAATTCTTTTGTATTAGTGAGACCCCTGAGAGTGAAGATTTCAGTTCTTCACAAGCAAAAGAGGGCTCCAAAGAAGAGGCTTGGGAACTTTTCAAACGGCCAAGGGTTGCAACAAACATAGACTCCTGAACTTCTGCCTTCCTCATTTTTGCCAGTGTATATTGTGAAAAATTTGCAGACAGATCGGTATCCCTTTTTAAATACCTAGATCTATCCTACTAATATAAAGTAAGAACTGGGAACCTTTGAGGCGGGTAAACTTGGGAACCACAGCGCCAATCCAAACACCCAATACATCATTGGAATTGGCAGGGTCTGCAGAATGACATAGGCTATATAACCCCCAAAAATATACGTTCTTTAAAAAACTATACCTTACTAAAAATATAGTCCCTTGGAAGTAGCGCCGGCTGTGTGCACGAACGTGCTGACATCATCAGGAGCACGAGGAGTACAGCCGTGGGGAGGAAAAGTAAAGACGGCGTTCGGCGGGAGGAGCACCGAAGAGAGGTAAGGGACTTCCTTGAGTGCGGAAAGGAGCAGACAATTTGTGATGGGTGTCAGTATTGCATGGGGCCCTGAAGCAGCCTTTACGTCGGGGCGGCCGGGGGCCCAGAAGCAGCCTTTTGTTCCTGGACCACGTCGAGACGGGCTACAAATAAATGAATAAACGGGCAAAAAGAAGGCCCCTCGACAACTCAGAAAAATAAATAAAACAGGCCTGTGGTTACTCAGAATCGGTAAAAGTGTGCAGGAGTACAGGGACGGAGGCCCGGATTAACCCTCCTCCCCCCGGAGCTACGGAGACTCACAAGAGGCAGAGATATTTGAAAAAAACACCTGATAACAGAACATGGATGTGGCAGGGTGACTGGGAGAGAGAATCAGTGGTTTGTGATATTCATCAGGTCAAGTCATTTCATATTTGTTACTGGTTCCACTTTAAAACAACTCACAGTAAATGTCTCTCCTGTTATAACATCACATGTATAAAAAATGGAATTCTACATCGCAAACAATTTGGGTGCTGAGGTTTTATCAGGTCTCTGCCAAAGCGCTGCTTTACAGTGATCAATGAGGCATTTAATCAGTGCGTGAAGACACCAGCATCACTGCGACCAGAGGCCCTAGTTTACGGGAATTGTGGCATTAGAAATTGTCTGCACATGTTAAGGTTTGTCAGCAATACAGTGAGATTGTAACAGGTGTTTTTACACACACCCCCTGGCGAGGGTTGCAGACACCACTGCGACCAGAAGCCCAAGTTTATGAGTCTGTGGCGCTATAAATTGTCTGCACTTTTTAGTTTATTCCACAGTGATCAATGAGGCGTTTAATCAGTGCGTGAAGACACCAGCATCACTGCGACCAGAGGCCCCAGTTTACGGGAATTGTGGCATTATAAATTGTCTGCACATGTTAAGGTTTGTCAGCATTACAGTGAGATTGCAACAGGTGTTTTTACACACCCCCTGGTGAGGGTTGCAGACACCACTGCGACCAGAAGCCCAAGTTTATGAGACTGTGGCGCTATAAATTGTCTGCACTTTTTAGTTTATTCCACAGTGATCAATGAGGCGTTTAATCAGTGCGTCAAGATACCAGCATCACTGCGAACAGAGCCCCCAGTTTACGGGAATTGTGACATTATAAAATTGTCTGCACATGTTAAGGTTTGTCAGCATTACAGTGAGATTGCAACAGGCGTTTTTACGCACCCCCTGGCGAGGGTTGCAGACACCACTGCGACCAGAAGCCCAAGTTTATGAGACTGTGGCGCTATAAATTGTCTGCACTTTTTAGTTTATTCCTGCATAACGCTTGTATTGTGCTTGTGAAATCAATTGTATCTATACTACTATTATAAAGAGAGAGCCCAAAACTTTGAGGCGGGTAATCTCAGGAACCACAGCACCAATCACAACACCCAATACAGCGTTGAAAAGGGCAGTTACAGCAGAAGGACATAGGCTATGCAGATGCCCACCATATACATTTAAAAGGTAAAAGAACCGTGCCAGCAAAGTAGTCCCTTGTGTCTGTGTCCGCGTTGAGCTGTGGGCATGACAAACACTGGGGGCGTGTGGTACGTTCCGCCTTTCATGCCATGTCTCATATTGTGTGCTAATCCCACCCTGCTCCCTTTAAATACCCCTGCACCCCATAATCATAACCCACCCTTACTCCTTAAAATACCCCAACACCCTTAAACACTAACCCATCTTAACCCTATAAATATACCCTGTACCCCAAACCCCAAACCTATCCCTAAACCCTAAAAATACCCCTGTACCCAAAAACCCAAACCTAGCCCTGAACCCTATAAATGGCCCTGTACCTCAAAACCCAAACCTACCCCTGAACCCTAAAAATACCCCTGTACCCCAAAACCCAAACCTAGCCCTGAACCCTAAAAATATCACTGTACCCCAAAACCACCCGTGAACCCTAAAATACCCCTGTACCTCAAAACCCAAACCTAGCCCTGAACCCTTAAAATACCCCTGTACCCTAAAACCCAAACCTACCCCTGAACCTTAAAAATACCCCTGTTCCCCAAAACCCAAACCAGGCCCTGAAACCTAAAAATAACCCTGTACCCCAAAACCCAAACCTACCCCTGAACCCTAAAATACCCCAGTACCCCAAAACCCAAACCTAGCCCTGAACCCTAAAAATACCCCTGTACCCCAAAACCCAAACCTAGCCCTGAACCCTTAAAATACCCCTGTACCCCAAAACCCAAACCTACCCCTGAACCCTAAAAATACCCCTATACCCCAAAGCCCAAACCTAAGCCTGAACCCTAAAAATACCCCTGTACCCTAAAACCCATACCTACCCCTAAACCCTAAAACTACCCCTGTACCCCATAACCCTTAACTTTATCTGAACCCTTAAAATACCCAAATACCCCAAAACATATACCTCAGTATCCCAAAACATATACCCCTATACCCATACTTACCTTATCCAAACATTTAAAAAAACATGCTTTTATCATTCATGCATTTACAACAAATTTCGTTGTAAATGTATGCGTGGTAAAAGCATATAAAATGTAATGCCATGCGTTATAATGGCATTGCGAAGTCATGGTACTTTCGTAATGAAAGTATGAGGAGTGATGGTATGAGGAAAGAAAGTTGCAGATTAATGGGTGTTTACCCTCCCCCGGTAAGTACATTGGTGGCACGGCGGCCCACATCTCCAGCAACATACTCATATTTTTTCACCACCCATTTGAAAAATGCACAGGTCTCTCTCATTGATGGACAGCACCGACATACACTTTTAGACACACCTCCCGCCACAAGTTCTAGAATTGCTAACTTTAGAGCTGGAGAGCTACGTTCGAATCTCTGCATCAGCTCAACATCCTGTGATTCCAGGCAAATCGCTTTGTCTCCCCGTGCCTACCACAAATGAATGTGTTCTTCTGTAATGTAAATTGTGCTCATGCCATGTTGTCGAGTTCGCGCTATATAATATTGCAAGGAAAAATAAAGTATGGAAACTCGAGTTCACACACTACTGAACGCACACTCTTAAGTGCATCAGCAGTGCACTGTGAATCGGAGGGTTTCACAGGCCTGTCACAGATAAGAAATGCTATCAAAACGAAATCCTACAGAACAATATACTACTGGCCGGAAGCAATTCATACCCGGACAACGTCGGGACGGGCTGCTAGTACTACTATTATAAAGTAAGAACTGGGAACCTTTGAGGCGGGTAAACTTGGGAACCACAGCGCCAATGACAACACCCAATACAGCGTTGGAAAGGGCAGATGCAGACGCCCACCATATACATTTAAAAGGTAAAAGAACCGTGCCAGCAAAGTAGTCAAAAGGTAAAAGAACCGTGCCAGCAAAGTAGTCCCTTGTGGGCATGTCTGCGTTGTGCTGTGGGGATGTGCTGGGGGCGTGACAAATGCTGGGGGCGTGTGGTACGTTCCGCCCTTCATACCATGTCTCATATCGTGTACTGTGGGTGTGTGCTGGGGGCGTGTGCGGGGCGCGGGATTGCGGAAAAAAAAGCGAGCGTTGTGCCCTATATTTCATTGTTTTTTCTTCCCAGGTTCTGTACATTCCAGCTCTGGGCGTCCACCCTGCTCCCTTAGAATACCCCTGCACCCCATAATCATAACCCACCCTTACTCCTTAAAACACCCCAACACCCTTAAACACTAACCCATCTTAACCCTATAAAAATACGCTGTACCACAAAATGCAAACCTATCCCTAAACACTAAAAATACCCCTGTACCCCAAAACTCAAACCTAGCCCTGAACCCTATAAATACCCCTGTACCTCAAAACCCAAACCTACCCCTGAACCCTAAAAATACCCCTGTACCCCAAAAACTAAACCTAGCCCTGAACCCTTAAAATACCCCTGTACCCCAAAACCCAAACCTACCCCTGAACCCTAAAAATACCCCTATACCCCAAAACCCAACCTAGCCCTAAACCCTAAAAATAACCCCCCTGAAACCTAAAAATACCCCTGTACCCAAAACCCATACCTATCCCTAAACCCTAAAACTACCCCTGTACCCCATAACCCCAAACTATATCTGAACCCTTAAAATACCCAAACAGCCCAAAACATATACCTCAGTACCCCAAAACATATACCCCTATACCCATACTTACCTTATCCAAACATTAAAAAAAAACATGCTTTTACCATTCATGCATTTACAACGAATTTTGTTGTAAATGTATGCATGGTAAAAGCATATAAAATTTAGTGCCATGCGTTATAAAGGCATTGCGGAGTCATGGTACTTTTGTAATGAAAGTATGCGGAGTGATGGTATGCGGAAAGAAAGTTGCGGAATAATGGGTGTTTACCATCCCCGGTAAGTACATTGGTGTCACGGCGGCCCACATCTCCAGCAACATACTCATATTTTTTCACCATCCATTTGAAAAATGCACAGGTCTCTCTCATTGATAGCCAGCACCAACATACACTTTTAGACACACCTCCCGCCACAAGTTCTACAATTGCGAACTTTAGAGCTGGGGAGCTACATTCGAATCTCGGCAACAGCTCAACATCCTGTGATTCCAGGTTGTCTCCCCATGTCTACCACAAATGAATGTGTTCTTCTGTAATGTAAATTGTGCTCATGCAATGTTGTCGAGTTTGCGCTATATAATATTGCAAGGAAAAATAAAGTAGGGAAACTCGTGTTCACACACTACTGAACGTGCACTCTTAAGTGCATCAGCAGTGCACTGTGAATCGGAGCGTTTCACAGGCCTGTCACAGATAAGAAATGCTATCAAAACTAAATCCTACGAAACAATATACTACTGGCCGGCAGCAACTCCTACCCGGACAACAACGGGACGGGCTGCTAGTATTATTAGAAAGGCAGCATCTGAATTTGGGGGATATGCGTGGCTTCATTATGATGAAGAGTTTAGGGCGCAGTTAGCATTATTACCGGCCAATACAAGGGGGGAGGTAGACAATGAGCTTTGGATACAGTGGATGTACCCCCAAAGGCCTCCCCCATCTATGCAACCAGCCAGTGGTTTGGCGGTACCTTATCGGCCCTTTCAGGTTAGACCCACCCCGGGGGTGGGGGGTGGAATAGAGCTACAAGCATGGTCTCAGGGGTATGCTGGAATTTCAACAAAGGATATTGTTTGCGCAACCCATGCAAATACAAACACAAGTGCTCCAGATGCGGGGGGGCAAACACGCTGTCATGCAATGTTTCGGGGAGCAGAATCAAGAGGGAACCGGTTTTCCTGGCAGGGGCAGAGGGTTTACACCACAGTTTGGCAACAAGTGCTTTTACTCCCATCAGGGTGGACATTTTATGTAAATGGTTGCTGTGCTACCCTGAAACGCAGGAGGCCGACATCTTAAGACGGGGTTTTCAAGAAGGTTTAAAGTTGGGTTATCAGGATCCTAGAAGCCCCAGATTTGCACAGAATTTGAAGTCTGCTAACCAATTTCCACACATAGTTAGACAAAAATTGTTGTTGGAGGTTCAGGAAGGCCGGATGGCAGGTCCTTTTGATCATTGTCCTTTAGCAAATTTGATTGTGTCTCCGCTGGGGGTCGTGCCCAAGAAAGCTGAGGGCGAGTTCAGGATGATTCAACACTTATTATGGCCACAAAGTTCTTCAGTTAAAGATTTCATTGCTAAAGAAGACTCCGACGTACACTTTGAATCGGTAGATTCGGCTTTCACTATCATCAGGGACACAGGAGAGAGGGCACAGTTAGAAAAATGTGACATTAAATCAGCTTTTCGGTTGTTGCCAGTGCACCCATCGGATTTTTCATTATTAGGCAAATTTTTTAAAGGGCCATATTTTGTTGACCAGACCCTACCTATGGGATGTGCTATTTCTTGTAAACTATTTGAGGCATTTAGTTCTTTTCTGCAGTGGTGTTTTATTTACCAGACGGGGCATTCAGGCATTACACACTTCCTGGATGATTTCCTTTTTGTAGGTGCAGCTAATTCCCCCCAATGCAAAGATGCTTTGCGGGATTTCAAGTGTATTGCAGATACATTGGGAGTACCATTAGCAGAGGACAAAACGGAAGGCCCTTGTTGTTGCCTTACCTATCTTGGCATTGAGATAGACACTATCAAAATGCAGGCTAGGCTTCCTAAAAAGAAAGTTTTTGAAATTACAGGGTTTTTGGACAGGGCACACGGTGCACACAAATTGACTTTATTAGAAGCATAATGTCTGCTGGGTCATTTAAATTTTGCATGCAAGGTCATCCGTGCTGGCAGGTCTTTTTGCAGGCGATTGGGATTCTCTATGTCAGGTATGAGACTCCCTCACCACAGAATCAGGGTTTCAGCACATATGAGAGCAGATTTTGAGGTTTGGTCAATTTTCCTATCGGATTTCAATGGTATCACACTTTGGTCCATGGATGACGAATTTTTCTGGCAACTGCAACTTTTTTCTGATGCTTCTGGTGCCCATGGATTTGGCTTATTTTGGGATGGTAAGTGGTGTGCTGAGAAATGGCCGGAACACTGGTTAGCCAAAAAGAAGAGCATTGCCTTTTGGAATTTTTTCCACTTATAGTGGCTCTTAAAATATGGGGTCACAAAATAGCTAATAAGACAGTGTTATTCAATGTTGACAACAAGACAGTGGTAGATTTAGTCAATGGGCAGAAGGCGAAAGATAGGCAGATGTTGAAGTTACTACAGATATTTATGCTTGGGTGTTTACAGCTTAACATTGTTTTCAAGGTAAAACATATTGCAGGCATAATAATAATAATAATAATAAAACATTTATAGAGCGCCTGGCTGCACAGAACTGTGTGTCCCCGCGCTAACTGCTAATACATTACAGAAATCCAGAGGAGCTGTGGAAATGGAAGCTCAGGGGAGGATTACATGTTGGGGAACAAATGAGTTTTCAGTTTTGTCCGAAATCTCAGTTCAGATGGCTCCATCCTCTGGTGGAGCGGGAGTGCATTCCAGTATTTAGAGGCTAAATACCTAAAGGATCTTCCTCCCATTTTGGCCCTGATGATTCGGGGGAGTTTGAATAGCATCATGCCAGATGATCTTAGGTTCCGGGTCGGACGGTGTATAGTGAGGAGATTTTTTAAGTAATCAGGACCTTTGTCCTGAGCTATGCGGTGGGCATAGCAAAGGGTCTTAAACTTAATTCTCTCCTTAATTGGCAGCCAGTGGAGTTTGGATAAGGCAGCTTTAGCAGAGGTTCTTCTTGGGAGTCCGAACACCAGGCGTGCGGCAGCGTTCTGCACGCATTGCAGTTGATGTAGGCCCTTCTGACTGAGCCCAATCAGGAGGGCATTCCCATAGTCCAAATGGGGTGTCACCAGTGCATGGACTATGGTTTTTCTGGCTTCGGTAGGAAGAAGATCCAACACCTTTTGAAGAACTTTTAGTATGCTAAAGCACCTTCCTGTTACCCTGCTGACTTGGGTCTTGCCAGAGAGGTCTGAGTCCAGCATAACGCCTAGGTTTCTAACCGCCTCTACAGGAGTAGGCAGGTTACCCATCTCGCTAGGCCACTATGAATGAGACCATACAGAAGTTGCTCTCCCGACCACCAATAGTTCGGTCTTGTCTCCATTCAGACGGAGACAGTTGTTATTCATCCAAGCCGCTACTGCAGACATGCAGTCCGAAAAATTGGTGGCATACTCTCCTCGTCAGGAGTTAGCTTAAACACCAGCTGGGTGTCGTCAGCGTAGCTGACAATGCCCACCCCGAAGTCCTCTACAATGTGTGCCAGGGGTTCCATATAGATGTTAAATAACGTGGGGCTTAGGCTTGAGCCCTGTGAAACCCCATGGCTCACCTTCCGAGGAGATGATCTGAAGGGTGGGCAGTGTAGCTGGAAACTTCTGTCGGCCAAAAAGGAGAGCAGCCAAGCAAGTGCTGGGCCCATTATTCCCATATCTGAGAGACGAGACAGCAGCGTTGAGTGCAGTACGGTGTCAAATGCTGCACTCAGGTCCAGCAGGACCAACGCCGCTGTCTCGCCTTCGTCCACTATCCGCCGGAGATACTCAGTCGAGTATAGGACTGCCGACTCAGTCGAGTAGCCTGATCTAAATCCCGACTGAGAGGGGTGAAGGATAGCTTCTCTCTCCAAGTACTCCATGAGTTGTTTGTTAGCAATTTTTTCTATGATTTTAGCACAGAATGGGAGAAGGGAGATTGGGCGGAGATTTTGGAGCTGGGAGATATGAATGTTGGGCTTTTTCTTTAATGGCATAACTTGGGCAGTTTTCCATGCCTCCGGAACATAACATTCCTGGAAAGATAGAGTGATCATGTGACTGATGTGGTCAATCAAAGTACTTTCCATAACTCCCTTACACCGGACTGGAGGGCAGGCGTCAGTGGGGGAGCTGGATTGTATGCCATTAATGATACCCACCAATTCATGTTTGTCAGGGGTTTTAAAACTAGTTAGTGGGGATTTGTTGTTCGGGTGGAGCTGGTATCCGCGTTGGTGTTTAAGAGAGCTTTATTATTTACAAAGGTGGCATCAATTTTATCCACCTTTTCTACAAAGAAGTCAGCAATCAGATCACATGTCTCAGCAGAGTATGTGTCTTGAGTGTCAAGTCTTGAGGGGATTGTGAGTTCTTTGTAGATACTGAACAGTTCTCTCGTGGGATTGTCTGCTTGCTCAATTCTGTTTTTAAAATGGATGCTTTTCTCCTATCTAACCAGCTTCTGATACTTTTTTAGTTCAGTTTTATAACTCGATTTAAGTTCAGGTGCGTAGTTCTTTCTCCATCTCCGTTCTATGGTTTTACATTGAGCTTTAGCTATTCTGAGTTTCTCTGAAAACCATGGCGCAGTTCTGGATTGTCTTACTGGAGGTTTGGATGTACAGGGGGCGATCTTGTCTAGTGCTTTCGACATCCATAATTCATAGTTGTCCCAAACCTCCTGTAAGGATGCTCTGCTAAAATGCTATTAAAGAGTTCAGGAGTGAATTTTTTCCAATTGCGACATTTCTGAGGGGGATGCTTTGTGGGTATGGTTCCTGTGGGTTCTATTTGTATCTCAAATGGCACAATGCTGTGGTCTGACCAGATCAATGGGATCGGGGGTAGGATCTTAATGCCTTCCCAGTTCGCAAAGATGGGGTCCAGAAGATGTCCCTGCTGATGTGTGGGGGCTGTAGAGAGAATTTTTATATCCACAGAGTTTAGTGCAGCAGCTACCATATGTGCCTCTCTGGAGTTAATGTCTTCAAAATGAAGATTTAGGTCGCCTAAAATAATTAGTTTTTTATATCTAATTGCTAGCTGGGTAGCCGACTCAATGAGTTGGCTACAAAAAGGTCCCGCAGCTCCGGGGGGGGGGATATATCAGTAAACCAGTGATCGCATTTGTCGGATCAATTTTTATGGTAAATATGCCACATTCATTATTGGGTATGGTGGATTTAATTAGAGTGCAATCTAGCTCTGATTTGTAGATTAATGCTAGCCCTCCTCCACGTTGTTTTTGTCTGTCAATTCTCAATAGGCTATACTTGGGGGGTATTGCGTCCAGGATGTAAGGAGAGGACGTTTCTTCTAGCCATGTCTCGGTAAGAAACATGGCATCCAGATCTTTATTTACCAGTAGGTCGTAGATCTCCGTTTTGTGTTTAGTCAAAGACCTACAGTTCAACAGTATTATCTTAAGGTTGGCTACCTCTCTTGGTATTTTGCTTATCGTGGGAAGTTCTTGGTTACATATTTTACAGAGGGAAGGCATATGTTCAGGTCCTAAGGTATGTAAGCAGCTATGAGTCGGCATTTTACCAATTGTCAGAAGATCAGCTTTGGAATAATGTATTCGGGGACTACTGCTGCTTAGGGCATCCGTTGGAATAGTGGGGCCATGGGGTCCTGCCCCGCGCCCCGATCGATCGCGAACGCATAGACAATAATATCGCGGATGCCCTGTCTCGTTTTCAGTGGGAGAGATTCCGTGGTTTGGTGCCCGGAGCGGACTCGCAGAGGACTCCCATTCCCAGCGAGATTTGGACTCTGGGGATGTGAATGCTTGTCAGCTCATCGAGAACTCTCTTGCAAAAAGCACCAAATTGGCTTACAGAAGAGCTTGACTGGAATTTTTAGATTCAGGTGCCATGTTTAGATCTTGCACTGGATTGGGTGTGCGACAGCTTAGGGAGGATGTAGTATGCTTTATTATGTTTAATATCAAGAAATATGTTTCTTCCACCACTATAGCTGGCAAATTAGCAGGTATTTCCTTTTATGGAAATTTTTCTGGGGTTACGAGCCCTCAGCAGGTGAGATGGGTAAGAGAATGCTTCAAGGTTGGGCTAAGCAACGGAAGCGGGGTTCCTATCAGAAAGACCCTATATCATTAAAATTATTATCCAAGATCCTATCAGTTTTCCCCAAGATTTGTTTTTCTGATTTTGAGTTCCATTTATCAAAATTGTGCATGGTATGGCTCTTTTTTGGGGCTATCAGGGTGTCAGAGCTCCTGGGTACTGCCCTTAATGATGATTTGAAGACCACACACGTATCACGATTTCAGTCACATATTGAAATTTAGCTAGAGCATTCCAAAACTGATCAGGCAGGTAGGGGTTCCACGGTAACGTTGTAGGCCATAGGTGGACTTCTCTGCCCTATACAAGCTTGGTCCGATTTTTTAAACATAGGAGGTGCATTTTCCATATTCCTTTTTCGTCATCAAGATGGCTCGCAATTTAAAGCATCACAATTGTTAGCCATACTAAGAAAGTCCATGGGAATTATTGGTGAGGATCCCAAAAGATTTGGTACACATTCTTTTCGCATTGGGGCAGCCTAAGAAGCGGCCAGGTGGGGTTTCTCCGTTGAGAACAAAAAAAAATTAGGGCGATGGTCTTCCGATTGCTTTTTACGTTACATTAGACAGCTCTACTGCCCAGGAGAGTATGGAAAGGGGCGGACAGTTACACGGCTTTGGAACGGGCACGGAGAAAAGTAAATCGGGATTTGCAACGTTTTTGTTTTATAAATCATATTTATTGGTTGGAGCATGATGATATTAACAGAGCTGATTTTCAGTTTTTTAGGCATGATGGGGTGCACCTCTCTTTCATTGGAAATGAGATCTATCTGCTAAGCATAAGGGAAATGATTGCTGGAATTTTAAGCATAAATCCTTGGTGTTGAAATGATGCTGTTTTAGCGACAGTATATTGGTATACATGTTAGTTCTTTCAGCAAGCTGTTTTTTGCAATTCACCTTTTCTGCATCTCCATTCCTATCCCGTTTCCGCCCTTTTCTACCCTTGTTTTTTCTCCCACCTTTCCCCCTTTTTTATTTTCAATTTTAGAGATGTTCCTTATTATTTTATGCATTAGTAGCTCAGTATGTTTCTAGTTCAGATTTTATTGGGGTGATAGTTTTTCTATATATCCTTATTAGTTTAGAGCTGTTTACAGTTATGGCGACAGTACAGGATCAAAATGTTTTCGTGCTTATGCATTGTTAATGCTGGAATAAAGATTTATCCTGTTTGGTGACAGAGGGTTTTTCACACACAGTTTTTTCTATTCTAGCCATTGATTAACGGGGGGGGGGGCAACAGGAAAAACGCCTGTGATAGGGTTTTTCCGGGTGGCAGATTTGGACGAAATCAAGGCAGGCAGGAAGGGTTGGGGGCATTAGTAATAGGTTCGGACAGAGGGAAGCAGGGGAGAGAAGTTGGAGTCAAGAGGTAGGCAGGAGAGGGACATAGGTTTGGGGAGGTTTAGGCCGAACAAGTTGGGGAAATAGTTGACAGGGGGATATGCATCAGGGGATTGGGGTGTTAGATCGGGAAATGTTGATGCTATGATATGTTATGTAAATATATTGTGTAATGCCTACCTGTCCAATAACACAGCCTTTTACCCCGAACTGGCCTGGGGCGTGGTTATTGCCCGATGGGGTCGACACTCGCAGAGTGTTCGCCCCCGGGCTTTTTCTGGCATTGGTATGCCCCTCTGCTGCTCGCGGGTGGGGGGCTTGCGGGGATCGGACAGGAGGAGCAAGGCACGAGCGTGGAATGTAACGTTCCATGTTGCGCACTTTGAGGCGGCAGGGAGGAGAGAGGCGGAATTTTGGACCGCCCTCCCACCCTCTTTTTGTCCATGTTTCTATGCTTTTATTAAAGTAGTTTTTGTTACTTACGCATAACGTTTTTATTGTGTGTTGTCGCTTGGACAGGTGGCAGATTTGGACGAAATCAAGGCAGGCAGGAAGGGTTGGGGGCATTAGGAATAGGTTCGGACAGAGGGAAGCAGGGGAGAGAAGTTGAAGTCAAGAGGTAGGCAGGAGAGGGACATAGGTTTGGGGAGGTTTAGGCCGAACAAGTTGGGGAAATAGTTGACAGGGGGATATGCATCAGGGGATTGGGGTGTTAGATCGGGAAATGTTGATGCTATGATATGTTATGTAAATATATTGTGTAATGCCTACCTGTCCAATAACACAGCCTTTTACCCCGAACTGGCCTGGGGCGTGGTTATTGCCCGATGGGGTCGACACTCGCAGAGTGTTCGCCCCCGGGCTTTTTCTGGCATTGGTATGCCCCTCTGCTGCTCGCGGGTGGGGGGCTTGCGGGGATCGGACAGGAGGAGCAAGGCACGAGCATGGAACGTAACGTTCCATGCTGCGCACTTTGAGGCGGCAGGGAGGAGAGAGGAAGAATTTTGGACCGCCCTCCCACCCTCTTTTTGTCCATGTTCCTATGCTTTTAATAAAGTAGTTTTTGTTACTTACGCATAACGTTTTTATTGTGTGTTGTTGCTTGGACAGGTGTCAGATTTGGACGAAATCAAGGCAGGCAGGAAGGGTTGGGGGCATTAGGAATAGGCTCGGACAGAGGGAAGCAGGGAGAGAAATTGGAGTCAAGGGGTAGGCAGGAGAGGGACATAGGTTTGGGGAGGATTAGGCCGAGGAAGTTGGGGAAATAGTTGACAGGGGGATATGGATTAGGGGATTAGGGGTGTTAGATCGGGAAATGTTGATACTATGATATGTTATGTAATTATATTGTGTAATGCCTACCTGTCCAATAAAGCGGCCTTTTACCCCGAACTAGCGTGGGGCGTGGTTTTTGCCCAAAGTATAGTTGGTGCGCAGTACGCCCAGCCTGGCTCTTCATAATTAAAGGGTGTGTGGGCGTGGCGGCGCGCAGTTGTCTATGCTTCTGCGCGGTGCCGCGGTCTTCAGGGTGCGGCTGGGGCTGGGGCTGGTGAGTAATGCCTGCCGTGCGTTGTCATGTGCATTGAAATTAAAAGTGTGCGTTACTTGTACTACTGAGAAGGGTGCGGACCGTACTAGGATGATTTTATTATACTAACTAGAGTAGTAGCCCCTGCTGCCTTGCCCTGCCTTTTGCTGCCCAGGCCTCAGGTGAGTGAGACAGTGAGTATGTCTGAGGCATGCGGAGGCAGGTCAGGAGTAGTGGCCCGACTCCGAAACGGCGAGCCACTACCCTGGTGCTGCTCATCCGAGGGCGAGTGGAGTCTCAGGGAGGTGGGTGGTGGGCACTGGAAATAGATTGATTGCACAGGGATTATTGGACGGGCTGGGGCTGAGTAGAGTAACTTATGCCAGGCCAGGCCAGGCCTCCGCGGTGATTAACCACTGCCACAGCAGCTCGCGGCCCCCCTAGAATGCAAACTGCAGTGCGCGCTGTGCGATGAACTCACATTCTGTAAACACAGCTGGTCTCCACCCTCCACAACCCGGGCACCTGATAATACACATTTTTAAACAAATGAGTGCCCAGGAAGAAAAGACCACGGAAGGAAGCGATGTGCTCTCCTGCTCCCCTGCTGCCTTTTCAGCCTCTGCAACCCCCACACGGCCTGTGGAGGAAACACACCGCCATGTGTCAGCGTCGCTGCCTCCATTCATGCTGGCATCTGTTCACCCAACATGATGACCCTCTCGTGCCAGCCTTCCCCACAGTAGGGGGCACGGAGTGAGTGTATGACATGGGCAGTGACACACTTCATACACCATCAGAAATACCATTGAAGGTATACAGGATTTAGAGTTCTGAAAGCATTAAAGACAGACGGGCACATGCAAGGGACCTAAAATTAGTGTATTCAATGAGATCGAACAGGTGTTTTTCAGATTTCTCTTAAGCGATGCACAGTAGGTTCTCACAGAGCCCGAAGTTTTCTAAACAGTTTGAGCTAATTGCTGCGAGCCAGGGTGTTGTAGTGAGTAAGAAGGGGGTTCTGCTGTGACCAGCAATGACCAACTCCAAGTGCAAGGGGTTCAGGAAGGGCCCTTAATTGAGAAGCATTTTTAAGAATGCGTGCAAGAAGCCCTTGATATCCAGGGAGGTTGTATGAATGCAGGGTCGGATAAAAGAGGTGAGAAGAGAGGCGAGTGCAGCTGTGAGCGTGGGTGAAAGGTCATCTAGGATTTAGTTGGGGCGGGAGATACACCCAAGCTGGGTGTGGGGTGGTTCAGTGCTCCCTCTGGGAGGTTACTCTGTCCCTGAAACTGCCCACAATCTTCGCATCTGGAATAAATCTGCTTGTGTGTAACTTCCAACAGAGGTCCATCAGACAGGTCGAGTCTATAGGGGGGGATAGAAGAGAGGTAGCCCCATCATCAGAAGTCATGTTCTTTCATCTCAAGTTCAAGTTCAAAAGACCTTTATTCGAATTTCATGAAATACATAAAAGTACCGATAACAACAACAATTCATTAGATAAATATACAAACAAATAAAAACAGTATTATACAGTGAGGCATTTCATAATTTCATAATACACAATTCCATACGGTAACAATACAATACACTTCATTTCATTATATTGTTTTCATTGTGGCAGCATTAAAAACAAATTATTTTCAGGGATTTTCCATCGTTTTGCGGGCTCGTATAGCCGATCTTAGAAAAGTGCTGGTGCGAAAAGTCAATTCATCATTATCCAGAGTAACCAACATAATATATGATTCTTTGAGTGTGAGTGGTCTGTGTTTTTTGAAATATGGAGTTAAAAACCATTTGATAAATGTAAGATAAAATTTGCAGAAAAATAGGAAGTGCAAATCATCCTGTGTACTCACACCATCACAGGGGCCTGGAGTGAAATCAGCACTATGACGATATCCCAAAGGAAAAGACAACAACAATTTTACAGTACCCGCCCTTAAGCGAAACAGTAGTAATCGCTCCCAGATGGTCATGGGAAGGGAAAGATAAGGCGGCAAAGTTTGTCTACACAGTTCATTTCCTATATATTTCATAACACTTTATTTCTGTGATTCACTTCCTATCCGTTCATTATTGTAAAGTGCATACAGTGCATTTTTGACCTCGATTTTATCCTTTGTTTCAATTATCATAGGATTGGTAAACAGAGTGCCTCTATCAACTTCATTTAGTGATTTAAAAACTTCTGAGAGCCATGGGATTTCCATTCCATGATCACAATTTAAACAGTCCTTTATGATATTTTGTGTAAGGACAGCAACATAATTCCTCCAGATTCTAATCCAGAAGAGTGCTGGTCTTGCTCTAATAAAATCACTTAGATAAGGAAGATTTAATTCACTATGACAAATAAAATCAGATGAGGAGATCGGTGCACCCAACACTTTTCTGCAAAAGCGGTTTTCCTCCCTTTGAATGCAGAGGCTGCTTCCCGACCCCCATACCTCAGCTCCGTACGAGGCAACAGGTGAGCACTGCAGTTTAAAAATCTTTAAAATAGCCTTAGTGGCACCAACTTTCTTTGGGCGAGGGAGACTCAAAACAGAATTGTTGGCTTTCGAGAACTTGCTCGTGGCGTGGGCCAAATGCCCACTCCATGAGCCGTTCGCAGCGAAAACCAACCCTAAATAAGGAAATTTAGGGACAGATTCTAGTTTATCTGTGCCTATCTGTATAGTATTGAGTTTCCTTTTACCAGGGCCACAGGACATAATAAAAGATTTTTTTAAATTTACCCTCAAATCCAGACCCTCCATGAAATTGACTAAGCTATGTACAAGCAGACGAAGAGCATTTGGAGTGCGGGCCATAAGCACCGCATCGTCTGCGTATAAAAGCGCTGGTAGTGGTTTCCCTGAAATTGTTGGAACATCTGTGGTGGCTTTTTTCAAACCATTAATATAGATGATGAACAACAGAGATGCTAAAACGCACCCCTGTCTCACCCCCCTCCCTATATCAATGGCTCCTGAGACCTCTCCCCCCATCCCAATACGTACCCGTGCTTTCAGGTCAGTATGGAGGTAGGCTAGGAATCTTACAAGAGTGTCATCAATGCCATTGAGTAAGAGGATTGACCAGAGTTTGGATCTATTCACAAGATCGAAAGCGGATGAAAGATCCATAAAAGCAATGTAGGTAGGAGATGAGCGGGCAACACTATATTTGTCAATTATTAATTTCAGATTTAGACATTGCTCCACTGTTCCTACCCCACTCCAGAACCCCATCTGGCAAGGGTCTAAAAAGTCTGTATCAACGGCCCATTCCAATACTCTATTATAGATTATGCGTCCCAAAACTTTTAAGGTGTTATCCAAGAGGGAGATAGGGCGATAATTCGCAGGATCTGACCTGTCTCCCTTTTTATAAATTGGGACGATAACACTGGTTGCCCATGTGGCCGGCATGGCTGCTTTTGGAAGGCTGTTAAAAATATTAAGAAGTATTGGTGTCCACAAATCAACATTATATTTGATGATATCTATGGGAAGGCTATCAGGTCCGGGCGCCTTATTACCCAGACTCTCTTTTATAGCTGTTTTTACTTCGTAATCCAGAATCTGTAGGCCACCTGATTGTCTTAGGTTAGACAAAGGAGAATGCTCCTCAGGGTGGGCTGCATAGATTCTAGAAAAGTGGGTCTCCCATACAGCACTTGTTATATTACAGCTAATTTGGGTGAGCTTCTTTCCCATTTTCCTCGTTTTTCTAACAGCAGACCAAAATGGGCCACTGCCACCCAGATTTGCGCTGATCACCAAAGAGTCCCACTGTTCGGAAAGTAAATTAGCCTTCCTTTCAGATATTGTGACTTTATAGTTTTTCCTGGCAGATTGGACAGTAACTTTACACCTAGGATTGGCAGAAAGTGCCTTTCTTAGCTCTCTATTTGCCAAGGAGCAAGATGAATCAAACCACTTTGGCTCTTTGCCTTCCTTGGGTAATGGAACTGACAGAAGGGTTTTAATGGTTAAACACAATACTTCAAAATCAGCAATTAATTTATCATGGTTACCACTTGGGGACAAACAAGAATCAATCAAATGTGAATGTGACTTTTGTACACTGTCTAGAATGGCCCCACAGTCGACTCCCCTCCATTTCAGGCGGAGGCCGTCAATTGACGGTGTGATGTCCCTAGCACCATTTAAATTCATAAAGATCGGACTTGGTACGAAATTTAAAATTACAACCAGTGGATTATGATCACTAAAAGATGTTTGTACCACAGAAGTTTTAACTATACAATCTGTTAACAGTGGTGACCTGAATACATAATCAATAGTAGAGCTGCTATCCCTGCTAATAAATGTGGGAACATAGGGGGTGTTGGGATTATGCCCTACTCTCATGGCGTCAGCAGGGTCAAATTCAGTTAATATTTTAGACAATTCCGAACCCCTGCGTTCCGCTGAGTCTGGATAGGTCTGATTTCCAGGCCCATGACACTCTGTGAGTTTCGCATTAAAATCGCCCCCTATTAGAATGCCTGATTCAGTATCAGCTAATAAGAGACATTCCAATTTATTTAAAACCTTTGATAATGACAGAAAGTTCTTGTTCGGTAAACAATAAAAATCATTGTTATAAAAGTTGATTAAATAAACCGTGGTCTTTGACTTTAACTTATATTCAAGAATTTGAATATTGGGATTATCAGGGTTAACACTCTGCAGGTCTCTAATTGTGCCTCCTGCCAAGATCTTAATCCCAATGAATAGGCCACCCGCTGCTCGGCCGAAACTGGGTTTAGAGGATGTTAGACTAAGACAGTGATAGCCCTCTATGTACAGATTCCCAACAGCCCATGTTTCTTGGAACAAAAGAATATCCGCATCATTCATTATCTCAGTCCATGCGGGGTCCAATAACTTAGATTCCAATCCTGCAACATTCCAGCTTAGAATAGATAGACCATTGGAAGTACAGCGTTTACCAGGCCTACCCCAAGTACTCCCTGTTTTATCATGAATTATATTAGCAACGACAGGCGGAATACTGTTAGTAAGCATGGTTTCCACAGGACCTTTTGGATCCTGACAATCTAGAACTGGTGCTGAATATCCCTCTAGTTTGCTGACTGTGGCTTTGGTGATAATATTACTTTTAGCCATTGTATCCAGTCAGTCCTGCTCATCCAAGTTGGAAAAATAGTCAAACCGATTGTGAGTAGGGATGTTAAATATTGGCCTAACTTCAGTTATCGGAGTGAACTGATGGAAATCAGGAGCAGGATAAGACCTATCTCTGTAGTTATATTGGTGCATGGTTGAGAGTTGCGGGTGATGCAGAGGATGGGAAAAAGGTACTGACATAGGAGCCTGGTTCTGCCAATTGCGGCCATTCATGTGATTAAGAGTAAAATCTTGATTTTGAGTAAAGAGTGGTGATTTAATCCTTGCTCCAAAATTCAAATCTTGCTAAGGAATTGTGGGGTGATTCACCATAGCTTGTTTAGGTGGTATCAAATGTCTAGAAATAACCTAATGGAAGGAGTGTAGTATTAAATTCCCATGGTGAGGGTAAGGGGCGCTTGCTAATGTTTTCTCTGCCCATTGGGGATTTTTAAAATTTATTGTAACACAATCACCCTCAAACTTTTTCCTGAGTGGTCCTATCCAGCCCACTCTCTGGGTGTTATAATCTCCCTTGCACCTTCTATAGGAAAATTGCAATTTGCAATTAACCAGTGTAAGGTTTTGTTTTTAAGGGATGTGGGAGTTTCGTCTTGGTCCTTCCTTAGTTTAGAGACATTAACTAGGACCAGCACATATGCCCTGCATTCCGGTGGAAGGTTAATACGGGAGGGGACTTGCCTTGTTGGTTTTTGTGGCGGTTGAACCATAAGGGAACTGCTTGCGGGATTCAGAGATTGGCTCCCAGTAGTCCCATTAGATTGTTTAGTGTTTTGATCCTTCCTTGTGTCTGGGGCTACATTATTGGTACTATGGTTAGCTGTTGACTGGCTAGCATTAGTCCCTTTAGGTGGGACTAATGGGGGTTTAGCTACAGTGTTTGTATTTGTAATCGTTGTTTGTAAAATATTAGGTTTAGTGCCTGCTGTTTTAGTGGAGGTAGATTTAATTGCACCATTTACAGCGCCTTCTTTAGATAAACTCTTGATGGGAATGCTCAATCCGGCTATTTGCTTTTCTATCCAAGTGAGCCTACTTTCAATAGGGGACAGATAGATACTAAGTAACTCACCCAACCTTTCTAGCATGCGATCATTTATGATTTCGGTATTGTCATCAATTTTACCATCCTTATCTAATATCCCACCCTGCTGTTCCTCCTCTCTTTCTTCCTCCTCAATGGTCTCCTTTGTCCTGCTCATATTTAGATGAGAGTTGGAGTTGGCGCCTTTCCTGGTTTTTCTTTTGGGCAGATCGTGTTTTCTAACCTTTGGAGACCGATGCTTCGGTGCATATTGTTTGTGTTTTTGAATGGCACCCTCACGTCTACCTCTTAATTGCCTCGTATTATCTGCTGGTAATACTTCAGGAGTGGGATTGATGTGCAGGTTTGGGGTCTTCTCCAAATCCATACTAATATCTGTCTCAGAGTCTATCAAAGGAATTGAGGCAGATAAGTACACCTCACTTGGGATGGTGTGAATATCAGCACATACATCTACTAAAGGTCTGATATTATTAGGCATTACCTGGTTGGGTGTAGTGGCAGAAGCAATAAGACCAAGGGATGAACGTTTAGCATGGGCCAGTTCTTGAGAGACCCTCCGTTCTAAGAGAGAGATACCCTGGTTTATAGCATTGTTGGCTTTAATGATAAAATTATCAATAGGGCCAGTTACTGAACCACCCCCAGCAGCAGCTGTTCTACTGCGACTGCCCCTTGGAGACATATCAAAATAGCAAGTAATATACTAAACCGGTCACAAGATGGGATCAAGCGACAAGATATATTGGGCAGTTCAGTGAGCAAGTGTATAAGAAAAGATATGAATTGCCACACAAATTGCCGAGCACGGCAAGACAGTTAACTAGATATCAATATCTTAATGTCCCCAGCACAAATATGGTGAAATGATGTCAGTAGTCCTCAGGGCATCTCCCCAGGCACTTAGTCAGCAAAATAATCCAGTACCTTAAAGTGGAAATGTTAGGGGGGTGCGCCCGTCCCGTCCTCCTCCGGCCTCTGAGGGCCACAGAGGGCCCGCCCTTTGCCCGGGCTTCGCCCCGGGCTCTCCCACGGGCACGACTCACGGGGCGCGAGGCGTTCTGGGCTTTTTCTCGCACCTCCTGGCACACCGCTGGCGTCACTGATGCGCCACAACCGCCGGGGCACCTGGGGATTGTGGTCCCTGCCCTCGCGGTACTGGCGCTCGAATCTGGTCACCCCACAGCGCTTGGGACAGGATCCGCGATGTCCAGTTGGCCGTTTCCCTCACGGCAAGAGTTCTCCACCGCTCAGTTAAGCACCCGCTTCACCCTCGCCGCTCTGGGCTTTTTCTCGCGCCTCCTGGCGCACCGCTGGCGTCACCGATGCGCCACAACCGCCGGGGCACCTAGGGATTGTGGTCCCTGCCCTCGTGGTACTGGCGCTCGAATCTGGTCACCCCACAGTGCTTGGGACAGGATCCGCGATATACAATCGGCCGTTCCCCTCACGGCAAGAGTTCTCCACCGCTCAGTTAAGCCCCCCAAGCTGGGTGTGGGGTGGTTCAGTGCTCCCTCTGGGAGGTTACTCTGTCCCTGAAACTGCCCATAATCTTCGCATCTGGAATAAATCTGCTTGTGTGTAACTTCCAACAGAGGTCCATCAGACAGGTCGAGTCTATAGGGGGGGGGATAGAAGAGAGGTAGCCTCATCATCAGAAATCTGTTCTTTCATCTCCTGAAAAAGACATCTTAGGGTCACAAAGTGTCAGGCAGGTCAGACCTTCACATACCTGAAGCCACCGGGATGTAAGTGGCCTCGGCTGTACCTTCCCAAACTTCAGATGAGGCACTTGGAGAGCAAAGCTCAATGGGGCACACTTCTGTGATGAGCACAAACACACCCAATGCAGGAATGGCACAGACTAGACTCCTATGACACAGTGCAACACTCACTAGCACTTACATTCAGCCCCTTCAGGACGTGGCACTCTTTTTCTGCCCTACCCTTTTCCAGACTTGGATATAGCCCAATACAATACAGGGATTTTGGGCGGGTGGGGGGCGCCCCGTTTTCTTAACGGACAGTTGTCCTTTTTTACAAATGACAATTTACGGCACCTTAAGCTTTTAAGTCAGTAGTCTTCATAGTCCCTTATATCAGAGAAAACACAAATTTTGCCATCACCACTATCAGATGCTGTACTATTCCTGTTGTGTTGGCACTGTATGTAGTCTCAGGGCTAGGGCGGTCGACTTTGGACCTGGGGAATCTGGTACGAGTCTAGGCAACTTTGAGCAACATCCTGTGATTCTGGGCAAATCACTTAACCCAATTTCTTGGGTCTAGTTCGCGCTATGTAAAATGTAAAAAAAAATGTGGGTGAAAAATACGTGATCATCTGTGTTATTACAATTTGCACAGTAGTAGCCTGTTATTTAAAAATGGTAATAAAATGATTTAAAAAAAAAAATCTGGATTTATGTTCCCTGTCTTTATTAGGTTCGGCCTTGAACACAGGGACCTCTGAGCAAACGCTAGGTTTCCCTTCTCATTTCTGTCCAGTTGAACTAAATCTTTCAAATCAATTTTGCTGTGTTCAACTCAGTTCACTTATAAATTTGGAAAATCCATCCTAAATATGTGACCTGCAACTTACTGAGCAAATGTTTGTACATTCTCTTCCATTTTGACCAGTTAATGATTATATTCAGTCACATCCTTCACTGTTCCTCCTGTTGTTGCCAATTGGCCATCATGAGGAACAGGGCATCCCAGCAAACTATGTCCGCATCCCTTCCCCTGTGACCCAGCAACAGACGTCACTGCTATACCTCACCTTAGACCACATCCCAGTGTAGTGTAGTTCCTATTTTCCCTATAGGCCCTGCGCATTGGAATAACATAAACAGTAGTATAGACGTAGAAGTGCGGTCTTCCAGGTCTCTACTGACTATGCTAAACTTAATTGGGTTTGTTACCAACTAGCTCAGAGGTCACTGGAAACTTTCTTGACTGAATAGGAAGTGATCAGCTTCCCTGGTACAGACAAGAAGGGATTCAGTTTTCCAACAACCGCATAAACATGACAACTTTTCTCCTTAGAATAAGAGTCAATCTCTAGAGTCGTGTGAAACAATAGACAGTTATTTTACTCAGTTAGTTGTGCAGATTACTTTCACCAAGATGCAGAGAAATAGAGAGACTGGCGTTTTCAATAAAAAGGAATTATTTATTGAACAGTCTTTCTTCTCATGCAAGAGAAATGAATTGCCACAATTGCAAGACTAGTTATTATAAAAAGTGTGTACAGTAAAATGAGGATTGCGAAATAATACTGTAAAAGCATTGATATGGTTTCTTAGCCATACAATGGTTAAAATGAATAAAATATATACATTCATATATACATTTGACTAAGGTACTCAACTGGTGCTTCTAACTACGCCTACCCCAGTGTACCTGACCTAAGCCTAATACTTGGGAGGGAGTAAGTAAGTAGCAGTTTAAGTTAAGTTGGTTTTGCCAAGGTTTGCTTCAAGAATTCTCTCTAAGGGTTTAGTCAACACCATACCTCTGAAATAGAATGTTGGAGGACTTGTATCTCCTTCCTGGATTCGATATCCCAGTCACTCGCAAGAGTAGGCTGGAAACGCCAGAGCTGGATTTTCTCGGCAGGAGAAAAGACAGCGTCTCTCTCAGCGCGTCAAGGAGGAGGAGGGGCAGCGTCCGTATGCAGCTTGCATCTGCTGTGCTCTGTAGGGGACAGCTGTTCTGCTCCTGTATTCACCACACCATCGCTATCATCGATGTCGTTGAGGCAGCGCTTGCTTAAGGCAACGTTGGTAATATTTATACCTGAAAGGTGCCTTGTTTGACGTAAGTTTTTGGACATAAGACGTCAATAAAGATGTCACTAGGAAGTGATCGTCTCTCAGTGCTCATTAGAGTTCTATTACTAATCAAAACATAGCAAGCGGGGCTTTCCCAGGTTGCTGAGTTTTATCTTGTTGAAGAACTCGGAGTGTAATCTAGGAATCTTAGATAGTGGCTTCTGCTGTGTCATCTGCTCTAATGAGCTGCAGAGGAAGAGATTCTGAAATGTGGCTCTGATCGTGTTAGGCCAGAGACGAGTTTCTGAAATATCGCTCTTGATCGTTTATGCCATTATAGGGGTATGAATGGATTATATCCGTATAGGAGCATAAGGTCACAGTATTGATTGGGGTTCTAGATTAGAACGCGACACCAGATCTGCCCCTGAGAGATTCCAAACTCTGGCTTAATGTTTATCCAATCATGCTGTGATTACTTCTCTGGTACCAATATTGTAACCTAGTTCCAAACCGTGTTACATTCCGTTGCACCTCCTACCGTTTGAATGGTTTCAAATTTGGGGCTGTATTTCCTTTAAAGAGGTGAAATCTTAAGCAACCTTTCCCAGTCCTACAACCCTAGTAAAGATTTATTATATATTTTGCGAATGAGCAGAAGTTGTATAAAGGTTTTTTGAAGCAAACATTGTTCCAAAATAAGATGTGTGCCTGGTCAATCGTGCTCAGTATTGTTCTACATAAGAGCTTCAGATAGAACACATCTTGGCATCCAGCTGCATCTTCCATCTGCGGTTGGTGGATTCGGCAATTCCACTCCTCCCCAGACAGCCCACTCTGCTTTCAACATGGAGTGGGAGGTCTGGACACCTGAAGGGGTTGAGAAGGGGGTCAAATAAAAAAAGGTGGAAGCAGATCTAATCTAAAAAGTGTATAATGTGGGCACAGTACAAGTGATGCCTCTTTTTAAAACCTGATCACAGACTGCAGAGGAGACGTTCATGAAACTGGGACATAGGGAGAGACGGGGGCCACATCTTCAGACAAATTTTCAACCGAGAGATCTCACAACCCAAGAAGGCTTAACTCTGCCTCTCTCAGTAGACACACACGTGGACGTCAGTGCTGAAGGCACAGACGTTACATCCGAAGGCACGTCTCACACTATCTAGCCTTTCCCTCAACTGCACATGGTAGCAGAGGTAATAACACTGATGGAAGAGCGAGTTTACTGCAGTACCTAGATCAGGTGCAAGCCTAGAGTCTGCTGGAATCCCTTGTCCTCCCCATGACCCCGTGCACCTCTGACCTCCGTGCCTGCTTCATAGCTTGTCTTGAAGACTTTTCTTGTCTGCTTGTTAAATAAACTAGCAGATAAGAAAAGTCTTCACGACAGTCGTGAAGCAGGCAATCCAGTCCGGACAGGCCGGACCAAAAAGCCAAAGGGAGGCAACCCAGATAGCTCATTTCCAATGGCAGGCCACCGTTTAGCATAAACGGTGATGCCAGCCAATGGAAATGAGGGGCGGGGCATAAAGCCACTTTCTTAAACTACTCCTTAACAATAAATCTTGCAAGGGAAGCAGCACATGCACTGCAATGCGAATTTGTGCCTGAATAGCCTATAGCTCATATGAGCTACATATAAAAATAGCGAATATGCATTAATCTCCCCTGGGCTGCAGGGCATGGATGCAGGCTCGAGGCTGCCGGTGGTGGGCTGCAGCCTGCAACCAGTGTGTGCCTCACAATGACAGAGCCTGACTGTGGCTGCCTTACCCAAAATTATGGCTGGGATTGCGTGCTGCTGCTGCAGTTTGACCCTGTTAGTTTTCACTTAGTTCAACAGGGTGTGCTGTGAGCAGTTGAGCAGCACGTGTGTAGCAGATGTTGCCAATCTATGAACACTTAAGGGCACGCTGGATGACAACAGCAGTCGCTGAGACAATATGTACCTTTATAATTGGAGGAAGTAAAGTACAGGAAGTCGCTTTAGGAGACTTTAGTAAACAATCCATTGGTAAGGACGGCATTTAATGTGGTGAGAACATGGCTCCTCTAAATGCAGACATTCAGGCCAGCGAGCAATCCAGAGTAAGATGGGTTAACACAGGCAAAGTGATACCATGATAGTAGGAGCAGAGAGAGAGAGGGGTGGCGAGAGAGAGAGAGTAGGGAGAGAGAGAGGGAGGGGGAGAAAGAGAGCGCAGGAGAGATGGAGAAAGAATATACTTCTTGATTTCTGGGACATATGTAAGGTAATGTAGTGGACGAACATGAAAGATACAGTATCTGTACAACCAGGGTAGCCCCAACGAGTGCAGGTAGGTGGAAATAGGAAAGCATGGGCAAGGCATGACTAGATAACGCAAGCAGCACAAACCATGGGCCTGAGGCAGCATGACACCCGAAAGCCTAGGCATGCTGTGACCAAAAAAAGAGGGCCCGTCCACTCTGCCTATTCCTTACATTTGAAATGTACATTTACAGCTGTAGAAGTGAGAGAATGCATTTCATGAAAAGGAATATAAAGTAGGGTTGCCAAAGAAAAATGCCAGCCATTTGTTGTTTAAAGACACTGAAAGACCTCGTCTTGACACTAAATAGGGTTATAGATAAAAATTTATGTATTCATTTTTGTAATGTGACTTTTCTGTCTTTGTTCCCTTTAATTAGCAGTCATGGATCATTCAGGCAGCCCTAGAACACAAGTAAAAGTGTTTTCTATTTCTATTTGCTGTTGAAAGTATGCACAGATAAGTGCTGAAAATACAGCTTTAGGAGACTGCTTATTTTTGTCCTGTCTGGGACATCAAAATAATGAGCTGGCAACCCTAATCACAAGACTGGAAGTTTGTTGCAGGATCAGCACATTGTTTCCTACACCTTCAATCCCTATTAGTGCCAGAATAACAATAGTTTAACTTATACTCGAAACCTTATGCTGCCATCAATAACATGCTGAGTTACTTCAAGTGTCCAGGAATGCACCCTGCATTCAGACAACTCACTCCCCATTCTCACCCTTCACTTTCAGGCTCACCCTGCACTCAAGGCGATCATAATGCACTCCAACTGGTCACCATGAACTCACACCATTCACCCTGCACTCACAGTCATTACTCTGCACTCGCATTGCACTTGCGCTGTTTACCCTGACCTCACCCTGCAGTCACACAAGCACACTACTCTCCCTGCACTCATGTCACACTTCACTCACCTGTCCCCCTCACTGCTCAATGTGCAATCTCACTTAAACAAGCCCATCACTAACCATGCATTCATTCGTCCAACTCTGCACTTACATATGGTCACCTCACTCACCCTGCAGTAACTCCTCTTACCCTACTCTCACACTGTTGCATCACTCACTGTGTGCTCTTTAATGTATGTCTACTCAGGACCATTAACTTTAAACACTAGCCATAGTATTTTCAGAATGGACGACTCCGTGCAGTAATCACCAAGGTGGGATTATGAACAAAATAAATACCATAAAGGTACGTGTAGAGATGAAAAACAAAATAGTGTGCATATCTCTCACCTCTTAAGTCATTGCTAAGTGCTGCATCCTATTGCACAATAAGCTGCATGCACCCCAGTCAGTGGTCCTCATGCACAACATTGAATGGGAACACTTCTAACATAGTATCAAATTCAAAACAAAAACAACGCTCTGCCAACCACACACCCTACGCATATTGCAGCCGCGGTGCGTCCATTGGGGCGTATGCCCACTAAGCCACATGGACGCACCGTCGACAAGAGCACAGAAGCACACCAAAAATAATATTTGCATACATTGGATTGGAAATTATAACCGCAGCGCAGCGCTTCCCGCAGGGAATCCGGGACACACCCGATGAATCCGGAGTGTGCAGGGGGGTGGGGCTGGCTGGTCTGCTGCAGCTTGAGTGACAGTCCACACTCAGCTGCAGCAGGCAAGCAGCAGTACTGCGCATGTGGAATTTTGGGCTGTAACTTGCCCGAGCATGCGCGTTATTAGGCTCACTAAAGTTCCCCTTAGAGAGGGACCGCAGCTGGGGTGCTGATAACTTACAGCAGCTGGACGCAGCCCCCGCGGTTACAAAGGGCGAGTAGTCAGGTTGCCCCCTGGCCAATCAGGATTGGCTGGTCCACCGCAGAAAGGGCAGGCAATCCATTATTGGATGCCGAGCGTGGGTGGTGGCACACTGCCTCAGCCTATGGCCAATCACTGTGTGACTTCATGTGAAGGCATGCAGTGATTGGCCACAGGAGGACGCGCGCGCTGCTGGTGTGACGTTCCTTCTTAATCTAGGCTTGCCTCGTCATGCGCAGCAGCAGTCAGCAGACCTCCTGCCTCAGTCACATCACGAGTTGTTGTCACGGCCCACGGGACCTCCTGGTCAGGCCTGCTCCTCGTGTGATTAAATTCCCTGCTAAAAAAGACAAAAAGTAAGATCTAGCGCTAGTAGCGGATTCATGAAGTAGCCAAACTTCAGGAATGTGTGTTAGGAGACGGAGTTCTTTAGGCAGTTGATCTTCTTGGGTTGTAACTGTAAGTTCTCTTCCAGGGGATCCTCATCAATAGTCATAAGCATTAGATTATTCCCGCCCATGTGCGGGACCCAGGAAACACTATATTATATGTGCCCCACATATATATACACATATATATATAAATAATATATATATAAAAAACAAGCAATAGCAGCCAAATCACATTAGAGCTGAAATATGCTGTGAAGAATTTCCACCATACATGAATAATAAGCATTAGAAACATGAGAAACAACACCAAAGATTGTTTAGAAAGTGTTTTAATGCTCAGAAAGCAGTAGAAATTCTCATAACTCACTGGAAGCATAGGAAGCTCCCAGGCTGCATTGCAAACACACAGTCTAACAAGACTGAAAAGCTAACCTGTAGCTGAATAGCAAAAAACTGACACTGTGCCTTTAAGGCACCCATGACCCCCTGTATCCCATCATGCCCCAGGGGTGGCAGTTAGGTCAGTTGTTCTTTCCGGCTCCTTCAGTGAAGGACCCTGGTTACACAGCTTCACTATTTTTCTGGTTTTTGACAGAAAAATTGCTTCTTTTTGACAACTTTTGCTCTTACTTCAACGTCTTACATCTAGTCAAGTAAGATACTGCTTGTTTTCAGCAGTTTGGTGAGCATTTTCCTCTAAAAATGCCTTCAATCTTTGATAAATGTCCTTCTTGTGGCAACAAGAAGGCCAAATCAGACAGCCACGACGTCTGCATCGTTTGCCTGCCTGAAGATCATGATCCTCATTGTGAGAACCTGTCAGGAAGGACTCTCAAGGACAGGGAGAGAATTCAAATTTATGGCCTGGCTCACAGAGCTTCGAGAGGGAGATCTCCAGTGAAGAAGGGCTCCAAGAAGACTCATACCTCTTCCAAAAAGAAGTCTTCACGCCCTTCAACTTCAGCGTCGAGCTCGGCGCTGAGAAAAGATCCACAGGTGGAATTTTCCTCTTCGAAACTACCGTCGACGGCGGGCTCGCCGTCGAGAAGAGGCCCAGGTACGTCGACGACGTCAAAAGCACCAGCTCCGCCGTCGAAATCCCCTCCGCCGTCGTCAACCGGGCGGCGTTCGGCGTCGAGGAAGGCTACTCCGCCGCCGTCAACCGGGCGACGGTCGGCGTCGAGATCCATTACTTCTCCGCCGTCGTCAACCAGGCGGCGACCGGCGTCGAGGGAGGTCACTTCGCCGTCGTCAACCAGGTGACGACCGGTGTCGAGAAGTGTGACCCCTCCGCCGTCGACAGTGGCTCGTCGATCGGCGTCGAGGACGCGGTCTCCGTCGATGCAGCAGCAGCGCTCGGCGTCAAGGGTGCCCAATACCTTTCCGCCGTTGTCGCACAGGCATCCGTCGTCGAGACAGCGATCTCCGTCGGCGGCTGGCCATCGCCGTTCGACGTCGAGGCAGAAAGCTCCGTCGATGACAGGACGAGGCTGTTCGCCGTCGAGAGAGAGGCTTCCGTCGACGACAGGACATCGTCGTTCGGCGTCGAGGCAGAGGTCCCCGTCGGCGACCGGACATCGCCGTTCGATGTCGAAGCAGAAAGCTCCGTCGACGGCTGCTCATCGCCGCTCGACGTCGAGAGACTGCAGAACCTCTCAGGGACATTCGAGGTCGAGATTGTTTGACCCTCCGACTCCTCGAAGGCGTTCGGCTACGAGAAAGGAACGCTCGACGTCGAGACACTCGGATACGATCATGGTGACAGAATCTGCTTCTCACCATTCATCATATCGATCCTCTGGCTCCTCTACTGAGCATTCAAGGTCCAGAAGTCCTATACACAGAACTTCGGAGCGTCGTCCAGATCCTTCGGCGGGGCGCATCAGGCTGTCCCCTAGATGGTAAAGGTCCTTGGACCATTGGAGAGACGATGGGCCTACCAAGCGTATGCAGGAGTATGCCAGCCCACACCACAGGTCTCCTCTCCAAAACCTGGTGGAGGAGATGGACAAGCGCATCCCTCCCAGGCACACATCCCCTGTGATGCTACCCTCCAAAGCGCCAAGAAGATCCCGTTCTCCTACAAGGGAGCCTAGACTGGAGGGTCGGAGAAAGTCTCGATCTCCTGCAAGGGAACCTAGACTGGAAGGTCGGAGAAGGTCTCGATCTCCTCGGGGCAGATCTCCCGTGCGGTCGCCAGCCAGATCCCCCAGGGCATCCCGATCTCCTCGAAGGGAACATCGGACGAGAGATTGGGTCAGATCTCGCTCTCCTAGACGAGAGGAGCGCTCAAGGAGGTCGCGAGAGCGAAGACTTAGTTCTCACCATCGACGTAGACGTACTCTGTCTACCTCCTCAACTTCGTCTACCAGATCGTCCAAGAGGGACTACTCACCGACTTTGACGGACAGTCCAACGTCCAGGTCCTCCCCAGTGGATGATATCGGCATGTATCTTGATGTTCTGCAGAGAGGTGCGCTTAAACTGAACATCGAAATGTCTGTCCCTCAAGTAACGACGACAGTCATTTTCGAAACCTTACACAAGAGGGGCATCTTCAGACCTCTGCTGCCTTTGGTTCCGGGGATTATGGACCCTGTCAAGGAGGTTTTCCTAACCCCAGCAGCACTCAGAGCAGTACCGGCACGCATTCAGAAGAAGTACAAACCAGCGGCTTCTGACCCGGTGTTTGTGAAGTCTGACCCTTCAGCAGACTCTGTCATCGTGGCAGCGGCGAGGAAGACACGTGCGGTTGCTGGTTCGTCTTCAGTCCCGCCAGATAAGGACAGCAAAACCCAAGACTCCTGGGGTCGGAAGGTTTGCAACTCTGCTGCTTCCACTCTTAAGGTCGCCAGTGCAGCTGCGCTCCTGGGTCGGTATGACAGAGCCTTATGGGACTCGATGGAAAGATTCAAAGCCAAGCTACCGAAGGAGGACCAGCAAGACTTTGAGGAAACTGTTACGGAGGGGTGTCTGGTGGCAAACCAGATGATAAGCACGGCCGCGGATGGGGCGGTGCTTTCGGCTCATTCCTATTCCCATGGAGTTTGTGCCAGAAGATCGGCCTGGTTGCGCCTTACAGGTCTAAAACCGGATGCTCAGCATCGGATTCTAAATCTTCCCTTTTCGGGTTCCGCTCTCTTCGGTGAACATGTGGACGAAGAGATGACCCGAATGAAGACTGAGCTGGACACGGTGAAGGTGGTGGGCTTGGAGAAGAAAAAGGAATTCAAGCGCCGCTTCAAGTCCAACAGGGAGAGAGGGGCTCCGCAGAGGGTTCAAACCCCTCAGTGGTCCCAAAACAAAACTCAAGGGAAACCCCAGTTTTGTGGCAAGCCCAGCAGAGGAAGGGGAGGCCACCAGCAGTCCTCCAACACCACGAGAGGTGGAAAGGCCTGAACAGTGGCTTCCTCTGATGCCGTTGCCCACTCCAGTGGGAGGAAGTGCTTCACAACACCTGGCAGAGTGGGTCAACATCACAAGAGATCAGTGGGTGCTGAATATACTGCGCAATAGATACAGGATACGTTTCCGGGCTCTTCCAAAGAGCGTCCCTCCGAAGAGCTCTTGCCCTCACCAACTAAGCTTGCTCCGACGAGAGGTAAAACTCCTGCTGCAAAAAAGAGCGATAGAGGAAGTTCCTCTCGCTCTAAGAGGAAAAGGAGTTTACTCCAGATATTTCCTTGTCCCCAAAAGAGATCAGGAGGACAAGTTCAGACCCATACTCGACCTAAGACTCCTAAACAAGGTTATCGTCAAGGAAAAGTTCCGCATGTTGGCGCTTCACCAAATATGTCCTCATCTACAAGCCGGAGATTGGATGTGTTCGGTGGATCTACAAGATGCGTACTTTCACATCCCGACTGCGCAGCAACATCGCAAGTACCTAAGGTTTGTTGTGGGACACGAACACTACCAGTACAAGGTGTTACCCTTCGGTCTCAAGTCCGCACCACGAGTCTTCACCAAATGCATGGCAGTGGTGGCGGCTTTTCTTCACAAGAAGGGTCTCTTCGTTTACCCATATCTGGACGACCGGCTCCTAAAGGGTCCGTCTCCGGTACGGGTAACGCAAGATCTGCATCTGTGCCTGCAACAGCTTCACAGGCTCGGCCTCCATGTGAACCTGGAGAAGTCAGTCCAGCGGCCTACGCAATCCATCCACTACCTAGGCTCCATTCTGGACACAAGCGTGGGAAAAGCGTTTCCTTCGGAGGAGAGACTTTCTTCCATGAAACTGAAATGTGGGATTCTGCTAGAGTCTCGACCTCCAACAGCACGACAAGTGGCGTCTCTACTGGGTTCCATGGCGTCCTGCATCTTTCTCATCCCAAACGCCAGGCTGAGAATGCGTCCTCTGCAACAGGCTCTGGAGGATCAGTGGGACCAGGCAACAGGACGTTGGGAGGACCGAATCCATCTTTCCCAGGCGACAAAAGAGTCCATCGGATGGTGGACTCGGAGACACAATGTGATGGTGGGAGTGCCGTTTCACCAGCCCATGCCTCCCTGCACGGCTGGGGAGCACACATGGGTCCGCTTCAGATTCAGGGCCGGTGGTCTGCGCAGGAGCAGACATACCACATCAACATGCTGGAACTCAGAGCGGTATTCCTGGCTCTCAAAGCTTTCCTGCCAGCGATCACATCCAACTCAGTCCTGGTTCAGACGGACAATACGACAACCATGTTCTATCTGAACAAGCAAGGAGGCACAAAATCTCGCCCACTGTCTCGAGAGGCTCATGCGATATGGCATTGGATTCTCGCCCGAGGTCTCACAGTAGTGGCGGTGCATCTCCCGGGTAAGTTGAACGTCAAAGCAGACGCACTCAGCAGGCACTTCGAAGATCAGCCAGACTGGGTGCTAAACTACGAAGTAGTAGAAGAGCTTTTTCGTTGCTGGGGACGTCCATCCATAGACTTGTTTGCAGACGACGAAAACACCAAGTGCCACGCCTTCGCGTCCAGGTTCCACAGACCAGGGACGCAGGGGAACGCTCTTCTGTTGGATTGGGCAGGGATGTTCGCATACGCGTTTCCTCCCCTGGCTCTGATTGCAGAGTGGTTTCCAAGCTCCTCAGGACGAACATGGAGATGATCCTGATTGCTCCAGACTGGCCTCGGCAGTGGTGGTATCCAGACCTTCTACATCTGTCTGTGTGTCCACAATAACGACTCCCTTGCAGACCGGACCTGTTGAGCAAGATGAACAGGAGGATAATGCATCCCAACCTCCCATCATTGAACCTAACAGCATGGCTCCTGAGGTCCTGCAATACGGACATTTGAACTTGCCTCCAGAATGCATGAGCATTTTGAAGGAGGCTAAAAGACCGTCCACGAGAGCATCCTATGCCTTCAAGTGGAAAAGGTTTTACTTGTGGTGTAGGGATCATCATTTGGATCCGATTAAGGGGCAGGAGGACGTCATCTTACCATACCTCCTTTCCCTCGCTACAGCTGGTTTGAAGTACGCTTCCACTAGAGTGCATTTGTCAGCTATTGTGGCTTATAGGAAGTCACCTGACCAGGTGTCTTTCTTTCAGGGTCCAGTGGTCAAGGATTTCCTCCAGGGATTGAAGAAAGTGTATCCCCCTGTGCGAAATCCTTCTCCTCCGGGGGAATGAAACCTAGTTCTATCAAGGTTAATGTCTCCGCCTTTTGAGCCCATCCACAAGGCTTCCTTACAACATCTCTCTTGGAAGGCAGCTTTTTTGGTGGCTATTACCTCTGCGCGCAGAGTCAGTGAGATACAAGCGCTCTGTGCAAAGGAACCTTATACTGTATTCCACCATAACAGGGTAGTACTTAGGGCTCACCCGTCCTTCTTGCCTAAGGTCATCTCTGATTTTCATATAAATCAGTCTATTTCCCTCCCTTCCTTTTTTCCAAATCCTACGACCCCGGCCGATCGGTCACTTCACTCCTTAGATCTTAAAAGAGTGCTTAAGTTTTATTTGGAAAAGACTAAAGGGATTAGGAAGATGGACCAACTGTTTGTGAACTATGGTGCAATGAGAACTGGCTTTCCAGCAGCAAAGAGGTCCATTTCCAGGTGGATTGTCTCTTGCATTAAGTTGGCCTATCAACTAGCAGGAAAACCTTTGTTGATGTCTCCAAAGGCGCATTCCACTAGAGGGAAGGCGGCTACAGTGGCTTTCTTGCATGACGTTCCCATGTCGGAAATATGCAAGGCTGCGACCTGGAAATCAGTGCATACCTTTACGAGGCATTACTGCCTCGACTCTGATTCCAGGACCGATACTCAAGTAGGGCAAGCCTCCTTGAGGAATCTGTTTGGGTAGTCTGTTTTTCTACTCAGGCTTATTGATGAGATTTTCTGTCTTATCTTTCCTTTGCCCGCAGGAATGAGGAGAGGCTCGCTATTCTATTCTAATGCTTATGACTATTGATGAGGATCCCCTGGAAGAGAAGGATTAGTTACTTACCTGTAATCCTAGTTCTCTTCCAGGGGTATCCTCATCAAAGTCATAAGCAACCCTCCCGCCTCCCCGGGCAAAGGATACTCTTTCATAAGGAAATATTGTTAACCTATTTGTTATTGGGTTTGTTTTTCAGTCTCCGAAAAGAACAACTGACCTAACTGCCACCTCTGGGGCATGATGGGATACAGGGGGTCATGGGTGCCTTAACGGCACAGTGTCAGTTTTTTGCTATTCAGCTACAGGTTAGCTTTTCAGTCTTGTTAGACTGTGTGTTTGCAATGCAGCCTGGGAGCTTCCTATGCTTCCAGTGAGTTATGAGAATTTCTACTGCTTTCTGAGCATTAAAACACTTTCTAAACAATCTTTGGTGTTGTTTCTCATGTTTCTAATGCTTATTATTCATGTATGGTGGAAATTCTTCACAGCATATTTCAGCTCTAATGTGATTTGGCTGCTATTGATTGTTTTTTATATATATATTATTTATATATATATGTGTATATATATATGTGGGGCACATATAATAGTGTTTCCGGGGTCCCGCACATGGGCGGGAATATTCTAATGCTTATGACTTTGATGAGGATACCCCTGGAAGAGAACTAGGATTACAGGTAAGTAACTAATCCATTAAGCAAATGCGGCTCCAGGAAATTCCATGGTCAGCCAAGCATCTCAGCCGTGTGGGGTGTGCATGTGGTCTGGTGGTGAGCAGGGAAAGATTTGCTGCAGGTTTGATTGACGTCGTCTGGTCGAGTGTGTCAAAGATGAGTCTGCTCACGTATGTTGCAAAATAAATTGCCTGCAGAGCTCAATTCCGGCCATAGCAGACAACCCGCTAAGCACAGGCTGAAAGAACCGTTTACAGTCAGTTAGCATGCCGAGATAGTCTAACAAAACTCTGCTGACTTTCGTCCGTATTTTGAAGGTAAAGAGCCTCCTCTGAACAAAGGGCTGCAGGGGTTTGTGTTACGCCTCTGCAAAGCAGCAGGTAATCATTTTATGTAGCTAGAAAAATGCATGGATAATAAGCATCGCAATTTTTTGTAGCTGGTATATTTCAGAATTTTTTTGTAATAAAAAAAACCATTCTTTTTGGTGTTCATGTTGGTGCTGTGTATGAAGTCTTGCAGGAGTGTTACTGTCTTCGCCATCCTAAATTGGAAATTTGACGATTCGCTTGCCTCTTCGCCTTGACTCCCATTGGGCTAAGTTTGCGCGTTACAAGATCCAATTCATTCATTCTTCTTTAGTTGTATTTATATATGTCTTATTTTTGCTTTGATAATGTTTTTTAAAATAATTTCATTGAACCGCTTCTATAAGATGTTATCCCGTGGGTCACTTTTTATGCTCTACTTTCCTTCTGCATAAGCCGGTTTGCTTGGATTCCCGCCATGTCCGTCATTCAACACTAGATCAGATCATGGAGCCATTACCTGGCCTGTCATGCGAGAACTCGAAGCACCTGAGGCATAATCCCAAAGAGGTGCTACTACCCCTGTTTAAATTGGCACAAAACTCAGGGGATATTGGTGCGCTTTACACCAGCACCCGTTCCTTACATTGCTGACGAATGCAGGCAATGGCAGGCAGCTTTAAGTCGCGGGCGGCTATGCTGGATTACAAAGGATGCGGTGGCGGTTTGCTCCATGGTTTGTTCTGGCGCCCACTACTATCATTTGGACTGGTGCCTGCCTGCTTGAAGGAAAGGGAATTGGAAAATAAACGCCTTTGCATAAGGTATCTACTGAAATTCCCCAGAGGGATTTGTTGTCTGCTTGGTGCCAATACATTTGAGGAAGATGTGGGGCTGTTCATGAGCATATATGCCAGGCAGTTCAGAGACACACTTATATATTTGAGGTGTGAAATGTAGTGACTTTTCAAGCATTGATTTTTGAGTATATATTGTAGTGTCTTCCTGTAACATGGAGGCTGTAGTCAAGAAAACTGGAAGGCGCGACACTCATGTCAAGGTGATTCAAGGGGGTTTCTAACCTTCAAACTTGGTGTCAAGAGTTGTCAAGTTTACGGAAAGCGGAAACTGTTTCATCACTTCTTGTGATATTTATAAACCACATCAAATTCAGGGAAATGTGGACACCATTATCATGAAACCTCTAAACATTTGCCCTTTCCTTGTAGTGAAAAGTATTAGCGAGGGAACGATTGATTGATTTTAATTTCTCAGTCAAAGCCGAAGGGAGCCTGTTTTATCACCCTCGCGCTTTTACTTTATCCAGATGTGGGCTTATGTAGTTCCCAAAAACAATCAACAGCAGATTTACACATGTGCTTAATAGCCTTACGCAGAAACGAAATACAAGTTTGCTAGATGGGGTGCTCCGAGAACTGCCTGATAGTTAATGGCGTGGTTCTGGCATGGGAAACTGATGATTGGCCAGCTACCACAAGCACAGGCGAGGGCCTTAAAGGACAGCGCTGAAGAGTACATGAATACTGACACGGAGAAGATAATCTGGATATTGAGCCCTTGCCAGCGTCACCCCCTTTTCACGTTGTTTTGGTATCTTCCATCCATCTTACCATTCTGCCGCGATGTGCATTAGGCACTGCGGAATTTAAAGGGCCAGCGGGAGAACAGTGTTCTTCTTTCTTAGAGATTGCAGACCGGCACTGACTATTACCCAGAACCAGCCTCCCACACAGGTAGGGCATCACTCAGGGTCACACCTACCCAAGAACCACGAATTCTGTGTTGTGGTGTTATGCTGCTATCCGGCTCTCTCTCCCTTTCTGGGTACCGTACCTCCCCCCTTAAATCCAACTCCTCTTACTCTGTCTGTCTGTCAGTCTGTCTGTCTGTCTCTGACTGCAGCACCAGCCCACTCGTGCTTCCTTCACCCTGTAATTTGCACAAACCACTCGGCCTTATATGTTTGAGACCGTCAGAGGGGCGAGTTCTGCAGGCCTAGTATTCAACACTGTGTGCAGTGCTTTATGTCCCAGGGATGTGTGTTTGTGTGTGGATGTGAGCTTGTGGGGGGGTGTCTGTGTGAGTGTGTGTGTGGATTGATGTGTGGGTGGTGTGTGTTAGTCTGTATGTGTGTGCGTGTGTTTTTGTAGCTCTGACAAACTTTCTCTATGTCTCTCCTTCTTTCCCCTATATGACAATGACGTCAACTAATCCTAGTCCCTGTTGAGATTATACTACATGTTTGGCCCTGAGATGGAGATACCGTGAGCAGAAAGTGCTCAGTACGAGGCCTGTCAAATACAAATATTTTAGTTCAACATGGTTGATGAAATAATGTACATTTTATGTTACATTTAATGCATGATTTAAGCAATACTACATTTATTGCAGGATTTAAACAAGGTGTATTTTTAACCAATAAATGCCTTAGGTGTCTGGAAAGTGGCTTTTCTGAAATGAAGTCAATTTTGAAAACAAATGAAGAATTTGAAGGAGCAATTTAAAATGAGCGTGTTGTGGGATTGTTCTCTAAATCTCTAATTAAAGGCAGAATTTATGGTATACTATCCACATAGCGTTAGAGGGAGGGAATCCAGATAGGTATTTTGTTTCCTCATTTTTGTACCTCGTCCATTCACTGAAAGAGAGACGTACTGATTTCATTTACAAAAAGTGAAAAAGTCACATGCGTTCTAATGGAAACGCTGTAAAGGTAATGCGTGGTTCCGAATGCTTTGTGAAGGCTGTTTCCCAACTGCTGTGCAACTTCTTCTACTCTTAGAGCTGAGATTTTCATAAAAGTAGTATAGTCTAGTTGGCCCCACAGATGTGGAATTCATTACCGCTCCCTTTGCGGGGGGCGACTACTCTCCTTGATTTTAGAAGAGGTCTCAAAACCTGGCTGTTTTCCCAATAGGTTTGCCAGTAGCTCCTCTTTTTGTTCTGTTTGCCTTTTAACCTCTTTTTATCTGTGTTGTGTTATTCTGAAATCTGTTCTCCTTACCTAAAGCGCCGGGACACTCTTTTTGAGTAACCGTTGCGCTATACAAAAGAATAAATAACATAACATAACATAACATAACAGTCTGAATTCAGCAGCGTAATAGGACGGAATGTATGAAGCTCTGTGGTTATACTGAATAAGCAGCTACCTATGTTATGGCATCTATTAATGTAATAACTGCACTTTCACAATTGCTTTATTAACCTTCCCGCTTTCTCAAATTTGCTTGAAAATGCACGATTTTGCTTCTCTTTTTTCAAAGATGGTGGTTCGGCCTCGCTCGCTGCGCTCGGTCGCTACGGTGCACTTTGCAAATCAGTTTACGCCTCACTACTTTCAAATGTCACCAGCCGCCCCTGGCATGTTGTAGCTTGCTACTCATGTAGGCAAGCGCTTCAGTGCTCCACATAGGGGTAGTAGGCCCTCTATCAACATAGCAATACAATACATTCAAGACCACTCCATCCCCTGTCTTCTTGGCTCTGTCCTTTAGCTACGGCCTCCTTGCAGCCTTCCATTCAGTTTATGTCGTCTTGCATCTGCCTTCAACTCCTGCATTCTTCACTCTCACAATCCTCATCCAACTGTTGAGTGATTACCTTCTCAATCCCATCCCTTCTTGGGTTTTTTTGTGTTTTTTTTACGGAGTTTCAAATAGCACGAACTTGACCCAAAAGTATTGCGAAACATAGCACCAGTTGCGTTACATGAGGACACATTCATTTTTGTTAGGCACAGGGAGATTAAGTGATTTTACCAGAATCACAGGATGTTCAGCGTCATTGCAGAGACTCGAACCCGGTTCCCCAGATTTGCTGGTATGAACACCATAATCCAATGCTTTCATTTCATGATGCCTTCAGAAATCCTCAGAGCTAGTGAGCGGGAGTTGTTTGAAGCAGCCAAGACCCTGGCAGCTCATTATGAAAAAGACAGTGTTGAAAGAACAAATACAACTTATCTCAGGTGGCACAATAAAGGATCTAGCTGACCTGTTATTTTTGAGACACCATGCAATTCTGCCCAGTGTTTTGGATGTTGCAACAGCACTGAAACTTTTTCTAACAATTCCTATTACTGTAGCCAGTGCAGAAAGGTCATTTTAAAAGTTACAATTATCTCCAAAGCACAATAATGCAGGAAAGGCTGTCTGGGCTTGTAACTTTAAGCATTGAGAGTGATCAAGCAAATAAAATACATGTGAAAGCTTTAACAGAAGAGTTTGCACGAGAAAGGCAAAGAGGCAAACATTCTTTCATTCAAGTACATCTCTCCTATTCAGTGAACCAAGCAGTAGTAGCCTTCAGCCACCAGTCTAATTTGCCAGTCACTCTTCCTGGTGTAAGCAGTCTTCAGCCTTGTGTTCACTCTTTCAGGATTGTTTTCTGCTGTACCAGCCTTCAAACTCTGCAATACATTTCATCAGGCTCCTGCAAATACTGTTCCTACTTCAAGTCTTATTTTCTAAATATATTTGTCATTTGAATCCCATGAGAAAGAAGTAAGTAATATGGTATTCTGTCAGTATATCATACTTTAAATATTGTTCGCTTATATATAGGCTACCTCAGTATTCTGAACATATGTTTATAGAGGCAAGAAGAAATGTATTCAGTTTGACCTGACATTTATGCACCCCCTTGATACTTTCTTTTGCACAGACAAAAGGGGCATCATTTGAGTAAACAGCTTTGTTTATTTTAGTTCTGAGCTTGTTAATGTTTTGCCGGTCACTTAAATATTTGCGCCTTTATACACAAACTAAAGGGGCATACTTTGTCGAAACTGGTTTAATGTTCATGCTCCTACACTTATCGTTTGTAACTTTACGCACAAATAAAAGGGGCATTGTTTGACTGGACGGGTTTGATGTTTATGCTGCTACATTGTTATTACTTTGAAATCAAACCAAAAAGGGGGTTGCTGTACTGTTCCTAAAGAAGTCAGAGATAGGAAAGTTCTTGCTGGCGTGACCAAGTAGAAGGGAAAGAAAGGGGATACTATTAATACCCTGGGGAATCCATTATGTTGGACATATTTGCCTCACACACCCCGAGGAGTGTCATGCTTCATCATCGGCGGTTGCTCCTCGTCGGGGAGGCGGTGCAATCCCCGACGGGCACACCTCAGAGAGGGGCTCTTTGGCGGAGATCTTTTTTCCAACTGCCTGTAGGTGAAGTGGGGGTATGTGGGCAGGGAGGTGTGTACCTATGGTAAGGCAGCTAAAATGTAGATAGGGGTACCGGAACGGACTTTATTCTGGGGGTCCCCTAGCTACGGTTAAAAAGTGAAACTAGTCCCCTATTGTTATTACTTTACCAGGCACTTTGAAAAATGTATGCCTTCATGCACAAACAAAAGGAGAATTAGTCTGACTAAATAGGTTTGATTTATGTATGCTGCTGCCTGCTGTACTTGTTACTGTTGTGCTAGTCACTTTGAAATATTTGAGCATTCAAAAAGGGAATGGTTAGTTTAAACTGGTTTGATTATTGTATGGTGCTGTAGTTGTTGTTTATCAGTTGCTTTGAAATATATGTGCCTTTATGCACACACCGAACGGGGAATTGTTTAACTAGCCTGGGTTAATTTTTGCATACTGCTCGACTTGTTTTTACCATGCACTTTGAAAGTATTTTCACCTTAATGCAAAAAGAAAGTTGGATTGTTTTACAAAACATGCTTGATTTTTGTATATTGCTGGACTGGTGATTGCTTTATTTTGCACTTTGAAAGTATTTGCACTTTTTCTTTTGCTTTACCAACTAAGGTTTGTTTAGATCGTCTTTATGGTACTTGCTGAAATGGTTTATTTTTATTCTACATGCAGTATTATTTATGGTGTTGCTTGCACTTGTCTGTAATGCGTGTACCTTAATTCTTGTATTTAGCATTGTTTATACTGCAGAAATGATAAATGAAAATAGACAAACATCTGCATCAATGTTCTGAAGCATCCAAACCGTTTTTTTCCTCAGCCTTGTTTGCCTGCCTGTTTTGCAATGCTTACTGATAAAGGCATCATGATTGAAATTGCTTCCCCAGTTCACGTTATTATCATGCACAACCCTTGACAGTCTCTAGTGTGTGGCATGCAGATAATTCACCAGTCTATTTATCTTGACTTTCGCAGGATACTGAGTTATAGCTTGTGTACTTCTCATGTATATTGTCAGTCGAGTTTTTATGGAATTGCAGGTTTGGGTAGGATGTACCATGTTACTCCGCATACTATTACAACTACCTACCGTTACAACGCGACCATTACAACGCATACCATTACAACGCATAGCGCTTTGAGGTGCTGGATAGTGGTAAGTATAATTTACTATTCTAACTCCAGTCCCCGTGGACCCTAGGGAAGGTGTTGGATAGTAAATTATACTTATTCCCTATCCTAGAGCGCCCCCCAGCGCAATGCGTTGTAATGGTATGCGTTGTAAAAGTCGCGTTGTAACAGTAGTGCGTTGTAACAAATGCGTTGTAACAGGTGTATACCGTTTGGGTATTGACAATTCTATTTCAGACCCTTCATAGTTGTTCTTTGTTCTTCAGCCATGGCAGTTCCTGAGACAATAGGATCACTCCTTGGCATTATTCTGATTGCTACCTCAGTTAAATAACCTGCTTTTGATTGTATTGTTATAAATGGCATAGCTTGCATGTTAAGAGCGTTTCCCACTTTCTCATTAGAACTTAGAGAAAGACAATGTAGAAGAATTTCATTTAAACGTTGGAGGTTTCAAATCAAAATATACTAGATTTCTGGTTGGTAGGGCAAAGTGGTAGGTGGTGGGCCGAGCCCCCGGGGTGGCCCCTCCATCTGCTTTGCAATAGGGGCCCCCTCAAGTTTCGTTACGCCACTAATCTCCACATTGAATGCAAGCTCGATCCTGGCTTGTGCTGTCGGTTGCTCTGCCCCTGTAATGACACCATAGAATTAATATGCCAACCCATCTGACTCGCTCCTTCTGCCCCTATGTTCGTAACACATCCTCCTCTCACCTTATGAGATGTCTTGGTGAAAAGGCTGTCTCCCACACAATGCTGTATGTAACTCATCGGTTGTACGAACGCCTCTTAAACTTAAACTCAAAGCTTTATGCATTGTATTCAAGGCTCTTAACAATCAAGGTCCCCAGTTCTTAAGAGACCAACTTCAATTGCACAAACCTTCCAGAGCCTTAAGGTCAGCCACCCTAAACCAACTAGTTACCCCCCGTACCAAAACTGTTTCCTGGGGCGATCGCCGCTTTTTGGTGGCCGCTCCCAGGCTTTGGAACACTCTGCCTCTCAACATCAAGCGAAGTCCCACCCTTCTGCAATTCCGTAAGCTCTTGAAAACTTGGCTGTTCACTCAATAGTCCATCAGCTCAGAGGCATTTACAAGCAATTGGTTTACAGCGCCAAGACACCCACGGGTATAAGCAGCGCTTTAGAAATGTTAAAAATAAATAAATAAATAAATAAATAAATAGACGACGGGCACAACCGAGCCAGAAAATCATGAAAATCAACGACGGCCCGTAATAAGGACCGACCTCAATCCTTAGCTGGATGCCATCTTTCAATCTGTCTGAAACAGCTCACAAGCAGCCTTTTAACAAGAACTCACAATGCGCTGTGAATTACCAAACTACAGGCAAAACATCAACTCCTGTACTACCATGTCCTCCGACCGATGTGTAACGATGTCGACAGAAAATACCCATCTTAAATAAACGTCCTCCCTCACACTCAAAGTCACTGGAAATACGTAAAATGAAACAAAGTGAGAAAGAAAAGAGGGGGAGAAAAAAATAATAACATAAAAAGAATAGGTGCAACCCTGCTAATTGACTTTAGATACTCTGAAAGAGGTGAATGTATAGGTGGAAAGCAGCATACAATACATTAGATATCAAACATTTTTCAATCCTCTTCTTCTCGGACGTAGAAATGAGTCAATCACTATTGACAAAACTTTGAATCATAGAAAAACAACTGTGATCTATTTTTTCAATGATAATCTGAAAAAGATTGTCAAATGGAGAGCAGTATACAATACGTATGATATCCAACACTATTCAAACTTTAGTCATTCCTCTTGTACTCGGACATGAAATTTGCTCAATCATTATCGACATGAACTGTAAATTATAGAAAACAGCCATAATCTATTTTTTTCTTTGAGACCTTTTGGATCCTGGAATCAAGTCTCCTGATCCAAAAGATCTTCCTCTGCAACAGGGTTCTGGTGATATCTTTCCCTGCTGTGGGTGCTACAATTTTTATCACATGAAATTTTACCTGCGCTATCTTGTGTTTGGTTTCTAACCAATGTGATGCTAAGGTACTAGTTCTCTTCTTTGTTTATCGTGCTGTTATTAGAGTTTACCAGTACACTACAGTTGTAGGTGGCAACAGTGCACAGTGGTCAAATAGCTATACTTGATTGCAGATGGTTCTTGACAGGCATGTTTTAGGCAGCATGCACCCCACTGTAGCACGGTAAACAAATAGTTAATTTTGGGTTAAAGTCTAATAGTAGGTGTGCTTCCCTCTTCGCCCGAGCGTCATTGAAATAGTTACTATCCAGGCCATCCTGTGAGGCCGTGGCATGCTGCGCTCTATCCTGTCTGCCAGCTCCCCGACCCCGTCCATGAGAACCTCGTCCTCTAGGGGCCGTGACTTTCTGCATCAACACTGGACACTCGCTATGCCAATGTTCCTCCTCCCCGCAAGACACACACTGATTTAGCCCCACTGGCATAGTATTCTGGCTAGTACAGGAAAGCAGCCAGTCCGAACCACCACGTCCTCTGCCGTTCCCCTGAGAAACCTGCTGTAACAACACCTTTATCTTCAAATCTTTGTGCTTTTTCACCATCTTCTCCCTGTCCTAGGATCAGGTGACTGAGTCTTACGAGACAGAACTTCACTCCTTTACCATGGAGTATAAACCCACTGTTCTTAGAAACGGGCCTCCACCCTTGGTCTAGTAACAACATTATGCTGATCCCGCATCTCTGGCATTTCAAGGTGATATATGGGGTGAACCTCCCTCAGAAAAAACTGAGCTACTGTCTTCCAGCTCTTCTCAAGCAACCTACTCCAATAAGCAACTAACGTGGCAACATTACCAAAAACTTGACCAGGCACCACATCAGCATTGTACAAATGATCCTTAATTTCATAGATAATCTGCGGTGCTGCATCTTTGAAATACTGCTCCCAAAGTCCGATCAAAGTAGCCGACATGTGATTATGGGTATGCTGCTGTACAAAAGGCTCATATTCCTTCATCACACTCCACACATATTCCACACTGAAAATGGGGTTACAAACCCACTGGGCAGCCTGTTTGGCTACTACCTTTTTCTCTTTATCCTCCCATCAGATCATATCAGTGTCTGTCCCAGACGATCCATGACTATTTCTCAATCTCTGTCCCCCAGTCGACCCACTGGTCTCCCGCTACTCAGTGATGTTGGGGGATGAAAGAACTAGGTGGGAGTGGCAACAGAAGTAACAGTCACCAATGTTGCCGCTGGCTGGGTTGTCGGGCGTATGAGCTGGGGAGGGCGGTGCTGAAACAAAAGGTGTAGCAGGGAGACTGGTAGCCATTGTAGCCGCAGACGGCAAGGAAACAGAGAGGACAGAAGACTCAGTGGCCATAACAGCTGGATAAATAGCAGAAGAAGCAGAAACAGCAGAGACAGAAGAAGCTGGTGGCTAAGGCTATGATAGGGCAGGGTATATTCTCTGCGGGTCATACAGTGGTGAGAGTTGGCGTATCTAACAATTTCTATACAAAGTGTAATTCTCTTCTCGAGCTACATAAGACTTTTCACATTGTAATCAAAATCTCCTATCTGGATACTCTATTCCTTCTTCTATCTTCTCTCTATCATTTGCTACAGCCTATTGAGTCACTGTTTGCATTCTCCCCTTTCGGGCCTCTTTTTCTGCTTTCATCCGCCTCTGTTTGGCTACTTTCTGCCATGTCCAGAGAGTATCAAATATAGACTGCCTACTTCTCCTTGCAAACAGTTTTTCCTGTAAGAACCCCATTCTCTGCTCATCAAAAGTACCTGTCAGTGGCCACTGCAACTCGGTATTGTCCCTCGTATTTTTGTGCCATAGTGTACTAAACATAATAGGGCCAATGCCATGTTTAACATGCCTATCAAAATTCGGAGTGCCTTCTGCAGGAGCTGGCTGGCTTTCTTCCAATCGAGCATCAGCAGAACTACAACGGCAACCCAAACAAAACATTTTGCTGAAACAAGGCATTCTCAAAAAAAAAAAACAAGTTCACTACTGATGCCTAACAAATTATTTGCAAATACCTTTACCAAAGTCGATCCTTAGACTGCATCAAATACAAATCAAAGTGGTGCCATGTTCATAAAGAACTCAAACAAATTCAAGAGCTTTTCCAAAGAGGGTCCTTAGACCATGTCAAATACAATCCAAAATGGCGCCATCTCCACAAAAAACCAAAGCAAACTCACCTGGTGCACATAGGTCAAACAAATTTATTCTCCACTGCCGACCCTTCAGACCAAACAGTCAAATCCAAGGGTTTCGCCTTTCTAGACCCCAATTGGGATGACCTCTGGTCGAGACACCGCCCGGTCAGACAGACAGGGCTGCTGCGAGTTCAAGACTTTCTCATGCAGGGATCCCTAGTCTGTCCACGGGCAAGGTTGGGTCACCCAATGGGGTCCCTGTTCCGGCGCCAACTGAAGGAAGTGGCCGGTTTAGGGTCACTCGAATCACTTACACAATATCGAGGTCAAGAATATCGAGTTACAAAAATATCGAGGTAAAAATATAGAATACCAAAATATCGACCTGCTATCTCCAAACAGGTAAGTACAAAAATATCAAATCAAAAATATCGATGTAAAAAATATAGTTAGTCAAAATATCAAATTTGTTCAAATGCTTTAAATTAATAAAAATGAATGAAATAATAAATATAAATAACTTAAACATACTTAAACTACTTAAATAACCTTAAAATTAATAAATAATTAATGTAAGTAAAAAAAATACTAATTAATTTGTTAGTACATATATATATATATATATATATACGTAATATTAATAAAATAATTACAATATTTTTACTGTAGGATAGCGGAATGTGTAAAATTTACTATAACCACTCCAGTGAGTGCAACAGTAGGGAAAGCATTAGATAGCGTAGGGGTAAAAATTACTATTCCCACTCCAAAAAGTGCAACAGTATGGAAAGCATTGGATAGAAGGAGGGTTAAAATTACTATTCCCACTACAGAGAGAGCAACAGTAGGGAAAGTGTTGGATAGCCTAGGGGTAAAAATTACTATTCCCACTTCAGTGAGTGAAACAGTAGGGAAAGCGTTGGATACCGTAGGGGTAAAAATTACTATTCCCACTCCAAAGAGTGCAACAGTAGGGAAAGCGTTGGATAGCGGTAGAGTTAAAATTACTATTCCCACTCCAAAGAGTGCAACAGTAGGGAAAGCGTTGGACAACGTAGGGGTAAAAATTACTATTCACACTCCAGAGAGTGCAATAGTAGAGAAAGTAAATACTTAATATATGAATACAAATAAATTAAATATTAATATCAAATTCAAATTATTTAAAAGTAATTAACAATTTTGTATAATATAATAATCAATTAAAAATACAAAAAAAATTATTATTACAATTAATTACCTATTAATACAAATTATTTGCCAATCAACAATTAATTAATTAACAATTAAAAAATATTAAAAATTACAACAAAACAAAACCAATAAATAAATAACAATATTTATTTATTTACAATTAAATTACTTCCCACCCTATTCCCCTATAAACCCACAACCCACTACAGAAAAAACATTAATACAATTTATATAATTATCAATTAATCAATGAATTAAAATTAATTACCAATTACATTTTAATTAACTAACAATTAAAAATGTAAATATCAATTAATTCAAAATAAATACCAATAAATAAATTAACATATTTAATTAATTATAATTAAATTACTTCCCACCCTATTCCCCTATAAACCCACAACCCGCTACAGAATTATATTACGCAAAAATAAATACCATAAAATGAATTAATTAAAATGAATTATAAAATAAATATACACTTTTCACACATATACTAACATAAAAAATACTTTAAAAAATTCATATTAACTTACTTACCTCAAATTCGATATTTTTATTATATTCTGTCATTCTATATTATTTTTGTCTATATTCTATCCATTCGATATTTTATCCATTCTATATTTTTTGGTTTGATATTTATGCTATTCTATTAGATATTTTTGTAGTCTATATTCTGTCCATTCGATATTGTGTCCATTCTATATTTTTAACTCGATATTAATGTAACTCGATATTAAAAACTCGATATTTTGACTGTATACCAGGGTCACTCGGGTCACTCGCAACGACCTCTCAGCCTTCCATACAAATGAAGAGTTGGTCAGACAGTAGAGATTGGGTGACAATCTCTACTGTATATTTATTAGTTACACTCGAGCGGAGCCCTGTCTGCCCAGTCCCTCGGGGTGGTGCAGAGGACTGACTTCAGCAAGCATGGCGATACATAATAGACAATTCAAAACCAATAAAGACATGCCCCAACTGGGAATTTCCAGTTGGTAACTGGTGAACAAAGGAGATACAGAAGGATGGACTTTGATCCTGAGACTGGGTACATGCTATCTCAGTGCCAAGATCACTCTGCCTGTGCCCGCTGCTCAAAGGGTGGGAGCAGGCTTATCTAATGGGAAAGGTATGTACTCACAATTTCTTTTTATTTATTAGCACAGCGAAGCTCAACCTTGGAGAAACAAAAAATATAGCAGCTGCTTTCAGATGGCGTAGAGAGGAGAGTGAGACAGAAGGCAATTTCGATCATGGCTCAAAATGGCGGCTGAAAATAAAATGGTGCCGCGAATGCAAGACATAAGATGCACGAAAAAATCAGCTAAACATTTTTATTCCAACAACCTTAACCTAGCCCTGTAGTGAAAAATAAAATGATAATAACTAGGTTATTATCATTTTATATTTCCTTTCTCCTGCTCTAAGAGCAGAGTGGTGACGCTCCACCGCCTTAGCGGAGGAGCCACCCCTGTTGTGTGGAGCAAAGCTGTTCTGCAAAAAAAACAGATTTAATCTGTACTCAATTGCATTCAAATTTGCTCTGTGGGTGACGGTGAAGCATGCAGTACTCCCAGCCAAAATTAGATCTAAAAAGAACCCCAAGACCTGCCCAAACATCTAACAAACCGGGGATTTCTTGTGAGCTATGGAGTCCTCACTGGGCCTCATTTCCCAAATGAGAGACCCACAAACCGCCCTACCTCGAGCCATGTTTTGATGAAGCCAAACCAAAGTTAGCATTTACTGAAAGATTACAATGTACTTAATGCATCTGTATGGACAATTAATTCTTTGAAGTAGTTAGGACTTTGCAGAATTGGTGCAGTGCACATGGACTGCTTCTGGTCATCAAATGCCTTGTGACAGCTGACTGTCCATTGAAATTTCTTCGGCATTCTTTTAGGAGTTAAGTCATTCAGGGGTGTCACTATGGAACCATACCCCTTGACAAATCTCCTATAGTACCCAGTCAGGCCCAAGAAAGCTCTGACCTGAGTCTGGGTGGTTGGAGCAACCCAGTCCATAATGGTCTGGATTTTGCTCTGCAATGGTTGAACCTGGCCTCCACCTACAAGGTGGCCCAGGTACACAACCTGACTCTGCCCTATCTGGCACTTAGTAGCCTTGATAGTTAGGCCTGCCTTCGGCAGGGCCTCCAAAACATTTTTCAGGTGGATCAGGTGATCTTCTCAGGTGGAGCTAAAGACAGCAATCTCATCAAGATAAGCTGAGCTATTGTACTCCAGGCCTGTTAAGACTTTATTCACAAACCTTTTAAATGTGGCAGGTGCATTTTCTGACGAAAGGGCATCACCACAAATTGATAATGTCCATTAGGGGTTGAAAATGCCGTTTTTGGCTTTGCATCATCAGCAATTCTGATCTGCCAGTAGCCAGCTGTTGGATCAAATGTGCTCAGAAGGTTGGCAGATGCCAACATATCTATGAGCTCATCTGCTTTAGGAATTGGATAGGCATCAGTCCTAGTGACTGCATTGAGATCTCTGTAGTCTAAACAAAACCTCATCTCTCTTTTACCACCATGGGTGTGAGGTTTGGGTACTAGGACTACTGGACTAGCCCAAGCGCTAACTGAAGGTTCGATTACTCCCAAATCCAACATTTTCTGGACTTCTGTCCCGATACAGTTCCTGACATGATCAGGTTGCCTATAAAATCTTATTCTTAACAGGCAGACTGTCCCCAGCATCCACTACATGAGTGCGCCAGGTAGTCTGACTTGGAGTCAGTGAAAACCTAGGTCTGTACTGTTGTAAAACTTGTCTGCATTCCGTTTGCTGCTGATCAGTGAGGCTGCCTGCCAAGGCTACTCCATCAACTGATCCATCATCAGGGTTCTGAGAGACCAGGTCTAGGAGAGGGTCACTCTCTTCCTCCTGTCATTCATCAGTAGCCATGAGCAATCCCATGTCTGCCCTGTCAACATTTGGTTTTAGCCTGTTGGCATGAAGCACCGTATGGGGGCTCCTGGGAGTTCCAAGATCTACCAAGTAAGTAACCTCTCTTTTCTGTTCAATAATGGTGTGAGGTCCACTCCACTAGTCCTGGAGAGCTGCTGGGGCCACAGGCTCCAACACCCACACTTTCTGTCATGGCTGGTAAACAGTCAGTACAGCTTTTTGGTCATGCCAGGCTTTCTGTAATTCCTGGCTAGCCTCAAGGTTTTTAGTTGCCTTTTTCATGTACTCAGCCTTCCTGGAGCGGAGACCAAGTACATAGTCCACAATATCCTATTTAGGGGTTTAAGAGGTAACTCCCATCCCTCCTTCACCAGACAAAGTGGTCCTCTGACAGGGTGCCCAAACAGATGTTCAAAGGGGCTGTAGCCAACCCCCTTCTGTGGAAACTCTCTGTATGCAAACAAAAGGCAGGGTAGCAGGCTATCCCATCTCCACCTGAGCTTTTCTGGGAGACCCTTGATCATACCCTTTAAGATCTTGTTAAATCTTTCAACTAGACCAGTGCACTGTGGATGATAGGGTATGGTGAACTTGTAATTCATTCACACTCCTTCCTCATTGCAGTCAAGTAGCTGGACATAATGTTTGCATCTCTGTCAGATGCTACCTCCTTAGGGAAACCCACTCTTGAGAAAACTCCCAAGAGGGCTCTTGCCACAACAGGTGCTGCAGGGGTCTTACGGGGAATTGCCTCTGGGTACCAGGTGGCATGATCCACTACCACTAGGATAAACCTGTGCCCAGATGCAGTTTGGGGATCCATTGGTCCAACAATGTCAATCCCTACACGTTCAAAGGGAACCCCCACCACAGGTAGTGGTATACGGGGGCCTTTGTAGTGCCACCTGCTTTGCCACTGGCTTGGCAGGTTTCACAGGAGTGACAAAACTCCTTGGTGTCTTCAGACATGTGGGGCCAGTGAAAGTGAGGGACAATTCTGTTCTGAGTCTTGTTCTGGCCCAGGTATCTGCTAAGGGAATATCATGGGCTAGTGTCAATAGGAAGCCCCTGAATGCCAAAGGTATGACCAACCACCTGGAAGCACCAAGCTTGGGGTCTCTACTCTCTCAATACAGGAGTCCATCATCCCAATAGAAGTTATGGGTATCACTAGGATTCCCAGCAGCCTCAGCAGCAGCTTGCTGTCTGAGGGGTTAAAGAGAAGGGCAGCTCAACTGCGCCTGACTCAGATCTGCCCTTGAAGTGCCCCCTGTCCCTAAGAACTCAACCTGATCAGGCTCAAGCTCTTCTGGGACAGTTCCTTCTTCAGGCTCACAATCAGCTTCCTCAGAAGGCTGATCCTCACTCTGAGTCAGGGGGGAAGGCACTGCCTTAATCCTACTGCCCCTTTTCTTGGTAGGCAACTGACACTTATTCCAGAATCCAGTGCCTGTCCAGTGTTAGACTTTTTGACCTGTGACCTAGTCACTGCAAGGACATTTGCGGAGATACCTAACATTTCTGCATGGGTCCTATACTCCACTTCAGATCAGACTGAAGTCTCTAGGTCATTGCCAATCAGGCATTCAACAGGGAGATCTGCACTGATCACAACCTTCTTAAGGCCAGTTACCCATCCCCAGGAGAAATTAACAACTGCCATACTATGGGTGGTACTGACGTTGCTAGCACTGATCACATGGTAAGTCTCACCAAGTATGACTTGTCCAGGGTCCACCAAGTCTGGTGTCACCATTGTGACACTTGCCCCTCTGTCCATGTAGGCGTCAACCTTTTTGTCATTAATTAAAGGTGTTTGTCTATACTTGCCCATATTACTGGGACTCACAGAGGAGGTCATATCCATGCCTCCACCACAGACCAAAATGGATCACTGACACAATATCGAGGTCAAGAATATCGAGTTACAAAAATATTGAGGTAAAAATATAGAATACAAAAATATCGACCTCCTATCTCCAAACAGGTAAGTACAAAAATATCTAATCAAAAATATCGATGTAAAAAATAGTTAGTCAAAATATCTAATTTTTAAAAATGCTTTAAATTAATTAAAAATTAATGAAATAATAAATATAATTAACTTAAACAAACTTAAACAACTTAAATAACCTTAAAAAAAATATACAAATTAATGTGTTAATACATTTATATAGGCCTGGGCGGAGAACTACGCTCCGTTCGCGGAGTTTGCGAAGTTTCGGCAACTTCGCACTTCGCGGAGCGCGCGAAGCTGTCGCCTACTTCGCAATCTACAGCGTAGCGTAGTAGTTTTTCTTCCTGACGCGCTCAATAGCATTCCCGCGTGCGCGGTAATGACTTACCGTGGTTCTGCGTTCGCTTTCTCGCTTTTCTCTCCCGGTCGCGTTCGCTACGATGTTTGGAATCCGGCCGCACAATCCAACCCGACTGAGAGAGGCGATAACGTCATTTGGACGCGCGAACAAGTAGTTGTGTTCCCGAACAAGACGTGCACCGCGCGAACGCGTTATTCGCGACCCGAAAGAGGAAGTAGGGGACGCGGGCGGGCGGGACAGTTGCAAAAACAAGATGGCCGCGCCCATAGCCCACCACATGGGTACGGTCGCACGCTACAATCCCCCGAACACGCAGACAGCGCCCCGAACATGCACTGCGCGCTCCTGAGCAAGAAAAACGGCTAGCGAACGGGACCAGCAAGCTACTACGCAAGCTCGCGAAGCTACGCGAAGCTCGCGTAGTGCGAGAACGGCTTCGCGTAGCTTCGCGGAGTGCGGCTACGCGAACTACGCCCACCCTTACATTTATATATATATATAACTGAAAAAATAAAGAATTTCAGCGTCTCTCTTCTTTTTTGTGGACGCCGTATAGATGCTGGCATTGAGAGTGGAATCAGGATACATATATATATACATATATAAACGCAATATTAATGAAATAATTACAATATTTTTACCGTAGGAATGCGGAAAGTGTAAAATTTACTATAACCACTCCAGTGAGTGCAACAGTAGAGAAAGCGTTGGATAGCGTAGGGGTAAAACTGACTATTCCCACTCCAGAGAGTGCAACAGTAGGGAAAGCGTTGGATAGCGTAGGGGTAAAAATTACTATTCCCACTCCAAAGAGTGCAACAGTAGGAAAAGCATGGTCCTTCTCGACCGTGTCAGAGCAGCGGGCATCCGGGGCGCTGCCTTTTCCTGGCTTGCGTCCTTTCTTCAGGGCAGGTCTCAAGCGGTTCACCTCTCAGCTTCTCCGCTTTTCCTCGCTTGGTTACCTGTGGGGTCCCCCAAGGTTCTTCCCTTTCCCCTCTTCTTTTTAATCTTTATATCTACCCTCTTATTATTTCTCTTCTCGAGCTGGGGGTCACTGTGTATAACTACGCGGATGACCTCCAGCTCGTCTTTGATCTTCCCCTTCTGATTCTCTTCCTAAATTTTGCTCCACCTTAGTCTTTATATCCGAATGGATGAGCATCAATCACTTGAAGCTTGTCCTCACGGGTGGTCCCTCAAACCCTTGGTCCGCGGTTCACTGGCCCCCTTCCTTTGGTTCCCCCCCTTCACCGGTTTCCTCTGTTCGGACCCTAGGCATCAAGGTCAGCCATGACCTTTCTATGCATGTCCAAGTCATCTCCGTAGTATCCTCTTGCTTTCTGTCCCTCCGCCTCATTCGGAAGATTTCTCGGTATTTCTCTGCGGACGCCCTCAAAACCATAGTCATGGCTCTCATCACTTCCCGCCTTGACTATGGGAATGGCTTGTACGTGGGCATACCCGCATATGAAACCCGCCGTCTTCAGGCCATTAAAAACCAGGCTGCCCGCCTCATTCTTCGTCTTCCCAAATCTTCCCACCTCACCCCTGCACTCAAGTCCCTTCATTGGCTTCCTGTGCACCTTAGATCTTTTTTTAAATTGGCCTGTCTGGCCTTTCGGGCTCACACTCACTCAGCTCCCCTCTTTATCGGATCTCTCATCACTCCTCATGCCCCCAGCCGCACTCTCTGCTCCTCCTCTCTTTCTCTTCTGCACGTCACCCGCTTCCGTAAATCCAGAACGGGAGGCACCCGCTTTTCGGTGCTGGCCCCCCTGTTCTGGAACAGTCTTCCTCTTTCCATCCGTTCCATCCCCATCTATACTCATTTCCGTAAAGCTCTCAAACCTTTCCTGTTCTCCCAGGCATTTTCCTGCTAATCTCCCCGAGTCCCCTCTGTGAGTCTGGTCAAACCCCTAGCGCCAGGAAGCCGCTTGGCCGCAGTGCGCTTAATCAAGTTCTTTTTTCATTTCATTTCATTGGATAGCGTGGGTGTAAAAAATTACTATTCCCACTCCAGAAAGTGCAACAGTAAGGAAAACATTGGATAGCAGGAGGGTTAAAATTGCTATTCCCACTCCAGAGAGTGCAACAGTAGTGAAAGCATTGGATATCGTAGGGGTAAAAATTACTATTCCCACTCCAGAGAGTGCAACATTATAGAAAGCTTGGATAGCGTAGGGGTAAAAATTACTATTCCCACTCCAGAGAGTGCAACAGTAGGGAATACGTTGGATAGCATAGGGGTAAAAATTACTATTCCCACTCCACAAAGTGCAACAGTAGGGAAAGTGTTGGATAGCGTAGAGGTAAATATTACTATTCCAACTTGAAAGAGTGCAACAGTAGGGAACAATGTGAAGATATTCACATTGTACTTTTTTCCCTGGCCCAGGATCTTTATCCTTACCAGGGGGCCCTTGATACACTACAAAAATGCAACAGTAGGGAAAGCATTGGATAGCGTAGGGGTAAAAATTACTATTCCCACTCCACAGAGGGCAACAGTAGGGAAAGCGTTGGATAGCGTGGGGGTAAATATTACTATTCTCACTCCAAAGAGTGTAACAGTAGGGAAAGCATTGGATAGCGTAGGGGTGAAAATTACTATTCCCACTCCAGAAAGTGCAACAGTAGGGAAAGCATTGGATAGCGGGAGGGTTAAAATTACTATTCCCACTCCAGGGAGTGCAACAGTAGGAAAAGCATTGGATAGCGTAGGGGTAAAAATTACTATTCCCACTCCAGTGAGTGCAACAGTAGGGAAAGCGTTGGATAGCGTAGGGGTAAAAATTACTATTCCCACTCCAGAGAGTGCAACAGTAGGGAAAGCGTTGGATAGCTTAGGGGTAAAAATTACTATTCCCACTCCACAGAGTGCAACAGTAGGGAAAGCGTTGGATAGCTTAGGGGTAAAAATTACTATTCCAACTCCAGGGAGTGCAACAGTAGGGAAAGCATTGGATAGCGTAGGGGTAAAAATTACTATTCCCACTCCAGAGAGTGCAACAGTAGGGAAACCGTTGGATAGCGAAGGGGTAAAAATTACTATTCTCACTCCACAGAGTGCAACAGTAGGGAAAGCGTTGGATAGCGTAGGGGTAAAAATTACTATTCCCACTACACAGAGTGCAACAGTAGGGAAAGCGTTGGATAGGGTAGGGGTAAATATTACTATTCCCACTCCAAAGAGTGCAACAGTAGGGAAAGCATTGGATAGCGTAGGGGGAAAAATTACTATTGCCACTCCAGAAAGACCAACAGTAGGGAAAGCGTTGGATAGCGGGAACGTTAAAATTACTATTCCCACTCCAGGGAGTGCAACAGTAGGGAAAGCGTTGGATAGCGTAGGGGTAAAAATTACTATTCCCACTCCAGTGAGTGCAACAGTAGGGAAAGCGTTGGATAACGTAGGGTTAAAAATTACTATTCCCACTCTAGAGAGTGCAACAGTAGGGAAAGCGTTGGATAGCATAGGGGTAAAAATTACTATTCCCACTCCACAGAGTGAAACAGTAGGGAAAGCTTTGGATAGCGTAGGGGTAAATATTACTATTCCCACTCCAAAGAGTGCAACAGTAGGGAAAGCATTGGATAGCGTAGGGGTAACTCCAGAAAGTGCAACAGTAGGGAAAGCGTTGGAAAGTGGGAGGGTTAAAATTACTATTCCCAATCCAGGGAGTGCAACAGTAGGGAAAGCGTTGGATAGCGTAGGGGTAAAAATTAGTATTCCCACTCCAGGAGTGCAACAGTAGGGAAAGCGTTGGATAGCGTAGAGGTAAAAATGACTATTCCAACTCCAGGGAGTGCAACAGTAGGGAAAGCGTTGGATAGCGTAGGGGTAAAAATGACTATTACCACTCCAGAGAGTGCAACAGTAGGGAAAGCGTTGGATAGCGTAGGGGTAAAAATTACTATTCCCACTCCAAAGATTGCAACAGTAGGGAAAGCATGGGATAGCGTGGGGGTAAAAAATTACAATCCCCACTCCAGAAAGTGCAACAGTAGGGAAAGCATTGGATAGCGGGAGGGTTAGAATTACTATTCCCACTCCAGAGAGAGCAACAGTAGTGAAAGCGTTGGATAGCGTAGGGGTAAAAATTACTATTCCCACTCCAGAGAGTGCAACAGTATAGAAAGCGTTGGATAGCGTAGGGGCAAAAATTACTATTCCCACTCCAGAGAGTGCAACAGTAGGGAAAGCGTTGGATAGCGGGAGGGTTAAAATTACTATTCCCACTCTAGGGAGTGCAACAGTAGGGAAAGCGTTGGATAGCGTAGGGGTAAAAATTACTATTCCCACTCCAGTGACAGCAACAGTAGGGAAAGCGTTGGATACCGTAGGGTAAAAATTACTATTCCCACTCCAAAGAGTGCAACAGTAGGGAAAGCATTGGATAGCGTAGGTGTGAAAATTACTATTCCATCTCCAGAAAGTGCAACAGTAGGGAAAGCATAGTACAGCGGGAGGGTTAAAATTACTATTCCCACTCCAGGGAGTACAACAGTAGGGAAAGCGTTGGATAGCGTAGGGGTAAAAATTACTATTCCCACTCCAGTGAATGCAACAGTAGGAAAAGTATTGGATAGCGAAGGGGTAAAAATTTGTATTCCCACTCCAGAGAGTGCAACAGTAGGGAAAGTGTTGAATAGCTTAGGGGTAAAAATTACCATTCCCACTCCAGAGAGTGCAACAGTAGGGAAAGCGTTGGATAGCTTAGGGGTAAAAATTACTATTCCAACTCCAGGGAGTACAACAGTAGGGAAACCGTTCGATAGCGTAGGGGTAAAAATTACTATTCCCACTCCACAGAGTGCAACAGTAGGAAAAGCGTTGGATAGCGTAGGGGTAAAAATTACTATTCCCACTCCAAAGAGTGCAGCAGCAGGTAAAGCATTGGATAGCGTGGGGGTAAAAATTACTATTCTCACTCCAGAAAGTGCAACAGTAGGGAAAGCATTGGATAGCGGGAGGGTTAAAATTACTATTCCTACTCCAGAGAGTGCAACAGTAGGGAAAGCATTGGATAGCGTAGGGGTAAAAATTACTTTTCCCACTCCAGAGAGTGCAACAGTATAGAAAGCATTGGATAGCGTAGGGGTAAAAATCACTATTTCCATTCCAGAGAGTGCAACAATAGGGAAAGCGTTGGATAGCTTAGGGGTAAAAATGACTATTCCCACTCCAGAGAGTGCAACAGTAGGGAAACCGTTGGATAGCAAAGGGGTAAAAATTACTATTCCCACTCCACAGAGTGCAACAGTAGGGAAAGCGTTGGGTAGCATAGAGGTAAAAATTACTATTCCCACTCCAAAGAGTGCAGCAGTAGGGAAAGCATTGGATAGCGTGGGGGTAAAAATTACTATTCTCACTTCAGAAAGTGCAACAGTAGGGAAAGCATTGGATAGCATTGGATAGCTATTCCTACTCCAGAGAGTGCAACAGTAGGGAAAGCGTTGGATAGCGTAGGGGTAAAAATTACTATTCCCACTCCAGAGAGTGCAACAGTATAGAAAGCGTTGGATAGCGTAGGGGTAAAAATCACTATTTCCACTCCAGAGAGTGCAACAGTAGGGAAAGCGTTGGATAGCGTAGGGGTAAAAATTACTATTCCCACTACACAGAGTGCAACAGTAGGGAAAGCGTTGGATAGGGTAGGGGTAAATATTACTATTCCCACTCCAAAGAGTGCAACAGTAGGGAAAGCATTGGATAGCGTAGGGGTAAAAATTACTATTGCCACTCCAGAAAGACCAACAGTAGGGAAAGCGTTGGATAGCGGGAATGTTAAAATTACTATTCCCACTCCAGGGAGTGCAACAGTAGGGAAAGCGTTGGATAGCGTAGGGGTAAAAATTACTAATCCCACTCCAGTGAATGCAACATTAGAGAAAGCGTTGGATAACGTAGGGGTAAAAATTACTATTCCCACTCTAGAGAGTGCAACAGTAGGGAAAGCGTTGGATAGCATAGGGGTAAAAATTACTATTCCCACTCCACAGAGTGAAACAGTAGGGAAAGCTTTGGATAGCGTAGGGGTAAATATTACTATTCCCACTCCAAAGAGTGCAACAGTAGGGAAAGCATTGGATAGCGTAGGGGTAACTCCAGAAAGTGCAACAGTAGGGAAAGCGTTGGATAGCGGGAGGGTTAAAATTACTATTCCCACTCCAGGGAGTGCAACAGTAGGGAAAGCGTTGGATAGCGTAGGGGTAAAAATTACTATTCCCACTCCAGGAGTGCAACAGTAGGGAAAGCGTTGGATAGCGTAGGGGTAAAAATGACTATTCCAACTCCAGGGAGTGCAACAGTAGGGAAAGCGTTGGATAGCGTAGGGGTAAAAATTACTATTACCACTCCAGAGAGTGCAACAGTAGGGAAAGCGTTGGATAGCGTAGGGGTAAAAATTACTATTCCCACTCCAAAGATTGAAACAGTAGGGAAAGCATGGGATAGCGTGGGGGTAAAAAATGTACAATTCCCACTCCAGAAAGTGCAACAGTAGGGAAAGCATTGGATAGCGGGAGGGTTAGAATTACTATTCCCACTCCAGAGAGTGCAACAGTAGTGAAAGCGTTGGATAGCGTAGGAGTAAAAATTACTATTCCCAATCCAGAGAGTGCAACGGTATAGAAAGCGTTGGATAGCGTAGGGGCACAAATTACTGTTCCCACTCCAGAGAGTGCAACAGTAGGGAAAGCGTTGGCTAGCGGGAGGGTTAAAATTACTATTCCCACTCTAGGGAGTGCAACAGTAGGGAAAGCGTTGGATAGCGTAGGGGTAAAAATTACTATTCCCACTCCAGTGACAGCAACAGTAGGGAAAGAGTTGGATACCGTAGGGTAAAAATTACTATTCCCACTCCAGAGAGTGCAACAGTAGGGAAAGCGTTGGATAGCGTAGGGGTAAAAATTACTATTCCCTCTCCACAGAGGGCAACAGTAGGGAAAGCGTTGGATAGTGTGGGGGTAAATATTACTATTCCCACTCCAAAGAGTGCAACAGTAGGGAAAGCATTGGATAGCGTAGGGGTGAAAATTACTATTCCATCTCCAGAAAGTGCAACAGTAGGGAAAGCATTGTATAGCGGGAGGGTTAAAATTACTATTCCCACTCCAGGGAGTACAACAGTAGGGAAAGCGTTGGATAGAGTAGGGGTAAAAATTACTATTCCCACTCCAGTGAGTGCAACAGTAGGGAAAGCGTTGGATAGCGTAGGGGTAAAAATTAGTATTCCCACTCCAGAGAGTGCAACAGTAAGGAAAGCGTTGGATAGCTTAGGGGTAAAAATTACTATTCCCACTCCAGAGAGTGCAACAGTAGGGAAAGCGTTGGATAGCTTTAGGGAAAAAATTACTATTCCAACTCCAGGGAGTGCAACAGTAGGGAAAGCGTTGGATAGCGCAGGGGTAAAAATTACTATTCCCTCTCCAGAGAGTGCAACAGTAGGGAAACCGTTTGATAGCGTGGGGGTAAAATTTACTATTCCCACTCCACAGAGTGCAACAGTAGGGAAAGCGTTGGATAGCGTAGGGGTAAAAATTACTATTCCCACTCCAAAGAGTGCAGCAGTAGGGAAAGCATTGGATAGCGTGGGGGTAAAAATTACTATTTCCACTCCAGAAAGTGCAACAGTAGAGAAAGCATTGGATAGTAGGAGGGTTAAAATTACTATTCCTACTCCAGAGAGTGCAACAGTAGGGAAAGCATTGGATAGCGTAGGGGTAAAAATTACTTTTCACACTCCAGAGAGTGCAACAGTATAGAAAGCATTGGATAGCGTAGGGGTAAAAATCACTATTTCCACTCCAGAAAGTGCAACAATAGGGAAAGCGTTGGATAGCGTAGGGGTAACAATTACTATTTCCATTCCAGTGAGTGCAACAGTAGGGAAAGCGTAGGATAGGGTAGGGGTAAATATTACTATTCCCACTCCAAAGAGTGCAACAGTAGGGAAAGCATTGGATAGCATAGGGGTAAACATTACTATTGCACTCCAAAAAGTGCAACAGTAGGGAAAGCATTGGATAGAGGGAACGTTAAAATTACTATTCCCACTCCAGGGAGTGCAACAGTAGGGAAAGCGTTGGATAGCGTAGGGGTAAAAATTTCTATTCCCACTCTAGTGAGTGCAACAGTAGAGAAATCGTTGGATAGCGTAGGGGTAAAAATTACTATTCCCACTCCAGAGAGTGCAACAGTAGGGAAAGCGTTGGATAGCGTAGGGGTGAAAATTACTATTCCTTCTCCAGAAAGTGCAACAGTAGGGAAAGCATTGTTTAGCGGGAGGGTTAAAATTACTATTCCCACTCCAGGGAGTACAACAGTAGGGAAAGCGTTGGATAGCGTAGGGGTAAAATTACTATTCCCACTCCAGTGGGTGCAACAGTAGGGAAAGCGTTGGATAGCGTAGGGGTAAAAATTAGTATTCCCACTCCAGAGAGTGCAACAGTAGGGAAAGCGTTGGATAGCTTAGGGGTAAAAATTACTATTCCCACTCCAGAGAGTGCAACACTAGGGAATGCGTTGGATAGCTTAGGGGTAAAAATTACTATTCCAACTCCAGGGAGTGCAACAGTAGGGAAAGCGTTGGATAGCGCTGGGGTAAATATTACTATTCCCACTCCAAAGAGTGCAACAGTAGGGAAAGCATTGGATAGCGTAGGTGTAAACATTACTATTGCCACTCCAGAAAGTGCAACAGTATGGAAAGCGTTGGATAGCGGGAACGTTAAAATTACTATTCCCACTCCAGAGAGTGCAACAGTAGGGAAAGCGTTGGATAGCGTAGGGGTGAAAATTACTATTCCATCTCCAGAAAGTGCAACAGTAGGGAAAGCATTGTTTAGCGGGAGGGTTAAAATTACTATTCCCACTCCAGGGAGTACAACAGTAGGGAAAGCGTTGGATAGCGTAGGGGTAAAAATTACTATTCCCACTCCAGTGAGTGCAACAGTAGGGAAAGCGTTGGATAGCGTAGGGGTAAAAATTAGTATTCCCACTCCAGAGAGTGCAACAGTAGGGAAAGCGTTGGATAGCTTAGGGGTAAAAATTACTATTCCCACTCCAGAGAGTGCAACAGTAGGGAAACCGTTTGATAGCGTAGGGGTAAAAATTACTATTCCCACTCCACAGAGTGCAACAGTAGGGAAAGCGTTGGATAGCGTAGGGGTAAAAATTACTATTCCCACTCCAAAGAGTGCAGCAGTAGGGAAAGCATTGGATAGCGTGGGGGTAAAAATTACTATTCCCACTCCAGAAAGTGCAACAGTAGGGAAAGCATTGGACAGCGGGAGGGTTAAAATTACTATTCCTACTCCAGAGAGTGCAACAGTAGGGAAAGCATTGGATAGCGTAGGGGTAAAAATTACTTTTCCCACTCCAGAGAGTGCAACAGTATAGAAAGCATTGGATAGCGTAGGGGTAAAAACCACTATTTCCACTCCAGAGAGTGCAACAATAGGGAAAGCGTTGGATAGCGTAGGGGTAACAATTACTATTTCCATTCCAGTGAGTGCAACAGTAGGGAAAGCATTGGATAGGGTAGGGGTAAATATTACTATTCCCACTCCAAAGAGTGCAACAGTAGGGAAAGCATTGGATAGCGTAGGGGTAAACATTACTATTGCCACTCCAGAAAGTGCAACAGTAGGGAAAGCGTTGGATAGCGGGAACGTTAAAATTACTATTCCCACTCCAGGGAGTGCAACAGTAGGGAAAGCGTTGGATAGCGTAGGGGTAAACATTTCTATTCCCACTCTAGTGAGTGCAACAGTAGGGAAATCGTTGGATAGCGTAGGGGTAAAAATTACTATTCCCACTCCAGAGAGTGCAACAGTAGGGAAAGCGTTGGATAGCGTGGGGTTAAAAATTACTATTCCCGCTCCACAGAGTGCAACAGTAGGGAAAGCATTGGATAGCGTAGGGGTAAAAATTACTATTCCCACTCCAGAAAGTGCAACAGTAGGGAAAGCGTTGGATAGTGGGAGGGTTAAAATTACTATTCCCACTCCAGAGAGTGCAACAGTAGGGAAATTGTTGGATAGCGTAGGGGTAAAAATTACTATTCCCACTCCAGTGAGTGCAACAGTAGGGAAAGTGTTGGATAGGGTAGGGGTAAAAATTACTAGTCCCACTCCAAAGAGTGCAACAGTAGGGAAAGCGTTGGATAGTGTAAGGGTAAAAATTACTATTCCCACTCCAAAGAGTGCAACAGTAGGGAAAGCGTTGGATAGCATAGGGGTAAAAATTACTATTCCCACTCCACAGAGTGCAACAGTAGGGAAAGTGTTGGATAGCGTATGGGTAAAAATTACTATTCCCACTCCACAGAGTGCAACAGTAGGCAAAGCGTTGGATAGCGGGAGAGTTAAAATTACTATTCCCACTCCAAAGAGTGCAACAGTAGGGAAAGGGTTGACCAGCGTAGGGGTAAAAATTACTATTCACACTCCAGAGAGTGCAACAGTAGAGAAAGTAAATACTTCATATATGAATAAAAATAAATTAAATATTAATACCAAATTCTAATTATTTAAAAGTAATTAACAATTTTATATAGTATAATACCTAATCAATTAAAAATACGAAAAAATATTACAAATAATTACCTATTAATACAAATTATTTACCAATTAACAAATAATTAACAATAAAAAAATTATTAAAACTTACAACAAAACAAAACCAATAAATAAATAAAAATATTTATTTATAATAAATACCTACCCACCCTATTTCTCTATAAACCCACAACCCGCTACAGAAAACACATTAATACAATTTACATAATTATCAATTAAATAATTAAAATTAATTACCAATTATATTTTAATTAATTAACAATTAAAAATTTAAATATCAATTAATTCAAAATAAATACCAATAAATACATTTTAACATTTAAATAATTATATTTAAATTACTTCCCCCCCCTATTCCCCTATAAACCCACAACCCGTTACAGAAAATACATTAATAAAATTAACATATTTATCAATTAATCAGTTACTTATAATAATAAACAATTATATTTTAATTAATTACCAATTAATTATTAATTAACAATTAATTTAAAATAAATACCAATAAAGAAATTAACATATTTAATTAATTATAATTAAATTACTTCCCACCCTATTCCCTATAAACCCACAACCCGCTACAGAATCATATTACGCAACAATTAAATACCATAAAATTAATTAATTAAAATAAATTATTAAATAAATATACACTTTTCACACATATACTAACATAAAAAAATACTTTCAAAAATTAATATTAACTTGCCTCAAATTCTATATTTTTGTTGTCTATATTCTGTCATTCTATATTTTTATTGTCTATATTCTGTCCCTTCGATATTTTGTCCATTCTATATTTTTTGATTTGATATTTATGCTATTCTATTAAATATTTTTGTAGTCTATATTTTGTCCATTCGATATTTTGTCCATTCTATGTTTTTAACTCGATATTAATGTAACTCGATATTAAAAACTCGATATTTTGACTTTATACCGACCAAAATAGCTTGAGTTGGCACCCTGACTAGGCCAGAGCCCATCTGAGATCCCAGGGTTAACCCTACTACACCCTTCTGCTGGGAACCACCACTTGTAGCTGTACTAGGGGGGAAAGTTGCCTTAGGGGCAATGGTGGCTGGAGCTGTCCCATTTTTGGGGCATTCACTAGTCCAGTGAGTGTTATTCTTACAAACTTTGCACCATGGTTTTCTTGGGCCTTCTTTATTTTTAGATTGGGTACCCCCACCATTAGAAGCTTTTTGGGGACCTTGTAAAGACTTCTGGTCTTTACCTTTCTCCCCACCCTTTTGGTCGTGCTTCTTTTGGTCACCACCTTGGTTCTGTACCTTCTGCTTCACCCTGGTTCTGACCCATTTGTCTGCCTTCTTTCCCAATTCTTGGGGATAGGTCAGATCAGAGTCAACCAAGTGCTGATGCAACAGCTGGTACTGACAGTTATTAAGAATGTGTTCTCTCATGATCAGATTATATGATCCTGTATAGTCACATGCTTTACTGCACAGTAGCCAGCCCTCCAGAGCCTTAGTAGAACAATATGCAAAGTCAACCCAGTCCTGAGTCTGTGACTTGTGGGTGTCTGTGAACTGCAACATATACTGTTCAGTGGTTAAGCCAAACCCATCTATCAGAGCACTCTTCAGGAACTTCTAATCATCAGCCTCCTCTTCTCTTACAGTGAGGTGCTTGCCTCTACCTTTGTCTGCAACGGAGAGCCACAAGATTGCTGCCCACTGCTCCTGGGGTACCTTCTGTACTTTGCAGGCCCTCTCCAGTGCAGTAATCCACTTGTGGATGTCATCCCCATTATGATAAGGAGGGACAATCTTGTTTAGGATTCTATGGTCATAAGACCTATCCCTACTTCTAGGCATATTGCTGCCACCATGAAGCTCTAACCCAACTTTTGTCTCTCTCTTTCAAGAGCTAGGTTCTCCTTTTCTAAGGCTACTTTTTGTCTCCTCATCCTAAGCGTGGCGTCTCTCATTCTAGCTTCATGTTCCCTCTTCTCAAGTGAGGTACCCCTCCTACGAGAAGAGGCAGAAGACCCTATAGATGTACCAGAATGAGTAGATTCCACTGAAGGTGATCTATTCCTTCTTGGCACACCACCAACTCTGCTTGGGAGGACAAGGGGAGGCACATTTTGGCCTTCCTTATCTCCAGGCAGAATTGGATTCTCTAGGACTAGGTCATTGTCACCTACCTGGTCTTCATCATCTTCAGAGTCCTGGTGAGGTAACTCAGCAGTGTTCTCTTCTTCTGATGTACCCACCCCATTGCCTTCCCTCTCAGGGTCAGATGCTTTCTTAAAGTCATCCAGCATTAACACCTCTATAAGGCGTTGAGTATTAGGATTTTGTCCTGGCCTCAATTTTCTCATTGCACACAAAGTCCTTCACTCTTAGAAAGGAAATACTTAGATGTCTGTTCTGCACTGACATCTGGGACAGACCCACTGGGTCCCTCTTTTGAGGACATGACTCTAGTGAGGTGTGGTGTGTGCACCTACCTACACTATTTGGTTTCCTACTAAACCTCTCTAGTAGTTATGGTCAGGGTGTGCTTAAGCCCTTAACACCCACAACTTCTAAGTTCAGTAGAACGTACTGTATTTCTAAGCTTGATTTATATGTACCAATGGTACCTTTAGTGATTTTTCAAATGATATTCTCAAGATTATTTGGTAAAACAATGCAAGCTGGAATCCCACATGCTGCCCACCAATGTGAGAAGTTGGCCTGACATATGATGTCCACTATTCTAGTGGGCACCTTGCTCCAGTCCAAATGACCCTTATTGATGGTAGGTTTAGACAACTTTTATAGAAAGCTATCCTAGTGGTAGCTGTGGAGAGCAGCCTTCAGGCTAAGTCGTGAAGGAATGTAAAGCAGCTTGTTTTACCAGTCTATAATCTCTTGAATAAGCAAATGAAAATACACCGCACAAGGTATATATATAAAATATTTGTATTTATTGTAAACATAACCCCCTTAGTCTCTTTATGAGGCCAGAGGCCAAAGTACAATACAAGAACTTAATTAGCACAAGTAAATTAGCACAGTATATGTTTTGCCCTAGGGGTCTCACAAACGATATACTAAGAAAGTGGTATAAGAACCCCGTGAGGGATAGAAGTGAGGCCTAGGGCCTGTAGAACCGCTGGGGAAACCAGGAACCACCCAAGGTAGGGACGTTGGAGACACACGGGGGACACGTGCAGTGTCTAAACACAGCTGGGAATCACCATTGACTTCTATGGAGGAAAAGCAAGTTACAATTTTAAAGATTAAGGACACTTAGGAGTGAACTACGATGGAACCCCTTTTAACTAAGACTCTTCGAGAGTCAAGACCCACGGGAGCACCGGAGTACTCGCGTTACTGAAAGCAGAGGGGACAGAGTCTGGGTCACTAGCCAGTGTCCAGGATGGCCACAGGAAGATGCCTGCCGATGTCGGGTGCTTTAAGGTGAAGTAGGTGAAGCTTGACGCTTCAGCCATGAGGACCAGGAGCTGGATTCCAGCTTTCCCACAAAGGATGTCAAGTGCTGCAGCTTCAGAATCCGGATTGGGCCCAAAAAGCCTTGGCAACAGCAACCCATGTAAGATGACAAGATTGGCTTCAGTGCAGACCAGCAAGGTCTGAGGGACTCACCCTTTGGAGGAGAGTCAGAGCACGTCTGGAGCAACCAGAAAAGCGATATTTCCACGTGCTCGCAGAGATTTTTTACATTTTTGCGATGGTTTGCGAAAGTGAATTTCACAAATTCAGCCCACCCCTAGTAAAGACGGACCGGGTAATTTTGAGCATTTTGACTGGTGGGAGCTTAAACGGCTGAGATAACTCAGTGCACCTTTATTACCTTTGCAGATAGAATTCTCGTAGCGGCTGAAAGTTAGTAATGCTGCAAGATACGTGTTATGAACGCTGGGAAGGTATGTTTGGCTACACGCAGACTCTGGTAGAAAAAATTAAGGGATATCTATGTCTAAAAACTCCTCAACTCTGTTTTTGGTTTCTTTAGAGTGTAATTGAGTCAAGCTACATTGATCTCCATGGAGTAGCAATTAGAATGTCTTTCTTTTTTATGTGAGTTGTTCATGAAGTGGTGTAGGGTTCAGGAAGGAGTCAGTGATGATTTTCACGTGCACCTTTTTGGTTTTTTGTTTCTATCACTTCTTTTTAACTTTTTGTTTTAAACCATATTGGCAATAGTGTACATTTGTTAAGGATGGGTTAAAATGAAACATGCTTTCATATCTATTTTCATATCTATCCTCTTGCACTAACCCGATGCAGTCATGTCTTTGTTAAATGTAGTTCATGTTTATTAAGCAAGTTGTTTGTGTAAAATTTCATGAAGTTCTAAAACAGATTTATGTTACATGTATTTTGTAGATCCAAGGCCCCTGAAGAAGGGCCCGTTCGGCCCAAAATGCATTGGGCACACAAGGAAAAGTTGGAATAATTTTCGGACTGTCGAACAAACCATTTGCATATTTATATATTGTTTTAGTGGTGAATTTTTCATGTAAACAAAAGTAAAGAGCTGGAGTAGAAGCTTTTAAATGTGTTGAGTTTACATTTTTTGAGTGTATTACAATAGTCATGTGAAATTATTCAGTTCAAAACTGTTAATTAATATTGTGCAAATTGTGTTGGTAACCAACCTTAGCAACAGTACGTAGTGGTCGAGCCGGAATGACTCGAGGTCGGGTGGTCTGATTTGAGGCACGGTTCAGACAAACGTGCCACCACTGCAGCACGCTTGCCTAATACGCTTGTTTAATAGGTTAGACTTCAGTTTAAAAATCAAAGAAAAATAGGAGTGCTTCTCTGCCTGATTGATTGTTCAACCCTACAAACCGCCCAAATCTTCTTTAACTGATTAGCTGTCAGTTCTTGGGATGATTTTCCATCCACTTTACAAAGCTGTCAAGGTTTCAGATTGCTATGAGTGACAGTTGCATAATTTCAGTGAAAATATGAGTGACATTTCAGGGACTATGGGCCTCATTTATGAGGCCGTGCGTCACTTTTACGCCGCCGGTGCGTCACTTTTTGTGACGCACCACAGCGTAACAAAATGCACCTTGTTGCGCCATATTTACAAAGTGACGCATCTAGGTAGATGCGTCACATTGTAAACCCCTGCACCACATTTTACCTGCGCCAGGTATAATCTATGCAAGGGAGGCGTATTTACGCAAGGAAGGGTCATAGAAGTGACGCAGTGAAATCTATGAGGTTTCACTGCGTCACTTTTTGGATGCCGTTGCATCAAAATCTTGCGCCTGCCTCACAGCAGGTGTTAGACTGACACAGGCACTTTCACATGGGGCTTGCCCCATGTGAAAGGACGCAATGCTGGAGTTGCGTCGCTTTTGTGACACACTCCAGCAATGCATCACTTTTGCACTTACAGATACGTCAGAAAAACTGACGTATCTGTAACTCCTTGCGACATGATGCGTCATACATTAAATATGACGCATCAGGAATGTCGCAAGGAGTGCGCACTGAGAAGTGACGCATCGCTGCTTTCACGCAGCGATGCGTCATTTCTCATAAATGAGGCCCTATGAGTGACACTTTCTCGCAAGCAACATAAAGATGAGGGAAGCACATAAACACCAGAAAATACACTAATTTCAGCATGGAGAAACTCTAAGAAGATCTTAAGCGTACTGCAGGGGACCAGAAATTGAAGGGCACTAATCTAGTACTCTGACAGAGACTCGAGTGGGGGTGGCAAGTGGTAACTACTTTAATTACTTAACTCGGTTCTTGGTAATCCGATCTTCATCCAGGAAGCTGCAGCACTGTGTGTCTGGCCTCGGCGATTGACTCTGGAGCAGGCTAAAGGCTGCCTCGTGCCATTCGCCCCCCTCCCAGACAATCATTTTCGGTTTGCCGCCAGTGCTCGGAAAATTCAGGCAGCCAGTCCGAGTCCTCTCCTGACAGCTGCTGCAAACGAACCAGACGTGTGACGGTCGGTCAGAGGTCATCACTCCGACCACACTCTACAATGCACTATCCCGATCGGCCTCCCCAATACCAAGCTGCCTACGGTGGTCCGGCCTGTGATAGCACTACACTCAGCACTGCCACACTCCTCGTCCCCCCGCTTGGTTGCAGTTTAGTTTGCGCCACCGCCCCCGATCCCCAATGCCTCTCTTCTTGCGCAACAGGCGGCCATGAGTCAATACTTAAGTGTCTGTGTGTCCTGGCACTGTCGTGTCGCCGCGCCGCCGCTGGTGAAATTTACTCGGGGTCATCAATTTACATCATCTGCATTTGACGTAGCCTATGCTGAACAAAATGAATATTAGATGTGTATGCCAGGCTCACCTGGGATAACATCTTGAAAATCCGAAACTGACAGTGTTTCTCATGCCCTGCTGCTGGCCGTCCAGTAACACCCAGACTCCTGGTGGCCACTGCTACCCGGGTGGGTCGCTCAATCCTCGAGTCGGGCACTCTCAGGTCTGGCATTGTTGAATTTAGCTGGTTAAGTAAAATGACTGAGTGATAGCGCATGGCAGCGCCAGTGCGGAGCTGCTTGCAGCAGACAGCGCAACGCTGCAAGCTCCATATTTGAATAAATTTGCGGAGCCGCGCAGAACCCTAGGCAGATGGCACTTTCGTTTACAAACTTCCCGTACCGGCTATGGCAGCAGGATGTGACGTCCCTCCCGCGCTGTCCTTAAGCACACAACCTGATTGGCTGGCTGCTCCGCAGGGGTTCAAGAAGGTGACACATTGTATCAGTTTGAGTCACCCTGCGAGCAGCCGTAATTTAGCTCAATTTAAGCCAGTAAGAGCGGTGGGGACACGGCTCTGTTGTATTTACTTATCTTGGTTGCCTAGCAATGTACATCACGCACACTCTATCAACTGCACGCGCGTCCTGCCAATGACCATTGTGACGTCAGGGGTACGATGAGGTCACTGGTAGGAGAACAGTTGGTTGTGACAGTTGCTGCGAGAGGCTCTGAGGAGGGGACGTGCCTTGATGTCAGTATTTGATGTTAGCTTCAATAAAGCAGTGTTTACCTACATTATCGAGTATGTCATTTTTACAAGTGGCGACGATTCGGGACTGCTGACATCGTTTTGAACCCACCAGAAGCCATCTGTCACGAGTTCAAGGAGCGTCTCCGACCTCTTAAGGATATCCTCTCATCTCCCTTCCGCAAGCCGGCGTTGAAGCCTGTTGGTTTCGTCAGCGTCAGCCCTTCACGGAGTCTTCAGGAAAAAAATTTGTACGCCGATAACAGAAAAGAGAGTGAAGTCGGCTCCCCTTGTGGTCTGGATCTAAAGACTTAAGATCAGGTACCTTCTAAAGAGTCTGTACATTCCTGAAGGCAGCTTAATCGGACAACGTCCTGTCCAACGAGTGCATAGTTGAGTCTTTAATGTTTACTGGATGACTGTTTATATCCTGCGCGCTGCAAGGGTCCAGTCAACGAATGCATCGTTAAGTCTATAAGGTTTCCTGGATGACTGTTTATATCCTGCGCTTTGCCCGGGTCCAGTGTTGTTGTATGCCCCCCCCCCCCCCTGTGATAAATACAGAGTTTCAAGGGAGGAAACAAAGAGAAAAAAATAAAAATGGCATAGTTAAAAGCTGGGGGAAGGCACCGTGCGTTACTCGGTGTGAAGGAATGTAAATTGGTTGTTTCCACTAAATAAATGGTGAAGTCTTGGACATTTTGGAAACATTCTACTTTTCGGAGGTTTCCCTTTCTTAGCGGCTTTGGTGACTGTTGGAGGAAGTGACCGATTCACCTTTTGGCCTCATTCCTGACGGATTTGCTTTCCTGTCAGCATTCCAAGGTGCGCATCTGACAAGAAGTTTCATGTGAGGAACTTGCATGACGTCAGTGGAACGCATCGCATTCCGACGTCGGCCATTTTGGAAGGAGGAAATTCTTTGGATTTAACGCGTGTCCTGTCACGGTGACACACACACATTTCTTCGGAAATAATAGTTAGTTCGTGTTCTGGAGCGTATTACAACAATGACACGCACATTTTGACATTTAAAGAATTAAGCGTGTCAAACACAGCGGTGGCACGCACACCTTTCAAAAGATTGGGAAATAAAGTACTGGTTAGGCATGCATTTGGGATGATATACTGTTTTAGATATTTTGGAAACGGTTTAAGGAGTCAAAAGAAACAATTTTTGTGAATACATACTTAAGGAAAAAAATGAGACTAGAGACAAAAAACCAGTTTAATAATACAATTTATTCACATGTATGCAAAATTATAAAACCAGGGTCTGTATAGGAAGTTGTTTTTTAAAGAAACATAAATTCAAGCTTTAGATAGATTAGTCATAAAAGTAGAAATAGTACTACTAGTCGGTCATGGCTTCAGGAAATGTATGGAATTTATCGCCCCCATTACCTTTCATACCTCAACTGGAGATGGTGCACTTAAATGGGAAGAGTGGCAGGAATATTTTGAGAATTATATATCCACTTTTGAAGGCGAAGAAGAATTGACCCCTGAGAAGAAAAAGAAAATTCTTCTTCATTGTTTAGGTGCTAAAGCCATGAAAATTTACAACCAAATTAACAAGAAACCTAGGACAGGTGATGTATACACGGTTGCATTAGAAGATTTGACAATGTATTTCAAACCCACTATTTCTATTTCTGTAAACAGGTTTAAGTTTTTTCAATGCAGACAAGCACAAGAGGAATCTGTGGAAGATTTTGTTGCTGCGTTGAAAAATTTGGCGCTTACTTGCAGGTTTGGGGCATTACATGACGAGTTAATTCGTGACCAAGTTGTCATGAGGTCCTCTAATAAGCACATTCAGGAGAAATTATGGGCAAAGGGTGAATTGCCATTAGAAGAAGTGGTGAAAATAGTTAACTGTACAGAATTAACGGGTAGATGTGCCAAAGCTGTGTTGCAGGAAGAGAAAACCTCTACAGAGGAAAAATCCATGGTGGCAAAAGTAATAGGTTCAAAGAAAATAAATAGCAAACCCAGTAGTACTAGTTATGTACAGAGAAGAGATTCCACTTATAAAGTGAAACTTTCAGATGACAGAAAATGTTTTAGATGTGGTAGTAGATACCATTTAGCAAATGACAAATCGTGTCCCGCTGTGAGACAAAAGTGTTCTAATTGTGGTATGGTTGGACATTTTAGTGCCATGTGTTCTAAGAAACAGAAAGGGGGAAGAAATGTGAAAGCAGTAATTCAAGATGAACAAGCAGATTTTATATCTTTAGACGAGGATGATTTGAATTTATTTGTTTTGAATGTTGATGATGGAGGTAGCAAAAAGAAGAAACCTATATGTGACATGAACATTGGTGGGGTAGATATTTCAATAGTCGCTGACTCCGGCTCACCCTAAACCATTGTTAACGAAGCAGTATGGTTGGAAAAATGTGTTCCCGTCATTGGCAAGAAGTTACAGAACCCTGACATTTTTCCTAAATCATTTAATTATGATCCCATCGAAATGTTGGGTTTCAGAGAATTACAGTTTGAGTTTAAGTCTCGCCAAACTGTAGGCAAACTGTATGTTTCTAAGGTGGGTCCATCGGTGTTAGGGTGGATCGACCAAGGAGAATTAGGAATAATTCTGGATCCAAACAGCCCGTATCCAGTTCTGATCCTACAAACCGAAGATGAGTGCAATAATTTCTTTTTAAAAAGGTTTCCTAAAGTGTTTACTGAAGACATAGGGAAATTAAAAGGATTTTTTTTTTTTTTTTGAAAAAAGACCTTTATTGCGAATGGTGCCAACTGTCAGAATACAAATGTCATTGCAGTTCGACTGTACAGTGCATCAAAGTTTACATAAGTTCCAAGAGCAGATTCGCTGCACCTAATACACAGCCTGTGTGCCGGTATCCCGGAGGCCCAGCGGCGTAACTCAATGTCATAACTCAATCAAGAACAATGTGATCTTGCACTGTTGGTCCTCAGCGTAGCATCAAGACAGTCGACAGGCAATAAATGGAGGCATAATAGTACGGTCTTTCATGAACCAGGAAAGGGCAGGAAACCAAAAGTAGAAAAGGGAAAAACTAACCCAAACTACCCCCAAACCCCCCCCAGGCCCACCCCGTTTGCTATTGAGTACCGTGAAGGAGTCCTAGTGACGCTTCCTGCCTGCGTGATGTCATGTACGTACCGTGTATATTCTGCACCCGTCCCCCGCTAGCCCTGTCCCCTGAGCCATGACACACCAATCCCCCCGTCCCCGTCCCTCACCTACACCTTCCTGTACCCACCTCCCCCCAGAGGAACACTAAAGCCCCCCCTGCGGTAATTGCCTCCGTTCCATAGCAGTATCTAACCCCTCATCCTGAGGGTCCACTTCCTCCGACATGTCACTGTCGTCCACCTCCCCCTTTTGTTGGTACTCCTTGTAGAGCTCCCAAAAGGACTTCGGTCTACTTTTGGGCGGCAGCAGCTCGCTGTACAATTCCGTCTGTGTGCAACAGTATTGGAGATCCCTGAGCCACCTCGTCTTGGTGGGGAGAGGACCGCGCATCCAGCACGCAGCCACCACCCTTCTGGCCAGTAGCAACGCTACGTCTACTAAACTGCGCAGCGCAGGAGCCAACGGCTTGGAGAAGCCCAGTAGCGCAAGCGATGGGGATCTCAACAGCGGTTCCCCTATAATCTGTCCCAACTCCGCGAAGACCTCCTCCCAGAACGCACTCACTCCCGGGCACAGCCATGCCAAATGAAGGAAATCAGCGGATCCAGTCCCGCAGCGCTCACACTCCGGGGAGCCACGTAGGCCGTAGCGGTGTAGCCGCTCTGGTGTATAGTATACTCTCTGTAGAAATTTGAAGTGCACCAAGCGGTGTCTGCCATTAAGCGAGACCCTGCGAGTGTTGGCGCAGCAGTAGCGCCACATAGCATCGTCTATGGGGGTTTGGAGATCTGCTTCCCACGCCGCTCTAGGGGCCGAAGTAGTTAATGCCTGAAAAGAAGGCCCAAGCCTGTTAACCGCAGAGATCAATTTGGCCGGTGTTTTCGTTCTGATGATGTGCGTCAGTTCTGGGACCTCTTCAGGCTCCTGTAGCGCGGGGCCCAGTATTACTCTGCAGGCCGACCGTATCCTGTGATACTGAAACTTCTGCAGCAGCGATGGAGCCGGGGCGACAGGGGGGAGTTGTTCCCAGGTTTTCAGCGCTCCGTCCAAGAACAAGTCCTCCATTGTGTGCACTTCCAGGGCCTTCAAGGCCTCTATCACCCCCCTCTCATTGAGCGGATCCAACCACAGGGCCCAGGCTACCGGCATCTGCGGGGAGTACAGTAAGGGACACCCCCTTTCTCTCAGCAGTGCTTGCCACGCATGGTTCGTCGCCTTAAGCGAGTCCATTCGCCCGATTGCTCGGTCTGTTGTGAGACAAATCGTGGCGGGTAAGGGAAGTGGGTCAGCGAATAGTTTCTCCAGTATGAGATGCGGAATGCGGGCATCACCATGGATCCAGGAGTGTAAGTGGGTTGCCTGTGCCACCCGGTAATAGCGCTCCAGGTCCGGCGCCCCCAGGCCCCCCATCTCACATGGGAGCATCAGTGTCGTCCACTTAACACGAGGTTGCTTTCCGCCCCAGGCGAGCTTAATCAGGACTTGGTTCAAGCGCTTAAAGAACGATTTCGACAAAACCACCGGTATATTAACAAAGAGGAAGAGAAACCGGGGGAGTACCACCATCTTCATAAGGGCAATCCTGCCCATCAGGGAGAGGGGGAGCTTAATCCAGGCGTCCACATCCTCCTCAAGCTTGGTAAACGCAACCCCATAGTTATCGCGGATCAGGATCTCTGGGTCCGTGTGGAGACGGATGCCCAGTTATCTCACGGAGTCATCCGTCCACTGTAGGGGATACTCCATCTCAAACGGCCGCGTGACTGGGGTCAGGGGGAAAGCAATGGACTTATCCCAGTTCACTTTGAGTCCCGACAGCGCCCCAAAGCGTACCACCTCCCTGAGTATCGGTGCTAGATTAGTGACCGGGTCCCGGACGTACAGTAAGGTGTCATCTGCATAAGCAGAGATGCCAATCTTGTATGTGGGGAAGCTGACACCCTCCAGGCTATGATATTCTCGCATGGCGCACGCCAGTGGCTCAGCCACCAATGCATATAACAGGGGGGACAAGGGGCATCCCTGTCGGGTGCCTCTACCGATGTGTATCGGTGCCGAGACCCTGTCGCCGATACGCAGGCGGGCCGAAGGGTGATGATAAAGAGCCCCTATTCTCTGAAGAAATGGCTCTCCCAGCCCCAGTTTGCGCAGGACCCTGATCATGAACGGCCATTCGACAGAGTCGAACGCCTTCTCCATGTCTAAGAATATCGCCAAGGCGGGGTTCTCCTGCTTCACATGCTGCATCGTCCCCAGCACCGTGCGGATATTATAGGTTAGGTTCCTGCTGGGTACAAAGCCCGATTGTTCCGGCGCCACTAAGTCCGGGACCAGCAGCGCGAGTCTGTTAGCTAGGACCTTCGCGTAGAGCTTCGCGTCCACGTTCAGCAAGCTGAGCGGGCGGTACGACCCACATTGGTCCAGGGGCTTCCCTGGTTTCGGGATCGTGACCAGCAACGCTTCCCGCATTGAGGTCGGCATTTCGCCCTCTTCGCAGATTGCATCAAAGAGGGCAAGCAAATGTGGGAGTAATAGGTCCTTGAAGGCTTTGTAAAAGCCTGCCGTGAGACCGTCAGAGCCTGGGGCGCTCCCCGAGCGCATGCCACTTAGTGCATCCAGGATCTCATCCTCGTGAAAGGGGGCATCAGGAATTCCCTGTCTGAATTCTTAAGGAACGGCATCGAGATGTAATCTAAGTAATCACCTATCTCGGCTTCCACACCCCCCGCCCTAGCACGGTACAGGTCCGAATAATATCGGCGGAACGTCTCCAATATTTGGTCCTCCTCAACTACTCGGACGCCCTCCGGAGTCTGCAATTCATCTACCACCAATGGTTTACGGGACCCCTTGGCCATACGCGCCAGCAGAGCCCCCGGTCTCTCCCCCTCTCCATAAGCCCGAGCCGTGGCATACTTCCCCATATAGAGAACTTCCCTATCCGCAAGCGCGTGATATTCCGCTAACATGGGCGCTAGGTCTAGTCCCGCCTCTCCCTCCGGGTCCGTCAGTCGTTCCCTCTCCAGGGCCGCAATCTTGTTCTCGAGCGTAGAGAGATCCCTTCTAATGGAGCGTAGGACACTGGAGTGTTTGGACATGGCCATCCCCCTGATATAGACCTTGAAGGCCTCCCACACGGTGAAAAAGCTATCTACGGAGTTAGTATTGGTGGCGAAAAACCTCTCTATGTCTTCCGCTAGTTCCCCGCGGAAGGCGTCATCAAGGAGCGCATAGGGAGGGAAACGCCAAGTATATGGCGGTATCCCCTTCCCAGCAGTGGAGAGACTGAGCAAGACCGGGGAGTGGTCCGATAACGTGCGTGGAAGGACTGTACACGAGCTGATGCCACCCAGTACCGAGGAGGAGGCAAGCCAGTAGTCTATCCTAGTATGTATGTTGTGGTATGCGGAGTAGTGCGTGTAACCGCCCTGCGTAGGGTGCTTTTCCTGCCAAACATCCACCAGGTCCAGCTTCGTCATTTCCGCTCTCATGTAGACAGCAGACGCAACTGGCCGCCTAACAGGGCCCGCCGAACGGTCCCTGTCGGGGTCAAACACAAAGTTGAAGTCTCCCCCCCATAACATTTTGGTGTGTGTGTGTGACCTACAGGTAGCTGACAGTGCTGTATAGAACTCCGGGCTATCATGGTTAGGGCCATAAACATTTACCAGGAGCAGGTCCAACCCCCTCCCCGTGCACTTAGCCACTACATATCTGCCCTCAGTGTCCACAGATAGTGGGGTAAGTTTCAGTCTCGAGGCAGGGTTAACCCAGGTGATTACACCGCGGGCGTGTGTGGTGAAACCCGCTACTGCTATATTTCCTGCCAACCCTCTGACCTGTAACATCTTACTGTGGACAGGCAGGTGTGTCTCTTGCAGCAGGGCTACATCCACTTGGTGCCTATTTAGGAAGCTCATCACCTTCCTTAGCTTCCGGTGGTCATTCAGCCCTCGCACGTTCCAGGTGAGCAGGGACAGCGCGCGCATCGGCTGCGGGTGCTCAGACACTACAGCAGCAGACATCTTGAATCATAGCACATCATATTGACTCCACCGGGAGATATCGGACCCCCAAACAGTACATCATCACACAAGGCAGGCAGACAGCCACCCCGCTCACTCTCACACATCATTCGCCAGATATCCATAGCAAACCACAGGCCCTTCAATTCCCGAACAACAAACTCCTCAACTTTCGACCATCCACCCACCCCCCTGACCCCGCCCCACCCACAGCTGACCACCCCCAACCCGGCCAGACAGCACCCCCCACAATTCCCCATCAACACAACTGCCCCAAAGTAGCGGGCGATACTAGTCCCAACTCCCTGGGGAGTTCCTCAGCCAAAAGCACAGGGGCAAAGCGTGCCGAAACTGCGTAGTAACCACCAGTGGTGCAAAAGTTCTCTTATCTCCAGTTCCGTCCCCCCGCACAACCCCCCCGTGTTGTAATACCTCAAACTGGATTCACCTGGTTCCCCCCCTGCCCCCCCACCCGTTTCCAATCATTACATAGTGATCACCTCACCAGCATTCGCGGATGGGACCATGAACAACAAGGCGGTATGAGTCATTGTGACGCGTCTCCATCCGTCTCTCGGCCATTGTCTCTAGTTGAGTCCAGGCCGCAGCCCATAACAGGGAGACTCCGAGTGCATCCACAGTATCTTACCCAACAAACACACCACTACGGGAAATAAAGCAGGTGTGATGCCTCAGTCCTGTTCCTCCATCGTTGACGCCTCCTCCAAGTCCTCTCCGTGCCGCTGTCGGTGTTCCTTGCGTTCTTTGGCCCAAGTTTTCAGTGATTTCTGCAGTTCCTTCGGGTCCGTAAAGAAGTACGATTTCCCGCCGGTGTTAATCCTCAATTTGGCCGGGTACAGCATCGCATAGTCTAGGCCCAGCTCGCGCAGCTGCTTCTTGTGCGGTATGAACTGGCGGCGTTCATCCTGTACTTTGGCCGTGAAGTCGGGGTACAATGATATCGTCATACCTTCCACCTGTAGTTGTCCTTTCTCCCGAGCCAGTCGCAGGGCCGTGTCTCTGTCCCTGTAGTTTAGGAGCTTGGCAATTATGGGTCGGGGTGGCAGACCAGGTTGGGGTTGAGGGCCCAAAGTGCGATGCGCTCTCTCCACTATGAACATTGGGGAGAAGGCCTCCTCCCCAAGTAGCGTTTTCAGCAGGCGTTCCACGTAGAGCTCCATCTTGCCCGTCTGCGTTGATTCCGCCACTCCCGTTATGCGAATGTTCGATCTGCGGGAGCGCGCTTCCAAGTCCTCGGCCTTATCACGGATCACTTGGAGCAACCTGCCGAATTGTCGACGGTCTTTGTCCCACTCGGTCTGTGCCTCCTCCGCTTCCGTGAGGCGCCGTTCTGCCATGTCGAGGCGCTCGGCATGTTTGTCCACACGTTCCGCCATGCGGTCCATGCGGTACGATAAATCGTCGATCTTGGAGCCCACCGCTTCTATGCTGTTCTGGATTCCTTTCTCCATCGCCGCTAGCATCTCTCTAAGGTCCGCAGGGGTCGAGGACGCTGCGGCACCTTTCGGGGAGGCCTCCGCCGCCTGTGACTCCGGCCCCCTCGTTTTCCGGCGGTCAAACGAGAGTTTCGCTTGCGTTGCATCGTTTTTCCCCATGGTGGGGGCCCAGCACCAGAGCGGATCTCACCCTGGAAATGTCCAGCCAAAGCCGCAAGCGTAGAGTACCGCACACTCCTCAGTCCCCGCTACGGTGGCACTGGCGAGCCTAAAATGGCGGCTGCGTTGCAGAAGTAACCTCCGGAGTGCTTCTCGTGTCGGGGTGCGCCAACCGCCCAGCACAATGTCTGGCCTCGACTGGCGTACTAATGATAGAGTCCCTGCAGATGTATCTTCCCTGCGCCTGGTCTTCCAAATGAGCCTTGGCGGGCATGCGGATCGTGCTCCGCCCTAGTATCTGTGGGCTGCACTCTCCGGCTCCTCCGGGTGTCAGGGCCACACGTCAGGTGACGTCGTGCGGCCAGCGCCGCAGGGCAGGCCGCGGCTTCAGGCCTGGTCCGCGCCTCTCTCCGTCGCCAATCTTGTGCGGGTCGTTACCCACAGCCACCGGCGCTCCGGGCCACTCAACCGGGTCAGGGGGCCACCGGGGGTCACCAGGCACCGAACCCAGTCAATTCGGCATTTAGCAGGATAGTTTTGCAGGATTTTTAAGGGGCTTAAGCGAGGCGCCGAAAGCTCACACGTCCGCCATCGACGCCGGCTAGCTCCGCCCCCCAAATTAAAAGGATTTGTTCATGAAATAAAACTTAAACAGGATGCTGTTCCATGTGTACACAAATCTAGGAACATACCATTTTCCATCATAAGTGAAGTGGAAGAGGAATTGAAGAGATTACAAAAAGAGGGCATTATTGAGCCGGTAGAATCAGCAGAATGGGTTTCGCCTTTGGTTATCGCAAAGAAACCTAATGGGAAGCTCCGTCTGTGTATTGATCTACGCGACCTCAGTAAGAACATTCTAGTTGATCAATTTCCATTACCAAAGATCAGTGAAATGTTGTCATATACCAACGGGGCTAAATGGTTTCTCTACAATTGATCTAAGCTCAGCCTATCACCAAGTGGCTTTACATCCCAGAAGTAGGAGCCTCACCACCTTTGTTACGCCCCTGGGATGTTTTAGATTCAAGAGGGTACCATTTGGTTTGGCTTCTGCTGCAGCCATGTTTCAGAGGCTGATGAGCGAGCTATTTAAGGGGGAAAAGAATCTCCTAATTTTTCAGGATGACATCATGGTGACAGGCGCAACCAGAGGTGAACATGATGCGAAACTTAACAGAGTCCTAGGAATACTTGAGCATCATGGACTTACAGCTGATTTGCAGCTAACAAAGTCACTTATTTGGGTCACGAAATCGATGGTAGTGGCATAAAACCAAAAGAAGAACTGCTATCAGCCATTAGGGATGCCCCTTCACCCAAGAGCGAAGAAGAGGTCAGAGCATTCCTAGGCCTGTCAGAATTTTATGCAAAGTTTGTGAGGAATTTCTCTTCTAAAACATTACATTTGAGAGAACTTATCAAACAAAAGAGCAAATTTGAGTGGAATGCGAACTGTTAAGAAACTTTTATGAGGATAAAAGAGGATATTTGCAAGGCCCCATCCCTCCAAGGGTTCAACCCCTCTCTCCACAGTATCGTAACCACTGATGCAAGCAATAAGGGGTTAAGAGCTGTACTCTCTCAGATTACGAAGGAAGGTAAAGAAGTGACGGTAGCATTTGCCCCACGTTCGATCACACCACACAGAAGAAAGGTATTCTGTGATTGAGAGAGAAGCTCTAGCGTGTGCATGGGGTTTAAATCATTTTAGACAATACATTTGGGGATATAAAATCACCCTTAGAAGTGATCACAAACCCTTAGTAAAGGTACTTTCTACTAAAGGTCTTCAGGTTGCTTCCCCCGGTTGTCACGAATATCAATGAAGTTGTTGGAGTTTAACTATGAGGATGAGTATCTTCCTGGTATTAAAAACAAGGTTGCGGACTGCTTAAGTCGATTACCTTTACCAAACGTAGATGAGAAAATCACAGACATTGACACTTTTTGCATAGCAAATTTAGTGGAAGAGTTACCATGTATTTCTGGTGCTGAGTGGTCAACTGCAATGGAGGAGGATGTAACACTTCTTGAGGTGAAGAAGCACATAAGAGTGGGTTGGCCAGAAAAGAGAAAAATTCCAGAACACATAAGACCATTTTGGGAACTCAGGGATGTTCCTCCAAAGGGCTTACGGATGAGACTCCTTGAGATCTGCCACGAGGGTCACCTTGGTATAGGAAAAACCAAGAGTAGAGTAAGGAATTCATACTGGTAGCCTGGTTATGACATAGAAATCGAAAGATGTGTGAGAAATTGTGTAGCCTGTGAGAATTCAGACAAATCCAAACACACACTGAGTATGTCATTTTTACAGGCGGGCAGCCACACTAAACAGTTGTAACAGCCAGCTAGCACTACCAGTGTCCGCTGTGAGACACATGCATTATGCGTGACAACGCATTTCAGTGCGGTGATGCGGAACACCACACTGAAATGCGTTAGCATCACATGATGCGTGATACTTGGCAGGCCTGACTTTATGCACATTTTAAGATTTTTTTTATTTCCTACTGCATGCTAAAAACAAAAGTTTCGACCAACACTAATTATAGGTAGGACTCAACATGAATTTTGTTTTTTTGCCAAGAAGGAGAAATCAGCTCTGTGAATAAGGTGCCCTTCAGATCAATGTTTTTGTAAACAAGTTCAGTTTAATTTGAGGCACCTAAGGCTAAAGAAAGTCAAGGAGATGTGAAAAGTATTGGAAACACAATAGAACGTTTAGAAAAAGTCAATGGCCTGAGGAATTTAATTATGATATTTGAAAAAATCGCATGTGTGAGCCCTGAGGAACCTGCATTTAGGAGTGCTGAAACGTCTCAGCTACCGATGATATAAAATGAAGCGCGGTTGACAAGAATCTGAAATAAAATATAGATCTCCCAAGTGGAAGAAGCAACAAATTGAAAAGTGGAGTAATTTTTTTCTTTGAACACATTTGCTATAGGTACGTCCCTCCTCCATTTATACGGGACATCCAAGAACTTGCTCACAAGTAGGAACATGACGTCATGTCTACTCACTGAAGAAGGTGAGCGAGCGCCCTATGCGTTCTTGGGAGCATAGACTTACCAAAGCCCCATAGAGTGTAAAACCACCTGGAACCTGTCTGATGACAATGCAGCCTCACTATGAATCAGTGTCATGGAGAAAGGTATTGATCTGCATAATGAATTATACATGTTCCAGAGGCAGTGGGTATCTGAAAGTAAATGTAGTGACTTTCCTGCAGCCAGAGAGGTGAACTGGGCCATACCACCTCTGAAGTAGGGGTACAGGTGTAACAAATACTTGATTATGGTACATGTCAGACTTGTGGGGTTCCTCAAGTCCAGGCTGGGGCCAGGTGGGCTGTGGAAAGAAGTGCAGGCAGAATGGGCTGGGGTCAGGGGTATGTTTTTCTACCAGTGGTCCCATGGGACCCTCATAAAGAGCACCTTCACACACCCCAAAGGAATCATTTTGGTTGGCGGCTGAGAGAGTTGGATTACCAGATTGTGTTGTCACTGACGGAGGGAGCGGAAAGAGAAGCAGGGGACAGGTTTCAGAAATCTATGAGCTCCATTTCCATCTGATGGCATCTAATTGCTTAAAGCTCAATTCAGCAAAAACGTAGGTGATAAAGTTTGGCAACAATCCCCGGGTATGGACACCGGACTGGTGGTTTGAAGGGTTGGGATCCTGCCCTATACCCACTAGGAAAGCCAAGAATCTGGGAGTCCTATTGGACAACAAACTCACCATGGGGGACCAGGTGAACCAGGTAACTTCTGCCTGTTTTATGGTCCTCAGGATAATCAAAAAAATCAAGCTCTTCCTCTCAGCCAGCAACCTTAGGATGGTTGTTACGGCTCTGATTTTGTCCCGCCTGGACTATTGCAACAGCCTCTAACTTAATTTACAGAAACAACACATATACAAGTTGCAACTGGTCCAGAATGTGGCAGTCAATTCAATTCAATAATAACTTTATTCGGTAGTTTAACCACTTGGATGCTAGGCGTTTTCCCGCTGTGTGCTGGAAGGTAAACAGTCAAAATATCGAGTTTTTAATTTCGACCTACACTAATATCGAGTTGCTAATATCGATGGGACAGAATATCGATGTCCAGAATATCGATGGCCAGAATATCGACCCTAAGGTAAGTAATATCGAAATTACTAATATCGATAGCATATATATCGAAATTACTAATATCGATAGCATATATATCGATGTAAGTAATTTCGATTTACTAATATGTGTTAGAAATATAAGTTAAGTATTTAAATTAATTGTTATAATATGTGTTTAATATGTTTTTATAATTTAAAAATATATAAGAGTAAATAATTTGTTTTACTACCACAGCGGGTTGTGGGTTTATAGGGGAATAGGGTGGGAAGTAATTTATTTGTAATTAAATAATTATTTTTCAATGATTAATTTATTTTGCAATTAAATATTAATTGGCAATTATTTATTTTAATTGATTAATTGATTAATTAATTGATAATTTATGTATATTTTTAACTAAATTATGTTTTACTACCACAGCGGGTTGTGGGTTTATAGGGGAATAGGGTGGGAAGTAATTTATTTGTAATTAAATAATTATTTTTCAATGATTAATTTATTTTGCAATTAAATATTAATTGGCAATGATTTATTTTAATTGATTAATTGATTAATTAATTGATAATTTATGTGTATTTTTAACTAAATTATATGTTTTACTACTGGAGCGGGTTGTGGGTTTATAGGGGAATAGGGTGGGAAGTAATTTATTTGTAATATTAATTAATTTTGGGTAAAGGGGTATTTTTAGGGTTCAGGGTCAGTTTTCAGTTTTTGGGTAAAGGGGTATTTTTAGGGTTCAGGGTCAGTTTTCAGTTTTTGGGTAAAGGGGTATTTTTTGGGTTCAGGGTCAGTTTTCAGTTCTTTGGTAAAGGGGTATTTTTAGGGTTCAGGGTCAGTTTTCAGTTCTTTGGTAAAGGGGTATTTTTAGGGTTCAGGGTCAGTTTTCAGTTTATGGGTAAAGGGGTATTTTTAGGGTTCAGGGTCAGTTTTCAGTTTTTGGGTAAAGGGGTATTTTTTGAGTTCAGGGTCAGTTTTCAGTTCTTTGGTAAAGGGGTATTTTTAGGGTTCAGGATCAGTTTTCAGTTTTTGGGTAAAGGGGTATTTTTAGGGTTCAGGGTCAGTTTTCAGTTTTTGGGTAAATGGGTATTTTTTGGGTTCAGGGTCAGTTTTCAGTTCTTTGGTAAAGGGGTATTTTTAGGGTTCAGGGTCAGTTTTCAGTTTATGGGTAAAGGGGTATTTTTAGGGTTCAGGGTCAGTTTTCAGTTTTTGGGTAAAGGGGTATTTTTTGAGTTCAGGGTCAGTTTTTAGTTCTTTGGTAAAGGGGTATTTTTAGGGTTCAGGGTCAGTTTTCAGTTTTTGGGTAAAGGGGTATTTTTAGGGTTCAGGGTCAGTTTTCAGTTTTTGGGTAAATGGGTATTTTTTGGGTTCAGGGTCAGTTTTCAGTTCTTTGGTAAAGGGGTATTTTTAGCGTTCAGGGTCAGTTTTCAGTTTATGGGTAAAGGGGTATTTTTAGGGTTCAGGGTCAGTTTTAGGTTTTTGGGTAAAGGGGTATTTTTAGTGTTCAGGGTCAGTTTTCCCTACTGTTGCACCCACTGGAGTGGGAATAGTAATTATTGTTAAGTAATTATATATTATATATTATTTTTTTTTATTATTTTTATTAAATATGTATTATTATTATTTTTAACAATTATTACATATATTTAAATATGTTTAAGTAATTATTATGTATTATTTACAGTATTTTTATGTTATTTTACATTAAAAAAAAATCGATATATTTAACAACGATATTTTTTACATCGATATGAATATTTCGATATTTTGGTACTTACCATGTTGTACATAGGGCGTCGATATTTTTGCTATCGATATAATTACGCCGATATTTGTGTAGGTCGAAATTCTGTCTGTCGAAATTCTGTCATAGATCCGTGCTGGAAAATGCCATTTTAGTGGCACCATGACGAGCGCAGCTCGTCATCAGCACACGACCCCCGTGGGTGATGACGAGCTGAGCTCGTCATCAGCATCGAAGGGGTTAAAAAGAAACACCATAAAAGTTCACAATGAGCAAGTTACAGAATTTACAAAGATTAAAAAACAATATAAAAATACGTTTGTTAAAAAAAGCATTTAAAAAGAAGAACAACATCTCAGTTTATGTAATTTTCGACCTTGTCATAACATACAGCTTTCCTATTGTCTGGCATTCTTTCATCTATGCGGAGGTAATATGAGGCTCATACTCAGAGATTCGTGCGATGACGTATACAAAATTTGAGAAAGCATACAATCGCTTTAGCATAGTTTTCATTTTTGAGATACTGAAGTGCCAGATATGTAGGCGGCACTGTCGAAGTCCCCAGATTTTCAGAATGGGCAATATCCAGCGTTTACGGGGTTCAGTAAAAAACTTACAGAATAACATTGTATGTATCGTTGTTTGTGGAGACACTAGGTCACATGGACACATAGGAAATGTGGATGTCCAGACGTCTTGCTTTGGAAATACAACCAGTAAATGGAACAAATCAAATCTAAAACGGGTGAGCAACATTTTTTCATACTGTGTAAGGGTAAAGTTCAAGTAGGGTTCAGTGGTAAACACAGTCTGCGCTAATAAAGAGTGTTGAACAGATGGTTTATGAATCTCAGGTAGTAATCGTAACTGACGCAGGTGTACAAGACACTCTCTTTTTAGATCCTTTTTTGAGATTTCATTTATCAGTAACTGGTGATCAAAAAACTTCCTGTAACCTAAATCTGTTAATAGCGCTTTAACATATGATAACCATTTAATTTTCTTGCAGTGATCGAGTGTTAAAATATCTTGAATAATCGCCCTAGTTAGTTGGCATTGCTCAGTCACCCATATTCGACGCCACAGCATTATTGGTTGCATTTTTATAATGTCTGTAATATAGTCAATGCCCAACTCTGTGTGGCAGGCATAGGTGGAGCAGCTTTTAGGTACCGGTAGCAAATATCTCAAAAAGGAATTCTCGACTTTTTGTATTGAATCCACATTTGCAAAGCCCCATATCCCCGCCCCATATGTTGCCGTGCTTACACATTTTGCGTTGTATATTTGTAACAGTTCTTTTGATGGTCGCTGCCCCAGTCTTTGTGAAAACATTTTTAACGAAGTTGTTTCTCACAAAAATGAGAGCTTCCTTGCGTTAATAGCTGGGTTCCATTTACATTTTTCGTCAATGACAATCCCTAAATAGGGATACGTTGTAGACCTGTCCAATTGGTCACCCTGTACATATAATCTCTGTTTTTTTGCATTTCTTTCCCCCCCCGCGTGCATTGTATATGTTTTCTTTGCGTTTAATTTCAAATTCAGACTTGCCATAAAGGCACAATATCTGTTCAAGGCCAGCTGTAATTCATTTGGTGTTCTTGCTAAGATAACAGCATCGTCGGCATATAGGAGCGCTGGTATCTGCCGACGAGCTATTAAGGGAAGATCTTTGCTGCCTTGAAGCATGGCAGCCTCCAAGCCGTTGGTATAAAGGGTGAATAGAAAGGGGGCCAGTACACAGCCCTGTCTGTCTTCCTTTTCCACCCTAAAAGTACCCGTGAGCTCACCTCTCACCCCGAATCTTACCCTGCCTGTAGTACCTATATACAACTCTCTGAGAAAGTCCACAATTGGATGGTGAAATCCCATTTTCAAGATAATACTCCACAGCATTGAGTGTGCCACGCAAACAAACGCTGCGGAGAGATCGACGTATACCATATGGAGAGAGGACCCTTTAGCTTCCACATATTTGCCCGCCATAAGGGACAAATTTAAGGCCTGGTCAACTGTTCCCAGCCCCTCTCGAAAACCATATTGTAGATCTGAAATTATGTTATGATCAGTAGCCCACTCCTGGAGTCGCTCGAGAAGTATTCGCCCTGCCATCTTCCCGAGCGAGTCCAGGAGGGAGATCGGACTATAGCATGTTGGACTGTTTCGATCCCCTTTTTTAAATATGGGTACCAACGTCGATGTTCTCCAAGAGTCTAGTAAACCCACTTCAGTAGTGGCATTCAGGACGTTGGTCAACAGGGGAGTCCATAGATCCGGGAGGTGTTTAAAAATGTCAACAGGAACACCGTCCGGGCCAGGAGCTTTGGCTGTTTTTGAGGATTTTAAGGCTTTTTGGACCTCTTCGTGAGAAAGCTGAAGTTTTATTGGATAAATGACCTGTGTCAAGGGGTCAGGATGATCTATGTCTACTATAGCATCTTTGGAAAAAACTTTTGAAAAGTGCCTCACCCATTCCTGTTCACTTATGGCTACATCAATTGAGGGAGAGTTATCTTTATCTGTTAGAAATGGGGAGCGGACTACCTGCCAGAACATAGTGCTGTCTTTCAATTCCGAACTTTGGCTAGGACGTGCCCATAGTTCGGCTTTCATTTCTTTTTTCCTGTTATTTAGGGCAGCCGTATACTCCTTTCTAAGTCTGCTAACTTCAGCTCTGTCCCTGTGATCTCTATTTAGAGCTTCCTTTAAACATGTTGATGCCTTTGTGCATGCTGAGTTAAACCAACCTTTCTTTGTATGGGGCTTTTGTTTATGCGTCCTGGTTAGTTCTTTACGTATGTTTGTTGTAATCGCCAGGAAGCTCTTTATGACTTCCTTCGGTTGTGTTATAGGGTCCAGACAGTTTATAATGTCAGCTTGATTACATGTGACTATTTTTCTAGTTGTTGTTTCCTTGTCGATGCTGCCCCACTTCAGTGTATAACCGTTGGAGGAGCCTAATGCTAGCTCACGTTGGTTTAAGACGGTCATAATATCATATGGTTTGTTTGTTTTTATTTCGGCAAGAACCATAGTAAGTGGAAAGTGGTCACTCAGAGGATTTTTGGCAACCTCAAATTCTTCTATGGTAAAACCCATGGGTATTGAGATTAATATGTAGTCTATTGTACTTGTTAAACCTCTACCGTTGAAGGTGGGCTGAAAAGGGACTGTTGGATTCTTTAATTCATTAACAAAGCTCAACTCTAATTCAGTCATGACTTCGGTCATTTTTTCTCCCACATTGGAGTGTGTAAAGTGCGTCAGATTTTTATCGGCCTCATCGCTGATACCACACTTGTCATTATTGCTGTTACTGCATAGGTGAAGGTTAAAATCTCCCCCCCAGATTATCGTACATGACATTTTAATATATTTTTCACGTTGATCTTGTAATATTGCAGAAATCTCTGGAAGAAGAGTAATCAAGTCAGCCTGAGAGAGATTATTATAGAAATTTACTATTAGGTAGAGTCTTTGTTTGGTAATCTTTAGAACAATAATCTGGAAGTTCTCCTCCAATCTTAGAGGATGTACGTCGTCCACAGGAAGAGTGTTTGTAATATAGGTAGCTAAGCCGCCGCTGTTTCTACCAGAGATTGATTTCTTTGCAGGTGACCAGAAAGTTTTAAAGCCCGCTATATGTTTTGGCCTAATAGCCCAAGTCTCCTGAAGACAGATACAACCGCTCAAGTTGATCTGATTCAGGAAACCGGGGTTTGTCTTTTTTGCAGAAAGGCCTGCGATGTTCCAGAATGTAAAATATATATGCAAGGTGAGTGCAGTAGAATCAACAGAGATACTTATATCAGGTATCGGATCTAGAGCTTCCGGAGTGGTTGGAGCCGATATTACAGTCGCCAAAACATCTGTCTTATGGTGTTTTATTATTGAACGTTTAATTGTACCAAAAGTAGGGATGAACTGGGTTGCCTTTCTTTCAGAGACAGTAGTTATAGTAGATTTGAATTTAATTTGAATTTAAAATTATTTATAAAGCGCACGTTCGCCAGCGGCTTCATGGCGCTACAACTTACAGAAAACAAGGCAGATGGGCAAATGTAAATTAAAAAAGTTCAAGCTACAGGAGGACAGTTAATTGAAGGCTTTGGAAAACAAATAAGTTTTGAGTTGTTTCCTGAACTGGGGATATAGGGTCAAGGCTCTGAGCTCAGGAGGCAGGGAGTTCCAGAGGAGTGGAGCAAGGGTTGCAAATTTTGAGCCTCCCCATTTCTTCCTCTGGAATCGCGGGACAGTGAGGAGGGATTGGGTAGATGAACGAAGTTCTCTGGTAGGGACGTAAGGAATAATCTCAGAAGAGATAAAAGCCGGTGCCGTGCCCAGTCTCGCTTGAAAGGTGATAGAGGCCAGCTTGAACTGGACACGTTCGCGAACTGGGAGCCAATGCAAAGATTTAAGAAGGGGAGGTGACATGGTGGGATTTTGGTAATTTGAACACCAGGCGCGCCGCCTGGTTCTGAATCTGTTGCAACCGCCTAAGGCTATATGCGGGTATACTAGCATATAGGGCGTTGCCGTAATCCAGGCGGGAGATGACCATTGTCAAGGTGATCAATTTCAAAGCGTGAAAAGAAAAAAAATGGGACACCTTGCGTATAGTACGCAGTGAAAGAAAGGAAGAGGACACCACAGAACTAACCTGGGAGTGAAGAGTGAGTTGGGGGTTGAGCATGATACCTAGAGTTTTTACTGAGGAAGAGGGGACAGGTGGGGAACCAAGGGAAGGGGGCCAGAACAGAGGAGACCAGGGGCTGGATGAACCACCCGTCAACACCAGCTCGGTCTTGTCTGGGTTGAGTTTTAAATGGTTGTGGTTCATCCAGTCTCGGATGTGGGTCATAGTGGATTGGAAGTTGGAGATAGAAGACGGGGAAGAGGACAGGTTGAAAACAAGTTGGAGGTCGTCAGCATAGTTGTATACTGCGACCTCCATCTGCTGTAGAGAAAAAATAAGAGGAGCAATGTAAAGGTTAAACAAAAGGGGTGAAAGAGAGGAACGTTGGGGGACCCCGCACTGAACTTTCCGGAAATCCGCAGTAAAGTCACCCAGGCGAACTGCCTGGGTGCGGTCCCTCAGGAAGGAGGATAACCATACCAGTGCGGTACCTCCGATCCCCGCCGCCTTGACACGGGAGAGTAAGATGGTATGATCAACCGTGTCAAAGGCGGCAGAGAGATCAAGAAGGACCAGGGCCTGGGTCTTGTTGGTATCCATTCCCTCCCTGAGGTTGTCAAGGACCGAGAGTACTACGGACTCCGTGGAGTGTGCAGGGCGGAAACCGGCCTGGCGGGGGGCTAAGACCCCATGCATCTCCACAAAAGTGCTCAAAGTGCAGGTGACGTGGCGCTCGAGCACTTTTGCTAAAAATGGCAAGAGGGAGATGGGGCGGTAGTTGGCGGGGACCGAGGGGTCCGCGCCAGGTTTCTTGAGAATGGGGACGATGATTGCTGTTTTCAGTGGGGCCCTGAGAAAGTGGGCTGTTAAGAAGGTGAAGGGGGGGATCGGAACAGGAAGAAAAAATGTGACGGAGAATGTGGGAGGGACAAGGGTCTAGAGGGAAACCAGATTTGACTAAGGGAATTATCGAGGTAAGGATTTCCTTAGTCAGGAGAGGGAGGGCATCAAATTGTCCCTTGGGGGGGGGCACTGAGGGTCCACAAACGTAGGAGAAGGGGGAGGGATATTGGCCTTGATGGCGGCAATTTTTTGGATGAAGAAATTATTAAGGGAGTGGCAGAGTTCTGGAGAGGGAGTGGGTTTCAAGGTGGATCTATCAGAGAATGCCATGTTGTGCACAATCGAAAAAATTTCCCTCGATTGGTTCTCTGCGGCGAGGATTTTGGAGGAGAAGTAAGATGGTGAAGTCGTCGCTGTTTTAGAGGGTTGAGGAAGTTCTCAGTTAGACTGGGAACTGGGAAGTCAATCGTTAAGATCTAGCCCAGAGAGGGCGTTGAATCTATTATATGTCGGAATATTGTAGGGAGTAGGTAATGGCAAGGCCATTTGTCTCCATCGATTATCACCATTCTCTTGGAAAGTGGTTCCAGAAAGATAAGGATGAATAGGAGGAGGTATAAGTGTTTGACTCTGATGCCACTGTACCGAGCCTGTTGGGTAAAGAAACTTGGGATTCTGATAAGAAGTGGAAGGATAAGAGTCAGAAGGGAAAGAGATTTCTGAAAATGGGTTCATAGTGATAGGTGGGATATTATTATTTGTATTTAGCAAATGCCTGTAAAAATATCCTAATGGGAGGAGGGTTGTATTGAATTCCCAAGTGGAAGGTGGAGGGGCCTTAGCTAGTGTCTTTTCGGCCCACTGAGGGTTCCTGAAAGTAATCGCTACACAATCCCCCTCAATTTTTTTTCGTAAGGGGCCTATCCAACCTACTCTTTGAGTGTGGGAAATTTCCCCGGCACATTCTATTGGAAAGTTACAGTTCAAACTTAACCAATGTAGTATCCTATTTTTCAGGGCAAGAAGTAGTTTCACTCTGCTCTTGTTTGAGGGTCGGTACGTTTACCAATACAAGTACATAGGCTCCACATTCAGGGGGGAGGGTGATGCGTGTAGGGATCTGTCGTGACCTGTATGGTTGTTCGTACGGTATTTTCGACTGCTGGGTCCTTGCAGCCATATAATTAGATTGGATGGGTGCCTGTGATCCTTGTTGGTGTGCTACGTGGGAGTTCCCTGTCTGACTAGTGACTGATTGAATGTTCGTATTGAAGGTAAGAGTTGAACTGTTAGACGATAAAGGTTTATTTACAGCGGTTGGATTATTGCTCGGAGTTTTCTGTTTTTGCATAGTTGCTGGTGTAGGAATAGGTTTTGGTTGAGGAATAATTGTTTTGCTAGTATTTGATTTAGGGTATCGAACTGCAGAGATATTTTGAGAGGCAGTAGGTGCTGTTTTTATGTTTAGGGATATTAATTCTTCAATTTGTTTTTCCAGTCGGGCAAGCCTAGTTTCGAGTGGTGACAGATATATACTTAAGAGATTCCCAATTCGCTCAATCAACTGATCGCTGCCTATAGTATTTTCATGCTTGTCGCTATGTTCTTCCCTTATGTTTGTGTCTGAAGTCCCCAAGGGTTGGAGTATTTCATTAGATGTCTTTTTACTCTTCTGCTGCCTCACACGTTGGCGCTTCGTTGAGGCCCGAGGGACCGCTAATGTCAGTTGCTTAGTTAGTTTAGGAATTGCGCCCCCTTGTATATGAGTGGCTTCATTCTCTTGAGTGTCATCCACAATTTCAGGTGATAAGGCCACATTGAGGGCTGGGGATCTTTCTAAATCAGTACTTAAGTCACAATTGGTGGAAGAATCTGATACTGATAGATCGACCTCATTTGTTAGTATGCAAGGGTCGTTTTGGGTGTCATGAGTGATAGCTGAGTGGGTTGTGCTGGAATTACCTGGGGTAGTAGCAAATGTAATACTTCCTAAAGAAAAGCGTTTGGCAATGCTCAAGTCATGTGATACTCTTTGCTGCAGTAATGAAATGCTAAGATCGATAGCGTCACTTGTTCTAGTTATAAAGCTGTCTATCGGCCCTAAAATTGAAGCTGCTCCCACAGCAGTCTTACTTCTGCTGCCTCTCGTAGTCATAATGCAGTTTGTACTGTTTCAGCAATTGGACAATGTTACTTATAAATCAGTATGCACCACTATAAATGTCTATAAGTACTCCCAGGGTACACAGTAGTACATAATAGGTAGTAAGCGATATCCTACTTGTTTGGCTGGCTAAGATGTTAGGGCAGTGGACCCAACCCGACCTCTTCGGCCTCGGACGGCAACAGACGGTCCCGCCCTTGTCCCGGGCTTCTCCCGGTCGCTCCCGCGCAGCGGGGCTCAGCTGTTTATTTTATATGGCTGAAAGAGGAAGGAGAGGGAGGAGCCTGCAGGGAGAGCTGCCCAGGTGGCTTCAATGTGGGCGGGCGGGCGGGCGCTCCTGGGACAGGTAGTCCTGCGCCTCCGCCTACTCGCAGCCCTGCAGGTTTCAATAGCAAAGTTTCCAGTCCGCTTTTGAAATAGTTACAAAACAGCTTCCCAGGCGACGCGACGCTAGGTGCTGGCTCAAACAGAGGGAGAAAAGGTCAATTCCGCCGCCTCGGACAAGGTGCTGCCAGGAAAACACTGATTAAAGTATCCCACTAGTAGCCCAGTACTGCTGCCTTAAGAACGGACCAGTGAGGGAGGAGCCTGCAGGGAGAGCTGCCCAGGTGGCTTCAACGTGGGCGGGCGGGCGGGCACTCCTGGGACAGGTAGTCCTGCGCCTCCGCCTACTCGCAGCCCTGCAGGTTTCAATAGCAAAGTTTCCAGTCCGCTTTTGAAATAGTTACAAAACAGCTTCCCAGGCGACGCAACGCTAGGTGCTGGCTCAAACAGAGGGAGAAAAGGTCAATTCCGCCGCCTCGGACAAAGTGCTGCCAGGAAAACACTGAACAAAGTATCCCACTAGTAGCCCAGTACTGCTGCCTTAAGAACGGACCAGTAAGGGAGGAGCCTGCAGGGAGAGCTGCCCAGGTGGCTTCAATGTGGGCGGACGGGTGGGCGCTCCTGGGACAGGTAGTTCTGCGCCTCCGCCTACTCGCAGCCCTGCAGGTTTCAATAGCAAAGTTTCCAGTCCGCTTTTGAAATAGTTACAAAACAGCTTCCCAGGCGACGCGACGCTAGGTGCTGGCTCAAACAGAGGGAGAAATGGTCAATTCCGCCGCCTCGGACAAGGTGCTGCCAGGAAAACACTGAACAAAGTATCCCACTAGTAGCCCAGTACTGCTGCCTTAAGAACGGACCAGTGAGGGAGGAGCCTGCAGGGAGAGCTGCCCAGGTGGCTTCAACGTGGGCGGGCGGGCGGGCACTCCTGGGACAGGTAGTCCTGCGCCTCCGCCTACTCGCAGCCCTGCAGGTTTCAATAGCAAAGTTTCCAGTCCGCTTTTGAAATAGTTACAAAACAGCTTCCCAGGCGACGCAACGCTAGGTGCTGGCTCAAACAGAGGGAGAAAAGGTCAATTCCGCCGCCTCGGACAAGGTGCTGCCAGGAAAACACTGAACAAAGTATCCCACTAGTAGCCCAGTACTGCTGCCTTAAGAACGGACCAGTGAGGGAGGAGCCTGCAGGGAGAGCTGCCCAGGTGGCTTCAATGTGGGCGGACGGGCGGGCGCTCCTGGGACAGGTAGTCCTGCGCCTCCGCCTACTCGCAGCCCTGCAGGTTTCAATAGCAAAGTTTCCAGTCCGCTTTTGAAATAGTTACAAAACAGCTTCCCAGGCGACGCGACGCTAGGTGCTGGCTCTAACAGAGGGAGAAAAGGTCAATTCCGCCGCCTCGGACAAGGTGCTGCCAGGAAAACACTGAACAAAGTATCCCACTAGTAGCCCAGTACTGCTGCCTTAAGAACGGAGCAGTGAGGGAGGAGCCTGCAGGGAGAGCTGCCCAGGTGGCTTCAATGTGGGCGGGCGGGCGGGCGCTCCTGGGACATGTAGTCCTGCGCCTCTGCCTACTCGCAGCCCTGCAGGTTTCAATAGCAAAGTTTCCAGTCCGCTTTTGAAATAGTTACAAAACAGCTTCCCAGGCGACGCGACCCTAGGTGCTGGCTCAAACAGAGGGAGAAAAGGTCCATTCCACCGCCTCGGACAAGGTGCTGCCAGGAAAGCACTGAACAAACTGCTGTCGGACACTGCTAGGTTTGCCTTGGTTAGAGGAGAGCTGAGGAAATTACATTGGCTTCCAATCCCATTTAGATCACGGTTTAAGGCCCTTTGTGTGGTCTTTAAGGCAGTGAATGAGATTGACCCGGAGTTTCTTAAACATAGGCTCAATTGGTATGTCCCCAACAGAACCCTCCGTTCTTCCGGGTCTAAACTTGTTCGAACTCCTATGTTTAAGAAAACTAACTGGGGAGGCCGAAGTTTCTTTCACTGCGCCTCCAAAGCATGGAACGAGCTTCCGTTCCACCTCAGAAATGCCCCAGATCTTATCTCCTTTCGGAAGGGTTTCAAAACCTGTTTTTTCTCTGAATAATCAGCTCACTGTTTTCCCCAGGTAACGAGGACCCAGCGCCAGGACACCCTAGGGCTGCTGCGCGCTTTACAAGTTCTATTAACATAACATAACACCTTTCTCACAATAGAGGGCCTCAATTACAATTCCCTGTGTCACTGGAATGTCACTTTTATTGACTCTCTGGTGGGGCACATTGCAGTGCCATACCTACAAGGCCATGTAAAGCCATCCTGCGTGGATTTTCAAGGCCTAGTAGATGTGGTGTGAGGCAACGCAGCACAAGGGAGAGGATGTGGCCTAGCGGCCAGGGTGGTCGACCTCGAAGACGGAGAACCATGCTCGAGTCTCGACAGGGACACTCAACATCCTGTGATTCTGGGCAAATCATGTAATCTCCCCCTGCCTAAAACAACCATTGGAAATGCAATAGGTCTCGCAGCATTAGAGTTAGTGCTTTTAGAATTGTTTATGGGTTTTTTTGTAAATCTTTAGCATTTTTGTTTCCTGTAGCCAATGCTAAAGAATTAAAAAAAAAAAGCCATAAACATTTCTAAAAGCTCTAACTCAAATGCTCCGAGACCTATTGCACTGTGTGAGGGTGAGGGGGTGAGGGTGAGGGTGGGTGAGGGTGGGTGAGGGTGGGTGAGTGAGGGGTTGAGGGTGAGTGAGGGTGAGGGGTTGAGGGTGAGTGAGAGTGAGGGTGAGTGAGAGTGAGGGTGAGTGAGGGTGAGTGAGGGTGAGTGCGCATAAGAGCAGGGGGCATGAACACTACCAGGGTGGTGAAGTAAGAGCCTGGACATAAGGTTGTGTGTCAATTCTGGGGCATCTGGGTGAGTAGGCAATTGGTAGGGGAGCAAGGGCGGCCAGGTGGGGGGAAGGGGTGAAACACAGAGTGGCGAAGAAGCTCACGGTGGCTGTGCAGTAAGCGGGAAGAACAGAATGAAGAGAGTAGCCTCAACGTCTGCAATCACGTCATGGTAATGGGCTAGGAAGCCGGCAGGTAGGTGAGTCTAGAAGAACATACCGAGGCGGAATAGCGAGAGGCAAAGGACCCGAACTCGCGATGTGCAATTAAGTCAGACTAAGGGTGACAACGAACAGTTTCAAGGTGGGGGCCAGGAATGGGAAGTACAAAAGCCGTGGGTTAGTAAGGTCAAAGTGCAGGAGGAGGGATGTCGAAATCCTGGGGCTGATTCACTCGCGTAAGGCATAGTATCAGTGTGGCGGCATCTGGAAGTAAGCGCTCAAACCATGGCCAAGTTGTCGGACCGGGTGGGGTGACATACCGGAGCAGTGCGAAAGAGAAGTGGCCAGATGAAGCGCTTAGGCGGCAGAGTTACCTGGAAAAACAATGTAGATCGGAAGATCAGTAATTAAGGTGCTTCCAGTCGGATGGGCAACATCTGTAGTGGGGGAATAAAGGAGTGGAATGAGGGACGAGGGAACATTGGTGAAGCCGGGCGGGTGAGCTGGGGGGAGCGTGTAAATACCTGAATAAAGCGGGAGGCACAGCGCGGGCGATCGGTGCCACATCCGTGGACGTCAGGTGCTTCGCAGTCCGGCGTTCCACGCGTTGTGGTAGAATACCTGGCAGAGGAAAGGGAGGGGAAAGGCTAAGGATAAGGACTGGTGGAGGACGGTCGAGGAGAGGGGGGGTAAAAGAACACGGCGGGCTGTGTACCTGAGTCAGTAGAGGAGCTCTCATGGAGTCAATCCAGGGGCCGTTGTTGCTTCGGCAGGGTTACTGTGGAGCCGGTCGACAAAGTTGAATACCAGGAAGTGGTGTGTCACGAGGGGTGTGATGTGGTAGCAAGGGGCCAATCTGGATGTGGTGAAGGGGCGGGGCCGGGGAGGGGAGTGGAAAAAGGGGAGCCTGGCTCTGTATAACAAGCAAATATTTTATTCAAACTGCTGAAGTAAAAAAAACTCTAGCAACTGAATAATATTTATGGAAACAACAAACCTTTGCAAGTCGATGGTTTTCATAAAGTTGTTTTTAAGGAGGGAAGAGAGGGGAGGGGGGAGGAGAAATGCGAGACGGCGGGAAGGGGGCAGACATGGCGGGGAGGGGGCGGAGCGGGGGAGAGGGTGTGTGTGTGTTGTTAGGAGGGCATTGCGAAATGTGAGACGGCGGGAAGGGGAGGGGGCGGAGCGGGTAAACAAAGACGGACGTGCACGCGCTTTTAAGGTCAATGCGCATGCGCATAAGCTCAATGCGCATGCGCATTGACCTTAAAAGTCACGGGCACTGCAAGGAATCGCCACGATTCCTTGCAGTGTGGATAAAGAGTGGATAAGTCGCAATACTCTCGCTTGCTCGATGCGCATGCGCATCGACAGGCGAGACCTAAAAATGAGGCCCTTAAGTCACCACAATGACCACCTTGTGAATGAGTGATCAGGGCGAAGGGCTCAGCACAACACCCCAGCCCTGGTGCCACCACCATGATAATGACCAAGTCTGATTCTGGGCGTGGGTCACTGCTTGAGCCGTGAAGTCACCACTGGGAGCTTCTTGAGAACGGGTGAGCCACCTTCTCTTTCACACCCTCTCACAATCAGACTCACTTCTTTACGGCACTGCCAAGAGTATTCACGAGGAGACCCCTGCTCGCCGCAGCGCGTGCAAGAGGAAACCCCTGCTCACGGCAGCGCGTGAGGGGCCAATATACGCGCAGACTGTATGGGATCTGCGTCTCGTCGCCCAGATCAGTCTTGAATATCATCATTATTACAAAAAATAACTTCAAAATATATATTTCACAAACGAAATATTAATTCATCTCTTGAGCTCTACCTTCTTGTGTTTTCTCTGGCTTTATTGCATTCCACGCTATGACCCTTGTCCTAGGAAGAGAAATCTCTGTATTTTAAACTTTGTTTCAAGATAAATAAAAGATACGGGTCATTCTTGAGCCTCCTGGAGTGGGAGGGGCTCGGGTGACGGACAGGTTGAGGTGACGGGTGGAGGATGGAGAGCGACGAGGGGGAAATTCCACTCACCTTGCAGGGCTACCCCCCACCAGCCCCTCCCACCTCAGATTGTGTATAAAACACCTGCCCGAGCCGAGAACAGGCAGAAGAGGAGCAGCTGGCCGCCCTCACAGAGACACCCCAGAAACAGGACCGGTCGTCACAGGGCGTCTATCCAGACCAGACCCTCAAGGAGAGACCCTCGGACACAGGAAGCCAGACGACCATCACCAGAGCAGCCCTCACAGAGGAGAGACAGCAGCGACCCTCACCAGAGCAGCCGTCACAGAAGAGAGACAGCAGCGACCCTCACCAGAGCAGCCGTCACAGAAGAGAGACAGCAGCGACCCTCACCAGAGCAGCCCTCAGAGGAGAGACAGCAGCGACCCTCACCAGAGCAGCCCTCAGAGGAGAGATAGCACCGACCCTCACCAGAGCAGCCCTCAGAGGAGAGACCCTCGGACACAGGAAGCTAGACAACCCTCACCAGAGCAGCCCTCAGAGGAGAGACGGCACCGACCCTCACCAGAGCAGCACTCACAGAGGAGAGACAGCAGCGACCATCACCAGAGCAGCCCTCACAGAGGAGAGACAGCACCGACCCTCACCAGAGCAGCCCTCACAGAGGAGAGGCAGCACCGACCCTCACCAGAGCAGCCCTCACAGAGGAGAGACAGCACCGACCCTCACCAGAGCAGCCCTCAGAGGAGAGACAGAACCGACTCTCAGCAGAGCAGCCCTCACAGACGAGAGACAGAACCGACTCTCACAGACGAGAGACAGCAGCGACCCTCACCAGAGCAGCCCTCAGAGGAGAGACAGCAGCGACCCTCACCAGAGCAGCCCTCACAGTGGAGAGACAGCACCGACCCTCACAAGAGCAGCCCTCAGAGGAGAGACAGCACCGACCCTCACCAGAGCAACCTTCACAGAGGAGAGATAGCACTGACCCTCACCATACCATGATAGCAGCCCTCACAGAGGAGAGACAGCACCGACCCTCACCAGAGCAACCTTCACGGAGGAGAGATAGCACTGACCCTCACCATAGCAGCCCTCACAGAGGAGAGACAGCACCGACCCTCACCCGGAAGTCCTTCAAAGAAAACGAAGGCGCGGCCCCGTGACGGAAAACAGAGCTCCCCTCCCTCGGTATGTACAAACTTTGCGTCTCTGTGATACTTTCCTCTTGTGAGAAACCTGTCCACGCCTGTACCTTTGAGTGTGAACAACCTGTCCACGCCTGCACCTTTCAGTGTGAGCGGCCTGTCCTTGTCTCTCCACACTGCACAGCCTGTCCCTTCACAGTGCTTTATTCTGATCTGTCCGGCCTGCCCCGCTCTCACTGTACACCTGTCCCATCTCCACCTGCCCGTCTCTCTGTGGCTCTCACCTCTGGTTCACATTTAACTTCTTAACTCGTTTCACCTCGTGAACTTTCACCAAATTTCAGCTCCTGTTCTCACCTCTAAGCTCCATTTTACCTCCTGTCCTAGTCTTAGTTTCACTGCCCACCCCATCTCATCCCCTGCACCCATTGCACTGGCTGTTCTCATTTTACTTCCTGTCCCTCCCCGGCTCCTATCTCAATTCTGGATCGAATTTTGCCCACTGTCCCACTCTCACAAGTGTCTTCGATCACACACTCTGTCCCACTCATGTCTCTTCCATCTCACCCACTGTCCTACTCTCATACCCTGTTCCCATCTCCCCTCTGTCTGATATTAGGCCTCTGCCTCCTGTCTCACCCCCTGTTCCCCATCTAACCTTGTGAACCAATTTACCCACCCAGCTACCCGTCTTCGATCTCATTCTTACCTCCTGCCCCTCTCACCTCCTGTTCCAATCTCACCTCTTGTTCCCTCTCACCCCCTGTCCCAATCTCACCTCTAGTTCCCTCTCACCTGTGGTTAATTTCTTATCTATTGACCTCTCTCCCCTCCCCAGGTCTGCCACTCACCATGGAAGGCTTCGCCTCTGTGTACTACAGTGAACCATCCGTCATGGGCTTCCTCGCCAACGTCATCAGCGCCTTCCTGGTGGCCCTACAGAACTTCTTTTCCTTCCACACCAAAGTGAGCGCTGAAGGGGTGGAGAACATCCTGGCAGGTGAGTGTGGAAGCCACAGATCACACAAAGAGTTACAGGTGGCGCTGGGATAACATGCATAGGACACTTGGAGGGAGGGGGTACACACTTGCACACACACACGCACGTGTTGCTCAATGCCTATGTTATCTTTTGCAGGGGTCCATCTCATCCTGATTGGAGGACTGACACAGCTCATTGCAGGCTTCCTGTGCTTCCGGAAGTACGATCACCTTGGGAGCACCGCCTTTGTGGCATTTGCCGCCCTCTGGAGCAGCTACGGGGCTACACGTGTCGCCCTGGGCGCGTACCCCACCATCCACAACACCACACAAACCCTGAACATTTCTAACAATCAAACCATCATGGCCGCCTCCCCGCTTCCGGTCGCTGAGAGCGCAGTAGCAGGGCTGGTGGCGTACACCGCCGTCGCCTTCATCCTCTCCTTCTGCTCGGCCACCGTTAACTACGTCATGCCCTTCGTGTTTGGCGCCATCACCCTCACGCTGGTCTTCGAGGCGGTGGGGCTCTTCGGACAGTGGGCGTTGGTGGTCTCGGGGACCCTGGAGCTGCTCATCGTGTTGATTGGGTTCTATGGCGCCACTGCCCTGCTCCTGAAGGGCCTGACCCAGAGGTACGTCCTTCCAGGCTTCGGGAACGCCTTGTTCAGCGTCTTGCTTCTGGGCTCGGCCAACAGCACCTCTTCCAGTGGCATCGGGGAAGAGACCAAGAAGAATTCCAAGTACGCGGAGCCCATGGCCTTGGGACACATCGCCGACGCGGTGGCTGCGTTCATCTTTGCCTTTTATTGCTTTGGGTACATGAAGACCTTCTACATTGGCGCCATCTGGGTCAGCATCAATGCGCTGTCCCAGCTCTGCGCCAGCTACTACAGTTACTTGAGAGAAGACGTCTACCACACCACCAAGCTTGGGCTCCACAGCCTCTTCTGGCTGCTGATGTCCTGGGAAGAGTTCATCCTCACGGTGCTCCTCTCGGGGGACAATGTGGACAAGAGCCGAGCGGGCATGGTGGGGGGCTGGTTCTTTCTGGTCGCCGCTTGCATCCTCTGCCTGATGTCCCTCAACAGAGACCTCCTGGAGGTGCTGCAGAATTCATGCTTCCTCCTCCTCACGGTCTCCACCATCCACCAGATTCCACTCCTGGGATCCCATATCTTCTTCGGAGTGGTCTGCAGCATCTACACTGCCACCTCCCTCTACGCCACTTTTGCCAGCCTCATTAACTCCATCGCTGATAAGTCGCTGATCTCTACTGGACCCCAAGTGATGTCATCGGCTACGCTCCAGGACTTGCTGCTGAGCCTGAAGCGCGTCACCAGCAGGTCTAAGGAGGGCCAGGAGGTCAGCTCCACCAGATGCCAGCTCCCTGATGCCCTCTTCTTCTTCTGCAATGGCCTGGCATCACTCTCTGCCATCCAGGGGTCCCTCAGTGACCCCACCAGAGCCCACCTCACCATCCCTTGGGTGCTGATCCCTGGGGCTCTCTTCCAGTTGTACGTCTGCAGGATCGTGGTCCAGAGAGGGCGAAGATTTGGGTCGGTCCTACCATTCTTTTATGCTGCTGTATGGGCCACATGGGCATGGCTACGACTCGCAGGTAATTTATGATCTCTTAATCTTTACAATGTGTAAAATGTATTCACAAAAGTCCTAGGGATCCAGTGTCATGAAGCTTCTGAGTGGTTTAGATCCTCAGGCACACCAGTAGGGGCAGTGGGGTCATGTATATTTCTGGTTATTGGTTTCATTTGGAGCAGCCATGCATGCAGGTAGTTTCTTGATGACATCACATGCAGTTCTTTCTCTGACTGGGGGGCCCGTGCGACCTGATGAAGTACCTGGGAGGGGTCATATGTGATGGCTGCCAGGTGGGGGGCAAAGGGTTGAAGAGGAGGTGGCCAGTAGGAGGGGACTAATGACTTATGGAACCATTAATGGGTCTGGATAAACTATTGATAAACTATTGTTGATAATCCAGGTGTGGGAAGAACTAAAAGGCATGAATATCATTGTTCAAATAACTGGTCATTTCTTGTACCCGGGGGCATATTTACCAGAATTTAATTTTCGCTTGTCTTCTGACTCATGCGAGAAAACACCTTATACTGGGATAAGGAGCTCAGGGAAGTGTGTATCAACAAATCGGGGCGCACCTGTTCAGGGTGGGGAGGAAGATACAGTTTTGCACATCATCAAAAGTCAACATCCAGCCCCATGATTGGCTGTTAGATGATCGAGGTGTTGACAGTATATGGTCCTCTCCATCCCTTGTCTCTGCTCCTAGCCCTCTCCTGCCTTTGAAGGAAGAGCTCCTTCCTGTGTTCTGTTTCATCCATGACTAACCCTCTGCCCCTCCTCTTCCCTCTCCAGGTCCCCTGCTGAATATCCACGTCGACAGTTATGGTGCATTCACTGTTGGTGCCGTCACCTTCCTGGTCATCAATGTCTTCCTGATATCCTTGGGTAAGTCTCTCCAGATACAGAGGTCCAGTCATCCCTCTGTTGAATCCTTGAGGCCCAGGTGCCCTGACAGACAGCGGCTGCTTCCGGCTGCAGTGGGTATGGGCCGTAGTCTGTCCCTCGATGGTCCATATGGACAGTTCTGGGGCATCGTAGCGTCCTCATCTAAAGACTTAAACAACTGCGACCCCCGCTGACCTCTGAAATATGTCATTTCCGGCCTCTGACGCTATCTTGTTCTGCTTGTTCCACAGTCGCCTATGCCAACGTGGTGCTGGTGCTGCTCGCGCTGCTGATGGAGGCGGTGATGGTCTGTTTCCTGCTCTTCACCTTGGAATGCCTGCCCCTCGCGCTCGAGAGTAAGTGGACGCCTTGACTATGGTTTCCTCTTGTGTGTTAATGCATGTCAGTGATCTCTAAAGGGTTAATAAACAGGCAATATCTATCAAGAGGCATCCCGAGTCCACCTGCAATGTGGTGGGGGCTAAAGGGAAGTGGTCTGTAGAAAGGACTGGAGTTTGCCTGACAAGCCTGTGCTTCTGAAGGGCTGTGGGGGTGAACAGAGTCAGTTACGTGTCAGACTCTGCTAGAGTTGTCTCTACAACGCAAGGGGGGCTGGAATGGAGTCAGTCACAAACCTGACATGTGTCTAGTTCTCTGCCAGACCTCCACGTGTCTTAGTTTCTGTACCTGTCCCTCCACTGCTGCCTTAACATCACCTACTTATAATACGAAGAGTTGGGGTGAGCCCGATAACACTAGGAACCAGGATAATTAAGTATAAACCAAGATAGGAGTTCCTGTACCAGTTTAAATGTTTTACCACACTTAATTTCGTACAGACACAAGGCGAGTGAAAAGTAATCTGTCTTACGTTTTTCTTTTATTGCCTTGGGTGGCATTTCCCTTCTTGAAATCCCTCCTGAAGGGAGCCTCTGTCTTGGTTTAACATTAACTTGATCAGCACACTTGTCTCTTTTGTTGATTTTATGAACTTTGTCTAATTTCCCCCTCTTGGTGTTACTTTCAGTCACTGTATTGTCCGTCTTCAGTGTCGTCTGTATCTACGGAGCGGCGGCATCTCTTGGAAACTGCATTTTCAGCAAGGACCTAATTCCCATGGGACCCTCTTTCTTCAAGGTACAGTGATAAGTACACATGCAATATGTTACGAGCACTATTCTTTCCGATATGTTCAAATTATCCATCTCTGTCCTCTAACGCTATGATGTGCATGTGCTGCTCAAAGGCAGCTGTAGGTGGCGCTGTCTCACTCCTTGTCGGCTCTCTGTCTTTTTAGGAAACGAAGTCAGAGGAGAAAGTTGAGGCGTCCGACTCCTGCGTGTGCCCCGATTCCTATCGCACCAGCAGTCTAAGGACCATCGCCGCCCTGCTGGACCAGGGTGGGGTGTGCGGAGTCCCCACAGACACGGTCTACGCCCTGGCGGCCTCCTGCAAACACCCCGAGGCCATCCAGAAGATTTACACCATCAAGGTGAGCACCGAGGAGCGGACTCAAGGCGGAATTTACCGAGTCCGAGACAGATGCTCTGTCATTGAGAATAAGGGACACCTTTTACCAGAACAGTTAGAAATCACCCTGTGGGCGGAGACATTGTCATGGAAACGTCAGGGTGAAACCATTCTGCAGGGGTGTGATTACCATAGTGATACCAGCCTGGAGTATGTATATATAGATATATTGTCATGGAGACGTCAGGGTAAAACCATTCTGCAGGTGCGGGGTTACCATGGTAATATCTGCATAGAAAGTTCCAGTGTCAAAACGTAGTTAATTATTGGAAGCAGCCAGGGTACTTGTTATCAGATCATCCTGTGCAGAGAGTGCTGGATGGGGATGATAAGGGAGCTGAGGGCTCAGCCCACACATGGCCTCAGGAGAAAATCCTGCTGCGGGGCCAGAAGTGACCAATGAGAATCTATCACATGCACAAGAAAGATGCTATTGCCCCAGAGCACACAGTGAGTCTGCGTTCTCAGACTCACTAACCTTCTCTAAGGGAGCCGAGGGCTTCAGCCCACACATGGCCTCAGGAGAAAATACTGCTTCGGGGCCAGAAGTGACCAATTAGAATCTATCCCAGAGCACACAGTGAGTCTGCGTTCTCAGACACACTGACCTTCTCTGCAGGTGCCATTGGACTGACTTCTGTGTCCAGTGTCTGTCCACTGTAGGTCATTTAATAGGTCCTACAGGCTTTTAACTTATACAATCTCTTGGCTAGCACTAGAGACATTTAGTTTATTTTCAGAGGTGGTGTGATTGGGTCTAAGCTCATTTTTAGGTAGCACGTGATCCTGCACAGAATGTCTGAAGGTCATGACCTCCCTCTTCTCTCTCTAAACCAATCATTTCTCCCCTCTCTTCCATCCTCTGCAGGACCGACCCCTGGAGAAGCCCATCTGTATCTGCATCTCCCACCTGGACCAGCTGCGGGCCGTGAGACCCCCCTTCAGCCCCCTGCTGTGGGACTTCATGGGGAGCGTCTACCCTGGGGGTGTCAGCTGCATTGTCCAGAAGGGGGAGTGGCTGAAGAGGATGGGTGAGTGTGACCTCTTCTGCATGGTCTGTTTCCTTCTACAAAGAGGGGTGGGCTGGGGAGGGTAGAGGGGTGAGGGCTACACATGCCAGAAGTTGTGCCTGGGGACATTCAGGGGTGGGCCCACTTCATGTAAGTGCTGCTTGTCTAGATCATGCTTCATTCACCCCCGCCCCCCCAATGTGTACCGACCCACATCTCATGCAGGGTGTACAGACAAAATATCGACTCCAAAATATCGACTGGACATAATATCGAGTTTTAAATATAGACTGGACAAAATATCGACTGGACATAATATCGACTACAAAAATATCGTTTTTTAGGTAAGTGAAGTAATATCGACTGTATAAAATATAGATAGCAAAAATATCAAATTTTTAATAATATATAATATTTTATAGTGTATTTTTATGTAATAATATGTGTGAATAGTGTGTATTAATGTTATAAAATATTTTATTAAATGAATTTTGGTTTTATAATAATTGCGTAATGTAATTCTGTAGCGGGTTGTGGGTTTATAGGGGAATAGGGTGGGAAGTAATTTAATAATAATTAATTAATTAATATATGTTTGTTAATATTTTTAATTAATAATTAATTGATAATTAATTAATATTAATTAGTTAATTAATTAATATAATTCTGAACATATTTTGTATTAGTAATTAATTGTTAATTAATTAATTGTAATTAGTTAATTACATTAATTAGAGTAAATTTTTAATATATATAATTTTGTGTTATTTTTAAGTAATTAATTTGGAAAAAATAATATTAATTATTAAAATAATTACAGCTAATGTTCTAATATATTTACTTTATTGTTATTGTTAATTAATAATTAATTGGTAATTAAATAATATTGATAAATTTTGGGTAAAGGAGCATTTTTAGGGTTCAGAGTCAGTTTTCAGTTTTAGGGTAAAGGGGCATTTTTAGGGTTCAGGGTCAGTTTTCAGTTTTAGGGTAAAGGGGTATTTTTAGGGTTCAGGGTCAGTTTTCAGTTCATGTGTAAAGGGGTATTTTTAGGGTTCAGGGTCAGTTTTTAGTTCATGGGTAAAGGGCTATTTTTAGGGTTCAGGGTCAGTTTTCAGTTCTTGGGTAAAGGGGTATTTTTAGGGTTCAGGGTCAGTTTTCAGTTTTTGGGTAAAGGGGCATTTTTAGGGTTCAGGGTCAGTTTTCAGTTTTTGGGTAAAGGGGTATTTTTAGGGTTCAGGGTCAGTTTTGGGTTTTTGGGTAAAGGGGTATTTTTAGGGTTCAGGGTCAGTTTTGGGTTTTTGGGTAAAGGGGTATTTTTAGGGTTCAGGGTCAACAAATAAGATTGTAAAAAATTATTTTTATTATTTTCATTTATTATTTAATTATTATAATTTAATTTAAGTAGTTTTAAGTATATTTTAGTAATTAAAATTTAATATTAATTTAATTTAACACTGTTTTTAATAAAGTCGATATTTTTTACATCTATATTATTGTTAACGATATTTTGTACTCGATATTTTTGTACTTACCTGTTTGTAGATACAAACTCGATATTTTGACTGTCGATATTTTGTCCACGATATTTTGGCAAGTCGATATTTTGTCCCTCGATATTATTTCAGTGATCCCTCATGCAGGTATTACACCCACCTGTCACTCCATTCACCCCCCAATGTCTATAGACTCCCATCTGTGGTAGGTATTGTTTGAATGTATTACACTCCATTCATGCCCCAATGTCTACAGACCCCTTCTCATGTACCCATTGCATGCACATATCAAAGTCCAGACACCCCTTTAATGTAGATAGACCCCATCTCATGCAGATATTACATGCACATTCACCCCCAATGCGTACATACCACCCCATTTTCATGTAAGCATTGCATGTACATATCAGGGTCCAGTCACCCCTTTAATGTGTGCAGACCCCCACTCATGCAGGTATTACTTGCACATTCACCCCTAACACGTACAGAACCTCCTTTTCATGTAAGCATTGCATGTACATATCAGGGTCCAGTCACCCCATTAAAGTGTGCAGACCCCCACTCATGCAGGTATTACATGCACATTCGCCCTCAATGCGTACATACCACCCCATTTTCATGTAAGCATTGCATGTACATATCAGGGTCCAGTCACCCCTTTAATGTGTACAGACCCCTGTTATGCAGGTATTGCATGTACATTCACCCTCCTGATGTCTACAGACTCCCGGCTCATGTAACTGTTGCATGTCCATATTAGGGTCCCGTGACCCCCATTCTGTGTACAGTCCAACATCTCATGTAGTTATTGCAAGTGCATATCAGGGTCCAGTGACCCCCATTCTGTGTACAGACCCCTATCGCATGTAGCTATTGCATATACATATCAGGGTACAGTCACCCCATTAATGTCTACAGATTCTAATCTCATGCCGGTATTATATGCACATTCACCCCTAAACGCCACAGACCCCCCATCTCATGTACCCATTGCATGTACATATCAGGGTCCAGTGACCCCCATTCTGTGTACAGTCCCCTAACTCATGCAGCTGTTGGTTGTTTAGACCACACTCCTTACACAGTTCTTATATAAGTATTTGCTTTAACTTTGGGTTTTCTTGTAAGGTCTCAGGCTCTTCAGTTCATCAGCTGGATCTGTGCAGCTCTGTATAAACACAAATACATATATTGCATAGTGTCCTTTGTTTCAAGTAACCATCATTCCACATTTATGCAGCAATATATGTGTTTTCTGTGTGTAGCTTCGTAGATGCTGTTTTACTTTGCATTCTGGTATTTGTAGTCCAGCATTTGTAATGAAAATCAAACTGAATCAGAACTCAGTTGAAAACATGATGGGACGGATTCCTTCTCTTCCATGAGACAACACAGGGGCTCTAGTCTGTTTGGACTGGAGTTCCAACTCTAAATCTAAATGTGGCCATGCCAGTGCCAGGCCAGGCAGGCGCAGTGGCGTAACGCATAATGATGGCGCCCCCTACAGAGTGTAAGGAGGTGCCCCTTAGTCTCCCATATCTCACAGATATTCATTGGCTATTGGCTAAATGGGCCCACCTAAAGCTTTTGGGGTCTCTGATGTCTTTGGGGCCGCCTGCGCCGCAGAGGCTCCGGGGGCCTGTGTTAGTCCCCTGGCCCGGCGGACTTACATCAGTGAATAGTACAGCAGGAGGCGCGATGGAAGCCAAGCTACGGCCTGGCCCTCCCTGGCCCAAACCACCAATGGGAGAAACAACAGAGAGTGCCCACGCTTGGGGTGTGGCAGGGTCTGGAAGAGGTCACTTGTGGCTTAATTATAATCACTTTTCTGTCGTAATAATGACATTGGAATAACAAGCATTGGCACCATCAATAGCTCTGACATTATTGAACTAATGCAAGCAAGCTGCATTTGTGATATTACTTTTCTCCATTTATTACCACTTTTAAAGCTAGCCCTATTGACTTTACCAGAGCATGCCTGCTTTAAACAGTTGGACTGTGCACCATTATATATTGTGTGTCTGAGAGTGTATGTATGTGTGTGTGTGTAAACATATAAATATATGTGACTCTTCCACAGGTCCTGACTAAAACATTAAATAAACTCTGCAGCAATGACAAATCAAAACAAAGAAGCGTTGTTTTTTGTATTCTGTGCATGCATGAGATACATAATTTATTGTGTGATGAGTCAATGCACTTTGCTGTTGTAAAATAGTCCTTAATGCAGGCAGGCTGATACACTAAACAGCAATAAAATTAGGATAACATAAGGGATAAATACTTTCTGGTTGGAGACTATTGTAAAGAATTTATAACAATGTGTCTTGCCAACAGCTGGACTGTCAAGACAGAACAAACCAATGTGTGCATGTTTCTCACAGTTTGTAATACTTTCGTAGTAGCACAAGTTCTTTCATACTAAATGAACAAATGTCTGTCCACTGCACAACCAGTGAAATCATGTTTCCAAGGACCTCAATTAAGTGTTGGTGTTCCGAAGCGAAACCATTCAAACATCAGCTCAAATTAAGCACTGCCATCTGCAGGCCTGCCAGCTCCAATGGTGCCACCGTGTGACACACAACATCGGCCCCCTTTTCACGGTCACACGGTGAGGAGCCGATATCACACAGTGACAGAGAAACACGCTGGAAACCACTTAAACCTTGCATGTCCAGCTCGCTTCGGAGGCTTTGAACTGCCCCCGGCCATTAAGGAGTGTGAAAACACCACAGGACATCAGCAACAGCCTCAAGCAAGCTTTCTATTGGAGGAGAGGGCTTTGGGGCAGGGCGGAGCCAGAAGCACCTCTTAGGCACTTCTAGGCACGAGGCTCCGCCCCTCCAAGGCACTGACATTATGGTGAAAATGCTGCTTTAGTTGTCAGGTCTGCATCTGGTGGAATTGCTATACAGCACCCCCGTTAAGGATGCACAGTAAATAAATACAGTCAAACACAAATGCTCACTCACTCACACCTGACATTTTGCTGATTAATTTTGTTATTTTCTCCTCCTGCAGGAGTTGGACCAGCTTATGACATTGTGGGCACCAAAGACTCCATCATGATCCGAGTGCCGGACCACACTATCTCTGCCCACCTGACCGACATGACCGGCCCTCTGGCCATCACCTCCGCCAATCCCAGCGGGGAGTGTGATAGCACCCACCATGACATGGTCATCTCGTGAGTACACACTCAGAACAGGGGTTGGATTCAGGAAAAGGGTGTGAGTGGGGCCTTCTGCGGATGAGATGGTGCCTGGGGTTTGAGAGTTACTAGATGGCTGCAAGGGGCTGAGGGCAGGGGCAAGGGTTGCTGAAGGCATGAGCTGAAGATTCTGAAAGGTTAAAGGAAAAGCGTAGGAGTATTGATGGGTGATGTGCTACTTTGAATGAGTTCTGTTTTTATAAGGATTGGGCTAGCGTTGATCGGTTACTTGGGGTCTTCTGAACGGTGGGTGGTTTACTGGTTCTACTGAAAGGTGAAGGAAGGGGTAACAGTATTTGTGATATCACAGCCATATGTAAGGGTGTTTGAGATGCTTGGCATAAGCCTATATGTGGGCGCATTAAACACAGGTGTGTTTGACCCGTTGAGGTCAGGTAGATGTTTGCCAGCCTGCAGCTTCCCCTCAATCCCCCGCACCTGAGCCTTTGTCGATGATTACTTGAAATTAGTGATTTTGTATTTCCTCTCTGTGTTCCAGGCGTCTTCAACACAAGCTGGAGGGGGTGCTGTGTGATGGCGACTCCTACGAGATGGTGGGCTCCATGGTGGTGAACTGTCTGAGGATAGACGAAGGTGGGTCTCAACCAATGCTTGTTTCTGTTTCCTCTCTCCCCCTGCTATTCCCAAAGTAGACTCAGGAGCATCCATGGATGTGAACAGAGTGCTCTGCTCCCCACCACCCCTCCCCACCCACCAAACACCTGCCATGAGATTTGGGAAACACCAGTTCTGGTCCAGTGCATTCCTGGTGTCCAAGGCAGACAGGCCTACAAAGCCCACAATGAATGGACAGCTGAAGCATGAAAGGGGCCAGAATGAATGCGTAACTAAAAGATGCACTTTATCGAGCCCCTGAGGAAAACTCCAAGCGCTTGGTCTAAGTTTGCAGGGATGCCACCTGAGGTTTCCTACCTGTGCCGACTCCTGACCCCCACTTTCAAATTAACAAGCCTTTCTCTTTATCATTAGTCTGCACCATTGGTGTAAAATGTTGCATCATTTGTTTCACAACATTTTGCAAAAATTACATGAACGGTTGGAAAGTGAGGATATGTATGGCTATCTCTTCTTTCTCCATTTATATACGGATCAGATGTATGAGGATAAAACATTTTTTTTTCTAATTACATGAACGGTGTAAAATGTGGTTGCATGAAAATTTCATGGCCGTGGAAGTTTTCGAGTCTGTGTTTTAGCAGTTTATTGTTTCCATGATATCCCACCCTGCCCCAGCCATTCAATGTCTCCTTGAGGGCCGATCCCCACGCTTTCTCCAGTCATTATATGCCACGTGAGAGGGCGGGTCCCTCCTGTACTCCTTCACCCATTGGTTCCTGAGGGGCCAATCCCCACTGTGCTCATTATGCTTGTCTCCTCCCCTCCCTCTGCTGCTCACAGACCTCAGCCCTGTCCACGCTCTCTCAATCTCATGCTGTTGTGCTTCTTCCTTTCCAGGGATCCTGAGCATCGTGAGGGAGGGCTGCGTCCCCACCACCCACATCATGCAGACGTTCGAGCGCGTGAAGAACGCGCAGGTGTGAGGTTACCTCGTGCTACGACCAGCCTTGTTCTACTGACCACAGCAGCATCTGCACAAGACCTGAGCCAGCTGCCATTTGCACTTTATTAACTGGAAATGGAAGCATCACAATCTGAGGCCGTATATCCGCATCAAGCCTGGGCCGAAAGGAAGACATTACCAGAACAGACTTACAGACTTCAGTGGAGTCGGACATTCTTACAGACAGCTCACAATACTTTTTTGTCATCATACTTCATTTGGATTGATAGGCAGATGATTTCTACCCTTCACTCTCCAACAAGGCATTGACCTGAAAGTCAGTGCTTGATGATGTGTACAGCTCGATCCCACGCCCCTCAGGATGCACGGGCACAGATCCAATGTATATATACTGTTGCATTCTGTTTGCGTTCTTTGGTTGAATATTATATTTTACCCTCTGTCCTTTTAATTTATTTTTAATGTAAATCTGATATCGATATTGAGGATAAATTCTATTTATTTTGGTACTCTGAGGATGTCTGGTCCTGTCAGATCTCACCAGACTCGTGTGACAGAATACTACAGAGACAGAGATCTCATATTGTTACAACTATTGGCTTCACTGGATGGTGCCGGCCACCAATCGAGAGGAGCTTCAAGAATCACTGACAGAAGTTTTTGCGTCCCAGTGACCTACACATAGTATTTAACTTATTTAATATATTGGAGTTTGTATTTATTGAAATAAAATTACCCTTAAAAAGAAACTGTCCTATTTCTTTGATGTCAGGGGGACCCTTACCATGAATCCTCCTGTGACGCAGCTGTGAAAGAAAGGTGTCATGTGTGTGTGAGGGTGTGTGTGCATTTTTTTTGATAAGAAAATTTTGTTGATTTTAAAAACTTGTAAGCAATTCAGCCAATACACGGTAAAAATCAGTATAAATTCATTCACACAAGCACTGTACCCCCCAATCACGATCCCCATAAAAGAACATAGCCGAAATTCGGAATCAGGTTAGTCAAGACCCTCCACAGTCCCTAACCACTTCCTCCACACTTTACTGTATTTCTTCACACCCCCTTGGTGTTTTAAAGGGCCTTTTCTTGGGTTGCACACCAGTCTACCCCTCTTCGCCAGCGCTCTAGGTTAGGAGGGTTGGGGCTTATCCAGGCCACCGCAATGTCCCTCTTGGCCACCATCATAGCGTTGTTAAAAAACAGCTTGTCATTCCTGGACCCATCCAGTCCATCAGTGAGCCCCAGCAAGGAATGACGCGGGTCGTGAGGAAGCCCCTAGCCCAATACCTCCATTAGCTCCACTTCAATGGATCCCCAGAGCTGCCCCAAGCGGGGGCACAACCAAACCATGTGGAGGAAGTCAGCTGGGGCATGGTTACATCTTGCACGCGATGCGTCTGGGCACAAACCCGCTTGATGCATGCGCAGGGGAGTGCGATACGCAGCATGTAAATAGTAGAGCTGAATCAGCTTGAGTTTGGCGGAGAAGGTGACTGTTCTGGGGGCCATAAGGGTATCACGCCAGTCTACCTCGTCAAGGGGGCCCACCCAGTCCACCCATTGGTCCCTCAATTTGTCTAGGGACGTGGGAGTGTTGTTAATTAGGGTACGTAAATACGGGAGACCCCCCTACCTAAGTCTCCCATCATCGTCTGCGCCTCAGTGGGGCTGTATTCCGGGAGCCACGTGTCACCCGTGATGTGTTTGTGGAGGGCATGTCTCAACTGCAAATTTATAAAACTGGGAGTAGCAAGTTTGTTGCTCCTGGAAAGACAACATATGACCCTTTGCCCATACGTCCCCTAGCTGGGAGATACCAATAAGATCCCAATCTTTAAACCCCCGCAACCCACTAACCTCCCGAAGCCAAGCCCCCTGCCACAGGAGAGTACATTGGGTCAACTTCCCCATCCACCTGGTGTGGCGGAGCGAGGCCCGCCAGGCCAACAACACAGAGCGCGTCACATCAGGCAATCGGGTCGGAATGGGTTCCCCGTACAGTATGGTTTGGATGTTCGTAAGCCCCAGCTCACACAATTCAAGCCTGTAGGCTGGGTCCAACCGGCCCCCATTGAACCAGTCGCGGACAACTAGTAGGCGTACCGCCAAGAAGTACAGGTACAGGTGCGTCATCCCCATGCCGCCATCGTAGGAGGGAATCTGGCATGCCGACAGAGCCACTCAGGCCCGTCATCCGCTCCAGAGAAATTTGGGGATTAGACTATCCAGTTCCCTGAACCAAGCACTGGAGAAACAGAAGGGAGTATTCTGTAAGACGTAAAGGAACCTGGGGAGAATCATCATTTTAAACAGGGCCACCCTCACCAGGGGCCTCAGAGGCAGCTTCTTGACTAACGGGGCCACATTGAGGGACCACCCCAACTCGGGAAGAAGGGTGATCCAAATCCCCAGATATTTAAAAGACTGCCTCCGGAGTGGTATGGCAGACTGCCAATCGATGCACTTTCTAGAGAGATGAAGGGGGACCAACACAGACTTCCCAGGGTTTAGCCGTAATCCTTAGGCCTGCTTGAAGGCATGCAGGATCCGGAGACACTGGGGCCCGGAGGAGGTGGGGTCGGACAGGAAGACAAGAACATCGTCCGTGTATAATGCAATCTTGTCCGTGTCCGTATTGGGCCGCTCCCATTCACGGAGGCGGTCTTCAGCTCGCACCAGGGACGCCAAGGGCTCCATCGCCAGGGCAAATAGCAAAGGATAAAGGGGGCATCCCTGCCTAGTGCCCCTGGCAATGGGAAAGGCCTCAGACAGTACCCCGTTAACCAAGACTCTCGCTCTCGGGTGGGCCTACAGGACCTAGACCAAAGAGCGGAAGTAGGGCCCGAACCCCATCTCGGTCAGCACGCCCCGCATGTATGTCCAGTCCGCCGAATCGGAAGCTTTTTTGAAGTCCATGGACAGGGTGCCAAGTATGGGGTAAGCAGTTGCCAATTTGCCAGAGCCAGCTGCAGACTTCGGAGGCAGTGGCGGGTCCCCCGCTGAGGCATGAACCCGCATTAATCCGGGTGCACCAATGAGGCTAAATAAGGTTTCAGCCGTTTGGCCAGAATGGTGGCATAAAGCTTAATTTCGGTATTAAGGAGGGATATAGGGCGATACTCTGCACTCAGTCGGAGGGAGGCTGGGACTTCGGGAGAACGACAATGGTGGTGATATATGCCTCTGGTGGAAACGAACCTTTCTCCATGGTTTCTTTAAATAAATTAGGTAGGTGAGGTGCTAGGGTGCCTTGGTACGCCGCGTAATACTCCTGCGGAAGGCCATCCGGACCCGGGCTTTTACCTGGGGAAAACAGCGTGATCGCCTCCTCAATTTCCTTCAAGGAGAAGGGGCGCTCTAGATCCTTCTGGCTGGTGGCTCCAGCCTAGGGAAGGCACACCCCACCACGGTCGAGGAGGGCAGCAACGGTCAGCCTGGGGGGTTGCGCAGTGTACAGCTTCCGATAATAAGCACCAAAGGTATTTGCCAGTGCCACAGGAGCGCATTGCACCGCTCCAGCGACATCCACCACCTCTGGGATAATACGGTTTCCCCTCAGGTATGTGGCCAACCTGTGCAAGATCGCACTGTTCTTTTCCCCCCAGCCGTAAACTCTTGTTACCGAGGACCTCCAAAGGAGCTTGGCCGCATCCAGGGATAATGGCTTAATGTCGTCCCGGATGAGGGTCAATTGTCGGTTCTGAGCAGCATCCTCTGACGTGGATAGTAGCTGTTCCAAGCGAAGTGCCTTTGCTTCCTTGGACGAGATCTCTTGCAGCTGTGATTGTCTCTGGAATTTAAGCTGCCGTTTTGTAAAACCCCTTATGGTCGCCTTCCCAACCTCCCACGGGGTACCCGTAGAGGCTATCGATCCCTCGTTGGTAGCAAAGTATCTTATCAGCTCTTTCCCTACCACCTTCTTAAAATCTTTATCCTGGAGAGACAAGGCATTCAACCTCCATGTTAGGCGGGCCGCAAGAGGGGGGGGGGGGCCCTGAGCTAAGGAGTATCGAGGAGTGGCGGAAATGCCTCTGGGGAGGATACGGACGTCAGCAATCTGTGAAAAGTCTGGCACGGGGACAAAGATCGCATCTATGCGCGCTTGTGTTTGGTGAGCCGTGGAGGTGTGTGTAAATTGGATGCTGCGTGGGTGCCATGTGTACTATGCATTCCAAAGCCTCAGAGACTCAGACCAATTTCGCAGTTGTTTCGCATTCGCCACCCGAGCGGCAGATGGGGATCCTGATGCATCGATGGCCGGGGCTAAGACTGCATTAAAGTCACCCGCAATGACGAAGTTGCCTGCGGGCAAGTTATGTAGCAAGGAATCAGTGTGTGCAAGCGTGGGCGCAAGCATGGAGGGCGGGCATATATCGACATGAGAGTGAGGGGTGTACCAGCCAGCAATCCACAAACTGTCACAGATGAGCCTTGGGGGTCATATACCACTTGGGAGAGGACAAAGGGCAGTATACGCCTTAGAAGGATTGCAACCCCTCGCGAGCCTCTGGAAAAGCCGGAGTGCCATACCTTATGGTAGCCATAACAAGCCAAGAAGGGGCAGCAGTTACCCAAAAGGTGCGTTTCTTGAAGCATGAGGATATCTATGCAGAGACGATGCACGTACCTTAAAACTGCTGTTCGTTTGTGTCGATCCAGCAGACCATTGACATTTCACGACAACACCTGGAGAGATCCCATAGGGGAAGTGTTATCTGTCATAGTAGACGGTTCCTGGTCTAGGCGGGGCGCGCGCTTTGGTTGTACAGATGCGCTTAGGAGCCTATGGTGGTGCATGTGATCGCGTACTGCGGGGACACACCCATCCCTCCCACCGGCAAGTTGCGTCATTCCGTGATAGCTGAAACAAAAACCAACAAAAAGCAGAACAACATACAGGGAAGAACTTTCCCAAACCCCCTCTTACCCCCACCCCCACCCTACACTTCAAGAACAGAAGCATCTGTCGACCCCCAGTAAACAACACCCAGTACACAGGGCAAACAACCAAACTAAAACGCCTGGGAATGGGGAAGCGTAGAGGACCCCTCCTCATGAGCGGATGCGTGTTAACAAAGACCATCGGAAAGTTAGGAACAGATCAGTGACAGTTCGATGTCTCCGGCCGCGGAGCAAGACCCGGCGGGCAGAGACCGGTTCAAGCAGGGTCCCTCAACACCATTGGGCTACAGGAGAGGTCTGTGTCCTGAAGATCAATCGCGGAGGGCCGGGACGCATCCCCTCCTTCGTCCAGTCGGGCAGACGAACCTGAACGCCTCCCTTTCGACGCTCCCTCCTCAACCTGGGGTGGCTGTTGTGTGCCACCCGGCGGGAAGTCTGAGCGGACCCGCCTCCGGTCACGGCACCTGCAGGAGTGATTACACGGAGGCTGATGAGGGGAGGGAGCGCAGCAACCTACCTCGCCCCTGCATCCCCCCGCCCATGACATGACCCTCAGCCCGCAGAGGGCACTCCTCCGTCGCCCAGGTCCAAGCCTCCGTCGGGCTGTCGAAGAACAGAGTCTTGTTCTCAAATACCACCCTCAGACGAGCCGGGAAGAGGAGCCGATATTGAATGTTAAGTGCCCTTAACTTTTGTTTGACCTCTCCAAAGGAGTGTCGCTAGCACTGGACCTCACGGGTGTAATCTGGGAAGATCACAATGGCGCAATTTTCGTGGAGGAGTCGTTGTTGTTGGCGAGCTTCAGACAGGATAGCGTCTCGGTCTTTGAAATTAAGAACCCGCATTATGATGGGGCGGGGAGGAGCGCCCGGTGTTGGCTTGGGGGGCCAGGGACCGATGAGCACGCTCAATCGCAAACCATGGGGACAAGGCTCCCTCAGGGACCCACGATCTCAGCCACCTCTCAAGGAAGTCCACTGTACGACCTTGTAGGGGGTAGTGAAGCGGTCCATTTTGGTCTGGCTGGAGGGGACCCTCACAGATCTGTCCGCTCTGCCCATGTTTTGCCCCCAGGGAGGTCCGGGTTCTCAATGACCCCCTGGCCAGACTCCACTCCAGACAACCCCCAGCGACCACAGGGGTAATGTCAGTTCCAATACTGTTGCACATGACGATCACAGGAGTACGGTACCGGACAGCGCCAGGCTTGGGAAGGAGAGGTCCAGCCAGGTTAGCCCACCTCGGCCGCAGGTCACAGGAGGTGCACCAGGAGTGGGGGAGAGGGGGAGGACACACCGCAAAAGGAAGGAGGCCGAGCTGACCAGGGCCCCACGCACCCGCCTTCTGCCCAACCGACGGCCGAGTCCTCCACCCCAACCCAGATGCCTCAGCACCCCCACTCCTTACCTCCACTTCAAGGCACAGGAGCTCGCTGTAGGCCCCCACCGACCACCAGTGGGGCCCGCAGCATAAGCCCCAAGGTCCTCAGGGGCAAGCAGGGAGCGAGCAGGTCTCACCACTTGGCCTCCGTAGGTCTGTCACTACCAGGGATGGCCACAACCCCAGCACAACCCACAGCAGGCCGGGCCCACCCTACAGCCTACAGGAGAAGTCCGCCCAGGGCCAGGCAGGAACCAGCCCAGCAAGTCCACCTCCGGACTGCAATGGGGGTCCGCGGCACCCGGGTTTCCAGTCCAGGCCCCAGGGGGTCACTTAAGGTAGTCCACAAGTCCAACGACCGCGGTGTGATGGGGCCCCACAGCGCCGCCACACGCAGTCAGAGACAGCGGGGCCCACCGCCGGCGCACTCACAAACCTTGAACAGAGTCCCGTAGCGCCAGGCACACCGTACTAGCACACATGGCAGCGGAAGAGACCTCCACCCCCAGCGGGGTATGTCGCAGGCGCCAGCCCCCAGCGGCTGCTGGGCTGCAAGCACAACAGGGAGGGCCCCCAAGAGCACTGGCCTCGAGAGCAACAAGGAAAGTCAGCAGCACCGCAGGTACATTCTCGCCACACCGAAGACACCAGTCCAAACAGCAGTTGGCGATGGGGCGGCACCGCCAACAATGGTGCAAGCAGCAGGGCAAGGTCACATGAGCACAAGGGGATCCCTCCCCCCCCCCCCCCCCCCGCAGGCCGCTAGGCTGTGACAGCAGAACAGTCAGGCAAAATCCAGAGTCAACAGCGGGCCGCCGATATCCCCAGGGCCCTCAGCGGGCTGCCGATATCCCCAGGGCCCACAGCGGGCTGCCGATATCCCCAGGGCCCACAGAGGCACACCGGCACCAGCTCACCACTCTGTAGAAGATGTCCAGCTACTCTGTACACCCCAGGCCGGTCAGCAGGAAGGTTCCAGTGGGGCCCTCAGGAGCATCCCAAGTGGCCCGCGAGCACCGAGACCCCTCGTGGAGCCGCAACGTCACTTACTCCCCAGCTCCACCACATGGGAGTTGAGCGGCTCAAGACAGCCACGTCAGGCCCACAGCGTCTTCATGCAGCAGCACTAAGCCCCTGAGTCGGCACCAGCAATTCCCACAAAGGAGGCCACGGTGTGTCCTGGACAGGGAGGGGCCCACGAAGAAAGGAGCTCCCCCCGCGGGCATGTAGGATCGCCCGCGGACCATCCAAAGATCTCAAGTCTACGCTGCCACAGCCGCCATTTTGAGGAGCCGGCCCGGCAGATCCGGGAGACAAGATCCGCCCAAACCGCTCCGGATTCAGTGCTCCACGACTCGAAAGGAGCTTTGGGGGGCCCCCCCAGGCACCCAGGTACGGGGCACAAGGTATCAAATGTTCCTGATGGCAGCGGCTGATCGAGCAGATGACGGAGGGGTCCGGAGCACATCTAAGGTGCGACCGACATCTTGACGCTCGTAGCCACGCCCCGTGTGTGTGCATTTATTGTGCAAAATTCAGTGGTATAAAACCTATATTTACCATGAAGTTTGGAAATTATTTAATAGTTTCATTGAAATATGGTTTTATCATCATAATCACAGCCCCAAAAAGCACTCTGCAGCAGAGCTTTACCATGGTCTGGGCTACTAGATTTAGGCTCAATGGAGAACAAAAATATGTGTCACGGCCATCAAAACTGAGTGGAAAGAAAAGGTAAATTATGTAGCACATTCTCTGAAAATATTAGTTTTATCCATTTGAGATAGAAACATTTTCTGTTCAAATTTGCAAATTATGTGTTAAATGTGATAAATTATGCAGTACACTCTGCAGCCACAGAATCACATCAATCCAAAACCCTTCACCGTTGCCCATTATGTACACTTTTATGTTTGCCTTCAAGCCCATCCAGTCTGCTCCCAGACAAACCACTCATGCACGTTCCTTGTCTTCCTTATCCTGCAGTTTGCCCTAAGGCTTTCCTGTGAATCTCCCTCTGCGCTCAATTTCAAAATCATGCTCGATCTTAATTATTCATATAACCTTCTCATGCACATGGTCACTATAGCAGCATATGCTTTTTCATATGATCTAGTTTAATCTGCGGTTCCCACACCCTTTCTTTTCTCGAAACATATGACCTTGTTTCATACGTTGTTCCCACACCCTTTCATTTCTCAAATCCCCAAATCACATTAAAGTCTCAAAACTTAAAGTCCCAACCCCTCCATTCATTGCTCAACATGCTACATTTGGTCATCCTCTGTTGCTGTCATTTAATATTCTAATATCAAATCACAAAGTGATGTTTCAGAGACCCTGTTACCACCCTATATTTTAGCACCACCATCCTCATTTATGAGAACATCAGGGTCTCGCCTTTCTCCCCTCCTTCTCTTACCATCTCATTTGACAGGGTCTTGTAATTAAATCCAATCGCTAGAATGACCTGTGTCTCATTCAGATTCCTTAAAACCGCTGTTCGTTTGTGTTGATCCAGCAGACCGTTGAAATTTGTTTGATGAAAGAGGGTCAATGGTGGCTCAGAGAGCACTTAAAAAGAACATCCTGGCAAGGGCAGCGGGTGCCACTATGGACTCTGCTAAGAGATTAGGGGCTAAACCTGTACCCGCCCTGATAAAGGTCTATAGAGAACAAGCATTGGCATAGCCAATAGGTCTCGCCTTTGGGACCTTAGCTACACCAATTGGCTTTGCTTATATGTTTAAGCTATGTTGTAGATAAGTGTGGCTTGTCTGTAGCAAAATTATAGTAAAAAGTGTTGTAAGCATTTGGTTAACTTTTCTCTAATTAAGATGATGTATATAATTGAACAACCTTATTAAAACAAGAATATAAAAATGTTTCTTTTCTTCTTTTTTTGGGGGGAATGTTGGCAACTATTTCCTGCCTGTTCTATTGGTTGTTTTGTTTGTTGTGGTTTGTCTATCCCGACACATCATGACTGCTCAGCCGAGTCCCCGCAAGTTCTGGCTGCTCGTGGCCGCTTTATTGACAGCGAAACCACACCAAAGCCTTGTATCCTGTAGCAGTCCCCTGCACCCACGACAGGTCAAGCCCCAGATCACGAAATCCCATTAGAGCGACTGAGCGCATTCATAATACTGAACGAATTAGCAGCTTTCATTGGTGCAGCAGGTGCTGTGGCCTTGGGGCAATGGCGCGTGAGGGGCCCACAGCACCACAATCAGGACTCTTTTACGACCAAAACAGTTGCAGTGGGAGGAATTTTCCTTGCTGTGCCACTGTTTACTGGTAATGCTGAAATACATGTGTATGTGTAGATATCAGCGCTTAGAAGGTACCGGAAGGAGCCATTAGGTGCTTTGCAACACACCTAAAATATGTATGACTGACGGGAGCGGTTACATTGACTTTTCTATTTTTGCCAATGTTAGTCTGCAATAGGTGAGTGTGTGGAAGGGCGGGGGCTGAGTGAGATAAGATTAGGTGGTTTATATTACGAGAAAGAGCCATTGTATCATACATTAGAAAACCTTTGAGGTATTAGAAAAAAAGAGAGGAATAGATGGGGGCGAAGGGGGAGAGGAGGGAAAGAGGAGTAGGGGCTAGAGAAGGGATGGTGGAGGGAGGCAGACCTCCTGGGTAGGACATGCAAGAAACTAAAATGTAAATGAGAGAGAGGGTTGGTAGAGAGACAAAGGTGAAAGAAGTGTATAAGAATGGGAGATAAGAAAAGGGAAAATAGAAGGAAGGTGGAGAGGCAACACTGAAGGAAGTTGGAGGAGAAGTGTAGAAAATAGTGATGGGGAGGGGCAGAGAAAATGAAGCTGGGGAAGAGTTATAGTGGAGGGGTAAGATGGCATGCAGGATTTGAGGGGAAAGGAAATGATCAGGTGAGAGGTGGGTAGCAAAAGACAAGAAGAGGGGTACTAAAGGCTGGACATAAGAACAAAAGGAGTGGTGGGGTGGGGGAATGAGAGATGGCGGAGAGAGGTCAAATGAAGGGCGGGTGGAAGAGGGATGAAGGCAGGGCGGGAAACGAGAGGAGAAAACGGACACGGGTGGGAACAGGAGGGAGGCGGTATGAGGGTTGAGAGGCAGACCTAAAAAGGTGAAAGCACCATTAGCAAGTCAATATTAAACGTGTATATCACCGATTCAAGCACATAGATACCACGCACTATATTTAGTTAGGGTAACCACAGTGCCCAGCAGTTGAATTAAAGGCTATTCCCAGTAGTGAGGATCGTAGTCAGTGCTCAATCACAAACAGCATATTGTGCACGTAACAGTAGTAAAGGCTTCTCATTAAGAGATGCGGCATGATGAAAAAAAGACCCTGCATCCGAATACGGTAAGAATAGTACCCATTAATTGAAATCTTTATGAGGCATACTGCACACACAAACATAGTGGAGGCTAAATCTCAAGAAATGGGGTATGCTAATATGTGTTGCATGATCTCAAATATGCAGCCACTTTATTCGGCATCACCATAGGTAACCATATGTTAGATAACATACGTTATGTACTACGTATAAACACATACACTGCAGAGTGCCAAAATACTGTAGATCTAATGACCAGAAGCCGCATCCAAATAGGGCCAATTCTTAACTTAGTCAGATGCGTCCATGAGTGTTTCCAAACAAGTCCAATATGGAAATTTAAACCACACGCCATGTTGAAACACATTTAAAGAATAAGCGGGGTGAAAGGGAAAGACGTCACCAACAAAAACAAGCACACGAGTGGTGCATGCGAGCGCAGCAGCAAGACATCTGTTTTGAATTATCGGGTCTGCATCTGGGCACGATAATTCAAAACAGATGGTGCCTGTGCGGGTAACAGCAAGCAATAGGCTGTGGTAGAGCAGAGGTGGGACATGCACCCGCCTTTGACGAATTGCGTGCTGCCTTTCTTAGAAATACGCACGCAAAGGCCAATAGCCTTGACCAAAAACAAACCACACGCACAGCGTGTGGTCAGATTTTGAAGCCGCGTTACAAAAAGTCTTTCAGAGCAGCGCATGCGTGCTGGCTCAGGCGAGACCTAAAAACATATCCCAATGGCTACCTACGGTTGTGATGTGTGGAGGGGATACAAAGATGTAAATGAATTGCATGTGGCCGGGAACAAATTCTTGCATAGACTTCTTGCTGTTCCCACCTTCCCCCCCTTCTTTATGACGCATGAAGAGCATGGTCTGGGTTATATTTTTGACCTTATTGCAGTTGCACTACTAATGTGCTGGTTGAGAATTTGGTCAAGTCTTGTTTCTACTTTAAACCAAAATGGTTTAGATGATTGTATTGCACTTAAGGGGGTTTTGAGTATTCTCTGGCTAGACTAAGTCATGGAACAGCTGAGGAGGATAGGCTGCCCCGAGCTGTTCACGAACCCAAGGCCACTACGCCACTGTGATATGAGGGGCATCAAAAACATGTTTTGGCCAGGAACATGGGGGAAAGGGAGGGTACGGAACTTGTCACACCCACAGTGGGACAATATATAATGTTGACTACAGGTCCACTAGGACAGCCTTATTTGTTGTTTATTAATAATGTCCACCACCGTTTCCTGCTGACCAGATTCAGATTTAATTTTATACACTGTTTTTAGCTATTACTAAAGGATTTTCAAAGCCAATTGTTTTAAAGCCCTGTCCTTGTGATAATTTTTCAGAGCAAGACAACATGCACTTTATATTTTTCTGCGAGTGTTATAGTATTGTACGGAAAAAAAATATCCTTCCGTTGGCAAGGACTTATAATTTGGACAAGTGAGGCCCGCCCTGGTTTGTCTACAAATGCGGTCTCCCCATGATCTGCTTTGAAGTTGCAAGCTTTTTTTTAAGAGCCCTAATACATAGGAAGAAGTTGTTTAAGGAATTAAGAGGTCCTATTTCATTCTGTGTCTAGGGTATTTTTTCACGTATTATTAATTCTGGTATGTATCACAGACTGTTCCCGATTACACCGTTTTCGTGCGTGCACTTTACATGTCCAAGGTCAGAGAGCGAGCAGGGCACCAGGTGAGGAGAAAGCAGCCTCCTGGTCACAGGAACTACACGGGGATTGCGCTCGAGAAACTCAGGGATGCAAAGACTAAGCATGAGCGGAAAATCTGTTCCGCTGACGGATTTTACGGATTTTCGGTAAATTCGCAATCCGCGAACGCTCGCGAATTTACCGAAAATCCGCAAATTCGCACGCAGCGGATTTTTTTTTCTTGGTGATACAATTTTGCGGCGTGCGGTGTAAGTTCGCAATTGCGAACATGTAGGTGCGGCGGGCAGAAACAATCTCGCACTCGCGAAATTACAAAAATTGCAATTCTGCACAAGAAATCTACTAGCAAGCAGCATAGACCTTCTGAAAATGATGATTTTTATCAGAATAACTCCTCAGGTTGACATTTGCCTGCACTTTTTTGGACTTGAGGCCTTTTGATTTTCTTTGGATAACTTTTGGATTAGAAATCATCTTTCTCATATAAGCTTGTTTGGGGCATTACAGTTGCTGCAATGCTGTTCTGCAGAAAAACGAGTTTTGCAATAGTGAAAGCATTCAGCAGGTTAAAAAATTCAAACTCATCATTAGTACCATTCCCTGTACTGCTTCCTCACAAGGGCCCCTCCAGAGTTCAGTTGCTAGTTGCAACAATTGTATGACCCTGCTCTGACCCTCACAGCAGGCTCATAGAATAGCTACAAGTAGGCCACAAAGGTCCTGGAAAAAAAATTGCACTGCAACAGAAAGCAAATTACAGATAAGGAAGCAGGTGCCAGACTGGAATTTTAAAACAGTGACACATTAATAAATCAACCCCAAATTAATTCATGTCAGTTGAAGCAGGCAGGTGTGCTTGCTTTTCCCCCCCATAATCTACAGTGATGATGAACCAGAGGGTGGCATTGATGTACCAGAGGGTGGCATGGGTGAAACAGAGGGTGGCAGGGGTGAAACAGAGGGTGCTGGGAACCTGTGATGATGAACCAGACGTAGAAACAACATAATCGTGACCATTGCGAGCCGACATGTAAGTTCGCAATTGCGAACTGGTACAAAACCCTCGCGAACTGGCAGAAATCCTTGCAAACTGGCAGAAATCCTTGCGAACACAAAAAAAAATCCGCAAATTCACGAGAATTCGCGGATTTTGCGGATTGCGAGTTCGCAAATTCGCAAAATTCGCGAACGCCAGATTCGCAAAATTCGCCCATGCTTAGAAAAGACCTCCCTCGGGTATTACAGCTAATTTTCAATGGCAGATATGGGGTTAAAGCACACTTGCCCAGCCTAGACCGTGCTCACTAATGCTTTTGGGCTGATTAAAACGTTACTGAATTTGAGCTTCAACTCGGGCACCTGCTTTATTTATATCTGTAAGTGCTTCCTGTTGAGGTTTAATTTTTATGACAGGAGCCTCGTGCCAGAATGAATCCTGCCCTGCATAGTTATCTACGAAGATGCCATAGTTTTATGCAATACCTCTACTCAACTGAAGTACTTTCTACTGGCTAATCCAGTAAGTGCTACCTCATTGGGTAAATGATAGTGCTTTTCCTACACTGAAGCTGCGTAGGGCCAGAAAATTGGTCTCCACTGACCATGTGTGCCTGTAACCTTGCCACCGCGCCAAAAGGCGCTGAGGTCGCTTGAGTGAGCTGTCCATCATAGTTGGGATTGGGAATGGGTGGGAAGACGTTTGATACTGCTAGTGTGTGGTGTGGGGCTTCTATGCATGTTCATGTGCCTCTTGTGTACAAAGGGTTAGAGAGCGAGCAGGGCAGCAGGTGAGAAGAAAGAAGCCTCCTGGTCACAGGAACAGGGATTGCGCTCGAGAAACTCAGGGATGCAAAGACCTCCCTCGGGTATTACAGCAAATTTTCGACGGCAGATATGGGGTTAAAGCACACTTGCCCAGCCTCGACCGTGCTCACTAATGTTTTGGGCTGATTAAAACGTTACTGAATTTGAGCTTCAACTCGGGCACCTGCTTTATTTATATCTGTAAGTGCTTCCTGTTGAGGTTTAATTTTTGGCCCACAGTAAGCACTTACAGAGTTAAGGCAGGTGCCCGAGTTGAAGCTAACTTTGTAACCATTTTAGAATGGCGCCAGCAAGCACTCTGGCAGCTTGCAGGCGCCATTCTAAAATGGTTACAAAGTTAGCTTCAATTCGAGTACCTGCCTTAACTGTGATTCCTGTGGGCCAAAAAAAGAAAAATCCACCCGCTCGCGAATTCGCAAATGTTTCGGCAATTTCGCGAAATTCGCGGATCGCGAAATTGCCGAAAATTCACAAATTTCGCGAACGGAGCGGATTTTGCGCCCATACTTACTCATTTTAACTTATCCTCTTACAAAAGGTTTTAGTTGTTTTTTATTCTTATCAAATTGGAAATTAACATGCACTATTGGTCTGTTTTTTGAATATCCATGTATAAACAACAAAAAGGATGGGATGAAATGGACAGGATTCAGTTCCATAAAGATAAGGAACAGCAACAATTTACACATGGGGTAATCTCAGATAAATTGACATGGAAATGTAGTTTTGTTTTACACATTTTCAGATTATTAATTGTTTTTATGTAAAAGATTGTGAAAAAATAACTTAACAATGTATAATATAAAAATTGAAAAAACGATTTTAATTAATACAATGCACTGATTTTTGTATATGTTCAAAATCTTTTTAGGCCCTGATAAATTCCTTATAAGGATGAAACACGTTGGCTGGGTCTTCAAAAAAGAAGGGATGTTTTTTAATAGAATAAAGGTTCTTAAGATAGCATACAACGTTTGATGATTTACTTTAAATTAAAGATAAGAGGCTTGGTATGCACAATTGAAAAATGAGTGATTACAGCTACTAAATCGAATAACCAGTAGAAAAGAATAAGAATACATTATTGCCCTCCAATGTATGAAAAAACCATTACATGAGAAATGTAGTGTTGTGCAGTATGTGCACAATGAAAGCATTTGCTGGGTGTATGTATGCTTGCGAGAAGTAAAATACATGAAGGGTGAAGTGTTTTGCAGTATGCACACGGGGAATGTGTGTACTGGCAATGGGTGTGTTTGCATGTAGCACACCATTACACAATACAGAAAGGAAACAGTACTGAGCAGTGCACACAGAGGGATTGTGTATGCTGAATTTATGTGCGCCTTGGGTAGCACAATACATGAAGGTGACAGTACTGGACAATATCTGTGCTATGTATGTACAATAAGAGCAAGCATGCCTGCAAAGGAAGATTACATGGATGGCCCTGGTTTCCATTTTGGGAAGCCCAGGCCTGCCTGGTGAAGACATGGGAATTAGAGGAATACCCCAGACAGATTGTGTATGGCTGCGTTCCTGTGAGGAGGGCGGTACAAACTGGAGAGTCCCCGTCTATACTTCAAAAGGGCGCTCTTCGATTCAGTGATAGATTACAAGAAAAGGCCTTGGACACATTTCAGGAAGGAGATGGGGCTGAAAAGGGAATTATAAAGAGTAGGGCTGGGAGCCAGGTAATAACCTTTTGTTGATCATAACACTGTGGCTGACATTGAGGTGTGATCTCTAGTCAGCCTCATGGCCTGTTGTCACTCCCATGGCCTGTGTTGTGGGAGTATCAGCTTCGGAGTCTCCTGCTGTGACAGACATCCTCCCAAGAGGAAGAAGAGAGATAAAGGTGTACACTTCAAAAGAAGCAGAATCCCCAACATAAACCTTCAAAGATCCAGACTCTAAATCACACCTGGAGTCCAGAAATGGACTATAAGAAAGGGAGGATCAGACCCCAAAATGTGTCATCTGCCAAGCAGCCAGATGTGCTTTGTGAGGAGGGGAAGTTCTGAGACCAGGACTGGGGGCCAAGGTCTGCTAGTCTCCTTTCTGGTTGAGTAGACCAACACCGCCTGCTGTGGACCCTAGAGCAGCAGCGCCTGCCTGCTTGCCAAGACAAGTGTGCCTGTGAGGAAGAGGAGAGCGTTGGAGGGAGTAAGGTCCAGTGGGGAGCTCAGCCAAATGACTCCCAGTGCGAGATGTAAGGAGATGACTGCTGCACCGATATGGTCATTGCATATGTGCAAATTCCAGACAGCAACCCTGTATGCCTGAAGGGGGCTGCCATTAATATAATCATGAGAGGAGTGCAGTGCGGGCTAAGTGAAGCCATGTGCTGCTTGTGGAGGTGACACCCTATGCCAGGAGGGGCCACCATGAATGCCAGATTGGAAGGGCCAAAGCCTGTGCAGAGCCTAGAGGCGTCCCCAAATCACAGGAGAAGCTTCCGAAATGTAAGTAGTTCGGAGGGTCGTGCCATCGCCTAAGAAATCTGAGCCATGATGCGTGGCAACATGGATTGACCCAGCACTGCCCCTGTGAAACTAAGGAATATGCAGTGTGTGCATCGCTGCATCATCATAACCCCAGCCAGGAGTTCAGCAAAACAACCCCTGCTGGTGTGTGGAGCACAAGATTTATTGTGCAGGAGAAGCACTGGTGCACTTCTGACTGCTGTTGCTCAAGCCATCTGTGCGTACTCAGGAGAGAACTTTGTGCAGCCGACTCTCCGCACAGGACTGGAGCAGCATGAGTGCCCCCTGTCAGGGCACTCGCAAGCCTCCTTGCTAATAGAGTGAGTAAGACCAGTTACCGGCCTATCAGACCCTGGCTAACTCTGGAGGGCGCTGCATCATCAACACCCTGTTTATCAAATTGTCAATTGGTGTCTTGAGTTAAGGCCTAAATGAGCATTCCCTTTTTTATTATAAAAATAGGTATTTGACTGGACAATGATTTATTGACACTGCTGTGCAATCTTTGCGTTATGAGTCGAGTTCACTGACCCGTATTCATACTTCCCCCTGTGCGGGAGCCTTCGACTGCTGGAACCTAGCTACCACTGGGAGTCAAGGGCAGAAGGAGCACTTAGCCCAGTTTCTCAGGATCCATAGCAGGATATCAGAAGTGAAAGGATTCAACCCCCGTGATTGGTTCAAGTAACCACTGCATGCCACGAGGCCGTTTGAAAGGGGTTCTGAAACTGTCCTTTCAAATACTTCCCAAGTGTTATATGCAAACCCAGCAGACCTGTCGAACAGGGTTGGAGACTCTAAGAGGATTTGAGATTGTAATGTTAAAAAGGATGCTCACAGCACACCTTTCTGCGGTGATGTATGATAGAACCCCACATGCATTTACCACACATTCCTTTACAACCCAGTTTCTACCCCGACTACAAAGTTATCACGTATTCCTTTACCACACATGTCGTTACAACGACTTGCGTTAGGGGGCACTGGACTTTAGAATAGTAGAACTTAACTATTCCAACTCCAGTCTACGCAACAGTAGGGAAGGTGTTGGACTGAAAATCCAGCACCAGTCCAACAATGTGCCCCCTACAGCAAGTCGTTGTAACGATTTGTGTGGTAAAGGAACACATGGTAACGTTGCAGTTGGGGTAGTGACTGAGTTGTAAAGGCAGATTGTGGTAATGACAACGTAAGAGAGGAGTCTTCCCTTTCTGCTGAGCTCAAAGGAGTTATCCTTGCCTATTCCAGTCAAACTATGAATTACACAGACTCATTTTTTTAGCTCCTGGGATTAAATTCACAAACTCATTCACACCTTTTTGAATGCTGGTTACAGAGAATTTGGAGAGCAAATACAAATTAACTTTTGGGAATTTCAGGCAGAGGAACTGTATCTTTTAAAAATAGCTGTGCTGGGGCGGGTCCTCCATGTGGGCGTAGGAGCATCGCCTCACTGCTTTCTCGCAGTGCGAGATGCACAAACATAAAATGGTATTGTGAATGCCATTTAATATTTCTGCTTCTCACACTGCTAGAAAGCAGAAGGGTTTAGTTGGGGGCGGGCAGGTGGGCAGTCCTGCTCCAGGGCAGGGGAGGATTGGCCTGCCCACTTTTGTGGGCGCTGACTGTTTGGTCAGCCCGTTTTCTTCATGAGGCTGCCTTCAGCCTGAATGGGTGAAAACGGTCTCCCATAGACGCCTGTGTCAGCGGCCTCCCAACTAATCACAGCACTGCCATTGCAGCGGTGTGATTGGCTTAGGGGAGGCGAGGGAGACTTCCTGCTTCCTGGGACTCGGAGCAGAGAGAGGACATACAATGTGGGACCGGAGGTGAAGGCAATTTTTTTTTTATGGAATCCCTCCCCTTCCCCACGCGACCTCGCGCCCCTCCACCCGGGAGTCATGCCGGCCGCAACTGTAGCTGTGTGGTTATTTTGCTTGCTAACCTTATTTCTGAGGTAGAGTATGAGGATTTTGATCTGTATTCTGATTATCTCACGGGTCCTCATGTGAGTAAATCCTTTTCCTCTATTCTTGACGTCTGTTAGTGGTTCTTTCGCACTCTGCCTTTATCTAACCTTCTATATTACCATTGCACTTATGTATCATAACCTCATAGTACATTATTCCACAGGAACTACTGTTTTTCCTATATTACCTACTGGAGGTCGCCAGTAGGTAGTTATAGTTAGGACCGAGTGTTCATAGGAAGAGCATTTTCTTGTTTTGCTTATAACTTTGGTGTCGTTTGATGAATCTTTATGAAATTTTCAAAACAAATTATTTGTTTATATCTGCTCCTATGTTGAAAGTTTGGGGATGATTCATCACGGAGGGGTTGAGAAAAAAGGGGGGTCCCAAAATTTGTTTTCTCCATTTTGATTTCTATAGGAAACTTTAGACAAGGCTACAGGACGAACGGGTGAACAGAATTACCCCAAATTTGGCAGGGAGAAGGGTCTTGGTCGACAAAGCACACTTTTCCTTATTTGGTGTAAATCCTTTCACTGGTTTTTGAGAAATATCGAAATTTACAGATATCAATATTCTGTCATCTGATTGGCTGAGGCGTTACGAGAGCGAGCTTGCTGCTAATTGGCTGCGAGCGGTTGCAACTAGGAAGTGTTGGCTGCCATTTTGTGATTCCGTTGAAGTGAGTAAGAGGAAAAAAAGGGCGAACAAAGTGGGAAAGAGGAGGGTAGGAGCACTGTAACCTCTGTGTGGTGTTTAGGGTGTGCTATAGAGGGGGTGAGAAGTGAAGTATTCACCCCTACCGGTGTGAAAGTGGTTGGCTACGGAAATTAAGTGAGGTATTGCCTAAAGTGTGATGCTGCTAAGGTGATCTGGTGCAGGACTCGGGGATTAAAGCTTGAGCCCAAACTGTGTGTCGTATGCTGTGAACTCATGTGCCCTGGCCGCTGCAGTACAGCTGTGGAAGTAGTGTCAGCATGTGTTTATACCTACTAGGATGAACTACTGACCCCTACTGGTCTGAAAGTCCTGAGGTACGGAAAATATGTAAGGTACTGTGTAGAGTCTCATGCTGATAAGCTGAGCTGCTTCGGGACTCGGGGATGAAAGCGCAAGTCCAAACTGTGTGTCATATGCTGTGAAGTCATGTGCTCTGGTCGCTGTGCCACATCTGTCCAAGTAGTATGAGCATATAGTTATACCTAGTTGGATGAACTTTTGTTTCGAACATTGTAACTTGTGTTTGGTGCTTAGAGGATGTTATAGAGGGAGTGCGAAGGTAAATTTGTGCGTATCAAATCAATTTGGTATTTGTGAAGTGCAAACTTCTCACCCCTATAGGTGAGTAGAGCCGGGGATCAAAGCGAGAGCTCTGTGCTGCAAAGTGAGATGGTGTGGCCGCTGCGCCACAGATATGTGGAGAATATATTTTGGTGAGGGTCCGGGAGTTGCCCTTATCTGGCCCTAAAATAGTGGGCCTAAGTTGTAAGTTATATGGTATCTCTAAAAAGAGCCCTTGTGTTCATTAGTTGGGGCTACATGGAAGTGCGGATGCACAGCTTCAGTTATTCAGGAAAACTCGATTTCCCTTATCTATGAAGTGAACTCCATCACTTCTGTAGGTATCCGCCAAATCAAAAAATATGTTGTTGTTGTAGATGGACCCCATTTTGTGGTCTCTGAGTTATGCAGACACAGCTTTGTTGACTTTTTTCCTAGATTTTTCAATCTGAGGACAAAATTGTTTAGACCGTTTCCACTTCTGTCTTTGGCATATATTGGAATATACAAAGACAGTTTGAGGCAAAAGTAACATCAATTGTCCAAAGGTGTCCTTCATAAGCATTTCCAAACCTACCCCAGTCAATGTGCCTAGGTTGTTTCCACCACAGTGCACAATCATGAGGTCAGAGTGTTGGAGATGAACACAGGTTTTAACCAAAGGCAACAATTGGTGCCACTTCAATCCTCTCTGTCCAAACCATTTAAAGTCCACATTTTGTAAACTGAGGTCTAAGTCAATACATCTCTGTTCTGCATACCTCTTGCACCAGAAAAAATAGCTATGCCCCACTATACACACTAGCATTTTGAAGGTATGGCTGGAAGGTATGAAAAGATGTCTGTAGCTCATGCATTTCCTTCGTAGAATAAGAGATATGTTTAAAAATGGGGAACTAGTGTTTTTTTACATATAAAACGATACCTGATTGGGAGATGAAAAGCATTGTTTTTTAAAAGTAGGGTGCACATTCGTTTTGTGGAAAAGCATCTTTGTGATTGGTTAAGAAAAAGCAGTTTGAACGTGGAGTACATATTATAGGATAACATTTGCTCAACTCATCCACACCTGCTGCTTGCATTCGGAATGCACTGTTCAAACTTAAAATAATCGTGAACTTTTAACCTGCACGTGCCGTTAAATGTTAGAGAAAATGTTGCAAAAAAATATTGTTAGGTTTAAACAAATTGTTGAACTTTTAACCTGCACGTGTTGTAGAATGTTCTAGAAAGTGTGTTTATAGAATACGTTGCACTTCTGACTTCTTTGTGTCCTTGAATAATAAAAAAACTTTTTATTTGGAAAATTAGAAAGACAGTAATAGAGAGAAGTTTTGAAATGTAAAAGAATCAAGGAACTATTCTAATTTGTTCTTTTCATGTATTTATGTGTGGAGGAGCAAAATTATAGAAACAACAGCACCAGGAAGAGGAAGAAGCAGGGAGTGGGGGGACGGGGGGAGATGGGCACAATGGCACACAGGTACAATCAAGTGCAGCACAATTATAGACAAAAAATGGCCAAAATGAAACACATCAACAAGGAGCATAAGTCACACAACCCGGCAACATCACACCACTGAACGAGCATATAAGTGAAAACCACACTGCATTCAAACAGGATGTGTACAAAGGCCGGTCGTGGGTGTTGTGGTATGTGTGTGACCGTGGTCATCATGGATGAGATGCCCAGCCCGTGGCACATGGGCGGGTTCACTGTGTGTTACGTTGCCAAACAGCTGCTTCTCCCTCCCATGAGCCCCCACACTTTTCGACGGTGCGCTGTTGTATCCCGTGCACTGGTACGGCACAGCAATGTAATGTGTATTCCGTCATGTCCTGCGGCATTCGAACTACAGCATGAGAGTGCCATTTGGTGGTGGTCTATGCCCCTTTACAACATCGTCTGCCGCGGCCCTTGTGGCAGGCCACACCAGAACACAGAGACATACTTACTGTACTTCCTGCACATGGACATGTTCGAGACACCCCGTTTCACTTACCGGATAGGCACACCCCTGCGCTGACCTGTGTAGGCCGGACCAGCACACGTGTGTTGTGCTTGCAGGAGGATGCTTGCGTAGCTAAATGTCCAGGGTCACTGCCAACGGTGATGTGACATGGTAACGTCTGCTGAAGACAGTACAGTGTGATGTTGCAGGGCTTTTGCCTATCATGCTAACACAATGACCACACGGACACACTTGCTCAGATGCGGGTTTGGGGGGCATTGGTCATCCTGGTGTTGTTGAAATTAGTCTTGTGGCCGTCATGGGTATCCCTGTATCATGCTCATTGACTCTATGGCACCTATGGGTGTTCTGGTATGGCTCTTGGCTGTGTTTCCTTTCATGCTGCAGGTAGTCGTCCTGCTTAACACCAGCAGGAATCAGGTGTTAAATTTCTGGTGGTAACGTGGGTTATTGCCGGAATTAATTTTGCATTGCAGTTGTGAAAGTTGTGATGTCATTTCTTTGTGTGCATAACAATATACGGACTGGGCAGTGTATCCTGTCAAGATCCAGCACCTGAGAGCACTATTCCTAATCAATATAAATACAATGAGATTTCATTATTGATTTTGTGTGTACACTGTAAGTGCAGGCCCTACCTCAGTGCAATTCAATACAGGATTTTAGTATTTAGAATAAATCGCAAAGGTGCACCTTGTGTCTTTTTGCATGGGAACTGGTACTCTTCATTTAATTATTAGCACTTTAATGCAACTAAAGTTGAGATAAATCTAACACAGTATTCAGAAGTTGGTGCAAACTGCAGAGATCAACAGTATTCCGACGATAAGTACTCCAAAATTTAACTCCATGGTGGATACCAGCAAATAACAGTAATAAGAACAAGAAAGAGTCACACAGCAGTTAAGAAAACAACCAAAAAGGTTTATAATTTTTTTGTCAAACTTTATTTTTTTATAAACTTATATAAACCATAAACTATTTTCAAATTTTATTTTTTTATTAGTGTATATATAAAAAAAATAAACCAATAAAGAAAATTTAACAAATATAATAGAAAACAATGAGGTGGAAGACTCCTGTGGGGACCATGGATGTCGACGACAGAGCTTGGAAAATAAAGCACAAAATAAGGACGTGTGTAATGCGCATATCAAAGGACTGAGAGAGAGAAACAGAGAAGGAAATACAAGCCAGAGAGAAAAAGAGAGGGAAGGAAAGAAAGGGAGTGACAAAGGGAGAAAGAAGAGAGAGATAGAAGGAAAGGAATGAAGAGAGTGAGAGAAGACAGGGAAGTGAGAGAGAGAGAGAGAGAGAGAGAGAGAGAGAGAGAGAGACAGAGACTGTCGCCTCTCTGCATCCATGAGGAAATAATTACCTGGTGCCATCAGAGTGTGCAGCAGTGGGCGGACTGCATGTGCCAGTCAAAACCCCGCCGATCTCAGATGTGTTGCTGAGTCCTGAATGGTGGAGACCACATCAAATTGTGCGCGTATCTTACAGATGTCGCTGAGTCCTGAATGGTGGAGACCACTTGAACTTCTCCACTGCCCGGCAGATCTCACACATGTCGCTGAGTCCTGAGTCCTCAATGGCGGAGAGCACCTCCGGGTTTAGTGCCGCTAAGCCTGTGGAACTCAAGTTCGTGGCACATGGTGGTAGGCTCCGGATGGCCACATGAGTTTGGGGTGGCACTAACCCTATGCATATGAAGTCCGCTCCAAGGGGATGGTAGGCCGCTGACGGCCATACAGTTAAGGGTGTGACTAACCTTCTGCCCAACTTTTCGCTGACTCTTTATGGTTGAGACCTGTGGAGCATTCGCCAGCTAGTCTGCACCGGTAATAAAGGATGTGACGTTGTCGATCTATTATATTTGCGTGGTCATATGGCCTGTGCCGCATGTGCCGTGTGGTGTGTATGCAAACCTTCCCTCAGGGAGTGGCCGTGCGATGTTGAGAACTAGACCACTGATCTGCACAGCAACAGCGAGGACGCCTTTGACAGGTAGCTATGTGGGACTAACGTTGGAATGTAATTGGAGTGGCGTGACGTACGACGGAACAGGGTAGGGATAGACACAATGACGCGGACGGCTCGTAGTGCTGCATCTGGGAAATATGCTTCACTGATCGAAGGGAGTCTGGTGCTGTGGTCGCTGCAAAGAAGTTGGGGTCGCTGCCCTTCAGGACTCAGGACACAGTTACACATGTGGGATCGGCTTGTGTTGTACAGAGTTAGTGACAGCACGTGTCGCCAGCCTTCCATATGGCAATATGTCTCACTGATCGAAGGGAGTCTGGTGCTGTGGTTGACTCACAGACTTGGAGTCACTGCTATTCAGGACTCAGGACACAGTTACACATGTGGGATTGGCTTGTGTTGAAGAAGGTTAGTGGCTCCATGTGTCGACGGTCTTCCACAGTGTAGGTCAGAGGTAGCGGTGAGCAAGGGCCCATAGCCATGTGCATACGTTGGTGGCCCCACCGGACTGCGTAGTACAGGTCCAGTGGCACCACGTGTCGCTGGTTTTCCATATTACAAATATCCTTCACTGATTGAAGGAATTCTGGTGGTGTGGTAAGTGCTTCGAAGTTGGGGTCGCTGCCATTTAGGAGTCTGGAACCAGTTACACACGTGGGATCGGCTTGTGTTGAAAAGGGTTAGTTGGCACCATGTGTCGCCCGTCTTCCACAGTGTAGGCCAGAGGCAGCGGTCAGCAAAGGACCATAGGCAGGTAACGCTGACTTGAGCTGCACAGATTGGGAGTATTTGGTCTTCTTAACACATTATAGTCTATTACACAATTAGGGTCGCTACTAATCTTGAATTGTGAACCGTGTAACCCAAGTGTAGGGCGCAGGAAGCGGTCAGGACGGGCGCACAGCCACATGTCGTTGAGTTGAGCTGCACAGTTAGTGACACCTGGAGTACTCGGCGTGTGTTCACCCTGCGATGATACGTGGTCCCGACGGGTCGTACTGGGAACAATGTCTTGCCTTGTTAAGGCCACGTGGAGATGACTTATGGTGCAGTGAGTTAGTAGCACCTGAAGTACACAGCGTGTGCATATCCTGCGATGAGGCGCGGTCCCAGCGGGCCGCACTGAGAGCAACCTGTCTTGCAAACTGGACTGCGTCATCTGCAATCACCATTGCATTTGAATTGTGAGCCCTGCTGTCCGCAGTGTAGATCGAAGGCAGTAGTTAGCATAGACATCAAGGAATACTTTTTGTCACTTCTTGACAAAATCCGAGGACATAGAGTACAATTCTATGTGCAATTAATAAATCAAAGCTGAATTCAATTTGTGAACCCTGCTGTCCGCAGTGTAGATCAATGGCAGTAGTTAGCATAGACATCAAGGGATGTTATTTGTCACTTCTTCTTGACAAAATCCGAGGAATTCGAGTACAATCCTCTGTGCAATTAATAAATCAAAGCTGAATTCAATATGTGAACCTTGCTGTCCGCAGTGCAGATGGAAGGCAGCAGTCGGTATAGACATAAGTCTGCGGTGCTGTGCAACTGGGTTTGCAGGAGGCCTGTGTGGAGGGGGCCCGCGGTCATGACAGCAGCCACGTGCCAGGCTGAGGGCAGCCGCTCTGCAGACTCATTGGTCTTCCCACAAGTGAACCACACCCAGGGCTTGGCCTATTTATTCATTCCCCTACACTGGAGCGGCATACGTTGAACCAGCCCATTCCACTTTCGCTTCCAGGGGGGGCCAACACAGCTACATGACTGAGATCTTCCCCACCGTCTGAGGTAACATGGTTGCGTCCACTGTGCACTACACTACAAGTATCCATAGTATATCTCCACATGGGGAGGTTTGTGCTTTGTATAGTGAGGTCTGTGCAGCACATCACCGCTACACTTGGCATTGTGTGCATTATTATCGATGAGTGACTTGCCTCCTTGACACATACTTGGTTGCCACATCTCCCAACATTCAGCTATTGTGCGGCTGATGGGACACGTTATTTTGGAAGGTCCGTTGTCCTGTTTTTCACTGCCTCGGTGTTAGTAGCGGGGGGTGGTCCGGGGGGGGGGGGGGGTTCTGATGGTGGTGGCGCTGCGTGTTGTGGCCTTGTTGAGTGTCGGAGCTGCATGATTAGTACCTCTAGCACATGTTGGTCTTTAGATGTGGCTGTGAGTTGGGTGTAATTCAGGCAGTAGATAGTTGAACTCCTTACATCAGTTAAAGGTTGATGTTAATTTGTTACTGGTAAGTCGGCCTATCGCCTGTTTTCAGATCGCATTGCAGATTTGGCTGGTTGTTGAAAGTATGGGGAAGTGGTATTTTTGTTTTTTTTGCACAGGAACGCCTACTTTGCATAGCATTAGCGTTAGTTGTGGCTCTGGTTTGTGGCAATTTTTTTGGCGGAAGGTATCGATGAAAGAGTGGTGAGATTTGCAGTTTTCATCAGGTTGAGAATAGGATGCTAATTAAAAAACACAGAAAAAAAGATATGTTTAATGAACATTATAGTTAGAAATTAGCATTTAAAAAACCTTTTAAATTCACTGAAAAAAAGCATAGGTTTTACAGACGTTATAGTTAGGAATTAGCATTTAAAAAACCTTAGAAATTCACTGAAAAAAACATAGTTTTCAGGGACGTGATAGTTAGTTGGACATTTCACTCATACAAAACAATAGAAATTCCCCTGTTATAGTTAGTTGAGCTAACTATAACTCGCGCCAGCGCAATGCTCTGCTGATGACATGGTCAGTTACATCACTGATGACATCACTGATGACATCACTGATGACATCATCCACGAGAAAATCTGATGCACCTCATCAGACCCTAATATAACACTTGATACACCAACTCTAAAATACAGACTATCATTTTCGAAACCATTAACACACCAATACCAGTTAGTACATATCCATTCACTAATTTGTGGGTCTACGCACACATCCACTCATTCACCCTTACGGTTACTCATTAATACAGTCAGCCATCAATACACCATTATCATATCCAGTCACATATCTATAAAGACTCTCAGACACTGCCTCTCATTGAAAGAGTTAATCACACATCTTGTCAGTCATGGAAATAATCAATCACACTTTCATTTACTCAGCTGTACAGTTATACACATACTACCTCACTCATTTAAATATATAATAACACATACTTACACTCTAATACAATAACTAATACAAGCCCACACTGATCCATACAGGCACTATCACAATAACTCAGTCTTGCATATACTCATTTATATACTCCAACACTGAAATATACTGCCTTTTACATATGCAGTTACTCACACATGTACTGCCGAGGCATCCATTCACTCACCAATACACACACTCACCCAGCCATAGAGCCCTTCACAGATACAGACTTAAACACATATACCCAGTGAATTATCCACTCATATATCTAGGCACAGAGTCATGCCCCTCACCCACCCATACAGACACTCAGACAAGCAATCAATAGCTGATATAGATCCTCATTTAGCTGCTAACCAAACAATGCAACCGCTTACACACCAACTGACAACCTAAACTGTGTGAATGTCTGTATCACTTGGTAACACATGTATTAAGGAAGACATAATTAATCACTCACTTATACACTCAGTCGCTGTAGGAGAGTAGGGTCTGCAATCCTATGGTCACCCCAGATTTTTGTTTTTTTTTGCTTCACTGGTTTACGACTTTCCCTGGCTGTGGGCCTGCTAATCAGACCCACAGCCTAAGCTGTTCTCTCTCTAAATTGACATCGATGCACTTTAGGTGCATTTACCATATGGTATTGGGTCACTCTTGTAAGTCCTTGTACAGTGTACCATAGGTACCCAGGGCATAAGTGAACCCAATGCCTACCAGGGGCTGCAGTATGTATTATGCCACCCCTGGCTGGCCATCCAAATCTGACACAACTGGCTGAACAATCAGCTGGGGCAAGGTGGTGTAATCACCCTTTGCTTTAGATATAGTATACCTATATCTAAACCTAAAATGGACACATATACTCCTATAAGTCACTCCTATGGCAGGCCTTAACAATCCTGGAGGCAGAGTGCTTGGAATTATGTGAGATAGTGCTCTGGCATGAGATGAGCCTGTCTGCAGCTTTCGGAACCAAGTCCTTTAGCTGTTTCCATGATAACGCTATACCATATACTCTTAAGTGAGTTATTGTTAACTTTGGCATAGCATTATCAAAACATATCGAGTAAGGTGTCATACGAATTGGAATACTACCCCCTCGCCATTTCTGGCGACGGGGTTAGCATTCCACCCTTCTAGAGGGACACAACATGTATGTAACTGTGAACCCCGGTTAAAGTTAACTCGAGCCTCAGCATCACAAAATGGATGCTGCCACCACAGACACAAGTCTGACCTCCTGTTGCTGGGAGTCCTTCCAGCGAGGGAGGCCTGGACAAAGGGTTTCCTGCCTTGGGAGGTGCTAGCACCACCCCAGACAGGATTTTGTGTATTAGGTAGGACAGGCCTGAAAGGAATGAGACATGCCTGGGGCACACAAGGTGTCCCTGTGCATACACCGGTTTAAACCAGTTGCTGGGGCACTCCAGCCCGGACAAAGGATAGGGGGTGTGTAACCACCCCCCATCCTGGTCCCACCCATAGGAGGGTCCTAGTCATAGTACAGCCCCCTTTAGGCGAATAAAGGTAGGAGCTGGTCCCAATCCAATTTAGATTATCCTGATTTGAAACTCTACAAGATGAAACTCTGGACTTCGATGTTCTGCTCCACAGAAGACTGAAGAAATCTCCCTTGTGGCCAAGGAGTGACCACCCTGCACAAGCAGGCACCATCAAGCGTTCCAGCGGTTCACTTTGTCATCTTCCTGAGTGGATCCAGACTTCAGAGTCCGACGAGACCCAGACTCCCAGACCTCTCCGACCTCTACCTACATCTGCAGCACAGCTGAGATCCATGGGTGCGACGAGACACGTGGGACCAGCCATCTTGGAGAAACTGCACTTCGCTTCCAGCACGATTACAGAGGCATCCTGGATAAAGTGCTTTGGTGATTGATAAGCCCCAGCCCCGAGCAGCTCCTGCACAGAAGATCAGCCCTCCAGCATCCACGAGATCTGCGTGGGGCCCTTTTGCTTGATTGCAGCTCAACGCGTTGTGTGGTCACTTGCCGGCTGGCTAGTGGCCTCCTAGACAACGATCCTTGAAATCTACACCACTGGTCTGGTTGCTTCAGACTGGCCCTTGCTTCCCTGCAAAGGAGGAGCACCCCAGACCCTCCTGGTCCGCACCAGATGCCTTTTCCACTCACCGCGTGGGTTGCCTTTGCCAAGGCCTGTTGGTGCCGAATCCGGAACCAACACCGCCGACAGCGAGAGCCTGCGTGGGACAGCTCGTGCCTCCATCCTGGTTGTCGAAGACACCTCCTGGTCCACGTGGCTGCAGAGTCAAGCGTCCACTCTTCACCTGATCGCGACGACAGCCTCTGGTTCCTTCCTGGTTCCACACCAGTCACTGGCTAGTGACTGTGAACATTGTCCCCTCTGCTTTCAGGTCTTCATCTTCCTTGATCCACCCTCGGATCACTCCGGACAGCTTCCTCCTGGTCGCCTGCAGCATCTTTCTTCAAGGCTTCATAGACTTCAATGCGGAAACCCGACGCACTTTGACACCTATGCACCCGCAGCCCGTGGGTGAGGTAACAAGAGCATTTCGGTCCTCAAGGGTAGATTGACTCTCCTAGTGTCCAGATTTCCAGTCGTTTTAGTCCTAGCTAGTCGGAACTGTCTAATACTTACCTTTTCGTAATTTGTACTGTCCATTGACTTTGTTACGCATCTCGCGTGTGAGTTCACACTCTGCACACGCGTCCCGTGGGCCTCCTATTACTTACCTAAGGTTAGGGTAGTGTAGTCCCAGTGATCCTACAGCCTTTGGACAGCTCCATTCCTTCTATCGATTTCCTTATACCACTTGTTTAGTATATGGTTTCTCGTGCCCCTAGGGCACCATTGTAATTGTGCAACTTAAACGTATTTTTCCTAAGAGTCCTGTCATGTGCTTAGCCCTCTGATCTCATAAAGAGTTCAGAGGTGTTTGTTATTTATAAATATATTGTTTATTTTCATAACAACCTGTGTGGTGTCCTTTCACTTGGTATTCAAGGGGTTATATGTGGTAAAAGAGCTGGCTTCACATGCCAAAAGAGTTTAGCCTAAGACTGCTTTGTCCATGCTACCATTAGGATAGCTGGTCTATAAGGTTGACTTACAATCAATCACCATAAGGGTTGTTTGGACTGATACAAGGTGATCACTAGAACTAGTGAGCATCATATATCAGGCCAACTTCTCACAGTCGCACACCTACTTAATCATGCATCCTGATTCTTATACACCCATTCATTGTTCAATACACCTTGGCACATATATATAAAACATATTTACATTTTATAGAAACACATATTCACTGGATGATGTCATCAGTGATGTCACTTGAAATGTCATCAGCGATGTCACTGACCATGTCATGAATGATGGAGTATGTGACGTCATCAGAAGTGCATCGCGGGGGTGCGAGTTATAGTTAGCTCAACTACCTATAACAGGGGACTTTCTATTGTTTTGTATGAGCGAAATGTCCAACTATCTATAACGTCCCTGAAACCTATGGTTTTATCAGTGAATTTCTAAGGTTTTTTAAATGCTAATTCCTAACTATAATGTATGTAAAACCTATGGTTTTTTCAGTGAATATATATATAAACACAGCTGCGCAAAACTCACTTGTACTGCAGAATTCTGGCGCGGCACCTCCCCAAGGGAGGTAAGATACACATCCTATGGCTTTGCCCATCACTGCAATCATACTGGGAATCAGTATGGTGACACCTTCGCTAGATGAGTCAACAGCTCAACCTGCCCTGTCACACAGCACTCAGGATGTCATCAAAATTATTAACCACAAGAAAAGATGGCTAGATGCAGCATTAGCCTTCACAATGGTTTGCATTCTAAGGCACCGTAAATAGCCCTTACTATCAGATATTGAAGAATGGTCCAACACAATGAAAAGAATGGCCACACACGAACGAGTGACATTTAAGCTGAATAATCAGCTATAAGGGTTTGGAGACATTTGGGGGGTTTAACTAGAATAAATACTCCTGGACGGGTGATACACCTCTATAGGTGACATAAGCTGATCATATAACTGAGCCTCGTCTAAGGACTGTTCTCAATTTCTCATTCAGCCCTTTCCAGCTGCACATTCTGGCAATCTCTGCCACCAGATAGCTATGACCACTGGACTGACCAGGGAAAGGCTGGTTGCGTAAATAGCTGACTACAGAATGCAGAGAATGCTCCAGTCTCAGCTTGATGGTTACACAATATTACAAGGCCACCATTAGAGCGCTGCAGAATCTAAAAAATATAACAATAACATACAAATAGCAAGACATGAAGCTCTTGTTCTTGAATTTATGTTTTTATTACCAAAAATTACCTATGTCTTTACGTACATTGAGAAAGTGAACAGGGGACTAATTATAAGATGTTCCAATTTGAATGAAACAGAGTTTATTATGTTCTCTGACATCGAACCAGGCTATTTCTAGTGAGGGGTCTCTGACCATTAATATTAATTAAACAGCACTAAAATCACTAGAGCGTTTAATCAAGCGTCTATGGATGAAAAGCAATATCAGGGTGTGATTTATTTGTAAAATGCATCAAGCGCCTTGAAGCCGTAAATTATATGAGCAAATTATTTGAAGGAGAAGAAACCATGTCATTCGCCTTTGCAAAGACATCTATGGACTTTGGCATAATACAGGGAGCTGTTGGTGTCATTAGACCACAAACCGTGCACTTGGATAGTGTTGAGGGTAAAGAGACATAATATCGAATCCAAAATATAGACTGGACATAATATCGAGGAAAAAATATAGACTAGACAAAATATCGACCAGACATAATATAGACTACAAAAATATCGAGTTATATCGACATTAATAGACAAAATATTGAATCAAAAATATAGACTAGACATAATATCGACTAGATAGAATATAGACAAAAGAAAATGGAAAATGAGGTAGGTTTTTACTAATTTTTAATAATTGTGTAATATAAATCTGTAGCGGGTAGTGGGTTTATAGGGGAATAGGGTGGGAAGTAATTTAAATATAATTAATTAATTATCTAATTATTAATATTAATTGTAAAATAATTAATAATTGGTAAATAAATAAAAAATAATTGGTAATTAATAATAATTGATTAATTGATAAATAATTAATTTATAGTAAATTAGTTCCAGTAGCGGGTAGTAGGTTTATAAGGGAATAGGGTGGGAAGTAATTTAAATATAATTAATTAATTATGTAAATAATATTAATTGTCAAATAATTAATAATAGGTAATTAAACAAAAAATAATTGGTAATTAATAATAATTGATTAATTGATAAATAATTAATTTATAGTAAATTAGTTTCAGTAGCGGGTTGTGGGTTTATAGGGGAGTAGGGTGGGAAGTGAATCAATAATTAATTAATTAAGTTAATTAATTAATTTGTTTAATTAATTAATATTTGTCCATGAAAATAAAATTAATTGGTAAATAAAAGTTATTGGTATAGGAAATTAAATTTACTTGGTACTAATCTTTCTATAAATTATAATTAATTATGAAGTTTTGCCTTTTTATACTGTTTTACTCACTGGAGTGGAAATAGTAATCTTTACCCCTACGCTATCCAGCGCTTTCCCTACTGTTGCACCCACTGGAGTGGGAATAGTAATTTTAACCCCTACGCTATCCAACGCTTTCCCTACTGTTGCACCCACTGGAGTGGGAATAGTAATTTTAACCCCTACGCTATCCAACGCTTTCCCTACTGTAGCACCCACTGGAGTGGGAATAGTAATTGTAACCCCTACGCTATCCAACGCTTTCCCTACTGTTGCACCCACTGGAGTGGGAATAGTAATCTTTACCCCTACGCTATCCAGCGCTTTCCCTACTGGTGCACCCACTGGAGTGGGAATAGTAATTTTAACCCCTACGCTATCCAACGCTTTCCCTACTGTAGCACCCACTGGAGTGGGAATAGTAATTTTAACCCCTACGCTATCCAACGCTTTCCCTACTGCAGCACCCACTGGAGTGGGAATAGTTATTTTTACCCCTACGCTATCCAGCGCTTTCCCTACTGTTGCACCCACTGGAGTGGGAATAGTAAATTTTACCCCTACGCTATCCAACGCTTTCCCTACTGTTGCACCCACTGGAGTGGGAATAGTAAATTTTACCCCTACGCTATCCAACGCTTTAGCTATTGTAGAATTCACTACAGTTGTTACAATAAATTTTAACTATTTTGCTATGCTACGGTAAAATTATTATATATGTTTATTTAATAAAAAAATTATATAAATATATATGTATTATTTTTTATATATATTTTTTTAATTTACAATAAATATTTATTAATATAACATTAATTTATTAATTTTAAGTGTTTATAATAAATATATTTATTACTACATTAGTTTTAACTTAATTTAAAGACATTTTAAAAAAACAATATTTTTACAGTCTATATTTTAGTAACTCGATATTTTAGAGTCGATATTTTAGTACTTACCTGTTTAAAGATAGCCAGTTGATATTTTGTCCATCGATATTTTATCAACGATATTATGGCAACTCGATATTTTTGAGGTCGATATAATTTCAGTGATCCAGTGGTGAGTACTGTGAGTACCCCCTCTGTTTTAATTTTTTAACTGGCCTGTAATTGGCATTACCTTTTTTAATTGGGAATACCTATTTTATGTTTTTAAATATTGTGTACTGTGCTTCTTGTGAACTGCTAACTGTCAAATACTTTACTGTTCTCCCTAACCCATCCTTACTTGCTTCGCCTGTCCTTCCCCTTCCTCTGTGGTCCGCCGTGGCTCTAGGTGCCGTTTGAGCAGAGAGCAGTACAAAAGGGGGTGGTGATGGTGATGGTGAGTGTTTGATTGATTCAGATGCTCCATCCATGTGAGTGTTTGATTGATTCAGATGCTCCGTCTATCACCACCCCCTTTTGTACCATTTTTGGCCACCATAAGTGTGGCAGGGTATGCTCAGACGTGAGTCCCTTGCTCACTTTGCCACTGGATTCAAGCAAGCCGGGCTGAAGACGGCTGGAATGCCAGAAACCGGTCCTCTGAAGCTTGTTTTCGGTCCAGGGAAGACATGACTTGGCAGTTCGGGCTGGACTGTTCCCATGAGGCACAGGGTCAGACTGATTTGCATATAGACATGTCTGAACTGGGGTGGCAGAGTGGGCTAAAGAACGGTGATGGATTAAACCCAGATCTTTTGACTGGGTGTGAGTGTTTGATTGATTCAGATGCTCCGTCCATCACCACCCCCTTTTGTACTGCGTTTGAGCAGAGAGAACAGCCCGGAAAGCAATTTGGAAGGTCAACGCCCACCATCCTTGGGTAGTTGATTCTCTAGTCTTTTATGCACCTTCCTCCGCCCAGGCTTCCAGTTCCGACTTAATTTGGAGCCCGATGCGGACGCTTGTGCACCACTGGAACGCCAAAGGCAAGCAAGTCTGCACCCGTCCATGCCTGGACAGCACCATCCACCAGGAGGGCTGTATCTTTTTCCTATCCTTCATTCTCTTCCCCTTCACACGTCCATCTCATCAGGTCTAAGCCACAATAACTGTGTATGGCTTTTAAGGCCTACTCAAGAGAGGAGCTCAAAAAATTAGGGAATCACACTCAGGGAGCACTCTACAGACATAAATGATATCCTGCGGAGAAGCTCACCCATTGGCAGTGTGACCTTTGCAAATTTACATGGACCAATAGGTTGTCCATAGGGAGGCATAACGACTTGGGGCGCTCATTAGATGCCCAACTTAAAAGCAAACACCCAGCCATTAGCAATAACACCTCTAGTACCCCGTCCCACCTACATTGCACATACTTTAATGCACGCTTGATTTCTAAACATGCTTCAGAACTATGGGACCTCCTAGACTCAACAAGGCCAGATATACGTTTTGTCACGGAAACATGGTTAACTCAGTCTCCTACCCGCCATAGCCCTAGCACTTCCACAAGTCTACAGCCTAACTAGATGTGATAGACAACATAAAAAGGGGGAGGGGTAGCCATAGCACCCAAAATCCCTCTAAGAATAGACTCGTGTTCGTCACCTACAGTGGATATTCTAATCTTTCAACTAAAAGCTCAAAATAACACAACCTGGAAGGGATCCCTTGTTTATCGCTCACCGGAAAGGGAAAAGGACTTCAGTATCAGGTTGATGGAACATCCAGCACCCCGTATCTTAGCGGCAGATAACTTTCTGCTGCTAGATGACTTCAACTATCACATAGACATCCAAATGGATACTGACACTATGCAGCAATTAGCAGAGTCGCTCGGTCTCCACCAATCAGTATCCAGCCCAACCCATAGAGGAGGGCTCACATTAGATCTAATCTTCATTGATGCCATGAACTTAGCAGTAGGCACTCACACTGAGCAGATATGGACCGACCACTTCTCTAATAACTTTTACTTAGACATCAAGTCCCATAAGGATGCTCGCAGACATGGATACAAGGATCCAAGCTCATACGTTATTGGCAGAAGGTGCACTTCTTCCGGTTTTTAGTCCTCCATCCATCACTGACCACTAAGACATTAACATGTCCCTGACTGTCTTTGAAGCCTCACTCATAAATGCCTTAGACTCAATTGCGCCGCTAAGAAAACCTACACCACGAGGAGAAAAATCCCCGCTCCCTGGTATTCTGAATCGTTACGGAAGGAGAAACCCACAGTAGGGAGTCTAGAATGCATACGGGGAAAGGATAAAACCAATGAGGGCAAACTTGCCTATGAAGACGGCCTGAGAACATATCTCAAACACTGTAATTTGGCCAGAAGAACTCACATAGCACAGAGAATTAACTCTGCAAAAAACTCTCCCAAGCAGTTGTTTATAATCCTTAAAGGATTCACAAACCCCAATAGTGGAATTCACACAATACTGGTATCAAGCTCACAGCGACACCCTCCCGGCCCACTTCAAACACAAAATTAACAGCATTGACAGCACGTTTACAAACTCAGTAGCCTCCATAACAGAGGAACCTCAAAAAGTACCACACCCCTGCATTTTGGAAACATTTAGTCTGATGACAGAGGATCAAACTCAGGCCCTAATAAATGCCATCAAATCTGGGTCCCCTGAGACCGGGCATCTCCCCATGTAATTACCAGTTTATCCCCTATTCTGTGTAGTCTCATTACAGACCTATGTTACCTCTCCCGACAGCAGGCTAGTATACCTCGCAAAGGGAAGACAGCGTATATTAGGCCTCTTCTTAAAAAAGTTACAACTGACCCACAGAATTTGGCAAACTACAGACCTATCTTCCTTCTTCTATTTGTCTCCAAAATTCTAGAGTCCTCAATGAATGCCCAACTAGTATCGACCTGGAATCTAACCATCTGCTGGACCCCTCGCAATCAGGCTTTCGTGCCTCACATAGCACGGAGGCTGCACTAGTGGAAGTTACTGACACTATTAAACTGGCACTAAACCAGAGATCTTCGGCCATTTTGGTACTTCTACACCTTTCAACAGCATTCAATACCATCTCCCATCAGATCTTAGCACATTGACTTTGGGAGGTTGGTATCAGAGGTAAAGCCCTTGAAAGGTTGATTAACTTCCTGTCAGAACATACTAACTTGGTCCAGTTGGGCGAGCACACATCGGCATCCTCAACTCTAGATAAGGGGGCACCACAGGGTTCAATCTTGAGCCCCACTCTATTTCATGGATATATGGCCCCCCTGGCATGACTCGTGAGATCCTATGGTTTTTAAACCATTTCCTTTGCCGATGACACAGAACTGATCATCACTATGGACCACGACCCTATTCTGACCAAAGTGAGATTTAAACAATGCCTACTGACAGTAGCCACATGGATGTCCAACAACTGTCTTCAAGTGAACGTGACCAAAACGGAGATCCTTCTGTGCGGGAAGGCACATGCAGCCTGGTCAGTGGACTCGTGGCCATCGGAGCTGGGACCTCCACCTACCAGGAACAAATATGCAAGGAACCTAGGAATATTGATGGACGACAAGCTCACCATGAGTGAGCATGTCAAAACTGTCACTGGAACCTGTTTTGGCCTCATGCGAACCCTTAAAAATGTCTTTCAATGGACTCCTCTCCATGGCAGGAAGACTCTGGTACAAGCACTGATAATGAGCCACCTGGACTACGGCAATGCCATTCTGGTGGGTAGTAATGAAGGCTCCAGGCCCAGGTTCCAGGTGGTGGAGGACTCGGCTGCTCACCTGATCCTGAACCCCCCCCCCCCCTTTTCTCCTCGGAACCCTCTCTCCACTCCCTTCACTGGCTCTAGATTAAAAAGTGTGCCCTCTTCAAACTTCTCTGCCTGATGTGTAGACCCTGCTTGGGAAGGGTCCACTTTACCTTAGGAAGAAACAGCAGACATATATCCCAGCACGTCAGCTTAGATCGAATTATCTATTTCTTCTATGCCCCAAATTTATTAGAACGACTAGGTTCGGAAGCTGCTCCTTTTCATTCCTGGCACCGCATCACTGGAATTGGCTACCTTTATCCATACAAGCATTAAAAAAACTCTTGAAAACATGGCTATTCACTCAGTAGGCTCTCATTTAGAGTCTGCTCACACACTGCAAATGTGCCTAGAGATCCCTTTGGGGAGGATTTGTGCGCCTATTATTATTATTAATATATTCTTATATAGCACCAGATTCGACCCCCGAAGGGGTATCTCCGTGCTTGCCTTGGGAACCTGTCCTGGCTTTTCCCTGTGAGATAGCCCCTACAGGGCATCCCCAAGGTGAAAGCCAGGCATCCCGCCGCGGGGGGGCCGTTGTGGAGATTAAGCAAGCTTAATGCCCAGAGTTGCAGAGTGTGAACCCATGATTAGGTCAGGCACCGAAGCGAGAATTATCGAGTCCATGGACATTTGAACTCAAGACCCTGCCGAATCGGGAATTGAACCCTGGTCCCGGGTCTGACCTCTGCTTCAGGGTCTGCCTGCTCTAACCAGTGAGCCACACTCCTCCACCTAGCAAGTGGAATAAATAAATAGAGTCTTGCTGAACCTGTAATCCCAGCTAGCGTGGCTAACGCTTGCAAGAATCAATCAGCTGTTTATTTGGGAATATATGGCATCCTGAAGGATGTGGGATTGTCACTTTTACTGATCTTCATTAATAAACTAATATTGAAATGCTCTACAAAGTAGGTTTGCCATATGTTGTTTCTAAATATGGTCAGTGCATTTGACTGAGTGGAGTGGGTCACAGAAGCGGCTGGTAAATCTATGATTTGTTGGTATTTCCCACATGATTGATTACTTTCCAGTATGCTCTGCTTTCCAGCGTATGTGGCAGATTGTGAGAACGGAGAACGACCACAGTGGTGAGAACTGGATGACAACAGCTGAAGAATGTTAACATTTGAAGTATGAGCCATGACCTAATCAATCTTAAATACTTGTTCAGGTGTGTATATTCAGCTGTTATTTGAGTAGTTGTGCATGTGAGGGAAGCTTCTTACAACAGGGAAGATTTTTTTGGTACAGGTTGTTAAACTCTAGCAAGGGGGCCAGCATGCTGAGGAACAGCTGAAAATGAGAGTTGGTGTGGGAGGCTCCATTCTCCCTGAACCAAGCAGTTGCTCACTTGTGAGTCAGTATCTAAAATGTCAGCTTATTTTTATTTAAAAAACTATACAACCATTGCACAATAAATACAGCAAGTTTATTAAAAAATAAATAAATAACAAAGCACAAAATATGTTTCACTAACAAAACATGAGAGACTAGCATAGAAAGTCCTTGCATTGACTTAATTTCTCTGGTGTTTTTGGAAAAGTACACATGATACAGCGGGACACAGAGAATTCAATACTGGTATAAAATTTGAAGATCCTGCTGTTCCTTTCTTTGGCTCCCGGGGCGAATCATTCATTGTGAAGCAGACATGATATTTCAGTGAGATCAGGGCTAATTTTTAACAATAAACAAATATTAAATACCAATAAATAAAAAATAACATTTTACAGTCCTTACAAAGGAATCTCAATCCTATAGTTTCTGGCCAGCCAGATGCTTCTTATTTGTAGGGGTCAAAGGGGACCTTTTTGTTCTGTGAGACATGACAGCACTTTTCATGAGAGGAGAGTACATGACTGTCACTCATTGTTTTATACAATGTTTAGATAATGTTCCTCTCCTTGAGGCGATTTTCAATTTTATATAAAACAACGTATATTAAAGATGAGTGCACCAGGTGGGTCATTCAACATTTGTGAGAGGGATGTATTTTGATTGAGCACTTTTAGTACAGGGAGGATGTCAGGTGTGAGCTGTCTGCACCTTTAATGCAGAGAGAATTCCAGGTGTGAGCTGGATACACCTCTACCGCAGAGAGAATGCCAGGTGTGAGCTGTCTGCCACGCTCTCGATCTCCTCCACAACTTCAATAATGGCTTCCGCCTGGTCTTGGTGGAGCACATGGCTAGCGTTGGAGCGGAATTTCTCATGGAGTGATTCTTGGCTGAGGGGCTTCCTCCAGTGTCCATAGAAGGTGTCACATCTGCCCGTCATGATCTCTCTGCTGTCCAGGAGCAGCGCTACTTCTCCATACATCTTGTCGAAGTTAGCTGCATTGTCCTCTGGGTGTTCCACCACCACCTTCTTCAGCAGCTTGATGAGGTCAGGTCTCCTGAGGCTGTCCTCGCTGAAGGAAGAGATGCCCACCTTGCCATCCAGGAGGGCAGTGCCGGCATTGAACTGGAAGGAGTGTCGGGCCTGGTACTCAGACTCTGGGAAGGGGCTGTTGATGTACTTGGAGACTGGGACCCTCAGAAGAATAGAGCGGATGGCAGCGAGGTTGAAGAAGCCCATTACATTGATGACTCGGTTTCTGTCTGAGATGGCAGCATCTACGACCCAGTGCATGCCCAGCTGAGCTGGGAATCTCTTGAAGGCGATGTCTTATTTCTCCAACAGGAAGCTGTAATCTTGATCTGGCACTGCCAGAGGCGAGGGCTGGTAGTCACCATAGAAAGCACTGAACCCTGAGCAGCCGGGCACATCATCCAAGATTAGTGGGTTGGCTTCCATCCCTCGGGCAGCTAAAAGTGCTGCTTCCATGCCAAGGCGGGTGGCGTTGGCAATATGGAGAGGCTTGGCAAGAGTCGCTGCATTGGCAATAGGTGCCCCTACCAGAGAGGTTGCGATCACCAGAGCATGCGCACATTTGTCTGTATTCAATGAAAGAAGTTTCGCTCTGGCAGCAGCACTGCCCATGGTGCCAACAACAGATGGTGGGTGGAATCTGATAGGAGATACAAAGAACAGTGTCAAACATGGCATAAGGTTAATGGCAAGATAGTTGCATGGGTAGTACTAATAATAAGTGTGAACTAAAGGAATATGCTAAGAGCATGTCAGATATGTACCATTAAAGCCATCATGAAGTGTGAGAAGGCATTGTCAATATGCTAAGATCTAATTAAGCACTTAATATAAATATATAATCCAGTTACAGTGAACAGAAAAAGAATCTTTACCATGTTTACATTGTGTGCTATCCACATACATGAAACTGTTTGCATCACAGGCTCTTCTTTGGGATATTTCTTCCCTCTGTGCACATCAGGCACAGATCATAACATTACCCCCTCTAGGGACCTCACTCATAACACATGAGCTATTTCTACCCTCTTTGAGCATCACAACCATGGTCTTGAGATACTGCAGCCCCTGAGGGCATTCTGTGTTGGTCATGGGATATTTATGTCCTTTGTGGTCATCACACATACCTCTTGGGGATATTGCTGGCTTCATTGGAGAAATGCATGAGTCTTCCTTGCACCTCGATGCCTACGTTGAATGCCAACAGGAAGTCTAAGCCACTGGGTCGTGAGCCCGCCGGGAGCATCTGGGAAGCAGCCATTAGAGCCGGCAGCACAGCGCCCGAGGGGTGAGTGGCAGGGTGCCAAGTGTCATCGAAGTCCATGGAGTGAGTCTGTAGAAGAGGAGAGGAGGGTTAGGAGGTCCCTAAAGAAGGAAACCAGGAAGTGATGGTAACCAGAACGATAGTGTCATTAACCTATGGAAACAATTTACAGACAAGGAGGAACCATATTCTAAAATGTTGTTGAGTGACTGCACCAATGCCCAATACAGACTCTCTACAGAAGTGGAAACAGACAAGATTGAACACTGGAGGAGAATGTATAGGAGTAAAATTCTCATGAACTCATCACTCCTAGCCTAGGATTGATGGATACATTGATAAGCAGCTGTCAAATTCCTTACCGCCACTCCATTGACATATGCAGCCAGCGTGGGAGGGAGTCTCATTATTTTCCTTCCATACACAGAGCTGATCGCAGACAAAGAGAACATGTCCTGTTGGAGAGAGCATAAAGTGTTGAATTAACAGTGCTCCTAGTCACCTAGCAGGGGAAGAAGGTAGGTTGTGAGAGGATGGGTAACTCAACACTGAACACAGATGGTACATCCCATACCTGGAGGGGTCTAGTAGGAGAAAGAAAGGAGCAGGCCAGGGTTCTCCATGAGCAGGAGTAGTGTTCCTGAAGGACAGCTGTGTAGGAGATCAGTGGTCCCAATGTTTAGCTGCTTACCCTTGATGATACTTTCCCTACTGTTGCACCCACTGGAGTGGGAATAGTAATTTTAACCCCAACGCTATCCAACGCTTTCCCTACTGTTGCACCCACTGGAGTGGGAATAGTAATTTTAACCCCAACGCTATCCAACGCTTTCCCTACTGTTGCACCCACTGGAGTGGGAATAGTAATTTTAACCCCTACGCTATCCAACGCTTTCCCTACTGTAGCACCCACTGGAGTGGGAATAGTAATTGTAACCCCTACGCTATCCAACGCTTTCCCTACTGTTGCACCCACTGGAGTGGGAATAGTAATTTGTACCCCTACCCCATCCAACGCTTTCCCTACTGTTGCACCCACTGGAGTGGGAATAGTAATTTTTACCCCTACGCTATCCAGCGCTTTCCCTACTGTTGCACCCACTGGAGTGGGAATAGTAAATTTTACCCCTACGCTATCCAACGCTTTCCCTACTGTTGCACCCACTGGAGTGGGAATAGTAAATGTTACCCCTACGTTATCCAACGCTTTAGCTATTGTAGAATTCACTACAGTTGTTACAATAAATTTTAACTATTTTGCTATGCTACGGTAAAAATATTATATATGTTTATTTAATAAATAAAATTATATAAATATATATGTATTATTTTTTTATATATTTTTTTAATTTACAATAAATATTTATTAATATAACATTAATTTATTAATTTTAAGTAAGTTTATAATAAATATATTTATTACTACATTAGTTTTAACTTAATTTAAAGACATTTTAAAAAAACGATATTTTTACAGTCTATATTTTAGTAACTCGATATTTTAGAGTCGATATTTTAGTACTTACCTGTTTAAAGATAGCCAGTCGATATTTTGTCCATCAATATTTTATCAACAATATTATGGCAACTCGATATTTTTGAGGTCGATATAATTTCAGTGATCCAGAGAGAGGTCTCAGACCAAGAGGAATATCACCAGAACCAGTAACTTGACCCAGGACATAGAAAGAGGTCGCAGACTAAGGGGGAGTGACTTCATAACTAGTTACTGGGCACAAACTACAGAGACCCCATACCAGGGGCTGTGAGTGTAGAGACACTTACCTTCCACTGACGCTGTGTGCACCCGCCTCGACACCCTCGGGATGCCCTGTGGCTTCTGGAAGAAGAAAGAGAGTGACATTAGCTGAGTTGTTGGAGTGAATCAGAACATGGAAAGGAGAGAAAAGGGCTAGAAGAGCAGAGCAGAGGGCAACGAGGGTGAGAAGGGAAAGAGGACAGAGCAGGAGAAATACCAGAGGAGAGGTTTGAGGGGGGTCCCTGTTAAAGGCTCCAGTCTGTCAAGCTGCAGTCCAAGACTGGAAAATGAGAATCTTCAGCCTGGCCCATGGGCAGTCCCAGCTTTGCAGATAAGCAATCCTAGGAGGGAACATGCCCTCTCCCCAGCATGACACATAAGACGTCACTGCCTGGCATATCAGCAGGTAAAGCCTGGTTTATAAACAGCCCTTGACTTGCACATTAGCTGCAGGCTGGCACCATAGCCACTCTGTCTCAAGGATCAAACCTGGTCCATGTAAACAGCGCCTCTAGCGCATTTAACAGCACCTGGGATTTTCTAGGCACCACCCTGGCATATGATGCCAGCATCTCTACACACATGTGATGTCAGCACTCCGATAAATTATGGCAGCACCCTGGCAAATGAAGTCAGCACACTGACAAATAATGAAAGTACCCGGCACTATAGGAACCATACTTGGATGTTATGCCAGCGCCTTCCGTTGGCATATATCTGGTCGCAGCACTTTGACAGAGGATGCCCGTCTTCTGGCCTATGACGCCAGCACGCTGGGAGATGATGCCAGCACCTTGGCACACCATGTCTGGACTTGAGGTGGTCTCTGTTCTGGTGCAGGGACTCTGGTGAGATGCTGGCACGGGAACAGTGTGGGTATGACATCAGTTGGCACAGTATGAAACTGTTCATCGTGTTCCTGTCATGGGCGTGAAATCGGCAATGTTCCCTAGGGCACAGTGTACCAACAGGGTTTACCAAATGGCACAACCATGTCATCTGGGACCCCATATTTCTATTGGCACAGACTTCTGAGCTGCCTCTAAAGACTCTGGCTAATTGAAAACGTTGTGTGACGTGCATTATTACACATTGTGAAAGAAGCACTCACAATCCAGTCCCAAACTCCTCTTACTACAGATCTTAATTACCTAAGATGCTCCTGTTATGTCACGGTAGACATGCACATCCATAGCATGAACAGAACAGAAACACATGACTAATGCACTCAGAGCAGACGATTGAAAAACACACGATGAGGTCAGAAGAAAAGGGGCGACCCTTTTATTAATCAACGAATATTTAAAAACGGAAAAGAGTTAAAAAGTGTGAGTAGGAAAAGTATTTTAACATTTCGAGAATGCTGACGTGAAATAAAAGACGAATAAACGTGTGAAAGGAGTATTATGACCAAGTACATCTTCTAATAAGTAAATGCCCTCTCTGCTCTATTTTAAAATAAATCTCTATAAAAACAAATTGAATTTCGAGATCTAGAGACGGGCGTTCAACCAATGGAAACAGACGATGCGTCCCAAACTATTGCAAAATATACAAATACAGCCGTTACAGCTGCGACCCCCATATCTGTAGCAGGGGCTCACCTGGAAGGCGCCTTGAAGCATCCTGTGCCCTGGTGTCTGCTCTGTCCTTAGTGGGGTTGTCTCTGTCGCGTCAGTCAGTCTCTGGGGAGGTCTCCTCTGTCTCTGCAGTCAGTCTTAGTTCCAAGAGAGGTCTCAATCAGTCGCTGTCTTTGGAGATAGATGTTCTCTGTCCACCTGGAAGGGTCTTTTCTGTCCCTGTCCTGGGACAGTCCTTCGCTCTCTCTCGGGTGCTGACAGGAAGGGGCGGGTTGGGCCTCTAGTGCTGGCAGGTGTTGTGTCTCTCTCCAGCCAGGGGTTAAATACACTTAAGGGGGAAGTGATCTCCCCTAAAAAAGCCCTATGTGGAGTGACATCACTAAAAGGGGCGGGGCTGGGCCCGGCATCTCCCTCTGGGAAAGACCAGGAAGACCTCTTAGAAATTCCTGCAGTCCATAAACTGGAGAAAAGAACAAAGGTGGGGGAGGGGCCTGTGGGAAACCCCTGGAGACATCCCAGACTGCGTCGAAGTGTCCGCGAGCCCTCCCCTGGCTTCCTAGGATGACGGATGGACTTAGACAATGGTGACGGTGATGTCAAGAGGGCGTGTGCGCGCGCTCAGATATATAGCTCCTCCTCTGTGCGCTTCTAAACCTGAGCATATATGTATGTACAAATGAAACTGCAATTCTAGTTACAATCGAACACCAGATCTGAACCCCAGACACATAACAGGCAAAGTAGTCTGTGCCATGGGAGAAGCAGCATGTACCTGAAAAAATATGTCCTCTGGAAAAAGACCTAGAGAAAATCCTTTCTAAATGACACCAAGTTTGAATATTTACCACTGCTCCTCTGACAGTTAATAGCCCCTTGAAATTCTATTATAAATGAATCTCTAATATACCAGGTCTCTGCCATCATATGCCAGGCTTCTTCCAATACAAATGTAAGTTTTGCTCAAATATGCCAAAGTTTTCCCAATTACATAACGCTGAGTGTTGTTAATATGATGATCAAGGCGCTAGCCTGTCCCCGGGGCTCCTCAGCTGTGCGAGACATAAGGATGCTGCTCACAGCGCCAGCCATCTGCTCACAGTGCCAGGTGTCTGCTCACAGCGCCAGGTGTCTGCTCAGAGCGCCAGGGGGCTGCTCGCATTGCCAGGTGTCTGCTCAAAGTGCCAGGGGGCTGCTCACAGCGCCAGGGGTCTGCTCACAGTGCCAGGTGTCTGCTCACAGCGCCAGGGGTCTGTCACAGCGCCAGGGGTCTGTCACAGCACCAGGGGTCTGCTCACAGTGCCAGGGGTCTGCTCATAGTGCCAGGGCTATGCTCACAGTGCCAGAGGGTCTGCTCATAGTGCAAGGGGTCTGCTCACAGTGCCATGGGTCTTCTCGTAGTGCCAGGGGTCTGCTCATAGTGCCATGTGGTCTGCTCATAGTGCCAGGGGGTCTGCTCATAGTGCCAGGGGGTCTGCTCACAGTGCCAGGGGTCTGCTCACAAAGCCTGGAGTCTGCTACTCAAAACTGACATTCATGTTGGTAATGCAGTGATGCCCCAGAGTGTGAAATGCATCTTCCTGTGCCAGTCACTTACCCGGCCCCTGCAGGTAAAGCACCATCACCATGTCAATAACTCACATCGACGGAACACACAAAGACGACCCACAGTCCATGGACGATTTCAATATGTCAATGAGTATATCACAATAAGTAGGAGTGTACCTTCTTTTTTTTATTTCAAATGATTTTATTAGGAATTTTTTTAGATACACAGTACAGAGATAGTGAAGGCAAAACTGGTCTTGTTATAGCGTCGTCCGTTGCAGTTAGTATACACTAGATATGATGGGACGCTTTTATGCTGCGTATGCATAAACGGCCTATGACATTTGCAGCATTTAATGTTCTTGTGCGTTGCCTTCGTAATTGAGAAATCAATTGGAATTTTTTTTTATTCTCCCCCTTTTTCCTAATGTTGTGTTCTTTGTTTCTTTTTTTTTCCAGAGTTTTATATAGCGCGAACTTGACCCGAAGGTGTAAGGTATCTGAGCGCTTTACACGAGCACCAGTTGCTTTAAATGAGGACACATTAATTTTTAGTAGGCACAGGAAGATGAACTGATTTTCCCAGGGTTACAGGATGTTGCGCATCCTTGCTGAGACGTGACCCAGTTCCCCAGATTTGAGGTCCAGCGCCCTAGTCGTTAGGCTACTTCCTCTCCCCTATGTTATTAGTTTTCGGCAGGACTGTGCTTGTGAAATCTATTGTTTTTCATATAAACTTAAGAGGGGTTTAAATCCAGGCTTTTCATTGGTTTCTTTGCTTACCACTTACTTTTCCGCCATTTCTATTGGCTATAGCATATTTTCCTGCATTTACCAATGTTTGTAACTCATCTGCTTCTCTTGTTAGTTTCCCGTAGCCGAAATACTGTTAATAGCAGCTTTGGTAGAACTATTTTTCATAAAGTTTTGCCTCGTTCTGCTTTTTTGTCTTGCAGCAGATTTACATAACACAATTTATCACCCGGAGAGATGAAGTGACCTCACAGAATCACAGAACGCCGCGCCGCGGAGACTTGAACCAGGATCTACAGCTCTTGATTCAGCCGCTCTGGTCGCTATGCCACATCCTCTCCACTCCCATGAGACTTGACAGGAAGCTCTTTCCTTTGCCCCGAACAGTGATTGATAAAAACAGCTCATTATTCTTCACACAGGCGAAACCGTTGAATTACCATTGCTTGTTAGGTCTCGTGACCTACAATGCGCGCAAGCGCATTGAGGGAGCGAGAATTCAAGTCGGCAAAATCCTCGTCAAACCAAGGGCTTACAGCCGCGGTTTTCTTGAAGTTCACGTGAATCACGTGAACAAACAAGCACGCGCATCAGGCACTCCTCCCACACCTCACGGACATCTGTTCATTTCTCCTCCCCCTCCCCAGCCAGCTTCCCCCAGGCCCCTGCTGCTTCACACCCAGCCTCTGCACCCTCTGCACTCCCACGCCTGTCGCATTTCTCCTCCCCCCTCCCCTTCTCTACCTTCCCTCCGTCTTGTCTATCACGTGCTTTTCTTATTCTTTCTGTCAGATTTTTATTCATTTCCTTTCAATTTCTTCCTTTTTGTTTTCTTTCTGTTTCCTGCTTTGTATCCCATGGATCTCGCTTTTCATCTTCTTCCTACACTACACTAATGTTCATGTAAAATCACAGAAAGACCCTGTGAAGTTCCGGGGATCACATTTTGTAGCAAGTGGCTGAATTGCACTTTTAACGAGTGGGTCTTGATGAGGTAACATGCTAATGGCACAGTCTGATTTTGATTTTACAATGACGTCTGCATTATTCAACCATTGGAGAAAGAGCATTTGCATTAATCAACCAATATTCAAACTCCAGCGCTTCCTCAGTCACCGAAAATGTCGCACCGATCCGGTGGCGCAAATGTTACCATTAAACTGATTGATCAGTAAGAATGTCACAGTCCACAATCCCACGTCAGAACTCTACATTTATCTAATCAATGTTTTGGCCTTCACAGGTTTACCGAAGAGCTGCCACGTCTCCTAGTTACGATATCAGTCTTAATTCCTTCCTTCTCCTCGTCGGCTTGTAGTAACTGTTGTTTCACGAGTGTACGGGACATTCACTTTTAACATTGAGCTTTTATCTTCTGTCCCACGCGCATCAGGCACTCCTCCCACACCTCACGGACATCTGTTCATTTCTCCTCCCCCTCCCCAATCCAGCTTCCTCCAGGCCCCTGCTGCTTCACACCCAGCCTCTGCACCCTCTGCACTCCCTCGCCTGTCGCATTTCTCCTCCCCCCTCCCCTTCTCTGCCTTCCCTCTGTCTTGTCTATCACGTGCTTTTCTTATTCTTTCTGTCGGATTTTTCTTTATTTCCTTTCAATTTCTTCCTTTCTGTTTTCTTTCTGTTTCCTGCTTTGTATCCCATGGATCTTGCTGCCTGTGCCAGCCATGGTCCCTTTCATCTCCTCAGTCACCCCCAGAACCACAATGTTTCGGTGTACCCCAGACTGGCAAGTCTGGGACCGCGAAGCAGGTCACCATTGCTGTTTATAAACTAACATATACGAAGTGCCTAATGACATCAGCTGGGTGTCTGCATATGTGATCCTGGGAAATTGGTAATTCTTCCCGAAGCTATAAATAGCAACGCTTAATTACACAGCTAATTACCCTGTTGCACAATACTCCCATGGACAGGAAAAACTGTCTCAATAGTGAGTTTTCATAAAGCAGCCCAGAAGTGTATCCCCACCCCCACAATGCCCCCCCACCCAAACATTCGATCTGGGAGAACAAAGCCAGCTAGTTGGCTCAGTGAGTTAAGTGCTCGATGCGGATGGATGTCTGTTGGAGCTGCCAATCACAAGTTCAAATCCTGAAAAGGTTCACCTCTGCCTTTTCATCCTTCTAGGGTTCATAATTTCAGTCCTATTGAAACGGGGGGGGGATGATAACCACGATTTACAGCACTTAGAACCCTCAAAACTGGAGTGCTGAGCGCTTAGAACAACACAGAGTGGGAAGGGTCAAACAACACAGAGGGGCAATGGTCTGGGGAAGCACACAAGAAAGTCACCTGGAATAAATATGCACTATGCAGTGCTTAAGCAAGAAGAAACAAGAGAGAGCAGTGTGAGGGGGGAAAGTAGACGGATAAGAGACCGACACGGAGCAGGAGAGGGAAAAGAAGCGCATAAGGGAGATAACTGGAAACACATGCACTCACTGGGAGTTCTTAAGCCTAGAGAACACACAGCAAATAACCTTATCTCTATTGGCAGTCGCTGGAGAAGGTAATGGTGCAGAGGAACACTTCGGGCAGAGGCATAGCCATTCATGGGTACAACAGGTGCAGTGGCACTAGGACCCAGATGCCTGAGGGGTATGCTCAAACCTGACTATTGGATTATTTTATAATTCAGTCAGCAGCCAAGGGACCCATTTCATTCCTTGCACTAGGGCCATTGAAAGGCTGGCTACCCCACTGACCCCAAGAGCTCTTGGCAAGAGGGATGTAGGAATGCCCGGTAGGAAGGGAGCACAGGGTTATTTCACTTCCCCCCCTCGCCTCCAGGCTTTCATTTTGTGGTGAGGGAGCATACGGGAAATCTTCTCTCCAATGTTCCTTCTGACCCACAGGCAATTGCTTGCGAGTTAGGGTGCAAGTGGGAAAGCTTCAGATGGTGATTGGGGCAATCATAGAGATTTGCGTGGGGGGGGGGGGGGGGGGAAGAGAAACAAGCACTGGCGTTGCCAATAGGTCTCGCAGTAGGAAAGTTGGAGCTATTACAATTGCAAATAACAATGCCTTTTATTTTTCTTTTCATTTTAAAAACATAAAGGGCTTTGTCATTTACAAAACCAATAGCTCCAACTTTCCTACTGCGAGACCTATTGGCAACGCCAGTGCTTGTTTTTATTACATTGATTGTGCTCTGCAATAATTCGGATTGATGCATTTTTAATGACTAATGAATATATAATTAAAAGATCTATGTGTGTTTTAAAAATTACTGTGGCACTACATTTGTTCCATTGTGGTGACTGAATGTGAGTGTATTTATTGTTTAAATAATCTAGCAAGGGGAATCCCTTAGATTGACTGGTTGCTTAAACACTGCCCCTTGTTTTGAGGGGTGTCTCTCTTTTTCAAGCAGAAGTAAAGGGACCCTTTAATCGGACACCCCAGAACCCCATACACGGAAGGCTCTGTCCAGGTAAGTCCTATCTCTCTTTCTTAGATCGGCCACTCACTGTACCTGTTGTGTAATTATTACATTATTTACGTTTCTGTTAGTCTAATCTTTATATGTTTCTAATTGTACACGCTTTGTGTGTAGTCTATTCCCTGTTCCTCGGTACAGGCGCTATGGTGCCTCGAGAGGCCTAGTTGGCACTACATTGCAATGAATAAACACAGAAATTAAATCCGTTTTATTTTATATTCTCTAGGGAGGGATGCATTTCATTCCCCTTTAAACCGATGTATTTTCTGTGGAAATCTGAGCACCTTCTCCCTCCCTTCCCCGTCTCTGCCCTGTCTCTGCATATGTATTCCTGCCCGTCCTGGACACTGTCCTGTATGTGAGTTGTGACCCCTGCTGCTAAGGGTGCCCGTAGAAGCAACTCGCGGGTGTGAAACCCCCCTCCATGTTTCGTACCACGCAGCTGAGGGGGGAGGGGGGGGGGAGAATGAAAGGGGGGGGGGTGGAGGTTGCAAGGCGCTGCCCTTTCGGGAAAATCCCACTGTCCCTTGAGTGACAGCGACTAGACACGCCCCTCGGGGACACTGCAGATAAAGAGCTGCGGGTGTGAAGTGAGACACCAGCGGTGACTGACCCGGGCGCACTCCAGCTACCCCAGCCTGACGGGCTCCAGATTCACCCACACTCCAGACTCACTGCGGATTCAGCCCACACTCCAGACTCACTGCGGATTCAGCCCAGACTCAATCCAGATTGACTCCAGCCGCAGGATGCCGGAGCCAGGGAAGGCCCCAGAGCCCCTTCACTATTCCATTGGGATCTTGTCCATCTCTGCAGGTAGGACCCATACTGCCACTTTCGTCATGTTTGATGACTTTATATAGCGCTAGGATCCGATTGAGGCAGGCAAGCGATTGGTGAATGGAGAGTCCAGGGCTCTGTTTAGATGAGGTGTAGGGGAATCATATTAGTGTTGAGTTGTTTTCTGAGGCTTAAGAGAATGGTTTAGGATGGGTTAGGGCCAGGAGCCGGTAGAGCTGGCGAGAGTCAGTGACATGCTATCTTCACAACTCAGTGCGACTGACTGTTTCAGCTCCACCGGCCTTCGGAGCAGAAGCCTCTCAGGAAGTCTTGGGTCCCCTATAGCTCAGCTCATGTCTGAATACAGCCGTGTAGGCGCTTTAACCCAGTACCTCACCTGTAACCAATCATTATTGAATATTGGAATAATAAAGTGAACAGATGTTTTCTGGGTTAAGGCGCGTGCTGCGGAGATCTGAAAGGAAAGGTGTGTGTTTGTGTTACGGATGTCTTTGCTGTGTATCCGGGCTCCTCCCAAGATGGAAGAGAGGCTGGTGTGAGTGTAAGTTATCTTTTCATGTCTGTCTCTGTGTTTCCAGACTCCCTCCTAAAGTGGGACCCTGGCAGGCGTGTGTTTTATTTATCTTTGCATCATGGCTGTCTTTGCTGTTCTTCCAGGCTCCCTCCTGCTGGCAGTGACGTCATACAGCTCCTCCAGAGCCACGCCCCTCATCCCCAGTACACCCCTGGGGGTCCTGCTGGTCATATTGGCAGCTCTGCTGGGATATACAGGTGAGATCACATGCGTGGGGTTCAGGGGAAGTAGAGAGGGAGGCACACGGCTGAGAATGTGCCACACAGTGCCTTAAATACACCATGATTGCTTCAATGCGCTTATGACATCTCAATGTGGAAGTGTAGTGCTTGAAACTAATGCTAGGCGGAGATGCCCAGAGAGGAAGTCTTCCCTCGCCCACCCTGTGGGAGGGCCTCGGGGTTATGAGTGAGAAGAGACCCCTTCTTTCGTATAATGATAGGAAAGTAAACCTGTCGAAAAGCCTGGTGCCGGTTCTGTGGGTCAATGGTGGGTAAATAAAGTGCGGTCCAGGAATCAATAAAGCCTGACCCCGGCTCTGGCTGAGAGTTTGCAGAACTGGTGAGAACTATCGGCCAGGGAAGGCAGGAAGTTACATTGATGCTGATCTGAACCTTTTTCTTGTTCCATTTCTCGATCTTGTTTCCACCTCTGCTTTCTCCCTCGGGCCATCATTGTTCTCTTTGTTTTTTCTTACTTCCAATACTTTTATCATTCTTTTCTTTTAATGTCTCTTGTTTCGTTGTCTAGTTCCCTTTTTTTTATTTAAATGTATGGCTCCCATCTCTCTTGCTCTGTCTCCTCTCACTCAATCCCTTTCAATCCTCTAATGTTCTCCCCTTTCAGCTTTCTTTCTCTTTAAACCTAACTTTCCCATATTAACTTCTTCCTTTCAAATCTTTCACTCTCTTTCCAATCTCTACCTTGTCACCTACTTGTGTCTCTAATTTTCTTCCTTCCTATATTTACTTCTCCCTTCTTCTCTCCCGCAGGAGTCCGCAGGAGCCGTGGTCCTGTCCCCTTGTTTGCGTCCTTCTGCCTGACGGTCTCAGCGCTATGGTGCTCTAAGGGAGTGATCCATATCATGGACGGGCAGGGGGTCCTCAGCGGGTCCCTTGATCTTCGTAATGCCATGGTCCCTGGTCTTGCAGCCTTCACTCTGGGGCTGCTCATCATCAGTCTGGTGGCCGTCCTTCAGAAGGAGGCTGCCCTCGCCATGATGGCGTTGGCCATCTCGCTCTCCGCTGCCCATGAAACCGCCACATACTATGACAGTAGCTTTGGTGCCTCGGCGGTGGCTTCTAACCACCTCCTCGTCTGTCTCGTTGGGGTGTACTTTGGTGGAGGGAGGCTCCTCTATATACTTACTGGGAAGTTGGTCACCCTCCCTGGCACAGATCTGGCTACGACTAAAACCATCCCCCAAGGCTCACCCATGGCCGCCAGCAGCAACGACCTGGTCATCATTGGGCTGATCTTGAATATGGTGTCCGCCAGCGTCTTTGGGTGCAGGGTCCTGGGAGTGACCACCAGTCTCTTTGTGGGGCAGGTGCCTTGGCTTTGGATGGCGGGGGTCTTCCAGATTGGGGTCTGCATCCTGTCCTATCGATGCTTGGATACCCTGGCGGCCACCTTCTTTGGCTTCACCTCCATCCTACGGTTCGCTGAAGGGTATTCCTTGCTCTACCAGTTCTGGCAGGCCACTGAACCCATTTTCCCTGTCCCACTACTGGTGGTCTTTCTGCTCCTGTTCATGGTCTTGGCTGTATTCATGGCTGGTAGGAGCCTGGTGGATGGGCTGTATCCGTTGTTTTATGTGACCTACTGCATCGCTTTGGCTTCACGTCCCACTGGTTTCTTCCATGGTGGATCACAAGGAGTGAATGTGGCTATCTACGTGGCTTCAGCACTTATGACCCTCATTAAACTTTACAACATGAAAGCGGCCACCAAGATTCCAACAGGGGAGGGGATTGTTAAGAGCCTGTTCACACCGATTAGCATTTTCAAGTTACGCCAAGAAAAAGACCTGCATGTTCCTTACCTCGGCTATTCTAAGTATGCGGATGGAGAGGTGCTTGGCCACGCAGGCAGCATTTTGGCCGCCTTTGCAATCACTATGTCTGTGGACCCAACAGACGCACGTGCCACTGTCATCCTACCGTGGGTGGTGGTAGCTGGAGGGCTTCTGAAATGTGTCTGTGGCTCTGTGGCCTTCTCGCGTGGTAAGACCCTTGAGAGCAGCACCTTTATTCTTTATGGAGTTATGTGGATCATCTGGGGTCTCACCAGGTACGGTGGCCTCTACGGCTCCACGAGGGGCTTCCACGTGGCTGTGGGCATCATCTGCTTCATGCTCTTGAATGGGTTCATTATTTTCTGCACGCTGTTCCTAAGCAAAGCCTGGTTCCTGTATTGCCTCACCTTTGAACTCATCCTCATCAGTTTTCTATTGGACGCCGTTGCAGCCCTCCCAGTTGGGTATGACATTGCCGTCACCATCATCTTTGGCCTGGTCAGCTTCTACTGCTTCCTGGCTGGGCTGGTCAGTAACACCTTTGAAGAACCCCAGCTGCCCATGGGCCGCCCACTTCTGCAGCTCCAGGGGCATGGGGGTGGAGCCTCCAAGTGCCCCCACCTTCCTGCCAGGAGGGCCACATCCGTCAAGCAGATCGCAGGTAAGGAGATTCTGGTGGTAAATCCTTTTTTTTTAATGTTGAGAAATTTAAAACTCTACTAATTTGATTACAGTTATGTCTGCAATTTTTAAATGTTTCTATTCTTAGTTTAACAAAGTTGTACATTGTTTACTGCTAAACTTTGTCCGGAAAGACTTAGTGAAAACATGATTTTACCAGTAGAAAAATTTCTCCTTGGCAAAAATAAGACTTCTATTTTACCTCCAAGTCACATTTTGAATCCTTAATAACATAAGTCATATTATAGTTTGTACTTCTTTGTTATATCCATATTTTTTCGGGGTTTTGTGGAAAAATCAAGCTGAAATTAGTATATTTCCACATTCATTTAACCAATAAATATGCACTTATGGTTGAATGTCTGCCAGGGTTCAGTGCTGTGAACACTTCAGAAGATAAATCAGTGCATTATATGAAAATATGTGAATTTCAGTATCAACCTTTTGCATATCTACTGCTGTTAAAGCCTTTTACTAAAATGCCTTTTTTTTTAACCCTCTTATCTATCAATCCACACATCTATTGACCTGGCAGTCATAGCAAACAGGGTTTCGAATTACTCAAAAGCACCCCAATTTCAATTTTTATCCACATTTAAAAATAAATACATGCAAAAAATAAATGTTTTCTGTCTGCATTTATCTGCAAAAATCGTAAACACGGAAAACAGGGAGCCTTACCTATAATCATGGGGTTCTTGCTCTTCTGTTGCAGAAATCATGAAGGATGGAGGAATCTGTGGTGTCCCCACAGACACGGTGTATGCGGTGGTGGGAGCCTGTAACCGGCCAGCGGCCGTGGAGAAGGTGTACAGGTGAGTGTTATCTTCACAGCCCTTATTTTCAATCAATAGTGAATATTTTAGATTGATGAATTCTTATAACAATGAGAACCACAGAATGAAATAGCCAAACACCAATTACATTGAGGAAACCCGATAAAGAAACAACAATATACCAAGAGCAGAGAACCCCTGGAAAAGAAGCAACAACAAACAAGTAACCTTAGACACTTCTGTAAAGAAGAAACTAAACATGCTTATAAAACTGAGAACAGACCAGCAGTACTATCCCTCTTTCTGCACCTTTTGGGGCATCTGGACAACCCCTAAAAACCAGGATTCATTTTGTGACAAGTGAAAAGGACCAGTGTCTTGCTCTATAGGACTGTATAAATCGTTCAGTCTTAAGATGGAGAGTAGATCTCATCCTAATGTTCCTTTTTCCATCATCATGTCCCTGCTGGTGGTCTAAGATTGGCCAGAATCTCAACTCTGGATCCTCCAATCCCAGTGAGACGGATCTCTTCCCTTCACTCAGTTGACCTCTGTCTTGTTTCCTTCCAGGACAAAGCTGAAGCCCAAGGACGCCCCCATGTCCATCTGGATCTCGACCTTGAAGCAGCTGGAGCCGGCTAGACACCTGTTCAGCCCTCTGCTCTGGGACTTCATGCATGCGGCCTGGCCTTCGCAGATGAGCCTGGTCATACCAAGAGGTGAGCAGGGGATCTCTATCTGAGAGCACATGAAGACCAGCAGATCCCAGTTCATGACCACAAACAAGGGGGAAAGATGAGAAAAGTAACACCCATCATCTGGATACAAACCTACCACACACATTAATGGTGACTGCAGACTACGAACGACCCGGTCCCACCCACCCCAGGCTTCAATGCTTCATGTGTACACACAGACCATACATGCTCTTCAGCTTCCATGTAGGATTGTTTCCATGTTCCCTCATGTACTGTTTCTTTACCGCTCCTGTTGCAAACATTCACCACAAATTCCGAGTGTGATCTGACCCGTTACATTAGAGTCGCCTGTCCTGCCAACACCTGTGCTTTATCCTTCACATGTCTATAGGGAGAAGGCCCCTACATTGCCTGATCCATGTATATAGGACAAGCACCAACATACTGCCTGCTCTGTGAGTCTAAGGAGGATCTTTAGTGATTATTTGGATCTTGGGCGCTCCTGTAAATATTCTGGTCCTTAACTGCAGAGGATGAGCACTGCCCGCTCGCTGACCTGTATCCTTCTCTACAGGGTCTGACCCTCTCCATTATCTGCCTCCACCCATAGGATGAGCACTGTCCGCTCACTGACCTGTATCTTTCTCTACAGGGTCTGAGCCTCTCCATTATCTGCCCCCACCCATAGGATGAGCACTGTCCACTCACTGACCTGTATCCTTCTCTACAGGGTCTGACCCTCTCCATTATCTGCCCCCACTCATAGGATGAGCACTGCCCGCTCACTGACCTGTATCCCTCTCTACAGGGTCTGACTCTCTCCATTATCTGCCCTCACCCATAGGAAGAGCACTGCCCGCACGCTGACCTGTATCCTTCTCTACAGGGTCTGAGCCTCTCTATTATCTACCCCCACTCAAAGGATGAGCACTGCCCGCTCACTGACCTGTATCTTTCTCTACAGGGAGTGAACCTTTCCATCATCAGACCCCGCCTGTGGGAAGTGCACACTTTACTGTCTGTATCTTGTATAGATGAAAGTTTCTCTTCATCATCTGACCCACACCTATGAGGTGACATCTTTACACTGCCTGACATATCCCAATAGGGATCCTCTCCATTATCAGAGCCCCGTCTACAGGGTGAATATTGTCCTTTGCACGCTTTTTGCCTATAAGGAGATGTTAGTTCATCATCTGACCCTTCCTACCTATAGTGCGAGCACCTGTGTAGTTTGAAGGCTGGTAATATAGAGGCTCAGAGCCAGAGGCTTGTTGAATATTGGCTTCCAGGGATGAGCTGAACAGCAGCAGGGCACGTTGTGAGTTTAGTGCACACCATAGGATCCTCCTGCGGCTTGGGAGGAGAGGGTATGCTCTTGTGAGCACGCAGGAGAGGGCCACGTTCGAGTGGTGCGTAGTCACTCACAGTGACTGCATGGGATTGGGGTATTTCCAAGGGTACCCCCTCACTTTACCAGTGTTTTTCTGTGTTTTTCCTCATCATGCAGGGCTCACATCAGTGGTTAGTTTATAAGTGGAGGGGCCATTGCTTTCCTGAATGGTGGGGTTTAGCAAATACCAAGGCTGTCTGACCTTGTTCCTCCTCATGCCTCTTCTTCCCACAGCCCTGCACTTCTTGTCTCTTTATCTCATCTTGAACTTTCTTCATCCCCGCTTTCATTGTCGCTGTTTTCCTTTCTTTCACCTCCTCCTTATTTCTCTCTTTTCTGCCTTTGTCCTCTTGCTCTAGGGTCCAAGTGTGATGATGAAATAAAAAAACTGCAGTCCCCAAACATGAGTGCAGGTGCCTTTCAATGGCAGACACCTGCCCAAAATAAGCCCTGCTCACACCTTTCTGTCTTCTTGAACCCACAGGCGAGTGGCTGCAGTGCTTCGGACTGGAGGACTCCGCTAAGTACATTGGCACCGCAGAGAGCATCGCCATCAGGATCCCGGATTGTTCTGTGACCACATCCCTGATTGACCTGGTGAGTTGTCCGGTGGTAGCGGGATGCCAGCACTGCCCGGGCATGGCTGGCACTGTTCTGCCACCAGTGATGAGCATGGCTGCCAGTCTGCTGCACCCTTTGCGGGGCATGAGTGGGACTGAGCTGCCAGTCCTGCTCGAGCATGGGTGGGTTTCACCAGCACACGTGGAAGATATGTAAACACATCTCTCTATATCTGGGGAGGGTGAGGGGGACACTGCTTATTGCCCAATGAAAGTGAGTTGAATCTCCTACTCTGTTTCTATGTGTCTCACCAGGTTGGGCCCATTGTGGTCTCATCAGCCAATCCGAGCGGAGAAGCCGATACCACTCACCACAACCAAGTGTACGCCAAGATGGGGGACAAGGTAAGTACCATTACAAGCACAAGAGGTGTATCTGAGGACACTGTTCAGAGCCCAGAGTCCTGATAGACCAAGGAGTCTTCTGCGTGGCCTGCATTGAACAGACAACATTTATCAGGGATAGCCCACGTGCACTGTCAATTATCCTGATGAAAGGAGCTTTTTCTAGATAGTTCTGATTTAGTAACTAATATTTGGTAGTTTTTTTGCTAAATATACACTGGATAAAGTCTGGATAAAGTTTACAAATGTGATTCGGTTAAAAGAACTTAAAATTGCTCCATGGGACTAGGTGACCGGTGACAACTTAGTTTACCGACTGTAAAGAATTTCAAAATGATGTGATGGTCCCTCTTTTATATCTAGGGAACATCCCAGAGTGGGATGTTGAAGGTGTGCGCAGCATGCGTGGGGGATCCCAGAGTAGGATGTTGAAGGTGTGCGCAGCATGCGTGGGGGATCCCAGAGTAGGATGTTGAGGGTGTGCGCAGCATGCGTGGGGGATCCCAGAGTAGGATGTAGAAGGTGTGCGCAGCATGTGTGGGGTATCCCAGAGTAGGATGTTGAAGGTGTGCGCAGCATGCGTGGGGGATCCCAGAGTAGGATGTTGAAGGTGTGCACAGAATGTGTGGGGTATCCCAGAGTAGGATGTTGAAGGTGTGCGCAGCATGTGTGGGGTATCCCAGAGTAGGATGTTGAAGGTGTGCGCAGCATGCGTGGGGGATCCCAGAGTAGGATGTTGAAGGTGTGCACAGCATGTGTGGGGGATCCCAGAGTAGGATGTTGAAGGTGTGCGCAGCATGTGTGGATCCCAGAGTAGGATGTTGAAGGTGTGCGCAGCATGCGTGGGGGATCCCAGAGTGGGATGTTGAAGGTGTGCACAGCATGTGTGGATCCCAGAGTAGGATGTTGAAGGTGTGCGCAGCATGCGTGGGGGATCCCAGAGTAGGATGTTGAAGGTGTGCTCAGCATGTGTGGGGGATCCCAGAGTAGGATGTTGAGGGTGTGCGCAGCATGTGTGGGGGATCCCAGAGTAGGATGTTGAAGATGCAGGCTGTATCCAGAGAGGATCAGAGTGGATTGTTGTCCATGCAAAGCCTCCAGGCAGTTGTGACCAATATTTGTAGGAAGGAAAGAAGGTGGATATAAGTGAAGGTGTTGTGCGATGTCACTCATACTGCAGTGAAAGTGAGGCCTCTGCAGTGGAGGAATCCTGGTCGATGGGGGAGATGGTGACCTCACATTTAATAATGCTTGTGTTATTCTTAAACACTCCAGAGAGTAATGACTGGATGATGATACAAGAGAATTATTCAGTAGAGTAGAGAGCTCCCTTTTGAGGTGCCCACCATGTCTTTGGTGAGAAGGAGGTCCAACCAGACCCTGAAATGAAGAAAATGATGCCATTGTTGTGGAAGAGGTGTGGCGCAGCGGTCAGGGTGACTGACGGCGGACACTGGGGAAGGTGTGTGCTGCATGTGTGGGGGATCCCAGAGTAGGATGTTGACTCTGGACAATAGCTTGCTTAATCTTCCTGACGGCTTCCAGCACTGGGAAACCTACGGGTAGCTGTGCGCTTTACAAATAGAGGATTATTATAGTTTTAGTATCCATGTCAGCCCCACAGCTGCCTGTGTGATGGGAGTCTGTGGGTGGTGATCTCACGTGTGGCTTTGCTCCTCAGGTGGACGGAGTCCTCTGCAATGGGCCTTCTCCAGAGAACATCGCCTCCACCATCGTCAACTGCACCAAGATCGACAGTGGGACCATCGGGTTCTTCCGGATAGGAACGGTGCCCAAATCCCACGTAAGTAGAGCGTGTGTGTATCTGTGTGTGTGCTGGGCATCTGTGAGTCTCTGTGTGTGGTTCTGTGTTTGTTTGTCCCTTTGTGAGCATGAGTGTGTAGTGTCATCCAGTGACAAATACAAGGAAGGCAACTGATCACGTGCTCTTGGACATTGGGAAAAGAGAGTGGAAAGGACAGAGAGAGAGAGAGAGAAAAAGAGAGAGAGAGAGAGAGAGAGAGAGAGACAGAGAGAGAGCGAGAGAGTGTGTGTGGAGCCTAGGATGTTGGATGTCCAGGGGCAGGGGTTGCATGTGGAGTTACAGGAGTGCCATCACAAGAAGGATGTTTGAATATCTAGGGAAGAAGCAAACCTGAAGATTGGAGTTCTCAGGGGCCATATTTAAGGACATTTCTCACTCCAGTCTGATGCCACACACAATGCTGCTGATAGAGTAAAATGTGGAAGCCCCAGAGAAGAAATTGTGGGGCATAAACATGTCAGGAGAGGAGTCCTGTCATGCCAAGAGTATGTGTTTGAAGTAGGGTCTAGTTGAGCATATCCAAGAAGGCAGTAAATTCAGAGAGGTGACTAGAGCATAGATGGCCGAGGTGAGCTCGTGAGAAAGTGTTACTCATAGCATTCAAAAAGTCGTTAAAATGTCACTCATAATTACTCTGACATTATGAAAATGTCACACATAGCAATCTGAAACCTTGGCAGATATGCACCAGTTTCTTAGAAGAACAGACATTGAATTACTGCAGCCCTCACGTCCAGTCACAGCTCCTAGTACAGCCTGAACGCACTGTCGGAAGAGTGGAAGATTCCATTCCAGCTCTCTCTAAGGGGGAGGCCTGCAGTCGTACTTTGTCCAGACCCCCTGGTGGTGAAGTCATGGCATTGCTCCTGCAGTAATGGCGCCGGTGTCTCTCTTTACAGGTGCTCCAGCTGTTCAAGCAGATCCAGATGAAGCACAGCTCCGATCTTGTCTCCAGCGCCCTCACCGAGGTCCCCTTTGAGCCGCCATACTCGTCCAGTTCCATCACAGAGCACACGCTGCCCAAGAGCTCCGAGGACCCTTCCCAGCAGTCTTACGTCAATGGAGGATTCAGCATGGAGGATGAGAAGTTGTGATGGACTTGTGTGGGGAGAGCGCCACCTAGTGGCGCAGGAAGGGTGCCCGTGACTCTAGTCGAACCAAGGAGAAAGGACTCCCTACCCTATGACAGGGTTGTACAACACAGAACACAGTCATCCTGGGATGCAGTGGAACCTGAAAAGGCTGGTGCCTTTCATAAAAATGCAACAAACCTTTACCATCTTGGACGAGTATTCCAAAGTCATAGATCACTGCAAAGTCCTAGATGGCAGAGACCTCGCCCGGCTCGAGAGGGTTCACCCCATCTCTTGTGTTTGATATTGCACACCTGTACTAAAACTCTTTATTTAATATATTCTTTATCGCATTCTTGATATTGTTTCAATGTGTACATCATCCTATTGGTAAAGTTTTCAAAACATCCGTATTTTATTTATCAATGTATTTATTTATGTTTTGTATTTTGTATATGAATAAACTCAAGTCTAAACGTATGTTATTTACCTTTTTTTTCTAAATCCGACCGTCAGTTCAATCTTGCATCCAATTCGCAAGCTAAATAAAGCCATTTTACATCCTCAAAAAATCCTCTCCATAGCACCTTACCGACTGGGCGCTATAGTTTGAGTAGTGAGGAGTGGTGGAGCCCAATCCCACTAAGGGCAGTGTTTGATTCTGGTTCATCACATGACAGATCGCAACCCCCCCTGAGGATTCATTTCACACACGTAGCTCACTGAATCGTACCTTGGCGCTGTAGCTCAGCTGTGGTTGGATTGGTTCTGCCCGCTCACTCTCATTCGGTCCTGAGCTCTTATTTGTGAACACTCTGGGTTCCCTTTATTGGCATCAGAGTGCAGTGCGGGCACCATCTGGGCGCCTTTAATAAACAGAAGCACAGAACAGACAGCGCCTCCGCCTGAATCTCTACATGAGAACTGTGCACGACCCTCACTCAATCATGAACGTGCTCCCCCATCAGTCAGAGCTCACTACAGGGCAAACATATGGCACAGATCCCTCTGAATGTGAACTTCGATGCCCGATTCACAAAACACTTTGGGGCAGATTTATGTTAACTGGCGCATCTCGAGGGATGCGCCAGTTAACATGCGCCACAGTGCGCCACAGCTACGCCACCCATGGTGCGCTGCATTTATGATGCGGCGCACCATGGGGCAAAAACGGCACAGATGCGTGACGCATCTGTGCCGGAAATGTGGCGCATTGCTAGAGTTGCGTCGCAAGCGCGACGCAGCTCCAGCAATGCTCTGGGGGCGGCCTATTCTTTCAATGCTGCCTCAAGCCTTACGCCTGCTTCAAGCAGGCGCAGGGTTTGGACGCAGCATTGCCCTGAAAGTGACTGAGTGAAATCTCATAGATTTCACTCAGCCACTTTCAGGAGGCGTTCCTGCGCAGGAACGCCCCCCCTGCGCAGGAACGCCTCCTCATGGCGCAGTGCTGTACAACGTGACGCATCTCCTAGATGCGTCACGTTGTAAATAGGGCGCAAGGATGCGCCACATTTCCGTGCCGTAGCGTCACGCAACGGCGGCGTAAACGTGGCGCAAGCCTTTCATAAATCTGCCCCTGTATAAGTCAGCGCCCGCAGGCTCGGGCCTTGCATAACAAAGTGTTGAGATTTAGACAGGCTTCAAGTCTCTGAAAACCTTCGTGAATTGTGAATTCCGTCTACACAAAGGCATTTGTGCATGCATACTTGTAGATGGTGGAAAATTACACATAAGGGAAAACATTGCATTTGTGTAATTTGTTTATACAATAAAACAATAAAGCAATTCAATTAAAGCAACAATAAAAATATGATTATGGAGGAAACACTGATCTTTGTTTCTGACTCAACGTCTGACACCTAAATCTAGCTCCTACTTCACAGGTGTGTTGGGTGAGGCACACTCTCACCCCAATGAAGTGTATGTGTTGGAGTCTCTAAATCCAGGCGCTAGGGTTACTTGGTTGGCCCCAGTTAGAATTAAAAGACCCGAGACACATAGCAGGTAAATTAGTCTGTGCCAAGGGCGAAGCAGCATGTATCCGATAAAATATGTCCTCTGGAAAAAGACATCGAAAATCCTTTCGAAATGACACCAAGTTTGAATGCTCATCACTTTCCCTCTGACAGTTAATAGCCCCTTAAAATTCTATTATGAATGCATCTCTAATATACTCCAGGCTTCTCCCAATACAAATCTAAGTTTTGCTCAAATATGCCAAAGTTTTCCCAATTACATAATGCTGAGTGTTGTTAATATGATGATCAAGGCGCTAGCCTGTCCCCGGGGCGGCTCAGCTGTGCGAGACTTAAGGATGCTACTCACAGTGCCAGGTGTCTTCTCACAGTGCCAGTGGTCTGCTCACAGTGCCAGGGGTCTGCTCACAGGGCATGGGGTCAACACATAGTACCAGGGGTCTGCTTACAGTGCCAGGGGTCTGCTCACAGTTCCTGGGGTCTGCTCACACGGCCAGGAGCCGCTCACAGTGCTGTGGGTCTCCTCGCATTACCAGGGGTCTGCTCACGGTGCCAGGGGTCTGCTCACGGTGCCAGGGGTCTGCTCACAGTGCTATGGGTCTGCTCACATGGCCAGGGGTCTGCTCACAGTGCCAGGGGTCTGCTCACAGCGCCAGGGGTCTGCTCACACGGCCAGGAGTCGCTCACAGTCCTGTGGGTCTGCTCACATGGCCAGGGAACTGCTCACAGTGCCAGGGGTCTGCTCACAGTGTCAGGGGTATGCTCACAGTGCCTGGGGTCTTCTCACAGTGCCAGGGGTCTGCTCACAGTGCCTGGGGTCTGCTCACAGTGTCAGGGGTCTGCTCACAGCGCCAGGAGTCTTTTCAAAGTGCCAGGTGTCTTCTCACAGTGCCAGGGGTCTGCTCACTTCGCCAGGGTCTGCTCACGGTGCTAAGGGTCTGCTGACAGCGCCAGGTGTCTGCTCACAGTGCCAGGGGTCTGCTCACAGCGCCAGGAGTCTTCTCACAGTGCCAGGGGTCTGCTCACATCGCCAGGGTCTGCTCGCGGTGCTAAGGGTCTGCTGACAGCGCCAGGTGTCTGCTCACAGGGCACGGAGTCTTATCGCATCAACAGGGGGTCTGCTGACAGCGCCAGGTGTCTTCTCACAGGGCTAGGGGTCAGCATATAGTACCAGGGGTCTGCTCGCAGTGCCAGGCATCTGCTCACATGGCCAGGGAACTGCTGACAGTGCCAGGGGTCTGCACACAGTGTCAGGGGTCTACTCACAGTGCCTGGGGTCTTCTCACAGTGCCAGGGGTCTGCTCACAGTGCCAGGGATCTGCTCACCGTGCCTGGGGTCTGCTCACAGTGTCAGGGGTCTGCTCACAGTGCCAGGAGTCTGCTCACAGTGCCAGTGGTCTGCGCACAGTGCCAGGGGTCTGCTCACAGTGCCTGGGGTCTGCTCACAGTGCCAGGGGTCTGCTCACAGCGCCAGGGGTCTGCTCACAGTGCCTGGAGTCTTCTCACAGTGCCAGGGGTCTGCTCACAGTGCCAGGGATCTGCTCACAGTGCCTGGGGTCTGCTCACAGTGTCAGGGGTCTGCTCACAGTGCCAGGAGTCTGCTCACAGTGCCAGGGGTCTGCTCACAGTGCCATGGGTCTGCTCACAGTGCCAGGGGTATGCTCACAGTGCCAGGGGTCTGCTCACAGCGCCAGGGGTCTGCTCACAGTGCCAGGGGTCTGCTCACAGTGCCAGTGGTCTGCGCACAGTGCCAGGGGTCCGCTCACGGTGCTATAGCAGCGTTGCATAAACACACACTACGCCTCACTGCGATTAGACTCAACTCGCTGAGACCAGACTCTGCAAACAGTTCTTGTCCTCTGCGTACCCGACCAGCAACAATGACAGCAGCCCGGCCGAAGCTGAACGCGGGAGGCACCGAATCCTTGCACTTGTCTTCTAAAAGTTGTTGTAATGCAGGCAATTAAATAAACATCAAACTTCTGATGAGAATGACACTTTATTTACTTCCTCTAGCTAGTCTGCGTCACTCACAATAAACAGGCGCTCACATTGGAATCCTCCCGAGCATAGGGGCAGATTTACAAGTCCCTTGCGCCACTTTTGCATCACTTTTCCCATGTCAAAAGTGACGCAAAAGTAGCGCATGGGGCTTGTAAACCTGCCCCATAATGTTCTAGGAGGAACCAATCTTACCGCTAGAGCAGGGGAAACACAGGAACAATGAAAAAACATTAATAGAATAAATGGATATATTTCAACACAGCATATATAGCATTATAATACAAAAGTGCTCTCAACAATCCAATGTTCTAATTACGTATATGAACTTTCAGTCAGCCCCATTTATTCATTGGTTTGTTGTGTGTAGGAGAGTAGGGTCTGCTATCCTATGGTCACCCCAATTTTTGCTTATTGCTTCACTGGTTTTCGACTTACTGAGGCTGTGGGCCTGCTAATCAGACCCCCAACCTGCTGTTCTCTCTCTAAATTCACATACATGTACTATAGGTACATAACCCAATTGGAAAATGGACTCCTTGTCAGCCCCTGTACCATGCACTATAGGTGCTTAGGGCATAGGTGCCACCAAGGCCTACCAAGGGCTGAAGCATAGCTTTTGCCACCCCTGGCTGGTTCTTAAATTGACACAACTGGCTGATCACTCAGCTGGGGAAAGTTGGTGTAATCACCCCTTGCTTAGATATAGTATACCTATATCTAAACCTATTTCTGGACACATATAAACCTGTGAGCCACTCCTATGGAAGGCCTCATCAATCCTGGAGGCAGAGTGCGTGGTTTAATGTGAGATGGAGCTCTGGCATGAGCTGAGCCTGTCAGCAGCTGTCGGGAACAACTCCTTAAGCTGTTCAGGGATAATGCCAAAACATATACTATTAAGTGCATTATAATCCTCGCGGTTATATAGCAACTTTGGTTTGGCTTTATCAAAACATGTCGTGTAAGGTGTCATACGATTTGGAATACTATCCCCTCGACAGTTCTGCCGACGGGGATAGCATTCCACCCCTCTAGAGGGAGAAGACATGTTACTTTACTGAAACGCGGTTGATTTTTAAAAGAGCCTCAGATCCACAAAATGGATGCTTCTGCCACAGACACAAGTCTGACCTCCTGCTGCTGACCAAAACTCAGCAGAGGAGGCCCGGACAAAGGCTTTCCTGTCGCAGGGAGGTGTTACACCACCCCAGACAGGAGATAGTTGATTGTAGCAAGGAGGTTTGAAAGAAACCAGACACTGCCTGGGGAGCACAAGGCTTCCCCTTGCATAATCCGGCCAAACCGGTTCTGGGGTAGACCAGCCCCAGTCCCAGCGCGGCCTGGATCAAAGGAAAGGGATGTATCCACCCCCTTCCTGGGTCCCACCCATAGGAGGGGACCTAGCAGGTAATCCAGCCCCCTAGATTGGTATAAGAATGGGAGCAGTGCCAACACACTCAGATTATCCTAATGAAACATTTGAAATGAAACTCTGGACCCTTCGACATCCTACTCAACGTAGAAGACTGAAAAATCTCCCTTGTGGTCAAGGAGTGACCACCCTGTGCAAACAGGCACCATCCAGCACCTCAACATCTGCTTTGTTGCAGTTCCTGCCGGAACTCGAGCGACAGAGATCGACGAGATTAAGCTTGCCTGACTTCTTACAGCCCGATCCAAGGTCCCTGCAGAGCTGAGACCCGTGGAGGCGACCGGAAGCGTGGGGCACGCCATCTTGAAAAGACCACGAGACGCTGAGTTTGCAGCCCACGAGTGACCCTCGAAGCTGTACACCGGGGTTTCAGAAGCCCCAACCCTGAGCCACTCTTGCACTGAAGCTCACCCCTCTACACTCGGCGAGTGCTGCGTGGGGCCCTTCTGCTGAGGCTGCTGGGAATGCTGAAGGTGCCCATAAAGTATATTGGGGTGATGGACTCCTTTACTCAGAGGCTAGAGACCCCAAGCCAGGTACCACCAGGAGGTTGGTTATACCTTTGAAGTTTAGGGGCTTCCTTCTTACCTTGGCCCATGATATTCCCCTTGCAGGACACTTAGGCCAGAACAAGACTTGGGACAGGCTTGTCCCTCACTTTCACTGGCCTCATGTGTCAGAAAATGTCAAGGAGTTTTGTCGCTCCTGTGTCACTTGCCAAGCCAGTGGTAAGTCAGGTGGCACAGCAAAGCCCCCCCTGATACCACTACCTGTGGTGGGGGTACCCTTTGAAAGAGTTGGCATAGATATTGTGGGTCCCATGGATCCTCAAACAGCATCTGGGCACAGATGTATACTGGTGGTAGTGGATCATGCCACCAGGTACCCAGAGGCAATTCCCCTGAGGACCACAACAGCACCTGTTGTGGCAAAAGCCCTCATTGCAGTTTTCTCAAGAGTGGGCTTTCCAAAGGAGGTTCTTTCAGACAGAGGTACCAACTTCATGTCTGGATACTTAAAGGCAATGTGGAAGGAGTGTAGAGTAAACTACAAGTTTACCACACCCTATCACCCACAGTGCAATGGGCTTGTGGAGAGATTCAACAAGACCCTCAAGGGAATGATAAAAGGATTACCAGAGAAGCTTAGGCGGAAATGGGACACCCTTTTACCCTGCTTGCTCTTTGCTTACAGAGAGGTCCCACAGAAGGGGGTTGGCTACAGCCCTTTTGAACTTTTGTTTGGCCACCCTGTGAGGGGTCCACTATGTTTGGTGAAGGAAGGATGGGAGTTACCTCTCAAAAGGTCTAAGCTAGATGTTGTGGACTATGTACTTGGTCTCCGCTCCAGGATGGCTGAGTACATGGAAAGAGCATCCAAAAACCTGGAGGCCAGTCAAGAATTACAGAAAGCTTGGCATGACCAACAGGCTGTTCTGGTTGAGTTCCAGCCAGGGCAGAAGGTGTGGGCGTTAGAGCCAGTGGCCCCAGCAGCACTCCAGGACAAATGGACTGGACCCTACACTATCATTGAAAAAAGGGAGAAGTCACCTATGTGGTTGACTTTGGAACCCCTAGGAGCCCCCACAGGGTGCTCCATGTGAATCGTTTGAAAGCATTTGTGGATAGGGAGGAAATGAGCTTGCTCATGGCCACAGATGGGGATCAGGAGGAAGCCTCTCCCAGACCTGCTTTCCCAGAACCCTGATGATGGTTCAGTTGATGGAGTAGCCTTGGCAGGCAGCCTCACTGAGCAGCAACAGGTGGACTGCAGACAGGTGTTGCAGGCCCACAGACACATGTTTTCATTCACACCCAGTCAAACTAACTGGTGCACCCATGAGGTGGACACTGGTGACAGTCTGCCTGTGAAGAATAAGATCTACAGGCAACCTGACCATGGCAGGGATTGTATAAAGGCTGAGGTGCAAAAGATGTTGGAGCTTGGAGTGATTGAGCCATCCGAGAGCCCATGGGCTAGCCCAGTGGTCCTCGTGCCAAAACCTCATACCAAAGATGGAAAGAGAGAAATGAGGTTTTGTGTGGACTACAGAGGTCTCAATGCTGTCACTAGGACAGATGCACATCCCATTCCAAGAGCAGATGAGCTCATTGATAAATTGGCTTCTGCCAAGTTTCTGAGCACATTTGATTTGACAGCTGGCTACTGGCAGATCAGACTAGCTGAAGAGTCAAAAGCCAAGACAGCATTCTCTACCCCTAGTGGACATTATCAATTTGTGGTAATGCCCTTTGGTTTGAAGAATGCACCTGCCACCTTCCAAAGGTTGGTGAATCAAGTCCTTGCTGGGTTGGATGACTTTTGTGCAGCATATCTAGATGATAATGCTGTCTTTAGCTCCACCTGGGAGGATCACCTGATCCACCTGAAGAAGGTTCTGGAGGCCCTGCAAAAGGCAGGCCTGACTATCAAGGCTACCAAGTGCCAGATAGGGCAGAGCAAGGTTGAGTACCTGGGCCACCTAGTAGGTGGGGGTCAGGTTCAACCATTGGAGAGCAAGATCCAGACCATACAGGACTGGGCTCCTCCAACTACCCAGACACAAGTCAGAGCCTTCTTGGGCCTGACTGGGTATTACAGAAAATTTGTAAAGAACTATGGGTCCATTGTGACACCATTGAATGACTTGACATCCAAGAAGATGCCCAAAAAGGTTCAGTGGACAGTTAGCTGTCAAAAGGTATTTGTTGACCTGAAGAAGGCCATGTGCTCTGCACCTATCCTGAAGAGTCCTGACTACTCCAAACAGTTCATTGTACAGACAGATGCTTCTGAGTCGGGGGTGGGAGCTGTGCTTTCACAACTTAATCAAGATGGTCAAGACCAGCCCATTGCTTTTATTAGCAGAAGGCTGACCCCCAGGGAGAAACGTTGGTCAGCTATTGAGAGGGAGGCCTTTGCTGTGGTTTGGGCCCTGAAGAAGTTGAGGCCATACTTGTTTGGAACTCACTTCAAAATTCAGACAGACCATAAGCCCCTCTTGTGGCTAAATCAGATGAAGGGTGAAAATCCCAAACTGCTCAGGTGGTCCATTTCCCTACAGGGGATGGACTTTACAGTGGAGCCCCGCACAGGGACTGACCATGGCAATGCAGATGGTCTCTCCAGGTACTTCCACTTAGAACATGAAGACTTATCTGGTCAAGGTTAAGTTTAATGTCCCTGCGTTTGGGGGGGTGGGGGGGTTGTGTAGGAGAGTAGGGTCTGCTATCCTATGGTCACCCCAATTTTTGCTTTTTGCTTCACTGATTTTTGACTTACTGAGGCTGTGGGCCTGCTAATCAGACCCCCAGCCTGCTGTTCTCTCTCTAAATTCACATACATGTACTATAGGTACATAACCCAATTGGAAAATGGACTCCTTGTCAGCCCCTGTACCATGCACTATAGGTGCTCAGGGCATAGGTGCCACCAAGGCCTACCAGGGGCTGAAGCATAGCTTTCGCCACCCCTGGCTGGTTCTTAAATAGACACAACTGGCTGATCACTCAGCTGGGGCAAGTTAGTGTAATCACCCCTTGCTTAGATATAGTATACCTATATCTAAACCTATATCTGGACGCATATAAACCTGTGAGCCACTCCTATGGAAGGCCTCATCAATCCTGGAGGCAGAGTGCGTGGTTTAATGTGAGATGGAGCTCTGGCATGAGCTGAGCCTGTCTGCAGCTGTCGGGAACAACTCCCTAAGCTGTTCCGGGATAATGCCAAACCATATACTATTAAGTGCATTATAATCCTCGCGGTTATATAGCAACTTTGGTTTGGCTTTATCAAAACATGTCGTGTAAGGTGTCATACGATTTGGAATACTATCCCCTCGACAGTTCTGTTGACGGGGATAGCATTCCACCCCTCTAGAGGGAGAAGACATGTTACTTTACTGAAACGCGGTTGATTTTTAAAAGAGCCTCAGGTCCACAAAATGGATGCTTCTGCCACAGACACAAGTCTGACCTCCTGCTGCTGACCGAAACTCAGCAGAGGAGGCCTGGACAAAGGCTTTCCTGTCACAGGGAGGTGTTACACCACCCCAGACAGGAGATAGTGGATTGTAGCAGGGAGGTTTGAAAGAAACCAGACACTGCCTGGGGAGCACAAGGCTTCACCTTGCATAATCCGGCCAAACCGGTTCTGGGGCAGACCAGCCCCAGTCCCAGCGCGGCTGGATCCACCCCCTTCCTGGGTCCCACCCATAGGAGGGGACCTAGCAGGTAATCCAACCTTCTAGATTGGTATAAGAATGGGAGCAGTGCCAACGCACTCAGATTATCATGATGAAACATTTGAAACGAAACTCTGGACCCTTCGACATCCTACTCAACGTAGAAGACTGAAGAATCTCCCCTGTGGCCAAGGAGTGACCACCCTGTGCAAACAGGCACCATCCAGCAGCTCGACATCTGCTTTGTTGCTGTTCCCGCCGGAACTCGAGAGACAGAGATCAACGAGATCAAGCTTGCCTGCCTTTTTACAGCCCGATCCACAGTCCCTGCAGAGCTGAGACCAGTGGAGGCGACCGGAAGCGTGGGGCACGCCATCTTGAAAAGACCACGACACGCTGACTGTGCAGCCCACGAGTGACCCTCGAAACTGTACACCAGGGTTTGAGAAGCCCCAACCCTGAGCCACTCTTGCACCGAAGCTCACCCCTCTACACTCGGCGAGTGCTGCGTGGGGCCCTTCTGCTTTCTTTGGCTCGACGCGTTGGCCCGGTCACTTGCCAGATGGCTTCGGGCCCCTGTGCTGGCGAAAACCTAAATACGACTTGCGATTCTAGTTGCTCCAGACTTGCACCAGCTCCTCTGAAAAGGAGCACCCGCTCTGACCCTCCTGGTCCGAGTGAGAAGCAATATTCCAGTCCTGCGTGGATTGCGCTTGCCAAGTGTTGTTTGCTCCGATCTTGAAGCCAACAGCGCAGACGGTGAGAGCCTGCATGGGACAGCTTGTGACCCGCTCCTGAACGTTGCAGATGCCCCAGAGCCCACGTGGCAGTGGAGAGAAGCTCCTTGACAACCACCTGATTGCGCCCGACATTGCCTGGTTCCGTCCTGGTTCCACCCTGGTCACTGCTGAGTGACCCAGACTCTCTCCCTTCTGCTTTCAGGTACTTTAAGACTCTGATCCACCCTTGGATCACACCGGACACTTCTCCTTCACATCTTCAGCTTCAAGCACCAACAACCTGCGTGACGAAACCCGACGCCACTTCGACCCTATGCACCCGCTTCCTGTGGGTGAGGTAACTCAGCAATGCCGGTGTTCCCACACTGGTACACACCTCTAGGGTCTGTGTCTAAAGTTTTGTTCTTCTAGGTTCAGCGGAAGTATCCTTAAACTCTATTTGTGTAACTTTTACGCACCATTGACTTTGCATTGGAGCATGTGTGTGCTTTAAGCGCTGCACCCGAATCCCGCGGCTTTTCCCGACTTCAGCATTGCTTGTCCCGACTGCTCCCAGCGATTCCCTAGGCCCTAGGCCTAACCACTGTTCAATTGGTATCTCTTATACCACTTTCTTAATATATGGTTTGAGTGGCCACCCGCCCTCATCCATAATTGTGCAACTTTCATATGTTATACTGTGCTTTTGATTTAACGCTTGTGCTCCTTTGCTCATAAAGAGTACTGGGGATTATTTTAGAAATAAACACATATATTTTTATAATATATACTTGTGTGGTGTCCTTTCATTTGATATTACAGGATTGTGATTGGTAAAACAGCTCGCTTAACACGACCTCTTGAGCTTAGCCTTGAAGGCTGCTTAGTCCATGCTACCACTAGGATAGCTTGTCTAATAAGGTTGACTTACAACCAGACACCATAAGGGATTGTTTGGACTGATACAAGGTGGTTCCAGAATTGTAAACATCATATATATGTCCAACTTCTCACATTGTGTCAATCTTGTTTTTCTTCTGCCCACTAACACATAAAGCATGGTGTAGGAGAGTAGGATCTGCTTACTTTGCTTACCCCCACTTTTTGCTGTGCTTCACTGGTTTATCGACTTTAGTCTGGCTGTGGCCCTGCTAATCAGGACCCCAGCCTAGTTGTTCTCTCTCTAAATTAATATCTTGTACATTAGGTACACACCAGATTGGTTACTGGGTTACCCTTGTGAGTCCCTAGTATATGGTACCTTAGGTACCAAGGGCATAGGTACCCCAGAGGTCTACCAGGGGCTGAAGCATGTATTAGGCCACCCCTGGGAAGCCTTCCAAAATGGCACCACAAGTCTGCACTTGCAGCCTGGGTAAGGTGGTGTAAGCACCCCTTACTGAGATATAGTATACCTATATCTACCTTTAAAAACAAATATACATATAAACCTATACGTTACTCCTATGGTAGGCCTTGACAATCCTGAAGGCAGAGTGCTTTGTTTTGTGTGAGAGGGTGCCCTAGCATGAGCTGAGCCCCTCTGCAGCTTTCGGAATCCCTTCATTATAGCTGGTCTGGCCATACCATATACTCTTAAGTGCATTATAATCCTTGCGGTTAATGCTAACTTTGGTTTGGCTTTATCAAAACATGTCGTGTTTGGTGTCAAACACTTTGGAATAGTACCCCCTCCCCCTGCCAGTTCTGGCGACGGGGGTAGCATTCCACCCTTCTAGAGGGAGAAGACATGTAAACACTTACTTTCCCGGTAATAGTTTAAAAGATCCCCAGCATCACAAAATGGATGCTGCGGCACAGACACAGGTCTGACCTCCTGCTGCTGGACAAAACTCTGGCAGGGGAGACCTGGACAATAGGTTTCTCGTCCTAACCTCCACAGACAGGCTTTAGTGTATTGGGGCAGGGTGGGTCGCATTCAGTGAATGCTTTTCAGACACTGTCTGGGGCACACAAGGTGTCTCATTCATTTCCCAGTTCAAACCAGTTGCTGAGGCACTCAACCCCAGCTCTGGGGCGAAACTGGACAAAGGGGAAGGGGTGTAACCACCCCCTCCCCAGGTCCTCCCATAGGTGGGACCTGTTGGACTTGGGCCTTTTTGGAATGTTCAACACTAGACTTTTTGCCTTTAGCCCCTGGCATGGTGGTAGTGATTTTAGGCCTCTGCGCATCTTAGCACTGTGGCCCAGTGTAAAGAGCGTGCCCCACTCTGAGTGCGTGTCCTGCCCTCCTATAGAAATGCATGGGGGATATGTGTATCCTTTGTACAGACCCCCCAGAATATAGCGACATGGATTCGCAAATTTAGCGGCACAAAAATGGAAATTTAGCGACACAAATATGGAAATTTAGCGGTAACTTTGCAGCATTTTATTTGGCCATTTTTCCTACAACAAACACAGATATCTTAGCTTTTTTAGTTATTTAACAACATGAAGCTATGTATATTTGGTTTAATTACATGTAGACACTTTGTTTCCCTCAAAAAGCATGTACAGATATTCAAGTGTATATGGATATGGTTTGGGAATTCTCAACGTGTCAAATCCTGGTGCTGGTCGTGGGGAAATGAAGTGGTGAAGTATTCCAGGGGCGTGACGTCGTTGGACAGTCCGCACCATTGGTCTCTTGAAGTGCGTGCTCTGATTGTTGTCGAACCAGACCTGGAGTAGGTGATGGCATGATCGAGCGAGATGTCAAATGCAGAGTTCACCCGAGTCCACCGTGATGCACACCCTTTGGCTCACAGCCCTACTTATGCCTCGTCGTGATGCACGGTGCACTTTCGGTTCTCTGCAGCTATATGTGTACTGTGAATGCACCCTCTCCTAACCCCTAAACTCCAACGTGCAGAACTCCCTATGCATTCCCAAGTTCAATGGCAAATCCAGAAGTCTCTTCTAAGTAGCTGCCCTCCCCTACCAATCCCCACACCTGTGCAACGCAAACAACCTGCTCGCTTTCAAGAAACTGCTGGAAACACATCTCTTCAAGAACATGTTCCACACTTTCTTGCATCCTTCTCTTTTCTCTCTGCCACTAGAAGCAATTCAGGCATCCGGTGCACACTATTTAAATATATGTAAATAAAATAAGTATTCAGTGACAGTGCAGCTTGCATTGTGGGCACCCCACCTGCAAAATTGTATGCAGTGATGTGGCCAGGAGTATAGGGTGGTACTTGGGCACGCACAGCTATCTTCCCTAAAGGGCTGTAGTGACTGTGCGAGTTTGGACCTGAAGAAGAAAGGCTGCAGTGCACATTAGATAAAAACAAACACTCCTGAGGGCATTTTGGTGTCGTATTTACCAAAGCCTCCATCAATCTGGGCGTGTACCTAGCTAGGTAATAAAGGACCTCCTCTGGCAATTGAGTGGCATTTATTTTCTACCACAGATCTACCCGGTCCAAGGCGCCCAAGGGGCCATTTCCCCTAATAAGTGTGACAATTCAGACTATTTTAGGTCACACAAAGCTATAATAGTGGCATGAGCGGTTGGGATTATTAATTTTCAATCTATATTGTGTAAATAAACACTGCTGTTGTGCTAATCTCAAAATTAAAAACAGCGCCACCATCTGAAACTAGGGGTGATACACTTTTGCAGACACTTGGTCACATATAAGACTTGGTAAGACATATAAGACTTTAATGCCCCTCAATCACTGTGACTGTGTTTTGTAAATATTGCGTAATTGGGACTTTTGCAACTGTTTTACTGTACTCTTGATTTACTATGCCCTTCTAATTATGTTTACTACAGAACTTCACCAAATGCCACTTATTTGGTTCTTGTTTCCGGTCTTTCAGGTCCTCTCCTGACTTGCAATGACTCCAGAGCGAAATTGTTTCACAACATTGGTAATTTGTCTGAGGTCGCTTGCAATCAGACCCCCAGGATATAGTGGCATGGATTAGCTTTTGTAAAAATACCGCTATTTCTACAAAAGTGCGGATTTCGCGGGCACTTTTGCAAAAATCCCAGCATTTTTACAAAAGTGCCGATTTCGCAGCAAACCGCGAAATCGCGAAATCGCGATATCCTAGAGGGTCTGATTGTAGTTCCTGATATGTGGGGAGTGCAGGGTGAAGTTTGGTATGTGCGAACTCGTGAAAATAAATGTTGCGCGATGGTGTGCGTAGATTTATTGTGTCTAGTGGAGAAGTGCCACTTTTAGAAGTTGCCATTTCTGTGTGCTGTGAGATGTGAATTGCCTGTCTGGCTTGTGAGTGACAGGGGCTGGCTGGTGTGGTTGGCTCCAGGAGCCAGGATGAGTCTTCCCGGTGGTGAATAGGGAGATCTGCATGTAGATGGGAGGGAGGAGTTGCACCTGGGACCTGAATAGGGCTGTGCCTTCCCTCTACAATGTTGGCTCCGCCCCCTGTGGTGTGTCTGATGTCCCTGGCCTGTCTTGTGAATAGAGAGGGGATCTGAGCAAAACAAAGTGCTCCAGAACCAGTTGTGTCTGGTTATCCCCTTGCCTGCACCTTTGAGAACAAACGATTTAGCTGTATAAAAGGAGGGGCTGTGACCCCATGAAGATGTTCTTATCTCCCTGGGCTCTGCCCTGCCCCTGGAGGCCTGAAGGACTCCTTGAGACCCTTCTTCCTGTCCCAGCTATGCACTAGGACTATTTTTGAGCTATTGTTCCCTTTGGGTCTGGGTGTCTGTACGTTTAGCGCCTGGGCGCTTTATCTCAATTATGCCCGCCTATTTTAATATTCCATTGCAGGTGCCCACCCTGCATTGTGTCCGCTTGTGTAAAAATTAATTATCCCCAGTGCGCAGGTGTGCACCCTGCATCTTTGTTTTTACTTTATAATTAATGTGGGTGCCCACACCGCTTATTTGAGTCTAACGCGGGTGCCCAGTCCGCTTCTACAGTTATATTCAACCCATGGGAGCCTACCCCTCATTGCCCCATAATACTTTAGTGACCGTTGCGGGAGCCCACCCCGCACTTTCAGCCTTTTTCGCTCCGGACCGCTCCAGTGCAACCCGGAAGACAGGCGCCGTCCCTGGGACATGGGCGGGGCCTGGTGAACTCTGTTTCCGCTTCACCCTGCCGGGGAAGCAGTCCTGCACCTGGCTGGTCTCCCTTGTAGAGAGGGAGACCGAAGATGCTCCCTGTCGCGCTGAGAGGAGATCCGAGTCGCATGGCCCCAGAGCCTGCCTTCCGCCACTGAGAAGACAGCACTGGTGGAGAGAGAGCACCGCGTGGAAGGCGCAGCTCCAGAGCTGGTGAGTGCAGCTCGACTGAGTTTGGGGGGGGGAGGAGGCAGAGTCAGAGCTGCCAGTCTCGCAGTGGCCGCTCCAACATTGTTAATCCACCTCCTGGGAGCCCCCGTGGGCCCCCGTGCTCGGGGGCAAGTTCTGCTTTGGCCCTGATTTGTTTAAAGTCCCCGGGAGGGGCTTGGGGCCTCATTTGTTCCACAGAGCCCCGTGGGGTTTCCATGCTTTTGGCCCCCATACTTCCTATTATTTCTTGGAGCCTAGATGGCTCCAAAACTTCCTATTATTTCTCAGAGCCCAGATGGCTCCAACTGGGGGCATGTCTGATTCCAGAGCCTCCGTGGCTCCAACATGCCCCCAAAGCACCGAACACCTCCACTTCCAGATCTACACCAACCCCAAGACCACACTCAGAGGCACCCTCCTCTACCGGTCTCCAGGACCCCGTGCACAATTCAGTGACGACATCATTGACTTTATCACCCCACACGCCCTCCCCTCCGAGGACTACATTCTATTGGGAGACCTCAATTTTCACCTGGAAAAGAGCAACGACAGCAGCACCACCACCCTTCTGGACAATCTTGACAATCTCGGACTCAAACAACTCGTCACACCCCCACCCACATTGCAGGTCACACACTCGACCCCATCTTCTCCTCCAGCAAACATGTCTCATTCAGTCACGCCACAGCTCTTCATTGGACGGACCACAGCTGCGTCCACTTTACCTACAATAAGACCACAATCCACAACCATCCTCAACCCACCTTGCGAAGAAACTGGAACAAAATCACCATCGACCAGATCTCCTCATCGCTTCTTCTAACCCCCCCGCCCACTCCTCAAACCCCGACCAAGCAGCCATTTACCTCACCCAATGGCTATCCAACAGCGCCGACATCCTAGCACCGTTGAAAAAACGTCAAAGCAAACTTGGCAGCAAAAACGCCTCCAGGTTCAACGATGATCTTAAGAAATCGAAGAAACTCTGTCGCTCCCTCGAGAAGGCCTGGAAAAAAGACCCAAACACCAGCACAAGGGACGCCTTCAAAAACACCACCCGCATACACCACAAACTAATCCGGTCTGCCAAGAAAGCCGCATTCAAAGACCGACTAGATAACAACGCCCACAACAGCAAGGAATTATTCAACATCGTCAAAGAATTCACCAACCCATCAGCCAACTCCAACGACATCACCCCCTCCCAAGCCCTCTGCGACTCCCTAGCTTCCTTCTTCCACAACAAAATCGCAGACATCCACAACAGCTTCGACAACCGACTCGGTGACCAACCCACCCAACCTTCTACAGGACCTTCACCCCCCTTGAACATCCTTAACGACTGGAACCCAATCTCCACTTGGACACCATCCGCCTGATGAACTCCATCCACTCAGGATCCCCAACTGACCCATGCCCTCACCACATCTTCAACAAAGCAGACTCCATCATAGCACCACACCTCCGAGATGTCATCAACTGCTCCCTCAACACCGCCACCTTCCCGGAAAGCTGGAAACACGCAGAACTCAGCGCCCTTCTGAAAAAACCCACAGCTGACCCCACCGAACTCAAAAACTACCGCCCCATCTCGCTTCTTCCTTTCCCGGCCAAAGTCATTGAGAAAGCTGTCAACAACCAGCTCGCCGCCTTCCTCGAAACCAACAAATCCCTCGACCCCTCACAGTCCGGCTTCCGAGCCAAACACAGCACTGAGACCGCACTTATCGCAGCAACAGACGACATTCGTACTCTACTGGACAATGGAGACACAGTCGCCCTCATCCTCCTCGACCTCTCCGCTGCCTTCGACACAGTCTGTCATAGCACCCTTCTACATCGCCTCAGTAACGTCGGAATCCAAGGAAAAGCACTGGAATGGATCACCTCGTTCCTCACCGGAAGAACCCAGAGAGTCCGCCTCCCACCATTCAAGTCAGTGGCCTCTGAAGTCATCTGCGGCGTGCCACAAGGATCGTCACTCAGCCCCACCCTCTTCAACGTATACATGAGCCCCCTTGCGGCCATCGCTCGCCAACACAATCTCAACATCATCTCCTACGCTGACGACACTCAACTGATCCTCTCACTCACCGAAGACCCTAACACCGCCAAAACCAACTTACACGAAGGAATGAAAGAAGTAGCCGAGTGGATGAAGCACAGCCGTCTGAAACTGAACTCAGACAAAACAGAAGTCCTCATATTAGGCACCTCCCCCTCCGCCTGGGACGACTCTTGGTGGCCAGAGGCCCTTGGAAAAGCACCCATCCCGACGGACCACGCACGGAACCTGGGCGTCATCCTGGACTCCTCACTCTCGATGACCAGGCAAGTCAACGCCGTTTCTTCATCTTGCTTCAACATTCTCCGCATGCTCAAAAAACATTTCGTTGGATCCCCACCGAAACTAGAAAAACGGTCACCCACGCACTGGTCACGAGCCGCCTGGACTACGGAAACACCCTATACGCTGGTACCACCGCAAAACTCCAGAAAAAACTCCAACGCATCCAGAACGCTTCAGCCAGGCTCATACTAGACATCCCGCGTAGAGAACACATCTCTGGTCACCTGAAAAACCTCCACTGGCTCCCCGTAAATAAGAGGATTACTTTCCGCCTCCTAACCCACGCACACAAAGCACTTTACGAACTTGGACCCGAATGCCTCAACACACGACTGTCCTTCTACACCCCCTCCCGTCAGCTACGATCCTCCAACCAAGCCCTTGCTACTGTACCTCGCATCAACAAAATCACCATGGGAGGTAGATCTTTCTCCTACATGGCAGCTAAATCCTGGAACTCACTTCCCACTAACCTTCGCCTTACTCATAACCACCTAGCATTCAGAAAGCAACTTAAAACTTGGATATTCGACAAGTAATTCCCCTCCCTTCTTCAAGCGCCTTGAGACCCTATGGGTATGTAGCGCTATATATAAATCTCTTGACTTGACTTGACTTGTTTTCAGAGCCAGATGGCTCCCAGGGTGACATTATTTATTTACTGAGCCCTGAGTGACTCCAACGCTTTGCACATTTTGACCTAAGGGCTACTGTGAGCCCATGCAGCATTTTCTAACTTCCCAGCTGCCCAGCAAGTAGTGGGCAGCTGGACCCTTTAGGTCTTTTTGCATTTTAGGGGACATGTGTTAAGTCAAGGAGTGAGACAGACTCCTTTGCCCTACCTTGGCCTGCACAGCTGCGCAGCACTTAGTGCCAGCTGCTACATTTAGGCCCTTCATTGAGGACTACCAGCTGCCCAGCAAGTAGTGGGAAGCTGTAACGGTCAGGTTTGCACCAAGTGCACCCCTTTAACTGTCACTGCATTGGCAGCGCGCCCTGACTTTGGACAGAGGACATTTGAGCCCCTTAGAGATGGCCAGTTGGCCCTCACGACTGCTAGATTTATAGGGCCAGGCCCTAGTGTGAATATTTAGGTGCTAGGAAATGCAATGTTTATGTAGTATGGTTTATGCACCTTGATTTATGCTTATAGGTGTGCTTTTATGCTTATTAAGGTTTTACCTATTGTCTTATGTTTTATTTGGTTCTCTATTGTGGTCTAGGTTTGATTTATTCCCTACTACAGGTTATGTTATTAAGTTTAGTTTCTAATGCAAGTTATGTTTGGGAGATTATGGTCTACCAGATTTTAGCTTATAAGGTTGGCGCAGAATAGAGTCCTCGCCTTATGTGATAGTGTGCCTATTATGATTTATGTTACAGGTTGACACTGAGTATAGTGTCTGCCAGTGATTACTGGCTGTGTTCTAAGTTCATGATATATTCTTGCTTTTACTATTTTTACGAAGTGCTGAATCTGACAGTGGCCCAAGTTGCCCTGTCATGTGTAAATAATTCCTTGTAAATATTACCCATTCCAGTTGGCACAATGTATATGGTGTGTTTACTATCTAATGTGTTTTATTACAATACAAAGGCTGTTTTTATATATAATCTTGTGTGGAGTTCCTTTTGTGGTGTGCCTAGTATGTTGTTACTGTGTGAGTTGTGCAAATGCTGTACACATCGCCAGCGAGATAAGCCTAACTGCTTGTGCCAAGCTACCAAGGAGGTGAGCAGGAGTTATCTTTGACGTGTAACTCCCTTTCCCTGACTAGAGTGGTGGTCTCTGCCTGGCTTTGGCGCAAGCCTTAGCCAACCAGAGATCCCCATTTCTAACAGGACCTTAGAGTTAGTCCAACCCCCAAACTTAGTATAAGTATAGGAACCCAGTCCCTAGGACTTTAGAATTCCCTGGACAAAATTCTGAAGAAGAAATCTTGGACCTTCGACATTACATATCGACTGGAAGACGGAAGAAATCTCCCTTGGGTTCAAGGAATGACTCCCCTGTTCAAACAGGCACCAAAGAAACATCTTGCTGGTCTGCATTTTTGAGGCTCCTGCCGGACCCTGAAGAATCTGTGACACTGGACACGGACCTTCAGACATCTCCGAGGCTGACACGAGTCCCCAGCGAAGCTGAGACCTGTAGCCATCACGAGAGACATGGAACCGGAATTCCTGGACATCCAACACATTTGCTAGCGCATTGACTTCCCTAGATTTTCCGAAGTTGTGCATTGGGCTACTTATAGTACAAGCCCTGAGCATCTTTTGCAGCGAACATCACGAGCCTACACTCCACGAGTGTTCCGTGGGCTCGCTTCTAACATTTCTGTTCGAGGCGCCTTCACGATCACTGGTCCGTTGACTGGTGGGTCCCCACAAAGGTAGCTCTTCTACTTCTTGGGCTTTCCTGGTTGCTCCAGACGTGCCCTGACTCCCTTCCAAAGGGTGAGTCCCTCAGACTTTGCTGATCTGCACCGAAGCAAATCTTTGCATCTTGCGTGCGTTGCTGTTGCCAAGGCTTGTTTTGTCCAATCCAGATACCGATGCTGCGGCACAAGACATCCTTTGTGGGACAGCTCGAATCCAGCTTCTGGTTGTTGTCGCGCCTCCTGGTCCTCGTGGCTGAAGAGTCAAGCTTTACCTACTTCCCTTGAAAGCACCCAACATCGGTTGGCATCTTCTTGTCTCCATCCTGGTCACTGGCTAGTGACCCAGACTCTGTCCCCTCTGCTTTCAGGTTCTTCAGATCTCCGATCCACCCGCATATCCATCCAGACACTTTTATCCTGGTCGCCTGCAGCACTTCTTTGCAGCTCTCCATAGGAAACGACGACCAGACCCGACACGAAAAGACACCTATGCACCCGGCTTGCCTGGGTGAGGTAACACAAGTTCTTCAGTGCTCCCGTGGGTCTTGTCTCTCGAAGTGTCCAGTACTGAAGGGGTTCCCTCGTAGTCCATTCCTAAGTGTCCCTAATCTTTAACTTTGTAACTTTAACTTTCGCCATGGAAGGCAATGGTGATTTGCGGCTGTGTTTAGACACTGCACGCGTCCCCGTGGGTCTCCTGTGTCCCTACCATTGGTGGTTCCTGGTTGCCCCAGCGGTTCTACAGAACCTAGGCCTTGTCTCTATGTTCACAGTGGTACTTATACCACTTTCTTATTATACGGTTTGTGAGGCCCCTAGGGCAAAACGTATACCGTGCTATTTACTGTGTGCTATTTAAGTTCTTGTATTGTACTTTTGCCTCTAGCCTCATCCCGAGACTAGAGGGGTTGTGTTTAGAATAAAAACATATATATTTGATATATACATGGTGTGGTGCTCTTTCATTTGGTCATTCAAGAGATTATAGACTGGTAAAACAAGCAGCTTTACATTCCTTCAAGATTTAACCTGAAGGATGCTCTCCACAGCTACCACTAGGATAGCTTTCTATATAAGTTGTCTTTAACCCTACCATCAACCAAGGTTGTTTGGACTGGTGCAAGGTGCCCACTAGAATAATGGGCATCATGTGCCAGGCCAACCTCTCACATTGGTGTGCAGCCTGTGGGATTCCAGCTTGCATTGTTTTACCAGATAATCTTGTGGATATCATTTGAAAAACCACTAAAGGTACCAGTAGGTACATATAATCCAAGCTTATAATACAGTAAGTTCTACCGAACTTGGAGTTGTATGTGGTAAGGGCCTAGCACACCCTCACCACAACTCAAGAGAGGTTTTGTAGGAAACCAACTAGAGTAGGTAGTGCATACACCACACCTCATTATTCAGCTATTGAGAGGGAGGCCTTTGCTGTGGTTTGGACTCTGAAGAAGCTGAGGCCATACTTGTTTGGTACTCACTTCACTGTTCAGACCATAAGCCCCTCTTATGGCTAAAACAGATGAAGGGTGAAAACCCCAAACTTCTCAGGTGGTCCATTTCCCTACAGCGGATGGACTATACAGTGGAACATTGACCTGGGAGTAACCATCAACATGCCAAGGCAGATGGACTCTCCAGATATTTCAACTTAGAACATGAATACTCAACTGGTCAAGGTTACTTTAATGTCCCTGCGTTTGGGGGGGGGCGTAGGAGAGTAGGATATGCTTACTATGGTTACCCCCACTTTTTGCTGTGTTTATTGACTAAAGTCTGGCTGTGGCCCTGCTAATTAGGACCCCATCCTGTTCTCCCTGTAAATTGATATCCTGTACATTAGGTACACACCAGATTGGTTACTGGGTTACCCCTGTGAGTCCCCAGTATATGGTACATTAGGTACCAAGGGCATAGGTACCCCAGAGGCCTACCAGGGGCTGAAGCATGTATTATGCCACCCCTGGGAAGCCTTCCAAAATTGCACCACAGGTCTGCACTTGCAGCCTGGGTATGGTGGTGTAAGCACCCCTTACTGATATATAGTATACCTATATCTACCTTTTAAAACAGACATATATAAACCTATAAGTCACTCCTATGGCAGGCCTTAACAATCCTGCAGGCAGAGTGCTTTATTTTGTGTGAGAGGGTGCCCTAGCATGAGCAGAGCCCCTCTGCAGCTTTCAGAATACCTTCCTTATAGCTGGTCTTAAATATGGCCCTACTCTTAAGTGCATTATAATCCTCTCGGCTCATGCTAACTTTGGTTTGGCTTCATCAAAACATGTCGTGTTTGGTGTCAAACACTTTGAATTACTAGCCCCCCACCAGTTCTGGTGGCGGGGGTAGCATTCCACCCTTCTAGAGGGAGAAGGCATGTACACACTTACTTTCCCGGTAAAAGTTTAAAAGAACCCTAGCATCACAAAATGGATGCTACTGCCACAGACACTAGTCTGACCTCCTGCTGCTGGATGAAACTCCGGCAGGGGAGGCCTGGACAATAGGTTTCTCTTCCAGGGAGGTGCCAGCACGTCCCCAGACAGGCTTTAGTGTATTCGGGCAGGGTGGGTTGCATTCAGTGAATGCTTTTCAGACACTGGCTGGGGCACACAAGGTGTCCCATGTATTTCCCCGTTCAAATCGGATGCTGGGGCATTCAGCCCCAGCTCTGGCGCGAAACTGGACAAAGGGCAAGGGGTGTAAACCCCCCCTCCCCAGGTCCTCCCATAGGTGGGACCCTAGAGTTAGTCCAACCCCTAAACTTAGTATAAGTATAGGAACCCAGTCCCTAGGACTTTAGATTACAAAACTCTGAAGAAGAAATCTTGGACCTTCGACATTCCATATCGACTGGAAGACGGTGGAAATCTCCCTTGGGGTCAAGGAGTGACTCCCTTGTTCAAACAGGCACCAAAGAAGCATCTTGCCGGTCTGCATTTTCGAGGCTCTTGCCAGACCCTGCAGAATTCGCGACACAGGACATGGACGTTCAGACATCTCCGAGGCTGACACGAGTCCCCAGCTAAGCTGAGACCTGTAGCCATCCCGAGAGACATGGTACCGGAACTCCTGGACATCTAGCACATTTGCTAGTTCATCAACTTTCCAAGCATTTCCAAAGTTGTGCATTGGGATACTTGTAGACCAATCCCTGAGCATCTTTTGCATCGAAGATCATGAGCCTACACTCCACAAGTGTTCCGTGGGCCCGCTTCTAACATTTCTGCTTGAGGTACCTTTGCGATGCAAGGTCCGTCGACTGGTGGGTCCCCATGAAGGTAACTCTTCTATTTCTTGGGCTTTCCTGCTTGCTCCAAACATTCCCTGACTCCCCTCCAAAGAGTGAATCCCTCAGACCTTGCTGGTCTGCACCCAAGCCAATCTTTGCATCTTGCGTGGGTTGCTGTTGCCAGAGCTTGTTGGGTCTAATCCGGATACCGACCCTGCAGCACTCAATATCCTTTGTGGTACAGTTCAATTCCAGCTCCTGGTTGTCATGGAGGCCTCCTGGTCTTCGTGGTTGAAGAGTCAAGCTTCACCTACTTCACTTGAAAGCACCCAACATCGGCTGGCATCTTCTTGTCGCCATCCTGGGCACTGGCTACTGACCCATACTCTATCCTCTCTGCTTTCAGGTTCTCCAGATCTCCGATCCACCCTTGGATACATCCGGACACTTTTCTCCTGGTCGCCTGCAGCACTTCTTTGCAGTTCTCCATAGGAAACAACGTCGAAACCCGACACAAAAAGACACCTATGCACCCGGCTTCCCTGGTGAGGTAACACGAATACTTCGGTGCTCCCGTGGGTCGTGACTCTCGAAGTGTCCAGTACTGAAGGGGTTCCCTTGTAGTCCATTCCTAAGTATCCCTAATCTTTAACTTTGTAACTTTAACTTTCGCCAAAGAAGGCAATGGTGATTTGCGGCTGTGTTTAGACACTGCACGCGTCCCCTGTGGGTCTCCTGCGGCCCTACCTTGGGTGGTTCCTGGCTGCCCCAGCGGTTCTACAGGTCCTAGGTCTTGTCTCTATGTTCACAGCGGTACCTGTACCACTTTCTTAGTATATGGTTTGTGAGGCCCCTAGGGCAAAACGTATACTGTGCTATTTACTGTGTGCTATTTAAGTTCTTGTATTGTATTTTTGCCCCTAACCTCACCCAGAGGCTAGAGGGGTTGTGTTTGGAATAAATACATATATATTTGATATATACCTGGTGTGGTGCTCTTTCATTTGGTCATTCAAGAGATTATAGACTGGTAAAACAAGCTGCTTCAAGACTTAGCCTGAAGGCTGCTCTCCACAGCTACCACTAGGATAGCTTTCCACATACGTTGTCTTTAAACCTACAACGTACTTTGGACTGGTGCAAGGTTCCCACTAGAATAGTGGACTTCATATGCCAGGCCAACTTCTCACACATGGGACAATGGTTCAGCCCACTTCTGCCACTGGCTAAATTCACTATGAGGGGTGGTATTCTGTCGTTGCACAATGAGCTTAACTATAAACCAAGCAGATTCCTTAAGTGCCTAAAACTACTGTGGTAATACTTACTTTTTTGAGCACATGGATGACGGAGAGCAGTTTCCCCATCTATAAAAGTGTGTAAAATCCATGATAAAGCAAAACAAGCACTGACAAAGCCAATAGGGTGACTCCCATTGCCAGAGCTATAGGCTTTGACAATGCTTGTTTTTATCCATATGAGGCAGTGGTGGTTAGCAGGGAATAGGGGTTGCGGGGTGGCCCAAAATGTTTTTTAAAAACACTTACCGTTTGCCGGCCACAGTCTCCCCTCTGCTTCGGTCCCTTCCCATGCCAACTTCTCCTCAGCTTCAGTGGAAGCAGTAAGAACACAAGTTCCCTCCTCTTAGCCAATCACAACACTGCAATGCAGTGCTGTGATTGATCTGAGCACCATGGTTCAGTGCTCAGATGGTGACAGGGAGCCTGTGCATGTTCCTCACCAGGCTGTGTAATGCAGCCTGGTGGGTAACATGCACATGACTATCACTGATTGGCTGGCCCAAGAGAACAGACCAAACAATCATTGCAGTAGGAAGTAATGCCAATAAAACCATGCACATCTTTCTGAGTTTGAGGAATAGACATTTTAACAATGGTACTGATGCGCTCAGGGGTCAATCGCCTACCCTCCTTCGATAGTAGTTGACCTAAATAGATGACCTAGTGTCAACAATACTGAAATTTGAAAAGGGACACTTGATGTCCGTTGTGTGCAAAATGCAACAACAATTTAACCGTACTATCCTTGCAACCTTGATCAGTGTCGGAAGCTATAAGAATATCGTCTACATATTGGAGTAATACGTTACCTGCAGGAAGCGCAAGGGAGTCCAATTGGGCTTTTAAAGATTGAGTATAGCTACTAGGGCTCTCAGGATAGCCCTGAGGAGCTCGAGAGAATCTAAAGCTTCTGCCAGCTAGTGTAAAACTGAACAATTACCCGCTGTCTGGATGGATCGGAGTACTGAAGAATGCATTTTTTAAACCAATGACAGAAAAGAATTTAGCTGTAGAAGGAATCATTGTAAAAAGAGCAGTATTGCAAACATTATCATTAGTCTCCTCAACCACATCTTTTTTAAACAAATCCTGTATAATCTGCAATAGAGCTCGCACTCCTACCTGCTGTATTTTATACTGAGGGATGCAGGGCAAACTGGCATAGTCTTTAACTCAAATCGAAACAGGTGGTACTTTTAACAATCCCACGTCTGTGTCACCTGTCACCCACACAGTGGGGGGCATGTCCTTAAATTCAGCTGGAAGGGGTGCATCCTTAAACAAACACTGTCTAGCACATACTATGTTTAGGCCCGTAGTTATGTAAACACCTTCTGGAGAGCAATAAATTGTAGCATGCAACTTCTTCAACAAATCCAAATCCATCAAATTTTCTCCACATTTACACATCAACAAAAATGGCGAATCTACAGTAAAAGGACCTATAGTCAATGCGAGGTGTTTAGAAATGGGGCTTACAACCGGTACACCAGAAAATCGGACCAAAATGTTATTATGGCCAGACAGAGCTACCCCAGGGACCAAAGAACGAGAAATAGAGCTATTTGTTACACCTGTATCCAGCAAAAACTCCTTAGTGGAGCTATGCAAATCCGCAGTAATGTAAGGACCACGCTGATCTACAAGTATCTGAACTGTCCCTGGCAGTCCTAGCTGTGAGACATTCCTGTCACCTCATCCATGTCATAGTCATCATGATAATACTGTCCGCCCCAAGCGTCATCTAAATAGTTACTATCTGGGCCATCCTGTGAGGCCGTGGCATGCTGAGCTCTGTCCTGTCTGCCAGCTTCCCACCCTGTCCATGATAACCTTGTCCTCTAGGGGCCACGACTTTCTGCAACAACACTGGACACTCTCTACACCAATGTCCCTCCCCCTTGCAAAACGCACACTGATTTGGCCCCACTGGCATAGTATTCCAGATAGTACGCTAAAGCTGCTGGTCCGAACCACCACGTCCTCAACCGTGCCCCAGGGAAACCTGCTGTAACAACAACTTTGTCTTCGAATCCTTATGATTTTTTCTCCGTCTTCTCCTTATCCTCATTGTCCCTATGGACCAATCGCTTTCAGACGCCTGCAACCGAGTCATGATCTCCGGGAGTAAATTTGATACAAACCTATTAACAAACAACCGGACAACTCCGTCAACTGTAATCCAGGAATACACCTACAAACCGAGTGAAAAACTCTGACACACTCTCATCCTTCTTCTGTTGACAAGCCGACAATTTGTCCCAATCAACCTTTCTTGGTGGAATAGGAGTATGCTTATACGTGATAATACAGACTGGCAAAGAGAGTAAGTCTGCCCTAGGCTTATTGCCAGGCTTCCTATCCTGATCCCATGCCTTTATTTGGTCCCAGGTACCCCCTAATTCTGCAACATGGTCTTGTGGTTGCACCTGTCTCAAAATATCAACCGTAACTAGCAGACCAAAAAACATTTCAATATCAGCAAGTGTCATTACTCTTGAAGAGGCTGCCTCTGTCAGCTCCTTATAATAAGCAGTAAGATTTTTCATAGGATCAGGTGACTGAGTCTTAAGAGACAGAACTTCACTTCTGTTCCATGGAGTATAAACCCACTGTTTTTGGAAATGGGCCTCTACCCATGGTCTAGTAACAACATCATGCTGAACCCACAGCTCTGGTATTTCAGGGTGATATATGGGGTGGACCTCCGTCATCGGAAACTGAAATACTGTCCTTGGGCTCTTCTCAAGCAACCTACTTCAATAACCAACTAACATTGCAACATTACCAAAAACTTGACCGGGAGCCATATCAGCAAAGTACACATGATCCTTCATTTCATTGATAATCCTTGGTGCTGCATTCTTGATTCACTGCTCACAAAGTCCGATCAAAGTAGCAGACATGTGCTTAAGGGCACGCTGCTGTACAAAAGGCTCATAGTCCTTCATCACACTCCACACATCTTCCACACTGTAAACAGGGTTACAAGTATTTAAAACGTTATAACAGGGTTACAAGCCCACTGGGCAGCCTGATTGGCTACTACCTCTGTCTCTACTTTCCCCACATCAGATTGTATCAGTGTCCATCTCAGACGCTCCCTGACTGTTGCCCAAACTCTGTCTACCAGTCCGCACACCGGTGTCCCGATACTCAGTGACGTCGGGGGACAAAAGAACCAGGTGGGAGAAGTAACGGTCACCAACGTTGCAACTGGCGGCGTTGTCGGGCGTTAGAGCTGGGAGAGGGATGCTGAAACAATAGGCGTAGATTAAACTAAGCAAATGCCAATACTGTTCTTTTAATTATAGCCTAATTAGTGAAACCATATTTAAAAGACCAAACAGCATGTGCTATAGACTTCTAGTTCTGTCATGAATAAATCTTTTTCTTTTTAATTAGCTTTTTGTCAAGACGAAAACATTTTCAAATTTACAAAACATTTACATTTTTCACATCATGATTGTAACACAAATATCTCAGTAAAACATTTACATTTACATATTTCCCCCATTCAATGTCTCATTCAACCTTTACACACATTCAAACATACATCCACTACATTCACAGCTGTCACTTTCTATTAACAATTCAATCTTTTTGATTTGGAAAAATGCCATAGAAACCTAAATCATCTTTTATTCTTTTTAAACACAATTCAAAGCTTTGTTGGACTTTCTTATGGCTAGAAAAGACTGGTCTATGCGTTTTGAACGCTTAGTAGCTGTAGAGTTCTCTTCAGGACCCAATAGCTTATCTGAACAAGCTTTCTGATCAAACCGACAATGGGAAATCAATCTAGTGATCCCACGTCTCACTCTAACTCCTCGCCTTCGCCTTCAGACTTCTTTTCGTCCGATACGTTTTATGCAAACCCTATTCTTTTGTTCGATCTCGTTATGGCGGTTGGGCAATCATGGGAAACCTGTGGGCTCGTAACTTAGCTACGGTTGCTGTGTTCAGCGCACTCCATTATCGCAATCGCTCATGAGCTCAAGAAGTCTGAAGGCGAAGGCGAGGAGTTAGAGTGAGACGTGGGATCACTAGATTGATTTCCCATCGTCGGTTTGATCAGAAAGCTAAGATGCCCCATGCAATTGGACACTTATCCCCTCCCTTCACTCAACTACCTGACACCACATGGACAGAACACCTTCGCTATAAATGTCCCCCACAGTCTCTCCTTCAAAGCGAAAAAATGCTTTAAACAGAATTTAATTAGGCAACATTCCGAAACACTAGTTGTTGACACCTACCATTGCTCATCTAGAGGGCAGAGGAAAAAGGACTTCATTTTCCATACCAACAGGCCCGACCTTTGGGTCACTATCTTCAACTCACATCTCCCCATTTCCAAAACCACCACCACCGACCACAACCGTAACCTAACAATCTCCCCCCTGAAACAACAGTCCCTGACAGGAGATATTTCCATTACCATTTTTGAGAACGGCACCATCCTAATTCAGGCTAAAGACGAGAACCTAGAGTTCTTCGACTCTCTTCCCCACACTAAAGATGGCAACATGAGTGTATGTTAGGAAAGAATGTGATATTTAAGATTTGCTTAACGCGGAACAGAAGGAATAGAAGGGTGGAAAGAGTTGGTTATGGTGAAGTGGAAGGTTACAGCAAAGAGAGGGTTGTTTATCACCGAGCAAATTAGTGCAGCTAAACATGCGCAACAAATGTTTCTTTAAAAATAAGTTTTGTAAACATGAGCGAGTTGGGATATAAGTCTAATAGGATGTTCTTGATGTTGTCATTACAGTTTTCCCTGACGAAGGACCCTGTGAGGTCCGAAATGCATTGGATCACAAATAAACTGCTTTTTATGAATGGTGCTTCTTGTGCGTATTCTTGGAGGAAAGGTTCGGAAGGCCGACAGGAATATGAGAAACTATGGAAAATGGCACTGATCTTGCATAGTGATGTGATTGACATCTCGAGAGGAGAAAGTTAACATTAAGTGAACATTGAATAACAGAAAGAATCATGGATTTGAAAAGGAAGAAATGGAAAGTTTCAATTTATAAATACTGAATGCAAATGCGCAATGAAAAGAGGCTATCGCCACTGTTTTCGGGGCAAAGAGAAGCCCCGAAATATTTGTAGTTAACATCTCACTACTCACACCTTTCAAAGACCCCCCCCAAGCAGCTCCTTACAATCACCAAGCCATCTGACCCCGCTTTCGCTAGCGCAGCGACCTCATCCCCCCGAGTTTCATAATTCCGCCAACCCTGCGTCACCCTCATCCATAGCCCCCTCTATCACTCAACCCCCCTTTACCACCCATCTCAACCAGCCTCCCAGAACTCAGCCCCCTGCCATCCTCAACTGACCTTCAGTCCACCTTCCCCCAGCACCCGAAGCACTCCGAGAACAGTCACCCGCCCATAGAGAAACTAGACTGACCCTCAGCCCCCCTTCCCCCAGCACCCAAATCACTCCCAGAACACAGTCACCCGCCCATAGAGAAACCAGACTCCCAAGCAAATACGATTCACAGCCCCCCGCTAACCCCCACTCCTCAAGTACACAGCCACCCCTCCAGAGGGGAACACTACTCCCATCCCCAACTAGGCCATAACCCCCCTCCCCCTCCAGTCTTTCCACAGTTGAACTCTAAGCCAGAGTTAACACCCCCTCCTCCTCCTAACCCCTCCAGAACTGACACGACCTACAGCCCCTCGCCCACAGGGCTCAGCTCTGCCCATCCTCCCCTCCCCTCCCCCCACGCAAGCTGACGCAACGCCTTGATCTTCTGGAAACGCAGCTCGCAACCCTGATTCACCGCCTGAAGGAAACCTTATGATCCCTAGGGAAAATCCAGCTGCCGACCCCTCACTCCGCAACACCCCCATCCCAACGCTTCCCAGAAGCAATGAATCTCCTCCCCCCAATTGGACCCTGACACCCCCAGGTTCTCGGCCATCACTCACCAAACCCTGGACTGAGTCCCGAGATGACAGACCCAGAAGAACAAATCCCATCCTCTCCCCCCAGGAAGCGACTGCACTCGCCTCATCATACGAACAGCCCATCAACCAGCTAGCTCAGGCTCCGTCGCCAAACTCTACTCCCATCTCCTTGTTCCAAGTAATTACTGGAATGGGTAGGGACCCTCCCCACCGAAGAGCCACCAGACCCCCAAAGTATCTTTCCTCCATACCCAGAGCCCAGCCTGACAATCCGAAAATGATAAACCTTCCATTAACTGTATGCGTATCAACAGACGTTCTGCCGTCAAAAATGCAACGGAAATAGCAGAAGCCATCCTCTCCCACAACCTGGACCTAGCTTTCATCATAGAGACCTGGCTGAGCCCCCTGTCCTACCCCAATATGGACCTGCTAGTGCCGTCTGGTTTATCAATTATCCACAAAGACAGGCCCGAGCAAAAAGGTGGCGGCATAGCAATTATTCACAAAGGTGACATCTCCATCTTAGAAAGTCCCTCCTGCCTGTATAACTCTTTCGAATGCCTATCGGTCAACATCAAATCGCCCACAAACAGTTCACTACAATGCCACCTCCTATACCACCCTCCAGGCAACTCCAACTAATTTGGAGCTCAGCTGTCGGACCTGATCACCCAATCCGCACTCAACAGCGACAACAGCATAATTCTGGGCGACCTCAACCTAAGATGGAACGAAACAAAAAACCTGCTCAGCCAATCTCTCAACAACCTCCTGCAAGACAACAATATGATCCAACACTGCTCAGAAGAAACACACCAGAGGAGCGATCCTGGATGCAATCTTTGCGGACAAAAATTAAATCACCATTGACCACATCATCCTAGTGGACTGGTCTGACCACCACATCATACTTTTTCATATCAACTAACCGGCCCTATCCCAACCATCTATTCAAGCCTCTCCTAAATGGGTCAGGAACACATCCCAAGTCCCCTGAGAAAAGCTAGAAGAAGGACTAAGCACGCTTCTCCCACACACGGCGGAGCACCTCTCAACCACAGAACTCACCTCGCTCTACCATTCCAACTTGGCACTCACCTTGGACCAGCTGGCACCCTTGAAACTTAAAAAACCTAGAAGCATCCCCTCCAGGTCCTGGTTCACCACGGACATAAATGAGGAAAGAAGACACCTCAGAACCCTAGAAAGAGCCTGGAGGAATAACCCCTCCTCCCTCCACCGGGATCAACTCAAGGCAGCACACAGAAACTACTATATACACATCAAGAGCAAAAAGACAACCTTCTTCTGTTCCACCTTTGACAATGCAAAAAACCGCCCCAAAGAACTCTTTAATATCATTAAGAGCCAAACATCCAACCTAGTGACAGCCAACTTGGTGGCATCCAAAACCCACTGCGACAACTGTACAAGCTTTTTCAATGAAAAAATCACCAAAATTGATCGATCGCTCAGCACTAAGCCCTAGTCCCCCACGGAAATCCCGACTCCAGCAACAAATTGCAATACCCCAGTGATCACGTCTACCTGTTGGTCATCCTTCCGGCCCATCCAGGAAGAAGTGATAAGCAATCTAATCGCCTCCGCTAAACCCTCTTCCCACTGCCTCGATCAGCTACCCACGAGACTGACTAAAGACCACAAAGGCGCCTGTGACCATGGTTGGTGCAACGGTGCCTGTGACCATGGTTGGTGCAAGGATGCCTGTGACCATGGTTGGTACAAGGGTGCCTGTGACCATGGTTGGTGCAACGGTGCCTGTGACCATGGTTGGTGCAAGGGTGCCTGTGACCATGGTTGGTGCAAGGGTGCCTGTGACCATGGTTGGTGCAAGGGCGCCTGTGACCATGGTTGGTGAAAGGGTGCATGTGACCATGGTTGGTGCAAGGGCGCCTGTGACCATGGTTGGTGCAAGGGTGCCTGTGACCATGGTTGGTGCAAGTGTGCCTGGGTGCCTGTGACCATGGTTGGTGCAAGGGCGCCTGTGACCATGGTTGGTGCAAGGGCGCCTGTGACCATGGTTGGTGCAAGGGCGCCTGTGACCATGGTTGGTGCAAGGGTGCATGTGACCATGGTTGGTGCAAGGGCGCCTGTGACCATGGTTGGTGCAAGGGTGCCTGTGACCATGGTTGGTGCAAGTGTGCATGCGACCATGGTTGGTGCAAGGGCACCTGTGACCATGGTTGGTGCAAGGGTGCCTGTGACCATGGTTGGTGCAAGGGCGCCTGTGACCATGGTTGGTGCAAGGGTCCCTGTGACCATGGTTGGTGTAAGGGTGCCTGTGACCATGGTTGGTGCAAGGGTGCCTGTGACCATGGTTGGTGCAAGGGTCCCTGTGACCATGGTTGGTGTAAGGGTGCCTGTGACCATGGTTGGTGCAAGGGTGCCTGTGACCATGGTTGGTGCAAGGGTGCCTGTGACCATGGTTGGTGCAAGGGTGCCTGTGCCCATGGTTGGTGCAAGGGTGCCTGTGTTGGTGCGTGGCAGCCAATTGAGCTCAAGCATAGAGAAAGAGGACAGGAATGCACCGTAGCTGATGGATAGGGTGCATTCCTGTCCTTTTCTTCTGCCCTAAGGCAGTGCAGCAGGAAGGCTTGCAGCGCTGACCTAAGGAGGCCCACAGTGCATTGGTTGGGACATTTGCAGTCTCCATATGACACTTCCGGCTACAGGCTTCAGACACCGAGAGTGACCTCAAGGGTTCGTAGATGGACAGGACTTGTAGGTGAAAAACTGCAAAGTTTTCCTCTTTCTGCAAACATGTGACAGTACACACGCTCTGACTCAGCAAATGGTGAGGGGCCCAAGTCGTTTTCAGAAGAAAGCGCAGATCTAAGACATTAGCTATTTATACACTGTGACCATCGCAGCCCTGGCTCTGATTGTGACAATGACAATCTAACTACACACATGTCATATATACAGGACACGCATGACACACGCTCAGCGCTGCAGTCTGTGTAAAAAGTGAAACACTTTCCACCTGTAACCCATGTTAGAGTTAGGTTGTGCACTACTCGTCTGCTTCTGAAGTACCGAGAAGTTGTGGCCTAACACTGCCTCAGCTGTCGACTTTGAGATTGGTGAACTAGGTTTGGATCCCAGCGTCTATTCACACCCTGTGATTCTAGGCAAACCACTTGATCCTCCCGGTCCTAGAAACACAAAAGGGCAACACGAAACCGACCTTACCAGATATTTAAGCGCACTGACGTCAGCAATGACGTGCCCGCGCTTTACAAATAATTAAATGAAGAGGTGTTCTGCTAATTGACAGAGTCTTTTCTGTCTCGAAACAAGGGCCTTGAGTACTGGTCCCCTGCGGGGCCGACTTGTCAGTCCCGGGCTACTTCAACACCCCTCCGCCATCAGCAGGGTCGGATTGGGATCACAATTCGGCCCGGGCACTGACGAAAAAAGTGGCCCACATTCAAGAGGCGTGGCCCATATTTAAGGGGCGTGGCCCACATTCAAGGGGCGTGCCCTTTCATGAAACACCATTTGCGCAGACAAGGGGCCTTATTTATGAAGGCCTTGCGCCATCGGTGCGTCTCTTTTTCCCATTATAAAAGTGACGCACCGGCGGCGCAAGTCCTTCATAAATAAGGCCCAAGGAATGAAAGTGGGAGGATACTGTTCTTGCATACGACACAGGGCCAAGGTGACAATGGCCTACATGCTGAGCAACTAAAAAAAATAGCAAGGCCCCTTTTTGTCACAAAATTATTCCAGCCCAGGAGCACCTGAAAAGCAGCAAAGCCCCTGCTATTACTAACCTACTCAGCCCTCCCCAGACCTTCAGCTCAGGAGCACATGAACAGAGGTAAGGCCCCTGCAATTAGTAAATTAATCAACCCTCCACGCCTTGGGAAAATGTCCTGGCAGGGGAGCACAAAACACAGCTTTCTGGGTCATCCAAGGTAGCCAGGTAGCCAGGGGGAGGCTGAGGTGAAGCTGGTGCATGGGAAGTGCCTTCCCAGTGTTTTCTGGCAGTTTGAGTGTTTACCATTTACTGTAGTATTACCCTTGTACCTGTCTATGGTACCCTTTTGTAACTTGCACAAGTCACTTTTCTCTTGTAACACACTGTTTGCTCCTCTCACTTTTGTTTGCTTTAGATACTTGCACAAGTGCCACCATTGCCTACGTAACGTTTGTTCTTGTGCTGGAGTGTCTGCCATTAATTGCAGTATTATACCTCTACTTGTATTTTGTACGCTTTTGTAACCTGCACACATATCACTTTTTCCTCCTGTAATGTATCGTTTGCTCCTCTTGGATTTTGGTTGCTCACTATTGTCACTTTTGATTCATGTAACTTAACGTTTGCTTTTGTAATTTGTCCACTTATAATTTTCTCCTCATGTATTATTGCTGTTCCTAGTGTGAAGCGCTCTGACACCTTCGGTAAAGTCCTCGCTATAAAAAATCGCATAAATAAATAAATAAAACAAAAAAATTCCAAACATCACCAGCCCCCCACAGCAAGACCCATTCTTCCTCGCCCACTATGCCCTGAATGTGAAGGGCTGTGGGCGAGGTGTTAAGACTAACACCGTTTCTGGGCTGCATGGGCGCCAGGGGGCCGAGGTGCAAATGGCTCAAAGGCCTGAGAAACCCCTGGCCCCCAGGGAGGCCGCTTATTGCAAACAATCACCCCTCCCCAGCCCAGCCTCAGCCTGATTGCTTGGCAGGGTAGGGGTGAAGGAGAGGCCACAGCTGACAATCGCTGTTTGGCCGCACTGCGAGGCTGCTTTCGTGCACTCTGTGGGCCGTTTTTTTCTCCCCTTTCCTAGTCCACTCTCTGTGGACTGGGACAGGGGAGAAAAAAAACGGCCCACAGAGGGCACTGAGGCACCGGCCCTTCGGCCCATTCCCGAATGCCCGCCTTGCCAATCCGACCCTGGCCATCAGAAGAGATGGAACTTCCCACCCGGAGCTGAAAGTTATGAGGAATTCCCAGAGAGACCCCCCTCTTCCCGTCTGCGCCCCTCTGCTTCGGAGATCTCACCTCACAGGAACCCGAAGAAAGGGGTGGATATTTTTACGGTAAAATTCTATGCATATTTGTAATAAAATCAGGAGCTGCCTTCAGAATTGAAAGGAGAAACACCCAGAGTGATCTTGTTGCGGGAGACTGTACTAGGCCACGCCCCCTACACTCCAGAGGTCATAACATGGAGCTCTTTGTGAAACACATACCTGGCCATGGCCCAGTCCCTGCACTCCTGGTGTCACTATATCTAGCTCTGGTGAGACACATGGAGATGCTTGTGAAACACATACCTGGCCGTGGGCAGGTCCCCGCACACCTGATGCCAACATATCTAGCTCTGGTGTGACACATGGAGCTCCTTGTGAAACACATACCTGGCCGTGGCCCAGTCCCTGCACTCCTGATGTCACCATATCTAGCTCTGGTGAGACACATAGATCTCTTTGTGGAACACATACATGGCCAGGGCCCAGTCCTTGCACTCCTGATGTCACCATATCTAGCTCTGCTGTGACACATGGAGCTCTTTGTGAAACACATACCTGGCCATAGTCCTGTCTCTGAACTCCTAGGGTCACTAGTTAAGTTAAGTTAGTTAAGTTAAGTTTATTATGATTTGGCTCTCATTGAGGGCCACATAAAAAATACATACGTATTAACATAGCAATAATACATAAAAGCTACATACGACAATAGGAATAGCCACTGATTATCTGCAAGTAATGCAATCATCAGCATCTCCCGGAAGTTCATTAATAAATATCTAAAAACTCTTTAAAATATTTAAAAATTCTGGAACAGAACATTTCGTTAGGGGGGCAATAAAGTGCAAGGAAAAACATTTTTACATTCACAATTCCCAATTGTAGACAAATTGGTTTTATCCATTTTTGGCGCATAGGGCACAATACCGGACAAATAAACAATACATGGTTAAGATCTTGAACAGCATTATTACATAAATTGCATAGAGGAGAAACTCCATACCATTTTGCTAAGAGTGTATTAAGTGGAAGCAAATTATGACGTAAAAGGTACCATAATCTACGGACACCATGAGGAATATTCCAAATTAAATATTGTTGGGCTAATTTTGGTGTATAGGTTGTAACCAGGGCTTCCCTTTCTTTATGCTTCTGTTGGGCAAGTATATCCAACTTATAGCAAAGTTCCCAGGACATACTTTTAACTTCAACTTTAACTCTAGTGGAGAAAGCAAGAATAACGTGCTTTCATCTAGTTCAAGCAGCGAAACCGCTTTTCTAAAATTCTTTACCAACTGCGAGAACTCATTAAAGTTGCCCAATAATTCCTTTTTTAAGATTTCTCGTAAGGTGCCCGGTTTACCTCTAGCCACGGAAACGCCAGAGACGCTGTGGAACTTTCCTGTCCTTTGGAGCCTTTACAACAACTGCTCGCCGCTCCCGCTGCGCGGGAGCCGCTTCGCCGCCTTGTCTTTGTGGGTGGTCCAACCAACACTATCCAGTGTGGATCCTGCCTGCTGCCCGAGGAAACATCGTGGGAAACAAACATCTAAGGAGGCTGCAGGGGTAGTGCGGCAGGGACTCACTATCCCAGGAGTCCCTGCGTGACCACCTGACATCTGGTCAGCGCCCCCCTGAGTGCCCCGCCCACCACCGGCAGTTTGATTTAAGGAAGCGGACCCACCTACTCTGTGTGTCCCACGGAAACGCCAGAGACGCTGTGGAACTTTCCTGTCCTTTGGAGCCTTTACAACAACTGCTCGCCGCTCCCGCTGCGCGGGAGCCGCTTCGCCGCCTTGTCTTTGTGGGTGGTCCAACCAACGCTATCCAGTGTGGATCCTGCCTGCTGCCCGAGGAAACATCGTGGGAAACAAACATCTAAGGAGGCTGCAGGGGTAGCGCGGCAGGGACTCACTATCCCAGGAGTCCCTGCGTGACCACCTGACATCTGGTCAGCGCCCCCCTGAGTGCCCCGCCCACCACCGGCAGTTTGATTTAAGGAAGCGGACCCACCTACTCTGTGTGTCCCACGGAAACGCCAGAGACGCTGTGGAACTTTCCTGTCCTTTGGAGCCTTTACAACAACTGCTCGCCGCTCCCGCTGCGCGGGAGCCGCTTCGCCGCCTTGTCTTTGTGGGTGGTCCAACCAACGCTATCCAGTGTGGATCCTGCCTGCTGCCCGAGGAAACATCGTGGGAAACAAACATCTAAGGAGGCTGCAGGGGTAGCGCGGCAGGGACTCACTATCCCAGGAGTCCCTGCGTGACCACCTGACATCTGGTCAGCGCCCCCCTGAGTGCCCCGCCCACCACCGCCTCGCCTACATCATCAAGCGAGAGCCCGTCTTGCGGGACGCAAGCGGGACGCCGGGCGAAGCCCGGGCAAAGGGCGGGCCGTCTGTGGCCGTCCGGGGCCAGCAGGGGCCGGGACGGGCCACCCCCCTAACAACTCCGGTAAGCCTTCTGTCCATTGTAAAACGAGTTGCTCATGTCTGCATTTTCACCAATGGCAACACGCTCAGGCAGATGCTCACGAAAGGGGGGAAACACCACGTTAGGGACTATGGACAATTTCATAACCCGTGCGGTGTCAGTGGTAGAAAAGGAGATCATACTAGCAGAACGCAGACTGTCACGGGAATACCTGGCTCATAAACGATCCTCTATGGGGTCCCTCGCACAGGCTAAATCACCCTTAAATAGCCTCATACCAGCCGACTCTAACACTGCTGCCATTCCTAGTGATACACAACCATGTGTCATCGATACACGACGGGCTAGTGACTTTTATGAAATCACATCTGACCAGGCACCCCTACAAATATCTCCAACGAACGTTCAAACAAACAACACTCAAACCTCAGTACCATTGTCCTTACCCTTAGTAATGATACATGACGCTCCCTCAGTCCACCCCCTCAAATCACCTCCCAAGATGACGGGGCGAACAGCTGCTAAAAGGAAAAGACCGGTCACCCCTCGCAAAGCGTATAGATTAAAAACCCTAAAAAGAATACGTAAGAACTTCATGAATGTAGGTGACCAGAGCCAAAAAGTAGCAAACCATCTCATGAACAACGGGAATGAGCATGGAGAATCCATGGAGCATAATAAAACAAGAGATCATGCTGACACAGTTGTTACTATAGAATCATCCGACAACCCTGTAGAAAAACCGGCATCAGGGAAGCTGATGGAAGAAATTCTTTCACTCATGACATCACTATTACAGCCAGTAACAGTAAAACTGGAAAGGCTAATGGACCGTTTGGACAAATTCGAACAAACATCTTTGGATAATTTTTTTGCCCTGAAAACGCTGGTAAAACTTCACTCAAAGATTGATCAAGAATCTGTAAGATCGGAAAAAAGTCCAATGTCACCCAGACCAGCACATCAACCTGGTCCAGCTATGAAAGACAGGGCTATGAACTCAAAAAAACAGGCGGCCTCGAGTAGGTCAAATACTGTGCAGGAAGGACCAGGTACGGAGTCCCCGAAAAACTCAATAACCAGTGATAGACCGAAACCGGCTGATCCACCAAAACCGGCTCCACGTAAAACTAAACATACATCAAAGTCTACCACCCTGGAAACTAAGGCACCTGTTAATCCAACAAAGGGAACGCAAGCTGCAGCCACTTGCAATAACATTAATGCCCAAACATCTGACTGTAGCACTGTTCCGCATAAGCCCAAAAGGGCTTACAATGCACATCTTCCACCAGGATGCCAACCGTATGTGGTAGTTCTCACTGGGGTTCCACAATTAAAACCAAATAAAAGGGAGTCATACGACGAGCTAAAAAACAATACCTTATATTGGCTAAAAGAAAATAGACCTCTGCCCTACACAGTAAACTGCCAGGTTATCCACGTCCGAAGAGTCAGTTGGGTGGGAACAAGATTAAAAGACATTGAAGGAGATTGTATCCTGGTGAACTTTAAAGATCCCTCTGTTGCCCAACTTGTCTATAGCCAACAGCCATGCAGTAACAATAGAGGAATTGGGACCTGCGACCTTAGTTATTTCTACCCGATGCAAGGGGAACAGATTAGCAGAGTTCCACTACAACATGGGATGACGACTAACAAATATTCCTTTTTTGACCCTCCGACACCACTTGAAAGAATACCACCGTTAATCGCAGGGTCAGATAAGAACTGGTCATGGTGGGGTTACTGACAAACAAACAAAGAGGTTGCACCCAAAGGTCTGCCTGCCCACCCATTCTATAAGGATCTGCAGGTAGGGAAAGCCGCAATCGCTGAAGGCAGCACTGGGGGCCACGGTTCCCTTCCACGTCCCTTGCACAACCAAGTTCATTGGTCCCAGGCAGTTGCACTGACAATCCCGGAGGTCCCCAAGGAGAGCCATCTCTTGGCTACAAGCCACTTAATTGATCGAGAACCCATCGGCCTTGAACCCTGCAAGCCAAAGCGTGACCTAAAGATCTTGTCATGGAATATTGCAGGGTTGTCCAGGAACCTGTGCGACAGAAACTGGAGCTCCTTCATCGAGGAGCATGACATCATACTTATGCAGGAAACATGGGCCACCAATATTATACACAGACTTGGCTTCAAAACGTTCTTCAAGGGGGCAATTCCATCATTAAGAGGTAGACCCTCTGGGGGTCTAATAATATGGACAAGTATCTCCCTGGACGTTGTTGTATCACCACTGTATTTTCCCTCTAAAGACTTACTAGGTGTTAAGATAACCACGAAAAATATGGGAGATGTATATATGATAAATGTTTATAATAGACCCTCCCCACGAAATAAGGCATCATTGGTTATTGAACAACTCAGTTCTTACTTAGTTAACATAGAGCCGGATTCCAAAATATACATAGGTGGGGACTTCAACTGCCAGTTCGAACCCATAGTGGGGCTCGAAAAATTACTAGAAATAGAAGATAGAGCGCTTGACATCCCCCCCTTAGATAATACAAAACATGTAAAATGTTCAGTGGCTGCTATGCAAATTTACGAACTGACTGTATCGCATGGATTGCGGGCATGTAATGGTCAATTAAACCCAGATAAACCGGCCAATTTTACTTTTAGTAAAGGTTTGTCTAAATCCCTGATCGATTTTATGTTAATTTCAATAAACCTCTGGTACCTATTGTTGGCCTTCAAGGTTGTGAACAGACCCGAAAGTGATCACTTCCCCTTACAGTTAGGATTATTATCTGACCCTTTTTTGATGCAAGACTGCGGGACGGAAAATGAGAGCGGGGTAGCTGAGGTTGCTATTTCTAATAATAGGAAGGCAATTAAATGGCCCCACATTCTAGCAAAAGAAGAGACACTCATGGGAATTTACAACATCTTCTCAGATATCGTCCCCCAATATGCAAACATAAGGCTGGGATCCCACGAGGTTTTGGAAATGCATTATCACCTAGTGGAATCTCTAACTCCCCTCCTGAGTAAATGTTGTACTCCTAAAAAAGTTAATGTAAATAGGCAACTGGAACTAGAAACGCCCTGGTACAACAAACAGTGCAGTATAGCAAAATCGAACCTAATAACTGCAGTGAAATCTAAAGACCAGATGCGGGTTAGAGAGTGTAGGAAAGCTTATAAAACCATTATGTTTAATGCAAAAAGGGAATGGGACGACCAAAACTGGGAAGACCTTTTGAGTGCAGCTAGGAGACACGATCAATGCACTTTCTGGAATTTAATAGCCAAAAATAACAAAAAAGGCTGTTCCAATAGGGATTTCTTCCTGGATGAAAAGGTTTGGTTTGACCATTTTGTGGGTTTGTATGATCAAGTAGGTTCCCCTGGTGTATATAATGACCCCGGGTTTCTTACTCAGCGCACAACTCCGGTGCAATTTAGTATTAATGAAACTCTCTGTGCTATAAAAGCAGTTAAGGCAGGGAAAGCTCCAGGTCCGGACAAGTTACCTGGTGACTTGTTCACCCATAATTTGGAGGTATGGAGCCCGTATATAAACTTCTTGTGCAATTCAATTCTATTGGGCACCCCGATCCCTGAAACATGGAAAGGGGCGGAAATTATAACTATCTATAAAAAAGGGGATCGTTACAATCCAGGGAACTATAGACCGATTAGTTTAATCGATATTTTACAGAAAATATTTGCTAGACACATTTTAAATCGGCTTTTAATATGGATTGATGACTCTGAAATCCTATCTAATTATCAAGCAGGGTTCAGATCCAAGACTAGCACTGTGGACCAAGTGTATAGATTTATGTGTATATGCTGGAAGTATGTTAATATTAAGAAGAGTAGCATATATGTTGCATTTATGGACCTATGCTCTGCGTTCGATCTTGTCCCCCGCCACTTATTATGGGAGTGCCTAAAAAAGATGGGCGCCCCGGACGATTTGTTGGGTAATCTTATAAAATTGCATACAGACAACTTTGCTAAAGTAAGGTGGGGTAGAAATGGAGAACTCACCCGTTCCATTCCAGTGAAAAGAGGTGTGAGACAAGGGTGCGTTCTAGCACCAACCCTCTTTTCATTGTTCGTAAATGATATCCCCCACTACTTAGCTCAATGCAATCATGATTCACCCAAATTGTGCAGCGAGGCAGTCACTGCATTATTATTCGCGGATGATACCATCCTCATATCTCAAACTCCGAAAGGCTTGCAAAATCTAATAAATAAATTTAATAGTTATTGTGTAATGAAGGGGTTAGAAATAAATTCATCCAAAACGAAATATATGGCAATTAATCCCTCCAAATCCTTTAAGAAGAACTTGGTCCTAAATAATAACAAACTTGAATATGTGGAGTCATTTGACTATCTGGGCATTAGGCTGGATAGCAGAATGTCTTGGGCGAACCAACTCGACAAAAGCAGGTTAACACTTACACAGAATTCATTGCCCATCTTAAAGATTCATGGTGGGAGTACATGTAAAGCTATTACACCTGCGATTGACGTGTTCCAAGCAAAAGCCCAATCCGCCGCCCTGTATGGGGCCGAAATTTGGGGGCCTTATTCTAAAAAAACATTTGACGTTGTAGAAAACAAGTTTTTCAGACGCCTACTTAGACTGCCCCTAAGAACACCTTTGGTGTCACTCTACTTAGACATTGATGTAAAGCGCACTGATTTCTTGTGTTTTTTGCGACCACTGCTTTATTGGGTGCGATTATGGTCTACCCCAGAACTAAGTAACTATAGAGCAGGCTTATTGGAAATTATGGAATTAGATTCATTCAACACAATTAAGTGGCTGAGACATGTATCTTACTGGTTTACAGAAATAGGCCTATCACATTACTGGGAAACACCAGCTGTATCTATCACCTTGCCTAATAGTTGTAAGATCCAGGTAAAATCCGCCTACTGGAACTATGTGAATAATCATATATATGAACGTGCCACTGGACAACTAACGTCCACATTCTTGTAATTCAAGGATCTTCGGTCATTTGAACTTTTTATGGACGAAATTGAGCCACCCCTGGCTAAATCTGTCTTCCTCAAATTCAGATATGGAGTGTTACAGATTAAATCAAATTCCTGCCGGTGGGGAGGAGCAAGTAAAGATCCTCATTGTACTTCATGTGTATTAAACCAGAAAGAAGATGAGGCTCATATCCTCTTCTTTTGTCCATTATATGTTAAATCTCGAAAAAAATGGATCATGCCTCTATGTAAAAATATGGGGACACGTTCATTCAAAGAGGCAGAACGCATATTTAGATCCTCTAACAGTAGGCTATTAGTGTTTGGTCTGAGTATGTTTCTCCATGGTGTTTGTATAATCAGAAAGAAGCTTGGATTACCATTCTAAGATTAATTGATTTTAATATTAGTCTTTTAATATTTTTACTATTGTATATAACTGTTTTAAAGAGACATAAAAAAAATTGATTGAACTAGTCGAGTATAAAACCCTGGTATGTATATCCCCCTTAAAACCCATGATTAATGAATATGCCCAGAATTGCACTTTGTCCAATCAGCGCTTTTGTACAATATGAATGTTTTTAAAGTTTTTATCCATTGTAACACATTTTTATTTTATGAAAAAGTATGTGTATTATATGTATGTTGGCTTAATGACAAAAATGTCGAATAAAAGCTTTTACTACTACTACCTCTAGCCAAGTAGGCTACCCATCTTACGAGGGCAGCCAACCCCTGAGCCCAACAACTTCGAAGTCCGAATTCCAGCCTGCATGAAGATGTAGAGCAGGCTGAATTAAATGAGGAGATTTTCCTTAATACCTTTCCTTCCATTTTTTGCATGAAACCCCATTGTTTCAAGTCCACTAATTCCATTCCATAAAGGAGGGTTGCAGTAATTTTCGCTCGGAATACATCCAAGCATAAGGAGAAATGCCTCTTCCCTGTAGCTTTATACAAAGAACATAGTCCCCTACCATGGGCCATTGCTTTTCGAGAACTATGTTCGATGTGTGGCTTCTCACTAAGATTAGCAGATATTATTTTGCCTAAAAACATGTAGGATTTAACTACCTCAAGTTTTTCTCCGCTAATTGTCCAATTATAGCTACTAGATCTGCACTTCTTCTTTCCAAAGATGCACATGATTTTACTTTTAGAGCTGTTAATTTTCATATAATGTGCATCAGCAAATTGATTCAATGCATGAAGACGATTAGCGAGACCTTTCGGGGTCAGATCTAAAACAAGTATGTCGTCCGCATACATTAGAATCGATATAGCTGTCCCTCCAATTTTCGGGGCTAATCCCTCACAAACTGCAACAGTGGTTGGTAAATCGGCCATATACAGGGAAATCAATATGGGTGCCAATATACACCCTTGTTTTAATCCGTTCCGGGAGGGGATAGATTGAGAAAGACCCCTTTCACCGCCTTGTAACACCTTACACCATGTGTTCAAGTGTAGAGACTTAACTAAATCCAATAGGTGTCCCGGCATACCCAATGCCGACAACTTTCTCCACAACGTAGGACGGTCCACCCTGTCAAACGCTGTGGAGAAATCTATAAATGCTACGTATACGCCACCACCCCGGACACGAGCATATTTATCCATAATTACCTGTAGCAATGTTAAATTATCTAAAGTTCCATGCTCTTTTCGAAATCCTGTCTGTTCCTTAGGTATAATATTATTTAAATTTGCCCAATCTGTTATTGACACTAATAAAAGTTTAGCAAAAATTTTCCCTATTGAGTCTAATAGAGCTATTAGACGATAATTAGAGGGATTTTCCCGATCACCTTTTTTAAAAATTGGGATTAGGATACTTCCCCGCCAAGAGTCGGGGACTGTTTGTGTTTTAAAACACGCCAGAAATACTGGAAGAAGAATCCTGCTCCAAGTAGTTACATCTTGCTGGATTATAGACATGGGCAATTCATCAGGTCCCATAGCCCCGGAAGAGCGCATGCTCTTTATTACGGTAGCTATGGATTGCTCAGTGGGGAGTTCCATTTTAAAATCACTATTAAGCCCTGGAACCCATGAGTCCCCCTCTGCACCATTAGGCGCATATAAGGTGGTCACAAATTGGGTCCAGACATCTTCCGTAATAACTATAGGAGTGGACGTTATTACAGATCCACATCCTTGCCTTATTATGGACCAGAAATCTCTAGAGTTTTTACAAGTTGATGCCTCTCTTAACTTGATCCATAAAATATCTTCTTTGTCTCTTTTTAACTTGGATTTCAATCTTACCCTCATTCTTTTTAATAGAGCTAACTGAGACTCATTCTCCCCTGATCTATTAAGGTATTGCTTCCTAACAAGTTTATTAATCTCATTATTTAACCTTAATAAAGGACTAGGAGAAAAATATTTCTTTTTGTGATTTCCTGTAATCCTAGCCATTGCGGTGACTTTTTTAATGAGGTTTTCGAGAAACAGGAATTCCCTACCTTGCCAGTAGTCAAGCTCAGTTAGTAATTGGGTAAGGATGTTTTGTACGTCCTTGCTATTAATAAATCCCCAATAACATCTATCTGTGTTACAGTTAATAGAAAAACCTCTATTCTTTAAGGACCAAAGGCTAGTTTCAGGGGGTATTAATGAGACAGTTAAATTGATAGTTTTATGGTCACTCAGGGGGGTATGAGAGATCACTAAATCTTTAAGAAAAGAGAACGTGTCAAAGTCTGTTATTACATAGTCCAAAATAGATTCTCCCCTAATGGAACCATGTGTATAATTAGCCGGGGTATCTGAAGGCATCCTGCCATTTATAATAATTCCCTCCAGGGAACTGAGTTCCCCGAGAAGAATCTTGCCTCTTTTATTAGTTTTTATTTTAATGGGCAGGAGGGCTTGAGGTATATTATATGCTTCTTCCTTTACTTTATTTCTAAACATGTCTAAAGAAGTATTAGACACTTTACAATTTAAGTCCCCCACCAATAGTAAGTATGGGGGGTGATCCACCTCTATTAGTTGTTTTACATAGGAAAACATACGTTTTAAAACTATCGTAAAATTATCTTCTGGAGGAATATAGGCATTTAGTATTATAAGCGAGGACCGTTGAGCAAGGTCACTATATATATCTCTGTTGTGACACATGGAGCTCCTTGTGAAACACATCCCTGGCCGTGGCCAGGTCCCTGCACTCCTGGTGTGACTATATCTAGCTCTGGTGTGACACGTGGAGCTCCCTGTGAAACACATACCTGGCCCTGGCCCTGTTCCTGCACTCCTGATGTCACCATATCTAGCTCTGCTGTGACACATGGAGCTCTTTGTGAAACACACACCTGGCCATAGTCCTGTCTCTGAACTCCTAAGGTCACTATATATATCTCTGTTGTGACACATGGAGCTCTTTGTGAAACGCATACCTGGCCGTAACCCTGTCCCTGCACTTCTAATGTCACCGTATGTAGCTCTGGCGTGACACATGGAGCTACTTGTATGTGAAACACACACCTGTCCGTGTCCCATTCCCTGCACTCCTGATGCCGCTATATCTAGCTCTAGTGTGACACATGGAGCTCCTTGTGAAACACATACCTGGCCTTGGCCCGGTCCCTGCACTCCTGATGTCACTATATCTAGCTCGGGTGTGACACATGGAGCTCCTTCTGAAACACATACCTAGCCGTGGCCAGGTCCCTGCACTCCTGATGCACTATATCTAGCTCAGGTGTGATACATGGAGCTCTTTGTAAAACACAGACATGGCCATGATGTCACTGTGTCTAGCTCTGGTGTGATACATGGATCTTCTTGTCAAAGACTTTACTGGTCCCTGCACCACTCCTGTGCTCTCTGTGAAAGACATACCTAAGACCTCCACTACTTCCCTCAACTTGACTGTCACCACATGGAGCTCCTTGTGAAAGACATGTCTAGGACCTGTATCACCTCCTCAACCCCGGTGGAACCACATGAGCTCCTTAGAAAGGCGTACCAAGGCCCTGATCCACTCCCTGCACTCCTGGTGTCTCCACAGGGAGCTGAGCTCCTTCTGAAAGGCGTAGCTGGAGCCTGCACCTCTCTGCACTCCTAGTTTCACACACAGAGCATTTTGTGAAAGACGTACCTGGGCAACACTTTCCCCATTTGTGAGGTCACCACAGTAAGCGTCTTGTGAAAGAGATACCTGGGCACCACTTTCCCCATTCGTGAGGTCACCACAGTAAGCGTCTTGTGAAAGAGATACCTGGGCACCACATCTACCACTTGTGAGGTCACCACAGTGAGTTTCTTGTGAAAGACTTACCTGGGCCCCACTTCCCACACTTGTGAGGTCACCACAGTGAGCGTCTTGTGAAAGACTTACCTGGGCACCACTTCCCACACTTGTGAGGTCACCACAGTGAGGTTCTTGTGAAAGACTTAACTGGGCCCCACTTCCCACACTCGTGAGGTCACCACAGTGAGCGTCTTGTGAAAGACATACCTGGGCAACACTTTCCCCATTCGTGAGGTCACCACAGTGAGCGTCTTGTGAAAGAGATACCTGGGCACCACTTTCCCCCCTTGTGAGGTCACCACAGTGAGCTTCTTGTGAAAGACTTACCTGGGCCCCATTTCCCACACTCGTGAGGTCACCACAGTGAGCGTCTTGTGAAAGACATACCTGGGCAACACTTTCCCCATTCGTGAGGTCACCACAGTGAGCGTCTTGTGAAAGACTTACCTGGGCACCACTTCGCCCACTCGTGAGGTCACCACAGTGAGCGTCTTGTGAAAGACGTACCTGGGCAACACTTTCCCATTCGTGAGGTCACCACAGTGAGCGTCTTGTGAAAGAGATACCTGGGCACTTCCCACACTTGTGAGGTCACCACAATGAGCTTCTTGTGAAAAAATAACTTCTAAATATATATTTTACAAACTAAATATTAATCCATCTCTCGAGCTCTACCTTCGTGTGTTTATTCTGTTTTTATTACAGTCCACTCTGTCTTCGGTGACCTGTGCCCTAGGAATAGAAATCTCTGTATTTTAAACTTTGATGAATAAAAGTTACGGGTCATTCTTGAGCCCCCTGGAGTGGGAGGGGCTCGGGTGACGGACAGGTTGAGGTGACGGGTGGAGGAGGGAGAGCGACGAGGGGGAAATTCCACTCACCTTGCAGGGCTACCCCCCACCAGCCCCTCCCACCTCAGATTGTGTATAAAACCTGCCCGAGCCGAGAGCAGGCAGAAGAGGAGCAGCTGGCCTGCCCTCACAGAGACACCCCAGAAATAGGACCGGTCGTCACAGGGCGTCTTTCCAGACCAGACCCTCAAGGAGAGTCCCTCGGACACAGGAAGCCAGACGACCCTCAGCCGAGCAGCCCTCAGAGGAGAGACAGCACCGCCCCTCACCAGAGCAGCTCTCACAGAGGAGAGACAACACCGACCCTCACCAGAGCAGCCCTCAGAGGAGAGACAACACCGACCCTCACCAGAGCAGCCCTCACAGAGGAGAGACAGCAGCGACCATCACCAGAGCAGCCCTCACAGAGGAGAGACAGCACCGACCCTCACCAGAGCAGCCCTCAGAGGAGAGTCAGCACCGACCCTCACACAAGGGCCCCTCAAAGAAAACGGAGGCGCGGCCCCGTGACGGAAAACAGAGCTCCCGTCCCTCGGTATGTACAAACTTTGCGTCTCTGTGATACTTTCCTCTTGGGAACAGCCTGTCCACGCCTGTACCTTTCAGTGTGAGCGGCCTGTCCTTGTCTCTCCACACTGCACAGCTTGTCCCTTCACAGTGCTTTACTCTGATCTGTCCAGCCTGCCCCGCTCTCACTTTGCACCTGTCCCATCTCCACCTGCCCGTCTCTCTGTGGCTCTCACCTCTGGTTCACATTTAACTCCTTAACTCGTCTCACCTCGTGAACTTTCACCAAATTTCAGCTCCTGTTCTCACCTCTAAGCTCCATTTTACCTCCTGCCCTAGTCTTAGTTTCACCGCCCACCCCATCTCGTCCCCTGCACCCCTTTCACTGGCTGTTCTCATTTTACTACCTGTCCCTGCCCCACCTCCCCCCGGTTCCTATCTCAATTCTGGATCGCATTCTGCCCACTGTCCCACTCTCACAAGTGTCTTCGATCACACTCACTGTCCCACTCTCACAAGTGTCTTCGATCACACTCACTGTCCCACTCTCATATGTCTTCCATCTCACCCACTGTCCCACTCTCACAAGTGTCATCGATCCCACACACTGTCCCACTCATGTCTCTTCCTTCTCACTCACTGACCCACTCTCACGTCTTCCGTCACACTCACTGTCCAACTTTCAAATGTCTCTCATCTCATCCACTGTCCCTCTCTAATCTGCCTTCAATCTCACTCACTTTCCCACTCACATGTGTCTTCCATCTCACTCACTGTCCCACGCTCATACCCTGTTCCCATCTCACCTCTGTCTGATATTAGGCCTCTGCCTCCTGTCTCACCCCTGTTCCCCATCTAACCTTGTGCACCAATTTACCCACCCAGCTACCGGTCTTCCATCTCACTCTTACCCCCTACCCCTCTCACCTCCTGTCGCAATCTCACCTCCTGCCCCTCTCACCTCCTGTCCCAATCTCACCTCTTGTTCCCTCTCACCTCCTGTTCCAATCTCACCTCTTGTTCCCTCTCACCTCCTGTCCCAATCTCACCTCTTGTTCCCTCTCAACTGTGGTTAATTTCTTATCTTTTGCCCTCTCTCCCCTCCCCAGGTCTGCTACTCACCATGGAAGGCTTCGCCTCTGTGTACTACAGTGAACCATCCGTCATGGGCTTCCTCGCCAACGTCATCAGCGCCTTCCTGGTGGCCCTACAGAACTTCTTTTCCTTCCACACCAAAGTGAACGCTGAAGGGGTGGAGAACATCCTGGCAGGTGAGTGTGGCAGCCACAGATTACACAAAGAGTTACAGGTGGAGCTGGGATAACATGCATAGGACACTTGGAGGGAGGGGGTACACACTTGCACACACACACGCACGTGTTGCTCAATGCCTGTGTTATCTCTTGCAGGGGTCCATCTCATCCTGATTGGAGGACTGACACAGCTCATTTCAGGCTTCCTGTGCTTCCGGAAGTACGATCACCTTGGGAGCACCGCCTTTGTGGCATTCGCCGCCCTCTGGAGCAGCTACGGGGCTACACGTGTCGTCCTGGGCGCGTACCCCACCATCCACAACACCACACAAACCCTGAACATTTCTAGCAGCCAAACCATCATGGCCGCCTCCCCGCTTCCGGTCGCTGAGAGCGCAGTAGCAGGGCTGGTGGCGTACACCGCTGTCGCCTTCATCCTCTCCTTCTGCTCGGCCACCGTTAACTACGTCATGCCCTTCGTGTTTGGCGCCATCACCCTCACGCTGGTCTTCGAGGCGGTGGGGCTCTTCGGACAGTGGGCGCTGGTGGTCTCGGGGACTCTGGAGCTGCTCATCGTGTTGATTGGTTTCTATGGCGCCACTGCCCTGCTCCTGAAGGGCCTGACCCAAAGGTACGTCCTTCCGGGCTTCGGGAACCCCATGTTCAGCGTCTTGCTTCTGGGCTCGGCCAACAGCACCTCTTCCAGTGGCATCGGGGAAGAGACCAAGAAGAACTCCAAGTACGCGGAGCCCATGGCCTTGGGACACATCGCCGACGCGGTGGCCGCGATCATCTTTGCCTTTTATTGCTTTGGGTACATGAAGACCTTCTACATTGGTGCCATCTGGGTCAGCATCAATGCGCTGTCCCAGCTCTGCGCCAGCTACTACAGTTACTTGAGAGAAGACGTCTACCACAGCACCAAGCTTGGGCTCCACAGCCTCTTCTGGCTGCTGATGTCCTGGGAAGAGTTCATCCTCACGGTGCTCCTCTCGGGGGACAATGTGGACAAGAGCCGAGCGGGCATGGTGGGGGGCTGGTTCTTTCTGGTCGCCGCTTGCATCCTCTGCCTGATGTCCCTCAACAGAGACCTCCTGGAGGTGCTGCAGAATTCATGCTTCCTCCTCCTCACGGTCTCCACCATCCACCAGATTCCACTCCTGGGATCCCATATCTTCTTCGGAGTGGTCTGCAGCATCTACACCGCCACCTCCCTCTACACCACTTTTGCCAGCCTCATTAACTCCATCGCTGATAAGTCGCTGATCTCTACTGGACCCCAAGTGATGTCATCGGCTACGCTCCAGGACTTGCTGCTGAGCCTGAAGCGCGTCACCAGCAGGTCTAAGGAGGGCCAGGAGGTCAGCTCCACCAGATGCCAGCTCCCTGATGCCCTCTTCTTCTTCTGCAATGGCCTGGCATCACTCTCTGCCATCCAGGGGTCCCTCAGTGACCCCACCAGAGCCCACCTCACCATCCCTTGGGTGCTGATCCCTGGGGCTCTCTTCTAGTTGTACGTCTGCAGGATCGTGGTCCAGAGAGGGCGAAGATTTGGGTCGGTCCTACCATTCTTTTATGCTGCTGTATGGGCCACATGGGCGTGGCTACGACTCACAGGTAATTTATGATCTCTTAATCTTTACAATGTGTAAAATGTATTCACAAAAGTCCTAGGGATCCAGTGTCATGAAGCTTCTGAGTGGTTTAGATCCTCAGGCACACCAGTAGGGGCAGTGGGGGATGTATATTTCTGGTTATTGGTTTCATTTGGAGCAGCCATGCATGCAGGTAGTTTCTTGATGACATCACATGCAGTTCTTTGTCTGACTGGGGGGCCCGTGCGACCTGATGAAGTACCTGGGAGGGGTCATATGTGATGGCTGCCAGGTAAATGTAATGTAAATGTATGAATCTTATATAGCGCAGGACTTACCCTGGGGCATCTCCGCGCTTGCTTAGGGAACCCGTCCTGGTATTCCCCTGTGAGATAACCCTGGAAGGGTATCCACAAGGTGAAAGCCAGGCATCCCGCCGCGAAGGGCCAATGTGGAGATTAAGCAAGCTATTGCCCAGAGTCGCAGAGTGTGAACCCGTGAGTCGAGAAGGCACTGGAGCGAGAATTATCGAGTCCATGGGATTATTGAGCCCAAGACCCGCCGAGGCGGGGAATTGAACCCTGGTCCAGGGCCGAAACTCAAGCTCCAGGTCTGCCGCCTCTAACCCCTGAGCCACGTGGGGGGCATATGGTTGAAGAGGAGGTGGCCACTAGGAGGGGACTAATGACTTATGGAACCATTAATGGGTCTGGATAAACTATTGATAAACTATTGTTGATAATCCAGGTGTGGGAAGAACTAAAAGGCATGAATATTATTGTTCAAATAACTGGTCATTTCTTGTACCCGGGGGCATATTTACCAGAATTTAATTTTCGCTTGTCTTCTGACTCATGCGAGAAAACACCTTATACTGGTATAAGGAGCTCAGAGAAGTGTGTATCAACAAATCGGGGCGCACCTGTTCAGGGTGGGGAGGAAGATACAGTTTTGCACATCATCAAAACTCAACATCCAGACCCATGATTGGCTATTAGATTATCGAGGTGTTGACAGTATATGGTCCCCTCCATCCCTTGTCTCTGCTCCTGGCCCTCTCCTGCCTTTGAAGGAAGAGCTCCTTCCTGTGTTCTGTTTCATCCATGACTAACCCTCTGCCCCCCTCCTCTTCCCTCTCCAGGTCCCCTGTTGAATATCCACGGCAACAGTTATGGTGCATTCACTGTTGGTGCCGTCACCTTCCTGGTCATCAATGTCTTCCTGATGTCCTTGGGTAAGTCTCTCCAGATACCGAGGTCCAGTCATCCCTCTGTTGAATCCTTGCAGCCCAGGTGGCCTAGAGCGTCTGACCTTGCCATTCTGCCATATGAACCGTATAAAGATTGATTCAAGATGTTTAATCACTCTCTCTTCTAAGAGAAGAGGTATAGCCGGAACAGGTACAACACCTTGGGAAACATAGTAATTTTTAAAACGTTCCGGCTGCAATGGGTATGGGCCGGAGTCTGTCCCTCGATGGCCCATATGGACAGTTCTGAGGCATCGTAGAATCCTCATCTAAAGACTTAAACAACTGCGACCCCGCTGACCTCTGAAATATGTCATTTCCGGCCTCTGACGCCATATTGTTCTGCTTGTTCCACAGTCGCCTATGCCAACGTGGTGCTGGTGCTGCTCGCGCTGCTGATGGAGGCGGTGATGGTCTGTTTCCTGCTCTTCACCTTGCAATGCCTGCCCCTCGCGCTCGAGAGTAAGTGGACGCCTTCGCTGTGGGTTCCTCTTGTGTGTTAATGCATGTCAGTGATCTCTAAAGGGTTAATAAACAGGCAATATCTATCAAGAGCCATCCCGAGTCCACCTGCAATGTGGTGGGAGATAAAGGGAAGTGGTCTGTAGAAAGGACTGGAGTGCGCCTGACAAGCCTGTGCTTCTGAAGGGTTGTGGGGGGTGAACAGTCAGTTACGTGTCAGACTCTGCTAGAGTTGTCTCACAACGCAAGGGGGGCTGGAATGGAGTCAGTCACAAACCTGACATGTGTCTAGTTCTCTGCCAGACCTCCACGTGTCTTAGTTTCTGTGCCTGTCTCTCCACTGCTGCCTTAACATCACCTACTTATAATACGAAGAGTTGGGGTGAGCCCGATAACACTATGAACCAGGATAATTAAGTATAAACCAAGATAGGAGTTCCTGTACCAGTTTAAATGTTTTACCACACTTAATTTCGTACAGACATAAAATGAGTAAAAAGTAATCTGTCTTATGTTTTTATTTTATTGCCTTGGGTGGCATTTCCCTTCTTGAAATCCCTCCTGAAGGGAGCCCCTGTCTTGGTTTAACATTGACTTGATCAGCACACTTGTCTCTTTTGTTGATTTTATGAACGTTGTCTAATTTCCCCCTCTTGGTGTTACTTTCAGTCACGGTATTGTCCGTCTTCAGTGTCGTCTGTATCTACGGAGCGGCGGCATCTCTTGGAAACTGCATTTTCAGCAAGGACCTAATTCCCATGGGACCCTCTTTCTTCAAGGTACAGTGATAAGTACGAGCACTATTCTTTCCGATATGTTCAAATTATCCATCTCTGTCCTCTAACGCTGTGATGTGCATGTGCTGCTCAAAGGCAGCTGTAGGTGGCGCTGTCTCACTCCTTGTCTGCTCTCTGTCTTTTTAGGAAACGAAGTCAGAGGAGAAAGTTGAGGCGACCGACTCCTGCGTGTGCCCCGATTCCTATCGCACCGGCAGTCTAAGGACCATCGCCGCCCTGCTGGACCAGGGTGGGGTGTGCGGGGTCCCCACAGACACGGTCTACGCCTTGGCGGCCTCCTGCAAACACCCCGAGGCCATACAGAAGATTTACACCATCAAGGTGAGCACTGAGGAGCGGACTCAGGCCCACATGCATCATTGTGTCATTTTGCATTTCTTAATTTGCGAAAAATAAGGAATCGCAAATTAAGAAGTGCAAAATGCTATGCATCATTTTTTTCGGTATTTCTTTGTGATTCGGTAAAAATCGCAATTTTTACCGAATCCCAAAGAAATACCGAATTCTTAAGTTAATTTTCGCAATTCCCATTGATTCCTATGGGCCAAAAGGCCCATAGGAGTCAATGCAAATTGCGAGTGGCACTTAGAAAATTTCATGGGTGCAGGGGGGGGTCCAAAGGACCCCCCCATGCACCCCTGAAATGTATTGGCCCACATGCATCATTGTGTCATTTTGCATTTCTTAATTTGCGAAAAATAAGGAATCGCAAATTAAGAAGTGCAAAATGCTATGCATCATTTTTTTCGGTATTTCTTTGTGATTCGGTAAAAATCGCAATTTTTACCGAATCCCAAAGAAATACCGAATTCTTAAGTTAATTTTCGCAATTCCCATTGATTCCTATGGGCCAAAAGGCCCATAGGAGTCAATGCAAATTGCGAGTGGCACTTAGAAAATTTCATGGGTGCAGGGGGGGTCCAAAGGACCCCCCCATGCACCCCTGAAATGCATTTTTCGCATCATGTTTCACACACACATGTCCTAAGGACATGTGTGTGTGAAACATGAATGTTGAAAAAAAAACATTCAAAGCATTTTAAACACTTTTTCCAAATTTACCGAGTGGTTCAACCACTCGGTAAATTTGGAACCCTAATTGCGAATTTCCACTTGTCAAAGTAATGATGCATTGCTTTTAAGAAGTCGCACATCTGCGACTTCTTAAAAGCACCCGCAATTTTAGAACTCGCAACAATGTTGCAAATTCTAAAATTGCTTCATGCATCCCAAAAAGCACTTTTGCATTCGCAAACGGCTGATTTTAAGGAATCGCACCGTTTGCGAATGAAAAAGTGCTTGATGCATGTGGGCCATTTTTCGCATCATGTTGCACACACACATGTCCTAAGGACATGTGTGTCCGTAACATGAATGTTGAAAAAAAAGCATTTTCAACATTTTAAACACTTTTTCCAAATTTACCGAGTGGTTCAACCACTCGGTAAATTTGGCACCCTATTTGCGAATTTTCACTTTTTAAAATAATGATGCATTGCTTTTAAGAAATCGCACATCTGCGACTTCTTAAAAGCACCCCCAATTTTAGAATTCGCAAACATGTTACGAATTCTAAAATTGCTTCATGCATCCCAAAAAGCACTTTTGCATTCGCAAACGGCCGATTTTAAGGAATCGCACCGTTTGCGAATGAAAAAGTGCTTGATGCATGTGGGCCCATAGGCGGAATTTACCGAGTCCGAGACAGATGCTCTGTCATTGAGAATAAGGGACACCTTTTACCAGAACAGTTAGAAATTACCCTGTGGGCGGAGACATTGTCATGGAAACGTCAGGGTGAAACCATTCTGCAGGGGTGTGATTACCATAGTGATACCAGCCTGGAGTATGTATATATAGAGATATTGTCATGGAGACGTCAGGGTAAAACCATTCTGCAGGTGCGGGGTTACCATGGTAATATCTGCATAGAAAGTTCCAGTGTCAAAACGTAGTTAATTATTGGAAGCAGCCCGGGTACTTGTTATCAGATCATCCTGTGCAGAGAGTGCTGGATGGGGGTGATTAGGGCGCTGATGGCTCAGCCCACACATGGCCTCAGGAGAAAATCCTGCTTCGGGGCCAGAAGTGACCAATGAGAATCTATCACATGCACAAGAAAGATGCTATTGCCCCAGAGCACACAGTGAGTCTGCGTTCTCAGACTCACTAACCTTCTCTAAGGGAGCCGAGGGCTTCAGCCCACACATGGCCTCAGGAGAAAATCCTGCTTCGGGGCCAGAAGTGACCAATTAGAATCTATCACATGCACAAGAAAGATGCTAATGCCCCAGAGCACACAGTGAGTCTGCGTTCTCAGACACACTAACCTTCTCTGCAGGTGCCATTGCACTGACTTCTGTTGACAGTGTCTGTCCACTGTAGGTCATTAAAAGGTCCTACAGGCTTTTAACTTATACAATCTCTTGGCTAGCACTAGAGACATTTAGTTTATTTTCAGAGGTGGTGTGACTGGGTCTAATCTAATTTTTAGGTATCACGTGACCCTGCACAGAATGTCTGAAGGTCATGACCTCCCTCTTCTCTCTCTAAACCAATCGTTTCTCCCCTCTCTTACATCCTCTGCAGGACCGACCCCTGGAGAAGCCCATCTGTATCTGCATCTCCCACCTGGACCAGCTGCGGGCCGTGAGACCCCCCTTCAGCCCCCTGCTGTGGGACTTCATGGGCAGCGTCTACCCTGGGGGTGTCAGCTGCATTGTCCAGAAGGGGGAGTGGCTGAAGAGGATGGGTGAGTGTGACCTCATCTGCATGGTCTGTTTCCTTCTACAAAGAGGGGTGGGCTGGGGAGGGTAGAGGGGTGAGGGCTACACATGCCAGAAGTTGTGCCTGGGGACATTCAGGGGTGGGCCCACTTCATATAAGTGCTGCTTGTCTAGATCATGCTTCATTCACCCCGCCCCCCCAATGTGTACCGACTGTCATGTTCTCTGCAGCGGCGCCACACAGCACAATATACTCAGGACACAGGTTGGTTCTAATACGCTTCTTTTATTTGAGATTACATGAGCTGGTTACATGTACGTCCGTCCTGTTGCTCATCCTGGTCAATCTGTCCTCTTCCTGTCCCCTGGCCGGATGTGGTGTCCGGTGACCTGGTCACCTCGTCATGACCCACAGGGTCCTAGTGTCCTACTGTCGGTCGCCCATCCCATCAGGTCACGACACCTCCCCCCTTGTTGCAAACAAATGTTCATGACACATTTATCATAATCACTGTCGCCCACCATTGACAGTCCTCATTCACAGTTACACTGAGAGAGAGAGAGAGAGAGAGAGAGAGAGAGAGAGAGAGAGAGAGAGAGATGTTCTGTCAGTCTCGTCTATCCTTCTCCCCAGTCTCTGCTTCCTACTTTTTCCTACGTAGTTTCTTGATCCCCTTGCACTCTTTCTTTGGTCGTCGTTTTCTGCCATCATCTTTGTTTCTGCTTTTCCGTTGTCCTCCAGCTGCTCTCAATTTGCCAGCTGCTCTTTTTCTTTGTCGTTGCCCTCTCTTTGCGGCCTTGTCTCTGTCCTTCCGTTGTCCTCTTTCCGTTCCCTTTTCTTCCGTCTCTCGTCGTCTTGACCGTTGCTCTCTGCCCTCTGTTTTGCTTCTTGTTCCTTTCTTTCTACCACCGCTTTTTGTTGTATTTGTTTCCTCAATGATTCTCGTTTGTTCTCTTCCTCTTTCCTTGTTCTCTGAGTCTTCTCTTTGCATGCTCTCAGACTGTCTGTTCTCGTCGTTATATGTCATTGTTATAAGGCCCATCGTTTGGGCTGTGCGGTTGCTCATCAGGCATGGCCCTGGGACCTCGCCTTGTAGAACATGAATGTCCTCCTTCTTTATTCTGTTCTTGTATCTCAGTTCCTCTGTGAATTTTCCCAAATTAGTTATTTGTTTCCTTGCCCCCCAGGTAAAAACCTTTGTCTGGGACGCTCGCAGTGCCGGTTTTACTTCCATTCTCTCATATTCCGATATACACATGACATTGCATGTTGCACCACTGTCCAGTATAAAGTCTGTTTCGTGCTCTCCTACTCTTATCTTTGCCTGGTCTGTCTTTCCTCTGGTGCTTCTGTCTTCTGGCTGTGTTGTCTCTCCTGCTTCTTCTTCCTCGCTCCGCTCGGTGCGCGCCTCCGACATGTGGTATAGTCTTTCCACTTTCACTTCTTCCTCTTCTTCATCTGACCCTCGTGATGAACTTCTCCTTTCGTTGTCGACATACCTGACATGTCTTGTTGTCGATTCCTGTTGCCTTCCCGTTCTACCCTTGTCGTCTCCTCTGAATTGTGCACCTTGGCACATGCTGGCGTAGTGATTTCTTCCACCACACTTTCTACACGTCTGGCCAAGTGCTGGGCATGGACCTCTGTGTGGAAATTCCATTCCACACTTGTAGCATGTTCTTTCTGGTCGTCTTCTTTCCTTTTGTTCCCTCCAGTCATTCTTCCATCGGTCTGTGTGATATCTATTTGTCGTGAAGTGTGCGTTTTCTATTTCAGCGCTCTTCCCTCTTTCCATTTCTTTGGCATGTTCCGTTGCTCTCGCCTCTGCTCTCGCTAGGGACAGGATGTTCTCCAATGAGGTCGGTTCCTTTAGTATTCTTGCTCTGAATCCGGTGTCGAGACAGCCTTCTATGATCCGTAGTCTGATCGCTTGCTCGTTATCGAATTTGTCAAACTCACAATGTGTTACCAACTTTCTCAGCCTTGTTGCGAAGTCATCTAGTGTTTCGCTGACTCGTTGACATGCAATGGTAAACGTATATCGTTCAAAATCAATGTTGCGCTGTGGGTCGAATTTGGCTGTTAGACATTTCTTTAGTTGGTCATATGTTTTTGTTTCCTCGGTAGGCAGTGTCACCAGTAGTTCTTCCACGTCATCCCCTGCTAAGTTCAACATTAATCCTAGCTTCTTTCCGTCTGCTACATCTGTATCTTGTGCATATCTTTCAAACCGTCTGATCCATTTCTCCCACCTTATACCTGTTTGTGGCTCCGATAGGTTGAAAGGTAGTGGTCTCCTGTATTGTGCGCTGGGCTTTGGATCTGCCATTCTTTCCTTCTTTCTTTGGTCGGCTCTTTTCTTTTGTTTCCTTTCTCTTCTTCTTCTTCTCTTCTTTATTTTATGTATTTCTTTATTTCTACCTCTTCCTCTGTGATTTCTGCGCTCTTCTTGGCACTCTTTTGTTATTTCTTCTACTATCTCTTTACCGTCTTTATTTTCTCTTATGTGTCTTTGTTTGGTCTTTATATTTCTTTTTCTTGTTGTTTGTGTTTCTTTGTTTGTCTTTTTCTTCTTCTTTACTTCTATTACTTTTGTTGCTCTTTTATCTCCTTACTGTCTCTTTCTTTCTCTTTACTTCTATTTCTTTGTTGCTCTTTATCTCTTTTCAATGTCTCTTTTTCTGTTAATTTAGTCTTTTCTTTTTTTTCGCCTGGCCTTGTGATGGCCGCCTTGTTATTTCTGGTGTCTTTTCCTTTGTTGTCCCACACAAAATGGCTGCCGTCGCTCTCGCGAGATTTCGATCGAAAATCTCGCCTTTCCTGACCCCAAAATGGCCTCCTTGCTGATGCTGTGCCTTGATTGGTCCGGCCGCCTGGTTCAAAGATGGCCGCCGAGACTTCTGAGCTCTCGCGAGATCTCGCGCGTCAATTCAAACGAGCTCGCGCCTCAATTGCAAGTGGTCGCGCTCTTACCGCGATCTGTTGTACGCTTTCTTGTCCGTCGGGATGAGCACCCGCGTCGCTTCCTCGCTTCTTCACTCTTCATCCTGGCGCATCCAGGGTGGGCACCTGGTATTCTTCGATGCTGTCCAGCCCAGACACGCGATGTTCTCCGCGTTAGTTCGTTTCTGACCTTCGTCGCTAGTTGTCGTGTTCTCTGCAGCGGCGCCACACAACACAATATACTCAGGACACAGGTTGGTTCTAATACGCTTCTTTTATTTGAGATTACATGAGCTGGTTACATGTACGTCCGTCCTGTTGCTCGTCCTGGTCATTCTGTCCTCTTCCTGTCCCCTGGCCGGATGTGGTGTCCGGTGTCCTGGTCACCTCGTCATGACCCACAGGGTCCTAGTGTCCTACTGTTGGTCGCCCATCCCATCAGGTCACGACACCGACCCACATCTCATGCAGGTATTACACCCACCTGTCACTCCATTCACCCCCCCAATGTCTATAGACTCCCATCTGTTGTAGGTATTGTTTGAATGTATTACACTCCATTCATGCCCCTTCTCATGTACCCATTGCATGCACATATCAAAGTCCAGTCACCCCTTTAATGTGGACAGACCCCATCTCATGCATGTATTACATGCACATTCACCCCCAATGCATACATACCACCCCCTTCTCATGTAAGCATTGCATGTACATATCAGGGTCCAGTCACCCCTTTAATGTGTGCATACCCCCACTCATGCAGGTATTACTTGCACATTCACCCCTAACACGTACAGAACCCCCTTTTCATGTAAGCATTGCATGTACATATCAGGGTCCAGTCACCCCATTAAAGTGTGCAGACCCCCACTCATGCAGGTATTACATGCACATTCGCCCCCAATGCGTACATACCACCCCATTTTCATGTAAGCATTGCATGTACATATCAAGGTCCAGTCACCCCTTTAATGTGTACAGACCCCTGTTATGCAGGTATGGCATGTACATTCACCCTCCTGATGTCTACAGACTCCCGGCTCATGTAACTGTTGCATGTCCATATTAGGGTCCAGTGACCCCCATTCTGTGTACAGTCCAACATCTCATGTAGTTATTGCAAGTGCATATCAGGGTCCAGTGACCCCCATTCTGTGTACAGACCCCTATCGCATGTAGCTATTGCATATACATATCAGGTTACAGTCACCCCATTAATGTCTACAGATTCTAATCTCATGCCGGTATTACATGCACATTCACCCCTAAACCCCACAGACCCCCATCTCATGTACCCATTGCATGTACATATCAGGGTCCAGTGACCCCCATTCTGTGTACAGGCCCCTAACTCATGCAGCTGTTGGTTGTTTAGACCACACTCCTTACACGGTTCTTATATAAGTATTTTCTTTAACTTCGGGTTTTCTTGTAAGGTCTCAGGCTCTTCAGTTCATCAGCTGGATCTGTGCAGCTCTGTATAAACACAAATACATATATTGCATAGTGTCCTTTGTTTCAAGTAACCATCATTCCACATTTATGCAGCAATATATGTGTTTTCTGTGTGTAGCTTCGTAGATGCTGTTTTACTTTGCATTCTGGTATTTGTAGTCCAGCATTTGTAATGAAAATCAAACTGAATCAGAACTCAGTTGAAAACATGATGGGACGGATTCCTTCTCTTCCATGAGACAACACAGGGGCTCTAGTCTGTTTGGACTGGAGTTCCAACTCTAAATCTAAATGTGGCCATGCCAGTGCCAGGCCAGGCAGGCGCAGTGGCGTAACGCATAATGATGGCGCCCCCTACAGAGTGTAAGGAGGTGCCCCTTAGTCTCCCATATCTCACAGATATTCATTGGCTATTGGCTAAATGGGCCCACCTAAAGCTTTTGGGGTCTCTGATGTCTTTGGGGCCACCTGCGCCGCAGAGGCTCCAGGGGCCTGTGTGAGTCCCCTGGCCCAGCGGCCTTACATCAGTGAATAGTACAGCAGGAGGCGCGATGGAAGCCAAGCAACGGCCTGGCCATCCCTGGCCCAAACCACCAATGGGAGAAACAACAGAGAGTGCCCATGCTTGGGGTGTGGCAGGGTCTGAAAGAGGTCTCTTGTGGCTTAATAATAATCACTTTTCTGTCGTAATAATGACATTGGAATAACAAGCATTGGCACCATCAATAGCTCTGACATTATTGAACTAATGCAAGCAAGCTGCATTTGTGATATTACTTTTCTCCATTTATTACCACTTTTAAAGCTAGCCCTATTGACTTTACCAGAGCATGCCTGCTTTAAACAGTTGGACTGTGCACCATTATATATTGTGTGTCTGAGAGTGTATGTATGTGTGTGTGTGTGTAAATATATAAATATATGTGACTCTTGCACAGGTCCTGACTAAAACATTAAATAAACTCTGCAGCAATGACAAATCAAAACAAAGAAGCGTTGTTTTCTGTATTCTGTGCATGCATGAGATACATAATTTATTGTGTGATGAGTCAATGCACTTTGCTGTTGTAAAATAGTCCTTAATGCAGGCAGGCTGATACACTAAACAGCAATAAAATTAGGATAACATAAGGGATAAATACTTTCTGGTTGGAGACTATTGTAAAGAATTTATAACAATGTGTCTTGCCAACAGCTGGACTGTCAAGACAGAACAAACCAATGTGTGCATGTTTCTCACAGTTTGTAATGCTTTCGTAGTAGCACAAGTTCTTTCATACTAAATGAACAAATGTCTGTCCACTGCACAACCAGTGAAATCATGTTTCCAAGGACCTCAATTAAGTGTCGGTGTTCCGAAGCAAAACCATTCAAACATCAGCTCAAATTAGGCACTGCCATCTGCAGGCCTGTCAGCTCCAATGGCGCCACCGTGTGACACACAACATCGGCTCCCTTCACACGGTCACACGGTGAGGAGCTGATATCACACGGTCACAGAGAAACGCGCTGGAACCCACTTAAAACGTGCATGTCCAGCTCGCTTCGGAGGCTTTGAACTGCCCCCGGCCATTAAGGAGTGTGAAAACACCACAGGACATCAGCAACAGCCTCAAGCAAGCTTTCTATTGGAGGAGAGGGCTTTGGGGAAGGGCGGAGCCAGAAGCACCTCTTAGGCACTTCTAGGCATGAGGCTCCGCCCCTCCAAGGCACTGACATTATGGTGAAAATGCTGCTTTAGTTGTCAGGTCTGCATCTGGTGGAATTGCTATACAGCACCCCAGTTAAGGATGCACAGTAAATAAATACAGTCAAACACAAATGCTCACTCACTCACACCTGACATGTTGCTGATTAATTTTGTTATTTTCTCCTCCTGCAGGAGTTGGACCAGCTTATGACATTGTGGGCACCAAAGACTCCATCATGATCCGAGTGCCGGACCACACTATCTCTGCCCACCTGACCGACATGACCGGCCCTCTGGCCATCACCTCCGCCAATACCAGCGGGGAGTGTGATAGCACCCACCATGACATGGTCATCTCGTGAGTACACACTCAGAACAGGGGTTGGATTCAGGAAAAGGGTGTGAGTGGGGCCTTCTGCGGATGTGATGGTGCCTGGGGTTCGAGAGTTACTAGATGGCTGCTAGGGGCTGAGGGCAGGGGCAAGGGTTGCTGAGGGCGTGAGCTGAAGATCCTGAAAGGTTAAAGGAAAAGTGTAGGAGTATTGATGGGTGATGTGCTACTTTGAATGAGTTCTGTTTTTATAAGGATTGGGCTAGCGTTGAGCGGTTACTTGGGGTCTTCTGAATGGTGGGTGGTTTACTGGTTCTACTGAAAGGTGAAGGAAGGGGTAACAGTATTTGTGATATCACAGCCATATGTAAGGGTGTTTGAGATGCTTCGCATAAGCCTATATGTGGGCGCATTGAACACAGGTGTGTTTGACCAGTTGAGGTTGAGGTCAGGTAGATGTTTGCCAGCCTGCGGCTTCCCCTCAATCCCCAGCACCTGAGCCTTTGTCGATGATTACTTTAAATTAGTGATTTTGTATTTCCTCTCTGTGTTCCAGGCGTCTTCGACACAAGCTGGAGGGGGTGCTGTGTGATGGCGACTCCTACGAGATGGTGGGCTCCACGGTGGTGAACTGTCTGAGGATAGACGAAGGTGGGTCTCAACCAATGCTTGTTTCTGTTTCCTCTCTCCCCCTGCTATTCCCAAAGTAGACTCAGGAGCTTCCATGGATGTGAACAGAGGTCTCTGCTCCCCACCACCCCTCCCCACCCACCAAACACCTACCATGAGATTTGGGAAACACCAGTCCTGGTCCAGTGCATTCCTGGTGTCCAAGGCAGACAGACCTACAAAGCCCACAATGAATGGACAGCTGAAGCATGAAAGGGGCCAGAATGAATGCGTAACTAAAAGATGCACTTTATCGAGCCCCTGAGGAAAGCTCCAAGCGCTTGGTCTAAGTTTGCAGGGATGCCCCGGAGGTTTCCTACCTGTGCCGACTCCTGACCCCCACTTTCAAATTAACAAGCCTTTCTCTTTATAATTAGTCTGCACCATTGGTGTAAAATGTTGCATAATTTGTTTCACAAAAGTTTGCAAAAATTACATGAACGGTTGGAAAGTGAGGCTATGTATGGCTATCTCTTCTTTCTCCATTTATATACGGATCAGATGTATGAGGATAAAACATTTTTTTTAATTACATGAACGGTGTAAAATGTGGTTGCATGAAAATTTCATGGTAGTTAGAACATACTGCACATTAAAAAGTCCCGTTAGATACTGGCAGAAGACTTAGACAAAAATGTCTCTTACGGAGACATTTTATGCTCAAAGCCGTCTGCACTGATGAAGAAATGATGCAAATTTCCTAACGCAAATTTGGCAAATTTAGGAATAGTGATTAAAAATTCACCCAGACTTAGTCAGCACATGGACCCAGAGCCTCCCTCAGTAAGACAATATCCCTCAAGGTGGGATCTTTATATTCCCCCAACTCATCGTTCTTTCTCGGGGACAATCCCACCCTGCCGGAGTTACGCGATACTGAAGGTTCTTACTCTGATCCCATCTGAAAATAGAGACGTCGGAATCGCAGATTTATGAAACATTGACGTACACAAATATACACAAATGTCTCTTTAAAGAGCATTCGACTTGTTAAATGTCCCTAATTCCAGTGAGACTCACATCCTAATCATAGGAATACAGAGTTAACTTACTATTCCATCTCCTATCTGAGTTTATTGGCCAAGTGCTTGATAGTGAGTTTACTGCTGGTCGACATTTTTGCATGGAGATAGTTGTGTGTGGAAGATATTTTGGCCGTGGAAGTTTTTGTGTCTGTGTTTTAGCAGTTTGTTGTTTCCATGATATCCCACCCTGCCCCAGCCATTCAATGTCTCCTTGAGGGCGCAGACCCCATGCTTTCTCCTGTCAGTATATGCCATGTGAGAGGGCGGCCCCACCTGTACTCCTTCACCCACTGGTTCCTGAGGGGCTGTGAGAAGTTGGCCTGGTATATAATGCTCACTAATTCTAGTGATCACTTTGTACCATGCCAAGCAACCCTTATGATGATGGTTGTAATTCAACCTTGTAGACCAGTTATCCTAGTGGTAACGTGGACAAAGCAGTCTTAGGCTAAACTCTGAAAGGCATGTGAAGCCAGCTGTTATACCATACACAACCCCCTTGAATACCAAATGAAAGGGACACCACACAGATATATATTGAAAATATATATTGATTTATTAACTATAAAATCCCCTGGACTCTTTATGAGCACAGAAGCACAAGCGTTAAATCACAAGACAGTTTAAAATACACAAAAGTTGCACAATATGGATGAGCCCTAGGGGCCACCTAAACCATATACTAAGAAAGTGGTATAAGAGATACCAATAGGAAAGTGAAGAGGCCTAGGGCCTTGGGAATCGCTGGAGCTATTCGAGACTGGAGTTAACTAAGTCGGGAAAGGCCCACGGGACTCGGGTGCAGTGTTCAAAGTGCACGCACTTCTCAATACAAAGTCTATGGTGCGTAAAAAGCACAAAGTTAGAAAGTTAGGAACCTTCCGAGTGACCTACGGAGCTGAAACTTAAAACACAGGCCCTTGGGATGTGTACCAGTGCAGGGGCACCGGCGGAGCTGAGTTACCTCACCCACAGGAAGCGGGTGCACAGGGTCGAAGTTGTGTCGGGTTTCGTCACGCTGGTCGATGGTGCTTGGAGCTGAAGATGCTGCAGGCGGCTCGATGAGAAGAGTTCCGGTGGATCCAAGGGTGGATCTGAAGAGGTGAAGACCTGAAAGCAGAGGGGACAATGTTCAAAGTCACTAGCCAGTGACTACTGTGGAACCAGATTGGAACCAGGCGATGTCGGGTGCAAACAAGCGTTGTCGGGTAGCTTCTTTCTGCAGCCATGTGGATACCCGGGGTCGAGGACGTCCAGGAGTCGGTCACGAGCTGTCCCACGCAGGCTTCTCGCTGTTGGCGGTGTCGGCACCTCGATTGGAGCAAACAGGCCTTGGAAAAGGCAAGCCAGGCAGAAAGTGAAAGATGCTTAACACTCGGACCAGCAAGGTCAGAGCGGGTGCTCCTTTTTACAGGAGCTTGGGTAGGTCTGGAGCAACCAGACCTGCTGTGTAAATCTTCGGGTTCGTCGCCAAGATGGCCGCTGACCACGTGGCTAGTGGCCGGGATGGCGCGTCGAGTGGCACAATGCAAAAGGGCCCCACGCAGATCATGGAGATGCTGGAGGGCTGATCTTCGGTGCAAGGGCTGCTCGGTGGTGGGGGTTCTCAATCCCCAAAGCACAACGTCGAGGATGCCTCAGAAGCTGCGCAGTCAGCTTTTCGGGTGTCTTTCAAGAGGTCCGGTCCCACGTCACTCGGTGCCTCCACGGGTCCCTTCTTCGCAGGGACTGTGGATCGGGCTCTGAGAGGTCTGGGAGTCTGGTTCTTGTCGGGCTCGGGGCTCGGTCTCCGGCGGGAGGCGGCGGCAAAGCAGACGTCGAGTTGCTGGTTGGTACCTGTGTTCACAGGGTGGTCACTCCTTGGCCACAAGGGAGATTCTTCTTCAGTCTTCTGTGCAGCAGAATGTCGAAGTCCAGTCTTCTTCTTAGTTTTAAGTTGATTTCGGGATGATCTGCTGTGCAATGGCACTGCTCCCTCTCTTATTCCCAATCTGAGGGGTGGATCACCTACTAGGTCCCTCCCCTATGGGTGGGACCAGGAAGGGGGGTGGTTACACCCCCTCTCCTTTGTCCAGCTCCTCGCCAGGACTGGGGCTGGAAAGCCCCAGAACCGGTTTGGGCTGGCTTATGCACAGGGACACCTTGTGTGCCCCAGGCATGTCTCAATCTATTCAGCCCTGTCCTACCCAATACACAAAACCCTGTCTGGGGTGGTGCTCGCACCTCCCCAGGCAGGAAACCCTTTGTCCAGGCCCTCCTCGCTGGAAGGACTCCCAGCAGCAGGAGGTCAGACATGTGTCTGTGGTGGCAGCATCCATTTTGTGATGCTGAGGCTCTGTTTAACTTTAACCGGGGTTAAGGCTACACACATGTCGTGTCCCTCTAGAAGGGTGGAATGCTATCCCCGTCGCCAGAACTGGCGAGGGGATAGTATTCCAATTCGTATGACACCTTACTCGACATGTTTTGATAAAGCCAAACCAAAGATAGCATTTAACCGCGAGGATTATAATGCACTTAAGAGTATATGGTATGGCAATATCCCGGAACAGCTTAGGGAGTGGTTCCCGACAGCTGCAGACAGGCTCAGCTCATGCTAGAGCACCATCTCACATATTTCCAAGCACTCTGCCTCCAGGATTGATGAGGCCTTCCATAGGAGTGGCTGATAGGAACATATGTGTCCAGTTTAGGGTTAGGCACAGGCATACTGTACCTAAGTAAGAGGTGATTACACCAACTTACCCCAGCTGAGTGATCAGCCAGTTGTGTCAAATATGGAGGCCAGGCCAGGGGTGGCACAATACATGCTGCAGCCCCTGGTAGGCCTTGGCTACACCTATGCCCTGGGTACCTATGGTACACTGTTACAGGGGCCTATAAGGTGAACCAATTCCAATTGTGTTATGCACCTAAGGTACATGGAGTCCATTTTAAGGAGAGAGCAATCAGCCTGGGGCCCTGAATAGCAGGATCCCAGGCCAACTAAGTCAAAAACCAGCTAAACACCAGGCAAAAAGTTTGGGGGTAACCATAGTCAGATATCCACCTTCCTACATAACCCCCCCCCCCCCCCAAACGAAAGGAGATAAGGCTATCCTTGACCAGGTAAGCCTATATTGCCTAAGTGGCCATATAAGGAAGTACCAGCTCAGGCTTGGTAACCCCCTGTCTCATGGTCCACTAAGCAATCCCTCACCCTAAGGGTATCTGAGGGTCTCCACCATAGGGAATCTCTACCTGTGGTGTGTCTTTGCAAAGTCAAAGGCTGGTGTTGAGATGGAGTACTGAAGTGAGTTTCCTCTGTAGGGCTCAGCTTCCTCCAATCACTCTCCACCATGTGTGCCTTTCTTTCTCTGACTGAGTTGCACTGTGCTCTCAGGGTCAACCTCTGGCTACCTAAAGCTGGAGGCTGGGTCCCTCTGTTTGGCTTACTGGAGGGACAGTTCAGGTTTGGGCCCTTAGGGTCCCAGGTTTGGCTGTGCCCAACAATATCCATCTGGGGGAGGTCCCTAACTACTTTTAAGGGGGATCCCTCAGGAGTTTTTAAAGTTTTCACCTCACTAGGGCTACTAGTTTCGGTGCCCCTAATCTGCTGATGGGGGTGCTTTATTTGACAGGGGGCCCTTTGGGTCTCACTGTCCTTCTTGTCCTCTGCAGCCCTGGGCTGAGTAAGGCAAGGTAGAGAGGGGCAGGTTACCTGCTCCAGACTGGGTCCCTCCTGAGAAGGGTCCACTGCCATCAGAGGCTCTGTCAGGCCAGGCCTAACAACCTCTGGGACAGTTCCTTCATCAGGGGTAAGATCAGTTCCCTGAGGAGGCTGATCCTTTCCTAAAGTCTGGTGGGAGGGAGATTTCTCTTCCTCCTCAATGCTCTCTGTTTGGGTGGAGTGATCCATCATTTCAGGCTTCACTACCCATGTATCAGTTTGAGTTTGGGCTGTGGCCATCACAGCCCCACCAACCTTTTCAGGAGGAGACTCAGTTTGGGTATGGGCTGTTATCAGTACAGCCCTGCTACTCTCTTCAGGAGGGAAGTTATCTAAAGATGGGGCTGAGGTTTGCTCAGCCCTCCCAACCTTTTCAGGAAGGACATCTTGAATTGGGGCTGTAGCCATCACAGCCCCACTAACCTTTCCATGGAGATTTACCATTCTAGAATGGGTTTGCTGTTCAACCTCAGCCCAGGCTGAGATTTCCAAATCATTACCCAGTAGGCAATCTACAGGCAAGTTTGCTGACACTGCCACTCTCTTTGGGCCAGTGACACCTCCCCAGCTAAGATTGACTACTGCCATGGGATGATTGGTTTCTATGCCATCAATGTTTGTCACCTGATACTTGGCATCAGGTAAAAGTTGCCTTGAGGGGACTAGACATTCAGCCACCATGGTGATGCTAGCCCCTGTGTCTCTGAAGGCCTCAACTTTCAAGCCATTGATGAGGGGCTCCTGTCTATACTTGCTCAAAGTGTTTGGGCAAGCTGTGAAATTGGCAAACCCCATGCCAGTCTCATAGACAAGAGTATCTGAGTTAGGGGACCTGGATAGGCCAGAGTCCACCTGTCCTCCAAAAGTAAACCCACCCAAATTCTTGGGGGTGTTCCCACCACCTGGGGGACCACTGCTAACAGTGACAGGAGGTGTTGGAGCCTTACCTGGAGGTATATTCTCCTTATTGCCATTCTTGGGACAACAGCTATCTGTTTTGTAATGCCCCACCTGTTTACAGGTATGACAATAAGGCTTTTTCTGGGTTGTAGAAGTGTCTTGGGACCCACCCCCATTCTTGGAGTTTTGGGGCCCTGGGGAAGTCTTTTCCTTACTTTTATCCCCACCCTTCTCTTGAGGCTTGGTAGTCTCTTTCTTTTGGTCACCACCCTGGTTCTTAGGCCTGATCCTGGTTCTGACCCATTTGTCTGCCCTCCTACCCAATTCTTGTGGGGAGGTCAGATCAGAGTCAACCAGGTGCTGATGTAGAAGCTGATTTTGACAATTACTTAAGATTTGCTCTCTCATAATTAAATTATACAATCCTGTATAGTCAGTAACCTTACTTCCCAGCAACCAGCCCTCCAGAGCCTTAGTGGCACACTCAACAAATTCAGACCAGTCCTGAGTCTGTGTCTTCTGGGTATCTCTGAACATTAACCTGTACTGTTCAGTGGTTAAGCCTAACCCATCAATCAGAGCACTCTTCAGGACCAGGTAGTTTCTAGAATCCCCATCACTAACTGTGAGGAGTCTGTCTCAGCCTCTACCTTCAAAGGAGAGCCACAAGATTGCTGCCCACTGCTCCTGAGGGATCTGCTGCACTCTGCAGGCTCTCTCCATTGCAGTAATCCATTTATGGATGTCATCCCCAGCTTTGTAGGGGGGCACAATCTTACTCAGGTTTCTATTATCAAAAGACCTGTCTTTATCCTTATGGATATTGCTGCCACCAGTGGGTTCTATTACCCCACTCTCTCTAGGCTGGCTTGCTCTAGCAAGTTTCTCCTTAGCCAGGGCAACCTCTAACTCTTGCCTCTGGATCCTAAGCTCAGCCTCTCTCATCTTGGCCTCATGTTCCCTTCTCTGAGGGCTAGTCATCTCCTTTCTGGAATGACCATGAGAGCCTCTAGAGACATGGGAGGTATTGGATTCACCTGAGTGATGCCTCCTCCTCCTATGGCCCTGGTTAAGTCCACCTGGGGGTCTGAATGGGTTGTTACCTGATTCATTCCCAAGTTGACTTAAGTTAGCCTGGTTCAGTCTACTGACCAGCACCTGACTATCTCTGTCATCATCTGACTCACTGCTTTCCACCTCCTCCTCCTCTTCTTCTTCCTCTTCCTCTACATCTACTTGAGGAGCTCCAGTGGTGGAGGCTTCCTCATCTACTAGGATGATAGGGGTAGGGGTGTCTACAGTGTCATCCTCTGAAGGATGGCCTCCTTCAGCATTCCCTGTGGGGTTTGCTTTAGAGGTCTTTAGAGCCTCAGACTGATCCAAGAGCTCTCTTAGGTGGTCTGTAGTAGGGGAAGGCCCTGTCTTCAGACCCCTTAAGACACAAAGCTGTCTTAATTCCTTAAAAGGAAAAATAGCAAACTGGGATGGTGCCCTTGGAGGGTCACTCTCAACAGGAGTAAGTCCACTGGACCCCTCTGTTCCAGACATTGCTCTAGTGTGGGTGGATGTGTTGCAATCTACCTACACTGGTGTTTACCTACTAAACCTATCTAGTAGTTGTAGCTAGGGTGTGCTACTCCCTTTGCTCTACAACAACTAAGTTCAGTAGAACTTAAGTATACTAGTCTTGTTTTATATGTACCTAGCAGGTACCTGTATGATCTTTCAAATGATAATCTCAAAGATTGTAATGGTAAAACAACAGCAAGCTCAGATCCCAATCCGCTGCTCACCAATGTGAGAAGTTGGCCTGGTATATAATGCTCACTAATTCTAGTGATCACTTTGTACCATGCCAAGCAACCCTTATGATGATGGTTGTAATTCAACCTTGTAGACCAGTTATCCTAGTGGTAACGTGGACAAAGCAGTCTTAGGCTAAACTCTGAAAGGCATGTGAAGCCAGCTGTTATACCATACACAACCCCCTTGAATACCAAATGAAAGGGACACCACACAGATATATATTGAAAATATATATTGATTTATTAACTATAAAATCCCCTGGACTCTTTATGAGCACAGAAGCACAAGCGTTAAATCACAAGACAGTTTAAAATACACAAAAGTTGCACAATATGGATGAGCCCTAGGGGCCACCTAAACCATATACTAAGAAAGTGGTATAAGAGATACCAATAGGAAAGTGAAGAGGCCTAGGGCCTTGGGAATCGCTGGAGCTATTCGAGACTGGAGTTAACTAAGTCGGGAAAGGCCCACGGGACTCGGGTGCAGTGTTCAAAGTGCACGCACTTCTCAATACAAAGTCTATGGTGCGTAAAAAGCACAAAGTTAGAAAGTTAGGAACCTTCCGAGTGACCTACGGAGCTGAAACTTAAAACACAGGCCCTTGGGATGTGTACCAGTGCAGGGGCACCGGCGGAGCTGAGTTACCTCACCCACAGGAAGCGGGTGCACAGGGTCGAAGTTGTGTCGGGTTTCGTCACGCTGGTCGATGGTGCTTGGAGCTGAAGATGCTGCAGGCGGCTCGATGAGAAGAGTTCCGGTGGATCCAAGGGTGGATCTGAAGAGGTGAAGACCTGAAAGCAGAGGGGACAATGTTCAAAGTCACTAGCCAGTGACTACCGTGGAACCAGATTGGAACCAGGCGATGTCGGGTGCAAACAGGCGTTGTCGGGTAGCTTCTTTCTGCAGCCACGTGGATACCAGGGGTCGAGGACGTCCAGGAGTCGGTCACGAGCTGTCCCACGCAGGCTTCTCGCTGTTGGCGGTGTCGGCACCTCGATCGGAGCAAACAGGCCTTGGCAAAGGCAAGCCAGGCAGAAAGTGAAAGATGCTTAACACTCGGACCAGCAAGGTCAGAGCGGGTGCTCCTTTTTACAGGAGCTTGGGTAGGTCTGGAGCAACCAGACCTGCTGTGTAAATCTTCGGGTTCGTCGCCAAGATGGCCGCTGACCACGTGGCTAGTGGCCGGGATGGCGCGTCGAGTGGCACAATGCAAAAGGGCCCCACGCAGATCGTGGAGATGCTGGAGGGCTGATCTTCGATGCAAGGGCTGCTCGGTGGTGGGGGTTCTCAATCCCCAAAGCACAACGTCGAGGATGCCTCAGAAGCTGCGCAGTCAGCTTTTCGGGTGTCTTTCAAGAGGTCCGGTCCCACGTCACTCGGTGCCTCCACGGGTCCCTTCTTCGCAGGGACTGTGGATCGGGCTCTGAGAGGTCTGGGAGTCTGGTTCTTGTCGGGCTCGGGGCTCGGTCTCCGGCGGGAGGCGGCGGCAAAGCAGACGTCGAGTTGCTGGTTGGTACCTGTGTTCACAGGGTGGTCACTCCTTGGCCACAAGGGAGATTCTTCTTCAGTCTTCTGTGCAGCAGAATGTCGAAGTCCAGTCTTCTTCTTAGTTTTAAGTTGATTTCGGGATGATCTGCTGTGCAATGGCACTGCTCCCTCTCTTATTCCCAATCTGAGGGGTGGATCACCTACTAGGTCCCTCCCCTATGGGTGGGACCAGGAAGGGGGGTGGTTACACCCCCTCTCCTTTGTCCAGCTCCTCGCCAGGACTGGGGCTGGAAAGCCCCAGAACCGGTTTGGGCTGGCTTATGCACAGGGACACCTTGTGTGCCCCAGGCATGTCTCAATCTATTCAGCCCTGTCCTACCCAATACACAAAACCCTGTCTGGGGTGGTGCTCGCACCTCCCCAGGCAGGAAACCCTTTGTCCAGGCCCTCCTCGCTGGAAGGACTCCCAGCAGCAGGAGGTCAGACATGTGTCTGTGGTGGCAGCATCCATTTTGTGATGCTGAGGCTCTGTTTAACTTTAACCGGGGTTAAGGCTACACACATGTCGTGTCCCTCTAGAAGGGTGGAATGCTATCCCCGTCGCCAGAACTGGCGAGGGGATAGTATTCCAATTCGTATGACACCTTACTCGACATGTTTTGATAAAGCCAAACCAAAGATAGCATTTAACCGCGAGGATTATAATGCACTTAAGAGTATATGGTATGGCAATATCCCGGAACAGCTTAGGGAGTGGTTCCCGACAGCTGCAGACAGGCTCAGCTCATGCTAGAGCACCATCTCACATATTTCCAAGCACTCTGCCTCCAGGATTGATGAGGCCTTCCATAGGAGTGGCTGATAGGAACATATGTGTCCAGTTTAGGGTTAGGCACAGGCATACTGTACCTAAGTAAGAGGTGATTACACCAACTTACCCCAGCTGAGTGATCAGCCAGTTGTGTCAAATATGGAGGCCAGGCCAGGGGTGGCACAATACATGCTGCAGCCCCTGGTAGGCCTTGGCTACACCTATGCCCTGGGTACCTATGGTACACTGTTACAGGGGCCTATAAGGTGAACCAATTCCAATTGTGTTATGCACCTAAGGTACATGGAGTCCATTTTAAGGAGAGAGCAATCAGCCTGGGGCCCTGAATAGCAGGATCCCAGGCCAACTAAGTCAAAAACCAGCTAAACACCAGGCAAAAAGTTTGGGGGTAACCATAGTCAGATATCCACCTTCCTACAGGGGCCAATCCCCACTGTGCTCATTATGCTTGTCTCCTCCCCTCTCTCTGCTGCTCACAGACCTCAGGCCTGTCCAAGCTCTCTCAATCTCATGCTGTTGTGCTTCTTCCTTTCCAGGGATCCTGAGCATCGTGAGGGAGGGCTGCGTCCCCACCACCCACATCATGCAGACGTTCGAGCGCGTGAAGAACGCGCAGGTGTGAGGCTCCCACGTGCTACTTGTTCTACTGACCGCAGCAGCATCCACACAAGACCTGAGCCAGCTGCCATTTGCACTTTATTAACCGGAAATGGAAGCATCTCAATCTGAGGCCGTATATCCGCGTCGAGCCTGGGCCGAAGGAAGACATTACCAGAACAGACTTACAGACTTCAGTGGAGTCGGACATTCTTATAGACAGCTCACAATACTTTTTTGTCATCATACTTCATTTGGATTGATAGGCGGATGTTTTCTACCCTTCACTCTCCAGCAAGGCATTGACCTGAAAGTCAGTGCTTGATGATGTGTACAGCGACAGATCCTCCATTCCACGCCCCTCAGGGTGCACGGGCACAGATCCAATGTATATATACTGTTGCATTCTGTTTGCGTTCTTTGCTTGAATATTATATTTTACCCTCTGTCCTTTTAATTTAATTTTAATGTAATGCTGATACCGATATTGATGATAAATTCTATTTATTTTGGTACTCTGAGGATGTCTGGTCCTGTCAGATCTCACCAGACTCGTGTGACAGAATACTGCAGAGACAGAGATCTCATATTGTTACAACCACAACTATTGGCTTCACTGGATGGTGCCGGCCACCAATCGAGAGGAGCTTCAAGAATCACTGACAGAAGTTTTTGCGTCCAGTGAACTACACATAGTATTTAACTTATTTAATATATTGGAGTTTGTATTTATTGAAATAAAATTGCCTTTAAAAAGAAACTGTCTTTTCTCTTTGATGCCAGGTGGACCCATACCATGAATCCTCCTGTGATGCAGCTGTGAAAGAAAGGTGTCATGTGTGTGTGCATTTTTTTTGATAAGCACATTTTATTGATTTTAAAAACTTGCAAACAATTCAGCCAATACACGGTAATAATCAGTATGAATTCATTCACACAAGCTCTATACCCCCCAATCACGATCCCCATAAAAGAACATAGACGAAATTCGGAATCAGGTTAGTCAAGACCCTCCACAGTCCCCAACCACTTGCTCCACACTTTACAGTATTTCTTGACACACCCCTTGGTGTTTTAAAGGGCCTTTTCTTGGGTTGCACACCAGTCTACCCCTCTTCACCACCGCTCTAGGTTAGGAGGGTCGGGGCTTATCCAGGCCACCGCAATGTCCCTCTTGGCCACCATCATAGCGTTGTTAAAAAACAGCTTGTCATTCCTGGACCCATCCAGCCCACCAGTGAGCCCCAGCAAGGAATGACGCGGGTCGTGAGGAGCCTCCTAGCCCAATACCTCCACTAGCTCCTCTTCAATTGATCCCCAGAACTGCCCCAAGCGGGGGCACAACCATTCCATGTGGAGAAAGTCAGCCGTGGCATGGTTACATCTTGCACGCGATGTGTCTGGGCACAAACCCACTTGATGCATGCGCAGGGGAGTGAGATACGCAGCGTGTAAATAGTAGAGCTGAATCAGCTTGAGTTTGACGGAGAAGGTGACTGTTCTGGGGGCCATAAGGGCATCATGCCAGTCTACCTCGTCAAGGGGGCCCACCCAGTCCACCCATTGGTCCCTCAATTTTTCTAGGGACGTGGAGGTGTTGTTAATTAGGGTGCAGTAAATACGGTAGACCCTCCCCCAACCTAAGTCTCCCTCATCGTCTGCGCCTCAGTGGGGCTGTATTCAAGGAGCCACGTGTCGCCCGTGATGTGTTTGTGGAGGGCATGTCTCAACTGCAAATATTTATAAAACTGGGACGAGTGTAGGGAGTAGCAAGTTTGGAGCTCCTGGAAGGACAACATATGGCCCTTTGCCTATACGTCCCCTAGCTGGGAGATACCAATAAGATCCCAATCTTTAAACCCCCGCAACCCACTAACCTCCCAAAGCCAAGCCCCCTGCCACAGGGGAGTACATTGGGTCAACTTCCCCATCCACCTGGTGTGGCGGAGCGAGGCCCACCAGGCAAACAACGCAGAGTGCGTCACATCAGGCAATCGGGTCGGAATGGGTTCCCCGTACAGTATGGCTTGGATGTTCGTAAGCCCCAGCTCACACAATTCAAGCCTCTAGGCTGGGTCTGACCAGCCCCGATTGAACCAGCCGCGGACAACTAGTAGGCGTACCGCCAAGAAGTACAGGTACAGGTGCGTCATCGCCATGCCGCCAGCATAGGAGGGAATCTGGCATGCTGAAGAGCCACTCAGGCCCGTCCTCCTCTCCAGAGAAATTTGGAGATTAGACTATCCAGTTCCCTGAACCAAGCCCTGGAGAAACAGAAGGGAGTATTCTGTAAGACGTAAAGGAACCTGGGGAGGATCATCATTTTAAACAGGGCCACCCTCCCCAGGGGTTTCAGAGGCAGCTTCTTGTCTAACGGGGCCACATTGAGCGACCATCCCAGCTCTGGAAGAAGGGTAATCCAAATCCCCAGATATTTAAAAGACTGCCTCCGGAGTGGTATGGCAGACTGCCAATGGAAGCACTCTCTAGAGAGATGAAGGGGGACCAACACAGACTTCCCAGGGTTTAGCCGCAATCCTTAGGCCTGCTTGAAGGCATACAGGATCCGGAGACACTGGGGCACGGAGGAGGCGGGATCGAACAGGAAGACAAGAACATCGTCCGTGTATAATGCAATCTTGTCCGTGTCCCTATTGGGCCGCTCTCATTCATGGAGGCGGTCTTCAGCTCGCACCAGGGACGCCAAGGGCTCCATCGCCATGGCAAATAGCAAAGGAGAAAGGGGGCATCCCTGCCTAGTGCCCCTGGCAATGGGAAAGGCATCGGACAGTACCCCGTTAACCAAGACTCTCGTTCTCGGGTGGGCCTACAGGACCTGAACCAAAGTGCGGAAGTAAGGCCCGAACCCCATCTCGGTCAGCATGCCCCGCATGTATGTCCAGCCCGCCGAATCGGAAGCTTTTTTGAAGTCCATAGACAGGATTGCCAAGTATGGGGTAAGCAGGTGCCGATTTGCCAGAGCCAGCTGCAGCCTTCGGAGGCAGTGGCAGGTTCCCCGCTGAGGCATGAACCCGCATTAATCCGGGTGCACCAATGAGGCCAAATAGGGTTTCAGCCGTTGGGCCAGAATGGTGGCATAAAGCTTAATTTCGCTATTAAGGAGGGATATAGGGCGGTTCTCTGCACACAGTCGGGAGGGAGGCTGGGAATTCGGGAGAACCTCAATGGTGGTGATATATGCCTCCGGTGGAAACAAACCTTTCTCCACGGTTTCTTTAAATAAATTAGCTAGGTGGGGTGCTAGGTGCCTCGGTACGCCGCGTAATACTCCTGCGGAAGGCCATCCGGACCCGGGCTTTTACCCGGGGAAAACAGGGTGATCGCCTCCTCAATTTCCTTCAAGGAGAAGGGGCGCTCTAGATCCTTCTGGGCTGCTGGCTCTAGCCTGGGGAGGCACACCCCACCCCGGTCAAGGAGGGAAGCAACGGTCAGCCTGGGGGGTTGCGCAGTGTACAGCTTCCGATAATAAGGAGCAAAGGTATTTGCCAGTGCCACAGGAGCGCATTGCACCGCTCCAGCTACATCCACCACCTCTGGGATAATACAGTTCGCCCTCGGGTATGTGGCCAACCTGTGCAAGATTGCATTGTTCTTGTCCCCCCAGCCGTAAACTCTTGCTACCGAGCACCTCCAAAGGAGCTTGGCCGCAACCAGGGATAATTGCTTAATGTCGTCCCGGATGAGGGCTAATTGTCGGTTCTGAGAAGCATCCTCTGACGTGGATAGTAGCTGTTCCAAGCGAAGCGCCTGCACTTCCTTGGACGAGATCTCTTGCAGCTGTGATTGTCTCTGGAATTTAAGATGCCATTTTGTAAAACCCCTTATGGCCGCCTTCCCAACCTCCCGCGGGGTACCCGTAGAGGCTACCGATCCCTCGTTGGTAGCAAAGTATCTTATAAGCTCTTTTTTACTACCTCCTTCTTAAAATCTTTATCCTGGAGAAACAAGGCAATTATCCTCCATGTTTGGCGGGCCGCAAGAGGGGTGGGCCCTGAGCTAAGGAGTATCGAGGAGTGGTCGGAAATGCCTCTGGGGAGGATACGGACGTCAGCAATCTGTGAAAAGTCTGGCGCGGGGACAAAGATCGCATCTATGCGCGCTTGTGTTTGGTGAGCCGCGGAGGTGTGTGTAAATTGGATGCTGCGTGGGTGTCATGTGCGCCATCATGCATTCCAAAGCCTCAGAGACTCAGACCAGTTTCGCAGTTGTTTTGCTCTCGCCACCCGGGCGGCAGATGGGGATCCGGATGCATCTATGGCCGGGGCTAAGACTGCATTAAAGTCACCCGCAATGACGATGTTGCCTGTGGGCAAGTTATGTAGCAAGGAAGCAGTGTGTGCAAGCGTGGGCGCAAGCATGGAGGGCGGGGCATATATCGACATGAGAGTGAGGGGTGTACCAGCCAGCAATCCACAAACTGTCACAGATGAGCCTTGGGGGTCATGTACCACTTGGGAGAGGACAAAGGGCAGTGTACGCCTTAGAAGGATTGCAACCCCTCGCAAGCCTCTGGAAAAGCCGGAGTGCCATACACTTTGGTAGCCATAACGAGCCAAGAAGGGGCAGCTGTTACCCAAAAGGTGCGTTTCTTGAAGCATGAGGATATCTATGCAGAGACGCTGCACGTACCTTAAACCCGCTGTTCGTTTGTGTCGATCCAGCAGACCATTGACATTTCACGACAACACATGGAGAGATCCCATAGGAGAAGTGTTATCTGTCATAGTAGACGGTTCCTGGTCTAGGCGGGGGCGCGCTTTGGGTGTACAGATGCGCTTGGGAGCCTATGGTGGTGCATGTGGTCGTGTACTGCGGGGACACTCCCATCCCTCCCACCGGTAAGTTGCGTCAATCCGTGATAGCTGAAACAAAAACCAACAAAAAGCAGAACAACATACAGGGAAGAACTTTCTCAAACCCCCTCTTACCCCCACCCCCCACCCTACACTTCAAGAACAGAAGCATCTGTCGACCCCCCAGTAAACAACACCCAGTACACAGGGCGAACAACCAAACTAAAACACCTGGGAATGGGGAAGCGTGGAGGACCCCACGTCGTGAGCGGATGCGTGTTCACAAAGACCATCGGCAAGCTAGGAACAGATCAGCGACAGTGCGCTGTCTCCGGCCGCGGAGCAAGGCCCGGCGGGCAGAGACCGGTTCAAGCAGGGTCCCTCAACACCATCGGGCTAAAGGAGAGGTCTGTGTCCTGAAGATCAATCGCAGAGGGCCGGGACGCATCCCCTTCGTCGTCCAGTCGGGCAGACAAACCTGAACGCCTCCCTTTTGACGCTCCCTCCTCAACCTGGGGTGGCTGTTGTGTGTCACCCGGCTGGGAGTCTGAGCGGGACTGCCTCCGGTCACGGCACCAGCAGGAGTGATTACACGGAGGCTGAGGAGGGGATGGAGCGCAGCAACCTACCTCGCCCCCGCATACCCTGGCCCATGACACGACCCTCAGCCCGCAGAGGGCACTCCTCCGTCGCCCAGGTCCAAGCCTCCGTCGGGCTGTCGAAGAACAGTGTCTTGTTCTCAAGTACCACCCTCAGACGAGCCAGGAAGAGGAGCCGATATTGAATGTTAAGTGCCCTTAACTTTTGTTTGACCTCTCCAAAGGAGCGCCGCTAGTCCTGGACCTCACGGGTGTAATCTGGGAAGACCACAATGGCGCAATTTTCGTGGAGGAGTCTTGTTGTTTGCGAGCTTCAGACAGGATTGCGTCTCGGTCTTTGAAATTAAGAACCCGCATTATGATCGGGCGGGGAGGAGCACCCGGTGTTGGCTTGGGGAGCCAGGGACCGATGAGCCCACTCAATCGCAAACCATGGGGACAAGGCTCCCTCAGCGACCCACGATCTCAGCCACCTCTCAAGGAAGTCCACTGTACGACCTTGTAGGGGGTAGTGAAGTGGTCCATTTTGGTCTGGCTGGAGGGGACCCTCACGGATCTGTCCGCTCTGCCCATGTTTTGCCCCCAGGGAGGTCTGGGTTCTCAATGACCCCCTGGCCAGACTCCACTCCAGACAACCCCCAGCAACCACAGGGGTAATGTCAGTTCCAATACTGTTGCACATGGCGATCACGGGAGTACGGTACCGTACAGCGCCAGGCTTGGGAAGGAGAGGTCCAGCCAGGTTAGCCCACCTCGGCTGCAGGTCACATGAGGTGCACCAGGAGAGTGGGAGAGGGGGAGGAGACACGGCCAAAGGAAGGAAGCCGAGCTGACCAGGGCCCCACACACCCGCCTTCTGCCCAACCGACGGCCGAGTCCTCCACCCCAACCCAGATGCCTCAGCACCCCCACTCCTTACCTCCACTTCAAGGCACAGGAGCTCGCTGTTTGCCCCCCACCGACCACCGGTGGGACCCGCAGCATAGACCCCAAGGTCAACAAGGGCAAGCAGGGAGCGAGCAGGTCTCACCACTTGACCTCCGTAGGTCTGTCACTACCAGGGATGGCCACAACCCCAGCACAACCTACAGCAGGCCGGGTCCACCGTACAGGAGAAGTCCGCCCAGGGCCAGGCAGGAACCAGCCCAGCAAGTCCACCTCCGGACTACGATGGGGGTCCGTGGCACCTGGGTTTCCAGTCCAGGCCCCAAGGGGGTCACTTAAGGTAGTCCACAAGTCCAACGACCGCGGTGTGATGGGGCCCCACAGCGCCGCCGCACGCAGTCAGGGACAGCAGGGCCCACCGCTGACGCACTCACAAACCTTTAACAGTGTCCCGCAGCGCCAGGCACACCGTACAAGCACACATGGCAGCGGCAGAGACCTCCACCCCCAGCGGGGTACATCACAAGCGCCAGCCCCCAGCGGCTGCTGGGCTACAAGCACAACAGGGAGGGCCCCCGTGCCCCCAGGCGCAACACTTAGGCCCCCAAGAGCACTGGTGACAGTCACAACGGCCCCTGCAGAGCCGAGCTCCGACAGGCAAAGCCAGGTCAGCCCCCGGCCAGTAGCCAGGAGGGATCTTCACCCCCAGCGGGGCACACCTCAAGCGTCAGCCCCCAGTGGCCGCCAGGCAGGGCCTCGAGAGCAACAAGGAAAGTCAGCAGCCCCGCAGGTACATTCTCACCACACCGAAGACACCAGTCCAAACAGCAGTTGGCGATGGGCGGCACTGCCAACAATGGTGCACGCAGCAGGGCAAGGTCACATGAGCACAAGGGGGATTCCCCCCCCACCCGTAGGCCGCTTCCCCGCTAGGCCGTGACAGCAGAACAGTCAGGCAAATTCCAGAGTCAACAGCGGGCCGCCGATATTCCCAGGGCCCACAGCGGGCTACCGATATCCCCAGGGCCCACAGAGGCACACCGGCACCTGCTCACCACTCTGTAGAAGATGTCCCGCTACTCTGTACACCCTAAGACGGTCAGGAGGAAGGATCCAGTGGGGCCCTCAGGAGCATCATAAGTGGCCTGCGAGCACTGAGACCCCTCGCGGAGCCGCGACGTCACTTTCTCCCCAGCTAAACCACATGGGAGTTGAGCGGCTCAAGACAGCCACGTCAGGCCCACAGCGTCTCCATGCAGCAGCACTAAGCCCCTGAGTAGGCACCAGCAATTCCCACTGAGGAGGCCACGGTGTGTCCTGGACAGGGAGGGGCCCACGAAGAAAGGAGCTCCCCCCGCGGGCATGTAGGACCGCCCGCGGACCATCCAAAGATCTCAAGTCCGCGCTGCCACAGCCGCCATTTTGAGGAGATCCGGGAGACAAGATCCGCCCAAACCGCTCCGGATTCAGTGCTCCACGACTAGAAAGGAGCTTTGGGGGCCCCCCCCAGGCACCAAGGTACGGGGCACAAGGTGTCAAATGTTCCCGATGGCAGCGGCTGATCGAGCGGTTGACAGAGGGGTCCGGAGCACATCTAAGGTGCGACCGACATCTTGACACTCGTAGCCACGCCCTGTGAGTGTGCATTTATTGTGCAAAATTCAGTCGTATAAAACCTATATTTACCATGAAGTTTGGAAATTATTTCGTAGTTTCATTGAAATATGGTTTTATCACCATAATCACAGCCCCAAAAAGCACTCTGCAGCAGAGTTTTACCATTGTCTGGCTACTAGATTAAGGCTCAATGGAAAACAAAAATATGTGTCATGGCTATCAAAACTAAGTGGAAAGAAAAGGTAAATTATGTAGCACATTCTCTGAAAATATTAGTTTTATCCATTTGAGATAGAAACAACATTTTCTGTTCAAATTTGCAAATTATGTGTTAAATGTGATAAATTATGCAGTCCACTCTGCAGCCACAGAATCACATCAATCCAAAACCCTTCACCGTTGCCCATTATTTTCGCTTTTATGTTTGCCTTCAAGCCCATCCAGTCTGCTCCCATACAAACACTCATGCACGTTCATTGTCTTCCTTATCCTGCAGTTTGCCCTAAGGCTTTCCTGTTAATCTCCATCTGCACTCAATTTCAAAATCATGCTCGATCTTAATTATTCATATAACCTTCTCATGCATATGGTCACTAGAGCAGCATATGCTTTTTCATATGATCTAGTTTAATCTGCGGTTCCCACACCCTTTTCTCGAAACATATGACCTTGTTTCATATGTTGTTTCCACACCCTTTCATTTCTCAAATCGCCAAGTCACATTAAAGTCTCAAAACTTAAAGTCCCAACCCCTCCCTTCATTGCTCAACATGCCACATTTGGTCATCCTCTGTTGCTATCATTTAGTATTCTAATATCACATCACAAAGTGATGTTCAGAGACCTTGTTACCACCCTGTATTTTAGCACCATAATCCTCCTTTATGAGAACATCAGGGTCTCGCCTTTCTCCCCACCTTCTCTTACCATCTTATTTGACAGGGTCTTGTAATTACATCCAATCGCTAGATTAACCTGTGTCTCATTCAGATTCCTTAAATAGGCTTCCAGTTAGGTTAACTCATTTCACCTGCAGTGGGGCCTTGAAACCTCCCGAATTCCGCTGTAACGTGGGCGCCATCTTAACCTGGATTCCCGATTGTTGCGCTTGCCTAATCTTAATTTATTTAATTCCTGCCTTATTATATGCAGAGGACGCGGTGTTGCTTTTTCCGACTGCTGTGGGTCTCCAAAGTCTTTTAAATTCTTTTATTGATTTCATGGACTCCTTGGACCTTTCAGTCAGTTTTCTAAATCGCATACTATGATGATTGGCGATAAGAAGTCCATTAGCCGCAAGTTCCTCTGAAGGGGGGCAGAACTTACCAAAGGTTCTACTTTCCCTTATTTGGGGGTGTTGTTTGATGAAAGAGGGTCAATGGTGGCTCAGAGAGCACTTAAAGAGAACATCCTGGCAAGGGCAGCGGGTGCCACTATGGACTCTGCTAAGAGATTAGGGGCTAAACCTGTGCCCGCCCTGATAAAGGTCTATAGAGAACAAGCATTGGCATAGCCAATAGGTCTCGCCTTTGGGACCTTAGCTAGACCTATTGGCTTTGTTAATATGTTTCAGCTATGTTGTAGATAAGTGTGGCTTGTGTGTAGCAAAGTTATAGTAAAAAGTGGTGTAAGCATTTGGTTACCTTTTCTATAATTAAGATGATATGTATAACTGAACAACCTTATTAAAATAGGATTATAGAAATGTGTATTTTTTTTCTTTTTTTGGGCAGGAATGTTGGCAAATATTTCCTGCCTGTTCTATTGGTTGTTTTGGTTGTTTTGGTCCGTCTATCCCGACAAATCATGACTGCTCAGTCGAATCCCCCCCAGTTCTGGCTGCTCGTGGTCGCTTTATTGACAGCAAAACCACACCAAAGCCTTGTATCCTGTAGCAGTCCCCTGCACCCACGACAGCTCAAGCCCCAGACCACGAAACCCCATTAGAGCGACGGAGCGCATTCATAATACTGAACGAATTAGCAGCTTTCATTGGTGCAGCAGGTGCTGTGGCCTTGGGGTAATGGTGCGTGAGGGGCCCACAGCACCCCAGGCCTCTTTTACGACCAAAACAGTTGCAGTGGGAGGAATTTTCCTTCCTGTGCCACTGTTTACTGGTAACGCTGAAATACATGTATATGTGTAGATATCAGCACTTGGAAGGTACCGGCAGGAGCCATTAGGTGCTTTGCAACACACCTAAAATATGTATGACTGACGGGAGCTGTTACATTGACTTTTCTATTTTTGCCAATGTTAGTCTGCAATAGGTGAGTGTGTGGAAGGGCGTGGGCTGAGTGAGATAAGATTGGGTGGTTTTTATTACGAGAAAGAGCCATTGTATCATACATTGGAAAACTTTTGAGGTATTAGAAAAAAAGAGAGGAGTAGATGGGGGCGAAGGGGTGGTGGGGTGGGGGAATGAGCGATGGCGGAGAGAGGTCAAAGGAAGGGCGGGTGGAAGAGGGATGAAGGCAGGGCGAGAAACGAGAGAAGAAAACGGACATGGGTGGGAACAGGAGGGAGGCAGTATGAGGGCTGAGAGGCAGACCTAAAAAGGTGAAAGCATCATTAGCAAGTCAATATTAAACGTGTATATTACCGATTCAAGCACATAGATGCCACGCACTATATTTAGTTAGGGTAACCACAGTGGCCAGCAGTTGAAATAAAGGCTATTCCCAGTAGTGAGGATCGTAGTCAGTGCTCAATCACAAACAGCTTATTGTCCACGTAACAGTAGTAAAGGCTTCTCATTAAGAGATGCTGCATGATGAAAAAAGACCCTGCATCCGAATACGGTAAGAATAGTACCCATTGATGAAATCTTTATGAGGCATACTGCGCACACAAACATAGTGGAGGCTAAATCTCATGAAATGGGGTATACTAATATGTGTTGCATGATCTCAAATATGAAGCCACTTTATTTGGCGTCACCATAGGTAACCATATGTTAGATAACATACGTTATGTACTACGTATAAACACATACACTGCAGAGTGCCAAAATACCGTAGATCTAATGACCAGAAGCCACATCCAAATAGGGCCAATCCTTAACTTAGTCAGATGCGTCCATGAGTATTTCCAAACAAGTCCAATATGGAGATTTAAACCACACGCCATGTTGAAACACATTTAAAGAATAAGCGGCGTGATAGGGAAAGACGTCACCAACAAAAACAAGCACACGAGTGGTGCATGCGAGCGCCGCAGCAAGACATCTGTTTTGAATTATCGGGCCTGCGTCTGGGCACGATAATTCAAAACAGATGGTGCCTGTGCGGGTAACAGCAAGCAATAGGCTGTGGTAGAGCAAAGGTGGGACATGCACCCGCCTTTGCCGAATTTGGAGCTGCCTTTCTTAGAAATACGCACACAAAGGCCAATAGCCTTGACCAAAAACAAACCACACGCACAAGTGTGTGGTCAGATTTTGAAGCACCGTTACAAAAAGTCTTGCAGAACAGCGCCTGCGAGCTGGCTCAGGCGAGACCTAAAAACATATCCCAATCGCTACCTACGGTTGTGATGTGTGGAGGGGATACAAAGATGTAAATGAATTGCATGTGGCCGGGAACAAATTCTTGCATAGACTTCTTGCTGTTCCCACCTGCCCCCCCCTTCTTCATGACCTATGAAGAGATGGTCTGGGTTATATTTTTGACCTTATTACAGTTGCACTACTAATGTGCTGGTTGGGAATTTGGTCAAGTCTTGTTTCTACTTTAAACCAAAATGGTTTAGAGGATTGTATTGCACTTAAGGGGGTTTTGAGTATTCTCTGGCTAGACTAAGTCATGGAAGAGCTGAGAAGGATAGGCTGCCCCGAGCTGTTCACGAACCCAAGGCCACTACGCCACTGTGATATGAGGGGCATCAAAAACATGTTTTGGCCAGGCACATGGGGGAAAGGGAGGGTACGGAACTTGCCACACCCACAGTGGGACAATATAATGTTGACTACAGGTCCACTAGGACAGCCTTATTTGTTGTTTATTAATAATGTCCACCACCGTTTCCTGCTGACCAGATTCAGATTTAATTTTATACACTGTTTTTTAGCTATTCCTAAAGGATTTTCAAAAACAATTCTTTTAAAGCCCTGTCCTTGTTATAATTTTTCAGAGCAAGACAACATGCACTTTATATTTTTTTGCGAGTTTTATAGTACTGTACGGAAACAAAATATCCTTCCATTGGCAAGGACTTATAATTTGGACAAGTGAGGCCCACCCTGGTTTGTCTATAAATGCGGTCTCCCCATGATCTGCTTTGAAGTTGCAAGCTTTTTCTTAAGTGCCCTAATACACAGGAAGAAGTTGTTTAAGGAATAAAGAGCTCCTATTTCATTCTGTGTCTAGGGGATTTTTTCACGTATTATTAAGTCTGGTATGTATCATAGACTGTTCCCGATTACACCGTTTTCGTGCTTGCACTTTACATGTCCAAGGTCAGAGAGCGAGCAGGGCAGCAGGTGAGGAGAAAGCAGCCTCCTGGTCACAGGAACTACACGGGGATTGCGCTTGAGAAACTCAGGGATGCAAAGACCTCCCTCGGGTATTACAGCTAATTTCCGACGGCAGATATGGGGTTAAAGTACACTTGCCCAGCCTCGACCGTGCTCACTAATGTTTTGGGCTGATTAAAACGTTACTGAATTTGAGATTCAACTCGGGCACCTGCTTTATTTATATCTGTAAGTGCTTCCTTTTGAGGTTTAATTTTTGGCCCACAGTAAGCACTTACAGGGTTAAGGCAGGTGCCCGAGTTGAAGCAAACTTTGTAACCATTTTAGAATGGCACCAGCAAGCACTCTGGCAGCTTGCTGGCGCCATTCTAAAATGGTTACAAAGTTAGCTTCAATTCGAGCACCTGCCTTAACTGTGCTTCCTGTGGGCCAAAAAAAAAAATCCACCCGCTCGCGAATTCGCAAATGTTTAGGCAATTTCGCGAGATTCGCAGATCGCGAAATTGCTGAAAATTCGCAAATTTCGCGAGCTGAGCAGATTTTGCGCCTATACTTACTTATTTTAACTTTCCCTCTTACAAAAGGATTTAGTTGTTTTTTATTCTTATCAAATTGGAAATTAACATGCACTATTGGTCTGTTTTTTGAATATCCATGTATAAACAACAAAAAGGATGGGATGAAATGGACAGGATTCAGTTCCATAAAGATAAGGAACAGCAACAATTTACACATGGGGTAATCTCAGATAAATTGACATGGAAATGTAGTTTTGTTTTACACATTTTCAGATTATTAATTGTTTTTATGTAAACGATTGTGAAAAAATAACATAAAAATGTATAATATAAAAATTGAAAAAACGATTTTAATTAATACAATGCACTGATTTTTGTATATGTTCAAAATCATTTTAGGCCCTGATTAATTCCTTATAAGGATGAAACACGTTGGCTGGGTCTGCAAAAAAAAGGGATGTTTTTTAATTGAATAAAGGATCTTAAGATAACATACAACGTTTGATGATTTACTTTAAATTAAAGATAAGAGGCTTGGTATACACAATTGAAAAATGAGTTATTACAGCTACTAAATCGAATAACCAGTAGAAAAGAATAAGAATACATTATTGCCCTCCAATGTATGAAAAAACCATTACATGAGAAATGTAGTGTTGTGCAGTATGTGCACAATGAAAGCATTTGCTGGGTGTATGTATGCTTGCGAGAAGTAAAATACATGAAGGGTGAAGTGTTTTGCAGTATGGTCACGGGGAATGTGTGTACTGGCAATGGGTGTGTTTGCATGTAGCACACCATTACACAATTCAGAAAGGAAACAGTACTGAGCAGTGCACACAGAGGGATTGTGTGTGCTGAATTTATGTGCGCCTTGGGTAGCACAATACATGGAGGTGACAGTACTGGACAGTATCTGTGCTATGTATGTACAATAAGAGTAAGCATGCCTGCAAAGGAAGATTACATGGATGGCCCTGGGTTCCATTTTGGGAAGCTCAGGCCTGCCTGGTGAAGACATGGGGAGTAGAGGAATACCCCAGACAGATTGTGTATTGCTGCGTTCCTGTGAGGAGGGCGGGACAAACTCCCCGTCTACACTTCAAAAGGGCGCTCTTCGATTCAGTGATAGATTACCAGAAAAGACCTTGGACACATTTCAGGAAGGAGATGGGGCTGAAAAGGGAATTATAAAGAGTAGGGCTGGGAGCCAGGTAATAATCTTTTGTTGATCATAACACTGTGGCTGACATTGAGGTGTGATCTCTAGTCAGCCTCATGGCCTGTTGTCACTCCCATGGCCTGTGTTGTGGAAGTATCAGCTTCGGAGTCTCCTGCTGTGACAGACAGCCTCCCAAGAGGAAGAAGAGAGAGAAAGGTGTACACTTAAAAAGAAGCAGAATCCCCAACATGAACCTTCAAAGACCCAGACTCTAAATCACACCTGGAGTCCGGAAATGGACTACAAGAAAGGGAGGATCAGACCCCAAAATGTGTCATCTGCCAAGCAGCCAGATGTGCTGTGTGAGATGGGGAAGTTCTGAGACCAGGACTGGGGGCCAAGGTCTGCTAGTCTCCTTTCTGGTTGAGTAGACCAACACCCCCTGCTGTGGACCCTAGAGCAGCAGCGCCTGCCTGCTTGCCAAGACAAGTGCGCCTGTGAGGAAGAGGAGAGCGTTGGAGGGAGTAAGGTCCAGTGGGGAGCTCAGCCAAATGACTCCCAGTGCAAGATGTAAGGAGATGACTGCTGCACCGATATGGTCATTGCATATGTGCAAATTCCAGACAGCAACCCTGTATGCCAGAAGGGGGCTGCCATTAAGATAATCATGAGAGGAGTGCAGTGCGGGCTAAGTGAAGCCATGTGGTGCTTGTGGAGGTGACACCCTATGCCAGGAGGGGCCACTATGAATGCCAGATTGGAAGGGCCAAAGCCTCTGCAGAGCCTAGAGGCATCCCCAAATCACAGGAGAAGCTTCCAAAATGTAAGTAGTTCGGAGGGTCATGCCATCGCCTAAGAAATCTGAGCCAAGATGCATGGCAACATGGATTGACCCAGCAGTGCCCCTGTGAAACTGAGGAATATGCAGTGTGTGCATCGCTGCATCATTATAACCCCGGCCAGGAGTACAGAAAAACAACCCCTGCTGGTGTGTGGAGCACAAGATTTATTGTGCAGGAGAAGCACTGGTGCACTTCTGACTGCTGTTGCTAAAGCCATCTGTGCGTACTCAGGAGAGAGCTTTGTGCAGCCGACTCTCCGCACAGGACTGGAGCAGCATGAGAGCCCCCAGTCAGGGCACTCGCAAGCCTCCTTGCTAATGGAGTGAGTAAGACCAGTTACCCGCTTATAAGACCCTGGCTAACTCTGGAGGGCGCTGCAGCATCAACACCCTGTTTATCAAAGTGTCAATTGGTGTCTTGAGTTAAGGCCTATATGAGCATTCCCTTCTTTTATTATAAAAATAGGTATTTGACTGGACAATGATTTATTGACACTGCTGTGCAATCTTTGTGATATGAGTCAAGGTCACTGACCTGTATTCATACTTCCCCCTGTGCGGGAGCCTTGGACTGCTGGAACCTAGCTACCACTGGGAGTCAAGGCCTGAAGAAGCACTTAGCCCAGTTGCTCAGGATCCATAGCAGGATATCAGAAGTGAAAGGATTCAACCCCCATGATTGGTTCAAGTAACCACTGCATGCCCGAGGCCGTTTGAAAGGGGTTCTGAAACTGTCCTTTCAAATACTTCCCAAGTGTTATATGCAAACCCAGCAGACCTGTCAAACAGGGTTTGACACTCTAAGAGGATTTGATATTGTAATGTTAAAAGGGATGCTCACAGCACACCTTTCTGCGGTGATGTATGATAGAACCCCACATGCATTTACCACACATTCCATTACAACCCAGTTTCTACCCCGACTACAATGTTATCACGTATTCCTTTACAACACATGTCGTTACAACAACTTGCGTTAGGGGGCACTGGACTTTGGAATAGTAGAACTTAACTATTCCAACTCCAGTCTACGCAACAGTAGGGAAGGTGTTGGACTGAAAATCCAACACCAGTCCAACAATGTGCCCCCTACAGCCAGTCGTTGTAACGATTTGTGTGGTAAAGGAACACATGGTAACATTGCAGTCGGGGTAGTGACTGAGTTGTAAAGGCAGATTGTGGTAATGACAGCGTAGGAAAGGAGTCTTCCCTTTCAGCTGAGCTCAAAGGAGTTATCCTTGCCTATTCTAGTCAAACTATGAATTACACAGACTCATTTTTTAGCTCCTGGGATTAAATTCACAAACTCATTCACACCTTTTTGAATGCTGGTTACAGAGAAGTTGAAGAGAAAATACAAATTAACTTCCAGGAATTTCAGGCAGAGAAACTGTATCTTTTAAAAATAGCTGTGCTGAGGTGGCTCCTCCATGTGGGCGTAGGAGCATCGCCTCACTGCTTTCTCGCAGAGCGAGAAGCACAAACATAAAATGGTATTGTGAATGCCATTTAATATTTCTGCTTCTCACACTGCTAGAAAGCAGAAGGGTTTGGTTGGGGGCGGGCGGGTGGGCAGTCCTGCTGCAGGGCAGGGGAGGATTGGCTTGCCCACTTTTATGGGCGCTGACTGTTTGGTCCGCCAGTTTTCTCCATGTAGGCTGCATACAGCCTGAATGGGTTAAAACGGGCTCCCATAGACGCCTTTGTTGTGGGCGGCATCCCAACTAATCACAGCACTGCCATTGCAGCGGTGTGATTGGCTTAGGGGAGGCGAGGGAGACTTCCTGCTTCCTGGGACTCGGAGCAGAGAGAGGACATACAATGTCAGACCGGAGGTGAAGGCAAGTGTTTTTTTTTATTGAACTCCTCCCCTTCCCCACACGACCTTGCCCCCCCCCATCCGGGAGTCATGCCGCCCACGACTGTAGCTGTGTAGTTATTTTGCTTGCTAACCTTATTTCTGATGTAGAGTATGAGGATTTTGTTCTGTATTCTGATTATCTCATGGGTCCTCATGTGAGTAAATCATTTTCCTCTATTCTTCACGTGTGTTAGTGGTTCCTTCGCGCTCTGCCATTATCTAACCTTCTATATTACCATTGCGCTTATGTATCATAACCTCATAGTACATCATTCCACAGGAACTACTGCTTTTTCTATATTACCTACTGGAGGTCGCCAGTAGGTAGTTATAGTTAGTTATTATCAAAATTTACAGATAATAATATTTGGGAATTCTGCCATCTGATTGGCTGAGGCGTTACGAGCATGAGCTTGCTGCTGAGGTGAGCTGGTGCAGGACTAAAGCGTGAGCCCAAACGGTGTGTCGTATTCTGTGAAGTCATGTGCCCTGGCCGCTGCAGTACAGCTGTGGAAGTAGTGTCAGCATGTGTTTATACCTACTAGGACACTGACTCCTACTGGTCTGAAAGTCCTGAGGTACAGAAAATATGTGAGGTACTGTGTAGAGTCTCTTGCTGATAAGCTGAGCTGCTTCCGGACTCGGGGATGAAATCGTGAGTCCAACCTGTGTGTCATATGCTGTGAAGTCATGTGCTCTGGTCGCTGTGCCACATCTGTCCAAGTAGTATGAGGATATAGTTATACCTACTTGGATGAAATTTTGTTTCGAACATTGTAACTTGTGTATGGTGCTTAGAGGGTGTTATAGAGGGACTGCGAAGGTAAATTGGCGCGTATCAAATAAATTTGGTATTTGTGAAGTGCAAACTACTCACTCTTATGGGTCTGATGGCATTGGGTGCGTAAGCTGAGCTGCTGACAGACTCGGGGTAAAGCCATTGAACTACTGACCCCTACCGGTCTGAAAGTGCGGGGTACTGAAATTAAGTGAGGTATTGCCTAGAGTGTCATGCTGTTAAATTGATCTGCTTCTGAACTCGGGGATGAAACTGTGAGCCTAAACTGTGTGTGCAATGCTGTGAAGTCATGTTCTCTGGGCGCTGTGCCACACCTGTCCAACTTGTATATGGTGCTTAGGTGGTGTTGTATAGGGAGTGCGAAGGTAAATCAATACGGTATTTGTAGAGCACAAACTACTCACCCCTATGGGTGAGTAGAGCCGGGGATCAAAGCGAGAGCTCTGTGCTGCGAAGTGAGATGGTGTGGCCGCTGCGCCACAGCTATGTGGAGAATATATTTTGGTGAGGGTGCGGGAGTTGCCGTTATCTGGCCCTAAATTAGTGGGCCTAAGTTGTAAGTTATATGGTGGCTCTAAAAAGAGCCCTTGTGTTCATTAGTAGGGGCTACATACAAAGTGCGGATGCACAGCTTCAGTTATTCAGGAAAACTTGATTTCCCTGATCTATGAAGTGTACTCCATCACTTCTATAGGTATCCGCCATATCAAAACGTATGTTGTTGTTGTAGATGGACCCCATTTTGTGGTCCCTGAGTTATGCAGACACAGCTTTGTTGACTTTCTTCCTAGATTTTTCAATCTGAGGACAAAATTGTTTAGACCGTTTCCACGTCTGTCTTTGGCATAAATTGGAATATACAAAGACAGTTTGAGGCAAAAGTAACATCAATTGTCCAAAGGTGTCCTTCATAAGCATTTCCAAACCTACCCCAGTCAATGTGCCTAGGTTGTTTCCACCACAGTGCACAATCATGAGGTCAGAGTGTTGGAGATGAAAACAGGTTTTAACCAAAGGCAACAATTGGTGCCACTTCAATCCTCTCTGTCCAAACCATTTAAAGTCCACATTTTGTAAACCGAGGTCTAAGTCAATACCTCTCTGTTCTGCATACCTCTTGCACCAGAAAACATAGCTATGCCCTACTGAAGGTATGGCTGGAAGGTATGGAAAGATGTCTGTAGCTCATGCATTTCCTTTGTAGAATAAAAGATATGTTTAAAGATGGGGAACTAGTGTTTTTTTACATACAAAACTATACCTGATTGGGAGATGAAAAGCATTGTTTTTTAAAAGCAGGGTGCACATTCGTTTTGTGGAAAGGCATCTTTGCGATTGGTTAAGAAAAAGCAGTTTGAACGTGGAGTACATATTATAGGATAACATTTGCTCAACTCATCCACACCTGCTGCTTGCATTCAGAATGCACTATTCAAACTTAAAATAATCGTGAACTTTTAACCTGCACGTGCCGTTAAATGTTCGAAAAAATGTTGCGAAAAAATATTGTTAGGTTTAAAAAAATTGTAGAACATTTAACCTGCACGTGTTGTAGAATGTTCTAGAAAGTGTGTTGATAGAATACATACACTTCTGACTTCTATGTGTCCTTGAATATTAAAAAAAACTATTTATATTGAAAATTAGAAAGACAGTGATAGAGAGAAGCTTTGAAACATAAAAGAATCTAGGAACTATTCTAATGTGTTCTTTTCATGTATTTATGTGTGGAGGAGCAACATTATAGAAACAACAGCACCAGGAAGAGGAAGAAGCAGGGAATGGGGGGATGGGGAGAGATGGGCACAATGGCACACATGTACAATCAAGTACAGCACAAGTATAGACAAAAAATGGCCAAAATGAAACACATCAACAAGGAGCATAAGTCACACAACCCGGCAACATCACACCACTGAACGAGCATAGAAGTGAAAACCACACTGCATTCATACAGGATGTGTACAAAGGCCTGTCGTGGGTGTTGTGGTATGTGTGTGACCGTGGTCATCATGGATGAGATGCCCAGCATGAGGCACATGGGCGGGTTCACTGTGTGTTACGTTGCCAACCAGCTGCTTCTCCCTCCCATGAGCCCCAACACTTTTCTACGGTGCGCTGTTGTATCCCGTACACTGGTACGGCACAGCAATGTAATGTCCTGCAGCATGCGAACTACACCATGAGAGTGCCATTTGCTGGTGGTGTATGCCCCTTTACAACATCGTCAGCCGCAGCCCTTGTGGCAGGGTACACCAGAATACAGAGACATACTTACCGTACTTCCTGCACACGGACATGTTCGAGACATCCCGTTCTTACCAGATAGGCACACCCCTGCGCTGACCTGTGTAGGCCGGACTAGCACACGTGTGTTGTGCTTGCAGGAGGATGCATGCGTAGCTACATGTCCAGGGTCACTGCCAACGGTGAGGTGACATGGTAACGTCTGCTGAAGACAGTACAGTGTGATGTTGCAGGGCATTTGTCTATCATGCTAACACATACTTACCGTACTTCCTGCACACGGACATGTTCGAGACATCCCGTTCTTACCAGATAGGCACACCCCTGCGCTGACCTGTGTAGGCCGGACTAGCACACGTGTGTTGTGCTTGCAGGAGGATGCATGCGTAGCTACATGTCCAGGGTCACTGCCAACGGTGAGGTGACATGGTAACGTCTGCTGAAGACAGTACAGTGTGATGTTGCAGGGCATTTGTCTATCATGCTAACACAATGACCACACGGACACACTTGCTCAGATGCAGGTTTGGGGGGCATTGGTGGCCCTGGTGTTTTTGAAATGAGTCTTGTGGTCGTCATGGATATCCCTGTATCGTGCTCATTGACTCTATGGCACCTGTGGTTGTTCCGGTATGGCTCTCGGCTGTATTTCCTTTCATGCTGCAGGTAGTCTTCCTGCTTAACACCAGCAGAAATCAGGTGTAAAATTCCTGGTGGTAACGTGGGTTGTCACCGGAATTAATTTTGCATTCCAGTTGTGAAAGTTGTGATGTCATTTCTTTGTGTGCAGAACAATATACGGACTGGGCAGTGTATCCCATCAAGATCCAGCACCTGACGTACTATTCCTAATCAATATAAATACAATGAGATTTCATCATTGATTTTGTGTGTACACTGTAAGTGCAGGCCCTACCTCAGTGCAATACAATACAGGATTTTAGTATTTAGAATAAATCGCAAAGGTGCACCTTGTGTCTTTTTGCACAGGAACTGGTACTCTGCATTTCATTATTAGCACTTTAATGCAATTAAAGTTAAGATAAGTCTAACACAGTATTCAGAAGTTGGTGCAAACTGCAGAGATGAACAGTATTCCCACGATAAGTGCTCCAAAATTTAACTCCATTGTGGATACCAGCAAATAACAGTAATAAGAACAAGAAAGAGTCACACAGCAGTTAAGAAAACAACCAAAAAGGTTTATAATTCTTTTTGCCAAACTTTATATTTTCATAAACATATATAAACCATAAACTATTTTCAAATTTTATTTTTTTATTAATGTATATATAAAAAAAATAAACCAATAAAGAAAATTTAACAAATATAATAGAAAACAATGAGGTGGAAGACTCCTGTGGGGAACATGGATGTCGATGACAGAGCTTGGACAATAAAGCACAAAATAAGGACGTGTGTAATGCGCATATCAAAGGACTGAGAGAGAGAAACAGAGAAGGAAAAACAAGCCAGAGAGAAAAAGAGAGGGAAGGAAAGAAAGGGAGTGAGAAAGGGAGAAAGAAGAGAGAGATAGAAGGAAAGGAATGAAGAGAGGGAGAGGGAGAGAAGACAGGGAAGTGAGAGAGAGAGAGAGAGAGACAGAGACTGTCGCCTCTGTGCATCCATGAGGAAATAATTACCTGGCGCCATCAGAGTGTGCAGCAGTGGGCGGACTGCATCTGCCAGTCAAAAACCCGCCGATCTCAGAAGTGTTGCTGAGTCCTGAATGTTGGAGACCACATCAGATTGTGCACGTATCTTACAGATGTCGCTGAGTCCTGAATGGTGGAGACCACTTGAACATCTCCGCGGCCCGGCAGATCTCACACATGTCGCCGAATCCTGAGTCATCAATGGCGGAGAGCACCTCAGGGTTTAGTGCCGCTAAGCCTGTGGAACTCAAGTTCGTGGCACATGGTGGTAGGCTCCTGATGGCCACATGAGTTTGGGGTGGCACTAACCCTATGCATATGAAGTCCGCTCCAAGGTGATGGTAGGCCACTGACGGCCATACAGCTAAGGGTGCGACTAACATTCTGCCCAACTTTTCGCGGACTCGTTATGGTTGAGACCTGTGGAGCGTTCGCCAGCTAGTCTGCACCAGTAATAAAGGATGTGACGTTGTCGATCTATTATATTTGCGTTGTCATATGGCCTGTGCCGCATGTGCTGGATGGGTGTGGTGTGTGTGCAAACCTGCCCTCAGGGAGTGGCCGTGCGATGTTGAGAACTAGACCACTGATCTACACAGCAACAGCGAGTACGCCTTTGACAGGTAGCTAGCTATGTGGGACCAACGTTGGAATGTAATCGGAGTGGCCTGGCGTGGCGTACGACGGAACAGAGCAGGGATAGACACAATGACGCGGACGGCTAGTAGTACTGCATCTGGGAAAATATGCTTCACTGATCGAAGGGAGTTTGGTGCTGTGGTCGCTGCAAAGAAGTTGGGGTCGCTGCCCTTCAGGACTCAGGACACAGTTACACATGTGGGATCGGCTTGTGTTGAACAGAGTTAGCGGCAGCACGTGTCGCCAGCATTCCATATGGCAATATGTCTCACTGATTGAAGGGAGTCTGGTGCTGTGGTTGACTCACAGACTTGAAGTCACTACTATTCAGGACTCAGGACACAGTTACACACATGGGATCGGCTTGTGTTGAAGAAGGTTAGTGGCTCTATGTGTCGATGGTCTTCCACAGTGTAGGTCAGAGGTAGCAGTGAGCAAGGGCCCATAGCCATGTGCATACGTTGGTGGCCCTCCCCGGCCTGCGTAATACAGGTTCAGTGGCACCACGTGTAACTGGCTTTCCATATGCAAATATCCTTCACTGATTGAAGGGAGTCTGGTGGTGTGGTCAGTGCCACAAAGTTGGGGCTGCTGCCATTTAGGAGTCAGGAACCAGTTACACACATGGGATCGGCTTGTGTTGAACAGGGTTAGTTGGCACCACGTGTCGCCCGTCTTCCACAGTGTAGGCCGGAGGCAGCAGTCAGCAAAGGACTATAGGCAGGTAACGCTGACTTGAGCTGCACAGATTGGGAGTATTTGGTCTTCTTAACCCATTATAGTCTCTTACACAATTTGTGTCGCTACTAATCTTGAATTGTGAACTGTGTAACCCCAGTGTAGGGTGCAGGCAGCGGTCAGGATGGGCGCACAGCGACATGGCGTTGAGTTGAGCTGCACAGTTAGTGACACCTGGAGTACTCTGCGTGTGTTCACCCTGCGATGATACGTGGTCCCGACGGGCCGTACTGGGAGCAATGTCTTGCCTTGTTAAGGCCACGTGGGGATGTCTTATGGTGCAGTGAGTTAGTAGCACCTGAAGTACACAGCGTGTGCGTATCCTGCGATGAGGTGTGGTCCCGGCGGGCCGCACTGAGAGCAACGTGTCTTGCAAACTGGACTGCGTCATCTGCAATCACCATTGCATCTGAATTGTGAGCCCTGCTGTCCGCAGTGTAGATCGAAGGCAGTAGTTAGCATAGACAGCAAGGAATGCTTTTTGTCACTTCTTGACAAAATCCGAGGACATAGAGTACAATTCTCTGTGCAATTAATAAATCAAGGCTAAATTCAATTTGTGAACCCTGCTGTCCGCAGTGTAGATCAAAGGCAGTAGTTAGCATAGACATCAAGGAATGCTTTTTTTCACTTCATCTTGACAAAATCCGAGGACATAGAGTTCAATCCTCGGTGCAATTAATACATCAAAGCTGAATTCAATATGTGAACCTTGCTGTCCACAGTGTAGATGGAAGGCAGCAGTCGGTATAGACATAAGTCTGCGGTGCTGTGCAACTGTGTTCGCCGGAGGCCTGTGTGGAGGTGGCCCGTGGTCATGACAGCAGCCATGTGCCAGGCTGAAGGCAGCCGCTGCAGACTCATTGGTCTTCCCACAAGTGAACAACGCCCAGGGCATGGCCTATTTATTCATACTCCTACACTGGAATGGCATACGTTAGACCAGCCCATTCCACTTTCGCTTCCAGGGGGGCCAACACAGCTACATGACCGAGATCTTCCCCACTGCCTGAAGTAACATGGTGGCATCCACTGTGCACTACACTACAAGTATCAATAGTATATTTCCACATGGGGAGGTTTTGCTTTGCATAGTGAGGTCTTTGCAGCATATCACCGCTACACTTGGCATTGTGTGCATTATTATTGATGAGTGACTTGCCTCCTTCACACATATTTGGTTGCCACATCTCCCAACATTCAGCTATTGTGCGGCTGATGGGACATGGTAGTTTGGAAGGTCCGTTGTACTGTTTTTCGCTGCCTCAGTATTAGTAGCGGGAAGGTCGGTGGGGGGTTCTGGTGGTTGTGGCGCTGGGTGTTGTGGCCTTGTTGAATGTCGTAGCTGCATGATTAGTACCTCTAGCACATGTTGGTCTTTAGATGTGGCTGTGAGTTGGGTGTAATTCACACAGTAGGTAGTTGAACTCCTTACAACAGTTAAAGGTTGATGTTAATTTGTTACTGGTAAGTCGGCCTATCGCCTGTTTTCAGATCGCATTGTAGATTTGGCTGGTTGTTGAAAGTATGGGGAAGTGGTATGGTTTTTTTTTGCACAGGAACGCCTACTTTGCATATCATTAGCCTTAGTTGTGGCTCTGGTTAGTGGCGATTATTTTGGCAGGAGGTATTGATGGAAGAGTGGTGAGATTTGCAGTTTTCACCAGGTTGAGAATGGGATTATAATTAAAAAACACTGAAAAAAAAGATATGTTTAATGCACATTATAGTTAGAAATTAGCATTTAAAAAACCTTTGAAATTCACTGAAAAAAGCATAGGTTTTACAGACGTTATAGTTAGGAATTAGCATTTAAAAAACCTTAGAAATTCACTGGAAAAAAACATAGGTTTCAGGGACGTGATAGTTAGTTGGACATTTCACTCATACAAAACGAGAGAAATTCCCCTGTTACAGTTAGTTGAGATAACTATAACTCACGTGCGCGCAGTGCTCTGATGATGACGTCACATATTACATCATTCATGACATGGTCAGTGACATCACTGATGACATCACTGATGCCATCTCAAATGATATCACTGATGACATCATCCATGAGAAAATCTGATGCACCTCATCAGACCCTAATATAACACTTGATACACCAACTCTAAAATACAGACTATAATTTTCGAAACCATTAACACACCAATACCAGTTAGTACATATCAACTCACTAATTTGTGGGTCTACACACACATCCACTCATTCACCCTTACAGTCACTCATACATACAGTCAGCCATCAATACAGCATTATCATTTCCAGTCACATATCTATAAAGACACTTACACACTGCCTCTCATTGAAAGAGTTAATCACACATCTTGTCAGTCATGGAAATAATCAATCACACTTTCATTTACTCACCTTAACAGGTATACACATACTACCTCACTTATTTAAATATATAATAACAAATACTTACACTCTAATACAATAACTAATACAAGCACACGCTGATCCATACAGGCACTCTCACAATAACTCAGTCATGCACATACTAATTTATATACTGTAACACAGATATATACTTCCTTTTACATATGCAGTTACTCACACATGTACTGCTGAGGCGTCCATTCACTCACAAAGACACTCATACACACACTCACCCAGCCATAGAGCCCTTCACAGATACAGACTTGAACACATATAACCAGTGATTTATTCACTCATATATCTATGCACAGAGTCCTACCCCCACCCACACATACAGACACTCAGACAAGCAATCAATAGCTGATATAGATCCTCATTTAGCTGCTAATCAAACAATGCAACCGCTTACACACCAACTGCCAACCTAAACTGTGTGAATGTCTGTATCAGTTGGTAACACATGTATTAAGGAAGACATAATTAATCACTCACTTATACCCTCAGTCGCACACCTACTTAATCATGCATCCTGATTCTTATAAACCCATTCATTGTTCAATACACCTTGGCACATATATATAAAACATATTTCCATTTTATTAGAAACACATATTCACTGGATGAGGTCATCAGTGATGTCATTTGAGATGTCATCAGTGATGTCACTGACCATGTCATGAATGATGTAATATGTGACGTCATCAACAGTGCATTGCGGGGGCGCGAGTCATAGTTAGCTCAACTACCTATAACAGGAAAATTTCTATTGTTTTGTATGAGTGAAATGTCCAACTGTTATGTTGTATGTTTCTTTAAGTGCACGAGTTAGAATGTAGAATGGTATGCAATGTGCATTCCATGTTAGGTTTTCATTCTGTGGCTAGCGGTTGATATTGAAGACATCGCTTCCCTGGCTCCCACCTGTTTATTACTTATCTTATTTATAATTAAATATCCTTTTGCCACACTTCTTGTCTGGATTGCTTCGCTACAAATTGGCGACAAGGGAAACTGGACATTTAAACCTATTTCTATGGATGGATCCTAAGAAGAGCGAATTACGAAGAAAATATATATATTTTTTTTATTGGAAAACGGACCGGCAAAGAATTAACCCTGTGAGTTACATGACATTTTTTTTATATGTACCGCTGTTTGTTCTGACTACGCTTTGCTTTGCTGTCGTGTGGTACCTTTTGTCACTGAAGATTTGAGGCCGTTGAATCACCGCGTTGCCTGCATTTTTCAACCCGTGTTTACCGTTCTGTTCTGCATGCGCCCAGCAAGCGCGAAGAAGACTATGCATTGAAGGCGCGACACAACGCATGCGCGAAAGGTGATTGAAGGCGCATTACAACGCATGCGCGGAAGGTGACGTCGGACGTAGGTCACGCAGCGTGACCCAACGTGGTGGCCATTTTGGGGGATTGTTTGTTTACCTTTACGAAGGGAATTAGCACTATGACAGAAGGATTTGACAGCGCGTGGAATTTCACAGCGCGAAGCATACCAATATTTACATCGTGCATAAAAGTACATTCCGGTCAGAAGTATAAAGGTGAAGTAAATAAAGGATATTTATCTTTGACTATTACAACAGGTGAGGAAGTCGGGAGCAGGTTGTATTTTTTTGAATTCATTTTTATATTATATGTGCTTTATAGTGCATGGAAGAAGGTGACTGCACTATAAGCACTGCTAATAAGGACAGAGACATGGCACAACAGAATTTCTCAATAAGTCCTCCTGAACCATTTTGGGTTAAAGGTACTCAACCCAGTATTAAGTGGATAGAGTGGAAAGAATATTTTATTAATTATATAGAGGCTGTTCATGAAACCAAAAAGATGAAATCCGAACAGAAAAAGAGAATTTTGCTACATTCTTTAGGACCTATTGGGTTAAAAACCTTTTCTAGGATGAGTAAATCTGATGACCCCAATTTGGATGAATTTGAGAATGCTATCAGAAATATGGATAAATATTTTGCGCCTAAAGTATGCATAGGGGTCATAAGACATAAATTCTTTCAAAGGAAACAAACTAATGAGGAAACTGTGGATGAGTGGATGGATGACCTAAAAAAACTTGCCATTGATTGTAAATTTGACAATTTACATGATGACCTGATACGCGATCAACTAGTGATGCACAACAACAACTCTGCTCTACAAGATCGTCTTTGGGTTAATGGTGATGCACCTCTAGATGATGTGGTGGCCATCATGAGGAAGTCTGAAATGTCTGAGAGGTGCGCTACTGTAGTGAAAGAAACTGAAAAAGACTTGTCCAAGACCTCTGGAACTGTTTGTAAAATTCAGGGTCCTATTAAAAATTTTCGTCAACAGCAACAACAAGGGAAATGGACTAATCAACCTACGAGGGTTCAGAATAGGAGCATAGAGGAGAGAAGATGCTACAGATGCGATAGTAAAGAGCATCTAGCTTTTAGTAGACTCTGTCCAGCATTAAAAAAAAATGTGGTATATGTGGACTTTTAGGTCACTTTAGTAAAATGTGTCGCAGACGTAGTAATGTGAAGTACGTGTATGAGGAAGACGCAGAGAGTATGGATGAGGTAGAAACTGAGGATGAATGTTGTGTTAAGAATGTTCGAGGGAACTATGTGATTAACATTTCAGAGGATTCCCTAAAAGGTAAACCAATTTGTGAAATATCTCTTGGTGGAGTAATTGTGAGTGTTTATGCAGACTCCGGTTCACCATACACGATTGTTAACGAAGAGGTTTGGAGGAAGAAATTTGTAAACAAAATTGGTGGGCAATTGAATACACCTGATGTTTGCCCAATCAGTTACACAGGAGATAGGATTGGCATGATTGGTTTTAGATGGCTTACTTTTTTATTTAAAGGCAGGTCTACAAGAGGAAAGTTGTATGTGGCAAAAGTAGGACCATCAGTTTTGGGGTGGTTTGACCAGAAAAATTTGCACATTATTTTGGACCCCAATTTAAAAGATAAAGTATTGATTTTGGATGACTGTAGCAAGATGGGGGAAGCATTATCTGAAAGCTTTCCTAAAGTATTTAGCAGTGAGCTGGGTGTTTTAAAGGGGTTCGAACATAGAATTATTTTAAAGGCTGATGCACAACCTAAGGTTCACAAAGTAAGACCTATACCTATACTGATAAGGGAGGAAGTTAAAAGGGAGATTCAAGGATTGCTCGCTAAAGGTATTATAGAGGAAATTGAGACGTCTGAATGGATTTCTCCGATTGTGGTTGCCCGGAAACCCAATGGAAAAATAAGTTTATGCATTGATTTACGCCACTTGAACAATAACATCGTGGTTGAGAAAGTTCCCCTTCCTAAAATCAACGAAATGGTATCTTCCCTTAAGGGTGCAACGTGGTTCTCCACGGTTGATCTCTCCGCCGCATACCATCAGGTTATGTTAGATCCCGACTCTAAGAATATTACGGCATTCATAACGCCATTTGGTTGCTACCAGTTTAGGCGTATGCCTTTTGGGCTGGCCTCAGCCGCTGCTGTTTTTCAGCGGCTGATGCATAAATTGTTCGGAGACATGGACAAAATTTCGTTTTTTCAGGATGACATTCTGGTGGCTGCGAGCGACAAAGTGGGTCATGATTTAAAATTAAAACAAGTTTTGGAAACCCTACAGTCAGCAGGCCTGACTGTGGAGTTATCCAAATGCAAATTCAGCCAGAGGAGTGTTTCCTATTTAGGACACATTATAAGCGAAGAAGGTGTCAAACCTAAACCTGCATTAGTAGAAAATATTGCAAAGTTTCCTGCACCTTTTTCAAAAGATGAAGTAAGAGCGTTTCTCGGCATGGCTGAGTATTGTGCCAAGTTTATAAAAAATTTTGCTGCAAAAGTTTTCAATATAAGTGCACTTCTGAAGAAGAATACTAAATTTATGTGGAATGAATTGTGTGAGGAAGAGTTTAAATTGGTTAAGGTCGATTTACAAAACGTGAATGCACTTGCTAGTTTTGACCCAAATATTGACTGCTTGTTAACCACTGATGCAAGTGACAAAGGCCTGGGTGCTGTGTTGTCACAATGTGATTTGGATGGTAAAGAAAAGATAATTTTGTTTGCATCTAGGGCTCTTTCCCCTGCTGAGAGTAGGTACCCTATTATTGAGAGGGAAGCTCTAGCGTGTGCGTGGGCTTTGGAACATTTTCGAGCATTTGTTTGGGGCAAGCCTGTGATCATTCGTACTGATCATAAACCGTTGATCCGTATCTTGTCATCGGAGGGTATGTCAGGTGCGTCAGCAAGGTTAGCCAGACTATCTATGCGTATGAAGGAGTACATTTATAAAATGGTCTACCTACCTGGAAGAGATAATCGCATTGCTGATTGCTTATCTAGACTTCCACCTCCTCTAGAAGAATGTGATGATGATCCCTGGAGTGAATACTGTGTGGCATTGGCACATGATTGTGGTGAACCTGCCATAAATAAGACTGAATGGTTGGCTGAACAGGAAAAAGATGTTGTTTTGAAAAATGTATTAGAGTACATTTGCAAAGGTTGGCCCAAGAAGAGAGATATTCCTGGGTTGGATGCTTTTTGGCAGATCCGCATGGAGTTGTCCTCTGAGAATGGTATGCTCTTTAGCGGTGATAGAATCGTTCCACCTGTGTCCTTGAGAAGGAAAATTTTTCAACTTTGTCACGAAGGGCATTTTGGAATTGTGAGAACCAAGTCTGTTGTTAAGGGGATGTTTTGGTGGCCAGGTGTTGACAGCGCAATAGAGGAGTTTGTAAGGAAATGTGATGTTTGCATGTCCGCTGATAAGACACTTAGGACTTTTAAACCTAAAATGAGTGATGGTTTGATACCCGATTTTCCTTGGGACACCATTGTGATTGATATTATTGGACCCATCGGAGACTCCAAAGAGTATGGGTTGGTTGCCATCGACCTTTTCTCCAAATGGCCGATTGTCAAGTTTGTTGAAAGAGTTGACACTCAGACTGTGCTTAAATTCTTAGATAAAATTTTTATCATGGAGGGTTTACCTGTTTGCGTGCTGTCTGACAATGGTGTCCAATTTACATCCAAGCAGGCTAAAGAGTATTTTGACAGATGTGGTATCAAACATAAGACCACAGCATTGTACAACCCTAGTGGAATCGGCACTGTTGAAAGGTTCAACAGAGTGATCAAAGGCGTTATTCAGGCCTCTGTGCATGGCAAGTTAGACTGTAAAGTGCAAGTACAGAAGGCAATTTAGTCATATAGAATTACTGTGCAAAACAGCACTGGCATGTCCCCGTTCACCATGATGAGAGGCAGAACAGCGAGGTATAAGTTTAACCCTGGGTGGCTATTTGATGGGAAAATAGCAAATTGGTCTCCTGTTGATGTTAAGGATAAGTTGGTGTCTACTCATGATAAAAGCAAGGAATTTTATGATTGTCATCTCAACACTAAAGACGTTCTTGTCAAGGTTGGAGATTGGGTGAGGGTTAGGAAACCTTTTAAGGTACCTAAAGGCATGAGTCGCTTTGAACCACCATGTAGGATTGCAGAAGTTTTAAGGAATTTGGTAAGACTAGACGATGGAAGGGTGTGGAATCTTAAAAGCATTGCCATGAATCCTAATCAGGATTGTGTAGAGGTGTTTTCTAGTCCTAGTGATAATAATTTTGATTGGATTGAAGATCATTTTGAGAATAGTCATGTACAGTCTCAACTTGCTAATGATTCCATGTCTGTTTCTGAACAGAGAAATTTTGGGCAACCCAGTTCTTCTTTGTGTGATGAGGGGGGAGTGGGCGAAGGTTGCAGTTCTGATGTTCAGACAACTACTCGTTTGGATGTATGTGATACTCTTCGGAGCAAGGTTGTTGACGTCCTACCTGATAAAAGAACTAGAGCCTTGCCTGGTTGGCTTAAGGGGTTTGTTATGTAAATTTATTGACTTGTTTTTATTGCTCTTGTTTTTTTTTTTTGTTTCTTCTTTTTTAAATTTGTTTTCTTTCATTGTATAGGGGGGGTGTGTTATGTTGTATGTTTCTTTAAGTGCACGAGTTAGAATGTAGAATGGTATGCAATGTGGATTCCATGTTAGGTTTTCATTCTGTGGCTAGCGGTTGATATTGAAGACATCGCTTCCCTGGCTCCCACCTGTTTATTACTTATCTTATTTACAATTAAATATCCTTTTGCCACACTTCTTGTCTGGATTGCTTCACTGCACCAACTGACTATAACGTCCATGAAACCTATGTTTTTTTCAGTGAATTTCTACGGTTTTTTAAATGCTAATTCCTAACTATAATGTCTGTAAAACCTATGTTTTTTTCAGTGAATATATATATATATAAATACAGCTGCGCAAAACTCTCTAGTACTGCAGAATTCTGGCGCGGCACCCCCTAAGGGAGGTAAGATACACATCCTATGGCTTTGCCCATCACTGCAATCATACTGGGAATCAGTATGGTGACACCTTCGTTAGATGAGTCAACAGCTGAACCTGCCCTGTCACACAGCACTCAGGATGTCATCAAAATGAATAACCACAAGAAAAGGTGTCTAGATGCAGCATTAGCCTTCACAATGATTTGCATTCTAAGGCACTGTAAATAGCCCTTACTATCAGATATTGAAGAATGGTCCAACACAATGAAAAGAATGGCCACACACGATCGAGTGACATTTAAGCTGAATAATCAGCTATAAGGGTTTGGAGACATTTGGGGGGTTTAACTAGAATAAATATTCCTGGACGGGTGATACACCTCTATAGGTGACATAAGCTGATCATATAATTGAGCCTCGTCTAAGGACTGTTCTCAATTTCTCATTCAGCCCTTTCCAGCTGCACATTCTGGCAATCTCTGCCACCAGATAGCTATGACCACTGGACTGACCACGGAAAGGCTGGTTGCGTAAATAGCTGACTACAGAATGCAGAGAATGCTCCAGTCTCAGATTGATGGTTGCACAATATTACAAGGCCACCATTAGAGCGCTGCAGAATCTAAAAAATATAACAATAAAATATAATTAGCAAGACATGAAGGTCTTGATCTTGAATTTATGTTTTTATTACCAAAAATTCCCTATGTCTTTACGTACATTGAGAAAGTGAACAGGGGACTAATTGTAAGATGTTCCAATTTGAATGAAACAGAGTTTATTATGTTTTTTGACACCAAACCAGGATATTTCTAGTGAGGGGTCTCTGACCATTAATATTAATTAAACAGCACTAAAATGACTAAAGCGTTTAATCAAGGGTCTATGGATGAAAAGCAATATCAGGGTGTGATTTATTTGTAAAATGCATCAAGCACCTTGAAGCCCTAAATTGTGTGAGCAGATTATTTGAAGAAGAAACCATGTCAGTCGCCTTTGCAAAGACATCCATGGACTTTGGTCAAAGTACAGGGAGCTGTTGGTGTCATTAGACCACAAACCATGCACTTGGATAGTGTCTTGCTCAACCTGAAATTTCAGCTAGAGTGTCTAACGCTTGCAAGAATCAATCAGCTGTTTATTTGGGAATATATAGCACCCTGAAGGATTTGGGATGGTCACTTTTACTGATCTTCATTAATAAACTAATATGGAAAGAGTCTGCTAAGTAGGTTTACCATATGGTGTTTCTAAATATGGTCAGTGCATTGGACTGAGTGGAGTGGGTCATAGAATTAGCTGGTAAATCTATGATTCTTTTGATATTTCCCACATGTTTGATTATTTTCTTATATGCTCCTCTTTCCAGCGTGCGTGGCAGATTGTGAGAACTGAGAACGACTACTGTGGTGCAAACTGGATGACAACAGCTGAAGAATTTTAAAATGTTTAGTTTGTGCCATGACCTGATCAATCTTAACTCCTTCGCTGCGGCGGCTATTCGCCGCAGCGCTAACAGTCGCGGGCGGGCGCGCGGCTCACCTGCGCTGGTGACAGAACCGTTCCGTCACGGCTCGCGGGTGAGCTGTGCTTGTGATGGAACGGTTCTGTCACGGCCCCGCCCGTTTAATGAAACCCGCCGCGCAGGCACAAAATCAGCGCCGCGCAGGCGTGGCGGCCGGGCCGTGACGGAACCGTTCCGTCATGAGCACAGCCCACCCGAGGGGTGTGACAGAACGGTTCCGTCAGTAGCATCAAAGTAGTTAAGTACTTGTTCAGCTGTGTATATTCAGCTGTTATTTGAGCAGTTGTGCATGTGAGGGAAGCTTCTTACAACAGGGAAGCTTTTTTGGTACAGGTTGTTAAAACTCTAGCACGGGGGCCAGCATGCTGAGGAACAGGTGAAAATGAGAGTTTGTGTGAGAGGCTCCATTCCCCCTGCACCAAGCTGTTTACTCCCTTGTGAGTTAGCATCTAAAATGTCAGCTTATTTTTATATAAAAAATTACAACCATTGTACAATAAATACAGGGAGTTTATTCAAAAATAAATAAATAACAAAGCACAAAATATGTTTCACTAACAAAACATTAGAGACTGGTATAGAACGTCCTTGCATTGACTTAATGTGTCCCTTTCTTTGGCTCCCGGGGCGAATCATTCATTGTGAAGCAGACATGATATTTCAGTGCGACCAGGGCTAATTTGTTTAACAATAAATAAATATTAAATACAATAAATAAAAAATAACATTTTACAGTCCTTACAAAGTACTGATGAGGTTCTAGGAATCTCAATCCTATATCTTCTGGCCAGCCAGATGCTTCTTATTTGTATGGGTGAAAGAGGACCTTTTTGTACTGTGAGACATGACACCACTTTTCATGAGCGGTGAGTACATGACTGTCATTTTATACGATGTTTAGATAATGTTCCTCTCCTTGAGGCGATTTCCAATTTTGTATAAAACAACTTATGTTAAAGATGAGTGCACCAGGTGCGTCATTCAAAGTTTGTGAGAGGGATGTATGTTGATTGAACACTTTTAGTACAGGGAGGATGTCAGGTGTGAGCTGTCTGCACCTTTAATGCAGAGAGAATGCCAGGTGTGAGCTGTATACACCTCTACCGCAGAGAGAATGCCAGGTGTGAGCTGTCTGCCAGGCTCTCGATCTCCTCCACCACTTCAATAATGGCTTCCGCCTGGTCTTAGTGGAGCACATGGCTAGCGTTGGAGTGGAATTTCTCATGGAGTGATTCTTGGCTGAGGGGCTTCCTCCAGTGTCCATAGAAGGTGTCACATCTGCCCATCACGATCTCTCCGCTGTCCAGGAGCAGCGCTACTTCTCCGTACATCTTGTTGAAGTTAGCCACATTGTCCTCAGGGTGTTCCACCACCACCTTCTTCAGCAGGTTGATGAGGTCAGGTCTCCTGAGGCTGTCCTCACTGAAGGAAGAGATGCCCACCTTGCCATCCAGGAGGGCTGTGCAGGCGTCGAACTGGAAGGAGTGTCGGGCCTGGTGCTCAGACTCTGGGAAGGGGCTGTTGATGTACTTGGAGACTGGGACCCTCAGGGGAATAGAGCGGATGGCAGCGGGGTTGAAGGAGCCCATTATATTGATGACTCGGTTTCTGGCTGAGATGGCAGCGTCTGCGACCCAGTGCAGGCCCAAGTGAGCGGGGAACCTCTTGAAGGCGATGTCTTGTTTCTCCAATAGGAAGCTGTAATCTTGATCTGGCACTGCCAGAGGCGAGGGCTGGTAGTCACCATAGAAAGCACTGAACCCTGAGCAGCCGGGCACATCGTCCGAGATGAGTGGGTTGGCTTCCATCCCGCGGGCAACTAAGAGTGCTGCTTCCATGCCAAGGCGGGTGGCGTTGCAATTATGGAGAGGCTTAGCAAGAGTCGCTGAATTGGCCATAGGTGCCCCTGCCAGAGAGGCAGCGATCGCCAGAGCATGGGCACACTGGTCTGCATTCAATGAAAGAAGTTTCGCTGTGGCAGCAGCACTGCCCATGGTGCCAACAACAGATGGCGGGTGGAATCTGATAGGAGATACAAAGAACAGTGTCAGACATGGAATAAGGATAATGGCAAGATAGTTGCATGGGTAGTACTAATAATAAGTGTGAAATAAAGAAATATGCTAAGAGCATGTCAGACATGTACCATTAAAGCCATCATGCAGTGTGAGGAGGCATTGACAATATGCTACGTTCTAATCAAGCACTCAACATAAATATATAATCTGGTTACAGTGACCAGAAAAATAATCTTTACCATGTTTACATTGTGTGCTATCCACATACATGAATCTGTTTGCATCACAGGCTCTTCTTGGGGACATTTCTGCCCTCTGTGCACATCAGGCACAGATCATAACATTATCCCCCTCTAGGGATCTCACTCATACCACATGAGCTATTTCTACCCTATTTTAGCATCACAACCATGGTCTTGAGCTACTGCAGCCCCTGAGGGCATTCTGTGTTGGTCATGGGATATTTATGTCCTTTGTGGGCATCACACATACCTCTTGGGGATATTGCTGGCTTCATTGGAGAAACGCATGAGTCTTCCTTGCACCTCGATGCCTACGTTGAATGCCAACAGGAAGTCTGAGCCACTGGGTCGTGAGCCCACAGGGAGCATCTGGGAAGCAGCCATTAGAGCCGGCAGCACAGCGCCCGAGGGGTGAGTGGCATGGTGCCAAGTGTCATCGAAGTCCATGGAGTGAGTCTGTAGAAGAGCAGAAGAGGGTTAGGAGGTCCTTAAAGAAGAGGACCAGGAAGTGATGTTAAACCGAGTGATTGCGTCATCGACCTAGGGAAAAATTTTACAGACATGGATGATCAATATTTTCAAATGATTTTGCGTGGCTGCACCACTGCGCAATGCAGACTCTCTACAGAAGTGGAATCCGACAAGATTGAACACTAGAGAGTGCAAAGAAGTAAAATTTTCATGAACTCATCGCTCCTAGCCTAGGATTGATGGATACATTGATAAGCAGCTGTCAAATTCCTTACCGCCACTCCATTGACATATGCAGCCAGCGTGGGAGGGAGTCTCATTCTTTTCCTTCCGAACACAGAGCTGATCGCAGACAAGGAGAACATGTCCTGTTGGAGAGAGAATAAAGTAATGAATGAACTGAACACCTAGACACCTAGTGGAGGAAGAAGGTAGCTTGTGAGAGGATGGGTAGCTCAACACGAAACACAGGATGGTAAATCTCATACCGGAGGGGTCTAGTAGAAGAGAGACAGGAGCAGGTGAGGGATCTTCATGAGCAGGAGTAGTGTTCCTGAAGGACAGCTGTGTAGGAGATCAGAGGTCCTCATGATTAGCTGCTTACCCTTGATGATACTCGCTCTCCTGGCAGTGTCTCAAGATATTCACTGCTCAACAACTCCAGGGAGCCTAGGGTGTGATTTGTGAAAATTCAAGGTGGATTTTATGACTTGGTCTTTCTCTCTTCTTACATATTATTTCAGGTAGCTGGTCACGCTATTGGTCAAGAGGGTTATTTAATGGGTGGGAGTCCAGGGTGTGATGCTTGGTTAGATCCAAGACTCTGATAAGCAGGTAAAATCCCTTGGTGATCTTGAACAACTAAAGTCTGAAGAGGTTCTGATTAAGGGATGGTTTGATTCATGAGACCTCGCTTTTTTAGTTGAAGTCTCCTTTTCCTTTAGAGTATCTCAAGGCCTTGCTAACTTTCTGGGTCCTGGTAGTGTGTTTTAATGGCGGTGTGTTACAGGTTGTAGTGTTTGTTTTGCTTCCAGCCTCACTTTAACTGAGAAGACTCTTGGGAGATGGTCCCCTCTTCTGATATATGGGGTTTTAGTGGACATGTACTTCATGGGGCGCTTTCTGGTTTGAACCTCGCCTCCCTTTAAAACATGAGCTCCCGAGGAGATTATGGCATAGGCGGTTTGTAATGGCTGGGTGGTGAATAGTGGGTGTGCTTGTTGTGGCCCATGTCTAAGGCTGGATCACAGGGAGATGGTGATCAGCAGAGGTCTGGAGGGGTTTGATGGATGATTGTTGCTTTGGAGTTCTGTGGTGTATTTCATGGTGCGGCACTTGTTGCCACTTACATGGCAGCATCATAGGAAGATGGTCACACTCTTGGTCTAAAAAGGTTTTTTTATGGCTGTGTGTTGCATAGTGTGGTCTATGGTGTCTTCCATGTCTCCTCCTACCTGGCAGGATTACAGGGAGATAGTGCACAATGTTGTCCTAGTAGGGATTTTAATGGGTGTGCGTTGTAAGGTGTGTTGCCTGATGTGTACCATGTCTCCTCGTGCCTGGCAGTTTCCCAGGGCGATAGCCACACTATTGGCCTTTAAGTGTTTTTATGGACGTGTGTTGCATGGTGTGTTACTTGGTGTGCTCCATGTCTCCTCTTACCTGGCAGTATCCCAGGGCGATGTTGAACACATGGGTCGTGCTTCCCACCAGTCCAACCCTGATGCTGTCCAGGATCATACGCTTGCTTCGGTGCCGCACCGCTTGGGACAGGTGATCTGCCTGGACTCCATGTATGAAGGACGCAAAGCTGCTGGTGACCCCCTTCTCCAGGGGCCTCCCCTCCAGCGCTGGATGAGGAGAAGAGACAGGATCAGAACTACTGGCACTCTGGGTTGGCATGAGACAAGAGTCCAGCTGATCCAGACCAGAACCAGATCATGTGTATATGGGACAATCATTACTCAGGACCCTTGAAGTGTAGACCCATAGAAGACTCAAGCCATTGTGAGCAGCACCAGAACCAGCAACTGGAACCATGGCATTGGGGACCCAAGTCAGGGTGAGTGACACCAGAACCAGTAACTGGACCCATGGCATTAGGGACGCATGTCAAGGTGAGTGACACCAGAACCTGGTACTGGCCCAAGTAATACAGAGTGGCATCAGAGCAGGGGGAGTGACACCAGAGCCAGTAGCCGGGCACACAATACAGAGACCTCATACCAGGGGCTGTTAGTGCAGAGACACTTACCTTCCACCGCCACTGTGTGCACCCGCCTAGACACCCTAAGGATGGCCTGTGGCTTCTGGAAGAAGAAAGAGAGTGACATTAGCTGAGTTGTTGCAGTGAATCAGAACATGGAAAAGAGAGAAAAGGGCTAGAAGAGCAGAGCAGAGGGCAACGAGGGTGAGAAGGGAAAGAGGACAGAGAAGGAGAAATAACAGAGGGGAGGTTTGAGGGTGGTCCCTGATAGAGGCTCCGGTCTGTCAAGCTGCAGTCCAAGACTGGCAAATGAGAATCTTCAGCCTGGCCCATGGGCATTCCCAGCTTTGCAGATAAGCAATCCTAGGAGGGCACATGCCCTCTCCCAGCATGACACATAAGACGCCACTGCCTGCCACATCAGCAGGTAAAGCCTGGTTTATAAACAGCCCTAGACTTGCACATTAGCTGCAGGCTGGCACCGCAGCCACTCTGTCTCAAGGATCAAACCTGGTCCATGTAAACAGCGCCGCTAACGCATTGAACTGCACCTGGGAATTATAGGCACCACCCTGGCATATGATGCCAGCATCTGGACACACATGTGATGTCAGCACTCTGATAAATTATGCCAACACCCTGGCAAATGAAGTCAGCACTCTGATATGTAATGAAAGTACCCGGCACTATAGGAACCATACTGGGATGTTATGCCAGCGCCTTCAGTTGGCATATATCTGATCGCAGCACTCTGACAAAGGAAGCCCGTCTTCTGGCCTATGAAGCCAGCACGCTGGGAGATGATGCCAGCACCTTGGCACGTCATGTTTGGACTTGAGGTGGTCTCTGTTCTGGTGCAGGGACTCTGGTGAGATGTTGGCACGGGAACAGTGTGGGCATGATATCAGCTGGCACAGTATGAAACTGTTCATCTTGTTCCTGTCATGGACGTGAAATGGGCAATGTTCCCTAGGGCACAGTGTACCACCAGGGTTTACCAAATGGCACAAGCATGTCATATGGGACCCCATATTTCTATTGTCAGACTTCTGATCGGCTAAAGTTGTGTTATTTAAAAACATCCCCTCAGGGCTGCCTCTAAAGACTCTGGCTAATTGAAAACGTTGTGTGACGTGCATTATTACACATTGTGAAAGAAACACTTACAATCCAGTCCCAAACTCCTTCTACAACAGACCTTAATTACCTAAGATGCTCCTGTTATGTCACGGTAGACATGCACATCCATAGCATGAACAGAACAGAAACACGTGACTAATGCACTCAGAGCAGACGATTGAAAAACACAGGATGAGGTCAGAATAAAAGGTGCCATCCTTTTATTAATCAACGAATATTTAAAAACGGAAAAGAGTTAAAAAGTGTGAGTAGGAAAAGTATTTTAACATTTCGAGAATGCTGACGTGAAATAAAAGACGAATAAACGTGTGAAAGGAGTATTATGACCAAGTACATCTTCTAATAAGTAAATGCACTCTCTGCTCTATTTTAAAATAAATCTCTATGAAAACAAATTGAATTTCGAGATCTAGAGACAGGCGTTCAACCAATGGAAACAGACGATGCGTCCCAATCTATTGCAAAATATACAAATACAGCCGTTACAGCTGCGACCCCCGATATCTGTAGCAGGGGCTCACCTGGAAGGCGCCTTGAAGCATCCTGTGCCCTGGTGTCTGCTCTGTCCTTAGTGGGGTTGTCTCTGTCGAGTCAGTCAGTCTCTGGGGAGGTCTCCTCTGTCTCTGCAGTCAGTCTTAGTTCCAAGAGAGGTCTTAATCAGTCGCTGTCTTTGGAGATAGATGTACTCTGTCCACCTGGAGGGTCTTTTCTGTCCCTGCCCTGGGACAGTCCTTCGCTCTCTCTTGGGTGCTGACAGGAAGGGCCGGGTCGTGCCTCTAGTGCTGGCAGGTGTTGTGTCTCTCTCCAGCCAGGGGTTAAATACGCTTAAGGGGGAAGTGAGCTCCCCTAAAAAAGCCCTATGTAGAGTGACATCACTAAAAGGGGCGGGGCTGGGCCTGGCATCACCCTCTGGAAAAGACCAGGAAGACCTCTTAGAAATTATTGCAGTCCATATACTAGAGAAAAGAGCAAAGGTTGGGGAGGGGCCTGTGGGAAACCCCAGGAGACATCCCAGACTGTGTCGAAGTGTCCGCGAGCCCCCCCCCCCCCCCCCCCCGGCATCCTAGGATGGCGGATGGACTTAGATAATAGTGATGGTGATATCAAGAGGGCGTGTGCGCGCTCAGATATATAGCTCCTCTTCTGTGTGCTTCTACACCTGAGCATATATGTATGTACAAATGAAACTGCAATTCTAGTTACAATCGAACACCAGATCTGAACCCCAGACACATAACAGGCAAAGTAGTCTGTGCCATGGTAGAAGCAGCATGTACCTGATAAAATATATCCTCTGGAAAAAGACCTATAGAAAATCCTTTCTAAATGACACCAAGTTTAAATATTTACCACTGCTCCTCTGCCAGTTAATAGCCCCTTATAATTCTATTACAAATGAATCTCTAATATACCAGGGCCCTGCCATCACATTCCAAGCTTCTTCCAATACAAATGTAAGTTTTGCTCAAATATGCCAAAGTTTTCCCAATTACATAACGCTGAGTGTTGTTAATATGATGATCAAGGCGCTAGCCTGTCCCCGGGGCTGCTCAGCTGTGCGAGACATAAGGATGCTGCTCACAGCACCAGCCACCTGCTCACAGTGCCAGGTGTCTGCTCACAGCGCCAGGTGTCTGCTCACAGCGCCAGCCATCTGCTCACAGTGCCAGGTGTCTGCTCACAGCGCCAGGTGTATGCTCGCATTGCCAGGTGTCTGCTCAAAGTGCCAGGGGGCTGCTCACAGCGCCAGGGGTCTGCTCACAGTGCCAGGTGTCTGCTCACAGCGCCAGGGGTCTGTCACAGTGCCAGGGGTCTGTCACAGCACCAGGGGTCTGCTCACAGTGCCAGGGGTCTGCTCATAGTGCCAGGGCTTTTCTCACAGTGCCAGAGGGTCTGCTCATAGTGCAAGGGGTCTGCTCATAGTGCCACGGGTCTTCTCGTAGTGCCAGGGCTCTGCTGACAGTGCCAGGGGGTCTGCTCATAGTGCCATGGGGTCTGCTCATAGTGCCAGGGGATCTGCTCATAGTGCCAGGGGGTCTGCTCACAGTGCCAGGGGTCTGCTCACAAAGCCTGGAGTCTGCTACTCAAAACTGACATTCATGTTGGTAATGCAGTGATGCCCCACGGTGTGAAATGCGTCTTCCTGTGCCAGTCACTTACCCGGCCCCTGCAGGTAAAGCACCATCACCATGCCAATAACTCACATCGACGGAACACACAAAGACGACCCACAGTCCATGGACGATTTCAATATGTCAATGAGTATATCACAATAAGTAGGAGTGTACCTTCTTTTTTTTTTATTTCAAATGATTTTATTAGGACTTTTTTTACATACACAGTACAGAGATAGTGAAGGCAAAACTGGACTTGTTATAGCGTCGTCCATTGCAGTTAGTATACACTAGATATGATGGGACGCTTTTATGCTGCGTATGCATAAACGGCCTATGACATTTGCAGCATTTAATGTTCTTGTGCGTTGCCTTCGTAATTGAGAAATCAATTGGAATTTTTTTTTATTCTCCCCCTTTTTCCTAATGTTGTGTTATTTGTTTCTTTTTTTTTTCCAGAGTTTTATATAGCGCGAACTTGACCCGAAGGTGTAAGGTATCTGAGCGCTTTACACAAGCACCAGTTGCTTTAAATGAGGACATATTAATTTTTAGTAGGCACAGGAAGATGAACTGATTTTCCCAGGGTTACAGGATGTTGCGCATCCTTGCTGAGACGTGACCCAGTTCCCCAGATTTGAGGTCCAGCGCCCTAGCCGTTTGGCTACTTCCTCTCCCCTATGTTATTAGTTTTCAGCAGGACTGTGCTTGTGAAATCTATTGTTTTTCATATAAACTTAAGACGGGTTTAAATCCTGCCACCTCTCTTTCCAGGCTTTTCATTGGTTTCTGTGCTTACCACTTACTTTTCCGCCATTTCTATTGGCTGTAGCATATTTTCCTGCATTTACCAATGTTTGTAACTCATCTGCTTCTCTTGTCAGTTTCCCGTAGCCGAAATACTGTTAATAGCCACTTTGGTAGAACTATTTTTCATAAAGTTTTGCCTCGTTCTGCTTTTTTGTCTTGCAGCAGATTTACATAACACAATTTATCACCCGGAGAGATGAAGTGACCTCACAGAATCACAGAACGCCGCGCCGCAGAGACTTGAACCAGGATCTACAGCTCTTGATTCAGCCGCTCTGGTCGCTATGCCACATCCTCTTCACTCCCATGAGACTTGACAGGGAGCTCTTTCCTTTGCCCCGAACAGTGATTGATAAAAACAGCTCATTATTCTTCACACAGGCGAAACCGATGCATTACCATTGCTTGTTAGGTCTCATGACCTACAATGCGCGCAAGCGTATTGAGGGAGCGAGAATTCAAGTCGGCAAAATCCTCGTCAAACCAAGGGCTTTCAGCCGCGGTTTTCTTGAAGTTCACGTGAATCACGTGAACAAACAAGCACGCGCATCAGGCACTCCTCCCACACCTCACGGACATCTGTTCATTTCTCCTCCCCCTCCCCAGCCAGCTTCCCCCAGGCCCCTGCTGCTTCACACCCAGCCTCTGCACCCTCTGCACTCCCACGCCTGTCGCATTTCTCCTCCCCCCTCCCCTTCTCTGCCTTCCCTCCGTCTTGTCTATCACATGCTTTTCTTATTCTTTCTGTCAGATTTTTATTCATTTCCTTTCAATTTCTTCCTTTTTGTTTTCTTTCTGTTTCCTGCTTTGTATCCCATGGATCTCGCTTTTCATCTTCTTCCTACACTACACTAATGTTCATGTAAAATCACAGAAAGACCGTGTGAAGTTCCGGGGATCACATTTTGTAGCAAGTAGCTGAATTGCACTTTTAACGAGTGGGTCTTGATGAGGTATCATGCTAATGGCACAGTCCGATTTTGATTTTACAATGACGTCTGCATTATTCAACCATTGGAGAAAGAGCATTTGCATTAATCAACCAATATTCAAACTCCAGCGCTTCCTCAGTCACCGAAAATGTCGCACCGATCCGGTGGGGCAAATGTTACCATTAAACTGATTGATCAGTAAGAATGTCACCGTCCACAATCCCACGTCAGAACTCTACATTTATCTAATCAATGTTTTGGCCTTCACAGGTTTACCGAAGAGCTGCCACGTCTCCTAGTTTCGATATCAGTCTTAATTCCTTCCTTCTCCTCGTCGGCTTGTAGTAACTGTTGTTTCACGAGTGTACAGGACATTCACTTTTAACATTGAGCTTTTATCTTCTGTCCCACGCGCATCAGGCACTCCTCCCACACCTCACGGACATCTGTTCATTTCTCCTCCCCCTCCCCAATCCAGCTTCCTCCAGGCCCCTGCTGCTTCACACCCAGCCTCTGCACCCTCTGCACTCCCACGCCTGTCGCATTTCTCCTCCCCCCTCCCCTTCTCTGCCTTCCCTCCGTCTTGTCTATCACGTGCTTTTCTTATTCTTTCTGTCGGATTTTTCTTTATTTCCTTTCAATTTCTTCCTTTCTGTTTTCTTTCTGTTTCCTGCTTTGTATCCCATGGATCTTGCTGCCTGTGCCAGCCATGGTCCCTTTCATCTCCTCAGTCACCCCCAGAACCACAATGTTTTGGTGTACCCCAGACTGGCAAGTCTGGGACCGGGAAGCAGGTCACCATTGCTGTTTATAAACTAACATATACGAAGTGCCTAATGACATCAGCTGCGTGTCTGCATATGTGATCCTGGGAAATTGGTAATTCTTCCCGAAGCTATAAATAGCAACGCTTAATTACACAGCTAATTACCCTGTTGCACAATACTCCCATGGGCAGGAAAAACTGTCTCAATAGTGAGTTTCCATAAAGCAGCCCAGAAGTTTATCCCCACCCCCACAATGCCCCCCCACCCAAACATTCGATTTGGGAGAACAAGGCCAGCTAGTTGGCTCAGTGAGTTAAGTGCTCGATGCGGATGGATGTCTGTTGGAGCTGCCAATCACAAGTTAAAATCCTGAAAGGTTCACCTCTGCCTTTTCATCCTTCTAGGGTTCATAATTTCAGTCCTATTGAAACGGGGGGGGGATGATAACCACGATTTACAGCACTTAGAACCCTCAAAACTGGAATGCTGAGCGCTATAGAACAACACAGAGTGGGAAGGGTCAAACAACACAGAGGGGCAATGGTCTGGGGAAGCACACAAGAAAGTCACCTGGAATAAATATGCACTATGCAGTGCTTAAGCAAGAAGAAACAAGAGAGAGCAGTGTGAGGGGGGAAAAGTAGACGGATAAGAGACCGACACAGAGCAGGAGAGGGAAAAGAAGCGCATAAGGGAGATAACTGGAAACGCATGCACTCACTGGGAGTTCTTAAGCCTAGAGAACACACAGCAAATAACTTTATCTCTATTGGCAGTCGCTGGAGAAGGTAATGGTGCAGAGGAACACTTCGGGCAGAGGCATAGCCATTCATGGGTACAACAGGTGCAGTGGCACTAGGACCCAGATGCCTGAGGGGTATGCTCAAACCTGACTATTGGATTATTTTATAATTCAGTCAGCAGCCAAGGGACCCATTTCATTCCTTGCACTAGGGCCATTGAAAGGCTGGCTACCCCACTGACCCCAAGAGCTCTTGGCAAGAGGGATGTAGGAATGCCCGGTAGGAAGGGAGCACAGGGTTATTTCACTTCCCCCCCTCGCCTCCAGGCTTTCATTTTGTGGTGAGGGAGCATACGGGAAATCTTCTCTCCAATGTTCCTTCTGACCCACAGGCAATTGCTTGCGAGTTAGGGTGCAAGTGGGAAAGCTTCAGATGGTGATTGGGGCAATCATAGAGATTTGCGTAGGGGGGGGGGAAGAGAAACAAGCACTGGCGTTGCCAATAGGTCTCGCAGTAGGAAAGTTGGAGCTATTACAATTGCAAATAACAATGCCTTTTATTTTTATTTTCATTTTAAAAACATAAAGGGCTTTGTCATTTACAAAACCAATAGCTCCAACTTTCCTACTGCGAGACCTATTGGCAACGCCAGTGCTTGTTTTTGTTACATTGATTGTGCTCTGCAATAATTCGGATTGATGCATTTTTAATGACTAATGAATATATAATTAAATGATCTATGTGTGTTTTAAAAATTACTGTGGTACTACATTTGTTTGATTGTGGTGACTGAATGTGAGTGTATTTATTGTTTAAATAATCTAGCAAGGGGAATCCTTTAGATTGACTGGTTGCTTAAACACTGTCCCTTGTTTTGAGGGGTGTCTCTCTTTTTCAAGCAGAAGTAAAAAGACCCTTTAATCGGACACCCCAGAACCCCATACACCAGTGGTTCCCAAACTTTTTAGACCTGTGGCTCCCTTGACCTAATTGGCAGTTGGCCGTGGCTCCCCACCATTTTTTTTACCGATGGGGGGATGTAAGCCCGACCTCGGGAGTCCTTCCAGTTGTCTTCCTGAAATTAATTGGGATGCGATGAATGTATTATTATCATATTTGTAACAAAATAAAAATCTAAGAGTGGTTCAATTAGAACTCGTTAAGTGAAGAACGATACAATCACCTGTTGACTTTATTTAATTTTTCAAATTGTTGTTGAATATGTACTTTCTTAACTTGGAAACAGGGTAAAATCGGTAATGGAATCATCATTTTTTTCAAGGGAAGACTAGGAAATAGAGAACCCTAACTTTTTTGTTCAGCTCACAACTCTGAATATGTCTGTGAGTATACTTTTTGATTTTCCAATTGATGACAAGCAGAGGAAGTCATGTTTTGGAGCATTTTGTGATCGTTAAAGGTTCCCCGGCAGGCCAAAACAGGTCGGGTGAAGTTACCACAAAGATGGGTTTATGCCAGTCTGCCAGGTGATGCAGTGACAGTTGCATGCCATGTCACTGTGCACGGGCAGAGTCAGTCGCCTAGTAAAGGTAGTACAGTAGGGATGGGGCAGTCAGTTGGATGGCAGACTGGGAGGGCTGGTGAACAGCAGGTAATATACTGTCAGCGAGCATTGGTAGAGCTTGTAGGCAGCCACGGCCGGTAGTGCGTGTAACTACAGGGCGGTGACGTAGGGAGGGGGAGGGGCAGGGTGGGGGGTTGTAATGTATGGATTACGGACTCTAACCGTTGTAATGTATGGATTACGGACTCTAACCGGTAAGTAAACATATAAATAAATAAAACAAATTTTGTTGTGTGCACTGCATCACCAAATGCGATGCAGTGCTCGCAACGAAATTCGTTTTATTTACTTATATGTTTACTTACCTGTTAAAGTCCGTAATCCATACATTACAACTACCACCCTGCCCCTCCCAACGTCACCGCCCTGCAGTTACACCTACTACCGGCCGTGGCTGCTAGTAGGCACACTGCAGGTCACAGGGGCTGAGGCAGAGCAGGACAGTAAGGTTGGGGGCAGAACGAGATGAATGGCAGAAGACAGGGCTGCGTAAGATCCAGCCAGCTCAGTGGGGCTGGGGTAGAGCCATACTCATGGCAGGAAGAATGGAAGGGCAAGATGCAGTTTTGTAGCATGCTGGTATGAATAAGGTAGTCGGTTACACAAGGTGGAGGTGGTAGACCCAGTTACATCCCAGGTCAGTGGTGGTCAGGTTAAGATATGCATGGCATGCCAGTTGGACTGAGACGATTGTATGACAAGCAAGAAGGACTTGGCCAAAGTCAGTTGGAAGGCGAATAAGGGGGACCAAGCTAATTCTGTTTGCAGGTCAGATAAGTAGGTCTGGGATACAGCCAGGCACAAAGCAAGTTCATGTGGTGAGCCTGTCGCATGCCAAGTCTGCTGGATGGTCGGAGAGAGTCACTCCTCACACCCTCCAGTCCATCTTAACCGAGCAAGCCACATGGCAAGACAGCAGGGCAGCAGAAGAACAAGTGGAATGAGAGGCTAGTACAGTAGTAGTAGATGCAGGTCTGGGCTTCTGCCAGTTGCTTCCGGGAGTAGAACCAGCCCAATTGTGCATTACATCCTGCAATACAAGAGCCCTAATTAAAAAATATTCATTAAACTCCACATCCACATCTCTGGTTTGCTCTGTATTCATGTGCATTGGGTACGGAGGGCACTGATATATCCCTGTCTTTTTAATAAGAGGGGCTTGTGTCCTTCAATTCTGGGTCACAGGCTGCTCCCGTACATACAAGACACAATGCGTGCCTGTTAACAGTGAGGAAACAATCCTTTCACCCTCATTGAGTGGGGCGAATGACCACAAATTTCAGCGCTGCAATATCTCATCCGAGGTGGAAGCTAGTCAAGTGTAAGAAATAGGGACGGGTAGTACCAGTCCCTGAAAAAGTTTTGAAACATGTAAAAATGTATGGAAGGTTAGATGGGGTCAGGAGTAGGGCCGTGAAATGAATCCTGGCTGCAATGTGGCCTATTTCCACAGCCACAAGTTTTCCCACTGGAGTTTCAGATTTATGAAATCAGGTCATTTGAAGCGCACACTGCCTACCTGACCACACGCCAGCACTCTGCCTCTACCCCTGGGTTGCCAACGCTGTAAGTCTCGCCGCCATCGACATCCAGGAGCGGCTGGAGACTACAGCTCCCAGTGGGCTTTGCGCGGACTTCCTGTCCCCGCTGTCTTCGTGCCCGGAGGCGCTACAAAGCGGAGCCTTGACCTCGGTGGAGCGGGGGTCATTTGAAGCGCACACAGCCCACCTGACCACACGCCAGCACTCTGCCTCTGCCCCTGGGTTGCCAACGCTGTAAGTCTCGCCGCCATCGACATCCAGGAGCGGCTGGAGACTACAGCTCCCAGTGGGCTTTGCGCGGACTTCCTGTCCCCGCTGTCTTCGCGCCCGGAGGCGCTACAAAGCGGAGCCTTGACCTCGGTGGAGCGGGGGTCATTTGAAGCGCACACAGCCTACCTGACCACACGCCAGCACTCTGCCTCTGCCCCTGGGTTGCCAACGCTGTAAGTCTCGCCGCCATCGACATCCAGGAGCGGCTGGAGACTACAGCTCCCAGTGGGCTTTGCGCGGACTTCCTGTCCCCGCTGTCTTCGTGCCCGGAGGCGCTACAAAGCGGAGCCTTGACCTCCGCGTCGCGGGACGCGCGCGGGCGACGCCGGGCCGAGCCCGGGCAGAGAGCGGGCCGTCTGTGGCCGTCAGGGGCCGACAGAGGCTGGGCTGGGCCACGTCCCTTACTCTCTACCAGCCGCGACGACACACGCTCGGTGCCTGTCCCCCTTCTGTTGCCCAAACCATGTCTACCCATTCAGGAAAGCCTCTCAGGGGCGAAGTTGAAAGGGGATCAAATGCCGCGAGCCCTGTCATAGGAACAATGGACCGCTTTATCACCAGGGTAGCTGCGGTGATTGAAAAGGAGATCGCCATGTCTGAGCGGCGTCTATCTGAAGTATACCTCCCCTCAAGACGCTCATCCTTGGGGGCAGTCGCCCGGTCGCTCACACCTGCCATCGTCCGGGTACAAGCAGACACCCCTCCTAGTGTGGTCGGCGTTCCCTCAGAACCCCCCCATTTGACTGGTATAGAGCAAAATATAGATAGGCTGGAAAATCTGGCCGCTCTTCTACCTATAGTTACAATGGAAGACGGTGGCCCTAGTAACCTGTCCACACCATTACCACCTATCCCGACAAGTGATGTCATCAGAGATCCTGAGTCCCCAAAATTGCTTGTATCCCCCACAGTTATATCAGACGGGAAGTTAGTTGGGGCTTCACCTATCACCGTGACTCCGGATATAAGGCAGGAGTTTCTCCCCTTAGGTAAAAAGTCGCGTAAACGCAAGAAGGGTAGGCTAGTGAGACAGGCCGCCCTCTACCAAAGAGTTAGGAAGTCTCCTGTATCTAGTACGAGAACTACAAGGGGTGCCCCTATGCTGAACGAAACAGATATAGAAGGGGATGTACTGATCTCTCCCAAGGGGTCACACTCAGCCAAGGTCTCAAAGCCAACTGACTTAGTAGCAGTGGAAAATATTCTGGAGAAGGTATATACCCTCTTGAAACCGTTACTAACTCAAGTCAAGGGCCTAGGGGAGAGGATTGACAAACTAGAGCAGTCAACCCTGGACGTGTTTCACTCACTCAAAACAACAATCAAACAAACAACTAGAGTGACTGGAAATAAGGACGTGGGTGCAAAGGGGAATGAACTACCAGCTCATAGTGGCCCTAAGCCCCTAATATCTCAAAACAAAGCTGTTCCTAATAGTCCAGTAATCCCAACTCCTAAATCTCCTCCCCATCCCAAAGCAGGCTCAAGTCACAAGGGACTTTTAACACATACAGAGCCTGAGAAAAATAAGCCAAAGCCTCTTCCACAAAAACAGCAACAGACAACTAGTGGTAAAAAGGAAGCCCAACAAAAAACAGAGGGGAGCAGCAAACCCAGCGGGTTAACGACAGGGAAAGCCCCTAGGCCTGTAACCCAACATTCTGCCCCAACTACCTCCCCATCGGCCCCCAGTAATCCACCACGACGGATCCCCCCGATTAATCTCCCACCTGACTGTCAACCTTTTGATTACTGCTAATTTCGCCTGAGGCTTGAGCCGGGCGGTCATTCTTTCTCTCCTGCTATCTTTTTAAAATACATTTGTTCATTGCTTTTCACTTGCCCTTTGTGTCCTCTCCCCCCTGCACCAGCGCGCTGAATTAGCGCGACGCTGTGGTGTTTCGGCCGATTTTCGGGCAGAAACATTATTTTAAAAAACTGACCTTTTAAATTGACTGGGTGCACTCTTCCTGCAGAGCGCTGCCTCCCCCAGACAGTACAGCCGATTTCAGGGCTGTTTTACCGGCTGGCAAGGGTAGAACTATTGCGGCGGCCATCTTAGGTAGGGCGAGCCTTCCTTAGGGGCGAGAGTCACCGCTATAAAGAGGAAAGAAGGACTTTGGCTTACCATTACTGCTAATTTCGCCTGAGGCTTGAGCCGGGCGGTCATTCTTTCTCTCCTGCTATCTTTTTAAAATACATTTGTTCATGGCTTTTCACTTGCCCTTTGTGTCCTCTCCCCCCTGCACCAGCGCGCTGAATTAGCGCGACGCTGTGGTGTTTCGGCCGATTTTCGGGCAGAAACATTATTTTAAAAAACTGACCTTTTAAATTGACTGGGTGCACTCTTCCTGCAGAGCGCTGCCTCCCCCAGACAGTACAGCCGATTTCAGGGCTGTTTTACCGGCTGGCAAGGGTAGAACTATTGCGGCGGCCATCTTAGGTAGGGCGAGCCTTCCTTAGGGGCGAGAGTCACCGCTATAAAGAGGAAAGAAGGACTTTGGCTTACCATTACTGCTAATTTCGCCTGAGGCTTGAGCCGGGCGGTCATTCTTTCTCTCCTGCTATCTTTTTAAAATACATTTGTTCATTGCTTTTCACTTGCCCTTTGTGTCCTCTCCCCCCTGCACCAGCGCGCTGAATTAGCGCGACGCTGTGGTGTTTCGGCCGATTTTCGGGCAGAAACATTATTTTAAAAAACTGACCTTTTAAATTGACTGGGTGCACTCTTCCTGCAGAGCGCTGCCTCCCCCAGACAGTACAGCCGATTTCAGGGCTGTTTTACCGGCTGGCAAGGGTAGAACTATTGCGGCGGCCATCTTAGGTAGGGCGAGCCTTCCTTAGGGGCGAGAGTCACCGCTATAAAAATAGACAGCCATGACTTCGCGCAGCGGACGCGATCAGCGGACGCGCCGGACTCGCGCCGGAGTCAAGCCAGAGTCCTGCCCGTCTGCGCCCGTCCGCGCACGGGCCGGGCATAGGGCTAAGGACTCTGCTGGGATCAGTAAAGACACTTACAGCAGGCAACAACTATTAGCCCTACAACCAGTCCACGATTGTAACTACCACAACCTAGACCCTTCGGACTGGATAGGTCCGATGAGCTGCCATAAATGCCATGTCGCATTATCATGGTCTCAGGTATCCGCCCTTACAATACATACCCCCCCCCCCATACCTTAAAAGCGGGCTTAATAAATGCTAGATCTTTACCAAGACACGCCCAGCACATATATGACCTCCTCATAGACGACAACCTAGATTGTCTCTTTATTACAGAGACTTGGCTCAAACCCTGGTGCACTCCTGATCTGGTACATGCCCTACCTTTAGGGTATGGTATCCAGAGGGTTGACAGAGGCAACGAGCAACGGGGAGGGGGAGTGGCTATCATACACAGAGATATCTTTGGGTGTGTCATGACGGAACTCCATGATTTAAAAGGGGCGGAAGGGATGGCTTTTAGTATTAAAATTCATGACAACTTCTCTTTCTCTGGGGCATTAATTTACCGCCCTCCCGGTACTAGCACTGACTTTTTAGGAAGTGTGGGAGAAGCGCTAAGCCCACTGATACTCAGATATTCAAACTTCACCTTGTTGGGGGATGTAAATATTCATCTTGAGTCTATAATTGAGGCACCTACTGCCTCCTTCAGAGAAACCATGGAAGTATTGGGTCTTAAAATACGTGATACTCCAGCCACTCACGAGGCGGGACACACGATTGATTGTATTGCTACCAACTTAGACACCTTAACAATAGACCAGCTGAAACCCCAAATATGGACTGATCATGTATTAATGCCTTTTTCGATTACACCAGAGACTAATGCCAACAAAAACAATACTTGCAAAAGCAACCAGGCCAGACACGAGGATTGGAAGGCCACCATGAAACATCCAGAATTAATACCAATAGCCAGAGAGTGTAGAACTAAGTTACCCGGACCCCCAAACCTAAACACCTTTAGGGAATGGATGACAGAACTAAAAAATATGACCGGACAGGGAAGACGCAAGCTCAAACCCGGGAATAAGAAGAGATCTGCCCCTTGGTTTGACCTAGAGCTCAAAAATAAACAGGGGGAACTAAGACGGGCTGAACGTAGATGGCGTAAGAACTACCTCAGCGCAGAACGCAGCAAATATAAAAAGACCAAGAAAGCGTATCATGCCTTAATCAAACAGGCTAAAACAAAGTATTTCACGTCAGCCATAGCAACAGCCAATTGTAAACAGAAGGCGATTTTTTATATTGTAAAAGATTTTAGTAAACCCAAATGTCTAACACAGGACATCCCCCCCTCTCAAATGCTTTGCAACTCCATCGCAGACTTTTTTGAGGAAAAGGTTAAGGGTCTAACGAAAGACTTTGAGGCTCCCAGCTTTGATCAAATATGTGAGGACGAAACTACTAGGCAGGAAGTCACCCAGCTTACAGCTTTCCGCACTATCAGCCTGGAAGAGACAAAAAAGGCCATCCTGGCAACCAAATCAGGATCACCATTTGATCCATGTCCTATAGGACTCTTACATCTTATTGCGGATATTGTCAACCCGGACATAAATGTTATCGTCAACAACTCTCTGTCCACCGCCTATGTCCCCCCCGAGTGGAAACTGGCAGCTGTAAAACCCTTACAAAAAAAACAACTTCCCGACCCCTCCACACTATCCAATCTACGTCCGATTTCATTACTTCCAGCTTTGTGTAAAATCACTGAGTCTACAGTGAACAAACAGCTGACACTTTTCTTGGAAAATATCGAAGTAAGGCACCCCAATCAGGCTGGCTTTAGAACCCAGCATTCCACCGAATCGGCTCTCCTGTTCACTACGGAAACTATCCGCTCAGCTCTAGACCAAGGCAAGAAGGCCGTCCTGATACTATTAGACCTGTCGGCGGCCTTCGACACGGTCTCACATGCCATCTTAATAGACCGGCTAATAACATCTGGCATTAATGGTATTGCCTTAGAGTGGATAAAAAACTTCCTTAGTGACAGGAGACAAGTGGTGACTCTGGGAGAATTCCGTTCCAGCGAGAAGCCACTGTCAACGGGAGTACCTCAGGGCTCCAGTCTGAGTCCGACATTGTTTAATGTTTACACCGCACCCCTGATTCAGCTGATATCGTCCTACGGCATAGATGTAATAGCATATGCCGACGATACCCAACTGATCCTGGTCATGGACAAAGACAACCAGGCCTGGGAGGAAAAGCTTAAGTGCTGCCTAACGGCCACCTTTGAGTGGATGCGGAAAAACCACCTAAAATGCAACACAGGAAAGACCGAGATCATGCCCATAGGCTCAAATAATGATTTCATCCCCAGACTGTGGTGGCCTGAGAAGGCAGAAATTCCACCTCACACTACCTCCTCGGCTCGCAACCTTGGGGTACAGTTTGACGCCGATCTATCCTTCAAACATCAAGCGTCAAAAGTGGCAGGCACCTGTTTCGGGGTAATAAAAATGCTTAGAAAGTTCTTCGACCTGCTGCCCCTCGAAGCAAGGAAAACTGTTACGATTGCATTAGTCACCTCCCGTATTGACTACTGCAATAGCCTGTACGCTGGCACCAATAAGATGGTTACCCATAAACTCCAGATGGTGCAGCATGCAGCTGCAAGGCTGGTTCTGAAATGGCCAAGAAGATCCTCAGCAACCAAAGCCCTCAATGCACTACACTGGCTGCCTATAACTAAAAGGGTCCTCCACAAAGTTTTAACTATCACTTTTCGCGCTGTGCATAATTCAGGCCCCACTTACCTAAGAAATAAATTTGTAAAATACTGTCCAAACCGCGCACTAAGATCCTCCAATGCCAATCTTTTGACCATCCCTAGATTCAGACTCAAAACCCGCGGGGGCAAATCCCTAGCGGTGTTGGGTGCCAAAGCATGGAACGCCCTACCCCCTCTATTAAGAGCACTGGACAAGGAGTCTGAGTTCCGCAAGCAATTGAAAACCTGGATTTACAATCTTCCAGACTCAATGGCCAGAGCGCTAGTGTGATCCCGGTTATGGTCTCCTTAGCAGTAAGGCAACCTTTTCATCTGGTTGTCCTCATATTGGCGCCGAGATGCTCCTTGGAGCGATTGCTAGCGCGTTATAAATGGACTCTACATCTACATCTACATGGTTAATGTGCCTCCCCTAAAGGACGGCCAGTTGGAAAACCATCAATCACTCAAGAACAAGTGTATCCACTGGCTGAAGACAAACAAGCCAATCCTGCTGGGTGTGGACGGCATTATCCTAAGTGTCCGCAGAGTGGGATGGGTAGGGCAAGGGAAAAAAATGCAGGAGGTGGATTGTGTAATCATAAACTTCCAAGACCCCAGAGTAGTACCATCCATCTGTACTCCTATCAAAAATATGGGGGCCCCGGGGGTTAAACTGGTAGATCTTTCATATTTTTACCCTAGGCACCTTGTTAGCCCTAATGGAGGAAGTGTAAGTTCCCCTAATTCTGGCCAAAACTGGGTTGAGGTTGTAGGGGGCAATAGGGAGAATCAAATGTGGGCAATTGGCCCCTGCTGACTGGAAACAGCGAGCAGAGTAGACCCAGTAGGAGCACCACCCACCCAAACAAACCTTGCAAGTGGAATGGGAGACTCTATAGCAATTCCACAAGATCCCTGCTCTCCTCGGATAACTAGGAGGAGTCCTACAGATAGGGGCTTCCAGGCGCCCAGCGACCTTCCAGCTGTGACGGACCTAGTCTTTAAGGTTTTCAGCTGGAATGTCGCAGGGATTGCAGGAAAACTGGCTCTTCCAGATTTTACTGCATGGGTTGATGAGCACTCCTTGTGCCTCTTCCAGGAAACATGGAGCCTGGTGCCGGTCCATAGGGTGGGATTTTCCTCATATTCCTCTCCTGCGCGAGTCTCGGAATCTGGGAGAGGCCGACCTTCGGGCGGCCTTCTTATCTGGGTCGCGGCTTCTCTAAACTGTAGAGTAGTGGACTCTCCCACAGGTTCCCCGGACATACAAAATATTACCCTTATAGACCAAAGGGGAAGAATTGTGCTAAATATCTATAATGTGTATGCACGGGGTACAAAGGGTGGGAGAAAGTCTCCAGTAATAGCTCTCCTCGAGACCCTGTTAAACAACACCCCCCATAAGACACGCACCTTGGTTGCAGGTGATATGAACTGCACGTTCGAGCCCTTGGGCTCGGACGTTTCCCTCGACCAAGATGAGGAGGATGCTAGGTGGGGGATCCCGGCACTGGACATCCCACCGATCAAAAGGTGGACAGAAGTAGCGCTCCAGATATACTCCCTGAGTCTTGAATTTAATCTAAGGGCAGCGAATGGGAGGACTTCCTCGGATAGGGGGGGTGCCCATACCTACAATAGACCAGGGCACACCTCTAGGCTGGATTATATTCTAATAGACGTGTGCTTATGGTCTTATGTAAGGGACATGCAGGTGGTCCCTTCGACAGAAAGTGATCACAACTCACTCTCCCTAAAAATGGAACAATGGTGGCAACCCTTAAGGAGGGCCAACATCAACCTGGCACCCGTACCAGTAGATGAATCGGAAGTCTCCCCATGTGGTAGAAGAATTAAATGGGCGAAACTGATTTTATCCGAGGCAAAGGTTGGGGAAATTCAATCCCATCTAAACCGTGCGGTAACATCTCTCGGAACCTCCCTAGAAGGGGTGGGTAAAGCGAGTGGGTTATTTGTCTCCCTGATTGAAGCCTTAACCAACGTGTTTACCCTGTACTCTAAAAAGCCGGGCAATACAGGAACTAAAAAACCAGTTGAGGGGTGGTACACCCAAGCATGTAGGGGCCATAAGGCAAAGTTAGTTGAGGCAGTCAAATCCAAATCCCAAAGTGTGATCCAGGAAACAAGGAAGGCCTATAAAAAGTCCCTTAATTTGGCTAAAAGGGAGTGGGAAGATAAATATTGGGAAGACCTACTCCAGGCTAGTAAAATCAGGGATTCAGGGGTCTTTTGGAATCTTATAAGTAAACGGAGCAAATCCGACGCAGCCATGAGACCCTGCAGCATCCCGCCTCAAAGCTGGGTAAAACACTTTGGGTCCCTATACCTCCCACCAGATGGGGGTCTGTCTGTGGAGAGGGACCTCACACTAGCAATTGAACCTCATGCCTACGACCTCTTCACTCCCTTAGAGATCGAGGGGGTTATAGGCTGGGTAGCACCACGCAAGGCACCGGGCCCGGATGGCCTTCCGGGTGACCTCATGAGGGCTTACCCAGCGGAATGGGGGAGAATCATAGCAGCTCTCCTAAATGATATTATGAGGGGAGGAGTAGTGCCAGAATCCTGGAAAGGGGCGGTGGTTGTCCCTATTTATAAAAAAGGGTGTAGGGAAACCCCGGGCAACTATCGCCCCATAAGTCTGATAGACTCCACCCAAAAGATAGCTGGTAAAGCTATCCTTGGTAGGATTCTCCATTGGGTGGAGGAGAATAAAATCCTATCAGACTTTCAGGCAGGTTTCCGGGCTGGTATGGGGACTATAGAGCAGGTGTTTAGGCTGTCCCTTTTGGGGTGGAAGGTGGTGGAACTAGGCAAGGGTAGTCTTTACTTAGCCTTTATAGACCTGAAGACTGCCTTTGACCTAGTTCCCCGGGAAGAGCTTTGGAGGGTCCTTCATGAGTTGGGATTACCACCTTACATCTTGTCCCTTCTCATAAGCCTTCATGCCCACACCTTTGCACAGGTCCGCTGGGGTAAAAACGGAGAGCTCACTGAGAAGATTCCAGTGTCTAGGGGCGTAAGACAGGGCTGCGTCTTGGCACCCACCCTATTCTCGTTATATCTGAATGGGGTGGTAAAACATCTTCAACAAGAACCAGCCGACGCCCCCTGTCTTGGAGGTGTCCGCATCCCAACCCTGCTTTTTGCGGATGACACGCTCCTGATCTCGAAGACCCCACAAGGCCTGCAGAAACTATTAACACGATTCCAGGAGTTCTGTGATGCAAAAGGGCTAATAATAAATGTGGACAAAACGAAATTCTTAGTTGTTAATCCACCTAAAAAATTGGGCCGCCCACCTACACTCAACTTTATCCCCCTAGAGAAAGTAGCCGAATTCGACTACCTTGGCATCCGGATTACGGACAGGATGACTTGGGCAAACCACATTGAAAAAATGGTCCTTAACCACAGGAAAGTAGGAGGAGCTCTCATGAGGGAATACAGAGCCTCAACTAGGAGATCACTTACCCCAGTACTCGACATCTACAAGGCCAAAGTAGCGACATCAGCCTTGTACGGGGCAGAACTGTGGGGCCACTGCCGACTGGATGCCCTAGTCACAGCAGAGAGCAAGCTTTTAAAATCCTTCATCTCTGTTCCACTGAGCACACCATCAGTACCAGTGTGGATGGACACGGGATGTAAAAACATCAAAGATCAGGCCCAGCTTCGCCCGCTCCTGTTGTGGACCCGGATCTGGAGGAGCGAAGAATTAAAATCCTATGCTGATGCCCTGGGAGATATAATGAGCCAGGGGGGTTGGGCTAAGATAAGATGGTTAAATGACACCAAAAAGCTCTTGGAGAATATCGGACTAGGAGATTGCTGGACATCCCGTTCAGCTCCCCCAAAAGAAGTTGTCAAGGCGCTTTATTGGAAATGGACTGCGGAGCGTCTAATCACAAGCTCCAACCACTGCAGGTCCACTGCCGCCTTTCTACAAATTAAAGACACTGTGGCCTTTGAACCCTACCTGGACTTGATCACTCTCCCCTTTGACCGAGCTCTTTATTTTAAATTTAGAGTTGGTTCCCTCCCGCTAGGTGCTCTGGTATCGAAATGGTCATTAGCGGTCCGTTCTTCTCCCAACTGTGCATGTTGCCCGAGTAAGGCTGAGTCCATTGCGCATGTTTTATTTGAATGCCCGGATTACGCAAGGCCTAGGAGCTTCTGGCTGAAACCACTCTGCCGAAATATGGGCACACGCAGTCATTTAGTAGCCTTGCGTATCTTAAGCACGGACACTTCCCCCCCCATTGTGTGCAGATTAGCTAAATTTTTAAAGCAGTTTTGGCTCATTCGATGTAAGAGATTGTCAGTAGCTGTTTAATCCTCTTTTTAGCTAATTTATTAACGGTCTTTTATATCCTTTTATCTCTTTTAATATTTCATACTGACTTCTTGTGGCAATGATTTTTTGTACATTGTATTGATTGTATTATAAATGTGCTTATAAGATATCTCTGCATATCGAATAAAAGCTTGTGACTGACTATGAAATCAGGCCGGTGTAGGAAGGAAGGAACCTGAAGGAAGTCCTCCCATTACTGAAAATGCTATTCTCCATGATTATGGATGTGCCTTCCCAGTGTGTTCATGTGGCTGGAGTGTATACCATCTATTGCAGTATTATCCTTGTACCTGTGTTTAATACTCTTTTGTAGCATGCACACGCCACTTTTCTCTTGTAGCACACTGTTTGCTACCTCTCACATTTTGTTTGCTTTAGATACTGCACAAGTGCCACCATTGCCTACGTAACGTTTGTTCTTGTGCCTGAGTGTCTGCGATAGATTGCAGCATTATACCTCTAATTGTACTTTGTTTTCTCTTGTAACCTGCACACTTGTCACTTTTTCCTCCTGTATTGCACCGTTTGCTACCTCATGTAGTTTGTTTGCTCACAATTTTCACTTTTACCTCGTGTTACTTAACGTCTGCTTTTGTAATTTGTTCACTTGTAATTTTCTCCTCATGTATCATTACTGTTCCTATTGTGAAGCGGTGCCGCTCGTTTCTGCCTACATTTGCCTTGAAGTTTTCGCGCACTCTACACAGCGTTGTGCCCTGATTGAGTGGGCTGTTCTGCACAGAGGCGCTGTTTGAGGAGCGAGGAGCCTGAGTGCTGCTGTAACTGTGATTTGGTGCAAGAAGCTTTCATTGGACGGAGCGGGAGCGGGACTGCGAGGACCAGAGGTGCTAGCGCTTCTCCATCGCGCGCACCTGGTGCCTCTTCCCGCCCCCTAACTGCAGGCTACTTTACCTCTCGCGGCCCCCGCTCCGCGGGTGCCGCTCGTTTCTGCCTACATTTGCCTTGAAGTTTTCGCGCACTCTACACAGCGTTGTGCCCTGATTGAGTGGGCTGTTCTGCACAGAGGCGCTGTTTGAGGAGCGAGGAGCCTGAGTGCTGCTGTAACTGTGATTTGGTGCAAGAAGCTTTCATTGGACGGAGCGGGAGCGGGACTGCGAGGACCAGAGGTGCTAGCGCTTCTCCATCGCGCGCACCTGGTGCCTCTTCCCGCCCCCTAACTGCAGGCTACTTTACCTCTCGCGGCCCCCGCTCCGCGGGTGCCGCTCGTTTCTGCCTACATTTGCCTTGAAGTTTTCGCGCACTCTACACAGCGTTGTGCCCTGATTGAGTGGGCTGTTCTGCACAGAGGCGCTGTTTGAGGAGCGAGGAGCCTGAGTGCTGCTGTAACTGTGATTTGGTGCAAGAAGCTTTCATTGGACGGAGCGGGAGCGGGACTGCGAGGACCAGAGGTGCTAGCGCTTCTCCATCGCGCGCACCTGGTGCCTCTTCCCGCCCCCTAACTGCAGGCTACTTTACCTCTCGCGGCCCCCGCTCCGCGGGTGCCGCTCGTTTCTGCCTACATTTGCCTTGAAGTTTTCGCGCACTCTACACAGCGTTGTGCCCTGATTGAGTGGGCTGTTCTGCACAGAGGCGCTGTTTGAGGAGCGAGGAGCCTGAGTGCTGCTGTAACTGTGATTTGGTGCAAGAAGCTTTCATTGGACGGAGCGGGAGCGGGACTGCGAGGACCAGAGGTGCTAGCGCTTCTCCATCGCGCGCACCTGGTGCCTCTTTCCGCCCCCTTTTTCCTCTCCCATAAGAACACATTAGTATACGCGAACGCGGGACGCGCGCGGACGAAGGCCGGACTAAGAGCGGGCCCTCTGTGGCCCTCAGTGGTCTGAAGTAGGCTGGGCTGGGCCCACTCTCTAATTTATATTCACATAGAGATAACACATTTGTGTAACCCATGGTCTGCGTGTAGATTTAGGCAATTGCTGTTTATGTAGTGACTTTAGACATGCCTTTGATTGTTTGCTAGTGTTATTAGACAGTATTTTTTTTCGTGATACATTTTAACCTGTGTACTGGTATTTTAAATTTCCTGTTTCCTAATATTTTGATCTTAGTTGTAATATGACAGCCAAAAAGCTGAGATCTGGAAGATTGTTGGGGGGGAGATCCACCACCAAGACTAGATCCAACCCCCTTCGAAATAAGAATGCTTCAACAATCCAGTTGAAAGGTCAAACCCAGATTTTTCAGCTTTGGGAGAAAGCGATAGATGGTGTTCCTGAGGAAAATATTGCTTCTAATAAGAGCATCTCCCTGATTTCAACTCCTACCCCTTTGTTAGCTTGTCAACCGAAGGAGGTAGAACTGGGAACTCCTGGCCTAAGCTCCTGTATTTCTGTGGGTATTCCATCAACTACTTCTGTACTTTTGGAGAATGAGAAATGTTTAACTTCCTACCCAGATAATCCCAAAAATACTAAGACTCTATTATCTTCTGTAAATGCTTCGCACAATGGGTCACCGTCCCTCTCCAAGTTGAGGGAGGATATAAACGAAGATTCACAACCCCTGGTTATTGACCCAGTGCTATGTAAACGGTATCTGGTTGATGTACCTAGGGCATTATTAGAAGTTGTAAAGACACCTATGGGCGCTACCCCTTCTGGCCTCTATCTTTTTAGTAGCACCCCCTCTCCTAATTCACAAGATTTTTCATCTAAAACAAATATCTCTACTAGTCCATTGCTCAATATAACCGGGATTGAGGCTATTAATGATCCCAGCCTGAAAAATACAGAGAAACCCATCTCTGAATTTTTACTTTCCTTGGAACAGCTGCTATCCTCAATTCTAACGCTACTTAATAAATTTGTGGGGAGCTCGGATTGCGTATTGGACTCTGTTACCCAAATTTTAAAGGCTTTATTATCAAAGACCTGTGAAAGGAGCTGCGGCTCCGACTTTCCCATTTTAATACCTCCCAATAATGTTGAGGCTAATACATCTTGCCTGTTGATTGAGAATACGCCGGTAGCTCCTGTAGTAAAGGACGTGTGTCCTACTTTGAAATCTTCTGCTTTTAATTGTATACATGATTCCATTCTAGGTATTGCTGCTGAGGAAAATAATTTGGTAATTCCTAATGCTAATGCCGAAGTGGCGTTATTTCCTATTTTTGATCTTGAACCTAAGGGGCCGGAATTGGAGGAAAAAACGGAAAAACATGTGAAACACAAGGGGGGGAAAAAGAGGAAGTCTCTCCGTAGATTTATAAAAAAGAGGCAGAGACAAATTCTCTTTGAGAATCCCAAAGTTTCCTTCAAGTCCCCCTCTGTTGAGGTTGTAGATGATAAGGATAAGGATAAGGGATCTCGGAAGCACGATTTAATTAGGTCATCCTCTGAATCCTTGGGGCTCTTCGTTAATTCCGATGAGATTATTAGGAATTGTTCTAAATTAAACCTAACAGATCAGGGTATAGGAAAAGAAAAAATTTTGACCCACCATTTAGTTGAAGAAGAAAGATGCTCTGCCTCGGCGGTCCCTACTCCTTTAAATCCTTCTGCCCCTCTATTCCATATACGGATAGAAGGGGCAACTGTGGATCAAAATATTGCTCATAAATTCACGGAAATTCGTACTGATTCTTTGTTTTTGGACTTTGTCCCATTATTTGATATTGATTTGGGCCTGAACAGATCCTTTCTGTTGAAATGTTGTAAGGATATTGAGGGATTAAATCTAATTAAATCTAGTGACATTGACCTAGTAACATTATTGGGATCAGGGTCCACGTCATTCACTAGGGTAAGATTTTATTCAAATTTGATAGTGAATTTAATATTAAATAAAGCAGAACTTTTTCAGAGCCAGGGGATTGATGTGGTGCCGTTTACCGCCATTAGTGGTGACAATCAAACTGCGAATGGTCTCCATAGGGGATTGAGTTCGGTTGGTCTCTCTCAACCTTTTGATGACCTAAAAATTTGTGTGTCAAAAACAAAAAGGATAGTAACACACCCCATTCCCTCCCCTATAATGATAAACAGAGGTATCTCTGAAAATGATCAACAATGGAACTGGTTACCCGGTGCCCTGGCGACTAAGGTGACGGACAATCCCAGACTGTTCTCTCACCTTTAGCAGTAGTTTTTCTGTCATTTCCTGGAATGCAGCCGGCATCAATAACAATCCTGAAAAATTATCATATCTTTTTTCCTTGAATGCTAATATAATCTGCATTCAGGAAACTTGGTGTATTGATAAATTGAATATAGTGAAGGATTATTATGTATTGGAGGTGGCGGCATCCCCCTCTAGTAGAGGACACGCAAAAGGGGGAATTGCCTGCCTTTTATTAAATACAATTAAGTGGAGTTTCTCTCATTATATAGATCCCAGTAACTTTTTTCAGGCTGTGACCCTCTCCAACTTGGACAAAACTGGGGAGAGACACCCTTTTGTTATAATAAATGCCTATATTCCGCCTGGTGATCTTTATAACACTGTTATGAAGCAAATTTTTATCTTTATTAGACAAATGAAAAAAACAATCCCTCTCTCTAATTTTTTGCTAGTCGGCGATTTAAATTGTAAAGTGTCCAATTATAGTCTAGAATTATTTAGGAATAAAGAAAAAGAGGAGGTCTTATTGATACCCCAAGCCATTTTTCCAGATAATATAAAAACAAATAAACGGGGTAAATTGCTGCTGGAAGAATTATATAGCGCGGAGGGACTCATAGCTAATGGTAGGCTCCCATCTGATGTCCCTGCAAACTACACTCATAGTTCCTTCAACAGCAAATCAATCTTAGACTATATAATTGTTGACCACCTTACTTTCTCTTTGTTAAGTAATTTGGTGGTCATGGACACCAGCCTTAGTGACCATAATGTCATCTTACTAACACTCTCTCTAGAGCCACCCAATTCTGATATTTGGGCGTTGGATAGGGAGGCGGTCACCTTTCAAAAAACAGGAAGATGTTTTTGGGATTATAAAGCCATGAAGGGTCTAGAACCCCTTCTTGAAAAAACAGTGTCCAATTTAAATAATTGGCAGGGGGTGGAAGAGTGTTCTTTTGATGTTTTTATAAAGGAGGTCATCTCTGCCGCTAAAAAATCGAATCTAACTAGGAAAAAAAATATCCTCCCTAAAGCGGTTGTTTCCCTTAATAAGGAAATAAATAAGCTGGTGAGGGAACAATACATATGCGGTGCAGTAGAAAGATCACAAAAAATATCTCTTCTTAAAAGGAGGAGGAGTAGGTTAAAGAAAAAAATGAAAAGAGAAAAAGAGGACCTGTTATGGATTGGATTGCGAGAAGCCGCTGTTCATGGGAACTCTAGACAATTCTGGACCCTTATCGGGGAGGGATGTGGTTCTAGAGTGCGCCCATCTCCAATTCCTATCTCCGAACAAACCTGGGTTTGCTACATCTTAAGTCTGTATGCAAAAAATGATCGGCATGTGCAACTTAGGGGAATTGAGGAAAATACTTCCTCTATTGTTGAATACCCCTCAGAACTATCCATAGAATTAGCTATAAGAGACATGCGTTCATCCGGTGCCATGGGTCCAGATGAACTCCCGATATCAGTCTTAAAACAAAATCCTGTATCCTGGAGTAAAATCCTATTTCCTCTTTTTAGGATTTGTTATCTTAAAAAATGCATTCCAGCATCCTGGAAGGGGAGTATTTTGGTTCCGTTGTTCAAAAAGGGCGATAGGAACTTACCTATCAACTATCGCCAAATAGCTCTCCTAGACGCTATTGGGAAAGTGTTTTGTAAATGTCTACTATCACTAATTAATGATTGGGTGGCGCTAAAACAAATCTTACCCTTAGAACAAGTAGGCTTTCGTAAGGGCCACGGAACGCTGGACAATCTCTCCGCTCTTCAGACAATCACTGATAAATATATAGGGGTACGTGGCGGAAGAGTTTATGTGGCCTTTATAGACTTCTCCACAGCATTTGACAAGGTTGACCGTCCACTGCTGTGGAGAAAGCTCTCGGCTATGGGAATGCCGCCGTATCTATTAGATATGATTCAGTTGCTACATACAGACACTTGGTGCCAGGTTTTGCAAGGAGGAGACAAGGGGCTCTCTAAGATTATTCCTTCATGCAATGGTCTTAAGCAAGGTTGTTTACTTGCTCCGTTACTCTTTTCGTTATATATTGCTGATTTACCTGCTTCTCTCTCTTCTTGCGATGGTATAGCTCCAATTTTGGGCGGAAAACACATCTCATGTATGTTATATGCGGATGATATCATAATAATGGATCTTATGCCCAAAGGTCTTGCTAAACGCCTCCTTGCTCTACATCAGTATGCAGTTGATCATTTCCTAAAAATTAATGCAAGTAAGAGTAAAATTATGTGCATCACAGGCCGGAAAAAACATAAATTTAGGAACTTTACCTGGTCTGTGGGAGATGACAAACTGGAGGTTGTAAAGAATTACGTTTTTCTGGGAAAAGTAATTTGTGATAACTTAAGTGCCAAATCCCATATCGATAACAGTGTCCGTAAGGCTTTAGCTCAAGGAAGAAGCTTAAATTCACTGTATTCGGCTCTGGGAAAAAGGAATTTTTCTCATTTACTGGAGGTCTTTAGGGCAAAGGTCCCATCCACCCTTCTATATGGCTTAGAATTAATTGATATCAAGCACTGGGATTTTTTAAATAGGGTGGAGGGGAAATTGCTAAGAAGTATATCTTCTGTCAGTTCTGCCTGCTCCGTGGCAGCTTGCAGACTTGAGTTTGGTTTGCGCAGCAGTTGGGTGCAGGGCCTGGCTGCTGTGGTACGCTGGGTCGCAAGCATAGCCAGAGGAGAAGAGGGGACTATGAGGTTCCTCCTAAGGACTGAACTATTGGGAGGTTTAGGGGAACACTCCTTGATTGTTAGCAATTTTAGAAAGGCTGTATCCCTCTTGCAGTTGGAAGAGAGTACCCTCCTTTCTTTATCTGTATCCCAGTTAAAGTCTGTCCTGAAAGATGCTACATGGGACCTTAGTTATAGACTAGACTTTTCTGCTATTCTCGATAAGAAGGGTGTTAATCTTCTTACTGATTCATTCGCAAGAAAATCCGCCCAACCTTACGCTACTTGGAACTTATCTCATGGTATTCGGAGATTCTGGTTTTTATTGAGACAAGATCTGCTACCCCTAAATAATCTTTTGTTTAAATGGCATGGAGTGTCTGCAATTTGCAATTTTTGTCATCATTCTATTCAAGATCGAATACATGTACTTTTTATATGCCCAGCGCTGCGTCCCTATCGCAGCAAATGGCTAAGACAAATATGCCTGCAAATGGGTATTTTAAATGTGAATTCTTTTATGTGTGCTTTATATAATCCCCCTAATGAGAGATTTTGTTTTCATATCTTTAATTTTTTTAAATGTTTTTTAGAAATTTTTTGAAGACTGACGTGTCTAATAATATGTCACTTTGTGTTCTAGTAAGTGCAATTGCGATGATTTGTCAATTTTCGCTGTGAATGGTATTTTTGTATTGTATTTTTTCTTTATGTGGACCTCTAAGGAGTTCCAAAGCATAATAAAGATTGAATTGAATTGAATTGTGAAGCGCTCTGACGCCTTCGGGTAAAGTCCGCGCTATATAAAAACGCATAAATAAGTTCACATAAAGTGCGGGAACAGCAGCCAGCATATAATTATACAAGGGCTGTGTGACGTAGCAATATTTGAAATCTTTAAAGTTAATCTTGTGCTGCAAGAAGCCTGCCCTACATGTTCTCTAAGATGCTGTCCTGTTTTCCGACGAGACTGTGGGCCACTGCACAGACATGTATTTAACACTTGTCCAGTTCAAACTCGATTTGACAAAATAAATGAGTTAATCATGAGCGAGCAGTGAATCTGCCCTCTTACCTATGTAACTTGAGAAGAGGGTCCCACACGGCATGGCAGAACACGGTGGGCAGAAATAATGCTCAACAGTCTGCTGAGCATTACGGGGTATGCGGAGGCTACGTCTGTGATAAAAGCACGTATGTATGCACCAGGCGCGCAACACCCATTGGGCTCACCGGGCTTCAGCCCCCCCCGTCGCCTCCTCTGCCCGGGCTAAGATTACACGCACTGAAATGGTGCAAGATAGCATCCGATCGGAGAATGATTTTTTTAATGCTTTCTGAGAGGCCCAGCAGCCCGAGCCAGCCAGCCTCTGCTTCAGTGAGTGACCTCCTGCCCCCACCTCTTGTTTTCCTTTACGGTGGCGCCGCGAGGTGAAATCCTTGCCTGAAGGCAGGGATTTCACTTAAGCACTTGATCGCTTGTGAGCATGGGGTGTGAAGTGCACAGCAGGGGGAAAGGGCTGGCCAGTTAAGGTGATGCTTTTCCTTTGTAAAGGAATTTCTGCTGGCGTCATAGCCCATGGGGTGCTGTCTGTGCACTTGTATAGATGTGTATTTCATACAAGTGCGCAGACAGCAACCCCTGGGCTATGACGCCAGCAGGAATTAATTTACAAAGGAAAAGCTTCACCTGCACTGGCCATCCCTTTCCCCCTGTTGTCAGGCAGCAGTTTTTTGTGTAAGTTCCAGTAACTTTAATGCATTTTTCAGCACAGCATTACATACTGCCTACATATCTAGGGGCCATATGTATCAAGCCATTTAGCATTGGCAAAGGCCGAAATTCTGCGAATTTCGTCCTTTGCGAATGCTAAATACCTAAATGGTATGTATCAAACATTTTTGCATCAAAATAAGGAATCGCAAAAATTGCTATTCCTTATTTTGCGATTGCACTTAAGGAATCGCAAATTTTGCGATTCCTTAAATGCAATGTATCAGAGAAAAAAAAAGAAAAAAATGCCATTAAGGAATCGCAAATTGCCACCAACTTCCAGTTGGTGGTAAGTTGCAAATTCTTTTAATAATGCTTTTTTCAAACAAACCAAAGGTGCCATATGACGCCCATACATGCCCTTAGGGCATGTATGTGCGCCATATGCCCCCAAATGTCTTTTTCAGGGGTGCAGCAGGGTGTTCTTGGGACACCCCTGCACCCTTGAAAAAATTCCTAATTTGCGATTAGCTAATTGCTAATCGCAAATTGCCCCTTCATTCCTATGGGCCTCCTGGCCCATAGAAATTAATGGGTAATTTGCAATTAGCAATTTGCTAATCGCAAATTAGGAATGGTAAGGAATCGCTATATAAAAGCGATTTTGTTCATACATACCATTTTGCATTTCCAAAATAGCGATTGCTTAAAATTCGCTATTTTGGAAATGCAAATTGGTTTGATGATACATATGGCCCAAATTGAGAATGTCTTCCCATTCATTCCTATAGGCCTCTAGGCCCATAGGAATGAATGGAGAGGGTTTCCGTAATTGTGAATCGCACTTTGCGATTCACAATTATGGAATATGTAGGATTCACAATTTTTTTTGCAAATCCTACATACATCTCGTTTTGCCATTCTCAAATAGCGATTCTCTAAAATTTGCTATTTGAGAATAGCAAAACCAAACTTTCATACATATGCCCCTTGGTTACTGTGAATGTTGTTCTTGACTTACATACATAGAAACGTCAAAGAGGACAGTCCCCTCCAAATATGCAAATGTAGTGTAAGTTTGTAGTGTTCATTTTTTTTTGGGGTGCTAGTGGGTAATTTTAGAGTTCAGGGTGGGTGTGGGTTTTAGGGTGCCAGGGAGTAATTTTATGGTTCAGGGTGGGTTACGGGTGGGTTACGGATTGGCGTGCCAGGGGGTAATTTTAGGGTTCTGAGCGGGTATGTGTTTTGGTGTGCCAGGGGTAATTTTAGGGTTCAGGGCAGGTGTGAGTTTTGGGGTGTCAGGGGGCAATTTTAGGGTTCAGGGTGGGTATGGGTTATGGGGTGCCAGGGGGGAATTTATGGTTCAGGGTGGGTATGGGTTATGGGGTGCCGGGGGGAATTTATGGTTCAGCATGGGTATGGGTTTTGGGGTGCCAGGGGTAATTTTAGGGTTTAGGGCAGGTGTGGGTTTTGGGATGTCAGGGGGCTATTTTAGGGTTCAGGGTGGGTATGGGGTGCCAGGGGACATTTTAGGGTTCAGCGTGGGTATGTGTTTTGGTGTGCAAGGGGTAATTTTAGGGTTCAGGGCAGGTGTGGGTTTTGGGGTGTCAGGGGGCAATTTTAGGGTTCAGGGTGGGTATAGGTTATGGGGTGCCAGCGGGGAATTTATGGTTCAGGGTGGGTATGGGGTGCCAGGGGACATTTTAGGGTTCAGCGTGGGTATGTATTTTGGTGTGCCAGGGGTAATTTTAGGGTTCATGGGTATGGGGTTTGGGGTGTCAGGGGTAATTGTAAGGTTCAGGGTGGGTGTGGGTTTTGAGGTGCCATGGGATTAATTTTAGGGTTCAGCGTGGGTATGTGTTTTATAGTGCCAGGGGTAATTTTAGGGTTTGGGCAGGTGTGGGTTTGGGATGTCAGGGGGCTATTTTAGGGTTCATGGTGGGTATGGGTTATGGGGTGACAGATGGGAATTTATGGTTCAGCATGGGTATGGGTTTTGGGGTGCCTGGGGTAATTCTAAGGTTCAGGGTGGGTTTGGATTTTGGGGGGCAAGGGGGAATTTATGGTTCAGCATGGGTATGGTTTCTGGGGTGCCAGGGGTAATTTAAGGTTCAGGGCGGGTATGGGTTTTGGGGCTCCAGGGGGGTGATTTTAGAGTTCAGGGTGGTATTGGGTTTTGGGGTGCCAGGGGGTAATTTTAGGGTGTGGGGTGGGTATGGGTTTTGGGGTGCCGGGGAGGGATAATTTTAGGGATAGGATGGGTATGGGTTTTGGGGTGCCAGGGGTAATTACAGATTTCAGGGCGGGTATGGGTTTTAGGGTGTGAAGGGGTTAATTTTAGGGTTCAGCGTGGGTATGTGTTTTGGTGTGCCAGGGGTAATTTTAAGATTCAGGGTGAGTATGGGTTTTGGGGGGCAATGCATCAAACTAACAAACATGTGTGCTTTAATTGTTGTCCAGTTTCAAATGTAGAATTCACCACATTTTTTTCTCAGCTTGACCTGAGCATTAACCGATCCTGATTATCTGCCATTTTAGCTCCGCCCCATTGATTTACATTAGCCACGCCCCTTCCTCTGCCATGTTAGCCCCCCCCGAAATTAAGACCTAGTTGCGCCCCTGGTATGCACCTATGCATGTATGGCAGCACTGCGCTCTTACTGTGCCAAACCAGGTTCCTGCATTATGCAGGTGGCATTTCTTACTCCCCGTTATGTTGCGCTGCAGCTGGAATAACATTCAATTGCTCACTGCATTCAGGCCCTGGTAGAGCGTCCTGTTCAGCACACGGCCAGACGCTATTTTCCCACATCGTGTGCGGCGCCCCTGGCAAGTCATAACGGCGCACCAGGGCGCCGCGGCGCACAGTTTAGGAACCGCTGCCATACACGGAAGGCTCTGTCCAGGTAAGTCCTCTCTCTCTTTCTTAGATCGGCCACTCACTGTACCTGTTGTGTAATTATTACATTATTTACGTTTCTGTTAGTCTAATCTTTATATGTTTCTAATTGTACACGCTTTGTGTGTAGTCTATTCCCTGTTCCTCGGTACAGGCGCTATGGTGCCTCGAGAGGCCTAGTTGGCACTACATTGCAATGAATAAACACAGAAATTAAATCCGTTTTATTTTATATTCTCTAGGGAGGGATGCATTTCATTCCCCTTTAACCCGATGTATTTTCTGTGGAAATCTGAGCACCTTCTCCCTCCCTTCCCCGTCTCTGCCCTGTCTCTGCATATGTATTCCTGCCTGTCCTGGACACTGTCCTGTATGTGAGTTGTGACCCCTGCTGCTAAGGGTGCCCGTAGAAGCAGCTCGCGGGTATGAAACCCCCTTCCATGTTTCGTACCACGCAGCTGGGGGGGGGGTGGGGGGGGGGAGAATGAAAAGGGGGAGGGGGGGTGGAGGTTGCAAGGCGCTGCCCTTTCGGGAAAATCCCACTGCCCCGTGAGTGACAGCGACTAGACACGCCCCCCGGGGACACTGTAGATAAAGAGCTGCTGGGCCGGGTGTGAAGTGAGACACAAGCGGTGACTGACCCGGGCGCACTCCAACTACCCCAGCCTGACGGGCTCCAGATTCACCCACGCTCCGGATTCAGCCCACACTCCAGACTCACTGCGGATTCAGACCAAACTCCAGACTCACTTCGGATTCAGCCCAGACTCAATCCAAATTGACTCCAGCCGCAGGATGCCGGAGCCAGGGAAGGCCCCAGAGCCCCTTCACTATTCCATTGGGATCTTGTCCATCTCTGCAGGTAGGACCCATACTGCCACTTCGTCATGTTTGATGCCTTTATATAGCGCTAGGATCCGATTGAGGCAGGCAAGCGCTTTGTGAATGGAGAGTCCAGGGCTCTGTTTAGATGAGGTGTAAGGGAATCATATTAGTGTTGAGTTGTTTTCTGAGGCTTAAGAGAATGGTTTAGGATGGGTTAGGGCCAGGAGCCGGTAGAGCTGGCGAGAGTCAGTGACATGCTATCTTCACAACTCAGTGCGACTGACTGTTTCAGCTCCACCGGCCTTCGGAGCAGAAGCCTCTCAGAAAGTCTTGGGTCCCCTATAGCTCAGCTCATGTCTGAATACAGCCATGTAGGCGCTTTCTCCCAGTACCTCACCTGTAACCAATCATTATTGAATATTGGAATAATAAAGTGAACAGATGTTTTCTGGGTTAAGGCGCGTGCTGCGGAGATCTGAAAGGAAAGGTGTGTGTTTGTGTCACGGATGTCTTTGCTGTGTATCCGGGTTCCTCCCAAGATGGAAGAGAGGCTGGTGTGAGTGTACGTTATCATTTCATGTCTGTCTCTGTGTTTCCAGACTCCCTCCTAAAGAGGGACCCTGGCAGGCGTGTGTTTTATTTATCTTTGCATCATGGCTGTCTTTGCTGTTCTTCCAGGCTCCCTCCTGCTGGCAGTGACGTCATACAGCTCCTCCAGAGCCACGCCCCTCATCCCCAGTACACCCCTGGGGGTCCTGCTGGTCATATTGGCAGCTCTGCTGGGATATACAGGTGAGATCACACGCGTGGGGTTCAGGGGAAGTAGAGAGGGAGGCACACGGCTGAGAATGTGCGACTCAGTGCCTTAAATACACCATGATTGCTTCAATGCGCTTATGACATCTCCATATGGGAATGTAGTGCTTGAAACTAATGCTCGGTGGAGATGCCCAGAGAGGAAGCCTTCCCTCGCCCACCCTGGGGGAAAGCCTCGGGGTTATGAGTGAGAAGAGAACCCTTCTTTCGGATAATGATAGGAAAATAAACCTGTCGAAAAGCCTGGTGCCGGTTCTGTGGGTCAATGGTGGGTAAATAAAGTGCAGTCCAGGAATCAATAAAGCCTGACCCCGGCTCAGGGCTGAGAGTTTGCAGAACTGGTGAGAACTATCGGCCAGGGAAGGCAGGAAGTTACATTGATGCTGATCTGAACCTTTTTCTTGTTCCATTTCTCGATCTTGTTTCCACCTCTGCTTTCTCCCTCGGACCCTCATTGTTCTCTTTCTTTTTCCTCACTTCCAATACTTTTATCATTCTTTTCTTTCAATGATTTTCTTTTCCCTCTTTAGTCACTTCTCCCCTCTGTCTCTCTTCCTCTCTCTATCTACTATATTTATCTCATTCCTCACACTACCCACTTCCTTAAATTTGTGTTTTCATTTACTCAGTCTCTCTGCTTGTTATTCTCTCTCTCCTTTCTGCCGTGGCTCTTTTTATTCCTTTGCCACACTTTTCATTGTATAGTTTTCTTTAATGTTTAATTTATTTTTCCCTTCTCTCTTTCTTTATCTCCTCTCTTTGTTCCTCCTCTTCCTCTTCATCACTCATCCTTTCTCTTTTTCCATCCTCTCCCTTTTCTCTAATTTTCTTTCTTTCAGTATTTACCTCTCTCTTTTCCTACCTCCTTTCTTATTTTCGTCTCTCAATCCTCTTCTTAGCACGTTGTCTCTTGTTTTGTTGTCTAGTTCCCTTTTTTTATTTAAATGTATGGCTCCCATCTCTCTTGCTCTGTCTCCTCTCACTCAATCCCTTTCAATCCTCTAATGTTCTCCCCTTTCAGCTTTCTTTCTCTTTAAACATACCTTTCCCATATTAACTTCTTCCTTTCAAATCTTTCACTCTCTTTCCAATCTCTACCTTGTCACCTACTTGTGTCTCTAATTTTCTTTCTTCCTATATTTACTTCTCCTTTCTTCTCTTCCGCAGGAGTCCGCAGGAGCCGTGGTCTTGTCCCCTTGTTTGCCTCCTTCTGCCTGACGGTCTCAGCGCTATGGTGCTCTAAGGGAGTGATCCATATCATGGACGGGCAGGGGGTCCTCAGCGGGTCCCTTGATCTTCGTAATGCCATGGTCCCTGGACTTGCAGCCTTTACCCTGGGACTGCTCATCATCAGTCTGGTGGCCATCCTTCAGAAGGAGGCTGCCCTCGCCATGATGGCGTTGGCCATCTCGCTCTCCGCTGCCCATGAAACCGCCACATACTATGACAGTAGGTTTGGTGCCTCGGCGGTGGCTTCTAACCACCTCCTCGTCTGTCTTGTTGGGGCGTACTTTGGTGGAGGGAGGCTCCTTCATATACTTACTGGGAAGTTGGTCACCCTCCCTGGCACAGATCTGGCTACGGCTAAAGCCATCCCCCAAGGCTCACCCATGGCCGCCAGCAGCAACGACCTGGTCATCATTGGGCTGATCTTGAATATGGTGTCCGCCAGCGTCTTTGGGTGCAGGGTCCTGGGAGTGACCACAAGTCTCTTTGTGGGGCAGGTGCCTTGGCTTTGGATGGCGGGGGTCTTCCAGATTGGGGTCTGCATCCTGTCGTATCGATCCTTGGATACCCTGGCGGCCACCTTCTTTGGCTTCACCTCCATCCTGCGGTTCGCTGAAGGGTATTCCTTGCTCTACCAGTTCTGGCAGGCCACTGAACCCATTTTCCCTGTCCCGCTACTGGTGGTCTTTCTGCTCCTGTTCATGGTCTTGGCTGTATTCATGGCTGGTAGGAGCCTGGTTGATGGGCTGTATCCGTTGTTTTATGTGACCTACTGCATCGCTTTGGCTTCACGTCCCACTGGTTTCTTCCATGGTGGGTCACAAGGAGTGAATGTGGCTATCTACGTGGCTTCAGCACTTATGACCCTCATTAAACTTTACAACATGAAAGCGGCCACCAAGATTCCAACAGGGGAGGGGATTGTTAAGAGCCTGTTCACACCTATTAGCATTTTCAAGTTACGTCAAGAAAAAGACCTGCATGTTCCTTACCTCGGCTATTCTAAGTATGCGGATGGAGAGGTGCTTGGCCACGCAGGCAGCATTTTGGCCGCCTTTGCCATCACTATGTCTGTGGACCCAACAGACGCACGTGCCACTGTCGTCCTACCGTGGGTGGTGGTAGCGGGAGGTCTTCTGAAATTTGTTTGTGGCTCTGTAGCCTTCTCGCGTGGTAAGACCCTTGAGAGCAGCACCTTTATTCTTTATGGAGTTATGTGGATCATCTGGGGTCTCACCAGGTACGGTGGCCTCTACGGCCCCACGAGGGGCTTCCACGTGGCTGTGGGCATCATCTGCTTCATGCTCTTGAATGGGTTCATTATTTTCTGCACGCTGTTCCTAAGCAAAGCCTGGTTCCTGTATTGCCTCACCTTTGAACTCATCCTCATCAGTTTTCTATTGGACGCCGTCGCAGCCCTCCCAGTTGGGTATGACATTGCTGTCACCATCATCTTTGGCCTGGTCAGCTTCTACTGCTTCCTGGCTGGGCTGGTCAGTAACACCTTTGAAGAACCCCAGCTGCCCATGGGCCGCCCACTTCTGCAGCTCCAGGGGCATGGGGGTGGAGCCTCCAAGTGCCCCCACCTTCCTGCCAGGAGGGCCACATCCATCAAGCAGATCGCAGGTAAGGAGATTCTGGGGGAAAATCCTTTTTTTTTTAATGTTGGGAAATTTAAAATTCTACTAATTTGATTACAGTTATGTCTGCAATTTTTAAATGTTTCCATTCTTAGTTTAACAAAGTTGTACATTGTTTACTGCTGAACTTTGTCCGGAAAGACTTAGTGAAAACATGATTTTACCAGCAGAAAAATTTCTCGTTGGCAAAAATAAGACTTCTATTTTACCTTCAAGTCACGTTTTGAATCCTTAATAACATAAGTCATATTATAGTTTGTACTTCTTTGTTATATCCATATTTTTTCGGGGTTTTGTGGAAAAATCAAGCTGAAATTAGTATATTTCCACATTCATTTAACCGATAAATATGCACTTATGGTTGAATGTCTGCCAGGGTTCAGTGCTGTGAACACTTCAGAAGATAAATCAGTGCATTATATGAAAATATGTGAATTTCAGTATCAACCTTTTGCATATCTACTGCTGTTAAAGCCTTTTACTAAAATGCCTTTCTTTTTGAACCCCCTTATCTATCAAGCCACACATCTATTGACCTGGCAGTCATGGCAAACAGGGTTTCGAATTACTCAAAAGCGCCCCAATTTCAGTTTTTATCCACATTTAAAAATAAATACATGCAAAAAAATAAATGTTTTCTGTCTGGATTTATCTGCAAAAATCGTAAACACGGAAAACAGGGAGCCTTACCTATAATCATGGGGTTCTTGCTCTTCTGTTGCAGAAATCATGAAGGATGGAGGAATCTGTGGTGTCCCCACAGACACGGTGTATGCGGTGGTGGGAGCCTGTAACCGGCCTGCGGCCGTGGAGAAGGTGTACAGGTGAGTGTTATCTTCACAGCCCTTATTTTCAATCAATAGTGAATATTTTAGATTGATGAATTCTTATAACAATGAGAACCACAGAATGAAAAAGCCAAACACCAATTACATTGAGGAAACCCGAGAAAGAAACAACAATATACCAAGAGCAGAGAACCCCTGGAAATGAAGCAACAACAAACAAGTAACCTTAGACACTTCTGTAAAGAAGAAACCAAACGTCCTTATAAAACTGAGAACAGACCAGCAGTACTATCCCTCTTTCTGCACCTTTTGAGGCATGTGAAAAAACACCTAAAAACCAGGATTCATTTTGTGACAAGTGAAAAGGACCAGTGTCTTGCTCTATATGACTGTATAAATCGTTCAGTCTTAAGATGGAGAGTAGATCTCATCCTAAATGTTCCTTTTTCCATCATCATGTCCCTGCTGGTGGTCTGAGAATGGCCAGAATCTCAACTCTGGATCCTCCAATCCCAGTGAGACGGATCTCTTCCCTTCACTCAGTTGACCTCTGTCTTGTTTCCTTCCAGGACAAAGCTGAAGCCCAAGGACGCCCCCATGTCCATCTGGATCTCGACCTTGAAGCAGCTGGAGCCGGCTAGACACCTGTTCAGCCCTCTGCTCTGGGACTTCATGCAGGCGGCCTGGCCTTCGCAGATGAGCCTGGTCATACCAAGAGGTGAGCAGGGGGTCTGTATCTGAGAGCACATGAAGACCAGCAGATCCCAGTTCAGGACCACAAATAAGGGGGAAAGATGAGAAAAGTAACACCCATCATCTGGATACAAACCTACCACACACATTAATTGTGACTGCAGACTAGGACCCAGTCCCACCCACCCCAGGCTTCAATGCTTCATGTGTACACACAGACCATACATGCTCTTCAGCTTCCATGTAGGATTGTTTCCATGTTCCCTCATGTACTGTTTCTTTACCGCTCCTGTTGCAAACATTCACCACAACTTCCAAGTGTGATCTGACCCGTTACATTAGAGTCGCCTGTCCTGCCAACACCTGTGCTTTATCCTTCACATGTCTATAGGGAGGAGACCCCTACATTGCCTGATCCATGTATATAGCACAAGCACCAACATACTGCCTGCTCTGTGAGTCTAAGGAGGATCTTTAGTGATTATTTGGATCTTGGGCGCTCCTGTAAATATTCTGGTCCATAACTGCAGAGGATGAGCACTGTCCGCTCACTGACCTGTATCCTTCCCTACAGGGTCTGAGCCTCTCCATTATCTGCCCTCACCCATAGGAAGAGCACTGCCCGCTCACTGACCTGTATCCTTATCTACAGGGTCTGAGCCTCTCCATTATCTGGCCTCCACCCATAGGATGAGCACTGTCCGCTCACTGACCTGTATCCTTCTCTACAGGGTCTGAGCCTCTCCATTATCTGACCCCACCCATAGGAAGAGCACTGCCCGCTCACTGACCTGTATCCTTCTCTACAGGGTCTGAGCCTCTCCATTATCTGCCCTCACCCATAGGATGAGCACTGTCCGCTCTCTGACCTGTATCCTTCTCTACAGGGTCTGAGCCTCTCCGTTATCTGACCCTACACATAGGAAGAGCACTGCCCGCTCACTGACCTGTATCCTTCTCTACAGGGTCTGACCCTCTCCGTTATCTGACCCCATCCATAGGATGAACACTGTCCGCTCGCTGACCTGTATCCTTCTCTACAGGGTCTGAGCCTCTCCATTATCTGACCCCATCCATAGGATGAACACTGTCCGCTCGCTGACCTGTATCCTTCTCTACAGGGTCTGAGCCTCTCCATTATCTGACCCCACCCATAGGAAGAGCACTGTCCGCTCGCTGACCTGTATCCTTCTCTACAGGGTCTGAGCCTCTCCATTATCTGCCCTCACCCATAGGATGAGCACTGCCCGCTCGCTGACCTGTATCCTTCTCTACAGGGTCTGAGCCTCTCCATTATCTGCCCTCACCCATAGGATGAGCACTGTCCGCTCTCTGACCTGTATCCTTCTCTACAGGGTCTGAGCCTCTCCATTATCTGCCCTCACCCATAGGATGAGCACTGCCCGCTCGCTGACCTGTATCCTTCTCTACAGGGTCTGAGCCTCTCCATTATCTGCCCTCACCCATAGGATGAGCACTGTCCGCTCACTGACATGTATCCTTCTCTACAGGGTCTGACCCTCTCCATTATCTGACCCTACCCATAGGATGAGCACTGTCCGCTCATTGACCTGTATCCTTCTCTACAGGGTCTGAGCCTCTCCATTATCTGCCCCCACTCATGGGAAGAGCACTGCCCGCTCACTGACCTGTATCCTTCTCTACAGGGTCTGACCCTCTCCATTATCTGCCCCCACTCATAGGAAGAGCACTGCCCGCTCACTGACCTGTATCCTTCTCTACAGGGTCTGACCCTCTCCATTATCTGCCCCCACTCATAGGAAGAGCACTGTCCTCTCACTGACCTGTATCCTTCTCTACAGGGAGTGAACCTCTCCATTATCTGACCCCATCCATAGGATGAACACTGTCCCCTCACTGACCTGTATCTTTGTCTACAGGGAGTGAACCATTCCTTCATCAGACCCGCCTGTGGGATGTGCACCCTTTGCTGTCTGTATCTTGTATAGATGGAAGTTTCTCTTCATCATCTGACCCACACCTATAAGGTGACATCTTTACACTGCCTGACATATCCCAATAGGGATCCTCTCCATTATCAGAGCCCCCTCTACAGGGTGAATATTGTCCTTTGCACGCTTTTTGCCTATAAGGAGATGTTAGTTCATCATCTGACCCTTCCTACCTATAGTGCTAGCACCTGTGTAGTTTGAAGGCTGGTAATATAGAGGCTTTGAGTCATGGCCTCGTTGAATATTGGCTTCCAGGGATGAGCTGAACAGCAGCAGGGCACGTTGTGAGTTTAGTGCACACCATAGGATCCTCCTGTGGCTTGGGAGGAGAGGGGTGCTCTTGTGAGCGCGCAGGAGAGGGCCACGTTCGACTGGTGCGTAGTCACTCACAGTGACTGCATGGTATTGGGGTATTTCCAAGGGTACCCCCTCACTTTACCAGTGTTTTTCGTGTATTTCTCCATCATGCAGGACTCACATCAGTGGTTAGTTTTTAAGTGGAGGGGGCCATAGCTTTCCTGAATGGTAGGGTTTAGCAAATACCAAGGCTGTCTGACCTTGTTCCTCCTCATTCCTCTTTCTCCCACAGCCCTGCATTTCTTGTCTCTTTATCTCATTTTGAACTTTCTTCATCCTTGCTTTCATTGTCGCTGTTTTACTTTCTTTCACTTCTTCCTTATTTCTCTCTTTTCTGCCTTTGTCCTCTTGCTCTGAGGTCCAAGTGTGATGATGAAATAAAAAAACTGTGATCCCCTAATATGAGTGCTGGTGCCTTTCAATGGCAGACACCTGCCCAAAATAAGCCCTGCTCACACCTTTCTGTCTTCTTGAACCCACAGGCGAGTGGCTGCAGTGCTTCGGACTGGAGGACTCCGCGAAGTACATTGGCACCGCAGAGAGCATCGCCATCAGGATCCCGGATTGTTCTGTGACCACATCCCTGATTGACCTGGTGAGTTGTCCGGTAGTAGCGGGATGCCAGCACTGCCCGGGCATGGCTGGCACTGTTCTGCCACCAGTGATGAGCATGGCTGCCAGTCTGCTGCACCCTTTGCGCGGGCATGAGTGGCACTGAGCTACTAGTCCTGCTCAAGCATGGGTGGTGTACATCAACATACATTTAAGATATGTAAACACATCTCTCTATATCTGGGGAGGGTGAGGGGGACACTGCTTTGTGCCCAATGAAAGTGAGTTGAATCTCCTACTCTGTTTCTTTGTGTCTCACCAGGTTGGGCCCATTGTGGTCTCATCAGCCAATCCGAGCGGAGAAGCCGACACCACTCACCACAACCAAGTGTACGCCAAGATGGGAGACAAGGTAAGTACCATTACAAGCACAAGAGGTGTATCTGAGGACACTGTTTAGAACCCAGAGTCCTGATAGACCAAGAAGTCTTCTGCGTGGCCTGCATTGAACAGACAACATTTACCAGGGATAGCCCATGTGCACTGTCAATTATCCTGATGAAAGGAGGGTTTTTCTAGATAGTTCTGATTTAGTAACTAATCTTTGGTAGTTGTTTTTGCCAAATATACACTGGATAAAGTCTGGATAAAGTTTACAAATGTGATTCGGTTAAAAAAACTTAAAATTGCTCCATGGGACTAGGTGACCAGTGACAACTTAGTTTACCGACTGCAAAGCATTTCAAAATGATGTGATGGTCCCTCTTCTATATCTAGGGAAGATCCCAGAGTGGGATGTTGAAGGTGTGCGCAGCATGACTGGGGGATCCCAGAGTAGAATGTTGAAGGTGTGCGCAGCATGTGTGGGGGATCCCAGAGTAGGATGTTGAGGGTGTGCGCAGCATGCGTGGGGGATCCCAGAGGAGGATGTTGAAGGTGTGTGCAGCATGTGTGGGGGATCCCAGAGTAGGATGTTGAAGGTGTGCGCAGCATGCGTGGGGGATCCCAGAGTAGGATGTTGCAGGTGTGCGTAGCATGCGTGGGGTATCCCAGAGTGGGATGTTGAAGGTGTGCGCAGCATGCATGGGGGATCCCAGAGTAGGATGTTGAAGGTGTGCGCAGCATGTGTGGGGGATCCCAGAGTAGGATGTTGAGGGTGTGCGCAGCATGCGTGGGGGATCCCAGAGGAGGATGTTGAAGGTGTGCTCAGCATGTGTGGGGGATCCTAGAGTAGGATATTGAAGGTGTGCTCAGCATGTGTGGGGGATCCTAGAGTAGGATATTGAAGGTGTGCGCAGCATGTGTGTGGGATTACAGAGTAGGATGTTTAAGGTGTGCACAGCATGTGTGGGGGATCCCAGAGTAGAATGTTGAAGGTGTGCGCATCATGTGTGGGGATCCCAGAATAGGATGTTGAAGGTGTGTGCATCATGTGTGGGATCCCAGAGTGGGATGTTGAAGGGTGCGCATGTGTGGGGGATCCCAGAGTAGGATGTTGAAGGTGTCCGCAGCATGTGTTGGGGATCCCAGAATAGGATGTTGAGGGTGTGCGCAGCATGTGTGGGGGATCCCAGAGTGGGATGTTGAAGGGTGCGCATGTGTGGGGGATCCCAGAGTGGGATGTTGAAGGGTGCGCATGTGTGGGGGATCTCAGAGTGGGATGTTGAAGGGTGTGCATGTGTGGGGGATACCCACAACAGTGTGAGGAGGATGCACAAAGTATCTAAGGGTTGTCCTCTGATTAGGGTGATGAAGATGACTGGGATGCGTGGAGGGAGGGGTCCTAGGGAAGAATGGTTAAGGGGTGCCCTGTTCCCGTAGGTGATCCCCACAACAGGGTGAGTAGGATGCTCACAGTATCTTGAGGGGGTCCTCTGATTAGGGTGATGAAGATGACTGGGATGCTTGGAGGGGAGCCGTAGTGGAGAATGGTTAAGGGGTGCACTGTGCCCGTAGGTGACCCCCACAACGGGATGATGAATATCCCAGCTATATCCTGGTGGCTCCAGGATTGGCCAATGCTTATTTAAAGTCCTGGAACCTCAGTTCTGACCCTGGAGCAGGATGGTGAAGATGCAGGCCGTATCCAGAGAGGATCAGAGTGGATTGTTGTCCATGCAAAGCCTCGGGCAGTTGTGACCAATATTTGTAGGAAGGAAAGATGGTGGATAAAAGTGAAGGTCTGGTGTGATGTCACTCATACTGCAGTGAAAGTGAGGCCTCTGCAGTGGAGGAATCCTGGTCGATAGGGGAGATGGTGACCTCACATTTAATAATGTTTGTGTTATTCTTAAACACTCCAGAGAGTAATGACTGGATGATGATACAACAGGATTATTCAGTAGAGTAGAGAGCTCCCTGTTGAGGTGCCCACCATGTCTTTGGTGAGAAGGCGGTCCAACCAGGCCCTGAAATGAAGATAATGATGCCATGGTTTTAGTATCCATGGAAGCCCCGCAGCTGCCTGTGTGATGGGAGTCTGTGGGCGGTGATCTCACGTGTGTCTTTGCTCCTCAGGTGGATGGAGTCCTCTGCAATGGGCCTTCTCCAGAGAACATCGCCTCCACCATCGTCAACTGCACCAAGATCGACAGTGGGACCATCGGGTTCTTCCGGATAGGAACGGTGCCCAAATCCCACGTAAGTAGACTGTGTGTGTGTGTGTGTGTTCATCTGTGAGTCTCTGTGTGTGGTTGTGTGTTTGTTTGTCCCTTTGTGAGCATGTGTGTGTGTGTAGTGTCATCCAGTGGCAAATCCAAGAAAGGCAACTGATCACGAGCTCTTGGAAATTGGGACAAGAGAGTGGAAAGGACAGAGATAGAGAGAGAGAGAAGGAGACAGAGAGAGAGAGAGCGAGAGAGAGAGAGAGAGAAAGAGAGAGAGACAGAGAGAGAGACAGAGAGAGAGAGAGAGAGAGAGAGAGAGAGAGAGAGAGAGAGAGAGAGAGAGAGCGAGAGAGAGTGTGTGTGTGGAGCCTAGGATGTTGGATGTCCAGGGGCAGGGTTTGCATGCGGAGTTACAGGAGTGCCACCACAAGAAGGATGTTTGAATGTCTATGGAGGAAGCAAACCTGAAGATTGGAGTTCTCAGGGGCCATATTTAAGAACATTTCTCACTCCAGTCTGATGCCACACACAAAGCTGCTGATAGAGTAAAATGTGGAAGCCCCAGAGAAGAAATTGTGGGGCATAAACATGTCAGGAGAGGAGTCATGTCATGCCAAGAGTATGTGTTTGAAGTAGGGTCTAGCTGAGCATATCCAAGAAGGCAGTAAATTCAGAGAGGGGACTAGAGCATAGATGGCCGAGGTGAGCTTGTGAGAAAGTGTTACTCATAGCATTTAAAAAGTCGTTAAAACGTCACTCATAATTACTCTGAAATTATGAAAATGTCACACATAGCAATCTGAAACCTTGGCAGATATGCATTAGTTTCTTAGAAGAACAGACATAAGATTACTGCAGCCCTCACGTTCTATCACAACTCTGAGTACAGCCTGAACGCACTGTCGGAAGAGTGGAAGATTCCATTCTAGCTCTTCTAAGGGGGAGGCCTGCAGTCGTACTTTGTCCAGACCCCTGGTGGTGAAGTCATGGCATTGCTCCTTCAGTAATGGCGCCGGTGTCTCTCATTACAGGTGATCCAGCTGTTCAAGCAGGTCCAGATGAAGCACAGCTCCGATCTTGTCTCCAGCGCCTTCACCGAGGTCCCTTTTGAGCCACCATACTCGTCCAGTTCCATCACAGAGCACACGCTGCCCAAGAGCTCCGAGGACCCTTCCCAGCAGTCTTACGTCAATGGAGGATTCAGCATGGAGGATGAGAAGTTGTGATGGACTTGTGGGGAGAGCGCCACCTAGTGGCGCAGGAAGGGTGCCCGTGACTCTAGAAGCAAGGAGAAAGGACCTACAACACAGAACATAGTCATCCTGGGATGCAGTGGAACCTGAAAAGGCTGGTGCCTTTAATAAAAATGCAACAAACCTGTTATATTTAGCTTTGGTGACTTTCCTGCTGCCCAGCTGGTGTGGGTCTTGGAATGCCTGATGTCATCATAGAATCTTGGGTGCCTGGCTGGTGTGTGTACTGGCAGTTGATGGCAGGCAGGCTGAGTGGCAGGGAGGCCACTCCTGGTGGGGTTATTGTCTTCTTAACTCTTTTACTTGAAACTGGAACTTGGAACTAACCTTTATTAAATCCAGCTTGTCTTATACCTGACTTAAGAACTTCTTTATGTACAACAAAACCTTTACCATCTTGGACGAGTATTCCAAAGTCATTGATCACTGCAAAGTCCTAGATGGCAGACACCTCGCCCGGCTCGAGAGGGTTCACCCCATCTCTTGAGTTTGATATTGCACACCTGTACTGAAACTCTTTATTTAATATGTTCTTTATCGCATTCTTGAGATTGTTTCAATGTGTACAACATCTTATTGGTAAGGTTTTCAAAACATCTGTATTTTATTTATCAATGTATTTATTCATTTTTTGTATTTTGTATATGAATAAACTCAAGTCTAAACGTATGTTATTTACCTTTTTTTTCTAAATCAGTCCATCAGTTCAATCTTGCATCCAGTTCGCAAGCTAAATAAAGCCATTTTACATTCTCAAAAAATCCTCTTCATAGCACTTAACCGACTGGGCGCTATAGTTTGAGTAGTGTGGAGTGGTGGACTCCGATCCCACTAAGGGCAGAGTTTGATTCTGGTTCATCACATGACAGACAGCAACCACCCCTGAGGATTCATTTCACACACGTAGCTCACTGAATCGTACCTTGGCGCTGTAGCTCAGCTGTGGTTGGATTGGTTCTGCCCGCTCACTCTCATTCGGTCCTGAGTTCTTATTTGGGAACACTCTGGGTTCCCTTTATTGGCATCAGAGTGCAGTGCGGGCACCATCTGGGGGCCTTTACTAAACAGAAGCACAGAGCAGACAGCGCCTCCGCCTGAATCTCTACATGAGAACTGTCCACGACCCTCACACAATCATGAACGTGCGCCCCCATCAGTCAGAGCTCACTACAGGGCAAACATATGGCACAGATCCCTCTGAATGTGAACTTCGATGCCCGATTCACAAAACACTTTATAAGTCAGCGCCCGCATGTTCCGGCCTTGCATAACAAAGTGTTGAGAGTTAGACAGGCTTCAAGTCTCTGAAAACCTTCGTGAATTGTGAATTCCGTCTACACAACGGCATTTGTGCGTGCATACTTGTAGATGGTGTAAAATTACACATAAGGGAAAAACATTGCATTTGTGTAATTTGTTTATACAATAAAACAATAAAGCAATTCAATTAAAGCAACAATAAAAATATGATTATGGAGGAAACACTGATCTTTGTTTCTGACTCAACGTCTGAGCACCTAAATCTAGCTCCTACTTCACAGGTGTGTTGGGCGAGGCACACTCTCACCCTAATGAAGTGTATGTGTTGGAGTCTCTAAATCCAGGCGCTAGGGTTACTTGGTTGGCCCCAGTAAGAATTAAAAGATCCCAGACACATAATAGGTAAATTAGTCTGTGCCAAGGGCGAAGCAGCATGTATCTGATAGAATATTTCCTCTGGAAAAAGACATCGAAAATCCTTTCGAAATGACACCAAGTTTGAATGCTCATCACTTTCCCTCTGACAGTTAATAGCCCCTTAAAATTCTATTATGAATGCATCTCTAATATACCAGGGCTCTGCCATCATATGCCAGGCTTCTCCCAATACAAATCTAAGTTTTGCTCAAATATGCCAAAGTTTTCCCAATTACATAACGCAGAGTCTTATTAATATGATGATCAAGGCGCTAGCCTGTCCCCGGGGCTGCTCAGCTGTGCGAGACTTAAGGATGCTCCTCACAGCACCAGGAGTCTTCTCACAGTGCCAGGTGTCTTCTCACAGTGTCAGGGGTCTGCTGACAGCGCCAGGTGTCTGCTCACGGTGCTAAGGGTCTGCTGACAGCGCCAGGTGTCTGCTCACAGGGCTAGGGGTCTGCTCACAGTGCCAGGGGTCTGCTCACAGTGCCTGGGGTCTTATCACAGTGCCAGGGTTCTGCTCACAGCGCCTGGGGTCTGTTCACAGTGCCAGGGGTATGCTCACAGTGCCAGGGGTCTGCTCACAGTGCCAGGGGTATGCTCAAAGTGCCAGGGGTATGCTCACAGTGCCAGGGGTCTGCTCACAGCGCCAGGGGTCTGCTCACAGTGCCTGGGGTCTGCTCACAGCGCCAGGGGTCTGCTCACAGTGCCTGGGGTCTGTTCACAGGGCCAGGGGTCTGCTCACAGTGCCAGGGGTATGCTCAAAGTGCCAGGGGTATGCTCACAGTGCCAGGGGTCTGCTCACAGCGCCAGGGGTCTGCTCACAGTGCCTGGGGTCTGCTCACAGCGCCAGGGGTCTGCTCACAGTGCCTGGGGTCTGTTCACAGGGCCAGGGGTCTGCTCACAGCACCAGGGGTCTGCTCACGGTGCTAAGGGTCTGCTGACAGCGCCAGGTGTCTGCTCACAGGGCTAGGGGTCTGCTCACAGTGCCAGGGGTCTGCTCACAGTGCCTGGGGTCTTATCACAGTGCCAGGGTTCTGCTCACAGTGCCAGGGTTCTGCTCACAGCGCCTGGGGTCTGTTCACAGTGCCAGGGGTATGCTCACAGCGCCAGGGGTCTGCTCACAGCGCCAGGGGTCTGCTCACAGCGCCTGGGGTCTGTTCACAGTGCCAGGGGTATGCTCACAGTGCCAGGGGTCTGCTCACAGTGCCAGGGGTATGCTCAAAGTGCCAGGGGTATGCTCACAGTGCCAGGGGTCTGCTCACAGCGCCAGGGGTCTGCTCACAGTGCCTGGGGTCTGCTCACAGCGCCAGGGGTCTGCTCACAGTGCCTGGGGTCTGTTCACAGGGCCAGGGGTCTGCTCACAGTGCCAGGGGTATGCTCAAAGTGCCAGGGGTATGCTCACAGTGCCAGGGGTCTGCTCACAGCGCCAGGGGTGTGCTCACAGTGCCTGGGGTCTGCTCACAGCGCCAGGGGTCTGCTCACAGTGCCTGGGGTCTGTTCACAGTGCCAGGGGTCTGCTCACAGTGCCTGCGGTCTGCTCACAGTGCCAGGGGTCTGCTCACAGCGCCAGGGGTCTGCTCACAGTGCCTGGGGTCTGTTCACAGTGCCAGGGGTCTGCTCACAGTACCAGGGGTATGATCACAGTGACAGGGGTCTGCTCACAGTGCAAGGGGTATGCTCACAGTGCCTGGGGTATGCTCACAGTGCCAGGGGTATGTTCACAGTGCCAGGGTCTGCTCACAGTGCCAGGGGTCTGCTCACAGTGCCTGGGGTCTGTTCACAGTGCCAGGGGTATGCTCACAGTGCCAGGGGTCTGCTCACAGTGCCAGGGGTCTGCTCACAGTGCCAGGGGTCTGCTCACGGTGCTATTGCAGCGTCGCGTAAACACGCACTACGCCTCACTGCGATCAGACACCTCTCTGAGACCAGACTCTGCAAACAGTTCTGCTCCTCTGCGCACCCGACCAGCAACAATGACAGCAGCCCGGCCGAAGCTGAAAGCGGGAGGCACCGGATCCTTGCACTTGTCGTCAAAAAGTTGTTGTAATGCAGGCAATTAAATAAACATCACATATCGGATGAGAATCACACTTAATTTACTTCCTCTCGCTGGTCTGCGTCACTCACAATAAACAGGCGCTCAGCTTGGAATCCTCCCGAGCATAGGGGCAGATTTACAAGTCCCTTGCGCCACTTTTGCATCACTTTTCCCCTGTTAAAAGTGACGCAAAAGTGGCGCATGGGGCTTGTAAACCTGCCCCATAATGTTCTAGGAGGAACCAATCTTGCCGCTAGAGCAGGGGCAACACAGGAACAATGAAAAAACATTATAGAATAAATGGATATATTTCAACACAGCATATATAGCATTATAATACAAAAGAGCTCTCAACAATCCAATGTTCTAATTACTTATATGATCTTTCAGTCAGCCCCATTTATTCATTGGTTTGTTGTGTCAATCATGTTTTTCTTCTGCCCACTACAACATAGAGCGTGGTGTAGGAGAGTAGGATCTGCTTACTTTGCTACCCCCACTTTTTGCTGTGCCTCACTGGTTTATCGACTTTACTCTGGCTGTGGCCCTGCTAATCAGGACCCCCAGCCTAGTTGTTCTCTCTCTAAATTGATATCCTGTACATTAGGTACACACCAGATTGGTTACTGGGTTACCCTTGTGAGTCCCTAGTATATGGTACCTTAGGTACCAAGGGCATAGGTACCCCAGAGGTCTACCAGGGGCTGAAGCATGTATTATGCCACCCCTGGGAAGCCTTCCAAAATGGCACCACAAGTCTGCACTTGCAGCCTGGGTAAGGTGCTGCAAGCACCCCTTACTGAGATATAGTATACCTACATCTACCTTTAAAAACAAATACAGATATAAACCTATACGTTACTCCTATGGTAGGCCTTGACAATCCTGAAGGCAGAGTGCTTTGTTTTGTGTGAGAGGGTGCCCTAGCATGAGCTGAGCCCCTCTGCAGCTTTCCGAATCCCTTCATTATAGCTGGTCTGCCATACCATATACTCTTAAGTGCATTCTAATCCTTGCGGTTAATGCTAACTTTGGTTTGGCTTTATCAAAACAGGTTGTGTTTGGTGTAAAACACTTTGGAATAGTACCCCCCCACCCCCCCTGCCAGTTCTGGCGACGGGGGTAGCATTCCATCCTTCTAGAGGGAGTGGACATGTAAACACTTACTTTCCCGGTAATAGTTTAAAAGAGCCCCAGCATCACAAAATGGATGCTGCGGCACAGACACAGGTCTGACCTCCTGCTGCTGGACAAAACTCTGGCAGGGGAGACCTGGACAATAGGTTTCTTGTCCTCACCTCCTCAGACAGGCTTTAGTGTATTGGGGCAGGGTGGGTCGCATTCAGTGAATGCTTTTCAGACACTGTCTGGGGCACACAAGGTGTCTCATTCATTTCCCAGTTCAAACCAGTTGCTGGGGCACTCAGCCCCAGCTCTGGCGCGAAACTGGACAAAGGGGAAGGGGTGAGCCTTTTTGGAATGTTCACCACTAGACTTTTTGCCTTTAGCCCCTGGCATGGTGGTAGTGATTTTAGGCCTCTTCGCATCTTAGCACTGTGGCCCAGTGTAAAGAGCGTGCCCACGCTGAGTGCCTGTCCTGAGAGTGGCCTGCCCTCCTATAGAAATGCATGGGGGATATGTGTATCCATTGTACAGACCCCCCAGGATATAGCGACATGGATTCGCAAATTTAGCGGCACAAAAATGGAAATTTAGCAGCACAAATATGGAAATTTAGCGGTAACTTTGCAGCATTTTATTTGGCCATTTTTCCTACAACAAACACAGATATCTTAGCTTTTTTAGTTATTTAACAACATGAAGCTATGTATATTTGGTTTAATTACAATTTAGACACTTTGTTTCCCTCAAAAAGCATGTACAGATATTCGAGTGTATATGGATATGGTTTGGGAATTCTCAACGTGTCAAATCCTGGTGCTGGTCGTGGGGAAATGAAGTGGTGAAGTATTCCAGGGGTGTGACGTCGTTGGACAGTCCGCACCATTGGTCTCTTGAAGTGCGTGCTCTGATTGTTGTCGAACCAGACCTGGAGTAGGTGATGGCGTGATCGAGTGAGATGTCAAATGCAGAGTTCACCCGAGTCCACCGTGATGCGCACCCTTTGGCTCACAGCCCTACTTATGCCTCGTCATGATGCACGGTGCACTTTTGGTTCTCTGCAGCTATATGTGTACTGTGAATGCACCCTCTCCTAACCCCTAAACTCCAACGTGCAGAACTCCCTATGCATTCTCAAGTTCAATGGCAAATCCAGAAGTCTCTTCTAAGTAGCTGCCTGCCCCTACCAATCCCCACACCTGTGCAACGCAAACAACCTGCTCGCTTTCAAGAAACTGCTGGAAACACATCTCTTCAAGAACATGTTCCACACTTTCTTGCATCCTTCTCTTTTCTCTCTGCCCCTAGAAGCAATTCAGGCATCCGGTGCACACTATTTAAATATATGTAAATAAAATTAGTATTCAGTGACAGTGCAGCTTGCATTGTGGGCACCCCACCTGCAAAATTGTATGCAGTGATGTGGCCAGGAGTATAGGGTGGTACTTGGGCACGCACAGCTATCTTCCCTATAGGGCTGTAGTGACTGTGCGAGGTTGGACCTGAAGAAGAAAGGCTGCAGTGCACATTAGATAAAAACAAACACTCCTGAGGGCATTTTGGTGTCGTATTTACCAAAGCCTCCATCAATCTGGGCGTGTACCTAGCTAGGTAATAAAGGACCTCCTCTGGCAATTGAGTGGCATTTATTTTCTACCACAGATCTACCCGGTCCAAGGCGCCCAAGGGGCCATTTCCTCTAATAAGTGTGACAATTCAGACTATTTTAGGTCACACAAAGCTATAATAGTGGCATGAGCGGTTGGGATTATTAATTTTCAATCTATATTGTGTAAATAAACACTGCTGTTGTGCTAATCTCAAAATTAAAAACAGCACCCCCATCTGAAACTAGGGGTGGTACACTTTTGCAGACACTTGGTAACATATAAGACTTGGTAAGACATATAAGACTTTAATTCCCCTCAATCACTATGACTGTGTTTTGTAAATATTGCGTAATTGGGACGTTTGCAACTGTTTTACTGTACTCTTGATTTACTATGCCCTTCTAATTATGTTTACTACAGAACTTCACCAAATGCCACTTATTTGGTTCTTGTTTCCGGTCTTTCAGGTCCTCTCCTGACTTGCAATGACTCCAGAGCGAAATTGTTTCACAACATTGGTAATTTGTCTGAGGTCGCTTGCAATCAGACCCCCCAGGATATAGTGGCATGGATTAGCTTTTGTAAAAATACCGCTATTTCTACACAAGTGCAGATTTCGCGGGCACTTTTGCAAAAATCGCGGCATTTTTACAAAAGTGCCGATTTTGCAGCAAACCGCGAAATCGCGATATCATAGAGGGTCTGATTGCAGTTCCTGATATGTGGGGAGTGCAGGGTCAAGTTTGGTATGTGCGAACTCGTGAAAATAAATGTTGCGCGATGGTGTGCGTAGATTTATTGTGTCTAGTGGAGAAGTGCCACTTTTAGAAGTTGCCATTTTTGTGTGCTGTGAGATGTGAATGGCCTGTCTGGCTTGTGAGTGATAGGGGCTGGCTGGTGTGGTTGGCTCCAGGAGCCAGGATGAGTCTGCCCGGTGGTGAATAGGGAGATCTGCATGTAGATGGGAGGGAGGAGTTGCACCTGGGACCTGAATAGGGCTGTGCCTTCCCTCTACAATGTTGGCTCTACCCCCTGTGGTGTGTCTGATGTCCCTGGCCTGTCTTGTGAATAGAGAGGGGAGCTGAGCAAAACAAAGTGCTCCAGAACCAGTTGTGTCTGGTTATCCCCTTGCCTGCACCTTTGAGAACAAACGATTTAGCTGTATAAAAGGAGGGGCTGTGACCCCATGAAGATGTTCTTATCTCCCTGGGCTCTGCCCTGCCCTGGATGCCTGAAGGACTCCTTGAGACCCTTCTTCCTGTCCCAGCTATGCACTAGGACTATTTTTGAGCTATTGTTCCCTTTGGGGCTGGGTGTCTGTACGTTTAGCGCCTGGGCGCTTTATCTCAATTATGCCCGCCTATTTTAATATTCCATTGCAGGTGCCCACCCTGCATTGTGTCCTCTTGTGAAATAATTAATTATCCCCAGTGCGCAGGTGTGCACCCTGCGTCTTTGTTTTTACTTTATAATTAATGTGGGTGCCCACACCGCTTATTTGAGTCTAACGCGGGTGCCCACTCCGCTCCTACAGTTATATTCAACCCATGGGAGCCTACCCCTCATTGCCCAATAATACTTTAGTGACCGTTGCGGGAGCCCACCCCGCGCTTTCAGCCTTTTTCGCTCCGGACCGCTCCAGTGCAACCCGGAAGACAGGAGCCATCCCTGGGACATGGGCGGGGCCTGGTGAACTCTGTTTCCGCTTCACCCTGCCTGGGGAAGCAGTCCTGCACCTGGCTGGTCTCCCGTGTAGAGAGGGAGACCGGAGATGCTCCCTGTCGCGCTGAGAGGAGATCCGAGTCCCTTGGCCCCAGAGCCTGCCTTCCGCCACTGAGAAGACAGCACTGGTGGAGAGAGAGCACCGCGTGGAAGGCGCAGCTCCAGAGCTAGTGAGTGCAGCTCGACGGAGTTTGGGGGGGTAGGAGGCAGAGTCAGAGCAGCCAGTCTCGCAGTGGCCGCTCCAACGTTGTTAATCCACCTCCTGAGAGCCCCCGTGGGCCCCCGTGCTCGGGGGCAAGTTCTGCTTTGGCCCTGATTTGTTTAAAGTCCCCGTGAGGGGCTTGGGGCCTCATTTGTTCCACAGAGCCCCGTGGGGCTTCCATGCTTTTGGCCCCATTACTCGTAGAGCCTAGATGGCTCCAATGCTTCCTATTATTTCTTGGAGCCTAGATGGCTCCAAAACTTCCTATTATTTCTCAGATCCCAGATGGCTCCAACTGGGGGCATGTTTGATTCCAGAGCCTCCGTGGCTCCAACAAGCCCCAGTTGTTTTCAGAGCCAGATGGCTCCCAGGGGGACATTATTTATTTACTGAGCCCTGAGTGACTACAACGCTTTGCACATTTTGACCTAAGGGCTACTGTGAGCCCATGCAGCATTTTCTAACTTCCCAGCTGCCAAGCAAGTAGTGGGCAGCTGCATCCTTTCGGTCTTTTTGCATTTTAGGGGACATGTGTTAAGTCAAGGAGTGAGACGCACTCCTATGCCCTACCTTGGCCTGCACAGCTGCGCAGCACTTAGTGCCAGCTGCTACATTTAGGCCCTTCATTGAGGACTCCCAGCTGCCCAGCAAGTAGTGGGAAGCTGTAACGGTCAGGTTTGCGCCAAGTGCATCCCTTTGACTGTCACTGCATTGGCAGCGTGCCCTGACTTTGGACAGAGGGCATTTGAGCCCCTTAGAGATGGCCAGTTGGCCCTCGCGACTGCTAGATTTATAGGGCCAGGCCCTAGTGTGATTTATATAGGTGCTAGGAAATGCAATGTTTATGTAGTATGGTTTATGCACCTTGATTTATGCTTATAGATGTGCTTTTATGCTTATTAAGGTTTTACCTACTGTCTTATGTTTTATTTGGTTCCCTATTGTGGTCTAGGTTTGATTTATTCCCTACTACAGGTTATGTTATTAAGTTTAGTTTCTAATGCAAGTTAAGTTTGGGAGATTATGGTCTACCAGATTTTAGCTTTTGAGGTTGGCGCAGAATAGAGTTCTCGCCTTATGTGATAGTGTGCCTATTATGATTTATGTTACAGGTTGACACTGAGTATAGTGTCTGCCAGTGATTACTGGCTGTGTTCTAAGCTCATGATATATTCTTGCTTTTACTATTTTTACCAAGTGCTGAATCTGACAGTGGCCCAAGTTGCCCTGTCATGTGTAAATAATCCCTTGTAAATATTACCCATTCCAGTTGGCACAATGTATATGGTGTGATTACTATCTAATGTGTTTTATTACAATACAAAGGCTGTTTTTATATATATTCTTGTGTGGAGTTCCTTTTGTGGTGTGCCTAGTATGTTGTTACTGTGTGAGTTGTGCAAATGCTTTACACATCGCCACAGAGATAAGCCTAACTGCTAGTGCCAAGCTACCAAGGAGGTGAGCAGGAGTTATCTTTGACGTGTAACTCCCTTTCCCTGACTTGAGTGGTGGTCTCTGCCTGGCTTTGGCGCAAGCCTTAGCCAACCAGAGATCCCCATTTCTAACAGGACCTTAGAGTTAGTCCAACCCCTAAACTTAGTATAAGTATAGGAACCCAGTCCCTAGGACTTTAGATTACCCTGGACAAAATTCTGAAGAAGAAATCTTGGACCTTCGACATTACATATCGACTGGAAGACGGAAGAAATCTCCCTTGGGTTCAAGGAATGACTCCCCTATTCAAACAGGCACCAAAGAAGCATCTTGCTGGTCTGCATTTTCGAGGCTCCTGCCGGACCCTGAAGAATCTGTGACACTGGACGCTGACCTCCAGACATCTCCGAGGCTGACACGAGTCCCCAGCGAAGCTGAGACCTGTAGCCATCACGAGAGACATGGAACCGGAATTCCTGGACATCCAACACATTTGCTAGCGCATTGACTTCCCTAGCTTTTCCGAAGTTGTGCATTGGGCTACTTATAGTACAAGCCCTGAGCATCTTTTGCAGCGAACATCACGAGCCTACACTCCACGAGTGTTCCGTGGGCTCGCTTCTAACATTTCTGTTCGAGGCGCCTTCACGATCACAGGTCCGTTGACTGGTGGGTCCCCACAAAGGTAGCTCTTCTACTTCTTGGGCTTTCCAGGTTGCTCCAGACGTGCCCTGACTCCCTTCCAAAGGGTGAGTCCCTCAGACTTTGCTGATCTGCACCGAAGCAAATCTTTGCATCTTGCGTGCGTTGCTGTTGCCAAGGCTTGTTTTGTCCAATCTAGATACCGATGCTGCAGCACAAGACATCCTTTGTGGGACAGCTCGAATCCAGCTTCTGGTTGTTGTCGCGCCACCTGGTCCTCGTGGCTGAAGAGTCAAGCTTCACCTACTTCACTTGAAAGCACCCAACATCGGTTGGCATCTTCTTGTCTCCATCCTGGTCACTGGCTAGTGACCCAGACTCTGTCCCCTCTGCTTTCAGGTTCTTCAGATCTCCGATCCACCCGTATATCCATCCAGACACTTTTATCCTGGTCGCCTGCAGCACTTCTTTGCAGCTCTCCATAGGAAACGACGACCAAACCCGACACGAAAAGACACCTATGCACCCGGCTTGCCTGGGTGAGGTAACACAAGTACTTCAGTGCTCCCGTGGGTCTTGTCTCTCGAAGTGTCCAGTACTGAAGGGGTTCCCTCGTAGTCCACTCCTAAGTGTCCCTAATCTTTAAATTTGTAACTTTAACTTTCGCCATGGAAGGCAATGGTGATTTGCGGCTGTATTTAGACACTGCACGCGTCCCCCGTGGGTCTCCTGTGTCCCTACCATTGGTGGTTCCTGGTTGCCCCAGCGGTTCTACAGAACCTAGGCCTTGTATCTATGTTCACAGCGGTACTTATACCACTTTCTTATTATACGGTTTGTGAGGCCCCTAGGGCAAAACGTATACTGTGCTATTTACTGTGTGCTATTTAAGTTCTTGTATTGTACTTTTGCCTCTAGCCTCATCCAGAGACTAGAGGGGTTGTGTTTAGAATAAAAACATATATATTTGATATATACATAGTGTGGTACTCTTTCATTTGGTCATTCAAGAGATTATAGACTGGTAAAACAAGCACCTTTACATTCCTTCAAGATTTAACCTGAAGGATGCTCTCCACAGCTACCACTAGGATAGCTTTCTATATAAGTTGTCTTTAACCCTACCATCAACCAAGGTCATTTGGACTGGTGCAAGGTGCCCACTAGAATAATGGACATCATGTGCCAGGCCAACTTCTCACATTGGTGTGCAGCCTGTGGGATTCCAGCTTGCATTGTTTTACCAGATAATCTTGAGGATATCATTTGAAAAACCACTAAAGGTACCAGTAGGTACATATAATCCAAGCTTATAATACAGTAAGTTCTACTGAACTTAGAGTTGTATGTGGTAAGGGCCTAGCACACCCTCACCACAACTCAAGAGAGGTTTTGTAGGAAACCAACTAGAGTAGGTAGTGCATACACCACACCTCACTATTCAGCTATTGAGAGGGAGGGCTTTGCTGTGGTTTGGACTCTGAAGAAGCTAAGGCCACACTTGTTTGGTACTCACTTCACTGTTCAGACCATAAGCCGCTCTTATGGCTAAAACAGATGAAGGGTGAAAACCCCAAACTTCTGAGGTGGTCCATTTCCCTACAGCGGATGGACTATACAGTGGAACATAGACCTGGGAGTAACCATGCCAAGGAAGATGGACTCTCCAGATATTTAAACTTAGAACATGAATACTCAACTGGTCAAGGTTAGTTTAATGTCCCTGCGTTGGGGGGGGGGGGGCGTAGGAGAGTAGGATATGCTTACTATGGTTACCCCCACTTTTTGCTGTGTTTCACTGGTTTATTGACTAAAGTCTGGCTGTGGCCCTGCTAATCAGGACCCCAGCCTAGCTGTTCTCCCTGTTAATTGATATCATGTACATTAGGTACACACCAGATTGGTTACTGGGTTACCCCTGTGAGTCCCCAGTATATGGTACATTAGGTACCAAGGGCATAGGTACCCCAGAGGCCTACCCGGGGCTGAAGCATGTATTATGCCACCCCTGGGAAGCCTTCCAAAATTGCACCACAGGTCTGCACTTGCAGCCTGGGTATGGTGGTGTAAGCACCCCTTACTGAGATATAGTATACCTATATCTACCTTTTAAAACAGACATATATAAACCTATAAGTCACTCCTATGGCAGGCCTTAACAATCCTGCAGGCAGAGTGCTTTATTTTGTGTGAGAGGGTGCCCTAGCATGAGCTGAGCCCCTCTGCAGCTTTCAGAATACCTTCCTTATAGCTGGTCTGAAATATGGCCCTACTCTTAAGTGCATTATAATCCTCTCGGCTCATGCTAACTTTGGTTTGGATTCATCAAAACATGTCGTGTTTGGTGTCAAACACTTTGAATTACTAGTCCCCCACCAGTTCTGGTGGCGGGGGTAGCATTCCACCCTTCTAGAGGGAGAAGGCATGTACACACTTACTTTCCCGGTAAAAGTTTAAAAGAACCCCAGCATCACAAAATGGATGCTACTGCCACAGACACTAGTCTGACCACCTGCTGCTGGATGAAACTCCGGCAGGGGAGGCCTGGACAATAGGTTTCTCTTCCAGGGAGGTGCCAGCACGTCCCCAGACAGGCTTTAGTGTATTCGGGCAGGGTGGGTTGCATTCAGTGAATGCTTTTCAGACACTGGCTGGGGCACACAAGGTGTCCCATGTATTTCCCAGTTCAAACCGGATGCTGGGGCATTCAGCCCCAGCTCTGGCGCGAAACTGGACAAAGGGCAAGGGGTGTAAACCCCCCCTCCCCAGGTCCTCCCATAGGTGGGACCCTAGAGTTAGTCCAACCCCTAAACGTAGTATAAGTATAGGAACCCAGTCCCTAGGACTTTAGATTACCCTGGACAAAACTCTGAAGAAGAAATCTTGGACCTTCGACATTCCATATCGACTGGAAGACGGTGGAAATCTCCCTTGGGGTCAAGGAGTGACTCCCTTGTTTAAACAGGCACCAAAGAAGCATCTTGCCGGTCTGCATTTTCGAGGCTCTTGCCAGACCCTGAAGAATCCGCAACACAGGACATGTACGTTCAGATATCTCCGAGGCTGACACGAGTCCCCAGTGAAGCTGAGACCTGTAGCCATCACGAGAGACATGGTACCGGAACTCCTGGACATCTAGCACATTTGCTAGTTCATCAACTTTCCGAGCTTTTCCAAAGTTGTGCATTGGGATACTTGTAGACCAATCCCTGAGCATCTTTTGCATCGAAGATCATTAGCCTACACTCCACAAGTGTTCCCTGGGCCCGCTTCTAACATTTCTGCTTGAGGTACCTTTGCGATCCAAGGTCCGTCGACTGATGGGTCCCCATGAAGGTAACTCTTCTATTTCTTGGGCTTTCCTGCTTGCTCCAAACATGCCCTGACTTCCCTCCAAAGAGTGAGTCCCTCAGACCTTGCTGGTCTGCACCGAAGCCAATCTTTGCATCTTGCGTGGGTTGCTGTTGCCAGAGCTTGTTGGGTCCAATCCGGATACCGACCCTGCAGCACTCAAAATCCTTTGTGGTACAGTTCAATTCCAGCTCCTGGTTGTCATGGAGGCCTCCTGGTCTTCGTGGTTGAAGAGTCAAGCTTCACCTTCTTCACTTGAAAGCACCCAACATCGGCTGGCATCTTCTTGTCGCCATCCTGGTCAATGGCTACTGCCCCAGACTCTATCTTCTCTGCTTTCAGGTTCTTCAGTACATCCGGACACTTTTCTCCTGGTCGCCTGCAGCACTTCTTTGCAGCTCTCCATAGGAAACAACGACGAAACCCGACACAAAAATACACCTATGCACCCGGCTTCCCTGGGTGAGGTAACACGAATACTTTGGTGCTCCCGTGGGTCTTGACTCTTGAAGTGTCCAGTACTGAAGGGGTTCCCTTGTAGTCCACTCCTAAGTATCCCTAATCTTTAACTTTGTAACTTTAACTTTCGCCAAAGAAGGCAATGGTGATTTGCGGCTGTGTTTAGACACTGCACGCGTCCCCTATGGGTCTCCTGCGTCCCTACCTTGGGTGGTTCCTGGTTGCCCCAGCGGTTCTACAGGTCCTAGGTCTTCTCTCTATGTTCACAGCGGTACCTGTACCACTTTCTTAGTATATGGTTTGTGAGGCCCCTAGAGCAAAACGTATACTGTGCTATTTACTGTGTGCTATTTAAGTTCTTGTATTGTATTTTTGCCCCTAACCTCACCCAGAGGCTAGAGGGGTTGTGTTTGGAATAAATACATATATATTTGATATATACCTGATGTGGTGCTCTTTCATTTGGTCATTCAAGAGATTATAAACTGGTAAAACAAGCTGCTGCAAGACTTAGCCTGAAGGCTGCTCTCCACAGCTACCACTAGGATAGCTTTCCACATAGGTTGTCTTTAAACCTAAAAGGTACTTTGGACTGGTGCAAGGTTCCCACTAGAATAGTGGACTTCATATGCCAGGCCAACTCCTCACACATGGGACAATGGTTCAGCCCACTTCTGCCACTGGCTAAATTCACTATGAGGGGTGGTATTCTGTCATTGCACAATGAGCTTAACCACAAACCAAGCAGATCCCTTAAGTGCCTAAAACTACTGTGGTAATACTTACTTTCTTGAGCACATGGATGACGGAGAGCAGTTTCCCCATCTATAAAAGTGTGTAAAATCCATGATAAAGCAAAACAAGCATTGACAAAGCCAATAGGGTGACTCCCATTGCCAGAGCTATAGGCTTTGACAATGCTTGTTTTTATCCATATGAGGCAGTGGTGGTTAGCAGGGAATAGGGGTTGCGGGGTGGCCCAAAATGTTTTTTAAAAACACTTACCGTTTGCCGGCCACAGTCTCCCCTCTGCTTCGGTCCCTTCCCATGCCAACTTCTCCTCAGCTTCAGTGGAACCAGTAAGAACACAGGTTCCCTCCTCTTAGCCAATCACAACACTGCAATGCAGTGCTGTGATTGATCTGAGCACCATGGTTCAGTGCTCAGATGGTGACAGGGAGCCTGTGCATGTTCCTCACCAGGCTGTGTAATGCAGCCTGGTGGGTAACATGCACAATGAGCATCACTGTTTGGCTGGCCCAAGAGAACAGACCAAACAATCATGCACACTTAGGGAGCGCAAACAATTGATGGCAGTAGGAAGTAATGCCAATAAAATCACGCACATCTTTCTGAGTTTGAGGAATAGACATTTTAACAATGGTACTGATGCGCTCAGGGGTCAATCGCCTACCCTCCTTCGACAGTAGGTGACCTAAATAGAAGACCTAGTGTCAACAATACTGAAATTTGAAAAGGGACACTTGATGTCCGTTGTGTGCCAAATGCAACAAGAATTTAACCGTACTATCCTTGCAACCTTGATCAGTGTCGGAAGCTATAAGAATATCGTCTACATATTGGAGTAATACGTTACCTGCAGGAAGCGCAAGGGAGTCCAATTGGGCTTTTAAAGATTGAGTATAGCTATTAGGGCTCTCAGGACAGCCCTGAGGAGCTCGAGAGAATCTAAAGCTTCTGCCAGCTAGTGTAAAACTGAACAATTACCCACTGTCTGGATGGATCGGAATACTGAAGAATGCATTTTTTAAGTCAATGACAGAAAAGAATTTAGCTGTAGAAGGAATCATCATAAAAAGAGCAGTATTGTCAGGCACCACTGGGAACTAGGGAACCACTATTTTGTTAATTTTGCACAAATCAATCACAAAGCGATAGATGTCGGCAGAGGTACCCGGAGGTGCTCTTTTAAGATTGGGAAGAATAGGGCTATTGCAAACATTATCATTAGTCTCCTCAACCACATCTTTTTTAAACAAATCCTGTATAATCTGCAATAGAGCTCGCATTTCTGCCTGCTGTATTTTATACTGAGGGATGCGGGGCAAACTGGCATTGTCTTTAACTCGAATCGAAACAGGTGGTACTTTTAACAATCCCACGTCTGTGTCACCTGTCACCCACACAGTGGGGGGCATGTCCTTAAATTCAGCTGAAAGGGGTGCATCCTTAAACAAACACTGTCTAGCACATACTACGTTTAGGCCCATAGTCATGTAAACACCTTCTGGAGAGCAATACATTGTAGCATGCAACTTCTTCAACAAACCCAAACCCATCAAATTTTCTCCATATTTACACATCAACAAAAATGGCGAATCTACAGTAAAAGGACGTATAGTCAATGCGAGGTGTTTAGAAATGGGGCTTACAACCGGTACACCAGAAAATCCGACCAAAATGTTATTATGGCCAGACAGAGCTACCCCAGGGACCAAAGAACGAGAAATAGAGCTATTTGTTACACCTGTATCCAACAAAAACTCCTTAGTTGAGCTATGCGAATATGCAGTAATGTAAGGACCACGCTGATCTACAAGTATCTGAACTGTCCCTGGCAGTCCTAGCTGTGAGACATTCCTGTCACCTCATCCATGTCATAGTCATCATGATAATACTGTCCGCCCCGAGCGTCATCTAAATAGTTACTATCCTGGCCATCCTGTGAGGCCGTGGCATGCCGAGCTCTGTCCTGTCTGCCAGCTTCCCGCCCTGTCCATGATAACCTCGTCCTCTAGGGGCCACGACTTTCTGCAACAACACTGGACACTCTCTACCCCAATGTCCCTCCCCCTTGCAAAATGCACACTGATTTGGCCCCACTGGCATAGTATTCCCGATAGTACGCTAAAGCTGCTGGTCCGAACCACCACGTCCTCAACCGTGCCCCAGAGAAACCTGCTGTAACAACAGCTTTGTCTTCGAATCCTTATGATTTTTTCTCCGTCTTCTCCTTATCCTCATTGTCCCTATGGACCAATCCCTTTCAGACGCCTGCAACTGAGTCATGATCTCCGGGAGTAAATTTGATACAAACCTATTAACAAACAATCGGACAACTCCGTCAACTGTAATCCAGAAATACACCTTCAAACCGAGTGAAAAACTCTGACACACTCTCATCCTTCTTCTGTTGACAAGCCGACAATTTGTCCCAATCAACCTTTCTTGGTGGAATAAGAGTATGCTTATACGTGATAATACAGACTAGCAAAGAGAGTAAGTCTGCCCTAGGCTTATTGCCAGGCTTCCTATCCTGATCCCATGCCTTTATTTGGTCCCAGGTACCCCCTAATTCTGCAACATGGTCTTGTGGTTGCACCTGTCTCAAAATATCAACCTGAACTAGCAGACCAATAAACATTTCAATATCAGCAAGTGTCATTACTCTTGATGAGGCTGCCTCTGTCAGCTCCTTATAATAAGCAGTAAGATTTTTCATAGGATCAGGTGACTGAGTCTTAAGAGACAGAACTTCACTTCTGTTCCATGGAGTATAAACCCACTGTTTTTGGAAATGGGCCTCTACCCATGGTCTAGTAACAACATCATGCTGATCCGGCAGCTCTGGTATTTCAGGGTGATATATGGGGTGGACCTCCGTCATCGGAAACTGAAATACTGTCCTTGGGCTCTTCTCAAGCAACCTACTCCAATAACGAACTAACATTGCAACATTACCAAAAACGTGACCGGGCGCCATATCAGCAAAGTACACATGATCCTTAATTTCATTGATAATCCTTGGTGCTGGATTCTTGAATCACTGCTCACAAAGTCCGATCAAAGTAGCAGACATGTGCTTAAGGGCACGCTGCTGTACAAAAGGCTCATAGTCCTTCATCACACTCCACACATCTTCCACACTGTAAACAGGGTTACAAGCCCACTGGGCGGCCTGATTGGCTACTACCTCTGTCTCTACATTCCCCACATCAGATCGTATCAGTGTCCATCTCAGACGCTCCCTGACTGTTGCCCAAACTCTGTCTACTAGTCCGCACACCGGTGTCCCGATACTCAGTGACGTCGGGGGACAAAAGAACCAGGTGGGAGAAGTAACGGTCACCAACGTTGCAACTGGCGGCGTTGTCGGGCGTAAAAGCTGGGAGAGGGATGCTGAAACAATAGGCGTAGATTAAACTAAACAAATGCCAATGCTGTTCTTTTAATTATAGCCTAATTAGTGAAACCATATTGAAAAGACCAAACAACATGTGCTATAGACTTCTAGTACTGTCATGAATAAATCTTTTTCTTTTTAATTAGCTTTTTGTCAAGACGAAAACATTTTCAAATTTACAAAACATTTACATTTTTCACATCATGATTGTAACACAAATAACTCAGTAAAACATTTACATTTACATATTTCCCCCATTCAATGTCTCATTCAACCTTTACACACATTCAATCATACATCCACTACATTCACAGCTGTCACTTTCTATTTACAATTCAATCTTTTTGATTTGGAAAAATGCCATAGAAACCTAAATCATCTTTTATTCTTTTTAAACACAATTCAGAGCTTTGTTGGACTTTCTTATGGCTAGAAAAGACTGGTCTATGCGTTTTGAAAGCTTAGTAGCTGTAGAGTTCTCTTCAGGACCCAATAGCTTATCTGAACAAGATTTCTGATCACACCGACAATGGGAAATCAATCTAGTGATCTCACGTCTCACGTCTCACTCCTCGCCTTCGCCTTCAGACTTCTTTTCGTCCGATACGTTTTATGCAAACCCTATTCTTTTGTTCGATCTCGTTATGGCGGTTGGGCAATCAGGGAACCTGTGAGCTCGTAACTTAGCTCCGGTTGCTGTGTTCAGCACACTCCATTGTCTCAATCGATCATGAGCTCAAGAAGTCTGAAGGCGAAGGCGAGGAGTTAGAGTGAGACGTGGTATCACTAGATTGATTTCCCATCGTCGGTTTAATCAGAAAGCTAAGATGCCCCCGGCCATGCAATTGGACACTTATCCCCTCCCTTCACTCAACTACCTGACACCACATGGACAGAACACCTTCGCTATAAATGTCCCCCACAGTCTCTCCTTCAAAGCAATATAAAAGGCTTTAAACAGAATTTAATTAGGCAACATTCCGAAACACTAGTTGTTGACACCTACCATTGCTCATCTAGAGGGCAGAGGAAAAAGGACTTAATTTTCCATACCAACAGGCCCGACCTTTGGGTCACTATCTCCAACTCACATCTCCCCATTTCCAAAACCACCACCATCGACCACAACCTTAACCTAACAATCTCCCCCCTGAAAGAACAGTCCCAGACAGGAGATATTTCCATTACCATTTTTGGGAATGGCACCATCCTAATTCAGGCTAAAGACGAGAACCTAGAGTTCTTCGACTCTCTTCCCCACACTAAAGATGGCAACATGAGTGTATGTTAGGAAAGAATGTGATATTTAAGATTTGCTTAACGCGGTACAGAAGGAATAGAAGGGTGGAAAGAGTTGGTTATGGTGAAGTGGAAGGTTACAGCAAAGAGAGGGTTGTTTATCACCAAACAAATTAGTGCAGCTAAACATGCGCAACAAATGTTTCTTTAAAAATAAGTTTTGTAAACATGAGCGAGTTGGGATATAAGTCTAATAGGATGTTCTTGATGTTGTCATTACAGTTTTCCCTGACGAAGGACCCTGTGAGGTCCGAAATGCATTGGATCACAAATAAACTGCTTTTTATGAATGGTGCTTCTTGTGCATATTCTTGGAGGAAAGGTTCGGAAGGTCGACAGGAATATGAGAAACTATGGAAAATGGCACTGATCTTGCATGGTGATGTGATTGACATCTCGAGAGGAGAAAGTTAACATTAAGTGAACATTGAATAACAGAAAGAATCATGGATTTGAAAATGAAGAAACGGAAAGTTTCAATTTATAAATACTGAATGCAAATGCGCAATGAAAAGAGGCTGTCGCCACTGTTTTTGGGGCATAGAGAAGCCCAGAAATATTTGTAGTGAACATCTCACTACTCACACCTTTCAAAGACCCCCCAAGCAGCTCCTTACAATCACCAAGCCATCTGACCCCGCTTTCGCCAGTGCAGCGACCTCATCCCCTCGAGTTTCATAATTCTGCCAGCTCTGCGTCACCCTCATTCATAGCCCCCTCTATCACCCAACCCCCCTTTACCACCCATCTCAACCAGCCTCCCAGAACTCAGCCCCCTGCCATCCTCAACTGACCCTCAGCCCCCCTTCCCCTAGCACCCGAAGCACTCCGAGAACAGTCACCTGCCTATAGAGAAACTAGACTGACCCTCAGCCCCCCTTCCCCTGTTAAAATCAAGCTTGCAGTGTCAACATTATCGGCGCCATCTTGCCCCCTTTTTTTAAGTCCACTCGTGCGCATAAGCGGCAGCCATTTTAAATACCATGGCCTCCCTACCCATCGCCGACAGCCAGCGCGTCCCTCTCTCTCTCTCCTGACCTCGCAGGCATCCCCCGCGCGCTGACAGCCCCCGCTCTCACATGCTGGGGCCATAAACCCCTCTTCAGTGCAACCCTGCCTCGGAACCCCATCCTGTTCCCAGCTCGACAATTCCCTCCACTCCTTTCATGATCCCGGGTCCTTTGATGAAACCCCCTCTTTCCTCTGCGCCCGATTGTCCTGCTCGTTCCCAGGCCACCACCTGGCCTTGCTGATGCTGTTTATTGCCCCCCCATACAGTAGGAAGCTTCCCCCATCAAAGGATCCACGAGTTGATCAAAGCCCCCACCCCCTGAGACCCGATCGACCACATACATTCCGGGAATCGGCGGAATGTCCAGCTGCGCGACAATCGTCACCTGTTGTGACCGGGGTGGGGACTTCTACTGTAAATGTGTGTGGGAACGGGCCTGAAGCGGGGATTCCGAGGATGTCGTTCCATACTTCAAAGCATTTGCAAGAATGTGCCACATGCAATAAACTATAATAAAGATCATAAACCTGTGTATAAGAGGCCAGGACTCAGAGATGCGGGGAGAGCACCTCGAGAAGATACCCTGTTGTCTGATTTGATGTGTTCTGCTCCGTCGGAATAAAACTTCTGTTTCCTGCCTTCCAGTCTCCAGCGCCTGCCTCTTTGTTTGGTAAATTGAGTGGTAATAGAGGCGGTTAGCGCCGGGCATCTTTGAAAAAGGTCATCTGCCCTACCTTTTTCCACACCCCCAGCACCCAAATCACTCCCAGAACGCAGTCACCCGCCCATAGAGAAACCAGACTCCCAAGCAAATACGATTCACAGCCCCCGCTAACCCCCACTCCTCAAGTACACAGCCACCCCCCAGAGGGGAACACTACTCCCATCCCCAACTAGGCCATAATCCCTCCTCCCCCTCCAGCCTTTCCACAGTGGAACTCTAAGCCAAAGTTAACACCCCCTCCTCCTCCTAACCCCTCCAGAACTGACACGACCTACAGCCCCTTGCCCACAGGGCTCAGCTCTGCCCATCCTCCCCTCCCCTTCCCCCCATGCAAGCTGACGCAACGCCTTGATCTTCTGGAAAAGCAGCTCGCAACCCTGATTCACTGCCTGAAGGAAACCTTATGATCCCTAGGGAAAATCCAGCTGCCGACCCCTCACTCCGCAACACCCCCCATCCCAACGCTTCCCAGAAGCAATGAATCTCCTCCCCCCCAATTGGACACTGACACCCCCAGGTTCTCAGCCATCACTCACCAAACCCTGGACTGAGTCCCGAGATGACAGACCCAGAAGAACAAATCCCATCCTCTCCCCCCAGGAAGCGACTGTGTTTCGCCTCATCATACGAACACCCCATCAACCAGCTAGCTCAGGCTCCGTCGCCAAACTCTACTCCCATCTCCTTGATCCAAGTAATTACTGGAATGGGTAGGGACCTTCCCCACCGAAGAGCCACCAGACCCCCAAAGTATCTTTCCTCCATACCCAGAGCCCAGCCTGACAATCTGAAAATGATAAACTTTCCATTAACTGTATGCGTATCAACAGCCGTTCTGCCGTCAAACATGCAACGGAAATAGCAGAAGCCATCCTCTCCCACAACCTGGATCTAGCTTTCATCACAGAGACCTGGCTGAACCCCCTGTCCTACCCCAATATGGACCTGCTGGTGCCGTCTGGTTTATCAATTATCCACAAAGACAGGCCCGAGCACAAAGGTGGCGGCATAGCAATTATTCAAAAAAGTGACATCTCCATCTCAGAAAGTCCCTCCTGCCTGTATAACTCTTTCGAATGCCTATCGGTCAACATCAAATCGCCCACAATCAGTTCACTACAATGCCACCTCCTATACCACCCTCCAGGCAACTCCAACGAATTTGGAGCTCAGCTGTCGGACCTGATCACCCAATCCGCACTCAACAGCGACAACAGCATAATTCTGGGCGACCTCAACCTAAGATGGAACGAAACAAAAAACCCGCTCAGCCAATCTCTCAACAACCTCCTGCAAGACAATGATATGATCCAACACTGCTCAGAAGAAACACACCAGAGGAGCGATCCTGGATGCAATCTTTGCGGACAAAAATTAAATCACCATTGACCACATCATCCTAGTGGACTGGTCTGACCACCACATCATACTTTTTCATATCAACTAACCGGCCCTATCCCAACCACCTATTCAAGCCTCTCCTAAATGGGTGAGGAACACATCCCAAGTCCCCTGAGAAAAGCTAGAAGAAGGACCAAGCACGCTTCTCCCACACACGGCGGAGCACCTCTCAACCACAGAACTCACCTCGCTCTACTATTCCAACTAGGCACTCACCTTGGACCAGCTGGCACCCTTGAAACTTAAAAAACCCAGAAGCATCCCCTCCAGGTCCTGGTTCACCACAGACATAAATGAGGAAGGAAGACACCTCAGAACCCTAGAAAGAACCTGGAGGAATAACCCCTCCTCCCTCCACCGGGATCAACTCAAGGCAGCGCACAGAAACTACTATATACACATCAAGAGCCAAAAGACAACCTTCTTCTGTTCCACCTTTGACAATGCTAAAAACCGCCCGAAAGAACTCTTTAATATCATTAAGAGCCAAACATCCAACCTAGTGACAGCCAACTTGGTGGCATCCAAAACCCACTGCGACAACTGTGCAAGCTTTTTCAATGAAAAAATCACCAAAATTGATCGATCACTCAGCACTAAGCCCTACTCCCCCACGGAGATCCCGACTCCAGCAAAAAATTGCAATACCCCAGTGATCACGTCTACCCGTTGGTCATCCTTCCGGCCCGTCCAGGAAGAAGTGATAAGCAATCTAATCGCCTCCGCTAAACCCTCTTCCCACTGCCTCGATCAGCTACCCAAGAGACTGACTAAAGACCTGAAGTTTACACTAGCCCCAATTTGGTGCAAGATTATCAACAGCTCTTTGAGCGAGGGAACCATTCCAGACTGCCTCAAAGTAGGACAAGTCACGCCGCTACTAAAAAAACCTGGCCTTGACCCTAAGGACATGAACAACTTTACACCGGTATTGAACCTTCCTCTCTTATCCAAAATTCTAGAAAGATGTGTTCTGCCACAGTTTACCCAACACCTAGAGAACATCAAACTACTAGACCCACACAAATCAGGATTCAGAAGGGCTGCAGCACCGAAACCGCAATCTTAAATGTCGTAGACGATCTTCACATGTCACTTGACTCTGACCACTGTAGCCTTCTCATCCTCCTAGACCTTTCGGCCGCATTCGATACAGTTGACCACACCCTGCTCCTCAAAGTCCTCCAGGAGAGAGCGGGTATTGAAAAGATGGTTCTAAAATGGTTGTCTTCCTTTTTCAACAACCGCACACAAAGAATAAAAATCAATAGCTTTGAGTCGGAACCCCTCCCCATTAGTAGAGGAGTTCCACAAGGTTCAGTACTCTCCCCACAACTTTTCAACATCTACATGGGACCCCTCACCTCACTTCTAATGAACTCCAATATCCCCTTCCACCTCTATGCGAATGACACACAACTTTATCTGGAAACCACCTCGATCGCAGACATTCACAGACTTAATGTCACGCTCATTGAGGTCCAACGTTGGCTCTCAACCAACCACCTCAAACTCAACCAAGAGAAAACAGAAGTGTTCCTCATCTCGAATAGAGATGAAAACCCCCAAATCGTAGAATGGCTCAAAGCCATAGACGCCCTCATTTGTGCCCTTGCGCCAACAGACTTGGTGAAATCTCTAGGGATTACCCTTGACTCCAAACTGGACATGAAAAAACACATCTCAAAAACCGCCAAAAGTGTGTTCCTTAACCTGAAACTGCTCTACAAAATAAAACCCTTCCTCCCCCCCGAAAGATCTGAAGCAGACCACTCAGGCATTGGTGCTCTCCAGAATTGACTATGGTATCGCAGCACTGACCGGAACAGCAAAATCTCACCTAGGGCCTCTTACCACTACCCTCAACGCCGCAGCAAGAATGGTCACAGAATTGAAGAAATACGAGCACATCTCACCAGTACTCAAGGAACTGAAGTGGCTCCCTATCGACCAACGAGCCAGCTTCCGTACAGCTTGCCTCACACACAAAGCCTTGCACACAGGCAAACCAGAATATCTGGCCGCCAAACTCAAAAGGGCCGGTCAGTCTAGGAACCTCAAAAGTTCCAACACGCTTCTACTCATCCCACTGAAATCACGGAAACACAAAACCTCAAATAAATCCTTTGCTGGAAACGCTCCTAAGATCTGGAACTCCACCCCCCCCCATATCAGAATGACCACCTCCTTCCCGAAATTCAAGATACTACTCAAAGCCCTCTTCCTCGAGCGCTCTCGACCGTAACGCGAAATACACGATTGACTAGGGGAAGGACTGCTTTCTCTCCTTCTCGAAATCCCACAGCCTGAAGATGCGCTCTTGAACTCTGTTCCATATTGCTCTCAAGTTGTTGATCTGCAGACTATTATTTCTCTTTCTGCTCTTTGCTCTTGTTTACCGCCCAAAATTTCTTGTTCATAACTGTACATGCTGTGAAGCGCTCTGACACCCTCAGGTCCAGCAAGCGCTATACAAAACTTCAATAAATAAATAAATAAATAAATACATACTTCAGCATGAAATTTGGATGTCATTTTGTGTTTTTCATTTGCCTCTCATTGTGGGTGTTTCTAATTGCTTCATGTATGACCATCTGGTAGCAGGACATTTAAGGTCAGCAATGTCTATGCAGTCTAACATTTGCGATTACCTTAGGTGGGGCAGTGATTTAGTTCCCCAGCTGCCAATACTTTTTCAGAAGAAAAAAACCTGAAAAACGCAGACGCCATTGCACCATGGTTGGTGCAAGGGTGCCTGTGACCATGGTTGGTGCAAGGGTGCCTGTGACCATGGTTGGTGCAAGGGTGCCTGTGACCATGGTTGGTGCAAGGGTGCCTGTGACCATGTTTGGTGCAAGGGTGCCTGTGACCATGTTTGGTGCAAGGGTGCCTGTGACCATGGTTGGTGCAAGGGCGCCTGTGACCATGGTTGGTGCAAGGGTGCCTGTGACCATGGTTGGTGCAAGGGTGCCTGTGACCCTGGTTGGCGCAAGGGTGCCTGTGACCATGGTTGGCGCAAGGGTGCCTGTGACCATGGTTGGCGCAAGGGCGCATGTGACCATGGTTGGCGCAAGGGTGCCTGTGACCATGGTTGGTGTAAGGGCGCCTGTGACCATGGTTGGTGCAAGGGCGCCTGTGACCATGGTTGGCGCAAGGGTGCCTGTGACCATGGTTGGTGCAAGGGTGCCTGTGACCATGGTTGGCGCAAGGGTGCCTGTGACCATGGTTGGTGCAAGGGTGCCTGTGACCATGGTTGGTGCAAGGGTGCCTGTGACCATGTTTGGTGCAAGGGTGCCTGTGACCATGTTTGGTGCAAGGGTGCCTGTGACCATGGTTGGTGCAAGGGCACCTGTGACCATGGTTGGTGCAAGGGTGCCTGTGACCATGGTTGGTGCAAGGGTGCCTGTGACCATGGTTGGTGCAAGGGTGCCTGTGACCATGGTTGGTGCAAGGGCGCATGTGACCATGGTTGGTGCAAGGGTGCCTGTGACCATGGTTGGTGTAAGGGCGCCTGTGACCATGGTTGGTGCAAGGGCGCCTGTGACCATGGTTGGCGCAAGGGTGCCTGTGACCATGGTTGGTGCAAGGGTGCCTGTGACCACGGTTGGTGCAAGGGTGCCTGTGACCATGGTTGGTGCAGGGGCGCCTGTGACCATGGTTGGTGCAAGGGTGTCTGTGACCATGGTTGGTACAAGGGTGCCTGTGACCATGGTTGGTGCAACGGTGCCTGTGACCATGGTTGGGGCAAGGGTGCCTGTGACCATGGTTGGTGCAAGGGTGCCTGTGACCATGGTTGGTGCAAGGGCGCCTGTGACCATGGTTGGTGCAAGGGGGCCTGTGACCATGGTTGGTGCAAGGGTGCATGTGACCATGGTTGGTGCAAGGGCACCTGTGACCATGGTTGGTGCAAGGGTGCCTGTGACCATGGTTGGTGCAAGGGCGCCTGTGACCATGGTGGGTGCAAGGGCGCCTGTGACCATGGTTGGTGCAAGGGTGCCTGTGACCATGGTTGGTGCAAGGGCGCCTGTGACCATGGTTGGTGCAAGGGTGCTTGTGAAGATGGTTGGTGCAAGGGCGCCTGTGACCATGGTTGGTGCAAGGGCGCCTATGACCATGGTTGGTGCAAGGGCGCCTGTGACCATGGTTGGTGCAAGGGTGCCTGTGACCATGGTTGGTGCAAGGGTGCTTGTGACCATGGTTGGTGCAAGGGTGCCTGTGACAATGGTTGGTGCAAGGGTGCATGTGACCATGTTTGGTGCAAGGGCGCCTGTGACCATGGTTGGTGCAAGGGCGCCTGTGACCATGGTTGGTGCAAGGGCGCCTGTGACCATGGTTGGTGCAAGTGTGCCTGTGACTATGGTTGGTGCAAGGGTGCCTGTGACCATGGTTGGTGCAAGGGTGCATGTGACCATGGTTGGTGCAAGGGTGCCTGTGACCATGGTTGGTGCAAGGGTGCCTTTGACCATGGTTGGTGCAAGGGTGCCTGTGACCATGGTTGGTGTAAGGGCGCCTGTGACCATGGTTGGTTCAAGGGCGCATGTGACCATGGTTGGTGCAAGGGCGCCTGTGACCATGGTTGGTTCAAGGGCGCATGTGACCATGGTTGGTGCAAGGGTGCCTGTGACCATGGTTGGTGCAACGGTGCCTGTGACCATGGTTGGTGCAAGGGCACCTGTGACCATGGTTGGTGCAAGGGTGCCTGTGACCATGGTTGGTGCAAGGGTGCCTGTGACCATGGTTGGTGCAAGGGTGCCTTTGACCATGTTTGGTGCAAGGGCGCCTGTGACCATGGTTGGTGCAAGGGTGCCTGTGACCATGGTTGGTGCAAGGGTGCCTGTGACCATGGTTGGTGCAAGGGCGCCTGTGACCATGGTTGGTGCAAGGGCGCCTGTGACCATGGTTGGTGCAAGGGTGCCTGTGACCATGGTTGGTGCAAGGGTGCCTGTGACCATGGTTGGTGCAAGGGTGCCTGTGACCATGGTTGGTGCAAGGGCGCCTGTGACCATGGTTGGTGCAAGGGTGCCTGTGACCATGGTTGTTGCAAGGGCGCCTGTGACCATGGTTGGTGCAAGGGTGCCTGTGACCATGGTTGGCGCAAGGGTGCCTGTGTTGGCGAGTGGCTACCAATTGAGCTCAAGCATAGAGAAAGAGGACAGGAATGCACCGTAGCTGATGGATAGGGTGCATTCCTGTCCTTTTCTTCTGCCCTAAGGCAGTGCAGCAGGAAGGCTTGCAGCGCTGACCTAAGGAGGCCCACAATGCATTGGTTGGGACATTTGCAGTCTCCATATGACACTTCCGGCTACAGGCTTCAAACACCGAGAGTGACGTCAAGGGTTCGTAGATGGACAGGACTTGTAGGTGAAAAACTGCAAAGTTTTCCTCTTTCTGCAAACATGTGACAGTACACACGCTCTGACTCAGCAAATGGTGAGAGGCCCAAGTCGTTTTCAGAAGAAAGCGCAGATCTAAGACATTAGCTATTTATTCACTGTGACCATCGCAGCCCTGGCTCTGATTGTGGCAATGACAAACTAACTACACACATGTCATGTATACAGGACACGCATGACACACGGCTCAGCACTGCAGTCTGTGTAAAAAGCGAAACACTTCCCACCTGTAACCCATGTTAGAGTTAGGTTTGTGTAATACTCGTCTGCTCCTGAAGTACTGAGAGGATGTGGCCAAACACCGCCCCAGCTGTCGACTTTGAGGCTGGTGAACTAGGTTTGGATCCCAGCGTCTATTCACCACCCTGTGATTCTAGGCAAACCACTTGATCCTCCCGGTCCTAGAAACACAAAAGAGCAAAACGAAACCGACCTTACCAGATATTTAAGCGCACTGACGTCAGCAGTGACGTGTCCGCGCTTTTCAAATAATTAAATGAAGAGGTGTTATGCTAATTGACGGCGTCTTTTCTGTCCCGAAACAAGGGCCTTGAGTAGTGGTCCCCTGCGGGGCCGACTTGTCAGTCCCGGGCAACTTCAACACCCCTCCGCCATCAGAAGAGATGGAACTTCCCAACCGGAGCTGAAAGTTATGGGGAATTCCCAGAGAGACCCCCCTCTTCCCGTCTGCGCCCCTCTGCTTCTGAGATCTCACCTCACAGGAACCCGAAGAAAGGTGTGGATATTTTTACGGTAAAATTCTATGCATATTTGTAATAAAATCAGGAGCTTCAGAATTGAAAGGAGAAACACCCAGAGTGATCTTGTTGCGGGAGACTGTACTAGGCCACGCCCCCTACACGCCAGAGGTCATAACATGGAGCTCCTTGTGAAACACATACCAGGCCGTTGCCCAGTCCCTGCACTCCTGATGTCACCATATCTAGCTCAGGTGTGACACATGGAGCATCTTGTGAAACACACACCTGGCCGTGGCCAGGTCCCTGCACTCCTGATGAACCTTTGCTTAAGAAGCCTTCTCTAGACCCCACTATTACGGCCAACTACAGACCTATTGCTTGCCTTCCCGTCCCGGCTAAAATCGTAGAGGCCATTATGAACCAACAGCTCTCAGAGTTTATTGAGCAAAACAAACTCTTGGATGATACTCAGTTCTGGTTCCGGAGGGGACACGGAACTGAGACAGCACTGATAAAGTTCTCCGATGAAATCAGAGACATCATGGATTCGGGAGGAGAGGCAGTGCTTATTCTGTTGGACCTGTCGGCGGCCTTTGACACGATCGACCACGTCATCTTGGTCGACCGTGTCGCAGCCCTTGGGATTAACCATCTGGCCAAAGATCTTATAGCTTCTTTTGTAGCTAACCATAAGCAGGCAGTCAAATTGGGTAACTGTTGGAAGTAGAGAAGTACTGAGGACACAGGACACAGCTGAGGCAAGTACAACTCGTTTATTGGTCATCCACTCTCCTCACTGAAGAGCACCTCAACATTCTACAGTAAGCTTCACAGTGGGAGGACCCAACACGGGTCAGGGAGAAGGGGTGTATGGAATGTACCAAACTAGGTTCTAACACATCTCCCTTCCTTATAATGAGTTCCCACCAGGCATGCCAAGAAGTTACAGGTTCACAACACAACTAGTAGGCTCCCCTAGGGGGATAACAGTTACTACCTGTAGAGAAAGGGTTATGGCAGTACTTTCACAATGTTGTCACAACTCCACCATTGACCATTTTCAAACTGAACAACATTTTTTAACACTTTAACAATCTTGCTGGGAGAATAGAACTTGCTGACGTCAGTTCCCAATTTAGTGTTCCTTCTGGCTTGCGCCATGTCCCCCACTTCCCACCTTTGCAACTTCACACCATGTTTCTTGTCATACCATTGTTTGTATTTAGTTTGATGTTGTTTAACCTTCTCTCCTGCTTCCTCCCTGTCCACATTCCTGACTTCTCCCCCATTTAACCAACAGGGGTTAAACTTGGTACTAGGCTCCCTCCCGCGCAAGGACACAAAAGGAGAGACCCCAGTTATTCTATTGGGCGACGTGTGGTAGGCCCACAAACTTTTCCTCAAACCATCCTCAACATCCTGTCCGTTTATGTTGGCCAGCTGGATATTCTCTTTGATAACCCTATTTGCCCTCTCACCATGCCATTGGCTTTTGGGCAATAAAGCGCTGTGGTCTCATGTCTGATGCCAGACATTTCCAGAAAATTCTGCATTTCTTCGGAGGTGAATTGTACCCCATTGTCGGTAACTAAAGTGGAGGGGATGCCCTCTTCACAAAACACCTCCTTAAGGAATTGGACCACTGCTCTGGTGTTGATGTTATGCACAAATTTTTGCTTCACCCAGTGGGAGGTATAATCTAAGATGAACCTCTTTTGCACCCCAAGGTTTTGCATGGGTCCGATGATGTCTAATGCTAGTTTATTCCATGGCTTGGTTGGAACCTCCACTGGAGACAAAGGTGACTTGTGTACTACTTTAACCTTGTCGCTTTTAGCACATGCTCCACACTCTTTTACAGTTTCTTCCGTCATGTTGTCCATCTTAGGAAACCAAAAGTTCGTTCTTATTCTTCCTTTCGTGGCGCTTCGCCCAAGGTGACCTTCGTGGGCCAGGTCTATCACTCTCTTCCGTAATCCCTTAGGTGGAATCACTCTGTTATTACGGTAGACCTTTCCTTCGATGACGCTCAATTCATTCCGTACCTCCCAGAACCCTTCCAGTTCTGCTTCAACATCTCTCTTGTTTTTAGGCCATCCTTTCTTTATCTGCTCCACTAGTACCTTAAGTTCACTGTCTTCCTTCATACTCTCTTCCCACTCTTTCTTTGTGATGGCAGGAAAATCCATCATCATTATGGGGCTGTCCAGTGCTTCCTCAGGTCCCCCCTCCTCCGGTAGCGGTGACCTCGACAGGAAATCAGCAATGATATTTTCCTTGCCTGGCACATGCTCGATTTTGAAATTATAATGTTCTAATCCTAAGATCCACCTGCTAATGCGTGGGGTGCAGTTCTCTAAACCTTTCACGGAGAACACATACATGAGGGGCTTATGATCCGTCCGTATCATGAACCTCGCGCCCCATAGAAAAAACTTGAAATGCCTGACCGCCCAAAAACACGCCAGGGCTTCTCGTTCTATTACAGAGTAGGTTTTCTCTGGTGGGGAAAGGCTACTGGAAGCATAGGCAATCACTTTTTCTTCACTTACATCCTTCTGGACTAGGGTGGCCCCCAATCCGTAGTTCGATGCATCTGTTGCCAGGATGGTTCTCTTGGTTGGATCGAACGTACCAAGTGCAGGTGAGTTGATTAGATCTTCCTTCAAGGTGTTGGCAACAGCTTCCTGCTCCTCACTCCACACAAATTCTTTGTCCTTTCTTAACATTTCTCTCATGGGCTCACACTTAGTTGCAAAATTTTCCACGTACTTTGACATGTACTCCATGAGTCCCAAAATGGATTTGAGTTCTTCTTTGTTGCGCGGACTAGGCGCTTCCTTCACTGCGCGGATCAAACTCCCTTTAGGTCTGAACCCCTGTTCTGTGATGGAATGGCCCAGGTACTCGACTTGCTTCACCTTAATTCTGCACTTTTCTTTTTTTACAGTTAGGCCGGCATCCATGAGTTTTTTGAAAACTTGCCTTAGTACCATGTCGTGTTCTTCTGAGTCTTTACCGTACACCAAGATGTCATCTTGGAAGCACATAGTGTGTTCCACTCCCTCGAGGATCTTCTGCATGATTCTCTGAAAAATGGCCGCCGCAGACGCAAGGCCAAACGGCATTCTTTTGAACATAAAGGCTCCAAACGGCGTAATAAATGCTGTGAGGGGCCTTGAGTCTGGGTGCAATTAGATCTGGTGGTACGCCATGGATAGATCTACTACACTAAAATATTTTGCATGACCCATCGTGCTTAGCATCTCGTTTATGACTGGCAAAGGGTGTCTCTCCACCCAGATGCAGTCATTTAAACTGCGCAAATCCACACAGAGGCGGATGCCATCACCACTGGATTTGGCCGCGAGAACAATTGGGGCCAACCACTCAGAGCATTCAACCGATTGAATAATGTCCAAGTCGCACAACTTGCGCAGTTCATTTTCTAGGGGCTCCCTCAGTTTGAGGGGCACTGTGCGCAACCCGTGCACTACTGGTTTGGCATTTTGTTTTAGCTTGATCCTATGTTGGAAGTTGTGTAGGCACCCTAGTTCCTCTTTGAACAGCTGGTTGAATTCCTCGCAGATCTTATTACTCCCCAGGAACTTTTCAGTAAGCAACACCTGTTCTGCACTATTGGGGTCCAGAATAATCCCCAACTCCTTTTGATGAACCCATCCCAAAAGGTTTGAACCAGACTTGACCACATATATAGTTCCATGTGTTTTCCTATCTTTAAATTGTAGCTGCACCTCCTTCATCCCCAGTAGGGGTATACTGCCCCTATTGTATCCTGCAGGTGAGATATCAGGGTTCTTTAGATCGCTAATCTTATTTTCCCCCATGGACACATAGTCATCTTTATTTATCAAGGTGAACGGAGAGCAAGAATCAGCAAACATTTCAATGCGTTCATCGTCAATTAATACTTCACATTTAGGATATATGGAATTAACAGTGTCATCAACATCTTTCACCTGCAAAATGAGCTTTTCCATTTTTTGTTCAATGCATTTCACTTCCCTATTAACACCTCTTTCAGTACCTCTTTCATTCTCCCTAGGGTGTAATTCACCATCGCGGCACACCCTGGCAAAATGCCCCCTTCTATTGCATTTCTTGCAGGTGACATAGCTGGCTGGGCATTGGAAAAAAGTGGCAAAATGGTTGTTACTGCCACACCGGTAACACTTCGGATCTTTCTCTCTGTGCTCTACCATGGTACTGGCATTTTCCCTAAACTTCATCTTGTATACCTCTACTCTCTCCTCTGCATCATTTATGGTAGCTACTATCTCTCCCTCAGGTTTCATTTCCTTAACACATCTTGCTGTATGTTCCACTGACTTCGCTATCTCAACCGCTTCCTTTAGCCCTGGATTCTTGGCTAACAGTTTCTCCTGGAATGCTGGATTATTAGTACACCTTACCAATTGATCTCTTATTAGGGAGTCAGTGAGATCCCCAAATTCGCAAAGCGGAGTCAATCCCCACAATACTGCAATATAATTTTGTACAGACTCCTGTTTCCCCTGACATCTTTTAAAGAACTTATGACGTTCCAGGACCACATTTATTCTGTCCCCAAAATGTTTCTCTAATTTTTCCATGGTCTGCACAAACAGATCCACCTCCCCCACTGCATTCTCATCACGCTCTGGTACAGGTAGGTTCTCATATACTTCACGCCCTTGCACACCCAAATTGTGTAACAGGGTATGCTGTTTCCTTGTGGAATTAAACCTCTGTCCCCCAATCGCTATAAGATAGGACTCAAAAAGCTTCACCCATTCTTTCCAGGTTATCTCGGGTTCCCCTATGTCATTTAGGAAGGGCGGGGGTTGGTTCATGCTTGCTGCTGCCATAGTGGACTGCGAAAAATAGACAAAAACAAAATCCTTGCCACAACAGGGGAAAAGGGGGAGCAGAACAGTCAAGAGAATTTTATGTATTCCCTTCTTTAAATGTAATCAACACTTGACAGAGACCACACTGCGCAGTAAGTAATTGGAATAAAGTTGGTGAACTGAAAACCAGATAGACTCTCTATGGGCAAAGCGGAAAGAACTCAGTCAGAACAAACGCAGGCAGTGTGGTTCTCACAGAAATCCTATTCCTCAGGTGACTACTGTTGAATGTACCAGGCTAGATTTGGCACATACAAAAGTTACCTCCGTTAGCACGAGCAGAAAAGTCACACAAATGTGGGCGCCCTCACCACTTCGACTCTTGGAACCCAGCCCCCGTCGAGGGTGTACCGGAATAGCATACACACGGACACTACCTCAGTAAACGCGACCTGACAGGAAACGCCGCTGGGCTCCGAAGTCTTGAAACCTCTGACAGGAATGGCGGGTAGTTATGCTCTGAGGCGTCGCTGACGTGAGACACTGCTCACGATGTTTTCCGCTTCCACACCAGGACGCAGGCGCTGAACAAAAACACTGCTGGGCCCCGGATGCACTCTGTCACGGTGACTCGCTCAGGGTAGGCGGGATGGTACCTTCTGAGGCGTCGCTGGGCTGAGACGCTGGTCGCCGATACGGAATTCTCACACAGCGTCTATCCACACCACGCTGAAAGAGTGAAGGCTTACATGACGTCGCAATCGTCCAAACGCGCACACTGAGCAGGCATTATCCCTCGCAGGCTCACAGTACAGGCTTCGAAGAGCTTGAAGGGGTGGGAACACCTTAGCAAGTATCGCCTCCTGGAAACTGAAGCGGTCACCAGAGGACCTTATCTGCCAACGCGGACAACTGCTCACACAGCCCTCCTCAACCACAGGTACGCCTTAAGACAGGGGATATCAGGGCATTAGCGTGGACACCACACACGCTCCTCTGAAACGGCTCAGAGAGGGGCCCCCCTCACGTCTTCCTCTTGCTAAAATCAATTAGCAACCACAGGGAAAGTCAATTCCATTCACTGCTTCTTCACGATCCCCCACAGGGAAAAGCCGTTTCCTCGCTATCCACAAGCCTTACTTCAAATCTCTTTTCCTCTTCTGTGTGGAGAGAGCACGCAAAGGGGAGATGACCACCACTGTCCCCTGCACAGTTCCGTCGCCAGTGTTGGAAGTAGAGAAGTACTGAGGACACAGGACACAGCTGAGGCAAGTACAACTCGTTTATTGGTCATCCACTCTCCTCACTGAAGAGCACCTCAACATTCTACAGTAAGCTTCACAGTGGGAGGACCCAACACGGGTCAGGGAGAAGGGGTGTATGGAATGTACCAAACTAGGTACTAACAGTAACCATTACTCACCGACTTCTGAACTGCCTTGTGGGGTCCCTCAAGGATCCTCGTTAAGTCCTACGCTCCTCAACATTTATGTCGCAGACTTGGCGAGGGTCATCAAATCTCATGGGATGTGTTTAACCACCTACGCAGATGACACCCAGCTTGTGCTGGCGGTGCATAAGAACGGCCCAGTGGTAGCAGCTAAGCTTCAGGAGGGGTTACTGGATGTACAATCATGGATGCACAGTAACTGTTTAAAACTTACTGCGGAGAAAACTGAGGTTATGACCTTCGGTAATATTTCCCCAGAGTGGTCCCCGATATGGTGGCCCAGTCAGATGGGCCCTCCCCCAGTCCCAGCTACCAAGGTCAGGAATCTGGGAGTGATCTTTGATAATAAGCTATCATTTGGATATCATGTTAACAAGGTGGTTTCTGCTGCATTCTTCATGCTGAAAAAGATAAAAAAAACTCCTGCCGTATTTACCAGCATCAGCAGGAAAAACACTGATTACCACCTTAGTGTTTTCCAAGCTTGACTATGGAAATGCTCTCTTTTTCAACACGCATAAATGCATCCTGAATAAGCTTCAATCTGTCCAAAATATGGCAGCACGGATCCTGCTCAACATTCCCAAGTGCTTCTTCACTTCGGCAGCCATACGCCATCTCCACTGGCTAAGAGTGGAGAGCAGGATCAAATTCACAGCTCTTTGCATCGCCTATAAGGCTATCCATCAGACTGGACCGACGTTCTTAAAGGAGGCATTTCAGGTGTATATTCCTAAAAAGAATTTAAGATCAGCAAGCTGTCTATTGTCTGTACCCCGTACAAGAACGGCTACATGGGGCGACAGACGATTTTTGGTAGAAACTCCCATATTGTGGAACTCACTCCCCTTAGACATTAAAACTGCGCCAACCCTCATTGGCTTCCGCAAGGCTTTGAAGACCTGGCTCTTCAATCAATAAGATTGTGTCCTGACTATTGTATCTTACAGTATCTCACTGCGCCTAGACACCTCAGGGTAGTAGCTGCGCATTAAAATCCCATAAATAAACAAATAAATAAATAAATGTCACCATATCTAGCTCTGGTGAGACACATGGAGATCCTTGTGAAACACATACTTGGCCGTGGCCCAGTCCCTGTACTCCTGATGTCAATATATATAGCTCTGGCGTGACACATGTAGATCCTTGTGAAACACATACCTGGCCATAGCCCAGTCCCAGCACTCCTGATCTCACCATATCTAGATCCTCTGTGACACATGGAGCTCCTTGTGAAACACATACCTGGCCATAGCCCGGTCTCTGAACTCCTAAGGTCGCTATATATATCTCTGTTGTGACACATGGAGCTCCTTGTGAAACTCATACCTAGCCGTGGCCCGGTCCCTGCACTCCTGATGCCAGCATATCTAGCTCGGTGTGACACATGAAGCTCCTTGTGAATGTATGACCCAGGCACCGGCCACCCGGACTCCCCGCACTCCTGGTTCAGCCACTGTGATTTCATTGTACACGGTTGGCCCCTTTCACACCCTCTCTCACAATCAGACTCACTTCCTTACGGCGCTGAGTAACTATTCACGAGGAAACCCCGGCTCGCGGCAGCGCGTGCGGGGGAAAAACTACGCACAGACGGTGTCCGTGTGGGAACTGCGTCTCGTCGCCCAGACCTGCCTTGAATATAATAATACTAATAACCATCATCATAATTATTACAAAAAAAACTTTTAAATATATGTTTCTCAAACTAAATATTAATTCGTCTCTCGAGCTCTGCCATCGTGTGTTTCCTCTGGTTTTATTACAGTCCACTCTGTCTTCGGTGACCTGTGCCCTAGGAAGAGAAATCTCTGTATTTTAAACTTTGATGAATAAAAGATACGGGTCATTCTTGAGCCCCCTGGAGTGGGAGGAGCTCGGAGGACGGACAGGTTGAGGTGATGGGTGGAGGAGGGAGAGCGAGAGGGGGAAATTCCACTCACATTGCAGGGCTCCCCCCCACCAGCCCCTCCCACCTCAGATTGTATAAAACCTGCCCGAGCAAAAAAGAGGCAGAAAAGGAGCAGCTGGCCTGCCCTCACCGTATTCCCAGGGGAGTAACATCCCCGGAGGCTTCCCCGTTGGAGGATCGGGTGTTGGACGGTCATATTCTGACAAAAACGATCTCCTTGATTTATAGAAAGCTAGTTAATCACATGGAGGATCCCCTTGGGGCTCTTAGAGACCAATGGACTGCAGACGGGCTGATCCTTGACGATGAAGTTGGAGGGAGGCGGTGGCTTCTCCAAGGGTCATTGCTGTCCAAATGAGACTCCGGTTGGTGCAATTGAAGGTCCTCCACCGCTGCTATGTTACCGGTCCACGATTGGTGCGTATGGGTTTGGTGCAAGTGATCAGTGCAGAAGGCGATGTGGTGAGGCTGGAACGTTCATGCATATGTTATGGGACTGAACCCTCATCTGGGGGTATTGGGCCGCAGTTCATGGTAAGGTGCGCAGGGTGTGGGGAGTGGGCTTTGAGTTGGAGGCACGTCGTTGTCTCTTGAATGTCTGGGAACCAACTGATCTTACGTCTCACAGAAAGGTGTGGGTCACGCTGGCATGTGCTATCGCCAAGCCTAATATTGCTCAATTATGGGGGGCAAATCAGCCGCCTATTATGGTAGTGTGACCAGATTCTCAAAACAAAAAACAGGGACAGGTCATAGACATAGAAGTAGGACTACGGTTTGCAGTAACCATCGACATAAAAGTAGGACTATTTGAAAGCTGTCATAGACATAGAAAGGGGACTACAATGTCAGGTCCCTCCACAGACCGAGTGGGCACTAGCTATGCAGAACCTGTAGGTTGTGAAGGAAACTCACACTGTCACAGGCTGCTTGAGCAGGAGCCTGGGTGTACATACATCTGTGAAGGAAGCTTACGGTGCCACTGTCTGTGCTGAGCCTGTACTGTATAAGAGAAACGCGCACTGCCACAGCACATGCTGCCAGGCAAGTGTGCGTGTGTGTGACGCTTGCATTGGTGCTGCGTGCATTATACCTGCTCTCTACAAGACAGGATTTTGCCCTATCACTGCCTGTGCTCTTTCGCTGGTGTGTGTATGTGGAGTGTTGCAGCCTGAGGTGGGGGCATCAGCGTAGTTCTCACAAATGCACCTCAGGTGATGGGGTTTACTGGATATGTCACCTGTAGGATTAAGAAGACCTGTGTTGTTATCCTGGCTGTCCTCACGGGACCGGATTGTGGGATCCTACGCATGACTTGCTCTTACACACTTTTCAAGAAAAGGGCAGGATGTGATCAGGCACAGCGTTTGAAAATAAGCGTGATGGAAATTATACAAGACGCAATCTAATTCCTCCCGCATACTTTGGAAGCAGAAGACTGGCGCTGACAAATGTAACTTCATTTCCTTTTCTGTGCCTCAGTTCACAATGTGGGCTACTCGAGAACATTAATTAATTAAATCAAGAGGTTTACACTGCATGTCACATAGGGAATTCATGGGTGTCCCGTATACAGGATATGTAAGAAAGAAAGCCAGTTTGTCTCGGTGTCACAGAAGGTGCACTCATGAACTTGCAGGGTGTTCTCCGTACAGGTGTATGCCTCGGTTCAAGAGTGTCCCCACTGGTGAATCCCTCATGCATTATATTAATGTGCAGATACATTCCTCAGGTGGTAACCATGTTTAGGTTGAATTCGTAAAAGACGATTTTGGTAAATGTCCAAAGGAAGATGCCCAAAACTTTAAAAGGAGCATCAGTTTGCAGCACTTTTTTTTTAAAGCACTTCAAATCATCACTTTATTCAGTTCGACCAGATGAAAGTCATTTGTGGGGCTGCAGAATACCTCCCCGAACATCCCTTAAGCTGAGCAAGTATACGTTTTAAAGGGGAACATTAGTGTACTCAGTAGGGCCTGCTGTTTGAAAGACTATATTCCAAAAAATGCAACACCTACTCCTTCCAGTAAATTAAATCTGACTTTTTTGCTCCTAAAAACGGAGAATGGCTAAGCAGTGGATTTACAGGTTTGACTAGACATTTGTCGATTTCCCCCTCCTCTAATGTGCACATGAGGCCTGATTAACATCCTTGCAACACGCCTGTGCGGGCACCTCTTGGAAGTCAGCAAAAGTGTAGGTGGCGCTGCTGGACAAAGAAGGGAAATCCCCAGAGAAAACGTCTCTTCAAAGGATTTCCCTTCCTGCGACAGCGCTCATCTCAGTGACGTCACAGGCAATAAACAACCGGGACATTTGTGTGTTTAACTCGGACACCTTTCGAAAACGGGGACATTTGACTCATTTGGAGAAAAGTGTTGGGACACTTCTCCAAACAAGCATTTGCAATGCAATAGGTCTCGCATTAGGAAAGTTTGAGCTATTGGTATTGTAAATTACACATTTTTTATTTATGTGTTGGTTTTGAAAATAGCGAAATTAGTAGCTTTGTCATTTGCAATGCCAATAGTTTTAACTTTTGCAAATGTGACACCTGTAGCATTTGTAATGCAATATGTGTTGTATTTACGTGACTTACATGTATTGATATTACAAATAACAATGGCTTTTAATTGTTTTTAATAATTAATACTTAAATAAAAGTTATTGTAATTTATAATGGCAATAGCTTAAACCTTTGTAAATAACTTTTGTGAAGATTATGTTCAGTGTATTTTATTGTGACGAAAATCCAAGAACAGAAGTGAAATATTAACATTTTTTTGTGACATTTGTAATAAAGCTTGAATCATTGAGAGGACATATTTGAACCAGTTGTTGTTGAATGGTTGCACAGATTGATGCTGTGGTGGCGGTGAGGGATGTTGTGGTGGCGACGAGTGATGCTGTGGCGTTCAGTGATGCTGTGGTAGCTCATAGTGATGTGTGGTGCCCCTGAATGGTGATGCTGTGGTGGGGCTGAGTGATGCTGTGGTGATGCGATAGATAGAGTGAGTGCGATAGATAGATAGAGTGAGGGCGATCGATAGATAGAATGAGTGCGATGGATAGATAGAGGGAGGGCGATAGATAGATAGAATGAGTGCGATAGATAGAGTGAGGACGATAGAGTGAGGGCGACAGATAGAGTGAGGGTGATAGATAGATAGATAGACAGATAGATAGAGTGAGGGCGACAGATAGACAGATAGAGTGAGGGCGATCGATAGATAGACAGATAGATAGAGTGAGTGCGATAGACAGATAGAGTGAGGGCGATAGATAGATAGAGGGCGATAGATGAGTATGGGCGATATATAGATAGAAAGATAGAGTGAGGGAGATAGATAGATAGATAGATAGATAGATAGATAGATAGATAGATAGATAGATAGATAGATAGATAGATAGATAGATAGATAGATAGAGTGAGGGCGATAGATAGATAGAGTGAGGGCGATAGATAAATAGAGGGCGATAGATAGATTGAGTATGGGCGATATATAGATAGAAAGATAGAGTGAGGGAGATAGATAGATAGATAGTTGATAGAGTGAGGGTGATAGATAGATAGAGATAGAGTGAGGGCGATAGATAGATAGAGTGAGGGCGATAGATAGAGTGAGGGCGATAGATAGATAGAGTGAGGGCGATAGATGGATAGATAGATAGATAGATAGATAGATAGATAGATAGATAGATAGATAGATAGATAGATAGATAGATAGATAGATAGATAGATAGAGTGAGGGCAATAGATAGATAGATAGATAGATAGATAGATAGATAGATAGATAGATAGATAGATAGATAGATAGATAGATAGATAGATAGATAGATAGATAGATGGATAGATGGATAGACAGATAGATAGAGGGCGACAGTAAACAACCCGTATTCGAGGAATTTACTGTGTGTAATTTTAATTTTGATTCAACGTTTCAATGCGCCCCCTCGAGCACCTGTGTTGTGCTACTAATATAAATGAATTTGCAGATGTTAATCACTGTAACCAAACAAAAGGAGGCTGACATGAGGCCTCTGGCTTCAAAGGCACAAAACCTGAGTTCTGATCTTAGTTCCTGCACATAGGCAAAGCGTCTTATCTGACAGTTTTGTGCTATCTGAGCGGGTGGGCACAGTGAGTGCTGAGAACCCGGACTACCAGTGTGCTCATTGTTTTGACTGCCTCTTTACAGTTTTTTTTTATCCAGCCATGAAGTGAAGGCACCTCAGCAAGTTAACTACACCACATATTTCTGCGTGCAACAAGAAGTATCTGGGGTCTGTTTCCAGTCGGGGCAAGTTAGACGTTTATCCTTTTTTGACCAACAAAGTCAGTTTGAAATGGACAGTAAAATAAATAAAACACACTGCACGCCTTCTGCTATGGGCTCAGAGAAGAGAATGGACAGGGAAGGAAGGCCCGGCAGAAGAGCTGTTATGTCTGAGGCTTGTGGATGGCTGACGCTTGTGGATGTCTGATGCCTGATGTTTGTGGATGTCTGATGCTTGTGGATGTCTGACGCTTGTGGATGCCTGACGCTTGTGGATGGCTGATGCTTCTAGATGTTTGTGGATGTCTGATGCTTCTGGGTGTCTGATGCTTCTGGATGTCTGATGCCTGATGCTTTTGGATATCTGATGCTGTGGATGTCTGATGCTTGTGGATGTCTGTTGCTTGTGGATGTCTGTTGCTTGCGGATGTGTGACACTTGTGGATGTCTGACGCTTGTGGATGTCTTATGTTTGTGAATGCTTGACGCTTGTGCATGCCTGATGCTTGTGGATTCCAGAAGCTTGAGGACGCCTGATGCCTTTGGATGTCTGATGCTTGTGGATGCCTGACGTTTGTGGATGTCTGATGCCTGATGTTTGTGGATGTCTGACGCTTGCGGATGTCAGACGCTTGTGGATGGCTGATGCTTCTGGATGTTTGTGGATGTCTGATGGTTCTGGATGTCTGATGCTTCTGGATGTCTGATGCCTGATACTTGTGGATGACTGATGCTTGTGGATGTCTGATGCTTGTGGATGTCTGTTGCTTGTGGATGTCTGTTTCTTGTGGATGTGTGACACTTGTGGATGTCTGAGGCTTGTGGATGTCTGATGTTTGTGAATGCTTGACGCTTGTGCATGCCTGATGCTTGTGGATGCCTGACGCTTGAGGATGCCTGATGCCTTTGGGCTTGTGGATGCCTGACGTTTGTGGATGTCTGATGCCTGATGTTTGTGTATTGAAGAACCGGGTTTTAGAACCCAGCGGCGCCAGGGGCACACCCAAAGTCTTCGGGTTCACCTGTCTTAGAATACAGAGACACGGGATACTTCACGGTGACGTCAAAGATCAAATTTATTGGCTGCAACCAGGAACAGAAGTCTACGAAGTACGACACAAGTAGGTTCGTCAGAGACTGCTCAATCTTCGTAGAGCGAGACATCGTCTTTTATGCTAAAAATCACATTCCGGACAAACACCCACTAGTTACAATTTGTCCAATCATAGGAAAGATTGAAGAAGGTATCGCATGACGACAAACCCACTTTTCAGATGTCCAGCCCACCATCAATTACACGGGAAAGCCCAACATTCTTTCTCGAACAGGGCGGACAAACCCATAATAAAAGACCACAACCCATACCATAAATAGGCCATAAAAGAAGGAACAGAAACAGAAACAGCGCGGGGACACGCCGTTGTTGCGTCACCATGCTCTTTACAAAACTCCCTAAATAGAAAAATAGAAATGAGAAGTAGGATAAGGGGTGTGTGCGTGTGCAATAAACTCAACAATGTCCTGTTCTTTGATCCTTAATCTCGATCAGCTACCGGGCAAGGAACTGGCTTAACAGGGTCAGCTTAAGGCAACGAGGTCAGTTCGCTCAGGTCATTCAGAAGTCAGCTAAAGTGTATGTGTGCTAAAGACTCGTTCGGCTGTAGTCATCGGCCTATGTGAGGGCAACCACAAAATGGCTGCCATGCACAAAATGGAACTCAGGGGTTCAGAACGAAATCCCTAAATACGTAGTGAATCCATCGGTCTAACATGGCGAAATCACTCGTACTTGCCGCAATCAATAGTTACGGTTCGCTACTGTCAAATTCGTAACAAAACCATGACCTTTATGAAACGCGTTCAGAATTCACGGATACCTCAGACCCTCCTTTTGCCCATACATAGGCAATAACCTAAACTCACGTCAATCTGAATCCAGGTCTATATTCATCAGATCTTCAAGATGTTGCTGGAGCATAATCCTATTACTTAGTAACTCTCTCGAGACAGGTCTCCTTGCAAACGTAGTAGCAAAAAGGCCACATATAGCAGGAGCACACTGTACACAAAGACAGGACAGGAAAAGAATAGCTAAAGCCATCCCAATGATCATCAGAATCTTCCATCCCCAGGTGGATAACAATTCCCAAAACCATCCCATCAACGACCAATCTCCTTTCTCCACATGTACAGACTCGGAGATCTTATGTAGCTTGGAAATGGCCTGGTACACTGTCGGAGCATTGTCTGGAATGAAAACGCAGCAGCTCGATTGATTCATTTTACATACCCCTCCTCTATCTGCAAGTATGACGTCTAACGCAACTCGATTCTGCAACGTCATAAGACGATCCGATTGGAGCTCAGCAGTCAAATTACTAAGGGCACCAGCAGTCTCAACTATGGTGGACTCAACCACTCTCGTCAATTGCCGTATGTTCCTACTGTTAGTTATAGGTCCCCAAAACGGCAGGAAACCCTTAAGAAAATCTCCCAATTCTTTTCCCACAGTAGCTTCCTTACTGAAGACACCTCTAGCCACTCTCGTTCTGTGATAATCTGCGGCTGCAGTATATGTAGGGGGCAACAGAAACGAAACATAACATGTTCCCGAAAAATCAGGGGGCAACCATGTATATGCTCTATCATAGCAGACAAAATACGTACCCTTAGCTGCTAAAAACGGTGGGGAAGTCTGGGACGCAAAAACATATGTCTCAGTACAAACACTCTTCTCTAACTGAGCTCTCGGATTCTTGCCATTACCTTGCAGACAAAAATGACCACGATGGGGTACGATTCAAATCGGGGATGACCTTTTCCCTCGCTGCTTTTCACTCAGACTAACACCATATCCAGTCACGTTCCATCCAATATAAGCTAGTGACTCATCTTTTGGAATAGTCTCATAGGAATCAATACCTCTAATCATATCCACTATTCCCTTCACTAGAGCACTATTACTCGGACTATCTTTCATAGAACGCAGGGGATAGACTTCATGGGCATAAATGAACATCGTCCTATACGCCCACACAGATCCGTTATAGCTAAATGGCAGGACCAAATAAGGAATACCTTTATTCGTAGTATGATGCATAAGCCCACACACCCAGCAATTAGTGCTGTTCACTACTAACTGATGCTGATGCAGAAGTTGCACAAAGGAATTATTAATGAACTCTGATCTTCTAATAGATTTATGTTCAGGCAAAGGATGAAAAGAATGCGAAGAAGGAAAAGACATAGGTTGTGTGGTGGGTGCAAACGTCACTTGAAAAGAGAAAACAACATATGCCACCAAAAACATCGTCATGCTAAGTAACATTAAAAGACACGTTATCCAAAAACATTTGCCACCCATTAATTTACACATTTTTCTTTTAAAGTTCATTTCTACAACAGTTCTCTCAATCTCACAAAACTCCATCCTCTAACCGTGCTGTTCGCGGCAGGTGGTTCTCTTCTCTCGGATGTATGTCTGTAAGTCCCAGGGAACGCCCTGGAACAAACCAGAACCGTCGACCTTGTGTCTACATGGCTGAACACTCCAAGGCTTTATACCGCGACCCTACAGCTGAACCCGGATGGCAGTTTGAAAAAGAAAAATAGGTCAAAACAGCTTTTTGGTGGGAGAACGCAGTTTTCAAAAGCAAAAAGGAATTACTTCTTTATTAGTCCATTATTTCTCTGTCGTAGATTATAGCGGCCTTTACCAGGCAATGTCTGATCACGAAACAACAACTCAGGCTCAGTGGTGTCTAGTCTCAGAGAAGGAGGAACAGCTGCTTGCAAAATATCATTGTCCTCACGCTCAGTACTTGTCCCAACCAAACGCGCGTCACTGAATGGAACGAACTTTGGCACAGTCTCAGTCTCTGAATCGCCAACACCCTCCTGGACCCACTGGTCATACGGCAGAGGCAAAGAAACCCTCTTACAATGTACGCGGTGGATCCAGTTCTTCTTGCTGTGCACTCTCACTGCGGTACGCGTCGATAGAAGGACCTGGAATGGTCCAGTCCAGCGGGGCTGATCGTTCTTTGTCCGCTGAAAGTTGCGCACCAACACCCACGAGCCAGGGTCAATGGCGTGTCCTGGATCTTCAGATGCTTGTGGAAGTGTATCGTAAACCTCTTGGTGTAAGACACGCAATTTAGCCGTCAAATCATACAAATAGTCAATCAGCACAGGATGTTAAATCTCGCTAAACTTTGTCGGCTTCGGCACTCCCCATACATTAGCCGGGTGACCAAAAATAATTTCATAAGGGCTAAGGCCCACTCGAGAATGCACTGTAGTTCTAGTTGACAAAAGTGCCAATGGCAAAGCATCGGGCCATTTGAGACCAGAACTCGCCTGAATCTTGGCTAACTTCAGCTTCAGAGTGCCATTGTAGCATTCGACTAAACCAGCTGATTGGGGGTGATTCGCAGCATGAAATTTCTGCTTAATGCCCAAACCTTCACACACTCTCTTCATGACTTGGCCCACAAATTCACATCCATTATCACTCCACACCATCCTTGGCAATCCATATCTAGGGAAGAATTCCTTGAGTAGGGCTTTGGCTGTGGACAAGGCAGTATTATCTTTCAGGGGGTATGCTTCTACCCATCTCGAAAAGGCACAAACAACTACAAGGACATATTTTAAGTTGTTACATATTTCCATGTGTATAAAATCCAATTGCAGCACCTCGAACGGATACGTCGGAGGCGCAAAGTGACCTGCTGGAGTTGGGGTTCCCTTGCCAGGATTATACATCAGACAAACCATGCAATTTTTGACCAGATTCTCCGCACACTTAGGAATTCCAGCATTCTGCCATACTGGAGCCAACAACTTACAAATCCCTTTAACACTGATGTGAGCCATTCCATGCGCCATCGTAACCACTGAAAGCACATACGCATCAGGTAACAACCATCGCTGATGTTCCGACAACTCAACCCAACAACCAGTCGAATCCAATTTTCCCGTACTCTCTCTCCACACATTCAATTCTTTCGCCGTAGTTTCAGCCTGAATTGACTTCACACTCTCTATCGTATCCTCACACATTCATCTATCCGGAACCCATCTTGCTGGACCCGCAACATACATTCGACTTGTCACATCTTTCGCCGCTTTTTTCGCTACTTCATCCACAAACGCATTACCACGACCAACGTCATCGGTAACCTTCTTATGTGCACTACATTTCACGATCGCAATTTGCGTCGGCAACATAAGTAACTCAAAAAGCTCATTCACCAACTGACCATGCTGGATCTTCGTACCATGAGAAGTAAGAAATCCACGTTCTTTCCACAAGCGTCCGAAACTTTGAGCAACACCAAACGCATACTGGCTATCGGTATACATAGTCACTCGCTTTCCTTTCGACAACACACACGCTCTCGTCAGTGCAATCAACTCTGCTGCTTGAGCTGAATTCTGCGGTATACGTGAAGCTTCAACAATCGTATGCAAAGTCGTAACCGCATAGGCTGCAGTCGTATCGCCATTCGGAAGCTTAAGGCATTATTCATCTACCCATAAGGTACCATCAGACTTCGCAAGAGGAGTATCTTTCAGATCAATTCTACCCTTTGTTTCTTCCTCTGTCCTAAGAAAGCAATCATGCTGTTCCTGAACATCCATCTCTACAGAAATCGGCAATAACGTAGCTGGATTCAACTTGTTGTATCGCTTTATATGCACATGACTCGCCAAAAGCGTCAACTCGTAACCTGACAATCGAGCACTAGTCAAGTGCTGTCTTTTAGTCCTGTTTAACAAAGTATCCACTGCATGTGGAACCATCACAATCAACATATTATCCATTACCAAACCGGCAGACTGTCGAATAGAAACAGCTGCTGCTGCTGTAGCTCTCAAACAACTCGGCAACGCTCAAGCTACCGGATCCAAAGTCGATGATAAATACGCGCATGGACGCTGCTTATCGCCAAACTGCTGTGTCAGGACTGACAATGCACATCCCTCTCTCTCATGGACATAGAGTGTAAAAGGCTTACTGTAGTAGGGGGTACCCAACACCGGAGCTGAACACAATGCATTACGTAATTCAGAAAAACTTTTCTGGCATTCGTCAGACCAAGGAAGAGGATTCGGAATATCCTTAAGAGTAAGTGCTATCAAAGGTTTCGCAAGTAGAGAAAAGTTCGGAATACATTGCCTACAGTACGAGGTAATACTCAAGAAAGCACGCACTTCTCTCTGTGTGGTTGGCACATTCATTTTCGCAATCGCTTGAATTCGTTCTGGGGAGAACCTTCTTCCCTCCTTTGACAAAAGATGACCTAAGTAGGTCACTTCTTGACAACAATACTGCAACTTCGAAAGTGACACTTTATGATGGAGGTCAGACAAATGCCGCAACAAAGAAAGAGTAGCTTCTTTACAAGTCTCCTCATCATCAGCAGCAACTAACAAATCATCTACATACTAAATAAGAGCAGCACCATCAGGTAAGACAATCGCATCAAGCTGTGTTTTCAAAGCTTGACTATAGATGGACGGACTTTCACAATAACCTTGAGGAGCGAGCTTAAACCGAAAGCTTCGGTCTCCTAAAGAGAAGTCAAAAATATCTCTACTCTCCTCGGCAATCGGGATACTGAAGAAAGCATTCTTCAGATCTATCACCGAAAACCAGGTAGCTGAGGCAGGAATCATAGTCAGCAAAGCAGTAATATCTGGAACAACCGGAAACTGTGGCACAACAATTTTGTTTACTTCTCGAAGATCGATCAAAAACCTATACACAGCCAGTTGAGAAGAATCCGTACGCTTCAGAACAGGCAAAACCGGACTATTGCACACATTATCTCTCGTCTCTTCTATCACAACTTTCTCAATCAGATCATAGATGATCGCTAAAAGTGCTCTTTCACCGTCACTAGAAATCCTGAATTGGGGAATACGTGGCAATCTAGCATTCACTTTCAGCATCACAACGTATGGTGGAATCTCCAAAAGACCCACGTCATTAGGACCAGTAGCCCAAAGAGTATCAGGGAGAGAACGCAATTCCAATGGAAGCCGATCTTTAGACAAATACATCGGAGAGACCACTCCCTTACCCAATGTAAGCTGTACTCCCGAAGGAGAACAATGCAATTTCGCATACAATCTCTTCAACAAATCCAATCCCAACAAATTCTCACCACAATCTGTGGTTAGAATGAGGGGTGCTTCTAATTCACAAGGTCCAACAGAAAGAGACAAAGGACTAGAAACTGGATTACGAACCGGGGCGCCAGAAAAACCTACCGAAACATTCGTCAAGCCAGACAAAGGTGCGCCAGGGAGTTTAGAGTGCATGATAGAACTCTTCGCCGCACCAGTATCCAACAGAAAAGGCTCTGACACACCTGATGTAATCACTTCAACATAAGGTCCACTCTGATCTACTGGAACTGACACTACTCCCTCCCTTTGTCTATGGCTGTCCTAGCAATCATTACCGTCAGCATTCTCACTCTCAACATAGTAATCATCAGCATAATATTGAATCGACTGACCAGACGCAACATTCTGTTGATCAAAACAATTCATCGTATTCTGTGGAGGAAAGGATCGTGCATTCTGGGGGAACACACCACGTCCTCTACCTCTAGGATCTTGCTGAACACCTCGGCCTCTCACACCAGAAGCACCATTCGTACGCTGCAACAGAACCGGACAACTACTCTTGAAGTGCCCTTCTTCTTTACAATACGCACACTGATTAGGGCCTACAGGAACACGCTGCTGAAAAGACTCAGACCTTTGTGATCCTCTCTGAAATTGCTGAGGTTGCTGAAACTCACGCTGATTATAACAAGGCGGATTCACCTGTTGCAAAAGAACCTTCGTCTTTAAATCTTTAGTCTTTTTCTCTGCTTTCTCTTTCTCATCCTTATCTCTATTCTCGTAATATTGTGCAGTAGCCAATATCTGGGCGGACAAAGAAACAGCCCATGAACTCTCTGAATCCTTCAACTTATTAGGCAACTCTGGAAGCAAATTATGAACAAACTTATCCACGATCAACCTTTGGCCACCTTCCGTACTCATATCTTGGCCACTGTGATCTATAAACGTCTCTTCAAACCTAGTGAAGAAATCAGACACAGTTTCATCTTTCTTCTGCTTGCATGCAGACAACTTATCCCAATTCACTCGCATAGCAGGCATTAAAGTCGTCATATAATTAATAATCCTACCGGGGAGTTCCGCAACTAAAGCCTCAGGTTTAGCTTCTCCACCTTGAAGACCATCCGTAACAGCAATATTAGCCCATGTGTCACCTAACTCTTGCGCATGATCCACATGAAGAATCTTTCTCCACAAAGGTTGAGGAACCACATTACCAAACAACATGTCTATATCAGCTAAATTCATGATGCATGCGTCAGCTGTCTGTGACAATTCCTTGTAGTACCCTGCAGGATTCTTGCGGGGGTCAGGTAGAGTCTGCTTAAGGGCCAAAACTTCAGCTCTCTTCCACGGAACATGTACCCACACATGCTGAAAATGAGCCGGTACACTAGCAATACCCGCATTAGCATTAGCCTGAACTGCCTCTTTCCATACCGGAGGAACTTCTCTCATAGGGTACTGTCTCGCTTTTCTCCTAACAGAAGGATCAGGCTCAAACAACGATTGGGAAGGAAACTCGCCCCTAAACGCAAGCAACGTTGCGACTGCTTTCTCAACATCGGAACCCACTATCGTTCCTTTCGCAAACTCGGACTGTACATCAAGCAATTCCAATGGGGTCTGACCCAACTCACTATCTTCCCAATCCTCACGGAGGAAAGTACACATTATATCGAAGACGTACCTTTGCTTCGGTGCTTCCCATTGACGGAAGACATCCATAACCGAACCCAAATCATATCTCAAAGAATTAGTAACCCATTTTTGAGCCAAATGATCCAACACTGCCCTCTCTTCGGGACCAGGAAACTGGCTATGTAACTGCTTACGCACCGAAACAGGGGTCACATTCAATGACCCAAAGAAAGGAGACAAAAGACCAGTAACAGTATCAGTCATTCTCTGCCGAACAGAAGGAGAAGTTGTCAGAAGGACAGGAGACAAAGCAGACTGAGATGAAACAAATGTAGGAGTAGTAACAAAAGAAGTAGCAAGTACAGGAGAATAATACATAGGAATTTGAGGCGGAACTGATAGCAAAGTCGGCAGCCCTAGAGAATGCTGCGCCAGAGGAAAAGGAACCAGCTGAAGAGGAGCTGGCGGCTGAGCAACAACAGGAGGCTGAACAGCTGGATGTTGCGGAGGTGCCGTAGCACTATGCACATAAGGGGGTGGTGAACTCAACAAATGTGACATCAAAGGATCCTTTTCAGGGTCCTTCGTTGCACCTTGTAAAAGAGGTGACAAAGCTGGATAGCATTTATTGATGGCCATTTTATGTTGCCTGTGCAACTCTTCACTCACTCGATCTTCTTCATTATCTTTAAACTGCCTAGCTGCTTGCATTATCGATATACCCTTCTCGCTTTTATCTTTTTTCGCTTGTTTAATTGCTTTTTTGTTTGGCTTCCTTACGCCAGAGGCGGAAAGAGTCAAACATTGCTGGCCGGGCTTTCTTCTTAAATAGTTTAACTTCCAAATTAACTAAAATCTCGGTGTCATAGCTACCATGTTGGGGCCATTTTAAGACACCGTCTTTCCTAGTGTATCGGACCCACAATTCATTATACGTAATGGGGCCCACGCCATGTTTAGAATAGAGCTCATAAGTCGGAGTTCCAACCGGAGGTATCGGACACGAGTTCTCCAATCGGGAATCCCTGTTACAACTACAACAAAATATCTTTCCAAGTTTGCTAAGACCAGGCATCTTCGCTCACTAATCTAGCTTCAAACTTCAAGGGATTACCAAAAACGATAGTCTCACAAATATACGATTCCCTCGGCTTTGGCACTTGCAAGTACCAAATCAAAACTAAGGAACCAAGACTAAGGACTGGGAGCGACCCACTTATACTTAACTGAAGTATCGATCACGTCATTCAGAAGACCCGGCTATCGTCTCGCTGTACAAATCGTCATGAAGGGTCCAAGACAGGGTGACAGTCAGGGCAGCAGTCCTTCATAGCCGTCGGAAAGCGGGAAGCCTCGCAGCAAAAACCTTCAGTCCACGTTCGACATGCAGGGGTCGATGGAGTGGGGGCCCTCTTCCAGAATCTCCTCACGAAGCTCCTCACGATCTTCAGGCTTGGACCGGTACCACTGAAGTCGCCCCACGTTGGGCGCCAACTGAAGAACCGGGTTTTAGAACCCAGCGGCACCAGGGGCACGCCCAAAGTCTTCGGGTTCACCTGTCTTAGAATACAGAGACACGGGATACTTCTCGGTGACGTCAAAGATCACATTTGTTGCCTGCAACCAGGAACAGAGGTTTACGAAGTACGACACAAGTAGGATCTTTACTACAACTTATCCATAAAAAGGGCAATACCGGGGACCCCTCAAACTATAGGTTGATAGCCCTTTTAGACATTGAAGCGAAAGGTTATGCTAGCCTCCTGCTACAAGACCTGCAGAGCTGGGCTGATGAAAATGAAATCCTACCAAGTTGCCAAAATGGCTTTAGGCCTGGGGCGTCCACAATAGATAATATTTTAGCCCTTGCATACATAATAGAACAGACTACACAGAAAAAGTTGCTTCCTCTATTTGCATGTTTTGTGGACTACTCCGCGGCTTTCGATGGAGTGAATCGGAGTCTGCTTTGGCGGAAACTACAAGGCTGGGGAATACCAGAGATTCTTTTAAAGGCAATAATTAGCCTGTACACTGGAACTTGGGTACGGGTGAAAACTTCAATGAACTCAGCTACCAAAAAGATTCCAACAGACCGTGGTTTAAAACAAGGTTGTGTATTGACGCCTTTGCTTTTTAACTTATATACGGCAGACCTTGCTAAAAGTATTCTTAATGCAAATCTTCTATCTCCGAAAATTGGCTCAAATAGAATATGTTTAATACAGTATGCAGATTATATGGTGCTATTAGATCAAACAAAAGTAGGCATGCAAAGACTATTGGACGCACTAAATCTCTATAACAACAAGAATGACCTAAGAGCAAATGCAGGAAAAACAAAGGTAATTATATTCGGAAAGTATGCCAACAAACTAGAACAGCATTGGAGGTTGGGCAACTTGAAGATAACAACAGTGCCCAAATATAATTACTTAGGGGTTTGGCTAATGAGTAATGGGAAATCAACAGCTTACCTTGCTTCAGCCGAAACAAAGGCAAAGGCAGTGACGTTCGCTTTGTGCAAGCTGAATGCTAAACTAAATAGCCCAACAACAAAATCCATTAGAAGAGTTATAAGGGCCAAGCTGCTTCCCTCAATAACATATGGCCAGTTAGCATATCCTGCGGCTTTTGTTAATAGCCTCGAACATATTAACTGCCGAGCCTACAAGCGAATTTTCCAGATCCCAGCGCATACACGAAACATCCTGGTGCGACTGGAATTTGGGTTGAACAAACAAAACTATGAGCACTGGGCAACGCTGGTGCGGTACTACCGAGGGGTTTGTGCGGCCCCTCCGAACACAATGAAGTCAACCCTGAAAATGATCTTTATGAAAGCCAATAATTCATGGAGTAACGGCCTGAAAACTGCCTGCACTGCATTACAGATTGATATGACCAAACTGCAGGATCTGACTTATCAGCCTGGTACACTAAAATCTATATTAAAAAAACAAGTTAGAGCATTATCCAGAGAAGAGGATGTGAAGGAGTTGAATTATTCCAAAAGTAACATTGGGATACTTGTAAGCTCCTATGAAGATCGGCTATGGCAACCATACCTCGATTCTGCATTAAACAAGATAATTTTAAAGCAAATCTTAACAGTGAGGCTTATGGCATTGCCGATAAAAGATATCAACAGGCGCTGGAAAACCCTAGAGGCGATTACCACCTGCAGACTTTGCCACCAGCATGAAGAATTCATGGTCCATTTGGTCTGCATATGCCATTGCCTAATACAAGCACGTCGCACTCTACTAAGGCCATTGTTTTTAAATTATGGGACACGTAATTGCAAGGATGCCATGAAACTCTTGTTTAGCCTGGAGACACCAATGGAATTGGCTAGGTTTGCCAAATTTGCACATAAAGTTAAAGAACGTTTAAGTAACGCACCTTGCACTTTAGAACTTCAAGACTGCACTTTGGGCATGCCCAGACTCTGATTTGCACGCTGCAACAAGCTGTATTTATTTTGCACTTTGTTGGAATCTCTACTCCAAAATAGGCCTGTGATTGCCTTGAATTCATAATTGATACATGGGTTTTAATGTTTTTTTTTTTTATCTATGAGCTGTATTTTTAGGATTTGCTTTACAGGATCTAGTGCATCCAAATGTGTAGCAGTTCACAATGATTACTGTAGCAAGCAAGTTTTGTGGATATTTTATAGGACACTTTTTGTAACAATTTTTGTTAATTGATTCAATAAAATATATTCGAGGACTGCTCAATCTTCGTCGAGCGAGACATCATCTTTTATGCTAAAAATCACATTCCGGACAAACACCCACAAGTTACAATTTGTCCAATCATAGGTAACATTGCAAAAGGTATCGCATGACGACAAACCCACTTCTCAGTTGTCCAGCCCACCATCAATTACACGGGAAAGCCCAACATTCTTTCTCGAACAGGCCGGACAAACCCATAATAAAAGACCACAACCCATACCATAAATAGGCCATAAAAGAAAGAACAGAAACAGATGAGAAGTAGGATAAGGGGTGTGTGCGTGTGCAATAAACTCAACAATGTCCTGTTCTTTGATCCTTAATCTCGATCAGCTACCGGGCAAGGAACTGGCTTAACAAGGTCAGCTTCAGGCAACGAGGTCAGTTCACTCAGGTCATTCAGAAGTCAGCTAAAGTGTACGTGTACTAAAGACTCATTCGGCCGTAGTCATCGGTCTATGTGAGGGCAACCACAAAATGGCTGCCATGCATAAAATGGAACTCAGGGGTTCAGAACGAAATCCCTAAATATGTAGTGAATCCATCGGTCTAACATGGCGAAATCACTCATACTTGCCGCACTCACTAGTTACGGTTCGCTACTATCAAATTCGTAACGAAACCATGACCTTTATGAAACGCGTTCAGAATTCACGGAACCTCAGGATGTCTGACGCTTGTGGCTGTCTGACACTTGTGGATGCCTGACGCTTTTGGATGCCTGATGCCTGATGCCTGATGCTGGTGGATATCTGATGTTTGTGGATGTCTAATGTTTGTGGATGTCTGATGCTTGTGGATGTCTGATGCTTGTGGATGTCTGATGCTTGTGGATGTCTGTTGCTAGTTGATGCCTAATGCTTGTGGATGTCTGACACTTGTGGATGTCTGACGCTTGTGGATGTCTGATGTTTGTGAATGCTTGAAGCTTTTGCATGCCTGACGCTTGTGCATACCTGACGCTTGAGGATGCCTGACGCTTGTGGATGCCTGACGCTTGTGGATGTCTGATGCTTGTGGATGTCTGATACTTGTGGATGTCTGATGGTTGTGGATGTCTGTTGCTTGTGGATGTTTGATGCTTGTGGATGCTTGATGCTTTTGGATGCCTGATGCTTGTGGGTGTCTGATGCTTTTGGATGTCTGTTGCTTGTGGATGTCTGATGCTTGTGGATGTCTGATGCTTATGGATGCCTGATGCTTGTGGACGCATGATGCTTGTGGATGTCTGATGCTCCTTGTTGTCTGATGCTCCTGGGTGTCTGATGTCTGATGCTTGTGGATGCCTGATGCTTGTGTATGTCTGATGCTTGAGGACGTTTGATGCTTGTGGATGTCTGTTGCTTGTGGATGTGCGACACTTGAGGATATCTGACGCTTGTGGATGTCTGACTTTTGTGAATGCTTGATGCCTTTGGATGTCTAATGCTTGTGGATGCCTGATGTTTGTGGATGTCTGATGCCTGATGTTTGTGGATGTCTGACGCTTGTGGATGTCTGACGCTTGTGGATGCCTGACGCTTGTGGATTCCTGATGCTTGTGGATGTCTGATGCCTGACGCTTGTGGATGTCTGACGCTTGTGGATGTCTGATGCAGGTGGATGTCTGTTGCTTGTGGATGTCTGTTGCTTGTTGATGCCTGATGCTTGTGGGGGCTTGTGGATGTCTGACGCTTGTGGATGTCTGACGCTTGTGGATGCCTGATGCTTGTGGATGTCTGATGCTTGTGAATGTCTGATGCTTGTGGATGTCTGTTACTTGTGGATGTCTGTTGCTTGTTGATGCCTGATGCTTGTGGATGCTTGTGGGTGTCTGATGCTTGTGGATGTCTGACGCTTGTGGATGTCTGATGCCTGATGCTTGTGGATGTCTGATGTTTGTGTATGTCTGATGCTGGTGGATGTCCGATGCTTGTGGATGTCTGATGCTTGTGTATGTCTGTTGCTTGTGTATGTCTGTTGCGTGTTAATGTCTGATGCTGTAGCAGGGTTTCCGTTCTCCCACAGAACTGTGCATAGAGATCTAGAACCTCAGTGAGTTAGGATGATCCAAAACTCATCTCAGTGTCAGAAATCCCCTTACCTAGCTAGCTACAGTGTCTCATGGATCATTATGGAATGATCCATGTCTTAGACAAACCAGAACATGATCTTTAGAATACCTCAGGAATCGTGGAACACATGAACACTCTTTCGTTATATAATCATTTCAAACCAAAACTGAGAGTCAAAGAACACAAGTGCAAGTTTGAAATATTTATTATTCAATGCAAAGTTCTCAAACGCAGTATCTTGTATAATACCAAAATGCAGATTATAAAAATCAGAGTCAGCAGCATAGTCACTAATCCATAGTAAGCAAAAGGTGCTAGCATGTTATAATGCAAAACCTATAGAAATCGATAGCACCTATATTTCGCGCACCCTATCTAGCATATTATTTTATATATATGAAGGTCTCATTCGGGCTTTAGCAGGGCGGCCCCATACCTCTCAATGTCAGTAGGAGCAGTTCACATCAACAGCTACCAGCTCTCTTCATGCGCAGCACCAAGTGTCTACGTTCATTCCGTGTAACTCTATCTTAAACCCGCGTAGAGCCCAAAATGTTGGCATCAACATTATTTGTGTTATGTCTAATGTGGTGCGAGGATCAGGCCTCCCAGCAACCTTGTGTTAGGTTAATCTTAGAGTGTGCAGCTCTCAGTGTGCAGACAGTTGTACCAAGTGTACCAGGCAAAGCTGATAGCATAGAAATAACATATTATTCTCAAATAAACCACCTCATCGCTTCTAGGGTGAAAGCTACAACAACAAGTATGTGTCGTGTGCAAAACTGAAGCCGAAGGCAAACCGGCTGTTTAAACATGTAATACACTCATTCTAACTTAACGCAATATATGTAATGAAGTATCCATATGACACCCCCCCATTGGTCCGAGCACCGTTAAACATAAGGGAAAAGGCAATACTAAATCAGACACAACAATTGAAAGCAAAGTTCAATAATCTTGAGCTAAAATAAGCTAAAAATATGTATGAATGAATATGTATGAATGCCTACAGTGGCCTCAAATCTAAAAAATAAAAACAAAACTTTTGAACCAAAAGTCATCCATCAGGTCTCAAAAATATGAAACGTAGGACCAGGTTTCATCAATTCAAATGTTTGTAAGAGAAAAAACAAGGCACGTATCCGATTTCCAAAGTCATGTGCCACATTGACGTTATCCCCAGTGACATCACATGATTGTACTCTCCATCAGCTGAACATAGTCCATCCCTCCATTCCAGCGAGGGGAAAGTCATATTTCACAACAAAGCATTCCTCCCAGGCATCTCACGATTGGAAAGTATATGCAAAGAAAGTTGCCACAGCCTCCAGCATGAAATCACTGCCATCATCCGAAAATAGTTCAGCAATCCAATTTAGCAATGGGAAAGAACATACGTGCCCCTCCAGCATCGGATCCTCCTGTAACGTCAGAGGACAACTCGGTGGGTTCACCAGATCGCTGTGTGTCAGAAAGGCATCCGCCGCTGCAGAGATCTCCCATTGGCCCAGAACTCCATTTATCGCTGCCAAGGCCATAACTCTCTCGCCAGAACAGATCAGCTCGTGAGCCACCACGGGACGCATTAGCTGATCAAAATCGACGTCAGGAGCAGTCCTCAAGCATAGGCACAAATCAATGGCCCAATCGAACTCGCAGCTCAGGCAGTGAAACACAGGTTGGACACACGTGAAGTCGGTGAACCGAAATGACAATCTATAGGCCGTGCTTAATGCTGCAAGCGGCAATGTTCCATAGTAATTGAGCATCCGATTACGGCACAGTGTCAGGAGGCGTTGAACGGCGTCTTGCGCAGGACGGGCATCCATGTTTTATGAAGAAAAACACCAACAGAATTCCTGCGGCTACAGCCAGCAACACAGGTAGTCCACCAAACAAACTCGAAAAAATAGTGTGGAAAAACGTGGGAATGATTCCAAAAACTTTTTCAAATGTAGTCACGAGGCCACTGCTTACTAATTTAAAAAAATGTGCAAGCCCAGTCGTTGAAGAAGCGTTAAAAATCTGGTGCACCAGTTCACAGAAATGAAACGGCAAATCAGTATTTAAAAGCGCCTGCACCTCTGTGCGGGTGTTAGCTATGTGAAGGACATAAGTTTCCCGGGCCGAACTCAGGGTCACTTGTTTTTGAGACAAAAGGGCCCTTATTCTGCTTAGACCATTGAATTTTGCTTCCAAGGTTGGAATCCGTGGCCAGATGGAGACATCTGAAGACCCATGCGTGGGTGGGTATAGAACATTCTTGCAGCACACCACACGCTCTGATACAGTTACCACATAAGCCACACCAATTAATAAACCACAACATAATTCGTTGTTTAAAAGTAAATAACTACCATTAGCTAATAATGTAAACGTGGGAACTACTGCTGGAACTGGCGTGCCTTTTAAAACACATGCTAAATTTGGGCGGTCCTGATTACAAGAACCGTGTAACTGAATGTGTCTGCATATTAATGACTGGTCAGGTGACTGTGTGCAATCCTCACCATTAAGATTCACTTCTTTTCCATCCTTCAGACATCTGTATGTGTATGGTAATGACCATGCCTCGTGTAAGAATGCATTGCCTAGTGGTTCATATCGTCCTATAGCAATATACCGCATACAGTTAGTAAATTTATATAAAGGAAATGGTAATGTAATTAAACTATGAATCAGCCACGTGGCAGTAGTGGTTTCAGCAACAGAGAAAGGCAAGGATTCTAGCTTCTCAATATGTAACATAGAAAATGATGCATCACGCATTGAAAGCATGCGCTGTTTTTCAGTAATTCAGTAATTAAAAGGGGCGAAAAGGGATGAAACGTTCAATGAGTTCCAGGGAACTCGACCTGCCTTAATTGTCTGTAGAGTCCAGGCAAACTGCATTACAGAACGCAATTGATTTTGACCATGGTATAACGTGGACACTTCATCATGTACAATATCAACAACAGAAGAAACAATATTATCCAATGTGTAAATCCTGGAAGAAAGCATGTTAATACTGTTATCTACTACTGCTAGTACTTTTTCCAAATTTGCTTGATCAATCGCTCTCAGGCGTTTAGCTGCCTCAACCTGTGAAAATTTCCAAATTTCATTGTATACAGCATAAATAAAGCGTTTAGATCTACCCCTAGTCGGGCCTTTTATAAAATCATTTAGCTCTATATTCTCATTCAACTGGGACAGATGCAGTTTAACTGCAGCCAAAGTGGAATGTTGTAACCAGTTCTGACACAATTTACCTACTGAATAAGTGGTAACAGTGTGATCTGTTTCAAACCTGGGATCTGGCCTGACGTGCGTAAAACCTTCAGATAAACCCAAAAACCTACGTTGGCAAGCATCAGTGCTTCTTTGCCACAAAAGCCACCCCTCCGGATCAAAACGGGAAATATTAAAGGAGGAATTCTGCAAAAGCGCTTGTATCCCACTGATGGATATTGTAGTGAAATTACTCCAACCTGAATACTCTTCCAAGTCAGGGATAGTAGGGTTATTTAATTTTTTAGATGTAGCCAATCCAAAACATGTTGTCTGAGAAACAGTAGAATTTAAAAACAACATGTGATTCGGGATGAGACATGCACGATGCAAAGCCTCAGTGCCTTGTACCTGCCAATCTTTGGTACCCCAAACCGATTTAAGGTCAATAGCATCCTTCCATAACTCATAGCCATCCACAGATAACCTTTCTAAAAAGGACTTTGAATACAGCAATTTTGTATCAGTAAGTCTAACTTTGGGCATGAATTTCTGGTTCACTTTAAAATAAAACGACTCAGGATTCGATTGATTAAAATCTGTAAAATATGAGTATTTTCCCAGAAATGTACTTGAGCTCCCCTGTAAGGGAGTAGGGCAATGCTCCCACTGAGTGTAATTCACAGGAACCCTCCTGGAACTTGTCTTGTGTAAGAAATGATTCCCATAATGTTGATAACAAAACAAATCACCATAATTGACAGAATCTAAGTACAAATCCTCAGCATCAAAGGCCGCATAATATTTCAAATCAGAGAACAATGCTTCTACGGCCTGAAGATCCCAATCATCAGAACGAACATTTTGCTTAATCACATCTCCCATGTTTACTCTAAGCACATTAGGAACATTAATAACTTCTGTGGGGCCATGTATTTGAAAACTAACCGCATCCCACACAATCCCATCAAGGACTGGCCAAGCAGTAATCTGTACTGAATGTAAGTCTCTCTTTAGTCTGTGTACTGAATGTGAGGAGGAAAGAGGGGCCAATGTTCCATTAAGGTACCGAATTCCTGTTCTTTCTTTCACATAATGGCCATCGATCAGTCGGAAAAAATAAAACACAAAACCAATCGACATAAAAAGATGAAATAAAAATAGTATCAGCCAAATGTATGTCCAAGGTGGAATTAAAAAATGTTTTTTAAACAACGTGGCATATTTTGCAATAGTCGATGGTTTCTTTGAAAGTTCCGAATCAGAGTCAAAAGAGAATCTGGATTGGTTAGCCAAACGAGCTTGTAAATCGGACATGGATAAATCAGCAGGATCTGCATAGGTCACCTCATCAATGTTAGTAACAGGAATAGTATTTAATAAAGGTCTGGATATGGCAGGCATCTCGAGGGACACCTCCTGATCTGCACCAGATGTAATAGCCAGCACAGAGTGCCTCACCATGGAAGGACAGGATACAGCCGGTGTCATGCTATGAAGAATCGGCCACCCTGTGTGTCTTGACATTGTCAATAGAAATAAATCTGTTTTCTTTACGACCTGGAAGTGGTGGTAAAATGACTGTTCTTGTGCCCTTCACTCCAAGTACTCGGACTGGTGCTCGATATGAGGGACCAAACTCTTTCTTGTTATCGATCTTCTCTCGAACCAGTTCTCCAACTTGGGGTAGCCAGCCAACTACCGGGATCTGCAACGCATCATCCGACGTGGAGGGCAAGTGTTCCTTTGCAAGACTGTCTCTGGTCTTTTGTAGATCCTGTAAAACATTGCAATGTTCATCTACGTCAAAGGCCGCGGCCTGGGCCTGGCAGTCTGCACCATCAAGGTCAGGTACGTACATCTTGATACCAAAGAGCATTTCGTATAGGGTTCGCCCACCCAGAGACCTTCTAGGGAGATTATTAAGCGCACGCTGCACGCCATAGAGGTGGGTCAGCCAGTTTCTACCAGTGCCTATAACACGGGCTGTCAAAGATTGCTTTAAGTCGCGGTTCATTCTTTCTACTACAGAATTGCCCTCAGGCCTGTAGGGGCTTGAAAACTTCACCTGTACTCCCAACGAAACCATAGCATCCTTATACGCCTTAGAGGCGAAAGCCGGACCCTGGTCCGAATGGAAAGTACCACAAGCAAAGATTCCCACAAAGACACGCAAATCCTTAATGACAGTTCGCGAATCAGCGCTTCGATGCGGCCATATCCATACAAAGCGTGTGCATGAGTCAACTGCTACTAAGATGTATTTATACGCAGTATCAGAAGAAAAAGGACCGCAGTGATCCAAATAAACACATCCAAGTGGTTTATTAGAGATGTACAACTGTGTCTGAGGCGGACGCGCAGCAGTAGAAGGCTTGATCTGCTGACAAATGTCACACATAAGGACATAATCGCGCGTCTGTTTGTACAGTCCCCGCCACCAGAACCTCTGTTGTAGCTGAGATACAGTGGCTGAGACGCCCGCATGCGCAGACGCCACACCTTCATGAGCCGCTGTAATCAGAGAAGCTCTGCGATCCGAGTTGGGAACTAGACGCTCTCCAACTTCAGCAATTTTCACATAAGGAACCTTATCGGGACTTAAGTGGTATGTGTACTTCGAAGGGAACCCCGCAGGATATTTACCTCCCTTCTCCGTGGCAGCAACAGCCGCCAAGATGTCATCATCTATTTTGCTTTTGGACCTCGTGACCGCTGCAACTAAGTATTTTGATACCGCTGACTTCGCTGCTTCATCAGCAAGCGAGTTGCCAACAGCGTGGACCCCCACGCGCTGGTGGCCGAGAGTATGAATCACAAACACGAGCGGCAGTTTCTCTTTAAGTTCCGCCACTCGGACCCAGATCATTTTATGTTTTATTGTGCTACCCTTGGAATCACGAAAATCATTCTGAATCCAAAAGAACAAGTTCTCATTGTAAGACTGGACACAGTAGTAAGAATCACTTACGATTAAAGTCGTCACACTAGGATCAGCGTACTCCAATGCAAGCATAAGAGCACGAAGCTCTGCTAATTGTGCGGTGCAGTCCCCTAGCGTTTGCGTGTGCACAACACTGGACTTGAACTCATCGTTCACCATGGCACCGACCACAATGGCGCAAGCGGAAACGTAGGCGTGTTTAGAGCCATGCGCAACCTGCGCCGAACCATCCGTGTAAATGATACAATGGAAATCCTCCAACGGCCGCATTGCTAAAGGAGCAGGATGAACAAATTCATACTGTAAATACTCCTGCGACCGTAAAGCGGCGTCAAAAATAAACGTGACATCCTGAGATGTCAAGGATGTAGCCCACTGAATCCACCGAGGGTGCAAAGCTTTAGAATTCGGTATACTGGCTTTCGTGACCGCCTCCAAGGCTGGACACGGGGTGACAACCAACATGCGCTTTCCCTGCGACAGGGCACGTTCCTTAAGAATTGCCATCTGCACAGCCGTTAAAACTTTCTCCACAGTGGAAAAACGCAGTTCAGCCGAAGTGTACAAGTGTGACTTGTAAGCAATAGGTACAGTATCCCCTTCATTAAAAGTCAGGTACGTGAAACCCACCGTCCCAGGGATAATTCTTATCACCAGGTTGGTCTGGTTATCACGAGTCTGTAAGTAGTCAGAAGCTAGCATATCAGCCTGCAAGGACTGCAGAATGGCTGAATGCTCAGGCAGCCAGCATGATTTGGAAAAAGATGGTTGTACCAAGGCATATAAAGGCTTGATACGCTGGGCATATTCCGGAATGTATGTCCTCCCGAAATTTAAAAAACCCAGTAAAGACTGTAATTTTTTCAGCGTTGTCGGAGAGCGCAACTGCGCGCACTTCTCCAGGAACTGAGGAGCCAATCCCTTTCCTTCATGGTTAAGTTCATAACCTAGAAACAACACTGTGTACTCCGCAATGTGTGATTTTGCAAAGTTAAACTTGTAACCCATGTCTGCAAAGTTACAAATTATGCTGTTTACTCGACACAGATGCACCCAAAGTTCGTCGTCTGTGAGATAAATGTCATCCACATACGAACATGCAACTGGATCGAAACTCTCTAAAAGAGAGACTATGCGGGCGGAAAACACTCCAGGACTATTTTTATATCCCATTGGGAGTCGATTAAACTTTTTTTGTACGCCGCCGCACGTAAAACTGGTCCATTGGGAACTTAGACCATCTAATCTATGTGCATAAAAACCATTGGAAATGTCAAGCGTGGTTTTGAACCGTTTACGCTCAAGACTATTCACTAGGGCAGAGCCGTGAGTATTCTGTACTGCACAGTTACGGAAATGCGAGTTCAAATGCCGGTAATCCAAAACCAGACGATATGAGCCGTCCGGCTTGTTAACTGTAAAAAGGGGATTATTCATTGGTGACACACACGTTTCAATTACACCTTGATATTCCAATTGTTCAAGGATAGCCGCGACCGAAGCTTTAGCTTCACGCCGTATGGGATACTGGGGTTGTGGCTGTGGCTGTGACCGTAAAGGAATCTCATGGCTAGGGGACAATTTATCCCAGCCACACTGATTTCGGTACACAGCCGGCGCAAGCGCCAGAGCCCACTCTTCTGCAAAATGCAGCGCTTCCACTCTCGAAACAGTGTGCGCGAAACTGGGGAGGATTACCTCCTCCCCTCGCGGAGCTGCGAGAACAAAAGGTGGGGGCCAGTCAGCCTCCGAAAGCAAAATGTCATACGTATCCGAAAGATTCTCCCAAAATACCCCTTTTACAGTTCGCTGCATGTCACCTTCAATTAACAGGACAATTTCAAAAAGTCTTTCAGGGAGAGCAACATGTGTATCAGCTGTTTCAATCACAATAAAAGTCTCAGTCGCTGTCACCTTCAACAGTGGACGGAGGGCCTCTCTCACTATGGTAATCTCCGCCGCGCTGTCCAGCAAGGTCAGAGCCCACGTCAGATTCCGAAGCCGCGTTCTCACTATCTGGGGCATATCGATGCGCCGTTAAGGCAGCGACTTTCTTCTTGGCAAACTGCGGTCTCTTTGGCGTAGAGTCGTCCCGCTGATCCCCTTCACTTCGCGTGCGGGGCTGGCCACGTCCTTGCTGGCCACCCCTGCCCCTGCCGCCCCCTCCACCACCGGTTGACGGAGCCGATGAGTCCTGAAAGGAACGAGGAGAGCGTTGGTCAGATGCCTGATATCTGTCAGGCGATTTAATCGTAGCGCGATCGCGCAATTCATAAACTCTATCCGACTGCGCAGGTTGTGAAGGCGCCGGACTAGAAACCTGTGTCTGTTGTTGTTGCTTACCCTGATTCTGTTTTTTAGGCCAATTTTGTTTTTTGGACTTGGGTTGTCCACCCGTTTCCGAAGACTGTCCCTGGGGCTGCTTCTTTTCTTTTTCAAGAAAAACCATTACACCCTTAGAATTGCGGCCAACCGTTTTATAAGCCGCCACAATAATTCTTGCCAGCTGACGGGGTTTCTCGGCATCGGGAACTAACGCCAGACCATTGGCCACCTGAAAGTTCACTGCATCCCCTTTTACATTAGCAAGGATAATACCGCAAACCGTCTCAAATGAACCGCTCAGGCGTATACCCAACTCAACCGCCGACTCCGGTCCGTGATCATCCTGAACACGTTTTAGGACCGCAGACAGGTTCGACACTGACGGGGTGCCAAAGCACCTCGAGTAAACCGCTGCAAAAGTCTTACCCCATGTTTCACAGTCAGCAAGTTCAGGGGCTAAATCCTTCGGTAAACTAAGCGTAGAATCCGGTGTTTTTCACCCGGAGTCGTATTAGGAAACACAGCCTCCAGCTGGTCGAATTTCTCGGCAAGCCAGTAAGGAAAATCATTCTTATTTTCTGGCTTTCTGCCCATTACGGAATTCACCAAGACAGGACTGATTTTCAAACCAGCCTGTTCCGCTCGAAGCTGCGCACCTGCGGGGGCTGCGCCATGTATATTACGACCAATGTAATGAACAAGCGCTCTAATCACGTCAACCGCGACATCATGCAGTCGCCGCGGATCACCCACATTACAAGTGGCGCGATTAGGATGTGGAGTAAATCCACCCAAGGCGGGCCAGGCCGTGCCCGCAATGGACAACGGACCTAACCTCGGAGCCGTTAAAGAATGGGGTAGGGCGCCACCAAACCAAACTCCGTGCTGCCAAACATCTATAGGTACTTCCAGTGCTCTGTACGGAGCATAAGCCGCCGGAACAGCCGAGGCAGTGTATGAGTGGTAGACGCCCGAATTAGCGTTTACTTCCGGAAACGTCACCGAGGAATAAAACAATTCGTACGGGTACGCATGTTCCGCACTCACCACTAGAACCACAGCCAAACCTTCCGCAGGGACATTATATGCCCTCAAGTGGTCGCGAACCGCGACGCGGCTATGCTGCGCTATGTCCACGGCCATGGTAGCACAGGAAGTTAAAAAAGACAAAGAACACTTTGTAGCACAACTGGGTAGTAATTCAAAGAAACCGTTTAAAGAAGAATTCAAGCTTGAAAAGACCTATTTCAAAAACAGGTAGGTTTTCCGACACCACCGTTTACCGGAAACGGGAATGAAGGTGTCAAGGTATGAATGATATACTACTCGAGTGTCATGTTTCAAGACCAACCAAACCGTTGGGCGCCATGTAGCAGGGTTTCCGTTCTCCCACAGAACTGTGCATAGAGATCTAGAACCTCAGTGAGTTAGGATGATCCAAAACTCATCTCAGTGTCAGAAATCCCCTTACCTAGCTAGCTACAGTGTCTCATGGATCATTATGGAATGATCCATGTCTTAGACAAACCAGAACATGATCTTTAGAATACCTCAGGAATCGTGGAACACATGAACACTCTTTCGTTATATAATCATTTCAAACCAAAACTGAGAGTCAAAGAACACAAGTGCAAGTTTGAAATATTTATTATTCAATGCAAAGTTCTCAAACGCAGTATCTTGTATAATACCAAAATGCAGATTATAAAAATCAGAGTCAGCAGCATAGTCACTAATCCATAGTAAGCAAAAGGTGCTAGCATGTTATAATGCAAAACCTATAGAAATCGATAGCACCTATATTTCGCGCACCCTATCTAGCATATTATTTTATATATATGAAGGTCTCATTCGGGCTTTAGCAGGGCGGCCCCATACCTCTCAATGTCAGTAGGAGCAGTTCACATCAACAGCTACCAGCTCTCTTCATGCGCAGCACCAAGTGTCTACGTTCATTCCGTGTAACTCTATCTTAAACCCGCGTAGAGCCCAAAATGTTGGCATCAACATTATTTGTGTTATGTCTAATGTGGTGCGAGGATCAGGCCTCCCAGCAACCTTGTGTTAGGTTAATCTTAGAGTGTGCAGCTCTCAGTGTGCAGACAGTTGTACCAAGTGTACCAGGCAAAGCTGATAGCATAGAAATAACATATTATTCTCAAATAAACCACCTCATCGCTTCTAGGGTGAAAGCTACAACAACAAGTATGTGTCGTGTGCAAAACTGAAGCCGAAGGCAAACCGGCTGTTTAAACATGTAATACACTCATGCTAACTTAACGCAATATATGTAATGAAGTATCCATATGACAATGCTTGTGGATGTCTGATGCGTGTGGGTGTCTGATGCTTGTGGATGTCTGTTACTTGTGGAAGTCTGTTGCTTGTTGATCCCTGATGTTTGTGGATGCTTGTGGATGTCTGACGCTTGTGGATGTCTGACGCTTGTGGCTGTCTGATGTTTGTGAATGCTTGAAGCTTGTGCATGCCTTACGCTTGTGCATGTCTTACGCTAGTGCATACCTGACGCTTGTGAATGCCTGACGCTTGTGGATGGCTGACGCTTGTGGATGCCTGATGCCTTTGGATGTCTGATGCCTTTGGATGTGTGATGCGTGTGGATGGCTGACGCTTGTGGATGTCTGATGCCTGATGTTTGTGGATGTCTGACGCTTGTGGATGTCTGAAGTTCGTGGGTGTCTGATGCTTGTGGATGTCTGTTGCTTGTGGATGTTTGATGCTTGTGGATGCTTGATGCTTTTGGATGTCTGTTGCTTGTGGATGTCTGACGCTTGCGGATGTCTGTTGCTTGTGGATGTCTGATGCTTGTGGATGTCTGATGCTTGTGGATATCTGTTGCTTGTGGATGCCTGATGCTTGTGGACGCCTGATGCTTGTGGATGTCTGATGCTCCTGGTGGTCTGATGCTTGTGGATGCCTGATGTTTGTGTATTTCTGATGCTTGTGGATGCCTGATGCTTGTGTATGTCTGATGTTTGTGGACATCTGATGCTTCTGGATGTTTGTGGATGTCTGATGCTTCTGGATGTCTGATGCTTCTGGATGTCTGATGCCTGATGCTTGTGGATATCTGTTGTTTGTGGATGTGTGACACTTGTGGATATCTGACGCTTGTGGATGTCTGACTTTTGTGAATGCTTGATGCCTTTGGATGTCTAATACTTGTGGATGCCTGATGTTTGTGGATGTCTGATGCCTGATGTTTGTGGATGTCTGACGCTTGTGGATGTCTGATGCTTGTGGATGTCTGATGCCTGACGCTTGTGGATGTCTGACGCTTGTGGATGTCTGATGCTGGTGGATGTCTGATGCTTATGGATGTCTGATGCTTGTAGATGTCTGTTGCTTGTGGATGTCTGTTGCTTGTTGATGCCTGATGCTTGTGGAGGCTTGTGGATGTCTGACGCTTGTGGATGTCTGACGCTTGTGGATGTCTGATGCTTGTGGATGTCTGATACTTGTGAATGTCTGATGCTTGTGGATGTCTGTTACTTGTGGATGTCTGTTGCTTGTTGATGCCTGATGCTTGTGGATGCTTGTGGATGTCTGACGCTTGTGGATGTCTGACGCTTGTGGATGTCTGATGTTTGTGAATGCTTGAAGCTTGTGCATGCCTTACGCTTGTGCAAGCCTTACGCTAGTGCATACCTTACGCTTGTGGATGCCTGACGCTTGTGGATGCCTGACGCTTGTGGATGCCTGATGCCTTTGGATGTCTGATGCCTTTGGATGTCTGATGCGTGTGGATGGCTGACGCTTGTGGATTTCTGATGCCTGATGTTTGTGGATGTCTGACGCTTGTGGATGTCTGAAGTTCGTGGGTGTCTGATGCTTGTGGATGTCTGTTGCCTGATGCTTGTGGATATCTGATGCTTGTGTATATCTGATGCTTGTGGACGTCTGATGCTTCTGGATGTTTGTGGATGTCTGATGCTTCTGGATGTCTGATGCTTCTGGATGTCTGATGCCTGATGCTTGTGGATGTCTGTTGCTTGTGGATGTCTGTTGCTTGTTGATCCCTGATGTTTGTGGATGCTTGTGGATGTCTGACGCTTGTGGATGTCTGACGCTTGTGGCTGTCTGATGTTTGTGAATGCTTGAAGCTTGTGCATGCCTTACGCTTGTGCATGTCTTACGCTAGTGCATACCTGACGCTTGTGAATGCCTGACGCTTGTGGATGGCTGACGCTTGTGGATGCCTGATGCCTTTGGATGTCTGATGCCTTTGGATGTGTGATGCGTGTGGATGGCTGACGCTTGTGGATGTCTGATGCCTGATGTTTGTGGATGTCTGACGCTTGTGGATGTCTGAAGTTCGTGGGTGTCTGATGCTTGTGGATGTCTGTTGCTTGTGGATGTTTGATGCTTGTGGATGCTTGATGCTTTTGGATGTCTGTTGCTTGTGGATGTCTGACGCTTGCGGATGTCTGTTGCTTGTGGATGTCTGATGCTTGTGGATGTCTGATGCTTGTGGATATCTGTTGCTTGTGGATGCCTGATGCTTGTGGACGCCTGATGCTTGTGGATGTCTGATGCTCCTGGTGGTCTGATGCTTGTGGATGCCTGATGTTTGTGTATTTCTGATGCTTGTGGATGCCTGATGCTTGTGTATGTCTGATGTTTGTGGACATCTGATGCTTCTGGATGTTTGTGGATGTCTGATGCTTCTGGATGTCTGATGCTTCTGGATGTCTGATGCCTGATGCTTGTGGATATCTGTTGTTTGTGGATGTGTGACACTTGTGGATATCTGACGCTTGTGGATGTCTGACTTTTGTGAATGCTTGATGCCTTTGGATGTCTAATACTTGTGGATGCCTGATGTTTGTGGATGTCTGATGCCTGATGTTTGTGGATGTCTGACGCTTGTGGATGTCTGATGCTTGTGGATGTCTGATGCCTGACGCTTGTGGATGTCTGACGCTTGTGGATGTCTGATGCTGGTGGATGTCTGATGCTTATGGATGTCTGATGCTTGTAGATGTCTGTTGCTTGTGGATGTCTGTTGCTTGTTGATGCCTGATGCTTGTGGAGGCTTGTGGATGTCTGACGCTTGTGGATGTCTGACGCTTGTGGATGTCTGATGCTTGTGGATGTCTGATACTTGTGAATGTCTGATGCTTGTGGATGTCTGTTACTTGTGGATGTCTGTTGCTTGTTGATGCCTGATGCTTGTGGATGCTTGTGGATGTCTGACGCTTGTGGATGTCTGACGCTTGTGGATGTCTGATGTTTGTGAATGCTTGAAGCTTGTGCATGCCTTACGCTTGTGCAAGCCTTACGCTAGTGCATACCTTACGCTTGTGGATGCCTGACGCTTGTGGATGCCTGACGCTTGTGGATGCCTGATGCCTTTGGATGTCTGATGCCTTTGGATGTCTGATGCGTGTGGATGGCTGACGCTTGTGGATTTCTGATGCCTGATGTTTGTGGATGTCTGACGCTTGTGGATGTCTGAAGTTCGTGGGTGTCTGATGCTTGTGGATGTCTGTTGCTTGTGGATGTTTGATGCTTGTGGATGCTTGATGCTTTTGGATGTCTGTTGCTTGTAGATGTCTGACACTTGTGGATGTCTGTTGCTTGTGGATATCTGATGCTTGTGGATGCCTAATGCTTGTGGACACCTGATGCTTGTGGATGTCTGATGCTCCTGGTTGTCTGATGCTGGCGGATGCCTGATGCTTGTGTATTTCTGATGCTTGTGGATGCCTGATGGTTGTGTATGTCTGATGCTTGTGGACGTCTGATGCTTCTGGATGTTTGTGGATGTCTGATGCTTCTAGATGTCTGATGCTTCTGGATGTCTGATGCCTGATGCTTGTGGATATCTGATGCTTGTGTATATCTGATGCTTGTGGACGTCTGATGCTTCTGGATGTTTGTGGATGTCTGATGCTTCTGGATGTCTGATGCTTCTGGATGTCTGATGCCTGATGCTTGTGGATGTCTGTTGCTTGTGGATGTCTGTTGCTTGTGGATGTCTGTTGCTTGTTGATGCCTGATGCTTGTGGGTGCTTGTGGATGTCTGACGCTTGTGGATGTCTGATATTTGTGAATGCTTGAAGCTTGTGCATGCCTGACACTTGTGCATGCCTTACGCTTGTGCATACCTGACGCTTGTGGATGCCTGACGCTTGTGGATGCCTGACGCTTGTGGATGCCTGGCGCTTGTGGATGCCTGATGCCTTTGGATGTCTGACGCTTGTGGATGTCTGGTGCCTGATGTTTGTGGATGTCTGATGCTTGTGGTTGCCTGATGTTTGTGGATGGCTGACGCTTGTGGATGGCTGACGCTTGTGGATGGCTGACGCCTGTGGATGGCTGACGCTTGGGGATGCTTGTAGCTTGTGAATGCCTGATGCTTGTGCATCCCAGACCCTTTTTGGATGCCTGACGCTTGTGGATGTCTGATGGGTGATGCTTGTGGATGCCTAGTCCTTGGACACTACTATGCTGTGTTCCAGTAGCCCATGTTTAGTGAACTCTGTCATTGGTGGCTATTTACAACATTTATGCAAGGGGGGCGGCAGGGGGACAAACATCAGAGGTAATCTCTGCTCTTGACCATCAGCTTGAGGCCCTCCCAACACAGTTGTCGATTATAGTAGGTGGAGATTTCAATACTACTTTTGAACCTTTTGGACAAGAGGATCAATTTCTTGCTGCTGAGGAGGACAGTAAATGGAGCGTCCCTCAGCTTGAATTACCAGCCGTAAGAAGATGGTCAGCTGTAGCCATACAGTTCAAGGCCTTATGCTTAGTGAGAGGGCTTAGAGCAGCAAATGGGCGCACCCTGTCTGACCGCCTGGGAGAAAATACATTTGATAATGGCAGGTATTCCAGCCGCATAGATTACTTACTGGTGGATATAAGAGGATGGCACTGTCTGATAGATATGACTGTTAAAAATAGAATGGAAAGTGACCATAATCCACTTTGTATGGAATTTCTAGCACTAAAGGGGACTAGAAAACCGGGGCTTGGGAAGGTCACCCTAGATATCGTTGCCTCTAATAACATGCGTCACATTAAATGGGGTAGATTCATTGAGAACCCTGAGAAGTTGGAGGTCCTTAAAAATATGGTCGTTGAAGAAGTGGCTAATTTAAACACTCACATTAGTAAGCAAGACTTTCCCCAAATAATGCTGGAGGCACATATCCACTTTTTCACAAAACTCCAATTGATCTTCAGGAAGATTATAAAACCAGATAAGGGAAACAAAAGACAACCCAAGGTGGGGTGGTATAACAATGCTTGTAAATTAGCCCGTCAAAACCTGAGCACAGAAATAAGATGTAGGAATCCCTTAGGTGTGAGAAAGGCAAGGAAGACATGTAGGTAAGCTCAGAAAGTAGCAAAAAAACAGTGGGATGAGGATCAGTGGCGTGACCTGAAATCAGCCTGTTAAGCAAAGGACTCAAAACAATTTTGGGCCATTGTTAAGTGGGATAGAGGAGGTGAAGCTGAACCCCCCCAAAACAATGTTGCCAAACAACAACGGGTAGATTTTTTCAGACCCCAATACGCTCGTAACCCAGCTGAAGAAGAGTGTCCTCTACCCCCAACTATTTTTTATCAAAGTCAGCTTTTCACAACTAAAGATGTCAATTTAGCGTTAGACTGTGTGACTGAGGGAAGAGCTCCAGGCATGGATGGCATCCCAGCTGCCGTGTTTTCAAGTGATAGATCGTCTTGGTGCCAGTACTTTGAGTGTTTAGCTAACTCTCTGGCTAGGGGTGCGCCAATCCCATCTTCATGGAAAGGCGCTGAAATAATTCCGTTTTTTAAAAAGGGTGACAAATCTCTACCCAGTAATTATAGACCTATCAGTCTTATAGACTCAGCCCAAAAACTTATAGGTCGTTTAGTGCAAAATAAATTGCAAATATGGATAGAAGAACACAATATTTTGTCCCCATATCAAGCTGGCTTTTGACCATGTATTAGTTCAATTGACCAGGTCTTTTACTTCATAGCACTTTACTGGAGGAATGTGGCCTTAACCAATGGGACACTTTACGCGGTCTTTGTAGACCTGAAATCGGCTTTCGATTTAGTCCCCCGTTCCAAACTTTGAAGGGTTCTCGCTGAAGCAGGGATGTCCCCGGAACTATTGACTCTACTTGTCCGCCTGTATGAGAACAACTACACCAGAATCAGATGGGGGGGCACAGGGTGAGGTGACCAACTCATTCCCTGTCGAGCGTGGTGTTCGGTAGGGGTGTGTTCTGGCACCCACGCTGTTTTCATTATACATCAACGGCATAGTGGATCATCTTAGCCGTTCCCCCACTGATGCTCTCGTTTTAGCTGGGGCCCGCGTGCCTGTTCTCATGTTCGCGGACGACACGTTGATTGTTTCCCGGACCCCGAGTGGGCTCCAGAAGGCTGTGAATGCGTTTGGAGAATTTTGTCAACTGCGTGGATTTGAGATAAACACCTCAAAAACCAAGTTCATGTCCCTGAATCAGCGGAAAACATTCAAAGGTACAATTAATTTTAATGGAACCCCACTAGAGCAGGTAGAGGCATTTACGTATTTAGGAATATCTCTCCAGAGTAACATGAGCTGGAAAAGTCATATTGACATGGCTGTTCTAAAATTCCATCAGCTTGCGGGTGCCTTAGCCATCAAGCATAAAGCTTCTTTTACCAAGCCAATTACACCTGCCTTAGAGATCTACAATATGAAGGTTATAAGCGCCTCTTTGTATGGTTCAGAACTATGGGGATTTAATTATTTGAACCAACTCACAAAGGCGGAGAATAAATTTCTACGCTGTTTAGTCGGGGTCCCCCAAAGTACTCCCACTGTTCCGCTTTTATATGATCTTGGCAGGAAAAAAATAGAGGATATAGCATGGTTACAGCCTCTATTATATTGGAGACGTATCTGGACAACCCCAGAACTAGCTCACTATGCCCTTGCATTAAAGGATATTATCAAGGCAGATCGTTTTCTTTCTATCCCATGGCTTAAAGAGATAAGGGGTTTATTATCAAAGCTGGAACTTGACCACCTATGGGAAGACTCAGACGTCTAAGGTTCCCATCAAAAATAAATCTGAAAAAAAAAGTATTGGCAAATGATTTGGATGTCCGCCCATAGTACCTGTGTAAACACTAATTTAACTGGACGTTTCCTTGAATGTAAACCTCGTCCACTCTGTGAGGCTTATTGGGATAATATAGAGGGTCCGTTTGACCGAAAACTGTATTTCCAGTTTAGAACTGGGACTCTTCCTGTAAAAGCTTTTAGCTATAAATGGTCAGCAACCCGGGATGATAAATGTCACAACTGTAAAGATCTGACTGAGAACATAGCCCATATGTGGTTTGTATGTCCCCTTTATACAAGCCCTCGTTGTAAGTGGCTAAAACCAACGTGTATTAACTTGGGCACCCGGAGGTATATTGAGGCTCTAAGGATATTAGAGTCAGATTGTTCACCCTGTATAGCGATTGCTGTTGCTAAATTTTTAAGGTGGGCTTGGATTATACGCACTTGCACTTTACAGTCCCTAGAAGCTAGCTAAAGAACTCTAAGACATCCAAAAACGCAAGAACGATCTTCATTTTATGCATAATTTTAGTTGTTTAAAATACTCTTTTAAAAAGTTTAATTCTGTAAATGACAGCAATTAAGATTTAATATACTTTTTAACATTGAATTTTGCTATGTAATATTTATAGTGTTTGTGATGGGATGTATACCCTGCTTTTATTTTTAATTTTGGAAAAGGTGATGGACAGAGTTTCTGAATGATGCAGAATACTCCTACCCGGTCAAGAGATCAGGGCTTGATCCATTACCGTTTTTTAGCTCACTGCACCATCCCAGCTCAGAACCTGGCTACATGCAAATTAGTCTGTTCCTGTCCCAGTGCATGATGGGAACAGGGCAGACCAAACTGCCAAGCTAATTCTTAACCAGAAAGGAGACAAGCTACCGGGGACCGGTTTCTGGCATTTCAGCCATCATCGGCCCGGCTTGCTTGAATCCTGATGGTGCAATGAGCTAGGGACTCACGTCTGAGTATACCCTCCCACACTTAGTGTGGATAAAATCAATTTTGGAAAAGGTGATGGACAGAGTTTCTGAATGATGCAGAATACTCCTACCCAGTCAAGAGATCAGGGCTTGATCCATTACCGTTTTTTAGCTCACTGCACCATCCCAGCTCAGAACCTGGCTACATGCAAATTAGTCTGTTCCTGTCCCAGTGCATGATGGGAACAGGGCAGACCAAACTGCCAAGCCAATTCTTCACCAGAAAGGAGACAAGCTACCGGGCACCGGTTTCTGGCATTTCAGCCGTCATCGGCCCGGCTTGCTTGAATCCTGATGGTGCAATGAGCTAGGGACTCACGTCTGAGTATACCCTCCCACACTTAGTGTGGATAAAATCAATTTTGGAAAAGGTGATGGACAGAGTTTCTGAATGATGCAGAATACTCCTACCCAGTCAAGAGATCAGGGCTTGATCCATTACCGTTTTTTAGCTCACTGCACCATCCCAGCTCAGAACCTGGCTACATGCAAATTAGTCTGTTCCTGTCCCAGTGCAGGAACCCAGTGCCAGAAACTGGTCCCCGGTAGCTTGTTTCCTTCCCAGTATAAGAATTGGCTTGGTAGTTTGGTTTGCCCTGTTCCCATCATGCACTGGGACAGGAACAGACTAATTTGCATATAGCCAGGTACTGAGCTGGGATGGTGCAGTGAGCTAAAAAACGGTGATGGATCAAGCCCTGATCTCTTGACTGGGTAAGAGTATTCTGCATCATTCAGAAACTCTGTCCATCACCACCCCCTTTTCCAAAATCGTTTTGTCCACACTATGTGTGGGAGGGTATACTCAGACGTGAGTCCCTTGCTCATTGCACCATCAGGATTCAAGCAAGCCGGGCCGACGACGGCTGAAATGCCAGAAACCGGTCCCCGGTAGCTTGTTTCCTTCCCAGTATAAGAATTGGCTTGGTAGTTTGGTTTGCCCTGTTCCCATCATGCACTGGGACAGGAACAGACTAATTTGCATATAGCCAGGTTCTGAGCTGGGATGGTGCAGTGAGCTAAAAAACGGTGATGGATCAAGCCCTGATCTCTTAACTGGGTAAGAGTATTCTGCATCATTCAGAAACTCTGTCCATCACTACCCCCTTTTCCAAAATCGTTTTGTCCACACTATGTGTGGGAGGGTATACTCAGACGTGAGTCCCTTGCTCATTGCACCATCAGGATTCAAGCAAGCCGGGCCGACGACTGCTGAAATGCCAGAAACCGGTCCCCGGTAGCTTGTTTCCTTCCCAGTATAAGAATTGGCTTGGTAGTTTGGTTTGCCCTGTTCCCATCATGCACTGGGACAGGAACAGACTAATTTGCATATAGCCAGGTTCTGAGCTGGGATGGTGCAGTGAGCTAAAAAACGGTGATGGATCAAGCCCTGATCTCTTGACTGGGTAAGAGTATTCTGCATCATTCAGAAACTCTGTCCATCACCACCCCCTTTTCCAAAATCGTTTTGTCCACACTATGTGTGGGAGGGTATACTCAGACTTGAGTCCCTTGCTCATTGCACCATCAGGATTCAAGCAAGCCGGGCCGACGACGGCTGAAATGCCAAAAACCGGTCCCCGGTAGCTTGTTTCCTTCCCAGTATAAGAATTGGCTTGGTAGTTTGGTTTGCCCTGTTCCCATCATGCACTGGGACAGGAACAGACTAATTTGCATATAGCCAGGTTCTGAGCTGGGATGGTGCAGTGAGCTAAAAAACGGTGATGGATCAAGCCCTGATCTCTTGACTGGGTAAGAGTATTCTGCATCATTCAGAAACTCTGTCCATCACCACCCCCTTTTCCAAAATCGTTTTGTCCACACTATGTGTGGGAGGGTATACTCAGACGTGAGTCCCTTGCTCATTGCACCATCAGGATTTAAGCAAGCCGGGCCGACGACGGCTGAAATGCCAGAAACCGGTCCCCGGTAGCTTGTTTCCTTCCCAGTATAAGAATTGGCTTGGCAGTTTGGTTTGCCCTGTTCCCATCATGCACTGGGACAGGAACAGACTAATTTGCTTATAGCCAGGTTCTGAGCTGGGATGGTGCAGTGAGCTAAAAAACGGTGATGGATCAAGCCCTGATCTCTTGACTGGGTAAGAGTATTCTGCATTATTCAGAAACTCTGTCCATCACCACCCCCTTTTCCAAAATACCCTGCTTTTATGACATGCTGTCGAATAAAGCTTAGAAAATTGAATTGAACTCTGACATTATGCCAGCTTTTACACTTCCTTTGCAAAATCTTTGAAAGCTCAAAATTCATTAAGTTGTAAAGGTTTCCTGCAGACAAATTAAATTGCAAAAGCTAAGAAGTGAGACATCTACCACCTTTGCCTCTGCTTCCCAGCAATTTTCCACAAGAGCAATTTCTACCACAGTAGTTTTATGTCTGTAAACCACAGTACAAGTACAAGTGCTGATCCTAGAACCTTACTCTTAGGGTAGTCTTTTCACTGTTCAGTTTGTCAATTAAATACAGTGCAGATAATGTTTCTGCCAAATATGGCGCAATTGGTTTTACGGTCATCTTAGGCTACTGCCGAGCACAGGCTAGGGGGGACAGGAGAGTAAAATGAATTGCCCAAACGTAGGACGTCAGTTAATTTAATGATCCAGAAAAATACAATGTACTTGTTAAAGCTGCAGAATATCTTAAGCGTTCAGCAAAAAATGCCTCATCCCAGGCCCAATCAGAAAGGCAGACACTGCTAGCAAGGACTGGCAAAGACAATAGCTCTGCCTGTTTTAATTTACGCATATGTTTTAGTTATGTGATACGTCTAGATACAACAGACAGCTCAAAGGAGCATTCAAATACAGCGCAAGTGGCACGTTTGATGCACAAGATTTTAGTTAACAGGTTTAAAGCTATGCCCCAAATTACATAGCAAAACCAAAGGAAATGATGGACGGAGCGTTGACAATACAAGCACAGCCCGAACTGCCAAGCCATGCCTTCCCTGGACCGGAAACAAGCTACCGATGACCGGTTTCTGGCATTTCAGCCTTCTTCAGCCCGGCTTGCTTGAATCCAGCGGCAAAGTGAGCATGGGACTCACGTCTGAGCATACCCTGCCAACTTCTGGCAAATAAAGAAAAACCAAAGGAAATGATGGACGGAGCGTTGACAATACAAGCACTCACCCCCAGTGAACTGATCTGGGTTTAATCCATCACAGTTCTTTAGCCCACTCTGCCACCCCAGTTTAGACATGGCCATATGCAAATCAGTCTGACCCTGTGTCTCATGGGAACAGCCCAGCCCGAACTGCCAAGCCATGCCTTCCCTGGACCGGAAACAAGCTGCCGAGGACCGGTTTCTGGCATTTCAGCTTCTTCAGCCCGGCTTGCTTGAATCCAGTGGCAAAGTGAGCAAGGGACTCACGTCTGAACATGCCCTGCCAACATATGGCGAACAAAGAAAAACCGAAGGAAATGATGGACGGAGCGTTGACAATATAAGCACTCACCCCCAGTCAACTGATCTTGGTTTAATCCATCACCATTCTTTAGCCCTCTCTGCCACCCCAGTTCAGACATGGCCATATACAGATCAGTCTGACCCTGTGCCTCATGGGAACAGTCCAGCCCGAACTGCCAAGCCATGCCTTCCCTGGACCGGAAACAAGCTACCGAGGACTGGTTTCTGGCATTCCAGCCGTCTTCAGCCCGGCTTGCTTGAATCCAGTGGCAAAGTGAGCAAGGGACTCACGTCTGAATATACCCTGCCAACTTATGGCGAACAAAGAAAAACCAAAGGAAATGATGGACGGAGCGTTGACAATACAAGCACTCACCCCCAGTGAACTGATCTGGGTTTAATCCATCACCGTTCTTTAGCCCACTCTGCCACCCCAGTTCAGACATGGCAATATGCAAATCAGTCTGACCCTGTGCCTCATGGGAACTGTCCAGCCCGGACTGCCAAGCCATGCCGTCCCTGGACCGGAAACAAGCTACAGAGGACTGGTTTCTGGCATTCCAGCCGTCTTCAGCCCGGCTTGCTTGAATCCAGTGGCAAAGTGAGCATGGGACTCATGTCTGCAGCCTTTTGATCCACCTGTGCCGGAAGTCCCAGCCCATTGTGCCTAATCGATGGTCCCACTTGCGTGAAATTTCTGCCCCCTTTGGTCCATTTCAGATCTGACCCCACTCCACCCTTTCTTCCCTTGACCTCCTCAAACACACACCCCTTTTTCATATGGGATTTTTGTAATTGACTTGATGAAGAAACACAGCACGAAGATAGAATAGGGTTAGTAGGGATGGACAAGGATCAAGAATAGGGTGCGGTTCCCTGTCTAAGGTACCTATGACAGATTAGACAGGGAACAGGACAAAAAGGACCGTGGTCCGAGAGCAAGAACGACCTCGCCCTGCAACGTGGAATCTAGATCAGAGCTAGACTAGCTCCACCGCCGGTGCTCAACAGCGCCAACAAAAGAAGAAAACAATGGGAGCCTACCAGTGATGGCTCGCTGTAAAAGACACTGGAAAGAAGAGAACAATGGGAGCCTACCAGTGATGGCTCGCTGTAAAAGACACTGGAAAGAAGAGAACGATGGGAGCCTACCAGTGATGGCTCGCTGTAAAAGACACTGGAAAGAAGAGAACAATGGGAGCCTACCAGTGATGGCTCGCTGTAAGACACTGGAAAGAAGAGAACAATGGGAGCCTACCAGTGATGGCTCGCTGTAAAAGACACTGGAAAGAAGAGAACAATGGGAGCCTACCAGTGCTGGCTCGCTGTAAAAGACACTGGAAAGAAGAGAACAATGGGAGCCTACCAGTGATGGCTCGCTGTAAAAGACACTGGAAATAAGAGCCGTTGAACATTATCATTCCCTGACCATCACTTATATTAGGTTGAATTTCTCTCCCAATCACCTCGTATAGATTATGCCCCAATTGGACAAGAAAAAGATTTTCTTTTGAAACCTTACATCGGTCGCTTTCACTGTGTATGAATAAGTAACGAAGAAATATGGAAGAAAGAGTAAACTGTGTATAATGATAATTGTAGAACACCAGTTGTCCTCATGAACATGCTTATTAGTTTAGATCCTCATGGAGTCTACACCTCAAATAATGCACTTAATGGTCCTTATCCTATCAGAACAAATTGTATGATAACATTTTTGTATTAGAACGAAATTACTGCATCTTCTAAGACTTATGCTCATCTCCAGGTCTAAACGTATGGTACGACAAATGTCATTTTGTATGCACTGTCTCCCCGTTTGTTACATTGACTACATAGGTTATTGACGATACTGTTTGTACTGATAGCAGAATTGTTTTCATCTGCCCATAAACAAATAGGCCACCAAAGACCGCAATGGACAGCCCAACTGCATACTTAGCTTTTGTGTATAATAATGTCAACCTGTACTTCATCACAACAGATATGAACAGAAATTAACTAACTTAGTATAAAAACTGGGGACTGTGGAAATCGATAAACCTTAAGTATACATAAGCGGCGTTCATTTATGTTCGCCACAGTCACTGTTGAGAGCAGAGTGAAGATCGTAAAACATTGTCTGCATCATCTTGCGTAACAAGGGCCTCTACTTGCGCGTAAGCAACAACCATTTTAGATATCACAGCCATTTTCATTTCCTGCTAGTCACCCTTGATTCACCCTGACCTCGCAATCATCCCCAGCACCCTGACTAAGCCTGAACACACGTACTAGGGTCTTAAAAACCTTGTCAGCCTGACAATGCCCCGGAGTCACTTCCCGCGCCAAACCCACTTGTCCTTTCATCCTCCATGCACAGGCAAGCCCCCTTTTATAACCTCCTTCCCTGCACCTGGCCACTCAGTCCGGTCCCAGGCACTAACCGAGCCCTGTGGACATTGTTTATTGCCTACACACGGCAGGGCTTGTTTCACCAACAAAGGGGCCTGACTTAATCAATAACCCAAAATCCTTAGATCTGACCGATCCCACGTGTTTTAAGATACTGTCGGAATGCCCAGCTGCGAGATAGCGATCATCTGTTACATCTAAGTGGGGGGACATTTGTTGCTGGATTTGTGTGGGAACTAGCTTGAGGCGGGGACTCCAAGGATGTTTGACCATGCAATAAACTGACGAAAGAAATGTATAAAAGGCCATGCCACAGAGATGCAGTTAGAGCACCTCCTGACGATAGCCCCGGTGTCTGATGTGATGGGGTCTCCTCTTGGAGTAATAAACCTGTTCTTCGCTTTTCCACTTGCCAGTGCCTGCCTCGCTATTTTGATAGCTAATATTAAGGTAAATTATAGGTGGTTTGCACCATGCGGCATCAAAAGTCTTGGGAGTCACAGCTGCTTTTTACACAACCACTCACACACACAGTCACACATCCATACAAACACTCTGCCACTCAGCCCCCCTCCAGGGCCGATTTTGGCCCTAGGGGACCCCATCCTCCAGGGCCCAGCCTTAACTGAATGGGGATGGAGGCCACGTGGCCCCCTGCCCATGTCAATTTCGGCATTCCCATCCAACCGAGCCCAGGCATAAATATATACATTTTTAATGGGGGCGGGGGTCTTCACGGCCCCCTCCCTGGACCAATTTAGGCCCCGGGGACCCCATTCCCCAGCCATAAACAAATGGGGAAGGTGGGCTGCAGGACCCTTTCCCCGGACCAATTATTGGCACGAGCTCCCCATCCCCCCGGGCCTGGCCATTTCACCTGGGTGCCCTGGGCACACAGTGTGCCTAATGGGGATCGCGAGGGGTACCTCAAGGGCCCCGCGTTCCAGGCTGGCTCGTGGCTTCCTGCTGTATGAACAAGCGCTGGAGCCCCCACTTTTTTTGCCATATTTGCTATAAATTCGCAACACATTTAAAAAAATGCTTTTTTACCCTGCAGGGTCCCTCTGGGACCCCAAGACCAAGGCTTGGAGGTCAGGGTATCCCTCCCAGCCCCCTTTTCTTTTTCTTTTTTTTACTTTTTTGGGGGGACACTCGGCAGAAGCAGAGTCCTAAGATGGCTGTTAACACTTCCTGGTTGAAGTGTTGGCAGCACCAATCAGTTATGCCGTTCTCTGCACAAGCTCGTTATTATTCGTGAATTAGCCAGCAATCGGAGATATCTAAATTTGGTTTCCTTAAATTTCTCAACAACAACTGAATGGATTTACAACAAATAATAGCAGTTCGGGCTGCAGCCCTGTCTAAAGAGTTCAGGGGAATTAGCATGGAAAAGGCACCTTTGTTGACCCCCTTATTTCTCAGCCCCTACTTGACCGATCTCCCTGAAACTTTCCATGCACAACAAGAATCACCGTGACCCTTCGTTGGAAAGCCTTGTGACGAGTCGTCAAACAGCGCCAAAGATACAGGCAACTTTAGTGAATCACATGTACCCAGTAGTCCAGTGCAGACGCGTTTCGGGCCTCGAGCTCTTTGTCAGAGGCATCCTGCATGAAAACTGCAACATTACCACAGGATATATCCCCTCTTTTATGTCAATCATATCATATGTATATATATAGTCACTCAATGATCGATATGTAACAATGCGGGCTTGTTAGTGAGGCCAGTGGCGATGAGGAAGGGTGAAGATGGTCCTAGTGGGACGTCCCCTAGACTTCTAGATCGAAGTAAATTGATCTAGAGTTCCTCATGTACCGGCATGTATCCAAATTCATGCTTAAAATGAGACCAGCCTCCTCGTTACATATTTCTCAAGCTGGAATCATCAAGATGTGTTGAAAATCAAAAGTGGTACTCTTATCCAAAATGTATTGATACATTTTTATTTTACTTTTGTAGAAAAAGAATACAAAAAGACATTCGCACTTTTGACTGTAAATCTGCCTTCCAGCTGTATGTTTAGCTCAATAAATAAACATTAATAAAATAAAATTTACATATAGTCAGGCAGCTGAGATTCCAAAACAGGATGCAGGCGTGTGTTTTCTAATGAAAGTGCAGTGCAGTGCAAAAAGGAATTCACATTATCAATTTCTGAAACCGCAATTGTTTGTTTTGCGGTAACAGTTGCAGCACCTTTTGGCCTACCATCCGAACATTATTGTAGACAATATTAAGGCTCACTGCAAGATGTTAAAAAAGAGGAAATACATATTTGAACCTATAGGGCTCCATCTGAGATCAGGAATGAACCTGCACCATGCAGCAGCATGTTACTGGCAGTTATGAACTACATGAAGAGAGGAAGGTGTCTCCTGATGATGCTCTGCAGAGGTGTCAGAAGGTCTTGGAGAAAAAGTTGGGTGCATGATCTGTAAAGTGCTGGAATTCATCTGTTCCTGCAACAAGCACGGTGGCGGGGAAGGATCGGGGGCGCTCGGGGTCCTGGAATCAGAGAGGAGAGAAGTGTATTAGAATGAGGGCATTCAGACGTGGGAGAATACAAGACCTTATCATAGAGGACCTACACTGGTGTCATGCAGTGAGAGAGAAAAGGGCATGATCAACCGAATCTCGAAAACGTGTACTCTACAACAATAACTAACCATAAACCTTCCCTCTCTTTCAAAACAGCCTAAGAACCAACACTAGCTAAATCCCCAAACTCTCTAGCATTCAAACCTGCCTCTCTTATAGAACAACCTAACTACCCAAACTATCTAAATCCCCAAACTATTGAACCTTCAAACCTGCCTCTCTTATAGAACAACCTAACTACCCAAACTAACTAAATCCCCAAACTATTGAACCTTCAAACCTGCCTCTCTTATATAACTAACGACCATAACCATCTAAATCCCCAAACTATTGAACCTTCAAACCTGCCTCTCTTATATAACTAACGACCATAACTATCTAAATCCCCAAACTATTGAACCTTCAAACCTGCCTCTCTTATATAACTAACAACCATAACTATCGAAATCCCCAAACTATTGAACCTTCAAACCTGCCTCTCCTATAGAACAACCTAACTACCCAAACTATCTAAATCCCCAAACTATTGCTCCTTCAAACCTGCCTCTCTTAAAGAACAACCTAACAACCCAAACTAACTAAATCCCCAAACTATTGAACAGTCAAACCTGCCTCTCTTATATAACTAACGACCATAACTATCTAAATCCCCAAACTATTAAACCTTCAAACCTGCCTCTCTTATATAACTAACAACCATAACTATCTAAATCCCCAAACTATTGAACCTTCAAACCTGCCTCTCTTATATAACTAACAACCAAAGCGATCTAAATCCCCAAACTACTGAACCTTCAAACCTGCCTCTCTTAAATAACTAACAACCAAAACTATCTATTGGTTTGATTGATTGATTGATTGATTGATTCTAAATCGCCAAACACACACAGTTACGAGTAGAAATACACGCACACAAACACACATGCGTGGATGCACACACACAAACACATACAGTCCACACTGTCACTCTTGTCGTCTAATAATCCCACTGACACACATTCATACTCAGACAGTATGAAGGAGAGGATTGTACTCACCTCCACGGGGTAGGCTGTGGTGGGGACGTAGCGAATAACAAAGCCACATCTGCGTCTGTGGGACGTGTTGGGTTCACTGGCATGGACTGTCAACCCGTCGTGGATCTGGCGAGAGAAATGTAGGATATGAGCCGTGCTTATCTGCCAAAAATGTAAGTGCCAGGGCCCAATGTGTTACTCACTGGTCCACTGCAGCTGGCACTGCCCGCGTCACTTTTTTACCTTTAAGTTTTGTCATTTTTTTAAAGCTATATTAAATCATTTAGTTCTCTACTAATGAAAGTTAGTTAAAAATACACACACACTGCCACCATATGGTGGTTTCTCAGACATATGTGCCTTGGTTTACAGAAAAGCACCGGAAAACATAGGCACAAATTAAGCACTGGATATGGGACAGAGAAAAGACAGGCAGCGCCTTGAGGTGCACCTCAAGGGGAAACTGAGTGCATAGTCCTGAGGCACCCCAAGGAAAGCTGTGAGTGCACAGCGCTGGTGCACCCCAGGGGGAGCCGTGAGTACACAGTGCTGGTGCACCTCGGGGGAGCTGTGAGTACACAGTGCGGGTGCACCCCGAGGAGCTGTGAGTACACAGTGCTGGTGCACCCCAGGGGGAGCTGTGAGTACACAGTGCTGGTGCACCCCAGGGGGAGCTGTGAGTACACAGTGCGGGTGCATGCCCAGGGGGAGCTGTGAGTACACAGTGTGGGCGCTTCTCTATGGTAAGCTGTGAGTACACAGTGTGAGTGCACCCGGGGGAGCTGTGAGTACAGAGTACACAGAGTTGCCGCACCCTCATAGAAAGCTGTGAGTACACAGGTTGGTGCACCGTCATGGGGAGCTGTGAGTCCACAGTGCTGGCGCACCCTCAAAGAAAGCTGTAAGTACAGGGAGGTACAGTACATGGGCACCCTTAAGGTGGGGTAGTGAGTACACAGTACATGGGCACCCTTAAGGTGGGGTAGTGAGTACACAGTACATGGGCACCCTTAAGGGGGGGTAGTGAGTACACAGTTCTGGGGACCTTTAAGGGGGGTAGTGAGCACACAGTTCTGGGGCACCTTTAAGGGGGGCTGTGAGTACACAGTTCTGGGGCACCTTTAAGGGGGCTGTGAGTACACAGTAATGGAGACAAAAGGCTCATTATGGGAAGGGCAGTGCCATAAATTGATGGATGTCTTGGCCCCGGCCACTTCCCGACTGCCTCATTTATAAGTGGGGGAATCACTGGTCTGCCTGACACCCACAATGCACCGGGCTCCAGTATCATGGTTTTCATGTTACTTCGTAACGTTGCAGTAACCCCTTGCTTATTTGCCTGTGGGAATAACCACAACTGTGAGACATGAGTCCAGGAAACGACAGAGCGATGTGAACTCACCGACATCTGCCCAGCCTGAAGAGGACACTCCACCGCCTTCTCTGCATCAACCAGGTGCCGCGGAATCTCCTGATTGGTGGACAGCATGTTTCCAGGGGTCATTGCTGTGCGGTGCTCCAGGACACCTTGTTTGTGACTTCCTGCAGAAGAAAAGAGGGTTGGAGTAAGGGGGGCACTGATTCCTGGCCTGGGTACTCATGCAGTCCCCGCCTCTGTCTAAAATGAGGTGTCAGCACGGGCCACACCCACAATAATTATACACACATTAACCTTTAATTATCATGCGTGGTAAAGGCATCTGCGTGGTAAAGGAAGCGTGGTAAAGGCATGCGTGGAAAAGACTGTGTGGTAAAGGCATCTGGGTTGTAAAGGAAGCGTGGTAAAGGTTGCGTGGAAAAGACGGCGTGGTAAAGGCATCTGCATGGTAAAGGCATGCATGGAAAAGACTGCGTGGTAAAGGCATTTGCGTGGTAAAGGAAGCGTGGTAAACTTATGTATGGAAAATACGCGTGGTAAAGGCATTTGCGTGGTAAAGGAAGCGTGGTAAAGGCATGCATGGAAAAGACGCGTGGTAAAGGATGCTTTTCATCTAACAGAGGACTGCGGCTTCTAAATAAAGAGAGAGCCATCTCTGAACACTAGAACCCCGCGAGGACCCCGGGGATCTTTCATCCAGGCCTCCACAGCCCCCAGGAGTCTAGCCTCTGACACTAATCTGGGTGAAGATTGTAGGCTCATACTAGAGCCCTGTCTGGCCAACCCTGTCCAATATCACTCTTTCAAGGCAGTGGTGCCCGTGTTTACAGGCAAAGACATCTCTGCCTGTAGAACCATAAGCAGCGTCCCTCTGTTAGGACCTCGTGTCCCCCGCTCCAGCTGTACTGTAAAGTACGGGTCAGGGTTTGATTGGCTTTGAAAAAAGTTGGCCCGGGCACCCTGAAAAAAGAGCCCCACATTTGCGGATTGCGGGGAAGATTTACAAGGACTGGCGCATCCTTGCAGATTAGCAGTGATGCGCCAGTAACGATGCGATTCGCAATTCTCCTTGCGCCACCACGGATGCGTCGCATTTACAATGCAGCACACCGTGGCGCAGGGATAGACAGATGCGTGTCGCATCTGATGGTGTAAGGTCGGTGCATGGCTGGAGTCATGTCGCAGGCGCAAAGCTACTCCAGCAATGTTCAGGGACCGCCCATACCTAACGTGCTGGCCCACTCCTTATGCCTGCTTCAAGCAGGCGTAAGGTTTCGTCGCAGCAGCCTCTGAAAAATGACTGTGAAATCTTGTAGATTTCACACCGTCACTTTTACGAGGTTTTTTCCGACGGAACGCCCACCCTGCATACCTTAAACCTGACGCAGGTTTAATGTGGTGCAGGGCTTCACAACGTGACGCATCTCCCTATATACGTCAGGTTGTAAATAAGTCGCAACGTGGTGCATGGTTTACGCCGCCGCTGAGTCACAGAAGTGACGCAACAACGGCGTAAATGTGACGCAATTGACTTGTAAATCTGCACCCGTCTTTTTTTAAAACATTGCTTCAGTGTTTTAAGTGTTATAAAAAGAAGTTGGGGGATTTCTATAAGAGAGGTGTGTTTTATCTTAACTTTACTAAGATTTAAAAAATGCGATGATTGTTGCTAGGACTCTGTGTTGTTGGAATAGTTTACACTGGTGAACCACACCTGAATATAAGTGAGGCCACTTAAGCTCAGCCCCACTGCCCCTGCTCAATCTGCATACATTAATGGGCGGGGCCAGCCGGAGACTGGGAATGATACCTCCGCCCCCTTGGTAAAAGGGGGGTAACGGAGGTCCATCTGCCTCCGCAAAGGCTGCTCAGGCCCCCACTGGGTGGAGCAGCACAGTCATCCCATGTCGGCCACCACGCTGCCCAAAAAAGCGGCCCACAGCTGCAACTCAGATACCAGCCCATCGCCCATTGCCCGAGAGCCCCCTTACCAATCCGACCCTGGCACGGATCCCTCTGATCACACTGGGGCGTTCGTACATAGCAGCATGGACTTGCTCCATCCTGAGATATAGTTGTGACCCACATGGTGCTGAGGGCGCCAGGACCTGTGTGGGGCCCGCGTTCAATCTCCAGACTTTCTGTACAAAGACAACATCCCTGTGTCAGGACAGCAGTGGACTCCGATAGAGAAGTAGACAATTTGTCAACACCACTGAGTCAAGGCCCAAGGGCTTCAACAATGTTAGCCTGCTGCACCCCTGCTTGTCTGGACTCTGACTCATTGTGAATGAATGCACCGTCTTCCATTCTGTGTAACTCTCTCCCACATCCCTATGTCGCGACATTGAGGCTCCTTGGTTAACTGATGGCCTCCCCTGCTGTATAGTCCTGTCCCAGATCCCTATGTCACGACACTGGGGCTCAAGGTAAAGAGATGGCCTATCTATCGCCCATGCTGTGGAGCCCTGTCCTAGATTCTTATGTGATTACATTGGGGCTCACCAGTAGAGTATTAACCCATCCCCCATTCTCAGCCAATCAGTGTTACAGCTCCAGGCTGTTGTGGTGCATGCATTGACTATGGGAGTTTATCCATACATGGAATAACCTGCAGGACACCATTGTCTGCGTCTACGTCATCCAGGGCAAGCCACACTGAGGCCACCTGGCCCCCCTCGAAGCCCCAATACCTGGAAGTAAAAGGAGGAGGACACTGTCAGCAAACATCGGCAGACCCCGGGGCAAGAGGATGGCACATGAGGGCACAAGATGGCACATGACAGGATGGCACATGAGGGCATAGAATGGCACATGAGGGCACAGGATGGCACATGAGGGCACAGGATGGCACATGAGGTCACATCATAGCACATGAGGGCTCAGGATGACACATGAGGGCACAGGATGGCACATGAGGGCACAGGATGGCACATAAATGTATAGGATGGCACAGGATGGCACATGATGATACAGAATAACCCATGAGAGCACAGTATGGCCCATGAGGGCACAGGATGGCACACGAGGGCACAGGATGGCTATTGATGACACAGGATGGCACATCAAGGCATGGATGGCACATTTTGACACATGAGGGCACAGGATGGCATATGATGGCACAGAATGGCACAAGAGGACACACAATAGCACATGAGGGCAGAGGGTGACACATGAGGGCACAGGATAGCATACAAAGGGCATAGGATAACACATGGAGGGACAGGATGGCAGATGATGGCACAGGATGGTGCATGAGGGCATAATAAGCCACATGATGGCACACGAGGGCACAGGATGACACAGGGTGATGTGTGTCTGGTAGTGCAGCCAGCCTTATGCCGTCATGTACTGCCTAGATGAAAGATGCTGTAATCTATGCTGTGTGTGCACCCCGCACCGCCCTGTGTATTTAACACCACATGGTGCCCACCAGGTAGCCTGTTATTCAGACCTCACCAGGCTCACGGGGCAGGAATGCCATCCTTTGGCCTTACCCTTGAAGTACAAACAGACACATCACCCCTGCTGAGCCCTCCCCTCCCCCACCCTGGAGCCAGCACCCCGCAGTCTGACTTACTTGATGTCCTGGTGCCAGGCCACATAGGGGGCGCTGTTCCCTTGGTGGGGCACGTCGGAGGCCGGGTATTTACAGATGGACCTGGAGTCCAGCAGGACCACATGGTGCCCCAGCACGGCGGTGATGGCCTGGAGGGTGTGCGGGTGAGTGGCGAGGCCCAGCACCCACGGCAGGCGCAGGTGGGCGTTGTGGAGGCTGTACTGGGCGTGCTCCTTCCCTGTAGGGTGAGAAAGGAAAAGACACACAGATGATGGACGGAATACAAAGCAAATCAAACATTCACCCCCAGTCAAGAGGTCTGGGTTCAATCCATCGTTCTTTTACTCACCTTGCCACCCCAATTTAGACCCAGCCTACAGGGGACACAAGGAGGGGGGTTAGTCTCTACCCCGAGAGGCCTCTAAACGGAGGGGCTTATATATGGGAATGGTGGCACCGAGCAGGGCAGCAAAAAACATTCCTGCGCCGTCCTGCGCCACTGTAAAAGGCAGGAACGCACTCATTTATCCAATACGGTGCATTGTTTTCCTTTCTCCCTGCGCTGGCGCCGTTTCTGCAGCCTAGTGTCAACGCTGGCACCCTTGCACCATGGTGCAGCACTGCCTGTGTTACAGCAGGATTGTATTAGCGCAGGAAGGGGCACCTTCCAGCATATAAACAATCCATAGAGGCATTTTACACTTTCTAGGTGTGCTGCAGAATGCACACACATGGAAAGTTAAAAACAAGTAGAAATAAAGATATTTCTCCTCTTTACAGCCACCATACACAAGACACAAGCAACATAAAGCAGATACAGCCACCATACACAAGATACAACCAACATAAAGCAGATACAGCCACCAGACACAAGATACAAGCAACATAAATCAGATACTGCCACCAGACACAAGATACAAGCAACATAAAGCAGATACAGCCACCAGACACAAGATGCAAGCAACATAAAGCAGATACAGCCACCAGACACAAGATACAAGCAACATAAAGCAGATACAGCCACCAGACACAAGATACAAGCAACATAAAGCAGATGCAGCCACCAGACACAAGATACAAGCAACATAAAGCAGATACAGCCACCAGACACAAGATACAAGCAACATTAAGCAGATACAGCCACCAGACACAAGATAAAAGCAACATAAAGCAGATACAGCCACCAGACACAAGATACAAGCAACATAAAGCAGATACAGCCACCAGACACAAGATACAAGCAACATAATGCAGATACAGCCACCAGACACAAGATACAAGCTACATAAAGCAGATACAGCAATCATACTCTTGATACAGCCACCAGACACAAGATATAACCAAATAAAGATATTTCTCCTCGTTAGGCCTCACCTTGGGAGCCATAATATTTTAACACATTCCTAGATTTACAAGACCTTGTAAATCTGCGTCAAAAACGATGAGTTGCAACACCCTTCGCAACGCCCATGGAACGCCTTCCGGGCACAGTGTAACGCAACGCAGTGATTTGCGCTGCGTTGCCTTTCTCCATATTTGTGAAGCCGCGCAGGGCCACGCAGAGTGGCTTTGCGGGGCTTCATAGATTTGGCTTGGGGCTATGCCTCGTGCATGTACCACTTAGCATGATGCAAGCATGACGCAAGGCCCTCATAAATAAGCCCCGAGAGATAAGGCTGCCCTCCCTGCGCCTACCAAACTCCTGCTCCAGCTCCTCGAAGGCCCTCCTGGCGCCCTCCAGCTCCTCCGGGTCCAGCACTGGCACTGACGTCAGGAAGCCCCAGGCGTCATAAAGGGTCTTCATGTGCTGAGGGTCCGCCTCCATGATGAGGGCGAGGTCTCGGACCCCGCTTCTTGGGCAAGGGATGGGGTCTGCCGCCGGGCTCCTGAGAGCTGAGCCCCAGATGTGGATATGTTCCTCTGGCACCGGACTCCAGATGTTACCCTTCACCTACAGAGGTGCTGATTCTCCAGGCGTTTTCTTCTGGCTCCCAAGACGCAGGTGCTCCAGATGTGGCCCTGTGGCTCCCCAGGTGCTGGAGATTCTGTACCCTGGTATTCAAGAGCTCCAGATGTGAGTGTTTCCTCCTGCTCCGTGCAGTGCTGGAGCTCCAGGTGTTGCTGGGGGTTACTGCCGCTGCTGTCCACCCTCCTCTGCCTTGGCATCTTATGTAGGGCCGCTCAGACCCGCCCCCGCCCAGAGGCAGCACTCCCATGACGTCACCCCAGCCGGGGGCTGCTTTCGGTTTTTCCCATTAATCCCAGCTCATGACCCCAGGCTGCCTGGCATTGTGTAATCCTGGGCATGTCCGCAGCGGAGGGGGGAGGCACTGCAGACGCCAGCTCGGACGTTTCCTGGTGGTCCAAGGGGGCTGCCACAATGGGGTTCACGCGGGAGTCGTACAGTGATACCCCCAAATTATGGGACTTTGAAGTATGTATGAATAAATAAAGATTCCTTATTTACACTGAAGCCAGTATCGGGGTGTTACCGGTCCGAGGGGCTCCCGAGAGCAAAAGACGGGTCTAGGCCAGACCTGAAAAGAACAGGTCAGTAAAAGCAGCAGTGAAAGGCCGGAAAGTATCTGACCTCACGGGAAGAGACGTCAATTCTTCTCCAGCTAAGGATGTGAAGTCACAAACGCTTTGCCACAACAACGTCACAAGAGGTGAAGCCATGACGTTAAAGGGGTATGCTGACCCCAGCATAAGTGCAGCGCCCACACCCCAAATACAGACACCAGACACAGACACCACGGCTGACAGGCCAGATACAGACATCACACACACGAGGCAGAGCCTCACATGTGGGATACATGCGTCAAAGGCTACATACGTGTATGCACAGAATGGATTCTTCATATGAAGGATGCTGCCTTTATACATGGAATCCAGGCATCACACCGAAAAACAGCTATAATACACCAAGCATATCCGCATACACCATGGTGCAGCCCTCTGACGTATGAAGCAGGCCTCATATGCCAAATACAGCCACCAGACACAAGATACAAGCAACATAAATCACATACAGCCACCAGACACAAGATAAAAGCAACATAAAGCAGATACAGCCACCAGACACAAGATACAAGCAACATAAAGCAGATACAGCCACCAGACACAAGATACAAGCAACATAAAGCAGATACAGCCACCAGACACAAGATACAACAACATATATCAGATACAGCCACCAGACACAAGATTCAACAACACAAATCAGATACTGCCAGCAGACACAAGATACAAGCAACATAAAGCAGATACAGCCACCAGACACAAGATACAAGCAACATTAAGCAGATACAGCCACCAGACACAAGATAAAAGCAACATAAATCAGATACAGCCACCAGACACAAGATACAAGCAACATAAATCAGATACAGCCACCAGACACAAGATACAACAACATAAATCAGATACTGCCACCAGACACAAGATACAAGCAACATAAAGCAGATACAGCCACCAGACACAAGATACAAGCAACATAAATCAGATACTGCCACCAGACACAAGATACAACATAAAGCAGATACAGCCACCAGACACAAGATACAACAACATAAATCAGATACAGCCACCAGACACAAGATACAGGCAACATAAAGCAGATACAGCCACCAGACACAAGATCCAAGCAACATAAATCAGATACAGCCACCAGACACAAGATACAAGCAACATAAATCATATACAGCAACCAGACACAAGATACAACAACATAAATCAGATACTGCCACCAGACACAAGATACAAGCAACATAAATCAGATACAACCACCAGACACAAGATACAGGCAACATAAAGCAGATACAGCCACCAGACACAAGATACAAGCAACATAAATCAGATACAGCAATTCTGGGGATACACGAAAGTAGGTTGCTTGGAGGTGCAGAGGGAACCTCGTGCACATGAGGTGTGAGACACGTGGAAAGTGTTGTGTGGAGTGACCAGTCATTACATCTAGGCGCCTGACCTTGTTTGTTGCAGTTTGATATAGCGCGAACTCGACCCAAGATATTGGAGCCTTTCACATGAGCACCAGATACCTCACCAGAGGACGCATTCATTTTTGGGAGGCACAGTGAGGTTCAGTGATTTGCCCAGAATCACAGGATGCCGAGCCAACGCCGAGACTCGAGCCTTGTTCCCCTGCTCCGTAGTCGGCAACTGTGGCCGTTACGCCTCATCCTTGTCATAAATACACAAACATTCCAAGGACAGGAACACAGCGTCCATCAAGGAAAACTCAACCGATGGAGGAACACGAGACACGCATCTCCCCAGCCAGTGGGGGCTGTAAACTTGACCCAAGTGCCAGTAAGGCCTGGCCCAGGGAAGGGCAGAGTGGAGGCATCCATTGCTCGAGACAGATGTGCTGTGAACCGCCTGGGGGCATTCCGAGTCGCCACTGTCCGGGTTCAAGGCTGGGTGTTGTTTCCTGCTGTTAATGTCCATTGTGATAGCAACAGAGTGAAACAATTAGCCACCTCTGCCTGCTATTAACAGGGGAGGGGTCCCCCCAGAATAGAGCCCCAGGGTGCACTGGCCACAGTGGCGAGTGGGACTTCCCCGTGGCTGCTGCAGTGTGGGGGGTTTACACCTGCAGGGAAGTGACACTTCCAGTCCGGGGTACAGTGGAAACCCCCAGGCTGCCTTGGGGTGTATTCCCTCCAAACTTGTTTAAGAAAGGTTCTCACTCCACAACCCAAACCCCCATGCAGAGGGCGCTTCTTGCTTTTTATTGGTTGTAACATGGATCTGGTATAACACGCTATTGATGCCGTGACGTCAGTCCCGAAGAGGCTGATCTGGGTGATCGATCTAGTGGCTATGAACGGCGACCCCTGCTTTCTTTTTAAGGAAATGTTTCAGTTGAAAGGCGTGCAAAATGCTGCTGCTGGGCGGGGGGTTACTGTTACGACTCTATACCATAAGCCAGTAGCAATCGGAAAGGGACTGCTGTTGCCATGATAAAATAAGCATTGAAAATGCAATAGGGAGAGGATATGGCCTTATGGCTAAAGCTGCCGACGTTGGAGCTGGGGAACTGGGTTTGAGCCTCGGCGGCGGCATCCCGTGATTCTGGGTAAATCATTGAGTTTACCCGTGCCTGCCAAAAACAAGATGGCCGTCTAAAAGTGAAAGCGGGCATAGTGCGCTGCAAATACAAAACAAGCTGTGGCCAGGGTTTAAGTGGGCAGGGTCTGATTGGTACTGAGCACCGGCAGTTTTTAGGTCTCGCTGAGCCAATGCGCTTGTGCATTGCTGGCGAGATTATAGTAAGGGGAAAAGTAAAGTCGACCAAAGACCTTTGGATTGCGGTTTATGGCCAGTGCATGTGAGGCATTTAAGCGCGAAGCTGGAATCTGGCATCGACTTGAAAGCAGCAGACTGCTTACGCCGGCGCGTGCTCGGCCTCACTTCCTGCTTCCCCTCTTACTTGCGTTATCGCTCACACCCCATATGCTCGTTCCCTCCCACCCTTGATGTATGCACGTGCACGCCATCGCCAGCCACATAACACACCAGCATTTGTCTGTGGCTCGGCATCAGACTTCAAAGGCTGCCGCTCCACCGCCCCCCACGTGCACATAGCACACCACCATTTGTCTGTGCCTCGGCATCAGACTTCAAAGGCTGCCGCTCCCTTATACCACTATTTTAGTATATGGTTCAGTGTCTGTCCCCTCTGCTTTCAGGTCCTCTTCATCTTCGATCCACCCTTGGATCCACCCGGACACTTCTCTCCTGGTCGCCTGCAGCATCTTTCTTCCAGGCTCCATAGGATTCGTTGACGAAACCCGACATACTTTGACACCTACGCACCCGCTTCCTGTGGGTGAGATAACGCGAGTACTTCGGTGCTCCTGTGGGTATTGACTATCCAACTGTCTAGGTTTTAAGTAACTTTCACCGAGTCCAGTTAGAAGTGCCCTAAAAGAACTAGTTTTCTTCTTTTACGTTCCCATTCATTCTCTATGGTAACGTGCGTGTGTGTTTAGACACGGCACACGCATCCCGTGGGTCTCCTGCTTCCTAACTCTTGGTAGCTCAGCATAGCCCCAGCGATTCCCTAGGCCTATTCACTTTCCGTGTAGTGGTCCTTATACCACTACTTTAGTATATGGTTTAGCGTGCCCCTAGGGCCCTACTGTATTTTGTGCAACTTATTGTATTTTAATTGAATATCTTGTATTGTGCTTGTGCCTCTGACCTCATAAAGAGTTCAGAGGGTTGGTCTAGTAATAAATAACATATATGTTTTATATATATCCTGTGTGGTGTCCTTTCATTTGGTATTAAAGGGGTTACATATGGTAAAACAGCTGGCTTCACATGCCCTCTTGAGTTTAGCCTCAGACCTAACACTGCTTTGTCCATGCTACCACTAGGATAGCTGGTCTATAAGGTTGACTTTACAACCATCACCATAAGGGTTGTTTGGACTGGTGCAAGGTGCTCACTAGAATAGTGAACATCATATACCAGGCCAACTTCTCACATACTGTTCATTCATCCCCTTTCTATGCTCATCCTTTCGCTCGCCATTGCCTGTGTATGCTCAACAGGTTGTTGCACTTAAACACCCCGCACCCGCCTCGGTGGTCTGTGTTTTCTTTCACTACTGTGTGACTCTTGATTCCTTCTGTCTGCTTGTTCAGCCCTCCACACTCTTCTCCTCCCATCTGTGTCTGGCTCCCCACGGTCACTCCTTTTGCTTTTTCTCTGGACATGCTCTGAGAGTGAGGCTCTGTTTTCTCACTTGATCTTCAGCTGCGCACAGTATGAACTCTGCTATGCGCCACATTTGAAAATATATTGACTTACCTTTTGAGGCTATTAGCAGTAAAAATGCAAAACTTGATTTGTACTGTGTGAAATACATCTCCTACAGTGTAGCAACTCGCAATGTGTCTTGACATCTGCACAACTAAGATTTTCTTTCTAGGTTAGCCAATCAGACTTGTCAGGACACCGAAGTACAGAAACTTGCAGTGTTAGGTGTGTGCACAAACTAGTATGGGTTATGAAGAGTGGAACTCTCATACGTTGTGCTAGCCCAGGATGCTTGTTTCCAGTCCAGGGAAGACATGGTTTGGCAGTTCGCCCTCACTCTATCTATCTATCTCCCACACTCTATCTTTTGCCCTTATTATTATTATTATATTTGAGTTTGTAAAGCGCACAGATACCCTAGGGTTTCCCGGCGCTAACAGAGAAAAAGAGGCAGAGAGACACAGGTGGGAGACAATTTAGACAGAGAAAAGCCAGGTTTTCAGGCCTTTCCTGAATTTCAGGTAGCAAGATTCAAAACGCAACGAGATGGGGAGTGTATTCCAGAGTGATGGCGCCAGATAAGAAAAGGAGCGACCACCAGCTGTGGTGCGTTTGAAACGGGGCACAGAGAAGGTGCCAAGAGAGGAGGATCTGAGGGTACGAACTGGACAGTACGGGTGAACTAGACTGGAGAGGTATGGAGGGGAGTTGCCTGTTTTGATCCGGTGCATATAGCAGAGGGCTTTGAATTTTGCTCTTGATTCGATGCGCAGCCAGTGAAGGCTGCACAGGGAAGCAGTAGCAGAGGCAGTTCTAGGCAGGTTGCAGAGCAGGCGAGCTGCCATGTTTTGCACCACCTGTAGTTTGCGTACAACCTCCTTGCTAGCCCCAAGGAGGAGTACGTTGCCGTAATCTAACCTGGAGGTTACTAAAGCCTGGACCACAGTTCTTTGGGTGTCTGGCGGAAGCATCCATGCTATTTTTCTCAGCCACCGCATGATGTTAGTACAGGTGGCTGAGACTTTCACAACATGCTGCTTCATGGACAGTTGGTTATCAAATGTAACTCCCAGGTTGCGAGCCTTGGTGGATGGAATCGGCAGGGGACCCATTTGCTGAGGCCAGTGCTTAGGGCCCCAGAGAGAGGTGTCAGGACCGAATAAAAGGAGTTCGGTTTTGTCACCGTTTAATTTTAATTTGTTGGTCTGCATCCAGTTGGCAATATTAATGAGCCCAGATCGGAGGGATGAAGTGGAGGCGTGTTCATTTGAGGAGAGAGAAAAAATGATTTGGGTGTCGTCCGCGTATGAAAATATAGAGAGACCAGATTGTTCTGCCAAAGAAGCAAGAGGACTGACATAAATATTAAAGAAAAGGGGGCTTAAAATAGAGCCCTGGGGAACACCGTGTGGGGACGGGAGGGCAGTGGAGGCAGAAGTGGAGGAAAAGACCTGAAATGTGCGTGCGGACAGAAAACTGGCGATCCAGGCTAAAGCCATGCCGTGGATACCAGCAGCCTTTAGGGTGGAAAGGAGGATGTCATGGGAGACGGTGTCAAACGCAGCGCTCAAGTCCAACAGGATAAGCGCCACCGTCTCCCCTCTGTCCACCTGCTGTCTAATAGTCTCTGTGACACCTAAAAGGGTGGATTCAGTGGAGAATCCAGCCCTGAAGCCAGACTGGGATGGGTGCAGGAATTTAGTGTCCTCAATATGAGAGGAAAGGCAGAAATTGATGTGTTTTTCTAATACCTTGGACAGGCAGGGGAGTAGAGATATGGGTCGGAAATTAGAAGGGCTATTGGGATCAGCATTAGTTTTTTTAAGGAGGGGAACCACCATAGCGTGTTTCCAAGCTGCAGGAACGGTGGCTTCCGACAAAGATGCGTTCAGGAGGGCTAGAATGGGTGAAAGAGCAGGAGTGTCTAGGGTGCTTAGAATTTGAGGGGGCATGGCATCAAGTGGGGAGCCAGATTTGATGTTAGCCATGAGTTTAAAAAAGAGTTCTAACGAGATTGGGTCCCATTTGTCAATGGAAGTGTGGTGGGCAGGGGTAATAGTGTCCAGGGGGACAATGGTATCAGGGTCTGTACTGAGGGGATTGTCCAATACTCGTGGGAGGGCATCAAAACCGGCATAAATGCGGTCTATTTTCTCTCTGAAAAAGTCAGCAAGTGTATTGCATTGATCTGTGTCCAAACAGGGAGCTTTTGGCAAATTAGATTGTCCAGAAAGTTCTTGGACTGCTCTAAAAAGAGCTTTTGGACGGTTTTGAGCAGATAGAATAGAGGTGTTTACATAATTAGCTCTAGCATTTTTGCACAGGGAGTGGTAATATCGGAGTTCTGTTTTATAAATTTCTTTATCATTGGGGGAATACTCAGTTCTCCATCTGCGTTCAAGTTTCTTACACTTGGATTTAGCGCATTTAAGTTGGTCGTTAAACCAAGGGGCAGGGGGGTGAATAAAGTTTTGTTTTCCATTTCGGGCCGGAAGACAGATGTCAATGGCTGAAGAGAGCCATGTGCTAATTAAATTTTCATCTTTGATAGTGATATTATTGGGTAAAGAGGGTAGGGTTATAGCGAGGTGGCGATTCAGTTGTTGCAGATTAAGTTTTTTCCAGTTTCTATTCGGTCTGAGGGTCTGGATGTAAACTGGTGGACCGACAACAGCAGTAGTCAGGATGTTAAATTCTACAATGTAGTGGTCGGACCAGGCAATGGGTTTGGAGGGGAGGCAGGTGAGGACATCAAGGTTTGAAAAGATGGGATCAAGTAGATTACCTGCTTTATGTGTAGGGCCAGTGTTGTGAAGATGTAGATTAAGAGCGGCCAAATCTTGAAGAAGGTGTGTACAGATAGGACAGAGTGAGTTGTTAAAATGGATATTAAGATCACCAAGAAGAAGAAAATTCGAGGATTGCATCAATAAAGGAGCTATATTTTCCGGTAAAGCAGAGGCCCATGCGCCAGCAGCACCGGGGGGACGATAAAGTAAAGCGCCCGAGAGGGTGTAGTTAGGGTTCAATAATAATTTGAAGCAACCAGCTTCGCAATTGGGTATAACTAAGTCCTCCCACTTGCATGAGTAGATCCGTTTATATATGATGGCAATGCCACCGCCATCCTTGCCTGGTCTGTTACGGCTCACATAGGTGTAGTTATTAGGGAGAGCAGTGGCAATGTCAGGTCCCGACCAGTCGTTCAGCCAGGTCTCTGTCAAAAACAGGGCCGCCGGGCTTTCGGAAACCAAAAGATCAAAAATGTCCCTCTTATGCTTAGGCAGGGACCTACAATTCAAACTCATAAACGTATAATTGGTGGAGTGATGCATGGGGGGAAAAATGGCTTGACATGGAGAAGATTTCCAGAATGTAGAACTGGGGATATGGGTAAGTGAGGTTCCTGAAATAAGAGTCAGGGAGCACACCTGGCAAGATGTAGGAGCGTCCATAGCCCGAAGGCAGGGGCAAGTGTTGTTGATAGGGGGACGGAGAGATTGCAAGGCATGTCTAGAGTAGTAAAGCCTGGGGTTTGTGGGGTGCGGAGCAGGGGGGGTGGCCCCTGGTCCCGTCAGGTCGCGGACGGGCGCAGACGGGCTTAACTTAGGCGCAACTTCGGCGCAAAGTCGGCGCCCCCGCTGCGCCCGTCCGCTGCGCCTCCTCCACTCCCCCATATTAATTAGTCAGCTATAGAGGGTGGCTAGTCCAATCACCTTCCCCGTAGCGCTGAGGGCGGAAGTGCCCTCACTCTATCGGCCTCACTCTATCTATCTATCGGCCTCACTCTATCTATCTATCGGCCTCACTCTATCTATCGCCCTCACTCTATCTATCTATCGCCCTCTAGCTATCTATCACCCTCACTCTATCTATCTATTGCCCTCACTCTATCTATCGCCCTCACTCTATCTATCTATTGCCCTCACTCTATCTATTGCCTTCACTCAATCTATCTATTGCCCTCACTCTATTTATCTATTGCCCTCATTTTATCTAGGCATCACTATCAGAGGCTTCACATAGCTGCTTGCCTTTAGGAAGGCCCTGAAAACGTGGCTATTTAACCCTGTGATTAGGCCTTAGGAGGATATCTGACATAGTGCCAGGAAGCCCTTGGGCAGCAGTGCGCTCTATAAATATCACTAGCATAACATAGCATAACATAACATCCATCTATTGCTCTCACTCTAGCGCCCTCTATCTATCGCCCTCACTCTATCTATCGCCCTCACTCTATCTATCGCCCTCACTCTATCTATCTATCTCCCACACTCTATCTTTTGCCCTCACTCTATCGGCCTCACTCTATCTATCTATCGGCCTCACTCTATCTATCGCCCTCACTCTCTCTATCTATCGCCCTCTAGCTATCTATCACCCTCACTCTATCTATCTATTGCCCTCACTCTATCTATCGCCCTCACTCTATCTATCTATCGCCCTCACTCTATCTATTGCCCTCACTCAATCTATCTATTGCCCTCACTCTATTTATCTATTGCCCTCGTTTTATCTAGGCATCACTATCAGAGGCATCACATAGCTGCTTGCCTTTAGGAAGGCCCTGAAAACGTGGCTATTTAACCCTGTGATTAGGCCTTAGGAGGATATCTGACATAGTGCCAGGAAGCCCTTGGGCAGCAGTGCGCTCTATAAATATCACTAACATAACATAACATAACATAACATCCATCTATTGCTCTCACTCTAGCGCCCTCTATCTATCACCCTCACTCTATCTATCGCCCTCACTCTATCTATCGCCCTCACTCTATCTATCACCCTCACTCTATCTATCGCCCTCACACTATCTATCCATCTATCGCCCTCACTCTACCTATCTATCCCACTCACTCTATCTATCGCCCTCACTATATCTATCGCCCTCACTCTATCTATCGCCCTCACTCTTTCTATCTATCGCCCTCACTCTATCTATCTATCCCCCTCACTCTATCGCCTTCACTCTATCTATCGCCCTCACTCTATCTATCGCCCTAACTCTATCTATCGCCCTCACTCTGTCTATCTATCGCCCTCACTCTTTCTATCTATCGCCCTCACTCTTTCTATCTATCGCCCTCACTCTATCTATATATCGCACTCACTCTATAGCATCACTCAGGGGCACCACAACATCAGTATGCGCTTCCACACCATCACTGAACACGACAGCATCACTCGTCGCAACCACAACATCACTCAGCGCCACCACAACATCACTCAGTGCCACCACAGCATCAATCTGTGCAACCATTCAACAACAACTGGTTCAAATATGTTCTCTCAAAGTTTCAATCTTTATTACAAATGTCACAAAAAGATGTAAATATTTCACTTCTGTTCTTGGATTTTCTTCACAATAAAATACACTCAACATAATCTTCACAAAAGTTATTTACAAAAGTTTAAGCTATTGCCATTGTAAATTACAATAACTTTTATTTAAGTTAAAAAAAATTTGAAGCCATTGTTATTTGTAATACCAATACATCGAAGTCACATAAATAGAACACATTTATTTATTTAGAAAGTTTTATATACCGTGAACAAGACCCTTGCGGATATAAGAGCGCTTTACAAGGTAAGTGTCTTAGATACACAAGTACAAGGTAAATAATATAAAGCTCAATGCTAGTCAATGATGGTGTAAACACCCTATCGTAGATACATAGGTATATGGTGCAAAACAAAACGTTCCATGAAGAACTTTTCTCTAGGCTCCAGATATTGCAAAATACTGCCGCAAGATTGGCTCTGAAGGGTCCGGGCGGAGGTTCCGACGATTGTTCCGCGGGGGAGGAACCAACATTAAAAGACCTCATGGCGGCTATCACTGGGGTCCGGACGTCCCTGGGCCAGAAGATGGAGAATCTTAATAACAAGCTGGACACTGTTTCAATAGAAATGGGGCTGATCAGGGCAGACCTTTCGAAGGCGAACGCGAAAGTTAAATCGCTGGAAGTCAAAACAACAAGCCTTATTGATGATGTGAACCAGCTGCAGCAGGAGGTGCGTGATCTTAGGTCCTCTAGGGAGTCTACTGATCGTCGGCTTGATGAATACAAAGGGCGGGCTCGACGCAACAATGTTTGCATCCTGGGAGTGCCGGAGAAGGCGGAGGGGCAGGCAACGGATCTGTTTATGGAGAACCTCATCCTCAATCATCTTTAAACCTAAGGGCCTCAGTAAGCTTTTTATGGTGGAACGTGCCCACAGGGTACTGGGTGGCAGGCCTCGGGTTGGGGCGAACCCAAGACCGATCATTGCTTGAGTCCTTAATGTTCGTGACCTGGATGCTATCCTGCAAGCGGCTCGTGCATCGGATCCCCTGGAATTCGAGAATGCGACGCTTCTGTTCTTTCCGGACTTTAATCAGGCGGTGCAGAAGCAAAGACAGAGGTTCTTATCGATCAAGAAGAAACTGAGAGACAAAGGCATGAGGTACGCCATGATGTTTCCTGCCCGCCTTCGAGTGGAACTTGATGGGAAGGCCTAGTTCTCTGATAATCTTGATGTGGCTGCGGACTGGTTGGATAGTGTTCAGTGGCCGGACCGGGAGTCCCGCGATCAAGGGGAAGCCGATGAACAATGACTTGGTTTAGCGTGAGGTCATCTGGGGGCTGTAGATAGTGGTTTCGGGGGACGTTTCAGCAGGGGCTAGCGATAGGAGTTCCTGCAGATCTGTGCTTATATTGTTTTGGGGATGCTTTATGGTGCGGGTATATCCACAAACAGTTTGGGGAGGGGGAGATGGTGGGCCCGCTCGTAATCCCTCCTCTGTTTTCTACTTTTAGATTTTTGTAGATTAGCTGGGGGCGACAGGCACACTGCTAGTTGGGGATGAGCGTAAGCTATATGCAGGGGTGCAGGTAGGGGTATGGGGGGTTTTCGGGTTTGTTTTTGTTTTATTGTATGTTTTTTTTTTACACTGGGTGCCGTCAGTCGATTCTGTAACGTCTTGGTATTGTGATGTCCTCCGTTAAAGGGGTTGTTGGGATTTCTGCACCGAGTTGGAATGTGAATGGGCTTGGGGATGAGATCAAGAGAGGTATGGTTGGCCAGTTGATCCGGAGGCACTCCCCAGATGTGGAGTTATTGCAGGAGACTCACCTCATGGGAAAGCGATGCATGGCACTACACAGAGGGGGATACAAATTGGTCGCTCATGCTGGTTTCACAACTGGGTTGTGAGGGGTTGGGATTTTGGTCAAGAATTCCTTCCCGCTGGCCATCCAGGCCACATGGACCGATAATAGGGGTAGATATGCTGGGATTTCGGGGCTATGGGAAGGGAGGACTGTGACCTTTTTGTCTGTTTATGTCCCACTGGCCCTTCAGACCGATACTTTTCAGGACCTGTGCAAGATGTTTTTTGACGTTCCTGTTGGGGTGTTGGTTGTTGGCGGTGATTTCAATGCAGTTATGAATGGTGAAGCTGGTAGGTGTCCGGCTCTGGCTTTGTTGCCGTCCCGGAGATGGTTGACCGACTTTGTGGAAACTACTGGTCTGATTGATGGGTGGAGGCTTAAAAATCCCGGTGAATCTCAATATACACACGTTTCAACAGCACACAAGTCCCTTTCCAGGATTGATTATGTCTTGGTGCCGGCGGCACAGGCGGTTTGGATCCGGGAGGTGTGGCACTTGGCTACGGGGGTCTCGGATCACTCGCCGGTCTGGATTGGTTTGGACCTCAGTGGGCGTGACGTGGCTAGAACTGCACCTATTAGCGCTTGGCGGTTGCGGGACCCTGCAGCTAAAAATGAGATTGTGCGTGTTGCTGATAGTTATTTTCAAGAAAACGTCGGTACGGTGGACTCAAAATGTTCCTTGTGGGAAGCCTACAAAACTGTCCTCAGAGGGAAATTACTATCGTTTATTTCCGTGAAGAAGAGGGAGGGCCGTGCTGAGGTTGACAGAGTGGAAGCACATCTGTTAGCGATAGAACGGGAGGTGTCGCTTGACTCCACCCCGGAGGGATTCCACCGCCTGCGCCTCCTTAGAGATGAGTATAGGAGCTTGGCTCATGATAGGGCGAAGACACAACTGGCGTACACCCAGAGCAGGGTGTACGAGCATGGAGATATGGCCGGGAAGTTGATAGCCTGGCTGGAAAAGGGGGAATGGGCGTCGCGGTTGGTACCTGTACTGCAGCCCGTCGGCTCGAATAAAATAACGGACCCGCAGGAGATTGTGTGTTTTTTTTTTTTAAACATTTTTATTTAAAGGTGACACAAGCATTTTAAACACATACAGACTATTTCGTTTCCCAGAAATTCCAGAGTCTGCATAAATATTACAAGAAGCAGTAAAAGAAGAAAGAAAATGAAAGAATAGAATGAGTAAATGAAATTACAAAATAGTAAGAAGAGACAGGGCTCAATTTCACATTAATTCAATTCACAAATAGGAAACAAGCAGCCCCAAATTCTATCTATTTTAACCAGTGCTTTAGCACCTCTCTTCCTAGCTAACAGTAGTTCCATATGATGTATCTCTGTCACCAAGCACCACCATTCGTTTGCATTAGGTGATTGTTCCACTATCCATGCTCGAGCTATGACCAGCCTTGCACATGCTAATAGAATCAAAATTAAGTCTTGAAATGGAGAAGAGTTAAGTTGCAAGCCTAAAAGGATCATGTCTGATGATAATGGTACCTCGATTAGTTGTTTTGATCTCAGAATATTTTCTATGCTGTCCCAGAATGGAGTGAGAACAGGGCAGAGAACCAGCATATGTTCTAAATCAGTAGCCTGAGTATGACATTTTCGGCATTTGGTACGATCATTGAAAACGTTGTTGGGGGCCCATTTACTTATTTGTAAAGGGGTATAGTAAAGTTGACATATCGTTTTATATGCTTGGAGTTTTAAGCTTGAAGAGTGGACTAATGTATCAATTTTGTTTAAAAAAGAGGAAATGTCATTTGAACAAATACCGGTCGTAAACCGTAGAGCCCATTTCTGTGCTAATTTGGGACAATCATCTATCTTGCCTTCAATAAAGCATTTGTATCCTTGACTAATGGTATTTTTCTTGTTCCCCACTCCTTTATACATGCACAGCCATAAGTCTGAGTCAACAATCTCTTTAAGGTTTAATTTCCCTATAAGGAAATCGTGTATTTGTATATACTTAAAATAAGTATTTCCAGGTAATTTATATAATAGCCTAAGTGAATCAAAGTCCAAGAAACCTGATGACCCATATAGGTCCCCCAATCTTACTATGCCTCGGTTCGCCCATATTTTACATCCTGAATCACTAAAGATACTTGGTAATCCCGGATTATTCCAAAGGGTTAAAAGGGAATGATAGAATGATGCTTTATTCTGAGTCGTTACCATCTTCCATATGCTGATTATATCTTTCGCAGTCTTGAACTTAACTCTTTTAAAATAGTTTGGGTCATTATTTCTGGCCAAAAATTGTAAGGAATCTAATCCTAACATAAATTGGTCGAAGAAATATGGGTTACTAGAATTAAACAAGCTCTGTAACCGTCCCAAAAATGATGCAAAATAGTACATTCTGAAATCCGGAAAGTTAAGCCCTCCTTTAATGAAAGGTAGTTTCAGGGAAGAAAGTGCTCTATGATTCTTTTTAAAGCCCCATATAAAACTGCCCAATAAGCCGTCAAGTTTCCTAAAAAATATTTTATTTATCTTCAAAGGAATGCATCTAAATAAGTATAAACATTTTGGCAAAATATTCATTTTAATAAGATTAATTCGCCCAATAAGGTTTAAAGTCACCTTCTGCCATTTTTTAAGAAGAGCCTGAGTGTCTTTCAGTAAAACATCATAGTTTAATGCCATTATATCCTTGATATTAGATGTTATTTTGATACCTAGATAGGTAGCAGCGTGGCATATTCCCGTTATTGGTATCTGTGGTTTATAATTGGCTATAATTTGAATCGTGCCCAGATTTAACTTGTATCCTGAAACTTCACCAAATGCATCTGCTTCTTTGATAATTCCTGCCATAGCTTCCATCACATCAGTTGCATAAACTGCCAAATCATCCGCGTAAGCAGTCATTTTAAGCGATCTTGTCCCAGATGAAAATGGTTTTATCAACACCTGCTCTTGTATAGCATTAATAAAAAGTTCCATGGCAAGAGCAAATAATAAAGGTGAAAGCGGGCATCCCTGCCGGGTCCCTCTCAAAATTGAAAATTTAGAAGAAAGTAAACAATCGTGCCCAATTACAGCATTAGGGCAGTCATAAAGTGCTTGAATTTTCGTTAAAAATTTAGTTTTAAACCCAATTTCTTTAAGAATTACCCAGAGATAATCCCACCCCACTCGGTTGATAGCTTTTTCTGCGTCGAGTAGTATCATTCCGAGTGGGGAGGGATTAGTGGCTGCTATGTCAAACAAAGTAATAGCCGTGTTTACGAGTTGAGTTGTATCTCTGCCTACTACAAAGCCATGCTGATGTTCACTAACCAAATTAGGCATGAGGGGGAAAGTCTTGTGGCGATTAGTTTAGCGAATACCTTGGCATCAGCATTAATCAAGGAGATTGGGCGGTAAGACCCGCATTCCGTAGGTGGTTTGTTCTTTTTAAAAAAAATATATATTTTAGCAGTGTTCCAAGAGGTCTCGGGGCCCTATCTGTTGTACTTATCTGATTAATAACTGAGCAAAATATTGGAAGTAATTCCTCGCAACATATTTTATAAATTTCAATCGGCAAGGTGTCATTCCCCGTAGGCTTCCCAGAGGGAAGAGAGAAGATAGCTGATTTTAGTTCTTCCTTAGTAAAATCTTTTTCCAGTTCTTCCATATCTACTATATCCTTCTCTAGCCGCCAATTGTTTCTAATGTAATTTTCCACTATCGCCGTAGGGGGGACGCCCTCTGGGGTGTATAATTTAGTATAGTATTCTACAAATTGTTGCAATATCTGCTCTGGACTAGTATGATTAATACCATTTGCGCCTTCTATGCTCTTGATTAAAGAAGTAGATCAATCGTCAGCAATTTTATAAGCGAGGATTTTACCTATTCTATCGCCGCTCTCGTATTGCGAGAATTTATATTTATGTAGTTTAGTCGTGGCTTTGTCTCTTAAAAATTTCTTGGTCTCACATCGTAACTTTATCAGCTTATTTTCTAGTTTAGCTTTGTTTAGGTTATGAGAAGCCCCCGCATCTTCTTTTCTGATAATTTCAGCCAAATGTTCTTAAAGCCCCCTTATCCTTGATGTAATACAACGGATCTCTTCCTTACGATTGGCATTCTGTTGGATAATAAACTGTTGGGCGAAACCTCTGATGCTAGCTTTACAACAGTCCCAAACTGAGGTGACTTTAGCCGTATCAATATTAAACTCTAGAAATTCTTTTATGTGTTCTTTCAAAAGAGAAATAAACCTAGGATTAGATATCAGATGTCTGGGAAAGGAGAATAACCTAGGTTCTGTCTTTTTAGATACGATCTTGAAGATTACCACTATAGGGTTATGATCAGATGTTACCTTTGGGCAGATCTCCATTTTACAGCCCTCCAAAATATGGGTCGTTGCCCAAGCCATATCTATGCGCGAGTACATTTTATGAGGTATTGAGTGGTAAGTATATCCTGCAAGCATAGGGTGAAGGTGCCTCCAAACGTCTTTCAGTCTATGTATGCGGGCGAGTTCTAGAATAGATGCCCTAGTCTTATGCTTTCTTTGTGATGAAATGCCCTTGGTCGTATCTTTTGCGTAATTAATAACACAATTAAAATCCCCCATAAGTAATAACTCCCCTTCCCAACCTAGTAGCTCAATATTTAATCGGTCAAAAATTGCTGCATCATCATGATTAGACCCATACACTGCACAGAGGGTATATTTGAGATTAGACAGCGTAATTTGAGCAATTACCCATCTTCCGGCTTTGTCCGATGCAACCCTATTAACTTCAACCTTAAATAGCTTTCTCTTGAGTATAGCCACCCCACGGATAGAGGCATTCAATGGTGTGCATATTATAAGCTCATACCCCCCCTGCTCCAACATTTTCCTATCCTGGTATCGTATATGTGTTTCATTTAATAGTGCAAACTGAGGGTTATACATTTTTAATTCTTCAAAGACAAGTTGTCTTTTGCTTTTATTATTAAGCCCTGAAACATTCCAAGCAAGGCAACTAACTTGACACATGTCTTATTTCAGATATGTCTTGAACAACTGCTTCAAGGAAGAAAAACCCTTCTAAAATTATAAATTTGTACCTCATATTTTGTCTGCTTGTGTCACCTTTTTCAGTTTCCCCTAAGTACCCCCCACACCTCCCCCAAACTCCCCCTAGCCTCAACCTACGTCCCTCCCCACACCCTGTACCTACCCGGAAGCCTACCCCTATCTTCTGCTGCCGTTGAATGGGCAGCCAGTCAGTGGGAGCTCCCCACGGACCCCCCTCCCTCCGTATTAAATCATCTGTGAGTATCCTATTACCCTATTAGAAGAGTAGAGAAAAGTATAGAGAAAAATAGTAAGGTTTGAAAAGCACCCATAGAAAAAGAAAAGGAGAAAAAAAAGAGAGCCAACCCTCTATGATCTATCTGAGATCAGTGTTTTTTTGGAGGCTAATGATCATTAACCAATGAAGCAAGAAATTGCTCAGCCTCTTTAAAGTCATCAAATATGTGGGTGTGGCCTGCTTTTATAACTTTAAGCCTGGCGGGCTCCTGGAGATAGACCACTGCCCCCTTAGATTTTAAAGGGTCTATCAACTTTCGCAGCTCCCATCGGTTATCCATTGTAGTTTTGCTAAGGTCAGACTTCGTGAAGAATGTAACATCATCCACCGTCACCGGTGTATTGGGCCTGGCTTTGATGGATATTGCCTGTCTTAATAAAAAAGTTTCCCAGATAAATCAGTATGGGTCTAGGAAATCGGCCATCTTTTTTCTTCGTAAACATAGGTAGTCTGTAAGCTCTTTGTATTTGGGAGTCCCAATCCCAATCGGATAGATCTGGGAAGGCTTTATGCAGAAACTTGACCATATATGCCCGGGCGTCTGCCCCTTCAGACCCCTCGGGAATTCCAAAAATCGCAGATTCTGGCGCCTTTGGCGATTTTCCAAATCCTCAACCTTATTCTTGAGTGTCAAAATATCTCTATCCTGACAATCTGAAGATATAACAGTAGTAGCAAGAGTTTCTTCAATAGTAACAATCCTCTGCTGGATTTCAACAATCTCCTCAGTAACATTGTGTAGTTTACCTCTAACCTCCTGCAAACAACTCTGCATTTTACAGTTGTCTTCTCTTAATTGAGAAAAGCTATGCTGAACTTCTTGGTGATGTTCTAATAGCGCCTTCAAAATGAAATCCAATGAGGTTCCCATGGGGGAGGCTGCAGGTGCTTGAGGTGGTTGTTGTTGTTGTTGGGGTGAAGTTGGTATCAGTGCTGGGTCCAATGCAGTAAGAGGAACCTGAGTGGGTTCACTGCAAGCGTGAAAAGAAGACAAGGAGTCAGCCTTTTCACCCATTATAGTAGTGGAGCTGGAGCCATTACCTATTACCTTCTGAGAGGCTATTTGCAGAGGATCTGGAGATATATTTTTACTGGCGGATGTAGTCTTAAAGTTATTTATGCTATTATTGCCAGAGAGGCGCTTGGCTATAGTTTTTACTCCTCCTTTTGCCTGTATCCACTTACGCAGTGGGCTCTGATCTTTCAAAAGTTTTTCCCGGGCGCTGGCAGATGTCAATGTCGATGGCAAAATGTTAAAGTTCAAGCCTCTGCCCTTCTTAACCTTGATCTTAGCTTTCCCTTTCCTTTTTAAAAGACCAGTGTGTTTACAGTTGATCGTTATCACAGCGTCATCTTCAGTCTCTTCAGTCTCTTCACCCTCGGGGCCCTCTCCAGCCCCTAGGTCCTCATACTCATCCTCGTTGGATTCTACTGCTGAAAAGTCGGTTGCAGTTTCATTAGAGGCGCTTGCTATGTTTGTGTTTATATGATTAGTAATCTCAAAATCAATGACTGAGTTGGCCGGTGAGTTAGGTTGATTAGATACCTCATTAGATACATCATCGGTGATCAGCCTCACACTCCCCGTATCAGATCCTGGGGTCTGTACCCCCCTGTTTGCCCCCTCAAGACCTTGACAGTTTTCAACAGAGCGCTGCACCGTATCTGCCTCAGACTGGCATGCGTTAACAGAAACTGTAGTGGTGTCATCTGGCACTATAGGCGCGTCATTAGTGGTGGTAGTGCCAGCGTCTGATTGATTATTGGCCATGGGGCTAGTAGAAGAAGAAGCCAGAGGGTTATCTAGTCCCTTATTTATAGCAGTTACTGTTACATTCTTTCCAACATTTAATGCTATATCTTTCCCCCCTGAGGCCAGTAATACCGATGGGCGGATTACTACTTGTTTACTAACTTGTTTACCTTGCATGCTGGGGGAGAGAGCGTTCAGGGTAGGGGCAGATTTGGTAACAGCTTTTGGTGTTAATGGTGTTGATGTTGCTGTTACTGGCACTGTTGTTACATGTTTAACCATCGCCGCCGGCACCACAGTCTCTTTACCCTCATTAGTCTCCTTCTGTAATTTATTCAGGCGAAGGGGGGTTTTTGGGTGCGTTTTCAGGGGCCATCACTGCACCGTTCTCCTGCCTCTTCTTACTCCTGGTCCTCGCCACAGCGGGGCTTTCGTTTAACCCCTCTCTGCCACCCGACCTCTTAGCTGGGAGACTGCTGGTTTTTGCTCCTACCTGGCACTTTTTCCCCCCTCCGCTCCGCTCTGCCGTGGCTCCGCTTTCCCGTAGTTTCACTTGCCGGGTTGCTCTCGGTCGCTCCTCTCACTCAGCCTCCCCCGCCTCTCTCTGCAGCTGCAACTGCCGCCGCCTCAAGGATTCCACAGCTACTGGCTCCGCGTAGTTTAGTGATTATACGGCGTTCCTCTCTCCCTTTCTCAGACAAACACAGCGGGTAAGCAGGTAGGGAATTTTCTTTTCTTTAACGGGTTTGCCGCGTTTCTGAAGAGCAGTTTTAGAGCTAATTAGAGTTCCGGCTCGTCAGTCATCTTAATCATCTGCTCGTCAGCATGTATCTCTACTCCATTCTCCTAGCTCCGTGCAGTTCAGCGCAGCCAAGCACGAAGGTCGGGAGGTCCTGTAGAAGCGTCCTCAATGTGGCGGCTTCAGTCCGCCATCTTGAAGAAGAGTGAGGGCCGTGCTGAGGTTGACAGAGTGGAAGCACATCTGTTAGCGCTAGAACGGGAGGTGTCGCTTGACTCCACCCCGGAGGGATTGCACCGCCTGCGCCTCCTTAGAGATGAGTAAAGGAGTTTGGCTCGTGATAGGGCGAGGACCCAACTGGCGGACACCCAGAGCAGGGTGTACAAGCATGGAGATATGGCCGGTAAGTTGATAGCCTGGCTGGAAAAAGGGGAATGGGCGTCGCGGTTGGTACCGGTACTGCAGCCTGTCGGCTCGGATAAAATAACGGACCCGCAGGAGATTGTGGACGAATTTGCTGGCTACTACACCGAGGTGTACGTGGCCGATTGTAAGTACACGGAGTCCAAAAATGCAGAAATGATTCGAGATATTCCAATGCCCACTCTCTCCGATGAGGACAGGGATTACCTAGACTCTCAATTTCTGAATGACGAAGTGGCGCAGGCCATTAGAGGGGTTCGCTCTTGAAAGGTCTCTGGCCCCAATGGGCTCCCCATAGCGCTTTATAAAGTAAATGCAAACAAACTGGCTCCCTTTGTTAAGGATATGTTTAGCGAGAGCAGGGAGAGGGGCCAGCTTCCTTACGATCAGCGTGTCGCGAATATCGTAGTCCTGCACAAGGAGGGCAAACCGAAGACGGAATGTTCTTCATACCGGCCGATCTTCTTATTGAATGCTGAGCTGAAGGTCTTAGCAAAGCTGCTTGCGACTCGGCTGGTTAAGGTCATCACGACACTGATCCATCTGGATCAGTCAGGTTTTATGCCCCACGGCATTATGGCCCTTAACTTGCGCAGACTGCATGGGCTCCTGGGCGGTGCTTCACAAATACACAAGCCGACGGTCTTGTTGTCCCTGGATGCCACCATGGCATTTGATAGAGTGTAGTGGCCCTATCTCTTTGCCATCTTGAACAAGTTGGGCATTGGTCCGGAGTTTGCTTCCTGGGTCCGTCTTTTGTATTCCGACCCCCTAGCTCGGGTCGTAGTAAATAATCATAGATCTGATGATTTTGCCTTGGGGAGGGGCACCAGGCAGGGATGTCCGCTCTCCCCGCTGTTATTTGCCTTAGCGCTGGAGCCGCTTGTGGCGTGGGTTCGTTGGGACAGATCGATTAGGGGGCTTAGGTGGACATCCGAGTGGGAGGATAAGATATCACTCTACGCTGATGACATTTTACTATATTTGTCCACCCCTCGGACTTCGCTGATAGTGTTTTTGGACGTCCTGGTGGTGTTTGGAAGATATTCCGGTTTCGCCATTAATTGGGCGAAGTCGGTCCTTTTTGTCTTAAGTGGTGATGCCCCAGATATCCCTGCCGGCTGCACGGTTAGATTGGAAACGGCAGGGTTCAAGTATCTTGGCATTTTTGTTTCCTTAGATCCCCAGAGTAGGTATACCAATAACCTATTGCCGCCACTGGCCAGACTCCGGAGGGATGTGGTGTGGTGTAAATCGCTTCCGCTCTCCCTGCTGGGACGCGCTGTCCTGTTTAAGATGATGGCTCTTCCCCTTTTCTTGTACGCGCTCCAGAACTCTATGGACCAGAAGTATTATTGGGCGTCTCAGCTGGCGGCAGTTAATCATGCCATTTATGGATCGCCGCTGGATCCCGGCTATGCTATGGATCGCAGCCAGATACCCGGTGGAGAGTTCTCCAGGGCATTGTATGCCAGACGGGGGCGCTTTCCCCTGGTCGGGTCTACGGCGGTTGCTGTTCAGGTCTGGCATGAGGCTACTCGTTCCCTTAAATGGGATGGGAAGATAACTTTGGCTACGCCACTATGGAATGCTGAATGCCTGGGTAGTTTATGGAAGTCTAAAGGTTTCGATTAATGGGACCTCATTGGGATTTCCCGGGTAGGAGATATGTGGGGCAAAGACGGGATCCTTACGTTTGAGACTCTGCAGGAACCGTATCAACAGCAGGGGAGTGACTGGTTTCGTTACTTGCAGGTTAGACACGCACTGCTAGCTGGTATTCCCAGGGGAGTAACACCCCCGGAGGCTTCCCCGTTGGAGGATCGGGTGTTGGACGGTCATATTCTGACAAAAACGATCTCCTTGATTTATAGAAAGCTAGTTAATCACATGGAGGATCCCCTTGGGGCTTTTAGAGACCAATGGACTGCAGACAGGCTGATCCTTGACGATGAAGTTGGAGGGAGGCGGTGGCTTCTCCAAGGGTCATTGCTGTCCAAATGAGACTCCGGTTGGTGCAATTGAAGGTCCTCCACCGCTGCTATGTTACCGGCCCACGATTGGTGCGTATGGGTTTGGTGCAAGTGGTGAGTGCAGAAGGGGATGTGGTGAGGCTGGAACGTTCATGCATATGTTATGGGACTGAACCCTCATCCGGGGGTATTGGGCCGCAGTTCATGGTAAGGTGCGCAAGGTGTGGGGAGTGGGCTTTGAGTTGGAGGCACGTCGTTGTCTCTTGAATGCCTGGGAACCAACTGATCTTACGTCTCGCGGAAAAGTGTGGGTCACACTGGCATGTGCTATCGCCAAGCGTAATATCGCTCAATTATGGGGGGCGAATCAGCCGCCTACTATGGTAGTGTGACCAGATTCTCAAAACAAAAAACAGGGACATGTCATAGACATAGAAGTAGGACTACGGTTTGCAGTAACCATCAACATAAAAGTAGGACTATTTGATAGCTGTCATAGACATAGAAAGGGGACTACAATGTCAGGTCCCTCCACAGACCGAGTGGGCAGTAGCTATGCAGAACCTGTAGGTTGTGAAGGAAACTCACACTGTCACAGGCTGCTTGAGCAGGAGCCTGGGTGTACATACATCTGTGAAGGAAGCTTACGGTGCCACTGTCTGTGCTGAGCCTGTACTGTATAAGAGAAACGCGCACTGCCACAGCACATGCTGCCAGGCAAGTGTGCGTGTGTGTGACGCTTGGATTGGTGCTGCGTGCATTATACCTGCTCTCTACAAGACAGGATTTTGCCCTATCATTGCCTGTGCTCTTTCGCTGGTGTGTGTATGTGGTGTGTTGCAGCCTGAGGTGGGGGTATCAGCGTAGTTCTCACAAATGCACCTCAGGTGATGGGGTTTACTGGATGTAGGAAGGGGGAGTCTCTAGTTGGCGCAGTGCAACACTAGCGACAAGCAGGGACTCTCCTCTTCCTCGTCAGGGCTGAGGGTTACCTTCCAGACAACCTCTGCTTACCCTCTAGGTAGTGTGGCTTAAGCAGTCGCAGGCTAATCTTTGGGGCATATAGGTTAAACACTTGCAATAGTACACCTTTAAAACCAACCCACCACACAACGAGACCAGACTGTATTCTGTAAAAATATATATCTTTATATAGATTTTAAGCAGGCTTGTGAATACAGTCAACGTACTTTATGATAACGGTTTCAAGTTACTCAGTTCAGGTTACCACAGTTCTTATAGCAGTTCTCTTTGGGCCCGTAGGCCGGTGTTAACCAAAGTTCTTGTGGAGCCGGCGGCTTCCAGGGGATCTGTCCCACGTCGCGTTGCCTTCCCGGGGTCGCTGATCGTTGCTGCTCTTCAGCCGAGCAGGTCACTGGTCATCCGGGGCAGCGGTGCTCTGTGGCGGCAGGGTCCTCTCCTCGTCGTCCGCTCCGACCCTGGCGGCGGCGGCTGTGCGGTGGTGGCAAGTGGCAGTACGGTCCCCAAGTGCAGGACGTACCCAGCCAAATGCCGGTGCAGCTGTGCGCTCACAGCTGGGCTGTCGGGCAGGTTACCGACTTTGCGGATTCTCACAGGGCAACTGTCCGTCTTTGCAGGTGAGTGGTTGCTCGTATCGCAGCCCACTCGAGAGCTTGGACCGGACGGGTCCTCCTTCGCTTTGCTCTCGCGGTCCCGGTGCAGTTGCGGTCACCGTGTTTGGGCCAGCGGCGGCTGGTCCTCACTTTGCTTCCGCTGTTGCTTTGGGCCCCGGTCACGGTGGTCAGGCAGGGGTCGTCGCCTTGGAGGAGATTCCTCCGTCAGTACTGCAGCGATGGTCAGCACCCGCAGTCGCTTTCCTTCAGGGGGTAGCGTCCACTGGTCCTGGGACGCTGGTCAGGGGGCAAGTTCACAGCAAGCCCTTGGAGATCTCTTTAGCAGAGTTTGGCACAAAGTAAAGCAAAAGTCTTCTCGTAGTCTTTTCTTCTTCCTCTCCTTCAGCAGCAAGGCACCAGACACAGGCAAGAGTCAGCACCCTTCCTTGTCTCTCACGGTCCATCTCGTAGGGCAGAGTCCTTCTGTGGCCCAAACAGGATCTAATTTTCAAGGAGCAGGGCTCCTTCTTTTATAGGCCAATTCTTTTGTTCTCGCAGGCCAGGGGGGCCTTTGCATAGCCACTCTCAGTCCTTGAGTACCCCGGCGGGTGTACTCCGGCTTCTGCTTTCAGTGTGAGGGGCAGGCGCATCAGACGCCCCACAGGGGGTGGAGCCAGCATTGTGCGGACAGGGGCGGCCAGAGTACCTTGTTTATGGGGGCTTCGCCCTTCCTGGGCCAGGTGCCGGCAGAGTCATCCGCCGCTCCCCAGGAGGGTGGAGCCAGCATTGTGGTGGCCGAGCACAGCTACAGTTCGAGTCAAGAGGCACTCCTACCTCCCACTAAGGTGTAATCTGCGCATTCACCACCTGTCATCCCTCCAGCCCTGTCACTCACACATCCCAGACAGTCAGATACACATACCAGCAGAGGCGGGCTGAAATGGTTAAGCAAGCAAATGCTAACTTTCTAAAAGTAGCATTTGCAAACCCAGGATACTAAAATAAACTTGACTACAAGAAATATTTTATCATCCTGAGTTCAGGCATACTAAACATGACTCGCTACCATGCTCCTTGAGCCTGCGGGAATTATAGGGTGTAATAATTCTCGCAGCTCAGTCTGGCCTAAGGGAGCAGGTAGCCTTCAATAGTGAAATACGGTCTTGGTTGTAAGTCACTACTAGGACATGCCACACACATCAGGGCTTGTCCTACCTTACACCTACAACGCACCCTGCCCGCAGGCCTACCATAGGGGTGACTAATATGTAGTCAAGGGAAGGTTCAGGGGCTGGCAAGTGGGTGCACTTGCCCAGCTAGCGTGACAGTACGAGACCGCACGCGGGTTCTGCGGTCGCAGTTCCCAGACACAACTTTACGGCTGCTTCGGTGGGTGGCGCAACCAGCGCTGCAGGCCCACCAGCAGTATTGGCATCTACAAGCCCCGGCACTCTCTAGTGCGCTTTACTAGGGACTGACAGTAAATCCAATGCACCAATCATGGATACCAATCGTATGTACAGTTTTACAGTAGGGAGCACTTGCACTGCGGCACGGATCAGCCGTGGCGCAGTGCCCTGAGTATCGGAAAACCAGCAAAACATCGGAGGCACATCAGCAAAAAGTGGAAGGGAGACTCACGCCAAGGTGCCAGGTCTAACATGTGTCCCCTCCAGCTGAAATGTGGGGGGAACTACCCTTCCCCAGGGAGTTCCACATCACTAAGGCGGAAAAATCTGAACAGACCGTCAGCGTTGGCGTGATCGGTGCCAGGGCGGTGTTCCACCGTAAAGTCCATACTCTGTAGAGAAATGGACCACCTCAACAGTTTCGGGTTCTCACCCCTCATTTGCATCAACCATCTGAGGGGCCTGTGGTCCGTCTGAACTCGGAAGTGAGACCCAAACAAGTAGGGTCTTAGCTTCTTCAGCGCCCAGACCACAGCAAATGCTTCACGCTCTATTGCACTCCACCTACTTTCCCGTGGAAGAAACCTCCTACTTATGAAGGCTACGGGTTGGTCAAAGCCCTCCTCAGTCATCAGTGAAAGAACAGCCCCTACACCATGCTCTGAAGCGTCTGTTTGCACAATGAACTCCTTGGAGAAATCAGGGGCCAGGAGCACTGGCGCCGTGCACATGGCAGTCTTCAGGTTGTCAAAAGCCTTCTGACAGGTGTCAGTCCAAATCACATTCCTGGGCTGCTTCTTCGAAGTCAGCTCTGTCAAGGGGGTCACGATCGTGCCATAGCCCTTGACAAACCTCCTGTAATACCCAGTGAGCCCCAGGAAGGCTCTCACTGCAGTCTGGGTCTTGGGGGGTTCCCAAGCCAGGATGGTCTCGATTTTGGGCTGCAAGGGGGCTACCTTGCCACTCCCAACTTGGTGTCCCAAGTACACCACGGAACCCTGCCCAATCTGGCACTTGCTTGCCTTGATTGTGAGGCCTGCTCTGCGCAGGGCCATCAACACTTCCCAGAGGTGTCGCAGGTGTTCGGGCCAGGTACCGCTGAACACTGCGATGTCATCCAGGTAGCCGGCACTGAACTCGTCCAGTCCAGTCAACACCTGGTTGACCAATCTCTGAAAGGTGGCAGGGGCATTCTTCATTCCAAATGGCATAACCCGGAACTGGAAATGCCCATCTGGTGTAGAGAATGCCGACCTCTCCTTTGCCCCATCGGTCAAGGCGATCTGCCAGTACCCAGACGTTAAATCAAACGTGCTGAGGAACCGGGCAGCCCCTAGCCGATCAATGAGCTCGTCAGCTCTGGGGATGGGGTGCGCGTCAGTCTTCGTGACTGAATTGAGTCCTCTGTAGTCCACACAGAACCGGAGTTCGGGTGTGGCTCCCGGCGCAGCAGCCTTCGGAACCAAGACCACGGGGCTGGACCAAGGACTGCTGGAAGACTCAACCACACCGAGGGCAAGCATCTTGGAGACCTCCTCCTTGATGCAGGCCCGGACCCTGTCAGTCACCCTGTAATCCTTATGCTTCACAGGTAAGCTGTCTCCAGTGTCCACATCATGGACGCACCAATCTGTGACACTCGGAACCAGGGAGAACAGGTCTGGAAACTGCCCCAGCAACTGGCGGCAGTCCTCCTGTTGTTCGGCGGTCAGGGTGGGTGAGAGGTTAACTCCATCCACTGACCCATCTTTCTCACAGGCCACCAAGAGGTCAGGAAGAGGCTCCGACTCCTCCTCCATTCCGTCATCGGTTGCCAACAACATGCCCACTTCGGACCTTCGCAAGTGGGGCTTGAGGCGGTTGACATGTAGGACCCGCAAAGGGTTCCTGGGCGTCTTCATGTCCACCAAGTATGTCACGGGGCTCTTGCGCTCCACAACCTCAAATGGTCCTGTCCACTTATCCTGAAGGGCACAGGGCTCCACTGGGGCCAGGACATACACCTCTTGTCCAGGCTGAAGCTCGACCAGAGTGGCATTCTGATCGTACCACCGCTTCATTTCCTCCTGGCTCGCTTCCAGATTTGCCTCGGCAAGTTGTCTGAAGCGTCTGGTCTGGTTTCTGAAGGCCAGCATGTAGCTATATACATTCTGGGGAGGTTTCCTGGGAGATTGCTCCCAGCCTTCCTTTACCAAACTCAGCGGTCCTCTCACGGGATGACCGTACAGTAGTTAAAAGGGGCTGAACCCTAGGGACTTCTGTGGCACCTCGCGATATGCAAAGAGCAGGCATGGTAAGAGGACGTCCCACTTACGCCTCATCGGACCTTCCAGGCCCATGATCATGCCTTTTAGGGTTCGGTTGAATCTTTCAACCAACCCGTTACCTTGGGGATGGTAGGGCGTGGTGAACTTATACGTCACGCCACACTCCTGCCAAAGGGACTTCATATACTTCGATATGAAATTGGTCCCCCTGTCGCTCACCACCTCTAGAGGGAATCCTACTCGTGAGAAAATTCCCATCAGTGCACGCCCCACCATGGGAGCCGTCACTGTCCTCAGAGGGATGGCTTCAGGGTACCGGGTGGCATGGTCCACCAAGACCAGGATGAACCTGTTGCCCATGGCTGTCTTGGGGTCCAGAGGCCCAACGATGTCAATACCCACTCGCTGGAATGGCGTACCGACCACAGGGAAGGGTTGGAGGGGAGCCTTGTTCTTCCCTCCCGTCTTCCCACTTGCCTGGCAAGTCGGGCAGGTTCTGCAATAAGCATCTGAACTCTTATGCATTTGGGGCCAGTAAAAGTGGGTGACAAGCCTGTCATAGGTCTTGTCCATCCCCAAATGTCCTGCTAAAGGCACATCATGAGCCAGACCCAGTAGGAAGGCTCTGAACTTCTGGGGTACCACCAGCATACGGGCTGACCCAGGTTCAGCAGCCTTAGGCTCCGAATACAGGAGGTCGTTCTCCCAGTACACGTAATGTGTTTTGGCCTGAACACCATTGGCCTGGTCTGCAGCCTGCTGCCACATACCCACGAGAGAAGGGCATTCTTTCTGCTCCCTGCAGAATTCCTCCCTGGAGGGTCCTCCTTCTTGCTGCCAATTGGTCAGCTCAGGCAGGTCCCCCAGTTCGGCGATCTGTTCCCCTGTAGGCTCCAGGGCATCCCCCTCAAGGTCTGCTTCCTCCTGGACCGTGGGAACTTCAGGAGCCGGTTTCCCGCGCCCCCTGCGCCTTCTCCCTAAGGCCGGTTCCTGGGCCTCTCCTTCAGGCCCCAGGACCTCTCGATCACCCCTACTGGCTGCCATCGACCGGGTGGTCACGCACGCCCAGTCAGGCAGACCCACCATCCGCAGGTGAGTCGTCTTCTCCACCTTTTCCCAAGGGGAGTGCTCCAAGTCGTTCCCTAGCAAACAGTCAACAGGCATGGTTTTTCTCACACAGACCTGCAGAGTACCAGAGACCCCCCCCCCACTCGAAGGGAACTTGAGCCATCGGACACTGACTCTCTGAATTATCAGCGTTGATAACCCTACAGTAGGCATGGGGTACAACCTGCTCTTGAGACACCAGGTGCTGCCTCACTGCAGTCACACTGGCTCCTGTGTCTCTAAGAGCCTCAGCTTCCTTACCATTGATGATCACCACCTGCCCATATTTCTTAGTGTTAGAGGGCAGGTAGTTCGTAGGGATCATCTCGCTGTCTCCTAGCGAGACCAGGGTCATGTGAACGGGATCTCCACCCCCCGGGACCATCATTTCTTCTCCCAGGTGAACGCTAGTCACTTGACGGGGCGGAGCACCAGTGGGTGCGGGTTTTCCAAACAGGCGACACTTGGGGTCACTGGATATGTGCCCAGGCTCGCCACATTTGAAACAATTGAAGGGCCCCTTTGGAACAGGTTTACCTGTCGGGCCCCATTCTGCTTCGGAGGTGGGGGAGGCTGAGAACCCTGCTGCGGGCTCCCTTGGGAACTACTTTGGGGGCCTTTTTGGAACCCTTTCTGTTTTCCCCCCTTGTCCCCCCCACTCTTCTGCTGGGGACCCTGCCCACTCTTGGCGGAGTCTCCCACGGGACCCTTGTGGACCCTGGTGCTGAGCCAGCGGTCCGCCTCCTCAGCAAGCTTCCTCGGGTTGGACAGCTTGCTATCGATCAGGTGTTGGCGTAACTCAGGAAAACAGTGATCAGACAAGTGCTCCCATGCAACTAAATCAAAGAGACCTTGAAAATCATTAACTTTGTTACCTTTCACCCAACCATCCAGTGCTCTGCAAAAGTAAGTCACATACTCCACATACGTATTCCCAGGCCGCTTAGTACATCCCCTAAACTTCTGTCTATACATTTCAGGGGTAAGCCCGTACCTGTTCATTAAAGCTTCTTTCATGTGGGCATAGGAACTCTGATTTTCAACGGGCAAATCTAGCAAGGTATCTCTCCCTTCGCTAAGGAACCTTCCCCACAACCCGGCTCCCCAATCCTTGTCAGGGACCCGGTGGGAGGACATGGCTACCTCGTATGCCCTAAACCACTGTCCTATGTCATCCCCCTTAAAGAACTCCTTAACTACGTCCTTCAGGATGTGCACTCTTGACTCTACCTGCACTGGCGATGTGCTGCCACCAGAGGGAGGACGATCCAAGTCTCTCTCCTTGAGACTTATCTCCCTCATTTTTACTTCATAATCCATTTGGTGCTTTCGCTCTTCCAGCGCCATTCTTTTTGTTTCAAGCTCCAGTTGGATTTTCAATTCTGCCAGCTTTCTTTCGTGATTCCTTGTTTCCTTCCTGTCCGCCAGCTCCTCTGGCGACAGGCCTTTACCAAAGCTGTGCATGCTGTCTTGCCTCTCGAGGTCGATCAGATCTCCAAGTGCATTCTGCTCCTCAGTTGCAACTTGCTCCGCGAGGGCGTCTTGATCCTCCGGGGCCTTTCTGGACTCTATCCAGGCTTTCAGGGCCTTGTAGAGTTGCGGTTTGTTCTTGCAACCGGTGTGTGGAACCTTGAGTTTCTTGCAAAAAAACTTAAGTTCCGTTCTGGAGTACGTATCCAGCTTCGCGGCGTCCCACTCGACCTCCAACACCTCCGAGGTCGTGGACTCTGCTCCATCCAGGCTCTTCGTGCCCGGCATGGTTCTCACACTTGGAATCTTCTTTTCGGCAAAATTCAAAAGCAAAGTCTGTGGCTAAGGAACTGGACCGTAATCCTTGTGTAGTGGTCAGAAGCTCAGGTATAGATATCGCAAGTGTAAATTCGAAAATCCTCACCTCTGCGTCCAATGTAGGAAGGGGGAGTCTCTAGTTGGCGCAGTGCAACACTAGCGACAAGCAGGGACTCTCCTCTTCCTCGTCAGGGCTGAGGGTTACCTTCCAGACAACCTCTGCTTACCCTCTAGGTAGTGTGGCTTAAGCAGTCGCAGGCTAATCTTTGGGGCACATAGGTTAAACACTTGCAATAGTACACCTTTACAACCAACCCACCACACAACGAGACCAGACTGTATTCTGTAAAAATATATATCTTTATATAGATTTTAAGCAGGCTTGTGAATACAGTCAACGTACTTTATGATAACGGTTGCAAGTTACTCAGTTCAGGTTACCACAGTTCTTATAGCAGTTCTCTTTGGGCCCGTAGGCCGGTGTTAACCAAAGTTCTTGTGGAGCCGGCGGCTTCCAGGGGATCTGTCCCACGTCGCGTTGCCTTCCCGGGGTCGCTGATCGTTGCGGCTCTTCAGCCGAGCAGGTCACTGGTCATCCGGGGCAGCATGCTCTGTGGTGGCAGGGTCCTCTCCTCGTCGTCCGCTCCAACCCTGGCGGCGGCGGCTGTGCGGTGGTGGCAAGTGGCAGTACGGTCCCCAAGTGCAGGACGTACCCAGCCAAGTGCCGGTGCAGCTGTGCGCTCACAGCTGGGCTGTCGGGCAGGTTACCGACTTTGCGGATTCTCACAGGGCAACTGTCCGTCTTTGCAGGTGAGTGGTTGCTCGTATCGCAGCCCACTCGAGAGCTTGGACCGGACGGGTCCTCCTTCGCTTTGCTCTCGGGCTCCCGGTGCAGTTGCGGTCACGGTGTTTGGGCCAGCGGCGGCTGGTCCTCACTTTGCTTCCGCTGTTGCTTTGGGCCCCGGTGGTCAGGCAGGGGTCGTCCCCTTGGAGGAGATTCCTCCGTCAGTACTGCAGCGATGGTCAGCACCCGCAGTCGCTTTCCTTCAGGGGGTAGCGTCCACTGGTCCTGGGACGCTGGTCAGGGGGCAAGTTCACAGCAAGCCCTTGGAGATCTCTTTAGCAGAGTTTGGCACAAAGTAAAGCAAAAGTCTTCTCGTAGTCTTTTCTTCTTCCTCTCCTTCAGCAGCAAGGCACCAGACACAGGCAAGAGTCAGCACCCTTCCTTGTCTCTCACGGTCCTTCTCGTAGGGCAGAGTCCTTCTGTGGCCCAAACAGGATCTAATTTTCAAGGAGCAGGGCTCCTTCTTTTATAGGCCAATTCTTTTGTTCTCGCAGGCCAGGGGGGCCTTTGCATAGCCACTCTCAGTCCTTGAGTACCCCGGCGGGTGTACTCCGGCTTCTGCTTTCAGTGTGAGGGGCAGGCGCATCAGACACCCCACAGGGGGTGGAGCCAGCATTGTGCGGACAGGGGCGGCCAGAGTACCTTGTTTATGGGGGCTTCGCCCTTCCTGGGCCAGGTGCCGGCAGAGTCATCCGCCGCTCCCCAGGAGGGTGGAGCCAGCATTGTGGTGGCCGAGCACAGCTACAGTTCGAGTCAAGAGGCACTCCTACCTCCCACTAAGGTGTAATCTGCGCATTCACCACCTGTCATCCCTCCAGCCCTGTCACTCACACATCCCAGACAGTCAGATACACATACCAGCAGAGGCGGGCTGAAATGGTTAAGCAAGCAAATGCTAACTTTCTAAAAGTAGCATTTGCAAACCCAGGATACTAAAATAAACTTGACTACAAGAAATATTTTATCATCCTGAGTTCAGGCATACTAAACATGACTCGCTACCATGCTCCTTGAGCCTGCGGGAATTATAGGGTGTAATAATTCTCGCAGCTCAGTCTGGCCTAAGGGAGCAGGTAGCCTTCAATAGTGAAATACGGTCTTGGTTGTAAGTCACTACTAGGACATGCCACACACATCAGGGCTTGTCCTACCTTACACCTACAACGCACCCTGCCCGCAGGCCTACCATAGGGGTGACTAATATGTAGTCAAGGGAAGGTTCAGGGGCTGGCAAGTGGGTGCACTTGCCCAGCTAGCGTGACAGTACGAGACCGCACGCGGGTTCTGCGGTCGCAGTTCCCAGACACATCTTTACGGCTGCTTCGGTGGGTGGCGCAACCAGCGCTGCAGGCCCACCAGCAGTATTGGCATCTACAAGCCCCGGCACTCTCTAGTGCGCTTTACTAGGGACTGACAGTAAATCCAATGCACCAATCATGGATACCAATCGTATGTACAGTTTTACAGTAGGGAGCACTTGCACTGCGGCACGGATCAGCCGTGGCGCAGTGCCCTGAGTATCGGAAAACCAGCAAAACATTGGAGGCACATCAGCAAAAAGTGGAAGGGAGACTCATGCCAAGGTGCCAGGTCTAACACTGGATATGTCACCTGTAGGGTTAAGAAGACCTGTGTTGTTATCCTGGCTGTCCTCACGGGACCGGATTGTGGGATCCTACACATGACTTGCTCTTACGCACTTTTCAAGAAAAGGGCAGGATGTGATCAGGCACAGCGTTTGAAAATAAGCGTGATGGAAATTATACAAGACGCAATCTAATTCCTCCCGCATACCTTGGAAGCAGAAGACTGGCGCTGACAAATGTAACTTAATTTCCTTTTCTGTGCCTCAGTTCACAATGTGGGCTACTCGAGAACATTAATTAATTAATTCAAGAGGTTTACACTGCATGTCACATAGGGAATGCATGGGTGTCCCGTATACAGCATATGTAAGAAAGAAAGCCAGTTTGTCTCGGTGTCACAGAAGGTGCACTCATGAACTTGCAGGGTGTTCTCCATACAGGTGTATGCCTTGGCTCAAGAGTGTCCCCACTGGTGAATCCCTCATGCATTATATTAATGTGCAGATACATTCCTCAGGTGGTAACCATGTTTAGGTTGAATTCGTAAAAGACGATTTTGGTAAATGTCCAAAGGAAGATGCCCAAAACTTTAAAAGGAGCATCAGTTTGCAGCACTTTTTTTTAAAGCACTTCAAATCATCACTTTATTCAGTTCGACCAGATGAAAGTCATTTGTGGGGCTGCAGAATACCTCCCGAACATCCCTTTAAGCTGAGCAAGTATACGTTTCAAAGGGGAACATTAGTGTACTCAGTAGGGCCTGCTGTTTGAAAGACTATATTTCAAAAAATGCAACACCTACTCGCTCCAGTAAATTAAATCTGACTTTTTTCTCCTAAAAACGGAGAATGGCTGAGCAGTGTATTTACAGGTTTGACTAGACATTTGTCGATTTCCTCCTCCTCTAATGTGCACATGAGGCCTGATTAACATCCTTGCAACACGCCTGTGCGGGCACCTCTTGGAAGTCTGCAAAAGTGTAGGTGGCGCTGCTGGACAAAGAAGGGAAATCCCCAGAGAAAACGTCTCTTCAAAGGATTTCCCTTCCTGCGACAGCGCTCATCTCAGTGACGTCACACGCAATGAACAACCGGGACATTTGTGTGTTTAACTCGGACACCTTTCGAAAACGGGGACATTTGACTCATTTGGAGAAAAGTGTCGGGACACTTCTCCAAACAAGCATTTGCAATGCAATAGGCATTAGGAAAGTTTGAGCTATTGGTATTGTAAATTACACATTTTTTATTTATGTGTTGGTTTTGAAAATAGCGAAATTAGTAGCTTTGTCAGTTACAATGCCAATAGTTTTAACTTTTGCAAATGTGACATCTGTAGCATTTGTAATGCAATATGTGTTGTATTTACGTGACTTACATGTATTGATATTACAAATAACAATGGCTTTTAATTGTTTTTAATAATTAATACTTAAATAAAAGTTATTGTAATTTATAATGGCAATAGCTTAAACTTTTGTAAATAACTTTTGTGAAGATTATGTTCAGTGTATTATACTGTGACGAAAATCCAAGAACAGAAGTGAAATATTAACATTTTTTTGTGACATTTGTAATAAAGCTTGAAACATTGAGAGGACATATTTGAACCAATTGTTGTTGAATGGTTGCACAGATTGATGCTGTGGTGGCGGTGAGTGATGTTGTGGTGGCGACGAGTGATGCTGTGGCGTTCAGTGATGCTGTAGTAGCGCATAGTGATGTGTGGTGCCCCTGAGTGGTGATGCTGTGGTGGGGCTGAGTGATGCTGTGGTGATGCGATAGATAGAGTGAGGGCGATCGATAGATAGAATGAGTGCGATAGATAGATAGAGGGAGGGCGATAGATAGATAGAATGAGTGCGATAGATAGAGTGAGGACGATAGAGTGAGGGCGACAGATAGAGTGAGGGCGATAGATAGATCGATAGACAGATAGATAGATAGAGTGAGGGCGACAGATAGACAGATAGAGTGAGGGCGATCAATAGATAGACAGATAGATAGAGTGAGTGCGATAGACAGATAGAGTGAGGGCGATAGATAGATAGAGGGCGATAGATAGATTGAGTATGGGCGATATATAGATAGAAAGATAGAGTGAGGGAGATAGATAGATAGATAGTTGATAGAGTGAGGGTGATAGATAGAGAGAGGGCGATAGATAGACAGAGTGAGGGCGATAGAGTGAGGGAAGTAGAGTGAGGGCGAAAGATAGATAGAGCGAGGGCGATAGATAGAGAGAGTGAGGGCGATAGATAGAGTGAGGGCGATAGATAGAGTGAGGGCAATAGATGGATAGATAGATAGAGTGAGGGCGATAGATGGATAGATAGATAGATAGAGTGAGGGAGATAGATAGATAGAGTGAGGGCGATAGAGTAAGGGAAGTAGAGTGAGGGTGAAAGATAGATAGAGCGAGGGCGATAGATAGAGAGAGTGAGGGCGATAGATAGAGTGAGGGCGATAGATAGAGTGAGGGCAATAGATGGATAGATAGATAGAGTGAGGGCGATAGATAGATAGAGTGAGGGTGATAGATAGATAGAGTGAGGGCAATAGATAGAGTGAGGGCGATAGATAGAGTGAGGGCGATAGATGGATAGATAGATAGATAGAGTGAGGGCGATAGATAGATAGACTGAGGGCGATAGATAGAGTGAGGGCGATAGATGGATAGATAGATAGATAGATAGAGTGAGGGTGATAGATAGATAGAGTGAGGGCGATAGATAGATAGATAGAGTGAGGGCGATAGATAGAGTGAGGGCGATAGATAGAGTGAGGGCGATAGATAGAGAGAGTGAGGGCGATAGATAGAGTGAGGGCGATAGATAGAGTGAGGGCGATAGATAGAGTGAGGGCAATAGATGGATAGATAGATAGATAGATAGATAGATAGATAGATAGATAGATAGATAGATAGATAGATAGATAGATAGATAGATAGCGACAGTAAACAACCCGTATTCGAGGAATTTACTGTGTGTAATTTTAATTTTGATTCAACGTTTCAATGCGTCCCCTCGAGCACCTGTGTTGTGCTACTAATATAAATGAATTTGCAGATGTTAATCACTGTAACCAAACAAAAGGAGGCGGACATAAGGCCTCTGGCTTCAAAGGCACAAAACCTGAGTTCTGATCTTAGTTCCTGCACATAGGCAAAGTGTCTTATCTGACAGTTTTGTGCTATCCGAGCGGGCGGGCACAGTGAGTGCTGAGAACCCGGACTACCAGTGTGCTCATTGTTTTGACTGCCTCTTTACAGTTTTTTTTCTATCCAGCCATGAAGTGAAGGCACCTCAGCAAGTTAACTACATCACATATTTCTGCGTGCAACAAGAGGTATCTGGGGTCTGATTCCAGTCGGGGCAAGTTAGACGTTTATCCTTTTTTGACCAACAAAGTCAGTTTGAAATGGACAGTAAAATAAATAAAACACACTGCACGCCTTCTGCTATGGGCTCAGAGACGAGAATGTACAGGGAAGGAAGGCCCGGCAGAAGAGCTGTTATGTCTGAGGCTTGTGGATGGCTCACGCTTGTGGATGTCTGATGCTTGTGGATGTCTGACACTTGTGGATGCCTGACGCTTGTGGATGGCTGATGCTTCAGGATGTTTGTGGATGTCTGATGCTTCTGGATGTCTGATGCTTCTGGATGTCTGATGCCTGATGATTTTGGATATCTGATGCTTGTGGATGTCTGATGCTTGTGGATGTCTGTTGCTTGTGGATGTATGTTGCTTGCGGATGTGTGACACTTGTGGATGTCTGACGCTTGTGGATGTCTTATGTTTGTGAATGCTTGACGCTTGTGCATGCCTGATGCTTGTGGATGCCTGACGCTTGAGGACGCCTGACGCCTTTGGATGTCTGATGCTTGTGGATTTCTGACGTTTGTGGATGTCTGATGCCTGATGTTTGTGGATGTCTGACGCTTGTGGATGTCTGACGCTTATAGATGGCTGATGCTTCTGGATGTTTGTGGATGTCTGATGCTTCTGGATGTCTGATGCTTCTGGATGTCTGATGCCTGATGCTTGTTGATGTCTGATGCTTGTGGATGTCTGATGCTTGTGGATGTCTGTTGCTTGTGGATGTCTGTTGCTTGCGGATGTGTGACACTTGTGGATGTCTGACGCTTGTGGATGTCTGATGTTTGTGAATGCTTGACGCTTGTGCATGCCTGATGCTTGTGGTTGCCTGACGCTTGAGGATGCCTGATGCCTTTGGATGTCTGATGCTTCTGGATGCCTGACGTTTGTGGATGTCTGATGCCTGATGTTTGTGGATTGAAGAACCGGGTTTTAGAACCCAGCGGCGCCAGGGGCACGCCCAAAGTCTTCGGGTTCACCTGTCTTAGAATACAGAGACACGGGATACTTCTCGGTGACGTCAAAGATCAAATTTATTGGCTGCAACCAGGAACAGAAGTCTACGAAGTACGACACAAGTAGGTTCGTCAGAGACTGCTAAATCTTCGTAGAGCGAGACATCGTTTTTTATGCTAAAAATCACATTCCGGACAAATACCCACTAGTTACAATTTGTCCAATCATAGGAAAGATTGCAAAAGGTATCGCATGACGACAAACCCACTTTTCTGTTGTCCAGCCCACCATCAATTACACGGGAAAGCCCAACATTCTTTCTCGAACAGACCGGACAAACCCATATTAAAAGACCACAACCCATACCATAAATAGGCCATAAAAGAAGGAACAGAAACAGATGAGAAGTAGGATAAGGGGTGTGTGCGTGTGCAATAAACTCAACAATGTCCTGTTCTTTGATCCTTAATCTCGATCAGCTACCGGGCAAGGAACTGGCTTAACAAGGTCAGCTTCAGGCAACGAGGTCAGTTCGCTCAGGTCATTCAGAAGTCAGCTGAAGTGTATGTGTACTAAAGACTCGTTCGGCCGTAGTCATCGGCCTATGTGAGGGCAACCACAAAATGGCTGCCATGCACAAAATGGAACTCAGGGGTTCAGAACGAAATCCCTAAATACGTAGTGAATCCATCGGTATAACATGGCGAAATCACTTGTACTTGCGGCACTCACTAGTTACGGATCGCTACTGTCAAATTCATAACGAAACCATGACCTTTATGAAACGGGTTCAGAATCCACGGAACCTTAGACCCTCCTTTTGCCCTTACATAGGCAATAACCTAAACTCACGTCAATCTGAATCCAGGTCTATATTCATCAGATCTTCAAGATGTTGCTGGAGCATAAGCCTATTACTTAGTAACTCTCTCGAGTCAGGTCTCCTTGCACACGTAGTAGCACAAAGGCCACATATAGCAGGAGCACACTGTACACAAAGACAGAACAGGAAAAGAATAGCTAAAGCCATCCCAATGATCATCAGAATCTTCCACCCCCAGGTGGTTAACAATTCCCAAAGCCATCCCATCAACGACCAATCTCCTTTGTCCACATGTACAGACTCAGAGATCTTATGTAGCTTGGAAATGGCCTGGTACACTGTCGGAGCATTGTCTGGAATGAAAACGCAGCAGCTCGATTGATTCATTTTGCATACCCCTCCTCTATCTGCAAGTATGACGTCTAACGCAACTCGATTCTGCAACGTCATAAGACGATCCGATTGGAGCTCAGCAGTCAAATTACTAAGGGCACCAGCAGTCTCAACTATGGTGGACTCAACCACTCTCATCAATTGTCATATGTTCCTACTGTTAGCCATAGGTCCCCAAACCGGAGGAAACCCTTAAGAAAATCTCCCAATTCTTGTCCCACAGTATCTTCCTTACTGAAGACACCTCTAGCCACTCTCGTTCTGTGATAATCTGCGGCTGCAGTATACGTAGGGGGCAACAGAAACGAAACATAACATGTTCCCGAAAAATCAGGGGGCAACCATGTATATGCTCTATCATAGCAGACAAAATACGTACCCTTAGCTGCTAAAAACGGTGGGGAAGTCTTGGACGCAAAAACATACGTCTCAGTACAAACACTCTTCTCTAACTGAGCTCTCGGATTCTTGCCATTACCTTGCAGACAAAAATGACCACAATGGCGTACGATTCAAATCGGGGATGACCTTTTCCCTCGCTGCTTTTCACTCAGACTAACACCATATCCAGTCACGTTCCATCCAATATAAGCTAGTGACTCATTTTTTGGAATAGTCTCATAGGAATCAATACCTCTAATCATATCCACTATTCCCTTCACTAGAGCACTATTACTCTAGCTATCTTTCATAGAACGCAGGGGATAGACTTCATGGGCATAAATGAACATCGTCCTATACGCCCACACAGATCCATTATAGCTAAATGACAGGAC